>NC_064572.1:52867165-55367165 GCF_937001465.1 Orcinus orca | reverse complement strand
TCCGGGAAGATCCCACATGCCACGGAGCAACTAAGCCCGTGTGCCACAACTACTGAGCCTGCGCTCTAGAACCATAAGCCACAACTGCTGAAGCCCACGTGCCACAACTACTGAAGCCTGCGCGCCCAGAGACCGTGCTCTGCAACAAGAGAAGCCACCACAATGAGAAGCCTGCGCACCGCAACGAAGAGCAGCCCCTGCTCGCCGCAACTAGAGAAAGCCCACGCGCAGCAACAAAGACCCAACTCAGACAAAAATTAATTAATTATTTTTTTTTAAAAAAAGAAAAGCTGAATAGACATGGCTTTTTAAGTATTTAATCAGTAACTTAAAAATCTATCCACAAAAAAGAGCTGATACTTCAGGGAGTTTTACAGGTAAGTTTCTCCCAACTTCCAAGGAAAACTGAATTCCTATCTTATGCAATCTGTTCCAGAAAAAAGCAAAAGGGGAAATGCTTTCCAACTCATTATGTGATAGTAATATAACCTTGACAACAGAAACTGGAAGAAACATTACAAAAAAGGGAAATACAGGAGAATTTCATTTACGAGAAATATACACAATTTTGAAATCAAACTAGCAAACTGAACCTAGCAGTGTTAAAATAATACATCATAGCCACTCTGGGTTGCTCAAGAAATGAAGCTTAGAAATAGAATACAATAGGAAAGCTATTCGTGTAATTTGCTACACACATGATAAATAAGAAAAAAGACGTGATCACCTCAAAAGATGCAGAAAATGCATTTGATAAAATGCAATACCCATTCATAACCAAAATCTCTTAGCATACTAGGAATAAAAAGAATAACCCGAGAAATCTTATCTACTATTAATCTACAGTAGAAGTTATACTCAGTGTATCTCTAAAATAATTTCACTTATGTTCATGAATAAGACAAGGATGACTATTCTCAAAAGCCCTTATTCCCTAGTACTTTATAAGTCCTAGACAATGAAGTAATGACAAGAAGAAGAAATAAAATGAATAAAGATTCAAAATGAAAAAATAAGAGTATCATTATTTGTGGATACTATCTTCAAAAATCCAAGAGAAGAGAATAGGCAGCTATTAAAAGAAATAAGGGAATTAACAAGTTGCCTAATTTAAAATTGATTTTTAAAAATGTTTCCTGAACATCTGCAACAAATTGTTGGAAAATGTAATTTTCAAAAAGATACTATTTACAGCTGTAGCAAGCATTATAAAAACCTCATAATATAGCTAACAAAAATGTATACCATCTTTACAGGGAAACATATAAATCTGTATTAAATAATATAAATATATCATTTATCAAGAAGACCTACGTAGAGAGAGAGAGATCACATTTCTGACCGGGAAGCCTCCATATTATACAAATGGCAACATTTTCCCATAT
Organism: Orcinus orca; assembly: GCF_937001465.1. Classification (NCBI taxonomy): domain Eukaryota; kingdom Metazoa; phylum Chordata; class Mammalia; order Artiodactyla; family Delphinidae; genus Orcinus; species Orcinus orca. The sequence goes on along the minus strand of NC_064572.1, from coordinate 55,365,780 downwards.
TAATCTATTTAGATGCACTACCTGTATCAATTCCAGTAGCATGTTTCATATGAATCATCTAGCTAATCCTAAAATATGGGAAGAGTAAGGACTAATGGAAGTCAAAACAAATTTGAGTCTAAAGTCAACAATTCTGTATTGTATACCTGAAATTTGCTGAGAGTAAATCTTAAATGTTTCAACACACACACACACACACACACACACACATAAATGGTAACTATGTGAGGTGATGGACGTGGTAACTAATGTTATTGTGGTAATCATTTCACAATACATATATATCATCACGTTGTACAAATTAAAAATGTTATTTGTCAACTATATCTCAGTAAAGCTGGAAAACAAAAAACCAAATTTGAGGACAGAGAATGAGGGGACTCACTGTACCAACTACTAAGTGTAGCTATTAGCTATAATAATGTTAAAACTACATTATAGTGCAGGGATAGACAAATGGACCGAGAGAATGTTATAAAGAGACGAAGAACTGACCCACTTATGCATGGGAACTTGTATTTAACAGAAATGGCATTTCAAACACTGAGAAAGGCTGGACTATCCTTACGAGATGCTGAAACACTTAACTTTCTATTTGGAAAAAGATAAAATTAGATTCCTCCTTCACCATATAAGCAAAAGTAAATTCCAGATGGACAAAAATTTAAATGTGAAGAGCAAAAATTTAGAATTTTTAGAAAACAATATGGGAGAATATTTTGGATGTAGAATCATGAACAGATTTATTAAATAAAGAATACCCACAAATCTTTAAAATCTTTAAAATCTTTTGACTACATTAAAATTTTAAAGTTTTTTACAACAGAGGATAATGTAAACAAAATAAATAGGCTAGATACAGTTTGGGAGAAGATATTTGCAATTCAAATAATAACTTTAGAATAAATAAAGGACAGTTACAAAAGTATAAGAAAAGGATAAACCAGTGTTTTCAAAGGAGCAAAGGATTAGAACTGGTCTCTCCCTTTCCGTCTCCCTTGTGCACACACACACACACACACACACACACACACACATACACACAACTGCTAGCAAACATACAAAAATGCTTAAGCTTATATGTAATCTGGGAAATGTAAATTAAGACAATAAAGTGCCTTTCATACTATCAGACTGGAAAAATATAAGTCTCACATGGTGAAGTTGCAGGAAAATAGGAATTTCTAATCTGGTAGAATGTGAATTGGTATAACCACTTGGGAGAGCATTCTGTCAATATTGAGGAAAGGTGGAAGTACATTCCCTATGACTTAGCAATCCCGCTTCTGGATATCTACACTAAAGAAATAATGCACACGTGCACAAAGAGACGTCCCCAACCATGTTGACTGCAATAACCACAGAAAAGCAACTGACTAACTAACCGTCCCTCCATAGAGAAATGGAGAAACTGTAGTGTACTAGGCTGTGGTTAGAATGAATGAACAAGGTCTACACTGTATCAATACAACCTGAACAAGTCTCTAAAATACACTGTTGAGTGAGAAAAGTAAGCTGCAGAAGAATATAGACAACATAATGCCATTTAAGTAAATTCTGAATGTACATAAAGTGATAGTAAACGTTGTTTTGGATATAGATATTTAGTGAAAGTCCAGAATCATACATGGGATCAACACATACCAACTTGAGGCAGAGATACCTCTACAGAGGGAAGAAAAGAAGGGATAAGAGTGAAAGGGGAGTGGGGAGGGTAGTTAGCTGTTTGTTTGTTTGTTTGTTTAAATCTGGCTTCTGTTACAAGTGACCTAAAGTAAATGGAAAAATATTAACAGCTGTTTAATCTGGATGTTAGCCATATGGTGGTCTGTTTTATTTTCTGTCCTTTTGATATGTTTGAAATAGTTCTTAATTTAAAAAATTAAAGTATAGAAACATTTTTTCAAAGCTAAGAACCAGAATTCAAGCCTTTTCCCTCTGAGTCTTCTGCAGTGCAGTTTAATACAACAAACATTTGTGCACATTCCCTGGGGCAGGTATAGGAAAGTCAGTTGTCAGAGAGATGTGGTCCCAAATTGAAGGACCACATGTCCTAATGAGAATGGTATCAATTATTCCTTAGCCTTTTTAGCTATTGTTTGGTAACTGCCACTGAGGAAAACAACTGCAGTTTTTCATTTGAGCTAAATATAAATGCAACAAGGAAAGACCCATCTGAAGGGCTTTCTCCAAGGTCACATGCTTGGCTGTCATGTCTACAGGTGACAGTCACAAGCTCCCTCTGACTGCCAAGACGTCACTGGATGACGGCGCCTCTCACTGTGCACATGTCATAAACAGGGCTGCTGGGATTCCAGGCCATTTCATGGACTTCAGATAGCAGGGATCTTCTGCAGGGGCCATGTTCTCCCAGGATGACCCTGGATAATTGGCTTATTGGGAGAGAGATGAAAAAAAGGATCTCACTATGGATATAGTAAAAGGACCAGTGGTTGCCAGGATCTGGGGGGCTGTGGGTGGGGAGGATAAATCTGCGGAGCACAGAGGGTTTTTAGGGCAATGAAACTACTCTACAGTAGTGGATCCACGTCATTATACATTTGTCCAAACCCAGAGAATGTACAGCACCAAGAGTGAACCCTAATGTAGGCTATGGACTTACAGTGTAGGTTCATTGATTGTAACAAATGTACCACTCTGGTGGGGGATGTTGATTTTGGGGGAGTCTACATGTGTGTGTGAGCAGGGGGGATATGGGAAATCTCTGTACCTTCCTCTCAAATTTTGCTGTGAGCCTAAAACTGCTCTAAAAAAAGTCTTAAAAAAAGAGAAGCTCACAGTCTGGTGGGGAAGACAAATATACAGACCAAGATACACGGTCCGTAAAAGAGGTAGAAACAATATGCTAAAAGAATTAGGGGCAAGGGAAGAAATGAGATTGCAGAGGATTTCTTGGAACCAACAAAATTTCAGATCAGCCTTATTTCTGGTCAATGACTATGTGAGGATTGTTCTTCAAATCCCTACCTGAAGGGTCATATGGTATCATCCCAAGTTGCTACTAACAGAGGATGCTTTACAGAATTGACAGGAATCTGACAATTAGGCTTAAACCGCTATCCCACTCCCCTCCCTTATCCACTCCTTCCACACCCCAGGCTATAGCATGCCTAAGAATGTTATCCCAGCATAGACCAGACAACCACGAGGGTGACTGCAGACGCAAAATTAGGTGGGTTAGATGGTTAGAAAGGAAGAAAAAGAGAGAGACAGAGAAAGAGAGAGACAAAGAACAGATTTGCTAATGCTAATCTAGCATTAGCAAGTAAGAATTACTGTTGTTTCATAATAAAGGCCAGAATCAAGAAGTAGGTTTCCCAGCTGAGACCAGGCTAGTTGGGACAGTAGCAAATGGATTGCAAAAGGAAGATCTGGGGGCCTCCTCACTTTCAGGTAAACAACTACAGAGTACAAATCAAAATCAGAATGTGTGTCCCCCAGGGTTTACTCTATGATTCTGCGCAGGCTAAACAATGGCCTGCAGAGATATCCAGGCCGAACCCCTAGAATCTGTAAATGTTGCCAGATATGGCAAGAGAGACTTTGTTGTGGGATTAACTGTAGGCTCTTGATGGGGAGATTATCTTGGATTATCCAGCTGGGCCCCAACTGCAATCACGAGTGTGCTTATAAGAGGGAAGCAGAGGGACATGTGACAGAATAAGAAGGAATGTGACCGCTGAAGCAAGATGCTCTGTGGCTGCCTTTGAAATGGAGGAAGGGGCCTTGAGCCAAGGAACACAAAGAATTCAGCTCTAGAAACTGAAAAAGGCAGGGAATGGATTCTCCCCTAGAGCTTCCAAAGGGAGCCCAGCCCTGCCAACACCCTGATTTGCTCCCAGTGAAACTGATTTCCCACTTCTGATTCACCAAGTTTGTTGTAATTTGTTACAGCAGCCACAGGAAATTAATGCAGATTTCTTTGGTTATCTTGATAAAAGAAGATTTCTAGGCATGTTGATATGGGCTAGAGGTTGATGGCCATTTGACAAGGGTCAAGATTCTGGCCCCAAAGAAGGCAGGGGGCGGGGTGTGTGTGTGTGATATTTTGGGACAAAGATTTGCATGTAGGTGGTTAACTGGGAGTGCTCTGGGGGACAACATCATACAGGCGTGAGTGAAGCCGGCCTGGGCAGAGAGGGTTGTACTTTGGGGCAGTAGCACAGAGGCCCTAGCCAATCCCACAGGGAGCTCTGGAGCTGGGGTAGCCCTGTAAACATATCCTGAATTGAGCAAAGGGGCCGATCCTTTGTACCCCTGACAATGACCAGTTATCAGATGCAGGCTGTTCCCTGGGAAGGGGTTGTGATCCTGAGTGATATTCAAAAGGTAATCCCGGGGGAGGGACTCAGCTGTGGGTCATCCATGGGCAACGCTCCTGGCACCTGGCGGGGGAGGGTACATGCCTTGGTCCTCAGGTAGGGGTCAGAGCAGTACACGTGGCATCTACCACAGCACAGGAGCAGCCCTCAACACAATTTTATCTGATTAAGTCCCTGTACAGAGACGCACAGGAAAGTCTGCTATTGAGTCTGGTCTCAGACCATTCCTTCAGAGACACAGTTCAAGTCGCTAAGTCTGTGTGATTCTTTGAGAAGCTTGCTGAAAGCAGCTCAGGGACACTTTGAGCAAAGAGGCTGACATAACTCTAAGTGCTTTGGTCTTGGACTGAGGTCTGAAAATAAACCTCCCCATGGACTATTTGGAAAGCCTTCTGAGAAAGCCCCTGAATAAACACCGTCACCCCTTGTGCCATTGGTCACAATTGTTTTGGCCTGGTTTTCTGGGACTCGCACTGTGTCCTGGCTGATAAATGAAGCCATGTGGAAAGCACAGGGAGCCCAAGGCCAAACCCTGTCCCCACCATCACACCACACCAGGCACCAGCCAGCCCTGGCTTCACACACCAATGCCGAGGCTCTAAGGCAAAGCAGAGTTGAGGTTGATTTCCAGTGAGCCTGCCCTCTGGAGAGACCCACTGTCAGAACAACCTCAAACAAGCTGCAGGCCTTTGATTCCAGCTTTTGTTGCTCTAAATCCTGCTAAAAGGGCCTGACTGCACTCATCTGCTTAAGTACTGCCCTGAGCATAATTTAGTGGTTATTTTAGTGACTTGGAACCACTCAGGGGCTCAGAGGCGTCACTCCAAACTGACTGTGGTGTCTGAAGGTCTGGGCTCTGGTCTGACTTCTGACACTTCTTAACAGTGTGACCTTGTGTAAGGCACTGCTCTCTGAATCTGCTTCCCTTCCCTGTAGAACGGGTGGCGCAAAATTATCTCTAAGGCCCTGTCTCATCTTCATGCTCAGGGAATCTATCTCCTCCTATGGGCATGGAGGTTGCAGAGAACGACACGCATTTGTACAGATGCTGGCACATGCGAAAATCTGCGAATTTGGGAGCAAATTCCTGCCATCGGATTTCTTTCAAATGGATGAATACATGAAAATATCATGTTTACTTGCATTGGCTGCGTTTGCTCAAAATCAGCAGCTTGGTATTTACTTGCATCACCAAAATGCACCCCTTTCATCAGCCTGTGAATTTTCCAGGGGCTTAGGCACGAGCGGCCGTTACATTTTTTAAAAAATCCACAGGATTATTTTAGAAGTTTAGTGTCATGGCAGAATGGAAAGCCAGCTAACTTATTTGTCAGAATGTTTGCATTGCAATCTGTGCCAACGACTCACCGTGTGACACTGGCAAGTCATTTAATCCCACTGAGCTGCTGATAGGGTTGCCAGTCAAGGTCAGCCCTGCCTCCCTCATGTGGTAACTGCAAACAACAAATGAAAAGGAGCTCATGCGAGGACTCTGGAACCTGTAAAACTTACCAACATTTACGCAATTACTATTATTCATATGCCACACAAGGGGAATCTATTCCATCAGTTGCCTTTGCTTGGGATGAGCCTTTTCTCTTCAAAGGAGAGGCTTTTAGTCAGTGTTGTCAGAATATAAACAGAGTACCAAGATTTATTTTGCCAGCTTCTGAGGTTCCCAAGAGAATGATTCCCAGCAGTAAAAGTTGCTAAAATAGTTTGTGAGGTCACCTGCTCTTAGCAACCAAGATTGGTAGGGAAGGAACCAGCCCCGAATTCACCCAGAGGACTGATGCTCACGCCGGGCCCTACAGCTGTAAGGACAATTGCTTATTAAACCTGCAGTGCCCTGAGCCGCCGCTTCTGCTTTAGAATAGCCAGTTGTGTTCGTGCCTTCACGGCACACATTAGTCAAGCAGCTCTTCTGGTTATGAGGATGACTGCAGATGTGAATCCAGTCACAAAACAACAATCACAATCCTTAAGCCCTGAGCGTGCAAACCTGATTCCTTCCAGTTTGCAGCAAGGTCACAGAGCAACACCTCACCTGTTTCCTTCCCCCAATCTGGACTCTGAGAAAAACCCTACAAATGAAAAGACAACTCCACCAAAAGGTATCATGGCCATAAATACAGCATGATTCTGCTTCTAGATCTGAAAACATCTTGAATTCAACTGCCCTTCAAAAAGATTATTGAGAAAACATCACCACAAGCCAATTGACAGCCGATTTCCTAGTCTCACTGCAAGCTTCCAAGAACCTAGATAAAGCAGTACTGGAGGAAATGCGAACTGTGCCAAGATCAGAATGACTTAGAGAAGCTCTGCTTTTATTGACATTTACTGAGTCTCCATTTCCCTCTTTGCCCTCTTGGGAAACACAGATGCTCAGTGCTGGTGTTTGGGTGGGGACAGGCACAGCACGTCTGGAGGGGCCAGGCTGAGGGCTGGGGGAAGTCAGCACAGATTGGCAGGTGGCCTTGCGCAGAGCGAGAGGAAACTCTGGGGGGATGGGGTTTGTTGTTATAGAAACCAGAGTGTTCCTGGGTGCACACAGGCAGGGGCAGCAGGTCTTTGGGAACACAGAGAAGATAGTCAGACCTGGAACAGCGTGGTAGGATTCAGCGCCAACTGACAGGCAGACCCACGCACAGTGCACCTGAGCGTGACAGCAGAGCACAGGAGAGGGGATGGCCCTCTTCTGCTCAGGGTTGAAGCCCTGTCTTCCTTCCTCCAAGCAGATGTTGGCTGCCAGGTGCACCCTGCTCTCTCCTCAGCCAGGCAGAACTTTGCAGGTGCTTGTGATTACAGAGCCAGCAAGGGTTGTCTTCCGGGAGGTTCTTAACAGCCCTAATATCAGTTACCTGTGGGTTTCTAATTCTCTTCAGAGCCAATTAACTAGAATTTCACATGATTTAAGGTAAAAGTTGGAGCCACTTGAGTTGCCTTCCTCTGTCCTGGTCTGAATTTCACAAACATGCAAACACACTCATGCAGGTACACGAGTAACACAAATATACACAATCACCCAGACAAACACTCTAACACAGACATATTCTGATAAACCTACTCTCATGGGCCCTCCCGCATAGACACTCACATTTCTGAGGTCAGAGAAGGCTTATACATCAGAGAATAGAGCTTAGCTGTGTTTTTTAAACATCGCGGCTGGGAAAGGGATGTTCGTTTCAGAATGGAGTGGTTGCCAAGCTCACAGGAATTTGGGCCTGAAGTAATGAATCTCCAGCTCTTTTTAAAATAGCTGGGATGCCTTGGTTATTGTTGTTTGTTTTGTAACTTCCCTGAGATTTGTCATGGTGTGTGATTTCAAAATAACCCTGCCAGGGACCCTGCGGTTGATACTTGCTGGCTCACTAGTTTCTCCAGGATGGAAGGGAAGTGTGTAGCACAGCAGACAGGAATAGGCCTGCCCAGGGTGGCCATCCTGAAGGTGAACCCCTTCCTGCTCTGTGCCCTGGGCCCAGAATCTTGACCTCAGTTGTCAGCAAGACTCTCCCTGCCCAGACACCTCATGTTAGAAATACCCGGTAGGGTTCTTTAACCCATGACCTTATAAAGACAACAAAAATGGCCAATTGAGAATGACTGACTCCAACTATGAAATGAGAACTGTGTGCACTTTGTTACACAGTCCCAAAGCTATCAATAATAGACACCCTAGTTCTGGAATCAATTTCCACATCCTTCTTACCAGAGATTTGTCTATAGACAAATATCTCTGCAATTCTGTTCAGATCTTTTTTTCTTTTCACTGTCCCAGTTCTAATCTATTTGGTGGCCTCTTCTGTGTCCTTTACCATTTAAGTTCTGAGCCCGTTTATGTTGATGAAGCAGAGAGATTGCTGTGTGTTTACCCAAATTCTTCTTTTTCTCCTGAGCACAGTGGAAAACTCATTTCCCAGCCTCCCAAGCAATGGGAACCATTCTTTGAGCCCTGGCCAATGGAATGCGGCAGAGGTGATGATGTCACCTCTTCCGTGATCGCAAGGAGTTCAGCCCCCTCTCCCCCATACAACCACTACCTCATTGTGACACAGGTGGGAAGTAAACTTTTCTTGTGTTATTCCAGTGAGATTTGAGAGTAGCTTGTTATAGCACTCGGAATAGACGCTTTCATAGACCAAGGTTAGAAATACTAACTTTGAAGAATTCTTGGTTGCTATGTTTACTACGGCTTAAAGTTTAGACTGAGTACATTTCTTGTTGACTGTATATATACACACAGAGTAACTCCCATCAATACAATGCCTATTGTTTGGTGACCCCAGAAGGGCTTGCAATGCTGGAGTTCTTTGCTCTTTTCCATGCCACCCTGCGTTGCATTGCATGGGAAGGGTTTTAAATAGTTCATAGCATTTTAGCGCACATAATATGAAAGAGTGTTCCCCACTGTGCAAAATTCATTCCCCTCTGGTTCCTTCTGGGTAGTGGTATCAACCAAAGCTCAGACTTACCTCTTCCCATCTTGGCATGTGAGCCACGTAAGGCTGTAGGCAAGCCTGGAAGACAGAGGCCTTTCTGGATCTCCCTTGTTTGAAGATATCTTTTATTCCTGAGAGATCCTCTCTGTTCATCTTCAGCATCTGTGGAGCAACAGGACAAAGTCATAAATAGAGAGGCAGTCATTGGCTGTGCATAAGCTGAGACCTCTCTTGAGCCCAGTAAGTTCAGGTAGTTCCATTATTTTTGAGAACTGGAGAGCTGGAGCAACAGTACAATATAGATTAGTGGAAAGGGCACGGAATTAGGCTATTGGCCTGGATTGATTGATTGACTGATTGATTGATTGATTTACCTGGATCTTAATCCAGACTCTTCCACTAACTTGCTGGGTAACATCAAACAAGTTGCAACTTCTCTTGACCTCTGTCCTTTTGTTTTCTTACCTATCATAGCAGGTAATCACTTTCTCTGGCTAACCTGATGGGATTCTTGAATTTTTACAGAACAAAACAGAAAATATGTATGGAAATAGGGACTTCCCTGGTGGTCCAGTGGTTAAGAATTCACCTTCCAATGCAGGGGGTGCGGGTTCGATCCCTGATCAGGGACCTAAGATCCTGTATGACTTGTGGCCAAAAAAACCAAAACATAAAAACAGAAGCAGTATTGTAACAAATTCAATAAAGACTTTAAAAATGGTCCACATCAAAAAAAAAACCAGGCTTCCCGGGTGGCGCAGTGGTTGGGAGTCTGCCTGCTGATGCATGGGACACGGGTTCGTGCCCTGGTCCGGGGGGATCCCACATGCCGCAGAGCGGCTGGGCCCGTGGGCCATGGCCACTGAGCCTGTGCGTCCGGAGCCTGTGCTCCGCAACGGGAGAGGCCACAACAGTGAGAGGCCCGCGTACCACAAAAAAAAAAAAAAAAAAAGAAAGAAAGAAATATGAAGGAAGTTACATTGACAAAAATGTAAGAAATTATTTAAAGAAAACGTCTGTATAGTCAAGTAGTTATATTATAGACTGGCCAGACCTCTGTCAGAAAGAGTTTCTCTTTGAAAATGGACATTTTTTTCTTGGGGTTCATTTGATGGTTTTCCCACTTTAGTACACGTACAAACGTGTGGTGCAATGGTTTATGAGTGGAATACATATCACCACTTTTCTGGCTACCTTTGTCAGATTATAGAGTTCTTACTCAGTTCCAATATCTACTCAAGAGTATTAGAGTTAAGTTTGCCTATGTTAAAAACTATTAAAACCATGGCTAGACAATTCCACGTCTGGGAATTTATCCTCTGAGTAGATATAGGTGAGAAATAAAACATATTAGAGGCTCTTTGGCATTGGAATAGCAAAAGAATACTAACATCTAGATTTGCACCACAAAGGAGGACTAGTTAAATCAACTGTGAACCATCCATGCACTGGCAAAATAGGTAGCTATGAATGTTGGAACTCTGATATACTGATACGGAACATTCCTGAAGAAATTTCATTAAGCTAAAAAAGCAAATTGCAGAACAATGTAAGATTTGATACCACTTGTGTCAAAAAAATTTTTTTAAGTATTTGCTTGGGTCTGCATAAAATATCTCTGAAAGAATATCAAAATGCTGGTATTACTGTTTGCCTCTGCAGAAGAAAGTGGATTGGCTAGGAAATAGACCACAGAGGTGCCATTTCATTTGTTGAACTTAAAACCTTGTGAATATATTATCAAAACAAAGCATAACAGAACCAAAAACAGGATTAGATTCAGTTTGTTTGTTTGTTTTACAATAGTAAGACATATATAAAATTGATCATTTTAACCATTTTTAAGTGTATGGTTCAGGGGCATTAAATACATTCATATTGTTGTAGAACCACCACCATCCATGCCTAGAACTTTTAGATCCAGTTCATTTTTGATTCAGAGCTGCTGTACATTTCCATAAAGGACAAGGAACTTATATCCCTTCCCCAGGAGGGAAAAGCATCAGTGGAAGGTTTTTCTGAAGGCTTCTCAACTCTTCACTCCCCCTCCCCAAGGGTAGGTGAACGACCAAGCTGACTGATGATTTGGGAGAAGACTGCAATTCAGCCTTCTCTGGGTATTCTCTTTCATAGTATCCTGCCTCAGGACGCACATATTTTCTGCTCCACCAACAAGTAAACTCACGTAGGCAGTCCCTGCCCCTGCCCAAGAAGGCCTGCAGTTCTGGGAAAGTGAGATCAACTCAGGAAGAAAGCATAGAAAGCTTGTCTGGGTGAGACTCAGAAAGGTATGCCTTAATTTGTCCAAGACTGATTCTTACCAATCAGCCTTCTAGAAAAAGAGGTGGTTGCAAAGATCCAAGGAAGCAAGGTACAGCCCCGGATTGAAAGCAGCCAATCCCAGGTAATCTCTAGGCTTGGATCTAGTCTCCTGAACAGGCCAGGAGAAAGGTGGTACTTCCCCAGTCATGAATCCAGGGATGACCCTTGCTGCTACAGCTGCAGAGGCAAAGCCTGGACCCATCCCCCAATCCCAATTATGCAAGGGGAGGGGCCGGGGCCAAGGTTCTACCATTCCAGAACCTTGTGTTGTACTCTGACCACCAATCACTCCAGAGGACGGCTTGCTGTTTCTTTAATAACGTAGCTTTAAACTTCACAGCCTAAGAGTCAGGGTCTGTTTCCTGGAATCTGATGTCTGGCTCCACTGATCACTGTCTTCTGCCCTAGAAGGCAGAAGGCAGTGGGGACCCACACACCTGTTACTGTTCCTGTCTCTGTGTTTTCCCCAAGGAATACTGCCCCATCAGAGCTGGTGTGTCTCCTGTCTGGTCATTTGCCACGTTTGTATGTAACATCCAAGTCAGTGCCAGTGGTAATATGCTGACATTTTCATATTTTGACCCCTATGTCTAAATCTCTGTCCACTCCAAATTTGGAAGGGGGATTATGGGATTGCTTTATCATAACCTACTTAAACCCCAACAATTTTTATTAAATTGTTAAACTATGACTTTGGCCACTGTCTGCTCCTGTAGACTTTCTCCCAGCTATTTCAGAGAATCCCTTATGGGGTGTCTGACGTCCCATGTCTATTAACAATATTTCCTTGCGAAGCCACCAAGCCCCCACCACTGCTGCCCATGGTACCCAGGGATTGCAGCTCTGTGGCACATGGCATTTTGTATAATGCTTTCATCACACTGGCCTCTGGGAGGGGCCCTGCTCTGCCCTTCCTCACTAGGACCCAAACATGTCCCAGACCATTCTTCATTCCCCACAACCTCGCTTAAGCTGAACTTGACTCAAGGTTTGGGGAAGCACAGGAAGAGAACTGACAGCTAATATAAGATATGGTTTCTCTGAATCTATGCTGACTTACCGTTGCTTAAATGTTGACCTGCCTACAAAGAAGTCATCACACGCATCTTTGGAAGTACTACTCCAAGCATGGCCAGACCCACTACTCGAGTTTCAGTGAAAGAAAGGAGCTTCTCCTCCTCTCTAGTCTGAGATCAACCTTCTCAATCTTTATTTCCTGTCCTAGGATCTACTTCTTCCAAGGGTGACTGACAGCAGTGAAGTTCACTCCTTTCAAGAGAAACATAGCCCTTCCCCACAGGTGTATTTCTGGGCAACCACATTATAACACAGCAGTCTTATAATAGTACTTTCTGAGTTAACCAACCTTCAGTAATACCATGGGCAGGAGACCAGAAGTTCAGTCCAGACTGAATACTGCCAAACCCAAACCAGTCCCCTCAGGAAGGTGAGGTCATTTCCGGCTCACCATTCCCACCCTTTTGCCTTCTGGTCTCCTGCGAACATCGCCTGAACAAGAACACACCCATCCAAGTAGAACACATATATCTGCCAGCGGGTATAAGAAACCATTTTTCTAGGAGAAACATATCTGCAGAGATGCAGCTCTTTCTGCACCATCAGTAGTCACCTCTTCCCTTATCTTGCAGAGGATCTTAGCCTCTGGAGTTAATAATATCTCCATTTTAGAAAGCCACACTTACTTTACATTTTTTGTAGTATAAAGACTCATTCAGATGGTTTCCTAAGAAACAGAAGTCTGTACTTTTTAAATTTAAGTTTCTACTTTTTGAGTTCCATTAAACTACTTGTGGTTTTAAAATTTCAGTTTTTCCAGGTTGTATTCATTAAGGTTTCAAATAAAAGTCTTAGCCTGGGCACCACATACATGCTAATTTCAGTTGGAATCCAAACTCCTTAGCACAACTTTCAAGGCACAACACACTTGGGCCTATCTTACCAGCACATATGAATGTATCTTCCCATCATCTCAACCATGCATATATCTGCCCAAGTCGGGGAAAAGCCTTCCCAGAAGATGCTACCCTTACATCTTTATTCATGCCACATTCCCATCTAAAATCCTCCTGATCACTCAAATCCTCCCTGATTTGATGAAGTCTTTTACTTCATTTGATGAAGTTCATTTCTCCCTTTGGATTTCTCCAAGGGTCCTCGCATTCAGCCACCCACCCACCTGCCCAACAGGAGTACATCAGAGGCCTAACCTTGTCCAAGAGGCCATGTTCGCTCTATAGGGTTTCCAGAAATGGGCAACACATGGGTCGTCCCTCAAAGAGTTTACAATTTTGTAGAAAAGTATACAAACAACAAAGTCATGTTACTTTTCCACTCAAGAACTGTTTACATTTCTTTTCTCACTTCAAGTCTTCAATACTCTTTCTCTTGTTCCTCATCCCCAATGGTCAGAAGAGTCATTTTGGACAACAACATTATTTACCCATTCTATAGCTGATACACATTTGGTGGTGTTTTTTTTTCCTTCCAGTTCTTAGTCATTTCAAATACATTTGCTATAAACATTAAAAAAAAAAAAAGAATAGCCGTTCTCTGATTCCAAACTTGTCCCATGCCGTACAGAGAAAATAGATGCAATCAGCTGAGGACACCTCATGTTCCCAACGCCAAATCCACCCGCCTACCTGCACTGGTAACCAGATTCTCTACCAGCTCTCTGTCCTTGCTCTTACTTAAGCTAAATGCTTCCATTTAGACCCAGATCCCTCTGCAATTATCCCCATTCTTTCCTACATCATCAGTTTTCCTCTCTATTGGCTCATTCCCATCCACACACAAATATGCCTTAATATCACACATTTAAAAAAATCCAAACACACTCCTTTGAGCCCACACCCTCCGCCAGCTACTGCTGCCTTTTTCTGCTCCTCTTCACAGCCATACTCTGCAAGAGGGTTGTCTATAGGCACCGTCATTTCTTCCTCACCATCCATACTCTCCCAAACTCTCTCTACACCCAGTTGTGCTTTACCCACCATTTTGGCGAAATGGCTCTTGTCAGAGTCACCAATGGCCAAATCCCTTGGCCAGCTCTGTCTTCGTCTTTCTTGGCCTCGCAGCAGGGTTTGGCCTGACTGACCTCCCCTTTTCCGTGGAGTCCTTTCCTCTAGTCCTCTGGGCCGCCCACTTTCCTGGCTTCCCCGCTGTGTCATTGGCTACTGCTGCGGAGCCTGCTTTCCTGAGTCCTTTTTTTATACTAAATTTCTAAATGTTGAGGACCTCAGAGCTCTGTCAGGAACTCACTTCTCTTCCTTCTCTGTAAACTCCTTCCCTAGCTAATTTCTTAGACGCTTGGGCTTCAAACACCAACTATGCACTGATTACACTCAAACTGATGTCTCCAACCCAGAACTCTTGAGCTCCAGACTTACTGATCTAACTGCCTAGATCTATTTGGATGTATAAGAGTCATTTCTAATTCAACCTAGGTTCACCCCTCCAAAAAAAAAACCTATTGATAATCCCACATACACCATATCCCCCACCAAACAACAACAATCTTCTGCTCCCTGCCAAGCCTTCCCCATCTTATAAGTGATGCCACTAGCCAGGGGCAGGTTTTGTGGGCCTAAAGCTGAAATAATTTATAGAGTCCTGTTTAACATAAAGAATACAAAATTAAAATACAAATTGAGTATGAAAATAAATATTCATTTAGGCTGAGAAATCAAATGAATTACAAATTTCAAAATGCTGAAAAATACCATAATCATCACAAAATCAAGAAAGATCATGGAAGGACATCCCTGGTGGTCCAGTGGTGGGGACTCTGTGCTCCCAATTTGGGGGGCCCAGGTTCAATCCCTGGCTGGGGAACTAGATCCCACATGCTGCAACCAAAGATCCCGCACGCTGCAACTACGGATCCCTCATGCAGCAACTAAAATGATCCTGCACACTGCAACGAGGATCCCGGGTGCCGCAGCTGGGAGGACCTGGCATAGCCAAATAAATAAACGAATAAATAAATATTTAAAAAAGAAAGATCGGGGCTTCCCTGGTGGCGCAGTGGTTGAGAGTCCACCTGCCAATGCAGGGGACACGGGTTCGTGCCCTGGTCTGGGAAGATCCCACATGCCGCAGAGCGGCTGGGCCCGTGAGCCATGGCCGCTGAGCCTGCGTGTCCGGAGCCTGTGCTCCGCAACGGGAGAGGCCACAGCAGTGAGAGGCCCGCGTATCGCCAAAAAAAAAAAGATCATGTAATGTTTTATTAATTGCCTGCCTGGCACATTTTATAACACTTTTCTCCTTACACTTTGGCTGTGCTCTCTTTGACCGCCTCTTTGTATAAGAACACTTTCTACAAGCAAGAGAGATCAGCTTGTTTCTCTTGCTAAGTTATTCAAAATTAATTTTCTAAAATTATGGATAATTTTGGAACATTTATTTTACCTTCACAACTCCTATTTGGTAATAAAGAAAATTCACTTAAAACTTGATAGGCATAGACTTTGGACTAACCAGAACTGTGGCAATAAGAATTCCCCTTCAAAAATGGACCTCATTTTGAGAGATTTTATGTGGCAGTTTTCATAGCCTTGTACATGTATGGTGGCTTGGAATGACCCATGAGTGGGGTCCATATCATTGCTTATCCAGGTAGATTTTCAGACTGGTGTTCTTGGTCACTTAGTGCCATGACCCGAACAGCTGCCCAGTACTTCTGGGTTCAAATTTTCTGATGTTGAAATATGTCCTAGACATAGTTAAGCCATCCTACTTTTCGGATTTATCCTACAGGTAGATTCTTTCCCTTTCTCTACACTCTATATCTCATCCATCAGTAATTCTTGTAGGCTTTTTCTACAAATTATTGCCCCAATTCAACCCCTCCTACAGCTTCACTCTTCTCCTCTATCCTGAGCCACTGTCCTTCCCCTTATGGACAACTGCCTTAGTCTATGGCCTTGCTGCTAGCTGGCTTTATTCTTACTTCCCTGTCATCGGCTGCCTCTTTTCCTAGCATCTGGAATGATCTTTCTAAAGCACAACTCAGCTCCTATCACTCTCCTGGTTAAACTTTAAATGGCTTTGGGCTGCACTGGGAATAATACGCAGTTCCCTCAGGGTCCCGCCCATTCTGGCCCTGCCTGTTTCTCTGGGCTCACTTCCCTCCACTCCTCCCCCACCCACCGTGCTCCAGCGGCACTGGCCTAATTCCTGCCACTCCAAACGCACCAAGTTTATTCCCAGCGGGGCCTTTGTACTTGCTGTTCCTCTTCCTTAGAATGTGCTTCCCCAGCTCTGTAAGCTGCCTAAGCTCATCCTTGGACTCAAATTCAGTGGCACCTGTCACGAGGCCTCTCCCATGGCCTTATCTCACATAGCACCCTCCCTCCAGGATTTTACCATTTGCTGCTTCTTTACAGAACTTTTTAGTACAGTTCCTATATTTTAATAAATTTTTCCTTCTTTACTGGAACATTGACACTCAAACTGAGATGCACATTTTATTTTGTAGGTTTAATAAATACCTTTCTAAGGGATGAAGGTATAAAGAGTGAGCTTTAAGGGAGCCTTTTTCCAGAGCCTTAATTTCCATATGACTATTGACTGGCAGAGGAGACATCATGCCAGTCCTCCTTTCCCTACTCTCATCACAACTGTGCTTCTCTGCTTTACATGCCATTCATCCATCCTGAATCTCACAATCGGTATAAAAGTCTGGGGCTTGCAGAAAGGGGCAATTGAAATGGATAGTTTAGAGAAAGTAAATGACTTTAATGATAGGATTTAAAGAATCATTTTCTAAGTATTATGATGTCCAATGCTTTGCTTTCAGCTAAATTAAAGGAGGCCAAGGGACTTCCCTGGTGGTACAGTGGTTAAGAATCCGCCTGCCAGTGCAGGGGACACGGGTTTGAGCCCTGGTCTGGGAAGATCCCACATGCCGCGAAGCCACTAAGCCCGTGCACCACAACTACTGAGCCTGCGCTCTAGAGCCCGCGAGCCACAACGACTGAGCCCGAGTGCCACAACTACTGAAGCTCGCGCACCTAGAGCCCACGCTCTGCAACAAGAGAAGCCACCCAATGAGAAGCCTGCGAACCGCATCGAAGAGTAGCCCCCGCTCGCCGCAACCAGAGAAAAGCCCACGCGCAGCAACAAAGACCCAAGGCAGCCCAAAATAAAAATAAATAAATTTAAAAAAAAAAGAGACCAAGTAATTTTTTCAAAGATCACTAAAAATTATTTTAACGTGGATCACTGTGATTTTCTAAATAAAACTTAGAATATACAAGAATCATATACATATGAATATATAACATATTATATATTAATTATATATTATATTATTAGAATTATATAAGAACTTAGAGTCCAAATATAAATAAATATAAGACTACAACTGAGAATATAATTGAGTTGAGAAAACAAAATCCTTTCCATTCCCATCTAATTAGTTATGTGAACCAGGTTTATTAATGCTTATGCTTATAAAAACAAAAAGAAGAAATAGAATTGATGTTGAATCCTGTCTCATTCTATCAGTAAGTAATACTCATCCATGAGTATATGAACTAACTGAAAAAAACCAGTCCCATCTATCTCATTAAGAGGAAGCTATTACATAAAATGTTATTTCTTATGTTTAATAAGTACTTATTATAATTTGTAATATAGTTATGTTGTTTTGATCAATTATGTATTAATATCTATGTAATGTTAACTGAATCCAGATGAAAATTTTAACACTAAGAATTTTATAGTCACAAGAATAAAAAGAATTTCGATTTACAAAAGTATATTTGTTCAAGATAAATATCAATAAAAGACTTTCAAATATAAAAATATATTACATTAGAATGAAATTCTATGGAAGAAATGAAATGGAAATACAAGGAGGAAAAGGAAGAAATTAAAATTCGTGCCTATTAGAGATGAACCTGTTCATACATTTTAAAAATGGATAATGGCCATATAAATAAAAAGAGTTGGTTGGACACTGTTGGGCTGCACCCCGCAGGCCTGTAAGGCCTGTGCTTGCCCAGTTTCAAGACCGAAGAAAGAGCCCGGAGTCAGCAACAGAGACATCCATGGTTTAACGAAGTGGGGGAGCTTACACGTCTGAAGCAAGGTCCTGGAGCGACACCCCACTGTGTCAGGTAGGACGTGGTGGCAGTCTTCACTCGCGGGGCGGCGGGGGGGGGGGGGGGGGGGGGGGAGGTTACCAGTTATAGGGGAATTGACGTCAGGTGGGCTCATTAGTTACCAGGGAAACCAGTAGAGGGGCACGCCCCTCACGGCCCCTTTGATAAGAACAATCACCAGCTGGGGCCTGGGGCAAGTACGTAGGAAGGTCAGTCATGACTAGGGTGTAGGTGAAGCAGGCACTAGTCAGGCAGGAGATGTACAGAGAGCAAGAGAACAGCCAACTTGAGTGGCCTGACTGTACAGACACACAAAATGCTAAAACCTAGCTTCCAAGATTATATTCAGAGGGTGAAGTGTTATTAGGGATTTTATAGACTTTTCGATCTCAATTGGAGCAGAAAACCTTTATTAGATATACTTCTAGGGTGCAATTATCACACATTCAACTCACATGTGTTAAGAAACACCTTCTGTCACCAAGCAGGGGCTGCCTGCCTTTGAAATCCACAATGCTAGCCACACGGTTAGCACTGCAAATCATAACTACAATGAGTATCACATCACACCAGTCAGGATGGCCATCATCCAAAGGTCTACAAATAATAAATGCTGGAAATGGTGTGGAGAAAGAAGACCCCTCTTACAATGATGGTGGGAATGTAAATTGATGCAGCCACTATGGAGAACAGTATGGAGGTTCCTTTAAAAACTAAAAATAGAATTACCATATGACCCTGCAATCCCACTCCTGGACATATATCTGGAAATAAAACATAATTCGAAAAGATACATGCACGTTCACTGCAGCACTATTTACAATAGCCAAGACAGGGAAGCAACCTAAATGTCCATGGATAAAGATGAATGGATAAAGAAGATGTGGTATATTTATACAATGGAATGCTACTTAGTCATAAAAATCAATGAAGTAATGCCATTTGCAGCAACATAGATAGACCTAGAGATTATCATAGTAAATGAAGTAAGCCAGATAAAGCCAAATGTCATATATCACTTATATGTGGAATCTAAAAAAAAAATGATGAAAATGAAATTATATACAAAACAGAAATAGACCCACAGACATAGAAAACAAACTTATGGTTACCAAAGGGGAAAGGGTGGGTGGGATAAATTAGGAGTTTGGGATTAACATATACACACTATTATATATAAAATAGATAACCAATAAGAACCTACTGTATAGCACAGGAAACTATACTCAATATTTTGTAAAAGCCTATAAAGGAAAAGAATCTGAAAAAGAATAGATATATATGTATGTATAACTGAATCACTTTGCTCTACACTTTGCGTTAGTTTCCGTACAGCAGAAACTAACACAACATGGGGACTTCCCTGGGGTCCAGTGGTTAAGACTCTGAGCTTCCATGCAGGGGCATGGGTTCGATCCCTGATCTGGGAACTAAGATCCCACATGCCACATGGCATGGCCAAAAAAAAAAAGAAAGAAAGAAAGAAAAAGAAAAAACTAACACAACATTGTAAACAACTATATATGTGAAGAAATTCATTAGATTAAAAAACCACAAAAATCCTGTGTCTCTGTCAGATCTCAGGCAGGAAGGCTCCTTTAAATCAGGGAGGGATCCCTTCTAGGAAAACTAGAAAGGAAGCCTCCCTCTCCTGGCCCACTCTCTTCTTTGCATAAGACAGAGTTTTATGGCATCAGAGTAAAAATGGCTTTAATAGACAATGATTCATCCATCTAATTACCATAGAATATAAGATGCAGATCAGCTTCCCAAAGCAAAGGAATTGTAACTGGTTTATGGCCCCAAACCATTCAGGCACCTAGAGGTACAGTGTGCAGCTTGTTCATCTTAGAGGGGTCACTTTGACCAAGCGTGTTAGCAGAGAGCCATATACAAGACTGGCATCACTCCCCCCACTTTAAAGCTGTCCTTGTTGAACTGGGCTTTGGTGTTAGGTCATCAATCCACTTCGCAAGATGTTATAAGAAACAGTCCCATGTAAGTTATTAATGCATTGTTGGATTTATTGTAAGAATATTATTGAGGGTGTGATTCACTGTTTCACACAGCATCTTTACAAGGGGCCGAAGGGGGAAATTCCTTTCAATTTTTATCATCAGGGATAGTAATCTTTCTCCTGAGCGTTTGCTTAGTTTTCTTCTTCTGAGTCCTCTAATTAATATTAGTAAGCAGATTCCACCCCTGCTGACTACTATGGAGTTTGAGGTGAGTTTGTGGGCCAGCACTAACAAGGATACTGTGTTCATGGCAAGCATTTTGTGGGTATGTATGCTCACCTTACTACTAGTCTTATTTTTTCTTCTCTATGCTAATTTTTTTTTCTCTCTACTTTTCTCATACACTGAATTAATCAGGACCCTCAGCTGAGAGTGGCTAGAAACTCAACTTAATCAAGAAAAAAGGGACTATATTAGGTCTACTAAGAAAACCCACGACTTGGTCTAGCTTTAGCCATGGCTGGAACTAAGAATTCAAAAATTCTCATCAGTGGGGACATCCCTGGTGGTCCAGTGGCTAAGACTGTGCTTCCAATGCAGGGGGCACGGGTTCGATCCCTGGTTGGGGAACTAGGATCCCACATGCCGAGTGGCATGGCCAAAAAATTTTTTTTAATTTTAAAAATTAAAAAATATTCTCATCAGTACTCAGTCTCTTTCCTTCCATCTCTTAGCTTTGCTCTCTTCTATGGTACCTCTGTTCTCAGGCTCCTGCCTCCCCACCTGGTGGCTCCTGGCACCACCAGGCTTATATCACCCTACAGACAGCAATGCCAGTGGAAGAAGAGCTTCTTTTTCCCCATGATTCCAATAAGATCTCAGGAATTGAGTTTCCATGGGGGACTTGGCCAAGCCCCGGAGACCAGGCTCATGGAATTCTCATATTGGCCGGGTATAGGAACTTGTGATGAGATGGTACCAGTTCCACCTGAGAGGTAGATAGTTCTCTCCAAGAAAATGTAGATAAATAAGGATACAATGGATATAGGGCAGGGACTTCCCTGGTGGTCCAGTGGTTAAGACTTCACCTTCCAGTGCAGGGGGTGCAGGTTCAATCCCTGGTTGGGGAGCTAAGATCCCACATGCCTTGTGGCCAAAAGGCCAAAACATAAAACAGAAACAGTATTGTAACAAATTCAGTAATGACTTAAAAACAAAAAAAATGGATATAGGGCAGGCAAAAACCAAAACCCCACAGTAACAATTTATATTAAATTTTATTTTTTAAATGGAAGCTTGTGCACTTTCACAAGTTCCCTCATAGCTTTTTAGAACAAAGTGGGGTATTAATAAATACATGGGAAGTCAAATTGTAATTTGATTACAGTTACAGTTGCTTAGTGAACATGAAATCAGAAGAAGGGGAATTGCATGTATGATTCAAATATTTTATGGCTCCAGGCTCTGGGAGCTGAATCATCTGTCTGTACAACCCGGGACAGACAGGTCACAGCTGAGGGTCAGCGCTGGAGACACATTGCAGGTTCTTTCTTCCTGGTTCGTCCTTTACTAGAGCTACAGTTGTCTGACCATCCTTCTGGGTTATAGTAATACCATTGACTCTATGAAGCTTTAGACAAGTCAGTGGAGACAGAATTGCCCAGCCTTGCAGCTTCAGGCCTGGAAGCCAATCTGTCTTTTGCCTGTCTTTGTATACATCTCATCTCATCCATTATGGACTGACTTTATAGTATAACTCAGAGCTTGGGGGGATGCTGAACTTACTGAACATTTACAAGGGAGGCAAAAGATTCCTCTTTTCTTTTCACAAAATGTTGTGTGCAAGGGGTGGTGGGAGGGCAGCTAGCATGCCCTTAGTTGCTGGTGGTGGGTCAGCCTTTGCCCTCAGATGGCTCACGGCCTTAGGTGCGGAGTGGTAGAGATGGATAAAACAATTACACTGAGTTCTGTGTGGTACTCTTAGTATACAGGAAAGGGTAATTCAAGCAGCTTCTCTAGAAATCGTGGAGAAGGCAGTTCGATTTCTCAGGGGACCAACACTTCCTTGGAATCCTATGGAAGGATGTTGTGTGAATTGACATTAGCTCTTGTAATCCATTGTTATAAGG
This sequence comes from Orcinus orca, assembly GCF_937001465.1. NCBI lineage: Eukaryota > Metazoa > Chordata > Mammalia > Artiodactyla > Delphinidae > Orcinus > Orcinus orca. The sequence continues at coordinate 55,343,456 of NC_064572.1, read as the reverse complement.
TTGGCTGAACCTCCACCATTACCTGCCTCCTATTCTTCAACCTGGAAGGGGGGAGAAATCAGGGATAATAGGCATCCATCATTGTCAGTTAATGCCAGGAAGCTTCACAATTACCCAGAATATGGAGGAGACAAACTCTCTCTGCTCGATAAGGCCAGATGTTTTTTTCACCAGAAGCAGGTCCAAAGTTCTGTTCAGAGAAGGAGTAGGAACTCCTCACCCAGGTTACACTGCAGTGGGTATTAGCGGAGGAAAGTTAGTCTTCTGGCTCGCCAATAGTGTGTGATTTTAGATTATTGAGGAGGAAATTAATGGCAACCTGAAATGGAAATTTCCTCCCCCTCCCCCTCTCCTCCCCCTCCCCTCCCCCTCCCCCTCTCCTCCCCCTCCCCTCCCCCTCCCCTCCCCTCCCCCTCCCCTCCCCCTCCCCTCCCCCTCCCATTCTCTTCTGCTGCATCGCCCTCCCCTCATCCATGGGACCAGAACTCACACTCCTCCAACCTTAACCTTCCACCCTGGAAGATCAGAGAGAACTGGCTGGAGGAGAAAGAGCTGGAGAAGCGGGAGGGTGTCCACGGGAGAGGCCCTGGGTGCCTGCAGGGTGAGGACTTGCTCCTTTCTTGGGTGCAAGGAAATTAGGAGAGGGGGCAAAGCCAGGAGGACGATGCACAAATAACTCTCCTCTTCACCTCTGCCCTGGCCCCCAGCTTTTGCAGCTCCAGATCTCTGAGGCAATAAGTGAACATTTTAGAAAATAACTGCATAGCTCCTTAACGTCCAATACGTATTTGTTTTAGGAAAACGGGGCAGCTAACGAGCAGCAGCAGCTCCCTCTCTGTAGGCCACCAGAAAGCCAGAATCATCTAGCTAGACCACAACTCTGGTCCCAACAGTTTCTACTCCCAAGTAATTCCCTAGAGTCACACCTTGTGGGAGAGAAGAGGAGAGACTGCCAGGTACCTGATTTGAACATTCCTAAAGACCTAAAGACAAAGCTTATTCCTTTTTTTTTTTTTTTTTTGTGGTACGCGGGCCTCTCACTGTTGTGGCCTCTCCTGTTGCGGAGCACAGGCTCCGGACGCGCAGGCTCAGCGGCCATGGCTCACGGGCCCAGCTGCTCCACGGCATGTGGGATCTTCCCGGACCGGGGCACGAACCCGTGTCCCCTGCATCGGCAGGCGGACTCTCAACCACCGCACCACCAGGGAAGCCCCCAAAGCTTATTCCTTGATTTTCCTTCTCCCTCTCCCCCCAGCAAAGTAACCAGATTTGATGTCTTGCCCAGAGTGAAATCTTAATAAATGATTATAAATATTTTTTGCCAAAATCAAGAAAATGATAAACATTTATGGAACATAGGCTCCCAGCTTGGCACTGTATCAACAGTGGTGGAGGAGATAGGATGAAGTATTGTAGGTGATAAACACTGCATCTAAAGAGTTAAAGAATATAACACAAATGACACACCACAAGAAAAGCTAACCATTCAAGTCTTTATGAGAAAAACTTAGAGAGGTTAAGTATATTACCAAGGGCACAGGGCTGGTAAGCGATGGAACCAGCATTCTAGCCCTAAGACATCAAAGCATTTTGCCACCAGCCCTAAGACATCAAAGCATTTTGCCACTGCTGCCTTCGCAGCAGCGAAGGAGCTCTGTGCCATTCATCAAACTCCAGGCTCCAGGGAGAAGGTTTTTGGAAAATTAGCGTCAAAGCCTGGGCTAGGATCTGGGCCTGTAACTTTTGGCTCAAATTATTGTGAGGTCTGGAAATTATTTCCAAAAAAAGGAAGGAAGGAAGGAAGGAAGGGAGGGAGGGAGGGAGGGAGGGAGGGGGGGAGGGAGGGAGGGAGGGAGGGAGGAAGGAAGGAAGGAAGGAAGGAAGGAAGATGGCCAAAGATGTCTGAATAATAGGCAAAGTTTCACTTTTTCTTACTGAAGTCTCTTTCTCAAATCTTAACGTGGTTAGCAGGTTCTGACACTGTCATTATTTCTAGCCAAACTTTTTAAATGACATCTTTAACTCAACAGGACAACTGTCTCCAGAATCATGAACTAGGGATGTGGGAGTCTTCAGGCCTTGTTCCCATCTTTCAGGGGTTGAAAGTTTTCTTTTTTAAAAATTAATTAATTAATTTATTTATTTTTGGCAGCGTTGGGTCTTCATTGCTGTGCACGGGCTTTCTCTAGTTGCGGTGCATGGGCTTCTCATTTCTGTGGCTTCTCTTGTTGCAGAGCACAGGCTCTAGGTGTGCAGTCTCCAGTAGTTGTGGCACACAAGCTCAGTAGTTGTGGCTTGTGGGCTCTAGAGCACAGGCTCAGTAGTTGTGGTGCACGGGCTTAGTTGCTCTGCGGCACGTGGGATCTTCCCAGACCAGGGCTCGAACCCATATCCTTTGCATTGGCAGGAAGATTCTTAACCACTGTGCCACCAGGGAAGCCCAGGGAGTTGAAAGTCTTCAATCAGCTCTCCCTTTCTTGTTATTCAGTGCTTTATCTTTTTTTTTCTGGTGTTCCTCAGGCACCTACAATTTAAGCTTCGTAGGCACTCCTTGGCAGCAAAGGCCATTAAAGCCAGAAGCACAGTAATCAAAACTCAAGACTTAGTTTTATTAAGAAAAAGGCTCACTGAGATATTTGCACTTTGTCGTACACTGTGTCATCAGTTTGTCAACGCTGCCTACACCTCCTCCTCAGTAAAAGGGAAGTACAGGCATATCTCTGTTTTATCGTGCTTTGCTTTGTTACATTTTTTACAAATTGAAGGTTTGTGACAACGCTGCGTTGTCAGATGATGGTTAGCATTTTTTATCACTAAAGTATTTCTAAATTAAGGTATGTGCATTTTTCAGACATAATGCTATTGCATACTTAATAGGCCGCAGCGTAGTGTGAATATAATTTTTATATGCACTGGTAAACCAAAAGATTCATGTGACTTGCTTTATTGTGGTGGTTTGGAATTGAACCCACACTGTCTCTGAGGTCTGCCTGTAGATATGCAGACAGAAGCCGAGATAAAAGGCCATGTGCCTGGATAGCTGGTAAGGAGGACTGCCCCAGCCCCTGGGACCAGTCCCCATGGGGTCTGCTGCCCGGCCTCCCCCTGGGTTCCAGGAGATCCCACGTGTCCTTCCAACAAACCCAACTTGTAGTTTTAAGATCATTTTAATAGTCCTGGACAAAGACATCCCTGCTTGTTCCTTCTCCATTTGTCATTGGACTCCTTTAAGAGATTCTATGAGTCACAGTTGACATCTTTGCCGTGACACTCTAGTTTTATGAGTTTACTTACCAGTATGAAGTACAAGTTACTTGATTTTTGCTTTTATTTAATCAGGACATCTATTTGGCTTGACTCACAATGGAATATAACAGTAAGCCAGAGAGCAATTGGGGATATTTGAGATAGGAAAATATTATCTCGGGTTATAAATCTGAATTCTATCTCTAGTCACAAATTGTGAAGGGGATTTCCAGATAGCTAAAAAAAATGACTGGTTTCTTTTATTTATACAACATCAGCACATTCCATCATCTTAACTCTTAAAAATCTGAGCTGGGAAAACCAGGCAGACTAATTCAACGCTAATTTTACAGGTCAGGAAACTGAGTCTTAGAGAGGTTAAAAGTCCCATTAGGCTGCTTGGCCCAGAGAAAGTTATTTTAGGCCAGAATCTCCACCCCCGGCCTTGACATCGGTGGGAAGTGGATATTTCCACATCTCTGCTGTTGATAGGAATTTCCCTCATTGCCTTGGGCAGGGACCGCTATTTCTGATGTGTGTCCTTAGGGACAGACAGGGCTCTCTTCATGGCAACAACTCATCCTGTACATCATGGGATGTTGCGAAGTATTGATTAAGGTTTTTTTTTTCCCTGCTCCTGAGTTTGCTTTATGGAGCAGAGATAATACTAGTGAGATCTTAAGTTCTCAGAGCTCCAATTCAAAGAAAGTCCCATTCTGGCTATAGGACGACTCCTCTCACCTGCTACCACCCACCATCATCACCTGTGCAAGACAGGGCCCCATGGGGAGAAGAGATGTAAGAGGGGACTGGAATCTGGAAGGAGGTTCCCTTTGAGAAAATGCATCATTTTCAAAGAGAGGCTGCCCCTCTCTCAGGGAGAAGGTCACCCACCATCTCTCCCTCCAGCTAGGGAAGTGAAGCCCCAGATAACTGTCTAAACTCTGGTGGATAGATTGCCATTTCGATCCCTAGAGATGAAAGTCTGCACTGCCTCTTGAGCTACAGACCCACCCCAGTAGTCTGAGCCCTGGGGAGAGATCAGGAGCAGGCGGGGAGGCAAAGAGGGATAAGAACGCCACGCTCAGGTTCTCATTCCCCTAAAGGCACATAAAACGGAGCCCTCTTGCGCCCAAAGTCTCCAAAGGGTAGATGAGAGTGGGCACCAGAGGGAGAACAGGGCTGCCAGCGACCACCATACTGAAGGGCACAGAGGTGCTTGCCCCAGAAAAATGGGGGAGCTGCTTGGAGCTGAATAACTGCCCACTGGGGGTCATTGTGTCTAGCACGTGTCCAACCCACAGAGAAGGAGCCGGGATCCAGGGAAGGACCTTGCCTGAGCAGCCATATTCAAAGAGGTCGTCTTGTGGCGTCTTCCATCTCCGTACTCCACATGGAGGTGCCACCATCCCAATTGCTCAGAGAAAACCCTCGGGGTCATCTCTGACTCTCCTCTTTTCCTCACACACCACCACTTTCCTCGGGGTCATCGCTGACTCTCCTCTTTTCCTCACACTCCACCACTTTCCTCAGGGTCACATCTCTGACTCTCCTCTTTTCCTCACACTCCACCACTTTTCCAGCAGAAACATTTGGTTGGTTCTACCTTCAAAACACATCCACGCTCTGATCACCTTTCCTCACTTTTCCTTCTACCATCATCAAGCCACAGTCAAATGTCACCTGTCTTACTGCAATAGCTTTCTAACTGGTCTCTCTCTCTTTGCAATCAATTCTCATCAGAGTGGCCAGAAGATCCCTGTAAAACTTACATCAAGAGTTGTCACTCCCACCATAAACTTTTACCTCCGTGAGAGCAAGGACTCAGTTTTGTCTGCTGCATCCCCAGAACATTACCTGGCACGGTGTTAATATTCAATATGTGAACATTAGATATTGTCAGGTGTTATTAGGCATTATGACTGTTAGGTAATAAGTGAGGCATTATCATACTCCTCATTTGTACAGAAGATGCCTGAAATGGCCCAGGATGAGAACTTGGGTCTTTTACCTCTTAATTCTGTGATCCCTCTGATACATTCTGGGAACTTGACTGCTGCGTTCGAGGCAGGAGCTCCAAGTGGGAAGATTCAGACTCAGGTTTTCCCAGATCTCACAGGTCCCAGCTTTCATTGTTAGAGGCCGGAAACTGTACGTTTCTGTTTCTGTGGTTAGGCTACGGCTGCGTCTCCTGCACAGGATGTCAGTTAACCATGGCAGTACTCAGAAAGCAAACTGATGCAAGGTATTTCTTCTCAGGTTCATCTCAGAGCAGTTCAATTCCCAGTGATGAGGACGCCGAAGGAAGGAATAAACTGTTTCCAGCTGTTTTCAGGCGTTCTCATCTGAATCACAGGCTACCAGTCTGTTGGCATGAAATCCTGAAAATCAGAGATAAGGAAGAAATCCATTGTGAACCGAGGGCATTTAACATAGTTCAGTGGAGACTTTTGGTTCTACTAATTATTTGCTCTCTAGACTGTTAAATATAATTACCTGAAAAACCACAGATGTGCACATGAAAAAAAAAGTTTGAGAAGTTTGGTTTAGATCCTCAATGTTTTGAGAGGTTTTTGGTTTTTTGCTAAAACAGACATGTTTTGTTTTGGCTTCATATTAGAAATTATTTTTCACTTAACTGGAAGTCAGATAAATAAGTGTTTTGGTTATCTATTGCTGTGTAACAAGCCACCCTTAGACTTAGTGGTCTAAAATAAGGATTTGTTTCCTGATCCTACATCAGGATCAGGTCCTAGCCTTTGCTTGCTTCCTTTGTGCCCACACACCCAGCTGTATTCAGTTGGAGACTCAGCTGTGCTTACTTTTTTTCTATAAAGGGTCAGCTATTAAATATTTTAGGTTTCCATGGTCATATGATCTCTGTCACAAATACTCATGTCTGTTATTATAACACAAAAGAAACAATAGACAATTTGTAAACAAGTAAGTGTGGCTATGTTCTAATAAAGCTTTATTTGTGACTCTAAAATTTGCATTTCATATAATTTTCATGAGTCACAAAATATTCTTCTTTTATTGATATTTTCCAACCATTGGAATGGTTAAAACCATTCTTAGCTCATAGGCTATACAAGAAGAGCTGGGCTCGATTTGGTACAAGGACTGTAGTTTGCCAACCCCTATTTACAAGGTCTGGGATGGTCTCGCTCATATGCCTGGCAGTTGCTGGCTGTTGTCCGGGGCACCTTGGTTTCCCTCCACAAGGCCTCTTATCCTCGGCTTCGGTTCCTGGCTGTCCCAGGGCTGCATTCCAAGTGGGGGAAGACAGAAGCTACAAGGACTCTTGAGGCCTAGGCTCCAGTCCTCAAACATCAACACCGTTATATTCTCTTAGTCAGAGTAAGTCACAAGTCCTGCTCACACTCAAGGATGAGAGAATAGACTCCACCCCTTGTTGAGAGGAGCCGTAAAATATTGTGGCCATATTTTTCACTCTACCATAATGAGTAAATGTTATGGGTTAAATTGTGTCTCCCCAAAATTCAAATGTTGAAGTCTTAACTCCTAGTACCTCAGAATACAACCTCATTTGGAAATAGGGTTGTAGCAGATGTAGGTAGTTAAGTTGAAGTCATATTGGAGTAGGGTAAATCATTGGAGTAGAGTGAGTGACCTTATTTGGAAATAGGGTTTGTAGCAGATATAATTAGCTAAGATGAGGTCAGATTGGAATAGGGGATGGGCCCTAATCCCATGTGAAATGTCCTTTATCAAAAGGAAAAATTTAGAGACACACATGCGCATGGGGAGATCGCCATGTGAACATGAAGGCAGAGATCAGGGTGGTGTGTCTACAAGCCAAGGAACACCAGATTGTCAGTATGTTAGTTTCCTAGGGCTACTATAACAAAGTACCACAAAGTGGGTGGCTTGAAGAACAGAAATTTATTGTGTCATAGTTCTGCAGGCTAGAAGTCTGAGATCAAGGTTTTGGCAGGGTTGGTTTTTTCTGAGGGCTATGAGGGGGAATCTGTTCCAGGCCTCTCTCTTTGACTTACAGATGGCTGCCTTCTCCCTGTGTCTTCATGTCCTCTTTCTTTTGTGTGCATCTGTGTCCAAATTTTCCCCTCTTATAAAGATACCAGTCATATTGGATTAGGACCCACCCTAATGACCTCCTTTTAACTTGATTAAATTTATAAAGACCCTACCTCTAAATAAGGTCACATTCTGGGGTACTGAGGGTTAAGATGTCAACATATGGACTTAGGGGGAACATAAATCATCCCATAACAGCCAGTAAAACAACAGAAGCTAGGTGAGAGACATGGAACAGTCTTCCTCAAGACCTTCAGAAGGAACGAATCCTGCTGACACCTTGATCTCAGAATTCTACCTTCCAGAATTGTGAGAAAATAAATTTCTACTGTTTAAGCCACTCTGTTTGTGGTACTTTGTGATGGCAGGCCTAGAAAACTAATACAATAACCATAAGTAAAAGGCAATTTTTCAAGAGCTGAAGCTGCAACTAGAAATCAATGACAGGTTATAACACATTGAAGATCTGAAGTTCAGCACTCAGATGCTTCTATTCAAATCTGTTGACAGATAAAAATATTTCAGAAGTCACTTTGAGGGATTTTACATGTGTTAGTTACAAATACCAAGGGTTGGGAATCTTCACATATCACACTTTTTCAAAATAGAAATTCAGGCAATATTCTTGATCTTAATTTATATTCCTACACAAACATGAAAACATAAATTGAAGCAAACCAACAGTCAAATATCAAAATAGGGCTTCCCTGGTGGCACAGTGGTTGAGAGTCCGCCTGCTGATACAGGGGACACGGGTTCGTGCCCTGGTCCGGGAAGATCCCACATGCCACGGAGCGGCTAGGCCCGTCAGCCATGGCCGCTGAGTCTGCGCGTCCGGAGCCTGTGCTCCACACGGGAGAGGCCACAACAGTGAGAGGCCCGCGTACCGTAAAAAAATAAATAAATAAAAATTTAAAAAAAATAATAATAATTAAAATATTTAGGGATAAAAAGGGGTATTTGATAACAGCTTGTCTAACTTCACTTAATAGCTGAGAAAAATGAAGTTCAAAAAATATGTATGATCTATCTAAATCCAGGAAGTTAGTCAAAGTGTTAGGTCATTTCCTGGGACCCACTATGCAAGAACTGTGATTTTTTTTTTTTTTTTTTGCGGTACGCGGGCCTCTCACTGTTGTGGCCTCTCCCGCTGCGGAGCACAGGCTCCGGACGCGCAGGCTCAGCGGCCATGGCTCACGGGCCCAGCCGCTCCGCGGCATGTGGGATCTTCCCAGAACGGGTCACGAACCCGCGTCCCCTGCATCGGCAGGCGGACTCTCAACCACTGCGCCACCAGGGAAGCCCTAAGGACTGTGATTTTTAAATTCTTGACCAAGTGCTCTTTCTGCCAGCCAGCTAGCTCGTCTCCTTCTTTTAAATTTAACTGAGAAATGTCATATTGCATAATTTCAGTTTAGGGTTTATATATTTTTTTACATATATATTCTCATCTTTGTCCCGAATGATAGGATTTATTATCTCAGTTTTATAGGTGAAAAATGGGAGCTCAAGATCACTCAAGATAACCAATTTGGACTTTCCTGGTGGTCCAGTGGCTAAGAATCTGCACTCCCCATGCAGGAGGCCCAGGTTCGATCTGTCTTCAGGGAACTAGATCCCACATGCCGCAACTAAGAGTACGCGTACCGCAACGAAGATCCTGCGTGTCACAGTGAAGGCCCAGCACAGCCAAGTAAATAAATAAATATTTTTAAAAAAAGATAACCAATATAAGTGGACAGAACTTGAACTCAGGTCTTCAGATTCCAAACTCGATCCACTTTCTACTACACTTCAGCTGCCTCCCTAATAATGAATGAAGACATCTCAGAATACAAAGCCAATTGGACCACAGAATCAAGGAAATTAGATCTCACCTTAAGTTGTGAAACCAAAGCTTCACTGTAAAAGCTCTATGAGTCAACTTATTTTTTAAACCAATATTTACTTATAAATATATTTTATATATTTTAAATATATATGTATGTATGTACGTTTATATACATATATATTTCTCAAATTCCTGCCCTAAATTTGGTGACAGGGATATGGATTCTCATTTTGTGGCATGAAAGACGAACTAGCATGGAGCGTATCCCATAGTGGGTGGAGTTTTCAAACACTGTTAACCATCGTCATCATATTGCTGTGTTTCCCATACTGTGAGATGTCACCAGTGTATTCACTCCTCAGTTGACCAGAGCACCCTGGTCCTTGAGCATCTGGGCTAAGAGGGAGTTATCAGTATTTTCTCATTTCTCATAACAGCATTACAGAGTTGGGTTTAGTGAAGAGTGTGGGCTTAGGAACCAGCAGACCTGACTTAGACTCTGGCTCTGCCACTTGCTAGCTGGGTCGATATAGCCTAGTTACTTAATCTCTCCAAGCCTCAGGGTCCCCATCTATAAAATGAGGACAGCAACTAGAAGTACTAGCGCTATACTCAGCACATGGTTCTCCAATTTGGTCATCAGTACTTTTCATCTAATGCATATTATTAATTGGAGGGCATAGCTAAGCATTAAAGCAATGGAGGACAGGGAATTGGATGGTGACAGCCACTGGTGTTCATTGCTTAATCACACTGCACACCGTCCAGAGCATTTTTATTTTGGAAATTGTTAGCGTATTTTATCCCTGTTATCAGTTAAGGGGTCAAGTTCCTCTTTCTGCTTTGGCTGCTAGAAAATCAGAAGCAAATTAGTGACTTAACCCTAATGGCAGGGCAGGACTGGAAGGCCTGTGGATCTTTGACTCGACTTTTCTTTCTTCTTGATTATCATACTGTTCAGTTTGTATTTTTTTTTCTTATCATAGTTTTCATTTTCCATTGTATCAAATGGCTTCTTATAAACGACTTTAAGTCTTTTGTGGGACAAGGTCAGGCATGTAACTAGGTTACTGAAGAATTTTGACTTGTTGGAGTATAAACATGAAACATTTTGATTTCTTTCAATAGCTGTTCCCAAGTTCCAATTATACTCCATCGAATCATTCTTTAGGCTTTAACAGAAGTTAGGTATATTCCATAACCTTCCTGTCACTTTCTGCTGTTACAATTTAGCCTGATACAGTATAAAACTTCAACCTCTTACGTGGTTCAAAGCTCTATACCTTTCCTCCCCACTTGTCAGGGTGCTAAATATATACAGAGGGAACTATACTCAGTATTTTGTAATACCCTATAAAGGAAAAGAATCTGAAAAAAGTAGATATATCTGTATGTGTAACTGAATCACTTTGCTGTACACCTGAAACTAACACAACATCGTAAATCAACTATACTTCAATAAATAAAAGAAAAGAAAGAAAAATAAATATATACACAGAGATTTATTGTGAGAATTGGCTCAGGTGATTATGGAGGCTGACAAGTCCCAAGATCTGCAGTGGCAAGCTGGAGACCCAGGGCAGCTGATGCTATAATTCCAGTCCAAGTCTGAGTCTGAAGGCAGGTGAAGACAGATGGATGTCCCAGCTCAAGAACAGTCAGGCGGAGATCAAATTCTCGCTCACTCAGTCTTTTATTCTATTCAGACCTTCAACGGGTTAGGTGAGGGCAATCTGCTTTACTCAGTCTATGGATTCAGATGTTAATCTCATCTAGAAGCACCTTCACAGACATGCCCAGAATAATGTTTAACCAAATATCTGAGCACCCTGTGGCCCATCAAGTTGACACATAAAATTAGCCATTGCAAGTGGAGAAGAGGAAGGAAGAAACGGAAAACTTGTCTTCACTTAACTAGTTAAGGTCCTCACCTGTTGCGTTGCTAATTATCCAGTTTATGCCACCCCGTTCCCCCTGCTGCTGTGTAACTCCCTGACTAAAACATTTGGCTCCAGCTCCATGTCCTCTGCTCCTGGGCTCTCCTTCCATCTCAGCTCCCACTGAAGGTGGCATAGGCAACACCCTCTTGGTGGGTACTTGCACTGGATAGACAACCCTCTTAGGTGGAATAACAGCAAGATGGCTCAGGCCCAGCTCCCTGCAGTGCACTGTGTCCAGCTGTCCCATGGGCAGCTCAAGCTCATTGCCAGGCCCAGTGGTGGGCATGCAGCTGCAAGTGGTGGATCATTTCTCTGCACCTTCCACATCTCTCCAATCCTCTTTGATGCAGAGACAGAGGAGCTGGTCTGCTGTGAATATCCAGCTGGGGGAAGGAGATGCCAATCTCCTTTTCATGCTTCCTCAATCTCTATACTCAATTCTCTTGGCACCTGCCCTCCTTACCATGTAACATCTTATTACAGGTATAAATTAATTAATAATATTTAATATTAATTTATTGGTGATTTCTGGATATTGGAAATGTCAGATAGGGAGATGTTCTGTGTTTTCCTTCTCATAAATTCTAGCTCTGTTCCTGTTTTATTGAACTATTTCACTCTGTAATACATTGATCACCAGGCCTACCATATTTACTTTGGTCCAGGTACATTTACTTTACCTTAGTTCATTCAATTCAGTTCCATTTCAATTGAGTTAGAATCAACTCAATTCAAATTCTGAGAATTCTCAGAATTTCTGAAGCTGGCCTCCATTTCTTCTTCTGTAAAATTATGGGACTGCACAAAATAGATCAGTGGTGACATAATTGTGGCAAGTGTGCTGCCAATCCTCATTCTGGTGTCCATGCCGACATGACTAATCAATCATGACACTTTTTTCTTGCCAAGTCTTGATCCATCCTGAGACTATTTTTCAAAACAACCCTTCAGACTAGTAATGCTCAATTGAGTGTAGTTGGCCCAGGAGAAGTCACTCAAAGGACAAGTGAGATGAACCTTGGCCCAAGTCTTGGCTCTGTCAGTTCCCAGGTATGTGACCTTGAAGAAGTCACTTAACCTCCTTGAGTCTTAGTCTCTTTTTCTGTTAAAATGGGAACAATAACCTCTAAATCACTAAATTCTAGAAAAAAATCACCTGAGATAATAGATATCAGGCTTTGCAAATGTATAGGGCTTAACAAAGCTAAATAGTTCTTACTACAATGGTCTCCATAATCTTCCCATCTGGGACATTCATTCCCATTGTGGCTTGGAGCCAATTGTCTCCCTGTAGCTGAACTCCTGATGTCAAGTCTAGCCCTGGGACAGGTATTTAAAAATACAGACTGTAAGGTCAGAAGACCTGGGTTTGAATCCCAGATCTCTTCCTTCTTAGCTGTGTGAACAAACTGCTCTAACTCATCAGGCTCAGTTTCTTCATTGTAAAATAGGGAATATTAATCTTATCTGTATTAAAGGATATATTGTGAGATTTAAATGAGCTAATTAAACATTTATCCCATGATGTGGCATATGGTGAATGCTCAGTAAATGGTAATAAATAGGCTGGGTTGAGGGGAAGTTCCCATTACAGTTTAGAATTTGTCCTATAGGTGGGAAGTTTCACACCCTACATAGCCCTTCCACAAGACTTAAGAAAACCTTTCTAATCAACTTCATGAGCCATGAATTTAAGGGAAAGGCTTCCCTGCCTTTTTGATTTGGACTCCTCTTTAAAAAAATAAATCACAAAAGGGAAATACAGAAAAATGAAGCTGTACCCTTGACATACTGCACTATAGCCTATCTCCCCTACCCTTCACTGCAGCTGTGTTCTGCAGCTGAAGTTAGTGCCGTCCATTTTGGTCTTTCTGCAGGTTCTGGAAGGATTCAGTAAAAGTGAAATCCCTAAAATACCATAGACGAATGCTTGATTAAGCAAGGTCCTTTAACAAAAAAGTTATTTCCCCATAGGTTGGTTGAACGTTTTTCCATCAGCCTTTTGCTCAAGGAGGACCTTGGAAAAATACTTCTCAGGTGGGTTAAAGCTCAGGCAAACAAAATTATCCTTTATCCTTCACTTTAAAGAACAAGCAATTGCAGTGTTCTAGAATGTTCCTGGCATTAGCTACAGCAAGAAATGAGAGGAATTCTTGACATTTCAGAACTCTGATGTGGCAATTTCTTTGAACATTCTTTTAAAAGGAGGGTGAATTTAAAAAAAAAAAGATCTTTCAATAGTTTCATTGTTGTACCTGAGCATTCCTTATCCAGTGGATTTACTCTAATTATCTAAATGATTCTAAGGAAGACAGTTTCCCCTCCAGTAAGGGCACAGCAAAATGATCCTTACGGAGACATGAATGTAAATTGCTTTGGGATGGAAAATTGACTGAATTTTAACAAGGGGCTGCTGCCAACAGAGAGCCTCTGATGCCTTTTATAAACCAGGATTTGGCTACATCTCTCTGTCTCTTCTTGATCTCAGGAGCCTGGATGTGAGGTGGGCCAGTGTTTGCGATAGTCCTGAGTTTCCTGAGCACTGTGCAGGGTACAATCACTGCTTGGCTACCATGATCTCAACCCTGACTGAAACCCGTTACCGTATTTGGTCATCCTGAATGCTCACGCCATCAACAGAAAATGCATCATAGCAGGAGGGGCAGCAGCACATCCAGAGCAAAAGGCAAAAGTAAGAAGAGGAGGGAGACAGAGAGAGGAAGAGAGAAGGGCAGACAGCCTATGACTGACAGAAATGCACTGAGCTCCATGAAGAGACACGCAGAGAAAAGAGCTACCTACTGGCAGACACACAGGGAATGAAAAGCAGAGGCAGAGAGTTAGGCCAGAGAGAGGGGGGAAAAGAGAAAAGAGAACGCAAGGAATGGAAAGGGAGAGATAGAAATAGGACCCAAATTAATATCTGCCTATCTACCTATAGGTATATACATGTATAGACATACACATATACAAATAAAAATACATATGTGTGCGCGTGTGTTCAATCCATCTACACACCAAAAAACCTTGTTTGTCCATCACCTAGTAGGATTTCCATTCTACATTCCCACAGAGTTTGGAAGTTTTTATTGTTTTTTGTGTTTTTTTTGCCACGTGGCATGTGGGATCTTAGTTCCCCAGCCAGGGGCCGAACCCTTGCCCCCTGCCGTGGAAGCGCAGAGTCTTAACCACTGGACCTCTAGGGAAGTCCCAGAAGTATTTATTGGATTTGGATGTAGAACATAAGGTACCTGTGAGCTCAACTACATTAATTTTCCCTCAAGTGTTCCTAATTTATTCATTGCCTAATTTACACTTACCAGACAAAATACTATACATTTGCACTTACTAGTTTTAGGTTTTCTTTAATATCAACTCAAATTGTGTCCCCCTCAAAAGACATCATTTAGAACCTAGGTGCCTAGTCCACAAACAACCTTCACCCTCATTAGCCTCTTGACCCCTTTCCTCCACTGGCCCAAGCCCTGCTGGAGAAGATGAGGTTTAAGAACTGAGCACTTTAGTTCCTTACTTTTCCTTACTTGCTTCTCATCTGTGAGAAGCTCTAAGCTACATCCTCACTCTCTTGCCTAAAACATGGTATATATGAGTTGAAGTAACTGGGTTTCTTTCTGTATGTATTTCCATTTCTGGCAGGAAGGGGTTCAATTTTCTGGCATAAATTCCTTTCCTGGATTCATGCCCACAGTCCTGGAAGAGTTTAGCTATCAATCCTTTAAAGTTTGATTGATTTGTCATTTTCTGATGCTGGAATGAGTTTGTTAGGGGAAATTTATGAACGCATTACCCTAACTGGCAAGGGCCTTGAGTGCTTGAGGATTTCCTGAAGAGACACTCCAAGAACCTTCTGTGGCTTTTTGTTTTTCCTTAGGATGTGGTGTGATCTTCACGGTCTATTTGTTATAATGCTTCCCTGACGTAAAACACTGGTAACGCGTAAATAAGCTCTCCCTGAAATACTTTGAATCTTTCCAATCTGGAAGTCTGAGCTTAAGCTCCCTGCTTTAAATACACTGCATACAAATTATCCACTGGAAGAGACAGCAAGTTCCTATCGAGCCCAAAGAGTACTTTTTACTCAAGTGTACCCGTTCTTAGCATGCCTGAGTACACAGATTTGGTCTTTAGAAATTTTGATGCTATGTTGTTGACTGCATAAAAATAACTATTGGTAGAAATAATTGTTGGATGGTGTTTTGCAACCTTCTTTGTCTCATTTAGTGCTTTTTTGCTTTGAATTTATTTTGTCTGATACTAACATTGCCCCTTCTGCGTATTTTGGCAGCATTTACATGGTATCTCTTTGTCCATCCCTTTATTTTCATTCTCTCAATGTCATCCTGATATAAGTGTGTCTCTTACAAAACAGCAGATAGTTTGGTTCATATTGTTATACCCCATATAAGAGCATCTGTCTTTCAAAAGAGGCATTTAACTCATTCATATTTATTGATTTGGACATATTCCTGCCACTTTATTTCACGTTTACACCTATTCATTTACTGACGTGCTTAGCAAATATTTTCTCTGCTTTCTTGTTGTTTCTCAGATATGGAGTCTGTAAATTTGTAAATTGCATTTGAGTTGTGGTTGTAACCATAGTGATGTTGATGAATAATGAAAGTGCCGCTTTTGCTAGCATGCCTTGAAGAAAGAATGCTTGTCCTGAAGTTAATGATGTCCGAACTTGGTGAATCTTCCTGAGGGTGATTGCCATCGGGGTCGTGCATAGTTGTGATGGGATTTAACTACAATAAAAGTGCTTTGGACTTGGAGTCAGCCTAGGGTTTGAATTTGCCCCTCATCGTCAACACACACACACACACACACACACACACACAAACACACACACATTTGTTATGTGACTGTGGATATTTAATTAACCTCTGCACCCACTAATTTCCTCATCTGTAAAAATCCTGAGATGATTGAGGGGATTAACTCAGGGAACAGCAGTAACATGGGAAAGCACTAGGCTTATTGCAGAGTCTTAACAATGTCTATATAAAAATAAAAACTCCATCTCTCTTGGTTTGTGGTGCATTTCCTTTTCGAAGCTGGGGTCTGGTTGGTATGCAGGAAAAGGAGAAGGCATGTGAGCTATGTTATCTGCTTGTCATCACAAGGGGAGCCAAGTGGCAGGCCATGGATTGAAGCACATCCGGAGCACTGGGGTGGGCCTGGGAATTCCACAGTGAAGACTGTGAGATAAGGAAGTGCCAAGGGGGGAAGCTGCTGAATGGCTTGGGCTTCTGCTGACCAGGGCCAGGGTCTTATGGGATGAGAGATGAGGAGGGAATGTGGCTTCCAGAGCCACCAAATAAGGAAGAATGTCATCTCTCTCCATCTCACCCAAGTGTAAATGTCAGCCACCAGAGCAACTCACCCCACACCATCTCAGGAACCCCAAACGTGGTTTTGAAAGGATCTAGGAAAAGCTCTGAGCTAAGTGGTACATTAGGAAACGTTTCTTTTAGTTTTCAATATGCTTTCTCACCTCTCAAATTTTTTTTCTTTTTCTTCTTTTGCAAAACATAATTTACCAAGAGGACAGCTGTCCTTTGAAGGCAGGAGTTGCTTTAAACATCACAAAGCTCCTGTGATCCCAGCCCCCTCGCCTGCCCCACCTAGTGTGCTCTGCCCAGGTTGGCGGTTCTGATCTGTCACTCACCCAAACTGCTTCCCCAGGGAGCCACTGCGCTGAGCCTCCAGAGGTCATTTCCTTGCCAAACATTCCTTTCCAGTGAGAGGACGTTTTCATCCCCTGGTAAACAATCCCAGTCCACACAAAGCAGAGAGGGGTGCCTGTCCCTCTTCACGCTCTCCACTCAGTCCTGAGCCCATTCCAACCCCAGAGGCGTCAGTCTGCTCTATAAATTCCTTTGTGAAACCTGAGCGCCTGGGCTCCGAAGGGGAGCAAAGATCTTGGAGGGGTTACAGTTTCTCTCCTCTCTAAAGATCTGCTTGTGTTGGCAGCAGAAGGGGATGTTCTTCCAAACAGGCTCTTCCCTTTCTTATGTGAATTCAGTTCACAAAGTACTGCCAGTCTCCTTCTAAGTGGGAGAGGTAAGATCACCTCCTTTGCAGGTCTACACAGGAAAGAGATGACAGGCCTGGGGGGATTTTCTGAGTTAAGAGGGTCTGAACCTCTTTATCCAACTGTCACTATTAGGAGGGACATGGCTCCACTTATGGGAGGTGGAGGGGTGGAGGCTGGGTTCAGCCTGAGCTTCACGTGATTTTTTTTTAAGAAAGAGAAAAAAAGAAGGAAAGAAGGGAGGGAGGGAGGAAGGGAGGGAGGGAGGGAGGGAGGAAAGGAGGGAAGGAGGGAGGGAGGGAGGAAGGAAAGAAAGAAAGGAGACAGTAAGAGGATAGAAGAAAGAAGAGAAGGAGAAAGAAAAATAAAGAGGAGGATGGAGACATTTTTAGTGGCAGGACTTTCACTGAGCCCCCTAGTCCCTCACCACCAACTCCTCCATTAACTTCCAGTTCATTTTTTGAATTCATATTGTATCATTTCTTAATATATACGTTTCCTTAACCCCAGAATTTAAAAACAAAGTAGTAAACCATCAACTGGTAGAATCTTAGAAAACTCATCTTTGAAAAACAATGTATTGTTTTGGTGGCATTACAGGAGATAAAACGCAGAAAAGAAGTCAGCTGTGGCTCTCCTGTAAGACTTTCCACTTCCCCATTTCCCCGGGGTCTCCTGGAGCTTGTGGTCCAGGAGGTTTTCCCCTGAGTCCACGGGGTGGCTGAACCCGTGTGTGCCGACGGGTGCTACATTTTAATACTCTCATCAGAAACATCTCCGTGTCATTTCCAGTTGGATCGTGGCGAATGGTGAGAAAGCAGGTCATGGGAAAGCCATTCTGGCTGAGTGACTCTTCTTTCCCCCAACCTTCTACCTAGCTGGCAGCACCAGGCTAGCGCTGGAGCCTCCTGAGGGAGCTCAGAACCAGGCTGACAGGCAGGGCGCTGCTGGGCAGACACGCCTGCTCTCTGGCCTCCATCCAGCCCCCTGAGTCCGGGCTGGGGCCACCTTTTTTGTTTGTTTTTCATTAAACAATGTTTATTGAGTGCCTACTATGTGCCAGGGGCTGCTCTAAAGACTTGTGGAACACCAGTGAGAGAAACGGACAAACATACATTCCTTGCTTCATGGAGCTATGTCCTAAGGTTCCTATTTTACTAAGAGGTTTTATTTATTTATTTTAAAATTTTGAAAGGGACAGAAACATTGAAATAGTACAGTGAGCACCTGTATACTCTTCATCTAGATTTAACTGTTAATATTATAAAGCTGTGCTCTTTTTCTTTCCACCTCTCTCTCTCAACACACAAACAGACACACACACACACACACACACACACACACACACTTTTTTTTGCTGAACCATTTGAAAGCAGGTATCATGACACCTTGCCCCTAAATAATTCGGAATGTATTTCCTAAGAATAAGGACATTCTCCTATACTACCTCAAAATCATTATTACACACAAGAAAACTATCATCAAGTCAAATACAGTGCCTAAAATACAGCCCAAATTCAGATTTCTTTAATTGGCCCCAAAATGTATTTTATGGCTTTTGTTCTTTAAATTACAGGATCCAACCAAAGTTCACACATCTTGTCTGATTGTTCTGTCCCTTTTGTTTCTTTTACTCTAGAACAACTCCCCACTTCTTTTTTGTTTGGTTTTTCAAGTCATTGACCTTTTGAGGAGCCTAAGCTAGTTGTCTTGTTGACTGGCCAACATTCTAGATTTGTCGGAATGTTGCCTCATGATTGGATTCAGGTTAAACATTTTTGGTAAGAATATTACATAAGTGATGCCACTTCTTTTTTGTGTGTGTGTGTGTGTGTGATACGTGGGCCTCTCACTGTTGTGGCCTCTCCCATTGCGGAGCACAGGCTCCAGACGTGCAGGCTCAGCGGCCATGGCTCACGGGCCCAGCCGCTCCGCGGCATGTGGGATCTTCCCGGACCGGGGCATGAACCTGTGTCCCTTGCATCGGCAGGCGGACTCTCAACCGCTGCGCCACCAGGGAAGCCCCCATCATTCTTTTTGACATGACATATCCCAAATTTGGAGAGCAGGAGCCCTTACAGCCGTTACAGCTGCATCTTTGGGCAAGTTCCCCATACTCCATGAGTACCTCCTTGCTTTCCAGCACAGTGTAGTCTGAGCTCATCTTGTACCTTCTCCATTCCAGACCTGGAATCAGCTATTTCTCCAAGAAATGGGAGCCTATATATATTAAAGTGACCAAGGTATAAACCTCTGTATAGGAGGAGACAAAACATGAAATGATACAGTGTGGGCATTTAAATACTTGGAAGGGAATAGACCACTGAATATCAGCTAGCGTGAAGAAAAATAACCAAGATACTTTTAAGCTGGGGATGGAGTACTGGCCTGGAAGTAGGGACACCTCGACTTGGATCCTGACTCTGTGTGTGATTTGGGATGAAGTACTTAATCTCTTCTGGTGTCACTTGCTCCACTGTGTTTAATTTGGGGACTGGGCTAGACAGTACTGAAACCCTTTCTATGCTCCAAAATTTGATGTCCTGAAGAGTTTAACAATACATAGTTATAAGAAGGGTTTTGAGCCCATAGAGGGGATTGTTCCTGTAAGATTTCAAGGGCAGAAACTTCACCTTTTAGCTTTTTCTCCTCTTGATCTAACAAAACTCATTGTAAATGTGCTCAATTAATGTTTTTGGTGGTGATGATCTTTCCTGAAGCTAGAATGAAACAAACAGACTGAACTGCCAAGATTTAGGTAAACCATAAAAAAAAAAAAAAAAAAAAAAAAAACTATGTTAAAGTGAGAGTTTAAGCATTGGGATGTTTACAAAGGGAGGTTTTAATCTTTAAAGTAAGAGGGTCCTACCTGCCTAAACCTGGCCCTTCCTGATGGTTAGCAAATGGACTCAATGAGTGCTCAGTGCTTTTCCTGGCCCTCGAGTTCTCTTCTTCCCAAACTTAAGATGTTTTGCAGCATTTTCTCTTTTATTAGGAAACTCCAAACTACACCAAGAAAAATTTTTTTCTAACACTCCTTAAAGTCAGAAACTGTATTTAAAAAATAATTCTCCTCTGCTTTAATAAATGGACTAGAAAGCTTAAATGGACTTTCTTTCCGTTTGCAGTGACAGAAGCACTTATCTCTCACCCCAAGTGGATGTCCTATGTAATTGAATGTGAAGTAATTCCAAAGTTGCATCAAAATCTTTTCAGAGTGTTACTATGACAATCAGACTTCTTTTTTAAAAACCACTTCAATGCAAACTCTCCATCATCCCACTGTCCATTCAGTACAATTTCATCGCATGAAGTAAGCTTAGCTTTTCAGAAAGCTTAGGGGCAGGAGGGGGAGTCATTATGCACTCACATTAGCTGCTTCTTCCACACACCCATTCTTCTCCGCGTGGTAACAGGCAGTCCACTCATCTTTATCACCATCTCAGAATGTTGGTTGTTAAAGGCTCTGCCTTCCTAAGACTGGGAATTAGGACAGAAGCCTAAAAGAGAACACACTGAGGAAATAAAGTCACTGACAGCTCTTCCTGCTTATTGATACCTTTCCTGCACGGACTCTGGCAAAAGCAAGAACCTGGGCAGAGATTCTCAGAGGGGAAGGAGGAGGGAAGGAGACCTATCAATATCTCGAAGGCCTGGGAAACTTTGGAAAAGCATATTACCATTTCTTTCATTGGTTTGGGCCCCAGGCTGATCTTGACATTTCTATTCATGTTAACAGAGGGTGTGAGATCTTTATGTTTATCAAGTGGGGCATGTCTTAAAAATGGTTGAAATACACTGGGCAAGTGAAGGTTTTACCGGCCATTTCCTGTTTTAGAGGTTTTGGAGAATCAACTTTGTGGTCTGCAAGTGACCTTCACACTTGAGTGTTGTTTATTTCTATCTTTTGATTCAGTGGTTTTGAGACCTCAATAAAACTTTAGGGGCCCAGAAATCATTTTGTTCAAAGTTCTCCTTTGGTAACCTGAGGAGTTGAAGGGACTTGCTCAACTAGTCCCAGGGCAGAGGCAGGATTAAAAGCCAGGTTCCTGGGGCTTCCCTGGTGGCGCAGTGGTTGAGAGTCCGCCTGCCGATGCAGGGGACACGGGTTCGTACCCCGGTCCGGGAAGATCCCACATGCCGCGGAGCGGCTGGGCCCGTGAGCCATGGCCGCTGAGCCTGCGCGTCCGGAGCCTGTGCTCCGCAACGGGAGAGGCCACAACAGTGAGAGGCCCGCGTACCGCAAAAAAAAAAAAAAAAAAAAAAAAAAAAAGCCAGGTTCCCTAATTCCTCATCCTACACCCTTCATCCTTTACAACTTCATATATATACAACTGCTGCCTTCCCTGACCCTCCTTGGCTTTGTGCCAGAAGCAGCATATTCTATTCCCTGCAGTTTTCCTTAAATAGCTCAGTAAAACTGAAAACTCCACAAGGGCAGGAGAGTTTGTCTCTTGTGTGCATTGATATATCTCAGCTCTAAAAAATGCCTGACACATAGCAGGGCCAAATAAATACTGATGAGTAAATTTTATGTGTGTGTGTGTGTTTGTTTCCCACAGTCGTAGTGAAGGCAAAGCCTTTCACAATCAGAATTCTGAGACTGGGATAAGGATGGCTTGACTGCCTTCTACATCTTCAAGGATATACGTATGTATATTTACCTACATATTCATTTAAATCTATACCCTGGAGCGGTGTTCTCAATGCTGGGTGGAAATTAGAATCAACTGGAGAGGTTTTTTTTTTTTCCAAGATAATACCTGGATATTAAAGCAAAGATTCAGATTTCATTCACCTGGGTTGAGGTCAGGGCATCAGCACCTTTTAAAAGCTTCACAGACGATTCTAAGATACACCCAGCCTTGGAATCACACCCTAGGAAAGGGCACTTCTGAGGTGCCCTAACTGGGAGGTTACACTTGCTGTGGTTAGTTGGCGTTTGAAAGATGCTAATAAGTTGCTCACACTCCAGAGTAGGTCACCCACTTTAACTATCTTTACCTCTAATTAGTATTAGCAGATTATTTGTTATTTAAGAAAGGAGGATTCAAGATATGTGGTTTGGCTAGAACAGAATGTAAGACTCCTGCCAGGTGTCAACTAAATATTTAGCCTCACTGCGTGTCAGGCACTTTGCTGTGCCCTTTAGAGTCCTAGGCCTATATTCAGTAATAGGAATTGGTCAGATCTTGTGTTGGGTCATCCACGAAAGGCTCTGTCATCTGATTAGACTAGAAAGTTAGCTGAAATCTACTGCTAGAATGCTTTCATTTGCCTCAAGTAAACTTTTTGCGCCGGGCACTGTCTTAGGATCTAAATGGCCAGGGGCTGCTTCATTGAGTTTACAGAACAGTCATGTGGCTGTGTGTACCTGTTGGCTGACATGAATCCATATGTGTGGCAGAATTTGGCTGGAGACACAATTTACATAATCTACAACAAGGCACCTGCTGCTGTAAGGTGTGGAAGAGAGACCTACAGCCTTCACCTACCTCTACCAAAGGAGGCCGCCGATATCTGCAAAAAGGCAGCTTGTACTGGGTTGCTTACAGCAATGTGCACGCACTTTCTATACAGAGCCCTGGATACAGGAGGACTTTGGTCTTGACTCTGTCCTTTTTTTTTTTTTTTTTTTGCGGTACGCTCACTGTTGTGGCCTCTCCCGTTGTGGAGCACAGGCTCCGGACGCGCAGGCTCAGCAGCCATGGCTCACGGGCCTAGCCGCTCTGCGGCATGTGGGATCTTCCCGGCCCGGGGCACGAACCCGTGTCCCCTGCATCAGCAGGTGGACTCTCAACCACTGCGCCACCAGGGAAGCCCTTGACTCTGTCCTTTGAGAGGAGATAAAGGCAGATGCCACAACCCTGCTCAAAATGTCTCAGTATGTGCGGCTTTTCAAATGCAGGTGATGCCATCCCTGGTTGGCAGGGGAGGGGAAACAACCTTGAACCTCATTTGCTTCAGCCTTATGACCTCCCTTTGGTATTTCTGAGTGTGTAACTGAGCCTTGGCTTCCTTGTAGGGATACTTGGGTTCCTAGTTGCACAAAGTCAGCTATTTCACTGAGCCAACAGTGGTGAGTAGCAGCTGAGACTGGGAAGGCAATTAGGAGGGACGGCAAAATGAGCAATTACAGGTGCAACAGCAGAACAATGTGGCTTCCAAGTCAGAATCTGGCTATAGTCCCCCAAGTCCTTCCTTTTAGTATCAAGGTGGGTGCTCTAAGGGCAAGGAGTATTAATAACAATAACATTTTTGTGCTATAAGATACTTTGGATTGTAGCAAATAAAAGGACCATTTTGAAACACAGCCTGAATGTCCATAAATAGGGACATGGTTAAATAAGCAAGGGTATGTCCACACAGAGAAATCCGTATAGTTGTTGAAGATAATGAAACAGACTTAACTGTGCTGTTAGATGATCTCTAAGACAAGGATCAAGTGAAACAAATCAAGTACCGAATCAACACTCAGCAAGATTGCAATTAAGCAACCTTCTCTCTGTGTTGTTTTAATTTTCAACAACATATTTATATATTACTTACACAGCCAAGAAAATATAGTAAAAAGTCTGAGTAGAAGTATAATATCCTAAAATTTGGAAAGACAAAATTGTCTTTGGAGCTGAGCTGTGGCCCACGAACCCTGGTGGTGTCTGGGCATGTCTCTCAAACCCTGGGGGACAGCAATAGGTGCTTTAGGCCCTGCTTCTCTGCCTCTCACTTTCCTCACCTGTAAACAGGGTTATAAGTCTGGTCTTGTTGAAATGCATAAATCCTGAGGGGAGGGGAAAGGTTCGTCAGGTAACTCTGGCCAAGCTCAGGACTATTCCCCTGCTCATTCCAGCCATAGATAGTTGACACTGGGTTGCTAAATCATTCTAGAACCAACTTGCAGGTCTGTTGTCTTAATTCATCTTGGTAAGGAAAGGTTATGCCTAGTTTGAGGTTATGATCAAGCCAAATATACAAATTTCAGAACTTATCCCACTAGGGGAACTTTTATGGGAGGGAAGCTCCTGAAAAACAAGTGACAGAGAACTCTCCTCTAGTTGCAAAGTTTGGTTCTCAATTTTGATGAATAAGAATGATTTGAAAATACAATTTTGTCTGATGTGTTGTTAGGGAGCTAAATGTATCTAGAATTTCTTTCTGAAGAGCAAAATCCTCTCATGTTTTATAATGACAAATTATGATTTTCCTCGTCTGAAGATACCCGAGGATCTGGCCAGCTGGCTCCTTCTCTAAGTTCTGCCCATTCCATCAACCCTTCCTCAAGCGTCATCCTCTGCAAAGTTTCACTACTTTTTGGACTCTCCTGCATACAACCAGTCAGGTTTGAGGGGATGATTAATTGACCAGAGGAAGGAATGGGCTTGGTGAGCCGTCCCACCCACTTTCACTTCCAGTTTTTGAGGTGATCTGAACACAGAAGAGCCCTTTAATCAGTTTTGGTTGGGCCCTGAGTGGGTCTAGGTATGAAGCACCATGGGAAATCTGCTCTGGCCTCAGTGATTCTCTGCTTCTGATGGATGGAATCCAAACTCTTCAGCCTAGCATCCACCAACCAGCTGTGTGTCTGCAGCCAGTGACAACACATTTCTGTGCCTCGGCATCCTCTCTGCAGAATGAAAGCACTGGTCTTGTTTGAACTCTGAGGGCACTAACAGCTCTGGGATTCTACATCCAAGATGCTTAAACAACATACAACCCTTCCCTCAAAGATATCTCCTAAGGCTCCCCTCAGTTTGGGTCAGGCCTGGAACAAAAAGGCATAACACAAATGGTAGGAAAACCTTAAATGGCCACTTCTTATTTAATGAGACCAATGAAAATGGTTATAGCTGTCTCCACCTCAAAGAAAATGCCAGGAAATTTCCTTTAAGTAAAACCTTTTAGGATAGAACTTTAGGAGACCAGAATAGATAACAGGAGTTATTGCGAGGGTCCCTCTTTGCCAGCACTTTGGTTTTGGGGTGTGTGTGTCAATGTCTCATTCTGAAAGTTCCAGAAAAAACATCAGTTGAAGGGGGAAGAGATTGGCAGCCATGTTTGTTGTGTGGGCACGTTTAAGGGAGTGATAAACACTGGTCAACATAACATTCTAATGAACACACTTGTTCCATTCAGACTCTCACTCCCCCACTCCTTTCTTTTACTAAGAAAAATTAGGTTTTAAATGGCTTTGGAGATAGTAATCTCAGTTTCTCCTTGAACTGTAAAGAGACCTAAGTATTTTCACATAATTAAACACCTCAGAGATGAGAAGCCAGAAACAGAGGTCTTTTCACCCCATCCCAAAGTAAAGCTCCTTGCTCCTCTGGCAACCTGTCTCAAGCATTCATGCATCAGAATTTCCTGAGTGCTTTGAAAAATACAGATTCCTAGGACTCACCACAAATCAACTCAGAATGCCTGAGGTGGGGCCCAGGGATATGCATTTATTATTATTATTTTTTACTTACTAATTAACTTTATTTTTTTTCCAGGAATTTTAAATTTCCTTTTTTTTCCCCCCACAACTCACCCACACACACTGTATTTTATTTTTACAAGACAAACAAACTGACACCAAGCATTGTAAATGGATGACCGCAACAAAAGCAACGATTGCAATTACCAAACACGAAACACACTCATACTATGTCATAATAGTGACATTCAGTCCAGGAATCCTCCACTGTAACAGCTCCTTTACTTTGCAGTGAAAATTGATTTGTATATTTTTTGCCTCTGAGTCCTTGTGGGATTTTTTTTTTTATTAAAACGGAGAGTCACAAAAATTATAATCATCCTCATCAGTTCACTCAGTCCCATATAATTAATTTTTTTATCTTGATCTTTTGTTAGCACTTTTATGAATTCATCAGTTTTCCATTGACCAGCTCCCACAGGTTAGTCTTTTATCCACAGCACCTGAGCACTTTG
The DNA here is from genome assembly GCF_937001465.1 of Orcinus orca. Taxonomy (NCBI): domain Eukaryota; kingdom Metazoa; phylum Chordata; class Mammalia; order Artiodactyla; family Delphinidae; genus Orcinus; species Orcinus orca. Next base: position 55,317,391 of record NC_064572.1, on the reverse strand, counting down.
GCTCTATGACCTAATCAAGGTTATATTGTTACTAATAACCGGTCTCATATAACCTATCTTGGGACATTTTGGAAACTTTTTGAATAAAAATTGCTCCAGTAAGCATGCTGTTTAAGAAGACAGTAAGCATGTCATGTGCTAATTATGGCCTGTGACACCATAAAATAAAAGTGCATTACTGAATGCTTTCAATTTCTTATAATGATGGGAAGGTGGCATGTCATGGGGCCTTTTTAGCCCCAGACATCACACCAGAGAATTCCAAACAGATATAGACAAGGGCAATTAGGACCCGGATCCTTTCCTCTCAGGCTGTTTACCCATGGGAATAGGATGTCCTGAAGCAACACTTCCCTCAAGTGACATGTCGATAAGTCTGGTTATCAGAAAGATATTATTGGTGGTGTGATACGCAGGGCATTTACATTTTCTTGATAGGGTTAGTCATATGAAAGCTGACAAAGAAGGAAAAGGAGCAGTGGTGTGGTGCAATGTCAACAGACAGCTGTCCCCTGGCTTCCCGATAAATAGGATGACTTGCATTGCTGAGTGGTGTGGTCACTGCCAAAGGAATGGCCCTCTCACATTTCTTCCTGATTCACATATTCAGTGGGGTTACTTGTCATCCCCTCCCTCTCCTGCTTCCCAGACACTGAGTCTGGAATGAAACTTCACCTGCCTCTGAGCTGGCCCCGGGTGGGGGCAGGGGTATTACTTGGGTTCCCAGGTTGGAAGATTAGCTCACCCGGCCCTAGCTATATAAGCTGATCAGAGCAAGGGGGCTCCCCAGGGCCGACTCAACGTTTCAACCCCCAGGAGGAAAACAGACAGAGGAACTTTAGGTCAACATGATGGTTCTGAAAGTAGAAGAGCTGGTATGTAAAGCACATTATTTCTACGAAGTGAAAAATGGGGCAGCCTTGATTTTTATTTGAAAATTGAAATGCCCTTTTCTTTCTTGCATAATGTGCTGGTACTCTGAAAATGTCATATATGGAAAATGGTTGGTTTATGTGATGAAATAAGTGAAACTGGAAAAAGAGAGCTGGCAGTAATGAATTCTCTACATATTTCCTATCTATTATCTTCTCCTTTGCTTTTATTACTAAAGTGTGTAATCATGTATAGTTATCAAAATGCCTTAGGGGAGAAGTTCTATTGCAAGAATATATGTCTGGAAACTATAACTCAAGGCAAGGGATCATCAACCTAAAATGAAAGAATTTTAAATAATCGGTGGGGATGCGGAGGACAGATTGTGATTTTCCTAGGAGAAATGTGATTAAGTAGATTAAAAGTAGATTTAAACATTTCAACCTAACCTAAACCTTGATTTAACCAAGAGAGGGGGACAAGCATCTGAAGGTTATCCTGGAACACTGCAGCAACTCGTTGCTGCCTGAGATAGGAGAATGTGCTGCAATGGAGGCCACTGTCAGCAGGGAGGGAGGGCTGGGGGCTGCCTGCAGCATCTTCTGTGGAGAATGACCCCAGGACAGGCCTGCTACTTCTGACCCTGCCATCTTCCCTTGTAGGTTACAGGGAAGAAGAATGGCAGTGGGGACGCTGGGGAGTTCCTTCCTGAGGATTTCAGAGATGGAGAGTATGAAGCTGCTGTCACTTTAGAGAAGCAAGACGACCTGAAAACACTTCCAGCCCACTTTGTGAGCCTGCGGGAGCAACAGTGGAAAACTGAGAAACAGCGAGAGGCAGAGGTAAGACCCTTCCATGAAATTCATGAGTGGGAGGTTGGGGACGGGGCAGAGGATGGAGGTGCCAGACAGGAAGGAGAAGAGAGAGAAACCAAACAAATGCAACCATTCCAAAGATGTTTCTTTACCAGATTCTAACCTATAAAGAGGCAACTTCTATGGGACAGGTTGCAGAAAATAATTCTTTGGCAAGACTATGACCTCTGGATTCCAAATCAATCACTGTATGTTCTGTGACTGTGTTTTGATTGAAAGACTTGGAAAGAGAAATGTGTCCAGTGAATTTCTGATGTCTTACACTGTCTGGTTAATCCCAAACAAGGGAGCCTTCTTTCTCTTAGTAATGTGGTTTGTGGTCCAAGGATCATTGTTTGACTGTGGCCGCTTTCTGTGTTGACAAAATGTGTTGCTGGGTGAATTTTCATTACTTACTAACCACAGATAAAACATGCATTTGTTAGCTGTAGTCCAGGATAGTCTATTTCATGAGCCCTGCTTAGTGGGCCACCTGAAAGACAATGGCATTGAAATTTTAGAGCTTAAAACTTATTAGTGGAGTCTTTTGGGTAAAAAAAAAAAAAAAAAAAATTCATGAGCATGATACAAAATTCTACAGAAATCTGGGGTTTGTTTATGGAAATAATTACAAAATCATCACTTAGAGACTAGATCCTATCTCCAGTGAAAAGCTGATGCTATGAGAAAGGAAAGTGAAGATGAAGGCAATTAGCGGAAAAATTTGACCCCTAAGTACTTGAATAAGAAATCACTAAATCCAAGTCAAAGACTTATTATAAATTTTTTATCTTTTTGTGCAAACTGTTCACGTACTTAGCTCAGACCTTGCAGATTCTGTTTTGACACAACCAGAATGCTTGTCAGTAGAACTCACTGTATTTTGAAACATGGATTTCTTTTTTAGCTCAAGAAGAAAAAACTAGAACAAAGATCAAAGCTTGAAAATTTAGAAGACCTTGAAATCATCATTCAACTGAAGAAAAGGAAAAAATACAGGAAAACTAAAGTTCCAGTTGTGAAGGAACCTGAACCCGAAATCATCGTAAGGGCTGCTTGGTTTTGCAGTACTACACCTCGGCATTAGGCTACAGGGGAATAAATATCTGTGGAGGGTGTGATTGAATGTTGGAAAACCCATGGTAACTCTCACACTGTTTTTTCGGCTTTAGACAGAACCTGTGGATGTGCCTAGTTTTCTGAAGGCTGCCCTGGAGAATAAACTGCCAGTAGTAGAAAAATTCTTGTCAGACAAGAACAATCCAGATGTCTGTGATGAGGTAAGGCTTATACAAAGCACTGCAAAATCCAGCTCATTAATTTTGTGTTTCTTATGCTTTGCTGCAGCCTTGCTAATCTAGTGCCAAAAATCAATCCACCTGAAACAGTCTCCCCAGCTGTTGCCACATATGCCAATAGCATAACAGGGGAGTGCAGTGGTCCAAAAAAAGAAAATGCTGGATTAGTGCTAGGGATTGCATTATTTTTTGCACTCTAATATACTTCTGACTGCTTTTTCAGCTTGTCTTTAATTTTTAGATCTTTGGGATAGACTCTTAATATGGCAGGACCAACGAGTCACCAATGGAGAAATATATTATTAGCATTATCTTTGATTGGACTCAAATACATCAGCTCCACACAGGGAATCTGTAGACTGGAGTTCAAGTGCTAGCTCTATCACTACTGGCCTATTTGATTTTTAGCAGCCAATCTGCATTTTCTGGACCTCAGTTTCCTTATCTGAAAATAGAGGGCATTGGAGTGAAATGCCTAAAAGGTGTTCCAGCACGGTCTATTAATCCATTTATATGAAGCCATTTACCAGAAATCACTAATCCTTTTTGTATCCTTTCCCCCATGAATTGGAATGGGGAATCATTTCTGAAGTTGAATGAAAAATGTCTCTCATTTTCTTAAAAATGAATGCTTTTTGATATTCAACCTATCAACCGTCCCAGATGGAAGAAAACAGCCTGAACTGCATGGCAAATACTACAGACACCATGAAGGCACAAAATACAAGAAAGGGAAATGTCAGCATTTAGGTAGTTTTGAATCTTTAAGCCCATGTGCCTCGATGTAGACCTCGAAGCGCTTAGAAATGTATGTTGCAAGAGGCGCAAATCTCAGTTGCAGAATAATTGTTGTAGACAACAAGTTTAGTAAATTTGACATTTCTAATTCATAAAGAAGCATTCAAGTTTCTATCAGCTAGGTCATCAGAGTCTCCAGCTTCATACTTCTTAGAAAGGATTTATGCTCATTTTTATATGCATCGCTCCCTCTCTCTTTCTTAAATCTCTATTTTGACAGTATAAACGGACAGCTCTTCATAGAGCATGCTTAGAAGGACATTTGGCAATTGTGGAGAAGTTAATAGAAGCTGGAGCCCAGATTGAATTCCGTGATATGGTAAATATATTTCTTTGTTTGGAAGTGAGCCAAAGTAAGTAGACTATATGAAACTTGAGAAAACCTACAATGGAAAAGGGGGCTGACTGTATTGAAAATTGATCTGCAAGAACTAGGCAGAAGCTCGTTTCTCCATACAAAGGGAAGTTGGGAGGTCATGTGGGAAGTATTTTCTACACATACTGAAAGGAGAGGAGTGTTCCAGGGAAACGAAGGAAGTGAGAGCTGCTGGACAGAATTCAATAACCTCATCGAAGACTTGGGTCATTATCAAGTCAGTAGCCTTACTGAGAGGTAACGCAGTCAACACTTGCCTTTCAGGCTCCATGTCCTTCCACCATATGTGGCCGCCTGCTCCTGGCCCCTTGGCTGCCAACAGCATCTCAGAATTCTCTAGCTGCACACCTTATATGATAGATGCTGATTGCCATCTGTGAGATTTGGGGCTAGACTGCATACAAAATGAATTTCATCTACGGAAAGTAGCTGCTATTCAGACCTCAGTAATTCAACCACTGTGATTTCTACACAGACCGGTACACAGCATATTTTATGACCTGAAGATTGAGCTGGGAAAATGCTTTATTTAAATACAGCTCAATTTGACTTTTCAGCAAAGTGGAAAAGGGACTGGAAAAGTCCAAAGGAACTGGCCAAAATTGAACCCAAAAGACGTACACACAGAAAAACAAGAAAAGAAACAAAATATAAAGTTTGTATAGAAAGACACAAAAATTCACGAGCATGGGATTTGGAGGGCCAGGGATATACCAGACTTACTCCTATGAGTAAGTGCAGTGACCACGAGTGAGGATGGTCAAGGTACAGAGGGTGTGCTGGCACAAATGGCAGGAGAGAACCAGCAAGGGATGAGGAAAAAACAACAGGGACAAGGGAGAAGTGTCAGATCCAGATGAACATCTTTTGGAAGGGACTACTTTTATTCTGCCAGAATTTTAAAATACATTTGTCTAGAACTTTTGAGTCTACCTGGCAAAAGCGGTTAAAAGTTCCAGGCAGACTGTGGGTTAGAATATCTCTTCTGCCACTTACTAGCTGTGTTTCCTTGGGCAAGAAACTTGAATATTTCGGAGCCTTGTTTTTCTCATCTGCAAAACGAGCACAGAATACCCACTTCATAATGTTGCTGGGAGCATCATTGTGTCTGAAGTACGCGGCACTATGTTGGCACGAGGAAATTCCCAATAAATTGCAGTTCTTATCCTCTTTTAAAAAGATTTATTAGGTTTATTAAGAACCTCCTAACGATGCAAACACGCACATAGATACATACACAGGAGCGCATACACTCACATTCACACACTTAAGAGTTTAGCCAAAACACTAGGCAAGAGCCTTCGACTACAATAGTTACAACTGGCAACCTAGACGAGGACAGCCCAGTGTCACCCACGGATGCCCTAGCAAACCTGGCGTTCCCGGGCTTTAGAAACGAAGTACTAATTCCTCTGTCTAGGTTCTTCTTTCACTAACTCCTGTCCTTTTACCTTCCCGGTATAGCTTGAATCCACAGCCATTCACTGGGCAAGCCGCGGAGGAAACCTGGATGTCTTAAAACTGTTGCTGAACAAAGGAGCAAAAATCAGTGCGCGGGATAAGGTATTTCTCCTCCTCCTGTCCCCCTCCTTCTTCCCCTCCTCCACCCTGTCCCTCCTCCACTTCTCCCCTTCACACATGCCTTGGGGTCTGGGCAGCCTTTGTCCTCAAGCCCAGGGACACAGCAGGCTCTTGCATTTTGCAGTTGCTCAGCACGGCGCTGCACGTGGCGGTGAGGACCGGCCACTACGAGTGCGCAGAGCATATCATCGCCTGCGAGGCGGAACTCAACGCCAAGGACCGAGTGAGTAGCCCGGCAGAGTTTGGCCTCCTAAAGCTTCACTCATTTACATATTTGGAATAACTGCCCCAGCCGGGCACCCTTGCAGGACCCACTTCCTGGCCTCAGGCTCACCTTGTCTGTTCACTCTGCTTCTCTAGGAAGGAGATACCCCCCTGCATGACGCCGTGAGGCTGAACCGGTACAAGATGATCAGACTCCTGATCATGTATGGCGCCGACCTCAACATCAAGAACTGTGTAAGTGCTCAAGCAAGGGGCCCTGCTTGCCAGCTTTCTAACGAACAGAAATATGGCTCACATACTTGAAAAGATTCTTACAACGGTAGTGTTGACATTTCAGGGGTCTCTTGATGGTTTAAATGCCCCTGGTCATTCCCATAAGGACATTGCCGAGTTTGGCAAGGACTCAGATCACCTGGTCAGAGATGGGGAAGCCATCGTGACTGCTATGACCTCGGTGCCTAATATAGCCTGTAGTAATTCTTTAAAAATTTGGCCTTGAAGATAAAAGATGGCCAAACCGCCCACGCTTACAGACATAAGCACAGTCTGCCTTGGCCATCCCTGGCTGAGCAAGGTTTGGGGTAGTCAGGAATAAAGACACCCACCATTGCTGAAGTTGTCAAAAATTCCACAGTGGTCAATGCAACCAAGGGCCAAGGAACTCAAATTAATCAACATCTAATCCAAGTAATTCTGAATAGTCCTCCCCTCCTTACAGCAGCATGACAGGCTACCACTTTTTCCAGGGGGAGCCATGCTTTTGCCTTTTTTTTTTTTTTCTTTTTTTTTTTTTGCGGTACGCGGGCCTCTCACTGTTGCGGCCTCTCCCGTTGCGGAGCACAGGCTCCGGACGCGCAGGCTCAGCGGCCATGGCTCACGGGCCCAGCCGCTCCGCGGCACGTGGGATCTTCCTAGACCAGGGCACGAACCCGTGTCCCCTGCATCGGCAGGCAGACTCTCAACCACTGCGCCACCAGGGAAGCTCCATTGCCTATATTTTTGAGATAATTTCTGTTCATTCTCCTCTTTGGTTTATCTGCACATCCCTCAAAATACTTTCCTGTATTTAGGCCCTGAAAATGCTTGTATAAGTCCCCTTTATAAGTACGTATTAATTAAGCTTCATCTGTAAGCCAGGGAATGTAACCAAATTTTCCTCATGGTCCCAATTCCCACTCAAGCATCATCTAAGCTTTAAAAATATCACTGGGAGGGGGCTTCCCTGGTGGCGCAGTGGTTGAGAGTCCACCTGCCAATTCAGGGAATCACGAGATAAATTTCAATACAGAGGAGTTCGAGGAATTCATGAAAGAATAGCTCCAAATATTCAAATAGTGCTCAGGGCTCTGAATTATCAGTAAGACCCCAGCATAAAGGTTCTGGAACTGTTAATGTCACTGACCCAATGGATGGATGTTCCCAGAAAAGACCACTAAGCTATTGGACACCATCTTGAAGGGAACTGGAAACAATACATTACTGTATTGTTGTCCAAAACTCTGTCTTCATGTTTGCTGATGAGTGTCCCTCAAGGTGCGATGCTACAAGGTGAGAAGGTCCAGAATGAAGGTTGCAGGGCCACTAACTCAAATCCTCACAGGTTCCAGGCAGATGGCATAGATGACTTACATGGTGGCTGCTGGTGCCATGCACACAGCTTACTTAAAGGTAGCAGCCCTTCCCCAACTCAGCCCATTGCTGCTCCGTGAAACCACGGGAATTGTGCTGCCAGGTCTCCCAGTTTTTTCACAGAGATCACAAATTCAGCTGGGAAATCTCTTAATTTCCAACTGTTGCCAATTAATTCCAGGTTTAAAAAAAATCTAAGCTCTGTTTGGGCCAAAACAGGTCTCTAGCTTTATTTGCATCTCAAAGCTGCCAGTCTGCAGTCTCTGGGATAAAGAGAGACTTCTGAATGAATAGAGATGGAAAATTTTAGGACTTCTCAAATTTAAAGACAAGAGTTGAGAGGTGACACAGTTTTAATTGTTGTAAATATCTTGAGATGTATGCTTAAGGTAAAAAACTTTTGGTCTCAAAAGTTATTTATTCATACATCATTGATATCATCTCCAAGAAAAATAAATTTCCTGGGAGAGACCAATGTAAGTTCTGAGCAGCTGTGAAAAATCTACCCCTTGGAGTGGTACTTGTGTACTTAAGCCAAGGTGTTGAAGCAGCTCATTCTCCACCAGTTTTTATCAATCAGGAATCATTTTCCAAATTGATAGGAAGTGGTTCTTGACCAAGAGGGATACTACTACCTCCCCACACCCATTTTGCAGGATACTGGGTAAGTATGGAGGCATTTTTTGAGTTTGAAAATGACTTGGCTTACTCTTGCTGTTTAGTGTCTAGGGACTGGGGATTTTTACCACCACCTGGGATATCCCACAGGAAAGAAAACCATTGCTAATCTGAAATGCCAAAAGCATTCCCGTGAGAAACAGTGAAGGGCTGGTTTGAATATAAACTGCAAATCACTCATAATGGAAAACATAAAACACTTCAATAACATACACCTATCCATTACCTCATTAAATACACACACACACACACACACACACACTCACGAGATGAATTTATAGACGCCTCCCCCCTGGAAGTCAAATTCCCTCCTCTATTTTGATTAGGCTGGGAAGACCCCGATAGATCTGGTGCTACAGTGGCAGAATGGAACCAAAGCAATATTTGACAGCCTCAAAGAGAACTCCTACAAAGCCTCTCGCATAGAGACATTCTGAGGAAAACGACGATAGAAGCTTCCATTGGCTGCTCTTCACCGCCCCGAAGAGCAACTCATCATGAAAACCAGCTTCTCTTTATCAACTGTTGTAAAGCGGCACCTAATTATGTTTTGAGAAAGCACAGGGACGTAGGTATTGACATTTCCCTTAGTGAAACCCACTCTATTTATTTGTATTTATTACTGTTTATTTATTTATTTACTGTGATACCACTGACATTCAGATCCTTTGTGGTCACCCATTTGGAGAACAAGCTTAGTTTCTATGGGATACATCAGAGCCTCTTCCCATAGGTAGCCCTTAAACTGTGTTAACCAGAAGCGCTGTCAGTGCCAACTTACGTGTCACCTCGCTCATGGAAGATGTTTCAGGGTGTTTTTGAAAGACAAAGGGGATTATTGCAGCCTTCTTTTCTCCTGAATTTTTCATGCTGAAGTGTGAGGCCATGGAAAGCCTGTAGCGACAGGAAAGGAAACAGAATGAAAGTGATTCTGTGAGGACTGTAAAGCCCTCCATTCGACGCCTGGGCCTGGTAATTCTTACTAGGTCACACGCTGTACGTACCAAGGTAAAGAGAATGTCTTGAGTGTAAGTGGAAGGAGCGGGCCGCTGGGCCGTGCAGAACTGAATGAGTTCAAAAGAGATGAAAGTAACTGCGAATTGTAAATGTGTAAATGTATATTATGCTGTATGTATATTTTATGTTCATAATAAAAGCAAATCCTAACCCTCTTTCCTCCTTTCAGTGAGAATCATGCAAAAAGGCCATTTAGATGGGGTTTTCTTTGTCTTCCAAGCTTTTCATATTAGGAGTGTCCCGTAGAACCGCACCTCTCAGTATTTAACGTGTACACAGATCACCTGAGGATCTTGTTAAAATTCAGATTCCGATTCCTCCAGTGTGGGTGGGGCCTGAGATTCTGCATTTCCGACAAGCCCCCAGGCGATGCGGAAGTGGTGGTATAGCACAGCCACATTGAGCAGCACAGCTGTGAAAACCATAAAGATACCCAGGAGTTCAAGCTTTTTTGGCCCCAGTGATGGGGAGAAAGAGACCTCTGGTGGGCAAAATGATTACTGCAAGTTAAGGTGTTCCCTTAAGATGTTCCCCTGGGGCTTGACTAATCTGAGGATTAACAATTATTGTGCACAACCGCGGTAATGGCAAAGCCTGCCCACGAGAAAACACACCTGGCCAATGATTGCTGACCTCCAAGGGGAGCTACTTTGCCGCCACGTGCTGGGCCAGGTGCTATGACCTGTGATGAGAAAACCAAACTGTCCCTGTCCTGCCTTCCTGGAATAGATGAATATTAAAGAAATAATCACAGAAATAAATATACGGTAACAATCTGCAGTAAGTATATAAAGAAGTAAAAAGTACAGAGTGCTGAGAGTCTAAGCTGTGGAGGCCCGTCATTCGATGGGGAGGCCACGGAGAGGGTTTCTACAAAGACTTCTTTGAGGTGGGAACCTTTCAGGGGAGTCTGAAGGATAAACTGGAGTTATTCAAGCACAGCGTTCAGGCAGCAGAGAGAACACAGAAAAGGGCAAGGTTATGGGAAAAGTATGAAGGCCAACGTGAAACACTCGCACTAGTACCCCTCCCATAAAACACCCCAGATAGGATAAAACTCATAACCTCTTTGCTATGCCTCTAACACTTTGAGAGGGCATGTAGGCACAGTCCATACCCAGAAGATCCTCCAGTTAGCTGATCATGGAGTTGTGAGGATGGTTTGAAATGTTTTTGTACCTTTTCTATCTAGTCTCTGAACAATCTGTAGAGTCCACCTCCTGGGCGTGTCAGGAGCTTCATTCTCTCTGTTATCTCCCTCTCAATCCCCTTCTGCCACCCCCTGCTCTCCCTTGAGGGTCCTGGCTCTAACCCGTCAGATCCTTAGGGCTTGGGGGTCCTTCCATTTCTTCCAAGTAAAGCACCTACAACATAGGCAGCATCTCCACTGCTGCAATGATGTCTCCCACAGCATAGCTTGGGTGTGTTATTATTTACGTGGCTAAGTTTTCTCTTGATGTCTTCCTCAAATTCCCCTCCCCACAAGAGCTGGAAGCTAAAGGAGAGAAGGAAGTAAGGGGTTAAAACACTTTTGTGTTGCTGTATATAAAGATTTGCACTAGTACAGAGGAGGGGGCATGAGAATCAACATGGAATAAGTCCCATTATAACAAGGCCAACTCAGTGACCTTTGCTAATGGAAAAGATAAACACTTCAGGCAAAATCTTCAAGTTTCTGTCATACTGGCAGTCAGCATTTTTTTTTTTTTTTTTCGGTACACGGGCCTCTCACTGTTGCGGCCTCTCCTGTTGCAGAGCACAGGTTCCAGACGCGCAGGCTCAGCGGCCATGGCTCACAGGCCTAGCCGCTCCGCGGCATGTGGGATCTTCCCGGACCGGGGCACAAACCCGTGTCCCCTGCATCGGCAGGCGGACTCTCAACCACTGCGCCACCAGGGAAGGCCCTGGCGCTCAACTTTTATAAGCTCCCTGTCTTCCCACCTAAGCCAGCTCCCACCTAAGCCAGACCCACAGTCCGCGTCTTGTGTCCTTTTACCAGTGAAGGGAATGTCCCACTGGCCGATGGAGACTCTTGGAAGTTGTTCTAGACTTTCCCTTTGCCTCATCCCTCTTTCAACCAACCACCAAGACTTCTTACCAAGCATACTACCTAAGGGGTGCTGTAATCTGTCCACTTCCTCTCATCCTAGGGGTCACTCCCCTAGTTCAGATCACCACAGCAGCTCCCAGATTACTCAAACGCCCTCAGCTCACTTCCCTCCAGTCTGTTCCTCAAGTTGCAGCCAGGGTGATTTTTCTAAAATGCAAATATGATCAAGTCATTCTCCACTTCAAAATTTTTCAGTGGCTGCCCACTTCTCTCAGGATGAAATAAAAGTGCCTTAACGTTTTCTAAAACTCTTGAAATCTGGCTGCCGTTAACTCTTTATTCTCATCTATTTCTCATTACTTTCCTAGCTAAACAGCAAATTTCAACTCTACTGAATTTTCAGTTTCTTAAAAAATCCAGGCACTAGCTTTTGTTCTCATATATTGTGCCAACTCCCTGGAAGGCTCTTCTTCCCACCCCACTGCATCATTTCTCCTCATTCCTCCCCTTCAGGGTAGCTGTATGTCCTCCAGGAAGCCATCCTTAACTCTTACTAAGACTTTGTTAGTCTCAAGTGTGTTCCTGCTGTACTTTTTTTCTCCATGTCATAACATCTGTCATACTGCCTTTATCCCCCAAATGAAAAAATTTCCTCTCCCCTTGAATAAGCAATACATGCTCGTTAAGTATTAAGCCAATTATAGAAATGAATGAAGAAAGCAAACATCACCAATAATCCTAATTTAATGACGCTGATTATTTCTGTGCACATTACATATGGGCACTGTACATTTAGCTTTATAACTCTTTTCAGTTGAACAACTTATTCTAGACATCTTTATAAATGGTAGTCTTATGTTTCAATGTACAATGGATCATTTAACCAATCCTATCATTATTGGACATTCAGGTTGTTTCCATTTTCCCATTTTAGACATTGTTGCAATGAATATTCTTATCCATGCATCCTTTACACCTAACCAGTTATTTCTGAAGAAATACATTTATAGAAATACCTATAAGGTTGGTATCAAATTATCCCTTCCACAATGTTATTGCCTTTCCCCACAATCATGAAAATACTCATTTTATAAATGTCTTTTCAACCCAATTAGCAAAAGAAAGATATATTTTTGATTATTTTCCCTTGATTACTAAAAAAGTTCAGCATCTTCAGGTTTATTGAGCATTTTTCTGGGCCAGTCTTCCTTGCTCAATTTTCTATTAAGTCAGGTTCCCTGGAAGCGGTGCTTGAAATAAGGATTCTTGTGGAAGTGATTTCTTGACAGTGGTCTATAAGGGACTGAGGAAAACAGGACAGGGCAGGAGAAGAAAAGAAAAGAGGCAAAGACATGGTTTAAGAAGTCTCTCCTAAACCTAATCCCATGGGGAGCTCAGGAGCATAAACTGCACCACAGAGGCCAGAAGGCCAGGCTGTAAGGCCCTGCTCAGGCATTCACCATGGGCCAACCTCCAGGGGAGGGTGAGGATAAACCATTAATATCCAACATCTGCAGCAGCTGGAGAAGGGGTACACCAGCCTGGTAAAAAGGACCTGGGGCTTCCCTGGTGGCACAGTATTTGGGAGTCTGCCTGCCAATGCAGGGGACACGGGTTTGTGCCCCTGTCCGGGAAGATCCCACATGCCACGGAGCGGCTGGGCCCATGAGCCATGGCCGCTGAGCCTGCGCTCCGCAACGGGAGAGGCCGCAATGGTGAGAGGCCCACGTACCGCAAAAAAAAAAAAAAAAAAAAAAAGGATCTGGATGGACACTAGCAGTATTTGTCATGTTGCATATTTGTTTTTTAAAAGCAATTTCTTTAAAGAAGCATATTCCTCTCTGGAATATGCACTGTAAATGTTCCTTCCTAGTTGTTCGTACTTTTCTAACACTAAATTTTTATAGACAAATTGATCAAGCTTTTATGTTTCCTGGCTCTGGTGACCACGTTTAGGTCTTTTCCAATCCAAGCTTATTTTCTTTTTAAATAATTACCTTTTTCTTTAGTATTTTACACTTTAAAAAAATTTAAATCTTTAATCCACCTAAATTTATTATGCGTGTGTACTGGGTATGAGGTAGGGAATGGACTTGTTGTTTTCCCTAAATGACAGAATAACAGCTGACATTTAGTAGGTACATTCTATGAGACAGGTTCTGCTCTGGGCCTTCTACAAATTTTAATCCACTTAACCCTTGCAATAATGCCATAGGGAGAAGAGAAGAAGGAAGTGAGGCACAGAGTGGTTACGTCATTTGTCCAAGGTTACAGGTAGTAAGTACTAGCAAGTTGGAATTTTAACACACGCAGTGTGTCTACAGTCTTTGCACTTAACTGTACTGTACTGTGCTGTCCTGCCTCTCCTGCCAGGTAACCAGTTGTTCCAATACCACTTACTGAACAATCCATCATTACTTCCTATAACTGAAGTGTTCCGGACTCCCAGCTCTTTCATTCTTCTATATGAATTTCTGTACCAATTATACACTGTTTTAGTTACTAGAGTTCTGTTGTACTCTGTAATACTCAGCTGTACAAGTGTCTTTCATTGTTTTTCTACAAAATTCCCTAGCTATTCTCAAACTTTTTTCTTTCAAAATAGCAAGCCTAAAAAGAAAACCCATACACAAGCAAACAAAAATACATACAGACACTTTGTTTTGGATTTTGTTAAATTCATAGATTAAATCGGGGGAGAATTTGATGTACCACATCTCCCTTCATGTATTCCAGTCTAATTTCCCACGTCACTTTTATTTAACAGTTTTCCTCACAGAGTCCCATCATTTCTTGGTAATTTATGTCTTTGTGATTAGGGCCACTTTTTTTTTTTTTTTTCCCATTTTAAAGTAGACTTGTTTTATTTTTAAAAATTTTTATAAATTTTTTAACATCTTTATTGGAGTATAATTGCTTGACAATGGTGTGTTACTTTCTGCTTTATAACAAAGTGAATCAATTATACATATACATATATCCCCACATCTCTTCCCTCTTGCATCTCCCTCCCTCCCACCCTCCCTATTCCACCCCTCTAGGTGATCACAAAGCACCGAGCTGATCTCCCTGTGCTATGCAGCTGCTTCCCACTAGCTATTTTACATTTGGTAGTGTATGTATGTCCACGCCACTCTCTCACTTTCTCCCAGCTTACCCTTCCCCCTCCTCGTATCCTCAAGTCTGTTCTCTAGTAGGTCTGCGTCTTTATTCCAGTCTTGCCCCTAGGTTCTTCATGACCGTTTTTTGTTTGTTTGTTTTTTAGATTCCATGTATATGTGTTAGCATATGGTATTTTTCTCTTTCTGACTTACTTAACTCTGTATGACAGACTCTAGTCCCATCCACCTCACTACAAATGATTCAATTTTGTTTCTTTTTATGGCTGAGTAATATTTCATTGTATATATGTGCCACATCTTCTTTATCCATTCATCTGTCTATGGACACTTAGGTTGCTTCCATTTCCTGGCTATTGTAAATAGAGCTGCAATGAACATTGTGGTACATGACCCTTTTTGAATTATGGTTTTCTCAGGGTATATGCCCAGTAGTGCGATTGCTGGGTTATATGGTAGTTCTATTTTTAGTTTTTTAAGGAACCTCCATACTGTTCTCCATAGTGGCTGTATCAATTTACATTCCCACCAACAGTGCAAGAGGGTTCCCTTTTCTCCACACCCTCTCCAGCATTTATTGTTTGTCGATTTCTTGATGATGGCCATTCTGACTGGTGTGAGATGATGTCACATTGTAGTTTAGATTTGCATTTCTCTAATGATTAATGATGTTGAGCATTCTTTCATGTGCTTGTTGGCAATCTGTATATCATCTTTGGAGAAATGTCTATATAGGTCTTCTGCCCATTAGGTCTTCTGTCTTTTCTTCGTCTTGTTTATGGTTTCCTTTGCTGTGCAAAAGCTTTTAAGTTTCATTAGGTCCCATTTGTTTTTGTTTTTATTTCCATTTCTCTAGGAGGTGGGTCAAAAAGGACCTTACTGTGGTTTATGTCATAGAATGTTCTGCCTATGTTTTCCTCTAAGAGTTCGATAGTGTCTGGCCTTACATTTAGGTCTTTAATCCATTTTGAGTGTATTTTAATGTATGGTGTTAGGGAGTGTTCTAATTTCATTCTTTTACATGTAGCTGTCCAGTTTTCCCAACACCACTTACTGAAGAGGCTGTCTTTTCTCCACTGTATATTCCTGCCTCCTTTATCTCTGGGGTTTATCTCTGGGCTTTCTTGATCTATATTTCTGTTTTTATGCCAGTACCATACTGTCTTGATGACTGTAGCTTTGTAGTATAGTCTGAACTCAGGAAGCCTGATACCTCCAGCTCCGTTTTTCTTTCTGAAGATTGCTTTGGCTATTCGGGGTCTTTTGTGTTTCCATAAAAATTGTGAAATTTTTTGTTCTACTTCTGTGAAAAATGCCAGTGGTAGTTTGATAGGGATTGCATTGAATCTGTAGATTGCTTTGGGTAGTAGAGTCATTTTCACAATGTTGATTCTTCCAATGCAAGAACATGGTATATCTCTCCATTTGTTTGTATTATCTTTCTTTCATCAGTGTCTTATAATTTTCTGTATACAGGTCTTTTGTCTCGTTAGGAAGGTTTATTCCTATTTTATTTTTGTTGCAGTGGTAAATGGGAGTGTTATCTTAATTTCACTTTCAGATTATTCATCATTAGTGTATAGGAATGCAAGAGATTTCTGTGCATTAATTTTGTATCCTGCACTTTACTAAATTCATTGATTCGTTCTAGTAGTTTTCTGGTAGCATCTTTAGGATTCTCTATGTATAGTATCACGTCATCTGCAAACAGTGACAGCTTTACTTCCTTTCCGATTTGGATTCCTTTGTTTCCTTTTCTCTTCGGACTGCTATGGCTAAAACTTCCAAAACTATGTTGAATAAGAATGGTGAGAGTGGGCAACCTTGTCTCTTTCCTGACCTTAGAGGAAATGGTTTCAGTCTTTCACTAGTGAGAATGACGGTGGTTGTGGGTTTGTCATATACAGCCTTCATTATGTTTAGGTAAGTTCCCTCTATGCCTACTTTCTGGAGGGCTTTTATCATAAATGGGTGTTGAATTTTGTCAAAAGCTTGCTCTGCATCTATTGAGATGATCATATGGTTTTTCTCCTTCAGTTTGTTAATATGGTGTATCACATTGATCAACTTGCACATACTGAAGAATCCTTGCATTCCTGGGATAAACCCCACTTGATCATGGTGTATGATCCTTTTAATGTGCTGTTGGATTCTGTTTGCTAGTATTTTGCTGAGGATTTTTGCATCTATGTTCATCAGTAATACTGGCTTGTAGTTTTCTTTCTTTGTGACATCTTTGACTGGTTTTGGTATCAGGGTGATGGTGGCCTCGTAGAGTGAGTTTGGGAGTGTTCCCCCCTCTGCTATATTTTGGAAGAGGTTGAGAAGGATAGGTGTTAGCTCTTCTCTAAATGTTTGATAGAATTCGCCTGTGAAGCCATCTGGTCCTGGGCTTTTGTTTGTTGGAAGATTTTAATCACAGTTTCAATTTCAGTGCTTGTGATTGGTCTGTTTATATTTTCTATTTCTTCCTTGCTCATTCCAAGGCTGAGCATTTCTAAGAATTTGTCCATTTCTTCCAGGTTGTCCATTTTATTGGCATATAGTTGCTTGTAGTAATCTCTTATGATCCTTTGTATTTCTGCAGTGTCAGTTGTTACTTCTCCTTTTTCATTTCTAATTCTATTGATTTGAGTCTTCTCCCTTTTTTCCTTGATGAGTCTGGCTAATGGTTTATCAATTTTGTTTATCTTCTCAAAGAACCAGCTTTTAGTCTTATTGGTCTCTGCTATCATTTCCTTCATTTCTTTTTCATTTATTTCTGATCTGATCTTTATGATTTCTTTCCTTTTGCTAACTTTGGGGCGTTTTTTAGTTCTTCCTTCTCTAATTGCTTTAGGTGTAAGTTTAGGTTGTTTATTTGAGATGTTTCTTGTTTCTTAAGGTAGGATTGTATTGCTATAAACTTCCCTCTTAGAACTGCTTTTGTTGCATCCCATAGGTTTTGGGTCATTGTGTTTTCATTGTCATTTGTTTCTAGGTATTTTTTGATTTCCTCTTTGATTTCTTCATTGATCTCTTGGTTATTAAGTAGTGTATTGTTTAGCCTCCATGTGTTTGTGTTTTTTACAGATGTTTTCCTGTAGTTGATATCTAGTCTCATAGCGTTGTGGTTGGAAAAGATACTTGATACGATTTCAATTTTCTTAAATTTACCAAGGCTTGTCTTGTGACCCAAGATATGATCTATCCTCGAGAATGTTCCATGAGCACTTGAGAAGAAAGTGTATTCTGTTGTTGTTGGATGGAATGTCCTATAACTATCAATTAAGTCCATCTAGTTTAATGTATCATTTAACGCTTGTGTTTCCTTATTTATTTTCATTTTGCATGATCTGTCCGTTGGTGAAAGTGGGGTGTTAAAGTCCCCTACTATGATTGTGTTACTGTAGATTTCCCCTTTTATGGCTGTTAGTATTTGCCTTATGTATTGAGGTGCTCCTATGTTGGGTGCATAAATATTTACAATTGTTATACCTTCTTCTTGGATTCATCTCTTGATCATTATGTAGTGTCCTTCTTTGTCTCTTGAAATAGTCTTTGTTTTAAAGTCTATTTTGTCTGATATGAGAATTGCTACTCCAGCTTTCTTTTGATTTCCATTTGCATGGAATATCTTTTTCCATCCCCTCACTTCCAGTCTGTATGTGTCCCTAGGTCTGAAGTGGGTCTCTTGTAGACAGCATATATACAGGCCTTGTTTCTGTATCCATTCACCCAGTCTGTGTCTTTTGGTTGGAGCATTTAATGCATTTACATTTAAGGTAATTATCGATATGCACGTTCCTAAGACCATTTTCTTAATTGTTTTGGGTTTGTTATTGTAGGTTTTTTCCTCCTCTTGTGTTTCCTGCCTAGAGAAGTTCCTTTAGCATTTGTTGTAAAGCTGGTTTTGTGGTGCTGAATTGTCTTAGCTTTTGCTCGTCTGTAAAGGTTTTAATTTCTCCATCAAATCTGAATGAGATCCTTGCTGGGTAGAGTAATCTTGGTTGTAGGTTTTTCTCCTTCATCACTTTAAATATGTCTTGCCACTCCCTTCTGGCTTGCAGTTTCTGCTGAAAGATGAGCTGTTAACCTTATGGGGATTCCTTTGTGTGTTATTTGTTGTTTTTCCCTTGCTGCTTTTAATATATTTTGTCTTTAATTTTTTTCAGTTTGATTAATATGTGTCTTGGTGTGTTTCTCCTTGGATTTATCCTGTATGGGACTCTCTGTGCTTCCTGGACTTGATTATATATTTCCTTTCCCGTATTAGGGAAGTTTTCAACTGTAATCTCTTCAAATATTTTCTCAGTCCCTTTCTTCTTCTCTTCTTCTTCTGGGACCCCTATAATTCGAATGTTGGTGCATTTAATGTTGTCCCAGAGGTCTCTGAGACTGTCCTCAGTTCTTTTCATTCTTCATTCTGCTCTGCGGTAGTTATTTCCACTATTTTATCTTCCAGGTCACTTATCCGTTCTTCTGCCTCAGTTATTCCGCTACTGATCCCTTCTAAAGAATTTTTAATTTCATTTATTGTGTTGTTCATCACTGTTTGCTCTTTAGTTCTTCTAGGTCCTTGTTAAACGTTTCTTGTATTTTTTCCATTCTCTTTCCAAGATTTTGGACCATCTTTACTATCATTATTCTGAATTCTTTTTCAGGTAGACTGCCTATTTCCTCTTCATTTGTTAGGTCTGGTGGGTTTTTACCTTGCTCCTTTATCTGCTGCGTTTTTTTCTGTCTTATTTTGCTTAACTGTGTTTGGGGTCTCCTTTTCACAGGCTGCAGGTTCGTAGTTCTTGTTGTTTTTGTTGTCTGTCCCCAGTGGCTAAGGTTGGTTCGGTAGGTTGTGTAGGGTTCCTGGTGGAGGGGACTGGTGCCAGTGTTCTGGTGGATGAGGCTGGATCTTGTCTTTCTGGTGGGCAGGTCCACGTCTGGTGGTGTGTTTTGGGGTGTTTGTGGCCTTATTATGATTTTAGGCAGCCGCTCTGCTAATGGGTGGGGTTGTGTTCCTGTCTTGCTAGTTGTTTGGCGTAGGGTGTCCAGCACTGTAGCTTGCTGGTCATTGAGTGGAGCTGGGTCTTGGCGTTGAGATGGAGATCTCTGGGAGATTTTCGCCATTTGATATTATGTGGAGATGGGAGGTCTCTGGTGGAACAGTGTCCTGAACTTGGCTCTCCCACCTCAGAGGCACAGGCCTAACGCCTGGCTGGAGAACCAAGCGCCTGTCATCCACACGGCTCAGAATAAAAGGGAGAAAAAGAAAGAAAGAAAGAAAGAAGATAAGATAAAGTTATTAAAATAAAAAATAATTATTAAAAACATTTTTTTAAATAAAAAGAAAAGAAAGAAGAGCGCAAGCAAATCAAAAAATAAATCCACCAATGATAAAAAGCACTAAAACCTATATTGAAAACAAACAACAAAGGACAGTCAGAACCCTAGGACAAATGGTAAAACCAAAGGTATACAGACAAAATCACACATAGAAACATACACACTCACAAAAAGAGAAAAAGGGGAAAAAATATATATTGTTGCTCACAAAGTCCACCTCCTCAATTTGGGATGATTTATTGTTTATTCAGGTATTCCACAGATGCAGGTACATAAAGTTGATTGTGCAGATTTAATTCGCTGCTCCTGAGGATGTTGGGAGAAATTTCCCTTTCTCTTCTTTGTTTGCAGAGCTCCCGGGGTTCAGCGTTGGATTTGGACCCGCCTCTGCGTGTAGGTCGCCTGAGGGTGTCTGTTCCTGCCCAGACAGGACAGGGTTAAAGAAGCAGCTGCTTTGGGGGCTCTGGCTCACTCAGGACGGGGGGGAGGAAGGGGTACGGAATGTGGGGTGAGCCTGCGGCGGCAGAGGCCAGCATGACGCACCAGCCTGACGCGTGCCATGTGTTCTCCTGGGGAAGTTGTCCCTGGATGACGGGACACTGGCATGGTGGGCTGCACAGGCTCCCATGAGGGGAGGTGTGGATAGTGACCTGTGCTTGCACACAGGCTTCTTGGTGGCTACAGTAGCAGCCTTAGCGTATCATGCCCGTCTCTGGAGTCCACACTGATAGCCACGGCTCGCGCCTGTCTTTGGAGCTCCTTTAAGCTGTGCTCTTAATCCCCTCTCTTCACGCACCCCGAAACAATGGTCTCTTGCCTCTTTGGCAGCTCCAGACTTTTTCCCAGACTCCCTCCCAGCTAGCTGTGGCACACTAGCCCCCTTCAGGCTGTGTTCACGCAGCCAACCCCAGTCCTTTCCCTGGGATCCGACCTCGAAAGCCCAAGCCTCAGCTCCCAGTCCCTGCCCGTCCCGGCAGGTGAGCAGACAGGCCTCTTGGGCTGGTGAGTGCTGGTCAGCACCGATCCTCTGTGCGGGAATTTCTCTGCTTTGCCCTCTGCACCCGTTGCTGCGCTCTCCTCCGTGGCTCCGAAGCTTCCCCCCTCCGTCACCCGCAATCTCCACCCATGAAGGGTCTTCCTAGTGTGTGGAAACCTTTCCTCTTTCACAGCTCCCTCCCAATGGTGTAGGTCCTGGCCCCATCCTTTTGTCTGTTTTTCCTTTTTTCTTTTGCACTACCCAGGTACGTGGGGAGTTTCTGGCCTTTTGGGAGGTCTGAGGTCTTCTGCTTGCATTCAGTAGGTGTTCTGTAGGAATTGTTCCACATGTAGATGTATTTCTGATGTATTTGTGGGGAGGAAAGTGATCTCCATGTCTTACTCTGCTGCCATCTTGAAGCTCCTCCCTCAGGGGCATCTTTTAAAATGGTATTTTATAACATGTTATTGTTAATGAAAACTACTGGCTTTTATATTTATTTTATAATTGACCACTTTGCTGAACTTTTACTGAAGGTAATGTCACCTTGTTGCAACTAAACCAGTTCACGTTCTAACCAAAGCAAACTTTAAAGAAACCCACTTGCTGTTCTTCACTGGTGACCAGCCATCATGCCCTCCTATTTTGAATAATAGGATAAGCACCTGCTCATAAACAGAAAGCAGGCACAACTGCAAATACATAACAAATGTAAAAAGCACCTGTATTTCTATCCTTTACCCAGTTGCTTTTCTTGAGTTTTTCAAGACTCACATTGTGCCATTAACTTTTCTTCCTTTCTAATATAACACGAAAGACCTCAATGTTATACCTGGTACAGTTGGGGCTAAAATATAGTCAGTTGGTTGAAAAAGTAGATCATTGTGGGGCATCAAAAAAAAGTTGAACATACATCCCCTTAAACATTTTAAGTTTAAAATATATAAATGTACACTCACGTGCCAATCTTTTAAAGAAAGGTCAAAGCCTATTCTTGGAAGTATGGCTCCACTGATGGGAGATCTACAGTTTGTTGAGTTCCAGTCTCTTTAAAGAAGAAAGAAAAGTGATATTTCATTAGGTTTGATTTGCATAATTAGTAATGTTGAGCATCTTTTCATGTGCCTATTGGCTATCGGTACATCTTCCAAAGATATATTGGATACTTTTCAGATCTTCTGCCCATTTTTATTTTATTCACTTATTTATTTTTGGCTGCGTTGGGTCTTCATTGCTGCACGTGGGGTTTCTCTAGTTGTGGCAAGCGGGGGCTACTCTTGGTTGCAGTGTGTGGGCTTATCATTGTGGTGGCTTCTCTTGCTATGGAGCATGGACTCTAGGCACGTGAGCTTCAGTAGTTGTGGCACATGGGTTCCGTAGTTGTGGCTCACAGGCTCAGTAGTTGTGGCACACGGGCTTAGTTGCTCTGCAGCATGTGGCACCTTCCCGGACCACGGCTTGAACCCATGTCCCCTGCATTGGCAGGTGGATTCTTAACCACTGCGCCACCAGGGAAGCCCCCTCTGCCCATTTTTAAATTGGGTTGTTTGGTATTTGTTGTTGAGTTGTATGAGTTTTTTATATATTTTGGCTATTAACCCCTCATCAGATATATGATTTTAAAGTATCTTCCCATTCAGTAGGTAGTTTTTTTTTTTTAACCTGACAAAAACTTTTACACACACAGACACACACACATATATATATGTGTATTTCCAGATTCTTTTCCTTTATAGGTTATTACAAAATACTGATTATAGTTCCCTGTGCTATACAGTAGGTCCTTGTTGGTTGTCTGTTCGTTTTGTTGATAGTTTCTTTTGCTGTGCAGCTTTTTAGTTTTGCATTTGTTTCCCTTGCCTGCGGAGATATATGTGGAAAGATAATGCTAATACCTATGTCACGCCCGATAGCCTGTTAGAATGGCTATTATCAAAAAGGCAAGAAATAAGAAATGTTATAGAGAGGATGTCGAGAAAAGGGAACCCTCATGTGCTATTGGTAGGAATGTAAATTGGTCCAGTCACTAAGGAAAACACTATGGAGATTCTTCAAAAAATTAAGAATAGAACTACCGTATGATCCAGCTATTCCTCTTCTGGGAATTTATCCAAAGAATATGAAAGCACAAATTCGTAAATATATACATACTCCTATGTTCACTACAGCATTACTTATATAGCCAAGATATGGAAAAAACCTAAATGTCCATCAACAAATGAATGGATAAAGATGTGGTGTGTATGTGTGTGTGTGTGTGTATATATATACACACACACACACACACACCACATATATAAAATGGAATACTACTCAGCCATAAAGTTAGAGGAAATCTTGCCATTTGTGACACCACTGATGGACCTTGAGGGTATCATGCTAAATGAGATAAGTCAGATAGAGAGAGACAAATACTATATGATTTCACTCTTATGTGGGGGAAAAAAAAGAAAAAGAACAAACTAAATGAAACAAACACACAGATAAAGAGAACAGAGTAGTTGTTACCAGAGGGGAAGGAGGGATGGGGGGGAAAGCAAATCGGGTAAGGAGTCAACTGTATGGTGATGGATGGAAACTTTTGCTGGCAAGCTGTAATGTACACATGAGTTGAATTATAATGTATACACATAAAACAATGTTATAAACAATGTTACCTCAATTTAAAAAAAAAAGAAGAAAAAAGAGAACTTATAAAGACTCTGGTAAAGCAATCCAAGTGCAGAATTTCCACTGGATCTCCTCTAAATCTAGTTGTCTTGCTCACAACTATTTTGACAGTTCTTTTTAATGACTCATCTTTTCCAAACTTTTCAAAAGCGTTAATTTTCCAGGGAATTCCTTTTTTTCCCCTCCTGGTTCATCAGTTTTTATAATTTTAAATTAACTTGTATTAATTTTACAATGCTAAATACAATGGCATAAACAGACTTGTGAATAAACACACACCTAACTTTTGGTGAATCCAAGTGGGGTGAAGGCAGAAGCAAGCTGGCACTCAAGGAAGTGGCAGACTCTGGGTGTGAGGGCTCAGCAGCAGTGGCCATGAGTTTTATGGAGGGAGTGTAGTAGGCTAATCCATCATATTGCTTAAGAAGAAGTAAAAAATGCTTTATTTTTAGAACCATGATGCTTAATATATATACAATATATAAAGAGAAATGAACATATACACATATGTGTGAAATATTCTTCTATTTGTATTTTGTCAAGGGTTTTTATTCTTGTTTATTTTTCAAAAATCAGGAGTGGACTTTAAATTTTATCAAATGTCTTACAGGCATCTATTAAGATGAGTCTGATTTTTCTCATTTGACCTAGTAATATGATAAAGTGTAGTACATTGAAAAGAACTGAAAAATCCTTACATTTCTAGAATAAATCTCACCTGGTTATGGTATACTCTGTTTTACCAATATCTTATTTAAGGATCTAAATTCATAAGTGAGTTTGGTGTAAAGCTTTCTTTTTAAAATTATCTATTCTCTGACTCTCAGAACAGTGTTCATATCTTCATCTAAATGATTTTCTTAATATCAATATAGCATAAATGCAGATATTTACAAAAAAGGCTACTTCTACTTAATATAATGATCCTGCTATTAAAAAAATTATTTCCAAAGTTGATTGAGTCCAGTGCTTTGAGATTTTTACTATAGCAATTAGAAAAATCAATATTAGGTTTTCAGGGGCTTCCAACTCAAAGGAATCCTATTTCAAGGATATCACGGAGGTAAGAACCAGCAAACGAAGAGGCCAAGTGTGATTTTACGTGCACTTTTCCTTTCCTTCCGCAAATTTTACAGCAATTCCTTTTAGAAAGGACTTGGACTTGACGATTATAATGAAAGAGAGGCTTAAAGCAAGAGAAGATCAACTAAAAGCCAACCCCTTAACATAAGTTTTAAGAGTCCTCAAAATAACCACTTTTTGAGTAGTAAAATTTAAATAAGCCATGTATATCAAGTAAAGCTGAAAAGCATGAACTTTTAAATGAGCAAGAAACATTTTTAAAGAGTCTCTTGAATATTGAAACATCTTATTCAATTATACCTTCCATTTATCACTTAACGGAAAGGATAAATGAACTAGTCTTTGCTTTTCTCTTAAAATATCTAAATTCTTTACGGGGACAGCCTTTTTTTTTTTTTTAAATGCTTTACTAGGTTTTGCTATTTTAATGGCTTAAATATAAGACTGCTTTTATAGACTACCGGTATCTAGCTCCAAGTGAAAATAGTGAGTCATACAGAGGTTCCGTTTCTGTTGCGGCTGATGGATTCTCAAAAGGCAGAAGGGAGTGTTGACAGAGACGGCGACTCATTTCAGCTCTCACACTTGGCTTTCTTGCAGGCTGGAAGAGAATCATCATCTACTTCTGATGTCCGAGGTTTCTTCACTGTGGAAATAATTCCAAAAGCAGTTTTTCTAGTTTCTATAAGACAAACAGGGAAACCAAAGTGCCTGAAGTTAAGCCATGATTTCAAAAGAGGTGGTTTTAACAAGCATCCCCATGTTACTGTGACTTACAGCATGAGTAAATGATGAAACCATAATAAACTGCTATGAGTGTTGATGCCATTTACAGTTCTCACCTTGCCCCACCACCAGCTTCTACAAATATCTGTATATTTTTAACATCTAGTTCATTCCAAAGGGACTATCCCAAGGGTAAAACTATATAGGGCAGGTTATCTCTAATGGTCTGTCCGAGGCATCTTAGGTAGCCAGAACCCAAGTTTCAGAGCTTGGTGCAGCACATGCTTAAAGTGTGGTAGAAACACAAATGAATCAAGACAGCAACTACAACAGTCTGCTTCCCTGGTTGTGTGTGTGCTCACTTCATTTTATAGCACAGACCATTCATTATCTGTGTTCCCCACTAGATCATGATTATACCTCTGAAGAATCAATTGTATGGCGAACATCCAACAATGCCTGGTTATTTAACAGGTGTTTAAGAAATACTTGTTGAGTGAACGAGGAATAACGCACATGGTTATTGATCTCTTATATATTGGTGACAATGAACAAAGAAGAATGGGAATTATTAAAAGTTTAGGTCAGGTTGCTAGTAGAGTTCAACTTAAATGTAGCTAACTTCTGCTAAAAATGTACTAAGGGGCCAGGCTCTGTGTCATCTACAGAGGATCTTAGGATGCCTAACACAGTACTTCTTCCTACCACACACTGAGATAGCACATCAGGGGCAAATATAATAGGAATGGAGGCACCACAAGAAGTAACTCTGCCTGGATGAATCAGGAAGGTATCATGAAAGAAGTGATGCTAAGAATAGGGAAGAAGGAAAAGGAAAGGAGAGGAAAGTGTTCCTTTGCAAAGGCATAGGGAGAGAGGTAAGAAGAATCTAATATACTTAGGGGATGATATGGCCGGTGTAAAGGAGGAGCATGAAAAAATTAGGGGGAAACGAGGCTGGTACTTGTGAAGGGCCACAGTGCCGTGAAAAGAGATTTAAACTGAGTCCTTAGGAAACAGGGAAGGACTGGGGAGGAGAGAAAGAGAGACCCCTTGGATACAAAGGAGATAAAAATCAAAAGGATTTGATAAACATAAATTTAGTTAAGAATTATTTCTTATTTCATGTACAAAAGTCAATTCTAAAAGTTAAATATTATCTTCTCATTTATCAGGATTAATTTACCAAGTCTACTAAATCTTTGCCAGTTATTTAAAAGCATTTTAATTTATAAAAGGGACAAAACTGCTCTCAAGGTCATTAAAATACCAACATAATCAGAGAACCTCAAAATAAACACCAATTGCCCGTGATTTCCAAAAAAATGTTACATTTAGAGATGTTTATCACTATGATTATGAGTAAATGTCTAAAAATCAGTAGAATGAATAAAAAATATAAAAATTAAATTGTGAAAATCAACACTTTGTAACAAAACTAAATGCATTAGTTTCAAAATTATATTAGTTTCATCTCAGAAATATTTTTTTTTACATCACATGAACATTTACTTCTTAATCTAAGACAACGGATTATAAACCGTTGAAAAACAAGACTTTTATAATTATCAGATAAAGTAACTCTTTTAGATCTTGAACCTCTTTCCTCTGTCCCCTCCCCACAACCTCCTCAGAATTGCTATTCATTGGTTTCTAGAATCCCACAGGACCCATCTAACTGTGATGCCCTGTAGCAAGCTTTCCCATGTAGAAGCCCAGCTACTGCATGTCCCAAGTCTTCTGTTTTCCAGGTATCCATTCCTGCACTGCCTTCAACAATTGCTCTCATGATAAGGTTTTCACACCCTCCAAGAATTAACCATCTTCTGGTAGTGCTTCAGTGCAGTGCTGTCCTTCTTAAATGTGGCACTCAGGGTGATAGAGATGCCAGCCAGGACTTATCAGTGCAGAGGATAATGATGACACTTTGAATCTTCCTGCCTCAGAATCTTGTATTTCTTCTAATGTAACCTTAGGCTGAATTTGCAATCCTAGTAGACTGAATTTTGAAACTGCTGTCTCAAATTGATCCCAATGTCAACTAAAGTCAGGGTAATTATAACATCCTGTAGATGTGTTGTTAATTCTTCAGGGACAGCAGGCATACACTAGGACTGTCCTGGGCACAACTGAATGAATGGGAATGCTAAAGTCCACAAGGCTTCTTTTAGTTTAGCTTCTGTAAAAGCCTAGCTTTATATATAACTTATTTTGAATAGCTGAGTTTTTTGAAGCACAGATCTTCATATTTTTCCCTACTAAATTTTAAAAATTAACTTCCCTTCCTTGTCTCAGTCTGTTTTAAACCACTAATTGTTATCCAAAATCTTGACGATTCCTTATGTTCATTTAAAATAGACAAAAATAATGGCAGAACTACCAGTGTGAACCAACTGTTCCCTAATTTCAAGAAAATCCTGATAAAGTTTTAATTAATTTGGTCATTCCCAGAGCTTATGTGATGGGTCTAGGCTATGTAATACAACAATCTCAAACTAAAAATGTTGAAAACAAAAGCAAAATCATCTAATTCATGGTAATACAGTAACCAGTTCTACGAAGTGGAAATCAGATCACTAAGATCCAGACATAATACACAAGCTCTCAATAACCTAACTATTCATATGCTAAATCACCCAGTTTATATGTAGCAACCAATTCTGAAGTTTAACATTCATCTGGGTGATATCAAGTCAATTGCTTCTTGACCACTACCACCAGTGCTAAAAATTACAAAGAGAATGAAGATAAAACAGATGAAAAGTGTAAACTTTTTTCTTTTAAAAAGCCTCATTTTTATTCTCCAAAGTCCTAGCATATCAAACACTTCTAGTTCAATTTTTATCATCTGATGAGTAAGAAATTCAGTGCCTTCAAGTAGTGAAATTAAGGTGAGGAGGAAGATATATATAAATGAAATGTGAGTAAAAAATGTGTAGTCTGTGCATAATTGAACAGGTAAACCAAATATGAGAAAATAATCACAAGTTGTAATAAATGTGAAAAGTTATGATTTGAGTTTGTTAGCGGGATTTTTAAAAACATATTTGGTGCTTTTGTGTTCCTCATAACTGGCTTAACGTATATTTTTCACCGTTCAGTTCTCTAAAACAGTGATTTTCAGCAGGGAAAGCATGTCCCTATGGAGGAAAAAGGGAGATGAGAAGCCTATCAAAATGCAGGCGGGGACACACGTGCAGAATAGGAAAGAACGCATTCAATACTCATTTCTGGAAGGCAAACTATATTCATTCCACAAACTACTGAAAATAAAGCCTGAAGTAAAGGGCGAGAAAGCACTGATGGGTATGGCTAAACAGGTTCAGAAAAGATGATCCTAATGGAACTCTGAGGGGCAGGATAATGAAAGTAGATATGGCTCAACTGTTTCACAGAAATGACTGGCTCTTAACATGACCACTCGGTGTTTTTCTTGGAAGGACTTGCTCACCTCCGTGCAGAAGCACCGCTCGGCAGTTGGTGGACACTGCGGCCTTGGCGTCACTTTCCGACAGCCCAAACAGCAACCCTCTGGGGGGTCGTTAAAGATTTCAACCCAGCGTCAGCTGAGGACAGGAGACTAACAGAAACATAACTGACAATGCCAGTTCACCAGAGAGAGGCACTGAGAGAGACACTTTAATTCTATAGTTCTTACTCCAAATGGAACAGGCATTTGAGAAAAGACTCATTTAACTCTAAGCTTTTATAGAGTCCTTCTTTCCCCCTTTTTCTATTTCACCCTTAATCCAGAAAACAAAAGGATGAAGTTTTCACAACCTGATGTAATTTGGTTTTGAAGCTATTAATTGATAAATTTATAGTAAAAGGTTAAAAAATCTTGTTAAAGTATAACATACCAAATTCCAAATTTCCTAAAAGAAAATTTCAATGACTTCTTACTCAGAAAAGGATACAAGTTTGCCACATCGTATGGGCCTCTTATTTCTAAAGGCTAAAATAAAATGAACGAAAAATAGATATGAAAGAAGTTATTCGTAACATTTCAATGACTTCATCTGCAGTAAATAGGATGCTTAAGTATCTAAAAACAAGGAAGTCAACTGCATAAATTTAAGTCCTTATAATTTTGACGGGTTACTTACATTTTTGAAAATATAAAAGATTCCTGAAAAGCATTTTGCAACAATTTAAAGGAAAAACTATTTATATAAACAAAATTTGAAGCCCCAAAGGAATGGAGATAAATTTTACTCTTCAGCAATTACAATGAGCAAATGCGATTAAAAACGAAAACATGCAATAAACCTTTATTACATGACTAATTTAACTTGAAAAGGGAAAAAATGAAGTACTTAATGCCAGACTTACCCTTTCAGCAGCACTAGATATAATTACATTCTACGAAATAGAAAGTAATCAATATTAATCTTAGATAAATGTCAAAAAATTGAAGTCTTATAATACAAGTAACCAGTAATCAAGTTTTAACATAAATACCAACTTCTAAAGTTAAGGTAAATAAAGTGAAAGGATGAAAGACCTCATGTCAAACTAAAGGCAGCCTAAAATAAGAAACAGAACAAGAAGCCTTCCCAACAGTTCTTAGAAAAGATGCATTAGTTTAAAAAACTAGTTGAAAAGGTCATATAACCTTAATTAAACTCAATGATGACAACTGTATCTAGATGATTCTTTCACAGTAGGTAAACGGCCAATTCTTTACTGAAAGATAAAGACTTTCAATATAACTTTTCCCCCCTGATATTATTCTTCCTTAGGATATTTTTCTTTCTCTTAAAACTTGCAAAGCTCATTGAAATGGGAGAATTTGTTGCTGTGCATTGAGAACTTTCTGCTTTAAGGATATGGGGTCAGCTTGACAACCCCAGTATATTAATAATAATAAACTGCTAGGTTTGAAAAATATCCTAAAATTATGGAACCATACCTTTCCTTTGCAGACCTGCATCAAATTGAGGGCGTTGGAAATTGTGTACCTTCTCATTGTGGAGTCTTTGATAGCGGGGCTATAGACAAGTTCAAAGCCCACACCTCGGTCAATTGCCTTCACAGGAAATGAAGAAAATAAACTGTTAAAGCTAAACACACACTGTCTTACTTTATTTTCACTGAACTTCCCCCTCACCTCACACCCCTCCCCCGCACTGCCCACCTCCTGCATGTCCAGGTACAGCCTTGAATAAAGGCGGATTTGTGCCCGAATGGCACCATCTACAGGAGAAGAAAATAGATCTGTGGCTCTGTCTCAACAGAGTTTATCTTAGCTGTGGAGAAGCTGACTTTATATAAACAGGAATCATCAAGAGGCTGAGGAGAGCAACGTCCCAGTGGGGTGGCAGAAGGGCTACTACCCCATGAATTATCAAAAGGAAACCGGAGATGTGTTCCCTACACGCAGGATAAACTGTTTGCAAACATAGTAAACCAAGTAATTTGACCCAAGAATGAAGAGACAAAGAAATGAGCTGAAAAACGTCCAAAGAACAGGAGTGGAACGCCTCTCGGGTAAGTCATTTATTATGCATATGTTGAAGGAAGAAACTAACGGGCCACAGTTGAGTGCCATGTGCTAGGCACTGTGCTAAGAGTCTTATGTATTTATTTAACCCCTACAATACCTTTAGAAGGCACTGTGGCAGAGACAGCTAACTGCCCCGCTATCTCTTCTCTTCTCCCCTTTTTCTTCACTAACAGAGCCCCTGATCTTAAACGGGGCTCATGGATGCCTGGTAAAGAAGATGAAAGCAACCTGGGCCCTTGACAATTCTGCCAAGCTTACCATACTAGCTTGGCGTTTTACATGAGAAAAAGAAACTTCTTTCTTATTTGAGATGTTCTTAATAGGCAGGCATCCACAGGTAAGAAAACAGCCTGGAAGAAGTGGCAATGGGATCTACTACACTATGCAGCTTCCCTGATGAGTGATTCAAATCTTCATCCATTCACAACAGATAGGTTTTTAAGCCAGCTGTGCGTGGGAATGGTTCCTCTCGCAACCATGGAACATGGTTCCTCTCTTGTAAGAGCTTCCAGTTTAGTGCAGGAGACCATCAAATAATTACACAAAAATCCAAAACTTCCACTGTGCTAAGTGCCGTCAAGAAGTCTGGGAGCGGGTGAGGAAGGACTTAATTAACTAGCAGAGAGGAGCGTCTGCAGAGGGAGGGGGCAGTATGTGAAGAAGCTCTAGGGTTGGAGGAAGCATGTAGCATGTAGAGAAGGTCAAAGGCTGGAGAGGAGAGAATGAGGAGAGCCCTGTGGTGGGAGTGGGGGCTGAAGAGGATGGGAACTGCCAAACGGAGACAGAATTAATCTTAACAGCCACATGAAGCATCTAAGGATTTTAGCATGGAGGGGATAATCAGAGTCAGGACGGCAAAGTCGCTTGGTTTCAGTGGTCTTTCAAAGGAGCAAAGGAGGAAAAGCAGGCAAAGACCAGGCAGTATGGTCCAAGTCTCTGCCTGGCAAACGATTTTCTATTTATTACCCAGAGGATGAGTTGGGACTGGTCCAGCTGTGACTGCTGGAGGTCTACTCCTGCATGTTACAAGGACTGGAAAAACCTGTCTTCTTCAGATCTGGCAGTCCACCTTATTTAATTCACATGTACTGGCAGATTCCTTCCACTTGCCCTTCCTGAACAAAGACTTCTTTTCTTCTGCCCCACCCCCCAATCTTCCCTTTCCTTAACTTTTCTGCCTGCCTTGAGGTGCCCAGAATTTATTTTAGATTACCCTATATATATGATATTAGTTTAATTAGCATTTACATGCTATTTTCCACACTGCAACCTCCCCCTCTCCCCTTTTCAGACAACTTTTTCCTGCCTCCAATTCTTTGGCTTGTGTTAATTATATCTGGGAATGATGTCTGTTATGATACTCTTTGTGCCATAAATATATATCTCGTTCTCCCTGCCTAACTTGTACACTTGAGAGCTGGTATCATGATACTTCTTTGTAACACAGAACTGTCTTTTATACAAAAAGCATTTAATATATTTATATTCCGAGTGAATAAATAGTAGCTTATGGAAAAGAGGTCATGTGATAATGCTGTTCACTATGGATTAGCCATCACAAAAGAAACCAGGGTTAACTTGGCAAACTGAAATTCACAGATAAACCAAAACATGTCCTTTAACCGTAGTCTCAACTATCCCCCTGGCTATTTCTCTTACCAAAACTACTAATTAGCCAAAGAGGCTTACTTACAGGTATTTCTTTTCCTCATCCCTCTAGTTGCTGAACTAAAACACAAGTCGGTAGGATGGAGAAGAGGGGACATAAAAGACGTGGATGACACACAGAACTAGGTGACCAGGCCCCAAAGAATTCTGGAAAATTTGCTGCCCCCCCTCCTTGGGGACCAGATCAAAATACAAACTCCTTTTTTGGGGGTTGGAGAGGGTTAGATGGACATAATTATCCACTTAATTTTTTTTTAAGAAAAAAGTTCTGATTCTGATCTTAGTACATTAATCAAATTCACTTTCAAGCTGGAAACTCTCAGAGAAACTGAAGATAATGTGCTACTGAAGGCTGTGAACATTTCTTTCATAACACCTTATTTAAAATTTTTAGATAGATGAAATACAGACTCATTACCTGAGCTCCTGCTTCTAAGCCCATTTTAATGTAAATTGCCTTAAGCTCATCACCTGATTGTTCCTAACAGCCTTTTCATAAAGAATGCCAGTGCCTGCCTGATTGGCTTTTGTTTGCATCTCTGACCAAAGGTTCTGGAGTATGCAGATGATTTCTTTACTAATGAGAAATAACAGTCATAACGATGCTACAAACCAAGAACAGGTGTGTGATATTTGAAAAGAGATGGTGGTGGTAAAATTCCAAGAACTAAGCAAAGCTTAAGAGAAAGAAGAGAGAAAGGAAATAGGGGGTTGATTACTGGGACAATACACAGATTCCCTGTTAATTCCATAAAAATTAGTTCTTTATTGAATTCGAAAGGATGATACTGTTGGTGTCATTCCTGGTTTCATTCTTTGAGATAGGTAACTTGTTCATATGATTCACAAATCAAGTAACATAAGAAAGCAGAAAAGCCTTCACTGTATCTCTGCTCCCACTTGCCCCACCCACACCTCCCATAATCACTTTCACTAACTTCTTGTGTCTTTTTCTAGCGTTTCTTCAGATACAAGCAAATACGAATATATATTATTATTTTTCCTCTCTCTTACCCCAAAGGTAGCCTACTACATTCTGGTTCTGACTTGAAGGGTTTTCCACGTCAGCTCCTAACTTCAGCATTGCTTTACAGCTGCAGAGTACTCCACTGCAGAGGTATGGCATTTACCCAAGCCTCTACTGATAGATTTTGGGTCGTTCCAGTCAATCTATAGCATAAACACTAATTTTTTAGTGTTTTGGGGGATTGCTGGATATTATGGGTTCAATTGTTTCCCCCCATAAAAGGTTATGTTGGGGTCCTAATCCTCAGTACCTTAGGATGTAACATTAATTGGCAATAGTGTCATTGTAGATGTAGTTAGTTAAAATGAGGCCACACTGGGATAGGGCGGACCCCTAATCCAGTAGGACTGGTGTACTTATAAGATGATGGCCATGTGAAGACAGACAGGGAGAAAGAACATGTTGTAAAGACAGAGGTAGAGATTCGAGTTATGCAGTTGCAAGCCAAGGACCAGCAAAGATTGCCAGCAAACCATCAAAATCTAGGAAGAGACAAAGAAGGACTCCCCTAAGGTTTCAGAGGGACCATAACCCCAATAATGTCCTGATTTCAGACTCCCAGTCTCCAGAACAGTGAGCCAATACACTTCTGTTAGTTTAAGCCACCCCATTTGTGGTACTTTGTTATGGTAGCCCCAGGAAACTAATACACTAGGTCAGAGGGTAAAGCATTTATAATTTTGATAGTTGTTGCCAAATTACCCACTGCCCCATAAGGACTGTTCCAATTACACTGCTACCATCAAAGTATGAGAATGTCTGCTTTCCCACAGCCTCACAAAAGTGTATCATCAAACTTCTGGGTTTGTGCCAATCAGACAGGTGATTTTAACGTGAATTTCTCTTAGCATGATGAATTTAAGCATCTTTTCATTTGTTAAAAGGCCATTTGTATTTCCTTTCCTGTGAAATGTCTTTTCCATGTTCTTAATCCATTTTTTTGGATTGATCATCTCTCTCTCTTTTTTTTTTTAACCTTATCAATTTCTAGGAGCTCTTTATATATTACAGAGATTAGTCACCTGTCTGTGATATAAGTGAAACTATTTCTACCAGTCTGTCATTAGTCCTTTTAACTTTGTTTCTGATGGTTTTTTTTTTTTGGCCACACAGACATTTTTTTGGTACTGACAGGTTTGCTGGCACTGCTCCAAGTACTGGATCAATAAAGTACTTAACATAGTTAGGTTCACAATATGTGTGATGAAAAATAAAGTTTATAGAGCACTCACACCCAACTCAAGGATATATGGCAAGATTCCTGGAACAACCTCACTGCTTCAGATACTATTTACTGGATTTCTCTCAGTGGGGACTAACTGGACCATGAAGACAGAAATGGATTAGGGTTAAAGGAAATGCTGAGGGGAAAACATCGGAAAGAGAGCATAAAACATACGATCACTGGAAATGGCTCAATAAACTTGAAGTTATTGTTGAATGGCACTAACACTGTAAAAAAAAAAATCAAAGGTGAAGATACGTGCTGCTTAAAAAAATTCTTCTCAAAACCTGAATTCATAAAGATCATGTTTTAAAATATGAAATTATTCTGTGCGTAACAAAGAGCTCTGCTGTAAAGTAATTTTAAATAGCATTTCCCAGTGGGAAATGACAGCAGATTTAGAATCAAAGCTTAAGTACAAATCCCAAGTCAACCTTTGAGAGAGACATGTACCTGTTGTGAGCCACAAACTACCTGAGTCTCAATTCCATCACCTGCATCACAGAGGTAATTCACATCTACCCCACCCTAAAGCTGCTGGGCTAGAGCAGGTGTGAAAGTGCTTAAGCCTTAAAATGCTAAATAATTAGAAGCCATCTGGCTATCCAAGAAGAGGAGTTGAATTCAACTTTTTTGAAACCCAACTATTACATGATAAAATGATTCCCATACAACTTACTTAAGACTCCAGAGGAGGTTTGCAGGAGACTTTAGAGGGAATTAACATAATTGAAATTATGGTGCCCTAAGCATGTGGTGAAAATAACAAAAGGATTGAGAGCTGAAAGTTATACATAAGGAGTGCTTTGGTATGTTTTAGCTCCTGGGCCCTCCTTTATAATCCCAACCTTCTTTTTTTTTTTTTGTAACTTTGTTGAGGGATCATTGACAAATAGAATGCATATATTTAAAGTCTACAATGTGATGATCTGATATACATATACTCTACACTGTAGAATGATTACTGAGATCAAGATAATTAACACATCCACCACTTGACATAGTTAACCATTTTTTTTGTTTTTTTGTGTGTGTGGTGATGGTGGTGAGAGTGCCTAGGATACTCTCTCAACTACTTTTGAGTTACAATACTGGACTATTAACTACAGTCACCCACGCTGTACATTAGAGCCTCAGAACTTGTTCTTTTTTTAAGTGAAAATCTATACCCTTTGACCTACAATCCCAACCTTCTGAGCTGATAATTCGCACATGGCTTATGGCCTCTAGGTTAAAGGCTAATGAATTAAATATCTTAATGCTCCTATTTCTCACCACCCCATCCAAATTAAGATACCTATACAACTACTATTATTTACCCTGAACAATAAGGTGGACACTTTTTATTGTATGCTTCTAGCTTTTAATTTAATTTTAATTAATTTAACTTTTAATTCCAGTTTCTCTTAAATGAAAATGAGGTGAATGAATTAATAGGGACTCTTCTGCTTCCTGACCAATTCACACCGCAGCCTACTTCTACACTAGACGAGGGCTAAAAATAATCCTGCACAGCCTTCCCTCTACTCCATCATCTAGTTTTTATTAAACAACATATGTAAAATGTTCATACCAGATTTTTAAAAAAGCAGACACTGTGTTAAGTACTGCCTATCCCTCTCACTTGTCAAATTTTTACTTTTCAGAATTCTTAAATTGAAAAATGTGGGAATGAAGCCAAAAATATCCATCAAAAAATAGCACCTTCAGGAACTTACAGATGGAATCAGAAGGTGGGCTGTACTAGTGCTGCCGCCTCCAGTGCATCTCCTCCTCACGCTGCCCCAATGCCCCACCCCCCCTCACAGTGAATGCTGCCTGCCAAGCCCTGACAACCAGCTAAGGACTAACGGTTCACAGGATTTGGCTGTGTTCCCCAAGCTGTACCCAGACATGCAAAATTAGACATATACTCGTTCAATTGACAGATTTTAGGGAAGACCTCTTATAAGCAAGGTATTTGGGTAATGAAAAAAGGACCATGACACAGTTGGTGCTCTCTAGAAGCTCACAATCTGGGTTGGACAGCAGGGCACATTCCTAAGAAACAAATCAAAGGACGAAGCCAAAACAGTCACTGGGCAGCTTATCACTGTTGTGGGACATGAGGAATTATGTGCTGTGCACTGCTGTCCATTCCATGGACTTGGCCTTAGCATCACATGCACTATCTCCTCCCAGCCAAGGACACAGTATCGTACGTGGGTTTACTCAGGCAAAGCCATCTAGAAAATGGCCTTCCTAGTTCATTAAG
Organism: Orcinus orca; assembly: GCF_937001465.1. NCBI lineage: Eukaryota > Metazoa > Chordata > Mammalia > Artiodactyla > Delphinidae > Orcinus > Orcinus orca. The sequence goes on along the minus strand of NC_064572.1, from coordinate 55,280,439 downwards.
GTGAAGAGAAAAGCAAAACAGTTGTAAGTTTAAGAGCAACTTAAGGAGGGTGCCATCTACATGGAAAATGGACTGGCAGTGTGAAGCTGGTAAAAAGCTTTGGCAACTTCTAGAGACAGACACTACTAGCTCTGGGGAGCAACAACATGTGAGGCCAGTAAGACTGTCATAACCTTGGGAACTGTGTTAGTTTGAGCCTTTTATCATGGTAGCTGGGGCACATCGGAGATCTCATCTGATGGGGAGTCAACCAGGTCTGTCCCACCCCTGTGTCTGGAGAGCTGAACAGCTTCTCCTTCTTCATTTTACCACTTTCAACAACATATATCTCCAATTCTAAAATGTGATGATTAAGGGTCTTTTTTTTTTAGTGTTTACTTATTTAAGTACCGGCAAGAATGTGGGGAAACAATGATTTGAGCTTAACCAATATTGTTATATGTTCAGTAGTACTCTCATTATTGATCAGAAAAGTGCTGTTTTATAGTTTGCCCTTTAAATATATAACTTTAAAATTCTGAATACTTTTCAAGTACAGCTTTAGTAGCACACACTTAGGGGTAGAACACAAGCCATCTTAAATTTTTCCACACTGCATTCAATTTTTCCACACCATACAGATCATTTTCTCCTCTCACGGTATCTCCCTACTCTCAGCATCAAGCTAATTCCTTAGCAGTGGAGAGGGAAACAAACATTGAAGAACTTGTGATTCTACAGAGACAAAAGAATAGGGGAGTTATCTATCCTGAAAATCCATAAATTTTTAATTTTCCAATTCTGACAGGATTGGGGATGTAATCTAGATTGTCTGTCAAACCTTTTTTCTCCTTCAACAGCACTTCTTGAGAATGGGAGAGAGCTTTGGAAGACTCTATTCTAACTCCTCCCAGGATCTGGTTGTCAATGCAAATAGTTGACAGCTCTGCCAACCTTACAGCTCCACTTTTATGATGCAGTAAGACATAAAAAGGTGTGACAGGTGGAAGATAAGGAGTAGAGGAAAACAAGAGAAATTACGTAGAAAGGTAACGAGAAAAATTCTATAGCAGAGGAAGGAGCACAAGATCTGTTGAATGCATGGTCCCCCTCTTAGGTTATCATAAAGGTAACCCTGGGTTTTTGTGTGAGCCAGCACATTTCAATGCAAATTTTAATTCTGCAGAGACCACGCCTACTGTGCTTTCCAGGCCCTGCCCCCTCCAGTCCCTGCCACCCCACCTTTCCCGTTTGCTGGTGCCTTGGGAACCCTCTCTCTATTTTGTCCTACGCCTTTCTTGGCTGCTCTGTCTCCTTAATGTTCAACATTCAGACTGTAAGTGTCCATCATTATTAGCTATCCTCTTAGGAAATTTCCTTCACAAATTTGAGCTTCTAAGGCCTTTCAAACACATCTTGGTAATTCACTGGATATTTTTTATTTTAAGCTTTCTTTTCTACCTTTAGTCAGCTTAGAAAAAAAAATCCTCTTTTTAAATTGCCTATTTATTACTAGCCTTTGTTTTTTCCCCTCTAAGAACAGCAGTTTCTTCTGCCCCTTTTCCAGTGTGTTAATGCACATGTAGAGATTCACATATAGAATGGAAACTGTGACACTTACCACATTAATAGGGGGTCTTTTGAAGTAAAATGGTAGCTTCTCTGTTACAGTTATGCAGACTAAATCCACATCTAAATGTGTACATGCAACCTGTCAAGAAGAAAAAAACAGGTAAAGCCAAAAGGAAAATTGGCACATGTTAAGAATGGGGTAGGGTCAAACGTGATACAAAGAAATGTAAATAGATATGGCTCACTCCATAGGCATTACACGGTTCTGTGTTCAAATACATCTGTCCCTTTACAAAGTCAATGCTTAGCCATTCCTTCACATTTGGTTTGAATGGTTTAGCTGTAATCTAGCTGAAGCAGAGTGATATGTCTATAGACCATCTCAACAGATAGGGTCTAGAGACCCTCTAATTCATGGTCAGCTACATAAGGAGAAGTTGCTAAGAGAGGCTGAGTTTCTGGAAGTTACTTCAGTTTGTTCTAGAAAAAGGAAACTAACTGCTCTGAAATCCAAGAAAAAATAAATAGATAAGCCAAAAGGAATGTATGCATGGTCCACTTACTCCAGAAATTATTTATTTTTATGCCAGCAATTGGTCCACGCCTGTGGCTCCTATCAGTCTATTGACTGGCCAAAGAAATACATGGCACTACTAATGGCATTTTGTTCAAATGCTAATAGAAACAGAGCATCTCCATAAATGGTCAAAGCAGAGCTGTTATAAATCAAATGACACTGAATGCACTTTTTTCAACTTTTAATTTCCCTTTCCTTTGTTCTCATTTTTGCTATTATTTGTTGATATTCTGCATTTACTTCCAAAAGAGATTTGAAGCTGCTTATAAAAAAAGACATGCAAGATAAAATAAATAGATAAGGAAATGAGGATAAAAGGAAAATCAGGGAAGGAACATAAAGCCAGGGAAAGGTTACTAGCATAACAGTACAGGCCAAAAGACAGGGCTAGAAGCTCCATACCCGTCTCTCATTTTGCCATTATTTGATTTACAGCAATAAAAGGAATTGGCTGTTTTGTACCATGACAAAAATAAGCCTTACTATCAATGCTGGTGTAAATCCAAGCTGCCAGGGTGGCTGTGCTGGCAAACTAACATCCGTGGCACGGACCAAGAGAAAGGGGTCAAGAGGGGGTGACAATGCCCCACAGGGTCAGCTCGACCTTCAGCAGTGACAGGAATGTCACATCTTATCCTTTCTCTTCAGAATCCCCACTTCAGTCGTTCCTACCCCCACCCCAGGGCTCCAGGAAGCAGGTAGTGATCAGAGGCTGCCTGGCTTTAAGACAGTCATAGTAACTTAGTAAGCCTGGGAAGTAAGGCTGGTTTGGCAGAAACACTTGGCTCATAAAGAATCTGCCCCATCCCAACTGCTACAGCTGTCCAACTCATAAAAGAGTCATTGAAAATGTGATAAGAATGGATGAAGTAAAGGTCTGAATAGCAGATAAAACAAAAAACACGCTCAGCTTCTGTTTGCCATTTTTAAACTACCAGATTGGCAAAGATCAAAAAGTTTAGCAATATACAGGTGACACAAAACTAAACAAACAGGGACTCACAGGGTCTTTAAATCAGTACAGGGTCTTGAAAAGCATTTCAGCAATAGGTATCAAAATTTTATAAGCACACATCAGCAAATTCCTATACGTATAGGAACGTATCCTACAGAGACTAGAAATGCATTCTATAGCCATATACCTTACAAATGCTTGAGGATATTGGTGAAAGGACGGTCGCTGCAACACCAATCACAAAAGACTAGACACAACTAAACATCCCTCAATTTTACTTAAAACAAATTATGGTCCCTTTATGCAAGAGAACATGCTGACTCCTTAAACAGAATGAGGTACCTCTCTAGTGGACATTATGGAACCATCTCCGAGATATACTGCCAGGTGAAAAAACCATGGTATTAGGAAGGAAGGAAGGAAGGAGAGGAAAAGGAGAATGAAGAAAGGAAGGAAGGACTAGGTAAAAATACTTCTGAAAAGAAACACAAGAACTGCTAGCAGTGGCTGCCTCTGGAGAAAAGGGAGAGAGCGTTTTGGGTGGGAGGAAGGTGTACTTTTCAGTGCATACCTCTTTGCACTGTTTCAATTCATTATTACAAATTATTTTTCATTTCAAAAAGCTGATTCATTTCTTAAAAGCCTGTTAAACATTCTTCCGCAGAGTAAAGCTAAATTAGGTTACCTTTTTATTTATGTATTGCTCCTTTCTTCCCTCTTTTATGTAACAGTAGCTAATTAAAAAATATCCCTTGTGTTGGTTTAAGTACACGCATTATAATAAACTTTCAGTTACAAAGGATGGCTCCACTTGGCTCCCTCTGATACCTCAGACTTAAAATGTTTCAAACCGAATTCTTTTGTTATTTAGCTTTCTATTAATCCAATTGTTCAACTGATACATTTAGATAACTATAAAATAAGAGCTAATGTTCACACTATAATGAAATGCTTTCTAAATCATTAAAAAGATTAAATTACGTCCAAATATATTTGTGATTAAGAATTTGATTATTGTGGTTTTGGCAGGTTGTATATGAATTCATATCAATTGTTCTTAACCTTTTCTTTGGCCAAGGATTCCTATGAGGATTTAAGGAAGGTATTCCCCAAACTGCACATATACACACATACATTTATCTTTGATTTTATGGAACAAGCGGAATAAGAAAAGGGGGTTCAGTCTCCCCCAACTCCCCTTCATGGATGTCAGGTTAGTACATTCTAATATTTTATTCAAGGGAGAGCCAGGCTTGCCCAGGGAAAAAAGAGATGCCCGTAAATGGGGCCTCCCAAACTGAACTGTTTTAAGAAAAAAAACAAACCTCCCTGAAGAATTTATTTAAAATGGAGATTACCAGGCCCTACCCTCAGCAGTAAATTCAGTAAGCAGGGTCTAATAACCTGCATTTTAACAAAGTTTCCTGGGAAATCTGACACCAGTGGAGCCAGAGCATACCTTAAGAAGAACTGCCTTGAAAGATACGCCTTTTCAGTAGCCTCAGGTGTTAGCAGCATATACTACAATAATGCTCTGCAAAGAGTAAGGCATGGATTTTGGAAGCAGGAAGAAAACAACTTCTATTTTCATTTATTTTTAATTCCTTCCCTTAAAATGTTTTGTTCAGTGTGTGTATATTATTTCATAAAGCACACTGATATAACGGAGCATGCAAATAATTTTTTTTATTGGAGTATAATTGCTTTACACTGGTGTGTTAGTTTCTGCTTTATAACAAAGTGAATCAGTTATACATATACATATATCCCCATATCTCTTCCCTCTTGCTTCTCCCTCCCTCCCTCCTTCCCTATCCCACCCTTCTAACTGGTCACAAAGCACCAAGCTGATCTCCCTGTGCTATGCGACTGCTTCCCACTAGCTAGCTATTTTACATTTGGTAGTGTATATATGTCCATGTCACTCTCTCACTTTGTCCCAGCTTACCCTTCCCCCTCCCCGTGTCAAGTCCATTCTCTAGTAGGTCTGCGTCTTTAACCCTGTCTTGTCCCTAGGTTCTTCATGACTTTTTTTTTTTTAGATTCCATATATATGTGTTAGCATACGGTATTTGTTTTTCTCTTTCTGACTTACTTCACTCTGTATGACAGACTCCTAGGTCCATCCCCCTCACTACAAATAACTCAATTTTGTTTCTTTTTATGGCTGAGTAATATTCCATTGTATATATGTGCCACATCTTCTTTATCCATTCATCTGTTGATGGACACTTAGGTTGCTTCCATGTCCTGGCTATTGTAAATAGAGCTGCAATGAACATTGTGGTACATGACTGTTTTTGAATTATGGTTTTCTCAGGGTATATGCCCAGTAGTGGGATTACTGGGTCATATGGTAGTTCTATTTTTAGTTTTTTAAGGAACCTCCATACTGTTCTCCATAGTGGCTGTATCAATTTACATTCCCACCAACAGTGCAAAAAGGTTCCCCTTTCTCCACACCCTCTCCAGCATTTATTGTTTCTAGATTTTTTGATGATGGCCATTCTGACCGGTGTGAGATGATATCTCATTGTAGTTTTGATTTGCATTTCTCTAATGATTAATGATGTTGAGCATTCTTTCATGTGTTTGTTGGCAATCTGTGTATCTTCTTTCGAGAAATGTCTATTTAGGTTTTCTGCCCATTTTTGGATTGGGCTGTTTGTTTTTTTGATATTGAGCTGCATAAGCTGTTTGTAAATTTTGGAGATGAATCCTTTGTCAGTTGCTTCACTTGGAAATATTTTCTCCCATTCTGAGGGTTATCTTTTTGTCTTGTTTACGGTTTTCTTTGCTGTGCAAAAGCTTTTAAGTTTCATTAGGTTCCATTTGTTTATTTTTGTTTTTATTTCCATTTCTCTAGGAGGTGGGTCAAAAAGGATCTTGCTGTGATTTATGTTAGTGTTCTGCCTATGTTTGCCTCTAAGGGTTTGATAGTGTCTGGCCTTACATTTAGGTCTTTAATCCATTTTGAGTGTATTTTTGTGTATGGTGTTAGAGAGTGTTCTAATTTCATTCTTTTACATGTAGCTGTCCAGTTTTCCCAGCACCACTTATTGAAGAGGCTGTCTTTTCTCCATTGTATATTCTTGCCTCCTTTATCAAAGATAAAGTGACCATATGTGTGTGGGTTTATCTCTGGGCTTTCTATCATGTTCTACTGATCTATATTTCTGTTTTTGTGCTAGTACCATACTGTTTTGATTATTGTAGCTTTGTACTATAGTCTGAAGTCCAGGAGCCTGATTCCTCCAGCTCCGCTTTTCTTTCTCAAGATTGCTTTGGCTATTTGGGGTCTTCTGTGTTTCCATACAAGTTATGAAATTACATGCAAATAATTTAAAAGAAAATAAACATACACATATTGGGGATGTGGGATCACTATTTTTTTAAACTGATACAGTACACACTCAAGGTAGTTTGGAGACCATTGGACTAAATAACCTGAATTCTCCTCACCCTGTCTTGTCCTAAATGGGAGTAACAATGGAAAAGAATATGAAGAAGAATATATATGTCTATAACTGATTCACTTTGCTGTACAGAAGAAATTAACATAACATTGTAAATCAACTGTACTTCAATAAAAATTTTTTTAAAAACCCTAAATGGGAATAACTAACTCAGAAGCTCCTGAAACTTCTATGTATCTCTCTCTGCCAAATCCCACCATCACCCCCATCCTAAGAAGCCCCAGCCAATGGAATCTGCTTACAGTCTTTCATCTTTGCCTTATCCCCTGGGGTAATTATGGAGAAAAAGGATTTATCTATGAGATATCTTCCAGATACTCTGAGTGGAAAAGAGTATGTTATTTCCCATGGAAACAACTCTATTTAAGGTGGTTAGATTTTATACTACTAATTGTTAACACATGTATAGGAATGCTTTTATAACTCATTTTGGAGACCTTAGTTACAGAATATCGTATCTACGGACACTTGTTTACATTCTAGATAATCAACTTACAAACCAAACAAATAAAATCACTTAACAGAACATAACCTGTTAAGCAACAAACTGCTTGCATCTGACCCAATTCCAAACCATGATATGCTTACAAAAGCTTTATAATTAAAAGAAAAAAGTCTTTTTAAATTGATTTTCTATATAAAACGGGGAGAATGTCAACTTCAACTGAATCTTAAAGGATGGGTAAGATTTGGAAAGATAAGATGTTCTGATTTTAAAAACTGTTTTCTCTGCAGTCAATTCCAAACAAATACTCTGTCAATTATTTATAGCTTTCTTCCATCTTCCAGAATATTTCTGACTGTTCCACCCATCATCATGAATTATGTGTTCACAGTTTTGAATTAAAACTTGTGAATAATCTGAGAAAAACAAGTAATAAGATAAATTCACTAAATCAAATTATAATGTATTCTAAGACTCCAAAGTCCTATCTCTATGACATAACTACCTTAAGTTTAGAGCAAATCATTGAGCCTAAGTCTCAATTTTCTCTTCTACAAAATGGGGATAATAATAGGCCTTTGTCCCAATTATCCCCAGGATTGTTGTTTTCTCTAATCACCAGTAAATGGCTATGGAAATTTTAAGTTGTATGCTCTTCAAAATCCATTCGAAAAACAAGTGTACAATAAAAAACTGGGTACGCTACCAACTTTTAGTCTACAGTATAACTGAGTTGTTAATATTTAATAACAAAACTAAATTGCTGTTCAACAAATTTGGACATATCCATGGTCCATCTTAGGGTTTCAGCACTGAATTAGAACCCCTGTGAACTTAAAAAAAGATACCCAAACTCAACCCCAAACCTACTGGATCAGAATCTCCAACAGTGGAGATCTGAACGTGCCTGATTTTAAAAGGTTCCACAGGGGTCTCTGATGACTAAGAACTACTCAATCCTACTCCCCGTTTTTCTGAAATGAAATTCTTGAGAATTACTATAATTGAGCATTTTAGAAAAGGAGTCACCAAAAAACAGGAATTCACAGATAACTTGTACTATTTCTCTGCATTAATACAGTAAGTCCCCTACATACAAACCTTCAAATTATGAACTTTCAAAGATGCAAACGTGCCCCTGTATGTCAGCTGTTGTACTGTACTACTGTACTTTTCAAGGTACTGTACTGTAAGATTAAAAATGTTTTTATTTTTTGTGTTTGTTAGTTTTTTATGTATTATTTGTGTGAAAAGTATTATAAATCTATTACAGTACAGTACTATATAGCCGATTGTGTTAGTTGGGTACCTAGGCTAACTTTGTTGGACTTACAAACAAATTGGACTTACGAACGAGCTCTTGGAACGGAGCTCATTCGTATATAGGGTACTTAGTGTATAAACAATTAAGAATTGTTAATGTGCCTTGAAAATGAAATTTGCCACACACGAGTCTCCTTAGTCAGCAACTCCATCTACTGGATAAACTTAGGGAAAATCTTATAATTTTAGAACGGACTTTGCTTAAAAACAAATTATGCTGTAAAAGTAAAACATCAAAGACCAGTGCTTTCTTCCCCCCCCCCCCGCCATAACATCCCTTTAGTGGATACACTTTTGGTAGATGGCTACCTAAATAAAGACAACATTCCAAACTTCTTAAAGGAGCTATACCTCACTTTACACAGTAAAACATATTCCTGAAAAACTATATTACATTTGATTTTTTCTTTTCTGTGATCACTTACAATGCCCAGTGTGTTCTGTCTCAAGTTGACAAAATGACCATACACATTAAACAATTTTCCCTCCTGAAAAGTCATAGAAATGGCCATTTGAAAAGGACAAAAGAAATTAAATTCATAAAGGTTCTCTTATACAAAAAGGAATAGTATCAGCAGATGGTTGATTCTGAAGGATTTCTAGAAGACCAAAGGCTGATATGATCATGCTGGCATATGGACCACACCTCAGAGCACACAAACGGGAAAGCTAAAACAGAGAAGGAATCTTCTATGCCACAGTAGAACCTTGCTCCCTTCTTCTGTCACAGGCAGCAGCGAATAGTAAGAAGGGCAGAAACTGAAGCGCTTTTAGAGCTAGAAAGAGATGGACCATCATTTACCTAAGAGAAGTTTCAAACGAATGAATGAAGCAGAGATAAAGAAACAGAAGAAAACGTGATGGACTCTTTTAATCTCAGCCCATCAAATATCTAGCAGAATAAATAAAACAAAACAAAATATGTCACCCAAATACACCCTTGTGCAATTCCAGAACACCAAGTATAAATAAAAAATCCTCAAAGTTTCCAGATGAGCTTATACAGGTCACCTACAAAGGTATAACATCAAACTTCTTATATAAAATAATGAGTACTATTTTCTTTTACTATCTGTTACTTACATGAAAAAGTTTTTCTGTCTTTGGAAAAACTGCAACGATATCATACAGCCGGACTCTTGAAGAAGTTGCTCTCTAGTAATATAAAAAGAATGTTACCATACTTATGCAACAACAAATGCATATGGAATTCTGACTAATGTCCTGGCTGCACTTATATTTCAATTGTGTAACACTTCTAATATGCCACTGACATTTCTGCTTTGCTTTGTATGTTGTCAGAAAAGACCACCTCAGCACATGAGACTCCAGATACCAACTTCCATCCCACCAAGGAGGAAGGAATCATCCTCCTTCCTTCATTCCCACATTGTTATGCTTTAACTGTGTACCAAATATTTTGTTTGAGATAGAAAAATCAAATTAGATAGCTGCTGCTCTTACAAGCTAGCAGAGGAGCTTGCCAGAAATTTACTGAGCACCTGCTGTGTGTGGGGCACTGGGGATACAAAATCACTTAAGGCATATGTCTGTTCTCAGTGGAACTCACCATTTTTTGGTGAGATAAGAAATACACGTGACTAAGTGTGATGTGATTAGGTTCACAATGAGAATACTGTTAAATACAAATTAAACTGCTAAGCATGCAAGAAAATACCCGAGAGTCCTAAGACAGAAGAAGAGGAATTTATCCGTTAAAGATTGTTTATAAAAGAAAGTCTCAAACTTATGTGTGTATGCATGTGAAAAGGCTGGAAAAATATATATTCAAGAGTACAATCTCTGAGTGATGAGATATGGGATATTTCTTCTTTGCCCGTTGGCACCTTTAAAATTTTTTACCTCTTATTCTGCAAAAAGAAAAGGCATGATAAAAATTAGAGGAGGAAAGAGATAGGTTGAAGAGAAGCAGCAGGTACTGTGCTTGAGCAGGTAAGAAAACCTGCTGGGCAGATGTATGCTGAGACAGGGCAGGCTCCAGGTCTCAGAAAAAGTCAGGATCCAGGACTCTTTGTCCTCTGCTTGCCCACTCCCATCTGGGATGTGGACAAATAGGGGCCACCAGGATGTTAATGATAACAAGAGAAAATCAAACTCTTCGTGACCATAAAAAGTCAGCTCCATTTATGTCTCCCTGGGCTTAGATAACCAGAATGCTGCCTGCAGTTGTATAAAATCCCAAAATTTGGCTTTCTGTAATTTCTTTAGCAATGCTAATGTTAGAAAGGAGGCCAGCCCTTCCTTGATTACTCCTGTTCTGTGATAGAGGAGGCCATTCCAGCTAAAGATGAAACAGCTCACCTTCTCAGAGATCTCACTTTCTCTCTCCCTCACTGGACCCATCCCATCAGCACCAGGCATTCTCAAGTCTCCATCTAACCAACAAAATCTAGACAGCAGGTTCTCATCCACCAGCCTCCCTATGCCTTCTGTTCCTCCACAGAAGCAATTTTCTCAAGCAAAGTCAGCAGCACACACTGGCTGCATGTTCTCACGTCCCTATCATTTCCGTGGAAATGGCTTTTACTAAGGCAACCAATGACCTCCACGTCATTAGGAGACTTGCCCATTCAACACATGTTTTAGCCCTTCTCCGACTTAACTACTTAGGCACCTTGATGCTGCTGGGCCTTCTCACATTCCTCGTTGTCCACCTACTTCTCAGACAGTCCTGCCTCAGTCTCTAATCCTAGCTCATCCCTCATCCTTTACTCCACCATTAAATACCGAATTTCCTCAGGGCTCTGTCCTAGACCTTCTCTTCCCACATATTTTTACCAAGGAGTCTCATCCAGTCTCATGATTTCAATTACTCTCTACAGGGTGACCACTTCCAAATCAGTATCTTTAATTAGGGTCCCTCTTCTGAGGGTCGCACCTTTTTTTCCAACCCCCCATTTGACAAGCTCCACTGGAACTCTCACAATAACCCATCACGTCTGAAACGTGATGATCTAAACTTACTTCTCTTTCTATGTCCCATCTCAGGAAATGGTACCATCTACTTACCTGGCTGCTCAGGCCAAGGCAGGGAGTCATCACCTTCTATCCAATCAACAAATCCATCCAAATCCTGTCAATCCTCCCGTCTCCCCCAGCCCCAGTGCCTCTTAAATCCCCTCCTTTATCCCTTCTAATCTATTCTCTATAATGCAAACTTCATAATTGTACTCCCTTGGTTAAAACCTTCAAAGGCTTCTTCTAATTGCTCACCCAGACCCACCTCCCTAACCTCATCCCAGGATAGACAGCTCATCAGGTGCAACTCAACTGGTGTTTCATTTTCCAGAATGCACCATGTTTCTTCTTGGATTCAGGACCTTGCATAATCCATCCTGTCTGTGGAAACATTCTCTCCCTCACTTGGCACCTATAACACTGATTCTTCTGGCCCCTGTCTGAACATCAGCTTCCTCGGTGGGCCTCCTGTTGCACATTCCCAGGACATTCCTTATTTGCTACCTCCCACTTTTTAAACATTCCTCCCATTTTTATTTATTTTTAATTTTTAATTTTTTTGCGATACGCGGGCCTCTCACTGTTGTGGCCTCTCCCGTTGCGGAGCACAGGCTCCGGACGCACAGGCTCAGCGGCCATGGCTCACGGGCCCAGCCGCTCCGCGGCATGTGGGATCCTTCCAGTCTGGGGCACGAACCCGTGTCCCCTGCATCGGCAGGTGGACGCTCAACCACTGCGCCACCAGGGAAGCCCCCTTCCCATTTTTAAAAGGATTGTGTCTGTATTATTCATAGCAATATCCCCAGTACCCACCTATGTCCACTTCATGTAAGTTCAATGAAAACCACTTGCTGAAAGATTCTTTAATTGTGGTATTCTTATACATGTGCCATGAGTAGAAGAGATTCTGTTATACTATGTGAATTCTGAGCTAAGGAAAGCAGTCAAGTGTCACACACCGGGGGTCGGGGGAGATGGAAGAATGGGAGGAGTTGGAAAAACAACAGTATTCAGCAGAAATCAATACAACTTACAAGGCCAAGAGAGAAGAAAAACAACTAACCTACCAAAACATTGCAGTGAGATGGATCCGAAACGATAATTGTCAGTCTAGTTAAAATCTTAATTGGTTTTGATTTTCCCTGTAATCAAAAAAGCACAAAATAGAAATGACTGATTTTCCTCCTTAACAGTGGAAAGTACTCATTAAAAGATACTAACAATAAAAGATAGTGAAGATCAGTAAAACCTAGTCCTCACTCTCAAGGAATTTATAATACAGGTGTACCTAGTTTTATTGTGTTTTGCTTTGTTGTGCTTCACTGATATTGCATTTTTTACAAATTGAAGGGTGGCGGCAACCCTGTGTTGAGCAAGTCTACTGGCGCCATTTTCCAACAGCATTCGCTCACTTCATGTCTCTGTGTCATATTTTGGTAATTCTCCCAGTATTTCACACTTTTTCATTATTTTCATATTTGTTATGGTGATCTATGATCAATGCGAACCGGGGCCCTCGCAATGGAAGTGCCGAGTGCTAACCACTGGACTGCCAGGGAATTCCCTGATCACTGATCTTTGATGGTACTATTGTAATTGTTTTCAGTGAAAAAAACCATACCCATATAAGACATCGAACTTAATCAATTGTTGAAACGACAACAAAGGATTCAGAATATTATATAAACTTAGTTGATAAAGCAGTGGCAGGGTATGAGAAGACTAACTCCAATTCTGAAAGATCTGCTGTGGGTAAAATACTATCAAACAGCGTTGCATGCTACAGAGAAATCATAGTGAAAGGAAGAGTCCATTCATGCAGCAAACTCACTGTTGTCTTATTTTAAGAAACTGCCGCAGCCACCCCAACCTTCAGAAACCACCACCCTGATCGGTCAGCAGCCTTCAGCACTGAGGCAAGACCCTCCACAGGCAAAAAGATTACAACTTGCTGAAGACTGAGACGATGGTGAGCATTTTTAAGCAATAAAATATTTTAAAATTAAGGTATATACTTTTTTTTTTTAGACATAATGCTACTTCACACTTATTGAACTACAGTACAATGTAAGCGTAAATTTAATATGCACCAGGAAACCAAAACATTCGTGTGACTCGTTTTATTGTGGTGGTCTGGAACCAGACCTACAATATCTCTGAGGTATACCTGTACAGCCAGAGAAAAAGAGATGTACATAATGTTTCGCAGAAGAGCTGAGTCTTCATGGAAAGCTAAGACTAGTAGACAGAGGAAGGGGCAGTACAGATTAGAGAACCACATATATGACTGGGCATGTCTGAGCTGGATGAGTAAGTACTACGTTTCTTAAACAAAACACTTACCTGTACAATTGGCAAAGTTGTAAAGAGTTCAGAAACAGCTACTGGTTTTTCAATTTCCTACAACAAAGAAGAATATTTTTTTAAAAAAGCTAATTTCTGGCACTCAGAAACACTAAATAAGTTGTGTGTATGTGCATGTGTGTGTTTTTTAATGAAGAAAGCTAAAGCAGAGAAGCAGCTGAGAACACCAATGGATAGGAGGGATGAACAATAGTTGTTAGAATGAAACAATCTGTAAGGAACAGCTGTTGGCCTAAAGGGAGATATGCATATTTACTAGTATGTTTGGCAGGGAAATGAATTAGTAATGAGTCCATGACAGTACGATAAAAAAGATTAAATATTGTGATTACAGTTTAATGAATAACAATGCACTTTTAAGAAGTTATTGAAAGTTACTTAACATCAAATCAACTTTAAGAATCCTTATACCATGCCCTAGCACTTCACAAAAAACTATCATTTGTACAAATACGCATCAGCTCAACTATTAACATTAAAATAAGATAATGCACAAAGAGTGCTCGTCTGTAGCTTCAATATTACCAATATACACAAAATAACTATAAATGCTGGTTATTATTAACTCAAGAAATTGTATTTTACCTGTTTCTTTTCCTTAAATTCAACAACATGATTGATGGCAACAACTGAATAGCCCACTGAAAAGAAAAATTGAACATTCTTGTTAAATACAACCACCTCTTTTACACATAAGCTCATCCCAATTCATGTCAAGACTAGAAGGTAGTAAGAAGAATGGTTATGGGCTCTGGAGTCAGACGGCCCATTTTCAAATCTATGCATTACTACTTAGAAGTTACTTAACCTTAAGTTTCAAGTTCTTCGTCTGCCAAATGGTGATAATAACAGAACTCACCTTATACGACTGGCAGAATTCAATGAGATAACACACAAAGGATGTTTTAGAACAGTGGCTGGCACAGAGTCAGGGCTTTGTTTGACTTTGGTGGTGTATTATTAGCATTATACCAAAGACACTTTGCGCAACTCCTTTAAAACTTCATTCTCCTTCGTGTCCTTTTGTTCATTTTCATCCCATCACATGTATACTTTTTCACCTTCATTCTTACTCGTTTCTTTTGCTTTTTACCCTTTCTACTTCAAAGGCCCTTTTGCTAAGGAGAAATGTAGTAACGACTCCCTCACACCACTGTCCACATACGCCTCTGAGCTACCCACCAAGAGACTGGGAACTCTCTGAAGCCAGGGCCTTGCTTTATCAGCCTCAACACAGCCTTGTTTTGGACATGTGGACTATCAAAAACATGCCTAAATCATGACTCCAATCTTTAAGTTATTTAAACACCAACGGGAACAACAGGATATTAATATTAAAAGCTAATGCATATTAATGCCAAAATAGTGGTCCCCCCTCTCGTTAGTTTGTCCAGTTTCCTTCTTTTCTTCCTCCCTCAATTATTTACTGAGCAACCATTACTTAACAGGCCCTGCAGAAACCTCTTTATTTTTAACTCCCTCTATTCCCACGTAGACATTTTACAGTCTAAGGAAAGAGACAGCAGTCGCGATTAACTCCAGTAATTAAAATGGGGGTCTTAACTCTCAGAGCTTTTGCTTCCCTTGGATTCAAGTATGCGTAACATTCTAGCATTTTGGCCATGCTGCTCCCCTCTCACGCTCCTAGTATGTCCTCCGCCCCCACCAACCCTCCCTCTACAAAGTATAATTCAAACACTCGCGACCCCATGTCCCTCCCTCACTTCTCGGACCCATAGGTGCACCAGCTTCCTGCATCTGAGTGTCAGAACACTGTCGTGAGACGCAGGAAGGGGCGAAATTAAAAGCACTGACGTAGGAGACTATACTTGGAAGCCCTGGCTTCTGCCATCCATCAGCTGTGGGGCCCTATGCAAATTCCCCGCCCTGTCAGGGCCTCAGTTTCCTCAATTCGCAAGAAATAAGGAGCTAGACTGGGTAACAGCTCCCCAGTGCTTTCGAGTTTCCCGCGCCCAGAATCAGAGCGACACCGCAGGGGCCTCAGCTTCCAGGGACAGCCAGGAGACCCCATGAGACGGGAACGAGGCCCGCCCGGGTCCCTCCCGAGCGTGGCCTGAAAGTCTGGGGGGACAGAGAGACTGGGCAGGCACCGCGGCCCGCGAAGCCGGGGAGACTCACAGTGAGCAGCATTCTCCACTAGCCCGCGCAGCGCCTTCAGGTCGGAACCCGCCCGCAGGTCCAAATCCGCAAACGCCGCCATGGCGAAATCACGTGACGGTCGCGCGCCTATCTGCGCAGCCGCCGGGCCCGCCCCCTCGGGCATGCCGGGAATTGCAGTTTACCTGCGCGGTCTGCCCTCCCACCCCCACCCCACCCCCACCCCACCCGCCCGTGGACTAAGATTAGCAGGTTCCTCGCTCGCCTTCAAGTACCGGCAGAAATTAGTGTGTGGGAATCTACAGCCTCACTTCAATCCTTCTTCGTCTTCTTCCGAATGAGAATGTTTGGTTTCTCCCGGAGGAGTTCACATCTTCCACCGTTCCTCCTATGAAATAATGTAGAAAGTGATTCTTTCAAAATGTACGTATACAGCATTTATTGAGCGCCTACCGTGAACCAAACCCTTTTGCTAAGGGCCGGAAACGCTTAAAAAGTAGTAGGGAACCCGTTTTTTTTCCCCTCCCCTAAAGTCCATTCCGTTGTTTATAAAATGGACTTAACGGGGAAATGGAGAAACAGACCTAAAAGAGGACTGCCCGAGAAAAAGGTCTTTTTGCCCAATCACAACTGGCGGTGCCACAGCACGGTACTCTTTCTTACAGTCAACGCTCTCAGCCACGAGATGACAGGATTCTCTCTAGGATGAGCGGTTAGCTCCAACGCTGGTTTAGCCAAAAACCGGTTAGACAAGGAGGGGCAAAATTAAAATGTTTTACAGTTTTCCATCTAAGAAATGTACAATCAAATCCCACACATTTGATGTTTCCACATTTTTGAACTTCGTGTAAGTGAACTCTTCTTAAAGATTGATAAATCAGTGATCCGAGAACATAAAACTGTGGAACTATAGTTTACATCAGTGCTTCTCAAACGTCTGTGATGAAGGGCCAGGTCGCTGCCGCCCCCTGCCCCCCCCCCCAATTCTTCTAGGACCAGTACGTGGTCCATTGTGCATTACCAATAGGCAGATCTGTCCTCAAAAGACTAATCTAACATCTGAACTGCTCTGTACTCAGCTGAATAAGAGGAGTCCACTAACTGGGGGCTTGGGCATCCAGACAATGCCTAATGGCTGTGAAAGTTTCTAAACATTTCCAATTTCTGTGCTAACTTGCCACAAACAATACACAGTCTCTGGTCTATAGGGCCACATCTTGATTGGTACTCCTCTTCATGATTTCTTTCTTGGTCTCAGAAGAGAATTTTAAGAGGGATCTGTCCCATGTAATAGCATGTAATTCTCCTTTTGGTTTAATTTAGTAAAGACGAAATCTTTTGCTTTCCCAATACTTGGTATTTCCTGAGTAAGAACAGAAGAAAAATGTACTTCTGCAAATAGAACAAAGTCATATAAAGCAAACCCTTTGCTTTTCATCAGAAAACCTGGTGTTAATTTCACAGGTCTTCACCTATGACCACAAAATCTAGATTGGCCAGAAATATGTGTGGTGAAGGTGAATAAGATGACTCATTATTTGATGCCAGCATTAGACTACAAAGAGCTTCTTTCTTTGAAAGTCATGGTGCTGTTGCTGTGAACTGTACCCTTTAGACTTCTTTTCTCATCTTCACCCTGGGCTTCAGTGACAAGGAAGAAAAAGGGCAAGAAGGAAAATGGATGGATAACACTTGAGCACTTTACTGAGGGCAAGTCTATTTGCTAAGTAATTACCTACATATCTATTTAATTTACAAAGCAACTGTGAGTTAAGTCCTGCTTTTTAGCAACATCTGCATTTTACATCTGAGTCATCTAAGGCTTAGTTAATCGTGGTAGACCTACATTTGGATCCGGGTAGTTTGGTTCAGTTCTCACTTGGTGTACTGTCTCCTGGGCAAAGCAAGCAGAGAGGAGAGTTGGAGGATAGGAAGGGAGGAGGGAGAGAAGAAGAGGGAAAGGAAGAAGAGAATGGAGGGCTGGAGGAAGAGGAAAGAGGAAGTAGGGAAGGAGAGGGGAGGAAAGGATGGAGATGGAAGAGGGGAGGAGGGATGGGAAGAGGGAAAAGGGATGATGGCATAGGGGAGAGGAGCAGGGAAGAGGGGTCAGAAGTTGGCCTGGGGGGCTGGGTTCCTAGAGCAGAAAGGATCTGGAGTTAGAAGACCTTGGAAATTTCTGACTGGAAGATAATTGTACTGTATAATTACTCTACAGACTTCCTATCTACTGTCTGATTTAATCCTCACAACCAGCCAATATTGTTATTGTTATTCCTATTATATCAAGTAGGAGTCCTGGGCTCAAAGAGGATGACTCTTCAGTTATTTCCTCTTCCTTAGGGAGCTAAGAAAGAGAAAATGGGCTTTAGCATCCAAGGCCATGTTCCAGCCCTTCTGGGTCTTCCTGAGGGCCTCTCTTGGGCTGGCCCCTCAGTGTCAGTGCATGCTCAGTTGGTCTGTGCCCTTATCCTCTTCTGACTTGGCTCACCCTTCCTGAGGGAGCTGAGAAACACTCCTCTGGGCTTCCTGTCCTCTGTCAGCTTAAGGCTGAGGTGGGGCAAGGCAAGAAAGCAATATTATAACATGACTTGCACAGGTGTGTCAAAAACATCTGGCAGGGTCTTCTTTTCCAGATTGAGGGAGAAGTTTGGGAGATTTGGAGGGGATATGGGACAGTTTCCTGGAGGAGGTGATGCTTGAATTAAATTTTGATGCGTGAAATCGAGGAGCAACAAGATGCAGAGGTCTGGCATGTATCCAGAACTGGCATAAATTAGGTGGTACTCAGTAAAAAGTTGCAGATTTAATAAATGAACCCATGACCTCTTGTTTACCTTCATACCCATGTCAACCCAGTTGTAGCACTGTTGGATGTATTCAATTGCCTAAACACATGGCCAGAAATTCACTGAACTATGCATGTGGTAGACTGGCATGATACACCAGCAACCCAAATAGAACACCCCCTCTTGTTCCCAATGATGGAGCACTTACTGGAGCTCCTGTGCTGATCAGAAAAAGATGCCCTTCCTCCGACCAGACTCGCGTTTGCCCCTGTTTATCACATGGCTGGTAAGTCTGTACAGTGAATCACCTGCCCAGCTTTTCCCAGGGGCCCTGGTAAAGCATACTAGAGGAGTTAATTGCTAAGTCTAGAACTCAAATGGGACTCCACAGGACATCACCAATTCAAGGAGCCTCTCTCAATAATTCCTCCCTCAGAAACTCCCCTTACTGACCTGATAGCACAAGAATTTGTCCATCTTCTAGGCTGTGAGTATCCCTGCTTGCAATGGTAGGGTTTTTTTTTGTTTTAAAGTGTGATTAAGATGAAAGTGAATTTTTTTTATATCTATGTGTCTATCAAAAGTTTGAAAACGAAACACAGGTGAAGAAGTCTAGTGTATTATAAAAATTATCATTGTAAAAATAAGGAGTATTCCTACCTTTTTAAGATGCAAAGTGTGCCTGTTAGAAAAGAATACAACTTAAGACGTTATTATGAAAGAAATCAAAAGAACTATGATTGGTATCTGGAAAGATGTGTAATGGAAACGAATGGAAAGAAAAGGGCTAAAATTTCAATATGGTTGTTTTTTTAATGCAAGTAAAATAAGTGATTGTATTAGTGTCAGGGTCCTCCAGAGAAATAGAACCAAGAGAGTGTGTGTGTGTGTGTGTGTGTGTGTGTGTGTATGTATATATATATCGTGAGAGACAGAGAGAGAGAGAGAGAGAGAGAGAGAGATTTTTAAAAAGAAGTCGACTTGTGTGATTTTGGAGGCTGACAAGTCCCAAGACCGGCAGTTGGCAGGCGGGAGACCCAGGAGAGCTGATGGTATAGCTCCAGTCTGAAGGCAGGCAGGCTCAAGATTCAGGAAGAGGTGATATTTCAGTTTGAGTCCACTGAAAGGGGAACACCCCTGACTCAGCTTGAAGGCAGTCAGGCAGGAGGAATCCTCTCCTATTAGAAGGGTCAATCCTCTTGTTCTATTCAGGTCTTCAACTGATTGGATGAAGCCCACCTACATTATGGAGGTTAATCTGCTTTACTCAATCTACTGGTTCAAATGCTAATCTCATTCAGAAAAAAACTCAAATACACAGCCAGAATGTTTGACTTATCTGGGCATCCAGTGGCCCAGTCAAGTTGACAGAACCACTGCAGTGATGCTGCCTTGAATTGTTGTGTATTTTTTTTGCGGGGGGAAGTATAGTTGTTTTACAATGTTGTGTTAGTTTCTACTGTACAGCGAGTGGAGTTCCCTGTGCTATACAGCAAGTTCTCATCAGTTATCTATTTTATACATATTAGCGTGTATATGTTAATCCCAATCTCCCAGTTCATCCCACCTCCCCTTTCCCCACTTGGTGTTCATACGTTTGTTCTCTACATGTGTGTCTCTATTTCTGCCTTGCAAACTGGTTCATCTGTACCATTTTTCTAGATTTCACAAATATGTGTTAATATACGATATTTATTTTTCTCTTTCTGACTTCACTCTGTATGACAGTCTCTAGGTCCATCCATGTCTCTACAAATGATGCAATTTTATTCCTTTTTATGGCTGAGTAATATTCCATTGCATATATGTACCACATCTTCTTCATTCTTCAATGGACATTTAGGTTGCTTCCATGACCTGGCTATTGTAAATAGTGCTGCAATGAACATTGGGGTGCATGTGTCTTTTTGAGTTATGGTTTTCTCTGGGTATATGCCCCGTAGTGGGAAATTGTTGTGTATTAAGTGAAGAAAAAAACTGCTCAGGCAACTAAAACTTTGTGTTTTTTTCCTGAAGACTAGTTTGCAAAGAATATTTATAGAAGGCAAAAGAAAGAACAGGTCCTAAACAGAAACTAGCATTTGCAAACTCTATTCTCAGCATGTTGGAAATATAGCTTAGAACTTGCAGGGTAAATTGCATGAAAAAACTAGGTTATTTCTGGCATTTTCTATTACAGTTGATAAGTAGATATATAAAAGTTGTGTTGAGAATTTTGATATGAGTAAATATCTTTTGGAAATGGTGCTCAAACAAGGCACATCATTAGGAAGTGGCTTATTTTTGTGTATGGAGAAAAATTTTGAGCGTTTTAAAGTAGACGTGTTAGAATTGGTAACCATGACTACAGATGGGATTCCTGCAGCGGTCAGTGTTAACATCAGACTCATGAAACATAAGCACAATGTGACATTTTGTCAAGACACAGAATTTTAGCCAATTTATTATACTATAGGCCAGAACCACTTTGAGCTTTAAAACTTAAAATCTATACAAATGATAGCCATCATACTTGACCATGACCCACAGTCTGTGCTCAAAATAGCTGTAGTGCATATAGTGGATGCTGAGAAAATTTTGAACTGCTGAAAGAAATTTACTTATTGATGCTATCAAGGAAAAAAATATCCACCTCAGCTCACCAGTGGAGGCTGGACCAGATTTGCTTCTTTTGTCGATGCTATAACCCCTTTAAATACTCTCTCTTCCCACCTTTTGAAAAAGCATATAAACTGATTTGTTCATATATAGCAAAATTGTGTCTTTGGCAAAATGATCTGGCTAGGAATAATCTAGCTCATTTTTGGCATAGAAACTGGTTTCTAGATGTGAAAATTATGGTCTAACCTCATAGTGCAGCACCAATGTGGAGTTGAAGACTGTGATCCAAAAGATACTAAGATTTAAACCCTGAAACTTTATGGCGATCTGCTTAATTTGCCCTTCTCAATTAATATCACTAATGTGATTAAAAATTACAAAAGGAAGTTTTTCTATTTAAGCACCTACATAATAGCCTCAATTTTGCAGCTTGGCCCACAAAACCTAAAATATCTACTATCTGTTGTAAACTACAGAAAATGTTGACTGAACCCTTCGTTATTTTTTTAAGTATTTTATTCAAGTATAGTTGATTTACAGCTGTGTTAATTTCTGCTGTACAGCAAAGTGATTCAGTTATACATATATATACACATATATATATGTATATATATATACATTCTTTTTCATATTCTTTTCCATTATGGTTTATCACAGGATATTGAATGTAGTTCCCTGTGTTGTACAGTAGGACCTTGTTTTTAGCTGCTCAACCCTCTTTAAATCAGAGGTCCACAACAGTGTTCAGACCCTGTATTCTACCTCAGCTAACCCTAGGGGGGCACTTGAAAATTTGTGTGGGTATGTTTTTTTTTTTTTCGCTTGTCATAGCAATTTGTTGTTTTAATCTTATCATTGTCACTATAATTGAGAAGTGAGGTGGTTGACACTAGCTTTTAGTGGGAAGAGGCCAGAAGTGTTAACTATGCTGCAGTGAATGAGAAAGTCTCACACAATGAACACTTGTCCCTCATCTTGTATGACTTTTGAATATCAAGCCAGGCATTCACATGGGGTAGAGCCTGCTTATCACTACCTGAGCCTAGAACCTAAATAGGTTTTACATATAAAAGCACGGCAATTTTTTCACAATTTTTATAGGCACAGAACTTTCTAGGAGTATAACTATTGAGTAAATAGAGGGAAGGTCATACTTTTCTTTGCTTGGAACTATGAGAGTTGGTTGGAACTACATATATAAGAGAACTATAAGAGTTGTTCCCAATTTCAAAAAATTATGTCATTGCAGCAACACTACTTTTGTTATTCGAGTTGACAATGCAGCACACCTGTATCACTATGCATTTACAACAGTCACATTCATGGTGATTCATATATGTACATATTACCAGACATACCCACACATACATACATACATCATCTTATATGCTATCTGATATATGTTAAATAAGTAAATATATATATGTATTTAGCCCTTACTTCAAAATATTATGCATAAGTTAGAACTATTGACAATATTCAGTTAGTTATCTTAAGTCTATATTTAAACATTTAAAAAATATAAACATATTTGTTATAAGTAGATATAGGCATCTGCTATATTTTTGATACAGTGGTGCCCAAGCATTCATATACTTAAGTACATATTTATTTATTCTCTCCTCTATCGCTACAAAATATTTTATTTAAAAAAAAGGTGCTGTGGACTGAATGTTTGTGTGCCCCCAAATTCATCTGCTGAAATTCTAACCCCAAATGTAATGGTACTTAGAGATGGGGCCTTTGAGAGATAGTTAGGTCATGAGGGTGGAACCCTCATGATGGGATTAGTGCCCTTATAAGAAGAGACATGAGAAAGCTTGCTTTTTCTCTCTTTGATCTTTGCCATATGAGCACATAGCAAGAAGATGACCACCTGCAAACTGAGAAGAGGGTCCTCACCAGAACCTGACTTCCCAGCTCCAGAACTGTGAGAAATAAATTTCTGTTGTTTAAGACACCCAGTCTTTGGTAATGTGCCATAGCAGTCTGAACTGACTAAAACAGGGGGTTCTGAATCTCATAAGTTGAGAATTTGCCTCAAATATAAAATCCATTGTGCAAAGAATTTATCTGTGTTCAGAAGTATTTTTATTTCTGCACAATAGTCTTTGGTTATAAAAATGAATAAAACTAAATATTGCTTCCAGTTGGAGGAATCAAGGTTGGATTCTGTACTGTAGACAACGATGCAAAATAATAATAATACCTGAAACTAACTCTGTACTTTATTTTGGTTCAGGAAAACAATTTATCAAGTTTCCAGTCTAAATCAAAGGAATAGGGACTTCCCTGGTGGCATAGTGGTTAAGAATCCACCTGCCAATGCAGGGGACACAGGTTCAATCCCTGGTCCAGGAAGATCCCACATGTCGTGGAGCAACTAAGCCCTTGTGCCACAACTACTGAGCCTGCGCTCTAGAGCCCACAAGCCACAACTGCTGAGCCCGTGCACCACAATTACTGAAGCCCACGCACCTAGAGCCTGTGTGCCCCGCAGCAGGAGAGGCCACCATGATAAGAAGCCCGAGCACTGCAACGAAAAGTGGCCCCCGCTCGCCACAACTAGAGAAAGGCTGTGCACAGCAATGAAGACCCAACGCAGCCAAAAATAAATACATAAATAAAAACATTTTTTAAAATTTATAAATCAAAGGAATACTGATTTTTAAAAAATCAATTAAATATTTTTATTTCTCAAGTTGTGCATTTTCAATTTAAAATGTAGTCAATAACATAGTTTCCCAACCTTAGCACTGTTGCCATTTTGGGCCAGATAACCCTTTGTTGTGGGAGGTTGTCCTGTGCCTCTAACTACTGATGCCAGTAGCATCCGTCTGGTTTAATAACAGTAGATGTCTCCACACATTGCCAAATGTATCCCGAAGGGCAAAATCCCAGGCCAGTAATATTTAAGTGTTCATGCCAGGTAATTGTAGGGTCAGTGTCTGATTTTTGGGGAGGGTGGTTTTAGAAAGTGAAAGGAATACATTTCCTGACTATAGGGAAGATGTGGTTTGCTTTTCCTCACGTAGTAGGGACCCTCAAGGAAGCGGGCAGACCTATTGCGGGATGGGTGCTCCATTCACCGAGGGCCATGGACCCTTAGACTCTGGGTGTACAGCCTCAGTCAAGGTTCCCATGCTCCTGAAGGACACAGGAGCAGCAGTACTGCTTCGTGGGATTATGTGGGCTTAGACAACAGGGAGAAACAGAGCAGCCTTGTGGAATGGTCTGCTTTGGGTACAATACTCCAGGTCCATCAGTGGAACCTCAGGGTAGGGCAGGGGAAGAGGGAGCCACAATAATGACGAGTTGAATTGCCCATCAGATAAATAGGGTGGGGGCTCAGAATCATATTTAATTTTAGAAAAATATGACACTTCTTACAGAGTAAAGTTCATATGTACCTTGCATGGCACACGTGATTCTTTATGATTGGCCCCCAAGAAGTCTACCCTCGCCGTTTCCAATGCATTTTATATGATGCAGTTATGGCAAGTGTTCCACATGTTAATGGACCCCTGTTGGCACTGCACTCCCCTTTGCTCCAGTCTGCTGATGAAACTTCTGCCTGAGGGGAAGTGTTAGCTCTGTGAATTCTTTGGTCTCCCCAGGAAGAGCCAATGCTTCTTTCCTCTGGACTCCCACATATTTGTTTCATACTTATGAGGCTTTTCATATTGCACTGTATCTAGTCTGTCTCTTTCACCAGGTAATGAACACCTGCAGAGTGGAGAATTTTGCCTTATTTGTTCATCCCTAGCACTTAGTACAGTGCCTATTAATATATAGCTGGTACACGTTTATTGAATGACTGGATCAGGGATAGTTTTGCCTAGAAATGGGGACATGAACATAATGGCAATTTCCATATCACATTATTTTGAAGACTGTAGAAGGATTCCTAAAATTCTACAGGGGATTAGAAAATGTAGTATAAGATGCAGCCTATCAATTCTTCAATGAAAGACTTTCTTACTTCTTTCTATTCTACTTATCTTTAAATACCACATGTCCCTCTATCTCTGCCCAATTCTCTGCTACTCTTTTGAATAAAACTACTCCAAAAGTTGTATGCCCTCCCAGTTGCTATTTTCTCTCTCCTCATGATCTCTTGAACCCATTCTAGTCTACTTTTATTCCTGCCACTTCACTGGAATAGTTCTTTCCTTACTTGGCATTTGGCCGAGTTCATCAATTTCTTCTCCTTGAAACATCTTCCTCCCTTCCCTTTGAGCATCCAATCTTTCTTGGTTTTCCTCCTAACTCAATGGTCTCTCCTCAGTCTTTGTTGGTCTCTCTTCCTCTCCCCAACCTCAGGATGTTGGAGCATCCTAGGGTTAATTCCTCAGGCTTCTTCTCTATCTGCTCTTCTTCTTGAGAGATCTTCTCCTGAACTTGTATCTGACTATATGACATCTCCACTTGGATGTCCAATAGGGTCTCCAACTTAACGTGTCCTTTTTAAAAAGAACTCCTAAAACAATACCTGGCATGTATTAGATGCTCAATAAATATTGACTCAATCGAGTGAATGCTCATATTATCTGTTTTTCTTTAAGGTGAAGGACTTAAGTTTTCTTTCAATTAGTCCTTCAGATTTGGACCATGGAAGCTGACATTGTCCAATTTGTTCCCTGAAAAGAGCTTTCCATGGAAGTTCTCTCTGTGTGGAATTTGTATGAGGAATAGATTCACCACTAGAGGGTGAGCATGTACCACTTATATTTCGAGAAGGTCACGGCAAGAAAAAATGGAGTAATTAGAAAAATAAGTTAAGTGTTCTTGGATCTATCCATTCTCTGATTTTCTGTTCATATTTTCTTGCTGTTGAGGAAAAATTTTAAAGGATACATTTACTTTGTAAAGAGAACGAACATTTTCTAAATGGAACCAAAGGAAAAAAAAATACATTTTTCTAGTTAGCATTAAGGGAAAATGCAAGTGAAAGTATCTCAATTAAAGGACACATATATCTGAATCAAAACAAAACTCACCGTTCACTTTTAAGATGAGGAATTATTTTAAATCATGAACGACTCTTGGTTATAGGCTTTTTCTACATTTTGACAAACATTTATTGAGCACCTAGTATGTAGCGGGAATAAGAAAATATCCTTGCCTTTGGGGAGTTCACAGTCTGCTGGAAAAGACAGTCATGTAAACATAAAGCGTAATGCACCAGTAAGTGCTATAATAAAGATGTGTAGAAAGTGTTTTAAGAGCCTTCAGAGCCTAGAAAGGATGAGACTAGCCATGGTGAGGGGGATTTCACAGAGATGGGGACATTCTTGTGTCCCAGACTACCAGTTATCCCAACTGGGCCTCCCCATATCTCTGTTGACAGTTGCTAGGATGGGTGTTCTGGCTCTGTGCTACTGCTCTACGACCGAACTGGTACACAGTGTAGGATTTCGATATTTATATACACTAATCTTAGCACTATACCTATCTAAGCACTGTTTTCCTAGTCTTTTCTCATCCAATTCTGGGGTCAACACCCAGATAATTAGCTTAGTTGAGTGAACCAATAGGGTGTACAAGTAAGTAGCTGAAAAACTTTGGAGAAGTGCAAGAGTAGTCCTGTAGAAAGTCAGCCTCATTGGGCGTTGGAAATTACCAGAGCCCCAGTCAGCATGACGTTAGTATGCTTAACTGACCAGTGTGTTGCCAATGAATCCTATGGCATAGAAAGCTTTATTTTCCTTGTGTTTCTTAAATTAAATCTAGACTGTCAGAGTATGCTGGTTTATGGGAAAATAAACTCTCCTAAGCTTATGTCCTCCGGCTGGGTATGTGTGGGCCTGCAGAGATATGATTCAGCACATACCTTTAGATGAGCCAGAGGTGTACCTACAGGAAGAAGAGCTTATAAAAAGACAATAATTCTTTTTTTCTTTCTTTTTTTTTCTTTTGCGGTACGCGGGCCTCACACTGTTGTGGCCTCTCCCGTTGTGGAACACAGGCTCAGCGGCCATGGCTCACGGGCCCAGCCACTCCGCGGCATGTGGGATCTTCCCGGACCGGGGCACAAACTCGTGTCCCCTGCATCAGCAGGCGGACTCTCAACCACTGCGCCACCAGGGAAGCCCAAGACGATAATTCTTATTGTAGGATGCGGTTACTCTTCTGTACTCCCCCAGAACAGTTTTGAGTGCAGGAGATTGCCAGTTGGAAACCTCAGAAAGCTGTCGTTAGGAAAATGCTGTTATAGGAAATGAGAGTCTACACAAGGTTTGGTACTTTTTAAAGTAGCAGAGTTATTTTTCAATGAAAGAAATCAAAGGGATTAAAAACTAAAGATGTGATTTGATTTAGACGCCAACCCCTCTCTTATTATCTCCAATATAAGAGCCAGAGTAGGGTGGCAGGGGGAGGGGAAAGGCAGCAACACCTTGATATGGATTTTAAAACCCCAGGAAACCAAGGGCAAAACAACACATTTAGGTGAATGTTTAGGTATTTTTATGAATATTTTGTGAAGCTGTATCTTCAGCTTTTTTGTGTGAGAAAATTGTGGAAAAGGATAAATGAGATTTTAATATTTTTATTAAGATATGATTATTTGTTATTCAATGTTAGAGGGAAACAGAAAGAATTCCAAATTGTTCTGTCTGGATTTTGGAATGATACAATGATAGATGAAATTTAAACTCAACATAGCAAGGTAATGCTGCAGAAGCTAAGATTTTCAATAACTGTGTTTATGCACTGTGATAGCTTATAAATTAAAAACCTAGCAACTCTTAGGAAATACACTCAGCCATCACCAGGGATAATATAAGTGACTTCTGTATAAAAAGGGGAGTTTGGACCTGATGCTATATTGCAAATGGAAGAGGAAGTAAATTTGAAAGTAGTATTTTACTGATTATTTGGTGCATTTATATGTCTACAATGAAAAAACAAAAGCAAAAAACATCAGAAGCAGCTATGAAACATAAGTGGGCTGGGTAAGGGCTGACCAGAGTGTAGGGGGCAAATTATATTGACTTTAAACTCAAATAAAAAATATTGCTTTTCAAATTCTTTGTATAATTAATTAATGTGGAATATTACTTAAAAGAGCCAAGACATAAAGCAAGCTGACCCTGATTAGAGTACTCAAGGGGGATAAAAAAATGAGAAAAGTCAAAATGAGTTAAAATAAGTTAAAAAGTTAAAATGAGAAAAGTCCCAAGTAGCTTGTGAAATTTGCCACCTTAAGGAATTTTTAAGAGGCCTTGAGACAATTCTAAACCTCAAAAACCAAAAACCTGAGACGTTTCAATGCAGTCATGAGTGATTTTGGACAAGTCATTAAACTTGTCCCAGCCTCTATTTCCCTCTCTGTATTGCAGGGTGAACAAATGGTTTCTCAGATGCCTTCCAGCTACAAACTGGTTTTCTTTTGTCTGAAATTATGTTTAATACTAACTTAAGTAAGGTTGAAGAAATTTCCTCACCCATCCTCTTAACCATGAAATAGTATTTTTTTGTGGTCTACATGTTACGCTGCACTCTTCCTCTGAATGTGTTGATCCGCTTACCCCAGACAGAGGAGAGCCGCTGACATGTTCACAGTAGTGAAAGAGCTGTCAGCATTGGCCCATGATTTAGGGATTTATTTTTTCTACTTAAAAAAAATTTTTTTTGGAATGTGTAGAGGGAAGAATATGAACATAGTAATCAGATAAACCTGGGTTTGAAACCTCTTACTTACCAGCTGATTGCAATAGCAACTGTGTTTCCTTATCTGGAAAAACAGGGCTAACACCCACCCTGAAGAATGAAGAGTGTTACCCAGCACTCACGTCAATACATTTTGAGGTTTCTGTTCCTTTTCTTATTTATGATCCGCTAGGGTCTAACTAGAAATGAAAACAGATTTGATTATTCTTAGTCTTTAGACTAAAGAAATCACTGCTGGCTTCCGATAAAATCTTTAAACAAAATGGAGTGAAATAAGTCTCACACATAATAAAAATCAGCCACTCTGACAGGGTTTCAATACCAAGGGGATTTTAGGCAATAGGCATTAATTAAATCAACATACACACCCAGGATTCTGCAAAACATTTATAACCGGTCATTTCTTCTCTTACGTGCAAGATTTCCAGAATGCCATGGGAGAATTAACCCTCATTTTAATACATTAGGCACTGAAGTCTGAATGTAAAAGCAGTCAAGGTCTATTTTCAGAGCTGAGAGGCCTGTTTCTAGACGCCTGGAGTGTTGGTCACAGTGGGTTTAAGCCCTCTGGAGGTCCCTTCCCCAGAGCCCCCATCTCCTCCTAGGTGTCAGGACCCGGGCGTCCCTCCCTCTCCCTTTTCTCCTTCTGAGCTCCCACCCCCACCCCCATTCAGCCGCTTCTCTTTTTTCCATCTTCGCTTTCTCCCATCAGTGGTCAAAATAGGAAACGGAAGTATCTGTTTGTTGCTTGGTGGAGTGCTAAGAAAGGTTTATTTTAAATCAAGATTAAAGAAAAAAAAATCCCTCCCCGGGTTCTTCATTTTGCAATGAGTCCGAGCGTCCGCGGGCTCCCTAGTCCTCCCCCACCAAACTGTCGTTCACTAGTGAGGAGGTTCGGGTCTGTCGGCGGGAGTGTGAGCCTCCTGCGGAAGATCCCCGGGCAAAGCGGCTCGGGATACCGGGAGGCACGTGGAGCACCGCCCCCCGCCCAGTGCCGGGGGGCGCGGGAGAGACGGCGGCCCCTGCCCAGCCGGGGAAACCCGTCCCGGAGCCCGGGGCGGGCGGGCAGCGGCCGGCGGCGGCGGCGGCGGGCGCGAGGGGCGGGGCGCTCTCCGCAACTTCTGCCGCTGCCTCCCGGGCGCTCTCGGCCGAGCCACTCGGCGGCTGAAGTCTGCGAGCGGTACGAGCGGTGCGGTGCGGCCAGCCGAGCCCGGCCCGCCGGCCCCCGATCCCGCGCGTCCCGGGGGTCCGTCGGGTGCTGGAGGCGCCTCCCGCAGGGAGTCCCCGGGTGGCCGCGCTCCCGCGTCGTCCGCTGCTGTTGGGGGACCGGGACGTGCGGGGCCGCAAGGCCGGGCCGGGGCGCCCTCCAGCGGACTGCGCGGGCCCCATGGCTGGGCCGAGCGGAGCGGAACCGACGAGGTGAAGCCCCCGGGCCGGCAGCCGGAGCGCGTGGCGGGGGCGCCGGCTCCATGGGCAGCGACGCACAGCGGCACGATGATGGACGTTAACAGCAGCGGCCGCCCGGACCTCTACGGGCACCTCCGCTCTTTTCTGCCAGAGGTGGGACGCGGGCTGCCCGACCTGAGCCCCGACGGCGCCGGCCCGGTCGCGGGCTCCTGGGCGCCGCACCTGCTGCACGGGGTCCCTGAGGTGACGGCCAGCCCCGTGCCCACCTGGGACGCACTCCCGGACAATGCCTCCGGCTGCGGGGAGCAGATCAACTACGGCAGCGCCGAGAAAGTTGTGATCGGCTCCATCCTGACGCTCATCACGCTGCTGACGATCGCCGGCAACTGCCTGGTGGTGATCTCTGTGTGCTTCGTCAAGAAGCTCCGCCAGCCCTCCAACTACCTGATCGTGTCCCTGGCGCTGGCCGACCTCTCGGTGGCCGTGGCGGTCATGCCCTTCGTCAGCGTCACCGACCTTATCGGGGGCAAGTGGATCTTTGGCCACTTCTTCTGCAACGTCTTTATCGCCATGGACGTCATGTGCTGCACGGCCTCGATCATGACCCTGTGCGTGATCAGCATCGACAGGTAAGGGCCGGGCTGCCCCGTCCCGGGGTCCGCCTGGGGATGTGCTGGCAGCTCAGCCCCACACACTTGCCTTTCTTGGTCGGATAAACCAGACTCCCCTGCGGGAGGAAGGGCTGCGCTTAACCCCCCCCCCCCCCGCCCTCCGCCACACACACACATCAACCCGACACCAACCAAACAACTTCAGTTACAGCGTAGCCTATATACACCTTTAAAAGAAGAGCTCGAAATGTTCTGGTTTACGGTAGTGAGAATTTTAAGACCAAAGTTAAGAGTATTTTAAGCGTTAGAAGTTCCACCAGGGGGTCCCTTGTCTTGGTTTTCAGAAGGAAGGGATTTGATCCTCTCTGAACCTGACAAACCCTTGCTGTGAGCCTGAAAGAATCGTTCTTACTTTAAGAAATCAGCGGGAGAAAAGCCACCTTGCTTTCCTGATTGCACAAGGTACTTCTCAGGCCAATAAAAAGACCTAGAATGGCCCCAAAATTGGGGGGTCTACATGTTTTAACGTTGCACCTCTATGATTGCTGATTCTGAGTCACATTCTTTTGGAAGTCTGGTTTTACTGTCTGGCAAGGCTGTCTGTATCCTCCAGGCTTACTGGAGCCTTATTCCCTGTCTGAATGGTTGGTTCTAGCCTTTCATCATATCCCTTGGGAATCTTCTCTTGAGAACTCCCCCACTGGAGTAATTGAAACAGAGGCTGACTGTCTGTCAGGGATGCTGGGGGAAAAAATTCCTGTCTTGGAGGTCAGATTGGAATAGGAGACCTGCAAGGTTTCTTCAGACGGTAGGATTACAAGATTCTGCAGTGGACCTAGTCGTTGGTCCTAGAAATATTGTGCAGTTGACAACTTGAAGTACGGTCCTAATGCTCTGGCAACAAAACAACTCTCTGCTTCTCTGGAGACTGAAATAGTAAAACCTTAATATTCACAGTTGGAGTTTTGCTAGTGTTTTAAAACCAGCACAGGCTGGTATCCTGTTGTGTTTAATGATACAGAGAAACAGTTGCTTATTTTCTTAGTGGACCTACAGAACCTTTAAACGTGTAGACCTTACAGCAAAGGAGAAGTAATTGATGCCTCCACACTTAAAATGAGAGTGTCTCAAAGGATGGTGTAGAACAAAACTGAGGTTTTCCTCCTTTTCCTCCCTGTAAACACTGCTATATTGTGTGTGGGGGTTTTTTTTGTTTGTTTGTTTTGTTTTTTAATATTTAACATGTTGTGCTATTTTACTGCTTGGCCAGGGTTTATAGTTACTGAAGGAAGGGGATATTTTCAGGGAAGAAAAATACATTGTATTTGCATTTAGTTAAAGATCTAGATTATTTTAAAAAATTGATCCTGCCATTTTGTATGTTATGTTAGGAGCTTCTAATAGCAAACAAGGAATTATTTTTAAGAGTAGAGCATGAACTGCATACGTGAGAATATTAGCTCCAAACTTGACAGCTGAAGTTCTGAATGACTGTAGTTAAGCATGACCACAGATATGCATTTACAGTCTGACTGCAGTCTGGCTGTGGCAACAGGAACTGGGAGAGTGCACTCAATATACACAGTAAGTATATGCTTGAATTATAAGCGTAAAAATCCGACTGTTCATCCAACGAAAACGGTGCTTCTTGCATGAATGGAGTCCTTTTAAATGGAACTTAGTGTAATAAAGCGAATAACAATTTCTGCTGCAAGTAATGCATTTATAAGCTTTTTTCATTTCGTAATTGATAAATGATAAACAAACAGCACAGTGTGCTAATTTGTCTCCTAGGATGACCAGGTTTGGGTGGGACCACGCTGAGATTCCTGTACATGAGCTAAAGGTTTTCTTCACTCATGATGCACATGTGACTTAGCAGCAGCAGGAACATCTCCAATATAGAGATGAGGTTAATCCTTTCTTTTTTTTAACATCTTTATTGGAGTATACTTGCTTTACAATGGTGTGTTAGTTTCTGCTGTATCACAAAGTGAATCAGTTATACATATGCATATATCCCCATATCCCCTCCCTCTTGCATCTCCCTCCCACCCTCCCTATCCACCCCTCTAGGTGGTCATAAAGCACCAAGCTGATCTCCCTGTGCTATGCAGCTGCTTCCCACTTGCTATCTGTTTTACATTTGGTAGTGTATATATGTCAATGCCACTCTCTCACTTCATTCCAGTCCCAGCTTACCCTTCCCCCCCTTGAGAATGTCCTCAAGTCCATTCTCTACGTCTGCGTCTTTATTCCTGCCCTGCCTCTAGGTTCTTCAGAACCATTTTTTTTTCTTTTTTTAGATTCCATATATACGTGTTAGCATATGGTATTTGTTTTTCTCTTTCTGAATTACTTCACTCTGTATGACAGACTCTAGGTCCATCCACCTTGGCCAGAGCTTCTAATTTCTTTGTCAACTCTATCCTTATGATTGTCACAAATTGTATTAACATAGGGATGAAGATTCTGTCTCTTAGTTTTTTTATGAGAATTGCCCCATTGGTGAATTCTGCTTAACAGTTATCTTAGAAGATGAATGTGTCATTTATTTAGATAAAATGAAGAATTTATAGCATCGGAAGACACAGATTGCCTTTCTTCCAAGAACACACAGAACTAAAAATGAGAAAAAGGAAAATGCATTTGTTATCGGTTGACTGATAAGGTGCATTATTTCTATTTTTTCTTCAGTTCCATTGTGGAATATGGCCAATGATATAAAAATGTGCTAAGAAAATATGAGAAAAATTTAATCTTCATTCATTCATTTATCCATTCTCTCTCGGGTACCTAATATGTGTTACGCTGTGCTTCGCGCAGCATAAGCAAAGATGAATAATACTATTCTGAGCCCATGCTATGTTACAAGAATTTGGTTACCTGTTGGGCATTTAACCTGTCTAAAATGGAACATTTGATTTTTCTTAACCCCTCCCCACCATGCTGGGTTGCTTTTCCAGCCTTTTCCAATGGAATTTCATGCCCTTCTTCTTCACAGGCTTCAACACTCTGATCCCCACCGTTTATAGATAGTGACCCATGATCATTGAAAAAGTAGCAGCCATTGGATGGAAACTACTTTGTCTTTCCACCACCAAAAGATTTTTCCTGCATCTCTACCCTTTTTATTTCCTTCCAGTTAAAAAACAAGAAGACACTGTATCCCAGCAAAGACCAAACCACCCGCACTTCACATCCTATTCCCTCTCACATTCTGGAGGACTTGGTTTTTCCCTTGAGTCCTCATCTCTTCTTTGCCTTCAGTGTTGCCTCTCAACAGGGTCAAGCTTGATATTCCTTTTTTTTTTTTTTTTTTTTTTTGCGGTACGCGGGCCTCTCACTGTTGTGGCCTCTCCCGTTGCGGAGCACAGGCTCCAGACGCGCAGGCTCAGCGGCCATGGCTCATGGGCCCAGCCGCTCCACGGCAGGTGGGATCTTCCCGGACCAGGGCACGAACCTGTGTCCCCTGCATCGGCAGGCGGACTCTCAACCACTGCGCCACCAGGGAAGCCCTTGATATTCCATTTTTAAGAACTCCTTCTTTGACTTCACTCCTCCCTCCAGTTACTGCTCCACCTCACAGTTAAGCTGCTCAAAGAACTGTGACCACAACCTGACTTTATTTCCTTACTCCTCAGATAGGTGCGTTTGACCCTCACTAGGTCTGCTGTAATACTTTAACTGGCCTTCCTGATTCCACTTCTGTCCAGTCTTCATCCATCGCCTATGAAGAAGCTAGAATGATCTATTTTTTTAAAAATGGTTTTAAGTGAGATAACATTTCCCTGTAGTGAAATGCACAGATATTAAATGTACATTTTGATGAGTTTTGACAAATGTATGTACCCATGTAACCAACACTCCAAATAAGATATAGAATATTTTGTCATCCCGGAAAGTTTCCTTGTGCCCTTTTTAGAATAATCTTTAAACAATAGAAGTCAAATTATCTTTTATATACAGTTTAAAAATATGCAAAACAGTTCTATATATTGTTTAGGTGAACTGACATAAGGAGTCAAAGTATAAAATAGTTCAGAGGAATGGTGAGCACCAAATTCATGAGAGTAGTTATCTCTGGTGGGGTGGGTGGAGGTGTAACCAGGGAGTAACATACATATCAATGATATCGGTCATACTTTGTTTCTTAACCTTGATGCTTGATACAGTCTTGTTATCCTGCATATAACTTTCTGTACTTACGAAATACATTTTCAAACAATTTTTTGAAATACATACAGAAAAGTGAGCAATCCTAAATGTAGAGCTTGATGCATTTCCACTAAGTGAACCCATGGAGGTATTCTGCAGCTAGATCAAGAAATTGAACATCACCAACCTCCTAGAGGTCCCCTCTTGCTCTTCTCCAGTTTCTAATACTCCCAAAGATAACCATTGTCCTGACTGTTAGCATCATAGATTAGTTTTTCTTGGACAAAACCTCATAAAATGGCATCATATAGTGTGTACTCTTAAATCTGGCATCTTTTGCTCAATAATAATGTCTGCTGTGCGATTCATCCATAGTTTTTAGCCTGTCAATGTTTTATTCATTTATTTTTGCTGAGTAGTATTCCATTTAATTTGCTTATCAGTTCACTTGTAGATGGACATTTGCATTGTTTCCATTTTCTATATATCACTAACAGTGCTTCTATAAATATTTATTTATGTCATCCTGTGTACATATTGTCATTCCTTTTGGGTAAATATAACACTGGATTATAAGGTACCTTATTGAATTTTAATTCTATATACCCCCCTGACATCTTTTGTGTTATTGTCATGCATTTTAATCTACATATTTTAAAAACCTATTAGATATTATCTTTATTGTTATTTTAAGCAGTCAGTATTCATTCTTATTTACCCACATGGTTACCTTTTCCACTGCTCTTTATTTTTTCCTATATTATCATGCCTTCGTCTGGGATCATTTTCTTATGCCTGTTAGACTTTCATTAGCATTTTTTAAAGTGAGGGTTTGCTGGTGACAGATCCTCTCAGTTTTTACTTATCTAAAAATGTCTTAATTTTACTATCATTTTGAATGATATTTTCTCTAAGTATGGAATTCTATGTTTGAGTTTTTGTTCAGCACTTTAAAACATTATTCCATTATCTTCAGGCTTCCATCATTTCTGTTGAAAAATTAGTCATTTACCAACATTGTTATTACTTCTTTGAAGATAATGTGTCTTTTTTCCTCTGGCTGCTTTCAGGATTTTCTTTTTGTCTTTAGTTTTTATACATTTTTCTGTGATGTCCCAAGGTTTGGCATTATTGATTATTTTCTGTTGTTTATTTGCTGTCAACCCTGCTGAGGTTCTTAGTAACTTTTGTATTTGTGTATTGATATCGCTAATCAGTTTGCTAGTATCTCTTTAAATACTTTTACTATCCTCTTCTTTCTTCTTCTACGTCTTCAAAGTTACATAATTTAGATTGTTTTACTTTATCACACATGTATCTTACACTCTCTTCTTTTCTTTTCCATTTTATATTTTTCTCTGTTCTTCAGCTTTGAAAAATTTTGACCTACCTTCCAATTTATTAATCATCTCTTCTGCTCTGTTTAATAGGTTGTTTGCTCTTATCTATTGAGTTCTTAATTTTAGAGTATTAGAAATTATATTTGATCTTTATTTTTTATTTTTTGCATTTGATCCTTTTTATTGATTCTAACTCTCTGGTGAAATTCTTTGCCTTTTCACTGAATTTCTCCAACTTGCTATTTTACTTCTGAGCATATTAATCATAGTTAGACTCTTTTTCTACCAACTCTAATATCTGAATCACTAGTGGTTTCTTTGTGTGTGATCTCTTCCCCCCCCACCCCGCCCTCAGCTCTGGGTTTTTGCTTTGTGTCTTGGCATGCTTAATAAACTTTAATTGTATACTCAACATTTTGTATGAAAAACTGTGGATGTTGTATATGATGTTATTCTACTCCAGAGAAAATAGCTTCTAGGCAGGCATATTGGGGGACTGATTATTGTAATCTAGTTAGGGACTTAGCTGACTGTAGGCTTTGTTTTAGTTTTGATAAAGCTGTGTCTGCCACTGGCCAATGCCTCTTTCTAGGGTGTAGCTTTCTTGGAACTTCGGCTAAGAGCATAGGGGGTTCTCAATGACTTCTCCCCTTGGCTAGTTCAGAACTCTTGTTTCTTTCTCTCCTTAGCAGTGTGAGACTATCAAAACTCTCACTGAAAGTTTTTTTGGGAGATTTCTCCTTGGCTTCTTAGCCTCCTGCCCTGCACAGCTTCAGAATTCAGCAAATGTCTTGAGAGGAATACCAGCCAAGTGTTGGGCATAGTTTTCTGTTCCTTCCTTCTTATTTGGATCTTGGCATCTCAAGTCTCTAATTTTTGTTTTTCTTTCCTCAAGAGACTACCAGAATTTCTTCTGGTATTTTTGCCTCTTAATAGCATTTCTGTTGAGGCTTTTTGCCTGGATCCTCAGCTCCTTACCCCTCACCTAGTTTAGGCAAATGTCCCAAGGGAAAGAGTGGCTGCAGGATTTTGGCTCATCTCTTTGTGGTTCTCTCATTTCTAGGATTTTGTCCCCTCCACTCCTGGTTTTCTCAAAAACTCTGTTATGCCTTTAGGCAGGTGTGTGTGTTTGTGTGTGTGTGTGTGTGTGTGTGTGTGTGTGTGTGTGTATTTGTGCTTTATCCAGCTTTTCTAGTTGTTTTCAGCAGAAGCATTGGTCTGAAGCATTAAGCAACCCCATCATAGGTAGAAGTGGATGTGTGCCTGAAAGATTTTAAATGTATGCAGATATAGAAATATAATGATGTAAATTTTGTGCTTAAAACCCTTCATTGGCTTTTCATTTCACTAGGAATACAATTCAAAGTCTTTAGCACACCTACAAGGTCCCTGATTTATTCCTCCCTTACTTCCCAACAACATTTTGTACTGTATTTCACCTTGCTTTCCATAGTATAGTCATATTGACCTTTTTCAGTTTCTCCATCATGCCAAATTCTTCCTACATCAGGCCTATTCCATGTAAGCCCACCAACTAATATATTTGCAATACTATGATTTCATGTCTGGAGTTCTGTTCCCTAATACATGTTTTTTGATCCCAACTTGGATAGCTTAAAAGTGTTAAACCCTCTAAGATGGCAACAATTAAAATGTCTGAAAAATACCAAATATTGGCAAGGATGTAGAGCAGCGGGAACTTTCGTACGTTACTAGTGGGACTGTGAATTGGTGAACAACTTTGAAAATAGTTTGCCATTATCATGTAGTGTTGACGCTACATACACCCTATGATTCTGGGATTCTATTATTTTACCACTAGGTATATGTCAGAGAGACTCTTGTCACCAAAAGTCTTGTACAAGAATATTTATAATATCCACAAATTTGAAACTCCCAAACTTGAAATAATATATAAGTGTATCCGTAGTAGAATGGATAAGTCAATTGTGGAACATTCACAGAATAGAATACTATTGAGTAGTGGTTCTCAAACTTGAGCATGCATCAGAACTATCTGGAGGACTTATTAAAACACAGATTACTGGACCCCATTCCAAGAGTTTCTGGTTCAGTAAGTCTGGGGTGGAGCCCAATTATTTGCATATTTTCATTTAAACAAATTCCCCAATGATTCTGATGCTCCTGGTTTGGGGACCTTACTTAGAAAACTGTTGCTATATAGCAATGAAAATTGTTGTAGTAAAATGAATCTCACAAAGTAATGTAAACAATTTTTTATTATAAAATTTTTGAAACTTATTTAAGAGTCAAGCGTATAGTATAAAGGGCCTAATCTATCCATCGCCTAGCTTCAACAGTGATGAATTTATGACCACCGTATTCAAAGTATACTTTGCAACTCCTCCTTCCTCACAGTATTTTAACTCAGATGTCAGACATCATGTAATTTCACCCATAAATTCTTTGGGGCCACAAACATAATGCTGAGCAGAAGAAGTGGAGTCCAGAAGAACACATGATTCCATTCATATAAAAATGAAAGAAACAACATTGTTTAGAGACATACATAAGTGTAAATATCGTAAAGAAAAGGAAGGAAGTATGCATCAGGAGAACAAGGATAGTAGTTAATTACTTCTGGGTGGGAAGGAGGGGTGCTGTGATCAGAGAGGTGTGCTTTTGAGGTGGTGTAATGTTTTATCTCTTGCCTGTAGAGGTAGTTACATGAGGGTTCCCTTTAAAAATTACTATTAAAATATTCATGTATATTTTAGGCACTTTCCTACATATGTATTTTGTTTTACATTAAAGGGACAGGAGTATTTATTTGATGACATCTTGTGAGGTGTATATGGATTTACATCAGATGTATGGTTAATCTGAGCGGATACAGTTATTGTTTTAATGCTCTCAGCATCCATTAGTTTTTAGCCTCATGTTTGAGGGCAGGGGTCATTTTTGGGTTGTCCACAGTTACAGGAACTCCTGTGGCTAACTTGCAAGAGCCATAATCTTGAGTTCTGACTGGTGTCTGGCTGAAGCCTTGCTTCCTTGCCAGGTTCTATGACTCATTTGCTTCGATGATCTGAGTTCTGCTCTTGGCCTTAATTCTGCTGTGATCAGCAGTGCAGGGTGCATTCTGGTTTCTCTGGATCCCCTTTATCTTTGAAGGAAGTCATCCTTGCTCATCTCTAAAATTAATTTTCAGCTTGTATATACACTTTAAGAGTTGATAGAATCCTCTTCTTTCTGTCTTTTTCTCCATCTTGTCACCTGGGCTGTGAGTATGGTGGCTAGAGCTCTGGCCTTCATCTTGGTCAAGACAGACAACCAGAGCCACACTTGGGAAGGAGAAGCAGTGCACCGGGAGGGTAGCCGGGATTCTGGAGGACTGTGGACTCCACAGGATTGCGGGACTCTGACTTCTTACTGATGGATGAACAGATACCATCATGTTGTCTGTCATAACTGCTAAACCTAAGTGCCAGTTTCTTACCTTATGTGCTTATCCTTCACACCATTGTCCATATACACTTCCTAAAACATCATTGTGAGGTGTCACTGTGTCATTCTCCTTTAGGAATAACAACTACCATTTTTGAGGGTCTTTTGTGCTACATAAATTTCTAGAGATTCACATAATATCTCATTTAATCTTCACAACACCTTTGTAAGGGCATTTATTGAGGCCTGTGCTGTCATTGAGGTCGGCTGGCCAAAGGTATAGGAGACAGAGTGTGAACATTTTAAATCCCATTCTGTAGATGAGGAAGCTGAGGGAACACACACACTGTATGTGGCAGGAACACCATCTGAATCAAAAGCCCATATGTGTTCCTCTACATCATTGTAGCCATTGTCTGCTATATAAAGAGAACATTGTTAAGATAGCATTCAAGGCCTCTTGTGACTTGACGCAGCCTTCTTTATAGCCTCAATCTGACTAATCCCATCATAGGCATCCTCCCTTTTAACAAGATGTCAGAACAGAACTAATGTTCTTACCCCCCAAACTTCTTCCTCTTCCAAGGTTCCCATCCCAATAAGTGGCATCAGGCTGCACCCATTTGCTTTGCTAGACATTTAGGTATCACTTTTGAAACTTTCCACCCAGCCCTCCCCTGTCACCAGTGCATCGCCAAGTCCTGCTCACTGTCCCTTCACTTTTCTTCTCCCCAGTCCCAGCGCCAGACACTCAAGCCAAGCCTCTGCCATCTTTCACTTGGACCATGTGAAGTAGCCTCCCAGGGCTTTCGCGTATCTACCCTTGCTGCACATTAATGCAGAGTGTGTAACCTTAGCTGCACGTTAGAATCACCTGGGCAATGCTCGGAGCCCATCTCTGGAGATCCTGATGTAATTGGTCTGGGTGGACCTTGGCATCAGTATCTTTGAAAATATCCCCCAGATGATTCTAATGTGTATTCAGCCAGAGGGAGAAGCCCTGAGTTAGCGTGATCTTGTAAAAATGCAAATGCGATTCTATCCATGGTTCCCAAAGTTTACTTGCACATTAGCATCACCTAGGAATCTTCAAAAAATTCCAAAGCCCATACCCAGGCCATACACAAACCCAACTGATGCACAGTCTCTGGGGGTGAGACTCATGCATTATATTCTGGAAGCTCCCTAGGTTAACCCAATGTGCATACAGGTCTGGGCGCTGCTGAACTATGCTGTTCTCCTCTTCAAACTCTTTAATGGGTTAATGAGTTCCCCTGCTCTTGGGATAAGATCCTAAAATTTTAATATGATTTAAAAGATCTTATAATCTGACTTCTGCCTATCTCACTAGATCAGGGGTTGGCAATTTTTTTCCACAAAGAGCTAGATAGTAAATATTTTAGGCTTGTATGCCATATAGTCTCTGTCGCAGCTCCCCAACTCTGCCACTGTAGTGTGAAAGCGGCTATAGACAATATGTAAATGTACGGGCATGGCTGTGTTCCAGTAAAACTTTATTTATGGCTACTGTAATTTGAATTTCATAAGATTTTCACAATGTTATTAAATATTAGTCTTTTTAATTTTTTTCAACTATTTAAAAATATGAAAACATTCTTAGCTGGTGTGTGTGGGGAGGCTATACAAAAACAGGAAGGGACCAGATTTAACCCTGCTGGAGTTTGCCGACTTCTGCCAAAGATTCTGTTCAAGTCAGTTCAATTCTCTAACTATCCTGTAGGTCGTCTCTCTTCCTCCCCTGCCCCCCTTCTCCCCGCCCCCATATTCTGGCAACTCTGAGCTTGTTTCTATTCCTTGAGATTTTGCAATTCAGGGACTTCACAAGTCTTTTTATTGCCTACTCCCCACCCCACCTTGCTGACACACTTATGTGCCTCTTGGGCTGGTTCATTCTTATCACTCTTCAGACAGGTCCTCAACTAGATGTTACTGCCTCATGGAAGCATTCCAAGAATCCCCAGACTATCTTAGACAGTCTTATAACTCCCTGCATGTTTTCTTTCTTGCACTCACCTCAATTTGTAATGACTGGTTTGTGAAATTAATTGTAATGGATTCATGATTTGTGGGGTCATCCATACAGCAGGCATGGTAGGACCAGGGTCTCCCTTGTTGGAGACTGAATCCCCAGCCCCCAGCATAGTACTTGGCACATAGTAGGTGTTCAGTTAATCCGTGTGGATTGACTGAGGAAGGAAGGAAGGAAGAGAGGGAAGGTGGGTGCCTCTGATTCCCAAATGTCTGGCCTTGCCTTCTTTTTTTTTTTTAACTTTTTTTTTTTTTTTGCGGTACGTGGGCCTCTCACTGCCGTGGCCTCTCCCATTGCGGAGCACAGGCTCCGGATGCGCAGGCTCAGCGGCCATGGCTCACGGGCCTAGCCGCTCCGCGGCATGTGGGATCTTCTCAGATCGGGGCATGAACCCGTGTCGCCTGCATCGGCAGGTGGACTCTCAACCACTGCGCCACCAGGGAAGCCCTGGCCTTGCCTTCTTATTCTCCAGCTTCTTATGAAATATTCTTCTTGGTGAAGTTTTTTAGGGAAACCAAATTAGAGTCAGGAGATTGTATAATGAAACAGAAGCAGCGTGGAGGCAATGGGACAGTCCCAAGGGGTCGTCCCATCAAGGCATAGTAGGCTGGTGAGTCACTTTCTGCTCTCCACGTGGGTGAGGAACACTGACATAAACAAAGCCCTAGTGATGCAAAAGATTTAGCAGCTTAGAGCCAGGAGTCAGCTCTTTATTGTCATCATTGCTGTGCCATGAAGCAGGGTGAAAAGGCAGGCAAAATTAAGCAAAAATCCCAGGTCCTTTTCGTTTCAATGAACAAAACATATTTCGACCAAGCTCATGCATCCCAGAAGGAAAGCCATAGGTGTCAGGCATGAAGGAGATAACCCAAGTAGGGAAGCACAGTAACTGACAGTCGCAATATCATTTATTGAGCACGTACTATGTGCCGGGCCCAGTGCCACGGGATTTATGTGATGCATCTCATTTCATCCCCATGACCACTCTGTGGTTACTCTCATCCCTGCTACTCCTGCAGGGTGAGGAAAGGGAGGCTGAGAGAGGTTAAGCAACTTGCCTAAGAGCACACAGGGGGAAAGCAGTGAATCCTGCTTGGCTGAGGGAAGGTCTGACTCCAGCTCAGAGGGCTGTTGGCTTTGTGAACATCATCTCTGAACCATGTCAAGTGATAAGTGTTTTCTCCTGCTGTTCAGACAGGACAGTGATGATGTTAATAATTATTATTATTATATTCATATCAGTCCGTAGTCTCTTATCTAATATCCTTGGGGCCAGGTGTGTTTTGTCACATTTTTCTCTAGTGTTCATCCGTGGTATCTCCCACTCCAGTCCATCTGTTAGCTTTGGGGTTATGGTCAAGGTGAGGTCGCTGTGGAATGTTAAGATCCACATCTTCATAGTTTTAAGTTAGATGAGTAGGAGGTCCTAACAAAGAGGCCAAGTGTATATACGTGTGTGTGTGTGTGTGTGTGTGTGTGTGTGTGAGAGAGAGAGAGAGAGAGAGAGAGAGAGAGAAGAGGGGTGGAGAGAGGGTTAGGTAGGTGGTGGGGATATGGATGGAGAGAGAGAAAGAGAGGGAGGGGAGGTGAGAGGGAGAGAGAGGACACATGGGCGAGCAAGCTAGAGGAGATGGTGGGGGTGAGATTTATTTACTAAGCAAACCCTTGTTGTTTGCCTACTGGGTATTTAAGTACTGTGGGGATACAAAGCTGAATGAAGACGCAGCCTCGTCCTCAAGAGGTTATCTAGTTGAGCCTAAATTAAGATTATTTTATTCACACACCAGAAAATTTGGACCTTTAACAAGTTAGGTTGTACATGTTGCTTTGCAGTCAATCCCTGTGCGATATGACCTTTCTTGAAAGAGTTTATGAGTCATTTAGCTTCTGTTTGCAAACAATTGGCTAGTTTGAGCACTTCCATCAATAAAACCCCCAGTACTGTATGGTCTGTTTTTGAACAGCCTTTCTGTGCCTGGAGAGTTCTTGTTAAGGACTGCTGCAAAACGAGGACTGCTAGGTCAGAGCTAAGCGCTCATGCTTCTGATGTTGCCTGTTGAAGTACAGGATGCCAGCCTCTGGGGGCTGAGCAGCTGTGGGACTTTGGGGGAACATCTCCAGTGCATCTATTTGGGGAGCTTATTTTTGCCCATTTAGCCAGTTTGTATTCTCACTTTCATCCTGGCCTCTGTTCTGATTCAAATTCTGTATTTCTGGGCATTCTGATAATATTTCCCAATCTTTCAAAGAGAGGCAGCTGGATAG
Organism: Orcinus orca; assembly: GCF_937001465.1. Classification (NCBI taxonomy): domain Eukaryota; kingdom Metazoa; phylum Chordata; class Mammalia; order Artiodactyla; family Delphinidae; genus Orcinus; species Orcinus orca. The sequence continues at coordinate 55,236,351 of NC_064572.1, read as the reverse complement.
CTTTCTTCCTTCCAAATGGTTCTTTCATGTGGAGCATCAGGCAGAACCGTCCACCTAAAGGGGGCTATCAATATTTATAGCCTATCATGGGGAGACTGAAATGGCATGCTTCAATCCATCTAGAATCAATCCAGCCCAGCTGCCTGAATATTTCAGAATTGTATTTTGGGAGATGTATGTTCTATACGTTAGGTTTGAAAAAGTCTCTGATATTCTCAAGAGAAGTCTTTGCAGATTCTCCCGTTTAATAAACAGATTACCTCACGATTTTATACTTGATAGTTTTCTGAATACTGCCAGGCTCCTACCACTCTGGCTTCCTTTCTGGGTCACAAAGGTGATAGTCCTTTGTTAGCAATTTCTTATTTTTTTTTTTGTATTTTATTTATTTTTTTATACAGCAGCTTCTTATTAGTTATCCATTTTACACATATTAGTGTATATATGTCAATCCCAATCTCCCAATTGATCACAACACCCCTCCCCCGCTGCTTGCCCCACTTGGTGTCCATATATTTGTTCTCTACATCTGTTTCTCTAATTCTGCCCTGCAAACAAGTTCATCTGTACCATTTTTATAGGTTCCACATATATACGTTAAATACGATATTTGTTTTTCTCTTTCTGACTCACTTCACTCTGTATGACAGTCTGTAGATTCATCCACGTCTCTACAAATAACCCAATTTCATTCCTTTTTATGCCTGAGTAATATTCCATTGTATATATGGACCACGTCTTCTTTATCCATTCATCTGTCAATGGGCATTTAGGCTGCTTCCATGACCTGGCTATTGTAAATAGTGCTGCAATGAACACTGGAGTGCATGTGTCTTTTTGAATTATGGTTTTCTCTCGGTATATGCCCAGTAGTGGGATTGCTGGGTCATATGGTAACTCTATTTTTAGTTTGTTAAGGAACCTCCATACTGTTCTCCATAGTGGCTGTATCAATTTACATTCCCACCAACAGTGCAAGAGGGTTCCCTTTTCTCTACACCCTCTCCAGCATTTCTTGTTTGTAGATTTTTTGATGATGCCCATTCTAACTGGTGTGAGGTGATACCTCATTGTACTTTTGATTTGCATTTCTCTAATAATTAGTGATGTTGAGCAGCTTTTCATGTGCCTCTTGGCCATCTGTATGACTTCTTTGGAGAAATGTCTATTTAGGTCTTCTGCCCATTTTTGGACTGGGGTGTTGGTTCCTTTAGTATTGAGCTGCATGAGCTGTTTATATATTTTGGAAATTAATCCTTTGTCCATTGATTCGTTTGCAAATATTTTTTTTCTTAATTTTTTTTTTTTTTTTGCAGTATGCAGGCCTCTCACTGTTGTGGCCTCTCCTATTGCGGAGCACAGGCTCCGGAAGCGCAGGCTCAGTGGCCATGGCTCACAGGCCTAGCTGCTCCATGGAATGTGGGATCTTCCCAGACTGGGGCACAAACCCATGTCCCCTGCATCGCCAGGTGGACTCTCAACCACTGCGCCACCAGGGAAGCCCCGTTTGCAAATATTTTCTTCCAATCTGAGGGTTGTCTTTTCATCTTGTTTGTAGTTTCCTTTGCTTTGCAAAAGCTTTTAAGTTCCATTAGGTCCCATTTGTTTATTTTTGTTTTTATTTCCATTACTCTTGAGGTGGATCAAAAGAGATCTTGCTGTGATTTATGTCGAAGAGTGTTCTTATGTTTTCCTTTAAGAGTTTTATAGTATCCAGTCTTACATTTAGGTCTCTAATCCATTTTGAGTTTATTTCTGTGTATGGTGTTAGGGAGTGTTCTAATTTCATTCTTTTACATGTAGCTGTCCAGTTTTCCCAGCACGACTTATTGAAGAGACTGTCTTTTCTCCATTGTATATCCTTACCTCCTTTGTCATAGATTAGTTGACCATAGGTGCGTGGGTTTATCTCTGGGCTTTCTATCCTGTTCCATTGATCTATATTTCTGTTTTTGTGCCAGTACCATGTTGTTTTGATTGCTGTAACTTTGTAGGATAGTCTGAAGTCAGGGCGTCTGATTCCTCCAGCTCCGTTTATTTCCTTCAAGACTGCTTTGGCTATTCGGGGTCTTTTATGTCTCCATACAAATTTTAAGATTTTTTTGTTCTAGTTCTGTAAAAAATGCCATTGATAATTTGATAGGGATTGCATTGAATTTGTGGATTGCTTTGGGTAGTAGTCATTTTTACAATATTGATTCTTCCAATCCAAGAACATGGTATATCTCTCCATCTGTTTGTATCATCTTTAATTTCTTTCATCAGTGTCTTATAGTTTTCTACATACAGGTCTTTTGTCTCCCTAGGTAGGTTTATTCCTAGGTATTTTATTCTTTCTGTTGCAGTGGTAAATGGGAGTGTTTCCTTAATTTCTCTTTCAGATTTTTCATCATTAGTGTATAGGAATTCAAGAGATTTCTGTACATTAATTTTGTATCCTGCAACTTTACCAAATTCATTGGTTAGCTCTAGTAGTTTTCTGGTGGCATCTTTAGGATTCTCTATGTATAGTATCATGTCATCTGCAAACAGTGACAGTTTTACTTCTTCTTTTGCAATTTGTATTCCTTTTATTTCTTTTTCTTCTCTGATTGCTGTGGCTAGGACTTCCAAAACTATGTTGAATAATAGGGGTGAGAGTGGACATCCTTGTCTTGTTCCTGATCTTAGAGGAAATGTTTTCAGTTTTTCACCACTGAGAATGATGTTTGCTCTGGGTTTGTCCTATATGCCCTTTATTATGTTGAGGTAGGTTCCCTCTATGCCCACTTTCTGGAGAGTTTTTATCATAAATGGGTGTTGAATTTTGTCGAAAGCTTTTTCTGCATTTACTGAGATGATGATATGGTTTTTCTTCTTCAGTTTGTTAATATGGTGTTTCACATTGATTGATTTGCGTATATTGAAGAATCCTTGCATCCCTGGGATAAATCCCACTTGATCATGGTGTATGATCCTTTTAATGTGTTGTTGGATTCTGTTTGCTAGTATTTTGTTGAGGATTTTTGCATCTATATTCATCAGTGATATTGGTCTGTAATTTTCTTTTCTTGTAGTATCTTTGACTGGTTTTGGTATCAGGGTGATGGGGGCCTCCCAGAATGAGTTTGGGAGTGTTCCTTCCTCTGCAGTTTTTTGCAAGAGTTTGAGAAGGATGGGTGTTAGCTCCTCTCTAAATGTTTGATAGAATTCACCTGTGAAGCCATCTGGTCCTGGACTTTTGTTTGTTGGAAGATTTTTAATCACAGTTTCAATTTCAGTGCTTGTGATTTGTCTGTTCATATTTTCTATTTCTTCCTGGTTCAGTCTTGGAAGGTTATACCTTTCTAAGAATTGTCCATTTCTTCCGGGTTGTCCATTTTATTGCCATAGAGTATTGCCATAGAGTTACTTGTAGTAGTCTCTTAGGATGCTTTGTATTTCTGTGGTTGCTGTTGTAACTTCTCCTTTTTCATTACTGATTTTATTGATTTGAGTCTTCTCCCTCTTTTCTTGATGAGTCTGGCTAATGGTTTATCAATTTTGTTTATCTTCTCAAAGAACCAGGTTTAAGTTTTATTGATCTTTGCTATTGTTTTCTTTGTTTCTATTCATTTATTTCTGCTCTGATCTTTATGATTTCTTTCCTTCTGCTAACTTTGGGTTTTGTTTGTTCTTCTTTCTCTAGTTCCCTTAGGTGTAATGTTAGATTGTTTATTTGAGATTTTTCTTGTTTCTTGAGGTAGGCTTGTATTGCTATAAACTTCCCTCTTAGAACTGCTTTTGCTGCATCCCATACATTTTGGATCATTGTGTTTTCATTGTCATTTGTCTCTAGGTATTTTTTGATATCCTCTTTGAGTTCTTCAGTGATCTCTTGGTTATTTAGTAACATATTGTTTAGCCTCCATGTGTTTGTGTTTGTTACAATTTTTTTCCCTGTAATTGATTTCTAATCTCCTAGCGTTGTGGTCAGAAAAGATGCTTGATATGATTTCAATTTTCTTAAATTTACTGAGGCTTTATTTGTGACCCAAGATGTCATCTATCCTGGAGAATGTTTCATGCACACTTGAGAAGAAAGTGTAATCTGTTGTTTTTGGATGGAATGTCCTATAATTATCAATTAAATCTATCTGGTATGTTGTGTCATTTAAAGCTTGTTTCCTCATTAATTTTCTGTTTGGATGATCTGTCCATTGGTGTAAGTGAGGTGTTAAGGTCCCCCACTATTATTGTGTTACTGTTGATTTCCTCTTTCATAGCTGTTAGCAGTTGCCTTATGTATTGAGGTGCTAATATGTTGGGTGCATATATATTTGTAATGGTTACATCTTTTTCTTGGATTGATCCCTTGATCATTATGTAGTGTCCTTCCTTGTCTCTTGTAACATTCTTTATTTAAAAGTCTATTTTATCTGATATGAGTATTGCTACTCCAGCTTTCTTTAGATTTCCATTTTCATGGAATATCTTTTTCCATCCCCTCACTTTCTGTCTGTATGTGTCCCTAGGTCAGAAGTGGGTCTCTTGTAGACAGCATATATATGGATCTTGTTTTTGTATCCATTTAGCGAGCCTCTGTCTTTTGGTTGGAGCATTTAATCCATTCACGTTTAAAGTAATTATTCATATGTATGCTCCTCTTACAATTTTCTTACTTGTTTTGGGTTTATTTTTGTAGGTCCTTTTCTTTTGTGTTTCCCACTTAGAGAAATTTCTTTAGCATTTGCTGTAGAGCTGATTTGGTGGTGCTGAATACCTTAGCTTTTACTTGTCTGTAAAGCTTTTGAGTTCTCCATTGAATCTGAATGAGATCTTTGCCAGGTAGAGTAATCTTGGTTGTAGATTCTTCCCTTTCATCACTTTAAATATGTCATGCCACTCCCTTCTGGCTTGTAGAATTTCTGCTGAGAAATCAGCTGTTAACCTTATGGGAGTTCCCTTGTATGTTATTTGTCGTCTTTCCTTTGCTGCTTTCAGTAATTTTTCTTTGTCTTTAATTTTTGCCAGTGTGATTACTGTGTGTCTCGGTGTGTTTCTCCTTGTGTTTATCCTGTATGGGACTCTCTGTGCTTGGGTGGCTATTTCCTTTCCCATCTTAGGGAAGTTTTCGACTATAATCTCTTCAAATATTTTCTTGGGTCCTTTCTCTGTCTCTTCTCCTTCTGGGACCCCTATAACGCGAATGTTGTTGCGTTTAATGTTGTCCCAGAAGTCTCTTAGTCTGTCTTCATTTCTTTTCATTCTTTTTTCTTTATTCTGTTCTGCAGCAGTGAATTCCACCATTCTGTCTTCCCGGTCACTTATCCATTCTTCTGCCTCACTTATTCTGCTGTTGTTTCCTTCTAGTGTATTTTTAATTTCAGTCATTGTATTGTTCACCTCTGTTTGTTCTTTAATTTGTCTAGGTCTTTGTTAAACATTTCTTGCATCTTCTCGGTCTTTGCCTCCATTCTTTTTGCGAGGTCCTGGATCATCTTTACTATCATTATTCTGAATTCTTTTTCTGGAAGGTTGCTTATCTGCACTTCATTTAGTTGTTTTTCTGGGGTTTTACCTTGCTCCTTCATGTGGTACATAGCCCTCTGCCTTTTCATTTTGTCTGTCTTCCTGTGAATGTTAGCAATTTCTTGACAGAAAAATTGCCTTTTCTTATTATGGGAGTCCTAGGGGATTCATCTATTCACATCTTCAGTGTTTATTGATTACTTAATCTTCATTGGTTACTCTTTTATATCCTCAGCAAAAGCAAATAAGGCCTCTGCTGTCTTGAATCTTACATTCTAGTAAGAATAAATAGGCAAGAAACATATAAACTAAACACACACACACACACACACACACACACACACAGATTCATTAGTAATAAGTGCCACATGGAGAATTAAAACAGAGTGATGTGTTAGAGTGGTTGATCATGGAAGGCCTGTCTGAGGAGGTGACATATACATCATGATGTAAATAACGTGATGGAGCTGCCTATGTGAAGATCAGGAGGAAGAACATTCCAGGCAAAGGCAGCAGCTGGTGCAAAGGCCCTGGGCCAGTGTGATTGGAGTAGAGAGATCAAAGGAAAGCCCAGAAGGAGATGAGAGTAAAGCAGTGGTCACAACTCATATTGGGATTTGGGACAGGTAAAGAGATTGGATTTTATTCTAAATGCAGTGGAGGCCTTGGAGAGTTTGAAGTCTTGGGTGACATGATCTGGTTTGTAATCTTAATAGTTCCTTGTGGTTACTTTGTGGAGAATGAAATGGAAAGTAGTGTGAGTGAAAGCTGGGAGACCAATGGGAAGGCTTCTGTTGTTGTTGAGATAAAAGATGATTGAGAGGAGTGAAGATGGAGCAAAGTGGAGGAGTTCAAGATACGTCTGGGAGGCACACTGGCAGAACTAACTGATGGATTGGATCTGGGGGGTGAGGGACAGAGAAGAAAAAAGGATGACTGTGTGCTTTGGGCTCAAGCAACTCAGTCGATGGTTATGCTGTTGATCAAATAAGAGAGTAGCAGAACTGGTGGTGAAAATCAAGAGTTCTATCTTGGTTTTTTAAAAAAATTTATTTTATTGATATATAGTTGATTTACAATGTTGTATTAATTTCTGCTGTACAGCAAAATAATTCACTTATATATATATAATACATACACACACACACACACACACACACACACATTCTTTTCCATTATGGTTTATCACAGGATATTGAATATAGTTCCCTGTGCTATACAATGGAACTTTGTCGTTTATCCATTCTATATATAATAGTTTGTATCTGCTAACCCCAAACTCTCAATCCTTCCCTCCCCCCACCCTTGGCAACCACAAGTCTGTTCTCTATGTCTGTTTTGTAGATAAGTTCATTTGTGTCATATTTTAGATTCCACCTATAAGTGATATCATTTGGTATTTGTCTTTCTCTTTCTGACTTCACTTAGTGTGCTAATCTCTAGGTCCATCCATGTTGCTGCATATGGCATTATTTCATTCTTTTTTATGGCTGACCGCTACATTCCATTGTATATATGTACCACATCTTCTTTATCCATTCATCTGTTGATAGACATTTAGGTTGCTTCCATGTCTTGGCTATTGTGAATAGTGCTGCTGTGAATATAGGGGTGCATGTATCTTTTTGAATTATAATTTTGTCTGGATATATGCCCAGGAGTGGGATTGCTGGATCATGTGGCAACTCTATTTTTAGTTTTTTTTTTTTTGAGGAACTTCCATACTATTCTCCATAATGGCTGCACCGATTTACATTCCTACCAACAGGTTCCCTTTTCTCCACACCCTCTCCAGTATTTGTTATTTGTAGACTTTTTAATGATGGCCATTCTGCTTTCTGCCTGTGGACGCCACCGAGTAAGCATCATTGATGTCTCCCCCCAGCTCCACTGCCGTCATGTCTAAGTCAGAGTCTCCCAAAGAGCCCGAACAGCTGCGGAAGCTCTTCGTCGGAGGTTTGAGCTTTGAAACAAGCGATGAGAGCCTGAGGAGCCATTGTGAGCAGTGGGGAGCACGCACAGACTGTGTGGTAATGAGGGATCCAAGCACCAGGTGCTCCAGAGGCTTCCGGGTTGTCATGTATGCTACTGTGGAGGAGGTGGGTGCGGCCATGAAGGCAAGGCCACACAAGGTGGATGGAAGAGTTGGGGAACCAAAGAGGGCCGTCTCAAGAGAAGATTCTCAAAGACCTGGTGCCCACTTAACTGTGAAAAAGATTTTTGTTGGTGGCATTAAAGAAGACACTGAAGAACATCACCTAAGAGATTATTTTGAACAGTATGGAAGTGATTGAAATCATGACTGACCAAGGCAGTGGCAAAAAGAGAGGCTTTGCTTTCGTAACCTTTGATGACCATGACTCCATAGACAGGATTGTCAGTCAGAAATACCACACTGTGAATGGCCACAACTGTGAACTAAGGAAAGCCCTATCTCAGCAAAGATGGCTAGTGCCTCATCCAGCCAAAGAGGTCGAAGTGGTTCTGGAAGCTTTGGTGGTGGCCGTGGAGGGGGTTTTTGTGGGAATGACAGCTTTGGTCATGGAGGAAACTTCAGTGGTCGAGCTGGCTTTGGTGGCAGCCACGGTGGTGGTGGCTATGGTGGCAGTGGGGATGGCTATAATGGATTTGGTAATGATGGGAGCAATTTTGGAGGTGGTGGAGGCTACAATGATTTTGGCATTTACAACAATCAATCTTCAGATTTTGAACCCATAAAAGGAGGAAACTTTGGAGGCAGAAGTGCTGGCCCCTGTGGTGGTGGAGGTCAGTACTTTGCCAAACCATGAAACCAAGGTGGCTATGGCTGTTCCAGCAGCAGCAGGAGCTATGACAGTGGCAGGAAGCTTTGATTACTGCCAGGAAACAAAGCTTAGCAGGAGAGGAGAGCCAGGGAAGTGACAGGGAAGCTACAGGTTTGTGAACTCAGTCAAGCACAGTGGTGGCAGGGCCTAGCTGCTACAAAGAAGACATGTTTTAGACAATACTCATGTATGGGCAAAAAAACTCGAGGACTGTATTTGTGACTAATTGTATAACAGGTTATTTGAGTTTCTGTTCTGTGGAAAGTGTGAAGCATTCCAACAAAGGGTCTTAATGTAGATTTTTTTTTTTTGCACCCATGCTGTTGATCGTTAAATGTAATAGTCTGATCATGGTGCTGAATAAATGTGTCTTTAAAAAAAAAAATGATGGCCATTCTGACTGGTGTGAGGTGATCCCTCATTGTTGTTTTGATTTGCATTTCCAAGAGTTCTATTTTGAATGCTAAGTTTGATATCATTAGACATTTGGGTATAAGAGTCTCGGGTTCCAGAGAGAAGTCAGGACTGGAGATACAAATTTGGGCTTCATTGGAAATGATATTTAAAGCCATAGGGTGGGGTCCAGCTACCCGTCCTTAGCAAGATAAAATGTTTAGAGGTCAAGAGAAGAGGAAGAGCCAGCAAAGTTTAAAAAGGGATGGGTAGTGAAGTAGGAACACTTGGAGAGTGCTAGCACGGAAATTAAGGGAAATGTTTTGACAAGGATAGAATATCACCTGTGTCAAACGCTGTTGTAAGATAAAGCTAGAAAAATGGCCAGTGAATTGGGTGACCTTGAAGTCACTGGTGATCTTGAGAAGAGAGGTTTCAGTGAAACAGTGGAATGGAAGCCCCGGTGGAGAGAGGTGAGGAGAGATTGGGAGGAAGGAAGGAGAGACATTGACTAGAAACAGCTCTTTCAAGAAGTTTAGCTACTCACCTGGGAGTCGGGAAACCTGCATTCCAACCCTGTATCTGCTGCGTTGTACCTTCAAGATAATTGTTTATGTGCCTGTCTTAAATTCCATTAGAATGGGCAAGAACTTTGACTTCGATTTTCCTAGCATTTGCAGAGTTCCTGGCACACAGTAGGCGCTGAATCATATTTGTTGAATGAATGGATCAATGGATTAAGGAATATCCTACTAGAGTAGAAACACTTTAGGCTCAAGACAGTGTCTGATTCATCTTCCTCAGGCTCATGTACACTAGTGGGAATGCAAAAATATCCCTGAATGAATGCAAAAATATCCCTGAATGAATAAATGAGTCTGGTAAATTTGGGAGTAGAGTAGGGGAGCTTGGTGTGGAAAGGTCAGGGATCGGGGCTGTTTAGACCAGGATTCCCGTAGGAAAAGTCTATATGGGGTCTTGATGAGGCTTCAGGGAATGCCAGCCTGCCTGCAAACCACCCTACCTGTCCAGTGATGCCAGAAATAGGGGCCAAGGTCAGTTCCATGATTTCCTTCAGATGCTGCTTGAGGCACGTCAGGGACTTGAGTTCACTCATGCTGAGGTGCGCTCAGTGGGTCAGTCGGGAAGGATAAATGACGGGTACCTTGTATAATGTTGTAGAGAATGGGGAGGGGAGGGTTTGTGGTGCACCATCACTCCTCAGATAACATCCTAGCTGTCTCCTGCGCTTGCCCTTTCCTCTGTGTACTTCGTATGTGTCACAGGAAGTATAGGGGCTGCTTCTGTTTTCCTGCATATACCATGTCCTCCTTTGCTTCCATGTCCCAGTACATTCTGTTTCCTCTGCCTAGAATGCCCTCCTCTTTTCTGCCTATTTCCCAAGCATTCTTCATGACGCAGCGAAAGTGTCATGGTCTCCAGGAGGCTGTCCCTGACACCTTGGTCTGGCTTAGGTGCTCCTCCCAGGCTCTCCCTGACCACTCTGAGCTTCCTTCTCTATCACCATCAGGCTGAAATGTAGTTGATTATATTTCTCTGTCCCCCACACATCAAGTGCTGAGGTTCGTGGGGACAGAGACATCTTATTCATCTCTGTTTGCTTCCAGCTTCTGTTGGTATGTGGAAAGTCTCAATAAATATTGGCTGGAGAAGTGAACGAACGAATGAATGAATGAATGAAACTGGCAACAATTGACTATTTAATTGTGTCTTGAGTATGAAACAGGAAGGGAAAATGAAAGAGGGACATAGAAGCCACACCATTTATGACACAGTTCTGCTTCAGCGGGTCTTGTTTCCTTACTCCCTTGAGTGGGTACCTCATCATAGCTGCCAGAGCCTTTTTTCTATATCTTTGAAGGCACAGTTCTGCTTCTCATGGCTTATGAAGATGCTGTGGATTTCATTTCCAGGATGTCCTGTCACCAAGGTCTCCCTGTAAGGAGGGTCAGTATAATAGGGTTTTTACCTGCAGAGCGTATTACATGAGTGTCCCCAGCAGCCTTATTGGGTTAGCTTCCAAGCCCCAGGGGCAAGATTAGACACTGGAGACAGTATGATGGGATGCACTACAGCCACAGATATTTCAGATATACTTGTACAAAAAGAAATCATGTTTTGAATCTAACCTTGCCTCCAGAACCTCTCATTGCTCCATCTTTGGTGAGTCTGAGGCATTTTTCCATTTACCTGCTGGTTCCTATCTTGATTCTTCTTCCAGGGAACAGCTCGTACCCTGGTAAATTCCTAGGAGACTGTTACATTCCCCTCAGATATCATTTGTGTGTAGCCTTGTGATAGATTATAGAAATGGCTCCCAATTCTTCCCATGTCTGTTGTGCCTTTCAAGTGTGACTTTACCACCCTTCCCATATTGACTCTTGGCGTGGCCGTCTAACTTGCTTTGGCTGATGGGCCTTTGCAAACATGATGTAGGCAGAGACTTGGAATTTGCCTTCTTTTGCTGGTTTTGGGAACCCTGTGACTGCCATCATGTGAGGAAGCCCAGGCTGGACAACGAGAGACCCAGGGCTTAGTCCTCCGACTTCCCTGGCTGCCAGTTACCACTCAGGTGAATGAAGCCATCCTAAACTACTCAGGCACCAGCAGGTCTACCACCTGACCACAGACATAAGAAAACCCACCCGAGATGGACTGACGTTGCCTGGCCCAGAACGGCCCCCCTAACCTGCCAATAGGGAGCTGAATAAATGGCTGGTGTTGAAACCACATGGTTTTCGATTAGTTTTTACACAGCAAAGGCTAACCGACAGCAAGCCTTTAGTATTTTGACCCTCCTTTCCCCTGAATTTATGTTCCCATGTTGATTTGTTTGTGTTATAGCACAATGTCCATAATGTTCTCTGGATGACTGTTTATAAGTCTACCTTCCCAGTAGACCTTGGATACTCCAAAAGCAGCAGTGGTGTTTGGAGGGCTAATAGGATTTGCTCACCTAAGGCCTATCCCAGCGCCTGGACCAAGAACGCACTCTGGAAATGTGGACGGGCCAGATGAGAATGTGCAGCTCAGTTGTGATGTCTTTGGGTCTTGGCTTCTGTGTCACCAACAGTCTCTTCACTTATTTCTTCCCCACTCCCCAGCTAGGTATCCAAAATCTGATGTTTGCTATACTCGTGACATTTTGTATTTTCACATTCTCTTTTATAGTTACGGTGGTCTTTTTCCCATCCTTATCCTATCTTTGTGTATCTATAGATAATAAAGTCCCCCAAGTTTTTTAAAAATAGGATTATATAGTCATAAAAGATACTGCCGGAATAAATCCTTTTGATGGAATCCAAGTTTCCTTTTTCTAAATTATAGTTTTCAAATGGCATTACATGATGATTGATTTATATTTTCTTTGATTTTATTTTCAATGTGGAAGATTTATATTTTCAAAATGAACAATTTTTACACTGAAAGCTATTAATTTCATCTTGTCTAAGGTGATAACTTCAAACAAATTCGTTTAATGTGTAGCTTCAGTAAAAATCTATGATTGATTGTTGGCATTTTGGGAACCCTAGAAAGTCAGTCATATGAAGGAGTCCTTCAGAGTCAGAATGAAGGAAGAGGAAGGTAACTCAGGTAATAGTCATTAACAACTCCCCAAGAAATTTTTGTTGGATAAATGCCCAGTGGAGGATTAAATGTTGCCTTGTATCAGTCAGACTCTGGGCTACGTGCTGACCGTCTCTTTGAATCTTCCCAACAGCCCCACGCAGTAGGTTCTATTATCACCATTTTACAAACGAGGAGAGGCCTAGAGAGTTTAATCAGGTTACCCAGAGTCAGAACCTGGAATCAAACTTGGGTGTATCTGATTTCAGCACTGGCGTCTTAACTCTTATGCTTCACAGAGAAGTGGATAGAAACTATGGTCTATTCCTTTTAGGTCATGTATCCTCTTTTAAAGATAAAAATCAGATAACATATCTAGACCTTGGAGGTTCATCTAGGAGCATGATATCAGCACCTTGAAATATTCTGTACAGTGATAGCATAGGGACTGACCTTGGTGTGTATGTTGCCCCATACCCATTCCTAACTGCCCAGAAGTTCCAGGTTTGGCATGTCAGTGGTCAAATTAACAGACAAACAGAATCAGTGAAGGGACTGTGCTAGTTCCCATCTCCAGGTCTTACTCTCTACCCTTCTCCACTCTGTTCTCTTCCCTGGGAAACTGATATGTTCTTTGACTTCTTGTTGAGTTCAGCCGATGGCAAGTCCAGGGAAGGATATCAAAGGGAGATCCAGCCCTTCCTGCAAGGTGATCACCTTGCACTGACTGTGCCCCTTGATGGGAAGTCGCTGCTCCTCTCAAGGTGGCCCTTGCTATATGACTCTTTCCTTTTGGGTCCTGTAACTGCCTCCTTCCTTCCTGCCTTTGGACCTGGAATGGTGATTATTCTTCTGTGACTGCCCTGTCCTTTGTAGTTTCCCTACCTCCTGCCCATACCTCCATAAATAGTCACCTTGAATTATCCTAATTTGAGTCTATTTCTTGCTGAGACCCTGATTTATAGAGAATTCTAGAGATTATGTAGTCCAACCTTTACATTCTATAAAGAGAAAACTGAAGCACAGAGAAAGTAAGTACCTGTTGAAACAACTAACTAAGTGGCAGAACCAGAACTTGGAAGGCACACTGGACTGACTTGTCCAGTGACTCCAGTGACAAAAGACAGTGACTGGCACAACATAAGTTGAGGAAGTTGTTCATTTATTTCCCTTTTTTGTAGAGCAACTTTTCTGGGTCACATCTTCCTGTGATGACTTTGGGCCATGTCATTGCTCAACCGCACTTGGGCAACTTCTCAGCTATGACTTTTGCCTTACCTTGGGCGCTCTAGAATAAAAAAATTCATGAATAGTCTTCTGTGTTTATCTGGTTACAAATTTAAAAGCAATGTAGGCGGGTGGTTTGTGTGCGATTGTAATTAATGTCTTTTGGGTAAATGCTTTTTGTTCTTTAGGAAAGGCAGGATTTTCATCAGCTTAATAACATCCACAAACCAATATGGCAGTGAATCAGGTTCTTACCATCAAGGGAAGAATATCATTACACTGTTTATTGATAACAATTATTGAACTGTATTCAAGTTGTAATTACTGAAACTTGGCTTTTGTCAATGCACTAGCACAAGATAAATAGTCAATAAATAAAAGTCTGTTGAATTATTGAATGAATGAATATTCTTGCTGTTTAGTGGGAGATGGTTTAAAGTTAGCAGTAGCACCTAATCTGTCTAGAGCAGGGCTTCATTCTTTGACCTCTCAGGTGTTCTCTGTTGGCTATTGAAATCTGATAAATTAATTAAAATTTTATCGATGCCCTTTTTTTTCTTGTTCCTTTTCCATACCTGTGTTGATGTAGAAAGAGCACTGCTTTCAGAATGGAAAGGCCCTGCTTTTTGTTCTCGTTCTGTGACTTCCTTAGTAACTGTAAGGTATCATTTCACTCTCCCCGTTGTGAAGTTGGGTTGGTAATACCTTTCTCTTAGGGTATTTTGGTGGTAAAAATAAAAATGTATATGCAAGAGTGCTTTTCTTGTAAGTTGTGGAGATTGTTGCTTTTACTGTAGTATTAGGGTGTTACTTACAGCAGGCCTTTGAAACAACAGACTTGGCAGGACTGTGGTCTGTGTTGATGTTTTAATCCTTGTGTGTACTAGTTCAGATGCTTGGGATCCTCTCCCGGTATCTGTAAAAGTCACTTGTAGTTCTTATGATTCTAAAGAAATAACTCAAGAAAATGATGAGAAACCACATTTCCTATAGTGGATATCCCCCTTTTGTGGGTTGGGTCGTTCTAAGAGCCTCCAAGTCCTTGCTCCAAATAATAATGGTCTGAATTCATGTTCAGTTCCTCTTCTCATCAACTCTTTCCCCCCCAACATCTCTTTCAATGTGTTGGGGTCCTTCCTTCCCTCTTTGCCCACACCCTCCAACAACAAAAACAAAACCTAAAAGCCGTTACTCTCTTTTTTTTTTTTTTTTTTTTTTTGCGGTACGCGGGCCTCTCACTGTTGTGGCCTCTCCCATTGCGGAGCACAGGCTCCGGACGCGCAGGCTCAGCGGCCATGGCTCACGGGCCCAGCCGCTCCACGGAATGTGGGATCTTCCCAGACCGGGGCACGAACCCGTGTCCCCTGCATTGGCAGGCAGACTCTCAACCACTGCACCACCAGGGAAGCCCAAGCCGTTACTCTCTTAATCTGCCTGGGAACAACTTAAAAGATCTGTATTATTTTATTATGTAGAACAATTTGTTTCCTTTCAGCCCCTTTCTCTCTCATCAGATTAGCCTAGAACCTTCCCTTTCACGACCTAGAATGACTTTTTCCCCCAGAGGTGAATTCTTCACTTTCTTAGAACACAGAAGCAGCTGGAGTAAATGTTTCCCCCTTTTTCAAAATAGGAGATTTTCCTTCCTGATAAATATAGATGTAGTTATGATTAATAAAATGCAAATTTACTTAAGAGCATTTAAGCTATCATAGCTTTTCGTCATTCTGTATTTTTTCAGACAACCGATACTAAAAGTACAATTACTACTAAGTGTGGGCTTGAAAAATGTTTTGACATTTAAAAGGGGTCCTCATTTTTGAAGGAGGATAGGAATCCCTGGGATATACCTTTTAGATTGTGAGATACTGCCTGCATTCTATTCCTCCCCAGAACTACTGGGAAGCTAGCTGGTGCCAGTATAAGTGAGGTTCTTTGAGCAGGATCTAGGATGGAACTGAGGGGTTTTGTTTCAGGTTTATACAGTGAAGAATAAGGCTGAACTAAAGCTAGTGTCCAGGACAAAAGTGAGCTTGGGAACCACGAGGACAGTTCGAAGCAGGTAGGCCACAGAAGTAGAAACCATATATCAGGTTAAGCCTTCATGGGGTAATTTGGGGTTGTGACTCCAAATTACCCACAAATCATTGGCTGTTTGGGAGAAGTTATGGCGGAATGGGGTATGCTGTTCAAAGACAATGTCCCAAACCCAGCAGATCCCTCTTGACTTGGTTCCCAGCCCTAGACATGTCTGCTTGCCATAGTGGATAAAGAAGCAGTATTTGTGAAAAGGAAGTAGGAGAGATTTTCTGGGAGGGAGCTCAATGAACACGTATTTCCATAGTGGTTTTTATTTCATCTTTTCATTGTTGTTTAACAGCTTTAGTGAGGATAATTTACATACCATAACATTTACGTGTAAAGTACACAGATCAGTGATTTTGAGTGAATTTATGGAGTTGTGTATATATCACCTCGATCCAGTTCTGGAAAATTTTCAGTACATCCCCCAATTCCCTGTGCCCTTATTTCCCATTTCCCATTCCTAGGCAACCAGTCTTCTGCTTTCAGTATCCATAGATTTGCCATTTTTTTTGAAATTTCATGTAAATAGAATCATACAATATGTGGTCTTTTGTGTCTTGCTTCTTTCAGTTGGCATAATATTTTTGAGGTCCATCCATACTGTAGTATGTATCAGTAGATCATTCCTTTTATACACACACACACACGCACACACACATATATTTGCAGAATAGTATTCTGTTGAATGGATATACCGTGTTTTGTTTATCTACTCAACAACTCAACAAGTAGAAATGTTTCTACTTTTTTGGCTGTTATGAACAGTTCTAAGTCCTCGTGTGGATATTGTTTTTATTTTTCTTGGGCAGATAACTATGAGTGGAATTACTAGTAAGAATATGTTTAACTTTCTAAGAAGCTATCGAACTATTTTCCAAATTAGTTGTACATTCCCAAAAGCGATGTATGGGAGTCCAGTTTCTTTATGTTCACACGTCTTTTTTGCTTATAGCCACTTTAGTGGGTGTATCGTGGAATTTAGTTGTCATTAAATTTGCATTTTCCTATCCATTCCTGATTTTGAGCAATTTATTAGCCAATCGCGTATTTTCTTTGGTGAGATGTCTATTCAAAACTCCACCCCCCTTTTTAGTTGAATTGTTTGTGGGGTTTTTTTTGGTTTTTTTTTTTTGTTACGCGGGCCTGTCACTGCTGTGGCTTCTCCCGTTGCAAAGCACAGGCTCCAGACGTGCAGGCTAAGCGGCCAGGGCTCACGGGCCCAGCCGCGCTGCGGCATGTGGGATCCTCCTGGACCGGGGCACGAACCCGCGTCCCCTGCATCGGCAGGAGGACTCTCAACCACTGTGCCACTAGGGAAGCCCTGTTTGTGGTTTTATTATTGAATTGTAGGAGTTCTTTATATATTCTGGACACAAGTCCTTTATCAGATATATGATTTGCAGATATTTTCTTTCATCCATATATTTTCTTGGTAGTATGTGAATTATTTTATTCATTTATTGTTGGCAAATATTGATTATCACTTACTGTGGAATGGATTCTGTTCAACACTTTGGGAATAGAGAGCAAACAAACCAGACCAAATCCTCGTTCTCACAGAACCTTGGATCTAGTGGAGGGACTCAAACAACACATAAACTAAAAAGTGTAATAGTAAGTAATTTGTGCTTTGCAACAAATTAAAACATGGTGAGGTGAGTAGAGAAGTGCCTTTTTAGAGTGAGTGGGTCTGGGACACATTTTCTCCAGTACTTGGACATTTGAACAAAGACCTGAATAAAATTAGGCTGTAAACTGCATGGCTGTCTATGCAAAGGGTCCCACTCATAATCTTTACAAATCATGACTCTAAATTTCATTGCTCTGGGACAAAGTCCTAGGTCATGAACACCAGGGGTGATATTCAAGATATTTAACTATGACCACTGACCAATTACAGTGGATGTGGGTATTAGGGCTGGATGATGGAGATAGTGGGGGCCACTCAGAGAGCGTGGGGCAGTAGCTGTTTGCCAGCTAGAATGGAAGTATTATATTAACAAGTGGTACAGTCATACCAGTGTATATACCTGGTATGAGATCAGACGCACACCAGACATTGTCATGCAATTTGAGGGAAAGAGGAGTTGAGTCAGGGGAGGGTCTCAAAGTATCAGTGTGGAAGCACCAAGAAGAAACCAACCCAGAGTCTGGCCGGTGGACAGGGGACTTTTAGGGGTCCTGATCCAACTCTGACAGGCATGGAGGCTCAGCACGGCTCGAGGTCTTTCTCTAGAGTATTAACTCACAACCTGGGCTCCTATGAGAATCATCTGGAGACCTTTTAAACAGTGTCTGCACCTGCGTCCCAATCCAGGCCAGTCAAATCAGAATATCTGCAGGCGGGGCTTAGGCAGCAAGCATGTTAAAAGCGCCCAGATGATTCTAATGGTATCTACATTGAGAAGCCCTAGGGAGAACCCATTTTGCTTTGAGCAGGATTGCATCCAGTCCTGAAGGAGATAAGTAAAATGAAGATACTGTGGAGCATCTGCAAACATGCCTTCTTGTGTTGCTTGAGGAAAAGCAGAGAGAAGCAGCAGCAGCAACTCCCGTTTTTTGAGCACTCATTAAAGCACATGACTTCATGTAATCCACTAATTATTATCCTGGTAGACTTTGTTCCCTTTATACACGTGAGCAAACTGAGGCTCAGAATCACATGGTTACATGTGTGATTACTCAAGATCACACAGTTCATAAGGGGAAGAAGTCCTCCTTTTCAGAGGATGAGCGTTCTTCATGTGACAGTCCTGGAAACCTTCAGTTTCTTATTGCAAACAGAATTGCAAAACCTGAAGTTTGGAAAAGAGACTTCCATGTTCCCACAACGTATGGCCCAAGAGAACAACGTTAAAAGTCATACTTCGGGGCTTCCCTGGTGGTGCAGTGGTTGAGAGTCCGCCTGCCAATACAGGGGACACGGGTTCGTGTCCTGGTCCAGGAAGATCCCACATGCTGCGGAGCGTCTGGGCCCGTGAGCCATGGCCGCTGAGCCTGCGTGTCTGGAGCCTGTGCTCCACAACAGGAGAGGCCACAACAGTGAGGGGCCCACGTACCACAAAAAAAAAAAAAAAAAAGTCATACTTTGTATTCTTAGCATATTTTTTTCCATTTTGATTATTGTTATTTTTGGTGTAGTTCTAACAAGATTGCTTATCTGGTTTCCCAGTTGTCAGATTAGAGGCAGAAAATCAGAAAATGGAGAGGAGTTCATCAAGGCAGGAGCATTAAAATGGCACTAAGTTAGAGGCAGAACTTCAGAGTGAAGGAGGAAACAGCTTCCTCCTCTGAGATGAGTGTGTTGAACTGGTTAATCTCTGAGTTCCCTTCCAGCTCTAAAATTCAATGTATTTAAGATAAAATTTATAAAAAGCTGCCAAAAACACATACAAGAATGAGAAAAACCTAGAAATCTGGACCCAGTCTGGAGGAAATAATCCTAGAGAAACCAATAGCTCTTGAGAGCATGTGAGAGCTGTGTCACAGGCAGCAGAATACTTGATTCTTTGGATGATGGCACTGAGTCATCAGGAAAGCATTAGATTTTGTTCTGCAGATGCTGTTTCAGGATGCAAAGAAAGCACATTACTTTTGAAAGATTTAATTCAGAAATGCTTATCAAAATGTTTGCTGCCCAAACGTGTACTGTTTGAACAAGCTGCTCAGTGGGACATCTTCCTTGATATATTTTCCGTGGTTTTATGGGGGTTTTGTTCCTCAGTGGAATAATTCAGATAGTTACGACAATATCTTGCATCTACTGGTTTATACTAATTCAAAGTATTTTTCCATCCTAGATTCTAGTTGGTACTTTGACAAGATTTCTAGTTCTTGTTATGGTGTGTGCTTGGTACGAAGCATTCTTGCAGTGCTTCTCACATGGCTTTATGGTGAGCTGACTATGAGTCTGTTAGACTCACGGCTACTTGAGAGCAAGGACTGGGTCTTCTTCAGTTTAGTTTCCTTTGAATATCGATAAATGTGTGTTAGACCAGCAAATCAGCAAATGAATGAACTGCAAAAGGATAAAGTTCCTCAGTGGCCCTGCCCCTAAATCCTGTAGATTTGTCTTTCACAAGGCAGTGTCTCTTGTTTACCTTTCTTTCATGCCCATCACCCCTCCCCTGTTTTTTTTACTGCACTCCAAAACAACCACTGAAAAATAAATCCCCACATGCTGGTTGTAGAAAGTTTAGAAAATACATAAATGAATACACGTGAAAAGGAAAAAAAAATCACCAGGAGTCCTGTTATCCAGAAATAACCATCACTGACCGTTAGGGGGTATCCTTCCAGTCTTTTTTCCTAGACATTTCTTATATAACCCAGGTGTCAGCTGCCACTCAGCCTCGTCTCTGAGCTTCCCCAGAAGAATCCACTTGCACAGAAGTATTTATAAGCCATTTCTAATGTATTGTAAATTTTCTTTGGCAATGGAGTTTTTGTTTTCCTTTTAATCCTCCTCTCGCTTTTGTGGGCTCCCATCTTACTAGATCCTGCCTTCTTCCACCTACCTCTTTCCTAGACTTCTACTATCTTATGGAAGATACTATTTTATTTTTCATTATTCAGAGAACTTTTAAGCTTTTGCGCTCATACCATCAGTTTACTTAGTAAATTGTGGTAGTGGAGGTGGTTGAGGGAGGTGATAATTTTTTTTCTCTTACATATCAATGTCTTTCGAAAGTGGGTTCATGCTTATTTTTCTCCCCCCATTTAAAAAACTGTGGTAGGGTACAAATAAAATTTACAATCTTGACCATTATTAACTGTACACTTCTCTTCATCTTGCAAAACTGAAATTCTGTACCCATTAAATAACTGTCCATTCTTCTCTCTCCTCAGCCCCTGGCAACCACCATTCTATTTTCTGTCTATGAATTTGACAACTGCAGGTACCACATCTGTGTGGAAATCAGACAGCATTTGTCTTTTTGGAAATGTTTTATCTGTCTCAGCATTATGTCCTCAAGGTACATCCATGTTGTAACGTGTCGGAATAACCTTCCTCTTTAAGGCTGGATAATATTTCATTGTATGGATATATCACATCTTGATGCATTCCTCTGTTGATGGACACTTGGGTTGCTTCCACCTTTTGGCTATTGTGAATAATACTGCTTTGAACATGGGTATACACATGTCTCTTCAAGACCCTGCTTTCTGTTCTTTTGGGTGTATAACCAGAAGTGAAATTGCTGGGTTATATGCTAATTCTATTTTTAAATTTTTGAGGAACCACCATACTATTTTCCACAGCAGCTGCACCATTTTAAATTCTCACTGTAGATAGAATTTTATGTCTTGCTGTTTTCATTTAAAATTATTTTGGGTGCAGTTACCCCACAATTAAGTCATTTTTCAAAAGTATGTCTTTTGGAGACTGCATAATTGTGTACCATAATTTATGTAGTTATTTCCCTATTTATTGATATATTCAGGTTATTTCTGGGTTTTGACTGTTATTAAAGAGTATGATGAAAATACTTGTTGGTGTCTTCCTGCCACCGCTGCCGCCACTGTCACTGCCGCTGCTACCGCTGCTGCTGCTGAGGCTGAGGAGTTTGCCGAAGCCCTGGCCTCAGAATCAGCCCAGTCTTACCGCCCGCACTACAGGCACCAGCTCCGGGAGCACTGACCACTCTGACCGGTGCAGAAGCAGGAGCTGCCTCAGCCTGTGGAGCAGCGGGGATGGCGCCGGCTCCCCTTGCCCTCCCTAACCGCTTCCTTTCATCGTCTCAGTCATGGGAAATGTGGCAACCGCCAAGAAAGGCAGCAAGGTGGAGAGCGTTTGCTTTAGACAAGTGTTTTAATACCTCCAAGCTGTACTATAAAACTGAGAAGGATGAATTTGATAAAGAGGCTGTGGTCTTTTCCAGCTTTATAATTCAATGATTCCCATACACTTATTAAAAGAAAGAAGGTATATTTAAAAAGTAACAAGACTTGGGAATAAATTATAGAAGGCTCTCACAAAATTATGTGGGTAGAGAAGTGGCAAGTGAGCCTCAGTGTGAGCAAATACAAGAAAATGTATTTAGGGGAAATTATTGATCTGTACTTAAAGAATGATAGCCTCTGATCCACCAAAGGGCAGACAGCAGAAGCAAGAAGAACTACAGTCCTGTAGCCTGTGGAACAAAAACCACATTCACAGAAAGACAGAGAAAATGAAAAGGCAGAGGACCATGTACCAGATGAAGGAACATGATAAAACCCCAGAAAAGTAACTAAATGAAGCGGAGATAGGCAACCTTCCAGAAAAAGAATTCAGAATAATGATAGTAAAGATGATCCAGGACCTCGCAAAAAGAATGGAGGCAAAGATTGAGAAGACGCAAGAAATGTTTAACAAAGACCTAGAAGAACTAAAGAACAAACAAACAGAGATGAACAATACAGTAACTGAAAGGAGAAATACACTAGAAGGAATCAATAGCAGAATAACTAAGGCAGAAGAACTGATAAATGACCTGGAAGACAGAATGGTGGATTTCACTGCTGCAGAACAGAATAAAGAAAAAAACAAAGAAAAGAGATGAAGACAGTGTAAGAGAATTCTGGGGCAACATTAAACTCAACAATATTCACATTATAGGGGTCCCAGAAGGAGAAGAGAGAGAAAAAGGACCCAAGAAGATATTTGAAGACATTATAGTTGAAAACTTCTCTAACATGGGAAAGGAAATAGCCACCCAAGTTCAGGAATTGCAGAGAGTCCCAGGCAGGATAAACCCAAGGAGAAACACACCAAGACACATAGTAATCAAACTGAAAAAAATTAAAGACAAAGAAAAATTATTAAAAGCAACAAGGGAAAAATGACAAATAACATTCAAGGGAATTCCCATATGGTTAACAGCTGATTTCTCAGCAGAAACTCTACAAGCCAGAAGGGAGTGGCATGATATATTTAAAGTGATAAAGGGAAGAACCTACAACCAAGATTACTCAACCTGGCAAGGATCTCATTCAGATTTGATGGAAAAATCAAAAGCTTTACAGACAAGCAAAAGCTAAGAGAATTCAGCACCACCAAAACAGTTCTACAACAAATGCTAAAGGAACTTCTCTAAGTGGGAAACACAAGAGAAGAAAAGGACCTACAAAAACAAACCTCAAAAAATTAAGAAAATGGTAATAGGAACTTACATATTGATAATTACCTTACATGTGAATGGATTAAATGCTCCAACCAAAAGACACAGACTGGCTGAATGGATACAAAAACAAGATCCATATATATGCTGTCTACAAGAGACCCACTTCAGGCCTAGGGACACATACAGACTGAAAGTGAGGGGATGGAAAATGATAGTCCATGCAAATGGAAATCAGAAGAAAGCTGGGGTAGCAATACTCATATCAGATAAAATAGACTTTAGTATAAAGAATGTTACAAAAGACAAGGCAGGACACTACATAATGATCAAGGGATCGACCCAAGAAAAAGATATAATAATTTAAAATTTTTATGCACCCAACATATGAGCACCTCGATACATAAGGCAAATGCTAAAAACCATGAAAGGGGAAATCGACAGTAACACAATAATAGTAGGGGACTTTAACACCCCACTTACACCAAGGGAAAGATCATCCAAACAGAAAATAAATAAGGAAACACAAGCTTTAAATGACACAAGAGACCAGATAGATTTAATGGATATTTATAGGACATTCCATCCGAAAACAGCAGATTACACTTTCTTCTCAAGTGCACCCAGAACATTCTCCAGGATAGATTACGTCTTGGGTCACAAATCAAGCCTCAGTAAATTTAAGAAAATTGAAATCATATCAAGCATCTTTTCTGACCACAACACTATGAGATTATAAATAAATTACAGGGAAAAAACCCGTAGAAAGCAGAAACACATGGAGGCTAAACAGTATGTTACTAAATAACCAAGAGATCACTGAAGAAATCAAAGGGGAAATCAAAAAATACCTAGAGACAAATGGCAACAAAAACATGACAACCAAAACCTATGGGATGCAGCAAAAGCCGTTCTACGATGGAAGTTTATAGCAATGCAATCCTACCTCAGGAAACAAGAAAAACCTCAAATAAACAATCTGACCTTACACCTAAAGGAACTAGAGAAAGAAGAACAAACAAAACCCAAAGTTCACAGAAGGAAAGAAACCATAAAGCTCAGAGCAGAAATAAATGAAATAGAAACAAAGAAAACAATAGCAAAGATCAATAAAACTAAAAGGTGGTTCTTTGAGAAGATAAACGAAATTGATAAACCTTCAGCCAAACTTTCAAGAAAAGAAGGGAGAGGACTCAAATCAATAAAATTAGAAATGAGAAAAGAGAAGTTACAATGAACATGGAAGAAATACAAAGCATCCTAAGAGACTACTACAAGCAACTCTATGCCAATAAAATGGACAACCTGGAAGAAATGGACAATTCTTAGAAAGGTATAACCTTCCAAAACTGAACCAGGAAGAAATAGAAAATATAAACAGACCAATCACAATCCCTGAAATTGATTAAAACTGTACCAACAAACAAAAGTCCAGGACCAGATGGCTTCACAGGTGAATTCTATCAAACATTTAGAGAGGAGCTAACACCCATCCTTCTCAAACTCTTGCAAAAAACTGCAGAGGAAGGAACACTCCCAAACTCATTCTGTGAGGCCACCATCACCCTGATACCAAAACCAGACAAAGATACTACAAAAAAAAAATTACAGACCAATATCACTGATGAATATAGATGCAAAAATCCTCAACAAAATACTACCAAACAGAATCCAACAACACATTAAAAGGATCATATACCATGATCAAGTGGGATTTATCCCAGGGCTGCAAAGATTCTTCAATATATGCAAATCAATCAATGTGATAAACCACATTAATAAATTGAAGAATAAAAGCCATATCATCTCAATAGATGCAGAAAAAGCTTTTGACAAAATTCAACACCCATTTATGATAAAAACTCTCCAGAAAGTGGGCATAGAGGGAACTTACCTCAACATAATAAAGGCCATATATGAGAAACCCAAAGCAAACATCAAACTTAATGGTGAAAACCTAAAACATTTCCTCTAAGATCAGGAACAAGACAAGGATGTCCACTCTCACTCCTGTTATTCAACATAGTTTTGGAAGTCCTAGCCATGGCATTCAGAGAAGAAAAAGAAATAAAAGGAATACAAATTGGAAAAGAAGAAGTAAAACTGTCACTGTTTGCAGATAATGTGATACTAAACATAGAGAAGCCTAAAGATGCCACCAGAAAACTACTAGAGCTAACCAATGAATTTGGTAAAGTTGCAGGATACAAAATTAATGCACAGAAATCTCTTGCATTCCTATACACTAACAATGAAAGATCAGAAAGAGAAATGAAGGAAATAATCCCAATCACCATTGCAACAAAAAGAATAAAATACTTAGGAATAAACCTATCTATGGAGGTAAAGGACCTGTACTCAGAATATAAGACACTGATGAAAGAAATCAAAGATGACACAAACAGATGGAGAGATATACCATGTTCTTGGATTGGAAGAATCAATATTGTGAAAATGACTATACTACCCAAAGCAATCTGCAGATTCAATGCAATCCCTACCCAATTACCAATGGCATATTTCGCAGAACTAGAACAAAAAATCTTAAAATTTGTATGGAGACAAAATAGACCCTGAATAGCCAAAGCAATCTTGATGGAAAAAAACGGAGCTGGAGGAATCAGGGTCCCTGACTTCAGACTATACTACAAAGCAACAGTAATCAAGACAATATGGTACTGGCACAAAAACAGAAATATAGATTAATGGAACAGGATAGAAAGCCCAGAGATAAACCCACACACCTATGGTCAACTAATCTATGACAAACGAGGCAAGGTTATACAAAGGAGAAAAGACAGTCTCTTCAGTAAGTCGTGTTGGGAAAACTGGACGGCTACATGTAAAAGAATGAAATTAGAACACTCCCTAACACCATACACAAAAATAAACTCAAAATGGATTAAAGACCTAAATGTAAAAACGGACGCTATAAAACTCTTAGAGGAAAACATAGGAAGAACACTCATTGACATAAATCACAGCAAGATCTTTTTTGATCCACCTCCTAGAGTAATGGAAGTAAAAAAAGTGAACAAATGGGATCTAATGAAACTTAAAATCTTTTGCACAGCAAAGGAATCTACAAACAAGACGAAAAGACCACCCCCAGAATGGCAGAAAATATTTGCAAATGAATCAACAGACAAAGGATTAATCTCCAAAATATATAAATAGCTCATGCAGCTCAATATTAAAAAAACAAACACAAACAACCCAATGAAAAAATGGGCAGAAGACCTAAATAGACATTTCTCCAAAGAAGACATACAGATGGCCAAGAGGCACATGAAAAGCTACTCAACATCACTAATTATTAGAGAAATGCAAATCAAAACTACAATGAGGTATTACCTCACACCTGTTAGAATGGGCATCATCAGAAAGTCTACAAACAACAAATGCTGGTGAGGGTGTGGAGAAAAGGGAACCCTCTTGCACTGTAGATGGGAATGTAAATTGATACAGCCACTATGGAGAACAGTATGGAGGTTGCTTGAAAAACTAAAAATAGAATTACCGTATGACCCAGCAATCCCACTACTGGGCATATACCCAGAGAAAGCCATAATTCAAAAAGACACATGCATCCCAACGTTCACTGCAGCACTATTTACAATAGCCAGGTCATGGAAGCATTCTAAATGCCTATCGATAGATGAATGAATAAAGAAGGTGAGGTATATATATATATAATGGAAAGTTACTCAGCCATGAAAAGGAACGAAATTGGGTCATTTGTAGAGACATGGATGGACCTAGAAACTGTCATACGGAGTGAAGTAAGTCAGAAAGAGAAAAACAAATATCGTATATTAACGCATATATGTGGAATCTAGAAAAATGGTACAGATGAACCAGTTTGCAAGGCAGAAATAGAGACACAGATGTAGAGAACAAATGGATGGACACTAAGTGGGGAAAGCGGGGGTGGTGATGGTGGTGATGGTGGGATGAATTGGGAGATTGGGATTGACATATGTGCACTAACATGTATAACATAGATAACTACTAGGAACCTGCTCTATAAAAAAATAAAATAAAATTCGAAAATACTTGTTTGCTGCTATGATTATTTTCTCAGGGTAATCTCCTGTAAGTAGAAATTATAGGAGTTTGTTATTTTTAATACTTACTGTATATATTGCCACATTCTTCGGAAAGATAATACCAGTTTAGTTTCCACCACCAAGAGTATGTGAGAGTATGTTTCATTGAATTCTTGTCAACACTTGGTAGTATCATTTAAAAAAAAATTGTTTTTTAAACTTCGACAATTTAAGAAACAAACATGGCATTCTATTTTATTTTGTCGTTTTGATTAGAGATGTCCTCCTTTTATCATATCTTATCTGGCCTTCTATTTCTTCTTTTGTGAATTGTCTTTGCCTGTGTGTTCATCTTCATTTTACTGATTTGGAAATAACTTTTATTTCTGATTATAAAAATACTGTGTTCATTGTAGAAAATTTGGGGTATACAAAAAAATATAAAGGAAGTAAAATTTTACTTTTACGACTTAGAGATAAATACCATTAAAATAGTGAATATTCAAGGAATCTTTTTTCTTTGTATCTCAGTATCTATACTAATTAAAAATTAAGTCATAAGAGCTCTCTATATTTGGAGGCTAATCCCTTTTTTGTCATATATTTTGCAGATGTATTTTTCTGATTTATTGTTTGCTTTTTATTTTTGTGTAGTTTTTTTTTTTTGTTTTTTTTTTTTGCGGTACGCGGGCCTCTCACTGTTGTGGCCTCTCCCGTTGCGGAGCACAGGCTCCGGACGTGCAGGTTCAGCAGCCATGGCTCACAGGCTCAGCTGCTCCATGGCATGTGGGATCTTCCCGGACCGGGGCACGAACCCATGTCCCCTGCATCAGCAGGCGGACTCTCAACCACTGCACCACCAGGGAAGCCCTGTGTAGTATTTTTAATACTGTCAAAACTATCTTGTTTTATTTCTTAGATTGCATTTTTGCTTAGGATGTCTTTATCTTTTGATAATTTAAATATTTGTGAATTATTTTAGCTATTTTGTGGATTTTTTTTTTTTTTTTTACAGTCAGTTCTTTCATTATTTTCGTTGTTGTAGTAAGGTTTAATACATACTGAGGTCTGTTTCTGGGCTATTATCCTACCTGATTAATTATCAATTCTTATACCACTATCTTGCTGTTAATTTTTTATTATCTGATAAGACCATTTATTTCCTTTCCAAAATTTATTGGCTAAGATCATCTAGGTATTCTTCTAGATGAGCTTTAGAATTACTTGACTCATTTTGAGAAAACAAATATCCTATTATATTTCGAAGATACAATTTCTTTATAAACTTTTACTTTTTAATGACTAATATCTTGCCTGATCATTTTGGGATTATTAATTATGCTTTTAAAAATTATACTTATTTTAAAGTCTCTCCCTGTTTGTTCCAATAATTCTTCCTCTGGTGTTAGGTCTTGTTGAGTTTGGTGATTTTGGTTGTCCCCAAATGTTTTGGAGTTCTTGGTTGTGGACTCATCTTGCCTGTCTGCTAATGGTGTCTCTTTCACTGAAGCAGCCCAGTAATGATGAGGGAGGGAGTATGCATTTCCAGTGGGCTGTTCTACTGGTCAGTGTTTGGGGCACAGGGGTGAGTGGGGAGTGACAGGTTTTGCCTGTCTGTTCCTACTGTGATAACTATCTCCCCTCAGATCACACTATTGGTTGCCCTGGATCCCTCTCCTATATCCATTCTACTTCTTAGCTTAGAACACCCCCAGAAGCTCTACCACATTGTTCAGCAGTCATTTTCTCTGAGTATTTTGGACTGTGGTTCCTCTTTTCATCTTATCCAGTATACTTTCTATCTTTAAGGTATTCCATATGAGTTTTGGTTCACTGAAGGTTCCCCTTCTTGCTTTCCAACACTGTTATGGGTTTTTAAAAAAATACTCTTTTATACATCAAGGAATTAGCATATAAGTGTTAAGGCCACAGTTTACACTGGTCTGCAATTCTGAGCTGATCTTATTTTTGTTTTTTAAAAAATTTGTTTTTAATATAATTAAACTTTTCACTAGCTATATATTAGCATGTGTGTATATATATATATATTAGATATGTTGACATACAACTATATTATATAAATAAATTTATTTTTTTATTGATTCAGGTACCTGAATCCAAGCCCCAGAACTTTATTTTATTTTTTAAAATTTTTATTGGAGTATAGTTGATTTACAATGTTGTGTTATTTTCAGGTGTACAGCAAAGTGAATCAGTTATATATATACATATATCCACTTTGTTTTCTATGTCTGTAACTATATTTCTGTTTTGTAGATAAGTTCATTTGTACCCCCTTTATAGAGTCCACATATAAGCGATATCATATGATATTTGTCTTTCTCTGTCTGACTTATTTCACTCAGTATGACAATCTCTAGTTTCATTCGTGTGGCTGCAAATGGCATTACATTGTTCTTTTTTATGGCTGAGTAATATTCCACTGTATATATGTACCACATCTTCTTTATCCATTCCTCTCTTGATGGACATTTAGGTTGCTTCCATGTCCTGGCTATTGTAAATAGGGCTGCAATGAACATTGGAGTGCATGTATCTTTTCAAATTAATGTTTTCTCCAGATATATGCCCAGGAGTAGGATTGCTGGGTCATATGGTAGTTCTATTTTTAGTTTTTTAAGGAACCTCCATATCGTTCTCCATAGTGGCTGTACCAATTTACATTCCCACCAACAGCGTAGGAGGGTTCCCTTTTCCCCACACCCTCTCCAGCATTTATTGTTTGTAGATTTTTTGATGATGGCCATTCTGGCCTGTGTGAGGTGATATCTCATTGTAGGGGTTTTTTTTTAATTATTTATTTATTTTTGGCTGTGTTGGGTCTTCGTTTCCATGCGAGAGCTTTCTCTAGTTGCGGCAAGCGGGGGCCACTCTTCATCGCGGTGCTCGAGCCTCTCACTATCACGGCCTCTCTTGTTGCGGATCACAGGATCCAGACGTGCAGGCTCATTACTTGTGGCTCATGGGCCTAGTTGCTCTGCGGCATGTGGGATCTTCCCAGACCAGGACTCGAACCCGTGTCCCCTGCATTGGCAGGCAGATTCTCAACCACTGCGCTACCAGGGAAGCCCTCATTGTAGTTTTGATTTGCATTTCTCTAATAATTAGTGATGTTGAGCATCTTTTTATGTGCTTTTTGGCCATCTGTATGTCTTCTTTGGAGAAATGTCTACTTAGATCTTTTGCCCATGTTTTGATTGGGTTGCTTGTTTTTTTTGATATTGAGCTGCATGAGCTGTTCGTATATTTTGGAGAGTAATCCTTTGTTGGTTGCTTTGTTTGCAAATATTTTCTCCCATTCTGAGGGTTGTCTTTTCATTTTGTTTATGGTTTCCTTTGCTGTGCAACAGCTTTTACGTTTAATTAGGTCCCATTTGTTTATTTTTGTTTTTATTTTCATTACTCTAGGAGGTGGATCAAAAAAGATCTTGCTGCGATTTATGTCAAGGCATGTTCTTCTGCCTATGTTTTCCTCTAAGAGTTTTATAGTGTCTGTTCTTACATTTAGGTCTTTAATCCATTTTGAGTTTATTTTGTGCATGGCCTTAGGGGATGTTCTAATTTCATTATTTTACATGTAGCTGTCCAGCTTTCCCAGCACCACTTATTGAAGAGGCTCTCTTCTCCACTGTATATTCTTGCCTCCTTTGTTATAGATTAGGTGGCCATAGGTGCGTTGGTTTATATCTGGACTTTTTGTTCTGTTCCACTAATCTATATTCTGTTTTTGTGCCAGTACCATACTGTTTTGATGACTGTAGCTTTGTAGTATAGTCTGAAGTCAGGGACCCTGATTCCTCCAGCTCCATTTTTCTTTCTCAAGATTGATTTGGCTATTCAGGGTCTTTTGTGTTTCCGTATATATTGTAAATTTTTTTGTTCTAATTCTGTGAAAAATGCCATTGGTAATTTGATAGGGATTGCATTGAATCTGTAGATTCCTTTGGGCAGTATGGTCATTTTCATAAATAAATTAACATTAAACTATACTTGTATTCCTGGGATTAACCTCCTCTGTGGTCATTATGAATGATTCTTTTAGTTTATTTTAAAAATGTTTGTCAATATTTTGTTGTGATTTTCACATATGTACTTCATGACACTAATAATTACTTGTTTAATGGCTAGACTGTAAGTACCAGGAAGACAGAGAACATATTTTTTCTTATGTTTTAGCATAGTGCCTGGTAGATAAGGGATATTAAAATTAAAGACATGGGACTGGTCCATAGTTAATTTCAGCAATTTTTTTTTTTATAGGATTTACTCTTTTTTTTTCTTAATTAATTTATTTATTTAGGGCTGTGTTGGGTCTTCGTTTCTGTGCGAGGGCTTTCTCTAGTTGTGGCAAGCGGGGGCCACTCTTCATCACGGTGCGTGGGCCTCTCACTATTGCGGCCTCTCTTGTTGCAGAGCACAGGCTCCAGACGCGCAGGCTCAGTAGTTGTGGCTCATGGGCCTAGTTGCTCCGCGGCATGTGGGATCTTCCCAGACCAGGGCTTGAACCCATGTCCCCTTCATTAGCAGGCAGATTCTCAACCACTGCGCCACCAGGGAAGCCCCTCAGCAATTTGTTTTTAATGGGAGCTCGTTTTCTCAGATATTAGAATTATATTAGATTTATAGAATGAATTGGTTGGTTTTACATCTTTTTGTCCATATTAGAACATCTGGTTCTGGAGCCTTTTTCTTCCCTTTAATTTTTCAGTTTCTTTCACTACTAATTAGTCTCTTTACACTGTGTACTTCTTTGGGGGGGTTATCTGTGAAATTTATATTTTCCTATAGACATTTCAGGTCAGCTGAATTGTATACCCTACTTCATCTGAAATTAATATGGCCATCTGCTTTTTTAAAATTAGTGTTTGCCTAGTGACTCTGTTTATCCTTTAACTCTTTGTGATTTTAATAGATGTGTTTATTTTAAGCTATCTCTTGTTGAATATTTTTAAAGATAATCTGAGGGTTCTTGTTAATAGTTAGATTATTTACTTAAGTGATTTTATAAGTCTTACGTCTTTGTTTTTCATGACGGGTGGTTATTTTTGTGGGAAGCAGGGAGTGGCTGCTACTGGAATGTTGGCCAGTTGTCATTTTCTGTGACATTTTCTTGTACAACTCTGAACTTTC
This sequence comes from Orcinus orca, assembly GCF_937001465.1. Classification (NCBI taxonomy): domain Eukaryota; kingdom Metazoa; phylum Chordata; class Mammalia; order Artiodactyla; family Delphinidae; genus Orcinus; species Orcinus orca. Next base: position 55,204,461 of record NC_064572.1, on the reverse strand, counting down.
TGACTTTGGTTTCCTTCCCTTCGGACTGTTTTGGTTATATCCATCCTCCTGATTTTCCCCAAACACTACTTTGATCATTCATTTCCCCTTTGAGAATCTCCCCGTTGTCTCCAGAATAAACTTAAGACCCCTTAGGTGGTGTTTAGAGCCCTCTAACCGTAAGGTGTATCTTCTATTGTTTCTCGTTAAGCCCGTTCACAAATTATTATTCCGCTGAATGAGTCTTTGTATCCCTCCTACTCCCTCCACAAACCTGCCTTGTAGTTTTTTGTGTTTGAACTTTGTTCAAGATTTTATTCACGTTTGGATATTATTTTCCATGTATCCAAATGCTAGTGAGTATCCTCGGCTCAAGTTGGACCGACTCCACTGAGTCTTCCCTTATTAACAGCAGGAAGTGGGCTTCCCCTGCTGTGTGAGGGAAGGCAGAGAAAGGGACAGGAAGGTGCCCATGGGTAGATATGATCATCTGCATCGTGGTTCTTGGGATGGATGGGGCATTCATGGTGTTCACTGTATTTGTAAAGATAAATAAAATAAATGAAAAGGAGAGTCATACATGGAGCAATGTTGATAATGTGTTATAAATGAAGAATTATGATTATTTCCATCTGGTATGGCTGTAGCCAAAAAAAAGTCTTCTATTTATAGACTTTATCTGTTATCTCCCCAATTAGACATAGAGGTCTTAGAACCAGGGACTTGGTGTTGCTTTATTTTTAATCCCCCACTGGACCCTGCAAGAAGATAAGCTTGGCTCGGAAGTCAAGAAACTTAAATATTGGAATCATGCTATCATGTTTATAGTCCTAGCACTGAGAACTTGTGTGATGAACTTGTTTGACACTTAAAAAAATTTTTTTTTAGTGTTTTTTGAGTTAAAAAATGGTTTCATGGTCAGTTTCATTTCATCCTTTCAACAGAGTCATCTAACCTTTATGGGTCATAGATGCCTTTGAAAATGAGGAATTGGAGTTACATGATTTTATGGTTTCTTCCCTCTTCAAAGTTCTTAATTTCATGATGTATTTTTTGTAGACTATACCGAAAGCAGACTTGGAGATTTCTCAGGTAAATACCAAAGAATTATAGGGAGCAGCTGTGACTAGATACTTCAAATTTGAAGAATTAAAACTCTTGTCAAATACTGGAATAATTTTCACATTTGTGAGGAAAGATCAAGAAACAGGAGGATTATCAAGCTTCAGTTTACTGGAAATGATAATGATATCTTGACTGAAAGAAAAAACTGGAAGGGAATATCAACAGTTCACTTTAAACATTTTCTCTTTGGGCTCATTAGATATAGGATAAATACCAAATGTACATCTTTATTCTAGGTGCAGTTTTAAGGGCTACAACATATTTTAATTTAAGCTAGCCTTATCTCAGGTTGTTCTCTCTCCTCCCCTTCCCCCTTCAGTGCATGTGAACAGAAAAGTATATACACACACTGGACCATGCATTTTTCTTGAACATTTCCTGAATCTGCTACCTTGAGTCTTTCCATTTAACCCTCCTATTGAATTCTATTCAGTATTCAATGTGCAACTTCAATACTAATTATTTATATAACTTTTCCTTTAACTTCCCAGTTCAAATTGATCATCCCCCAATCTACTTCCTCATTCCTTCAGGTATTATATATAATTACACACACACACACACACACACACACACACACACACACACACACACTTTGGTGGCACTTCCCGTGTACTGCCTTATTGTAAATGTGCATATGTCTGTCTTTTCTAGATTTAAAGCTTGTGGACAGGTACTTGGTAATATTTTTCTTTGTGTCCCACCTAGGAATCATAATAGTTACTGGCCTATGGTAATTGCTCACTAAAGAGAATAGCTTGGAACAAAGTTTTCTGAACCCCCCTCTTTTAAATGAAATATTATGTAAGATTCAAATATGAAGAAGAGATTAAAGGGACATTTTGTTAGTATAAGCTGTTAGTTTGAATTTGCGACATTCGATTACTATAAAGTCATTCAAAAGATCAATGAGGCTGATTTAATAAACTTCCAATGAAATTTGTGTTTATAGAAAACAGTTCTAGTCACATCAATCTAAGCATCCGATTTAATTTTCTCTCTCTTTTCATTCTGTGTCTCTCTGTATCTCTTTCTCTCTCTCATATACACACACACTCTCTCTTTACATGGTATCCAGAAAATCTGGGTTCACACAGATGAGTAGCTGCACATGGTAGTATCTTTTAATAGCTTGCTCTTCAATTTAACTGTTACAGTAGCTCAAAAGAGTAGGAAATGCTCATTTCAAATTAATATCACAGCAAGTAACAACTGCATGCAATTATTAATTGTTAAGTGTTCAGTTTAAAGAGTCAATTAATGTGTTCCTTGGCCATCTTAATTTGTCACCATTTAGCAGAAAATACCATATGAATGTATCTTGTCATTTAATTGAGAGGAGCACACGTCTGTTGTGCTGTATTGGCTTGTATGATTTTATGTGAGTAGACATGGGTAGGTCTGAATTTTAGCAAAACAAAACAAGAAAAGACCTGCAGTCTTCTTAATCAGCATCACATTCCCAAGAAGTTCAAATATATCCACAAGGAAACTTTATCATGAGGGCTCCAGAAAAAGGCAGAGGTAACCAGGCAGCACAAATTAAATCATTTGGGGTCTGCTTTTTGTTAAAATTTGATAGAGAACACAAGTGAGTGTGGCTGATGCTCTATAGCACAGTTCCAAAAAAATGATTGATATATTTTAACAATGAAATTTGAACCAAATATTTGCAGAACCCTGGTAGCCATGTTTGACTACTCACACAACTAGGATAAAAGATGTTGGCATTGGAAAGTTTCATCATGTCTAACCCTTTCATTTTTCCAGATAGGAATCGCAATGGTGTGTGAAAGTCTCCAGCACAATGTTTAGTGTCTGCATTAAATGTTTATTTTCTTGAACTAATGAATAAATAAATGAGATAAGAGAAAGAATGGTAAGTGTTAATACTTATTGAATATTTACCATATGCCAGACACTCTGCTAAGTGCTTATAACAAACCTGGGATTGTACTATTATTATTCCCATTTTACAGATAAGAAAACTGAGGCATAAAGAGCTCAAGTAACACGTTCAATGTTGCCCAGCTTATACATGGCGGAGCATGGATTTAAATTCTGGCTCTGTGATCTCCCTAAATCCAAACATTTAACCATGGCACTATACCAGCGAGATGCATTTAGCAAGCACAGTGCTGTCTCTAGTGGCTTATTTTTGTTTAATTGTAGCTGATTTTATGCAACCATGCAAGGCTGATCTTTCTGTTTTATTCATCATTTTCATTGAACTACAGTGATTCTTAATTGTCTGTTAACCTTCAGCCGTACATTTGCCAAGAGCATTTAAAGAAAGAGATCATGTCTGGGCACTTGGATTTATAAAGTAGGTTTGATGTTCCCAGTGAGCCTTTCCGCATTCTTTTCAGTTCAGGCAGATGCACTGATGTGTGTGGGGTGTCCTTACTGACAGTTTTATCGTGGGCAGAACAGACAAAAATAGCATTGAAAACCAAAGTCCTTGGTTATTTCTTCTACTTTACATTTCAGTGATGGTTGATTTTGTAGCTCAGCAGGACTAGTTTTGAAGACCATACAGGAAAAAAAAATCACAAAAGGAGAGTCAAAGTAAAGGCCTTGAGAATTGCTGGGTCTTTATGCTGCTTTGAAGAGCTTTTTGTTGTGCAATAATACAAATAGCTTAGAAAGAAGGAAATACTATTTGTTTAAATGCTCATTGTTTACTTCTCGTTTCAGTAGTTATTTAGCTGGTGGATGTACTGAGAAACTTCATAAGGAAGGCCTCATATTCTCTGTGGGAGAAGGATGTCAGTACATAGTTATAGTATGATATGATATGATATGATATGATAATGTTACTTCTCAGGTGCTATAGGATCTCAGTAATGAGAGTGAGCAGCTGGAGGTGGGGCACAGAAGGGAAGAGCTTCACAGTGGAGGTGACACTTGAGCCAAGGTATTGAAGGATGAATAGGAGTTTACTAGGTTAGGAAGTGGGGATTAGAAGGGCACAGACTCTTCCTGACATTTGCATTTTGGCCCATGACAGTGTTTCCCAGCATTTTTCATTGACTTCTTCTCTTTCTTTATCTTCACTTTATGTCAGAGGGGAAAAGCAACCGCAAGTGACTAACTGAAATAAGATACTCTTATTTTTTCTATTATTTTTGATAAGAGGTCTTAAAAAAGCAGTTAATTCAGTTTGTTTGGTTTAGATAGTACCTTTATTCTTATCTCATACTAATACATTGATATCACAATGTATTAGTAAAAAAAAAATGTGCAAAGAGAATTGGGTTCCTGCAGAAGTAGACATCAGGAACAGTCATTTTCTTTTGGGCTTTATATCTGGACCCAATTGAATTCTTGGTCTCCAAATGATTGGTTTTATCTGCTTTTCACAAGATTAGTACAGTCTTTTGTAGCTACACATATGTAGGTTCTTCCTGTAAGAATTTGAGATCTTCCTTGTTATGCTGTGTCCATGATCATGGATTTTTCAGAAGAGCTCTGTTTAAAATGTTCTGCTTTGTTGACCCCTTAAGAATACCACGGATTGATTGGTTTTAGGTTTGGAATGTTAACTTTAAATACTAGGCAACTAGCGTTGGTTATCAAATCAAGCGTGAGGTGTGTAGCATGATGGCAAGGCACCTACATGGAGACATTTTCCTGACATTTTCAGTTTCCTCGTCTGTAAAATGCGAATAATAATGGTACCTCCCTCACGGGGCTGCAATGGAAATGGGGGGAGCTAATGTGTAAAACACTTAGCAGCCGACGGAAGTGTTGGTTCTTCATCCCCATCCCCAGCTGCCGGTGGAAGGTAGTGAGCTTGGTCTGCACTGTTTACTGATGGACCCTAAGCATGCCAGGTAATTGCTATAACCTTTGGCTGCCTTTGACAATGCCGTCAACCACTCGGTAATATTAGTAGTCTTTCCTGTGCCAGGCCTCTTTCCACGACAACTGGCCGTTGTAGCTTCAGGGTAATTTAATAGTAATAGAAGGTGAAGCATTTATTCAGTAATTATTTATTGAGTACCCACGACCCAGACTCTGTAGGGGTTGTGAATGGCGATTTACCAAATAACTAGGGTGTGGACCCTGCCCTTGGGAGGGTGCGCTCATTGTTGTAAACAAACAGTAAGGCAGCAGGAGGCCAGAGCGAGAGGTAAACTAGTGAAGTGGTTAAAGCGTGCTGATTCTGGAGCCAGGGTGTGTGGGTTCACATCCCAGCTCGTCTGCTTACTAGTTCGCCAGCCAGATACCCTCTCTGTGCCTCAGTTTCCTCATCTGTAAAATGCAAATAATCATAGTACCTCCCTCGCAGGGCTGCAATGGGGATTGGGTAAGCTAACGTGTGAAACACTTATTACTGCAGCTGATGGAAGTGTTGGCTCTTCATGCCCATCCCCAGCTGCCGGCAGAAGACGGTGAGCTTGGTCTGCACTGTTGACTGAGGGATCCCAAGCATGGCAGGCACATAGTAGGCACTCCTCCTGAATAAATATGTTGAAAGATAAGGGAGGGTGTGATGATGGGCTTTGTGAGTCTAGCTGAGTGAGTAAACGATGGAGTTACGGGTCCAACGGGGAGTCAGAAACTTTCTAGTTTACTCAGTTTCTAGATTTCTGTCCTGCTCATTCGGAAGAGAGATCGTTATGATTAAAGAATGCCGTTTTTATGAGAAGGTCTTCCTGAGAAAATGCAACAGCGCAGAAGATGGTTCTTCCCGTGTCCTCTGCTGGAGGGGAAGGAGGGCTCCCAGCGTAACCTTTCATCCCCTGAAGGCATCTTATGCGGGGCTGGCCTCCTGGGGGTTGTTGTGGCCACTCCTGTCATCTGCTTCTTCCCTGCTCTTTCTCTCTACATTGAACAAACATCTTGAAGGTAAATGTCAAGACTAGGAGCTTAATTTGTCACATTGAGTGCAGCTGTGTGTGGAACTGCACTTTGCATTTTAATGTCCTGCTTATTCCAGAAAAATGGCATTTTACAGATTTCCTGTATTATTCATGAATTTCAAGGCTTTGTGGTTTTAAAAATAAAAGTTCAGGTAATAACCGAGAGTAAAGGGAAGTTAGACTCTGTCAGGGTTTCTCACCCTTTCCCCATCTCATCGCTTTTCCATTTTTTAAGCATTTCCTATCTTGTTCCTATGTCATGTACCCTGAGGTCAGGAACAGACACACATGGAGTGTTAACCCAGGCATCACAGCTGGCCTCTTTATTAGCTTCAAAGTTCCCAAGAGAGTGTGTGTGGGAAGAAAAAACATCCCTGACCTGCGTAGAGAAATATGAACAGGTCTCTAGCAGCAGGCAAGTATACCCAGCCTTTTCCTGCGGCTGAAGCGGATGACCCTTTCTTAGCTGAGGCCTACCCTCGGCCACTTGGCACTGACAGAGTGTGAAGGCCCCCAGGGCGGTTATCCTGCTTGTTGGGTGTGTGGGCAAACGCTGAGCTGGTGGTCCTCCAGCTGCTTTTCTAAATTATGTGTTTTTAATGAAAACACAGGTTGGTTCAGGTTGCAGATCAACCTGGGCAGAATGTGCTGAGGAAGTTCCTCCCCAGAAAGGCCTGGAAGGAGCAGTATTTTAGCTGGAAGCCAGGTGGTGTGAAAGCTCCTCACAGAAAGGCCACATCCCCATGGGCACATGAATCTGGGTTGGGAAGCACACTCCAGGGGCAGGTACATTCTCACGTTGGGCTGCTTAGCAGGCCACGCAGTGACTGTTTCCTAGCTCTCCTGAGAAGCGCTGCTGAGGGCTGGAGGACTTTGTGGACCTCTGTGCTCAGGGCTCAGTCCTTATCATCAGGCATTACAGTGCACTTTGAAGAGCAGTAAGAAATACTGGGGAAAAAAACCCCATGATGTTAAGACTGCGTAAAGAATAAGGATCAACTATAAAAAAAGTCACAAACAATAAATGCTGGAGAGGGTGTGGAGAAAAGGGAGCCCTCCTACACTGTTGGTGGGAATGTACATTGGTGCAGCCACTGTGGAGAGTTATCCATTCTATATATAATAGTTTGCATCTGCTAACCCTAAACTCACAATCCATCCCTCCCCCCTCCCCTTGGCAACCACAAGTCTGTTCTTTATATCTGTGAGTCTGTTTCTATTTAATAGATAAGTTCATTTGTGAAAACACTATGGGGGTTCCCCCCAGAAACCTAAAAATAGAGTTGCCGTATGATCCAGCAATCCCACTCCTGGGCATGTATCCAGAAAAACAACTATAACTCAAAAAGATACATGCACCCCTATATTCATACGGCAACACTATTTACAATAGCCAAGACATGGAAACAACCTAAATGTCCATCAACAGATGAATGGATAAAGAAGATGTGGTCTATATATACAATGTAATATTACTCAGCCATAAAAAAGAATGAAATAATGTCATTTGCAGCAACATGGATGGACCTAGAGATTATGATACCAAGTGAAGTAAGTCAGAGAAAGACAAATATATGATATCACCTATATGTGGAATCTAAAATATGACAAAAATGCACTTATCTATGAAACAGAAACAGACTCACAGACATAGAAAACAAACTAATGGTTACCAAAGGGGAAAGTTGGTGGGGAGGGATAAATTAGGAGTTTGGGATGAGCAGATACAAACTACTGTATATAAAATAGATGAACAACAAGGTCCTACTGTATAACATAGGGAACTATATTCAATATCTTGTAATAACCTATAATTAAAAAAAAAAAACGTAACTGAATCACTTTGCTGTACCCCAGAAACTAACACAACATTGTAAGTCAACTATACTTCAATAAAAACAATAAATTTAAAAAATGCCCAAATTCCAAAATTAATGAAAGGAAAAAATACCTGGCCATATACTAGTGAAATATTAGTGATTGCCTGATATAACATGTATTATTTTTAATAGTCCTTAAATGATATTAATAAAATACTGTGTATGTTCATTGAAAAACAAAAGGATCAACTATAGTAAATATTATTTAAAATACATCACAAAAATGGAGGCTGGAGGTGGATTGCTGGAAGTTAACACTTTAACCACAGGCAAAGTGTTAGGATTGATGGGGGGAAAATATAGGGGTGCCACTCAGTTATTCAGATAATATTTATTTAGTGGCTATGTACCAGGTAGCAAGTCATGTACTATATGGAGGGGTGTGTGTGTATCAGAGAGAGAGAAAAAAGAGAGAGAGAAAGAAACAGACAGACCGATGGGGGACCTTAAATAGGTGAAAAGGAATTTGCATCTAGGATTTAAAAATCTCTTAGACTCTTCTTGGCTTTCACCAAGAAGACAGCATTCAATGTGTATGTCTCTGCCACTTCTTCAGTTCAATTACCTCAATTAGATATTTAGGTCTGTCTGAGTGATCAAACACCTTTGATATTTCTTATACCTCTAAGTGATGTCTGTGGGACAAATAAGTCTTTTGCTACAGTTGTTTGTGTGTTTCATTCATTCATTCATTCATTCATCCAACCAATATTTAATGCCTGTCAGCCATTGTACCAGGGTTTGGATTTCATGCTGATCAAGGAAGAACATGGTTGTTATCCTAATGCATCTTACCTTACTGAGGATCCAAACAAATAAGTGTGTAGTCATGGTCCAGGGTAGTTGATGCTGTGATGAGGAGATGCTCTAGGAGCTCAGAGCAGGGCTTTCAGTAACACTGGAGAGTCTGGAGGAAGCTGCGTCCAAGCTGGTATGTAGAGAATGAGTAGGACTTAGCCTAGGAAAGACTGTGGAGTATTCCAGGCAGAGTAGCATCCAGTGCGATAGCTGGGAGCGTGAGTGTTCCCCAGAGTGGTCAAAAGCACGGACAGCTGATGCATGAGCTGGGCAGTAGAATAGAACTATATGTACTCGTGCTAATGATGCTGAGTCACACAACCAGCTATTACAGATTCTGAATTGAGGCTTTATCCTGACTGATCATCTTGGAGAGTGAGTTAGTTCCACAGAGGACCAAGTAGGAGAGTGGTCAGGTCAGCACACATTAATTCCCATTCCTTCAACAAACCTCTTGGCTTCCTTACACTTTACTGATATTGGCCCAGTTGTGCTCACTACTCCATTTGTGAGAATTCTGGGAATTTTTTTTTAAACTATGTATTAATAGAATTCGTTCTTTTAGCTGCTGTTTATTGAAGACAACCTATGTGCCAGGAACTGTACCAAGGATTTTACAGATGTTCTTATTTAAACCCTGATGTGGTCCTGTAAGGGAGGCGCTGTTATCCCTGTTGTGCAGATGAGGACCAGAGGCTCATAGAGATGTAGAGCAGGGATTCAAACCCAGGCTGTTTATCTCAGAGGCTGGGCTTGGAATCCCAATGCTTGAGCGTCAAAGAAAGAACAACATGGAGGTATTTAGTATGTTTTGCGGGAGCTATTAATGGATCTTTTCAGAGTCCTTTGTGATTAATTTTAAGGTAGTGAAAGCGTTATAGGATGTAGATGGTTATATCCCCTGAGGTGGTTGGCAACATAATTAGATAGTTTTGTGTGTGGTGTATTTTAAGACAGATAATGTATAAAATGCCATACTATTCCACATCATCTCTACAATAGGACTTGTCTTAGTGAGAATGTAATTAATCCCCATCTTTCTGTGTGTAATTTTATTGTACCTGTCAAGAACTAAATTTTCTAGAACTCTTGCTTGAAGTCACATGATAAAAATAATAATTATACAGTAACCTTTCTCCTCTGGGCAGACCTGTTTGGAAAAATCCATGGTGAAGAGCCAGAGCTTAATGGAAAATGAGAGGAGATAATAAGAGACAACTCAGGCAGAGGTGAGTTTGACGGGGCGCCACAGTATAGCAGGAACATCATGATTACTGAAGCAGATGACGAGGAGAGGGAAACAAACCATTCAAATAATGGGGTGAACAAAAAACTGAGTAAATTTTAGCATCAGATTAAAATCCAGGCTATTTCTGGTAGTATTATGGATGGACTAGTTATTCTGTAAGGCCTATCTAATGCAAAACCCTAGAATGCCAGATAAAATTAAAAGGAATATATGTCATTTAAATTGCATGGCTGATCTGGCAAGAAAGTGAGAGGAATCCTTATAAGCCTGAAATGGAGAGAAAGCAAGCAGTCAGAGGGGGAAAACCAGCATGGAAGCTGGTGGCCTCCCTTGGGAGAGCTGCTGATTTTTGGCGACCTAGAACCTTGACTGCAAAGACTGCAATCTGTAGGCAAGAGATAAACCCTGGGTTTTTACAAAACGGGGAATGAGATTGAAGCTGCCACTCGAATTCAGGACCCTTGCAAGGATGCCCTGTGGGTGTGGGGACTTGCAGGGAGTTAGCAGGGAAATTTGCTTTTCTTAACCCTGGCACTATATGGTGCAAAATCTCTCTTAAGGATTTGTAACCAGAAGCAGGCACTGATGAGGTTTAGGTTCAAGTTCATACTACTCCTGAGGTGTAAGGAAAACAAACAAAAAACCCCAAACTAGAATTTGGTATAAAGGGATTATGGATTGACAATGCTGCCCGGCCTGGCAGAAATGGAGGCAAATGGCCTCTGGAGAAACACACGTTCATTATAGGCCTCAGAGAGTCCCTGCAGTTAAAGTCCCAGGAAGCCCAGGCTCACAATCACCACATCATAAAACTCCTCCGGAAACCAGGCACTGCCAGCAGCCACTACTCACAGCCCAGTTGGGTCTGTAGACTTTAGATGTAATTGTAAAATACTGAACCTCAAATACCCATGTTTACTGTTTTTAAAGAAGTAAAAGATGGAATCGAAAGTATGAGCAAGGAACAAAAACGATCAAAAATGACCAGGCAGATTTGTGGGAAGAGGAAATAAAAGGCCCCAGGATGAGTGTTAGAAAATTGTCCGAGCCTCAGATGAGCTCTTGGGAGCCTCAAGAACATGGAAAGGGGCAAGGGTTTGCCTTGTTTTGGAGGATCCTGGTTGAGTCTACTTGGCCATTCCAGGGCACTGTCATAGCGTTGTCAGAGTGCCTTTCCTCTGGAAGGATCCAGGCATCTCATTCCTTGATATCTAGGAAAGGTAATGGGGCATGATTCTAGGGAGTTAATTACTTAGGAAGTCAGTAATTCTAAAGACTTTTGGAGAGGTCTGTATTGACCATATAGTACTCTTCTGATGTCTTCTGGATTTTCTGTGGAATATGAGCTCAGTTTTCTCATTGTTTCCATAGGAGAATGTCTTAAACTCTTCTTCTCTTTGAAAGATATATTTAAAAGCAAAACTCCAAAAACTTGTGGCTTATTGGTTTGGCTTAAATTCCTTATTCTCACTATTCAGCTTTAAAATAAAGGAGACATAATAGAGACATGTCCGATATATACAGTGAAGAGAAAAAAGCAGGTTGTAGAATTTGTAGGGTATTATCTCATTTATATGAAAAGATTACATATCAACACGTCTGAATGCGGTATGTGCAGAGACTTTCTAGAAGAATACGCCGTTATAGTGATTTCTTCTGAGAGTAGTATTGGGAATCTAGGGTAGAAATGGGCAAGGAGACTTTCACTTTTTTTTTTTTTTTTTTTTTTTTTTTTGCCGTACGCGGGCCTCTCACTATTGTGGCCTCTCCCATTGCGGAGCACAGGCTCCGGACGCGCAGGCTCAGCGGCCATGGCTCACGGGCCCAGCCGCTCCGCGGCACGTGGGATCTTCCCAGACTGGGGCACGAACCCATGTCCCCTGCATCAGCAGGCGGACTCTCAACCACTGCGCCACCAGGGAAGCCCCGAGACTTTCACTTTTGAATTCATACCTTTTCATATTATTCAAAATTTTTGCTATGGGTCTCATATTACTTTCTAATATAAAAACTGAAAAAGGTTTCAAAATTTCAATCATATATGTAAATATTTATTCCTTGTAAGGGAGTTTTGATTGTCCTTGTTTTCTTCTTCAAGAGTACCAGTGGTACTCTTAGGAGAGAGGGAGAAACTTAAGACATACGGAATCCTACAATGTTCTAGGCACTGGGCTATGTCTGTCTCTCGCTGGGACAAACAACTACAGCACCACCTAAAAAACTAACAAAAAATCAGATAACTTCCCATAATTCCATTGGATTTTACTTCTTAGATTTACAAATGTAGGGAGCTTGATTTTGTCAGTCTTAGTGATGATTGGCCTTCACACTGGACATGAGTCTGTTCCATTTCCCTGTGGCATTGTGCCTCTCACTATTCCTTCGTACCCCCTGAGCTGCTCTGTGTTTATTCACTTAACCCTTTATTGCACATTGATGAATCCCCTACTATGTGCCCCTTCTATACCACGTACTGAATTCTATACTTGAATTTTTAAAAGACAAGTAAAATCCCTTTGGAAGCATGCAATTTTGTGAGTAAGACAAATAATAACATGCTGTGACAAGTATAATGATATCAGCACAATTCTCACTTAGCCTGGGTACCGGGCTGGAGGGTGAGGAATAAGTGATGGGAACGGAAGTTAACCAAGGTCCACTCTGAGGACCTAGAATGTGGAGGTGGAAGAGAACATGGACTGTGTGGCAGGGATCAGCCTTGCTCGCCAGTGTTTCCATCGTCCTCCTTTTGGACACGTGGCGGATTGACTTCCTGTCCCACTGTGGTTAGTTAAGGCTACATAATATGCCATAGCCAGTGGAATGTGGGTGGAAGTGACAAGCATTCCTTCTGGGTGGGAGCGCTCATCTGTGGGTGTGGGGCTCCAGAGCACACTTCCCCTGCCACGGGGATGGTGGAAGAATGCCTTGACACAGAGATGCACCGCTTAGCCACCACTAAGGTGGAGAGCTGGACTACCGTGTTGCCTGGACTCACAGAAGATGTGACATGAGTGAAAAATAAACAACTGTTGTGATCTTAGAGTTGCTTTTGCTCAGAACATAACCCAGCTTCTTTCAACCAACACAGTATGTGAGAAACAAAAAGCAGGTGTAGGGCAGGAGTACCCCGCGGTGAGGTTGGAGCAGAAGGCAGGGGTCAGATCACAGCGGGCCTTGGCTGTCGCTTGCTATTTCCTAGCTGGGATGTAACACTGGCCGCTTTCCAAAGTCACATCCGATTTTACTTCTTAGACTCAGAAACGTAGAGAGTTTCGTTTTGTCATTTCTGATGATGTTAGTCCCTCTTCCCCTGTCATTTGTAACCCTCTTCTGTTCCAGCATTCTCTGCTCCAAAGGGGAAGAAAGAGGAAGAGAGCTTGCTGGAATTCTGGGTTTTTAAATTATTATTATTATTATTATTTACCTTTTGGCTGTTTTGGTTCTTCGTTGCTGTGCGCGGGCTTCTCATTGCAGAGGCTTCTCTTGTTGAGGGGAACAGGCTCTAGGCACGCAATCTTAAGTAGTTGAAGTACGCGGGCTCAGTAGTTGCGGCATGCAGGCACTAGAGCATGCGGGGTTTAGTAGTTGTGGCTCGTGGGCTCTAGAGCGCAGGCTCAATAGTTGCGGTGCATGGGCTTAGTTGCGCCGCAGGAACTTCCCGGACCAGGGGTCGAACCCGTGTCCCCTGCATTGGCAGGTGGATTCTTAACCACTGCACCTCCAGGGAAGTCCCTGGAATTCTTCTTATGAATCTTCAGGGGGCACACACGTTTCCCCAGGGCCCACGCTTGGGGGCTGTGCAAGACAACAGCGCCATCAAGTGGCCTGTGTGAAATTCTCCCTCCCACGGGCGCTTCACCAGTGTTCCCAGCCGGGATCCAGGTGGCAGCTCTCCCACTTCCAAGTAGAAATTTAGGGGTGCCTGATCTCCTCTCTGACAGGTGGGACAACACCAGCTGCGGGTCACCCAGGAGCAAGGCAGAGGTCAGGTTGCCTGGGGCTGGAGGGAGAGTGTGCTGAAGTCTGGAGGGATATTGCAGTCAAAGCTGAAAAATCAGGTTCAGAGTTGAGCCATATTTGGACGGTGGAAGAAACAGGAAAGCCCTGTGTGAGAGGCGGTGGGTGCGGGCAAGTGGGAAGTGGCCTGGATTAATTATAGAGGTAGAAGGCGAATATCTAGCGTATGTTTCTGTGGGGGGCCCCAGTTCGTTTAAAGGGGTCATGTTTGAGCATCCGGAGCCGTGAGACTTGTCTTTCGTTTTAATATTAGTCTCTGTTTTTAGGAGAGTCAGGAGCCTCAGCATGTCCAGTGGTCTCGCCTGCTGGCTGGCACGGCTGGCGTAGAGAGAGTCATGCCATTGTCCACATCCTTTGGGATCCATGGTTCAGCTAGTTAGAATCAACTTCAGGGGAATCAGAGGAGGAAAGAACAAGCAGGAATTGTACACTTGGGAGTGTCTGTCCATGGAGGACTTTCCAACATCAAGTGAGGAGGAATTGATGAAGAGGCATGTGTGGATGTGAGGTGGCATTGTTACTTGTCGATACAATTGTGTCCCCTCATTACTGATCCTATTTGCTTCTCACTTCCTGTTCAGCTGCCACAAAACATAGCGGATCCAGGAGCCAACTCCCTGTTTCCCACAGTGGGAATTCCTTGTGTGCAACTGCCGGTTGTCTTTTCCAATACATTCTACCATTTTTCTTTATTAACAAGACGCTGGTTGGTTTGGATGGCAATGCTTCCACTTGAACTACTATCCTCCCAGCCTCTCTTGGCACTAGAGCGGTCATTTTACACAGTCCTGGCCAAGGAGACTGAGATGGAGGTTCTTGGGGGCAGCTCCTGGAGAAGGGCTTACAACTGGACAGTCTTGGTTGGCTTAATCTTTTGCCTTTTGGCCTTTCTCCTGTCTTTTTGCCTGGAATGTGGAAGTTATGCCTCTCTTTGTAGGAGCTATCTTAAGGTCACAAAATAAGTCTGTTAAGAATGGGAATTTAGAAGGATAGGTCCCTGATGGCATTGCTAACTGGTACACTCTCACTTACTCTATAAAATAATAGTTATTCTCATTTGCCATGCTGTAGGGAATTCTGGCCAGACCTCAGCTAAACTAAGACCTCAGATAATTGGATTTTCTTTATATCTCTGTACAAGAATGGCTGTTAGTCAGAATAATAACACCGAAGCTGCACAACTTCTAGAATCATCAAATAAAATTACGTTATAGTAAGTAGACTATACTTATTTAAGTGGAAGTCTGCCTAATATATTTTAGAAAGATTTTTCACAATTAGGAGCAAACATTAACTTTAGAATTCAATTAACAAAACCATCTTATTCCCTAAGTATTCTGGTTAATCAGCATTTTTATACCTGATAATTTTATTTTACTCTGCTTAAATGCTGCTTTTAAAATTAAAAAACGATGTTATGTTCTTTCAACCTATGAGAAGTTCTTTCAACCTATGAGGTGTGAAGTTTATGAAATTACTTACATGACTAAATTAAATTTAGGTCATGAACTTAAAAGAAAGAAAAAATAATTCAGCTTCACATCTTTTCGAAGGTTAATAAAATTTATCCAGTTAATTGCAGGATATAAAGATTGCCAGTATTCTACTTTTTTCAAGTAAATATTCTGAACTAGAGCTAGCCAGCCTACAACTATATGAGTGTGTTTTTTAATTAAAGTATTTGAAACTAAAAAGTTAATCTAAAGATATAATAGAATGAGACAAGTTCCACCCAACAGATCTGAGTGATACTGGATATTAAAGTTAGCCAGACCTTTTAAAATCAAAATATTTATGAAGTTAAGTCCTCAAATCTTAAAGGTATGATATAGCATAAGAGACACATTAGAAGGAATACAGAACAAGTGGAAACTATTGTCCCAAACTTCCAGGTCCAGTATGGTAAGCAGTAACTACATGTGGTTAGTGAGAATTGTGATGTGCTGTATGTGTAAAATATACATTAGATTTCAAAGGCTTTTTTACAAGGAAAAGACTGTACAATATCTCATTAAAATTTTTATATTGGTTATATGTGGAAATTATATTTAGGAAATCTGGGTTAAATAAACTATTAAATTCAAGCTCACCTATTTCTTTTTACTTCTTTTTTTTACTAGAAACTTTAAA
The DNA here is from genome assembly GCF_937001465.1 of Orcinus orca. Classification (NCBI taxonomy): domain Eukaryota; kingdom Metazoa; phylum Chordata; class Mammalia; order Artiodactyla; family Delphinidae; genus Orcinus; species Orcinus orca. The sequence goes on along the minus strand of NC_064572.1, from coordinate 55,188,412 downwards.
TCTGTGGCTCTCATATATTTCTCTTGGCCAGTGCCTGTCTACAATAAGGAATTGAAACAGACTCTCAGAGACATAGGAGAAAGCTTGTGAATAGACAGCATTGTTCTTATAAATGAGGAAAAAATGACATTAAAAAGCTGTCAGAAATTCTTGAAAGAAGTCTGCTTACTAGAATTTTGTGTCCACAGTCTCTCCTGCATAGAGCAGCCCGAGTGAATGTCGCAAAATGTAAGTCAGGCCCCGTCTCCCCTGCTCAGCCCTCCAAGGGCTTCTCATCTCATTGAGAATAAAACCGAAGGCCTCATAAGGGCCTGCCAGGCCCCACAAGGTCCGGCTCCTGGCCAGATGTGTCACTCACATCTCCCTTTCTTGCTCACCCGATGATGCTGGCCACTCTGGCCCCTCAGCTGGCTTTTGGACATGGCCGTGTGCCGCTCTCAGGGCCTCTGCATATAGGATTCACTTTCTCTGGATCCTCCTGTGACTCACTCTCACCTGTCTCAGGACTCTGCTCAGATAGGCCTGCCCTCACCTCACCACCTGTCCTCGCCCACTGCACTGTCCTCGCTCTCAATCCCTTTTTAATTCATCTACCTGGCACCTAACACTGCCTGGAAAAGACATATCCGATTGTTTCCTTGCCTTTATCACCACTGTATCTCCATTGCCTAGAACAGTAGTGGGAAGCAGGTAGGTTCTCAATAAATATTTGTCAGGCAAATGAATGAATGAAAACACTTTAAGAGAAGCAACCAAAAAAGACGGAAAAAAAGTTTGGAAGGAAATACACCACAGTGTTAATCAGATCTGTTTCTGGGGTGATGAGAGTATGATTGATTTTAACTCTTTTCTGCTACCTCCCCAAGTATGTCCCCTCTTCTTCCTTGTTAAAAGAACCTTATTTTGGGGCTTCCCTGGTGGCGCAGTGGTTGGGGGTCCGCCTGCCGACACGGGGGGCGCGGGTTCGTGCCCCGGTCCGGGGTGATCCCGCGTGCCGCGGAGCAGCTGGGCCCGTGGGCCATGGCCGCTGGGCCTGCGCGTCTGGAGCCTGTGCTCCGCGACGGGAGGGGTCGTGGCGGTGGGAGGCCCACGTACTGCAAAAAAAAAAAAGAACCTTATTTTGTTCAGGTGCCCCCTCTTCTACACGTGGTCATGTTTCACTCAACCACTCATGGTTGTCTCGTGTTTCTGTCTGTGATTGGTTTAGGGATAAATATGTGATGTCATTCACAGCTGGAGAGCTTTGAGCAGAAGGCTGTGGAGAAGGCCATCTGGGAGGGTTTTATTGCTGAAAAAGAGATGCTCATGAAGAAACGGTATATCAGAGTCCCACTGGGTTTGGTTTGTGTGTGATGCTTGGAATGGCGGTTGCCATATCCTGTCCATGGAGCTGCCGGTCCCAACACTGAGGATGTCAGAGCGAAAAGATGGAAGGAAACCCAGTCCTGCACGATGTTCTTGGGCTGGCAAATTAAGTACCTCAGAGCCAGCCAACTTTGTGACTTCATGTTTGGGGAGATAATAAATCATTCTCAGTGTTTAGGCCATTTTGAGCTGGTTTTTCTGAAAAAATATTTTTTTCCTAGCCAAATGTATCTAACTGATCCTCTGTTATAACAAAATTCGAGTGAAGCAGCCTCCAAATTATAAACCTGTCAGACAAAAGTGCAGAAGTCATAATGAGAAATACACTTGTAGAATCTCCCCAAGGAATAGGCTACAGTAGGGACACAGTTAGCACAAAATGAGCGCTCAGTACTTGAGAGAAGAACAACTCCAACAAAGAAGAAACACCTTGAATTACCAATATAATTATATAAGCTTGAATCATAAATCTAACACACAAATGTGAAAAAATGATTCTGCTTTTCACATCATCTATGCTGGTCCAGGCACATTTGGAGTCCTGAGTTCAAGTCTGTAGTCATGCTGTAAGATCACTGACAAATTCTACTGAAAAGAAGGATGATTTGTTTTCAGTAGAACTACTATTTCTGTCTGGGAAACTATCCCTACCCCTATTCTTACTCCTTGTGTTTTGGTGAAGTGGATGCCCCAGTCTGGGGTGTTGGGTATTTTTCCTGGCCTGCATGATTTGTTCAGGGATGGATGTGTGAACTGATCAGAGCCAACAAAACACAGTAAGACATTTTCTGGCTGTGCTGGGGGAAAGCATACACTTTTGAATCAGATTGAACCTTGCAAAATATAACTCTGGAGCTGCTGGACACCATATTGCCATTCGCTGAGCTTGAGAATTAAGCCACGTTGATGGGAATAGAGATGAGAATTGGAGAGAACCCAGATTCTGGTGACATCATTTTGGGCCCCTGGATTGAGACGTGCCTGAAGTGTAACCTGAACTTTTTTTATCTGTGAACGCTTACACTTGCCTTCTTGCTTAATCTTGTCTGAGCGTGGAGTTCTGTCATTTCCGATGGAAAGGACCTAACTGAACAAAAGATGTGAAAATATCACAAATGGATGTCATTTGAATAGTTGTCATATGGAAAAGATTAAGAATTAGTCTCAGTTGCTCTAAAAGAATAATACCCATGGAAGGGAATCCATCAAAAGGTACAGTTGTCCTGGACTTAGCGTAGAACTTTTTAAACATTTGTGACCATCCAACAGTGTAGCTGTTTGCTTCAAGCAGCTGTGACTTCTCTGTCAGTGTATGAATTTAACTAAAAGCTAGTCATGCTCTAAGTGGGAATTTCCATATTGAGTTAGAGTCAGGGCTTCTAAGCTCTTTCCAGCTAGATATTCAATGATTCTCCAGTATAAATGGGAAACAGGGATTATACTAGACCAGGTATATGGATGCGTTTTGTAACTGATTCAGTAGAGAAGTGTGTATTGATCAAGGGGAGGCTCTGGAGAAAAACCCATGTTTGAAACCGAGTTTTGAGCTTTATTAACTATGTGACATTGGGAGAGTAAGTTAACCTCTCTGAGCCTCAAATTCCCCATTTGTAAAATGGGGATAATACCTACCATTTAGGGTTGTAGGGACTGAATCCAATGCTGTGTATAAGCATTTTATCACAGAGCCTGGCATGCTGTATGCTCAGTAGATATCAGCCGGTATTATTCAAATGCTATGAAAACATGAGGCAGAACTATTTTTGCTCTTCTTGTTCTTTTAGCATAATCATTCTGGGGATAAAAGGAAAAAATAAGCCATATTTCATTAAACTTACACAATGGAGGGTGGGTTTATGGGTAGACAAATGTATAAAAAGAACACAATTTTTTTCCCCCATACATGTAGAAAGTAAGTTTATCAGCTATGATTTTTAATTCTGGAAGGTTTTTACTTTAGTGTAAAGACGCATGTCGTGAAACAGGACTAAGGGAAAGCAGAGAATAGAAATAACCTCTGCACTAAAGTCGTAGTGGTTTTTTTTTTGTTTTTTTGGTCATTGAATTTTTAATTCTGTTTCTTTTCCAATAAACTCGTCCCATCTGATGACTTTCCTAGAAAGGGTGAGTATTACCTGGACAAAGCACTTATATAGGCCAACATGAAAATTACAAAAGGAAAAAGGATAAAGAGATTGCAACATTTGATTGAAAAATATTAATAAAAGTCTTATTCCTTTTAAGTAGCTCCCCTCTCTCCTTGGGGGATAAATGTCCCTTTCATATGCCAGATAACCTTTAAATTAAAGTTGTAGTGGGTTTTTAGTGATCAGTGTGCCAAAGGAGGAAGGAAGAGGAGGGGAACGTCTCTCTCTTACTGATGTATGTCGTGTATCCTAGGAGAGGAAGACAGCTAAGCTATTAGACTCTGCGATGGCTCATATAGACTACTAATACTGAATATTATTTCAAACTGATAAGTAATGCCATTTTCTGGGGAAATAATTTTTAAAAATGCAAGAATAAAGGATTAAAATGAAAGACAAGAATAAGTAACCAAATACCTGATGCCTATTTGCTGTTTTAAAGTATTATGTAGATAAGAATAAAATTGTGCTGCTATGATGTGGAGGTTTTGTTTTTAAGAATTTGTCTTAATATCCTCTGAACTTAGGAGGTTATTGAATTATTTGATGGTAATTTTGTCATCAGTTTTCAATTGAGATGCCTTCCCAAATATTATTTTTAAAGATATACTGATTTATGGCTCTTCCCAAGAGGTTTTTCTTAATTCTTTCTTGTATGTTTTAATTTACTTTGAAAATTATTGATCTTTCTATATGATATTTTCTTCCTCTTTTCGTTTCTTTCCTCTTTTAATTTCTTTCTCATCTCACGGTCCACAAAAGGGATTTTCAATTCTACTCATTTTGTTCAAAGCACTGACTCTTGGCATTTGGTGTTTTGCCAACTGGTTCTGATGTTACTGTTGTATTTTTGCTTTGGGTTTTAGAAACTAATTTTTAAAATTCCTTTTGTAGGTTGGAATATATTATATCATTGATTTTCTAATTGCAAAACATCTTTTGTTCATTGTTCTCATAATTATTTAAAGTATGTATTTGGTTATAGTTAGTCATGAGGTATAAAGCTGAGTATGTTTAAAACTTTAAATGAGAAAATGCATTTTGGTAAGTACATGCTGATCTATATTCTACTCTATTTCAGTGGAAATATGTGAACATTTGTGATGGGCCTAGGTCAGATAAGCAATTGAGTTCAGAAAGAAAATACGTTGGAATTATGTATTCATATGCATACATATATGCTTTTTAAGATGAAATATACTTGCTAGTTGATTGCTTTGGGGGAAGATTCATGGAAATGGGCAAATTAATTATCAACAATAATGAATAGAAAAGAGTATAGAGTAAATTTCATTTGTAACTTTCCATACAATTCATTTAAGGGGAAATGGTGTTTTCAAAATATTAAATAGAGAGACATGTGTCTTTCCCAAAGCTATATATGCCATATTTTTCTGTGCTTTTTAATAACTTGAATATCGACGAATTTAGACTGCTATGCATGATATTCTTAACGCAGGAGTAAAATGATGTTCAGATTCAAATGGTGCCGCAACTTGGGGTACATTAAGGAAACTTGCCTTCTTGTCTTTTCTGCAAGGATGGCTCAGGGACACACACCTTCAGCCGTTGCAGGATTTTTGTGAACTGGGCGCTGGGCTCCAGATAATGGGAGTGTTCTTGGCTAATGGGAAGAAACATCAATTCTGCGCTGTGTGTCAGTGGGACCTTGAGTGGCTGAACACCAGCCTTTGCCAACCACATCCTTCCTTTTCTTCAAAGGCCAACTGAAGGACAGGTGGCCCCTAAGTTTTAGGGTTCGTATCACCAAGATGTTGGAATCGTTTCATCCTTTATATGTCTGGGTGTTCGCATCTGAAGTGTGGATGTCCTTGATTGGTGGGTGGCGTAGGTAAAAATGTTGTTGATACCAGTTGAATTTATTTATCCTATTATTTCTGGATTATTGGAAAAATAAACGATGACTAAGCCCTGCAATGGAATGCTATGCAGCTCTGAAAAAGCATGAGGGAGCTCTCAATGCACTAGTGTGAAAGTATCTCCAGGATATATTGTTAGGTGAAGAATGCAAAATAGTGCGTCCAGGATGCTGTCTCACGTGTAAGAAAGTGGACGTGAACACGTATTTCTATTTGCTTGCCTTTGTACAGAGAAAAGCTGGAGGGGTGCACAGGATTCTAATAAAAGTGATACCTATACGAGGATGGAAATAGGATTTGAAGTAAGACTTCTCACTATACACCTAATTATATGTAAAATTTTGAAGTATGTGAAGATGTTACTTATCCAATGAAATAAGTTAACATTAAAAAATTTATAAAGAAAATATCACCCTGGATGCATGAAGCGAATGGATTAGGAAGGAGGAGAAGAGATATGGAGGGCCGATTTAGAGGCTGTTGTGGTGATCCCTGGAGAGAGAGTGATTCTAGAGTGGTAGCAGTGGAGACAGACAGAAGCGGGTGGGTTTTAGAGGCACTGAGGAGGTAAAACAGGCAGGGCTGTGGCGATAATGGGGAGGGGAATGATGAAAGAGGAGGAGTCAAGGGTGACTCCCAGGTTTCTGGACCACACCCTTAGATGGATTCACGAATCAGGGGAATAGAAGAAGGCTCAGTTGGTGGAGATGATGATACTTTTGCACATGTGGAGATGGGGCCAGACCCATACAAGGTGTTTAATAGAAGTCTGTAGAACAAAGGAGTGAATAAAATATTTCAGAGATAGCAAAGTAGAGACGTGAAGGAGGCAGTTGGATTTGTCAGTCCGGGGCTCCAAGGGGAGGTCTGGGCTAGGGATTCAAATTTTGGGATCACCAGCCAATAGAGGTTTTTGAAGCACTGGTAATTGTGGAGGACAGCTAGGAAATTAGAAATAGAAGAAAAGTGGGGTTGGGACGCAGCCTTGAGGAATTCCAAAACATCAAGGCCCGCTAGTGGAGGACAAGGCAGCAACGAAGACTGGGCAAGAGTGGGCAGAGGGGTGGGAAAACTGGGAGAGTGTGGCAATATTGGACCAAGGAAAGAGTTTCAAGAAGGAGGCAGTGAGTGTATACTGAGAGCTGCAGAGCTATCGGGTATGATGAGGATGGAGAAATGTCCTCGGGATCTAGAGAGGGCATCAGTCATCCCAGCGAGATCCGTCTCAGAGGCCTCTTGGGTGAAAGGTGGATTACAGTGGATTGAGAACTTCCTACTTCAGATACTGGCCCACCATCTTCCCTGTCATCCTGGCTTGAAAACAGGTGAGCTTCTTCAATTCCTCCTTTATCTTTATCCCTATCCCTCATCCTTACTAAACCATTTTCAAGTTCTGTTTACTCTGTTTCAACATTATCTCTTGCTTCTCTCTTCTTTTCACCGTTCGTACTGCCACTTCACCAATTCAGATCCAGCCAGCAATCGCACCAGTGAATTCTACAAACACCTACTGTGTGCTGCTATACTCTGTTGTATGTAGAGATAACTCCCCTCTAGTCTTACTTCCTTTCTCAGATGCTTTGTATTACAGCCCTCTTACTCTCTTATTGGATCGACTCAGGTTACAATTTTATTTGCCCATTCCTTTCTTTAAAAGGGGGTTCGGAGGAAAGGAAGTCAGCTATATATTTTGAGTGGCTGTTAGGTAGAGAGTGGGGCAAAAGCTTTAGTTACATACATGTTCTCATGTAATCATCATAGTGAATCACAAGGTAGATATTCTTTTCCTGTTGCTTTTTGTGTGAGGCAGAGAAAGCTCAGGAACGTTGAGGATCTTTTTCAGAATACTTTAGCTAGTTAAAGGGACAGAGCTAGAATTCAAACCAGATCTGCCCAGTGCAAGGTTTAGATTGTTTTCATTGTCTCTTGAGGTTAACTATCATCTAGCCACTCCAGAGATGGTACCTCTCCATGCAGCCTAAGATAAGGAAGGGGCAAGGCAGTGCCACAGAAGTTGAGGGTGGAGAGCATTTTGAGAAAGACTGGGCAGTCTGCAGTCACACTTCAGGGAGGACAGACGTCGAGCCTTATCAGAAATGAGAGGGCTTCCCTGGTGGCGCAGTGGTTGAGAGTCCGCCTGCCGATGCAGGGGACATGGGTTCGTGCCCCGGTCTGGGAGGATCCTACATGCCGCGGAGCAGCTGGGCCCATGAGCCATGGCCGCTGAGCCTGCACGTCCGGAGCCTGCGCGTCCGGAGCCTGTGCTCCGCAGCGGGAGAGGCCACAGCAGTGAGAAGCCTGTGTACCACACAAAACAACAACAACAACAACAAAAAAAGTTAGAAATGGGAAAAAAACAATTAGAATTGACTAAAAGGGAGGTAACCTTTTATAGTAAAATGCTTTTGAGTGATGGGGGTGGAAACCAGATTATTGGGAGAATCAGAAGGAAGTGGGTGGGTAGGAAATAAAAGCAGCTGAGATAGACAAGGTGTTCCATAAAACTGGGGTGAAAAGGAATGAGAACTATGGAGGATTGAATGGAATATAATATAGACACACAGTAGAAACACATGCACCCACCCATACATTTATACCTGTAGGTAGAACAGAATAAACCTGTAGACTTGGAAAGTTAGAGAGAGAGGAAGAGAAATAATTTAGAAGCTGGGCCTTAGAGGAGGGAAGAAAGCACAGGCCCACAGTCAGTGTTCTTTAAATACGTCCTTGCATGGGGAAGGTTTAGATTCTGTTGAATAAAACTTGTGTAGGAAACTCCTGCTTGAGATAACGGGGATCTTCAACTCAAAGGGACATGCCAATCTCAAATTTCAAGGAAAAGCTGAGGTCCAGACACCTAGCCTGGCAGGTAGAGGTGAAAGGGCTTCGAGGTTGTGATCACAATGCAAATCTGTGTTGCAGCTTGCCCCCAACCCCACCCTGAACTCCCTAGTCCCCTCCCCTACCTTATTTTCCTCCATTGCACTCATAATTATCTGACCCTACTCTATGCTTTTACTTATTTATTTATGAGTTTTCTCTCTGCCCCACACCAGTTTGTCAGCTTCATAGATTTTTGTCCGTTTCATTCACTACTGTATCTCCCCAGTCCTTAAAGCAGTACCTGGTGTACTGCAGATAATAGTCTTTGAATGAATAAATTAATCAGTCAAGATGGAGTCAAAGTCCCAGTGTAGGCATGGAATGGATTTTAGAGTTGCTTCAAACACTAGTGTTTGTGGCTCACTTTTTAGAGGATGCAGGTGTCAAGTTAAAACAGTAGGGTTGGACAGACTCATTCCTAGTGGTGTGGTGAAGGACTTGCCAGCGAATCCAATTTCTAAGGTCACGTGCTAGTTAGGAGAATAAGGCATTGTTACCGCTGTCTCAGTTATCTACTGTTGCCTCATAAACCACACTGTAACTTTATTTATTATTGCTCCTAATTTCCTGGGTCAGGAACTTGGGCAGAGTTCATGTGGGTGGTTTGTTGACTCCAAAAGGCATCGTGTGGGATTACTAACTTGGCTGCACTCAGCTGGTATCTAGGCTAGACTGAAAGGTCCAAGAAGGCTTCATTTATATGTCTGACTCCCCAGTGCTCCCCCACGTGGCACTGTCTTTCTTAACAGGGTTAGCTTGGGCTTCCTCACAGCATGGTGGACTCCTAAGGGGGAGTTTTCCAAGCAGTGAAGGTGGAAGCTGCAGATCTCTTAAGGCTCAGCCTCAGGAGTTACACAGTATCACTTGCCCCACTCTCTGTTGGTAAACATAAGTCACAAGGTGAGTTTAGAATAAAGGAGAGGGGAAGAGTTTACCTCTCAAAGAGAGAGGGGACAAAGAATACATAGCCGTCTTTAGTCCACCACATCTCATTAGGAGATTATATTGTTAGGATGCTTAGAAGTGGCTTTCTCTCCCAATTTACTTTGCAATCCAAGAAGTTAGTGAGAATTCAGAGAGCACAGATAATTTGCAAAATTTTCTGAGGGATTGAATACGGTTACATTAACAGTTAATTCCAAACTTGCCGAGTTCATGGAGAGATTTGTAAGGAACCAACTGGCAGGTGAGTTAAATGACTGGTTGAAATCATTATTTTTAAAAAGGTCTTGCTATATTTTAGGGAAATAATTTAATTTTTGTGAAAATTAAATGTGCTTATTATAAAAATTTCAAGCAATTGTAAAAAATACAAATAAAACCACACATCATCTAAACTCCCTGTGCAGAGAAAAAAAACCATGATAACATTTGGTGAGCGTCATTTTAGTTGTCTCTTTGTGCTTATGTCCACTTAGAAGGATGGCTGGCTGTCTGGTTGGCTGACTCTACAGGCAGGTAGATAGAAAGTTGATAGATATAAACTTATAAGAATGAGATCACACTATACATGTTATTTTCATGAAATATTGAAACTGAGTTTACTTGAATTTAAAAGAAGAAAAATGAAAAAGAAGGAAGAACTTCAAGTAAGAGCTATTAATTTTAGAGCTAGTAGTTCCTAAAAGATTGTATGAAGGTCATGGGGAAAATATGAAAACCGGTGAGAAATTGGATTTACATAAACTATATATTAAAATTTTAGACAGTATCAATTGTTCCCCATTGTGAAAGTTGACATGGTTAGAATTCTAACGCTGTATCCTATGCTGTTTCCCTCAGCTCCTGATTCTTGTGGTTTATATTGTTTTTACTTTGTGAAATTTACATTCTGTTTTTCTAATATCATTCCCACAGGTGTTAGTTTCTACATTTAAACAGGTTCAGTGATAACCTTGGTTTAGAATCATGGTTCTAAATTCTTCAATTTGATTCATCTTTTGGTTGGTTGAATTTTGGTTTCCCCCCACCCCCAAAAGGGATAAACCCATAAAGGGCACTATATCCCCCCAAATTCTTTCATGTTTGAGAAACTCTCCTTGTTGATTTCATAACCTTAAATAGCAGGTATAATGTTATTGTACACTCACAGCTTTCTAGACTTTTTTAAAGTTTGTCCCGTTACGGATTGATGCTGTTGAGAACCAGCTTGATTTTTTTCCACCCTTTCATATTCCTCGATTTCTTTTTTCATTTCAGATGTCTGCGTACGTCTTTCCACGTTCTGAAGTTCAGTGACTTTACCTGGATAGATCTCGTTGATAATAATTCTGTCATTTTTTCCCCCACTATGTTATGTGTCCCTTGGATCATAACATTCAGCTCTTTCATTAAAGAAAATATCCTTTTTATGTATTGTACCTCTGTTTACCTCTGCACCTCTGTTTTCAATTTTGTTGTTTATGTTTGTTGGGTTCTTTCGTTTCTTTGGGAACACTAGTGATGTTTACGTTGCATTCTCTTTGTATGACTGTTACCTTCTTTTTAATTGCTTGAATGCGTTTTTCCCTCTGTGTTTTATTTATTGTTATTACCTCAAGCCTTTACTTCATGCCATTGATTTGCTTTTCAGGTGTGTCTGTTCTATTCCAAGCTGCTTCTAATTTATCTATTAAATCTGCACTGGTGGTGTTTTGGCCTCAGTTTATTTCCTTAACTCTACAGTCCCCTTTTTTTTCTTTATTTTATTTATTTATGTTTGGCTGCGTTGGCTCTTTGTCACCGCAAGCGGGTTTTCCCTAGTTGCAGAGAGCGGAGGCTACTCTTCGCTGTGGTGCGCGGGCCTCTCACTGTGATGGCTTCTCTTGCTGCGGAGCACAGGCTCTAGGCGCGTGGGCTTCAGTAATTGTGGCTCACAGGCTTAGTTGCTCCACGGCCTGTGGGATCTTCCCAGACCAGGACCAGGGCTCAAACCTGTGACTCCTGCATTAGCAGGTGGATTTTCAACCACTGCGCCACCAGGGAAGTCCCTACAGTCCCTTTTTGTGTCTTGTTCTGTTGTTTTAACATCTCATCTTTGAGCCTCTACTGTAGTGATAACATATACTTGTTAAGCTCCTTCACAGTGAAAAGTATTTGTAGGAAAACTGCTTCTCTTCTGAGGGTTGTGTTTTCTTTTTGAACTTTGTTTTTCAACAGTCTTATGCATATTCAGTTGCTTCTTCCACCAGGGTTATTTTTGTAGCATGTTGGTATAGTTACTATATCATTTTTCCCCATCTTGCTCATTCCTGGGTTATATAAAGCTTAATGTTTGTTCTGACATAGTGTGGTTGACTTCTTCTTGATATTCAGCCCTATTTGATATCGGTTCATTTTATTCTTTAGACTACCGTTTATTGTATCTACTTCTCCATAGCCTGAAGATGCAGGGCTGGAGGAAGGGAAGGGAGTAGACTTCACTGCAGCTGAGTGTAGTCTTTAATGGAGGGCTGTTCTTTTTTCTGAATTCGCATTCAATGTCCTGTACCGGATTACTTTCCACTGAGCTGAGGGTTGCCCCTTGTGGACCTTGGTGTATCCCGGTTCAGCCCAGTGTCCTAAAGGAGAGCAAATTCTGGTGGCCCTTCTTACCTTTGCTGAAATGGTATGTTGGGGCTTCTGTTCACCATGGTTTTTCATTACTTTTTTTCAGGCTGGCTTCTTACCACCTCAGTTTGCTTCTCTCCAAATAAGAGGGTACTAGTCCGAATTTTAAGGATTTTATTCACTTACCCTCCTTCTTCAGTACTGCTCCTGGGGGTGAGGTGGGATTAGAAGCCCCTTAGTACAATCATACAACAGAAAAAAATATATATGTATTTTTTTCCCTTCCTGTAATCTTTGAACTTTTTAGCTAAGTTTTTATGCCATTCCTTTGTGGGGTTTTTTGTGTTTTTTTTTTGCGGTACGCGGGCCTCTCACTGTTGTGGCCTCTCCCGTTGTGGAGCACAGGCTCCGGACGCGCAGGCCCAGCAGCCATGGCTCACGGGCCCAGCCGCTCTGCTGGCATGTGGGATCTTCCCAGACCGGGTCACGAACCCATGTCCCCTGCATCGGCAGGCGGACTCTCAACCACTGCGCCACCAGGGAAGCCCCATTCCTTTCTTTTATTGTTGTTGGTAAGTTTGGGGCTCACTCTTTGCCTTGCCATTTCTCTGTTTCTCTGAGTGGAAAAATTCTGTGGTGGAAAAATTCAGGGTCTGTTGTAAGTTCAGATACAACTGCAGTGATTAACACCAGGCATAATGTAGGGGTCACTAGTGATCTCCTATATTGTTCATTTTCATGACTTTCTATAATTACCTAAAAACACTGCTTTGGTAGTTTTTAATAGACATAAAGAGTTTTACGTAATAGGTGACTAAAACCCAAGTGGACAGTAAAAGGACCCTTATGTTTTTGCATTAAATGACAGAAAAATTCAGCAGAAAAACCATTGCTTTATGATAGAGTGTAGACAACATTAGTCTCACTGGAAGGCTTGTCTCAACTTGAGTAGGTAGCAAATAGGTCTTTGCTGAGCTCCCTTGGTGGGATGTTTTCTGTCTCCTTAGCTTCTCTTATGACCAAGTGTCTGTGGTAGACAGAGTTCTAAGATGGCCCCGAGATTCCCCTTCCCGAGTGTGCGTGCTCTGTATACTTCCTTCCCCTTGAATGTCAATGGGCCTGATCTAATCAGATGAGTGCTTTTCAAAGAGGGTTTAAAGATCAGAGAGGTTGAGAACTGCAGCCGATGCTTGAAGGCGGTAACCTCTGTGAGTTCTGTAGCTACAGGAAAATGAATTCTGCCAACAAACACATGTGCTTGGAAGAGTACTCTGAACCTCATGTGACACCTCAGCCTTGGCCAGCACCTTGATTTCAGCCTGGTGAGACCCTGAGTAGAGAACTCAGTTGTGCTGTGTCCAGACTTTTGACCTACAGAACTGTGAGGACACCTACAGGATTGGTGTCAAGTCACTAAATTGTGGTAATTAATTAGGTAGCAACAATATATGAATATTTTAAAAGCGATTTGCTTTATTTTAATTAATTCTGATTTTCTCCCTAAAGGGAAAAGCTCATTTCTTGTTTCATAATTTACTTTTTCAAAGAGGAAGCTTTTGTTCTGCTTTCCAAATTTTGTTGAATTTTGTTACTTTTTTGTCCCCGCTCCTCTGCCCACTTCTCTTCCTCAATACTGAGGTCAGAATAGGGATTTTAGATTGTTTACTGGTTTTAACTATAATTACAGCTTGGACACACTGATGAAAATGGTTTAAAAGTATAGTGGAACCCCATTTTGAAAATAGTTTTATGCCACTTGATCATGCTGTATGATCCTTTTAATGTGTTGTTGGGTTCCGTTTGCTAGCACTTTGTTGAGGATTTTTGCTTCAGTGTTCATCAGTGATATTGACCTGTAATTTTCTTTTTTTGTGGTATCTTTGTCTGTTTTTGGTATCCGGGTGATGAAATAGATAACTTATAAGGACCTACTGTATAGCACGGGGAACTCTACTCAATACTCTGTAATGACCTATATGGAAAAATAATCTAAAAAAGAGTGGATATATGTATATGCATAACTGATTCACTTTACTGTGCAACTGAAACTAACACAACATTGTAAATCAGCTATACTCCAATAAAAATAAAAAGTTTTAGAGAACAGGTCAACATCCGGTTCAATGGCATATGTTAAGTCCATGGTGTTTTTTATTTTAAAAATTAACTTTATTTATATATATTCTGAACACTACATAAGTCCTAACTGCACAGCTCACTTAACTTCTACAAAGTGAACATACCTATGTACACACCCAGATAAAGAAATAGAACATTTCCAGAACATGCCCCCTCCCCTCAAGGCAACGACTCTTCTGGCTTCTATCACCATAGGTTAGTTTTGCCTGTTTGGGGACATTGTGTTCTCTTTAGGCTTTGGCTTCTTTAGCTCAGTGTTATGTTTGTGAGAGTCATCCATGTTGATGCAGTAGTTGGTTCATTCTTGTTATTTTCTAGAATTTGCTGTGTAAACGTACCACAATTTATGTACCCATTCAACCGTTGCAGAATTGTACTTATTTTATTCTTGTAGAATGGGTTGGTTTTATTTGGGGTTATTACCATTAGCACTGCTTTGAACATTCTTATACATGTATTCTGATGAATGTTCGTTGTATACGTAGAAGAATTGCTGGGTCACAGAAAAAAATATATATGTATTGTTGTTTTTTTTTTCCAGCTTTAGTAGGTGTTAAGAAATGGTTTCCCAAAGTTACATCAGGTTACACTCCCACCAGCAGTGCATGACAATGACAGTTGCTACATATCTTCACAAAACACTTGGCATTATAATTTATTATTCTTACTATTATTGTCACCATCATCATTATTTAAAATTTTAACCAGTCGGATGTATGTTGGTATTATCTCAGTGTGTTTTTAATTTGCATTTCCCTCATGACTTGTGACGTTTAATGCCTTTCCATGTGTTTATTGAAGCGCAGTAATTTTCAAACTTTGGGTCATGCTCCATTATTGGGTCATGAAATGAAATTAGTGCATTAAGACCAGCATTTATAAAATCTGAAGTAGAATAGCATGCAGTAGAAGAGAGTGAATTGCAAGTTGTCATGGTAAGTATGGTATATATTTATACATATGAAACTTTGTTTCAGTTTCATATGTATAAATATATGCGTCTGTATCTATATACCTTCATAGATGTACACCCATATGTATATCAATTTCTTATTTGTATACATAAATATGTATATTGCAACTGTGGGAATTGTATTTCTTGTTGTAAACATATTCTTATTTCTTATTGTCAGAAAGGTTTATGAAACCCTACTGTGTATTACACATTTAAACAAATCTACAACTTGACGAAGACAAAAACCATGCTTACCTCATTTGCATTTAGCACAGTTCTGAAAGATAGAACTCATAACTGAGATATTGGAAATACGATTTGTGACAATTTTGTTAGGCCAAACTGGAAGCACACCATTAAGATGAAATATGAAAAGTAAAAGTAAAGTCCTTCATACAATAAGTGTAAAGTCTTTGTAGTTGAATGGAGGAAAGTTACCCTAAAAGTGCATGGGGTAAAGAACCAGAATCATCAGTCCTAAATACAGAACGCTGAGTCCCCAGACCTTGAAAGAGAATCTGTGGATGGTGGCCCCAGAGTCTGTATGTTTCAGAAGATTCTTGGTGAGTCTGATAATCTGATAATTTCGGGAACCACTGATGTAGGCTGGAGCTTGCAGTGAATTTCACCTGCTGTAAGGGAGGAGGTCTCATGGAAGAGAGATTCTAAGTGTGCAAACCTTTTTTAAGCCTAACATTCCCCAAAACACTGTATTACAGAGTAATTCTACCCAGTTTCCTTTACCCTATAAAGTATTATTCTATAGCAACAAAACTCAGGAGAAGCCATTTAATTAAAGAACCATTATCTATAATTTCTATACAGTTAGGATAGAAGACAGGCAGCGAGTTAATCTGCTTTCCAATCCCTCTCCATGTGTATTTTAACTCCCTAATCCTCTTTTTCTCTAAACCCCCACCATAATGGAACCCCTAATGTGAGCTGCATACATTTTTCAATTATATAATACTTTGGTGCCTTTGTCTCTGAGATTTACTGTACTTTCACATTTGTATGCATTTTAAAGTAAAATTCTGAAGGCTTTATAAGCACGGCACTTTCTAATTAACAGTGAGCATAAAATGCTAGTGTGACAAATGTTAACCATGTATATTAGGGAATATTTAGAATCAATCTAGGTTGCTTCCCCCCACCCCGCCCCAAAAGGTCAGGTTTATACTATCCAAGATTAGGGAGAATGAATTTGTAATTTGGACAAACACTTCCCTGAATACCAATATTACTTTATGTAGTAATTATGGGATTTTAAATGCCAGTGAGTTCTGTTTTCTTTGTGTGAACTTGTGAATGTAATAAAACACTTTTGAAAAGCTAATCGAATAAAACTATCTAAGATTTAATTATCAGCTTCTTACAGATTTTATGCACCAGATCATCTGTGTTGCCAAAATCACTTATGTGACTTAGGACTTAAGAATTCTCTTAAACCTTTCATTTTGTTCTTAGAATTCTTTTTAAAAATTATATAGTTAAAAAAATATGCATAAAAAAGCAAAGAGAAAAAATTTTAAACTAATCAAATATCTACAACTCAGATAAAATTGCTATTAATATTTTGGTGGATATTTTCCAAGACATCTCAGTATATATACATGCACACATACCCATACAAACACCTAGTTTTACATAAACAGGTTAATAGAATATATGATACTCTGTTTCTTGTCCTTTAGGGCTAGTCATTGTTTTCTGTCTACTTTTGGTTGGGTTGTTTTCATATAAGTAAATAGATATATACATCATAATTTTTAATGGTTACATGATATATATACACACACACACTATACTTTAATCTGCTGATAGATATTTAGCTTGCATCTCTTTTCTCCTCTATTATATGTTTAGTTAACATCCTTCCTTGCACGTTAATCATTTTGCACCTGTACAATTATATTCCCAGGACAAATTCCTAGAAACCTGACTGAGCCAAAAAGCAAATGTTAATGTATATTAATTACCAAACTGCCCTCCAAAACTGTTATTTCAGTTGAAACTCCTGTCAGCAAAATGATAGAGCACTTGTCCTTATTTTAAAATTTGTATATCTTTAATGATTAATGAAGTTGTACATATTTCCGAGTGCTTATTGGATATTCTTATTTCTCTTTTGTTTAATTGCTTCACTATTTTTGTTGAGATGGTTGTCTTTTTCTTACTGACTTGTAAGAGATCAGTGAATGTTGAGATATTGTTATTTGGACTGCAAGTTTGTCATTTGACTTAATTCTGTATGTAGTGATTTTTTAAAAATTAAACTAAATGTCATTTATTTATTTATTTAATACAATTTTTGTCAAAAATTTATCGATGCATCATTTGATAGTTTCAAGCTTCTGTATCATGGTTAACAATGACCTTTGGCCGGATTGCAGAAATACCTATATTTCCTCATAGTAGTCTTAGGGTTTAATTTTTTTACATGATCATCTTTGATCCATCTGGGATTTATTTTTGAATAAGGAGAAAGATAATTCAGATTTATTTTTACCCCAATTGCTAGCCAGTTGTCAGACTTCATGAATATCTAATCTTTTACTCTGATTTAAAATGACTTGCTTTCTGATATTAAAATTCCCTTATATATTTGAATATACTTCTGGGATCTCTTTTGTTCTATTGATCTGTCTATTTTTGAATAATTATTATTGAATTTTTATTTCTGTGGCTTTATACTTTTTTTTATAAGCATCCCTTCATTTTTCATCTCTTTCAGATTTTGTCTGTTTTTGCTTATTTACTTGATGAACTTAAAAATCATTAGGTCGGACTAACAAAAGAAATGCTAAGATTTTCAGCTAGAGTTATATATTTTTATATTAATTAAGGGAAAATTGGCACTTTTGTAATACTAGATTTTCTTATTAAAAGTTTTTTTTTCTCATGGATTCAGGCATTCCCTTAGGTCTCTCGGTATCATTTTATGTTTTCTTCGTATAGGCCCTGGTCATTTAAAAAGATTTTTCTAGATATTTTAATTTTTTGATTGTTGCTGTGAATGAAATTATTTTCTTCCATGATATTTTCTGATTGTTAATCCTTTTTCAGAAAGTTGTTGACTTTTGTTTATTTATTTTATTTCCAGACACTTTAATGAGCACTCATTTTTTTCTGATCATCTTTTGGTTGGTTTTAGCCTTTAAAAGTCCCAGGTGGTATCCAGGAGACTAAAGAAGAAAATATAATTCCCTTTACTGTAAGACATTACTTGAGGCTGTTAGAGAATGGAGCCTAAAATAGGGAAGTTTATAGAATATAATTTGTATATCCAGGAAAGACTGAGTCCTCATCACTGAAATGTAATGTAAGTCAGACTAAATATATTAGGATGAATAAGTATGTCATTCTTATGAGATTATTTAATACTCTGAGATGTCATTTGATACTCAATTAATTAATCTCTCAGGATTAATCTTTGTAGATTTGATATTACTTATGTGAGCAGGAGAGAGGCTAGATTTAAGTAAGCCTGAAGATATAGGTCCCTATTTAAGTAATGAAAATGTGAAGGATGGAAGGGAAAACGGAACTGACTTCCTCAAGAATTGGAGTTTACCAGGTTGTGAGTTCCAGGCTTGCTAATTTTTTGTATGACCCCCCCAAATACAATATAATTTAT
The DNA here is from genome assembly GCF_937001465.1 of Orcinus orca. Lineage (NCBI taxonomy): Eukaryota > Metazoa > Chordata > Mammalia > Artiodactyla > Delphinidae > Orcinus > Orcinus orca. The sequence goes on along the minus strand of NC_064572.1, from coordinate 55,169,878 downwards.
TTTCTTGTCATGATCCTCCTTCTTCCTCCTTCCAACAAACACCTACAGTATTGCTCTACCTACCTACCATCCCAACCCCCCAGTAAGTAGATGTAAGATGGTCTGACAGTGCCATCTGGTGGCCACCTAGGAAACTATATGAACTAATCGCTGTCATTGGACCTCCAACCTGGGTTGGTACAATATCCTGGAAGCCAGGTCCAGGCTTGGGAACAAGCAGTTTATGCCTGTGACTACAGGCAAAGGGAGAAAATAATCAAAGTCCAAGCCCTGGCAAAGGCTGCCTGGGGAATCTGGGAAGGAGCCCAAAGGCTCCATTCACAGGAGTTGATAGAGAGTAAGGATTAGGTCCAAAAAGGGAGGTTTGCAAAGGAGTTCCAGCAGGAAAAACTTGGAGAGAGCTCCTGAACCAAAGCAAAGAAGGGGAGGTTTTGTTTTTTGTTTTTTTTTTTGGTGGAAACTCTGCATTCAGCCTCAGGGCAGGGATGAGCTTAATTGTGAGCGTGCAATCAGTTCTAACACCTTTCTTCAGGGCTTTCCTCATCTACCTTTTTTTTTCTTTTCTTTTCCTTAAATTTTTTTTTTTCCCCATAGCTTAAAACTCAGATAATTTGGCAATTCCACATAAGGTCGAGGCTACTTCACACTTCCCTTCTCTCTATCTTTCCCCTCTTCTTCCCTTGCTCCCTCCTTCCCACTTCCTTTTCTCTTTTCCCTTCCTTTTCAGCTCTTATTTTTGAGTTCTCAGTAGAACCTCCCTCTTTCTCGTCCTTCATTCTATCCAGGAACCAAAACATAATCCTAGTTACAGCTGAAAAACCTAGAGATAGTGCTTGTGAGTCAGCTTTATCAAGGACAAGGGAAGGCAGAGGTGAAATGAAGAACTGGTACCACTAACCCCTGCATCCTTGGGAGAAGGGATCAGAAGTCCCTTCAACGTTACCACGAGGCTCAGTCCTCCCATTCACCCCCTGCATGATCTCCCCATGTGCCTGCATTCACGATTCTTGTTTCTTTTGTTCACTGCCATATTCCCAACATTTAAAACGGCATCTGGCATATAGAAGGAACTCTATTGATACTTGTTGAAGGATGGAATGAATACTCTCACTGTATAAGCAAATCTGGCTTATTCATTTTTTACTGTATTTCAATTTTGCCTTGTAAGTGTTGCATTGATGCTAATTTTCATCGTGAAAGCATGATTTGCGACTTTTGTGAAATAATTCAAACGTAACATGTGAGGCTATTTCTATCACAAAAATAATTATTTTTTAAATTCCAAACCACCAAGTGACCTACTTTCAGAAAATAACTTTTCGTGTTTCACGTGTTTCTTTTATGTACATAAATGAAGTAGAAAACCAACAAAATGGCCAGCTTTTACCTATCTTAGCTTCTCACGTGCTCTGAATCCTCCCTCAAATAGAAGCTAAGACTATTAAATACAGAGGAGAAAACAAATTTGGAAAGCAGAAAAGTACCAAGCATTTGACAGAACATCTTGCCGACTGTGTTTTCTCTGTTTGCTGAGTCTCTTTTGCATTATAAATCCTTGATAACACAGACAGAGAAATATCTATTCTCTATACAGAACTAAGCACAGAATTTGCCTAATATTTTTCAGAATTATGCCCTTCCTTGTGATCCTCCTCAGAACTGGAGAGACGAGGCAGGCTGCTTTCGTTTCATAGACTGTTCCTTGGACATAACTCTTGCGTGAGAATTTTCTGGGGATAAAAAAATGATCACTTGCTACTTTCCATTCCAAAACCCTAGGATTTCCTAAATATCTCACAGCTCTCTCTGATCTTAAAGGAGTGCTTTCATTTCAGTGCAAAGGGGAACTGAAAATGAATTCAGAGCTGGCCTGAATTAAGACAGCAGAGGAGATCAGTGGGTGTGTAATATCCGAGCGTGGCAGAGCTTGGCTAACTCACGAGGATGCGTCACAACATCCCATCAGGCCTGACATTTTGTTCCTGGCTGATTTCAGTGGCAGTGATCATGGTGGGGGGGAAGGCATATGTTGAATCTATAGTTCATTGACTGCACAGTCTGTGAGAAGCTACAAGGTATGAAAAGAGCATGGACATGCTGGCAGTGCCTTTGGCTGACTGTGTGACCTGGAAAAAAATAGGTAACCTCTCAGAGTCTTAGTTTACCTTTCTATGAAATGGGAATAATGATGCCTATCTGGAAGGGCTGTGTGAAGAAGAGAGCTACTAGGTACACAGCCTAGTCCCTGGCTGGTGGTACTCCCCAGTGGATCTGCTGTGATCACGGCAGTCACGTGTTCTCTTTCCATTTCTCTCCCAGGTACCTTGGGATCACGAGGCCGCTGACGTACCCCGTGAGACAGAACGGGAAGTGCATGGCCAAGATGATCCTCTCTGTCTGGCTTCTGTCCGCCTCCATCACTTTACCACCGCTCTTCGGCTGGGCTCAGAACGTAAATGATGACAAGGTGTGCTTGATCAGCCAGGATTTTGGCTACACGATCTACTCCACCGCAGTGGCGTTTTACATCCCCATGTCCGTCATGCTTTTCATGTACTACCAGATTTACAAGGCCGCCAGGAAGAGCGCCGCCAAACACAAGTTCCCCGGCTTCCCGCGTCCCGTGGAGCCCGACAGCGTCGTCTCCCTGAACGGCATGGTGAAGCTCCAGAAGGAGGTGGAGGAGTGTGCAAACCTTTCGAGACTCCTCAAACATGAACGGAAAAACATCTCCATCTTTAAGAGGGAACAGAAGGCAGCCACCACCTTGGGGATCATCGTCGGGGCATTCACTGTGTGCTGGTTGCCGTTTTTCCTCCTCTCGACGGCCAGACCCTTCATCTGTGGCACCGCATGCAGTTGCATCCCGCTGTGGGTGGAGAGGACATTTCTGTGGCTGGGCTATGCAAACTCTCTCATTAACCCCTTTATATATGCCTTCTTCAACCGGGACCTGAGGACCACCTACCGCAGCCTGCTCCAGTGCCAGTACCGGAATATTAACCGGAAGCTCTCGGCTGCAGGCATGCACGAGGCCCTGAAGCTTGCCGAGAGGCCTGAGAGACCTGAGCTTGTGCTGTAAGGTCATTTATCACTGTTTTCCTTCTATCCCCCCAACCCTTATATGGGACTCCTTTTGGAAGCACATCGTAGAAAGCTTCCAGAATCAGTAGCAAGCTTATTTTCTACTAAGCGTATCAGATTTGAATTTAGAATACTGTAGACTCCAGTCTTCCACCCAATAGAATTCCAAAAGCCAAAGATAGGTTTTTAGTTGGATTGGAAGAAGAGACTGATTCGCTGATGAATTGCAATTGATGTCAGTGCTGACAAGGAAGGTGATGTTTTTTATCCTTTCTCCGTAAATTGGATGTTATTTAGGTCCTTATAGCTCTGATTCTTGTAACATTATCATTTTAGTTGCTATTACTCTTAGATCCAGTAAAACTGTTTTGATGACCTCGTCCTTCACTGGTGGAAATCAAGAAGGAGGTGATATTTGGGGTGGGTCTTGAATAGAGAGTAGGATTAAGGGATGGATGGCAGGGGTGGGTTTGGGGCTGCTCAAAGCAGAGGGGACAGCATGAACAGAGGGACACAAAGATGGATGGAGGTGCATAAAGAATCTGGGGTGTGTCTTCAGCAGGACCTAGAAGCTGGGTAGATTGGAGTCAGCTTGGAGGGCAGGTAGGCAAAGTGGGTGTGGGGAGAGCTGAAGGTTTTTGAGCTGGAGTGAGACAAGGTATGCCGTATAAATAGGAGAAGGGAAGTGGGTAGGAGACCAATGTAAAAGAGAGGTCTCCTGTCAGGAGGGCCTGCACGAGGAGGGTGGGAGAAGGGCCCGAGTAGTCTGGGGCAGTATGGAATGGTTCGTGTGGGGAGATGCCAGGATGGAGCAAAGTCTTGAAAACTACAGAGCTTTTAGAAAGTACTACCCATCTTTAGGAGTTGGGAATTGATAGAGAGTTGCTGAGTTTGTCTGGGAAGCACTAGTAGCTTTCCAAGAAGCAATTACAGTGGGCATTGGGATCCAAAAAAGGACCACAAAGGGCCAGTGGTGATAAGGAAATGGGTTTTACATGTAACACACATATGACTGAATTTGGCACTGTAAAGAAGGAAGGAGACAATATAGCAAAGTTGGCGGGTCCAGTGAAGACCTTGTTTTAAATTTGAGGTAGAGGAGACATCTTCATGTTTGAAAGCTGAGGGGAAGAAACTGGATTGTGGAAATAGAAGGTGCTGGTGAGAGAGAGAGCAGATCAGTGTTGGATGTGAGAGAAGAGTTATCCCTCTTCACTGAACATGGTTCTCTGGAATAGACCAGAGAACCATGGACAGTGGTAGCTTAGAGGGACCTCCTCAGTCATCTTGCCCAATCCCTTCATTTGACAGAAGAGGTAACTGAGTCCTGGCAAGTGAGATATCCCACAGTGATTAGCATTACCACTGGGTCTAGATCCCACATCATGTGAGTCTTGCCTCTATATACTCTCCATATACTAGCCTGCCTTTATCTGTGATCAAGATGGCCAGGGAGACCTCTGTGCTCTCAGCTGTCTGAGGGGAACAGGGTCCCGAAGTGCCCTCGTGGATTACAGTAGACTCTAGGGGCTCCCAACCTAGGATACACCCCAAATGACTCTGAAAACCTCAAGGAACTCAGCTTGTTCTCTAACTCATCACCAGGATGAAGGAGGCAGAAACATCTCCTTAATATGGATAAGGGAAACCAGAGATCATCATTTCCTGTCCTAGGAACTCAAAGTTGTAAGACTACAGATATGCTAATTCTTGAGCTGTGAAATAGCTTCACAGGTATTTATTTTTACTTCTATTATATACACTCTTTGGTACATATGAAATTGTTCGCAGTAAAAAATTAGAGTTTTTTTTTTTTAAGAAAGTACAATCTTAGGTTTCAGAATATATGCAATGAGCAACCTATATCCCCAGGGATCTTTCCAGGCCTATAAGATTCTTACTGAATTGACCACCAGTGTTTGTTCACCAGGACCAGATTCTAAATTCCTTCAGGGAAGGAGCTATGTCTTAGTCAAATTTCTGTTTGCAGAATCTAGTACAGTGCCTGACACTGTACTAGATAATAAAAGTGATAATTTCTAACAATTATTGAACACCTACTACATGCTGTCATGGTGTACATCGTTCTACCTGTAAAGTAGGTGCTTCTGGCATCCCCAATTTTCAGAAGAATAACTGAGGCTCAGGAACGTAAAGTAACTTACCTCAGATCACATAGCCCCTAAGTGGTAGTTATGGTATGAATCACTCCAATGCATGTGCTCTTAGCTATTATGCAACACTACTTGTCAAATGACTTGAGTCTGTAGGAGTGAAGAGCTATGGAATGTTTTGAGCTGGGGATTTTAGCCATCAGCTCTCTAAGAAGACATTTAGAAAAAACTTGTTAATAGAAGTAAGTTAAGTTTATTAGACTCACTGTAGCTTAGGAGGACACCTTCTTGACAGAGACTTGATAGCTTCTCAGATGGAGGGAATAAGCAAAGATATTGATAGAGTTTTAGAGCTTGGGCTGGGTCATGTTAAGGTAGGGAACTAGTAAGGACTGGGCAGAGGTTATGACATGATAGCTTTGGATTGGTGGGTATAACTAAGTGAGGGCCTTTTTTTTTTTTTTTAACTTTTTATTTTGTATTGGAGTCTAGCCGATTCACAATGCTGTGATAGTTTTGGGTGCACAGCAAAGGGACTCAGCCATACATATACATGTATCCATTCTCCCCCCAAACTCCCCTCCCATCCAGGCACCTCGATGCCAGTATTAATGAGCAAACTATCAGTAAGTCTAATAGTCTTACTATTGACGAGTAAGCTTGTTTAGTTGGTGCACAGTCTTATCTTTTGGAAACAACTGTTTCCTGGAACAAGTACTGGGTGATTTTGCCTGGCCCCAGAGCTGTTTAGCACAGGAGCTGAAAAGCATGTTGGTTTCAGTTCCCAGGAGTAACATGCTGAAAGATGCGTTTGAAGAGAGTCTCCCTGGCAGCAGTGGGAAGGGTGGATAAAATAGAAAGACTGGTGGCCGGGGGTCCAGTTAAGTAGCCAATATAGAAACTAGGAAAGAACCATTGAAATCCTCAACTAGGAAACACCACTCTGTTAGTTTTCCTCCTGTACAGTCAAAGAACTTGAGAATAATTTTATTGATTATTTAAGCTAATAATTCACACATAATTCAGATAGTTTACAAAACGCTAATTTTCAAATGTCACACAAACAGGCTTTCCAGTTTGAAATAATAGTCACCCACATATATTGATGATTCACTCTCACGTATTACGCTGGGCACTCCATGTGAATTATGTCACTTAATCCTTATGACTTTATGAGAGGTGGGTTCCTTCATCTCCATTCTGTTGGGTAGGTCAAATAATTTTTTCAGCCATCCATGTGGAGCTGAATTTGAGCACAGGACATCTGTGTTTAAATGTACTTTTAACGTCCACACTACTATGACTTTTATAAAAGTAAATCAGCCAACATAACATCCAAGGATATTTGCCTCTGTGTCTTTAGCTAATGCGGAGTCTTGGGTATTACTTTCCTGTTAATCTAAGACAGGGCTCAGCAAACTTTCACTGTGAAGGGCCAGATGGTAAATATTTTAGGCTTTGCTAGCCATACGTTCTCCACTGAAACTACTTATTTCTGGCTTTGTAGTGAGCAAGCAGTCCCAGACACAAGTAACCAAATGAGTATGGTGGTGTACCAATAAAACTTTATTTACAAAAACAAGTAGCCAGCTGGGTTTGGCCCACGGGTCATAGTTTGCTCTCCCCTGGCCTCAGAAAATGACTGTGTCCTCACTACATCTCTCTGTTTGAATTTATAATTATTGATCTTATTTATAATTATGGAATGTTAAAATCATTTGGGATGAATGGCCTAAATATTTATTAACTCTAGGAAGTTTCTAATTAGAGAGTTGGAATAGCTGCTATTAAAAAATTCTATACCAGGCTGCTTTCTTTTCAGTTCCAATGTGGGAGGACTCCTTTTTAAATTCTTGTTTATAACTGTGTCAGGCATTGAGGAGGATACAGAAAACACATGATGTCTTTCCTGCCTTAGTGCATGTATTTCTATTGCACAGACTGCACATAAACACGCACATGCTCATTCACTCTTTTTGTGTTGAGAACACAGGAAAAGTGGAGACAGGAAAAGCTATAGGATTCAAAAGAGAGGAAAGTAACTCAGTGATTTCCCTAACTGATCAGAGAAGACTTCCGGAAGGATATGGGCTCGAGTACATCTATGAAAGTTAAAGCATTTATAACTAAAGGAGACTAGAGATGGCATTCCACATGAAGGAGACATTTGCTATAGAGGCGTCAGTGTGGGACCTTACGCAAAGGACAGGCTGCCCAAAGCTAAGCATTGTTGTAGGGGAGATTTAGAGATCATAATGGAAAGGTCGAATAAATTAAATTATGAAGGATCTTCCATTCCAGCCCCAGAAATTTGGGATTTTTAGTGTAGAGAAGTGGTTCTCAACCTGGGGTGATTATGCCCCCAGGGGACATTTGACAATGTCTGGAGACATTTTGGTTGTCACAACTGGGGGAGGGGAAGACCTCCTGGCATCTGGTGGGTAGAGGCTGAGGACGTTCCTAAACATCCTGGCTTACGCAGGCAGCCCCCAGAGCAAAGAATCACCCAGCCCCAAACGTCCATAGTGCTAAGGTTGAGAAACCCTAGTGTGGGCAGAAGGAAGCCATCAACTGAATCCCTGCAAGTAGGAAAATGGACTCACCAAAGCCATGGAGACTGATTTAGTGGCATCATGTGGAATGCATTAGAAGCTAGAGGCTGGAAGTAAGGCATCTCTTCATTGGCTTGTTTTCTCCAGAAACATTTGAGGGCTTCTTGTGTACAAGGCATGGCGCCAGGAATGTCTGGGATATAAGGATGAATAAGCGACAGTCCTTGCCTCTGGAAGCTCACAGTCCAGTGGGCTGGGTGGCTGTAGATGTGGTGGTGGCTGGTAAAAGACTAGTAACCAGAACTCCCACCATGGTCCATGCTCTGCACAGCTGCATTCAGGTAAACACCAGTTGGATAACCCCAAGCAGTCCTAACTCTACTGGAGTCTCTGGAAGAATAATGTGGCATCCAGTCCATAGCTCACAGCAAACCTTAGAACCCTTTGTCCCCCCACCCTATCTCTCTAGCGCTCACACTTCTTGGCCAACCTAGAGACTCCGGGCTGCTCCCTCCAATCTCTCTAGCTCTTTTCTTCCCCTCTGGCTGCTTGGGTTCTAGTCTCTTTTACTTTTGTCCCTAATTCCACCTTCTTGGCTCTATTTTTTTCTCCTATATAATAGTTTTCTTCCTTTCCTGTAAAAACAATCTACTGGATTGTGTATTGCTACTTCCAAATATTTCCCCATTTTCTTGATCAACGTAGTGAGAGGCTCAGGAGTCTGGCAGGCACTCAGGAGTCTTCCTTGGGTAGCGAGTGAATAGAGGGAAAAGGCTATAAATACTTCACTGGTAATTGTAATTCACTAGTCTAAATTACAGTCTTTGTCACCTTTTCACAAGTATTCAAATACTGGTAATATAAAACCAAATGTGATCATGTGATAGAAGCAGGGATTTTTTTTTTTAATTTGATGGCTTTATTTATGGATTTGCTTTGAATCACCATAAATGGCTTTTAAGTGTCACATTTAGATGACTTTTGTTCTTTGACACCATTACTATGAACAATATTGAATAGCAGTTTCTAAAATACTTCCATATAAAAGAATTTCATGAAATGGTTTTGAAGTAGCTCTGCCTTCCCTTCTCCCTTCTTTTCGTCAATGAGCCTCTTATAATCCCTGTCAATTGCAATTCTAGTGGAATAACCTTGAGTTCCTGCCATGAATTCTGTCAATATGCTGCTCCCTGGTTTGTACTGAAGCTTTGGAGCGCAGGGTGATTCTACCTTTTCTTTACAGAAACCAGTGATTAAAAAAAAAGAGATGAAACGGGTCCCAGTGGAAATTAGGAAGACGTTTCAAGCACCTGGATATCTGTGGTGGGATGTTGTCTTAAAGACAGAAACAAACAAAGAATTGGCTGTTTCATAGATTTTCTTTCCCCAGAGTAATATTTTCCTCATCATTAACTAGCTGGAATCCAACTCTTTATTTTTATTAAATCATCAGTTAGTACGAATAATAGCTTGTTCGCTTCATGCTTTGCAGTTGCCTACATTGTAGCTTCGCAGTCTCTTTAAAGTAGGAAATGCAGGCAATTGACCTCTCTTGATTTTTCTAATATTTTTGTTTGTTTTCTTAGTAGACAGTAAATACACATAGCACAAAATAAAATGAAGCAATACAAACATACCTACGAGAAAAGTAAGCCTCGGGGGCCTGTCCTAGAAAGAAGATATCCATGGTGCAGATCATGAAGGAGGTGATATTTGGGTCTTCAATAAAGAGTAGGATTAAGGGACGGCAGGGGTGGAGGTGGGTTTGGGACTACTCAAAGCAGAGGGGACAGTATGGACAGGGACACAGAAATGGACGGAGGTACATAAAGAACCTGGGGTATGTCTTCAGCAGGACCTGGAAACTGAATAAATTGGGGTCAGCTTGGAGGGCAGGTAGGCAAAGTGGGTGTGGGGAGAGAGGAAGGTTTTTGAGCTGGAGTGAGACAAGGTATGCAGTGTAAATAGGGGTTCACAGCAGGAGAAAGGAAATGGGTTGGAGACCAATGTAAAAGTGAGGTCTCCTGTCGGGAGGGCCTGCACGAGGAGGGTGGCATTGAGACTAGGAAAGAGGCCAAGGATGTCTGGACATTTGGAAGTTGACTAGCAGGTGGGTGGTGATTAAAGGGGGACTTCAGAGATGGTGCTGGAGCCGGGAGAGATTCAGTAAAGTTCACGAGCCGTTGTGAGCTGCAGAGGAAGTGCAGCCTCCTCTATGGGAGAAGAGGCAGAGGCCCCAGGCTAAGAATAAGTGTGGAGCCCCACTGGGGACACAGCCTTTTTCCAGTGCCTGCACCTACATACCCAGCAGCCTGGAGCCACGGGTCCGAGCTGAAGCACGGTGCTTCTCCTCAGGCACCATCACGTGGGGTAAGGCACAAAGCGAGAGATGGTGTCTTATGGAGAAACTGATCCTGTCACCAGGGAAACCCATCCGACAAGTCTTGACAGCCAAGTGAGAGGGGCACTTTCAATGGGATGGGAAGGCAGAGGCCCTGGACCCTCTAAGACCTGGCTCTCATGCACATGGATATAGTTCGGTAAGTTGAGTCCTGTGATGGTACAGAGGTAGGAGAGTGTGTATCTAGAGGGACTGTGGCTCTGCACTAAGGAGAGAGAGACTTCCTCAGCTGTTGGCCAAAACTTCTCCATGACTCATGGCAGTTCTGTGAATCTAGGGAGGAAGGAAGTCAGGGAGGTGGGGTTTCCCGGTCTCTGCACACAGGGTTTACTATAGTGCCTCCTCCTAGGTTTGACGGGGAGAATACTCGCACTGTAGTCAACATTATTATCTTCAAGTATGGCAAGTGCAGTAGTATTTTGCAAGGATTATTGAGAGTAGAGCCATTTTGGGCTAAAGCTATATTATAAAAGTGAATTTCTAAAGGGTTACCTGGAGCTGATTTGCAAATATATTAAGGCCCTGGCAACTTATAGAAGCTATGAAATGTATGAAAAGAGCCATAGCACTTTTTCTTTCCCCTTAGATGCTCATAACCCCTTAGAAACCACAAATAATTCAAATGACTGAATGCAGCAAATATTAAATCCACCCACCACAAAATGAAAACTCACATTTACAGTTCTGCTAAATCATTTTCTTGCCTCCTTTTTCTCTCTCTCTCTCTCTCTCTCTCTTTCTCTTTATAGACAAAACTCTGACTACTGTAGAAAAAAAAGTCATGATTCATGATCAAAAGCAGAATAATGGAGATGAAATAAACAAGGCAAGACAGAGGTGGAAACAGAACGAAATCAGTTGCTGAGACTTCGGAATGGAATGAGGCTTCTGTCCTTTCTTGGGATGGCTAAAATGTGACCAGCAAAGTATACCTGCTGTTCAAAGTATATTATGAGGGGGATGGTGACCTCTCCTTTTTTCCCTGTGGATCACTGCTATTGTGCGCAGATGAAAACAGCCCAATCAGCTCAGCAGTAAGCACACGCACAGAACTGAGTTCCAGAAAGGAAACAGTTTCCGGTGCTTTGCTTCTGTCCAAGTCCGTGCAAGTGAAGAAAGTTCCCATGCACGCTTCCCATGCTTCTGAGTCTAGGCCTTGTGGTGAATATTCAGGAATCATGTATGAGACAGATGTGTTTTTGTTTTTGTTTTTGAGACAGATGTATTTTGTTGTGGGACAGAAGGGTGTTTTCCCCAGCAAACTGCGGTAAGCATAGTGATGAATACGTTGCATGTCCACGTTAGAAAACAGAACCCCGTCATCAGCTACCACAAATGATCTCCCAGAGCAGTGTCTGTTCAGCTTCTGTCAAACAGTTTGGCTTTTTTGCAGGGTCCCTGTGACGTCCCCACCAGTGTACTTTCTTTGTTAACTCGCTTCTCTCATTATGGTGTTAACTCAGGATGGAGAGAATGGTGAAACCTGGATAAAGCTTTTTCTCGCACTTGCTCTTCTTCTGGGGGATCCTGAGAGATGAGGGCAGTTCCTCCTGTGAGGAGTTTTCCCTGGATGAAGAGCGGGGGCTACCTCGCCACACCATATAGTAACATGATGGTTGGCACAGAACTTGTGACTGTTGTTTACACCTGGGTGCAGTGGGCCCACGGGCTGGTCCCTAACTGTGAGGATTGGGGGAGGAAGTATGGGAATAATGGGGTTTCCATGGAAGACTGTGACGCTTCTGGAGATGGAACATCCACATGTTAATTCTCATTGAGCAGCGTTTTATTAAACTGTGTGCATCGGAGGTCACCTGGGCCAGTGTTAGGAGCCCTCCAGAGTACCATTCTGCTCCTTCTGGAGGATTGGTTTTTGTGTTCTCTGTATCTTAAATCAAATGTGCGCCTGGGCAATTCTGTTCTTCTCCTCTCCCTCTCCCCAAAGTGGTAGACATTCAGGGCAGGGCAGGAAACAGAAATGATCCCTTTGTAGATAGTATATATTTTTAAAATGGTTCTGTGTAATATGTATGAGCTAGGGAGACAGAAAGACAGTAGATCAGAGAAGAGTACCTCTAAGGGGACAAAATGAATACCAACCTTCATGTGACAAAAGAGAACTGAAAGAGAATATTATTTTCCTATAATATATATAGCTGTTCTGTCACAGGATAATGTGGAATTCCAACGTGGATGGTAGATTTCTTCCAACTTTCACTGACATTGCTTCTTACAACACACGGGGAAGGGTCTGCCTTTCTGAAAGGGGAGGTGGGCACTGTCCTTTCCAACAAAGCTTGTACAAATTCCTGAACCGCAGATTTGCTAAAGTAACTGTAAATAATTATATTCATAATTTAAATGATTATTTCTGGTCAGATAAATGTTGTTAAATTTGAAAATGTTTTATTACATTACATCAAATAAAGTTTATTTGTAGCTGTAATAAAGCAACTTAAATGACTTTTAATTGAAGGTCTGATGTTATAAATGTCGCTCTACATGGAATAACAGAAGGGCAAACTTTATATATCTGCTACAATCCTAACAGGTAGTTAAGACAGTTCTGTAATTAATTGCATCCATTTTGTAACTTTTAAAAAAAATAGTGACTCCTTGATTTGATTAATGAGCATTTATTGGGTTCCTGCTACATTCAGCACTGCGGACATCGAGGGAACCAGAATGTGTAAAGTCAGTCCTTCCTTTTGAGGAATTTGCCATCAGAAGGCAGACATTTCTCAGCTTGTCACCATATAGTATAGTACGTGCTGTAGCGGTTTGTAGGGAACGACATGTTTCTTTCCTGTAGTTTAAGACAGGACATTATGGTTAATTGGGTTGATGCAGGTTTTCATATGTGTTTAATTTTTTTTATTAGGACCTTAGATTTTCATATTGGCTCTTTATCCTGCCTGACTTGAACGCCTGATCCTTGAACTCTCTGCTTCATTCTGGCTACAGAGGCTGGACATTGGACACTGTGCTTTCCATGTATGGCAGCCAAAGGAAAGGAAAAGGTAGAAATTGAGAGAGAATGAGAAAAAATGTCAAACAATTTATACTATTTCACCTATGATATAATTTGTGCCAAAGGTACAGCTTTTGTTTTAACTAAGAATTGGGAAGATCACTGAGATAAACATTTTACGTATATTTTTGGACTGTTCAGCAAGAATGACTATTCTAATCTCTCTTCTCACTCTAGGATATCAGCTATCATCTTTTGGTAAGACTGAATGTTGGGAAAGGATTACTGAGCAGTAATGTACTTGTAAGAGATAACATAGTGACTGTTGCCTTAGTTTGATTCTGTAAATATTAAACAAGAGGCACTCATAGAGCCTAGGTTTTCTGGAAATTGTTTCATAAATTCTTAAAGCGTTTACCATGGTGTTATGTGCTTGAGATGCCTGTAAGTGGTTTTATTTTTTTCTGTTTTTCTTTTTTGTTTCTTTTTTGAATTTTTGAATTATATTTTATTTATTTTTTTATACAGCAGGTTCTTATTAGTTATCCATTTTATATATATATTAGTGTATATATGTCAATTCCAATCTCCCAGTTCATCACACCACCACCCCTACCCCCCACCGCTTTCCCCCCTTGGTGTCCATATGTTTGCTCTCTACATCTGTGTCTCAATTAGTGCCCTGCAAACCGGTTCATCTATACCATTTTTCTAGGTTCCACATATATGCGTTAATATACGATATTTGTTTTTCTCTTTCTGACTTACTTCACTCTATATGACAGTCTAGATTCATCCACGTCTCTACAAATGACCCAATTTCATTCCTTTTTATGTCTGAGTAATATTCCACTGTATATATGTACCACATCTTCTTTATCCATTCATCAGTCGATGGGCATTTAGGTTGCTTCCATGACCTGGCTATTGTAAATAGTGCTGCAGTGAACATTGGGATGCATGTCTTTTTGAATTATGGTTTTCTCTGGGTATATCCCCAGTAGTGGGATTGCTGGGTCATATGGTAACTCTATTTTTAGTTTGTTAAGGAACCTCCATACTGTTCTCCATAGTGGCTGTATCAATTTACATTCCCACCAAGAGTGCAGGAGGGTTCCCTTTTCTCCACACCCTCTCCAGCATTTGTTGTTTGTAGATTTTCTGATGATGCCCATTCTAACTGGTGTGAGGTGATACCTCATTGTAGTTTTGATTTGCATTTCTCTAATAATTAGTGATGTTGAGCAGCTTTTCATATACTTCTTGGCCATCTATATGTCTTCTTTGGAGAAATGTCTATTTACGTCTTCCACCCATTTTTGGATTAGGTTATTCATTTTTTTAAATACTGAGCTGCATAAGCTGTTTATATATTTTGGAGATTAATCCTTTGTCCATTGATTCGTTTGCAAATATTTTGTCTCATTCTGAGGTTGTCTTTTTGTCTTGTTTGTAGTTTCCTTTGCTTTGCAAAAGCTTTTAAGTTTCATTAGGTCCCATTTGTTTATTTTTGTTTTTCTTTCCGTTACTCTAGGAGGTGGATCAAAAAGATCTTGCTGTGGTTTATGTCAAAGAGTGTTCTTCCTATGTTTTCCTCTAAGAATTTTATAGTGTCTGATCTTACATTTAGGTCTTTAATCCATTTTGAGTTTATTTTTGAGTATGGTGTTAGGGAGTGTTCTAATTTCATTCTTTTACATGTAGCTGTCCAGTTTTCCCAGCACCACTTATTGAAGAGACTGTCTTTTCTCCGTTGTATATCCTTGCCTCCTTTGTCATAGATTAGTGGACCATAGGTGCGTGGGTTTAACGCTGAGCTTTCTATCCTGTTCCGTTGATCTATATTTCTGTTTTTGTGCCAGTACCATGTTGTTTTGATGGCTGTAGCTTTGTAGTAGTATAGTCTGAAGTCTGGGAGCCTGATTCCTCCAGCTCCATTTTTCGTTCTCAAGATTGCTTTGGCTATTTGGGGTCTTTTGTGTTTCCATACAAATTGTGAAACTTTTTGTTCTAGTTCTGTGAAAAATGCCATTGGTAATTTGATAGGGATTGCATTGAATCTGTAGATTGTTTTGGGTAGTATGGTCATTTTCACAATATTGATTCTTCCAATCCAAGAACATGGTATATCTCTCCATCTGTTTGTATCATCTTTAATTTCTTTCATCAGTGTCTTATAGTTTTCTGTATACAGGTCTTTTGTCTCCCTAGGTAGGTTTATTCCTAGGTATTTTATTATTTTTGTTGCAATGGTAAATGGGAGTGTTTCCTCTCTTTCAGATTTTTCATCATTAGTGTATAGGAATGCAAGGGATTTCTGTGCATTAATTTTGTATCCTTCAACTTTACCAAATTCATTGATTAGCTCTAGTAGTCTTCTGGTGGCATCTTTAGGATTCTCTATGTATAGTATCATGTCATCTGCAAACAGTGACAGTTTTACTTCTTCTTTTGCAATTTGTATTCCTTTTATTTCTTTTTCTTCTCTGATTCCTGGGGCTAGGACTTCCAAAACTATGTTGAATAATAGGGGTGAGAGTAGACATCCTTGTCTTGTTCCTGATCTTTGAGGAAATGCTTTCCGTTTTTCACCATTGAGAATGATGTTTGCTGTTGGTTTGTCGTATATGGGCCTTTATTATGTTGAGGTAGGTTCCCTCTTTGCCCACTTTCTGGAGAGTTTTTATCATAAATGGGTGTTGAATTTTGTCAACATCTGCATCTGTTGAGATGATCATATGGTTTTTCTTCTTCAATTTGTTAATATGGTGTATCACATTGATTTGGTTATATTGAAGAATCCTTGCATCCCTGGGAGAAATCCCACTTGATCATGGTATATAATGCTTTTAATGCATTGTTGGATTCTGTTTGCTAGTATTTTCTTGAGCATTTTTGCATCTATATTCATCAGTGATATTGGTCTGTAATTTTCTTTTTTTGTAGTATCTTTGTCTGATTTTGGTATCAGGGTGATGGTGGCCTCATAGAATGAGTTTGGTAGTGTTCCTTCCTCTGCAGTTTTTTGAAGAGTTTGAGAAGAATGGGAGCTAGCTCTTCTCTAAATGATTTATAGAATTCACCTATGAAACCATCTGGTCCTCGACTTTTGTTTGTTGGAAGATTTTTAATCACAGTTTCAATTTTCAGTGCTTGTGATTGGTCTGTTTATATTTTCTATTTCTTCCTGGTTCAGTCTCAGAAGGTTGTGTTTTCTAAGAATTGTCCATTTCTTCCAGGTTGTCCATTTTATTGGCATAGAGTTGCTTGTAGTAATCTCTTAGGATGCTTTATATTTTTGTGGTGTCTGTCGTAACTTCTCCTTTTTCATTTCTAATTTTATTGATTTGAGTCCTCTCCCTCTTTTTCTTGATGAGTCTTGTAAATTTTTTATCAATTTTGTTTTTCTTCTCAAAGAACCAGCTTTAAGTTTTATTGATCTTTGCTGTTGTTTTCTTTGTTTCTATTCATTTATTTCTGCTCTGATCTTTATGATTTCTTTCCTTCTGCTAGCTTTGGGTTTTGTTTGTTCTTCTTTCTCTAGTTCCTTTTGGTGTAAGGTTAGATTGTTTATTTGAGATTTTTCTTGTTTCTTGAGGTAGGCTTGTATTGCTATAAACTTCCCTCTTAGATCTGCTTTTGCTGCGTCCCATAGGTTTTGGATCATCATGTTTTCATTGTCATTTGTCTCTAGGTATCTTTTGATTTCCCTTTGATTTCTTCATTGATCTCTTGGTTATTTAGTAACGTATTGCTTAGCCTCCGTGTGTTTGTGTTTTCTACATTTTTTTCCCTGTAATTGATTTCTAATCTCATAGCATTGTGGTCAGAAAAGATGCTTGATATGATTTCGATTTTCTTAAATTTACTGAGGCTTTATTTGTGACCCAAGATGTGATCTATCCTGGAGAATGTTCCGTGCGCACTTGAGAAGAAAGTGTAATCTGCTGTTTTTGGATGGAATGTCCTATAAATATCCATTAAATCTATCTGGTCTATTGTGTCATTTAAAGCTTGTGTTTTCTTATTAATTTTCTTTTTGGATAATCTGTCCATTGGTGTAGGTGAGGTGTTAAGGTCCCCCACTATTATTGTGTTACTGGCGATTTCCTCTTTTAGAGCTGTTAGCAGTTGCCTTATGTATCGAGGTGCTCCTATATTGGGTGCATATATATTTATAATTGTTACATCTTCTTCTTGGATCGATCCCTTGATCATTGTGTAGTGTCCTTCCTTGTCTCTTGTAACATTCTTTACTTTAAAGTCTATTTTATCTTATATGAGTAGTGCTACTCCAGCTTTCTTTTGATTTTCATTTGCATGGAATATCTTTTTCCATCCCCTCACTTTCAGTCTGTATGTGTCCCTAGGTCTGAAGTGGGTCTCTTGTAGACAGCATATAGATGGGTCTTGTTTTCGTATCCATTCAGCAAGCCTGTGTCTTTTGGTTGGAGCATTTAATCCATTCACGTTTAAGGTAATTATCGATATGTATGTTCCTATTCCCATTTTCTTAATTGTTTTGGGTTTGTTTTTGGAGGTCCTTTTCTTCTCTTGTGTTTCCCACTTAGAGAAGTTCCTTTACCATTTGTTGTAGAGCTGGTTTGGTGGTGCTGAATTGTCTTAGCTTTTGCTTGTCTGTAAAGATTTTGATTTCTCCATTGAATCTGAATGAGATCCTTGCCGGTTAGAGTAATCTTGGTTGTAGGTCTTTCCTTTCATCACTTTAAATATGTCATGCCACTGCCTTCTGGCTTGTAGAGTTTTTGCTGAGAAATAAGCTGTTAACCTTATGGGAGTTCCCTTGTATGTTATTTGTCGTTTTTCCCTTGCTGCTTTCAATAATTTTTCTTGGTCTTTAATTTTCGCCAATTTGATTACTACGTGTCTCGGTGTGTTTCTCCTTGTGTTTATCCTTCCTGGGACTCTCTTCACTTCCTGGATTGGGTGGCTATTTCCTTTCCCATGTTAGGGAAGTTTTCGACTATAATGTCTTCAAATATTTTCTTGGCTCTTTTCTCTCTCTCCTCTCCTTCTGGGTTCCCTATAATGCGAATTTTGTTGCGTTTACTGTTGTCCCAGAGGTCTCTTAGGCTGTCTTCATTTCTTTTCATTCTGTTTTCTTTATTCTGTTCTGCAGCAGTGAATTCCACCATTCTGTCGTCCAAATCACTTATCCGTTCTTCTGCCTCAGTTATTCTGCTATTGATTCCCTCTAGTGTATTTTTCATTTCAGTTATTGTATTGTTCATCTCTGTTTGTTTGTTCTTTAATTCTTCTAGGTCTTTGTTAAACATTTCTTGCATCTTCCCTATCTTTGCCTCCATTCTTTTTCCGAGGTCCTGGATCATCTTCACTATCATTATTCTGAATTCTTTTTCTGGAAGGTTGCCTATCTCCACTTCATTTAGTTGTTTTTCTGGGGTTTTATCTTGTTCCTCCATCTGGTACATAGCCCTTTGCCTTTTCATCTTGTCTATGTTTCTGTGAATGTGGCTGTTGTTCCACAGGCTGCAGGATTGTAGTTCTTCTTGCTTCTGCTGTCTGCCTTCTGGTGGATTAGGCTATCTAAGAGCCTTGTGCAGGTTTCCTGATGGGAGGGACTGGTGGTGGGTAGAGCTGGCTGTTGCTCTGGTAGCCAGAGCTCAGTAAAACTTTAATCCTCTTGCCTGATGATGGGTTGGGCTGGGTTCCCTCCCTTTTGGTTCTTTGGCCTGAGGCGACCCAACACTGGAGGCTACCTGGGCTCTTTGTTGGGGCTAATGGCAGACTCTGGGAGGGCTCACACCAAGGAGTACTTCCCAGAACTTCTCCTTCCAGTCTCCTTGTCCTCACGATGAGACACAGCCACCCCCCACCTCTGCAGGAGACCCTCCAACACTAGCAGGTAGGTCTGGTTCAGTCTCCTATGGGGGTCACTGCTCGTTCCCCTGTGTCCTGATGCGCACACCACTTTGTGTGTGCCCTCCAAGAGTGGAGTCTCTGTTTCCCCCAGTCCTGTCGAAGTCCTGTAATCAAATCCCGCTAGCCTTCAAAGTCTGATTCTCTAGGAATTCCTCCTCCCGTTGCCGGACCCCCAGGTTGGGAAGCCTGACGTGGGGCTCAGAACCTTCACTCCAGTGGGTGGACTTCTGTGGTATAAGTTTTCTCCAGTTTGTGAGTCACCCACCCAGCAGTTATGGGATTTGATTTTATTGTGATTGCACCCCTGCTACCATCTCATTATGGATTCTCCTTTGTCTTTGGGTGTGGGATATCTTTTTGGTGAGTTCCAGTGTCTTCCTGTCTATGATTGTTCAGCAGTTAGCTGTGATTCCAGTGCTCTCGCAAAAGGGAGTGAGAGCACATCCTTCTACTCTGCCATCTTGAACCAATCTCTGCAAATGGTATTATCTCATTCTTTTTTATGGCTGAGTAATATTCTAGTGTGTGTGGGTGTGTATCACATCTTTATGCATTCATCTGTTGGTGCACACTTAGGTTGTTTCCATGTCTTGGATATTTTAAATAGTGCTACTGTGAACATTGGGGTGGATGTATCTTTTCAAATTAGAGTTTTTGTCTTTTCCAGTTATGTGCTTAGGAGTGGGATTGGTGAGTCATATAGTAGCTCTATTTTTAGTTTGGTAGCTATATTTTTACTTTCCTAAGGAATCTCCATACTGTTTTCCATGGTGGTTATATCAATTTACATTTCCACCAGCAGTGTAGGAGAGTTTCCTTTTCTCCACACCCTCTCCAGCATTTATTCTTTGTAGACTTTTTTAAAATTAATGTATTTTATTTATTTATTTTTGGCTGCATTGGGTCTTCGTTGCTGCACGTGGTCTTTCTCTAGTTGTGGCGAGTGGGGGCTACTCTTCGTTGTGCACTGGCTTCTCATTGCGGTGGCTTCTCTTGTTGTGGAACATGGGCTCTAGGTTTCTGGGCTTCAGCAGTTGTGGCACACAGGCTCAGTAGTTGTGGCTCGCGGGCTCTAGAGCACAGGCTCAGTAATTGTGGCTCACGGGCTCAGTTACTCCGTGGCATGTGGGATCTTCCTGGACCAGGGCTCGAACTCATGTCCCCTGCATTGGCAGGCAGATTCTTTTTTTTTTTTTTTTTTTGCAGTACATGGGCCTCTCACTGTTGTGGCCTCTCCCGTTGCGGAGCACAGTCTCCAGACACACAGGCTCAGCGGCCATGGCTCACGGGCCTAGCCACTCCATGGCATGTGGGATCTTCCCAGACCGGGACATGAACTTGTGTCCCCTGCATCGGCAGGCAGACTCTCAACCACTGCGCCACCAGGGAAGTCCCTCTTTGTAGACTTTTTGATGATGGCCATTCTGACCGGTGTGAGATGATACCTCATTATGGTTTTGATTTGCATTTCTCTAATAATTAGTGATGTTGAGCATCTTTTCATGTGCTTGCTGGCCATCTGTATGTCTTCCTTGGAGAAATGTCTGTTAGGTCTTCTGCCCATTTTTTGATTGGGTTGTTTGGGCTTTTTTTTTTTTTTTACATTGAGTTGTGTAAGTTGTTAGTATATTTTGGAAATTAACCCCTTGTCAGTTGCATTGTTTGCAAATACTTTCTCCCATTCTGTAGGTTGTTTTTTCTTTTTGTTGATAGTTTTCTTTGCTGTGCAAAAGCTTTTAAGTTTGAATAGGTACCATGTACTTCTTTTTGTTTTTATTTCTTTTCCTTGGGAGACTGATCTATGAAAATATTGCTATGATTTATGTCCAAGAAAGTTTTGCCTATATTCTCTTCTAGGAGTTTTATGGTATCATGTATTATATTTAGGTCTTTAAACCATTTTGAGTTTATTTTTGTGTATGGTGTGAGGGTGTGCACTAACTTCATTGAGTTACATGCGGCTGTCCAGCTTTCCCGATACCACTTGCTGAAGAGACAGTCTTTTCTCTATTGTATATTCTTGCCTCCTTTGTCTAAGATTGATTGACCATAGGTTTATAGGTTTCTTTCTGGGCTCTCTATTCTGTTCTGTTGAATCTATATGTCTTTTTTTTGTGCCAATACCACACTTTTTTTTTTCTTTTTTTAATTGGGGTATAGTTGTTTTACAGTGTTGTGTTAGTTTCTGGTGTACAGCGAAATGAAGTAGAGTTCCCTGTGCTATACAGCAGGTTCTCATTAGTTATCTGTTTTATACATATTAGTGCATATATGTCAATCCCAATCTCCCAGTTCATCCCACCCCACCCTTTCCCCCCTTGGTGTCCATACATTTGTTCTCTATATCTGTGTCTCTATTTCTGCCTTGCAAACTGGTTCATCTGTACCATTTTTCTAGATTCCACATATATGTGTTAATATAGCATATTTGTTTTTCTCTTTCTGATTTACTTCATCTGTATGACAGTCTCTAGGTCCATCCACGTCTTTACAAATGACCCAATTTTGTTCCTTTTTATGGCTGAGTAATATTCCATTATATATATGTACCACATCTTCTTTATCCATTTGTCTGTCGATGGGCATTTAGGTTGCTTTCATGACCTGGCTATTGTAAATAGTGCTGCAATGAACACTGGGGTGCATGGGTCTTTTTGAATTACTGTTTTCTCTAAGTATATGCCCAGTAGTACCACACTGCTTTGATTACTGTAGCTTTGTAGTATTACAAAAAAGGAAAATTACAGGCCAATACGTTTGATGAATATAGATGTAAATATCCTCAACAAAATTTTAGCAAACCGAATCCAACAATACATAAAAAGGATCATACACCATGATCAAGTTGGATTCATTCCAGGGCAGCAAGGACGGTTCAACATATATAGATCAATCAGTGTGATACATCACATTAATAAAAAAAAGACAAAACCACATGATCATTTGAATAGATGCAGAAAAAGCATTTGATAAAATTCAACATCTATTCATGACAAAAAGTCTCACCAAAGTAGGTATAGAGGGAACATATCTCAACATAATAAAAGCTATTTATGACAAACTCACAGGCAACATAATACTCAACAGTGAAAAGCTGAAAGCCTTCCTGCTAAAATCTGAAACAATACAAGGATGTCCACTCTTACCACTTCTATTCAACATAGTATTGGAAGTGCTAATGACAGCAGTAAGGCAAGAAAAAGAAATCAGAGGTATCCAAATTGGAAGGGAAGAGGTAAGTTGTCATTATCTGCAGATGACATGATACTGTATAGAGAAAACCCTAAAGACTCCAGACAAAACTATTAGAAATAATAAATGAATTCTGCAAGGTAGCAGGATAAAAGATTAATATACAGAAATCTGTTGCATTTCTTTACACTAGCAATGAAATATCAGAAAGAGAAAGTAAAAAACAATCTTGTTTAAAATCACTTCAAAAACAATAAAATACCTAGGAATAAACCTAAAAAAGGAGGTAAAAGACCCATGTGCTGAGAACTATAAAACATCGATAAATATTTCTTAATAGGAAGGAAGGAAAAAAAGGAGAGAGGGAATGAAGGAGGGAAAGAGAAGGAGGAAAGCCAACGTTGACCTGGTATTCTTTTTAATTTTCAGATGAGGAAATCCAGGAGACTTGGTATAATCAAGTGACATGTGCAGTGAGTGGGCAGGAAGGAGCTGGAATTAAGCTTTCCTATGTGCCACTTAGGGCGGGCCCTCCGCTACATGGTGCTGCATCTTTAGCATGAGTTGCTCATGTCAGGAGAGTGACCTTTTCTTAATTTTCTGCACTAGTGAAGCAGTGCCATGTATGTGTTACGGTCCATATGTTGAAACTTGTTTATCTACAGCTAGCCAGATGGTCCCTAACAGCTTACAAAGAAGCCATTTGGAAACTTTCAGCAAGTCAGCACATTTTGAAAGCACTGGGAGTAATGCATATTGTGATGTCATTTCTTACTCCAAGCAGAGTAAATCCAAAAAGGAAGGCCTTGTTAGTATTACATGTGAAGCATGCAGACCTTGGGATCTCATGCCCAGAGACAGAAGTTTATTTAATTGGGTGTCTCTTTCAGCTTGCTTTGTCTACACTTTCTCTGGAGAAAAAAAGTAATTTCTTAACTTAAAACACTTCGCTTTTTAAGCTCCTGCTGGCTAAATACATTAAAAAAAAGAAGACAAAACCAAAACCCTGCTTATACAATGCAAGCAAGAGAGATGTGATGTGATCATCAATAAAAATCTAAAAGCAAAATTTATGATGTCTAATCCAAAACAGAAAGGGAGAGAGGTTGATAACTTATCAGAAGTAGACTTAACAGATAACAGTTATTCTGGGCATTTGACACTTTACAAAAACCTGAGAAGAAATTAAGACATCTTGTAACTATGGCTCCCTGAACAGACACGTGAAATCTTAGATTCTATTCAAACTATATAATTTGTGCTCAGAGATTATGGAACAAAAGGAAGGCAGTGGACAAGAAATACTCAGGAGACAATAAAGAAATGAAAGACTAATCCATGTTTCTTCCTCTAAGAAATTCATTTATTCATCCATTCACTCATTCAATCACATAAGTATTTATTAATATGTCAGAGGTTATCTAAACAGTAGAACTAAGTGGTAAGACAGAAATGCATTCCATTCTTGTGAAGCTAAATGTTTAGCAAGGAAGCTGAAACGTTACACAAATGATTATAATAAATTATGATGTCTACTATGATAAGGCACATGCAGGGAGTTCAAAAAGAAATGCATACTTCAATACATTTATGTACATATTTAAATCTCAGTGGAGGAGAGAAGTGGTAATTCAAAATAGCAGATGGCAAGAACTTTCTAGAATTCATTTTTGTTATGTATTATATATTTTTAGTGCCAAATTACCTTTCTTAATTACATTTTGATTGGGCTATTATTAAAATGTTCTTTAGACCTACACAGTCTCACAGTGGGAGAGATGGTGCAGAGCTATGAGGAGAGGCAGGAAAACATCAGTGTAGATATAAGAGTTTGTCATGGATGATTCACAAGTGAATAATCCACCCATAGGTAAACGAGATATACTGTATACACAGAGAATTACAGACCTAGAGAAGCTCATGGCTGATCTAATACAACCCCCTCCTGGTTAGCAAGTGAGAACATGGTAAACTAGAGCTGTTTTGTCTGAAGTTGTTGACAAAATGTGATATAGAGCAGCGCTTTGCAAACTATCTTTGGTGAAGGAATGTTTTTTAAATCTGTGACACAGCTATGCATTTAAAAATATAATAAACATGATTATTACAAGAAAAATGAAGTGAAAAAAACCTACAAAATACAAGTTCAATTTTTTTCCTTATTAAGTTCAATAGATGTAAAACTGCATTTCAGTAAATATGGTCAGAGCAAACATCACGTGGAGGAAAAGAAATGAATCACAGAACTGACCATCCTCCACTGAGAGTGTGCAGTTACTCAATTAGGGAAAGCCTAGCACTTCCCCAGCTGAGAAATGACTGTAGCATAACCATGACATGTGCAGAACACCAAGTGTGCAAGGCACGTATGCAAGGCAGGACACAACACGTGATGAGCGTGATATAGGGAGAGTGTACTGATGGGGCGGGTGAGGAACAGCTCACCTCTGAGAACTATCCCTGGGGTAGTAGAAGTGCAGAGAAGTTACCCACGGTCACAAATCACAGCCTTTAAACAACTGAACTTTCCCCCCTTCTGTGTTTCTGCTCTTTAATTATCTACAATTGAATTGAATCCAGAATGCTGACCCAAAGGCACGGAAAACTGTTTAATTTTTTGAATGATTCTGTTAACTGAATTGTTCTTAAATAAGGCAAAGAAAGAGACTGAATTTTGATAGAAAGTCAGCCACAGAGTTTGAAGGCAAAGGGCTCTGATATTAGAAATGTTAATTCTAACATTAGCCGTACCACCTTGTATCTTAAACCCAGTGTTTTCTGAACTTCACTCTGAATAAGAATGATCCAGGGAGCTTCTTAAACATAAAGATTCCTGGGCCCCATTTACAGAAATTCTGATTCATTATGCCCTGGGGGGCAGTGGAGGGTGCCTAACAGATGATTCTGGTACAGTTCATCCGGGTTCCAAATGTTGAGAATCGCTGTTCCCACAGATGCTGGAAAACTGAATCATCTAGCTGATTCTGTGTGCAATTAGTATGGAAAGCACGATGAGTGTGAAATAATATTTAAATCATTTGTATATGGTTACAGAATCTTGTCAGAGGAATACACAAGATTCTCACAAACTCTCTTGTAAGTACCCTTTAGGATTCCATGCTACTGTTGGTACCAAAAATCCAGCAAGCTTGTGGAAGGAAATAACCCACAGGCCATCTTAGATAGTTTTCAGTTATATTTAAAGACATATGGGTTTTAAGTTTAAGTGCAGACCTGGCTAATTCCTACATTATTGAGGAATTCCTGGCGTAAACTAATTAATATTGGTGCTAGCACAGGGTCGGCTAAGAATCAGTGCATCATATTTCTGTCCCCATGGCCAAGCAGCTGATCAGAATGTTGTCAACAAAACAAAGAGTTGATCTTTGTCAAATATGTGTTGAATATTAGCCATTGAGAATGAGATGTTGACCTGGCCAAGATCCAGGCTTTCACCATCGTGTGTGTGTGTGTGTGTGTGTGTGTGTGTGTTATGGCAGCGATTGATACAGCTTACATTAATTGAGTGTTTTTTACTCACCAGTCATTCTGCTAATCCTCAAAACAACCCTAAAAGGTCTTATCTCCATTTTTTGGGTAAGGGGACTGAGGTTTACGGAGCTCAAGGACATTAACTTGTAAGTAATAAATGTGAGCTTTCCAGCTGATGTGTACTCTTCCTTACATTCTCCCTTCCACAAAATGCATCTCACTGGTTACTGACTGTTTTTGTGGGCCTGGAAATATGCATCTGAACTCAGAGGGGACTCACTCTTGCTTCTCCAAATACTTCATCTTACACTGAATACCCAGAAGCAGTTGTTCAAGGTTAAATCCCAGATCATGGTGAAGGGAACAAAGGTTGTGATTCCTGCTTCCAAATCCTTTTCTTGGAGTCCTGCATTTCTAGGTACCTAGTATCTCAGTGCTTTCTTCTGGTTATCCCTTTCTATTGCAGCCTGCCTGTAATGGTTAATTTTGTGTATTAATTTGACTGGATCATGGGGTGTCCATATATTTGGCTGAATGTTTTTTCAGGGTGTTTCTGGATGAGATTTGAAGCCATAGATTGAGTAAAGCAGATTGCCCTCCCCAACGTGGGTGGGCTTCATCCAATCCATTGAGGGCCTAAATAGAACAAAAATATGGCAGGTGGGAAAATTCACTCTATGCCTGACTACTTGAGCTGAGACATCAGTCTTCTCCTGCATTTGAAATGGGACCATCAGCCCTCTGGTTTTCAGGCCTTTGGACTCAGACTGAACTGCATCACCAGCTTTTCTGGGTTTCCAGCTTGCAGATCGTAGATCGAGGGACTTCTCCACCTCCGTAATCACGTGAGCAATTCCTTATAATAAATCTCTTTATATATGTATGTGTATAAAACTCTCTGTCTCTATATATGTATAGATATTGACATAGATATCTATATATATGCATATATATATCTCAATAGGATATTGGTTGATATGTATGTAAATATATATATATGATGTATGTATATTAAAAACCTATATATATAATATATATAAAATAACACTGGTTCTGTTTCTCTGGAGAACCCCAATACACTGCCCTAACTGCTATTGCCCTTTAATGTGTGCCTTTCTATAGTCTCCTTATTAAAACTTAACTCACCTGTGTCCCATTCTCTCATCTTTTGCTGTCTCTTTATGGTCAGCCAGTTGGTCAAATAGATTAATCCATTATTCAGAGGCAATGTCCCCTTCTTACAAGATACATTCTTTGGATCAATGTCTGAACCTGAGAGAGTGTTTATAGAAATTTCAGACAGTGTTGGCAATAGTAGCTCAAATCAGACCTTTTTCAGTTACTTACAGACCCCCCACGGTCCCTTGCAGCTGAAAGCAAGCTGTTAACCAAATCCATCTACGCCATGGGCCAGGTCTCTCTCCCGCTCCATTAGAGCTGAGAACTGAGAGAATTCCCTAGCTTTTTAAAGCAAAGACAAATGAGGGTAATTAGGTAATAGCTGAGGTTTGTCAGGAAGATTTGGCCAGTTGCCCCCAGTCCTGGTCTTTGGGAGATCTGCACCTGTGAGACAGCTTTGACTGCTTTTTCTGGCTCAAGAGAGCAATTCTATTGAGGAATGTTGCCTCTCATCCCCGTCACTCCATCGACTTTCTCATCAATGGCTCTGAATGGAATGTTAGAATATATTTTAGACGTGGAGATAAAATTAACACCTGAAACTATTTCTGGGTGCATAGTCAAAGATGACTCTTTATACTTGTTTGCTTGGCTCTTAGAAATTTAATTGTAGCAAGCTTTTAAATATTGGCTTTTAACTTATCTGCAAAAATAAAAAAATTTAGTAAATTAAATCAATTAAGGGAACATTTGGCCTAATTCCCAATCATCCATTTGGATCATGCAAAGCACAGATCTTTGGGATGTAAACTATCTCTTCAACATTATAACATGAACTGTAGTGGAGCGTGAGCTTTTATAGCAACACTACCTAATATAGGCTGAGGTAAAATGTTTTCATTTCCATTTCACCACAGCAAAGATAAAAAAGGGCACTCATTTATTTAATTTATCTACCATTGGTGAGGAAAGCTGAGAAAAAGACACGTTTTCTTGAAAAATATCTTAACCAGAGTTTTAGAACGATCTTATTAGACAAGTTTGAGTTTCTGAAAGAAGTTGGTTTGAATTGGGTTTCTGACATGAGCACCTAGGAGGATCCTGCCTTATAGAGAAGCTCTGCTGAAAGAATATTGCAGAGGCTCTCCCAGTCTATCTCTAGGGTCTCAAAGTTCAGATTTTTGAAAGCGAACATTTTGCCTCACCAGCCACATTGTATAATATTTTATATTTCTCTACCTACTAATTATGACATAAAATGTATGTATCAAACATGGCATATGTGGACAATTGGAATTCCTGGGACTATTTGCCCAGGGTTACTGTTGCAGGTAGGTTTTCTAGACCTGAATGATCTTAAGTTGGGGCCAAATGATATAAAGATAAACCTATTTTTTAATCTTCCATGTTTATTAATCCATTCACAAATGAAAGTAGACAGCCCTCAGAATGGGATTGTTTTACAGATAATTCTCATTTTCAGTACATTTTCTTTTTAACTCTGAAATGTTAAAGAATTATCTTGCTGGAGGAGGTCTTTTTTTTTTTCTTTTAGATGTTGGGGGTAGGAGTTTATTATTTAATTAATTTATTTTTGCTGTGTTGGGTCTTAGTTTCTGTGCGAGGGCTTTCTGTAGTTGTGGCAAGCGGGGGCCACTCTTCATCGCGGTGCGCGGGCCTCTCACTATCGCGGCCTCTCCTGTTGCAGAGCACAGGCTCCAGACGCGCAGGCTCAGTAGTTGTGGCTCACAGGCCCAGTTGCTCCGCGGCATGTGGGATCCTCCCAGACCAGGGCTCGAACCCGTGTCCCCTGCATTGGCAGGCAGATTCTCAACCACTGTGCCACCAGGGAAGCCCCTGGAGGAGGTCTTGTTCAAGGGAGGTGGGCACCTTTGGCAAAATGGAACATCACAGCTAATCTTTAGGAGACACTATAAATACCCTGAGGGAAGAAAGTTAAGTAACAACTGCTGCAGTTGTGGAAACAGAGATCTTTGCACATAGAGGATTCTTATAATATGGGAAAGAGACAAGTTAGTGGAGAAAGAGGGAGTCGCAAGAGCTCTTTCAGTATAAACAGTACACGGTGCGCCAAAGCTCTGGCTCTCCTAATGATCTTTTTAATCCCTTTTTTGGGAATATAATCTATTTTTCCTTGACATTTCAATAATTAGAATTATTGAAAAAACAGGATTCATAATTGTTGAAATTAACTTGACAGTCACCTTTGAAATAATGTTTTACTCAAAAAAGTGTTAACTGAATTTTTATAAGGCAGTTTCCACAACCAATTAGAGTCTGCATGCTCTATTTTGGTAAGTTTCAGAAGCATCAGTAATGTGTCAGATGAAAGCAAGAACATGTCCCTTTACCCATTTCTCCTTGCAAAGAATATGCCTAGTTTTCAGTGCAGTGTACCACTGGTGTATCTGGCAGAATTGAAATGGCTAAAATTTTTAAGCAGATTTCAAGGTGATTAGGAGGTTCTGGCTTGCTTCCCACCAGTAAGACACAGAGAGATGGCTAAGAGTGGGCTCATGCCTAAAAGTGTTCAACAAATAGGCTCACCTAAGTAGGTTTAAAACTATGAAACCTAGGTGTCCCCAGACTTCAGGGAGCTCCCCTCTCCTTTGAGACCCCGAGTCACATACGGCAGCAGAGATTCCCCAGGTATCTGAGACTCCATGAAGAAATCGTCCATGTCCTATCCATTCTGATTCTTACTTATCCCTCCAGTCAGCTGTTTCTGTGTGAGCATTCTCCATCCTGCTTAGGTCATTTCTTGCTTTGGCAACAGTCTCTCCTTCCTGCTGCTCTTGTATTTCTGCTACACAACAAGGGTAGGTTTGGGCCTTGCCTATGTTATAGAGGAGATCAGGCTGTAACACCAAGCAGACATAACTGAAAGTGTGTTTGTAGCACAAGGGCATTACAACAGAAAATATTACAGTGGATCACGCCCATAGAGCCCAGTGGCCATGCCTCTCTACAGGAGGGAATTTGCCTGATGTCTCCCCGCTTAGCTTCCAGCTTCACCAGCCTACCTCCCCACAGTGGGAAGGCCTTGGACAGGCCAGTCCCTGTTCATCCTGTTAACGTGTAAAGTGAAGTCACTTCTAAAGCTGTGTTTAATCTATTCTAAGATGCCATTAGTTGTAAAATGCAGCATTATTCTATATACCTCTTGACCAGTCAGGGACTTATTTACAAAGGCACTAATTACAAAGGTGTAGGGCAACCAGAAAGGAAAGTGTAGAAACCTAGGGCTAACATCTGAGGAACTGTCACTACCTTAGTATAAAAGAAAGAGGGATGCGGGATGTTACGTAAACCTGGAAGGGGAGCGAATTGTAGAGCGACAGCCTGAGTCAGGAGCTCACAGGCAGAGAACAGGTAAGTGAATGCTCCGTCCACCTGCCTGCCCTCCCTCCCTCCCACCCTCCCACCCATCTCCTGCCGGGCCTCTCCACTGGTCCAACCCAACCTGAAGCCAGTGGGCACAGGAGCACGTCCATCCGCTTCACAAGGAGAAGTGTGGGAAGTGGACCCGAACGGGCGAATGGAAGACATCTCTGCAATAGACACCAAGACAGAATAAATTCTGCCAATTAAACTATGAGACACTGCTCCCTTATCACTTGAAAGTTTTATT
Organism: Orcinus orca; assembly: GCF_937001465.1. Taxonomy (NCBI): domain Eukaryota; kingdom Metazoa; phylum Chordata; class Mammalia; order Artiodactyla; family Delphinidae; genus Orcinus; species Orcinus orca. Next base: position 55,139,397 of record NC_064572.1, on the reverse strand, counting down.
TTACACCTATTGAAAGAGTTCTGTTAGACATAAAGAAAGGGATTTGTTTTTATCATGTAGTACTTCTCTGGATTTAAGATAACTTTACTTTTTTTTTTTTTTTTCCGGTACACGGGCCTTGTCACTGCTGTGGCCTCTCCCGTTGTGGAGCACAGGCTCCGGACGCACAGGCTCAGCGGCCATGGCTCACGGGCCCAGCCGCTCCACGGCATGTGGGATCCTCCCGGACCGGGGCACGAACCCGTGTCCCCTGCATCGGCAGGCGGACTCTCAACCACTGCGCCACCAGGGAAGCCCGATAACTTTACATTTTAATGCTAAACGCAAGTATAATCTTTTTGAGAACATTTTGTGGCAGATATTTTTTTCCCCAAAGGTGATCACAGCAATAACTCTTGTCCCACATGTGCTTCTAGAAGCTTACTACTGCCGCATTAAGAGGGGAAGTTTAGTTTCTCATTCCCTGAATCTAGGCTAGTTTGTGACTTGCGTGTAACCAGTGGAAAGCATCCGATGTGGCACTGCATGACTGCTGAAGCCAGGTCTGAAAAAGATGATACAAATTCCACCTCGTTTGCTGGAATATTTGCTCTAGAGCCCAGAGCTTCCATGTCAGCAGTCTGGCTGGTCTGTGGCCGCCATGCTGCAAGGAAGCCCAAACTATTCTAACTCAGAAGGATCACATGGAGAAGCCCCGAGACTAGCAAAAAGAGAAAGATGCTTTGTCAGTTTCCAGGTGCTCCTGCACCCTCCGCCTCTGCTGTTCTGATTCCAGCCGCTATGGGACTGCAGTCTCATGAGAGATTTCTTAACCAGAAGCATCCGATCAAGCTCTTCCTGAATTCCTGGCCCACAGAAGCTGTGAGAGATAATAAAATGATGGTTGTTTTAAGCCATTAAGTCTTGAGGTGATTAGTTATGTAGCAACAGTAACCAAAGCAATTTTAAATGCCAGTTATGCTCAACAGATGTAGTACCAGTGATGTCAGCAATTAACTGAAGTGATGACAATATGAATAACTATAACCACGTTTGCACATACACAGGCACTGACAGCTATGTCATGTCAGCCTCCTGGCCAACAGCAATTGTGAGATGCCATATATTTTAAGATGGCTCCTAGTGAGAAAAAAATGTGCAGTTTAGTACTGAAGAAATGTGGTACTGTTGGTGTAGAGGGAGGGACAGAACCAAAAGGGTTGGGGAACTGGTTGGCAAGGTGACTTATTTTGGAAAAGCTTAATATTTTATAGTTAAGAGGGTACATGCTCATTTAGCAAGTAAATAAATAAATAAAAATCGAACGAGAAAAAAACCATTAAGACCATAAAATCACCAAATCTCACCATCCAGAGATAAACTTCCAGATTTCTAAATGTACATGGACACATGTATAGATATGTGGACATATGCTTTATAAATGAATTCATCCTTTACTGCAGCCTACTTTTTTCCCCAGTCAGAAGTGTGCTGATTTCGTGTTTCCACCTCAAAAGATAAAAAACTACAGCCTTAAATTTTAATGGTAGCCAAGTGTCTCATTTACTTGACCGATCACCTAGTGACGGACATTTTGTTGTGTTTTGTTTTTTCAGTTTTGCTTTTATCATTATTAAAACAACGGGCATGTTTACGCATTTTCCCCCCTATGCTGTAACTGTGTCTTTGTGGAGAATTTCTCCATATGAGATCTTGGATTGAATGAGTTGTGCCATTATAATTGCGGTATGGATTGATAAAAACGCCTTCCAGAAAGGTATCCATTCATACCCCTATCAGAAGTTTTGGAAAAATGCCAGGTTTTTTTCCCCTTTGCCAGTGAAGGAGTTCAGAGCATGTCACCCCAAAATACGCAGATATGGCATATTGCTTATTTTGCATTAAAGGCACGTGAGAAACAGCAGAGGCAAGATGGGCATTCAGACCCTCCTTTTTATTCCTGAAAGCAGGAGATAAAACTCCCATGGGAGAGGTGTGATCTCTGTGCCAGGAAAGAGGAAGACGTTCTTATCACCAGAGACATGGAACTGAGACAGAAAGAACTCTGTACAAACAGACCTTGTTCAAATAATTCTTACCTTCCTTTACCCTCTCTACAGTGTTCAGTTACTTTTCCACAATTGCTTCTTTTTTTCAACCTAATATAAAAGCATGTAGGTTCTGCCATTTCTTTGGGTCTTCATTCCTTATGAGGGTTCCTGTGTCATGTAAAACTTAATTTAAATGTGTATACTTTTCTCCTGTTAATCTGTCTATGTCAGTTTAATTCTCAGGCCCAGCCAACAATAGTAAGAGGGTGGAGGTAAAAATTTGCCTCCTCTAGACCAACATTTGATTCACCTGATGCCAATCTTATGGTTTAAAAAGATTTGTTGTTCTTTTTTTATTTTAGAAAATAATGAAACTGAACATCTTTTCATACTTTTCATCCATTTTAATTTGTTCTTTCATGAATTGATTATTCATAGCCTTTGATCATTTTTCTTTTTTTTCTTTTTTTTCTTTTTTTTTTTTTCATTTTTCTTTTTATAGTTGATTTGTAAGAGCTCTTCATCCTGTAGTAGTAATTCTTTGTCCATCCTGTGTGTTACTAGTTTTTTCTAAGTTTTTTACACTTCTATAATTGTGTTATTTTGTTTTTGCTTTTGCTGCCAGGAAGTACTTAATTTCTATGTAAGTGCATTTTCTTTTATGGTTTCTGGCTTTGGTGTCAAGTTAGGAAAGACTTGTTGCACTTTATTGTTATTAAAAATGTGTACTCAGACTTTTGTTTCACTTTTGACATTTATTAAAAATTTTAATCTACCTGGAATTGAATTCATGAGATGTAATTTCTCCCTGAAGTTGCCATTTGCCCCAAATTATTTAGTGAATAGCAAATCTTTCCCCTGTGATTTGAAATGCCACATTTATCATACACTTGTTGGAGGAGGTCATGGTGAGGACGTGACTACTAGTTGACCTGCAAGCTGGACCCCGGGCAATCAGAGACTTCTCGCCCTCTCCCCTATCCTCGGAATGCATGTACCACCTACTCTGCCCACCTAGAAGCCCTTCAAGGACACAGCTTTGAGAGAGTATTGTGTTGTTGAGACCATCTGGACTGTATGCATGACTGAACCCAGTTAAGGCCTCTGTATAAACTTTTAAGATTCTGGGGGGCAGGTGCAGAGAGCTACTCATCTTGCAGCCACCCATGGCAAGCATCGTTAAGTTCCCTTCCTTATTAAACCTGCCACCCACCAATAGGGAGTGGCTTGCCTCCTCATGGAGGGGTGGGGGGGACAGTTTCAAATGTCACCCAGGAAGCTCCTGAGTTTGCAAACCAACAACACTAAGCTTTCATAATACTTGAGTCTGTTTCTGTGATTTTCTATTCCCTCACCGCCCCACTTCACAATCTGTCTTTTCCTATGCCAATACCATCCATGTTGTTGCTGTTGTTGTTATTACTATTACTGCTAAATACAAGATGTTACTATCTAATAGGGAAAGTGCGTGTCCCCTCCCTACCTCTCCTTTGTTATGGTCTTTGCAGATGAACTTGAAAGTAATTTTTGTCATGTTGTAAAATAATCCTGTTGGATTTTTATTGAAATTTCATATAATTTGTAGTCTATTTTAAAGAGAAGTGACATCTTTACAACACCAAATCTTTCTGTCCAGAAGCAAGGTATGTCTTTAAATTCTTTTTTATTGAGGTATAATTGATAAAGCATTATATTAGTTTCAGGTGTACAACATAATGATTTGATATTTGTATACATTGTGACATGATCACCACAGTTGTATGAATTCTTTATATATTTTGGATATTAAACCCTTATCAGATGTGTGATTTGCAAATATTTTCTCTTATGCAGTATGTTGTCTTTTGATTTTGTTGATTGCTGCATTTGTTGTGCAGAAGCTTTGTAATTTGATGTAGTCCCAGTTTATTTTTGCTTTTGTTACTCTTGCTTTTAGTATGAGATTTAAAAATCATTGCCAAGACCTATGTATTTCAAGAAGCTTACTGACTATGTTTTATTCTAGAAGCTTTACGGTTTCAGGTCTTATGTTCAAGTCTTTAATCCATTTTGAGTTAATTTTTGTGCATTGGTAGAGTTTTATAACTTGTATTACTGTATATTTCTTTTCAGTTATTTTTCTATTTGATTTTCTTTGTTTTTAGTTGTTGTAAACATGGTAGTTTTCTCACTAGTTATCACTGGTAAACGAAAAGACTGACTGCATTTTTGTATATTTATTTTAAAACTAGCTACCTTACTGATACTCTTAATAGTTCCAAAAGTTTTACAGTTTGTTTTCCTGGCGTTTATGAGTATAAAATTATATTAGCTGGAAATTATGATAATTTTGCATCCTCCCTTCAAGGATGTATACCTCTTATTTCATTTCCTTGATTAATTGCATTGTCTCAAATGTTCAGAATAGTACTAAATAATTGCGACGATCTAAGAAATCCTTATTTCTGACTTTAATGGAAACATTTCCATTATTTATCCACTAAATACTGGCCTTAAATTTTCAATATGTATTTATCTTATACATTCAGGCAATATCCATTCCATCCAACTTCACAAATTTTTTAAAAAATCAGGAAAAGATTTGGAATTAAATGTTTTTGGCAGCTAAAAGAGTATGTTAACTTATTTACTTATATCAAATTATCCTTGCTATCTAGAATGAATTACACTTATTCATGATCTACTATCCTTTCAGTGTCTTATCCAATTCTATTTACTAACATTTTGTTTAGGATTTTTTTTGTTGACATTCATAAGTAAGATAGGTCAGTAGCTTTCTTTTAGTTTAGTAAGATTTGGCAATAGTGTAATGTTGTTTGTACCATGTATTTGGAATATTTCCTTTTCCTTTAAACTGTTCCAGGACTCAGTAACAAAATTTATTCTGTATAGAGGTTTAAAATTTGCTCACAAAATTATTCTATGAGGACTTTTTGATAAGTGGCTTTTAAAAGCTTTTTCATTTTCTTCTTTCAAGTTAAGAAAGACTTGTTTCAGTCTAATTTTATTAAAAGTGTTCACTCCTACTTTTGTATTGCTTTGTTAAAATTTTATATTGTGAATTAATTTTGTGCCTGTTTTTCTTTAAATATATATATTATATTTTGGGTTAAATACTAATTAAACATTTTTTGCTAACATTTTGACAAAGAATGTATTTCAAGCAACACAAGTTGGACAACAATAACAAAATACTTGCCTGAGTTGGCCACAGCTGAGGTAAATTTTACCCAGTGACAGTTATTCCAATTTCACAGTTGTATATTATTGTATAAGAATTGCCAAAGGAAGGGAAAAACAACAAATAACACACAAGGGAATCCCCATAAGGTTAACAGCTCATCTTTCAGCAGAAACTCTGCAAGCCAGAAGGGAGTGGCAGGACATATTTAAAGTGATGAAGGAGAAAAACCTACAACCAAGATTACTCTACCCAGCAAGGATCTCATTCAGATTTGATGGAGAAATTAAAACCTTTACAGACAAGCAAAAGCTAAGAGAATCCAGCACCAACAAACCAGCTTTACAACAAATGCTGAAGGAACTTCTCTAGGCAGGAAACACAAGAGAAGGAAAAGACCTACAATAACAAACCCAAAACAATTAAGAAAATGGGAATAGGAACATACATATCGATAATTACCTTAAATGTAAATGGATTAAATGCTTCAACCAAAAGATGTAGACTGGCTGAATGGATACAGAAACAAGACCCGTATATATGCTGTCTACAAGAGACCCACTTCAGACCTAGGGACACATACAGACTGAAAAGTGAGGGGATGGAAAAAGATATTCCATGAAAATGGAAATCTAAAGAAAGCTGGAGTAGCAATTCTCATATCAGACAGAACAGACTTTAAAATAAAGACTATTAGAAGAGACAAGGACACTACATAATGATCAAGGGCTCGATCCAAGAAGAAGATATAACAATTGTAAATATTTATGCACCCAGCATAGGAGAACCTCAATACATAAAGTAAATGCTAACAGCCATAAAAGGGGAAATCAACAGTAACACAATCATAGTAGGGGACTTTAACACCCCACTTTCACCAATGGACAGATCATCCAAAATGAAAATAAATAAGGAAACACAAGCTTTAAATGACACATTAAACAAGATGGACTTAATTGATATTTATAGGACATTCCATCCAAAAACAACAGAATATACATTCTTCTCAAGTGCTCACGGAACATTCTCCAGGATAGATCATATCGTGGGTCACAAATGAAGCCTTGGTAAATTTAAGAAAATTGAAATCGTATCAAGTATCTTTTCCGTCCACAATGCTATGAGACGAGGTTCCTTAAAAAACTAAAAATAGAACTACCATATGACCCAGCAATCCCACTACTGGTCATATACCCTGAGAAAACCATAATTAAAAAGAGTCATGTACCACAATGTTCATTGCAGCACTATTTACAATAGCCAGGACATGGAAGCAACCGAAGTGCCCATTGACAGATGAATGAATAAAGAAGATGTGGAACATATATACAATGGAATATTACTCAGCCATAAAAAGAAACGAAATTGAGTTATTTGTAGTGAGGTGGATGGACCTAGAGTCTGTCATACAGAGTGAAGTAAGTCAGAAAGAGAAAAACAAATACCGTATGCTAACACATATATATGGAATCTAAGATAAAAAAAAAAAGGTCATGAAGAACCTAGGGGCAAGATGGGAATAAAGACACAGACCTACTAGAGAATGGACTTGAGGACATGGGGAGGGGGAAGGGTAAGCTGTGACAAAGTGAGAGAGTGGCATGGACATACATACACTACCAAACGTAAAATCGATAGCTAGTGAGAAGCAGCTGCATAGCACAGGGAGATCAGCTCGGTGCTTTGTGACCACCTAGAAGGGTGGGATAGGGAGGGTGGGAGGGAGGGAGACGCAAGAGGGAAGAGATACGGGAACATATGTATATGTATAACTGATTCCCATTGTTATAAAGCAGAAACTAACCCACCATTGTAAAGCAATTATACTCCAATAAAGATGTTAAAAAAAAAGGGCCAGATCTTTACAATGATAAAGTGTTATTAAAAGTTGGTTATTATATGTCAATAAAGTGTAATGCTGTAGATGAAAAAAAAAAAGAATTGCCCAAGGTATGCAGGGCTCAAAAAAGCTTTTCCTCTTTTTGGAAATTAAAAAGAAAAATTCTCTTTATCTTTCTTTTTGGGATACATGAATATCTGTATGCCAGATTTTCCTATTTTCTTTCCTAAACCAAGAAGACAAACCAACCCTCTATGAAAGAATTTGTCTTCATGCAACAGCAAAACCTCATGGGCAATTTCATAAAGACCTGACTGATTTATGTGGGCAGACCTTAATGGCCTGGTGCTTCGCGGAGGTTAAGAGATGTCCCAGTGTGGAGGAAAAGAGACACGAATAAAAGAGAGAGGACCAAGAATGGCTTCCACTGAAACTGAGATCTGAATTGACCATGACCAAAAGCAAATAAGCAACTGAAGGCTCACTAAGGATATGACACAACTTTTCTTGCCATCCTATTGCAACTGAGGACACAGCGTTCTAGAAAACTCACACTGTATCTAAAGTTTCTGGAAGGATTTCCTCACTTATGATTAGATTCATCACCTAATTTTAACACTAGGCTGTGTGATGAGTGCTTTCTTGTGTTTGCTATTACTTATAATGTTGAAAACACAATTTCTGAAGCTGAAATGGAATGTTTATGATGTGAAAAGATTTTGTATGGGTCTTTAAATGACTGAAATACATAATTAGGGTTAAAATGCTTTTTAAAAATATATTTGGTCTAGGCATTTGGTTTAGGAAAATTATTGGAAATAAGGTAAAGATTTATGTACACATCAGTTTATCTCAACGTTATTTCTGTAACATTTATAAAACCATCATCCAAAAGTGGTGCTATAAGTGAAGAAACACAGATGAGTAATAATAACAAAGGAACATAATTCAAAGAGAGTTCAAATTCTGTATTAGGGTCCTTTGATTATAAGCAACAAAAAATAACTGTAGCTAACTTAGGCAGCAAAGGAATTTGTTGTAAGGATGTGGGTAGATTATGGATATGAAGGAAAAGTCGAATATCTAGTTCTTGTAAAAGACAGTTCCCAGGCCACAGTGGTCCCCCTTGCAGGAAGGAATGGTTCTTACAGGGCACTGTCATCAGAATGAACCAGCCCCAAATGTTTTCCATCTTTTTGTCACTTTACTCAAGATTCAAATAATTGGGAAGGAAGGAGATTCCGAATAGCCTTACTTGGGCCCTGTCTACCATTTGGCCAAGAGAACACAGATACCTTGAGTAACAGTTTTATCAAGACTTCAGAGAATAGGAAGTGATAACAGAGACTAGCCGTCTCTGGGACACAATAAACTACATTCTCAATTTCCCTTGCAGCTAGATGGGGGCTACCTGACTGAATTCTGGAAAACAGAACGGAGCAAAAGCGATGTACTCCACCTCCAGGTCTGGCCCATTAAACCTCCTGCCGAGCCCTTGGTGCTCTCTCTGCTTCCTTACCTCCAGGCAGGATGTAGAAGGACCAGTGCAAGACTCGGAGACCCTGTGGGATGTCAGATCCACCATATGGAAGGAGTTGAGTTCCTGTGTCACCACCTGAAGTTCACCCACTGAACACCCCAAAGGACAGTGACATGAGCGAGTCCTAAACTTTAATGATGTTAAACCACTGAGATTTGGGGGCTGTTTGTTTCAGAAGCTAGGATTCCCTAATCCTAAAGGATGAATGTTGGGCAGGCAAAGAAACCCACCTGATTCACTTCAATTTCTGTACTTACATTTTAAGAACACAGTGAAGAGGCTACACAGACCACTGCAATACTTTTTACCTCCCACATCTCTTGTCCTCCAAAATTCTCAGAAAATCCCTCTTGCACTCCTAGCGCCCACACACCTCTTGTTCTTCAACTTCAGCTTCACCTCTTTCCTTCTCAATCTGCATCACAAAAGCTCAAAGACTCAACAGGCAAAATAGAGCTCCCTTCTGAGGGTGGGAGAGAGAGAGAAACAAAACAGCTGTCAAGTAATGGGGAAAAGACTGGGAAAAGTCATACATTAAGAATACTGTAGGGATTCCCTGGCGGCGCAGTGGTTGAGAGTCCGCCTGCTGATGCAGGGGACACGAGTTCGTGCCCCGGTCCGGGAAGATCCCACATGCCGCGAAGCGGCTGGGCCCATGAGCCATGGCCGCTGCGCCTGCGCGTCCGGAGCCTGTGCTCCGCAACGGGAGAGGCCACAACAGTGAGAGGCCCGCGTACCAAAAAAAAAAAAAAAAAGAATACTGTAATATTTATGACAGTGAAAATTTGGAAACCACCTAAATGTCAAACAATAGGAAAATGGTTAAATAAATTATGTCATACTTGTTACTGGTTATACGAACAAGATAGTCCCTATGCTCATGGAGCTTATAGTCTAACAGCCATTAACAATAAACATGTTTTGGAAATATAGTTAATAATATGTTGGGCTGCACCCCGCAGGCCTACGAGGCCTGTGCTTGCCCAGCTTCAAGAACAAAGAAAGAGCTTGGAGTCAGCAACAGAGACATCAGTGATTTAATGGAGGGGGGAGCTTACACGTCTGAAGCAAGGTCCTGGAGCAACACCCCACCACGTGCAGCGAATGATGGGCAGGACGCGGCGGCAGTCTTCGCTGGGGGTTGGTGGGGGAAAGGTTACCAGTTATAAGGAGAATTGATGTCAGGTGGGCTCATTAGTTACCAGGGAAACTAGCAGAAGGGCACGCCCCTCCCGGCCCCTTTGATAAGAACAATCACCAGCTGGGGCCTGGGGCAAGTACATAGGAAGGTCAGTCAGGTGAGTAAGATATAGGAGAAGCAGGCCACTGGTCGGGCAGGGGATGTTCTGAGAGCGAGAGAACAGCCATCTTCAGTGGCCTGACCGTACATAATACAAAAAGAAAATTAATGGCACAATTTCAAGTGAAAACTTCCAGGTAAGAAGCTGCATTTGCATATATAGTAGTAAAATCCCAATTGAAGAAAAGCTTATATGTGTAAGTCCTTGTGTATGTATGTATACGTGTGTATACCAGACTGTTAAAGTGGTTATTACTGAATATTGACATTATAGATGATTTTTATTTCCTTTTTTATACTATTCTATATTTTCAAAATGTTAATGATAAGTATTTTTTTAATAGTAAGTGCGATTTACAGCCTATTCTTTTCCCTTTCCTTATAATTTTCTGCATAGAATGTATAACTGGAAAAAAGCATCAATTAATTCACAGTATTGATATCACTGTGTACTGAGAGACTGTCTGCAGAAGTGACTTCCTAATTTAGTAGACTTTTGCCTCCAATAGATCTGTAGACCTGAATATATGTGTCTGTGTGTATGTGTGTGTGTGTATGTATTTATATCATAAATGGATTTTTACAACAAAATGGATTATTCCCGAAGTGCAGTTTGAATATGCTTTCCCAGACTGTCACCATGGACTCTAATGAGACTGAGCTTACCTGCCCTTCAAAATACAGGCACTACAATTTCATCAGATGGCTTTTAAGCGAGCAAATTCATGTCCTTAAAGTATGGAGATATAGTAACACTAGGCCATCCCGTTCAAATTTATTTAGTAAATTTGCTTTGCTTTCTTCTTGTCAATATGGAAATCTGTAGAGATATTAAAATGTAATTCATGTTGTGCTTAAAGAAAATAACTGTTGCTCAATACAATACAAAGCCATTGAATGCTAACACCGTGCCCCTCCTTGAACTACCAAACACCATTGAGAGGAGTGAGTGAATTATCAGAGGTGATTTTAATTTAGATTACTAAAAGATTTCCATACATATAGAAGTTTGAGTTGATTAAACTTTAAACTTATCTGATTATAGCACTTATTATGGTTGAAATTACAGGAAAGTACTTCAGTTCATTGGATAATTATGAATGAATAGGGAAAGTACTTCAATTCATTGGATAATTATAAATGAATAGGGAAGGATATGACGTAGAAAATTTGTTCCAATTATTTAAGTGATAACTATATGAAGGAAATTAAGAAACTGAAGTTGTCTCAACGTATCAAATTGCCAGGCAGAAGATTTGAAGATGAATGGCTTCATGGTGCCTATGATGCCTAATTATCTTCTGAGACGTTGTTTCCTTAGTTTAAGAGATAAAAAGATAAAGATAAAAACATGCAAATTCAACTAATAGAAAGGCTGACCTATTGAATATTATGTGTCTCTAGCTTATTTCCTTAGCTGTTTTTAGAGAAGTCCCCCAGCAAAAGTGTCATTAGGTGTCCTAAACAGATCTTCCTCACAGAGCTTTTCTTTGTTTGCAGCTATTCTGTAGTTAGCCTCCCTGATTAATGAGCATGATTAGTGGACAGTTACACATTTAAAGCACTGACATCCACAGAGGATGTTTAATAGTGATCCCTGTTTTCAACTTAAACTCAATCTGGGAGTTATGTTTCTTTCCCCAAAGCTAAGAAATGAAACTTCCTTTATGCTGTAAAATGAATCAGCACAGGGACGTGGACTAACGTGGGTAGAAGAGCTAGGGAGAGAGCATCTTTTGGGGGAAAACCCATTTAAATATTTTCTGCCTGTCCATGTGCTTAAGTTAACTGTATTGTAAAACTGTACATGGGTCTTGTTACAAATTGGGATTAGTCATTCTCATAAAATCGTTGGCATCTCCATAAAGGCATGTCTTAAAGAACTGTTCCATCTATTGTAACAGAAAAATATCTGCTCTGTATGCTCACCCACTGTCTATAGACAGAGGAGAAGACAGTTTTAAAGCTCTTTCTTTAATTCACAATCACTGCTTCCCTAGCCAGTCTCCCATCAGTGAAGCAATGCTCAGCTCCCAGTGATAGCCTGATATTGAGCAATTTGTATGCTTACATTCCTAATATCTCTTGCTGTCATCTCTTCAGGCTTCATCCTTTTCTCAGATACCAGGGGGAAGTGAAGTTAGAAATCAATTGATAATGTCAAGCATGACTATAAGTTGGTTTCACAGAGATAGTAGGAAATAAAATTCTTAAATAATACAGGTCAGTGAGAGTATAAGATTGGCAACTTATATTCTTAGGGCAGAAGTAGCCTTCTTTCCTTCCTTCCTTCCTTCCTTTTCTTCCTTCTGTACCTTACCTTATTCTATATAGGACTTGAGAAAATTTCTATTCACTCATTCTAAGCCTTCCTAAACTGCATGGCTATAAAGAGGAGAGGTGTGCCACCTCTGTCTATTTTGGTATTTTATTTTCTCCAATACCTGTGGGAGGAAGAGGATGACTTATGTTCCTTCTGCACCTTAGTAGGGTCTATCCAGATTTAGGTTTGGCAAATCAACCAATACTTCATTGTTTCTTTAAACTGGCACTTTTAAGGCAAATTTATAATTACAGTTAAGTAGGATTTTTTTGGTTCCCCTCCTATTCGCTCAGAGTTTAAAATGAGTTATTTTAGGGCTTCCCTGGTGGCGCAGTGGTTGAGAGTCCGCCTGCCGATGCAGGGGACGCGGGTTCGTGACCCGTTCTGGGAAGATCCCACATGCCGCGGAGCGGCTGGGCCCGTGAGCCATGGCCGCTGCGCCTGCGCGTCCGGAGCCTGTGCTCCGCAGCGGGAGAGGCCACAACAGTGAGAGGCCCGTGTACCAAAAAAAAAAAACCCACAAAAACAAAGTGAGGAATGAGGGCTTCCCTGGTGGCACAGTGGTTGAGAGTCTGCCTGCCAGTGCAGGGGACGCGGGTTTGTGCCCCGGTCCGGGAAGAACTCACATGCCGCGGAGCGGCTGGGCCCGTGAGCCATGGCCGCTGAGACTGTGCGTCCGGAGCCTGTGCTCCGCAGCGGGAGAGGCCACAGCAGTGAGAGGCCCGCGTATAGCAAAAAAAAAAAAAAAAAAAAAAGTTATTTTATATAAGCCCCCAAATAATCTTATCATTAAGATTTTATTATCTCCATTTTTCTCCTATGGAGACACAGAGGCATAGAGAGATTAAGTCACTGGTCCAAGATCTCAGGAGTGATGGGAGCAGTGTTTAAACTGACTTGAAACTCAATGCTGTAAACCCCCAAACTCCCTCTGCACATACACTGTGAATTGTAATCAAAATGTGCTAAATATTTAAGCCAAACTTAGGGAGTTTCTGGTTAAATACTTGTAAAAGCATTTTTACTCCTCTTTCCTCCCTTAAAACTCACCTAAAAAAAAAAAAAAAAAAATACACCTCACCTAAAGTGGCAAAAAGAATGAAAAACAGGGGGGAAAACCCCTTATATTCAATGAAACAATAAAATGGCCCCAACTGCAACCTGCCCGAAACTGCCCCAGATTTCTCTCAAATGTCCCAAACCTAAAGACTCATCCTATAATTCTTTAGATTCCCAGGATATCTTCTATGCTATGACAGGACACAGGTCCCTAAGTGAGGAATGCCCTATGCAGACCCAGGTTAATAGTTCTCACTGGCAGTGATGCCATCTCTAAAAGAAAAGTCTCACTGACATTCCTTTTTTTTTTTTTTTTTGCGAGTTTAATTCTCTTTTTTATTGAGATACAGTTGCTTTACAATATTATATAAATTTCAGGTGTACAAGATAGTGATTCACAATTTTTAAAGATTATACTCCATTTATAGTTATTATAAAATATTGGCCATATTCCCTGTACAGTATATCCTTGTAGCCTATTTATTTTAAACACAGTGGACTGTACCTCTCACATATGAGGAAACTCAGGTCCAGAGAGGTTAAAGTGTCAAAGTTTACCCTGGGAGTAAGGAAGTAAAAGGTAGAGCTGAGATCAGAGTCTAGGATATTCCTCTTGTCTAAATCCATCCAAACAGCAGCAGGATAAAGGAGAGCGGGGAAGCTGTTTTTCACCTACTCATAACCTAGAAAGGACTTGATGGACAGCGGCACTAACCCTCAGAGACAAAGGGGAGACATCCTCCCAGGGCAAAGCATTAGGTCTCCCACCTCTGGACCTGCCCTCTGGCAGATTTCAGCAACCACACCCTCCTCGTTCCACCTTGATGTCCCCGTCCGCACCGCCCCCCTCCCCACCGCTTCTCAGCTCCTGGTCTGAATCAGTTGGGGCTTCTGAATTCCTAGGAATGGCAAGAGGAAGCACTTGGGAAGGAGCAGAGCAGTCAGGGCTGTGATTTGAATCCTTCTTCAGCTTTTGGCTTTTCCATGTAGGTACTAGAAGTATGAGTCAGGAGGATACATGTGCGTAATCAGAGCTTAATTGATTGTCTAACCAGTGGCACAGATCAGTTCTGAAATTCTGCAGTACTCAAGCTCTAAATCCCAATACTAGAGTTTCTTATACACTTAACTCTGCCTCCTACATAATTCTGAGTATGAGTCATCCCCTTTCTCCCTCTCCCAAGCATCCCTTTCAGTTACACATCTTTTGGTTCTAACTCATTTTGCCCCTGCCTATCCCTGGGTTTATTATTTACCAGCAGTTTTCATTACCATTTCAGTATTTCACTGGGGATGAGAAAATATTCCACTGTGATGCTGAACAACACTGAGCAGAAGTGTCAACCTCCATGAATTTTCACTCCACACGAAGGCTGGAGAAAGATAGAGGGGTCTGCCTGTAGCTGAAAGTGATGGGTCCACAGCAGGGGCTCTATATATTCCAGTCTCTTTGGTAATCTGTATGTTTCATCAGCCAGGAATGTTGGCGATGAGCACCCTTTCAAAGTGGATGAAGGTGTCCAGATGGCTGTTTCCTTTCATTCTGATTAAAACTGTTAGCTTAACATATGCACCAGAGCTCCCAGCCCACCATATAAATTGAGATAGACTCAGTGAGACTGTGTCCACAGCCATGAACCTGAATTGACTCTGTGGATTGCTCTAGATCGCTCTCCCCTGTCCACATTATTCCTTAGCTAATAGTTGGCTCCATTTAAAGAAGACTCACTATTTCCATTTTAAAGGGTAGAAAAAAATACATCACAAGAAGAATCAACCCCCAAAAATTACCAACAGAAAGGAAGAGTTCAGACAAATAAGTGTACATATTTTTAAAGAAATTGCATTGTGTTTTCCAAAAGAGAGCTCAAAGGGTTCTGTGAAGAGACTATAATACATCAAGCAGGAAATGAATAGTGTGTCAGTAGAATTTAGGGAAGAACTGCAAGGAAACAAAATCATTACAGAGATGAAGCACACTTCAGAAGTGACAAGAGTAAAGGACACAGTGCTGCAAACACAGCCAGAGGTAAAAGTGGTGAATAGGCTTGAGGAATCACAAAGACAAAAAGGAAAAGACAGAGATATTAAAAAGGGTATATGGGAATTCCCTGGTGGTCCAGTGGTTAGGACTCAGTGCTTTTACTGCTGAGGGCCCAGGTTCAGTTCCTGGTAGAAGAACTGAGATCCTACAGTGTGGCCAAAGAAAAAAAAGAAAAGAAAGGTATAAAAAAAGTGGTCAGATTGGAAGACAGAGAAAGCATAATCAACAAAAGTAGAATTGATTTTCTGAAGAAGAGAAAAATGAAGAGAAAAAGTATTCCAACATATCATTTATGCATTCAAGGAGTATTGATTGCATACTTACATAACTCTAGACATAAAGGAAAAATTATCGAGTAAAAATATAATAGAAGACAACTTTTTTGAACTAAATAAAAACATGAAGTTACAGATAAAAAAGACACAGTTTATCCTAGGAAGAGAAAAATAACAACCTTGATAGTTAAGGCACATCTAGGAGAAATTACTATATTTTAGGAATAAAGGAAATTCAGTGGTCAGAAAATTTAGATCTTATACAAGGGAAAAATACGTTTGATCCCAGCTTTCTTAACGGGACCAGTCAGTGTCTGAAGACAATGGAACAATATCTACCAATATCAAGTGGCTTGGTTATGCAAGTGGAAAGGTGTAAAACAGGCATTCTAAATCATGTGGTATCTGTGATCCAATCTTGAAAAATCTACAGGATGACAAAATGTAGTACATCAAGAGATAGATGATGTCATGATTTGTGGAGTAGCGGTGAAACTCATGGAATTAGAGACCAAACAGCTGTGAGGAATATGACCACAGAACAGACTGTAATATTATAAACTTTGACAATGTAAAATAATTATGTAACTAATAAAAAGTGGGAATTGAGGGAGGGATGGTGGGAGAAAGTATGGTGTTAATTTCCATATCTTTCAAGAAGGGAACGACTAGGCATTAACTAAACTTAAAATAAGTAATTAAGAAAGAATCTTAGCATAGTTAAAAAAAATAACTCTATGTCTTTTTGTTTGGGTTCCTTTTTATAAATTAACTCTCAGAAATATTGATTTGAGATTTAGTAATTTTTCAGTTCTTTGGTAACTTCCGGCAAATTTCAAGAACACTGAATTTATAGTGAAAAATTTTATCTTGCTTAAGAGATAGGTTTTAACATGATCCCAGAATGTGAATATTACATGTAATCAAAATTTTCTTTGAAAATCTCAGAAAGTGTGTGGCAGTGAAGGCCACTTTTGCTTAGTAAGTTCAGCACGGCCAATTTAATCTCCAGCTTTGGAAGAAATCATTGTTTCCTCATTAGAGTACTGGGTAAGGTAGTAAGTTTGTGTTTGGAGGCATATTATGCAAACAGTATGTCCTCTTGAATGCCAAAGCTCGTATTCAGTTCAGCGAGATACTTGCACTACGGAGGTACATTGTCCTTGA
Source organism: Orcinus orca (assembly GCF_937001465.1). NCBI lineage: Eukaryota > Metazoa > Chordata > Mammalia > Artiodactyla > Delphinidae > Orcinus > Orcinus orca. The sequence goes on along the minus strand of NC_064572.1, from coordinate 55,122,638 downwards.
CTGTGAATGAGGAACAGATAGAAATGTCTCTCATGCTCCTTAAGTGAAAGGGAAGGTAAGTTGAAATGTCTGTACTATGTAAATTTTTAATTTTCCTCTCTGTCTCTTTCTCTCTCTTTATATAAGTGTATGGTTGTATATGTGTAAGTGAAAGAAATGCTTAGTGTTGACTTTAAAAAAAGCGTAAGATTTGTGAGTTTAAGTTTTATTCAGGGTCTTGCTGAGGACTAGAGCCTGAGAGTCAGCTACTCAGTAGCTCTGAGGAAACTGCTCCAAGAAGGTAGGGGAGGAACGAGTTTATATATGATTTTTGGTTAGGAAATTCATGCCGTCAAGCGTACATCTTAGTAAAAGATTGCTGCTAATCGTGAGGAACAGATATCTCAGATGAATGATTTTAGTGCTTTTCTGTGTATGGGAAGATGTGAGAATCTGGGGTAATTGAAATTCTTCCTGAAGTATGCATCTAACTATTGAAGGGCTTGCTTCTCAGGAAGCACAGAGTGCCTCGTCGTGTTTTTCATCCTGAATTCCTTTCTGGGTTTGCTGTTGGTGGTCAGCTGCAGTGGGTTCTGACTTAGCCCTTGTAGAACTGAGTGGTGAGTAATGTTCTTTGTCTTAGCAATCTTAATTTTTGCTGTATCCACATTAGATAATGTGACTCCGTGGAAATATTTTAATGAAAACAGCAGGTAGAGTAAGTTCATTTTGCAAAAGTTTTCTTTCTTTCACTCTCTCTTCCTCCCCTCCCTCCCTCCCTTCTTTCCTTCCTTCCTTCCTTTGTCTTTTATTTTTGCTTGCTTGCTTGCTTCCTCTTTCTATCTTTTATCTATTTGTTTTGTATCTGTGTACATCCTTCTGTTCATCCAACCATGCATACAGTTATGTGTGTGACATATATGTGTATGTGTGTGTACTTAGACAGATGTGTGTGCTTGTATATATATATATATATATATGTTTATATATATATGTGTGTATATAGAGAGAGATATAGATATAGACATATCTGATTTACCTGAAATGATGTCTACCATGTGGTAGCAATGCTAATCTCCAGTAGGTGGGATTTGGGTACTTTTTTATTGTCTTTTTTTCTACCATTCTGTATTTCTAGAATTGTTTCATGAGAATGTATACATTTATGGAACTATTAGTCATTCTTTTCTACTCTCTATACATAAAGAATTATACAAAATTGACTCCTAACGTGTTATGCCATTATATCTACAGGTAGACCTGCACCAATGCTGCATTTTGTACTTAGATCCATAGGGAGCTGGCAAAAGCTGATGTGCCAAAGAACAGGGTCTTGCTGTCTCTCCGTACTCCATCTCTTCACCTGTCAGCCATCTCTGCTGGTTTCTCCTTTGGAGCAATCAGAGCGCAAAGATTTGCTGATTGTGCTGCTCCTTGGGCTGTCATCTTGGAGGCGACCTACTCTCACTGGGGCCATTCGCTGTCTGCTTGTCGTTATCAGCTTTCTAATCATTTCTTCTCTTTGTTCCCTCACTTTCTTCTTTCACTTTGCTTTTACGCTGCCCTCTGCTTCTTTCCTCCCTGCTTTCCTTCCATTTCTCCCTACGCTTTCTGTGGCGCCATGCTTTCTGTGCTGTGGCCTCGATTTATTTCATTTGGACTTGCTTTTCTATTTTCTCACTCATGGGGTGGGGCTCTTCATGGCACTCCTAAGGGCAGTTTGTTATTTTGCCCAGGAGGAACTGATATAGTGGACTCTGCCATCAGAATCTATCTCTTTCCCAAAAAGCACTCTCTATCCTGGTTCTCAGGAACAACTGAAAGCATCTTTAGTAGAAGCTACAGGACATGGGATCAAGGAAGAAAGGCAAATCGATTCCCTGGAATGCCGCCAAACATTCTTATCCCAGGTGCAGGCATTGCCCAGGGAAAAGAGAATCAGATTTGAGAACATTATGCTGTAGTCCTATTTCCTTCATCTTTCTTCTTAGGCATATACATATGTATCTGACTCACTTTACACCTAAAACTAACACAACATTGTAAATCAACTATACTCCAATATAAAATAAAAATTCAAAAGACTAAACAAACAAAACATTGTATCTTAAACATATTGTTTCTCCCTTCTTATCTCTGCTCTCTCTTCCATGAATTCCCAACAGACATTTTTGGAACTCATGTAATTTTTCTTGCCTCTTTACTTTTTCATGTTTTTATCTCTTTATCTCTTTGTGCTGTTTTTTTTTTTTTTTTCTTTTGCGGTACGCGGGCCCCTCACCGCCGCGGAGCACAGGCCCCGGACGCGCAGGCCTAGCGGCCATGGCCCACGGGCCCAGACGTTCCGCGGCATGTGGATCCCCCTGGACCGGGGCATGAACCCATGTCCCCTGCATCGGCAGGCGGACTCCCAACCACTGCGCCACCAGGGAAGCCCTCTTTGTGCTGTTTTATGTGAGACTCATCTGGGGAAGCATCAGCATTCAAGCTAATGTGGTTTTTGGGAGTGTTCAGTTCCTCGCAGGCTGTCGGGCTGAGGGCCTCAATTTCTTTTCAGCTTTGGCCAGAGGCTACCTTCAGCTCCTTCTTGCCTGGCCCTTTCCATATGGCAGCTCACAATATGGCAGATTTCTTCTTCAAAGAAAGCAACAGAGAGAGAGACTCCTGGTAAGATGGGCTAGTTTTATGTACACACAGTCACCTACATTCTGTTACCTTTGGCATGTTCTCTTGATTAAAATCAAGTCACAGGACCCACCCACAGAAAGCATGGGAATCATGGGCTCACCCTAGATTCTGTCTGTCACAGTGTACACACTAAAGTGCATACCTCTATAATTTAATGCAAGATGAACCCACATAACCACTAAAAATAGAATGTTGCCTGTACCCTTTAAGTTCTTTTGTACCCCTTCCCAATCATTTTTTCCCTTCTCCCTAACGATAACTACTCTGTAAAACTACCTCATTTTTTCAAAGAAAACATATTTATTTATATTCCACCTAGGAATGCATCCCTAAACAGTATGGATCAGTATGGGCTATTTTATTTATTATTTTGTTCGACTTCTGATTTATTTTAAGGATACAGAAAAAGAACTTAAAACTTTTATTCCCTCTAGTCCCCTACTGCCAGGCATAACATCTTCCAGACACAACATGAGGGAATTCACTCATGCATAATAACTTTTTTTCATTATGACCACTGCATCTTCCTGACCCCAGCAGCTCTACGTGGCACATGGTACTGCAGCATGAGCAGTGTAATTTATTTCTTCCCCATATTACATTGAGGTATATACACTCTTTTTTTTTTTTTTTTTTTAATTCGGTACGCGGGCCTCTCCCGTTGTGGAGCACAGGCTCCGGACGCGCAGGCTCAGCAGCCATGGCTCACGGGCCCAGCCACTTCGCGACATGTGGGATCTTCCCAGACCGGGGCACGAACCCGCATCCCCTGCATCGGCAGGCGGACTCTCAACCACTGTGCCACCAGGGAAGCCCGAGGTATATACACTCTTATCGGTCAGTTTGTCCTGTTGGTTTGTGTAGATGTTAAAGTTCTCTATGCTTTGTTCTCTTACAAGTGTTAACTAGAACACTTTTGATAGGGTCAGAACTCAATCTTTTTTTTTTTTCTTTATTGAAGTATAGTTGATTTACAATGTTGTGTTAGTTTCAGGTGTACAGCAAAGTGATTCAGTTATATGTATGTATATATATATATATTCTTTTTCAGATTCTTTTGCATTATGGGTTATTACAAGGTATTGGATATAGTTCCCTGTGCTATTCAGTAGGTTCTTGTTATTTATCTGTTTTACATATAGTAGTGTGTATCTGCTAATCCCAAACTCCTAATATACCCCCTCCCTCGTTTTCCCCTTTGGTAACTGTAAGATTTTTTTCTATGTCTGTGAGTCTGTTTCTGTTTTGTAAATAAGTTCATTTGTATCATTTTTAAGATTCCAAAGAAGTGATATCATATGATATTTATCTTTCTCCCTCTGACTTACTTCACTTAGCACGATATTATTCAGCCATAAAAAAGAATGAAATAATGCCATTTGCAGCAGTATGGATGGACCTAGAAATTAGCACACTGAAAATCAGCTATTTTAAATGGAACCATCTTTTTTAAAGTGTTCCAGGTTTGCTTTATTTAGCTCAACATTAGGTCTGTGAGATTCACCTAGGTTCAGTGTGTAGCTTTATCTTGTTCGTTTTTATTGTGTTATAATAGTTCATTGTATGAACACATCACACTTTGTCAAGTTTACTATTGATGGACATTGGCTTATTCCAGTTTGAAGCAACTGTAAATAATGGTGCAAGGAACATTCTTGCACTATGTGTACGCTTACACTCATTTATGTGGGATATCTATCTAGAAATGGAATTCCTGGGTCATAAGGTCTGCATATTTTCAATTTTAGTAGTTATGTCGAACTGTTTTCCAGAGTGGTTCTTCCAATTTACACCCTCCACCAGTAGTGGGTGAGAATTCCTTTTGCTTCCCATCCTGACCCATAGCTTGTATTGTCAAGTTTTTTTAAAAAATTGTTTTTACTTTTAGCCCTTCTAGTAGGTATATAGTAGTACCTCATGTGACTTTAATTTGCATTTCTCTGATCATCAATGAGGTTTCATGTGTTTGTATATGGTTATCAGCATTTTGGATAGACTTTTCATATAGTACCTGTTCAAATTTCTTGTTCATTTTTCTGTTGAGTCGTCTGACGTTTTCTCATTCATTTGTAGGGATAATTTTCTTTTTAAATGTCCATTAGACATGAGCACTTTGTCAGTTATAAATAATATTAAGAACTTCTCCCACTCCATGGGTTATCTTCTTACTATCTTAAAGGTGTCTTGATTTTAATTTATTCAAATTTGTCAGAGTTTTCCTTGATAGTTACCATTTTGTGTGTCAGGTTTAAGAAGTCTTTCCTTTTCCTTAAACCATGAAAATACTCTCTTCATTACCTTCTAGGAGCTTTATTTTTGGCCTTTGCATTTAGATCTACAATTTACCTCGAAATCATTTTTCTGTATGGTGTGAATTAGGGGGTTATGTTTCTTTTATTATAAATGGATTTACAATTGTGCTGGGACCATTTATTGTAAGTAATATCCTTTCCCCACTACTCTGCCATGTTATCTTTGTCATAAATCAAATCTCCATAAGTGTATGGGTCTGTTTCTGGGCTCTCTATACTTATACTTTCTGCTCTTTCTATCTTTTCATCAATACTGCAGTCTAATTTTTTAAAATAAGCTTTATTTTTTAGAGCAGTTTTAGGTTCTTAGCACAACTGAGTGGAAAGAACAGAGATTTCCCATATACCCCTTGGCCCTCACACATGCATAGCCTCCCCTATTATCAACATCTCCTACTACAGTGGTACATTTGTTACAATTGATGAACCTACACTGATACATTATTATTAACTAAAGTCCATAGTTTACATTAAGGTTTATTCTATGTGTTGTATAGGTCTATGGATTTTGACAAATGCATAAAGTTATGTATCTACCCTATAGTATCATACAGAATAGTTTCACTGACCTAAAAATTCCCTGTGCTCCACCAATTCATCCTTTTTTCCTTCCCACCCCAAGCCCTAGGAAACCACTGATCCTTTTGCTGTCTCCATAGTTTTACCTTTTCCAGAATATCATATGGTATGGAATCCCACAGTACGTTTATTGCAGGGCCAAGAAAGGAGAATGGGTGGCTCATGCTCAAAAGACCTGAACGCCCCAGTGGGTTTCAGGGAAGAAGGTTTTATAGGCAAATTTTGGGTTGCAGGGAATCTAACTCTCCTCTGACTGGTTGGTGGTGAGGTAACAGGGTGGTGTTCCAGGAATCTCAATCATTAGCCTTCTAGTTCCAACCAGTTTGGGGTCCATGTTCTTGTGTTTAGCCTGTAGTTACCAACCTCCACCTGGGTGGGGGCCATAGTTCCTGTAAAAGAACTCAGAGGTATGTATCACATTGCTATGAACACCTGCCAAAGAGGAACTAGGACCCCGCCCCACCACTGCATTATCATTTCTCTGTGTTCCCTCACTCCTCTAGTTGCTAACTGTTTGAACCTGCCCTTTGTAACTCAGAGAAGGTCTAGGAGGCTGAAGCCTTTTCCCTACAAACAAGAAATGGGGAGCACAGAAAGGCCTTCATATATACTTGGGAGGGCCCCATAGGGTCCTACATGGTTTCAGAATCATAAAATGAATTGGGTCGTGTTCACACTTTGTGTATATTCTTTGGTAATATTTTCCTGTGAGCCAACTTTCTGTGAGCCTTGTGGGGTTACAAGGTTTTTAATTACAGAGTCAGACTTTTAAATTGTTAGTAGACTGCAAATTTACTATACCTTCTGTATCAGTTTTTGTAAGTCTTATTTTATAGGAATTTATTTAATTCATCTCTTAAAAAAATTTTTTTTTAATTTCTTTATTTTTTGGCTGTGTTGGGTTTTCATTGCTTGCTCTAGTTGTGGTGAGTGGGGACTACTCTTCACTGCAGTGCACGGGCTTCTCATTGTGGTAGCTTCTCTTGTTGCAGAGCAAGGGCTGTAGGTGTGCGGGCTTCAGTAGTTGTGGCTCGCGGGCTCTAGAGTGCAGGCTCAGCAGTTGTGGCGTATGGGCTTAGCTGCTCCGCGGCATGTGGGATCTTCCCAGACCAGGGCTTGAACCCGTGTCCCCTGCATTGCCAGGCAGACTCCTAACCACTGCACCACCAGGGAAGTCCCCATCTCTTTTTTTTTTTTTTTTTTTAGTTGACTAATATCTCCAAGAGTTGATAAGTTTATTCCTTTTTTTAAAGCACACACATTTTGGCTTGGTTGATATTTTCTATTGTATGTATTATTTCTAGTTCATTAATTTTGTTATCTTCCATCTTCTATTTATCTTCATTTGGTAGGTTTTTGTAATTTCTTGAGATGGATGTTAGGATGTTTATCTCATTGATTTTCAGTCTTTCCTCTTTTCTAATACATGCTTTAAAATTATAAATTTGCCTCTAGTTGTTTTTCATAAGTTTTGATATGTCATTTAAAAAACAATTTACATACCTTCAAATTTCCATTTGAATTTTTTTTCTTTGACTCCGAGGTTACTGAAAAGTGGTATTTCTGAAGTTGCAAACAAATGAGAATTCTCTCTTATCTTTTTGTTATGGATTTCTTTGTGGAAATAATTGTTTGCAAAAATAACATTAGGTGATAGTATCTTCCTCCAGTGAAGATCTAAGTTTGCTTTTGCTAGGCATCTGGGGACATAGGAATCCAAGATAAGCTTCAGAGGTTGATATGATTCGAAGCTGAGCTGCAGGCTCTGTGAAAGCCTATTGATTTCTAGGAAACTCCTACTCCTTGATTGTAGCTCCTCAGGCCCTAGAACAAAGCTAGGGGCATTCACCGGTCTTCACCTTTGGCATGCCCTGGACTTAACTACCTAGCTCTTTTAGACCATTTTGCTCCCACCTCTCAGTTTTCTCCTGGAATGGGCAAACACTCATAGCAGAACAGCATCCTCCAACACTCTTGGACCACCAATTATCCCAGAATCTTTGCATTACACTCCTCAATATCCTGTGAGCTCTCCAGTGTTCCTAAGCAGATGTGTTTGACATTCCACCCTGCTTCTCTAATTGTCCCTGGTGGAAGGGTTTGTCTGTTTTCCTTAGTCTGTAATTATTGAAAGTGGAAATTTTATTTAGTTCTATTTCATGTCAGGTCAATTTTGATAGTAACTTGTTCTTGTCTTATACTTAAGAAGAAGCCTCTTTTATTTCTTTAAATATATTAAACATACTTATTTTGTATTCTGTATCTGATAATTCCAATACCTGAAGTTTTGTGGATTTGATTCTATAGGTTTTTTTTTTTTTCCCCCCAGTTGTTGAATTTTTACTATAGTGTCTTCTTACCTCATAAGATTAGGGATATTTTTTCATTGTGTGCTCAATTTCCTGGGAACTTTATCTTAAATTCTTTGAGTCCTCTGCCTAAAATATGTTAATACAGAAAGGATTTTCTTTTGCTAATGCCATGTTCCTGGGGGCATAACAAACCTAAACCACTTTAAACTAAAATTTTAGTTTAGGCTTTCCTGGGCCACACAGGCTACTTGAGTTTTAGCCCCAAATTTGCCTGGTTATGAACTTATGATTAGGAATTCTAAGGAGCCTTTTCCCCAGCTCTTTCCACGGCCAAGGCCAAGGGAGTCAGGCATTCCTGTCCTCTCCTTCAAGGGTGAAAATCCTTGGTGGGGGGAGCGGTTCCAGGTCTCTGACTGACCTCTTATCTTATTCTCATAGGTTTGTTTCCAGCCTCCTTATGCCTGTTAAATCCCAGCTGTAGACCTCCCAGGATTAATGGTAGATTGGTGCTTACTTTTGACCCGTATTTCTTCTTTCCCCACAAGCTCAGCTATAAATTTTTAAAGGTTTTAAAAGATTTCATCCAGAATTTTAAGTTTTAGGGCTGTTTCAGGAGCGGTTTCCATAAAAATCTGCCCAATGATCAGAAGTCTCTCCCCTTGTCATTCTATCCTTTGTGATTCTAAAATGACTTTGTTACTGATTATTACATTATGGTTATGCTTGTTACACAACACTCCTTCCCTATCTACATTTGCCTGGGGTCTATAGGAGTCCAATACATTTTGACCAAAAGGAGGGGGCATACAGCCATTAGTCTGGATGTTTATATATCACACAGGTCAAACACTTAGGTGATTGATTAAATTCTTCATCACTAAAATGTGCAGTGTTGTTTAGATACATCAGTAGTTTGCACGTCCTGATTTGCTGCTATCATTTTAGATATATCAATAAACATGAATAATTCATTTATTTTGATTTTGGTGCATCTTGTCATCTCACTGCTGCTCTTTCTTTTCTGTAAAGATGCCAAGAGGGGAGGCATTATTTTAGAACTAGATGTTAGTATAAGAGTATGGCTAAGCTACCGTGGCATGAAATTCTGATTATAATCAATTCCTTTCTTGGCATATTCTCCTGAGGATGGGATTACATAGCAGAGGACATTAGCATCACCACTTACACTGATGCATCTATTTTGGAGCATTAAGAAAAATGCAGAATCCAAAGAATAATTTGGAATTGTTAAGGAGTTTACTTACTGGGTGATTTCTGTTACAATGTTTTAATCCCATTTTATCCACAAGGAATCTCATACTAGTAATCAAATGACTTACTGATTTATTGAGAAGTACCATAAACTAGGAGAAAATAGAAGCAAACCCATTAGTTCTTAGGGATCAACCAAGCTTCTTCCTAGAATTTTGTTCATATAGTTTCTAAATAATGAGAGATGTGCTCAGTTCACAGCAGCGAGGCCCATGACGTGTATTTCTCTGCTTGTTCTACACATTGAAATAAAATGGAGGACTTCCCTGGTAGCGCAGTGGTTAAGAATCCACCTGCCAATGCAGAGGACACGGGTTCGAGCCCCGGTCTGGGAAGATCCCACATGCTGCGGAGCAACACAGCCCGTGTGCCACAGCTACTGGCCCGTGAGCCACAACTACTGAGCCTGCATGCCACAACTACAGAAGCCCGCGCGCCTAGAGCTCGTGCTCCGCAACAAGAGAAGCCACGACAATGAGAAGCCCGTGCACCACAATGAAGAGTTGCCCCCGCTCGCCGCAACTAGAGAAAGCCCTCATGCAGCAAAGAAGACCCAATGCAGCCAAAAATAAAATATAAATAAATAAATAAATAAAATGGAAACATATTCAGTAACATCCATCTGAGGTCAACAAAGCACAATGAGCAGAAGACCTAAATAGACATTTCTCCAAGGAAGATATACAGATTGCCAAGAAACACATGAAAGGATGCTCAACATCACGAATCATTAGAGAAATGCAAATCAAAACCACAATGAGGTATCACCTCACACCAGTCAGATAGGCCATCATCAAAAAATCTACAAACAATAAATGCTGGAGAGGGTGTGGAGAAAAGCGAACACTTTTGCACTGTTGGTGGGAATGTAAATTGATACAGCCACTATGGAGAACAGTATGGAGGTTTCTTAAAAAACTAAAAATAGAACTACCATATGACCCAGAAATCCCACTACTGGGCATATACCCTGAGAAAACCATAATTCAAAAAGACACATGCACCCAAATGTTCATTGTAGCACTATTTACAATAGCCAGGACATGGAAGCAACCTAAGTGTCCATCGACAGATGAATGGATAAAGAAGATGTGGCACATATATGCAATGGAATATTACTCAGCCATAAAAAGAAACGAAATTGAGTTGTTTGTAGTGAGGTGGATGGATTTAGAGTCTGTCATACAGAGTGAAGTAAGTCAGAAAGAGAAAAACAAATACTGTATGCTAACACATAGATATGGAATCTAAAAAAAGAAAAAAAAAGATTCTGATGAACCTAGGGGCAGGACAGAAATAAAGACACAGACGTAGAGAATGGACTTGAGGACATGGGAGGGGGAAGGGTAAGCTGGGACGAAGTGAGAGAGTAGAACTGACATATACACTACCAAACGTAAAATAGCTAGTGGGAAGTAGCCGCATAGCACAGGGAGATCAACTTGGTGCCTTGTGACCACCTAGAGGGGTGGGATAGAGAGGGTGGGAGGGAGACGCAAGAAGGAGGAGATATGGGGATATATGTATATGTATAGCTGATTCACTTTGTTATAAAGCAGAAATTAACACACCATTGTAAAGCAACTATACTCCAATGAAGATGTTTTTAAAAAAGTAAACATTTAAAATAAAATTTGAAAAAGGAAAAAAAAAGCACAATGAGCACTAGAACAAATTTGTTATTGTTCTAAGCTCACTGGTTTCCACAAATATTATCCTCCTTATATGAAAATGAGAGACCATAGTAATTCACCTTAAGAAGGAGGTAAGGGATTGGGGATTATATTCAGGAATGAAGATGGATTTGGCTCAGACCACCTACGCTCTGCTGGTTGAACTAGCCCACACTTCCTCTGATGATGATAATAAGAAGAGTGACAATTAAACAGACTTACGTTACTGTAGCATTTTGTAATGTGCAAAGAGGTTTTTTTTTTTTTTTTTTTTTGCCATACGTGGGCCTCTCACCGTTGTGGCCTCTCCCGTTGCAGAGCACAGGCTCCGGACGCACAGGCTCAGCGGCCATGGCTCATGGGCTCAACTGCTCCGCGGCATGTGGGATCTTCCCGGACCGGGGCACGCATCCCCTGCATTGGCAGGCGGACTCTCAAACACTGCACCACCAGGGAAGCCCGCAAAGGGGTTTTTATTTACCTTCTCTTAATCTGATCCTACCAAGAGCCCCTTGCAGTTGAAGAGGCAAGGATTATGAATTTCTCCTTTTACAAAGGAGGAAACCAAGGCTTAGGGAGATTCCATGACACACCTGAGACTGAAATCCAAATATCCTGATTCTCAGCGGAGTGTCCTGTCCCTCCACCAGTCTAGTGATTTGGCAGGACTCTTGCTGCTGCAGGAGAAGAATGCAAACAAAACTAAGGGAGCGTTTTGGCCACATGACCTTGACGTGGTCTGTGACATGATTCCCTGACACTCTTATGTTACGAATTCCCTGGGGATTCTCATGTTATAACCTCTCTGTGCTTCGCCAATACCTTGAGCCTTAATTATTTTGGAATAAAACAAACACATCAACAACTTTTCCTAGAAGGTATTTGGTGAATGCAATGAGTGGAGGGTTTGGAAAAGTGAGAGGGAGGGATGCTTTGGAAGATTTTTCTTTTATCTTTTGTTTATTTCTGTTATTAATCCAGTTAATCTTGTTTCCTTGCTTCTCAATGGTATGAAGTTCTCTGGAATATTCCTTCTGTTTCTTGTCTCTCTCTCTCTTTTTTTTTTTTATCCTGCTGCTGGTTGACAGTGGATGGAGGTGGCCGACATCCTGGAGCACAGTGAAGTGACAAATAGCATTTCCTGAAGAAACTTTAGCCACGTGATGTGAGGGTTTGACATCTTTTCCTTCTCTTGTATGAAGATCTAAGCTCTCCCGTCATTGACTTTTCTAAGCCCTTTTCGGGTTTTGCCTTACTGGTCTATGTCCAAGAGGAGATTAGCTTCCTGACACATTAACTTAGGAATTGTCCATTAGAGGGATTCAGAGTGGCAACAGAAGACAGCGCCCACTCATCAGACTATTGATTTAGCATGTTTGAACCAAATGTTTCCAGTTCTCGTTGAATTTGTTTTCTTTTTTTCTTTTATTTTCTTTTCTCTTTCTTCCTTTTTTTTAAAAATAATAATGGGTTCTTCTCTTTTTCAACTACCATATCCAACCTGTATGGCCCATCTTTTCAAGGATATATCTCCATTCCTGTCTCTGGAGCCCACTGCCTTTGCCCTGGTTCAGGCTTGTGCAGTTCTCAAATGCATCAATCCATCAACGTTCTAACGGGTCTCTTTGCCTTCATTTTGGCTCCTCTCCCACCTGCCCTTCCTTGTGCTCTCCAAGAGGGATTGTTATAAAATGCAGTTCTCATCATGGTATTCCCTATTCAGACTCTTTCACCATCGTCTCCTTATAATTTTCACTAGTTTAGCACAGAAGACTTTCTGGATGTTGGCTCTTACTTCCTTTAGAGCTTCATTTCTCACTCAGGTACCCTGCGTCCAGACAAACTAAATCACTTGCAGTTGCCTGAAGATGCCATGGTATTTGCTGCCTGTGACCTTCATATCTGTGCAGTTCCATGTCCCTTACGTCCTTGTCCACCTCATGCACCTGGCTGGCTTTCTCACATCCTCGCAACTCCAGAGAAGCCTGGTTTTCTCTGGCTAGCTTCCCCTGCCTCTTCTCTCCCCCAGCCAGCTTAGATGCCACCACTTTCACCTGCTGTCCAGCCTCACTTGTCCCACAGCACATGTCGCCTGGGACTCTAGTCACCTGTGAACTTGTCTGTCTTTCCCACGAACCTGTAGATTCTTTTTTTTAAAATATATTTTATTATTTATTTATTTATTTAATTTATTTATTTTTGGCTGTATTGGCTCTTTGTTGTTGGGTCTTCGTTGCTGTGCACGGGCTTTCTCTAGTTGCGGTGAGTGGGGGCTATCCTTTGTTGTGGTGCACGGGCTTCACATTAAGGTTGCTTCTCTTGTGGCGGAGCACGGGCTCTAAGCGCACGGGCTTCAGTAGTTGTGGCTCGCGGGCTCTAGAGCTCAGGCTCAGTAGTTGTGGCTTGCAAGCTTAGTTGCTCCGTGGCATGTGGGATCTTCCCGGACCAGGGCTCGAACCCGTGTCCCCTGCATTGGCAGGCAGATTCTTAACCACTGCGCCACCAGGGAAGTCCTGAACCTGTAGATTCTTGAAGGAAGGAGCTGTGTCTTATTTGACTTGGCATCTGTAGTAACTCTCTAGGTTCTTTTACATGATAGGCACTTAAAGATTGAGAATGAGCAAAAAATGACCCCAGAGATATCCTGGAGAAGTTACGTTAATTGTGCCATGTCAGGGGTAACCCTGCTGCACACCCAGGTGCTGGACTGATTCTAGAACTTTCACAGTCAAGGATGATGTGGCAGTGTGGGCATGAGAACTAGTTCAGCTCCTGCCTGTTTATGCCAAGTGGCTGCCCACGTGTTATGACTCAGGGACAAGCAGGGTCTCTCTCCCTCCTGCTAGCTCCAGATGCCTGGAACTGTGCTGTGAATGCAATATTTCCCCAGGAGAGTCATTGCCCCATTAAGATTTCATCTTTAAATGTCAAATACAACCTAAGTATGAGTGGCCATAAAGGTGTTCATACCGATTCTTTAGACAACTGAACTAGAGAGAGACTCCTTGAAAAAGTAATCCCTAATGCCACACAACTAACAGTGACATCTGGGCTAGAACCTCAGTGTCTTGGCCTTCTGTTCGGGTGTTCCCTATGATATGATTCTGCTGTCCTTCTCAGTTCTATGTGTGGAAGTATGACCTAGCATGGTGACTGCAGTGGGCTCCGTACTTCTGAGTCAGGAGGTCTGTGCAGATTTGGGAATCTCCATTCAGCATCACGCTCTGGGGAATTTTGATGCAGGTTGGAGGTGTAAAACTAAGCTTATGAGAGGGAAGAAGTTCCCTCCCAGGATTAATCCCCTCTCAGGTAGTTTGTGCATCTATTGGGTAACTTATGTCTGCCAGGTAGGCTTATAGGGGTAGAAATATGTGAGAAGGGCAAGGATTATCATCTGCTGCCTTGTGCTTTTTATGTAAAATGTTATTTATTTACTTTTTTTTTAAAAAGAGCAGAATTGGGCTCTACCATCTACTTGGAAACAGTAGAAGTAAGTAAGTGGAATAGCAGTGCCCTCAGGGCTCGGCTCCCGGATGTTCTCTTGGATGTTATCTCCGGCCAGCCCCAGCCCGTGGAGTCTTGGGGAGCAGAAGTTGATCACTTTCCCAGCCTCTGTGCTTGGGGCTATTTTCAGCTTGCCTCTGGGTTTCCTGTGTTTTATCCACACGTGAATCACAGAAGGGAGTGGTACCTTATCACTTGCCACAGGATTTCTAACCTTACTTCAGAGTTTCCCAATATTGTTGAAAATGGTTCCTCTTTCTTCTAACTAGATTTTCTTTTAAAAAAGGAGTCTGGACTGGTTTCTTCTGAACATATGAAACTTTCAAATTAAGTAGAAAGCTGTTTAAGACGTCTCGCTTAGGGCTTCCCTGGTGGCACAGTGGTTGAGAGTCCGCCTGCCGATGCAGGGGACATGGGTTCGTGCCCCGGTCCGGGAAGGTCCCACATGCCGCGGAGCGACTGGGCCTGTGAGCCATGGCCACTGAGCCTGCGCGTCCGGAGCCTGCGCTCCATAACGGGAGAGGCCACAACAGTGAGAAGCCGCATACTGCAAAAAAAAAAAAAAAAACCTCTTGCTTATAGACCAGAGGGAGCTCTTTTGAGCTCCGCTCAGTATTGGTGTTGAGTGCAGTCCTTACAGGGTGATCATTTTGTTCTAACACTGAAGAGTGCATGAATGTATCACTTCAAGCTTCAGGGACCTTAATGAAAATCTGATCCAACCATTATATTTTACAAGTGAGGAAATGAAGGCCAAGCAGCAGAGGATAGAATAAGAGGGTATTAGGTGCCTGTGAATAAAGGGTGCCCTGAATGGGAAGAAAGGCATCACGTTTTAAAAGGCGTTTGTGATTCTCTGATTGACCTATTTCACAGGCTTTCCTCCATCACGGTTGCAGCCCACAAGACAGTGACACATCACTGGACAAGTTGGTTCTGAGATTCTCCAGGGTTTTGAATCCAGGCGCTCTCTCGATGGCTCTCTGAGCATTTTAATTTGATCTTGTCTTTGTTCATAAACACGTGATATAGAGAAAGGGAGGGGCTGTGATTTAGAAGGGCAGCAATTCTGGGCACATTCCTAATTCACTTCTTCTGAGGGGAGGAGTTTGGGGTTTCAGCTAATAGTGGAATCATTTATCTTTGTCAGAGAAGGGAGGCCTTGTTTCAATTTACCCTGGGTCTCAGTGTTAGATATATGTATATATGGATATATATTCACACACACTATATGTATGATGTATGTATATATATACTACATGTATGCATACATATTAGTATTATATGCATACATATTAGCACATATATATATATGTTTACACACACACACACACACACACACACACACACACACACACACACACACTGTCTTTCTGGCCCTGAGGTTGTGCATGTTGCCTGATTTTATGGTGTCAGTGTCTCTTGTCATCTCAGTTGAGGACACCCCACTCTAAATTTCAATCCAGTGGAAACTAGACTCTCTCTCTGCCTCTCAGTGACTTTTTAGGAAAGGACCATGCTAAGGGAGCTAAATTAGACACCAGGGGCACTCAGACATGGATCTCTTATTAAGTCTCCCAAAAGGATCATTTTGATATCCCACCCTTAGTGGAGGTAACATTTTATCTCCTTACCAAAAGAACAGGAATTTTAAAAACATTTCATCAACCATGTCTTTAAAGGTGATAGTAAAAAAAAAAAAAAAAAAAAAGCTTTCAGTGTAAACTAAATCTACAATAGCCTTTAATGCTTTTCTCTTTTTCCCTTCCTTTGCTTTTTCTTCTTTTAACATCTTTATTGGAGTATAATTGCTTCACAATGTTCTGTTAGTTTCTGCTGTAAAACAAAGTGAATCAGCTGTATGTATACATCTATCCCCATATCCCCTCCCTCTTGCATCTCCCTCCCACCCTCCCTATCCCACCCCTCTGGGTGGTCACAAAGCACCAAGCTGATCTCCCTGTGCTATGCAGCTGCTTCTCACTAGCTATCTGTTTTATATTTGGTAGTGTATATATGTCCATGCCACTCTCCCACTTCATCCCAGCTTACCCTTCCCCCTCCCCATGTCCTGAAGTGCATTCTCTACATCTTTATTCCTGTCCTGCCCCTAGGTTCTTCAGAACCATTGTTTTTTTAGATTCCGTGTATATGTGTTAGCATACGGTATTTGTGTTTCTCTTTCTCACTTACTGCACTCTGTATGACAGACTCTAGGTCCATCCAACTCACTACAAATAACTCAGTTTCATTTCTTTTTAGGGCTGAGCAATAGTCCATTGTATATATGTGCCACATCTTCTTTATTCATTCATCTATTGGTGGACATTTAGGTTGCTTCCATGTCCTGGCTATTGTAAATAATGCTGCAATGAACATTGTGGTACATGTCCCTTATTGAATTACGGTTTTCTCAGGGCATATGCCCAGTAGTGGGACTTCTGGGTCGTATGGTAGTTCTATTTTTAGTTTTTTAAGAAACGTACATACTGTTCTCCATAGTGGCTGTATCAATTTACATTCCCTCCAACAGTGCAAGAGGGTTCCCCTTTCTCCACACCCTCTCCAGCATTTATCGTTTGTAGATATTTTGATGATGGCCTATCTGACTGGTGTGAGGTGATACCCCATTTTGGTTTTGATTTGCATTTCTCTAATGATTCGTGATGTTGAGCATCCTTTCATGTGTTTGTTGGCAATCTGTATATCTTCTTTGGAGAAATGTGTATTTAGATCTTCTGCCCATTTTTAAATTGGGTTGTTTGTTTTTTTGATATTGAGCTGCATGACTGCTTGTATATTTTGGAGATTAATCCCTTGTCAGTTTCTTCATTTGCAAATATTTTCTCCCATTCTGAGGGTTGTTTTTATATCTTATTTATGGTTTCCTTTGCTGTGCAAAAGATTTTAAGTTTTATTAGGTCCCATTTGTTTATTTTTGACTTTATTTCTATTTCTCTAGGAGGTGGGTCAAAAATAATCTTGCTGTGATTTATGTCACACTTGGTTCTGCCTATGTTTTCCTCTAATAGTTTGATAGTGTGTGGCCTTACATTTAGGTCTTTAATCCATTTTGAGTTTATTTTTGTGTATGGTGTTAGGGAGTGTTCTAATTTCATTCTTTTACCTGTAGCTGTCCAGTTTTCACAGCACCACTTATTGAAGAGGCTGCCTTTTCTCCATTGTATATTCTTGCCTCCTTTGTCAAAGATAAGGTGAGTGAAAAATGCCAATGGTAGTTTGATAGGGATTGCACTGAATCTGTAGATTGCTTTGGGTAGTATAGTTATTTTCACAATGTTGTTTCTTCCAATCCAAGAACATGGTATATCTCTCCATCTGTTGGTATCATGTTTAATTTCTTTCATTAGTGTCTTATAGTTTTCTGCATATAGGTCTTTTGTCTCCCTAGGTAGGTTTATTCCTAGGTATTTTATTCTTTTTGTTGCAGTGGTAAATGGGAGAGTTTCCTTAATTTCTCTTTCAGATTTTTCATCATTACTGTATAGGTATGCAAGAGATTTCTGTGCATTAATTTTGTATCCTGCGACTTTACCAGATTCATTGATTAGGTCTAGTAGTTTTCTTGTAGCATCTTTAGGATTCTCAATGAATACTATCATGTCAACTGCAAACAGTGACAGTTTTAATTCTTCTTTTCTGATTTGTATTCCTTTTTTTTCTTTTTCTTCTCTGGTTGCTCTGACTAAAACTTCCAAAACTATGTTGAATAATAGTGGTGAGAGTGCGCAACCTTGTCTTGTTCCTGATCTTAGAGGAAATGGTTTCTGTTTTTCACCATTGAGAATGACGTTGGCTGTGGGTTTGTCATATACGGCCTTTATTATGTTGAGGAAAGTCCCCTCTATGCCTACTTTCTGCAGGGTTTTTATCATAAATGGGTGTTGAATTTTGTCAAAAGCTTTTTCTGCATCTATTGAGATGATCATATGGTTTTTATCCTCAGTTTGTTAATATGGTGTATCACATTGATTGATTTGCATATATTGAAGAATTCTTGCATTCCTGGGATAAACCCCACTTGATCATGGTGTATGATCCTTTTAATGTGCTGTTGGATTCTGTTTGCTGTATTTTTGTTGAGGATTTTTGCATCTATGTTCATCAGTGATATTGGCCTGTAGTTTTCTTTTTTTGTGACATCTTTGTCTGGTT
The DNA here is from genome assembly GCF_937001465.1 of Orcinus orca. Classification (NCBI taxonomy): domain Eukaryota; kingdom Metazoa; phylum Chordata; class Mammalia; order Artiodactyla; family Delphinidae; genus Orcinus; species Orcinus orca. Next base: position 55,104,143 of record NC_064572.1, on the reverse strand, counting down.
TTGGTATCAGGGTGATGGTGGCATCATAGAATAAGTTCGGGAGTATTCCTCCCTCTGCTATATTTTGTAAGAGTTTGAGAAGGATAGGTGTTAGATCTTCTCTAAATGTTTGATAGAATTCACCTGTGAAGCCATCTGGTCCTGGGCTTTTGTTTGTTGGAATATATTTAATCACAGTTTCAATTTCTGTGCTTGTGATTGGTCTATTCATATTATCTATTTCTTCCTAGTTCAGTCTTGGAAAGTTGTGCATTTCTAAGAATTTGTCCATTTCTTTCAGATTGTCCATTTTATTGGCATACAGTTGCCTGTAGCAATTTCTCATGTTCCTTTGTATTTCTGCAGTGTTCATTGTTACTTCTCCTTTTTCATTTCTAATTCTATTGATTTGAGTCTTTTCCCTTTTTTTCTTGATGAGTCTGCTAATGGTTTATCAATTTTGTTTATCTTCTTAAAGAACCAGCTTTTAGTTTTATTGATCTTTGCTATCGTTTCCTTCATTTCTTTTTCATTTATTTCCTATCTGATCTTTATGATTACTTTCCTTCTGCTAACTTTTGGGGTTTTTTTGTTCTTTCTTCTCTAATTGCTTTAGGTGTAAGGTTAGGTTGTTTATTTGAGTTGTTTCTTGTTTCTTGAAGTAGGATTGTATTGCTATAAACTTCCCTCTTAGAACTGCTTTTGCTGCATCCCGTAGGTTTTGGGTCATTATGTTTTCATTGTCATTTGTTTCTAGGTATTTTTTGATTTCCTCTTTGCTTTCTTCAGTGATTTCTTGGTTATTTAGTAGTGTATTGTTTAGCCTCCATGTGTTTGTATTTTTTACAGTTTTTTTCCTGTAGTTGATATCTAGTCTAATAGCGTTGAGGTTGGAAAAGATACTTGATATGATTCCAATGTTCTTAAATTTACCAAGGCTTGATTTGTGACCCAAGATATGATCTGTCCTGGAGAATGTTCCATGATCACTTGAGAAGAAAGTGTATTCTGTTGTTTTTGGATGGAATGACTTATAAGCATCAAGTCTATCTGGTCTTATGTGTCATTTAAACCTTGTGTTTCCTTATTTATTTTCATTTTGGATGACCTGTCCCTTGGTGCAAGTGGGGTGTTAAAGTCTCCTACTATGATTGTGTTACTGTTGATTTCCCCTTTTATGGCTGTTAGCACTTACTTTATGTATTGAGGTGCTCCCATGCTGGGTGCATAAATATTTACAATTGTTATGTCTTCTTCTTGGATTGATCCCTTGATCATTATGTGGTGTTCTTCTTTGTCTCTTGTAATAGTCTTTATTTTAAAGTCTATTTTGTCTGATATGGGAATTGCTACTCCAGCTTTCTTTTGATTTCCATTTGCATGGAATAGCTTTTTCGATCCCCTCACTTTCTGTCTGTGTGTGTCCCTAGTTCTGAAATGGGTCTCTTGTAGACAGCATATATATGGGTCTTGTTTTTGTATCCATTCAGCCAGTCTATGTCTTTTGGTTGGAGCATTTAATCCATTTACCTTTAAGATAGTTATCGGTATGTATGTTCCTATTACTATTTTTTGAATTGGTTTGGATTTGTTATTGTAGGCCTTTTCCATCTCTTGTGTTTCCCACCTAGAGAAATTCCTTTAGCATTTGTTGTAAAGCTGGTTTGGTGATGCTGAATTCTCTTAGCTTTTGCTTGTCTGTAAAGGTTTTGATTTCGCCGTCAAATGTGAATGAGATCCTTGTTGGGTAGAGTAATGTTGGTTGAAGGTTTTTCCCTTTCATCTCTTTAAATATGTCCTGCCACTCCCTTCTGGCTTGCAGAGTTTCTGCTGAAAGATCAGCTGTCCACCTTATGGGGTTTCCCTTGTATGTTATTTGTTGCTTTTCCCTTGCTGCTTTTAATATGTTTTCTTTGAATTTAATTTTTGATAGTTTGATAATATGTGTCTTGTCATTTTTCTCCTTGTATTCATCCTGTTTGGGACTCTCTGTGCTTCCTGGACTTGATTGACTATTCCCTTTCCCATGTTAGGGAAGTTTTCAACTATAATCTCTTCAAATATTTTCTCAGACCGTTTCTTTTCCTCCTCTTCCTCTGGAACCCCTATAATTCGAATGTTGGTGCATTTAATATTGTCCCAGAGGTCTCTGAGACTGTCCTCAATTCTTTTCATTCTTTTTTCTTTATTCTGCTCCTATTACAGTTATTTCCACTATTTTATCTTCCAGGTCACTTATCCATTCTTCTGCGTCAGTTATTCTGCTATTGATTCCTTCTAGAGTATTTTTTTTTTTTTTTTTTTTTTTGCTGTTCGCTGGCCTCTCACTGTTGTGGCCTCTCCTGTTGCGGAGCACAGGCTCCGGATGCGCAGGCTCAGTGGCCATGGCTCACGGGCCCAGCCGCTCCGCGGCATGTGGGATCTTCCCAGACTGGGGCACGAACTCGTATCCCCTGCATCAGCAGGCGGACTCTCAACCACTGCGCCACCAGGGAAGCCCCCTTCTAGAGTATTTTTGATTTACTTTATTATGTTGTTCATCATTGTTTGCTCTTTAGTTCTTCTAGTTTCTTGTTAAATGTTTCTTGTATTTTCTCCATTCTATTTCCGAGATTTTGGATCATGTTTACTATCATTACTCTCAATTCTTTTTCACTTAGACTGCCCATTTACTCTTCATTCATTTAGTCTGGTGGGTGTTTACCTTGCTCCTTCTTCTGCTGCATATTTCTCTGTCTTCTCATTTTGTTAATTTTCTGTGTTTGGGGTCTTCTTTTCACAGGCTGAAGGTTCATAGTTCCCTTATTTCTGGTATCTGTCCCCAGTGTGTGAGGTTTGTTCAGTGCCTTGTGCAGGCTTCCTGGTGGAGGGGACTGGTGCCTGTGTTCTGATGGGTGGGGCTGGATCTTGTCCTTCTGGTGGGCAGGGTTGTGTCCGGTGGTGTGTTTTGGAGTGTCTGTGAACTTGGTATGATTTTAGGCAGCCTCTCTGCAAATTGGTTGGTTTGTGTTCCTTTTTAGCTAGTTGTTTGGCCTGGGGCGTCCAGCACTGGAGCTTGCTGGCCGTTAGGTGGAGCTGGGTCTTAATGTTGAGATGAAGAGCTCTGGGAGAGCTCTCACGAATTGATATTATGTGGGGATGGGAGGTTTCTGGTGGTCCAATGTCCTGGACTTGGCCCTCCCATCTCAGAGGGTCAGGCCTGACACCTAGCTGGAGCACCAAGGCCCTACTAGCCACATGGCTCAGAAGAAAAGGAAGAAAGAAAAAAAAAAAAATGAACGCACAAAACCCTAGGACAAATGGTAAAAGCAAACCTAAACAGACAAAATCACACAAAGAAGCATACAGATACAAACTCACGAAAAGAGAAAAAGGAAAAACAATAAATTAAAAATAAATTAAAAATACAAAAAAAGAAAATAAAAGGAAGAGAGCAACCAAACCAATAAACAAATCCACCAATTATAATAAGCATTAAAAACTAAACTAAGATAAACATAAAACCAGAAACAAATTAGATGCAGAAAGCAAACCCCAAGTCTACAGTTGCTCCCAAAGTCCACCACCTCAATTTTGGGAACATTCATTGTCTATTCAGGTATTCTGCAGATGCAGGGTTTATCAAGTTGATTGTGGGGATTTAATCTGCTGCTTCTGAGGCTGCTGGGAAAAATTTCCCTTTCTCTTCTTTGTTATCACAGCTCCTGGGGTTCAGCTTTGGTTTTGGCCCCACCTCTACATGTAGGCCACCATCAGGAGTCTATTCCCTGCCCAGACAGGAGGAGGTTAAAGCAGCTGCTGATTAGGGCTGTCTTGCTCACTCAGGCTGGAAGAGGGAGGGGTATGGTAGTATAGTTGGAATGCAGGGTGAGCCTGCAGCAGCAGAGGCTGGCATGACATTGCAACAGCCTGAGGCGCACTGTGTTTTCTTCTGGGGAAGTTGTCCCTGGATCTCGGGACCCTGGCAGTGGCATGCTGCACAGGTCCCAGGGGGGTGTGGGTAGTGACCTGTGCTCGCACATAGGATTCTTGGTGGCAGTGGCAGCAGCATTAGTGGTTCATGCCCATCTCTGGGATCTGAGCTGATAGCTGCGGCTCACGCCCATCTCTGGAGCTCGCTTAGGCAGTGCTCTGCCTTCTGTGGGCATGTGGGGAAGGAATCCCTTTTCCTCATGCACCTGGAAACAATGGTCTCTTGCCTCTTTGGCTGGTCCAGACTTTTTCCTGGACTCCCTCCTGGCTGTGGTGCACTAGCCCCTTCATGGTGTCTTCACACAGCCAACCCTGGTCTTCTCCCTGGGATCCGACCTCCGAAGCCTGAGCCTCACCTCCCAGCCCCCGCCCGCCCTGGCGGGTGAGCAGACAAGCCTCTCAGGCTGGTGAGTGTTGGTCAGCACCGATCCTCTCTACAGGAATCTGTCTGCCTTGCCCTCTGCACCCCTGTTGCTGCGCTCTCCTCTGTGGCTCTGAAGCTTCCCCCCCGCCGCCCATCCCCTGTCTCCGCCTGCGAAGGGGCTTCCTAGTGTGTGGAAACTTTTCCTCCTTCACAACTCCCTCCCAGAGGTGCAGGTCCCGTCCCTATTCTTTTGTCTCTGTTTTTTCTTTTGCCCTACCCAGGTACGTGGGGAGTTTCTTGCATTTTGGGAAGTCTGAGGTCTTCTGCCAGCATTCAGTAGGTGTTCTGTAGGAGTTGTTCCACATGTAGATGTATTTTTGATGTATTTGTGGGGAGGAAGGTGATCTCTGCGTCTTACTCCTCCGCCATCTTGAAGGTCTCTCCCGCTTTCCTTCTTATTTAAAATTAATTGTCTTAGAGTCAAAGACTCTTCTCAGTGAATAGACAGCATGAGCTGACTTACTGTGCAGTGTCAGGGCATTCCTCAGCTGTTCACCTCTATTAACCAATCGCATTCCCTCAGTGATCTGTGGTTTGCTCCCGTCTCTCCTTCAAGGCTCAGCTCAAACCTCCCCTTAAAAAGCAAGGCCTTCCCAGGCTGTTCTTAATAAAACAATGATCCCTGACTGCCCCTTCTTAGCACTCCCTATTCTCCTTCCGTCCTTGCGTTTTCTTATTGCCAACCACCCTATTTGTTGGTTTGATGGTTGTCAGCTGGCTCCACTAGAAATTGAACTCCCTAAGGATAGGGATTTTTGTGTGCTTTGTGTCCTTAGCACTGAGACTCTCTGATGCATAGTAGTTGCTCAATGAATGTTTGTTGAATGAAATGTACAAGCAAATGAAATACTTAAAGTACTGCTATTTAGTACTTTAGTACTTTTACTTAATAGCAAAAAATAAAAAATAAACACATAAACAAAAGCTGAGCATATGCTATCTCCTGCTTCTAGCACTCCTGGATTCCATCTTCTAGGACAGAAGAAAAGAAAGTAAGGCATTTACCAGTGTGGGACCAGAGTCTGTGTTAGACAAATAGGTTACGGACAAAAAAAGACAGGGAACACTATACTGTCTCTTGTAACTAGGAAACAGAGGGATGGGTCTGGGGATGCAAAACAGCTTAAGGACTGTGGCTCTCTCTCACTCTTCAGCTCTTTTCTGAGCTTCTACGGTATGTCTTGGCCTCCTCCTTCTAGTGCCATCACAGGGCAGAGGACATGGCTGCTGGGAGCTCTGGGATTATATCATTACAGCTCTCAATCAAGGGGGGAAAAGGAGTATTTTTTTCACTGTCTGCATGTAAAACTCTAGAAAATAACTCCAACTGGTCTAATTTGGCCCAACTCCTCCAACTAGGATCTAAGCTCCAAGAAAGCAGGAACTTTTTCATTTTTTGCTCACTGCTGAATTCCAAGATCTTAGAATAGCTCATGGCACAAAATAGGCACTCAATAAATAATTACTGAAGGGGAGAATGAATCACTATGACCAGGAGCAGGACACTGATTGGCAACTGTGCTCTAAGCAGAGAGGATGGGGCAGGTGTTGTTCCCCCCGTGCCCCACCAAAAATATTAACTCAGGGAGGGAAGGGATACTGGGCAGCTAAAATATTAGGTGCCTATCTTAGAGTATAAAGTCTTTTTTTTTCAGTCAGAAGTGGTGATTTTCCATTAATCTTAGAGTCCCTTCCTGGGAGAGAACAGTCTTTGGTTGAAGGGATTAAGCATTAAGGTTGAAATGAACTGTGGGCTTCTTCCAGTTATAAGCATGATGGGACAAAATGCCATTGTTTCTAGGTGCATAATTTTTATAGAAACAAAAGGATTAAAATGTAAAGGGACTGAAGGATGAATACATAGGCAAACAGATGAAGTTAGTTAACAATATTCACACTTGATTTTTAAAAATTTAAATGTAGGAAGGAATAGATGCAGTACATTTTCATAGATTGAAAGAATGAAAAGTCCTTCATGAGCAACTCCACAGCATTTACTAAAAATTTCTAAAATTGTTCGTATTTTTTGACCAGCAAAACTAGGAATTTTTCTAATTTTTCTAGATTTTCAGAAATCTCTTATAAGGAAATAATAAGAGATGTACAAAAATGTATGTAAGGTCACAATTACATTTACTTATAATAGAAAAAGAACCTCACAACTGTTAAAAAGTGGGAATTAAATAATCTATGGTGTATTTATATATAGAATAAGATAAAAATCATGTTTTAGGACACTAATAACACAGGAAATTGCTCACAGTATACTGTTAATTGAAAAATGCATGATTGTAGATCCTGATTTAGAATATGATTCCATTTTTATAAAAAAGAAAACCATCATGTTAACAGTGTGGTTCTCTTGACAGAGAATATTAAAGCATTACTGGTGGATTTGATTTTATTTTCTTCTTTGTGCTTTTTTGTGAATTTTGAATATTTACAGTAAACATGTATTTGTTTTGTAACAACATTAAACATAAAAATATTTGTTCTTCAATCTTCTTTGTATATAAAGCTTAAATAGCTAACCAATCTTACGAAGTACTCCTAGTTATATTCAACGTCTTGACATTTATAGAGAGACATTTTAAAATGCATGTATCCTGTGGACCTTTTATTTATTTTTGGTTGGAGGAATTTGATCCTGCAGCATTTGTTTTTGCAATAACTGCCCATTTCTCCACTTTTTAAATGATCTGCACTGAAATTTCCTGCAAGAAAAAGATGTGTAGAAGGTACTGCAGGGAGCCCACAGTAAATGTATCTGGATGTGAAACTTTAAATGTAACAAAAGTGTTGATTTGCTTTTGCTTATAAAATCAACCACCAAATGGGATGCTAGCAAGTACTGTGAACAGCTCAACAACGGGATCTATGGATAGAATTAGAACAATGTGGGAGGAAAGTGAAAGGTGATTTCAAGAGGACTGGTTAATTAAAGGAGTAGCAGAATGGCGCCATGCAGGTGGGAAATCAGGAACATTTCTTATTTTCATGCAAACAGACTTGGGGAAAAGAGACAAAAACTAAACAGAAACAGAGCAAATCCACTGGATTACTCAGGAAAATGTTTTCCTAAATCTGTCTTCAGTGCACCAGAGTGATTCCACAGGTCAAACTGTTGTACAGTTTAATTCAACCCAGAAAAAAGGCTTAGTGTCGCTACTGATTCGTTTTTTATGTTTAGTCCTTAAAGATACCCCAACTTTTATTTTAATTAGTGTGTTTTATTGATGGTAATGGTTTCGTGTTTGTATAACAAACCATTGACAGAAAACAATATGTTGTTTACCTGGCAGAAGAATAAAGCAGGCAGAAAAAATTGTGGAGGACTAGTCATTCAAGAATGGACGTAGACTTAAATTAGTGAAAATTGCAGCAAAAATCTTCATTAAGATTTTAATCACCTTGGGCTTCCGTGGTGGCGCAGTGGTTGAGAGTCCGCCTGCCGATGCAGGGGACACGGGTTCGTGCCCCGGTCTGGGAGGATCCCACATGCTGTGGAGCGGCTGGGCCCGTGAGCCGTGGCCGCTGAGCCTGCGCGTCTGGAGCCTGTGCTCCGCAACGGGAGAGGCCACAACAGTTAGAGGCCCGCGTACCGCAAAAAAAAAAAAGATTTTAATCACCTTAATTTTGCAAGGACTTACCATAGTTTCAGCAAGAAAGCTTGAACTCAGAAGAAGATAGATTACTCAAAATAGGTTTCCAAAAAAGAAAAAAAAGGTTTCTTGTAGGGAACTTAAGGAAACAACAATATGGGAGGACTATTTTGCTCAGAATAGTTGAAAAGTTGGAAATCTCTGTATGTTTAGTAATAGAGCAGTGGTTATATGGTACATTATGATATAGTCACTCTCTGTGATATAAGTATTAAAATGATGGTTAATAACACTCTGAGGGAGCATATAAATATTTACACCCTAATGTTAGTTAGAAATCAGAACATTAAATTATATATATAGATAGACACCCATGTATATTTATAAATAGCATATAAGGAAACATTCTAGTACATACTAGAAAAATCAATGGAAGGAAACATTCTAGTACGTACTCCATTTCATTATTTTTTCTTATCCATGCTAATAATATCAATTAGGATAGTGGTGTTTTATTTTTCATTTTCCAAAGTTTCCATATTGTGATTATATGAAAAATAACTTTAAAAAATTTACTCATATTCATCTCTAAAATTAAAAAAAAATTGCTCTGAGTCAACTGCTCTAACTATCCTTCTAAGATTAAGCTGACCTTATGTTAATTTTCTTATTTTGTAAAACATAACAAAAAGTATCAAGTTTATTATATTTTTAACATTGGCGTGGAATATTATTGTTTCCCAAGGATTCTAAATTTATTTTAAGACACAGACATTTTTTTTCTACTTAGGATTAGATGAGGTAATACATTTGGAAATTATTTAAAAAATAAAAACACTATAAAAATGAAAGCTACTCTTACCATCATCTCTGTTATTCATGGTATAAGATTGTGAATACAGTAGACACATGCTCAATAAGTGCTTATTTGATGGATGAGTGAACTCATGAAGGCTAATGGCAACTGAGGCAAAAGACGGTTTTTCCTGGGTGCTTAAGAACTGGGTAACGTTAAGTGATAATTGCATTACAGAGTTGTCTGTAAGGGGGATACAAGGATCTTCCCAAATCCAAATTTATATCTGGTTTAACCTGAGTTGAAGGGAATGTCAAAGGAAGCTTGTATTGAACGAGTCCTTTAAAGGCCGTCTAAGGGCAGCGTGGAGGGTGGGAGGTTAGATCTGTTCACCTACATAGAGGAGGGTAGGACGGAAAGAAGGATAGTATGGGCTCATAGGAACTGCAATTCTTTAATTATTTTTATTTAGCAGTACTTGGAAGAGCCAGGTCTGTCTCCACAGGCCGTATCCATGAGAAGATGCCGGAGCTGTCCATCACGACAAACTCTCCCTGCTCACCAGCAAAGGCTGCAGCCAAGATTGATGTCAAAGTCCCCCGTCTGTTAAGAGTGGAGTTGAGGTAACCACCTGGATAAGATGGATTTTAAATTTTGGTTATCTATTTAGGATAAAGAATCTACCTACCTGGATAGGATTTACTGGACTATTTGAAAACTGAGTCTGTCAGGTGAGGCCTAGACAGAAACTGGCCTATTTGAAAAACTTAGTTTAACGAGGAAAAGGATACCTCACATTAAGGAACAAAACGTATTTATGAGGTTACACGTTTGTTACAGAAACGACCCTTCTTCAACAGGTGTGAGGTCACATTTCTCCTTAGTGACCAAATTTGACTGCCTGTAGAAATTCCACTGGTTTCCAGGTTTCCCTATGTTGGTATTTCTGGGACTTCTGGGAAATGCTCACATTACAGATATCGGTCATGGTTCTTGTTGCCACCTCTGCCCTCTGTCAGTTCATTTCCTGCCAACTCGCCCCCAGCCTGCTGCTTCCCAGCCCTCTTCGTCCTGCAGCTGGATGGCCCTTGACTGTTTTCCCCAGGTGGGCACAGCCACTTCCCTTAACCCCCCATAACTGCCTGTTAGATGGTCTGAGGCTTTATGAAGACTTCGGGGTTTCAGAAGGGAATAACAGCAAAGAGAATGCAAAAAGGATTCCAGGTGCAGCAGGGTTCAAAGCCCCTCCATGAGGTCATCTACAAGGTGTACCTTTTTCCCCAACTCCCCTTTCAGTGGGGTCCCCAGCCTGCTGCCTAACCGTCCGTAGTGCAGTGCCCTTGAGCACGTTCTTACCTAGAGTCTAGCCCCCCTGCCATAAAGACCTCCAAACATTCATGTTCCCTACCTCTCCTTCCAAGATGACTAGAGATATTCATTCCCTGTAGAGAAAACTCCACAAGAAGAAGGTTTTCTCTGAAGGCTCTAGAATAAACCAGAAGTCTGAAGTTTGAGCATATTCGTGTTCCTAATTCAGTTTTTCATGACACCAACTGTGCAATGAAGAACCCAGGCCCAGCATGGACAGCACCAGTCCTGGCCTGTTCCTTTTTACCTTCTCTCTTGCACTGTAGGTGAAGAGAGCATCAGGACTCCACTCAGGCTCGTCTGTGATGCTGGCTCTTCCATTCCATCTTTGCAACTCCTGGACACAAATGCTAACAGAGACACACTTTACTCTGCCACATGCACTCGTGTATATGAATACAGCATTATAAATCACACTTAGGGAAGAAATGTTTCTCTACTGGCTATATAAACTATAGAAACATAGATCTGTTCAAAGATCTGCCCAATTTACATTTCTAGACAGACCCCAGATTGCTTCTGGGTTTACATTTAGGTCTTCCCCAGAGCCAATGGGTGGGCATTGCACAACCAAAGGACCCACTCAAGTGGGTTTTCACAGAACTAAAGAACAGTCATCAAAAGCTCAAGCCACTACCCTTGACGAGGGAGTCTGCCTGCAACTCTTCCAGCTTGAAAATAAAATATACTAAAGAAGAATTATGAGGAAAAACTAATCCTACCAAGTATTAAAATGCATAATAAAGTTAGAGTAATTAAGTCGGTTTATAATCAAGGTGTAAATAAAAAATCAGTGAAACAGACTACAGATTCTAGAAATAGACCTGCATATGTTTTCAGACTAGACATGCTGGGTAGTATTTGAAATCACTAAGGCAAAATTACATCATATAATAAATTATTTTTGGACAACTGGAAATTTGGAAACAATCCTTATGTCATGTCTTATACCAAAATAAATTCCAAATTATTAAAACATTTATACTTAAAGAATTAAGTAATGAAAGGGCTAGAAGAAAATACCAGTACTTAAAAAAATAATTTTGGAGTGGGGAAGCTCCTGGGGTGTGACATAAAACCCAGAAGTTATGAAGCACAAAGTTGACAAATCGGGTTACGTTTAAAAAATGTATAAAACTTTAGTATTTTAATAATACTTGTAAACAAAGTAAAAAAATTCAAAGATCAAAGTGGGAAAAAATGTGGATGCAAATGATAAAGATATTGTCATTTCCTATATATGTACATCATCTTACAAATCCAGAAGAGTAACTGAACAGTCCAAAAGAAAATGAGTCAAGGATATGAATAAGCAGTTCATGGAGGAAATGTGTTTCTGTAAAACTAAGGCATTATAAATGCACACTGAAGATTTATTGTGAGTAGGGATATTCCCAATTTTATTCATAATTAAAGAAATGGAGATTAAAACAATAAAATCCCATTTTCAGTTAGTGGTGAAAACTGGGCATGGACCAAACTGTGGAAAAGCAAACACTTTACCTTTAACTATTGTTGAGATCAATCTGACTTCATCTATCCGAATTTACAATGTACATACTTTTTAAGCCTAGGATTCCACTTCGAAGATCCGCGTGCACAGCTACACAAATATATGTGTACAAACAATTTAACTGCAGCATGGCTGGTAACAACAAACAACAGAAAGTCACCTAACAGTCTCTTATGAGAGGACTCATTAAATTACAGTCTGCCCAAACAATGTTCAGTTCTTAAGAAGAACAAATTAGATCTGAGCATACCGATATGGAAAAATGTCCAAATACATTAAGTTTAAAAAGCAAGCAATGGAACAGTGTGCTCTGTGTGATCCCCATTTGAATATTTAAAAAATTATTGTCTACAGAATCAGTTGCATATGTATAAATCATTTCTTAAAGGATATAAGGATATAAGTCAGGTGATAAGGAGAGGAATTTTACCTTTCATCATATACCATTCTGCATTATTGAAGATTTTACTCTGAACATGTAATATTTTTACAATATGTAGCGAATCTAATCTTTGGGACCAGTCTTGGCTAGGGCAGGCAGCCCATTACGTAGAGGAGCTCTAGGTTGACGAAGCTGGATGGGGTAAAAAGCACATGGGATCATTCCAGAAAGAATGACTTCTTACCGCCTGCCACTCTAAGGAATACAGTGTCACCAAGAACATTTGGTTAGCACTGAGGTGAAATGGGACAGTCTCTAAGTCACACAATTCCCATCTTTCCTCTTCTCTCAGCTGTGGCGCGGTGCAGAGGGTGGTCCCTGGCACAGGTCTTCCTCTCTGGGTTCTCTGGGGAGCCAGCTCTGCCCTAGGTTTGTGCTACCTTGTCATCGTACCCCGGGTCTCCCCAACCTCTTGAAAAACAAAAACAAAAAGATGGTACAAGAGAGTAGCCGTTGTAATTGAGAAGACTCCTTAGCTTCCTCTACTAGGCTACAGCATTAAGATTCTGGAAAGGTAAGAAGCCTCCCATGTCTAATTACTATAAATGATCTTATGCTTTAGAAAACATTAGCTTAATGACAACAGCTTGAGAATTGCTCAGGGAGTGTTAGGAAAAATGAGAAATTTTCGACACAGCCCGCATTTATTATCACTAGGGGAAGGAAGGACTTACAGAAGGAACTCTGACAGCTCTTGAATGTTTTTTGTCTTTCTTCTTTCTCCTTCTCTGGGAGGCCAGACATAATGCTTTCAGCTGAGTTTTCATAACTGCCTGAGGACGTGGCTGTTGAATATTTTTTTCAGCTTGCTTTCTTTTTCTTCTACACCCAAAGCAGCATTTAGGCCCCAGTCAATGGTGTGCAAATGATAGGATTCTCATGACAGGATGAGAGGCTAAGGACCTGGAAAATGTCATTAATGATAAGTCACTGCCCTCAGGGAAAAGCTGGAAGGGAGCCCAGTTCAACTTGGCAAGAGAGGAGGGTAGCCTGAGCCCCACTGGGCAGAGCGAGCAGCTGCCTCTGGCCAGCACACTTCCTCAGTCCAGAGGTATGTCCTCGAGAAGTCAGTCTTCATAGCTGCGGTAACGATTCGAGGTGCACAGCTCCCACTGGGTGGGAAAATGCTAGGGTGTGCAAGGCAGATGCTGTGCGTGTGTTAGGGGGTGTATATGTGGGCTGCGGACGGGAAAAACTGGGACCAGTTGTATTATTTCTCCTTTGGACTTTCCAAGCAGGCTCCCTGTTCAGGTGGCTTGTCTGGGAAGGACTAAATTCTCAGTCCCTCTCAGTGCGATGCAGTGATGTACCTACATGGTCACCCTGCAGAGCGTGTGTGGTGTGTGTGTGTGTGTGTGTGTGTGTGAGAGAGAGACAGACACACGGTAAAAGAAAACGATAGAGCTAGAGATACTCTGAGAAAAAGAGGCTTGAGCTTCATGTGAACTAGTTCAGACAAAGGAATTTTTGCCATATGTTTGTCAGGTAAGAGCTTCCATTTTATGCAAACTATTAATTAGGGTATAAGCTAACTTCTGATAAAACGGTTGTCTGTATTTGTTTCTGAACTCAAAGGTATTCTCCTAACCATCTCATTGGTATGGCATGATTGGTGACAGTGGAGTGTCAGAGCGAAGGAATTGAGAGCTTCTGCTTCTCACTTCAGCCCGAGTCCTCTCCTCCCTAGAAGGTTCTCTGGGAAGGGGCAACCATATGGAACATGCAGAAAGTAAGCTGAGAAAAAAGCTATATGTTTGCAAGGGGGTTTGGGCTTGAGCTCTCAGTTCATAGAACTCTGGGAAAGCTAATGGGACTGTATCAGCCTAATTTTTAATTCCCCCCCAGCTGGTTATACCCAGTCTATCACATCCGCAGCAGCAGGGGTACGGAACTACAGAGCGAGGGAGGAGAGAGAGACTGTAAGGAAAAATGCAGTTGTTTCACAATCCGAGGCCTAAAATAGCGGAGGCTGCAGATGGGCTTGAGCTCTGCTGTGGACAGGGAACAAGGGAGGGCAGAGTGGTACGGAAAACAAGCCTTGGGCCAACTTTCCACTTCATCTGCATGGCTAAGAGCAGGAAAGGGAGCTACGGCCAAGTGCATCCCACTCCCAAGTGTGCATTTGACTGCACGGAGACCCCGCTCAGCAGTGAAAGTGCCGCCATCAGTATCTTGGAGTCTGATCATCAGACTAGTCTGAGATGTCACTCCTGTTTCCAGTGGTGTTTGCAATGGGAAGGGAAGAAGCCAGTGTGTGTATGGGATGGGGGGTGGGGAGGGTAGAAGAAGGAACCTTAGAGCTTGAGGTTTGTGGAGGACCTCAGAAATCACCTCGTCCAAACCACACGTGTTGGAGATGAGGAAATATATTGAAATGAAGTGAATTCTACCAGCAGATCCAGGATTAGAACCAACGTCTTTGGCCTGGAAACCCTTCTAGTTGCCCTAAACCACTTGCAGCTGTGAAAACCACTGAGGTGACTCTGCAAATCTCAGGAAGAAAGAGCCTTGTTGGGAAATCATGTGCTGCACGAGTCCACCTCACACTCTGGACCACATTTTAGAGACCCATCATAAAAACGAATATCCCACTAATGGACAGGCTACCCCACAGTTTAAGAATCACAACATTGCTTTTATGGTGTGAATTTATATGTTTATAAGGATATTTTTTCTGAGCATGTCACATAGTTCTGGATACTGTAGAGAAGAATTGTTATTAAAATAGAGCTAGTGATGGCTCTTTTTCTTTTAAGTTTTGGCTTTGAGACCAGGCCCACTGAAGTATATAAGAAATCAACTACTGTATGAAACATGGTGGTGTTAAAAGCTCACAACTGCTTTTTCACAAACCACTGTCCTCATTTAGCAAACCCGTGGAGATGGATAAGGTAGACTCTTCCCAACTTAATGACTGTTCTTCAGAATAATTTCGTAAAAATAGACCTAGTGCAGCCCAATTATTTCCACTCTTGTCTGAAAAGCAAGTGCAAGGTCTGAAGCATGCCTTCAGGAACTAGTCCTGGGGGGTGGAATTAGTGTTGCTATGATTCTCTTGTATTTTTGATAATGAAACCTATTTATGAAAATACAGGCAGACCTCAGAGATACTGCAGGTTTGGTTTCAGGCCACCACAATAAAGCAAATATTGCAAAAAAGCAAGTCACGTGAATTTTTTAGTTTCCCAGTGTATATAAAATTATGTTTACATTATACTGTAGTCTATTACCTGTGAAATAGCATTGTGTCTAAAAAAGGTATCTACCTTAATTAAAAAATCCTTTATTGCTAAAAAATTAGACTATTATCTAAGCCTTCAGCAAGTCAAAATCTTTTTTGCTGGTGGAGGGTTTGAAATATTGTGAGAATTAGCAAAACGTGATCAGATGCTGTTGGAACAATGGTGCTGATAGACTTGCTCAATGCAGGATTGCCACAGACCTTCAGTTTGTAAGAAACACAGTATCTGTGAAGTGAAATGAAGTGAAACGCAATAAAGTGAGGTATGCCTGTAAACGGAAAAGGTGTTGGAGGAAAAGCCATGAGTTGGGAGAAGTTGATGAGTGAGGAAAACTTACTATATGTAAGCAGTTGATCTAAAACTGGACCATGATACAAACACAACAAAATCATTATAAGTAGAGACTCCAGGATTTTAGAGTTCTGTTGGAACCCGTTGATCTCTAGAGAGATCAAGATCTAGCTTATTCCTCATTTGACAGACTATTTGGGGTACACCTTCATTTTGTTGGTATACATAGAGAGGTCATGAAGTTGTCCTCCTATATGATAATATCTGTTACTGTATATTAGTCAGAAAATGAGATCCTACACCCCTACTTGCTCCAATTGTAAGGGTCAAGATTTTACCATCTGCTGAATTCAACAGTAGGAAACATGAAGTGGTAGTATGAGAAATCTTAGACTTCAAATCCAGATTTCAGGGTTTAAGTTCTGAACTTGCCACTTCTTAGATAAGGAACCTTGGGCAAGTTAACTTTTGCCTTGCGGTTTTCCCAGTTGGAAAATAGGGTCTGTTTTTACCAATGTCAGAGAATAGGTGTGATGATTAAATGAGAGAACGTGGGCATAAACGTGCTTAACAAAGAGCTTGGCACATGGGAAACTCAGTGAGTGATGGTAGTTAAATATACTAGCTTCTGGGACATTATATGCATTTTAAAATAGTAGCTTCATTTCTCTTCCTTTCCTCCTTGAATCCAAGGGTCTGCTTCTCTTAGGATCACATTGCTAGTGGTAGCAATCATCATTGTACGCTTGTTAAATGGTTTGATAGGCAAAACATGTTTTTCATATTTTATGGCCCTTATCACCATATAAGCACAAATATTTTCTGTGACTAAGATGCTCTCAGTACAGGAAACAAAATTCCTGACGGGGACCAAGATAATCTAAGAGGCTTCTCCATATGTTATCAGAATAACATGTTAGATTGAAATCTTCAGAATATGGAAAAGTCAAGAGTTCTTTTCTTTATTAAAGTTATTTGGGAAGGTGGTCTGAGAGTAACATCAATGAGGACCCCAGCCTAGCAGCAAGCTAATTATTTCTGGAAACTACATAAATCCTTTCATTTAGTGAAACGTATTCTCATTATGAGCGTAACACGACTGACTTGCCAGCGCCATGGTGATGAGCCCCACTCTTGCCAAAGCTCCCTTGGCACATTGCTAGAAGAGATCACAATTCTTCTGAGAGGTTCAGTATCACATGGAGGATACACATAGACTGGTTGAAAGACAAATTGGTGGGCTTCCCTGGTGGCGCAGTGGTTGAGAATCCGCCTGCCAATGCAGGGGAAACGGGTTCGAGCCCTGGTCTGGGAAGATCCCACATGCCGCGGAGCAACTGGGCCCGTGAGCCACAACTACTGAGCCTGCGCGTCTGGAGCCTGTGCTCCGCAACAAGAGAGCCCGCGATAGTGAGAAGCCCGCGCACTGCGATGAAGAGTGGCCCCCGCTTACCACAACTAGAGAAAGCCCTCGCACAGAAACGAAGACCCAACACAGCAAAAATAAAATAAATAAATAAATTTAAAAAGAATAACAACCCAAGCCAAGCTGTAGGATGTTATTTGAAATTCAAAATAGATTAAGTCTCAGGAAGATAAATAAACCAAGTGCCCACTGTTTTTTTTTAAAAAAAAAAAAAGAAAGACAAATTGGTAATCATCTAATCCGTGTGCTGTGAGCCTTTTAAAAAATTACATGGAGGAGGCGCCTAGAATGAAAAAGTATTCAGCGTCTTCCCATTCTACTCTTCCTAGCCATTTATTAGGCATTTCCTGTATGCCAGGTACTCTGCTAGCCTTTAAAAAATATTATCTAATATAATTCTTACAACAACTCTGGTATGAATTATTCTCTTGATTTTAAAGATGAGGAAACAGGAGGTTAAGAGAGGTTCAAAATGCAGCTCATAAATGGTGGAGTTCAGATTTGAATTTAAGTCTGACCCCAAAGACCAGTTACACTAAATTACTTTGCAAGTGGGTTTGTGGTACATGGGTGGGCAGAGGCCTTTACCTTTAACCTGTGGTCAGATGCTGGTCTTACAGTCAACAAGTCCTGTGGCTACTGAAATTGTCTTAGAGGTATGCGTTTGGACAAAGATTTTCCTTGGCTGCTATGTTTCAGGTTGCATATCCTGCAGAAGTTCTAGAATAAATTGGAATAGGAGTCTTACCTGGTTGCCTCAAAGCAGGAATGGAACCAGACTCACAGGGAACTCTGTTGTCCCAACTCATTCATTTACCAACGTTTAGTTGGTGTATTCAGTGCCTACTTGCTGCTAGGCAACTGCAACACATTTGTGAGCAAGATACATAAGGCTCCAGCTCTCCTTACACTCTGGTTTATATTTTAGGCTCTGAAAATTCCAGAATCGTGCTGGATTTCCAAAGAGGAATGGAGTTTGCCAGTATGAAACTCTGTAGTGGAGATAGTCCAATGATTTGATTGCTTTTGTAGACCACAATATTTCTTCTCTATTCCTCGAGTCTAAGTAAATGTCAGGAATACTGAAAAAGTTGAAACTGACATGTTTCTATCAACAAATCCATATTGTTTGGATGCAGAGGGATAAAACAGGTTTAGAAATCACCCACCCTCCAGGTATGCTGCTCTGCTTGTATCATTTGTGACCTATGTTGGTGCTTTGGGTATTCATTGGATTCTTAATGTGTCAGAACTGTAAGTGCAAATGCAGATCTCGACTCTTGTTTATTTCTGCCCTGGAAGGTCAGATAAACATGTCCAAAGGTTCTCTGCTAGACAAACATTATACTTGTTATAAAGAGTCTTTTTTCAGTAACAGAAACAATGGCCCCCTCCAAAAACCAAACAAAAGCCCCCAGAACTGGGTTTTCTGAAATCTACCCCTCCCACGAACCCCCAGGCAAGTATGTAGCTGACCATTTCTTTCTTTATCTCTGAGGCCTGGAGGAGGAGGGCAGTCAGCATAAAACTTCTACTCTGAGAGGAGGCTGGAACACAGTGGCTAAACTCAGGAATTCTGAAGCTGGAATGCCTGAGTCCAAACGTTCGGCTCTGCCTCTAACCAGCTGTGTGACCTTGGCAAGTTACTTAACCTCTCTGTGCTTCAATATTCTCCTCTATAAAATGTGGATGATAAGAAGAGTACCTACCTCATTGTTGCCCTGTGAAGACTAAAGGAGTTAAAACATGTAAGTCATTTAGAAAGGTGCCTGGCACACAGTGAGTGTTCAAAGGTAGCTATTATTGATTATGAGGTTCATTGTGTTGTGAATCTTCTTAATGTGTCCTCCCAGACAAATACCCGTGAGTCCCTACAACAAGCCACGTACTTAGGACTAGTCTGAGAATTCTCTGACCTGCTGTATTCAATAAACCACAGGACATGTCCGTGAGATGCTTCCATCTGGAGGGTCAAGGGGCAGATGGGGGTAGGAGAAGGGAGAGAAATAGTGTGTTGCTTTCTGTTGCCAGCACTAAATGGACCCTTGTTTAAAAGCTTGGGAGTCTAGAATCCTTCATTATAGTAGCCTCATCATTTGGGGAGGAAAGTAGGAAGTAAAACACAAGCTAAGGAGCTATACATTTTCCTTGTTGCATGTATTGGAACTTGAGGCCATTTGTTAGCTAGAATTTACCTAGGACTTAAAATGTGGCAAATTCTGTTTTGGAAACCGAGGTCTGTATAGTGGTTTAGGTAAAAGTCTCACTTAAAATTCATAAGACGTTTGCACCTAGTGAGGGAAGCAGTATGTAACTGTATTTAAAAGCTACTGCTCTTTCTAAATTGTGCTTTTAAATGTTCCAGGAGCAAAGGCCCCAGTAAGGAATCATTTTTGCTAAGCACAGCTAAGCCAGAGAGGTCAAGTGGTGTAGCAGGCAACTCCTGGGCCTGGGGAGGAGGGCTATTTGAATGAATCAGCAGCTTGGTTCCTTCATGAGTTTTTAGGTTGAGTCATGATTAATGGCTAGAATAGCCA
Source organism: Orcinus orca (assembly GCF_937001465.1). Lineage (NCBI taxonomy): Eukaryota > Metazoa > Chordata > Mammalia > Artiodactyla > Delphinidae > Orcinus > Orcinus orca. The sequence continues at coordinate 55,084,551 of NC_064572.1, read as the reverse complement.
TTTGGGGGAAACTCTTGGGGATTTCAAAAGTCTCAATTTTCCTCTTTCTGATGCAGAAAAAGAAATAGAGTATGGAATCACCACAGGTAACATAACCCCCAGGAACAGATAGCAGTTTTCTTCACCCATAGTATGAATATTTAGTGAGAACTAGCCTCAATTTAACTCTGTCAGCAGGAGGACACACCCTGTGTTATATAACATGCAAACTACAAATAGTTAGGAGAGGAGCCCTGGCCTCAGGCATGGAATTATTTCTTTTTTCGAGAAAATAAAAATTTTCCTAAACCAAGGTTTAGTTAAGTGACGATGGAAACAAAATTTAGTGGCAAGAGGTACTATTCTTCACCTATCTTTGTTTCAATATTATTTCAAAATACAGTCAGCCCTCCCTAACCGCAGGTTTCGCGGATAAGGAGGGAGGAGGGACTGTACTCGGCCATTTTCTAATATATCAGGCACTTGAACATGCATGGATTTGGGTATCCATGAGGGGCCCTGGAACTAATCCCCTACGGATACCGAGGGACAACTGTACCTGCTCATCATGTGATCTTAGGTAAGTTACTTTCCTCTCAGTGCCTTAGTTTCTTAATATGTAAAATGAGATTAATAGTAGCATCTATGGCATGGGGGTCTTGTGAGGATTAAATGAACTGACACACGCAAAATGCTTAAAATAGTGCCTGCTCGCTCACAGTATTTGCTTTTATTGCTATTACAATATACATTTATGTTTAATAAGTCCTGTGTTTAGATGACCAAATACATTATGCTTCTAATAGTTCCTCTGAAGAGAAAAATCATTAAGCAGTGTGGAAGTACACTTTATCTCATTTTCCTCTGTCAACCATGCCGAATGGGGACCTACTTGGTCTGGTCCACACACCCACAGCAGACTAGGCTTTGGAGAGGAAGGGAGTAGTCTGTGTAGGGCTGATCTTTTATTTTTCAACCTATTCAGCAATGGCAAACATCTCTCACACACAAAGACAAACTCTAACTGAATGATTTGTTTATTTATCCGCATCACTTATTCCTACAAGTATTTGGAATGGCATTAGAAAACCACTCTAGACTGTTACATATGTATCCTGCTTGGGATTTTAGACGAGGATCTTAACTTTAGAAATTCAGTAGCACCATAAGGATAGATGCAAAACTCACCTCTCCTGTATCTATAATAATTCTCTACTTATTGTTCCTGGAGAGACACACAGGTTGCACTGTTCCTGTCACATCTGTCTTGAAAGAATGTTTGAAAGATGAAAATGGTAAAATAGCTGAGAAAATATCCAAGTGGTATCCTGATTAAGCAGACCACTGAGCCAGTTTTTGTTTAATGGAAGCAGAAGTAGGCTCTTTTCTGCTTATATCAAGGCTTCCTATAAAGTGATCAAACATCCTTGTTTTCACCTTCTTGTCCCAGCTTCTTTGAGGTTTGGGCTCCTACCGAGAGCAGCATAACATAGGGAGAGGGAGTCCTATTTTTCTCAGAATGATGAAAGGAAAATAAGATGGTGAGTCAGCCGGCCAGCAGGCGGCTACTGCGTAGGGAACACTCGGTACTGCTCGCCCTCTCCTCCACCTGGTATCCTGGCTGTTCCTGAATTAGCTCCTATTGCTGCGTACAATGCAACAGACTTGATAGAGGGGTTCTAGGCTCACCCCACCTCCCTCATCTCCTGAAATTCTTGACATTGACTGTCCTCTATGGCTAACTCAGAAATATCAGAAACTGCATGAAGAGCATGGCTACTCTAAGAAGGGGCTGGAAGCCTGGAACTCCCCCTGCCCAGGGCCCCATAATGATGCACTAGAAAAGTTGACAAAGAGGCCTTTGACTTAGGAGAGAAGAGATGTTACCTCATAGTGATGCATTAAAACGACAGAGCTGAGTGTTCCTGCCACCAGTGCAGAATTAAAATGGTCAGAGTTAAATGGGATAGAAGGACATAGCCAAGAGGAAAGAGTAATTATGCACAGTTGGTCAGTGTAATTGCATTTATACAGTCTGGAAGGTTTGCCACCGAGCCGTGCGGGGTACCTCCACTCAGCCTTTCTCAACTGAACACAGAAAAGGATTTGCCGATTTTCTCAGATTCCCTAAGGATAATATAGAACATTCTAGATGAATAAGAGAGACATTAATTTATGACATACAGTGGATGCCTTAGGGCAATAAATCTTAATTCTCTCAGGTTAAGAAAGTGTCCCCACTGTTCTTGGCATAGCATGTTTCAAAGATGGGGCTAGTAATATAGACAGCCCATGGGTGGGGATGCCTCTCTGGTCAGGGGGTAGGATATGTTTTCTTCAACCCCTCGACTCAGTTCAGGTTTTGGCATATATATAATTGTGAAATGCCATTCATTCATTCACTCAACAAGTAACTGAATCTCTTGCCCTTTTCTAGGCACTGTGCCAAGAGCGGGAGTTAGCATGGTAAACAAGAAACAGACAAACACAGGTAAATGATACGCTATGTTGGGGAAAAACTCCAAGGGACCAGGAGGGGGAAAAATAATGGGTTTGGGAGTGTGGATGGTGAGTGTGTCAGGAGGTAGGCATACTTTAAAGAGGGATGTTCCTAAACCTACAAACATCGCCTCAGCTTGGTAGAGTCACCTATCTGGCAGGTGGTGGTAGCCATTTACGCAATGTTTATGCATTTATGCAGAGAAAAAAATGTTATCTCACTGCTTCACAGTTATTTCATAAACACAAACAGTTCCTTCTCAGGATCTCTGCCATGGTGCTGGGAATGTCTGCATTGCCAGCACATAAGAGAGGGCCTGGGACATAGCAGGCATGCAATAATGTTCAATAACATTAATGGATAAATGAAAGGGACTTTTAGAACCATAGGATGTTGAATCTGTGGTGTCATAGAATAAGTCAATTCCACATTTTCTCTACTTATTGTTGAATTTTTGGCAATAATAAAGCATTTTCATTTTTTTCTTGATCTTATTTTCTGAAATCAAAAAAAATCACAGAGAATGTAAACTCCTGAAAAAAGTTGCATTTCTCTTCCATATAAAAGGGGAAAAAATCCTCAGGTTTCTGGTGTAGTAAGTATTATGTGTGTGTTGATTTTTGCCTGTGTTGCTTCAATTCCTGTCTTGTACTTCTGTGACGATATGGCATTGGATATCTGACCTTAGAATGCTTTCCAAAACATTCTACCAATTTATTCCTATATTTATAAAGAAGAACCTTGCAATATTTTAGAGCTTTTTCTTTAAACAACTCTAAAGCTTACTTGTGACATAATTTTCTCCTTTACTACTAAAAGAGCTATGCCAAGTGTATGAAACAATCATTTTGACATTTCTTGAATTTCTTTTACAACAAGAAAAGTTATATATTTATTACTCTGGTAGAATGATATGTAAATAATTAAATCCTAGAAGATCAATAGTTTGAGACATCAGTAGGACTGGATGATGGTAAAATTTTATGTGTCAATTTGGCTAGACTATGGTGCCCAGTTGTTTGATCGAACACTGCTTTAGATACTGTTGTGAAGGTACTTTGTGGATGTGATTAACATGTACAGTTCCAGTTGACTTTAGGTAAAAGAGATACCCTTTACAATGTGATTGGGACTCATCTAATCACTTAAGACCTTAAAAAACAGAAACTGAGGTTTCAAGAAAAGAAGGAATTCTGCCTTAAGACTGAAACATAGAAATCTTGCCAGAGTTTCCAGCCTGCTGGCCTGCCCTGTAGATTTTGGATTCAAGACTGCAGCATCACCTCTTGCCTGAATTTCTAGGTTGCTGGTCTGCCCTAGGGACTTCTTTTTAATTGAAGTATACTTCACTAACAATATTATATTAGGGATTTTAGGCTTACCAACTCGCATAATTGAATAAGCCAATTCCTTAAAATAAATCTTTCCATATATATAAAATAGGATATACCATATATAGGTATATTCCACACATAGGATATATATATATGTGTGTGTGTGTATCTCCTATATCTATATCTGTCCATGTCTCTCCATGTATATGGATATACACATATACATATATTTATGGATACATATATATATATGAATGATTCTGCTTCTCAGGAGAACTCTGACTGTTGCAGACTGTTAGGTTTGACTGTTTGATTCTTCTCTCCTGCAATCCAGTTGGACCAGGGAAAACTTGGTAACAGTTTCTAGATTTCTACTGCTCTGATGTGAGAGCAGAGAGATTAAAAAGGAAACCAAGGCAGTGTCCCACTCTTAAAGCTGCCCCCTCCCGAAAGGAAAAAAGCTTGGTGCTGGGGAGAGGAACACTGAGTACACCCATTCATTTGATTCATTTTGTTGTATATTTGGCAAAACAGAAAAATATGGGTAAGATTTTGAATCTTCCTAAACCATCATATGGGTCTGGCAGGTATTCTGTGAGTCATGAGTCTGTCCTGGAGGGAGTGGCGGTGCTTCAGTATTTCTCTATATGATGGGGCTCAAGGGGCACTGTCACTCGCAGCATTCATCTCATGACAGCATTTTTGTCATCTCTGGTACATGATGTGAAATGATGTGAAGAGGAAAACTAGAAAAGGTATAGTGGATATAGTTCTAGAGTCACAGATTCAAATATTTTGTAGCTAAGATTGATTTTGAGATATTTCTTGGTATTGGGGTATTGGTACTTGAGGTAACTCACTTTGTTCTATTGCCCTAGCTTGTATCTGTAATAGAACCAGCCAAACATCTGGAGATTCCAAAGGTTGATATCCAGCTGGTTGCATATATCATTGGTTGTATATCTCATTGTAGTATATACCATTTTTCACCACTAACCATCACTTCACTCACTGATGGTAACAAAATGTCTCCTAAATAGCTAGAACCAAGATTCAGAAGCAGAGTTTCTGTTTCTCCCCCATCCTCTCATCAATTTCACGTCATCCCACCCTGGACCTTCCATCCTGCAGCAGCATTTTTTCATTTCTTGTCCCATGTTCTGTCAACCTGGGTGGCAGGGTTAGCTCCATACTCTGTCCCTTTGTTCTTAGGATTTCCATTTCCATTTATTTCCATTGTGGACCAACTTTACTCCACATTTCTAGTAGCATACATTTTACCTACCTCTCGTGTAATTCATTTTTCTTGTATTTATACAAGATCTAAATAGACCCTGAAATCTTGATCACTGAAAGGCTGGGTTGGGGAAGGATAGTGTAATTCAGGTCGTGGAGTTTCATTCCAATTTTACAGAAGATAAATGGGGTTACATGTCTTTCCCAGGACACACAACTCCTACTACTTAAACTTATACCTGGTCACTACTCTCTAACTTGATTGCTGACATCAGCACAAAGAATGTTGATGTTTTATTATTCTAGAGTATGGAAGATTGCTTGAATTGTCTCTCCTAGATCCTTGGGCTGTGACAAAGTGAGAGAGTGGCATGGACATATATACACTATCAGATGTAAAATAGATAGCTAGTGGGAAGCAGCCGCATAGCACAGGGAGATCAGCTCGGTGCTTTGTGGCCACCTAGAGGGGTGGGATAGGGAGGGTGGGAGGGAGGGAGATGCAAGAGGGAAGAGATATGGGAACATACGTATATGTATAACTGATTCACTTTGTAATAAAGCAGAAACTAACACACCATTGTAAAGCAATTATACTCCAATAAAGATGTTTTAAAAAAAAGAATGAATAATAGAACTAAAATGAATCTTAAGATATCTAATAGACCTCACTGCTTTCAGGTAGTTTCTAGACCAGAAATGGCAAAACAAGTTTAGACTCATATAAATAGTCTAATTAATTGCAGGTGACTGCCTGAAAGCCTATGTTGATATGAATTCTGTGATCAAATCCAGGCTCTGGATTTGCCATGATTGATTAGTGATGTCTGACATGGGCAAGGGATAGGAAAGTGCTGATACTCCTGATACATAACTTCCATTCCTGGTTAAAATCAGCAGAGATGGAGAATTACTTCTTCAGTTTAAAATGACTTCACACAATGAGAAAGGGTTCCTGGTGAGCAAAGGCAGGGGAAAATTCATCTTGCTACAGAGGAAAGAGGATGTTGACAAATAGCCATATTTTTTGAGTATGATAACTTTTCCAAAAATGTGCTAAAATAGAACAGTACTCTTGAGATGATTATATGAACTGTGAGAGAAACTTTAAAGCCTAATAGAATGCCTTTGCTTGTTTTCCTAGATCAGAAGGACACAATACTTAGAGTGAAAATATGAAGTCAATGAAAATTGGCATTCTTCACAATTGAGGGAAGTTGATCTTTCCATGGTCAGAAAACATTCTTAAATTGGACTTTCAGTACTCTAAATTTAAACATAAATTTAAAAAAATACTGTTTTCCATTTAATGGAAAATCCATTTCCTCATAAAAACAGAACTTGCTGTTCTTGGTTCAGATAGCTTCAGAGACAGTTTTTTTTTTTGTTGTTTTAAAATATGGTTACCCTATACTTAGCTTAGAAATAAACAGAAGCCAAAATAAATTTCTTTCAGAGACGTTAGCCTGGAAATATGATTCTGTTGTGGCTAAGGTCCAACAGAACATCTGAAGGACTAATGATGTCTTTGTAAATGCAGGCAAATGGATTTACAACCCCCTTCATAAAACGTGCATAGTGACAGCAATAATAATCACACCTACTTTTTGAATAATAAGCCACCATTTATTATCATTTATTATTATATGCCTGCTTGCTTCCTGACTTCCTTCTTTCCTTTCTTCCTCTCCCCTCCCCTCCCAGCTCTTCCTCTTCTTGTTTCCACAAATACTGAGTTCCTATTATGTTTCAGGAACTATATAATACTCAGGATATGATGACATTGGGTTTCCAGATAGACAAGGATTCTGACTTCACAGAATTTACACTCTCGTGGGGAAAGCAGGGTATTCATTAAGTATTAACAATGATGTGTTGTGTCAGGATGGGCTGAAATGTCTATCTGTATCCTTTTTGGTGGACAAAGGGGAAATTTGGGGACTAGAAAAGAGTGATTTCAGTGTGCAGCTATTTATTGCTTACTACTATGAGGAAGGGAGAGGACAAATGGATATTGTTTTGCAAGAAATTGGGTTAAATTCATATTAATAAGAGAAATCAAACTTTAAAAAAGTATATAGACCAGAAATAGAGAACAGACTTGTGGTTGCCCAGTGTGGGGGAGGAGGAGGGAGAGGGGTGGACTGGGAGTTTGGGGTTGGTAGATACAAACTATTACATTTGGAATGGATAAATAACAAGGTCCTACTGTATAGCACAGGGAACTATATTCAGTATCCTGTGATAAACCATATGGAGAAGAATATGAATAAAAGAATGTCTCTGTGTTTAACTGAGTCACGGCTGTACAGCAGAGATTGCCACAACTTGTAAATCAACTCTACTTCAATTAAAAAAAAAAGAAAAAAATGTATATAGACCAGATATCTTGATCTTTAGAAAGAAATTTACCTTTATCGTGGTAAGTTCTGTGCTGTCAGCTGGGTTTGATTCTGCTGTAATGTGGGGACTGCCAGGAAGTGGCTCCAGACTTCCTCACTTTCTCTCTAATCCCTACGTATAGGTCTCCCTTGATTTCAGCAGGGTGGTTGAGGGTGATGAACGTTATTGTGTTATTGGATGTTAATTGTTATCAATATTTTTACTAAACAAATTAGTCTGTCATGAATCTAGCTATAGCTTAAAGAGTTTTAATCAAAACAGCATACATTTGTGGTTTTTCAAAGCCGTATCTTAGTTTAAAAAACACAGTGGAGGACTATTACAACATTGAAGATGAACAATCAAAGCCCTTAGTTTCTTTAAAAAGGAAGAGGTGGTTGTCAATGATGAAACAATGAATACTTCTTGGGTTGGTGCAATTTAAAAATATCCAAATATCTCAAGACATAAAACCTGTGTGCTTCTATCTTTTACTCCATGGACTTGTGTGAACTGGGATTTCTACATAATGCCATAGTGAAAATAAATATAAGAATAATCTTGGTACTGTACCAGAATCAGAAATATTCCTAATAGTTAGAGGCTTTGTAATAAAAGAAAAAGCCACTTCTTTTAGTAAAATATTTTATATCCAAAATTTATAACAAAAATGTAAGATTAAATATATAATTTTGATCTTAATAAATTAAGATGATTTAAGTCTCTAATATTTTTGTTACTTCATAAAGTAAAATATGCTGAACATTTCTAGCATCAATTTAACACATCTGAATGACTTTTCTTCTTTTTTTAAAATTATGTTCATTCAATCATGGATTCTGTCATATAAGCGCCTATCTCAATGTGTTCAATGAACTACCTGGTTTTTTTTTTTTTTTTTTTTTTTTTTTTTTTTTTTTTTTTTTTTTTTGCGGTACGCGGGCCTCTCACTGCTGTGGCCTCTCCCGTTGCGGAGCACAGGCTCCGGACGCGCAGGCTCAGCGGCCATGGCTCACGGGCCCTCGCCGCTCCGCGGCACGTGGGATCTTCCCGGACCAGGGCACGAACCCGTGTCCCCTGCATCGGCAGGCGGACTCTCAACCACTGCGCCACCAGGGAAGCCCAATGAACTACTTTTTAATCAAATACCATGGTCAGATGAGTGGTGGTGGCTAGTGGTGGGGAGGATGCTGCTTTAGAATGAAGGCTCTTCAGTAGGAGAGTAAGACTACTAGTTTCCTAAGTGTGATGCAGTGGGATTAGAAGAAGCTTAGAGAGAATAAACAATTAAACATTTTAATCATGCAGTTATTGGGGTAGCAACATAGAGGAATGAAACCAGTCCTTGATGGGGCCCATTGGTGGAGAAATCTAATCAAGCAGCACACACCTGAGGTGGGCCGGTTCCTTCCCTCTTATGGCTAATGTATCACAGGTGGAAAGTTGCAACCCTATAGAAAGTTACGGAGAAAGATTATGCAGCAAAGTAGGCCAGGGCCCTGGAAGGAGAGATGTTGGAGTTCAAATTTATGCTTCTTATGCTCTCGACCTGTGTCTCACCACCTCAAGTGGGAGTTGGGAAGGATGACCTCTTAATTCTTTCATTTTATACCTTCCTTTGGAACAATGCAATCCATTGAAAATAAACAAATGCATCTTTTAAGAACCATTTTACTAATAAAATTAAAATCTGAACTTGTTACATAGTTTTTGCATTTGAACTTCACCTGGCATTTCCTTCCTGTTCTTCTTCCTTGATTCTGTTCCCTGCCACATGGTAATGCAAAATGCTAACCTTGTATATATCTTTCCATGCTTAAGTAGCTCTCTTGCATGTTTCTTTTTGTCATTGTTTTAGAAAATGAGATATTATTCCCATTTCAGTGCATTTGGATTTTATCAATTAATAATTCCTATGGAAATTTCTCTAGGATAATTGGGTTTTCTAGGTATAGAGACATATATCAGGAATAACATATTATTTTTTTTCTTTTTTAATGCTCACATTCATTGTTTTACTTTTTTTTACTTACTGGATTTTCTAGATGCTTCATGGAAATAATAAAGAATGTTGGTATTATATATCATTTCCTCTGTAATACTGGTTAATTTAAAATACTATATGACATTAGGATATCATATCAGCGTCTGTTGATATGATATAAATATTTTGACGTGTCATCAAATTCTGTTTGCAAAAATTTATTTTTAGTTTTGGCATCTATGTTCACGAGGAGAATTGGTTCATTATTCACTCAAATGTTGTTTATTGAGCACCTGCTTTATGTCATGTATCAGTCTGGGTACTAAGGTTGTAGTATTTAAGCATAAACATCCCTGTCCTTATTGAGTTTATATCTAAGGGAAAGGGCTCTTTCTCGTTCTCCTCCCCCTCCTCCTCCATCCCTTCTTCCTCCTTCTCCTCTTCCTCTTTTTCTTCTTCTTTTTTGTTTAATACCTTTATCAGTTTTGATGTTAGAATAATTTTATCTTCCAAAATTTAACTGAAGAAATTTTCATCTTCTTCCTAGGAATGGAATAGATTAAATAAATATTTGTCTGTTCTTTAAAAGATAGCAATACATGGCTATGACCCCATCTGGTGTTGATGCGTTTTTGAATGGTGGGTTTTTAATCTCCATTCCAGTTTTATGATGATTGGAATATTTGAGTTTTCCATTTTTTCTTAGATCAGTTTAAAGAATTTGTGTTTTCGGGGAAAGCGTTTTCAAATGTGTTTTGAATGCATCGTAAACAGTTTCGTGATATATTCTCTTACAATTCTTTTAATTGCTCCTACATCTGTGGTTATATTTCCTTTCTCAACTCTAATATTGCTTTACTTTTGCTCTTGTTTTTTCTTATTCAAGGGCCTGATGGAAAAAATTACCTATTTTTTTCCTCCAAAGAACCAGTTTGTGGATTTCTTTATCTTTTTTCAATCCTTTCTTTTTCTGTTTTCTATTTTATTAGTTTCAGTTTTTATCTTTATTCTCTCATCATTGCTTCTTCGTTCATTTTATGGTTCTTTTTTTCCAATTTCTTAAGATTAGTACTTAGCCCCTTTGCATTATTCTTTCTTACTCATTCTTCTTTAATAATAAAGGCATTTAAGGCTATAACATTTCTATGAAGTAGAGCTTTCCCTTTATCCCATAGATTCTGAATAAATGGTTCTCTCGTTGCTTTCTAGATGATACTGATTTCTCTTTTATTGTACTTTTTTGATCTAAGACTTACTAGAAATATGTTTCTAAATTTTTCAGTGGTAATTCTTGTCACTTATTTCAAGTTTCATTGGTGTATGATCAAAAAGACAGAGTTTGTAAAAATCTTCATTTTTGGAATCCATTAAGTTTTTGAATCGAGTACATGATTAACTTTTCAACGTGTTCCATTGATATACAAGAAAAATTGTATCCTCTATTTGATTGTAAATGTTCATGCAGAGACTCAGTGGTGTGCTGATAAATGTTTAACAACCAAACCTCTAGATACGATTTGTAGCACTTGTAGCATTTGTTTTCCATGGTGTATATACTCCCACCATGACCTATTTCTAGTTACTAATGTGACATCACTGAACATGAAGATGGGAAGAGATACTCACAACTGGCTTCCAAAAGCTGGTACAAACTAGTTCCTCTACCCTACCACATAATTTATTAAATCAACCTTATTGACCGTATTATTAAATTTTTCTGTAACCTTAACTAACTTTTGACCACTAGGTTCTGAAAGAATTGTATTGAAGTCTCCTATTTCAATTGTGTTTTTCAAGTTTTCTTTGTATATCTAATAGTTTTTGATTCACATATTTAGCTGCCATTTTTTTAGTATGTATAGTTTGTAGTGATTTAGCTAAATTCCTCAATTATACTTTTTATCACAACATAGTGATTCTTTCAATCGTATATAATGTTTTAGCCTTAAATTCCACCTTATATGTTATTAATGTTGCCATTTCTGTTTTCTTGTCTGGTATCTCCTTGCTGATCCTTTTATTTTCCATCTTCTTTACCACTTCAACTTAAATGCAAGTTTGCAAATAACAAAATGTATACAACGTAATCCAACAGTCTTTATATTTTAATAGGACACCTCAGTCTATTCACATTCAATGTAATGACTTTATTTCTTCAATCTTTGCATTTCATTAGTCATTTTCTTATTTCTTCTGTTTCCTTTTTCTTAACCTAGCTGGTTTAAGTTTATATTCATTCTATTTCTTTCCCCTTGTTAAATTGGAATTTCTTGTGTATTTTTCTCTTTTGGTAATGGTTGTCTTCCACCAGATGAATAAACCCTGACTTGGTGTGCACTCATTGTTTGATGCTGTTTCTACAGTTCTCCCTGCCCTACAGGATGAGACCATTAAAATACTTTCACTTCTCTCACCTTTCTTTCCCCTCTTGCTACCATTAATCTTTTGGAATGCTTTTCGTTTTTCCAAATGCCTAGATTTTGTTATCACAATTTAGTACCTATTAGAGTTTTCCTTAGAGTATGTCCCTGCTATTTCAAAAGCCTTCTTTACCCCTTAGGTAAGCAATATCATGTAGTTTATCCTCATCTTTTTATGTCTGTATCTTCAGCTGTCGATCTCTATCCATCTTTATGTACAAATACATCACATTTATTTTGTTCACTGCTCTTTTATCTTTCTCTTTTTCCATCTTTCGGTCAGTTTTTGGTTTCACTTATTATTTGGTTAATGTTCCTGAGTATTTTCCTTAGATGGAATATATAGGTGATTCACTCTCTGGGGTCTTGCACATCCTGAAAGGGCAATCATAGCTTGATAGGGCATAGAATTAAGTTGCAGTCTTTGCTCTTAGCTGTAGATTTGATTCTACTGGTTAACTTCCAATGTTATAAATGCTAGTCTGATATTTTTCTTCCTGTGTAGGTAGTAGTTGTTATTGTTGTTTTGCTTGGGAGCTTGTAAGATATCTCTCTTTATCCTTAAGAGATCAAAAACTTTATTACAGCATGCCTCAGTGTCTCTTTTTCTTATTCCTGTCCTTGAAATCAGAGAGCCCTTTCAATCTGCAGACCAAAGTCTTCCATTATCTCAGAAACATTTTTCCTTTTATTTGTCTAAATACTACCTCCTCTCATCTATCTCCCTTTATCCTTCTAAAATATCTGTTATTCATATATTAGGTCTCCTGGATATAGACTCTAAGTCTCTAAAATTTTTCTTCATGATTTCCATTTCTATAGTTTTTTCCTCAAGTGTTTGGGATATTTCTTGCAGGCCATTTTCTAGGCTACTAATTCTGGTTTCAATATGGATCCTCCACAAAAAAGTGAAACGCTACTTTTGTTTGATAAAATTTCTCCTTTAAATTTATCCAGAGTTCCAGAGCATGCATGGATTTTGAAGTCACAGAACAGGTGTTGGAACCCTAGTTCACCCCTTATTAGCTTGTGACCTTGGACAACGTACTTGCTCTCTTAAAGCTCAGTTTCCTCATCTATGAGGAAGGGACTGATTTCACCCACTTAACTATAATAATGATTAAAAAATAGGAAATAAAGAGATTTTTTTCAAGGTATTGGAACCTAAAGAATGTTCCATAAATATTTCAGTGTATCATTTGATTAAGCATCAATATCAACTAATATAAAATTGAAGCATGTGGGAGGAAATCATAAGGCTTTTCTCAACATTAAGTTTGTGTTTTTATGTATTTTTTGGTGGCCTTTGCATAAAAAGCTTTTAAACTTTGCTAATAAATCATAATGTCTTACATTTGTGTAGCACTTGACAGTTTATCTATAGCCCTGTGCTTGAAAACTGGTATTATTATTATAATGCAACTGCTGTGGTAAACGATTTTCCAAAGATTACCTGGCGAACAGGTGGTATAGACTGCTCTCATTCTCTGGTCTGAAAACATTTCTCCTGTTGAGAGTCAATGCCACAAACATCAATAACTGAGTTTTTAAAAATATAATCATCAGTTTCTGGTGGGATTGTATTCATTCAGTTATGTATACAATGAATAGAAATGAAAATATATGCAGAAGCATCTTACTATGTACCATACATTGTTTTGAGTGCTAAGGAGAAAATTGTGAACCAAAACAGATGATTTTTCTGCTCTTGTGAAGTTTACAGTCTAGTGAGAGAGAGATACATTAATCAAAAAATCATATACATACATGTAAACTTACCACTGAGAAGAAGTACATATGACAAGATGATTTTACATTTTTAGGAAGGTTAGAAAAGGCTCCCTGAGGAAATGATGATCAGGTGAGATCAGAAGGAAGAGTTCTGTTAGCCAGGCAAAGGAGGGTTAAGTGGGGAGAGGAGCCTTCAAGACAGAGGGAATAGTATACACAAAGGCCCTGTGTCAGGAGGAAGCCTTTCAGATTGAGAGACTGAAATCACACCAGTGTCACCAGTATGAGAGTGAAGGGGAGTGTGTGAAGGGAGGCTGCAGGGGACCAGAAGATGCAGGATTCTGAGAGGCATGTTAAATACTTTGGTCTTTACCTTAGAGTAATAGGACACCAGCTAGAGTTTTAAGAGGAGTATGTGTGTGTGGTGTGTGTGTGTGTGTGTGTGTGTGTGTGTGTGTGTGTGTGTGTGAGCTGATTGGCACACATCTCTCTGGCTGAGGTGGGAAGAAGGGATTAGAAGAAGGCCAGAGTGGACACAGGTAAACCAGCCACCTGACTGGTTTGAAGAAGTCCAAATGAGGGACAATGGTGACTTGGAGCAGGAGGTGGCAGTGAAGACAGAGGGAAAGGGGCAGATTTGTGAGGTAATTAGGAGGTCAAAGAAATAGGACCTGATGATGAATTATATAGAGAGGCTGAGGTAGAGAGACTTGCCAGTATTAGCTCTAAATTTCTAGCTTGAATAGCTGGGGGATGGTAAATGCACTTATTGTCTTAAGGAATTCCAAGAGAATGCCAGATTTGGGGAGATTAAGATTATGAATTTGGTTGAGTATATTCAATTTGACACCATATAGAGGTTTGAGTTTCACTTGGCTACATATGTCAGATGTAGGAGTAGTCTGGGCTGGAGATAAAACATGTTGAGTCACCTACTGTAAATGGTTATTGATGTCGTGGGTGTAGTTGGAATGATGAATAAGATTCCATCTCTTGTACTTTCTCAGACATTTATTTCTGGAACTCTTTTGACCACTTTATTTAGGAGATTTAGGAGCAGGGGCCAGCATGACACCCTACATCGCCAGGATTAGCTGCATCTCCACAGACACTGGTAGAGAGTGCCTAGGAGCCTGTCTGCACCAACACTTGCATCGTAGAACTGTGAGGTAAGGAAAGCAGGTAGACTAGATGGCCCAGTCCTATGAGGAGAGGATGCATACTCAGATACTATACTGTGAAGAAGGAGGGAATAGGAGAACACTGAAATTGAAGAAAGAGGAAAAAAAGAGGGAGTTTGAGTAGACTATTTGCTCAAATGAAGTTTTACACTGAAGGAGGCTTTTTAAAACTTGAAACTAAATAACCTTGAATTGTCATATTTATTTCCTTTTTCCACTATTGGTGGGAATGAGAGCCCCATAAAGGTGTGATTAGTTATGGGACAAAAAGGACTTTTGTTTTGTCTTTGTTGCACATGTGAATTGTATTGCACATATCAGTGCCCTGCCTCACCATAATTTAAATTGTCTGACCCATAAGCTTGTTATGGACCTCACTGGATCTTGTAGATTTACTGAGCTAGTTAGTGGCAGAGCTGGAGGAAAACCAAGCTCTTTCCACCATGTTTCCTCTCAAGAACTATAATTAGATAAAGTTTGTATTCCTTTAAAATTTATTCTCCTGGGTATTTTATATCCATGCCATGTATTAATTCAGTCATATAAGTACTTGTTTTGATCTATAAATAGTTTTAACTTTTGTGTATTTTTGTGTATGTGCAGCTAGTAATTGGGCTTTGATATATGTATATATATATACACACACACACATATTAGGCATTATACAATGTCATATGAGATATTATATAAGTTATACATTATAAATTATATAATTTATATAATGTATGTGTTGTATATGTATAATACTATGTATTCTATATGTATTACATAGTATCTCTCTCTATATATATACTTTCTGGATTTAGTTCCCATGAGTCCAGAAGTGGTAGCTGGGCTACTCAGTCAGCAGTTTCTACCATCTAATAGCAGCAAAATCCAGAAGGATGAGGTAATCTCAGATGCATTTAGATAGCTGCATTTATTTTTATTTTTACTATTATTGTTTAATAGATCTTTATTGGAGTATAACTGCTTCACAATACTGCGCTAGCCTCTGTCACCCAACAAAGTGAATCAGCCACATGCACACATACATCCCCATATCCCCTCCCTCTCGAGCCTCCCTCCCACCCTCTCTATCCCACCCCTCTAGGTGGTCACAAAGCACCCAGCTGATCTCCCTGTGCTATGCGGCCGCTTCCCACTAGCTATCTATTTTACATATGGTAGTGTATATATGTCGATGCTACTCACACTTCGCCCCAGCTTCCCCCTCCCCTACAGTGTCCTCAAGTCCATTCTCTACGTCTATGTCTTTATTCCTGTCCTGCCACTAGGTTCATCAGGAAATTTTTTTTTTAGATTCCATATATATGTGTTAGCATACGGTATTTGTTTTTCTCTTTCTGACCAGTCTCTAGGTCCATTCACCTCACTACAAATAACTCAGTTTCGTTTCTTTTTATGGCTGAGTAATATTCCATTGTATATATGTGCCACATCTTCTTTATCCATTCATCTGTGAATGGACACTTGGGTTGGACAGCTGCATTTAGATTGCAAACACAGCACAGCAAAAACTTGACTGTAGAGGACAGCTGTCTCTACTCCTCACCTCGTGCTAAGGGACTGACCAGGAAATGAACAGCTTCAAGAGGCCTGGCCTTGCGAACATAAATCCGTAAGTTCGTTGTTACCATTATTCTTCAAGCGTGCGTCCAACTAGCTCATCAGTGTGCACCTGAAATATCCACTGCATGACCTTTCAGCAGACTCTGGGGGCTGGTTCAGGGAATAACGATCCAGCCCGGCCTCAGCCAGCTGTCTGCACCCAACTCAGCTCTCTTCAGACTAACCGTGAAATCTTGGAGAAACAGAACGCCAGTGTTGAGATTTTTATTCCAGATCACACAGCCAGTGACTCAGGACGTGTTTTACGCCGAGGTTCATACTCTAGCCATGGTCCACACTGCCTCTCGTGGGGCAGTGATTAAAAACCAGGGCACGGGAGCCAGACAGTCCTGGATTCAAATCTTCTACTTTCAAGCTGCTTGGAAAAGCTAATTAGCATATTTGAACTTCAGTTTGCTTGACTGGAAGTCGGAGATGATAATACTTGTATCATGGAGTTATTATGAGGAATAACTGCGATAGCAGAGGCCACATGCCCTTGGCACTACATCTGAAATGTAGTTAGGACTCAATAAATAGCACTTTATTGATGGTGCTGTTTTTCTTTTTTTTGCTGTTATTTCCTTTAGAGGAATATTCCTCTGAAACTGCCATAAAAGTTCCAAATTCTTAAAGAAACCAACACCTAACTTACAGCTCTCTGTAAATGACTTTTGGTGCTGAGAGTAAGTATAAACCATGTGGGTTCTGCACGAAGCACTTCAGTTGAAAGTTCCCCCTCAGGTTGGGTTTAGCATACCACTCTTCGGGTGCAACATGAATTTCCTCAGCTAGTTTAAGCACTGACCTTTTAATATTTTCACTAAGGGAAATGGAGATAAATAACACAATTTGAATCTGATAAACCCCTGGGAGATCAAGGAGGGTAATATTGTTGCTGACAAGTTAGTAAAATCACAAGTACCCTGAGAAATTATATACGGGCTCTAATCCTCATCCAGGGCTAATGTCCAGAATCTTCTGAAATAGGCATTGCATACAAGGAAGCTTCTTGCTGCAACTCTTTTTGTTTTTTTGCGGTACGCGGGGCCTCTCACTGTTGTGGCCTCCCCCGTTGCGGAGCACAGGCTCCGGACGCGCAGGCTCAGCGGCCATGGCTCACGGGCCCAGCCGCTCCGCGGCATGTGGGATCTTCCTGGACCGGGACACGAACCCGTGTCCCCTGCATCGGCAGGCGGACTCTCAACCACTGCGCCACCAGGGAAGCCCTTTGCTGCAACTCTTGTGGGGCATGGTGGTAGACACCATTGATCTGAATGTCTGTTCAGGTCCTCTTTTCTGAGAACTGTGTACCCTACTCTGATGCAAGAAACCAGATACCTTAGTGAGGCTGTGTGGGTCAAAAACAATATGCGCTGTGCAAAGGAAGAGGCTACCTGGCTCAGAGCTTGTCCCCTGGCTGCACTGGATAAAGGCTGTCTCCATGGTGCTTAGTGAGGAGGAACTGGATACTGACATCAGAACCCAAAGGGCGTTTCTGTTCCACTGTGTACTGGCTGGTATCATCACCATCATATTTGTCTTTACTAACAGCATCATCTTCACCGAATCCTCCTAAAGGTGAAAACAAAACCTAACCTTATCGAACCAAAGGAAATCGACTTAATTCCAGCAAGGGTGCTGACACCCAATGTAGGAAACTCTGGTAAGTAGTTGCCCTGCCCTCTCACAGAAAACAGTTCCATGAGGCTTCCTTCTGTCTCTGTGTGGGAAGTATCACTCTTTTAAAGCAGAACCCAACCCTGGCTTGGTCTCAGAACCCTAAGGAGATTAGACTTCCCTTGATATTTCTGAAGCATGTTTGGAGTTTAATTTAATTGCATTTAATTGGGCCTCAGAGTAGCTCCAGATTTCTGGGACAGTCCTGGAGCCCACTTCGGCTTCTGCCCGCAGGAATTTCCTTAAACTGAGTCCCTTGTGGTTTCAGTCCAGCAGCTTCCTGGAATAACAGAGCCCACCAGAGCCATTTCTTTTCCTCCTAGAGATGATGAAAGGGCAGGCTGCTGAGAGAGGCTCTCCTCCCTCCCATCTTCACTGCCACCTTGTATCTAAGACTGTGTTTCTCAACCCTATCAGACCCAACACCTAATTAAAGCAAACATTTGGTAATGTCCTCTTTACTATCCTAAAGGAAGATACCCATTCACACAATTAAAACGTTAATGTAACATTTTAGTGTTAATATAAAGGAGAAATAAAAAGAAAACAATTTCTGCTAAAGTGATATATGTATTTCAATATGTAAATTTTCAAACAACCACAGTGGAAGACCTAATGAAGACATTCTATACCAGGCATTTATATATAGAACCTCTGTAAATGCAGAGACTACAAGTGCGAGCTCACACAGTCTAAGATCCAAAAACTACCATCCGTGTTGCTCTAAGTCATGATACTGTGCAGAATGGTGAACGGCTTGTGGAAATTTCAAACGATGAAACCTCTTTGGTTTTCCTGGCGGTTGTTGTTTCTGCAGAATTAATAGCTTGCAGAAGATACTTTGTGTTTCTGTGTAACACAGCACTGTGTTCTAGGCTCTGATAAGTCTGCCCAGATTTTGCTCGTCATGGCTCTCTGGAGTGATGTGTAAAAAGCGTGTGGAATGGAGGATAATTGTTTGGTAGGTGGGACCCTGCCAGGTGTTGTGGGACGTCTGGCAATTCTTGCCTCTCCCCATTACTGTGAGAACCAAAAGTATTGGTTGGACAAATTCTCTTTGAGGATTTCAAACGTTGGCATTTAAATCTGCACAACTCAACTCATAACCCACGCTGCTCTTCTTAATGATGTAAGCAGTATGCTGGTAACTTTGCAAAGAGTGATAGGGATTTGTCTTCTTATTTTAATAGCCTTTCTAGGCTGCTGGCCTGTGTTCAGGTTGGAGTCCAATCCCCAGGGCATTTTCCTCAATACTAGCCCCTGATAAAAGTGCATTTCCATTCCAACCCCTGGCCTAATGTCTGCCCCCTGCCCTCCCTGGTGGGGCTCTGTTTCACATGACCACACACAGGCTGAGATGGCTAAGACCTGTCATCCAGGCCAAGCCTTAAGGACGGGGCCCTTCCGTCATTTGCCCTCTCCCTTCCAGGAGAAGCCTTCTGACTAATAATATTAAGTTCTTTTTCTCTAGTCATGAATCTTTCTCTAGAAAGAGCCTATTAGCCACCAATAAATTGAGCCCAATGGCATGAGCAGACAAATGGAGTTAAAAGTAGGTCAGGCCTGGTATTTCTGGCAGTGGAGGAACGACAGGCACTTGAATTTAAAGGGAATGGGGCGCCTGTCAGCAGTGTTTCCCGCTGCTTTGCCCTTCCAACCATCCCCCTTTTGGAAATAGCCTTGATGGGCCGGGCCTCCCTCTGACTGAGTGCGGTCCAGTTCTTAGTCCAGCTGCCAGGTCCTTTCTGATCTGACTCTTCCCACGTCAGTGTCCCGTGTTGTGACACCTTTCCTGCCCACTTAATGCCCTGACAACACCAGAGGGCTCAGTAGTATCCACATCTTTACCCAAGCTGTCCTGCTTAGGAGGCCTGCCCTCCCCACCTCCTGATTCATTCCAGAAAATTGCAGCTCAGACAGTGCCTCCCTCCTAAAAGCCCACCTTTACCACCCGCAACGTTGGCATTAACCCTTCCATTTTCTGTGCAGACTCAGCACATTTTACATGCATCCATCCTTACACATTCCACACTGCATTGCAATTTAATTACTTGTCTCCCCTGTCACTCTGGGAGTTCCTTGTGAACCTAACCCACATCTTTAAAAAAAAAAAAAAAAATTTTAGTTTCTAGAACAGTTTTATATTTGTAGATAAATTGCAAAGATAGTAGAGGAAATTCCCATATACCTCTGCAGTTTCCCCTATTATTAATGTCTTACGTTGGTACGGTACATTTGTTACAATGAAGGAACCAATATGGTATGGTATTATTACTAGATCCATACTTAGATTTCTTTTGTTTTCACCTAATATCCTTTTTTGTTCTAGAAGCCACCACAGTACATTTAGTTTTCATGTCTCCTTAGACTCTTCTTGGCTATTACAGTCTTTCAGAACCTTCTTGTATTCAATAATCTTGAAAGCTTTGAGGAGTACTGGTCAGGTATTTTGTTGAATGTCCCTCAACTGTCATATATCTGATGTTCTTCTCATGAGTTGGCTGGGGTTAGGGTACATGCAGTTAACCTGACGCATCACTGTTGATGGTGACCTTGGTCATCTGGCTGAGGTAGTGTTTTGTCAGGTTTCTTAAAGTTGTCGGTCCCCTGCCACTTTCTACACTGCGCTCTTTGGAAGAGAGTCACCGCGTGGGGCTCTCACTTATGAGTGGGGAGTTATGCTCGAGTATCTACATAAATTATTTGGAATTCTTCTGCATGGCAGATTTGTCTCTTCTCCCCATTTATCCGTATGTTTTTACATTATTGAATGGACCAGGGGAATGGTAGGCACTTAATATGTTTTATTAGTTCTTGTTTTCTGAGCATCCGTTGTAAATCTCTCTCAATATGGACATAACAGTACTAATAACAGCCTCAATAATAATACTCAAATAGGAAATACTATTTCAGAAGCACTATTCTAGGTATTTTAGCTCATTTAATCCTCACAACAATACTATCAGGATGACACTGTTTTTATCACCACAGAGGATTTTTTAACTTATCTGAGGTCACACAGCTAATAAGTGGTAAAGATAAGATCCAAATCCATGTCTTCGGACTCCAGAGTCCACACGCTACAGCTGTAGAGGCTGGACTGCTCTTTGGTCTCTTTTCCCATTACCTTGGACTTGCTCTGTTGAGCTTATCCCCTTAGAGAACAGGGTCCAATATACAAATAGTCCCCAGCTGGAAGTCCTCTAGTGGAGTCTTCCTATTTACCCCAGACTCTCCTTTCAATCCGTGAGGTCTCCAAAGCACACTGGAGCAGAAATTCTTAAGAAGTCACAAGACGCCTCCCTTCTGAAGCTTTCTTCAGAACAGTAATCAAGTTCCCCACGTTATGGAGGCCAGACCCCAACACTGTGTCCTGGAAATGGGCAGACAATACTCAGCTATTAGAAACAGGAGGAGCTGCCTAAGCTCATGGTCTTAATATTTTTCACCCTTAAAACGGAACACATGGCTCTTCAGGGTTGTAGGGAAGTAATAAAAAACACCACTTAGCTATTTGAATTTCCAGGATGATCTGAGAGTTTATGCTAAGAATAGGCCAGAATATTTAACATTGGAACTGGATTAGGAAATCAAGATATGTTGTCAATATGCTAATTAGGTATGAGTTGAGGGCATAAGTATCAGCCCCAAACATCTGGGTTTTTTTGTTGTTTGTTTGTTTTGCAGTGTATGAAATCTGACGACGATAGAGTAATTCCTTTGCGTCTTGGATATCCTGCTGCCAGGTTGAATAAAATGGATGGATTAATGCTTTTATAGTCTGTCCCATGTCTAGATTTCAGAGTGAAATCAGTCATTATAAGTGAGGAAAAGAGAAACTAAAGATAGAGGGGAAGCTGACATTTTTACAACAAGCAGCTGCTATCCTTTAGTAGCAAGGAATCATGGAATCTTGTACCATTTATCTTGGTACAGTTTGTTTACATACTGTGTAATAATTTCCCAAAATAGAATCTATCCTAAGCCCAGAGTTTGAGAGATTTTAGCAATTTATTTTTAACTCCATTTAAAAACATAAACAACATCTCCCAAAGCATGATCTTATATTTTGATTTACAGCCATAAGGAATTTAAGAATAAACCCATTGAGTCATGGAGTTCCTTTAAGCCAAAAATAGCGGAATTCCTTTAAACCAAGATATTCAAAGATTTCAGACTAAGCATTGAGCCTTTTAGATGCCCCTATGGGATGGGCCTACCTGTTTGTCATCAAATAATTGTGCTAAGCTCCCACATGTGCAGGCAGCTAGAATCTGCTCAGATGAAAAAAAAACAATGCTTTATGCGAAACTGCTTGTTTCACTCATCCTTTAGAGATGATTTATTGAGAAGTCCATGTTCAGCAGGCTACAGATAGTGGTGGCCCATAACCAGTAGCTCTATTACAGCACTCTTGACAGCTGACGTTACTCAACGATAAGAGAGGGAGGTATTTTCCCTCTTTTCCTCACCATTTCACATTGAGATTCATGATTGTTTTCTTATCTGCATGCTTTCAGGATGAATTTAGGCCATCACGAAAGGGGTTTCACTTAGCTATTGTATTTGGTAGAATGGCAGGCACTACTCCGGGTACTTTAGGTGTATTAACTCATTTCAGCCTCATAACATCCCTGTGAGGTAGATACTATTATTCCTCCCTTTGTACAGATGAAGAAACTGAAGCACAGAGAAGTTAAGCAATGGGCCCAAGATTGCACAGCTAATAAATGATAGAGCTGGGATTTGAACCCAGGCAATCTAAACTCAGAGTCTATGCTCATAACTAGGATACCATGCTGCCTTAGTGAATTCACTGGTATAAAATCATAAGCAATTAGGGCTTCTTTATTTACATCATCTGTCTTAAAGACCTCCACTCTCTATTTTCTGTGCTGGCAAAATGAATTTGGTGGAAACTCCAGCTACTCTGTTTATTCAAGTTCTGTGTCAGAACCACCTCTTACAGAAGTCTGTGACGTTTATTATCCTGTCAGGAAAAAAAGTGGGGCTGCATATGAACATCAGGACATATTTCAGGGGACTCCTGTATCCTAAGAATAGTCAGAAATATGGAATAAACCTAAAGAACAAGAAAGTTTGTCACAGTGTAATTTATGAGGGCAAAAAAGAGAACCAGTTGGGTGTTTCGCTGACCCTAGTTGGGAAATCACCTTAATTACATTTCACCCTTGAATGACACAGGCTTGAACTGTGTGGGTCCACTTATTTGTGGATTTTTTTCAACAGTAAATACTGCAGTCCTACAGGATATTCGGTTGTTGAATCCAAGGATGCAGAACCTTGGATATGGAGGAAACTCAGATACAGAGGAACCTCTGACACGGAGGCATCGCAATGACCCTGACATTGTTCAGGTCAACTATATTTTAGTTAATTGGAAAACACATGTATAATTTACCATTTGCTAGGCAGTGTTGTCAATAAATATTAACTTATTTAAACCTTAACAAAATACTGTGAAGTGGATACTATTATCTCCAGTTGACAGATATAGTACCTGAGGCACAGGGAGATTAGGGAATCTGCCCAATGTGATGGAGTCAGAAATGTAACCCGACAGGCTGGCTCCAGAGTACTGGCTTTAACCACTCTGCACCTGAGTGCTTGGAGGCCACTATAATTGTGCTTTTTGAAGATTTTGTTTTCTGGTATTTTCATTTTTCTGTTCTTTTTTCTTGCCTTCCTGAGGGCTACTTAAATTCAGTTTTGATTTATCTATAGCATTTTTGAGTGTTTCTTTTTGTATAGCTTTTATAGTGGTTGCTCTAGGTGTTACGTTACATATAAACACCTTATCACAGTCTACAGGTGTCCACATTTACCAGTTTGACTTAAGTGTAGAAAACTCACCCCTCTTTTCAATCCCTTTACTTTCTCTCATTATACTTGTCTTACATATTTCCTCTATATACATTGAGAACCACAGCAGACAGTGTTACAATTTTTGCTTCAACCATCCAACACAATTTAGAAAATTTAAGAGAAGGAAATATTTCGGCATTTACCCATCTTTTGATTTTTCTGTGCTTTCTTCTATCCTGATTTTCCAAGATGTCTTCTTTCATCATTTTTCTTTCTGTTTAGAGAACTTCCTTTAGTCATTCTTTTCTAGTTGGTCTGCTGGCAACAATTTCTAGTTACCATTTATCTGGAAATATCTTATTTCCTCTTTATTCGTCAAGGATATTTTTTGCTAATTATAGGATTCTGGATTCATGGTTCTTGTCTTTCAGCATTTGAAAATTGTTGCGCTACCTTTTTCCGGGCTTTAGGGATTCCAGTGAGAAGTCTGACTCATTCAAACTTTTTTTTTTTTTCCTATAGGTATGCATCATTTCTCTCAGGTTGCTTTCAAGATTTTTTTGTCTTCAGTTTTCAGAAGTTTAGCTATAGTATGTCTTGACATAGATTTCTTTGGGTTTATCCCATTTGAGTTTCTTTCAGCTTCTTATATCTGTAGGCTTATGTCTTGCCAAATTTGGGAAATTTTCAGCCATGATTTCTTTGAATACTTTTTTTTCTTTTAATTAAAAAAAAAAACTTATTTGTTTTATTTATTTTTGGCTGCATTGGATCTTCATTGCAGTGTGTGGGCTTCTCACTGTGGTGGCCTCCCCCGTTGCAGAGCATGGGCTGTAGGCACACTGGCTCAGTAGTTGTGGCTCACGGGCTCTAGAGCGCAGGCTCAGTAGTTGTGGAGTACAGGCTTAGTTGCTCCGTGGCATGTGGGATCTTCCCAGACCAGGGCGTGAACCTGTGTCCTCTGCATTGGCAGGCAGACTCTCAACCACTGCACTACCAGGGAAGCCCTCTTTTTTTTTTTTTTTTTTTTTTTGTGGCACGCGGGCCTCTCACTGTTGTGGCCTCTCCCGTTGCAGAGCACAGGCTCCGGACGCGCAGGCTCAGCAGCCATGGCTCACGGGCCCAGCCGCTCCACGGCATGTGGGATCTTCCCGGATCAGGGCACAAACCCATATCCCCTGCATCGGCAGGCGGACTCTCAACCACTGCACCACCAGGGAAGCCCCGGAAGCCCTCTTTGAATACTCTTCCAGCCCACCCTCTTTCCCCTTTCTTACTGGACTTCACTGACATGAATGATAACCTTTTGTCATAGTCCCCACGTCCCTGAGTCTCTATTAATTTTTTCTTTTTTTTTTTACTGCTTTCTCTCTGTTGTATAGATTGGGTAATTTCTATCGTTTTAATTTTCAACTTTATTGATTCTTCTCTGTCCTTTCCATTGTGCTGTTGAACCCATCAACTGAGTTTTTTATTTCATTTATGGTGTGTGTTAGTTCTAAAATTTCCATTTGGTTCTTCTTCATATCTTCTGTTTCTTTTCTATGACTTTCTATGTTTTCATTTGGTTCAAGCATTTTCATATGCTCACTGAAGCATTTTTTTTAGATGGTGCTTTAAAATCCAAGTCAGATGATTCCAACATTTGTGTCATATTTGTTCATTTTCTTTTCTCATTTAATTTGAGATCTTCTTTGTTCTTGGTATGAATGATTTTCAGTTGAAACTTGCACTTGTGATGTTATAAGACTGGATCTTATTTAAATAGCTTATTTTAGAAGACTTTTTTTTTTAAAATATGGAGACTCAGGGCTCTAAGCAGACAAAAACAAAAACTGTAAATCCTCTTAAAGCCTAACATCATTATTTGTAAATGTCATTCTGCCACATTCTACTGGCAAACAAGCTTCGATGTCAGCCCAGATTCACAGGGAGGGAAAGTCAAACTCCATCTCTAGATAAGAAGAGTGGCAGTCACATTGCAAAAGTGCATGCAGGAGGGAGAGGTGGTTGTGACCATCTTTGTAAACGATTTACCACTTAAATAGTTATTTTGTCTTATGAAATTATAGATTACTCTTGTTACATCAATTATTTGTGTGTGTATGTGTTTCCTAGTTTTCTATTTTAGAACAATGCTCCATTTACAGTTGACCCTTGAATAACACAGGTTTGAAATGTATGGGTGCACTTATATGCAAATTTTTTTCTATAAATGTATACCAGAGTACTACATGATCTGCCATTGGTTTAATCCCTGGATATGGAACTGTAGTCATGGAGGGCTGACTGTAAAGTTTTTCATGGATTTTTGACTGCATGGGGGGGGTCAGTGCCACCAACTCCTGTGTTGTTCAAGGGTCAACTGTAGTACAAAAATGTACATCAAAAAACACCAAAAAATGTCATGTGTCAAATTATAATGTCAGGCGCTCTGCAGATGGAATTTAACAACTGTGATCTTTGCTCTTTAAAACTGTAAAATGTCTAAAGGTAATGCCTGGGATGATTTCAAACACTTGGAAGTGATGACTTGCATGTGTGTCTTTTTCATCTGATCATCCAGTGTAAAGCATGGGAGGATACTCGCTGTATACCTGTCATCTTTGCCTTTACACATGGTCAGGCAGAGGAGAACCTCTGCAGCCTTCTCACCCACAGGGCTACTGGGAGTTGGAAGATGCCAGATTTCGCTCAGAATCTCCCCCTCCCAATTCCTCCACTCATCTTATTGGCACAGGTGGGAACCATGCCTGGATCTCTGTCGCCATGTAATTACAATGTCCATGAAAATAACAGCAACTCTATTTTCCTGGATATGCATTAGGGAAGGCAAAGAAATAGGAGAGATTCTCTAGCTTCTCCTTAGGGGTAGATTAGGGCTCTGTACATATGGGGTCAGAAGCTCCTTGAGGGTGGAGGCTGATTGCACAAAATAGTGGGTGCTGAACATGCATTACTGAATGCATTTTAAATTCAATAGAATTTAAATGAATTAGATTTTAAATTCTGTGATGAAAATGCACTACTTTAATCTTTGAAAGGAAGACTTGGGAAACATTGTACTCCTTATCTTAAGTAATTATAACACCTTATGCTAATGTACAGTTTTCAGAGCGTTTTCATGTTACTTTTACTCTTCACATGACTTTCAGTGTCTGATCTGTAAAATGGAAATAATGATATCTACAAGCCAGATAGAAGCTAAGAGTTTTCTTTAGAATTTTTTTTTAACATCTTTATTGGAGTATAATTGCTTTACATTGTTGTGTTACCTTCTGCTGTACAACAAAGTGAATCAGCTGTACGTATACATGTATCCCCATATCCCCTTCCTCTTGCATCTCCCTCCCACCCTCTCTATCCCACCCCTCTAGTTGGTCACAAAGCACCAAGATGGTCTTCCTGTGCTATGCAGCTGCTTCCCACTATCTGTTTTACATTTGGCAGTGCATATATGTCAATACCACTCTGTCACTTAGTCCCAGCTTACCCTTCCCCTCCCCGTGTCCTCAAGTCCATTCTCTATGTCTGTGTCTTTATTTCTGTCCTGCCCCTAGGTTCATTAGAACCTTTTTTTTTCTTTTTTAGATTCCATATATGTGTGTTGGCATATGGTATTTGTTTTTCTCTTTCTGACTTACTTCACTCTGTATGACAGGCTCTAGGCCTATCCACCTCACTACAAATAACTCAGTTTCATTTCTCTTTATGGCTGAGTAATATTCCATTGTATATATGTGCCACATCTTCTTTATCCATTCATCTGTCGATGGACACTTAAGTTGCTTCCATGACCTGGCTATTGTAAATAGTGCAATGAACATTGTGGTACATGACTCTTTTTGAATTACGGTTTTCTCAGGGTATATGCCCAGTAGTGGGATTGCTGGATCATATGGTAGTTCTATTTGTAGATTTTTAAGAAACCTCCATACTGTTCTCCATAGTGACTGTATCAATTCACATTCCCACCAACAGTGCAAGAGGGTTCCCTTTTCTCCACACCCTCTCCAGCATTTATTCTTTGTAGATTTTTTGATGATGGCCATTCTGACCAGTGTGAGGTGATACCTCATTGTAGTTTTGATGTGCATTTCTCTAAGGATTAGTGATGTTGAGCATCCTTTAATGTGTTTGTTGGCAGTCTGTATACCTTCTTTGGAGAAATGTCTATTTAGGTCTTCTGCCCATTTTTGGATTGAGTTGTTTGTTTTTGTGATATTGAGCTTCATGAGCTGCTTGTATATTTTGGAGATTAATCCTTTGTCAGTTGCTTTGTTTGCAAATATTTTCTCCCATTCTGAGGGTTGTCTTTTTGTCTTGTTTATGGTTTCCTTTGTTGTGCAAAAGCTTTTAAGTTTCATTAGGTCCCATTTGTTTATTTTTGTTTTTATTTCCATTTCTCTAAGAGGTGGGTCAAAAAGGACCTTGCTGTGATTTATGTCATAGACTGTTCTGCCTATGTTTTCCTCTAAGAGTTTGATATTTTCTGGCCTTACATTTAGGTCTTTAATCCATTTTGAGTCTATTTTTGTGTATGGTGTTAGGGAGTGCTCTAATTTCATTCTTTTACATGTAGCTGTCCAGTTTTCCCATCACCACTTATTGAAGAGGCTGTCTTTTCTCCATTGTGTACTCTTGCCTCCTTTATCAAAGATAAGGTGACTATATGTGCATGGGTTTATCTCTGGGCTTTCTATCCTGTTCCATTGATCTATGTTTCTGTTTTTGTGCCAGTACCATACTGTCTTGATTACTATAGAATTAAATATGATGGTAAATGTGAAAGGACATTAAAAATTTTATGATGACATTCAACAGTGAATAGTTACTATTCTTGTTCTTATTCCTTTAGGCACAGCATTTCCTTTTTTTCCACTTAAAAATGAAGAAACTGAGATTCTCAGAGGTTAAACAATTTGCGAACTAGTTAAATGATGGAATTTGCCTTTAACTTCCATGTTGTGGCTCCTATTTCAGTGATCTTCATGTTACTATTATTATTGCAAATTATTTTATAGCTTTGCAACATTCCCGTGACTCCGTCCATAAAATCTATCAGGCCTTGAATATCTCTGTAAAGATAAGACCATCACTTATATCAGGAGTCAGCAAACTGCAGCCAATGGGTCAAGTCCCCACCACGTGTCTTTGTACTGGACACAGCCATACTCATTTATTTGTTGTCTGTGTCTGCTTTCACACTATAAAGCCAGGGTTGAATAGTTGCAACAGAGACAATAGGCCTGCATAGCCTAAACTATTTATTATCTGACCTTTTACAGAAAAAGTTTGCTCACCCCTGACTTTTATTGTCATCCCAAATACTGTAGAACACTTGCCCACAAAGAATGATTTTCCAGAGTTCGCAAGCAACATTAACAAGTGCCCTTTTCAGCTCTTCACCCCCGTTAGATCAAGGTGGGAAAATGGAGCCCTTTAATTTTCATGTATTTCCTCCCCAGGAGAAACCTGGGTTCTCTGTACACTGGAAGCATTTATTCCTAGGAATCCCTCAGACCCTAGCTTCATTGAACATTAAATCAGGAAGGAAGGGACCTTAGAAACATGTGGTTCAGCACCCTCACTCGAAGGATGAGAACAGTGAGACCCACAGAAGGAAAACAGCACCTCTTAAGTTAGGTAGTGGTTGGCAGTTAGATGAAAACCCAGGTATCCTGACTTCTGGTGGTTCTGTTACCTTGAAAACTGAGTTAGACTTAATTATGGTTCCTCACTTTTGGATTGCAGGTATGAATTTTTATCCAGGTATTTTGTGCTGGGTAGGAAAAGGCCACAGATTAAATGAATCACAAGACATCACCCAGAAAGTTCACATTAGGATCTGGAGCCCTTGAGCCTAAGTATATAGATCAAGCATCTCCTTGCTTTGCTAAGAAAAATTACAAAGAATAGCCTGCCCTCTTCATTTTGGTCTGTTTTGCCCCTGATTTTCCTCATCTCCTAATTCCCTCCTGGCTAAATATAGTATTGATGTTACTGTCTGACCTGATGTCGTGGAGGGTTCAGAAGACCAGGCTGAGCCT
Source organism: Orcinus orca (assembly GCF_937001465.1). Classification (NCBI taxonomy): domain Eukaryota; kingdom Metazoa; phylum Chordata; class Mammalia; order Artiodactyla; family Delphinidae; genus Orcinus; species Orcinus orca. The sequence continues at coordinate 55,054,637 of NC_064572.1, read as the reverse complement.
GTGACAGCTGTTCAAATAGCATAAGGGAGTTCACAGAGGGAGGGAGTTCATGGAGAGGCCACATTGCTGCTCTGGTTTCTGAGTTTCTTTGTGTTGTTTCTGGGTGAAGATCACAGTTTTTAAGTTTTTTTGAGTCATCAATTTTGTGGAGTTTGTTTGCATCTCTAAGTGAGAAAACCAAGTCTTACATTTGGAGCACCTAGGCCTACCCATTGGATTGATGTTGTTTTATGCCCTAGTTAACCCATAAAGAGCTTTGCCCCTAAAGGCTATTAAACTCAGCAGGACTTCCAATGGGAAATTGGCTGGAAGCACAAAAGGCCCAACAGGCAGGCAGGTTGGGGAGCAGGAAAGGTCATGGCAAGGACATAACCAGAGGGTGACATCACTGAACAGGCCATTAAAAAACAAACAACAACAACCCAACAATGCCTTTTTAGAAGGATTTAACCTTGTGTGACATTGATGATGACTCTCCCGACTGGACGTGGAATATGGTTTCTCTCTTCCCAGCAACATCTGTCTCTTATTCTGGTAACAGTACCTCCTCCCTTCAGGGATGTCACCCCTCTTCACTTCATACAGCTTGAACGGGGTTTTCCATCACACAGCTCTTTCCCTTTGACCAGATGTCATCGTATGATCCAAGCTAAGCCAATTGGGTTAGGTCTCCTGGCAGTTTCCATCCTAAACACAGAAGGTGGGTGGGGCAGGGACCCAGGTAGGAACGTTCACTCTACTGTGGGGATGCCCAAGTCTGCCCTGGGCGCAGTCCTTCCAAGGTCTGGTTGCTCTCTCTCCAGTTTTCTGAGCTCACTCAGTAGCGTTTATTATTACCAATTTATTATTATTTTCTTGCTTAAGTTAGTAGTTTTCTGTTTTTGTTGCCTATGGAGTGTTTACATGATCCCAAGGGGCACAAAATAACTGGGCTTAACATATGTCATCTTATGTACTTAACAAAAATACCATCTATTATTGTGTATGTAGGTTAAATATATATTATTAGTTCTGTTGCACGCATGAGGAAATTAAAATTAGAGCTTAGGTAATTTGCCAAGGTTTATGCTGGTAATAAGGGAAAGAGCTAAGGCTGGAGCTCAGGACTGTCATACCCTGGATCCATGACATCACAGAGCCCGGGGGTGCAGTGTGCGGCTGACAGAAGGCACGACAAGTCTGGGTCTCAGGAAGCATCCAGGAGAGCTGCAGGGAAACCAGTTGTTCCTTTAGGAACAGGAGCCAAACATCAATCCCACCCCTCCCACACCCTTTCTGGTTTCCTGGGAGCAGTCACATTTTACCTGCTTGGTATTTTCTCTTGGTATAAAAGGGTTAAGGCACATTTCTCAGAGTCAAAATCATTTTACAGGTGAGGGAACTGAGCTCCAGAGATGTCAAATGGATTTTGACACACAGCAAGGTCACATAGCTCTTGGTCACATAGCAAGTTAGTGCCAGATCAGGGATCAGGTCCAGGGGATCCTGATTCTTAGTCTGGCACCCTTTCCAGTTCTCCACATACTCTTACTTCCTTGATGACTCTGGAAGTGACGGCATATCATGCTTTCCTGAAACAGTGGAGTGGAGTTGCACCAAATACACATTTAACTTTTGTGAATTTAAGTGTTTAAACACTTGGCAATGGAAAGAGACAGGAACAGAGAAAGAGCAAATTTTAATATCCCAGTGATTCCATCTGTCAGTCTGGCTTATGGGCCAAAGGAAAAATGAAATGGGAGAGGTGAGTATGATGATCATTCAGTGGGTTTCAAGTCTCATATATCTCTCGTAGTGTGAACATCTAACCATTTATAAAATACATGGCTGTGTGTGTATGTATTTTTTTTTTAAATTCAACCTGGACTCTGAAACTCAATCTATCTATTTATACTGACCTCTCTCCCTCCCAAACTCTAGCTGTCTGTTCAATACTGGAGGAAAAAACTGACTCTGGTGGACTTCCTGACAGCTGGTGTTGTAATTTATAGACAAAGACATTTTCAAGGATAACTTGAACTGCAGTTATTATTGGCTTAGTGTACTGATGTTAGATTTTCAGCCCCATTTAAGTTGCAGCTTTATGCCTTACCATAGTGAGAGGCAGTAGAATATAATGGAACTGTAGGACATGGGCTCTTGTGTTAGAAAAATTCACATTCATAAACGTTCCCTGTGTGATTCTGAGCAATCCTTCATTCCTCCAGATTATGGGGAAAAACCGATGTAAAATGTTTAGCATAATCATCTGTCTAGATTAAGTGCCTAAGTGCTAGTTAGTAATATGTTTATCGTAATAGAACTGATCAAAGAAATTTTGTAATATTAGCTAAATGTAGTAAAGAAAAGAGCTGGTGCTTCTGACTCTTAGTTCGTGTCCTTTATGTTTTATCTTTACTTATATTCACAAACTGAGGAAATTAGACCCAGATTCTTCCCAAAGATCTGTATCTCTGATGGTGGCAATAGGGATGCTCTCATCTATTTCTGTTTTAGTTATCTATTGCCTAACAATTTGTATAAAACCAAATCTTAGTGGCTTAAGAATACAAGTATATTTAGTTTGCAAGTCTGTCAGCTAGGCAGTTCTGGTCTCCCATGGGCTCATTCTGTGTCTGTGAGCAGCTGTGGGTTGGATAAGCAGCTCTGCTGATCATGAGGAGGCTCTCACACATATGTGGATCAGCTGGCTGTAGGCTGGTCTAGGACAGCCTTGGCTAGTACAACTGAACTCTCCTCCAGCAGGCTAGCTTGGGTTTGTTCATATGATTGTGGCAGGGTTCCGAGAAAGAAAGGGGAAGCACATGATGCCTCTTGAGACTTAGGCTCAGAACTGGCACAACATCACTTTCTCCATGTTGTATTAGCCAAAGCAAGGCATAGGACTGGCCTAAGTTCAAGGGGTGAATAACGAGACTCAGCAGGGGCTTCCCTGGTGGTGCAGTGGTTAAGAATCCGCCTGCCAATGCAGGGGACACGGGTTCGAGCCCTGGTCTTGGAAGATCCCACATGCCGCGGAGCAACGAAGCCCGTGCGCCACAGCTACTGAGCCTGCGGTCTAGAGCCCGTGAGCCACAACTACTGAAGCCCGTGTGCCACAACTACTGAAGACTGTGTGGCTAGAGCCCGTGCTCCGCAACAAGAGAAGCCACCGCAATGAGAAGCCTGTGCGCCACAACGAAGAGTAGCCCCCACTCGCCACAACTAGAGAAAAGCCCGCGCTCAGCAACAAAGACCCAACGCAGCCAAAAATAAAGTAATTAATTTAAAAGAAAAGAGACATCATTTTCATAGGATAAGCTGCAAAGATACATTTTTAAGGAGTGTGGATACAATAAGGGCTATAATTGGGACTATTTTTTTAAACCAATTTTTCATAGCTTCAGATGTCTTGGTATCTGTCAGTGAGCTCTGATGTGTTCTCCAGACAAATTTTTGTCTTCCCTGGGGGAGAATTCAGGTTCTCCAGTAGCTTATGGTGATTGACACATGAAGGCCACTAAGTTTTCCCTCAGTCTGTTCTCTCCCCACAGGATTCCTGAAGTTGAGACAAGGTTTTTAATAGAGTTGGTTCTAGCCCTGTCAGAACTTGACCTGGAGAGACAAACATTTGTTTTAGATTTGGAATAAAATGCTATGCCTATTAACTCATAGAATTGTGACCATCTGGACATGGCCTGAATTGACAAATGCATTTGTCAATTAGGATTGCTCAAAAAGCAATTATTGCCCCAAATAATGACAGAAGAATCTACTTCATGATCTTCAGAAGAGGGGAACGTAGGCAAACATATAGCAAAGAATGCTACTTTTGATAGCTACAATATAATTTTTGTTCTTTTCCTTAGCAATGGTAGAGATGGTGGTAGTGTGTGTGTGTGTGTGTGTGTGTGTGTGTGTGTGTAAACTTAGAATGTCCAGCAAATGTTCTTTAAATAGGAGAATGGCTTATCATCATTAGATGTCAGCCAAGTGGTGTATAGTGTTCTTGTAGCTGCCGCTGGTGCTTATACGGGTATAGTATTTGTCACTGATGAAGATGAGGGTCACTAGCTCTAGAGTTCAAGAATAGAGAGTGTGACTTCTGATATCATGATATAAGGTCCCTGGGGCACAAAAAAATACTAGTTCTACTATTAATTGCTCAAGGAAGTAGAAAATGCAAAGTCTGTAGCCGTGTTTTTTGTTTTATATTTTAAAATTTATATTAATTATATATACACATATATGCACATATCATTCATATTCACCTCGATAAATTTTCTTTGTGTGAACACAACTTTGTAACCAACACCTACATCAAGAAATAAAAAACAATATGGGGACCAAGGAGCCTCTCTTTTTCCCTCCCAGTCTCTACCACTCTGCAAATGTACCCACTCTACTGTCTTCTAACAGCATGATTGGTTTTGCCAGTTTTTCTGCATTAAATAGGTAGAATCATCAGAATGTTTTCTTTTTCCCCCCGATTTCTTTCATTCAACATAATGATGTATATATTCATCCAAATTGTTGCATCTATCAGTAATCCATTCCTTTTCATTGTTGAGTAGTACTCCATTGTGTGTGGATAATTCACAATTTGTTTTCTCATTCACCTCTTGATGGAGTTTTGGGTTGTTTCCAGATTTTGTCTGTTATAATTAAGCGATAGATCAATTTGGTGAGAATTCCCAACTTTACAATATGAGTCTTCCAATCCATGAACATGGAATATTTTTCTATTTATTTAGGACTTCCTTAATTTCTCTCACAATTTTTTACAGCTTTAAGTTTCAAGGTATTGGGTGTTTTTGTTAGATTTATTCTTAGGTATTTTATATTTTTGATACCACTCTGAAAGGAATTTTTTAAATTTCACTTTGCAATTATTTTTGCTAGTATATAAGAATACCATAGGTTTTAAAAATAATAACCTTGTATCCTGCATCCTGGATAATGTTTTTCTTGATTCTACTAGTTGTTCTGTAGACTCTTTGAAATTTCTATGTGAAAAATTATATCATCTGCAAACAATGATGATTTTCTTTTCCTTTTCCAAGTTTTGTCTTTTTTGTCTTTTTCTTATCTTATTGCAATGACTAGAAGTGCCAGAACAATATAGGTTAGAAGTGGTGAAAGCAAGCATTCTTCCTTTGTTCCTGATTTCTGGATAAAATAATTTGCACTTTCACCATTAAGTATGACATTAATGGTAGATTTTTTAAAATACTGTTTACCACTTTGAAGGTATTCACTATTATTTCTAGTTTGTTCAGAGCTTTCATTATGAATAGTGTTAAAATTTTTCAAATGTTTTCTTCTGCATGTATTGAAAGTATTATATAGTTTTTCTGCTTTATTTTTTTAATATAGTAAATTATATTGATTGATTTTTGTATGTTAAGCTAACCTTGCATTCCTAGCATAAACCTTAGTTGGTCATTATCTATTATCTTTTTAATTTATTTAAAAAATTATTTGCTTATATTTTCCTTAAGGATTTTACTTCTGTATACATGAAGAATATTCCTTTGTTCCTTCTCTATTTTTTAATAAAGTTTGGGTAATATTGGTGATATTTCTTCCTAGAATATTTGATATTCACTCTTAATATGAATTTTATTGGAATTTTCTTTTGGGGGATGTTTTTGATATAAAATTTAAATTATTTAATATATATTTAACTATTCCTGTTTTCTGTTTCTTCTTGTGTCAGTTTTGGTAAATTGTGCCTTTCAAGAAGTTATCCATTTCTTCTAAGTTGTTGAATTTGTTGTCACAAAGTTGTATGTAATTTTCTTTTATTATCATTTTCATGTTTGTGGTGATAACCTTCTTTTTGTTCCTGCTAAGGGTGACTTTTGTTCTTTTTTTGTATTGATCAGTTTATCTAGAGGTTTCTCAATACTACTGATATTTTCAAAAAAGCAGCCTTTTATTTTTAAAATTATCTATTATTTGTCCATTTTAAAATTTCATTAAATTCTGTTTTTTATTATTTTCTTCCTTCTAGTTTCTTTGGGGTTACTTTGCTCTTTTTCTAGTTTATTTTTAAGGGGGGACACTATATCATTGGTTTTAGATCTTTCTTCTTTTCCAATTTAGGCATTCAAAACTATAAATTCCTTTTTAAGCAATACCTTAGCATCATCTTGCACACTTTGATGTATTGTATCTGATGGTTAATTTTATGTGTCAACTTGTCTTGGCTATGGTGCCCAGTTGTTTGGTCAAATACTAGGCTAGATGTTACTGTGAATGTATGTGTGGATGTAGTTAACATTTACAATCAGCAGACTTTAACTAAAGCAGATTACCTTCCAAAATGTGGGTTGGCTTCATCCAATTAGTTGAAAGCCTTAACAGCAAAAAATGGGGTTTCTTAAAGAAGAAATTCTGCCTCAATATTGCAACATAAAATCTTGACTGAATTTCCAGCCTGTTGTCCTGCTTGCAAATTTCAGACTTAACACTGCAACATCAACCCTTACTTTGAATTTCCAGCCTGCTGGCCTGCCCTACAAAATATTTTCAAATTTCTTTGGTTATTTCATCTTTCAGTCACAAATATTTAGAAATATATTATTTAAATTCTATCTCTTTAGAATTTTCCCAGATATATTATTTATAGTAAATATTTAAAAATCAAATACTATTGTGGTCAGAGGATACACTTTGTGTGATTTCAGTGCTATAAAATTATTGTGACTTGCTTTATGACTCAGCATATTGTCTCTCTTGGTGTATGTCCCATGTGAACTTGAAAAAAATTTGTATTTTGCATTTTTTGGATGTAGTGTTCTATGAATGTTAATTAAATTTAAGTGTTTCAGGGTGTTGTCCAGATCTCTTTGTCCTTCCTGATATTTTAATGTTTAGTTTCTCTATCAATTATTGAAAAATGGATGGTAAAATCTACTCTATTTGTATAGTAGTCTATCTCTCCCTTTAATTCTTCAGCTTTTGATCCATGTAGTTTGAGATTCTGTCACTAAGTGAATACACATTTTAAATTGTTATATCTTTTTTTTTTCATCATTATGAAAAATCCTTCTGCATCTCAGGTAATATTTTTTGTCTTAAAGTTTATTTTTTTGATATTTGAAATCTTTTCTTTTGATATAAAAAGTCATTCTAGGCTTCTTATGCATATTGTTTGCATGGTATATCTTTATCCCTCCTCCCTCCCATTTCATTTCACCTATCTTTGCCTTTATATGTAAAGTTTGTCATTTTTAGGGAGCATATAGTAAGTTCTTGCTTTTTAAAATATATACTATTAATTTCTGCTTTTTTAAACTGTAGTGTTTTCTTTAGACCATTAATAGTTAATGTAATTAATGATATGGTTGGATTTAAGTCGACCATTTTACAGTTGTCTCTCTGTATCCATGGGGGATTGCTCCCAGGACCCTGTGAATACCAAAATCCATGGATGCTCAAGTCTTCTATATAAAATAATGTAGTATTTGCCTATAACTTAGAGGCATCCTCCCGTATACTTTAAATTATCTCTAGATTACTTATCTTTTATAATTTAAATGCTATGTAAATAGTTATCAATACAATGTAATTGCTATGTAAATAGTTGCTGGAGTGCCACAAATTCAAGTTTTGCTTTTTGGAATTTTCTGGAATTTTGTTTTCAAATATTTTCAGTCTGTGGTTGGTTGAATATGTGGATGCAGAACCCATGGATGTGGAGGGCTGATTGTATTTGTTTTCTGTTTAACTTTGGTTTTTATTCCCCTTTTCTTTCTTTCCTGACCTTTTTGAATTACTTGAATATGTTTTTTAGTATTCCATTTTAATTTTCTATTGGCTGTTTGGCTATATCTCTTTGTATTATTCTTTTTAGTGTTTGCCCTAAAGATTACACTACACATAGCCAATTTCTCACTGCCTGCTTAGATTCAATACTATACCACTTCAAGTAAAACGTAGATCCTTTGCAACCATTTACTACCTTTCACTAACCTCTATATTGTAGTTTCCATATGAATTTAATCTACAATTATTGAAATCCATTGAGATCTTATAATTTTTGCTTTCATTGGTCATATATATTTTAAAGAACTCAAGGGGAAAAATAGATTTTTACATTTGCAAAGATATTTATCATTCTCTTGCTCTTTCTTCATTCCTGAAGATTTAACTTTTCCTCTGGCATCATTTCCCTTCAACCTGAAGAACATCCTTCATCCTTTATCAGTTCTTTTACAGTAGGTCTGTTGGTGACAAATTCTCTAAGTTTTCCATCATCTGATAATGGTTAGTTTGCCTTCATTCCTGAAGGATATTTTCACTAAATATAAAATTCTGGATTGAGGGTTTTTTTCTTTCAGCATTTTAAAGGTGTAGTTCTACTATCTTCTGGTCTCTGCTAGGAATTCTGCCATCATTCATATTGCTCTTCTCCTGTATGTAATGTATCACTTTACTCTAGCTATTGTAAGATATATTTTTTCCCTGTGGTTTTCTGCTATTTGATTATGATGTGTTCAATTGTAATTTTCTTTGAGTTAATTCTACATGGGGTTCACTGTGCTTTTTTAAATCTGTAAATTTATTTCTTTCACCAACTTTGGGATGTTTTAGAACAGTGCTTATTAAAATATATTTTTTTCTACCTGAATCTTTCTGTCCTCTCTTTCTAGGACTCAAATGACATGGAACTGAAGATCTTGTCCAACCTTCTGATTATGATTTGATTTTCCTTGTACACTTTCCTGTAGAGATACAAAGATCTATCCATACAGGCTTAAATATTTCAGTACTTACATATTATATTTCTCAAAATAAATTAACAAAAATGCACAGTCTGATCTTATACATCAGGCTTGTGAGTTTGTAAGTCTGCCCCAAGCAATGAATTTACATTCATGTGCCCTTAATGTCAGATTTCTGAACCTTGCAGGAGTAAAATCAACATATCCACATTCTAATTCCTGAATCTATGTTACCTTATATGGCAAAAGGGACATTTCACATGCTACTAATTTAAAGATCTTGAGATGGGAAGGTTTGCATCTTCAATTATCTAAGTGGTCCCAATGTTACAACAGGTGTCCTTATAAGATGGAGGCAGGTGATTAGGATTGGAGAAGGCAGTGTGACAACAAAAGCAAAGACTGGAGTGGTGTGGCCACCATCCAAGGAATGCTGACAGCCACCAGAAGCTGGAAGAGGAAAAGAAGGGATTTCCCCCTTGGAGCCTTCAGAAAAAACCTAGCTGACACTTTGATTTTTAGCTTCACTTCAGACTTCCAACATCCAGAACTAAAAGAGAATACATTTGTGTTGTTTTAAGCCACTTAGTTTATGGAAATTTGTTACATCAGCAAAGGAAAACCACTAAGCAAGTGATCAAGAAAAAAGTCAGAAGGGTCAAATATTTAATGGAATTAGGCTAAGATGGTTTGGTTTATCCACCTAATAATAGGGATGTATAATTAAAGTCTATTGAACAAAACTTCATAAGGTGTGAGTGTGCACTACTATAAAATCATTTTGTGAAGTCTTTTAAATGCTCCATTGACTGACCTATCCATTCACAATTGTCGCAGTCTTACTTTGGATATTTATTATATTCATATAGGTCTCAGGTAAGTTGTGCTTTTATGAGACTAACTCTATTTTTGTAGGTTTGATTTTGCATAATTTCACTTTGATCAATTTTCTGTCCATATAAAATTTTACTGTCATAGGTCAACATAATTCCCATTATTACCAGTGATATGGCAGGGTCTCATTCTGGACTCCAAACACCATGCCTACTTATCAAGAAAGAGGTTTATATTCAAACAAACAAATCATTTATTGAATTCTAAAGTCCCTTTTTCATCATGTAAAATAGAAAACTTGGTACCTACCTAATAATCATGTGGATAAGGCAGCAGTAAATGTTTATTTGGATAAATCTTAAGATCATCCCTCCTCCTCTTATTTTTTTGCTCTTACAACGTAATAAACTTTCCAATAAAAAACTAAAATTTGCTGATATTCCTTAGTTTTACCTTTACAATCGACTTACTATATTTGACGTCTTTTAATGAGGAGAAATGACAACAAAATTTTTCAGTGTGTAATGCCACATATTGTAACTCACTAGTAATGCTCAATTCTATAACCCTCAATTATTGCACATAAAATATTATGAAACATAAATTCCTAAGAAAGTTTACAGGAATAGATGATAAAATAAACTGTATAACCACACATGCCAAAGATCTTTAGTGTATGTGCATTAGCAATCCAGATCAGACTCCATTTCTTCACTTTAATGCTGAAATTCTTTATTTCTTTGCATATCCTTTGAAGTACAATTGCATCCTGTTCACAACATATTTGCATTTTAAAAACTTTTTCCAAAACGATTGAAAAAGAAAACCCCTTTAAGCAGAGGGCTTCTAAGACTGGTAAAACCGCCAGAGTAAGAGGCATAAGACCTTTCTTGGCATGTTCAAGACTATTCTTGGAGAAGGAAGGTAAAATACTAAGTGATTGTCTGAGAAATCTTTTAAGTAATAATTTCTGATTAAAGGTAGCAGTCTAGGGCTTCCCTGGTGGCGCAGTGGTTGAGAGTCCGCCTGCCGATGCAGGGGACGCGGGTTCGTGCCCCGGTCCGGGAGGATCCCACATGCCGCGGAGCGGCTGCGCCCGTGAGCCATGGCCGCTGAGACTGCGCGTCCGGAGCCTGTTGCTCCGCAACGGGAGAGGCCACAACAGTGAGAGGCCCGCGTACCGCAAAAAAATAAAAAAATAAAATAAAGGTAGCAGTCTCAAACTCTCCAAGTTGGGAGACAGGTAAAAAGAACTTGAAAAACAGAGGCTTGGCCTCAGAAGGAATAACTGCAATTGGAGGGGGGACGTTTTAGAAGCTCAACCAGGGAGCAAGCCAAGACAGGATGGAAAACGGAGACGGGCAGTGCAGCCTGAAGGCAGGTTCTGAGGAACACCTGGGGGTGGGTAGAGTGGGTGTGAAGAAGCCCATAGCCAGGTGCAGTAGGTTAGTTTCAGAGATAGTTTTCTTAGAGGAGTCCAAATGATATCAAGATGATATTTAAAAGTAGTATGTTGTCCATTACTAAAACAGATGGTGTTTGCAAGGCAGAGTAACTGGACCAAGGACTTTTAGCCAGAGGTTCATGAACCCTTCAGGAGTCCATGGACAAACTAGAAACATGCAACTTCCTGAAACTCTTTATGAAATGTGTGCATGTGTGTGTGTAGACTTTTATGGGGGTAGATGTCCCATAATTTATAACAAATTCACACAGGGGCCATAGTCTCCAAAATGTTAAGACTGCCAACTCTAGGCTCAGAGGTTATAAACTGGTGGGCTGTGTACCATTATTTGCCATCGTGTACTGGCTGCAAAGCATGTTAAAAGGCATGTGATTAAGGCTGGTCTGAAGCTTAGTTCCAGCCCAACCAGCTTAGCACCCATTTTAAAATAAATCCAATTTAAGTATTTATATAACCACATGCTCCCAGCAGGCATTTGGGTTGTGACACCTCAGCTCACTGAAACAGTGTAAGGCTGGTGGTATAGAAACAGTCAGAAGGGGCTTGTTGAAATTTCAGATCTGCGAGAAGGTTTGGGGTGGTACTTTGGAATTTGTAATTTTATAAAGTTCTCTGTGAGGTCACTACTTAAAGGGGGAAGCATAGCAACAGTGATATCACTTAGGGACTTATAAGAAGTGCGAATCCATGAGCTTCCCCCTTTGCCCCTTCCCCTACCTACTGAACCAGAATCCGCATTTTAACACTATCCTTGAGTGCTTTGTATATGCATTAAAGTTTGAGAAACACTAGAGCAAGTTTTAGGAACTATCAGCCCAAGTCGTCTCTTTTTCTCTGTCCTCACTGATATATAGGAATTCTAATTAGGGTAATAAAAATACTTAATTAGGTATGGCTAGTTGTTTCAAAGCATCTAATATATTTTCACATTTGATTATTTTAGAAAACAAGCTATATTATAGGTTCTTAATAAAGTAACATTATGTATTAGTTAATGTCCTCCTAGGAGATGAATAGACACGTTGAAATGTCATTAGAAGCAAGCCTGAATAAAAAGGGAAACATTTAGCTAGAACAAGTCTCCAGTACAGTATTAGAACTGTGTCGATCTCTTCACAGATGTACTTTCAGTGTCACTTGATTCTTCTAGAAGCAGCAACTTGAACCTTCAAAACACAGCTCTATCTGTGTAGCAACCCTTGTAGGGTTGTTGTTTTTTTTAACCAGAATGAGCTATCAGGAGACTGTCCATCTCTCCTTAGGGCATTAAGTGAGTGGATGTTCCCCAAACACCAGTTCAAAGGAGAAACCAAACAAAAGCAAGTACATTTCTGCATGGGCTTGCCCTACTCAGATTTTGCCAAATTTTTGATCGTTTGTTTGTTTGTCTTTTGTTGGTCGGTTGGTATCCAGTCACATGTCAAGGGCCTCTTAGCAGTGCAGATCTCTTCCGTGGTTAGAAGACAAAACATACCCATGCTTATGGAGCACGTGATTTCTTGCTATGCCTGTTCTAATCAGAACATGATTAGAATGTCCTGATTCTACTCATGACTGATCTCAACGACCAGTCAAGAAGCTGTAGGTTTTCCCCTCTCTCCTCCTTTAATCCTCTTAGTTCCTTCACTTATTCCTAGTGAACTGCTAACAGTAAATGAATTTATTTAACCACTTTCTGCATTTTTATAATCTCTACCTTTGTTTCTGCTTGGTAACCCAGAGCCATACCAGTCACTGCACCCACGTGCTCCAGAAGTTTTCACCCAGAAGGAAAAAAAAATCATTGCTTAGCCATGAAATTAAGCCCCAGTAAACCATAAATTAATTGGAAATTGGACGCAGGTGATTACAGTAAAAGTTCGATTCCTTTCCAATTTAATTTAAAATTTTGTTTCAACTAAAAAAATGTACATGTTGGTAATTGTGGACAGAATAATGGCCCAGAAATGTCCGTGTCCTAACCCCCAGAATCAGTGACTATGTTACCTTTCATGGCAAAAGAGGCTTTACTGATGTGATTAAATTAAGGGTCTTCAGATGGGAAGAGTATCTTGGGTTATCCAGGTGGGCCCAATGTCATCACAAGCGTCCTTATAAGAGTGGGGCAGGAGGCCCAAGCTCAGTTGTTGGTGTGAAGATGGTAGCGAGAGGTTGTGCTGATGCCGGGAAGCAAGCGGCAGCTAAGGCATGCAGGAGGCCTTTAGAAGTTGAAAAGTCGGGGAAAGGATTTTTCCCCGAGAGCTTCCAGGAGGAGCCAGCCCTGCGAACACCTTGATTTTCGCTCAGTGAAACTGATTTTGGACTACCTACTTCCAGAACTGTAAGAGAACAAATTTGTTAAGTCACTAAGTTTGGTAGTTTTTTATAGCATTAACAAGAAACCTATTGCAGTTATATAGATATTTTACTAGTTATTCATCCTATAATTGTATATAAGTGTATTTTTATTTAAAAAATGGCTGTATTGTGGGTATTGCTAGCTTTTCTTCCCTAAGAACGTTGATTTTAAAAACTCCTTTATTATTTTGACACCGTTATCAACCTGGTGAATGTTTAGAAACAACCAGCCTTGTAAGGGTTATGAGTAAATTATGATTTGGCCTGAGTTGACTGTGTCTCATCCCCCCACCTGGCACAGAGCATTGCATTGTCACGGTAAGTTCTCAGAGTTTGTGGTTAACCGTTTGCTTTTGGGAGTCAGAAAGGTGTGTATTCAAATCCTCGTTCTGCAACTGCTGAGTTCGTATCTTTGGGTAAGAACTTAACTTTTCTAAGGTTTGGATTCCTTACATGGAAGATAGGGATCACAGGGGTGCTGTGAAGAGTATATGAAGTAATGCATGCAAAATGCTGAGCCAAGTTTCCAATAATGGCAACTGCCATTGGTTGGATAAAACTGTAGTGTGCTCGGTCGTGGTACACCCATGTTTGTTGATTATGACTGCATCTGGGCCCCAACTGATAGACTGTCATGGAGGAACCTCAAGCATCTAGGTAATGAGAAATCTCTGCTAATCAACCAGCTGCAAAGAATAATCTTAAGGGTGGAAAGAAACTGTCTCTTAAGAGCATGTATTCTCATTGGCAAATATGGTATCCTCCCAAGGGGCAAATGTGTAGCTAGCTCTGCTCTACATGTGGCAAAGAAATACTGTCTGATGTGCTTGGGGCATGGGAGGCCATTCTTTCTTACGGTATATTAATCTCCTAGCAAAAGATGACATTCTGCTGTGGTTCCCATTAGAGAATCGTATAACTAGGGAGTTGTAAATGCAAGAAAACAGTATTGTTACAATGTTGGATGTAATTACGCTGTTTGCTAATTGGGGATCACTGCTTAATTTCAAAGCACATTTTTGTATTTTCTCATTTGTGAAATTGAGGCAAAACATTTACTATCCTGTAATAAACTCACTTATTGATCTCCTTATTTCTAAAATGAAGGCCTAAATGTTCACACACAACCTAGAAGATGTAACAGAGGAGGAAGTCACTTTCAAAAATGCTGCACTAGGGCTTCCCCGGTGGCGCAGTAGTTGAGAGTCTGCCTGCCGATGCAGGGGACACGGGTTCGTGCCCCGGTCTGGGAGGATCCCACGTGCTGCGGAGCGGCTGGGCCCGTGGACCATGGCCGCTGAGCCTGCGCGTCCGGAGCCTGTTGCTCCGCAACGGGAGAGGCCACAACAGTGAGAGGCCCGCGTACCGCAAAAAAATAAAAATAAAAAAATAAAGGTAGCAGTCCCAAACTCTCCAAGTTGGGAGACAGGTAAAAAGAACTTGAAAGACAGAGGCTTGGCCTCAGAAGGAATAACTGCAATTGGAGGGGGGACGTTTTAGAAGCTCAACCAGGGAGCAAGCCAAGACAGGATGGAAAACGGAGACGGGTAGTGCAGCCTGAAGGCAGGTTCTGAGGAACACCTGGGGGTGGGTAGAGTGGGTGTGAAGAAGCCCATAGCCAGGTGCAGTAGGTTAGTTTCAGAGATAGTTTTCCTAGAGGAGTCAAAATGATATCAAGATATTTAAAAGTAGTATGTTGTCCATTACTAAAACAGATGGTGTTTGCAAGGCAGAGTAACTGGACCAAGGACTTTTAGCCAGAGGTTCATGAACTCTTCAAGAGTCCATGGACAAACTGGGAAACATGCAACTTCCTGAAACTCTTTATGAAATGTGTGCATGTGTGTGTGTAGACTTTTATGGGGGTAGATGTCCCATAATTTATAACAAATTCACACAGGGGCCATAGTCTCCAAAATGTTAAGACTGCCAACTCTAGGCTCAGAGGTTATAAACTGGTGGGCTGTGTACCATTATTTGCCATCGTGTACTGGCTGCAAAGCATGTTAAAAGGCATGTGATTAAGGCTGGTCTGAAGCTTAGTTCCAGCCCAACCAGCTTAGCACCCATTTTAAAATAAATCCAATTTAAGTATTTATATAACCACATGCTCCCAGCAGGCATTTGGGTTGTGACACCTCAGCTCACTTAAACAGTGTAAGGCTGGTGGTATAGAAACAGTCAGAAGGGGCTTGTTGAAATTTCAGATCTGCGAGAAGGTTTGGGGTGGTACTTTGGAATTTGTAATTTTATAAAGTTCTCTGTGAGGTCACTACTTAAAGGGGGAAGCATAGCAACAGTGATATCACTTAGGGACTTATAAGAAGTGCGAATCCATGAGCTTCCCCCTTTGCCCCTTCCCCTACCTACTGAACCAGAATCCGCATTTTAACACTATCCTTGAGTGCTTTGTATATGCATTAAAGTTTGAGAAACACTAGAGCAAGTTTTAGGAACTATCAGCCCAAGTCGTCTCTTTTTCTCTGTCCTCACTGATATATAGGAATTCTAATTAGGGTAATAAAAATAGTTAATTAGGTATGGCTAGTTGTTTCAAAGCATCTAATATATTTTCACATTTGATTATTTTAGAAAACAAGCTATATTATAGGTTCTTAATAAAGTAACATTATGTATTAGTTAATGTCCTCCTAGGAGATGAATAGACACGTTGAAATGTCATTAGAAGCAAGCCTGAATAAAAAGGGAAACATTTAGCTAGAACAAGTCTCCAGTACAGTATTAGAACTGTGTCGATCTCTTCACAGATGTACTTTCAGTGTCACTTGATTCTTCTAGAAGCAGCAACTTGAACCTTCAAAACACAGCTCTATCTGTGTAGCAACCCTTGTAGGGTTGTTGTTTTTTTTTAACCAGAATGAGCTATCAGGAGACTGTCCATCTCTCCTTAGGGCATTAAGTGAGTGGATGTTCTCCAAACACCAGTTCAAAGGAGAAACCAAACAAAAGCAAGTACATTTCTGCATGGGCTTGCCCTACTCAGATTTTGCCAAATTTTTGATCGTTTGTTTGTTTGTCTTTTGTTGGTTGGTTGGTATCCAGTCACATGTCAAGGGCCTCTTAGCAGTGCAGATCTCTTCCGTGGTTAGAAGACAAAACATACCCATGCTTATGGAGCACGTGATTTCTTGCTATGCCTGTTCTAATCAGAACATGATTAGAATGTCCTGATTCTAATCATGACTGATCTCAACGCCCAGTCAAGAAGCTGTAGGTTTTCCCCTCTCTCCTCCTTTAATCCTCTTAGTTCCTTCACTTATTCCTAGTGAACTGCTAACAGTAAATGAATTTATTTAACCACTTTCTGCATTTTTATAATCTCTACCTTTGTTTCTGCTTGGTAACCCAGAGCCCTACCAGTCACTGCACCCACGTGCTCCAGAAAGTTTTCACCCAGAAGGAAAAAGAAATCATTGTTTAGCCATGAAATTAAGCCCCAGTAAACCATAAATTAATTGGAAATTGGACGCAGGTGATTACAGTAAAGTTCGATTCCTTTCCAATTTAATTTAAAATTTTGTTTCAACTAAAAAAATGTACGTGTTGGTAATTGTGGTGGACAGAATAATGGCCCAGAAATGTCCGTGTCCTAACCCCCAGAATCAGTGACTATGTTACCTTTCATGGCAAAAGAGGCTTTACTGATGTGATTAAATTAAGGGTCTTCAGATGGGAAGAGTATCTTGGGTTATCCAGGTGGGCCCAATGTCATCACAAGCGTCCTTATAAGAGTGGGGCAGGAGGCCCGAACTCAGTTGTTGATATGAAGATGGTAGCGAGAGGTTGTGCTGATGCTGGGAAGCAAGCGGCAGCTAAGGCATGCAGGAGGCCTTTAGAAGTTGAAAAGTCGAGGGAAGGATTTTTCCCCGAGAGCTTCCAGGAGGAGCCAGCCCTGCGAACACCTTGATTTTCGCTCAGTGAAACTGATTTTGGACTACCTACTTCCAGAACTGTAAGAGAACAAATTTGTGTTAAGTCACTAAGTTTGGTCATTTTTTATAGCATTAACAAGAAAACTATTGCAGTTATATAGGTATTTTACTAGTTATTCATCCTATAATTTTATATAAGTGCATTTTTATTTAAAAATGGCTGTATTGTGGGTATTACTAGCTTCCCTAAAAATGTTGATTTTAAAAAATCCTTTATTATTTTGACACTGTTATCAACCTGGTGAACGTTCAGAAACAACCAGCCTTGTAAGGGTTATGAGTAAATTATGATTTGGCCTGAGTTGACTGTGTCTCATCACCCCACCTGGCACAGAGCATTGCATTGTCCTGGTAAGTTCTCAGAGTTTGTGGTTAACCGTTTGCTTTTGGGAGTCAGAAAGGTGTGTATTCAAATCCTCGTTCTGCAACTGCTGAGTTCGTATCTTTGGGTAAGAACTTAACTTTTCTAAGGTTTGGATTCCTTACATGGAAGATGGGGATCACAGGGGTGCTGTGAAGAGTATATGAAGTAATGCATGCAAAATGCTGAGCCAAGTTTCCAATAATGACAGCTACTATTGGTTGGTTAAAACTGTAGTATGCTCGGTCGTGCTTCACCAATGTTTGTTGATTATGATTGCATCTGGGCCCCAACTGATAGACTGTCATGGAGGAACCTCAAGCATCTAGGTAATGAGAAATCTCTGGTAATCAATCAACCAGCTGCAAAGAATAATCTTAAGGGTGGAAAGAAACTGTATCTTTAAGAGCATGTATGCTCATTTGCAAACATGGTATCCTCCCAAGGGGCAAATGTGTAGCTAGCTCTGCTCTACATGTGACAAAGAAATACTGTCTGATGTGCTTGGGGCATGGGAGGCCATTCTTTCTTATGGTATATTAATCTCCTAGCAAAAGATGACATTCTGCTGTGGTTCCCATTAGAGAATCATAACTAGGGAGTTGTAAATGCAAGAAAACAGTATTGTTACAATGTTGGATGTAATTATGCTGTTTGCTAATTGGGGATCACTGCTTAATTTCAAAGCACATTTTTGTATTTTCTCATTTGTGAAATTGAGGCAGAACATTCACTATCCTGTAATAAACTCACTTGTTGATCTCCTAATTTCTGAAATGAAGGCCTAAATGTTCACATACAACGTAGAAGATGTAACAGAGAAGGAAGTCACTTTCAATAATGCTGCAGTAGAAAGTTTCCCAACTAGGTGTGAAGTAAGTGTAGTAGAAGTGAACAGGGTGTGTGAGCACATGAAGGCCCACTATATTCTCTTTTATGTTGTCATATTCCTAATGGAATTATCGAACAGTATTTACTCAGGATTGACAGGACTGTTTCCTGTCTTGGCTTCGCCGTCAGCCAGACATGTGACTGTGGGCATCAGTATCATCATCAGGTCCCCAGGTGTCAGTTTCTTCATTGGTAAAATCGGGTTGAATTTCAATTTGTATATTGCCTTGGCAAATTTTGCAACACGAATATATCTGTGTTCTAATTTATTCTTAAGTTGACTCGTTTAAAAAATTTTTAAAGGAAATGTTCTATTGTGGCTGCAAATTAAAAAAAAAATTGATATGACATCACAAATAGCAGGTAACCGTAAAATGAATAAATTAAAATAAAACCTTGTTAATCCAAGATAGATGAGGTGGTCAGAAGATTCTGAGACAGGCTTCTCTATGTAAAAGGCAGTTTAGGAAGTGCTAGAGAGGTGCTGAAGATATATTAGCACCAAACTGAAACCTTCTCCCAGACCAATCAGGGTGGTTGGAAGAGAATTGAAGAGAGAATACTATGTTACCATGTGACTCACTGTTAATGTTTTATGTATTCCCTACAATCTTGTCATTCTCTAGTGGAATGCATCCCATGCTTTGGGAATCACTCAACTCGGTTATTTCAACAGTCCTTTCTAAAGGCAAACGTTTTATAATTTTGCGTCCCGTTGGAAAGCATTTTGACCCCCAAATGTGATCAAGTCATAGACAAAGACAGACATGTAGATGGAAAGGAATTATCTTTTAAGGGAATTCATGATGAGGATAGAGACGGTTTCTCTGCCAGGGAAATGCAGACAGGGCTACATCTCCTCTTGGTGCAGTGAAGCTCAGACATTACCCTGAGCACTGGTAGTGGCTGGCTTCCTCCCTGGGAATTCAAAAGCCAGGAGCCCCTTGTCTGATACATATATAGACACTGAATAAATGAAAAATTTGCAGCCCCTCACCGTTGACTTAGTTTTTGTGTAATATAAAGACCAAAAGAAGTTTGAGATATTTATAAACCATAGAAAATGGATTAAACTTAAAATTTTTGGCTCCTGATCTTTTGCTGCAATCTGTTTGCCATGGATTGTGTACTGACTTCTGTATTTGACATACCTATATTAAATGATTCTTAAATTAGACTGAAGTATCAAAGTAGAGATGGGAGCAAGAGGTGAAACCCACAAGTGCCAAAGACATCAAAGCTTTGATCAGCAGGCAGGTGAGGGATAGAGTGTTTTGGAAGCAAAGGTGAATAAGATCCCGGTGTAAGCATGACTCTGTGGCACACTCGTAACTCTTACCGAAGAGGAGGGAGCTGGCTGGATCAGTTTAACTCCTTCTCATGAGGGATGTGGGGACATGTACTAGGGCATCAGACTAATAGGTAGCCTGGCAACTGAATAGCAAGTTTGATAGCAAATTTGAGAGATGAGTCCCATGTAGGCTGAGGATAGTGGCTACCTGGGGAGAGGTCTGCTTTGAGGGAATGCTGTGAGTCATGTGTTGGAGGCTTGAAGATGGGTGGTAGTGCTCATAGGCGTGCTCTCCAGAGGAAAAGAGTTTGTATGAATTAGGTGAAAGGTTCAAGCCCTCTAAGTAATTGGCTGGGGTCTAGGGCTCACTTCAGTCTTTGAGATGAACCGGAGAGAGATTGGGATTGGAAAGCAGTAGAGACAGTGATGCAAGCACTTTAGACATGGCAGAAAGATGAGTCTACTGCATAGGGCTGGGCCCATCTGCCACTAGTGGTGTGGTCAGCTCTGGGCATGAGGTGGTTCCTCATGGGCCACCAGGCTGACTTCTCCCTGGCCAAGGTGTGGGGTGACTAAGCTAATAGTTGGTACTCATGACAGGCAGCCCAGACTGTGATGGGACATGACATTTCCTTAGTCACTAGTATAATCTAAAATGCAAGGACTTCTGGGTGGTACATTTACATTAAGAATAACTCACATTTACTTGAGCTTTACTATGTGCTGAGCACTGTGCTAACCTCTCCACGTGCTTTATATTCTATAATTATAAAGCAACTTTACTAGGCAAGCACTTTCATTATCCCCTTTCTTAACTGAGCAAAATAAATGAGAGAGGTTAAGTAATTTGCCCAAAGTCACACAGGTGATACGTGGTAATGTTGGAATTCAAACTTGCGTTGTTTCGTCTGGATAGCCTATGTTCTTAAACCACTCAGGTGTGCTACCCCTACAAGTCCTGAGACTCTCAGAATTGATTCCATTATTTACAGGAGACAGGAACTGGGCGAGAGGAAGGCTTTGGGCTTGGCTTCCTCCCACTGTAAAATGCTTCTTCTCTGTAGGGTCCAGGAAAGTTTTTTGCACTCCATCCCTGCCTCCTTGTGGGAGCCCATTTGGCATAAATCAGGCTTCTCCCCCTTTTGTAGCTGGGCTGCCTTGACCATAAGTGGAGACTCCATTGCCTCCTGCTGTGAGGAGTCCGCCATGCTGCCACGGTATAATAAGCTGCCCAGTGTTACCCATTACTTTGAAAAATTGGTGACAAACTCAGGTGAGAGAGGACCAAGCAACTGGATCAGACATTGGTATTTGTCTCTGTCATTGAGAACAGACAGAGGCACCAAGACTGAGGAAGAACAGAGCAAGAGGGAATAGTTCTAGCAAGAGGCTAACACACGTGCATGAGCCATTGAATCTCAAGCCAAAACCAGTTCTCAACAGTGACACTGGACTGATTTTTTTTTCCACTGACCCATTGGACAACTTAACCAGGATGTCCAATCTTTACCGTATTTCTCATCTTTACCGTATTTCTACCCCCAGCAAGAGTGGTGTATATGGTAGTGCAGACAAGTGAGCACTTAGGAAATTATAATCAGGAGCCTAACATGTAGGACTGTGTAAATCAGTGTAACATCTGTGACCCTCGACCCTGGCTACAGAATCGCTTTGGGAGCTTCTTAAAACTATGAATGCTTTGGCTTCACCCCTAGATGTTCTAATTTAATCGGAGCTCAGGCATAAGTGGCTTTTAAAGCTCCCAGGGTGATTTTAAAAGTACAGCCAAGTTTGAGAATCCGTGTGTGAATCATTCCAAGTAAGCCTTCCTTTGATTTCTCTGGGAGGAAAGCGTTTCTCCCCAGCAGTATTGCCTAGAAATGAAAATCTGAGTGGAGAGTCCTGTCTGGGGGCTGGGATGGGGCATTTACCTTCTCATTGTTTCCAGATCATGTCTGTGTTGCCCCAGCTCACCTGTCCCTTCTAGCATGTGGGTGCCACCCACCACCTTGGTAGAATGTTAGACCCCATGAGAGAGAAAAGGGAGGGAAGCAAGAGAATCCCGTAATGCCAGGCACATAGTACGTCCTTATGTGTTTGAATGAATGTAAGAGGATAGGGGATGATCTATTCACTTTGGACTTTTATATACTTAATGTATTGGGTTGGCCACAAAGTTCCTTCAGGTTTTCATATCATGGAAAAACCTGAACGAACTTTTTTGGCCAATCCAATAATAGTTTCTATATGTCGACCTGATTGGGCACAGGGTGCCTAGATATTTGCAGAAACATTCTGGGTGTGTCTGTGGGAGTGTTCTTGGATTAGTTTAACACAAATCAATGGACCAAGTAAAGCAGATGCCCTCCGTATGTGGGTGGCCCTCATTCCATCAGTTGAAGACCTGAATAGAACAAAAAGCCTGACCCTCCCCTGAACAAGAGGGACTACTTGCTGGACGGCCTTTGAACTGGGATAGAGGCTTTCTCATGCCTTTAGACTCAAACTAAAACTTTGGAAACTCCTGGGTCTCAAGTCTGCTGGCATTTATTCTAAAATTACACCACCAGCTCCCCTGGTCTCCACCTTGCCAACTGCAGAAATTGGGACTGTAGCCTTAATGATTGCTGGAACAAATTCCTTATAATCTCCCACATGTACATGTATACATATGCACCACTGGTTCTTTCTCTGGAGAACTCTAACACATTTAATTCTTCCTTGTCTATGAAAAAGCAAAAGCCTACTCTTTTTGCATCAGTATTTTCCTGCAATAACTAGTGGCTGTTACATTTCTTTTCCCAACCTCTTCTAGAATGAATTTCAGGATGTAAAAATATTCAACAAATTGATTGAGGACCTCTTATGTGTCAAACGGTGAGGCAAATACTTTGGATAGATAAATGAGACAAATTATCTGTCCTCCTTCCCCAGCGTTTCCTCTTCTAAAGGAAGACAGATAATCATTTAAAAAATACAAAAGGTTAGGGGCATTACAATAGAAGTGTGTACAGGTTATAGTTGACAGAAAAGTAGTTATTTCGCTTTGAGAGATGTGAGGGAGCCTTCACTGCAGAGTAAAACCTCAGTGTAAACTTTATTTTCTTCATATTCTCTTGTGTGACTCGAGAGCAGCCACCTCAGAAGCTGCCATACCGCTGAGCAGATTATATTTGGGACATTAGTGCTATACAGGCTTCCCCCCCCCAAGAAGGACGGACATAATAGAATTCACATTGCTGTTTCCCAATGGAGTGCCAGAGGCCACACTTGTCCTCCAGCTTGGAGAGGACTGGTTAGATGACTGATACACGGCAGTTTGGTGACATTCAGTCTAGAGGGCACTTGAAGGTAGGGGAAAGAAAAGAGTTTCTAATAGAAGAATTAGAAGTCGGAGAATCTGAGGGCCAGAGTTGTTCAGCAATGGAGCTGAAAATCCAAGCAGCTCCAGGACAAATGCAGTAGCCTGTACCCTGCATCTTCTTCTCCATCAGATGGTCACCAGACGAGAAGTGACATGCTCTTGGCTGATAAATGTTGATCTGTAGGTGGGAACTGTATAGTCGCTTACATTTGTTTGATCTGATTTGCTACAAGCACCAAGATGCTCGGAAAACCCAGATCCTTTGGAGACACAAGACGGCAAGTGCGTACAGCAAAATACAGAGGGAGGACAATCTCTAATGGGAGGCCGATGTCTCCTACCTCTCCTAGCAGCGCCCGCCTGCTTCCGATCATATGATAAGGGGTTAATAAATCAGAATGGGGCAAAACTGAGAGGGAATAGCAAAATAGTAGACGCTTGTTCTAGGAGAAGAAACTCTCTCTGTTTTCCTGTCAGCCCGCAAGCATCCATTTTTGGAGCTAGGCTGGAGATGCTCATGATCGCTCTTTCAGGATGTCTTGTTAGAAATCATAGGGTTCAGAAAATTTCCCAAGATGTCTCATCCAAAAATTTTCTATCCCCTCTTGATGATCAAGATGCTAATGTCTCTAATGGCTTATTACTAAGCACATAAGTACTCAGTGTCAATTCCTTTTTCCTTTACTGTCTTGCCTGTGCACTCAGGCAAATCTTCTAAGGGCCCAGTGTCTTCATTACTTTCCAGTCTTTGTCACTGTGCCTGCCCTGCTGCTGCCACAAGTGCCCACATATTCTATTGCAGCCAGGATATTTACTACTGAAAAAAAACTATGTATAAGTGGACCTGCACAATTCAAACCTGTTATTCCAGATCAAGTATAATGGAAGTGTACTGACACTGCCTTGGATAAGACAGTTGACAGTTCATTGTTTCACCAGTCATACTTGTTTGCCAAAATGGAATTGTGCTCAAAACAACTTGCTCAGGTGAAATTTTGTATACTCATTACTAAACATTTCACAGGAATAATTCCTTTAATTTTAGCTAAACATTGACTTACTGGGAATATGACACAGGATGAGAGTTTTGAAGAGAAAGCAGCAAGAAATGAGGACGAGGTTTGAAATAAACGAGGATTTGGAGGTTGATCTGACATTGTCCATGAAAAATTAGTTGATTTAAAAGAAATGGAAACTTATTCTAGCCAAATTGAAGATTGTAACCTGGGAACAGCATCTCAGAAAGCTCTGAGAACCATTCTTCCCATTAGAAGTCAAAGGCACAGTTGCATAGCTTTTTGAAACAGAGGGCTGTACATTAAAGGATGCATTATTGACAGTTTACACAGTCCACATCTAAACGTCATTGTGGCCCTTTAAGAGATTAACAAAGGGGCTTCCCTGGTGGCGCAGTGGTTGAGAGTCCGCCTGCCGATGCAGGGGACACGGGTTCGTGCCCCGGTCCGGGAGGATCCCACATGCCGCGGAGCGGCTAGGCCCCGTGAGCCATGGCCGCTGAGCCTGCGCGTCCGGAGCCTGTGCTCCGCAACGGGAGAGGCCACAACAGTGAGAGGCCTGTGTACCGCAAAAAAAAAAAAAAAAAAAAAAAAAGTGTTACCTTTTAAGGAGTTGTTGATGCTGGGAGAATGTTGCTGTTTATGGTTGAGCAGGTATTCCTGCCGATGGGGGAGGTTTGGTGGATGTATAATGTAGGTACACAGTGCACAGTAGAGGGGAGAGAGGAGGCCAAAGGACAGAACATTTTCTGTGTGTTTTAAATTTTTCGTCTTGCCATAAAATATAAATTGTACTTCAAAATACAAAGAACATGATAAAAAACTGAATTTCAGTCAAAATGACTTCATTGCCAACCTACTTCATCTTAACAGGCAGTTTCCCTTAAATTCCTAAAGGGTATTTGTGTAACAAAGGCTCTAAATGATTTTAGGGGTCAACTCCCTGTCCATATGCATCGAGGGTGGTACTCTTAAACTGGTTTGGGAAAAAGGTTCCAAATACCAATCTCTATTCTTTTTTTTTCTTAAGCCAGTCTGTTCACTGAGGTCGTATATTATCTCCATTATAAAAAATTGACTTGCTGAAGGTACCACAACTGGAAGATGGTACAGCCAAGGTCTTAACTATGATGACATCTGCCTCTATGAGAAGTAATGTTATCTGCTGATAGAGGTTTAATTTTTTCATCTTGACCAGAAGATCACTAGCTGTTTGATTTGGACTCCATTTTTTTTTTTTAAGAAAAAGTAGTGCTGATGTTCTGAGTGCCTTTGTTTCTTTTAATTATGTTTTGCTTTTGATTAAATCAGTTTTGATGAGTTGAAGTCAAAGCCTCTGTTCTATTCTATGAAATCATTTTTTCAGAGGTAAGAAAGAAATGAACTGCAGAAACTTACCCCATACCATGTGGGCCCCATCTTTCAATCCTGTGCAACTAAAGTGAATCTGTTTCCCAGGAAGTAGAGAAACTTCAGTGAACAATGCTACCGGAGCTCTTTTTTTTTTTTAACATCTTTAGTGGAGTATAATTGCCCCATAATGCTGTGCCAGTCTCCACTGCACAACAAAGTGAATCAACCACATGTATGCATATCCCCTCCCTCTCCCACCCTCCCTCTCCCACCCTCCCTCTCCCACCCTCCCTCTCCCACCCTCCCTCTCCCACCCTCCCTCTCCCACCCTCCCTCTCCCACCCTCCCTCTCCCACCCTCCCTCTCCCACCCCTCTAGGTGGTCACAAAGCACCGAGCTGATCTCCCTGTGCTATGCAGCTGCTTCCCACTAGCTATCTATTTTACATTTGGTAGTGTATATATGTCAACACTACTCTGTCACTTCGTGCCAGCTTACCCTTCCCCACCCATGTCCTCAAGCCCATTCTCTAATCTGCGTCTTTATTCCTGTCCTGTCCCTAGGTTCGTCAGAACCCCCCTTTTTTTAGATTCCGTATATATGTGTTAGCACATGGTATTTGTTTTTCTCTTTCTGACTTCACTCTGTATGACAGACTGTAGGTCCACCCACCTCACTGCAAATAACTTTCATTTCTTTTTTATGGCTGAGTAATATTCCATCGTGTGTATGTGCCACATCATCTTTATTCATCTGTTGATGGACACTTAAGTGGCTTCCATGTCCTGGCTATTGTAAATAGAGCTGCAATGAACACTGTGGTACATGACTCTTTTTGAATTATGATTTTCTCAGGGTATATGCCCAGTAGTGGGATTGCTGGGTTGTATGGTAGTTTTAGTTCTTTAAGAAACCTCCATACTGTTCTCCATAGTGGCTGTATCAATTTACATTCCCACCAACACTGCAAGAGGGTTCCCTTTTCTCCACACCCTCTCCAGCATTTATTCTTTGTAGTTTTTTTTTTTTGGCCTGGTATACAGATGGCAATCTATTTATTTATTTTTTACATCTTTATTGGAGTATAATTGCTTTACAATGGTGTGTTAGTTTCTGCTTTATAACAAAGTGAATCAGTTATACATATACATATGTTCCCATATCTCTTCCCTCTTGTGTCTCCCTCCCTATCCCACCCCTCCAGGCTGTCACAGAGCACTGAGCCAATATCCCTGTGCCATGAGGCTGCTTCCCACTAGCTATCTACCTTATGTTTGGTAGTGTATATATGTCCATGACTCTCTCTCGCCCTGTCACAACTCACTCTTCCCCCTCCCCATATCCTCAAGTCTGTTCTCCAGTAGGTCTGCGTCTTTATTCCTGTCTTGTCCCTAGGTTCTTCATGACATTTTTTTCTTAAATTCCATATACATGTGTTAGCATATGGTATTTGTCTTTTTCTTTCTGACTGACTTCACTCTGTATGACAGACTCTAGGTCTATCCACCTCATTACAAATAGCTCAATTTCGTTTCTTTTTATGGCTGAGTAATATTCCATTGTATATGTGTGCCACATCTTCTTTATCCATTCATCTGATGATGGGCACTTAGGTTGTTTCCATCTCCGGGCTATTGTAAATAGAGCTGCAATGAACATTTTGCACATGACTGTCTTTGAATTTTGGTTTTCTCAGGGTATATGCCCAGTAGTGGGATTGCTGGGTCATATGGTAGTTTTAGTTCTTTAAGAAACCTCCATACTGTTCTCCATAGTGGCTGTATCAATTTACATTCCCACCAACAGTGCAAGAGGGTTCCCTTTTCTTCACACCCTCTCCAGCATTTATTCTTTGTAGATTTTTTTTAACGATGGCCGTTCTGACCGTCGTGAGGTGATACCTCATTGTAGTTTTGATGTGCATTTCTCTAATGATTAGTGACGTTGAGCATCCTTTCATGTGTTCATTGGCAATATGTATATCTTCTTTGGAGAAATGTCTTATTTAGGTCTTCTGCCCACTTTTGGATTGAGTTCTTTGTTTTTGTGATATTGAGCTGCATGAGCTGCTTGTAAATTTTGGAGATTAATCCTTTGTCAGTTGCTTCATTTGCAAATATTTTCTCCCATTCTGAGGGTTGTCTTTTTGTCTTGTTTATGGTTTCCTTTGCTGTGCAAAAGCTTTGAAGTTTCATTAGGTCCCATTTGTTTATTTCCATTTCTCTAGGAGGTGGGCCAAAAAGGATATTGCTGTGATTTATGTCCCAGAGGAAAAACATAGGCAGAACACTCTAAGAGTTTTATTGTGTCTGACCTTACATGTAGGTCTTGAATCCATTTTGAGTTTACTTTTGTGTATGGTGTTAGGAAGTGTTCTAATTTCATTCTTTTACATGAAGCTGTCCAGTTTTCCCAGCACCACTTATTGAAGAGGATGTCTTTTCTCAGCTGTATACGCTTGCCTCCTTTATCAAAGCTGAGGTGACCATATGGGCGTGGGTTTATCTCTGGGCTTTCTGTCCTATTCCATTTCTATTTTTGTGCCAGTACCATACTGTCTTGATTAGCTTTGTAGTATAGTCTACTACAAAGGTGGGCAACCTTGTCTTTTTCCTGATCTTAGAGGAAATGTTTTCAGTTTTTCACCATTAAGAATGATATTGGCTGTGGGTTTGTCATATATGACCTTTATTATGTTGAGGTATTTTCTCTCTTCCCCCTTTTGGAGAGTTTTTATCATAAATGGTTGAATTTTGTCAAGAGATTTTTCTGCATCTATTGAGATTATCATAGAGCTTTTATCCTTCAGTTTAATATGCTGTATCACATTGATTTGAGTATATTGAAGAATCATTTCATCCCTGGGATAAACCCCACTTGATCATGGTGTATGACCCTTCTAATGTGTTGTTAGATTCTGTTTGTTAGTATTTTGTAAAGGACTTTTGCATCAATGTTCATCAGTGATATTGGCCTGTAGTTTTCTTTTTTTGTGATATCTTTGTCTGGTTTTGCTATCAGGGTGATGGGGGCCTTGTAGAATGAGTTTGGGAGTGTTCCTTCCTCTGCAATTTTTTGGAAGAGTTTGAGAAGGATGGGTGTTAGCCCTTCTCTAAATGTTTGATAGAATTCGCCTGTGAAGCTGTCTGGTCCTGGGCTTTCGTTTGTTGAAAAATTTTTAATCACAGTTTCAAGTTCAGTGCTTGTGACTGGTCTGTTTATATTTTCTATTTCTTCCTGGTTCAGTCTGGGAAGGTTGTGCTTTTCTGAGAATTTGTCCGTTTCTTCCAGGTTATCCATTTTATTGGCATATAGCTGCTTGTAGTAAGCTCATGATCCTTGGTATTTCTGCAGTGTCAGTTGTTACTTCTCCTTTTTCATTTCTAATTCTATTGGTTTGAGTCTTCCTTTTTTTCTTGATGAGTCTGGCTAATGGTTTATCAATTCTGTTTATCTTCAAGAACCAGCTTTTAGTTTTATTGATCTTTGCTATTGTTTCCTTCATTTCTTTTTCATTTATTTCTGATCTGATCTTTGATTTCTTTCCTTCTGCTAACTTTGGGTTTTTTGGTTCTTCTTTGTCTAATTGCTTTAGGTGTAAGGTTAGGTTGTTTATTTGAGATGTTGTTTGTTCCTTGAGGTAGGATTGTATTGCTATAAACTTCCCTCTTAGAACTGCTTTGCTGCATCCCATAGGTTTTGGATCTCTGTTTTCCTTATCATTTGTGTTTAGGTATATTTTGATTTCCTCTTTGATTTCTTCAGTGATCTCTTGGTTATTTAGTAGCATATTGTTTAGCCTCCATGTGTTTGTTTGTTTTTTTTTTTTTTACAGATTTTTTCCCTGTAATTGACAGCTAGTCTTATAGCGTTGAGGTTGGAAAAGATACTTGATACAATTTCAATTTTCTTAAATTTACCAAGGCTTGATTTGTGACCCAAATATGATCTATCCTGGAGAATGTTCCATGAACACTTGAGAAAAATGTGTATTCTGTTGTTTTTGGATGGAATGTGCTATAAATATCAATTAAGTCCATCTTGTTTAATGTGTCATTTAAAGCTTCTGTTTCCTAATTGATTTTCATTTTGGATGATCTGTCCATTGGTGAAAGTGGGGTGTTAATGTCCCCTACTATTATTGTGTTACTGTCGATTTCCCTTTTTATGACTGTTAGCATTTGCCTTATGTACTGAGGTGCTCCTATGTTGGGTGCATAAATATTTACAATTGTTATATCTTCTTCTTGGATCGAGCCCTTGATCATTATGTAGTGTCCTTGTCTCTTCTAATAGTCTTTATTTTAAAGTCTCTTTTGTCTGAATGAGAATTGCTACTCCAGCTTTCTTTTGATTTCCCTTTGCATGGAATATCTTTTTCCATCCCTTCACTTTCAGTCCTATGTGTCCCTAGGCCTGAAGTGGGTCTCTTGTAGACAGCATATATAAAATATTTTTGCATCCATTGAGCCAGTCTATGTCTTTTGGTTGGAGCATTTAATCCACCTTTAAGGTAGTTACTGATATGTATGTGCCTATTCCCATTTTCTTAATTGTTTTGGGTTTGTTATTGTAGGTCTTTTCCTTCTCTTGTGTTTCCTGCCTAGAGAAGTTCCTTTAGCATTTGTTGTAAAGCTGGATTGGTGGTGCTGAATTCTCTTAGCCTTTGCTCGTCTGTAAAGGTTTTAATTTCTCCATCGAATCTGAGTGAGATCCTTGCTGTGTAGAGTAATACTGGTTGTAGGTTTTTCCCTTTCATCACTTTAAACATGTCCTGCCACTCCCTTGTGGCTTGCAGAGTTTCTGCTGAAAGATCAGCTGTTAACCTTATGGGGATTCCCTTGTATGTTATTTGTTGCTTTTCCCTTGCTGCTTTTAATACTTTTTCTTTGTATTTAATTTTTGATAGTTTGATTAATGTGTCTTGGTGTGTTTCTCCTTGGATTTATCCTGTATGGTACTCTGCACTTCCTGGACTTGATTGACTATTTCCTTTCCCATGGTAGGGAAATTTCCAACTGTCATCTCTTCAAATATTTTGTCAGAGCCTTTGTTTTTCTCTTCTTCATCTGGGACCCCTAGAATTTGAATGTTGGTGCATTTAATGTTGTCCCAGAGGTCTCTGAGCCTGTCCTCAATTCTTTTCTTTTTTCTTTGTTCTGCAGTAGTTATTTTCCACTATTTTATCTTCTAGGTCACTTATCCATTTTTCTGCCTCAGTTATTCTGCTATTGATTGCTTCTAGAAAATTTTTAATTTCATTTATTGTGTTGTTCATTATTTGTTTGCTGTTTAGTTCTTCTAGGTCCTTGTTAAATATTTCTTGTATTTTCTCCATTCTATTTCCATGATTTTGTATCATCTTTACTATCATTACTCTGAATTCTTTTTCAGGTAGACTCCCTATTTCCTCTTGATTTGTTTGGTCTGGTGGGTGTTTTCCTTGCTCCTTCATCTGCTGCATATTTCTGTCTTCTCATTTTGCTGAACTTACTGTGTTTGGGGTCTCCATTTCACAGGCTGCAGGTTCATAGTTCCCCTTATTTCTGGTGTCTGCCCCCAGCGGGTGAGGTTTGTTCAGTGGCTTTTGCAGGCTTCCTGGTGGAGAGGACTGGTGCCTGTGTCTTGGTGGGTGGGACTGGATCTCATCTATTTTGTGGGCAGGGCCATGTCTGGTGGTGTGTTTTGGCATGTCTGAACTTAGTATGATTTTAGGCAGCCTCTCTGCTAATGGGTGGGATTGTGTTCCTGTCTTGCTAGTTGTTTGGCATGGGGCATCCAGCACTGGAGGTTGCTGGCCATTGGGTGGAGCTGGGTTTTAGTGTTGAGACAGAAATCTGGGAGAGCTCTTGCTGTTTGATATTACCTGGGACTGGGAGGTCTCTGGTGGTGCAGTATCTTGAATTCAGCTCTCCCACCTCAGAGGTTCAGGCCTGACACCAGGCTGGAGCACCAAGATCCTGTCAGCCACACGACCAGTAAATCAGATGTTTCCCAAAGGTCCCCATTCATGGTTTCTCTTGTGAAATCTGAAGTCCTCTGGATGTGGTTCTGTAGTATGAATTGATTGTACTAGATAACCAGTTTATTACACAAGGATGTAACTTAGGAACAGCCAGATGGAAGAGATGCATAGAGAAATGAATGTGGGATGGATCACGAAGCATCCATGCTCTTTCCAGGTGCCCCACTCTCCCCACATCTCCATGTGTTCACTACCGGGGCTCTTTAGAGACAGGACTCTGAGCCTGATTATCTCTTAAGATTTTATCCAGTGGTAAAGCCTCATTTTATGACATACTGGCTTCAGTTTATAAAACAATTATTTTTTATTTCTGTTACTGTAGGAGGTGGGTCAAAACTTGCCGTGGTTTATGTCAGAGTGATTTTCCTACATTTTCCTCTAAGGGTTTTATAGTGTCTGGTCTTACATTTAGGTCTTTAATCCATTTGGAATTTATTTTTGTGTATGGTATTAGGGAGTGTTCTAATTTCATTCTTTTACATGTAGCCGTCCAGTTTTCCAGCACCACTTTTTGAGGAGGCCGTCTGTTCTCCATTGTATGTTCTTTCCTCCCTTGTCATAAATTAGATGACCATATGTGGGGTTTATCTCTGGGATTTCTATCCTGTACCATTGACCTATATTCCTGTTTTTGTGCCAGTACCATACTGTCTTGATTACTGTAACTTTGTGGTACAGTTTGAAGTCGGGGAGCCTGATTCCCCTAACTCCATTTTTCTTAAGATTGCTTTGGCTATTCAGGGTCTTTTGTGTTTCCATACAAATTGTAAAATATTTTGTTCTAATTCTGTGAGGAATGCCATTGGTAGTTTGATAGGGATTACATTGAATCTGTAGATTGCTTTGGGTACCATAGTCATTTTCACAATGTTGATTCTTCCAATCCAAGAACATGGTATGTCGCTCCATGTGTTTGTGTCATCTTTGATTTCTTTCATCAGTGTCTTATAGTTTTCTGAGTACAAGTCTTTCACCTCCTTAGGCAGGCTTATTCTTAACTATTTTATTCTTTTTGTTGTGATGGTAGATGGGATTGTTTCCCTAATTTCTCTTTCTGATTTTTCATTGTTGGTGTATAGGAATGCCAGAGATTTCTGTGCATTAATTTTGTATCCTGCAACTTTACCAAAATCATTGATTAGTTCTAGTCATTTTCTGGTGGCATCTTTAGGATTTTCTATGTATAGTATGTCATCCACAAACAGTGACAGTTCAACTTTTTTTCCAATTTGTACTTTTATTTTTCTGAACAAATGGGACCTAATGAAACTTAAAAGCTTTTGCCCAGCAAAGGAAACCATAAACAAGACAAAAAGACAACCCTCAGAATGGGAGAAAATATTTGCAAATGAAACAACAGACAAAGGATTAATCTCCAAAATATAAAAACAGCTCATGGAGCTCAACAGCCAAAAAAACAAAAAACCCAATCCAAAAATGGGCAGAAGACCTAAACAGACATTTCTCCAAAGAAGATATACAGATTGCCAACAAACACATGAAAGGATGCTCAACATCATTAATCATTAGAGAAATGCAATCAAAACTACAAAGGGGTATCACCTCACACTGCTTAGAATGGGCATCATCAAAAAATCTACAAACAACAAATGCTGGAGAGGGTGTGGAGAAAAGGGAACCCTCTTGCACTGTTGGTGGGAATGTAAATTGATACATCCACTATGGAAAATGGTATGGAGGTTCCTTAAAAAACTAAAAATACTGCTACTATATGACCCAGTAATCCCACTACTGGGCATATACCCTGAGAAAACCATAATTCAAAAAGACATGTACCACAGTGTTTATTGCAGCAGTATTTACAATAGCTAGGACATGGAAGCAACCTAAGTGTCCACTGACAGATGAATGTATAAAGATGTGGCACATATATACAATGGAATATTACTCAGCCATAAAAAGAAATGAAATTGAGTTATTTGTAGTGAGGTGGATGGACCTAGAGTCTGTCATACAGAGTGAAGTAAGTCAGAAAGAGAAAAACAAATACTGTATGCTAACACATATATATGGAATGAAAAAGAAGAAAACATGGTACTGATGAAGCTAGTTGCAGGGCAGGAATAAAGATGTAGACATAGAGAATGGACTTCAGGACATGGGGTTGGAGGGGGAAGCTGGGGCGAAGTGAGAGTGGCATCAACATTTATACACTACCAAATGTAAAATAGGTAGCTAGTGGGAAGCAGCAGCATATCACAGGGAGATCAGCTCAGTGCTTTGTGATGATCTAAAGGGGTGGGGTACATATGGGAGGGAGGCTCAAGAGGGAGGGAATATGCGGACATGTGTATGCATATGGGTGATTGGCTTTGGTGTACAACAGAAACTAACACAGTATTGTGAAGCAATTATACTCCAATAAAGATCTATTAAAAAAGCAATTACTGTGAGAAATAGTGGAAAGGGGAGTTTTCTTAGGTGGAAAATACTTTGAAGTTAGTAGCAGTAGAATATGCGGTTGAAGTGCTGTTGCTTTGGGTCATCCCTGTTACTTTATCTATTGTACATAGAATTTTTTACCCAAACGAGGATATGTCTTTATATGTGAAGATCCTTCACAACAGAATGTCAACGTTAGTGTTTGGAACTGATGACTGAGACAACACACATTTTCTGCTGGAGGCAGTTGACCACAGTCACCCACCCAGAAAACCCAGAAAGGGTTGACAGGAAAGCAGAAAAGAAGTGAAATTCTTCTATAATTTGCTTGTGGTTGATAATGGCTTTATTTTCAGCAGGAACAAATCAGGGTTATAAAGCAACAGATCTGTCTGAGAATCCAGATCTCAGTCCCATCAGTCTAGGTCTAGTATGGACGGTAGCTGAGGAGGATATCTCTGCCCTCAATCTGGAGACTTCTAAGTAATTCCAGTGGGCTTGAGGTGGCTTAAATATGACCTTTACTGAGAACCAGGCTGGTTTGATGAATAGGCTGCTTTTTATCTTGTGGGAATTGGGGCTTGTGGCCAGGAACTTTCTTGTGGATGTTCTACGCCAAGACACAGGTCTGGCCGATCATGGTTCTCCGTTCTCATGACCACAGTGCTGTGTTCACTGTGAGACACACAACTAGTGAAGGCCAGTCACTGAGGCTGGGGGATGGGGTCCTGTTATTGGCAGCCCCGATCAAGAATGCATGATTTTCCTGAGAGAAGAACATTAGCCAAGGAAAGAGGTGGTGCTAGGCAGACACAAATGGCAGATCCCCGCTCTAGGGGAAGTGGGATGACAAATGTGAGGCAGGAGAGGGGAAGAGAGAATGAGATTTCGGTTAAAGCAGAAGTAGAAGGGGGCCAGTCTGCAAGTGAAAAAGTAATTCACCCAACAGTGCTTGTATTATGGGGGTGAGGGGTAATTTTGAGGAAATGATCACTTTTTAAATTATATAATTTTGTGGTATTTACATTTCCTGCCATGCTTAGATATTTTTAAGATCAGAAAAACATACTAATTTCAGAAATATTTAGTGTCTCCCTATGCATCTAGCATTTGAGATATAATAGTGAATAAGACAGACATACCCCAAGGAACTTACTGCAGAAGACTTAAAGGGGATTTCTACCAGGCAACCCAGAAAGCTTTATGCTCTTCTATGGAATAGCTGAGGTGCATGCAGCTTGCACTTGAGTTGGCACTTCCCTGGTGGTACAGTTAAGAATCTGCCTGCCAGTTCAGGGGACATGGTTTTGAGCCCTGGTCCGGGAAGATCTCACATGTAGCAGAGCAGCTAAGCCCACGTGCCACAACTACTGAGCCTGTGCTCTAGAGCCTGTGAGCCACAATTACTGAGCCCTCGTGCCACAACTACTGAAGCCCGTGTGCCTAGAGCCTGTGCTCCTCAACAAGAGAAGCCACCGCAATGAGAAGCCTGCGCACCGCAATGAAGAGTAGCCCCCGCTCGACACAACTAGAGAAAG
The DNA here is from genome assembly GCF_937001465.1 of Orcinus orca. Classification (NCBI taxonomy): domain Eukaryota; kingdom Metazoa; phylum Chordata; class Mammalia; order Artiodactyla; family Delphinidae; genus Orcinus; species Orcinus orca. Next base: position 55,019,095 of record NC_064572.1, on the reverse strand, counting down.
CCTGCGCGCAGAAATGAAGACCCAATGCAGCCAAAAATAAATTTATTTTAAACAAGTTAAATTTTATAACATGCCTAGTGCAGCATGCAGGTGTCCAAAAGAAGTTAAACAATAAATGCTAGCTCCCTTTCCTTTCCCTTACATCTTCAAAATTCTTTGGACGTTAGTCATCCTTGAATTAAAAAACAAGTACTTAATAACCAGGAAAATTATCTTTTGGAGGATCAGTGATATTGCTTCTGTTTCTTAAGACAGAATTGAATTCATTAAACACACTTAGAAAATGATTTATGACGAAGCGGAAGGTATTTTCTTCCTCAAAGGCTCAAGGACTTGGAGAAAAACAAAGGTGGAGAAGAGTTAAGGTTGTCCTAGGTCCAGGCAAGAGAATGTACGTGAGACTAGAAGCAGCATGTGGAATTTCTGTTGCGCGTTATTGATTTGACAGCTTCTCTAAAGATCATACCAAACTTCACTAAACTAATAGTGGCTTTTGTATCAAAAATCATTATTGAGGGTAATGTCCTAAAAGCTCATGCCTGAACAAAATCACAAGATAAATTCTGCAGGATCATGTCTCGTTTGCATTTCAGGGTGAGCTAGGTGGCAAGGTGGGGTCACTACCCACGTGGAAGCTCTAGGAATAAACTAAACCAGGAGAGGGTGTTAACCATTGAGAGGCAGGGGCAGAGGTCTGGTGGGAAAACAAAAGGCATGAGGCAAATCCAAAGTTAAAAAGAGGATAGAGAGGGGAGTTAGGGGCATCCTGAAGTCAGTCTAGTAGCATGGCCGGGGCAGCTGGTTAAGTTCTCAGGATCTGTGTGGGCACCAGAGAATGCCCAGGGTGTGCTTGAGAAGACCATATTCTAGTGGTTCAAAGCTGCAGTGTCCGACTTCGTGCCTTGGAATGAAGAAGGTATTGGGCCTGGGGGAGATAACTTTAGTTTTACAGAGAAATTCAGCAAGACCATTAAGAAGGAATTAGAAAAATGTCCTGCCTGCAGTGTAGAAAGTAAACTGGATTAGAGCAAGCCTAGAAGTATCTAAAAGAAGTGTTTCTCCCTCATACATACTCCTTATAAGGAAGACAATGCAACCACTTCTCTGCCTTCCAGGCTTGAGGACCACAAGTTCTTCTCTTTCAGAAAGTTTCTACCAGCTGCCAGATGTGAGGATTCTTGTTGGGAGAATGCTGGAAGCAGTGTGCTTTTGCTTTGTGAACCGTGAGTTCCCAAGTCCAGTTCAAGGACATGCCTAAACATCCCTGTATTTAATTTCTAAAACAGTGATTCTGTAACATAAACATGCTTTGGCACCCAGTTTCATGCCATTACGGCAAATGTACTGGAAAGAAAACCTGATCTTTCTTAACCTTTCTCACACAGATGTACTCTCTGTACCCTTGACTCTGGCTCTGCGACAAGTGTACATGCTTGTGAGGATTAAATCATGAAGTATTTCACCTAAATCCTAACACATAGTCAATCAACAAATGCTAGTTTAGCTGTCATTTGTAATCAGCAGCAGCATCATTATTCTCACCATCTAGATGCAAGTCTAGCATGCAAACATCATAGTAGTGAAGAGTATTTTTTTTAATTTATTTTTTTATTTTTTAAATTTAACATCTTTATTGGAGTATAATTGCTTTACAATGGTGTTAGTTTCTGCTTTAGAACAACGTGAATCAGTTATACATATGTTCCCATCTCTCTTCCCTCTTGCGTCTCGCTCCCTCGCACCTCCCTATCCCACCCCTCCAGGCGGTCACAAAGCAGCGAGCTGATCTCCCTGTGCTATGCGTATGCTTCCCACTAGCTATCTATTTTACGTTTGGTAGTGTATATATGTCCATGCCTCTCTCTCGCTTTGTCACAGCTTACCCTTCCCCCTCCCCATATTCTCAAGTCCATTCTCTAGTAGGTCTGTCTTTATTCCTGTCTTACCCCTAGGTTTTTCATGACGTTTTTTTTTAAATTCCATATATATGTGTTAGCCTACAGTATTTGCCTTTCTCTGACTTCACTCTATGACAGACTCTAGGTCTATCCACCTCATTACAAATAGCTCAATTCATTTCTTTTTATGGCTGAGTAATATTCCATTGTATATATGTGCCACAGCTTCTTTATCCTTTCATCCGATGATGGACACTTAGGTTGTTTCCATCTCCGGGCTATTGTAAATAGAGCTGCAATGAACATTTTGGTACATGACTCTTTGAATTATGGTTTTCTCAGGGTATATGCCCAGTAGTGGGATTGCTGGGTCATATGGTAGTTCTATTTGTAGTTTTTTAAAGAACCTCCATACTGTTCTCCACAGTGGCTGTATCAATTTACATTCCCACCAACAGTGCAAGAGGGTTCCCTTTTCTCCACACCCTCTCCAGCATTTATTGTTTGTAGATTTTTTGATGATGGCCATTCTGACCGGTGTGAGATGATATCTCATTGTAGTTTTGATTTGCATTTCTCTAATGATTAATGATGTTGAGCATTCTTTCATGTGTTTGTTGGCAGTCTGTATATCTTCTTTGGAGAAATGTCTATTTAGGTCTTCTGCCCATTTTTGGATTGGGTTTTTTTTTTTTTTGTTACTGAGCTGCATGAGCTGCTTATAAATTTTGGAGATTAATCCTTTGTCAGTTGCTTCATTTGCAAATATTTTCTCCCATTCTGAGTGTTGTCTTTTGGTCTTGTTTATGGTTTCCTTTGCTGTGCAAAAGCTTTGAAGTTTCATTAGGTCCCATTTGTTTATTTTTGTTTTTATTTCCGTTTCTCTAGGAGGTGGGTCAAAAAAGTTCTTGCTGTGATTAATGTTATAGTGTTCTGCCTATGTTTTCCTCTAGGAGTTTGATAGTTTCTGGCCTTACATTTAGGTCTTTAATCCCTTTTGAGCCTATTTTTGTGTATGGTGTTCGGGAGTGTTCTAATTTCATTCTTTTACATGTAGCTGTCCAGTTTTCCCAGCACCAATTATTGAAGAGGCTGTCTTTTCTCCACTGTACATTCCTGCCTCCTTTATCGAAGATAAGGTGACCATATGTGTGTGGGTTTATCTCTGGGCTTTCTATCCTGTTCCATTGATCTATCTTTTTGTTTTTGTGCCAGTACCATACTGTCTAGATTACTGTAGTTTTGTAGTATAGTCTGAAGTCCAGGAGCCTGATTCCTCCAGCTCCGTTTTTCATTCTCAAGATTGCTTTGGCTATTCGGGGTCTTTTGTGTTTCCATACAAATTGTGAAATTTTTTGTTCTAGTTCTGTGAAAAATGCCAGTGGTAGTTTGATAGGGATTGCATTGAATCTGTAGATTGGTTTGGGTATTAGAGTCATTTTCACAATGTTGATTCTTCCAATCCAAGAACATGGTATATTTCTTTCATTAGTGTCTAATTTTCTGCATACAGGTCTTTTGTCTCCTTAGGTAGGTTTATTCCTAGATATTTTATTCTTTTTGTTGCAATGGTAAATGGGAGTGTTTTCTTGATTTCACTTTCAGATATTTCATCATTAGTGTATAGTAATGCAACAGATATCTGTGGATTAATTTTGTATCCTGCTACTTTACCAAATTCATTGATTAGCTCTAGTAGTTTTCTGGTAGCATCTTTAGGATTCTCTACGTATTAGTACCATGTCATCTGCAAACAGTGACAGCTTTACTTCTTCTTTTGATTTGGATTCCTTTTATTTCCTTTTTTCCTCTGATTGCTGTGGCTAAAACTTCCAAAACTATGTTGAATAGGAGTGGTGAGAATAGGCAAGGGGCCTACTCTTCATTGCGGTGCACAGGCTACTCATTGCGGTGGCTTCTCTTTTTGCAGAGTACGGGCTCTAGGTGCATGGGCTCAGTAGTTGTGGCTCGCGGGCTCTAGAGCGCAGGCTCTGTAGTTGTGGCGCATGGGCTGAGTTACTCTGTAGCGTGTGGGGTCTTCCTGGGCCAGGGCACAAACCCGTGTCTTTGGCATTGGCAGGCAGATTCTTAACCACAGTGCCACCAGGGAAGTCCTGTACAGATTTAATCTACACAACTTGATGAATGTAGAGAGAAGTATATACCTCTGAAACCATCACCACAATCTGTGCCATAAACACATCCATCACCTCCAAAAGTTGCCTCCCACCCTCTTATTTTGTGATAAAAATACCTAATATAAGGACTACCCTCTTAGTAATTTTTTTGTAATACAATACAGTATTGTTAATTATCTGACAGCATTTTCTGATATAGATTCATTTACTGGTTTAGGCAAGGACATGGTTTTAGACTGCCCTGTGTACCCTTTTCATCCTTTCCTATCCTCTGTGACCAAAGGAACACACTTGAAGATGGTTTGGGTGGGATTAGAGTCGTCTTCCCAGAAATAGAAATTGTTCCTTCAGGAGCTTGAATGCGATCTTTCTCCGGACCTCATTAAGGATGGGCTGAACCAACCATGTTAGGCGAATCCTGGAGTTACATGGGACTTTCTTTAATCTTCTGGCCCTGGGTCTTTTCTACATAAAACTTTATTTTATCCTTTATTCTGTGACATTTGCTTTGGCTATTATCTCTAGAAGTTAAACTACGTCAAAAGGTTTTTGAAAAATGAGTGTATTGCCCTCACTGACTCATTGTCATGAGAATAGACAATTTCAATGGCTGTAGCAGGTATTAAGACAAGGCCTTTTTTTTCCCCCCCTGAATCTAGGCTGGTGAATCTTAATCAAAATGTTCTTCTTTTTCATAACCTCCACCCATGTTTCTGAAGTGCCTTTCAAACAATTTATTTTAGAATCTTTGTGTTTTATTTAGGTCCCTATGGACAGCACACATTAAATTTAGGGAAGTACTCTTCTTTCATGTCCTCCGCAAGGCAGTTTGAATTCATCTCCTCATACTCAAATTTCCCCAACACGGTTTTCTCCATTCCCTTGTTTAGTGTTGTTTTCCACTACGGTTTTCCCTTAAGACCTAAAGAAAATATGGAAGTAAGTGGATGTACTGGCTTGTTGGCTATTTAAGGGGGTAGGGAATTCCCTAGAAGGTTTCTTCTCTAGGAATAAAGATCCAGATGTGATGTCCACTTAATTTCTTCCTCTTAAACCATCTGAACTAGGCTTCCCTACTTTTGTGAGTAAAAAGGGGATTTATTATTAGAAAAGAAAAAGATACAATAGAAAAAGAAATAGGATATATGTAAACTGTAATCATGGTGATATTTGAACTTATCTGGTACTCATCTAGGCTTTCCTCGGAGGCTATTTCCAGCCCTTGTGGTCTGGCACCTATCCTTGGGATGCAGTCAAACTAGGATCAGAAGTAGAGTCCCTACTGGGCAAAGTGAAGGTATCTGCTCCCCAACCTTGGATCTTGCCTGAGGAATTTGTGGGGCACTGTTTCACAGTTAGAGATGTGAAGTTTTTGAGCCCATTATTGACTAGAGAGCTTGGACCATGTTTGCCTTAAGTGGAAAATAAATTGCAATTGCAACAGATTTTGGTATCGCAAGCAGGAACGATGTAACAGAGGCATGTGGGTGTCAAAAGCAATCATCTTCAATGGCCAGGACATTTTTGCAAGGGAGGAAAATATATGGGAGGCACCAGGGGGCAAAAGCAGAGATGAGGTGGGCCTAAGGAAAAGTCTCAGGATGCATGGAGTCTCCCTCCTCTAAGATTGCTGATTACTTTCTGTCTGATGTTGAGCTCGTTTTCCAGGTTTGATCTGGAACAAAGGAAGCTGTGATAATGTTATGCTAACATGAACATATAAAATACGAAAGGTCTCCTTCCAAAAACATCACTCATACTCCCTTAGACACCTTCCATGTTCCTCTCCCTTTTACACCTCCTTCCGTAAGTTTATGGAGGTCTGTGCTTTCACCCATCCCTATCAAATATTACTCCCAAGAAAGGAGCTTATCAACTTGACTATACTGAAGGCAAAAGTCTTGCCTTCCCTCTATCCCCTACCCCAGGGCATTTGTCATTCTATAGAAAAATTTAAGCCAGAGAACCACGGAACGTTAGTTTCCATATTTCAAGTTTTCTTTGGCTGCCTTTTTCTGTTTTCCATGTGGCAATATGGAAAAATCTGCTGCCTGAAGTTTTAGCTTTTTTTCTTAGCAATTAACTTCTTTGGTCTACCTTTTTTATCCCATTAGATTGAAACTAACAGTTTAATTAAAATAGACTACAAAGTTAGAATTTGATAGGTCAAAAAAAGCCTGCTTTTACACATAGTAGCAATTCTTCTACACAGCTGCCACCCTAAAGACCTCTTTACATACCTCACTCCTCTTACTGCTGTATCTATCTGCTTGGTCTTGTGGGAGAGACTCAGCATCTCCTTGGGTTGTATGGTCAGTGCCTTCTCCCAATTACAGACCTCTCCCCTAGTGGCCTAGTATACTCTGCATTTCTAAGTAGGGAAATGTCAACAGGGCAGTGCTGTTTATAGGTAAATATTTGATAGTTCTCTCTTCTAAAAAGTGATTTGAGCGTTCTACGTTATATAGATAAAATACCAAAGAGGAGACAGGCATCCAAGATGGGAGGAGGCTGACTGATTGCTAGGGTAAGAGAAGGGAAGCAGCTAGATATTAATGGAAATTTAAAGGAATGATAGAATTTTCTGGTAGCTTAGTAAGGTAGAAACCAGTAGCCCTCATCTCTGGCTTCACTAAATCACCTGGTACTTCTTGAAATACTTATGCCTGGGCCGCATGCCCCGGGGGTTCTGATTTAACTAGTCTGAGTAGAGGCCTGAGCATCTGTATTATGAAATGTACAGCCAGAGTTGAGAAACACTGATCTAGGACCAGAAGAGTCTTCAGATTTTTCAGTGTTTTCAGAAATGGCTCCTCAAACTGAGGGATATAATAAGATTGTGTCTTCTGCTATACAAATCCGGACTCTCAATGGAGGGGGTCCTAGAACATGATTTTTTTTTTTGTAGCAGCCTCTCTGGTACTAATTCAGATGGTTCATGGACCATCCTTGGAAAAATACTTTAGAATGGAAAGAGAAGAGAGTGTTTCCTTTCTATATACTAATTGTTTCTGATGAATGTTTTATTTTAGCTTCATAAGTATCCTATGAGGCAAGCAATATTATCCCATTTTACAGTTAAAGAACTGGTAAAGGAGATGAAGTAACTTGTCCAACAACACAGAGCTAGTAAATAGCAGTCTGAAATCACTCGTGACTGTTGAGTTGAAGTGCTAAGGACAAGGAAAGCTTTAACCATGAATTTGTTTTCCTACACTTTGCCATGCTTCCTGTTGGTACACTAGCTGAGCCCCAAGGGTCATCAGCTCTTGGCTCAAAGAGGATGGATGAGAGGACCTGGCTGAGAAGCAGAAGCACAGCTGTTGACATAACTTAGCCCAGGCGGGGAGAGGTTCTAGGGAAGTGCTAGGGTCAGAAAGATGTTCCAGTGCTGCAAATTCTGAGAAATTGTAAGCTTGGCCAGCCTTGCATGTAAGAAAAAGACAATAGTTTTAGAGAAAATTAGAAAGGCTCACTGCTTTAATTCTTGTTTTTTCCTGTTGTCTGTCAAATGTCAACTCTTTTTGTCCCCGTGAGGACATAAACCCTCTACCAGTAAAGAAGGTTTGAAAGCTCCATTGACAGCCATTTGTCGCTATAAATGTAATGGGCAGAAGGGCAGCATTGTCAGAGCTGTGAAGGTTTATGAGTGGAGAAGGGAGTGAACTCACGGTAGTGATCTGGTCTTTGTTGAATCTGGCTTCTGAGGAGGAGAGAAGCCCATTTTCTCGGTTATTCTCTCTCCCTCATCAGAAGGGACCATTTCCCCTGAGTTCTACACATTTTAGCCTAAAACAAATACAGCTCAGATGTGGTTCAAGGTTCTCTGTATTCTGGACTCTGTATACCACTGCTTGCTCAATACTTCCATGTGGATTCCTCAGTCGGTTAAACATGTTCGTCTTCTAGCACATTCTCAATGTCATAGACTTCCTAGTTACTCCAAGCGGAAACAGAGCGTCTCCCCCTCTCACCCGAGAGCTAATCTAGCGCCAAGTTCTAGGGCTGTAGCCTCACAAATCCGTCTTGGATCTGTCCACTTCTCACTATCCTCGTTGTCACCTGCTCCTTCAAACTGCCATTATAACCCGCCTGGACCACGACACGAGCCTCCCTTTCACTGCTTTTCCTGCATCCATGCATGCTCCTTGAATCCATTCTTCCACTGTGTCAGATGAGTGATCTTTTCAAAATGTTAATTTTTATTTTAAACCTGTAGATTTTTAACATGCTGTTGTTAGAATAAAGATCACAACCTCTGACTTGGCTGGTCAGGCTTGGCCCCTGTCCACTTCCCCAGCTGCCTCCCCCTTGCTTTCTCAGTCCCATTCACGCTCATCTCCTTTGGTCTCTTGAATGTTTCATATTTGTTCCTTCTTTGGGGTCTTTGTACTAGTGTTCCTGCTGCTGGGATTCCCACCGCTTTGCACGTTAATGCTTTCTCACCCTTCAGATCTCTACTTTAAATATTATTTCCATGGGTGTCCTTTCCTGCCCCTGCTAATCCTCCAGCAGTGCACCCTGCCTTCCTGCATACACCTTCCAACTGCTTATACGAGCATGCAGGGCCAGGGCAGGGGCTCAGCCTGTTCTGTCTACACTCTATCCGCATCATAACTTGAGTGACTAGCACATAGCAAGTACTCTATTTGTAAGTGAAGAAATAAAGGCATAATAGATGGCATGACAACACCCAGCTTCCCCTATTCCCCCCCACCCCATTCTTTTTTTTTTTTTTTTTTTTTTTTGCGGTACACGGGCCTCACTGTTGTGGCCTCTCCCGTTGCGGAGCACAGGCTCCGGACGCGTAGGCTCAGCGGCCATGGCTCACTGGCCCAGCCGCTCTGCGGCATGTGGGATCTTCCCGGAACGGGGCACGAACCCGTGTCCCCTGCATCGGCAGGCGGACTCTCAACCACTGCGCCACCAGGGAAGCCCCCCCGCACCCCATTCTTACATAAACACTTCTACATTTCCTCTATCTGAGCTACAGAGGATTCCAGGATTTCACTTCTTAAAAACTTCAGTTGCTCAACTGACATTTTTAATATCACCTGGCCAGAGTCGAAAAGACTGTGATCAAAGACTATTTACTAAACACCCCTACTATTCTATCCCACTTGATCCTGTTAAGGACTTGGTGAATTGGGTAGGGCTGCTGTAACTGTCTACAGAAGAGGAACCCGGAGCCCAGTGAGACGGACTGTTGAGCAGAAGGTCAGACTGAGGCATGAAAGGGAAAAGTCCTTGTTAGGATTTCTTTCTAGCACAAGTGATGATAATGTTAGTAATAATAATAGCTAACTTACTGAGTGTTGGAAATATTTTGACACCGTGCTCATAGCTCTGTATAAACTGTCTTATAGGTACCATAAAACCCTGCGAGGTAGTATGATGGAAGCTGAGCCTTAGAGGAGGGGGTAAATGAGCCTTAGAGGGGGTAAATGTCAGTGAGGTACAGAGAGCCCTAGGCACTGCGGCGCCAGCCCTCTGCTTTTGTGTTTCACCGACATTCACAGGGGCTCCTGGCTACCTAGATGCCATTTCTATCATGCGAAAAAAAAGCAAAAACAAAACCTTCAGATAAAAAGTCTTGTTGGGGCCCTGGTGGCGCAGTGGTTGAGAGTCCACCTGCCGATGCAGGAGACACGGGTTCGTGCCCAGGTCCGGGAAGATCCCACATGCCGCGGAGCGGCTGGGCCCGTGAGCCATGGCCGCTGAGCCTGCGCGTCCGGAGCCTGTGCTCTGCAACGGGAGAGGCCACAACAGTGAGGGGCCCCAACAGTGAGAGGCCTGCGTACCGCAAAAAAAAAAAAGAAAAAAAGTTGTTTTTCTTTTTGCTATTCATTGGTTCATTGGCCTTTCTTTTGTGGTTCCCTGTTTCCTTTGTGTACCACATCCTATTTTCTCCTGGGACTCTTCATTCTTCATGGAATGTAAGAAGTTGGGTTGCTGCTGAAGTAGCAGCCACAACAAAAAACAAACCTTGCTGAAGAGTGCCTCTGAACTGTACGTTCACATAGTTTTCTTGTTGAGGACGTGATGGTCTTTTGCTAAAAAAAAAAAAAAAAAAAAAATTGCTCAGTTTGTCTCATTTCCAATCTTGGGTAAGAGAAACTGCCAGTGATGATATGATGTGGGCTGGGTTGAAGCCTTTGTAGTCGCTCAGGTAAACTCATTGGTGGAGTGAAAAGTGTTCTGAATTTCAATTCAGAAGACTTGGCTTTTAGGCCCTGCTTTGTCATTTAGTCGTGTGATACATGGCAAGTCACTTAACCTCTCTGAACCCAAGTCTCTTCATCTATGAAGTGAAATAGCTTTGTCTTGTGAACAGTCATCTTGAAATGTAAAGCATCTTTCTATAATGGAATTACTGTGTTGTACTTCTTTTAGGAAAAGGAAAGAACATGACATAGAACACTTTCATTAATACTTTAGAGTGCAAAAGAAACACTCTTTTCTCAAAATAGCTAGCTGGTGCCATTGAATACACTGAGTAGGTTACCAAATGGCCAATGCGTGATGGGGCTCGGGGAAAGGAGGGGTGGGGGTGGGGTGAGGGAGGAGGAAAAAGTGAATAATTTCTCTTCTTTAGGCTTTGAGTTGAACACGGCTGGCATGGCTAGAGCTGAGGGGTTACATAAAGATTGTTACTCTTTCTCCGTTCTCAACAATCCTTAGGGTTAGGAAATTGTTTTTCTTTCTTATGTTTTAATTTAATGCCTGCCAGGAACACTTTGTTGGGGCCATATCAGGGCTCTCTGGGAACTGCGCTGCAATGAATCTGCAAGCTTAGGAGGGCAAGGTGGCCTCACTTAACGTGAATTTGCTATCTCTTCCCTAGATCTAAATTAGGATGATGGAAAAGATATCCAGTGTAAGGGGAATTTAGAAATCTTAGCTTGGGGACTCTCCCTGCCTTCCTGTGTTTTATGCAGTACAAAGCACCAGGGTTGAAAGATGGCTTTTCATGGTTTGGGGCAAAAGTTATAGCCAGCTGACTCACAATGCATACTCACCAGCTTATATTAGGTGTAGCAATTTGTAAAACAGGCCCTTTTCTTCACCATTATTTCTATACCTGCCTTTCAGGGGCTTATTGACTTTGGAACTCAGAAGCACCAAGGACCTTTGGAGATACCTTTTGAACTGTCAGATGTTGAACAAAACCTGGCTCCTTGGTCATCTTGGTGATGTGGCTGTAACCTTGGTGATGTAACCTCTCTCATTGGATTAAGAGCTCCTTGAGGGCAGTAAACAGTTGATGTATATTTTAATCATCTCAGCTTCCCAGGTACAGGAGACAGCAATGCGTAACAGAAGACACAGCAAAGTTACACGTACCTCTAGAGGAGGGAATAGGCTGTGGGAATAGGCTGGACCCAGGTGAAGGTCTTTAGGACAGATGGACCTGCTAGTAAATTCTCCGGTGCACTAGTACAGATTTATTTTCAATTTACACCATACACAGGCCTGTGAGACAGCTTCACTGGTAGCTGACGTTTTTTTGTTTATTTCCATTCATTATCTAGTACTGTGGCTCTTTCTTGCTCTAGGTCTAAGATGAAGGTTTGGTAGTCTGGACCTTGCTGCCTCTAAGACCAGATTCATGTTCATCTAACATTTGCTTAGCCTTTGTAATGTCTTGGGCCCTTCCATATGTATCAGCTCGTTAAATTTATTTCATTCAGTCCTGCAAGGTGCCTATTACCATTTTGCTCTTTCTACTGAGAAACCTGAGGCATAGAGGGTATTAACTACCTGCCTACGCCCTACAGCCGATGACTGGCGTATTGGGGCTTATGCCCAAGTGTTCTCAGGCTCGTTCCTGTGCTCTCTCCTTAAGCCCCAACTGCCCAGTAGATGACGATGCTGACCTTGTCGCCAGGATGTCCTGTGCAATTCAACTTTGTGCAGCCGAAGATGGGGGCCTCTCCATTCTCATCTGAGTCCCTTTCTCAGGACTTGTTCACTGACCTTTTGACTATGAGGTGCCCTTGAGGTTGTCATCTCCCAGAGCCTGTCATCTCCTGGCCCTTTAAACATGCTGTTCTTGTGGGAAGTTACTTTCTATGCATCTGTTGCCTTCCGACTCCAGCGCTGCACTGAGGATTGAACAGTGAACAGAAGTCAAAGTTCATGCTCTTGGGAAGCTTCTTCTAGTATACGAGATAGCAAAGAAATACTATCATGTCAGATAGTGATAATCGCTCTAGGATAAGCAAAGGAGGACATGAGGATTATGAATAATGGGGATACAATGTTAGATGGAGAGATAGAGGAGACCTCTCAGAAGAGGTGGCATTTGAGATTAAACTGGAATAATATGAGCAGTGAGTCTTATGGAGATATGGAAGGAAAGTGTCAGAGGAAATAGGCAGTGCAAAGGCCCTGAGGTAGAAACACACTAGATGTGCTCACAGATGAACAAGAAGCCTGACTGGGGTGGGTGAGGGAAGAGTGAAAGGAAATGATAGGATTGGTATCTGGGAGAAGTGGGCACAACAATTAGACTGTGGTAGGGGCTTTGGGTTTTCAGTGTGATGGGAATCTACTGGAGGGTTTTTGAGCTGGGATGTGATACACTGCTTTTAAAAAACGCTGTATTGGTAAAAGACTATGGGGTGGGGTGGGGGGACAGTAGAGCAGACAACCCAATTAGGAGGCTGCCACCAGGTTAGGCATGTTGGTGGACTTAGGTGGTCAGAAGTGGCTGAATTTAAAATGTATTTTGATGGCAGACAAGATAGGATTTGCATGTGTATTAGATGTTGGGGTTAGTTCACTCTGGCCCAAGGCCAACACTCTCATATACATACTTGGAACTGGTGGCTACCACCCGTGAGAACTGTCAAAGAGGCAGAATGGTGGGCACTTGTTCTCAGCCTCTTACCTTCATCCTGGGGTATTCGATCCTTCCATGATGGAGGGGTGTCCTCTAGAGGTACGTGTAACTTTGCTGTGTCTTCTGTTACGCATTGCTGTCTCCTGTACCTGGGAAGCTGAGATGATTAAAATATACATCAACTGTTTACTGCCCTCAAGGAGCTCTTAGTCCAATGAGAGAGGTTATATTATAAGATGGAGTGAAAAAATGCTATAAAGAGGTAAAAAGTGCTCTGAGGGAACAGGGAGGTGAGTGACTGATTCTAACTTTGGTCAGAAGACTAAAAATCAGGTTTGATAAGGGGGAAGTGGCAAGAGATCTGAGGTTTAAAAGAGATCCTCCAATTTCATGTGCGTGTCTGTTCATGGTCAGTTTCCTAAATTTTTCCCCTTACCCTTTCTCCCTCTGTGACTATTTGCTCCTTTGTATTTATTGTTCCATAAATGAGTAATCCTCCTTCAGCCTGGAGGCGGGGGTGGAAGAAGTGTGCCTTTGTCTCAGTGACTAAGTCCACAGCCGAATTAGAATGGAGACCCAAGGCTATTTTGTCCTGTGGCCGTAGTCATCAGGTTTCAGAGTGACCCTTGATTGCCCAGTGACCCATCAAAGCCAGGACAGTGAGGGAGCGTCTTAGAACTTTGTAACATGAAACTTGTGAAATCCTCTAACCCAGGGAGCTTGTGCCTCTGGGCCTAAAGAAGGTCTATGAACCTTGCTCTGTGGGCCACCTGATAGCTTTCTGAGCTGCTAGGGAAGAGCATTTCTAGTCATTACCCATCTCAGGCTGAGGCAAGTTCTGTGAGGGTTTGCTTCTGTCCTGCAGAGCTGCTTTTCTCTGGCTTGACCAAGCATTCCTTCGTAATACAGATGCAAACATCATCATGACAAAAGGCCTAAGGTTCTTGCCGCTGTCAGGGCCCTGATAGATTCTCATGCAGAATTACTGTAGATCTGTTTATAATGCCCATGCTTCCTGAGGAGTATGAATATGTTGCTATATTGTCAAATGTTACTAGCTGACACTGATAGGAGAGACTCCTATTATTGCGGGGTGGTGGGGAAGCAGTCTGTCTGGACTTTCTCTGGAGCACTTGACAGCTAAGCTTGAGTTGTATACACGTGTCTCCCATACTGAACTCTAAGCTCTTGGAGAACGGTGTGTCTTACTCATTTTTTTTTTTCCTTCCAGGATTAGAATAGTCCTGAGCAGACCATGCTTCAAATTGAATATTAGTCAAGTTGTTGAAATCTTCTGTGCCTTAGTTCCTTTAGGTAGGAAAGGGAAAACATAAATAGTTACAAAGTTATTGAAATGTTAAACAAGATGATGCAACTATAAACACACTTAGTACTGTGCTGAATTCACAGTAAGCAGTCAATAAACAGGACTGCTGTAGTAGGGCAAGTGCTCAGTACTGTATACTGAATGGATGGAGGCTGTTGGAGACGAGAGGGGTCTGCTGGAGGAAGTGAAGTCCTATGACTGGCCCAGGGAAACAGGCAAGAGCTAGTGGCCCTCGTCCCAGGCCCGCTCCTTTCCTAATGGGTCAGAGCTGGGACTGTGGTTGGTGAAAGATGTCGGAGTTCGTTTTGGGTGTGCCCTAGTAAACCAGGACACTAGCCTATGGAAGGCATTTGCCAAAGGTTGAGGACCCCCTCCTTCGAGTAGCATAAGGAATGTCAAAGGCTGGAACTGGACTAATGTTTGGGCCACTTGTCTGGGAGGCAGCTCGACTCACGGGATGGAGCAGAATGGACTGACACCCGGTTCTAATCCATTTCTATTTCACTGACTTATACCTTCGTTTAATGTTGACTTTTGCTGAGTAATATCTATCTAATGACATGGGATGAAGTGTCATGAACAACCGTATGGGGCAGAACACATGTCCTCTGGTGTGAGGGGTGGGTCTTCTTTGGGGTAGACCTCTAGTGACTCTGGGGTGTGTTTGGGGAATTCTGGATCAAAATAAACCAACTCCTGTGGTTGCCTCTCTAAGCATCCCATGTTTTAAGTGTGTGTGAGCGCTTGCCTTTCTTGTGGGGACCAGAACCCAAGAGTTTCCAGATAGCTTCTCATATCAGCTTTACTCTAGGCACAATTTAATTGGAGATAAAGATGATTCCCAATTGTAGATTTCCTTCTTGATACCTTATCTTGTTTAATCCTCACCAAAAGTCTGAAATAAGTATTATCTCCATTATCCACATGAAAGCAGAGATTTAAGTAACGCTTCCAAGGTCATAGGGTAGGAAGGATTTAAATCTAATCTTTTAAGCTTCAGCTATACCACTCACCTCCCAGTAGGTGTCTCACTTATTAAAAAGTGAGCTTGCAGTGTTACGTGAAAATAATTTTAACTTATTAGTAGACTGTTGAGCCTTTTCTAGTGCTTTAACCATTCTCTGGTCACTAATTTAATAGCTTTTGTTAATAAATAAAGTGTTAATAATTTCAGAACAATTTTCTTAGACTCATCTGGTAAACTGAGTATTTTTTTCTTTTGTACCATGCAATACTGAAACATTCTCTAGTAATACAGGTACTTGTAGAAGTATTTTAAAAATGCAGTGCCTTTCACCCTTTATGAGCAGTGATAAAAGAATTTTTGTGTATGTGAGCATGTGTTGTCCTTCAAAGTGTACACTGTAGGAGGTCAAATACTTATTTCAACGTAAGTCACCGTTCGTCCCTCACTTTGGGAATTATTTTCAGACTGAGTTAACAAGCTGTGAAAGAATCTGTCCCATTTTAAAAATTTCTTCTATTGAGATTACAAACACATGTGTAACATTCACTAAATTAAAGATCTGTTGCCCAGCTCATTTATATTCAAGATCATATGCTTTACAGATGATGTGGGAAATTGAAATCTGTTGTTTAAGATTTCTCCATTTACTACATATGGCATGCCCAATTAAAAATTGGAAATCCTTTGAAACCCACCCACCTTCCATTTTGCATGACGTTGTCAAGGGTGCTTCACCTTCAGACATGTCTAAATATAGTTTAATTGGACCCAGTGTGGAAATCTACAATCTGCACTACCACTTATGAGCAGTGCTCCAAATCCTACTTTTGAATTTTTATAAAAATCGTTAATATTAGTTCAATTTTGTATTTGCTAAAAGACACACATATGGTTTTTCTCAAAATTGCAGTTCTTGAATTATTGAGAGAAATAAGATTTTTTTCTTCTTCATAAAGATGAGATAAAGACAACTGTAGTGTTGACAGATGTGAAGTCAGACGTCTTTAATTCCTGACTGTGCCACTACTGGTTATCAGTCTTGATGGGGCAGACCTGACCTCTCTGTGACTCAATTTCCTCATCTCTTTCCTAGTGTCTGTTTTGCTGTTGAGAACTCTATCAGTGTATTCCTTTGCTGGGTAATCTGTCTTTTTCTCTTCTGGTAACTTCTAAGTTTTTATTTTCAATATCTTTGACATTCTGCTATTTCTCTACGATGAATGTAGATGTAGATATTTTGTTTAATTTGCTCAGGACTTCTGGTGCTTACTCAGTCTGAGGTTTCATGTATTTTTATTAACTTGGGAGGTTTCACAGCCATTACCTCTTTGAATATTGCTTTCCTTCGTTCTCATTTTTAATATTCCTAATACACAAATGTTGGATGCTCTCCTTCTGTTCTCCATATCTTTCAACATTTCCTAAATTGCATCACTATCAGTGATACATCTTGGGTTATTTCCTCAGCTCTTTGTTAATTGATTCTCCCATTGACTATATTAGTTTTCTCAATTGGATTTTAAATATCAATGAAAAATATATTCATTTCTAGAAGTCCCATCTTTCTAGATTTCTTGTATTTTTTTATGGTTCTTTACATTTCTTATTTCCATTCTTTTATCTCTTTAGGCATTTAAAATATTCTAAGCTGATTCAGATTGTCATTCTTAGGGGCTATTAATCTTACTTATTCTGTCTGCTGATTATTTTCTAACATGTCTCATAATTTTTGACTGGGAACCTCTTGTATGTCATTTTTCCCTCTTTAGACATTTCACATGGCACTGGTTCAGCCCAGTTTTCCATTTTCTCATGCTGTGTGTCTCAGTGGTATCAGCTTGGATTTTCATCACTCATGAGCATTGTAAATTGGACTCAAAATCCCAGATGACGTAAGCTTGAGGTTTTGACTGAGGTAATTTTTTTTTCTTATCCAGAATCCGAGATAGTGAAAATATTATTGAGATCTCACTGTGAAAGTAGGCACATTTTATCTGTTCCCCATTTTCTGAGGGTGTAGCACTTTGAGGGTCCTGGCTTTATCCAGGGATTTACATTTCAATTCCTGATCTCACACAGGTCTGATCACCCACATGGGCATTAGGATCTGAACCCCTAGCAATTAGAGGAGACCTCCTGGGTTCCGTATCCTCCTGCATACCACTCATGTTGACCCCTGGCTGTTGCAGTGTCAACTTGTGTACTTTCCACTTTTTTAGTTCCTGATGCCCACGGCTTTTCCTTCTTTTTCTAGCTACCTCAATAATGTATTTAAACATGCTGTTTTAAAAATGATTTTCTTTTATTCAGAATTTCTAAGCATTTGCAGTGGGAGTAGTTATTAGTTCAATCCATCAAGGTTACACCATATGGTTTTATTAATATGAAGATTAAATGAGATTTTGCATGTATGGAATTTAGTACCTGATGGTAAACTTGACATTTTCAGTATTAGCAAACTGACAGGACAACTTTCATAGAGTCAAAATGAACCTCAGGCTACTACTGAGAGGAGGAAGAAGTAACTTGAGCATATAATTTTGGTTATTTCCACATGAAATCCTTTGATAAATCATAGGATTTGGTATTGATAAGCATGTCAATTTGCTAGCACTGTTCCTGGAAGATCTCCATTTTCCTCATCATAGCCTCCCAATAGAGAGCTCTCTAGTGGCTTCTTGTTGTTGTCAGCCTTCTTTTAACCATTTCACCATTGTTTTCACAAGAGTTTTATGAGAACATGGTTTAATTCTTTGCCTATAATGATACATAATGCCAAGTATATCTTTCACTAGGCTACTAGTAAAAGTAACATGATTTGCAAAGGTGACATTTTTTTCCAATAAAATGAAACCCGAGACCATCTCAGGGCAATGAACAAAGAAGAGCCCTTCTTGACCATGTCTGTCATTGACCACAGTTAGTGTCCCAGGTCTTTGATGCTAAACAGATGGTCATATTTTCTTTGGCAATTAATAAAAACATACTACAAATAACATGAAAATAATATTTAACTCTAAGTCTGGGGGCATTAAGAAATGTATTCTAGAGTCTTTAGTGCAAGTTGTCCTTTTAGCTTTTATGAATTTTTCTGGTTTTTATAATACGTATTACTATACCCACTAAAGTAGTATTTTTAACAAAATATAATTAACCAAAAACAATTGAACTAACCTACAAGCAAAACTGAGAATAGTTAATATGTTTAGTCTTTTCAAAGCATAGAATATTTCATTGTCATTAAATAATTATGCAAACAAAAATGATGTAGTATCACCAAGCTATATTCAGAGCAATATGATTCACTGCAAATGGTTTCTTAACAGCAAAGAATAAAAATCAGGTATTATTCTATTCAAGAATCTAGACAAACTAAAAGCTAAGAAAAATAAGAGATGGAATCAATAAGGATAAAAACATAAAAATAAAGCCATGAATAGGCTTTTGGAAAGACCAGTAAATAGCTCAAACCCTGGCAATGCAAATGATGGAGAGACCACACATGCATACTATTTGAATGAGAGGATATAACCAGAAACCTGAAAGCAATTAAAAATATAGGTAAAAAAATAGAAAATAGGCAAAATAGAACATCTCAGTGAAATTTTAAAAACATCAACTAATAAAAATCTTGAGTAGAACATATAAACAGTGTAATTATCATGCTAGATTTTATAATTTATTAAGGATTCACTATTAGGCTTCAGACTGGAGTACCTCACAGGTTAGTTCCTTCAGATCATTCTTAAGCTGTTAAAACTATTCCAGATTTCTGGTAGAAATATTCAAGTTAACACGTGTTTATTCCCCTCATTTTCTTGAAACCTGCCAGAAACAGCAAGAAAAAAGCAAACTCATCTACAATGATAGAAGGCAATGATGTCTACTACAACCTCAAATTACAAAGCACTGGCCAGAGGTACTCAAATATCTCAGGGAAGAGACTTTGCTGAGAGCTGAGAGGTGCTCTTGACCTTCTTGCAAGATAAGGAATGGAACACTCATGGGAGATATAGAATGTCCCTGAAGAGACTTGGTTCAAAACCACAAAAAGTCAAGGAAGTACAATTGAACAATATACCTTGTTATGGCATTTCTACTGTCTCTAACCAGCCCTCTTAATTGAAGTGGGTACTTGGGGTAGAGTAGAGTGACCCAAGAAAAGGAAGGTAGCAGTTGCAGATTGAAGCAGAGAGGTCACAGAGCCATATAATAGTTAATAATGTTAACATTTAATCTAAAGCAGCTCCTATCACATACTAATGATTATATAAAGGTTATCTTGCTTAATTTTCATAACCTATCAAAGAGTTTCCTATCCTCATTTTACAGATGAAAAAACAAAGACAGATTTAAAATTACTAGTTCTTGGATCTTAAGCTAGTAAGTGGCAGCACTGAGATTTTAATCCAGTGGGTGGCTTCAGAGCCTATGTTTTTAATTATAATCCTCTGTGCCTTGCCTCCTCCTCCCTGCCAATTTTACTAGTTTTTCCCTAGGTCAATAAAATATTTAGTGAGAAGGTAAAGGAGATCAAAAAGGAGGCTGCAGGTTGCCACATCACATCCTCCTCTTTCCACAGAATGTTCTTCATCTGGAATGTGGCAGATGAATCATACAAAGATGGGTAAAAGTATTAAACAAAAGGAAATTAACAATACATGTTGTAAAATGAATTGCCCAAAGAAACATAGGGTTCAGTTCAGTAATTCTCTATATTCTCTTTTGTTATTCCAACAAAGTATAGATAATACAATTCTAAAAATAAGAAAAGCTCAGGGAGAAGGTTATATGATAACAGGATAATCTGAAAAGCCAGTAGGAAAAGCTAAGAAAATACATGAAAGTGAAACCTTAGATATTACAGAATGAAAGCAACAAAAACTAGAAAAATAACAAACTCTAGCAAAGATACAATGGATGGCTTGGAAGATCATCTAAAATGAAAACTAAAAGAGTAAAGGTTTTATTATAATATATACAAAAAGTAAATAAGGGAAGGGGAGGTCTAATATATGTACAGCTGGTATTTTTGAAAATGAGAACAGACCAGATAGAACAGATTCAAACATTCAATGCCAAGGAGGGTAAGTTTTAAGAATGCCAAGAGCTTCAATATTAGAAAAAATAGCTAGTGTTAAATTATCAATAAAAATATATTGGTAGATGCTAAAAAGGCACTTGAAGTATGAAACACATCTTGATTTAAATATTAAGTTTAGTAAAATAGGATTAGATGAAATAGATATGGTAAAAATCTCAAACTACCAGATGTGTTTAGTTATTGGAAGACTAGATTTATTCTCATTAAAACCAGGATAAGAAGAAAGGTTCTGTTATTAATTACTATTTAATTTCACTCTTTAATGTTAGCCAATTCAATTAGATGAGAAATAAATACCTATATTAAAAATACGGAAGATAAAGGAGTAATATAAACTCATATTTTTAAATGGTTACAATAACAAGCATATCAAAAGTTAAGCCTAGAAATAGAAGAAAAATATAGTCAGTAATTCTATGAAAAATTATTTCGCCTTGATAGTAATCAAAAGGATTCAAATTAAGACAATGAGAAATAATGTTTTTCCTACTAGATTAGAAAGCTAAACTTAGTAATTATATTAAAAATTGCTAAGTGTGTGAAACAAACATTCTTAGGTACTTTCAGTACAACTGCATATTCGTACAACCTTCCAGAAATCTTGGAAATAGCTTTTAAAATGTTACTACAGTTTGACTCGGTAATTTCACCTCTAGACATTTCTCCCGAGGAAACAATTGGACACGTGTCCAATATAAGCAAGGATATACCTTAAAACATTTTAATTTGTTTTTTAATAACAAAATTAGAGATACGTAGGATGTTTATGATCTATTGCTAAATAAGAAACTGGTCAGAAGGTTTTGTATAACTTTTTAAAACTTGGAAGTACATAGAACAAAAATTGTGTATACTAGGTGGCAGGATGAGTTTTTATTATTTCTTCAATGATCATCTATTTGTATAATATAAAAGTTCATAAGAACTTTTCAATATCACATTACATGGAGAAAATATAAATATTTCTTATTCAGTATGATTCCAAGTGCTAACCAAAATGCTTAGAAAAAACCCGTGAAATTAAAATGTTAATGGCAGTTGCCTCTGGGAAATGAAATTATGATTTTCCTCATGCATTTCCCTCTACTTTTCCAAAATTCTTTTTTGTAACTTATTAAAAAAAAAAAAAAAAGCAGAATGCCAAAAACAGAGCAAGAAACATGAAGGAAAGTAACCCTTATCCTATTGATTAAATTAAAATTTGCTCTTCCTTTGCCTTATTTCATTAATAAGTGGCTTCAAGTGTGGCCCCAGCAGGGGGCTCATTTGAATTGCATCGCTTTAGCATCCATATTTTACATTTCCTCCAGGCGGCGGCTTTTGAGGAAATATACAAATTAAGACTATAAATGAAGAAATGGAAGTGAAAAGAGCCCTACTTCATAGTCCCATGCTTCTGACCATTTCAATTTTCAGTTCTTTTGGCTCAGACACAGGACTGTCTCTGTCCATGGGTTTCATTTCATTACCTTGAGGTTGAAGTAATGAAATGGGGACAAAAAGAGAATCTGTTTATACTGAAATAAAGCTTAAAGGAGCTCCGCATTCTTTCTCTATTTTTTTTCTTAAATTGTAATGTTATCATTTATCTTAGTTTTATAAAAATAAGCTTATTTAAAATTCAAGCAATAGAAAAATATGGGAGACGTAAAATATCATTTAAAATTCCAACACAGAAGTATATTGAGTGATGTTCACCAATTGTTAATGATACCTTCTCTGGATGTACTCAGAGAGGAAGACGACTAGATCAATAGCAAGAAGTAATTTAAGAAAAAAAGCATCAGTCGATACTCCTTAAAGTAAAAATAAATTACTGAATTTACCTTGAGCTAAACCAAAAGAAGAAAATTAAATGGAGTTAATTTGTAGTTTAGAAATTATTATTTCACCAGCACAAGACATCATAGGTCCTTAAAAGACAATGCTAAAGTTAAGGAAAAACAGATTAAGAGAAACTTTATAAGAATAAAGTCACACATATATAAATGTATTCATATATGTATACATGAATATATATACACATCGTTTAAATATTTTTATATTTTAAAATGTATATTTTAAAAATAACTTCTTTCTTATGAGTGCCTTTTTATCCTTTGTTTATCTATCCCACTAAGATGTGTAGAGTTTGGAGTTGAGCTGAAGGAAGCCACTGTAATATTAACCATTGGAGGCCAACAGATTAATTTATATCAACAATGAAAAAGATGAAAACCAGGAAAGATGTACCCATCAGTACACACCACCACTGCTGGATTCCAATACTCCTGCTTCTGCAACTCACAGGGATACCAGTCAGCAACTCAGTGTTCACACCACACGTGACAGTTGTCAGGGCTGACCTTACAATACATCAGAGGTGGCTTACACTCATTTGCACATGAAATCCTAGGGAAAAGAAAAGTAAGAAATCTCCCATTCCTCTCACCCTCTTTCATGGTCTCAAGCTAGCCAAACAGATGTAGGTTTCCCACCCACACCCCCAGTGTGGTCATTCATCACTTTCCAGGCAGACCCAGATTTCTCCAGTAATTCAGTCAAGGACTGCTGTTTGTAACTGAAAGCTGGTAGGCTGGTGGAGCAATAATGGGAGACCTTGCCTGCATTCATGGAGTCTTTGTAAAAGGCAGAATTGAAGCATTGCCTAGACAGTAGTTTCTCATGTTAATGTTTTGACAGATTGTGCTTCACATGATGTAATGTAAACTGAGATTCTTTGCTGGTTCCTCTCATCACTTTCCCTCAGTACTGGAAATATGGCTTCAAATGGATCATAGCTATGCCCTCTGCTGAAATTGCCCTCAGCTGCAGGAAACTGCCTCACCCCAGGTTATACTCCCCGGAAGACACGGCCTGTGGTCTATGACTGAGGCAGGACGTGAAGACACAGCCCCAAGGCTCAATTTGGGATAACTCTGAAGTCATTCCAGGTCCATTGCTCCTTGTAGGATTGAATGAGGTCAACTACAATCCTTTTTTGTCTTGGTCAGCAACTGGACTTTAATGAGTAAAAAAGTATTTTTGCAGATATGCAGGTATAAAACACATAAAATAATGAACAAAAATTCCTTCTCTCCTTAAGTATGTCTTAGAACAGCCATGACTAAGTTTAACGTGATGTATATTTCAGAGCTTAAAACCCAAGAAACTAATTTTTGCACAGTTTAACTTGAGGCACATACATTTATTGTCCTAACACTGGAAATACTTTCTTGACATTTGATCTGATGCTCTTAATGGTAAGCTTTTGCCTTTTAAAAGTTTTCCTAGGAGAAAATACAAAAAAAATAAAGGTCAGCATTGTAAGTCAACTTCACCTTTGACCCAGTCTTGCCTTCCTTACTTTATTACAGCTGTATTTTTTGAGGGTGTTCCCCGAAACACCTCTGCAGAAAATGTAAGACAACATTCTCACTACTGAGAGGCAAAAGGTGGAAAATAAATATAATATATAGTAAGTTTTTCATAAAGCTAAAATTTAAAGAATATCTTTTATCCTTTCTGGTGTGGGTTAAAATGTTCTTTTTAGAAAAACAAATCCATAGTGATGATAGATGGTAATTACAATGTATGATCTCAGCTCTGGAGTTTGCTGCCAAGCAGTAATGCCGACAGGGAGTGCAATGAAATCATAAGTTCATTTTTTTTTGTCCTGGCTGTGACCATGCCAGAGGGAATAATGACAGGTAACTATGTGTCCAAGATGATCTCAGCACCCAGTCTAGGGGTTTCCTTTTGAGTGACCAGCTAGTCTCTTCCCCTTATGATTTTACTCTATGCCCCTCCCCCAAAGCTCATTATAATGTCATCAGCATGGTAGAGTTACCATGTAAGCAGGGATGGGGAGGGCAAACTGGAGGGGTCCTGTGAATCTCTTCACCTGGCCAAATGCCAACTGAGTTGGTTGCACAGGTGACTATTTAGAGCTGAATCCAGAACAGACCCTTCTGCCTTCGCCTCCCTGTGTCTTCATATATAATTGTGACTCTGGCATTCTCTACTAAAACACGCACTTTGTACGTTCTAGTTCAATTAACATAGCGTGCAACGTATTTTCAAGCACATGAAGTAACAATTGAACGCACAAATTTTTCAGTGACTGTATTTTATGCATATATTAACTAATACATTTCTTCCCAGGCTAACAGGTGGCCAGATCTGCTCCTTTCCACTAGGCCACTGTCTCTGTGGAAACAATCTCTTCCAAGCTCACCCCACCTCTCCCAGCCCAGGTCACCCTCACTTAGTCTGGGGAGTCTATGTCTTCCACTCTTTCCAATCTATTGTTCTGCCCTGCCTCTTCAGAGCTTTCTCTTCGATTCTTAGTCTTCTTTCAGCCAAGCCCTCTCGTGATTCAAAACTTTCACAACTATTGCTTCTGTTAATAGATAAGAACATCTATTTTAGGAATAAAAAAAAAATCTCAGTATTTACTGATTTTCTTGGTTATCTTGCCATAAGGAATTTAATTCTTCTAGAGACAGTGTGAATGCTTCTGACCCACTAGGAGAGAGACCATCGGATCTAAAGGGCTACAGAAAACAATTTAAGATACGTTGGGCAGAACAAATCAAGTGTTTACAAGGCTATATTTTATCCCTGTTCTGATTGCTCTGTCTTCTGCTTGAGGAGACTGCTGCCAGGTGTTAAGTCACTACTTATGATGCCACTACTCCCCCTCTCGTAGCTTATCAAAATCTTTCCCAATACCTTTCCCCATTGTGTCAAGACACATCTTCTCACGATCCCATTCTTTTCAGTCCCTATCATTTGATCAGTGTTAAGTTTAATCAAGATTAAATCTATTACCTGTCACCTTGGTCTTCTGGGTGTATGTTTTAAATAGGGTTTGGGAAGGGAAGCATGAATACAAATGCAGGGGCTCTCTTGGGATATCTCTCTCCAACATTGCCTAGTGGTGGTGATTCGTGGAACCCACGGGTTTTGCAGAATGGATTCAAAATCACTATCTCCCTTAATTCAGCACATAGATGGCTTAAAAAAAAAATGTATAACAAAGATGCAGATGAAGCTTTGTAACTAGCTACAGAAAGCCTTGTTCCAACTAAGCTGCTTTCTATTTCTAATTAAACCCTAATTAGAACTCATAATTTAACTGAGCTGCATTAACATTCCCTAAGATATGAAAGCTTACTATGGTGGTTTAAAACCCATGGGTCTTGAAATAACAGCAAAGCTGTCTCACCTGGTTGTGGAGAGATTTATATATAGAATAAAATCCTCCATTTGGTAGTAATTTCAAGACCTGTTTCATAAAATGTGCTTCCCATAGGCTATCAGTTCTTTCCTCTCTTTAATCCATCTTTCACTCTGTTCAGTTACCATTTTAACACATAGCTCTGATCTCACACCTTTGCCTCCATCCATGTCTTAAAACCTCTTTGGGCTACAAGATATGTATTGTCCTAAGTTGTCACCTGACACATGGGACCCTACCTAACCTCCCAACCACTTCTCTCACAAATGCCAGCACTCTCCGTATCTCCCTCGACCAAGCTTACTCTTGGACCACATGTAAACGTTTGCCATGCCAGGAACCCAGAGATACAGTTTCTTTGTGTTTTCACACACGCTGTTTTCTGATTGGGCTGTTCTTCCTCTCTCTTCTGTACTGAAACTACTAATCATCTTGAAGATGACATAGCGAAGAAGTGTGGACTCTGGACTTAGACAGCATTGGTTGGGTTTGAATGTCCATTTGCACGCTGCTTACTAGCTGGATGACATTCTACAAGTTACATCATTCTCTCCTACCCCGTGAGAAGACTATTTCTTGTGTTCTAATCAGATGAAAAATAAAAGGAAATAGAGGCAATTATATGTTTATCGTCATGATCAAAGGGGAGGAACTTGTATGAAACTGGAGATAATTACTTACAGTTTTGATGTGGGGTAGTAGTTAGTATTTCAGCTTCCTTTTCTGTACTTCAAAGTGGTAGGCATAACTATTTGAACAGCTTGAGAAACTGATTTCACTTCAACAGGTAATTGGCTTATTTGAAGATAGGTGATGGCAAGTGTCAATGCTCTCCAGCCAAACACAACCAGGAGTATGCCTGTAGTTGAAGTTGGGTTTATTACTCGTTGCAGTGAGAGAAAGCGCACACACAAGGAATTGTGGGGCCTTTCAGTAAGAGGGTGTTAGATCTATTATAAGATTTGGGCTTTGGTTGGGTGATTTTTAGAAGGGTCTAAGGAAGTGAAGATTGCTCTATATTGGGTGCTGTCAAGAAGCAGAGCAATCCTATTATAAGATTGATTGAGACAGGCTATCTGTAGGAACGGCAGAAGAGAGCAAGGATAATGCTGTAATTGGTAAGAAAAGCAGTCACTCATACAAGCCAGGAGATGGGTATATTTGGTCTTTAGTAGGTTACACAGTGATTGTACATTTTCCTGTGCTTAGACAAAGTTATGGAGTGGCTTTGTTTTGTCTCAATTTATCATGGACTCGGTGATCATATCTAATATTGGTGTTCCATAAGATTATTTATGTCCAACATGAGAGTAACAGCCTAGCTTGAATGCCAGGCCAGCTTCAAACACCACAGAAGCCTTAGTTGCAAGTGTCAGACCAGTTCCCTGATAGCAGTGTTTGGTGGTGGTGGTGGTGGTTTTTTTTGCTTTTCGTGAGACAGAACAGTGAGAGATCCTATAAAACGTACCTCTGTACTTTATGGCCTTTTTGGATCCTCTGTATGGGAATCACGTAGAAATATGATCAACTGTCTGGAGTCTTGTGGATGAGACTTGAAATCAGAGATGATTGGAGGCAGTGGGTAGGAGCTGAAATTTGACACAAATTTTGCCCTCCCAAGTGAGAGTGAGAGCTGTCTTTGCTGCAAGTGTTGCCAGAGGATGTCAGCCTGGACGGATCAATAGTAAGAGTCCAGGCAAGCAGTCATTTCCTCTGTTCTGTCCACTGACTTCCAATCTCCCCCCATCTGTGTATTTCTTGGTAGTGCTCTGAGTCTGGGTCTCCGTGGATGACTGTAAGACTCCAGGTAGGCATGCTTCTGTTCCTTAGTGTCATTTTCAGTGCTGACTTTTCTCCCTGTGTCAGGTCTTGCTTATGTCTTTGAAAATGTCAAATTTATTATACAGTATTAAGACACCTGAAAGTCTAAAAAAATATATAACAAATATTAACATACCTACTACTATTTTATTTTGACAACCCAGATTCCACTTCTATAGCCCTCTCTGATCACCCTACCTTTCCCCTTCCCTGAGGTAACCATTATCCTGAATTTGGTGTTTCTTTCTCATACATTTATTTATACTTCTATGCCTATTTATATCTCAGAAAGCAATGTATTGTGCTGCTTTGAATGGTTTTAAATTTCATATGAAGAGCTTCATATATATTGAACTTATATCTTTTGTTCTACATGTTTGAGATTCATCCATGTTGAAGAACATACAGCTCTAGTTCACCCAGTTTTTTGTTATATATCAATTATTTTTTGAATATGCTCTAATTACTGACTTTCCTGTTTTGGATATTATAGTTTTCAACAACAACAAGAAAACTGTTTTGTTATGAATATTTTCATATGCATTTCCTGCTATATAGGTAGGTGAAATTCTCCAGAATGTACATGTAGGAGTGGAATTACTGACTCTTAGATTGTGTCTCCAACTTTAATCCTTAAAATTGATCACATCACTTTACCCACCCACTAGCAGTGTAGGAAAGTTCCCCAGTCTCCTTTTACTGCCAGTGTTTGTTATTGGACTTTAAAGTTTTTGTGATGTAATAGAGTGAAATGGTATCATTTTGATTTTCATTTATATTTTCCTATTGATTGGCTAGATTAGATAATTATTTACATGGTATTTGCCATTCTAGTGGTATTGGTCACCTGAATTGCCTGTTCATATCATTTGCCTATTCTTCTACTTGGTTGTTTGCCTTTTTATTAATTGGAGAAGTTCTTTGCCTGCACTGAATACGATGTTTGGTATGGTTGCAAGTATTATTTTGTAATCAGATTATCTTTCCATTCTTTATGATATTTTGAATGACTGGAAGTTTTTCAATGTGAATATAGCCAGACTGTTCCAGATTTTAGTGCCATATAGAGAGCATCCCATAGCTTCGTGGCTTAAAACATTAACAGTTATGTTATTACATCCCATGGTTTTTCTGGATTGGAATTTGGGAAGGGCTCAGCTGAGTGCTCTGACTGAAGATCTTTTGTGTAGTTGCAAAGGGATGGTGATTGGAACCAGAACAGTGGGAAGCTGACTGGGCATTTATTTTTTCATGTAGTCCCAGAAATTCTCTATATGATGCATCTGTAGGATCTTGTGTGAGTTTCTTCATGGCATGACAGTGTAGGGTAGTTGGGCTGCTTGCTTGGCAATTCAAGGCTCCAGGGTGTATGCTTCAATCAAGAAGGAAGCTGTTGTGCCTTTAATGACGTAGCCTTGGGATTTTGTTCTCAATTCTGCTGTGTTCTTTTGTCAAAACAGTTACAGAATCCCACCCATTTTCAAAGACAGGAGACATAGACCTCATCTCTTAATGGGAGGAGTGTCAAGGTCACATTGTAAGAAGAGCATATGGAATGGAAAATAGCATTGTGGTCATCTTTGGAAAACATCCGCCACATAGATTTATCAGTATTTCCCCTTACAGATTATTTTTAACATCTTGACTTAGAAATCCTTCACTAACTGAAAGACAAAAATTTTCTCCTATGTTTGTCTTTATAAGTTTGAGTTTGCTTTACACAATTATGTCTTGAATACATCTGGAATTCTGTGCATTGTGTGAGGAAATAACCTAACTAAATCCTAATTATTCTAACATGTATTATTTTTCTTCTTACCATTGATCTGAAATGCTAGATTTGGTGTAAGTTTTTCACGTATGCATGATTCTACCTCAGAGCTTCTGATTCTGTCACACTGAATTTTTAAAAATTGCTATAGCTTTAAAAAATTTCTCCCCACATTGTTCTTAAAAACTATTGTCTGTTCATTGTCTTTTTTTAATTCATAAAATTTGAGTCAGTTTAAGAACCCAAAACACCCTGTTGGAAATTTCTATGTAATGGAATGGAATTTATAGAATTGTTTGGGCAGAATTGTCATCTTTATAATACCTTGTCCTGTTATATGAGGACTATAACTATACTTATATATATTTATTCTATAATTCAAACAGTTCTATATTTCTCCTTGAAGATCAGACATATCAAATTATTTCTAAACTGTTTATTTTTAAAAATGTTCTATTTGTTCTAGGAAACAGAAATGCAAATGATTCTTTTAAGTTGATCTTGTATACAAGATCTTTGCTGAACTCAATTTCTAATAAGTCTAAAATGTCTATGTGAGGATATATACTGCATGATACCACTTTTATGTGGAGTCTAAAGAATAATACAAATGAATGTATATGTAAAACAGAAACACTCACAGATATAGAAAATTAGTGATTAACGAAGGGGAGAGGGAAGGAGGAAGGGGCAATTTAGGGGTATGGGATTAAGAGATACAAACTACTATGTATAAAATGGGTAAGCAACAAGGATATATTGTATAGCACAGGAAATTACAGCCATTACCTTGTAATAACTTTTAATGGAGTATAATCTGTAAAAAAAAAAACAAAAAAAGCAAAACAAAAACAAAAAACAAAACAACAACAAAAAGAAAACAACACTTCAATCACTATGCTGTACACCTGAACCTAATATGATATTGTAAATCATCTGTATTTCAGTAAAAAAAAGTCTATACATTCTCTCGGGGGTTCTAGTAAAAAATGAAAGTTTCTTTTCCTTTTCACTGTATACATCCTCTTATTTTTCTTGTCCTATCCCAGTGACAGAAATCTCTAATAATATTGGAAAGAAAGGTAATGATGGGCATTCTTGACTTGTTCTTGATTTTTTAAGCAAGTGGCTCTAAACAGTTCCCCATTAAGTAAGGTAGTTGACATAGGTTTTTGGTGCATACTCCTTATTTGGTAAAAGTTTCCTTCTATGCATAGAGTATTAAGAGCTGTTAATTGTGGTACTGACTTGTATGGAATTCTTTTCCAGCATCTATTGTATTGATGGTATGATTTTTCTTAGTGGCAGTTTATATTACTCAGCTTTCTGTATTTAATCTCACCCTGTATTTATGTCTGTTATAAATACAAATTTATTATAGTGTGTATATTTATTGCTATCTTTTACAAACCAGTATTTCATTTAGGTTGTTTGAGTTCATGTCACTGAGATTGGGCTACAATTTCCCCTTCTCGTGTTGTCCTTACTTGGTTTTGTTTTAAGATTATACTGTGATCATAAAATTATGTGAGGAGGGTGATGTCAGCAAAAATAGCAGAATAAGGAACCCCAAAGTACATGCCTCTATAAAAGCAAAGCAAGAAACTAGCAAAAATGGCCAGAATCAAAATTTTTGATTTTTAACCAAAAGCTTTCAGCAATCAGAGGAACACTTAATGAAGAAAATCTAATAAATCTTGGTAAGAACAGTGCTTTGTGGTCTTTTAACTTATCTGGGTTCCATACTTCAATCCCTAGATTAGGAGTGGCATTGAAGATAATACCCCTGTGCAGATATCTGTACCAGAATGAACTTTATTTACAAACAATTGTGGTTTTATCTGTGTTTTTCAAGAAATGTGTCCATTTGATATAAATTGTCTAATTTGTTGGCCTAAGTTTATAATATTCCTTTTTTACCCTTTATTATCTGTAGTAATATCACCTCAGTCAATGCTGATATTTTAATTTTATGTATCTTTTTTCTTCAGTACCCCACCTAGAGGTTTATTAATTTTATTGATGTTCTCAGTGAACTAACATTCGGCATCACTGACTTTTCTCTACCATTTTTCTGTTTTCTATTTCACTGATTTCTATTCTGATTTTTATTTTCTTCTTTCTGGCTTAATGTGCTCTCTTGTTTATAAAGGTGAATATGAAATTGCTGCTTTGAGATCTTTCTTATGATACATATTTAGTGTTATAAGTTTTCCTCAATGCACTGCTTCAGCTGCATCTTGAAGATATTATGTTGTACTTTATTTTTATTCAGTTTAAAATTACTGAATTCCTTTTTTCCCTAAGCTTTGAGATATAAGTGAGATATAACATTGTATAAGTTTAAGGTGTATAGCATCATTATTTGATACACATATATATTGTGAAATTATTCCCATAATGTCAGTCAATATCTCCATCTCACATAATTACCGTGTGTGTGTGTGTAGAGAACATTTAAGATCTACTCTCTCAACGATTTTCAAGTACATAATACAGTACTATAAATGATATTTACTGTGCTGTACGTTAGATCCCTAGAATTTATTTATCTTATAACTTGAAGTTTGTACTCTTTAGCAACATCTCTCCATTCTCCCCCACAACCAGCCCCTGGTAACCACTATTTTACTCTGTTTCTGTGAGTTCAGTTTTTTAAAATTTCACATACAAGTGAGATCATAAATATTTGTCTTTCTCTGTCTACCTTATTTTACTTAATGTAATGTCCTCAATTTCCATCCATGCTGTCACAGAAGGCAGGGTTTCCTTCTTTATTATGGCTGAATAATATTCCATTGTGTATATATAACACAATTTCTTTTATTTGTCCATATTTAGTATGATTGACATACAGCATTGTGTAACTTTAAGGTGTATAGCATGATGACTTGACTTACACCATAAACTAATTACTACAATAAGTTTGGTGCACATCCCTCTCATATAGATAGAAAATTAAAGAAATAGAAAATTTTTTCCTTGTGTTGAGAACTCTTAGGATTTACTCTAATCAACTTTCATATATAATATACAACAGTGTTTATTATATTTATCATGTACACTACATACCTAGTACTTATCTATTTTATACCTGGAAGTTTGTAACTTTGCCTTCAGACAATTTGCCCTCCCCCCACTCCCTGCCTCTGCTAAGCACAAATCTGGTCTCTTTTTCTGAGTTTGTTTTTGAAGTGTAATTGACCTACAACACTGTTAGTTTGTGTTACACAACATAGCAATCCAATATTTCTGTGTTTCTTCAAAATGATTACCATGATAAGTCTAGTTAATCAGTCAACATACAAAGATACTACATAATTATTGACTATACTGCCCATGCTGTACATTTCATACCTGTGACTAATTTATTTTGCTATTGAAGTTTGTACCTCTTATCTCCATCACCTACTTCTTCCTCCCCTCTGGCAATCACCTGTTTTTTTCTCTGTATCTATAACTCTGTTTTGTTATGTTCATTCGTTTGTTTTTTTAGATTCCACATATAAGTGAAATCATACAGTATTTATCTCTCTATTCATGACTTATTTCACTTAGTGTTAGTACCATCTAGGTCCAACCATGTTGTTATAAATACCAAGATTTTATTCTTTTTCATGGTGGAGTAATATTCTATTATATATATATACACACAAACATATATACACGTGTGTATGTATGTGTGTATATACATACATTTTTATATATATATATATATATATATGCGCCACATCATCTTTATCCATTCATCTGTTGATGGACACTTTGGTTGCTTCCATATCTTGGCATACTGTAAATAATGCTGCAATGAAAGTAGGAGTGCATATATCTTTTCTAATTAGTGTTTTCATTTTCTTATAAATACCTAGGAATGGAATTGCTGGATAATATGGTAGTTTCATTTTTAATTTTTTGAGGAGTCTCCACACTGTTTTCCACAGTGGCTGCACCAATTTACATTTCCATCAGCAGTGCACTAGGTGTCCCTTTTCTCCATATCCTTGCCAACACCTGATATGTGTTGTCTTATTGATTATAGCCATTCTGACAGATGTGAGATGATAATCTCATTGTGGTTTTGATTTACATTTCCCTGATTAGTGATATTGAGCATCTTTTCATGTGCCTGTTGGCCATCTGTATGTCTTCTTTGAAAAAATATCTATTCAAGTCCCCTGCCCAGTTTTAAAATCAGTTTGTCTTTTTTGATGTTGAGTTGTATGAGTTCTTTGTCTATTTTGGATATTATCCCCTTGTCAGATAGCATTTGCAAATACCTTCTCTCATTCGATAGGTGGCCTTTTCATTTTGTCGATAGTTTCTGTCTCTGTACAAAAGCTTTTCAGCTTGAAGTCCCATTTGTTTGTTTTTGCTTTTGTTTTCCTTTCTTGAGACATATCTAAAAACATATTGCTAAGACTGATGTCAAAGAGTGTACTGCGGGCTTCCCTGGTGGTGCAGTTGAGAGTCCACCTGCCGATGCAGGGGGCACAGATTTGTGCCCCAGTCTGGGAAGATCCCACATGCCGCGGAGCAGCTAGGCCCGTGAGCCATGGCCGCTGAGCCTGCACGTCTGGAGCCTGTGCTCCACAATGGGAGAGGCCCGCATACTGGGAAAAAAAAAAAAAAAGAGTGTACTGCCTAGGTTTTCTTCAAGTTTTATGGTTTCGGTTTTACATTTAAATGTTTAATCCATTTTAAGTTTATTTTTGTATATGATGTGAGAGAATAGTCCAATTTGATTCTTTTGCATGTAACTGTCTAGTTTTCCCAACACAATTTATTGAAGAGGTTGTATTTTCCTCATTGTATATTCTTGCCTCCTTCATTGTAGATAAATTGACCATATAAGTGGATTTATTTCTGGACTCTAATCTGTTCCATTGATCTATGTGTCTGTTTTGTGCCAGTACCCTACAGTTTTGATTTCTGTCACTTTGTAGTATAGTTTGAAATCAGGGAGCATGATAGCTCCAGTTTTCTTCTTCTTAAGATTGTGTTGGCTATTTGGGGTCTTTTGTGTTTTCATACAAATTTTAGAATTATGCTAGGTCTCTGAAAAATGCCGTTGAATCTACAGATGGCCTGGATAGTAAGGTAGTGAGGTCATTTTAACACTATTAATTCTTCTAATCCATGAGCATTGTATACCTTTCTATTTGTCTTTTCCTTAATTTCTTTCATCAGTGTCTTATACTTTTCTGAGTACAGGTCTTTAACATACTTAGTTAGATTTATGCCCAGGTATTTTATTCTTTTTTGATGTGATTGGGATTATTTACTTAATTTCTCTTTCCGATAGTTCATTGTTAGTATATAGACATGCAACTGATTTCTGTGTATTAACGTTGTATCCTGCAACTTTACCAAATTCATTGCGTTCTAGTAGTTCTGTGGTAGCATCTTTAGGCTTTTCTGTGTATAGTACCATGTCATCCAGAAACAGTTGACAGTTTTACTTCTTTCTTTGGATTCCTTTTGTTTTTCTTGCCTGATCGTTGTGGCTGGGACTTCCAATACTATGTTAAATTAAAATGGCAAGAGTGGGCATCCTTGTCATGTTCCTGATCTTAGAGGAAATGCTTTCAGCTTTTCACCATTGAATATGATGTTAGCTATGGGCTTATCACATATGGTCTTTATTATGTTGAGGTATGTTCCCTCTATACCCACTTGGAGAGTTTTATCATAAATGGATGTTGAATTTTGTCAGTAGCTTTTTCTGTGTCTGTTGAGATGATCATATGATTTTTATTCAGTTTGTTAAAGTGATGTATCACACTGATTGGTTTTGCAGATATTGAGCCATCTTTGCATGTCTAGGATAAATCCCACTTGATCATGGTGTGTGATCATTTTAATGTTTTGAATTCAGTGCAAAATAACTTGCAATTATTTTGTTGAGGGTTTTTGCCTCTATGTTCATCAGTGATATTGGCCTATAATTTTCTTTTATTGTGATAACTTTATCTGGTTTTGGTATCAAGGTGATGCTGGCCTTGTAGAAAGAGTTCAGAAGCATTCTTTCCTCTGTAATTTTTTGGAATAGTTTGAGAAAGATAAATTTTAACTCTTCTCTAAATACTTGATAGAATTTACCTGTGAAGCCATCTGGTCACAGAGTTCTGTTTTTTGGGAGTTTTTAAATTACTGATTCAATTTTGTTTCTGGTGATTGGTCTATTCATATTTTCTATTTCTTCATGGTTCAGTCTTGGGAGATTGTACATTTCTAAGACTTCATTCATTTCTTCTAGGTTATTCATTTTATTGGCATAAAATTGTGTATAGTAATCTTACAATCCCTTATACTTCTCTGTGTTGGTTTACCTTTCCCATTTCTGATTTTATTTATTTGGGCCCTCTATCTTTTTGAGTCTGGCTAAATGTTTATCAATTTTGTTTATATTTGCAAAGAAACAGCTTTTAGTTTTATTGATCTTTTTCTAATTTTTTGTTCTGTATTTTATTTATTTCTGCTCTGATCTTTGACTTCTTTCTACTCACTTTGAGTTTGTTTGTGTGTTCTTTTTCTAGTTCCTTTAGGAAGGTTAGGCTTTGTCAGATTTTTCTTATTTCCTGAAGTAGGTTGTATGCTATAAACTTTCTCCTTCAGACTGCTTTTGCTGTATCCCATAGATTTTGGATTGCTGTGTTTTCATTTTCATTTGTCTTCAGGTATTTTTTAATTTCTTTGATTTCTTCAGTGATCAGTTCGTTGTTTAGTAGCTTATTGTTTACCTTCTCTTTGCATTTTTTTGCAGTTTTTTCTTGCAACATTTCTAGTCTCATAGCATTGTGGTTGGAAAAGATGCCTGATATTATTTCAATTTTCTTAAATTTACTGAGACTTGTTTTGTTGCCTACCATGTGATCCATCCTGAAAAATGTTCCATATGCACTTGAAAATGTGTATTCTGCTTTTGGATGGAATCATTTATATATATATAAAATCTATCTCCATGTGGTATAATGTGTCCTTTCAGTCCAGTGTTTGCTTATTGATTTTCTCTCTGGATTATCTGTTCATTGATGTAAGTGAGAGTGTTTTAAAGTCCCCTAGTATTATTATTATACTGTCAGTTTCTCCCTTTACGTTGGTTAATGTTTGCTTTATGTATTTAGGTGCTTCTGTATTGGATGCATATATATGTACAATTGTTATCTCTTCTTCTTGGATGGATCCCTTGATTACTATGTAATGTCCTTTGTCTCTTGTACAGTCTTGTTTCTAAATCTATTTTGTCTGATTGTTGCCCAGGCTTTCTTTTTGTTTCCATTTGCTTGGAGTACATTTTCCATTCCCTCACTTTGTCTATGTGTGTCTTTAGATCCGAAGTGATTCTCTTATAGGCAGCATATATATGGGTCTTGGTTTTGTACCCATTCTGCCACACTTTTTTCTCTTTTTTTTTTTTTGCGGTACGCGGGCCTCTCACTGTTGTGGTCTCTCCCGTTGCGGAGCACAGGCTCTGGACATGCAGGCTCAGTGGCCATGGCTCACTGGCCCAGCCGCTCCGCGGCATGTGGGATCTTCCCAGACTGGGGCATGAACCCGCATCCCCTGCATCGGCAGGTGGACTCTCAACCACTGCGCCACCAGGGAAGCCCTGTAGTGATAAATTCTTAGCTTTGGCTTGTCTGTAAAACTTTGATCTCTCTTTCAAATTTGAATGAAAACCTTGCTGGGTATTGGTTTTAGGTTTTTCCCTTTCATCACTTTATATATTTTGTGCCACTCCCTTCTTGCCTACTGAGTTTCTGCTGAAAAGTCAGCTGATAGCCTTATGGGAGTTCCCTTGTATGTAATTTGTTACTTTTACCTTGCTGCTTTTAATATTCTTTAATTTTTGCCCTTTCCATTACAATGTGTTTTGGTGTGGTTCTCTGTGTGTTGGTTGGACTTTCTGTGCTTCTTGGACCTGGATGTCTGTTTCTTTCCCAGGTTAGGGAAGTTTTCAGCTATTAGGTCTTCAAGTAAGTTCTCTGCCCCATTCTGTCTTATTTTTCTGGAACCTCTAAAATGTGATTGGCAGTATGCTTGATGTTGTTCCAGATGTCTCTCATACTGCTCTCATTTTTTTTTCTGTTCAGCATTACTTATTTCTACTACTGTCTTCCAGTTCACTGATCCATTTCTCTGTATCATTTAATCTACTGTTGAGTCCTTCTAATGTATTTTTTCAGTTTAGTTGTTTCCTTCATCTCTCTTTGGTTTTTCTTTATATTTTCTAACTTTTTGTTAAAAATGTCTAACTTCTCACTCTGTTCATCCATTCTTCTAAGTTCTTTGAGCATCTTTACAATCATTACCTAGTTCTTCTTCTGGGGGTTTTGTCTTTTTCCTTCATTTAGTACATATTCCTCTGTTGCCTCATTTTGCCTAATTAGCTATTTTCTGTTTTAATTTCTATGTACTTAGGTTTATAATGTTTCCAGTGTTGGAGAAATGGCCGTTTGTAGGAGATGTCGTATTCATCCCAACAGCATACTCCCTCTGGTCACCAGAGCTATATGCTGTATGGGTGCCTCCTATGTGGGCTGTGTGGACCCTTCTGTTGTAGTGGGCAGTCTGGTAGGTGTGGCTGGCCCCTGGTCTGGTTGGTTGCCAGGCTTTTCCTTGTGCAGAGCTTGATGTCCACGGATGGGTGGGCCCCAGTCATGAGGTGGCTTGTTGCTGAGCCCTGGGGGTTCCTGGGACTAGTACTGGCCGACTGGTGGGCAGAGCCGTGTTCTGGGGTGGGTGGTTGTAGGCCAGTAGGCTGAGATCTAGTGTCAGCCTGGCGGTGGGTGGGGCCAGTTTCTGACGTGGCTGGCTATGGGGTCTGGGGTGTCTAAATACTGATGTTGGCCCACTGCTGAGCGGGGCCACATTCTGGGGCATCTGGCTGAGGGGTCCAATGGCTGAGGATTCCCAAAATGGCACTTGCCAGCACCAGTGTACTTGTGGTAGAGTAAGCTCTCCCAAATCGCTGCTAAGTACCCAGAGTGAGCTCTGATTTCCTCCTGCTTCTCCGGGAGGCTAAGATCAGCAGGTGGGTTTGACTCAGGCTTCTTTCCAACTACTGCTTCTGCCCTGGATCCTGGAGCATGTGAGATTTTGTGTGCCCTTTAAAAGTGGAGTGTCTATTTCCTATGGCCCTCTGGCTCTCCCAAAAGTAAGCTCTGCTGGCCTTCAAAACCAAGTGTTCAGGGGGCTCATCTTCCCCATGCAGGACCTCTGGCCTGAGCCCTATGTGAGTCTCAGACCCCTTGCTCCTTGGGGAGAGCATCCACAATGTTATTGCCTTCCCATTTGTGAGTTACCCACCCGGGAATATGGGTCTTGATTATACTGTATCTCCACCCCTGTCACTCATCTCATAGTTCTTTGTATCTGTAGTTGTAGCAAGTTGTAGATCTTTTCTGGTAGTCTGCAGGTCATTCTCATCATTAGTTGCTCTGTAAATAGTTGTAATTTTGGTGTGCCCGTGGGAGGAGGTGAGCCAAGTTTCTTCCTACTCTGCCATCTTGGCCACTCCCCCATGAAACATTTTCTTTATCTATTGAACTGTTGATGGGCACTTAGGTTGTTTCCATGTCTTATCTATTCTGAATAAGGCTGCAAAGAACATAGGCATGTAGGCATCTCTTTGAGACACTTATTTCATTTCCTTTAGATACATACCCAGATGAAATTACTGGATCATATGGTCATTTTGTCTTTTACCTTTTGAGAAACCTCCCTACTGTTTTCCATAATGACTGTAAAATTTACATTCCCACCAAAAGTGCACCAAGTTTCCCTTTTTCTTCACACCCTTGCTAACACTTGTGTTGGAGGAGGTCATTGAGAGGATGTGACCACCAGCTGACTCTTGAGCTAGACTTGGGCAATCGGAGGCTCCTTAGCCCATCCCCTTGGGGATGATATCTTTTTGCCCTAGGCTGTCTAGGTTTGGGGGAGGTATGACTGGTAATTGGAAACCATCTTTCCTATGCTCTTCCGTGTGTCTTTTATTTGTTTCACCCAAGTGCTGTAATCCCCCACCTGGAATCCTTAACTCTTGTGAAGGTATTTTTATGTGTGGGTAGTTATTCAAACTGATGTTTCTGGGAGGGGCTGAGTGCTAGAAACTCCTATACCATCATCTTGCTGACATCACTCTTGAATTCCCTTTTGACTTTGACCCATGGGTTATTGAGAACTGTTTTAGTTTCCAAATATTTGGAATTTTCCCAGATATCTTTCCATTCTCTATCTCAAATTTTTTGTTGTGGTGGTGGTGGTTTAAAAAAAAAACACAAAAACTTTCTATGACTTCAATCTTTTAAAATTTATTCAGAATTTCAAATGGTTTATCTTGATAAATGTGCCAGATATACCTGAAAAGAATGTATCTTCTTCTGTTTTTAGGTATTCTAATAAATGTCAATTGTTTGTTGTTCAAATGTATGTCTTTATTATAGTAATCAGACAGTGGTGTTAATCTGTGAATTTGACTATCATTCTTTGTAGTTTTACAAGTTTTTCATGTATTTTGAAACTCAGTTGTTAGATGAATGAACATTTTGAATTATCTCCCCCATATTGTGAATTATTGTGTTCATGCCTTATAATTCTGTTTCAAGTCTGTTTAAACCACACATTATGTAGACATTATGTTTTCATTTATGTTTACTCACATATTTCCTTTCCACTGATTTCATACTTTCCTACATTCCCATGTCTCCCTCTGGGATCACCTTCCTTCTCCCTGAACAACTCTTTAGAATTTGCTTTAGAACAACTCTGCTCAAGATAAATTATTTCAGATTTTGATTTCTGAATATATGTATGTGAATGATATTTTTGCTCACTATAGAATTCTTGATTAGTAGTTATTTTCTTTCATAAATTTAAAGATGTCATGTCATTGTTTTCTGGCTCCCACTGTTTCTGTTAATTCAGGCATAAGTCTTATTGCTACTCCTGTGAGGATAATGTGACTTTTTAATCTGGATGCTTTAAAAATCTTGATTTATGTCCTTGGTTTTCAGTAGTTTTACTAGGATGTATCTTGGTGCGGTGATTCTTCATATTTATTTTGCTTGGGGTTTGCAGAGCTGCTTTTATCTGTGGGACTTTTATTAGTTTTAGAAAATTCTCTTCAAATATTATTGTTTTTGCTCCAGTCCCCTCTCCTTCTGGGATTCTAATAAAAATGTTTATGTAATACATGTATATATATATTGCATATTTCTTTTTCTTTCATTTCAAATATTTTCTATTGACCTGTCTTACATTTCACTAACCCTATATTCTGCTATGCATAATCTGCTATAAACCTAACATTGTGCTATTAATTTCAGATGTAGTAATTTTCATTCCAATATATATTATAAATTTCAGTCTGTCATAA
This sequence comes from Orcinus orca, assembly GCF_937001465.1. Lineage (NCBI taxonomy): Eukaryota > Metazoa > Chordata > Mammalia > Artiodactyla > Delphinidae > Orcinus > Orcinus orca. Next base: position 54,978,623 of record NC_064572.1, on the reverse strand, counting down.
TTCTCCATGTTTTCTTCTATTTCTCTACTTAAAACACTCTAAGTCACTTATTTAAAACACTCTATTAAGTCACTTATTTAAAAATACTTTCTGCTAACTCCAATATATTGGTTTCTGTCTGTCTTCTTCTGCTTTTATGGTTCTGCCCCTAGGCACACCTAGAAATTTTTATTAAATATAGGACATTGTGTATAAAAATTATGAAGACTCTAGATGATCTTCTGGTTAAATTCCATAAGACAGGGTTCACTCTTCTGTTAGACACAGACAGAATATGAAATGCTTTAATGTAATCAAGGGCTGAATAGCGTTGACCATGACCTTGGATTGGAGTTTAGGTAAGGCTCAGTTAGTTTCTGTTTAAACTCCCATTCCTTGGGTATAGGCATCCAGTGTTTTCAACTGATAGAATGGTGTTTATTCTGGGGACACCTTCTGGTGAAGATTCCCCTTCCCTGTCTTGCAATTTTGGCAAATATCTTGAGAGGAAAACCACCTGTGCCTGAGGCATTAATTTTCTCTCTGCAGACTCTCAAACTGCTGAAAGCCCTTCTGGTTTCTCACTAGCCTCAGAAAATTTTATGTTCTGTGCACAATATCATCAATAACCCCAGTAAAAGGTGTCTTTATGTTGTCACTCATCTCTTTGAAGCTCTCCTTTTCCCCAGATATTTACCCCTCTACTTCTCATTTTTTTTGTAGCTCTAATACTATTAGTTACGTAACTTTTAAAATTTATCTAGAATTTTTAGTTCTTAAACAGAGCACTGGCCTGCTGCAAGTTGTTGCCATCCTTTGAGCTTTCAATTTCAATTACTATTTTCTTTTCACAAGTTCTTTATTAGATCTATCTGGCCATTATTTATAGACTCTTGATTCTTCTTATCAAATTTCTCCTTTATTTTCTATGAACATTTTAACCATACTATTTTTTTTCCTGTTCTGTACCCAATAATTCCATAATCTGAAGTTCTTGGGGGTATAACTGTTACTTGTTACTCCACCTGACACTTACTGATGGGGGCTTGTTTCCTCTTGCAGTGGGTAAATATTGTTAGTGAGCCTATGCTTACCTGATTATGTTAAAACTTAATAGGCCTAAGCACTGAGGGGCTTATATTGAAGGTGTATTTTTCCAGAGAGGATTCATGGTGGCTTCTGTCACTTTAAGTTCCTGACTCACTGTCCCTTGGGCCATTCTAAATTCAACCCTCAGATCCAACTCAAGGCTAATGAACTGGCTTAATAATGGTCCCCAAAGATGTAAACATCCTAACCCTTAGAATCTGTGAATATGCTACCTTATGTGGCAAAAGTGACCTTGCAGATATGATTCAGTTGAGGAATGTGAGATGCAGAGAATCGTAAATAACCGGGTGGCCCTGAGAGAATCACAATAGTCCTATTAAAAGGGAGTCGGGAGACCAAAACGAAGAGATGATGATGCTGGCTTTTAAGGTGAAGAAAGTCATTAGGAGCGGTGCCTGGAAGCTGGCAGAGGCAAGTAATGAGTTCTTCTCTGCAGCCTCCAGAAGGAACACATTCTTGGTCTTAGTTTGATTTTTAGCCCCAAAAGACCCATTTTAGATTTTGGACTTCCAGAAATCTATGAGAATAACTTTGTGTTTTAAGCCACACAATTCATGGCAATTTCTTATGGTAGCAATAAACTAATACAGCTAGCTTGTGATTACAGATTTTCTAGGAGATTCCTAATTTTTTTCCCCAAGCAGAGGCCTGGGATGGACAGTCTTCTTGCCATTCTTCCTCCTATGGTCCTGGATGCCTACAGAAGTTTCATTCTAACACCTCAACTTGTGAGGGCCCAAGATTTTGTCTTCTATTCCCCTGTTACTGTTAAAACAATATTTAGGGGTTTTTTTGTTTCAGCAGATACTCCCAGGCAGCCTGGCAATCCCATGTTCACTTCTCTCTTGTGTTTTTAGTTGTGTCTTATCCAGAATTTCTAGGTATTCGTAGAAGGAGAGAGTCATATTCTAAGATAAATTGCTTTGTGCTGTTATTTCTTTTTAAACCTATAAAATGAACATTGTCATAGAAATTACATAATAGAGTTGAAACATTCAATAAATATTTCAGTGATGATACAGATCATTATGATAACTTACAGCTGATCCAAGCAAACTGAATTAACCATTTTTTCCTTTGCTTCCTTACCAATTTATACAAATATATAACTATTTTGTGACAATATATGACACACTCTGACAAGCATTGCATTAAATACTATATTTTGTATGCACTGTTTTCAAATTGGTCTGGCTTCGTTAGGAACCAAAAACTTAATTGAAACTATTATTTGAGGTATGTCTATTTCAGGTTTCTACCTTTCAAAAATATCTGAAGCAATTGCTTCCTTAATTTGAGACTTTAGAACACAAGAACAAAAGATTGATTTAGAAGGATGGAACCTGCATTTTATTTGTTTCCTTTCACAGTATAGTTTTTTTTAACATCTTTATTGGAGTATAATTGCTTTACAATTGTCTGTTACTTTCTGCTTTATAACGAAGTGAATCAGTTATACATATACATATGTCCCCATATCTCTTCCATCTTGCGTCTCCCTCCCTCCCACCCTCCCTATCCCAACCCCTTTAGGTGGTCACAAAGCACCGAGCTGATCTCCCAGTGTTATGCGGCTTCTTCCCACTACCTATCTATTTTACATTTGGTAGTGCATATATGTCTATGCCACTCTCTCACTTTGTCCCAGCTTACCCTTACCCCTCCCCATATCCTCAAATCCATTCTCTAGTAGGTCTGTGTCTTTATTCCCATCTTGCCCCTAGGTTACTCATGAACTTTTTATTTTTGATTCCATATATATGTGTTAGCATACTGTATTTGTTTTTCTCTTTCTGACTTACTTCACTCTGTATGACAGACTCCTAGGTCTACCCTCCTCAGTACAAATAACTCAATTTCGTTTCTTTTAATGGTTGAGTAATAATCCATTGTATATATGTGCCACATCTTCTCTATCCATTCATCTGTCAATGGACATTTAGGTTGCTTCCATGTCCTGGCTATTGTAAATAGAGCTGCAATGAACATTTTGGTACATGACTCTTGAATTATGGTTTTCTCAGGGTATATGCCCAGTAGTGGGATTGCTGGGTTGTATGTTAGTTCTATTTTTAGTTTTTTAAGGAACCTCCATACTGTTCTCCATAGTGGCTGTATCAATTTACATTCCCACCAACAGTGCAAGAGGGTTCCCTTTTTTCCACACCCTCTCCAGCATTTATTCTTTGTAGATTTTTTGATGATGGCCATTCTGACCAGTGTGAGATGATATCTCATTGTAGTTTTGATTTGCATTTCTCTAATGATTAATGAAGTTGAGCATTCTTTCATGTGTTTGTTGGCAGTCTGTATATCTTCTTCGGAGAAATGTCTATTTAGGTCTTCTGCCCATTTTTGGATTGGGTTGTTTGTTTTTTTGATATTGAGCTTCATGAGCTGTTTGTAAATTTTGGAGATTAATCCTTTGTCAGTTGCTTCATTTGCAAATATTTTCTCCGATTCTGGGGGTTTTTTTATGTCTGGTTTATGGTTCCCTTTGCTCTGCAAAGGCTTTTAAGTTTCATTAGGTCCCATTTGTTTATTTTTGTTTTTATTTCCATTTCTCTAGGAGGTGACTCAAAAAGGATCTTGTTGTGCTTTATGTCATAGTGTTCTGCCTATGTTTTCCTCTAAAAGTTTGATAGTATCCAGCCTTACATTTGGGCTTTAATCCATTTTGCGTGTACTTTTGTATATGGTGTTAGGGAGTGTTCTAATTTCATTCTTTTACATGTAGCTGTCCAGTTTTCCAAGTACCACTTATTGAAGAGGCTGTCTTTTCTCCACTGTATATTCTTGCCTCCTTTCTCAAAGATAAGGTGACCATATGTGCGTGGGTTTATCTCTGGGCTTTCTATCCTGTTCCATTGATCTATATTTCTGTTTTTGTGCCAGTACCATACTGTTTTGGTTACTGTAGCTTTTGTAGTATAGTCTGAAGTCCGGGAGCCTGATTCCTCCATCTCCGTTCTTCTTTCTGAAGATTGCTTTGGCTATTCGGGGTCTTTTGTGTCTCCATACAAATTGTGCAATATTTTGTTCTAGTTGTGTGAAAAATGCCATTGGTAGTTTGATAGGGATTGCGTTGAATCTGTAGATTGCTTTGGGTAGTATAGTTATTTTCACCATGTTGATTCTTCCAATCTAAGAACATGGTATATCTCTCCATCTGTTTGTATCATCTTTAATTTCTTTCATCAGTGTCTTATAATTTTCTGCATACAGGTCTTTTGTCTCCTTAGGTAGGTTTATTCCTAGGTATTTTATTCTTTTTGTTGCAGTGGTAAATGGAAGTGTTTTCTTAATTTCACTTTCAGATTTTTCATCATTAGTGTATAGGAATGCAAGAGATTTTTCTGCATTAATTTTGTATCCTGCTACTTTACCAAATTCATTGATTAGCTCTAGTAGTTTTCTGGCAGCATCTTTAGGATTCTCTATGTGTAGTGTCATGTCATCTGCAAACAGTGATAGCTTTATTTCTTCTTTTCCAATTTGGATTCCTTTTATTTCTTCTTCTTCTCTAATTGCTGTGGCTAAAATTTCCAAAACTATGTTGAATAATAGGGGTGAGAGTGGACATCCTTGTCTTGTTCCTGATCTTAGAGGAAATGGTTTCTGTTTTTCATCATTGAGAACGATGTTGTCTGTGGGTTTGTCATATATGGTCTTTATTATGTTGATGTAAGTTCTCTCTATGCCTACTTTCTGGAGGGTTTTTATCATAAATGGGTGTTGAATTTTGTGGAAAGCTTTCTCTGCATCTATTGATATGATCATATGGTTTTTCTCCTTCAATTTGTTAATATGTTGCATCACATTGATCGATTTGTATATATTGAAGAATCCTTGCATTCCTGGGTAAACCCCACTTGATTATGATGTATGATCCTTCTAATGTGCTGTTGGACTCTGTTAGTATTTTGTTGAGGATTTTTGCATCTATGTTCATCAGTGATATTGGCCTGTAGTTTTCTTTCTTTGTGACATCCTTTTCTGGTTTTGGTATCAGGATGATGGTGGCCTCATAGAATGAGTTTGGGAGTGTTCCTCCCTCTGCTATATTTTGCAAGAGTTTGAGAAGGACAGGTGTTAGCTCTTCTCTAAATGTTTGATACAGTTAGCCTGTGAAGGCTTCTGGTCCTGGACTTTTGGTTGTTGGAAGATTTTTAATCACAGTTTCAATTTCAGTGCTTGTGATTTGTCTGTTCATATTTTCTATTTCTTCCTGATTAAGTCTTGGCAGGTTGTGCATTTCTAAGAATTTGTCCATTTCTTCCAGGTTGTCCATTTTATTGGCATAGAGTTGCTCGTAGAAATCTCTCAAGATCATTTGTATTGCTGCAGTGTCGTTATTTCTCCTTTTTCATTTCTAATTCTATTGATTTGAGTCTTCTCCCATTTTTTCTTGATGAGTCTGGCTAATGGTTTATCAATTTTGTTTATCTTAAAGAACCAGCTTTTGGTTTTATTGATCTTTGCTATCGTTTCCTTCATTGCTTTTTCATTTACTTCTGATGTTATCTTTATGACTTCTTTTCTTCTGCTAACTTTGGGGGTATTTTTGTTCTTCTTTCTCTAATTGCTTTAGGTGTAAGGTTAGGTTGTTTGAGATTTTTTGTTTCTTAAGTTAGGATTGTATTGCTCTAAACTTCCCTCTTAGAACTGCTTTTGCTGCATCCCATAGGTTTTGGGTCATCGTGTTTTCATTGTCATTTGTTTCTAGGTATGTTTTGATTTTTTCAGTGATCTCTTGGTTATTAAGTAGTGTATTATTTTAGCCTTCATGTGTTTGTATTTTTTACAGATTTTTTTCCTGTAATTAATACCTAGTCTCATAGTGTTATGGTCATAAAAGATACTTAATATGATTTCAGTTTTCTTAAATTTACCAAGGCTTGATTTGTAACCCAAATATGATCTATCCTGGAGAATGTTCCATGAGAACTTGAGAATAATGTGTATTCTGTTGTTTTTGGATGGAATGTCCTATAAATATCAATTAAGTCCATCTTGTTTAATGTATTATTTAAAGCTTGTGTTTCCTTATTTATTTTCATTTTGGATGATCTGTCCATTGGTGAAAGTGGGGTGTAAAAGTTCCCTACTATGATTGTGTTACTGTCAATTTCCCCTTTTATGGCTGTTAGCGTTTACCTCATATATTTTGGTGCTCCTATGTAGGGTGCATAAATATTTACAATTGTTATATCTTCTTCTTGAGTTGATCCCTTGATCATTATGTAGTGTCCTTCTTTGTCTCTTGTAATAGTCTTAGTTTAAAGTCTCTTTTGTCTGATATGAGAATTGCTACTCCAAGTTTCTTTTGATTTCCATTTACATGGAATATCTTTTTCCATCCCCTCACTTTCAGTCTATATGTGTCCCTAGGTCTGAAGTGGGTCTCTTGTAGACAGCATATATACTAGTCTTGTTTTTGTATCCATTCAGCCAGTCTATGTCTTTTGGTTGGAGCATTTAATCCATTTTCATTTAAGGTAATTATCAATATGTATGTTCCTATTCCCATTTTCTTAACTGTTTTGGGTTTGTTATTGTAGGTCTTTTCCTTCTCTTGTGTTTCCCACTTGGAGAAGTTCCTTTAGCATTTGTTGTGAAGCTGATTTGGTTGTGCTGAATTCTCTTAACTTTTGCTCTTCTGTAAATGTTTTAATTTCTCCGTGAAATCTGAATGAGATCCTCGCTGGGTAGACTAATCTTGGTTGTAGGTTTTTCCCCTTCATCACTTTAATTATGTCCCACCACTCCCTTCTGGCTTGCAGAGTTACTGCTGAAAGGTCAGCTGTTAACACAGAAGGGAATCCCCATAAGTTTATTTGTTGTTTTTCCCTTGCTGCTTTTAATATTTTTTCTTTGTATTTAATTTTTGATAGTTTGATTAATATGTGTTTTGGCATGTTTCTCCTTGGATTTATCCTGTATGGGACTCTCTGTGCTTCCTGGACTTGATTAACTATTTCCTTTCCCATGTTAGGCAAGTTTTCAAATGTAAGCTCTTCAAATATTTTCTCAGTCCCTTTTTCTCTTCTTCTGGAACCCCTATAATTCAAATGTTGGTGCGTTTAATGTTTTCCCAGAGGTCTCTGAGACTGTCCTCACTTCTTTTCATTCTTTTTTCTTCATTCTGCTCTGCAGTAGTTATTTCCACTCTTTTATCTTCCAGGTCACTTATCTGTTCTTCTGCCTCAGCTATTCTGCTATTGATCCCTTCTAGAGAATTTGTAATTTCATTTATTGTGTTGTTCATCACTGTTTGCTCTTTAGTTCTTCTAGGTCCTTGTTTCTTGTATTTCCTCCATTCTATTTCCAAGATTTTGGATCATCTTTACTCTCATTATCCTGAATTCTTTTTCAGGTAGACTGCCTATTTCCTCTTCATTTGTTAAGTCTGGTGGGTTTTTGCCTTGCTCCTTCATCTGCTGTGAATTTCTCTGTCTTCTCATTTTGATTAACTTACTGTGTTTGGGATTTCCTTTTTGCAGGCTGCAGGTTTGTAGTTCCCGTTGTTTTTGGTATCTGTCCCCAGTGGCTAAGGTTGGTTCAGTGGGTTGTGTAGGCTTCCTGGTGGAGGGGACTAGTGCCTGTGTTCTGGTGGATGAGGCTGGATCTTGTCTTTCTGGTGGGCAGGTCCGTGTCTGGTGGTGTGTTTTTGGGTGTCTGTGGCCTTATTATGATTTTAGGCAGCCTCTCTGCTAATGGGTGGGGTTGTGTTCCTGTCTTGGTAGTTGTTTCGCATAGGGTATCCAGCACTGTAGCTTGCTGGTCGTTGAGTGGAGCTGGGTGTTGGTGTTGAGATGGAGATCTCTTGGACATTTTCGCTGTTTGATATTATGTGGAGCTGGGAGGTCTCTTGTGGATGACTGTCCTGAACTTCGCTCTCCCACCTCAGAGGCACAGCCCTGATGCCTGGCTGGAGCCCCAAGAGCCTCTCCTCCACATGGCTCAGAATAAAAGGCAGAAAAAAACAAAGAAGAAGGTAAAATAAAATAAAGTAAAATAAAATAAAGTTATTAAAATAAAAAATAATTATTAAAAAATTTTTAAGTAATAAAAATAAAAAGAAGAGCTCAACCAAACCAAAAAACAAATCCACCAGTGATAACAAGTGCTATAAACTATACTAAAAAAATAAAAAAACAAAAGAACTCTAGGACAAATGGTAAAAGCAAAACTATACAGACAAAATCACACACAGAAGCATACACATACACACTGACAAAAAGAGAAAAAGGAACAAAAAAATGTCATTGCTCCCAAAGTCCACCTCCTCAATTGGGGATGATTTGTTGTCTATTCAGGTATTCCACAGATGCAGGGTACATCAGGTTGACTGTACAGATTTAATCCGCTGCTCCTGAGGCTGCTAGGAGAGATTTCATTTTCTGTTCTTTGTTCGCACAGCTCCAGGGGTTCAGCTTTGGATTTGGCTCCGCCTCTGCATGTAGGTCGCCTGAGGGCGTCTGTTCTTCGCTCAGACAGGATGGGGTTAAAGGAGCCGCTGATTCAGGCGCTCTGGCTCACTCAGGCTGGGGGGCGGGAGGGGTACGGATGCAGGACGAGCCTGTGGTGGCAGAGGCCGGCGTGACGTTGCACCAGCCTGAGGCGCGCCATGTGTTCTCCCAGGGAAGTTGTCCCTGGATCGTGGGACCCTGGCAGTGGCGGGCTGCACAGGCTCCCGGGAGGGGCTGTGTGGAGAGTGACCGGTGCTCACACACAGGCTTGTGGTGGCAGCAGCAGCCTTAACGTCTCATGCCCGTCTCTGGGGTCCGTGCTGATAGCCGCGGCTCCCCCAGTCGCTGGAGCTCCTTTAAGTGGTGCTCTTAATCCCCTCTCCTCGTGCACCAGGAAACAGAGGGAAGAAAACTAGAAATCTGAAGGCAGAGAGATGAATCAGGGACCTGTGGAGAATGACTAATTTCTATTAGAGCGTAGAGCGTAATTTCTGTTAGAGCACCTATTAGGGCATAGGTTTGATGCTGAATTTATTTTTAACTTGCTAATATTTTACTTTTTTCACATTTATCATGAATATTCTTTTTTATTCAAGTATAGTTGACTTACAGTGTTGTGTTTCTGGTGTACAGCAAAATGATTCAGTTATACATACATATATTTTTCAGATTCTTTTCCCTTGTAGGTTATTACAAAATACTGAGTATAGTTCCCTGTTCTATACAGTAGGCCCTTGTTGGTTATCTATTTTATATATAGTAGTGTGTTTATGTTAATCCTAAACTCCTAATTTATCCCTCCCTTACCCTTTCCCCTTCAGTAACCATAAATTTTTCTATGTCTGTGGGTCTATTTCTGTTTTGTATATAAGTTCGTTTGTATTATTTTTTTTAGATGACACTGAATTTTAAGAACAAAGGAGCCTTCTGTAATTCTCTAAAACAAAAATGATACTTGGTGTTCTTTCTGAAAAGAGAATTCTAGAGTAAACGATGGCAGTGGGATAGCAAAAATTGAATTTCTTACATTTGGGGAGATCCTGGCTTGTAAGGACAATGTGACTAGCTACTGAATATCTTACGAGGGTTGAGGCCACCCATGATTAGAAATGCTGCTTCTGTTCCTGTCCTGTATTGCCACCATACGTTTGGTATGTTTGTGTATTCTTGGTTAAACAAATTGGAAATTTAATCTTATGGTAATGTTTGGTCCATGAGAAGAGCTGCAGAGATTTATCTAGCATTCTATACAATTACATTAGCTATAATTACATAAAGAATAGCATCTGGCTACTATAAATTATAGTTCTGTATTTTTCTACTATGGAATTGACTTCAAGTCTCCTTTGAAAATAATTGATAAAACCCTAAGCAGTGTGGGTAAATGAATTTTAACTTTTCTGATGTGGTGGTTTTATTTTCTATTGCTTTTCAGATATCGCTGTGTAACTCAGGGCTAATATTTGCATCTCATGCTGTATCGTTTCTGTTTCAAATAATATATGTGGACCTCAAACTAAATTTTGCAGCTGGAAAGTCCATGACCAAACAAGACTTAGGCGTGGCTGCATCTGGGTGCTCAGATGAGGTTGCCCAGCAATTCCCTCCTCTTCCTCTCTCCCTCCATTTGTTTCCTTCCTCTCTGGCTTCTCGCTCCTCTTTTCCTGATTCCCTCCCTCTTTGTCTTTTCTTTTTCTCAGTATGGACTTTGTTTTTATGAGCTCCTTTTTCCCAGAAAGCAGGAATGATAGTGACCAGAAACTCAAGATTTAGATGGTACCTAGAGCTCTTGACTCCAGAACAAGACTGATGCTCTCTCTTTAGTTACCTACATGACAAGCCTTAGAGATGATCTAACGGGGCCACAGTGGTCTGATCAGCATGGTCAGATGCGTGAAGTACTCTTTGGCTAATCCCAGGATGAATAACCTGTGGAAAGGTGAGAGGCAAAGTCAACCACACTGAAACTACAAGGAAGGTGTTCGCCACAGCCAAGGGAAGATCTTTTATAAGAAGATAGTCATGATAGATCACAAATAAGATACACAATTCTGTGCATCCCATACTTTTCTGTGCTGAAGTAGCTTTTATATCAGGGCCTTAAATAATGCAGAGTTTTCAACATCTTGGTCTGTATTTGTTTCAAGTTCAGACTTTAAATGCTGTCTCTAATACTCTCATTATTTTCACTAATATTAGCTCTATAAATATGTCTCTGACTGAGTAGAAGGTAAGAAGGGCATTTCTCCTCTAAAGTATTTTGCAGAAATATCTGCTGATAATTATTGAGTGACATCTCGCGCTTCCCGTTTGTGGGAGGTGAAGTTTGCTGGATGGTTCTCTAGCTAAGTAGTTTTTGGCCATCAATTAAAGGTAGGAGCAGCTTGAGGACTGGTGGGCTCTTTGCCATCAATTGATCTGAGGCAAATTGTAATCTTCCCAAGTAGAGTTTGGCTTTCTGCATAATCTCATTCAAATTGTATGCCTTTGTCTTACCTCCATTTAGAGACATTTTTAATTAGTATTAGTCCCAGTAATTACTGGCAGTTCTTTTACGATTTATTTCTATTGCTTATAAAGTGCGTCATTCAGTACCACCACAGTTCAGTCTCTCAATTCTGAGGGTGGGCAGAAATAAGCATCTCTGTGCATGAGCAGCGTTATCATGGGGGAATTGCTAATTTCTGATTGGTCACATTCAATTTTGGTTCAGAATTCAATCAGCGATATACATTCATAAGTTGTAAATTTTGATAACCTTTTAAAAATAAAGTTTAATTCTTATGATGTATGCAGTGATTCTTACTTTGAATAGCCAACAAAGTTAGATTCTGAAATAGTCTTTCCTCTCTTAAGCTCACTGCGAAATACGTGCACAACGTGTGTGTGAATCAGTGGATACATGCAGTTGAGGGTTGAGACAAGTGGTCCCACTGAGGTAGTGGGAGTGAAGTGGGGTGAAGGGGGAGTCCTATCGTTGCCGCTGGCTCACCGTGTTGCCCCCTCAGCCTCTCTGTTCAGCTGCTCATCAGTGCATGGGTGTAAGATCCAGTCCTTTTCAGAAAAGGATTACTTTTGTAGTAAGCCAAACTATCTTACTACTTATCGTTTCATGCCTTCTGTTCTGTGGACTACAGTAGCGCTTGTAATTCTAATACTATTGGACTTTTTATTCATGAAAAATATAATTTTGCTTATATGTTTTTGATTCTATATTATTTGATATAATTCATATGGTACATAAAAATGTAAAGGAAGCATAAATCTCCTTTTCAGGTTATCTTGAGAAAACTACCTTTAAGATTATGATGAGGATTTTTTCTCCTTCTTTTCTTTCCTTCCTTCCTTCCCATAGTTTTACATAAATGGGGTGATAAATGCTGATTTTTGTCATTATCTGAAAATATCATGAACCTATTCAGTTCATCTACTAAACTTTTTTATGATAAAAATGTTTCATAGATTTGGTAAGTTATTTGTGTTGTGATCAAATGTCATTTATTAATCTTTTGAAGCAACTGCTATCTATTTCAGTAATTTTGTTTTCCCAAGAGTCCCCTGCTGTAGATTGTCTCTACATCTCTCTATTTTCCTCCTCTCAAGCTGAGTTTGTGCGTGACACAAAGGAAAATGACCTGAGGCTCAGGTAAACAGTTTGGTCAGTCATGCTAGTGCTGCTAGTAAGCCCAGCAGAATCTACGTCTTGGGGTTGGCTGCCTGTTGGACAGTACCAGCTGCATTAGCAAGCATTCTGTTCTGTCAGTCTCCTCTCAAGGCATCTGACACAGGCCCCTTTGCTTCCCTTCCCATCAGCTATAAAGTCCTGCATTCTCCCAGGTTTATTATATAGAGAACTCAACTTACTTCCTATTTGCTCTGAAGGTCCCTGAAGACCAGAATTCTTCCCAGAGTGTTCATGTAGGCCAGCTCTGCCCTTCCTCCCTGGAATCCTCAGAGTTTACAGGACAAGTTCTTTCCAGGAAACTCTTGCTGATCACCCCAGATCTCGCTTGCACTGGGGTCCACACTCTCCTGCAGCACAGAGGTGGGAAAGTTCGACCTCTGTGTCTGGATCCTGGACCCTGCACCCTCCCTCCAAGCCATACTCAATTTCCAACTCCAGCAACTGTCTGCTGTAGTAGAAGCAATCCACTGGAGTTGTCCTGAGAGGGTGGCTGGGCTTCAAGTCTCCAAAATTCCCAGAATGTCCCTGCAACCAAATACAGGGGCGTTTTCTTGTTTAATCTTTACAACAACTCTATGAGAAAACATTTTTATCATCACTAATTTAGTTAGTTGTTTATGAATCTCCTCCTTCAGAACTTTGAACTCAAAAAAAAATGCTGAAGGAAACAAGAAAGAATAGCAGTGATAGAAGATATTTCTTCGTTTGGAAGCTGAGTTGAAGTGCCACGATGATGTAATTTCATTAGAAGGTAAAAACCTAATGTCCAGTGTCTACTTCCCAAATGATGAGAAAACGTGAAGTTTCAAAGTTGTTTATGGAACTCTGATCTGTTGACGTGCTCTAGCTAGAAGGCTTCTTTCTTTCTTGCATTTTCCTTCAATAGTCTCTCTCCTAAAAGTAGGAATGTGCTATCATTCTGTTCTGGATACCCTAATACATCAAAAAATTCTTTCCTACTGAGTTTCCATAGTGCTATATAATAATTCTCAATACGCAACTGGAAGCAGCTGCTACTGTCAGAGTCTGGGTTTGGCATTAGACTCTGATGTCCTTGAGGTCTGGTCTCTCAGTCATTCAGCTCACTTGAGTATCAGTTTCGTAAATGGTGAGGGTAGACCTGTACGTCCCAGTTTTACTATGAAGATGAAATGAGAGTCCATATATGAAATCATTTTGAAAACTAGACTTCTTTGGCTGAAGAACACATATAACCCTTCCATTCCTTATAGACTTTCTCCTGCCTCTCCAGGCTTTAGTGCTACTTTGTATTACATTATATGGCTTTGTCTCCTCCAATAGACTTTGAGGTTCTCTTGGGCAGGGAATGTATCTTACTGTTTCCTAAGAGCCTAAAACTATGCTTGCTTACAAAATGAATGAGTGGATGAGTGATTGAAATTAGTTATGTCATGCTTCTGCCAAAACTCCTCCAGTGACCTGAACTGCACTTAGAAAAACAGCCCAACCTCCCAGTTGTGGTCTACAGTGCACCTGGTAACCAGGACACGGCTTATTTTTCCAGCCACTTCTTGGCCCACATCACTCTACACCAACTCCTATTCTTTGACCACACCAAGCAGAATACCAATCTGTTTACTTATGTGGAAGTTGTATACATTATATACAAATCTTTCCTCCTGAACATCCCAGAATGCTGATCTGTGGCTCAAACGAAATCAGCTCCAGGCAGCATACAACCATGTCATGAGTTTTGAAATGTGCTTTTGGCAACAGAGATTCATTTCATGCTTTAAGACCAAGGAAGCACAATATCACCCAAATCTTCCCTGGAAATGTTGGTTTCTTATGTATAAAATGAATAGATGATCTCCAAAAGGCCTTTTTGAGTCCACGATTCAAATTCATTTTTGAAGGATAATAATGCTTTATCTCTCCTTACTGATTAATTCCAGGCAGTATGGAGCTAAGGGCTAATAAGATTATACAGTGAGTTAATTATACAGGCCATTTCTTTTTAGTTGACTGAGGCAACCACAGTGCCTTGCATTTAACCTCACAATTATAATGAAGCTCATCTTATCATATTCTCCATCTTTAGGGGAACTTCAAGGCTCGGGGAAATCAATAATAAAGAGCTTATCCACAACTAATCTCCTCCCTGGTAGTGAAAATACATACGCCAGCTGGGAGAGTGAGTTTCTTTAATGCTCAACAGTGTCCTCACAGATGTAACTTTTCTTTTTCATGATCTGGTACCCATCATGGGGCTCTGACTTTTAACCGACTTTGCTTTCTTCCATGCCATCAGCACTTGGCCATTTTCTTTCCTCTTTTCTTCTGTAAATATTGGATCAGTCTTGGGTCAGTCTTGTGCATTATGGCCTTCTGAAGTGCCTGCTTGATCATTCACAGAAGCTCTAGATAAGCGCCCATCTCAGTCTTAAACTTCGTCTTGCCTGGAATGACTAGGGTGTTTTGTTTTTATTCTCTTACGGATATCATAGCACAAAGAAGCTTGACTTGGGGTAACAAAGATCTGAGTTTCATTGACGATTTCTGTGACCTTGAGCAGCTAACTTAATTTTCCTGAATCTCATTTTCCAATTTAAAAAGTCTTATAGGTAGTTACGAAAACGAGTATTCTGTTCCCTTTCTAGCACCTGGTAAGGACACAATGATTTCAGGTTCCCCGTTTCTTAGTCCCTCTCCCACCCTCCTTTTTTAAATTATGAATTCTCAGGCTTCATTTTATCACTTTGAACTTTGACCATGCTTTGCATTTCTTTTTTCCAAATAGATTATCCCAATTCAAATAATATTTCTATAATTAAAAATCTTTAAGCTATTTCTAAATCTGAAGATGAAGTATACAATAAAAGGGACATTTTATTTAAAAAAAACAAATTGCTATTTATTATATATTCCCAACCCTAACCACCACTTGTCAATATTTTGGGGTTAAGCTATTGTTTATTCCTGTTTTAAAAAAAATAAGTTTGAGGAGGATTGACTAAAAGTTTGCTCTCAGTCAAAATGAAACAGCTGTGATCTACCAAGAGGGAATCTAATAGACGGTTAAGAGCAGAGATGCTAGTGCGGAATGAGTAGTGTCTAAATCCCGGTTCTATCGCTTTTTTGGTATGACCTTGGAAAAGTTACCTAACCACTGGGCCTCAGTTTCCTCATCTGTCAAGTGGGAATAAAAAATAGTAATTCATAGAATTATCATGAGCATGCAATGTGTGCATATATGTAATACACACACACCTAGAAGAGTCCTAGAATGTAGTAAGCACCATATAAGTGTTAACTGTTTTCATCATCAGCATTATTCCTATTACTCTTTCTAGTTTACTATGCCCACTGTAATTGATAAAATAGTGTATTAAACAACATAGAAAGTTTATTTCTGGTTCACATAAAAATCCAAGCCGGTAGGTAGTCAGGGGAAGAGACCTCTCTGCTCTAGGATGTTGTCCAAAGACCCAGATTTCATCTCTTTGACTGATCTCCTATTACCTACGGCAGGGTCCAGTAAGCTTTATCTGTAAAGGGCTAATGGTAAATAGCTTAGTCTTTGTAGATCCTGTGTTTTTTGTTGCAGTTACTCTACTCTGCTGTTGCCATGATGATATATAAATGAATAGGTGTGGCTGTGTTGTTGAGCACCCTGACCCAGCATGATGCTGTCATTGATATGATGAGTGCTGTCTTCGTGCTGCCACAGCCATTCCAGCCTATGGGAACAGGAAAGGAAGAAGCAGAGGGCAACATCCTCCTTTTAAGGGAATCAGCTAAAACTTGCATACTTCAGTTGTCACTGATGTCCCATGGGTTAGAACGTAGCCACATGACCATCCCTGGCTACAAAGGAAGCTGGAGTGTGTGGCTTGATTGCCATAGTCACAGCTGAAAGCGGGGGAAGATTGTAGTACGGGAGCAGAAAGAAAGAATGGATATTGGGAGACAATTATTTCTCCTATAAGTTGGACTATAAATGTTATAGTGGAAATAAATATTTCCTTGGAGAAAAAAATAATGAGCAGTATGGTTCTTTATAGAGTATAATATATATAAAGCATGTTCTTATCCCTTTTGAAATTTGATATTTTCAACTATTCTCTAAAATAAGCGAGTCTTATTATTCTCAGTATCTGAGATAATATTAAACCTCAGAAAAGTTGAGTTTTCTCAAGGTCACATTGCTACTTGTTGAGTCATGGCTTCAGCTACAAACTTCATGTCCTTCCTGCTTCATCTAAACTTCTTTAAAAGCTTAAACTCTTTTGTTGATTATTATTGGGACGTTACCAGCCCCTGCTACTCTGTGATGAAACAGGAACAATCATGGACAGGAAAGATATTGGATGTTTTAGTTTTCTATTGCTGTTATAACAAATCACAACAATCTTAGTGGCTTCATTATACAAACTTGGCACCTTACTGTTCTGTAGGGCAGGAGTTCAATGCAGATCTCACTCAACTAAAATCAAGATGTTGCCTGGGCTGCATTCCTTTCTAAGCGCTCTACAGGAGAATCCCTTTACTTGCCTTTTTCATTTTCTAGATGTGGCCTGCATTCTTGACTTGCGATCCCTTTCTTCTACTTTCAAAGCTAGCAATGGCAGATGATTGAGACCTTCTCCTGTAACATCTTTCTGATCAATTCAGATGGGAAAAGTTATGGACTTTTAAGAACTCATGTGAAAGATTGGGCCCATCAGATAATCCAGGATAAATTTACCATCTCAGGCCCATACCCTTAATCACATTCTCATAATGCCTTTGCCGTGCAAAATAGTATGGTCTTTCATGGGTTCCAGGGATTGAGGTGTATGCATATTTGAGGGCCATTATTCTCACCAATTTGGACAAACTTTTCTTTCCACGTTATTTTCTTCACATCTTAATAATTGCATCCTAAAAATTGATAAGACGAATTATAATATGTGGTTCACATATTTTGAAAAATTCTGAAAGAACAGGTAGAGTAATAAGACAGTCATCATTAGGGTATGATATTAGCATAAAAAAACTAGAAAGGAAAAGAAAATCGGTAGCCTGATGTAGACTCAGATGTAGTTATAAACTTCAGCGTAACTTTATATTACCCATCACCAAACATTAATGAATCAAAGCTTTTCTTTGGCTGAAGTGTATTTTGCCTTATGAATGTAAAACTTGTGTTTTTCTTGTGGATATCGGATCAAAAATAGAGTTGCAAAAACTACAACTGCAGACCTATCTCTCATTTTTCCATCCAAACTGTGAACACTCTCTTTAGGCCAAAGCCAATTTTTCTGTTTCTGGGTACCTCCAAGCTCCTAGTCTATGCCCTCAGTCCCCAGCATGGCGCCAACTGCATGCTTTCTTCCTAAAATTGAAATTTCATATAAATCTCTCTGGTATATAGACTGTAACCCGTGCCTTCATGTTACATATGTTTACTACACCAGGACCTGCAATCACAGCAAAAATCCTGATAGTTATCATAGTGTAACAAATCTGGATTTTAGCTGTAAATTTGATAAAATAATAATTTTGGGTCACTGATTATAATACCAGTAATAAAACCTGTTTGGCTGAGCGGAACAACAAATACAAACATTTATCAACCCTTCAAGGGTGAGCATACAGGAGCACTGGATTTGGTATTTGTGCAGAGGATAAATCCCCAGACACCATCCAGTTGAGCTAATTCACCACAAAGGAAAAAAAAAAAATCTTAAAATGCCTTTCTCATAGGAATAGCTCAACATTCTTTTCTGTATTCTATTGGCCTGTAAATCCTCTACAGGAAAAAAAAATTACCTCGGGATGCTATAGTCATGAATTCTTCATCTGAAAGAATGCCTTCAGTTAGAATATCCTTGGCACCAGTTACTATTACCACAAAATAGTTGAGAACCAGATTCCTTTCAAATAAGGTAACAGAATAACATCCCAGTTTACAGCCTGTGATTTCTCAAGGATCTGTATTCACCTGAAGGTAACATTTGAATTCCTGTACTAGAAGTGTGTGGCACGTACAACTGTATAGTCCTAAAGGTCTAGATTCGAGGACTTAAAAATATGCAGAGCTGGAAATGATCTTAGACATTGTAGTCAAGTGTCCCTAAGTCCAGCCGTACCTCACAATCTATGTGGAAGAATTTAAAAAACATGGATTCTTGGGACCAACCAGAGAACCACTGAACCAGAATCTTTGGAAATGAGGCCAGTGGATTAAAATATGCAGCAAGGTCTGCAGATTACTGGTCAAAAACAGTTTCATCTACAACATTCCTGACAGTAGTTTATATGGTGTCTCCTTGTACATCTCCAGTGATGGGAACTCACTAGCTCCTGAAACAGCTGTTTGCATTTTCAGAACATACCAGTGCAGGATATTGTTTCTAGCATTCAGTATTCTGTCTTAATCTCTACTATGTGCTCATTTATATCACAGAAGTTAGGAAGCTAAAACCTGCCTTCCCAAGATTTCCTTGCAACTAAGGATCCAGATTTGACATAGATTTCACCAAATGTCCCTTCTGTGAGATTTGAAGAGAGAATGGAAGAAGAGGCTTCTTATCTCTAGCTTCTGGTTGTATGTGCTAGCCAACAAGAATGTGATTTTTCCAACAGAAGTCTCCAAAGTTCATTTTCTAGTCTTTTGGCTGTCAATAATTAGTGGGTTTAGGGGCATCTGACTGCAGTCTCTGGATTGCTGTTCTGGGTGTCAGTTATGCAGCTTGGCCGGTATTGATAGGCTGCTGTGCAGTGAGTGAATGCTGCACAGTGAGATGCAGGCCAGCATAACTCCAGTGGTGACCTCAGAGGTAGCAGCTTCTTTAGGGGGTCAGTTCTGTGCTGGTCTGGAGACTTTCCAAGAGGCTGACCTGGAGCCTGCTCCTTCAGCCTTCCAAAAGCAATGTCAGCACTTAATTTCTTGTGCTAAAGCCATTTCATTTTATAAGGAAACTAGAGCCCAGGGAGAGAACTGACTTGCTCAGAATTACACATCTTTATAGTAGAAGAGTTACGACAAGGATCCAAGCCTTCTCACTCCCATTCGAGTGCTTTTCTACTCAAGCCTGCATAGCTAAAGGAGAAAGAGTTCATGCGGGGCTCCAGTGTCACTTCATGGGTGTGAGTGATGTGTATGTATGTTTCTGTAGACATGCCCGGAGCATTTGTATGTATCAGAAAATGGGAGGAAGTGAGTTTGAGTGTGTGTGAGTGCACATCATTGTCTATACCTTTTATAGGTCAGTTACCTTCTGATATCTTCCTTTAATATAAAAGCCTTGTGGTGATAGAGCATTCAGTCCTCAACATCTTAGTATTATAAATTTATCAGATTGATATTTTTCCTATGCAGATACCAGGGTAGCAAAGGGTGTTGGGGATGCAGCTGGGATTTGACTCAGAAGGGATGCAAGAAAAAGATCAAGGAAAGATAGAGCTCCCAGTTTTGACCTCTAGCATCTACTTCATTGCTTCCCTTGACCTGTTTCAGTCTTCTCCAAGGCAAAATTGATAGATGAAACCAATCCTGTAATTATACCAGGTGCACCATAGTACTTTAATTTCAACAAAGGGTTAGTGCTCCTGGCAGGTAAGAAGAAATGTGTGCCTTAAGGTAGGAGGAACATGGATTAATAAAAGAAAGGAAAAAATCACAAAAAATGTTGGAAGAAAAATGGTTCAGTTAATACTCTTTGCAAGCATTTGCCCAGTACACTTTCATGAAGTATCTGTTATATGCAGGATACTGTCAGTAAAGATATCATATGAGCCCTTGTTCAATGCCTTGCAGAAATTGAAAGTTTCTGGTGGTTTTCTAAAATGTTTACTAACCCTAGACAAGAAAATCTGGCTGCCCAGCAAGAGCATTTCTAGGTGAACCCCTGATGACCCCTATTGATCACAGCTCTCCGTTCAGTTATTCAGTATAGAATTTGGCCTGAGATCAACAACAGAATACATCAGTGAACGATTTACCAAATATTTCTTCTACTTTTGTAAAAAATCAGGCAATTGTCTGCTCTCTATCTTTTCCTTTTCTAGTCCTCTGATTTTTAATGTTCCCTTTGAGTGGATCAATATACTAATTTGCAAGTTTTCTTAGTACCCTGATTTGTAGTTAAGGAACTAATAAAACACATTTATTGGGAACTTTGTGGTAGGATAGGCACTGAGGCTTCAACAGTGAACAGAGAGTACAATGCTTATGCTCAAAGTTTTGACCTTCTAAATGAGCAGTAATTAAGTACAATAAATTGTGATGTTACAACAAGGTAACCCAGCATGTCATGGATACCTAAAGCCAGATGGAAATCCTCCCAGAAACAGCGATAGAGTCACTGAAGCCAGACCTCATGTAGAGCAACCAGAACTCTTTTATATCCTTCTCACTTACTTTCCTTTTCAGTGTCCTTATTTCAGTGCTAGTTCTACCTTTCTCACTATCATCCTTTAAAGAAGACAGTAGTGAGGTAACAACTGAGAAGTTTTGATTATTTTTTCTTATCATCTAACCCTGCACTATCTTAATCAGTGGCCTATCAAATTTTTATCTCCTTGCTCTGAATATAGTTTACCTCTCCCCACATCCCTTTTTTTTGTTGCTTTAAGCATTTTTACAATAATTGCTCATTAGGGAATCTATTTTCCTTGACTCTTGCTACTGGTCTGAGCCATTCCTTTATAGTTGGGTGTTCTACAGATATTTTTTGAATATCAGTCATGTAGGGTCAGTCATTGTTCTAGGAACCACCAAGGAAGTAGCAGTGAACAAAACCAAGTCCCTGCCCTCCAGGAGCTGACCTATGGGGATAAAAGGTAAAAACAAAGTAAAAAATAAAAATATTACATGTTAGATGATATGATAGGAAGTGCTATGGAGATAAGCATGAGGGGAAGACTGAGTGTCAAGGGTGGAGGTGGCAATTTTAAAAAGAGAGCCAGGGAAGCTGACATTGGTTAGGTGACATTTGAGAATGACCTCAAGGAGGTGAAGTATTTTACTCACTCTCATTTTTATCCTTGTTTCTATGCTCTTTCTTTCATTGTTTATACCTAAACTAAAAAACAATTAAAAATCATTGTTTATTACAAAACCTTATTATAGAAAACAATAGAAAATACATACAAAGGAAAATTGGAAATACTTATATTCCCCTCCTATACCTAGGTGTGTGTGTGTGTGCATGTATGTGTCTGTGTGCACAGACATAAAAATGGGATCAAAATGTACTTCCCCTTTGGAACCTGTGCTTTTCACTGACATTATGCCATGGACATTTGTAACAACATTTTGAATAAGTAAATAATCCTCTATTGTTGGGCATTTAAAAATAACTCAGAGGAACAATCTTGTAACTAAATCTTTGAATATATCCATCACTAAACATTTTCCTACCAGAAATTTTTAGAATTGTTGAGACAAGTATATACAGTTGGCCCTTGAATAACATGGGTTCAAACTGTGTGGGTCCACTTATATGCGGATGTTTTTCAATAATACTACGGTACTACATGATCTGCAGTTGTTTGAATTTACTGTTGGGGAACAACATATCTAGGAACTTTGGAGACGGATGTTCTGACTAAGTTATACACGGATTTAAAAAAATTTTTTCTTTTCCAGTATGGTTTATTGCAGTATATTGAATATAGTTCCGTGTGCTATACAGTAGGACCTTGTTTATCCATTCTATAGATAATAGTTTGCATCTGCTCATCCCCAACTTCCACTCCATCCCTCCCCCACCCCCCTCCCCCTTGGCAACCACAAGTCTGTTCTCTATGTCTGTGAGTCTGAACTTATCTATGAAACAAACATTTGTGTCATATTTAATGTTCCACATATAAGTGATATAATGGTATTTGTCTTTCTCTGACTGACTTCACTTAGTATGATAATCTCTAGGTCCATCCAAGTAGGTGCAAATGGCATTATTTCATTCTTTTTTATGGCTGAGTAGTATTCCATTGTATATATGTACCACATCTTCTTTATCCATTCATCTATCAATGGTCATTTTGGATAAAGAAGTTATACACAGTGGGAGGGAGGGAGACGCAACAGGGAAGACATATGGGAACATATGTTTATGTATGACTGATTCACTTTGTTATAAAGCAGAAACTAACACACCATTGTAAAGCAATTATACCCCAATAAAGATGTTAAAAAAAAAAAAAAGAAAAAAAAAAGTTATACACAGACTTTTGACTACACAGAATGGAGGTGCTCCCAACGTCCACATTGTTCAAGCGTCAATTGTATTTTAGCCTCTGATACATACTTTTTAAATTGCTCTCCCTGAGATGAAAGAGCCCAAAGTTGGAGGATGGTGCTCAGACGTAGTTTCCGAGAAACATCAACATGTTGGGCTAGAGCTGCTATGGCCATATGGACTCCACTTCAAAGTGAAGGTGAGCCTTTAGGTGGGACAGGCAGCTGGAGGTTAAGGACACACTGTACATAGCTAAGGAGGCTCAGGCAAATACCTGGAGTTAGGGAAAGGCCAGCAGTTCCTTTAGTCGTGTCCTTTGTCTTCTTGTGGTCAGCGAGGCACACCTGCCTTCATGAGGGCATTTTCCAAGATTTTAGGATATAGAAATAATAATCTTTGTAGCCGATTTACATACTTATAGATGCATATTCCCGAAGGCCAAAACCTCCCTGTTCAATCACCTCACTTAAATCGTTAAGCCAATATAATTTCGAATATACTTAGCTTTATGATGTCTTTTAAAAGAAAATGATTTATTATTCTGAAATGCCTTTGCCATAAAGATGTGAGTAGACTGAAAGTCTTTAAGCCTCAAGAAGGACTTATTTAGAAAGTCTATAATAAGTAGTTCATATGGTTCTTGAAACTGCAAACCAAAACTATCCTGAAAAAGTGCCTTTCAGTAAAATAGTGTATGTCTCTTTTCTACTATCTTGCTGCCCAGTGAACAGAAAAAGGATGAGGCCTCAGTGCAGAGAATTTGCTGTCATGGTCACTACAGATGGATTTCTATTTGTGAGGACCTGACAAAGGAGGTCCTTTGTCAGTGAGGACTGACAAAGCAATATAAATGTCTTAAAAATGGCCTTCTGTAAGTGCCTTGAACAGGCACTTGCTAACAAAACCTAACTTCTAAGGGGTTTGGGGAATATAAATAAACTAATGTGTGTGAAGTGCCTAGCACATGGAAATACTCAAATATATTGGTTGTTATTACCATTGTTATGATGAAGTTGTCATTATTAAGATATGAATGTGAGCCAGTGTCAGCGATGATGTCTAAATTCAGCACAGACTCTTCTGATGACTCTTTTGCAATTATTTTTTCCCCTCTTGAATTTCCATCTCCTCGATAAGAAAATATGAGGGGTGGTCAAGATGGCCTCTGAAACACCTCCCAGCTTCAAATGTTGTCTTCCGTTAGCTCTACAATGTAAGAAATGTTTTATGGTGTTTTACATTCACTTTTTTAGATAAGCTTTATGTCATTTTAATTTGGGCCTGTTGGAGGTGAGTGATCCCTCTGTATTACTCTGTATTATTTATTTCTTCTTGACTGTGTATGTGCGTGTATTCATCGCCTGCTTCAGAGAGAAAGGGATGGAGTTATCTATAACCAACCACAAAATACCAATTTTCATCATAAAATATTGTGTGAAGAAGCTGCCATCTTGGATACAACAACTCCATGTTTTTTTCAGGAAATTAAAAAGACAAAAGATTTGGATGCAAAGTAGTAGGTAGCAAAGTTTGTGTGGAAGGTGAGACAGGGGCACTGAGAACAAGCGTTTTGAGCCCAAGGAGTTTTGTTTCAAGCTCCGATCCTTCTTCATCTAACAGTTCCCATTCCTGTAGCCTTGAGGAGTTTTAACCATCAGCTTCAGGAAGGCATAGGGTGTCTTGGTCATGATCTTTGAGGTGAGTGGGAGAATTTGAAACAAATGTTTTAGTGGAAAGTACTCCTTTGAGTTTTTTTTTTATCAGCACACAGTTGTTTGTCTTTGTTTTACTTTTACTTTTTTTTTTAAACGAGTGTGTGTGTGTGTGAATATATATATGAAAAGTACTATCTTCATTTTTCCTCCTTTCTCTGTATTTCATCAACAAATGTAGTGTTTTTAACCTGTGCATAGTCAACTCTATCAATTCCAAATTAGAAGAAATCCAAATAATAATGTTTTCAGATTTCTGGGTTAATATGAAGAAAATTAGTACAAACTGTATATCTTGATTTGCATAGAGAACCTCCAAAATATTCTACCATTCTCTAGTTTCTTCCTGAAATTTACTTCCTTAGGTAACAAAAACTTTTAGACTTTTCTAACGTCTGACTCTGAATGCAGATTCACCGGGGTTCAAACAGACACCACTTGGTAGATTTAAAATTTGGGATAAGTCACTTTTCTGTGCCTATTTCCTCATCTGTAAAATATGTGTCATTGTAGGGAATCACTGCATAGGGAACATGGTAAACACTTAATAAATGTTAGTTATTACTGTTACTTTATGCACAAGAGCAATCTTAACTGTATCTGAAGGTCCTGTTCTCCCATCAGGGACTATAAGTTTGCATTCTCATTTAACCACATGGCATATTAAATACAACCAGTATCTTAGACAATAGCTCCATGTTTTTTGTATTATTTAAAATACCTAAGTATTTAATGAGAGTATGCTGCTCAAAAATCTTAGTACAATGTTCATTAAATATTTACCCATTTAAAAAATTTGATCTCATTTGCATCTACGAGGTTCAAAAAAAGATGTTTCTAAGAACAATTATTTGAAATATGTATATTAGTAGATTAAAAATATAAAATTATAGCAGAATAGAATGTTCTTATGTGATTGAGTTTTGTCTGAAACCACCTTGAGAACTCCCTAAATGTACTTTTACTCCAATTACCTTCCTTACTGCCAGGATTTCTAACTGACAACTCCAATCAATGTGTCTTGTAGCAGAATAATAAATGCCCCCCACCTCCCGAAAGATGTCCATGTCCTAATCCCCAGAACCCATGAATATGTTACCTTACATGGAAAAAGGGGCTTTGCTGATTAAGAGCCTTGAGATGGGGCGATTATTTTGGACTATCTGGGTGGGCCAGTGTTATCACAAGGGTCCATAACAGGGAGGTAGGAGGGTCAGAGTCCTAGAGAGAGTGGGTGATGCTATACTGCCGGCTTTAAAGATGGAGGAAGGGCTCTATGAGCTAAGGTATGTAAGGGACCTAAGCAGCTGGATAAAAGAATGGAATGGATTTTCCCTTAGAGCATCCAGAAGGAAAGCAGCTCTACAAATACATTGATTTTAGGACTTCTGACTTCAAGAGATGCAAGATAATAAATTAGTGTTGTTTTAAGCCCTGAGGATTCTTACAGCAGTGGAAACTAACGCAATGTCGAGTAGCTTCGTTCACCTGTATGGAAAAGGACGTTCTAGAGGATCCCTAAGTATCATGAAGAACATAATCTTATGGTCAATAATTGCATTTTGTGGGCCATTGAATGCCTCAAGAGATTTTGTTCTTAAAATTGCAACCTTTTCATCTTCTCTAGGGCAGTTTTATGAAGCTATTTATATTTTGGATCATAGGGCATGTTTAAAAGTCTTTCTCACCAAAGGATAAAATGCATATTTTATGGTCTAAAGTGTCGCTCTTTTCCTATAACACTGAAGTGAAAATTTGCATCTCCTAGAAGTAATGTATTTTCATTAATCTCCAGAAATGTAGATCATACCCTAAAGGATACTTTGACTTTTGAAAGGAACAAAAGTGATGAAGTATAGGAGTTGGTTTCTTGTGGACCATTCCTTTTGGATTTTCTCACTGGGCTCATGCCTTCTTCATTGCCTGGGGATAAATGAACCACCCATTTTGTTTGCCAGGGCA
Organism: Orcinus orca; assembly: GCF_937001465.1. Lineage (NCBI taxonomy): Eukaryota > Metazoa > Chordata > Mammalia > Artiodactyla > Delphinidae > Orcinus > Orcinus orca. Next base: position 54,952,513 of record NC_064572.1, on the reverse strand, counting down.
GAATAGGGCATCAGATTGTAGTCCCTGAAACACATCCTTGAATGATGGCTTTTGTACTAGAAATTCAGCTCTGTGACACTGTGGCCCAGTCACCACCTGTATCCAGGTACTGGTCTACCTAGATACGCAGAGTTTTAATTAAATGCATGGTATTTACCATTCTGCCTTAGTTTCCTGTCTGATGGTTTTAAAAAAAAAAAAAGCCATATGCAAGCTAGTTAGAACTGAAGTTACTGAAGAAGAAAAACTGGAGATGTATCCCTCCTTTCCTGTTAATTTTCATTATTCCTCCTTCAATCCTTAAATCTCCTAACACAAGTCCTTTTTCTTCTTTATCTCACCCTTGATCTCACATTGTCAACATAAACATGGAGATTTTTCTATCTCAGTCTCTGTTCAGGGTTGCAAGTTTACATGCTTACAGAGGTCCAGTGGGCAGCACAAATAAGTGAGTCAGGCAGTGGCCACTGAGTGGTGGAGATTATGGTGAACTGAAGCCCATATGCCCTCTCAAAGGGGTTAGCTGCTCCCCAGTTAATTTTTGGCATGTTGAAGCATAGGAGTAGTGTTGCCAGATGTTCTGACTTTTTAAAAAAAAGAAGCCAGAAACCTTTATTTAATGTCACCCAATTTTTATACTCTGTGGATCGGACCTAACTTCCCTAGAATGGATTCAGGCTGTGGAAGGATAAGACCTTTGTTTATAATATTTCTATTTTATTTTAATTATAGAAATGCAGTGTTTTCTGTGTTATTTTCTCTTCCTGGGACCTCATTTATTAACTCTCGAAGGATTAGAGTATGCAGTGGCAGTCCCTAGGAATGTCATTTAAAGAGAATCTAAGAGCATCAAGAAAGGAGTCTTTGAAAAAACTGCAGCTAAACTGAGGTCTGAGGGATAGATAGAAACTGGTTGAGTAAAATGGGGGGAGGTATATATGTGAGATGTAGGAGAGTTCTAAGAGCAAATAGTAAAACAAAGTCACAGAAAAGAGGGTACTATACTTGAGAAGGAGCCAAAGATATTCAGTGTGGCTGGAATTTAGTGTGAGAAAAAGGGAATCATAAGAAGTGACCCTGCCCTGGTAGGTAGGTGCCAAAATGGGGGGAAACCTCCTGCGCTGTAATGGAATTTAGCTTTAACCTGAGGCGATGGAGGGACCCATCCAGTTCTCTCCTGAAGCTACCATTCTTCTCCATCCCAGCAATGCTTCTCTAATTTATTTGTTTGTCTCAAGGTTACCCAATTCTTGTGTAATGGTGAGCAAAGAGACGACTGGGGCTTGGGGTGGAAGGCAACCTGAGAAAACTCATTTGTTGGGCCAGGGATTTCCCTGGAGCTAGGGACTCAGTCACTGGACCAAATTAAATTGGTCTGGAGGCCCTGTTGCATGAAAGGTAGAAGAGCTCTTCCTTGGAGCAAAAACTAATTGAGGCATATTAGTTTTCATGGCGTTTCCAATGGCCGTTAGAGTATCAACACAAGGAATGTGAACTCTCTGATGGTATCTGTGGTTTTGGACTTATGCTTGGTGTGGCTCAAAGAAGAGACCATGTAGACATTAACTATGGGCATTGCGAGGGGACTGACATATTGAAACTTTTCTGACCTATTTCCTAAGGCAAAGGAGGATGGCTTCAAGCCTTTGTAGTAACCAGACATCTAGGAAAAAAGATGAAGGAACTAGCAAATGAGAAGACCATCTGAAATATGGAAAACCAAGTCAAGCAGCAGTCTGGTCATGTAGAAGTAGGTCATTCTATTAACAAAATACATAATTTTATGTTATTTCACTGGTTCAAGATGTGTTATGCATAATAATATCCTAATGGCTATTTTCTGGGCTGTAGTCTAATCATTTTCCTAGACTGAAATTGTTAGAAAAATGATGACACCAAGTGACAAAGGTATTGCCTTTATCATTGAACAAGCCAGCTAACTGCTCTTTTTCATAAATGAGAAACATTGGGTGTAAATTAGTTTGAAATTAGCATAATTTGCTGTGTTTTTATTTTCAGTATGCAGGAAATAGTATACCAAGCTCCATTATGAGTTGCAGAATGATTTCATTAGCATAACTGAAGCAGATGCTATTTCTTGAGATAATACATAAATGTGTGTGCTACTACCATTTTTGGATTTTTCTTGGGTTGCACTGTTTGTAAACAGACACCTTAACAATGAAGTCCAGAAGCATACAGTCAACAGAATAAAAGAAATTAAAAAACTGCAGCCAAGTTAGACTTTCCTTGGGAAGCACCAGGTTGGAAAATTAGTCATTTTTCTTGGCAAATTAGCACGATATAATTGGAATAAATTGTTTCCTTGAATATCTTAGCACAGTGACTACATACCTGTAAATATCTAGACTTTATCCCACTACTATATACATACTTATGTACATAATTTCTTTACATATGAAAAGGTACATATTCCTCTAAATAAAATGGCATGGAGTCCTCTGTCCTAAATTATATTCAAACTTATCTTTAGGTACTTATGTGTCTAAATCTGATTCCTTACCCTAACTTTCAATGTCTTTTTTTTTTTTTTTTTTTTTGCGGTACGCGGGCCTCTCACTGTCGTGGCCTCTCCCGTTGAGGAGCGCAGGCTCAGCGGCCATGGTTCACTGGCCCAGCCGCTCTGCGGCATGTGGGAACTTCCCGGACTGGGGCACGAACCCGTGTCCCTTGCATCGGCAGGCAGACTCTCAACCACTGTGCCACCAGGGAAGCCCCTCAATGTCTTTTATAAATTACTCCTCTCATCATATATAAAGCTAAGTAGCCTTGGGACTTCCCTGGTGATGCAGTGGTTAAGGATCTGCCTGCCAATGCAGGGGGACATGGGTTCGATCCCTGGTCCGGGAAGACCCCCACATGCCATGGAACAACTTAAGCCCGTGCGCCACAGCTACTGAGCCTGTGCTCTAGAGACCGTGAGCCACAACTACTGAGCCTGCTCTCTAGAGTCCATGAGCCACAACTACTGACGTCCGCGTGCCTAGAGCCCGTGCTCTGCAACAAGAGAAGCCACTGCAATGAGAAGCCCACGCACTGCAACAAAGAGTAGCCCCCGCTAGGCGCAACTATAGAAAGCCCATGTGCAGCAGCAAAGACCCAACGCAGCCAAAAATAAAAAATTAACTAAAAAAACAAAACTAAATAGCTTTCTCACTTACTTCCAGAAAAATATCATTGAAAAAAGTAAATTGGTCACCTCAAATTAATCCCACAATGATTTGCATATTTATAATATTTGTAGCTTAGTTCACAATTTTTAATAACTACTGATTTTGAGCACTTTTGTGTCAACCATTATATGCACATTATCTCATCACAACAACCCTAAAAAATAGGTATTATTTCCCATTTTATGAATGGAAAAAGTGTGACTTAAAACTGTGCTCAAGGTCACATAGCTAATAAATACCACTGCCAGAGTTTGAGCTAATGTTGACCTCACACCCAAACTTGGGCTTTTAACCTCAAATGCTACATAATCTCAGCTAGAAGTTCCCTAGTCTTTCCCCACCTTTTGGAATCCCCCTTTTAAGGCTCAACACAAGCCCCAGTATCTTCCAGATGCTTTCCTCTGTAAAGTCAATAGACATGATGCCTTCCTGAGTGTCAAGGACAGTGGATCTCAAACTTGCCCTCATGGTGCACGACCTTGGAGGTTCTGACACCCTTTGTTAACACTAGGGAGTATTACTATGTTTAATTACATCATAGCAATTAGAAGCACATTTGTAAGTATAAAATATGATTCTATTAATTGCAGTATGAATATAGGTCTCCTTATCAAACAAAAAACCTCATCAAACTGATGACATAGATTTAAGAAATCAGACTTCTAAATATTCCCATTACAATCTGAGTCTTGTTTTGTTTTTGTTTTTTTCTTTTTGCTGTACGCGGGCCTCTCACTGTTGTGGCCTCTCCTGTCGTGGAACACAGGCTCCGGACGCGCAGTCTCAGTGGCCATGGCTCACGGGCCCAGCTGCTCCACGGCATGTGGGATCTTCCCGGACGGGGGCAGGAACCCATGTCCCCTGCATCAGCAGGTGGACTCCCAACCACTGCGCCACCAGGGAAGCCCTCTGAGTCTTGTTTTACTGTGGTATTTGTTAGCATATTCAAGCAAGCTGTTAAAAGCAAGAACATATGTTTTGAAAATGTATTGGAGAAAAAACTAAATTTGAGAATTTTACGAGCTTACTTTCATTCCTTTGACTTGGGACAAATCCACCATATGGTATTTTTTTTAATACACTGCCTTAGCGTTGCGCAGAGTACCCTGGAGAACCAAATGAGAAATTCACTGGCATATTGTGTGAATTATCGGAGACAGTGATTGCAAGGCCGTTATAAGTAGAATTCTTGCATTGATAGCTTTTGTTTTTATGTCTGTAGCATGTGTATATGTCATTTTTCTATGAGGCTATCTTTTACTTTCAGTACTGCTTTTGCTTTCAGTTTTCTTTCAAATCTACATTCAGTGAAATGCACAAATTTAATGTGTACAACTGAATGAGTTTTCTCAAATACATACGCCTGTGTAACTGCTAGCCATATCAAGAGGTAGAACATTTTTGTCATTCCAGAGAATTCCTTCTCAGTCAGTGACTCCTGCCCCCAGAGGCTACCCTTTTCTGATCTTTTTTTCAATGTAGATTAACTTTGTACTAGACTTTCACATAAACAGGATCGTACAATACGTGTGCTCTTTAGTGTCTGGCTTTTTCTGCTCTGTCATTCCTCCATGTTGTTGTATCAGTATTGCATTTTTTTTTTTTTAATTGTGGAGTAGGGTTCCTTTTACAAAAATACTGCAATTTGTTAATCCATTTTCCTACTGGTGGGTATCTGTGTTAATGAAGGAAGTCGTCTAGAGGACGTGACTGCTAGTTGATCTGCAAGCTGGACCTGGGCGATCAGAGGTCCTTCATTGCCTCTCCAGTCCCTGAAGGTACTCTCTGCCTGCCAGTCCCATGGTGGGAGCTGTTTTCAGAGACACAGACTTGAGAGAGCAATGTGTTGTTGAGACCAATGGGACTGAATACATGATTAAACATGGTTAAGGGGTCTATATAAACTTTTAAGATTCTGGTTGTCAGGTGTGAAGTTCTACTTATCTTGCAGCCGCCCGACACAAACCTGGTACTTATTTTCCTTGCTTATTAAAATTGTCACCTACCAACCTGGAGGGGCGGCCTCTTTCTGTGATCATTCCTTGCCCTCTGTATACGGGGGCCAATTTGCAAACCAGGTGTTGTTTACAAGGTTTTTTTTGCATTATGAATATACGCTACGAACAGTCTGGAACAAATCTTTTCATGGACATGTGTTTTCATTCTTCTTGGAAAACAGGGATGGTATATGTTTAACTTTATAAGAAACAGTTAAACTGTTTTTCCAAGTGGTTGTACTATTTTACATTTCCACCAGCAGTATATGAGAGTTCCAGTTTCTCTATGTTATCCCAACATTTGATTTTGTTACCGAACTCAGGTTCGGCTGCTCGCCACTAGAAAGGCAGTAATTGACAGACTAGTGTTGGTTGGAAAGGAAAGGTTGCTTTATTTAGGAGGTCGGCCACCTGGGGAGAAGGCAGACTCATGTTCATAAACCGACTCTGAAGATTCTGCTTGACCATGGAAGTTTTTAAAGGGAGAATCATTTGGGGAGGACGTCAGAATCTTTGTTACCTTCCACTGTGTGCAGACTTCTTTCTGATTGGTTGGTGGTGAGGTAAGAGGGTGCTGTTCCAGGAATCTTGTGTTCAGCCTGAAGTTACCATCCTCCACCTGGGTGGGGGCCTTAGTTCCTGCAGAAGAACTCCGATACTGTTATGTCTATTCCTTGAAGAAGAACCAGGACCCTGCCCCATGCTTCACTATAGTTTCTTTTTTTTTATTATTATTTATTTATTTATTTATTTTTATTTATTTTTTTTCACTATAGTTTCTTGATCTCTCCTCCATTGTTTCTGCATTCCCTCACTTCCCTGATAAGCAACTGTTTAAATCTACCCTTTGCAATGCAAGGAAGGTCAAGGAGGCTGAATGAAACCTATTTCCTACAGACAAGAAATGGGGGACACAGAAATGACTTGTACCTGGGAGGGCCCTAGAGGGCCCTGCTTGGTGTCAGTTTTGTTAGTCTTGTTGCCATCCTACTGAGTGTGTATTGGTATCTCCTATGGCCTTAATTTGCATTTTCTGAGGGTTAATGATGATGAGTGCTTTTATTTTTGAGCTTATTAATCATTTGTGTATCTTTCTTTGTGAAGTATCTGTTCAAGTTTCACTCATTTTTATAGGATTGTTTGTCCTTTGGTTATTGAATTACAGGAGTTATATTTTCTGAAAGCAAATCCTTTGTCGGAAATATTGTTTCATAAACATTGTCTCCCAGTGTGAGCCTTACCTATTCATTTTCTTAATGGTATCTTTTAATGATCAGACATTTAAAATTTTAATTTGTCTAATGTATCAATTTTTAAAATGATGATTACCTTCTGTGTCTTGTTTAAGAAATGTTTGCCTGACTCTAGGCCACAAATGCAGTGTTCTGTGTTTTACTCTAAATACTTCATTGTTTTAGCTTTTATGTTTAGGTTTATGGTCCATCTCATAACAGGTTTTACTTATGGTGTGGAGTTTACAGTTTATATTTTTCCATGTGAATATTAAGTTGTTATAGCACCTTTTTTTTTTTAAAGGAAAGACTTTCTTTTCCCCAGGTTATTAAATAACCTAGGTGTCTTGTGGGAAATTAATTGGCCATATAAGAATTTGTCTATCTCTGGACTTTATTAGGTTCCATTGATCTATTTGCCTGTTATTAGACCAGTATTACATTATCTTTATTACTGTAGTTTTCTGCTAAGATTTGAAGTCATGTGATGACAGGCTTTCAGTTTTGTCCTTCCAGATTGTTTGGGCTATTCTGTGTCCTTTGAATTTTCATATACATTATAGAATCAGCTCATCAATTTCTATAAAATGTCTGATTTATTTCATAAATGCTTATAGCTGGCCATCTCCATTGACATGGCCTTCTTCTTGTATGCATGTCTGTCTCCAAATATCCCCTTTCATTAGTATACCAGTTCTGTTGGATTAGGCTCATTCTAATCTCTTTTTAACTGGATTTCCTCTCTAAAGACCCTACCTTCAAATAAGGTCACATTTTTAGATACTAGGGATTAGAACTTTAATATAAATTTTAGACAAAATTCAACCTATAATACCTCTACTGGCTTTCTAGTTATACCTCTTTGGATTTACTCTTATGTTTTCTCTAGGAGTTGTAATATATCTTCAACTCATCACAATCTTTGTAGAGTTGATAATATGCAAACCTTCAGTAGTATAGTGTCATTTAACCTTCTACTCTATCCTTTGTGGTATTGATACCACGTATATTACATACGTGTTATTATGAGACTTACAATACAATGTTATAATGTTTTCTTTAAACAGCAAAGGCTTTAAAGAAATTCAGTGAGGAAAAGTATAATCCGTTACATTTATCCACTTACTTGCTTTTCTGATGCTCTTCAGTTCTCTGTGTAGATCTGAGGTTTCACACATTGTGATGTCTTTCAGCCTGAATAATTTCCTGTAGCATTTAATTTAGTATAACCTGCTGTCAACGAGTTCTTTTGCTCTTGTTGTCTTTATTTTTCCTTCATTTTAAAATAGTATTTTCTCTGTCTAGAGACTTCTGTGCTTGACAAGATTTTTTTCTTTCTATTGTCTTCTGGCTTCCATTACTTCCATTATTTATAGGACATAAGCCATCATTCATATTTTTCTTCTATGTACTATATTCTCTAGCTTTTTAAAGATTTCCTCTTTGTCTTTGGTTTTCACCAATTTGACTCTGTGGTGCTCTTTAATTTGTTTCTATTTTGGTTCATTGAACTTCAGGTATCTAAAAGTTTATATTTTCATCAAATTTAGGAAATTCTTGGCCATTAGTTTTCCAAAAATTTTTTTGTCTCCAATTTACTGTTAAGTTCATCAAGTGACCTTTTTACTTTAGATGTATACTTTTAGTTCTCAAATTTTGATTTAGTTGTTTTCATTTTTCTGTTTATTTTCCACATACTTTCACTTCTTATGACTGTAATTTCCTTTAAATTACTGAATATATTAATCATAGGTATTTTAAAGTCCTTCTTTGCTAATTCTAACATCTGAGTCATCTCAGGGTTGGTTTCTCTTAACTGATTTTTTTTTTTTCTCTTGACTACTGGTCAAATTTTCTTGTTTGTTCACATGTCTAATAATCTTTGATTATTTCACTGACAATGTCTGTTACACAGAGACTCTGAGTTTTGTTATCTTCCTCTGAAGAGTGTTGATATTAGTTCTGTTATGCTGTTAACTTGGTTAGACTCCAACTCCAAACTCCATATCTTTTGTGGTGGTTAGCATCTGAAATCTTCCTAGTTCTTTCAGTCTTCCAGTTGTTGCTTTCTACCAGGCTCCTTGGGATCTCCCACACAGGTGCTGTTCAGTGGCCAGTCAAGAACTCTGGTGTTGTGTATTTATGCATGTATGTATTTATCTGTTTATCTATATTTATTTTGGAATTCCTGATTTGACATCCTCCCTTATGAACTCATCCCTTAGATTTCAGGGACTTTTGCAGCCTTGAAATTTATCCCCTGACTCTTAAGCCAGCAAGACTGTAAGTTTCTGCTTGAGTACTAGATAATCTACTATTTTGGGAGCGTCCAAAGGCAAAAAGTCACATAAACCCAAGTCTTACCCACTGTAGTTTCCTTACTTTGAATGTTGGCTTCTATTTTTTTTTTTGACTGAATTTGACCACTGTCTTGTATTTTTAAACACTTGCATTTTATTTTAAAAAAATTTTTGTCTTGAGTTTATAATTATAATCTATGGTAAAGTTAATCCAATACAAGCTACTCCACCATTACTGAGCAGAACTCTACATGTCTTTTTGATATTAAAACAGTAAACTTTTTGAGCACAGCACTGAAGCATTTTTTCAAAGTCCTAAAAGAATCCACTAATAGGCTATATGTACACTGAGATATCAGTAAATATCTGCTGAAGTAAATGGTTCTGGCTTAACTGAATTATTTGGCAAATCTACATAATAATTCAATTAAATTGTTATTAAAATACCCCATGATGGTGTGAGCTAGGGGACTGTAACAATGCAAGAAATTTAGTACAAGCCACTTTTTTAATATAATAGCTTAAGTTATGATTGCCACTATTTGTGAATCTGAATTAATGAATTAGATTTAAGATACTGGTTTCCTTCTCCTGAGGTTATGGCTACAATTCAAGGTGTTGTCACCAGGTAAAAGCTTATTTCCTTGTTGTAGTTATATAAGTCAACAACCTAAGTCTAGGATAGTAGGCCAACACTAAATTTCTGTAATATTGGTAAAAATTCCAAATGAGTGCTAGTGACCCCCTGGAGCTCAGTATAAAGAAAGAGTCTAAAGTTAAACCTGGGTAAAGCAGGAAAGAATGACATAAGCAAGTAGTCCTGTCTTCATAGGCTCTGGAATGGGAAGTGATGTCATATATGCCATAGGTTTTTGACTTTGAACTAGATTTTCTACTGCATTAATTACTGAGAGACCTAGCCTACTTTACAGTCTAGTTGTTTTATTCTCTCTTGGTTCCAGAAGAGACCCCCAGTCAATATTCTGCCTAACCCATATAAAAATGTTACTTGCTTAAATGAATAACTGCAGTTTTAAACTTAACAAAAACTGTATGAAACCCAAAAATCTATTTTAATCTTTTTGCTTCATAACATGGTTTCTAGGAACACTTTACTGTGAAAAATAGAAATTTACTGTTTGGAGTTTACTTCTGTGATGATGCCCTAATTTTACCCAAGAAGGGAATTACTGAAAATTCTTCACCACAGGCAAAGAAAATTCTCAGAAATATCTAATAGCATACACAGTCAACCGTGGGGCACTGCCAACATTTTTGTAGAATAATGTTGCATTTAAGTATGCTTTTTAATTTTCCACTTATGCATACTCATAGCAAATGCTCATAACACACATTGCCTTTAGAGGGAAGGTAATAAGGTCTTATTCTAAGGTAAATCAAGGTATCTTGACAAACTTGTAATAATTGGCTTAGTTTTAGGAATTTTAGTCTGCATGTTCACTTCCCTATGTCTCGGCTATCCAGTGTGGGTATCCACTGTGGAAATCTCTCTCTGAAAAGTTTATATCCTGCATGTAATTTCCTTGTAAAACCCTCAGGAAAATAAAAGGAAAAAGTGTATTACCTTTTAAAATATAGTTATGAGATGAAAAAATAGAACATAAATATTTAAATTTTCATAAATAAAAACATTTGGAAATATGGTAGAACTCTATTGATACTTTTATTCATTCATTCATTTGTTAATTCTACAAAGATCTATGGAGCACTAAATATGTACCAGGCACCATCCTATATGACGAAACATGGTTGATGCCCAGAGGGATCACAGTAGAGGAGAATGCACATAAAAACAAATTATTTCAATGGAGCATGTTACCTACTATAATAGAAGTTTGTGCACAGCGTCCTGTGATTAGATAACACTTATCATGTATCAGAAGGTCTTAAAAAGGATGCAGGGGCAGAATCTAGCTTCTGTGAATATTTATCCAAGATTAAAACAATATCAAAACAATCAAGAATAGACAGACATTAGTTAGATGAACAGGTGGGAGAACATAATCCTTGTCAAAAGGAATTGTGGATCCTTCCTATAGTAAGCCTTATGCTTCTCTGTCTAAATAGCTCATGGCAGATACTACTGAGTAAACATTCAGTATCCATTCTCTCTTTTCCCGAATTTTATCTAGACTGAAATATGCCCACTATTACATTAATTAAACAAGGAGGCCATTATATGGAGATGGCTCTAATGCTGTGGCAACCTAGTTAAGGAAACAAAATCTAATCCTATAAATGCCTCAAGGTTATGAAATTGAAACCTAAGGACAACCAATCACAAAGCGCCAACTAGGCGTTAAGCTATAGCCAGTCAGTAATTTACTTGCATTTGCTTCCCTTTTTTCTCTATAAAAGTCTCTTCCCAAGTTCCTTTTGGTGGAGTGCTCCTAACCCCTTCTGGTTTGGTACTGCCCAATTTAAATCGATTTTTGCTCAAACTCTTAAAATTTTTAATATGCCTCAGTTTATCTTTTAACACCACTGAAAGATACTTCCAAGACTCCATTCTAGTCTCTTAGACAAAGAAAAACTAAGCCAAATAAATCCAAAAAAGCAGTGTTTCTAAAGGCAGTGAAACAGTTTCAGGAAATAATTTCCCTGAGTGAAGAGATTTGCAGTTAGTTTTAAAGGCAAATAAACAGATTTTTAAAATTGTATTATAAAACTAACTGTGCTAACTAAAATTCATGTCACCAAAATACTTTTTCTCTATTTAATTTCTTTGACCTTAATGTTTGTTACAATTCAGATTCTCCTGGAGAACTTTATTTTATTCTAACAATTGAAACCCATTAAAAATGCTCAATTAATACTCTTAAATATTCAAATAAAATGAATTTGCATTTCAGTCATAGATGGTGAACGATCTCTAAAATCCATTAAAACCTTACCATTATGCTTAGTAAGCAGGTCTCCTTTTTACTAATGAGGTTTCAACAAAGGTTAAGTGATTAGTGACTGAGAGGTTGGGATAATGAAGGTAGGGACAGTTAATGTTCTTTTTATCCTAAGCTGGTATTTGCCTTAACTCAGTGTTTCTTTGCATGACAAATAGCACTTCTCAGACTTTATTAAAGATTTCAGTGAGGTTCATTCAGTCAGAGGTCTTTGCTTCCCATAATTATTGTAATAGAAACCAGTCTCCAGTTATTTAATTATTCTTAAAATAATGTGTATAATTATAATGCTACATTAGAAGAGAAAATGCCACTTATGGCCCTGATTGTATTAAAAAGAATATGAGTTCTGGTGTATGGAAGGTACTTTATCTTTTTGGACACTATTATTCATTTGGGTATAAAGTTTAGCAATTACACTGCATAATGGTGGGAGAAGAATTTGAAACACTATCAGCAATCTTCAGTGAGAGAGGAGAGGAGGGAAGAAGTCATGAGTAGGTGACAGATAACATTCTGCAATATCACTCTAAAGATAGTCCACTAAGATCATAGATACTTGTATAATCAATTTTTTAAGGAAATCAATATTTTCAGTTTCTGCATGAGCAGGAGCTGTCTCCTGCCTTTTTCTATTCTTGAGAGACTAACCCAGGAGTTCATTAAATACTGAAAATCATAACATTTAAGAACCAGAAGAAGCCTTATTTGCCATCTTGGTCACATTCACTCTATCTTCATCTTCCTTTAATTGGTTGTTCATGGAAAACTAGGTTGTGGAGAAATGACGTTTTTGTGCAACATTCTCCAGGGACCATTATCTAGGCTCCTGAGTGTCTACAGGCAATTGTGGTGGTGACAGTAGTGGCAATTGTGATAGCATCCTAATTCCACTGGGTATCAGATATGGATGTTAGATGTGTTGGTTCCTTCATTCAAAACACTAAGTGGTGGCCTTGACAGTAGTGGCTTTACTGGTAGGTCAGTTCTGTATTCTAGAACTCATTCCTAAAGATCCTGCCTAGATCTTGCTGAAGAGTCTGTTTCTTCACCAAAAAATGCCTTTCTATGATTTTTCAGGCCTGACCATAGGCTTTACCTGGCAGACCTCACAGGGAAAACGGCTAGTCACTATACACAAGACTTGGTGCACATTATAAGGGAGTTAGAATCAAACACTCAAACCCTCTGGCCCACCATGCTCTTAAACATATTTGTGTTTCTAGACTAAGCATCTGCATTCAGAAGTTTTTTTATCTGGGGTCTTGTTGCCAAGGTCCTCTTCAGGTGCTTCTGCTGAGGTCTCCTTATGGGAAAGAGGATGGGGGGACCCTTGAAGATACTTTCCTCCACTCTGGCTCAGTGCTTTTCTAGTCCTAGCCCTCCCCCTCCCATTCTATTCCCCTGATCCAGAGTCCATAAAATTGCAGGAGACTTTTGTTTGGAGTGCCCTCAACAGTGAGAGCACCCCCACATCTGTACTGGGTCTATCCCATGTACTGTATTTGTCTACGGGTCGACCCTCCACCTGTGTACCTTTCCATGGGAGAAGATGGAATATCGCGGGAGAGTCAGCATTTTCTGAGGTTTTACCCTCCTGCTTATATTACCACTGTAAGTGATCAAAGACTTGATTGTAACTTCCATTTTGGCTTGTTGCTTTAACCAGCATTTCTGACACTTGGCAGCTCAGTTTTCTTTCAAGCTCTACTGAGATCCTGACACTGCTACTCTAGTGATCTAATAGTTCTGTTTAATTTCTTATATAAAACTCCTTCCAGTTTAAAATCCCTAGAATGATTTCTTTTTCCCATGCTGAACCACCACCATTACAGGATTTGTTGCTTAGAAGTGGAGCTGCTTTGGCTTAGTGGTCAAGCACATATTGTAGGCTGGAAAGTTGATTATCCTTGTCATGCCGTAACAAATACTTGGTAAAACGAATAGTGTGATCCCTTACAAGACAGGTGTGGGATTCCTGAATCTGAAGCTCTATGGGAAATAGGTTAGTAGAAGTCAGAATGCTGGTAGGTGATAAATGCTACTTGCTTCTTTTAACCAAGTTTTAGAGAGAGAAACCAAAGTAAGAATTAGCTCACTTGCAAGCAGGGATGAAAATAACACAGCTCTGCTAAGGGTAGCTTTTGCCAGCTGTGACCTGTAATCAATACTGACTGATAGTCCAGTATTTTGGGGCTTCACAGGTTGGAAAGGTCAATTGTATCTGTACCTTAGACTATAAGAGATAAAATTGTGATCTCTTCCTTCTTAAAAGTCCCAATAAGTATTTTTTTGTCCAGAAAATGGGAACCAACCCAGTGGCTGCTTTTGGAAGGAAGCTTGTTGTTTCAGATGGCCTCACCAATAGCCAAGCATAGAGACCAGTGTCTGACACATAGGAAGGGTCAATACTAGTTGTTACTGTTGTTTTTTGAACTAGAAAAAGAGGGCTATGATTTTTATTCTGAGAATCTTGGGGCCTTTTGTTAAACTGTTTCAACCAACAGTCATTTCTAATAGACTAGGATTTAGGATTTGTGGGTGATAGACAAGATCTGTGATGCTGTTTTCTAGTTAATAATTCAATAGAGAAAATCAAATGACCACCATGCACATTTAATCTATGAAGTCTTTTTCTTCAAGCAGCTCATCAGCCTATCTAGGTAGACCAATATTTTATCCATATGGTATATTCTAGGACGATGTATGCTATTACAGAACTTCAAAAACATTAAGGAGCGTGCATTTGTCTGCTAGGGCTACCATAACAAAATGCCACAGACTGGATACTTAAACAATAGAAATTTATTCCTCATAGTTCTGGAATCTGGAAAGTCCATGATCAAGGTGTTGATGGGTTTGGTTTCTCTTGAGACCTCAGGATAATGTCTTCCATTGATAGTCAACCCATTTCTGATAGGAAAGTGGTGGGTCAAATATCAGAGTATGGTTGCCAGCAAATTACTAACAAAGTTAAGAAACTATTTAAAAACAGACACTTATTTTTATTAAATGCAAATAAAAGAGAGAAAAGGGAATTTTCAAAGTAACAGGATAAATTGGAAAGGAAGAAGTAAAACTGTCACTATTTGCAATTGACATGGTACTATATATAGAAAACCCTAAAGTCTCCACCAAAAAACTATTAGAACTATTAAAAGAATTAAAGTTTCAGGATACAAGATTAATATACAGAAATCTATTGCTTTTCTATATACTAATAATGCACTATCAGAGATAGCAAAACAATTCTGTTTAAAACTGCATCGAAAAGAATAAAATACCTAGGAATAAACTTAAAGACATGAAAGATATATACTTTGAAAATTATAAGACATTGATGAAATTGAAGATGATACAAAGAAATGGGAAGATATCCTGTCTTCATGGATTGAAAGAATTAATATCAAGTGTTCATCCTACCCAAAGCAATCTACAGATTTAATGCTATCCCCATCAAAATACTCATGCCATCTTTCATAGAACCTAGCACAAATAATAGTAAAATCTATATGGAATCACAAAAGACCCCAAATTGTCAAAGCAATCTTCAGAACAAAGAACAAAGCTAGAGATCTCACACTCGCAGAATTCAGACAGTATAGTATATATATATAGTGTAGTATAATGAAGCCTCAGTTTGGTACTGGCACAAAACAGACTCAGAAGTCATTGGAACAGAATAGAGAGACCAAATATAAACCCACACACTCATGGTCAATTAATCTGACAAAGGAGGCAAAGATACACAATGGGGAAAGACAGTCTCTTCAATAAGTGGTATGGGGAAAACCAGACAGCTACATGTAAGAATGAAATTAGAACATTTTCTCATACCATATACAAAAATAAACTCAAAGTGGATTAAAGACCTAAATGTAAGTCATGAAACCATAAAACCCCTAGAAGAGAACGTAGGGAGAACACTTTGACATAAATTGCAGCGATATTTTTTTGGATCTGTCTTCTAACGCAAAAGAAATAAAAGCAAGATAAATAAATGGGACCTAATTAAACTTAAAAGCTTTTGCACAACAAAGGAAACCATCAACAAAACAACTTAATGAGTGAAAATATTTGCAAATGATATGACCAAAAAGAATGAACTTACTCCATTTTTAGCAACATGGATGGACTTGAGGGCATTATGCTAAGTGAAATAAGTCACACAGAGACAAATACTGTATGATATCACTTATATGTAGAATCCAAAAATATACAACAAAGTAGTAAATATAAGAAAATGAAGCAGACTCACAGATATAGAGAACAAATTAGTGGTTACCAGTGGGGAGACGGAAGGGGGCAGAGACACAGAGGAGTAGGGGGGTAAGAGATACAAACTACTAGGTATAAAATAAATAAGCTGCAAGGATATATTGTGCAGGACAGGGAATATAGCCAGTATTTTATAATATATTTAAATGGAGTATAATCTTTTAAAATATTGAGTCATTGGGTTGTACACCTGAAACTAATGTAATGTAAGTCAACTATAATAAAAACATGACGGAGCAGTATGTAACTATGTGGTCTGTTATGAGTTGAATTTGTGTCCCTCTCAAAATTCATATGCTGAAGATCTAACCCCCAATATGATACTATTACAGGGTGGGGCTTTTGGGAGGTAATTAGGTTTAGATGAAATCATGAGAGTAGAGCACCCATTCTAAGATGAGGAGGAGATACTAAATCTTCCTCTCTCTACCATGTGAGGATACAGTGAGAATGTGGCTGTCTGCAGTCCAGGAAGTGGGCCCTTACCACGAATTGAATCTGTCAGCACTTTGATCTTGGGCTTGTCAGACTCCAGAACCATGAGAAATAAATGTATGTTGTTTAAGCATCCTAGTCTATGGTATTTTGTTACAGCAGCCCAATCAGACAGTGTCCACAGAAACTTCTAGGTGAGGCCTCTTTTTCAAGAGACCATTTAAAACATAGAGAACAGACATGTGGTTGCCAAGGGGGAGAGTTGGTGGGGGAGGGATGGAGTGAGAGTGGGGTTAGCAGATGCAAACTATTATATACGGAATGGATAAATAACAAGGTCCTACTGTATAGCACAGGGAACTATATTCAATATCCTGTGATAAACCATAATGGAAAAGAATATAAAAAACGTATATATGTGTAACTGAATCACTTTGCTGTATAGCAGAAATTAACACAACATTGTACAATTTAAAAAAAAAAAACCATTTAGTGTTGCCAGAAGATTCTTGTCCTAGGTGTAAGTCAGATTCAGATTAAGCCAAATTTCACTATGAGGTAAATTGGGTTTCCCTGTGATTTCCTTTTCTTAGGCAATTTTTTTAAACAATGCAGATAATAGATTTATCTTCCTCTTCAGTCAGTCATAGAGCAGTTTCAGATACAAGGCTACTCCTTCCCCTTTGATCCGGAATAGTAATAACCTCATGATTGTTGCTCAGAAAATATTCTAAACATATCTTAGGAAACATGTTCTATTTGTGCTGCTTTTGTAAAGGGCATGTGTAGCTCAGAGCAGAGGTCTAATCACCAGGGAGAATAAGTTGCTTTCATGGAACATTGCTTGTATTTCTATTAGCATTTGTTTATTTGTACCTTATGTAATAATGATGGTAATTTTGCATACTCCTACCTGGAGATGTGCTAAACCCTTTCCATGTATTACCTGCTTTAATCCTCACAGTACCTCAGAAGGAAGGCATTCTGGTTTATAAGTGAGAAAATTAAAGCCTGGGAGAGGTTAAGAAACTTGCTTAAAGTTTCTCAGCTAAGAAGCGGCAAAGCTGAATTCATGACCGTAGACTCTTAAGTTTTCCCCGCTTGTTATTTATATACCAGTGTCCCTCAAATAGATTTGAATTCCTTGTGAGCAAGAACTATGTTTTATCCATTTTTGGATACCCAAACATAACTTAGAACCATACCTGGAAATGATGTTCATTACATTCATTCTTGATTTTCCCTCAATATATAAACTTGGTTATCTTTCTTAACCACATGTAAAAATAATCCTTCCAATTATTCTCAACTTCTTAAGTTATAATTTTTATGGGTAGCTAATACTGCCAGAAGTCTGAACTTATAGAATTACATAGAAGAAAAAATTCATTCTCACTTGAAACTAAAAGTAATTATATATGCTGCTGAAACTCATTTGTGTTGTGGTTCTGAATTACTACTTGGCATTTACTTTTCCCTAGGCTAGGAAAGCCATTCTTGTCCTGAATCTTAAAACTCAGGTAGAGGAGAGACCGTTTTTAAGAGCTCTTGTGGGAGAGCATGTGAAATTATTATTGCTCGTATATAGATTCTGGATGATGACCTTGCTGGTGAAAATCTCAAGGTCCGTTCAAATTGCTATTAGCTACCATGCAGCTCTCTATCATGAGGGAGCAGTGTAGTATGTAATAACAATTTTATAACTTAAAATATTTCTGTATCAAGAGCCAGCAGACTGATGTAGTAAGAACTATATGTCACTTTCTATGGATTTATTTGTACTCTACCCTGATAAAATGAATCTGGTACAAAGTACCATTCTCCATTTATCTGAAGAGGTACTTAATCATCACAGATGTGAAGTGGATTAGGTCCTGCTCTCTTGCCTAATTAAAAGAGGACAATTCCTTTGCTATAGCTAGTAATATTCTAAGTGATATTGTAGATCTTCAGATTTCTGAAGAACTTTCAGCTAAATCCAAAACGTGCTCTCATTCCTGGTTTTCTCTCTCTGATCTTGTGTAGAGTGGAAATCCATTACAGGTTTTTGAACAAGTTGAATTAAATTGCTTAGATCATTGTAACCTATATTAACTCAGACATCCTAGTACAATTAAAGTACTCAATATTCAGGACTCACAATGAGGCCAGCACCTGAGACTTCAGTGGGTGGTGAGTAAGCATTGCAGACACGAAGCTGAAGCCCCAATTTCTAGCCTCCACTTTGCTGCTAGCTAGCTCTGTGGCATTGGCACAGCCTTGGCTCCCTCCCTCCTAAACTCTAAAGTTTAGAGTGGCTTATTTCTGAATCTAACATTTTATATTTCTGGAATTGTATTATCGGAATGAGGGCGTGCAAGGCACACCATGATCTTTGAGGTTGCTACACTCTGATTTCATTAACAAGTTTGAATATCCATAGCTCTGAGTTCTGAAGGGAACACAAGTGCCCGAAAATAATTTATGTACTTAGATTTTTATTTAGGAAGACTGGTATTCAGGAATATGTATAAATTAGGTCTTATTTACAATTTTCATGGAAGTACCTTATAAAGGGAAATTGATACTAGAAAGCTATGTGAATATATCGGGTTTAAAACACTGGCTCAATTAAGAACCTACCTGCTTACTCAGTTAATTTTCTGCTACTAAAAGGCTTTTTAAAGCTCTTGTTCAACTACTGCTTCAGAAAGTGCCTATTTTGGAGGTACCTCCTGCGTTCTCTATGGTTTCTCACTTAGAGAAACAGATTTACCGGACAAAAGTAACTGATAGAAAGCACCAGATTGTAACAGGGATGTGGGAGGGTCATAGAGCTAAGGGGAGTTGGAGAAATGAGTCATCAGAAAGGATTTTGGAGGTGTTGATTGGATTTGAACATGGTTTTTTCCCCAAGTTAGGAAGAATAGTAGAAGTATATCATATTTCTTATTTCCAGGTGTGTCCTTGGGTGGGCAGTAGTCTGGGCAGGCACAACTCATTTGTAGCCTGTGAAATTGCAGAACTTTATGGCATGTCTGCCCAACTAAACACAAGCAGTGCTGTCAATGATAAAGAGATAAAACAATTTTCCTGCTTCTTCCAAGAGTTAGAACATATTTTGATGCCCTTGGAAAGCTGGGAGGCTGAACAAAGATGTAAATGTTAAAATTATAAACATTAATATTTATTGAGATTTTTCTGAGTGTAAGAGCTGTGTGTTGTGTTATTTAATTAAGTCAGTAAACATTTACTGAAGATCTAAATACTGGGTACAGTTTGGGCACTTGGAACAGGAATGGACAAAATATAAAAATCTCTTTTTTTCATGGACTGTATATTCTGATGGGTAATGGTGATGAGACATAAAAAGTATGTTTGTAAATTACATAGTACATTAAATGATGACGAATGCTTGAAGAAAGCTAAAGCAGGAAGTTTAGGAAATGTTGCAGTGTCAATACACACACACATTTTAAAAGTAAGGTGGCCACAGAAGGCCTGATTGAGAAGTTGACGTTGGAATCAAGACCTGAAGGAGGTAAGGGAGCAAGCCATTCGAATATCTGGGGGAAGAGACTTCTAGGTGAAGGGATAAACAACTGCAAATACCCTAAGATGGACCTATGCCTGGTGTGATTAATAAAGATTGGGAGGTCAATGTGGCTGGAGCAGCAAGAGTGCTAGGGGAGTGTAGTAGGAAAGAAGGTCATAGAGAGAATAGGGGGCCAGATAAGGGGCTTGGAAGGTCATGAATGGACTTTGAAGATGACAGAGGGTTTTGAGCAAAGGAGTGTTATTATCTGAGTGAAATACTTGCAGGAATATAATGGATGCTGTGCTGAGAACAGGCTTTTGGGTTGCAAAGGTGGAAGCCCTGAGATCAGGATATTATCAGAATGATCCAAGTTAGAGTGTCAGCGTGGTAGCAGTGAGGTGGTCAGAAGTGGTCAGATTCTGGATATCTTTGAAGGTAGAAACTACAGGATTTGCTGACATTTTGTATATTTGATATGAGAAAGAACAAGGAGTTGAGGATGATTGCAAGGGATTCAGCATGAGAAACTACAAGGTTTTGCCTTGAGGACAGTAGACTGAAGTTGTCATTTCATGAGATGAGGAAGTCAGTGAATGGAGCAAGTTTTGGAGTAGTAGAAAATCAGTTTGGTTTTGGATATTTCAAATCTCACATGGTTCTAACACATCCAGTTAGAGATTTCCAGTAGTCAGTTGTAAACACAAGTCATTTAATCCTCCCAACAAATTTATGAGGTAGGCTTTATTATTATCCTGGCAAGACATGTAATTATTATCCTGAATGAATGAATGAATGAATTATTATCAAGAATGAATGTGTCCAAGAGCATGTAGATAGTACAGTTGCCATTTGAATCCTGGCAGCTCGAGTCCAGAGCCATATTCCTTACCATGTTCCCAAGACCAATATCACATGAATACTGATGTAAAAGTCCTCAGAAAAAGATAATCCAACAATAGATAAAAACATCATGATTATTTGGGGTTTATCCCAGGAATGTACAGTTCATTCAACATTCAAAAATCCATCAATGGAATTCATCACCTGAACAGAGTCAAAGAGAAAAAGTATATTATCATGTTAATAGATGTAGAGAAGGTATTTGACAAAACCAACATACACTCATGCCAAAACTCTCAATAAAATATAAACAGAAAAAATATCTTCAATCTGAAAAAATACACAGGTGAAAAACCTTGTATTTAATGGAAAAACATTTGATGCTCTATTCCAAAGATGAGTAAAAAAAAACAAGGAGGTCCATTTTCACCCATTTAATTTCACTTTGGTCTGGAGTTCTTAGCCAGTACTAAGTAGAAGAAATTAAAAACACAGAAGTTGAAAATAAAACAACTATTTTTATTTGCAGCTGATGTGATTGCTTATGGAGAAAATCCTAAGGAATCTATGAAATAATAGTAGAAGTAGTAAATGACTTTAGTAAAGTTACTGGATACAAGGTCAATATTCAAAAGTTAATATATTCCTTTATACATACACAAAAAACAGAATATTGCTTTTTATTTTCTACTATTTACAGTAACATCATTAAATAATTAGGATTCATGTAAAAGATGTGAAAGATTTCTACATTGAAAACTATAAAGTATTCCTGAGAAAAAGACCTAGACAAATATTGATGGTTTGGAAGACTCAATATTGTTAAGACTTCCATTTCTTCCCAACTTGATCTATACATTCAAGGACATCCTAATCAAAATCTTAACATGCTTTTTCCAGAAATTGACAAGATCATGCTTAAATGCTTATATATATGTAGAAATGTGTCAGTCCTAGAAGAGCTAAAACAGTTTTGAAACGGAAAAATAAAGTTAGATGAATTATACCACCTGATGTCAAGGCGATATAAAGCCACAATAAACAAGGTATTTATGTAAGGAGAAACATAGAGCAACATAACAGAATAAAGAGTCCAGAAATGGAGCTATACATATGTAAGCTATTGATTTTTAACAAACTTTAAGGTAATTCAATGGCAAAAAGCTTTATATTTTTAATAAATGCTTCTGGAACAAGTAGACATCCTATACCAAAAATAGATAGATATCTGCCTCCCCCATGCCAGACATAAAATTTAATTGAAATATAGTGTAGACCTAAATATAAGAGCAAAACCATCAAATTCTAGAAGGAAACAAAAGAACATCCTTGTGAACTTTGGGTAGGGACACTTTTTGACAGAATACCCAAAACAGTAAATATTAAAAATATAAATTAGGCTTATCAGGATTAAAATCACCCATTCTTCAAAAAGATGTTAAGAGGATAAAAAGATAAGCTATGAACTAAGAGAAAATATTTGCAATATATTTATCTCACAAAAGAATTGTATCCAAAAATAACCTATATAATGCCTTAACTATAACCTAAGGAGAAATAATTTAAAATAAATAATTAATTAAAAATAATGTGTTACAATGCATAAGTGAAGCAGTCAGATGCTTACTTAGAGATATCTCTTAATTAGAGATAGAATTATTCTGAACGTGACAGCTTGGAATTTAGAATGATAACAGGGAGAGGGTTGCTATCCATGACATGGAGAATTGCTGTAAGTCTCTGAACAAAACTGTTTTGTTTTCATGGTTTTTGAATTCTTGGAAACTTGAAAATGTACTTTGTGTTTATGTGTAAAATACAGTTAGGTTCTCAGCTTGGATTATTATTAACAAATTTCCTCCCACGAGAGAAAGTCCTATGGTACATTCAAAAGTAACTCTGGCTACAATTCTTCAATGTGTGAGACTGTCCAACTCTTTGCAGACCCCAACTAATAAACACAGTTAGGGGTCCTCAAACATTGTGACAATCAAAAAAACCTCCCCCACAAATTCCTAAAATGTCCCCTAGCAGCTGGTACCAGCTCTGAAGGAAACCACTGTTACATTAATGCAACCAAGAAAAAAATTAAGATTTCCTGCTTGGGTAATACCTGAATGGGGACTTCTCTGTTCTCATTGGCTTAGTTTCTTCCCACAGATGAATGCATAAATAAAATCCTACTACTTTCTATGTTTGAAAAATACTTATTTATTTATTTTAGAAATAAGAATATTCTTATAGCAAAATGATGGAGATCATCTCTGCTGAATTGTTGCCTGGAAGCTAGCAATTGCCTCCTTGGTTGGTTGCGCATAAAAGCTGACAAACTGAATACCTAGAATCCTGACAGTGAATGAAATACATTTTGAGAGGTGCCAGATTAAAAGCTGGTCCCTGAAAATGGCTTGGCGTAGATGGGAAGGCCGTGTGGGCTAGACCCACGATTCCCAATGGGCTTTGAGTTAACAGTGTCTGGGCCCTGTTTTTCCTCCTGGCTTGAAAAATGCCCCCAGAGCATCTGTCTTTGGTAATGGCTGTGCATAGAAGTTTTGCTTTCCAGAGTGACCTCTTCTTGACAGAGATCTTGAAAAGTGCTTCTCTTGGCTCTCTGTGGTTTTGTCACTATCATAAATCTGTTTTCCATCTTGGTGCTACTGAATAAACTAGCTAGAAAACAGCATAGCTTTTCCATCAGGCTTATAGGTACTTTCATGTTTTTGATACAAATGCCCTTAAGCTCCAGAGTCAAGGTACTGTAGACAGTCCCTCAGATGCTTTTGAAGAAACGGGAACATAGACAGTTTCAGAAATTCACTGTGTATTGTTTCAACTCTAGTTTCTGCTTTGAAAGTCCCACTTCTGATTGGGACCTTTGTTGGCAGCCTCTGTCATAGAAAATGGTGACTCATTCCAAGATTATGTTCTTGGGTTTTTGCAGATATTAAAGTGTCAGTCATATGTGTCCAACAGTCAGTCATAGCTGTCCAACAGAGTCAAGGTAGCAATAAAATGATCTAGAATGATGTGGAAACATTTATTTCATTCTATTCTGGAGTCAAGATTTGAAAATCAAGTGTATGTGCCATTTAGGAAGAGAGCATATTCATTTCCTTTAACATATTAAAGACATTTTCACAGATGTATTGAAAGTAAGGGCTGCAGGTGTCCATAGTTGTCATTTAGCGAAACATCAGATACTGATATCTTCTAGCAGTCTATCATAAACACAGAAACAAATCCCTTGCCATTTGAGAACTTGTGAGATTTATAAACATGGCAGAACTTTGGAGACCCTGATGGGATAGAACATAAACACTTGCATTTTAAAAGTGCTCTCCTTCAAATATTAAAATTTTTCTTCTCTGGTACCAGCACCCTTAGCTCCTGATTTGATGTGGCTTCCAGACTTAATACGATCATGTTCATTTGTCTTTGTATAGGAATCAGTTTGTATAAGTCCTTCTTAAAAACTGACTTCTAGAGCTGAACAAAATTCTTCCAGGTGTCTTCTGACTGGTGAATAATAGAATAGGACTTTCATGATTCTTTCTCTTGATGGTCACATATTTTTTCCTTTTAGTTTGAGTAGTGATTATTTATTGAAAGAACCCTCTTCATTCAAAACAAAAGCATTAAAGTCAATCCAACTTTCTAAGGCTAGCTTAGAACCAATCTCTGCCACTTTCCTGCGATTTCCCAGTCAGAAGTGAGGAAGAGGGGCTATTAGGGAGAAGTTAGTAATTAAGATAACACCATTGACTAATTGCAGCATTCAGGTCTTTGGCAATCAGTCTTTGTGTCAGCTAATGGGTACAATAGCTGGAAACTTACAAATATTACCAGGATGTGACCAAACATGCGTATAAAAAAAGGCACCTATCAGTTGCGTCTTGTTAGGTAACTTCATCCACATGGGGAGGCGTAAGTGTTGTATACCTCAGATGGAACAATCTTCCCTGAATTCTGCTAAGCAGTACTGTTCAATGAGGTTGGATTAGCAAATCCATCTCTGCCTGTGCCCTGTTACAAAGTACTGTGACTGGATTAAAACAGCCTAAAATCTTAAATGTGGGGGGAATTAATTCTCTAAAATCTCGATCTGTTGTAAATAAATCATGCAAAATCCAGAACATTTATTAGTATAGATTCAGCCTCTTCCATTCCCGTCTCTAACCTTGCACCAGAAGATTTTTGTCGTTGTGTGGTATATTACAGAGAGCCCTCAGGATCAAGGAATAAGTGGGTACTTTTATTTTTCTCTCTTTCTTTTAGCTATTGCAACTCAGGCAGTGAGTGGAACTCATCATACCCCTGTGTATATATCACATGATGATAATTGATTCACACAGGATTTACTCCTACATATTTAATTTTTCCCTTCTAATAGACCTGCTTTACATTCTTAACTATATTATATATGTTTAAGTATATATATTTCTATATATTTTAATGTGTCCTTGTAACATATATAGTTTTGATTTGTGTGTGTTTATTTTTAATTTACACAAGTGATATTGCACTATAAATCCCATTCAAATAGTTTGCTCACTTCTTACAATGTGTTAAATGTTGGTCAGTGTTATTGTATGTGTGTCTAGTTTGTTGAGCTTAGAGCTTCATAGAATTCCATGATATACAGCTATTTCATTTTACAAACTTCATACTAGAAATATACATTGAACATACCTCCTATTCCTGTCATTATAAGCAATGTCATGCTGAACATGCTTGAACATGTACCCTTAAGAGATTCTCTGAGAGAGCTCCCCTGAGATGTAAATCTCCAGGAATGCATCACTGAGTCATAAAGCATACACATACTTTATTTTCCTGGACACTACCATACTGCTTTCTGGCATGGCTGGATCAGTTAATTATTGTTCTTACTTGCAGTGCATGAGTGTTCAGGTCCACAACTTGCCAACATTAGATGTTACCCATCTTCCTAATTCTTGCATTCTGATGGGTGTACATTAATTTTTCACTGTTGCTTTTTTAGAAAAATTAGTATTTTTCCTATTAGTTTTGAGTTTGAACATGTTCTTGTACTTGTTGGTCTTTCTCTAGTTTTCTATTATACTTCTTATCTTTTTCTTTATTGTCACGATCTTTTTTAGAATCTAAGTATTGTTTCCTTATCAGTTTTAAAGGTTGTAAATATCTTCTTCCAGTCTTCTATCTGCCCAATTTTTTATAGAATCTTTTAGGAAATCCTTATTTCTCCAACTCCCTTTAGCTCTTTGACCTTCCCACACCCATGTTACAGTCTGGTGCTTTCTATGAGTTACTTTTTCAGGTAAATCTGTTTCTCCAACAGATTGGGGGCATCAGCAGGATGCACCTCCAAAACAGGCACTTTCTGATGATAGTAGTTGAGCAAGAATCTTAAAAAGGCTTTTTAGCGGCAGAAAATCAACTGAATAAATAGGTATGTTCTTAATTGAGCCAAAAATTAATTTTTGCTTTTTTTAAAAAAAAAAAAAAGCTCAGTAGATTCACATAGCTTTCTACTATCCCTTCCTTATTGCTTTGTGGTAGCATCTTTATTATATATCATTTTCATATGTGCAGGGATCTATTTCTGTTTCTTTTATTGTGTTCCATTAGTCTGCTGATCTAATTACTATGAATTAATAATATATGTTAATATCTTGTAGGGTTGATCTTCCTTCTTACTAGTCCTTTTCAAAGTTGACTTTGATTTTTCTTCCATATAAACTTTAGAATGAGTTTAATGCCTCCAGCTATACTTTCTATTGCTATTGTGTTGAATTTGCAGACTACTTTGTGAGATAATTGACCTCAATGCCATATTAATTATTTCATGCATAAACATGTTGTGTCACTCAATTTACTCAAATTTTCTTTCATGTCCTTTAATAGAATTAAACCATTTTCTCTGAAAGATTTTCTGCGTTCATTATTAGGTTCATTTCTATACATTTTACATTCTTTGTTTCTATGGTTAATGTATCTTGTTTGCAGACTGAGCCCATTTTGTGAAATGAATCAGGTAAATCGAAAGGTCTTAAATGTGGGAAATGTCCTGGCAGGAAAAGTTGTCCCTTAGCAACACAGATATTTGTCCCAATTCCTGTGTTAAGCCCCTTATTTAGGCAACAAGAGACCCTATTTTCCTCACTGAACTTAGACTGATTTAGACTTATATTACCCATTGTGACATTTTTTATTTGAATGTATGAAGAAACTCTTGAGAGTTTTCAACCTCCTGAAGCATAGAAAAAAATTTCCAAAAATATAGGAATTAGTAGAATTAGGAAAGAAGTAAAGTAAGTTTCCCAGCCTTGGGAAATCTCTGGGGTAATTCATGTCCTAGATATATAGATATGTTGGCACCAGTCAATTTGTTCGTATTTTATATAAGAGAAAAAGGAGAATGATAATGTTATTTGAACTTTATTCCATAACAAGTGCACTAAAGGACAATTCTAAGGTCATGTACTTACTAAATAATATTTTGGGATTTTGCAAAGCTAGGCAATGTATTAGAAGAACAATACATTGTGGCAGAGTGCGTTACTGGTCCAAATTCTTCACTCTTACTGATATCAATACCCTTTGCCATGTAATTGTGCAATTCCTCTCACAAAAGGTGGAGTGCACTTCCCAACCATTTGACTTGGGATTTTTTTAATGTGCTATTTTTTGGTCAACGGGAATTTGGTAGAAATGGTACAAGAGCTTGGAATGAGCTTGTACAATAAAGCTGTTTCTTGTCCCTCTGCCATCATCATGGGAAGAACACGCAAGGGCTAAAGCTGCTCTAATCTGCTGGTCTAAGGGGGATGAGTTGTGTGGAGCAGAGCCAGTTAGCTAACATACAGACTGGCAACTTGATAGAGCTGCCCAGCTCAGCCCTGCTTAGATCAGCTGACCAGCAGACATGAGCACAAACTCACACACTTAGGTTAACAGGTGTTCCAGATACCACTGGTGAGTCAGCTTCCTTCACCATTCCATCCACCTCAGCTGACCCAATGATCCATGAGTGTAAATGATTACTGCTCCAAGTCACTGTGTTTTAGGGTGGTTTGCTAGATTGCCATTTTGGTTTAGCTTTAGAAAATGTATTGAGATAATTTACCTCATCCAGATAAATGTAGACAGATATTTAATAAAATTCAACACCCTCTCATTAATTGAAGAAAAAACTTAAAACTTTGCAAACTAGAAAGAAAAAGACTTTGCTTAACCTGGCCAAAGAATCATACCAAAAACTTACAGGAAACCCAAAATTTAATGGCAAAAATTTAGAAATATTTTCTTTAAAATCAAGTGGAAATGAAATTTCTCATTACCCAACTTTTATTCAACATTATAATGGGGGTTTACCAGTATAATAAGAAAAAGGAACAAAGTAATGAGAAGATAGGGAAGAAATAGGCTGTTGGGTATGGCTATCCATATTGGATATGATTATCTCCATAGAAAATCCAAGAGAATATACAAGTTTTAGAACTGAGAAGAGAGCTCAGCAAGGTTACTGAACATAGATCAATAAACAAAGATAATTTGGTTTTCTATATACCAAGAGCAAAAATTTACTATATATATACTATATAGCCGCAAATATAACATACCTATGAATGAATCTTCAAAATAAAGTGTAAGAGCAAGATAATAAGGTAATATGATTTAATATCATTAATATTCTAGTTCTTCCAAGATTAATCTATAAGTTCTGCACAATTCCCATATAAGAAAATTTTTAAAACATACAAATCTCGGGCTTCCCTGGTGGCGCAGTGGTTGAGAGTCCGCCTGCCGATGCAGGGGACACGGGTTCGTGCCCCGGTCCGGGAAGTTCCCACATGCCGTGGAGCGGCTGGGCCGCTGAGCCTGCACGTCCAGAGCCTGTGCTCCACAACGGGAGAGGCCACAACAGTGAGAGACCCGTGTACCGCAAAACAAACAAACAAAAAAAAATACAAGTCTTTGAAAACCTGATTTTAAAAAAATATATTCAGAAAAAAAGGACCAAGAGTTGCTAGGACAATTTGTGGAAAAGGAAATTGGTGGGGCAATTTCTCTTCCCAGAGAACAAGACTTTAGTAAATAAAATAGCATGATTTAGGCCAGCAGTGTTAAAAGAAGAGAAATTGGTCCACTGAACATAAAAAGAGCTCCAAAATAAACATATATGGAAAATTGATATATGACATAGTTCCTCTGGCAAATCAGTTGGGACAGGATCGGCATCTTAACCCTAAGAAAATAAGAAAGAAATGTGATTATGTCTCAACATAAGCCATACAAAAAAAAAAAAATCAATTCTAGGTGAAATAAAATCTAATGGTGAAAGTAACATTTAACAGCTTTAAATTAAAATACAGGATTATATCTTTGACCTAAGTTCAAGAAAGTATTTCTTAAATGACAAAGAGTAAACAAAGGAAAATGAAATCTGTACGTTTGATTACATAAAACTAAAAGCTTATATGTATCATGACATGCAAACTATCAGCAAAAAGGAAGTACCAACTGGGAAAAATCATTGGAGCCTATTTATCAAAGGTTTAGATATTATCTAGACTATTTGGATAAATAACATCTGAAGAGAAATTGGTGAATATTATGAACTGGAAGTTCACAGAAGAAAACTACACAGCTTACACACTCAACTTCTCTAATAATTAGGAACACAACAGCTATCACTTCATAGCTTATGGACTGGCCAATAATAAGGGTGGGCAAAACACAAAGAAATGGGAATTCATTTAGTATGGATAGAAATGAAAAATCACTCTGGAGAGCAATTTAACAAAATCTAGTAAAGATGAATTTGCATGTCCCCTTCCAGGCAGCAGTTCTGATTCTAGGCATTTACCTGAAAGTAACTCCGGAACATAAGCCCAGGACACATGGGTTATAATGTTCATGGTAGTATTTTTTGAAATATCAATGACTTGGAATCAACCTAAATGTCATCAAGGATAGAATAGATACATTTATTGTGCTGTATTAATACAATGTAACATTATTCACCAGTGAAAATGAATTAGAACTGTTAATATGGACATGGCTCACAAATATACAGTGAAGGAAGCAAGTTGCAGAAGGCTCTACCCATTATGACATCAACGTATAAAATCTAAAGGTATGCCAAAAGAGTATATATTGTTTAGGAATTCAAACTCACCTAACACAGTAGACATTCACAGAAAAGATAAATACCCAGTTCAAAATAATTGTTACCTGTAGTGAGGGAGAGGAATTTGAATAAAATTGTGGGAGTGTGCACATGGGCTTCAAGAGTAGTGGTCACATTTTACTTCTTGAGGTGGTAAATAACAGGCACTTTATTTTAAAAATAAATTTGGATGATAAAAATTTCATAATCAAAACCCTGATAAAAGTTGTTTGTAGTTAGACTCATAAAGTTATCCTGAAGCGTCTTCCTTGAGGAGAAATTTTGGGGTGCTTTCTTTTCCATATAAGTGAGTGGGTGCTTGGGAATTAATTTTTATAATATTTTCCCACTAGACTGCATTCCTCCAATGCAAGAATTATGCCTTATTCATCTTTGTAATCCCCACTAATCCGAGAACGCAAAACAAATACTTTATGAAGGAATGAATGAATGACTCAGGTGAACATAAAGTTTAGAAACCATCAGTATAAAACTGCAGATTTCCATGTACCAGCTCAAATTGTTTTGGCAACCAGGTAGAGGAACCATTCCAAAGTTTTCTCTCATCTCTCTCTAGAATCGATCTTATTTGCTCCTGAGGGCAAATTTGATCTGTTACTCCTGAATAATTATTACCGTGATAAGTTTTTTCTGTGTTCCATGGAACACTATTGTTCAGTGAAATATTAATAAGTGTACTTCAATCGAAGGGCCTCATGGTCAAATAAATTTGGAAAACACGGAATTTAAAAAGCGAAAATAATCTACAAAAAAACCTACAGCTGACATAATACTTGATGGTGAGAAACTGAAAACAAGGAATGATGTCTTTTATCACTCTTATTTCATATCATGTTGCAAATGCTAGCTAACACAATAAAACAACAGAAGGAAATAAAAGATACACCTATCAGGAAGGGAGAAATAAAACTCTGATTGCAGATGACATGATTGGCTATGTAAAAACCCCAAAGAATCAACAAAAATCTCTTAGAAATAATAAGTGAGAATTCAAGGTCACAGGTTACAAGGTTAATACGCAGAAGTCAATTACTTCCCTATATACCAGTGATGAACAATTAGATTTGAAATTTAAACATATCATTTGCAATAGCAAAAATTAAAAAATACTTAACAATAAATATAACAAAATATGTACAAGGGCCATATGCAGAAAATTAAGACTCTGATGAAAGAAAACAAAGAAGATCTAAATAAATGAGTTATTCTGTGTTCATAGATTGGAAGACTTAATATTGTTAAGATGCCTATTCTTCCCAACTAGATCTATAGATTCAATGCATTCCCAATCGAAACCCTAGCAAGCTATTTTGTAAATATTGTAAAGCTAATTCAAAAGTTTATATGGAAAGAAAAAAGATCTAGAATAGTCAAAACAATACTATAAAGAAGAAGTTGGCGGACTCACACTAACCAATTTCAAGACTTATGATAAGGTTACAGTAATTAAAATAGTGTGGTATTGGTGGAAGAATAGACAAAGATCAATGGACAGAAAGAATAGAAAGCTCAGAAATAGACTCACAAAGTATAGTGAACTGATCTCTGACAAAAGAACAAATGCAATTCAATACAGAAAGGATAGTCTTTTTAACAAATGGTACTTGAACAATTGGACATCTACCTGCAAAAAAAGGAATCTAGACACAGACTTTGCATCTTTCACAAATATTAACTCAAAATTATCATAGACCTAAATATAAAATGTGAAACTATGAAACTCCTAGAAAATAACATAGCAGAAGATCCAGGTGACCTTGGGTTTGGTGATGACTCTCTAGATACAACAGTAAAAGCATGATCCATGAAAGAAAAAATAAGTTGGACTTCCTTAAAATTGAACTTTTGCTCTGTGAAAGACACTGTTATGAGAATGAAATACAAGCCCAGATTACAAGAAAATATTTGCAAATGCATATCTGATAAAGGCCTTGTATCCAAAATATACAAATAATTCTTAAAACTAAACAAGAAAACAATTTAAAAATTAGCAAAAGATCTCACACACACTAAACCAAAGAGGATATAAAGATGGCATATGAACTACATCTTCTTTATCCATTCCTCTGTTGATGGACATTTAGGTTGCTTCCATGTCTTGGCTATTGTAAACAGTGCTGCAATGAACAGTGGGGTATATGTATCCTTTCGGACCATGTATTTCTCTGGATATACGCCCAGGAGTGGAATTGAAGGATCATATGGTAGCTCTATTTTTAGTTTTTTAATGAACCTCCATACTGTTCTCCCCAGTAGCTGTACCAATTTATATTCCCACCAAGAGTGTAGGGAGGATTCCCTTCTCTCCACATTCTCTCCAGCATTTACTGTTTGTAAATTTTTTGATGATAGCCATTCTAACTGGTGTGAGGTGATATCTCATTATAGTTTTGATTTGCATTTCTTGAATAATTAGTGATATTGAACATCTTTTCATGTGCTTCTTGGCCATCTATATGTCTTTGGAGAAATGTCTATTTAGGTCTTCTGCCCATTTTTCGATTGGGTTGTTTGTTTTGATGATATTAAGCCACATGAGCTGTTTATAGATTTTGGAGACTAATCCCTTGTTGGTCACATCATTTGCAAATATTTTGTCCCATTCTGTGGGTTGTCTTTTTGTTTTGTTTATGGTTTCCTTTGCTGTGTAAAAACTTTTGAGTTTAATTAGGTCCCATTTGTTTGTTTTTATTTCCATTACTCTGGGAGATGGATCAGAAAAGATACTGCTGAGATTTATGTCGGAGAGCTGCCAAAGATATCAGGTCTTAGTCCTTGGAACCTGTAAATGCCACCTTATTTGGAAAAACTCTCTTTGCAGATGTGATTAAGGATCTTAAACTAGATTATCGATTATCCTGAATTATCCAGGTAGACCCTAAATGCCATCTCAAAAACATCCTTGTGAGAGAGAGGCAGAAAGAGATTACACAGAAGAGGAGCAGATAATGTGCAAATGGAGACGGATTGGAGTGATGTGAAGGAACGCTGGCAGGCACCGAATCTGAAAAAGACGAGATTCTCCCCTAGAGTCTCCAAAGGGAATGGAGCCAAGCCAATACCTTGACTTTGGCTCAGTGAAACTGATTTTAGACTTTGGGCCTCCAGAATTAAAAAAAAAAAAAAAAAAATTATCTTCTATGAGAGAATAAATTTCTTTTGTTTTAAATCACCAAGTTTATGGTAATTTGTTACCGTAGCCACAGGAAACTAATACAGGTGGTGAATAGTAAGAACCAGGTTTCTCACTATTGGAATAGAAGTTTACAGATGAGCAAGGGGAGGAGACTAGAATGACCCATATGGTAATTGATTAGGGTTGGAGAGGTCAGCACAGCCACAAAGTAAGGAAGTACCCACAAAACAAAACCTCTTATTGATGGAGGTATGTCAAAGAGATATAGGTGACAACTGAAAGAGCTCCCAGTGGCCAAAACTGGAAAAATTTTGAGCAAGAAAATAAATATTACACTACAATCTGAAGTATAAAATAAATTTCCACGAATCCATATTGAAATAAATAAATACAAATTTCCCATATAGAGGAATTCCAAGTAATTGATGTAGATACTCTGCCCTCAAGGAGAGGGAACATAACTTCACACGCCTTCATAGTGACTTCTAAAGAGGCTAGTATGGAAAAGGGCAACAAAGAATGTTACAATGGAGAAAACTGGTGAACACTACCTCAGCCAACTGATCAGAGTTAACATCCATAGGGATAAATCGTGTTGTTAGTTTGTACCATTGATGTGATGTGATAAAAATGGCACTTACCTCTGTGATCTTCCTCCAAACTCATAATCCCAATCGTAAGATAAATCCAATAAGGGGCATTCTACAAAATACGTGACCAGTATTCCCTAAAACTGTCAAGGCAGGGAGAAACTGTCACATCCAAGAAGAACCTGAAGAGACATGACAACTAAATGTAATGCAGTATCCGGATGAGATCCTGGAACATGAAAAGGACGTTAGGTAAAAACTAAGGAAATACGAAAAAAGTATGGACTTTTGTTAATAATCAGGTATCAACATTGGCTTATTAATCATTATAAATATAATCATACTAATGTAAGATGGTCACTAACAAGGGAAACTGGGTATGTGATGTATAGGAAATATCTGCATTATCTTCTCAAATTTTCTGTAAATCTAAAACTGTTCTAAAAATTTTAAGTCTATTACACGTGGGGAAAAGAGTCAAAATAGCTTTTATACTGTAGGATTCCTCAGTGGTCTCTCTGTACTAGGGCAGCATTCCACCATTTTCAAGGAAAAACATTTTGGGAATATGGCTCTCTGCTTTTTCCTTTTCAGTGTAGGATTCATCAAAGTTAAGTCCTGAACATCTGTGTTCCCAAATTGGAATTACCCTGCAGTGATAACTGGAGAATAAAAGCCATTTTGTCTTCTATTTTTGTGTCAAGAACTCACTTGTAAACCATTTCCCTTGTTCTGGTTCTTCTTCCTTTCCATACAAAAAGTGGGAGAGGAATTAGCTAAAAATAAAACTAGGCTAAAGCAAAAATTTACAGTAAAGTCTTGCAAGTCTGGTTGGCATACCACCCCAAAGGACGTGCTTTGTGTGAATTAAAAATAGTTAAGGACAGTACAAATCTCTGCAAAAGCAAGCCTGAAGATCTCTGCAGGGAAGAATTCCCAAAGAAAGGTTTGCTTGCAAAGTGGTCAGAGGGTGAGACCAATGGCCCCCTTAGGAAAGTTATATGAGTCTTTTATCTCTTACCCTTCACCCTGCCCTTCACTTTGTCTCACTGCTGATGTGTTCACAACGTCTCCTATGCCCAGGAGGAACACTGCAATCAGCGGTGACAGGCTCAGCTCCTTCCTTCCCAGCAGCTGTGTTCCTTGTCAGAGACACCCAACTCATTGGGACATCTGCCTTGTGGAGGTCCAACCAGGGCTGCTGGAGGAGCGAATGACCTGGGTTGAAAGGAGCGTTCCTCTGGTTGAAATGAAATCATCATAGGCTCGAGCGCAGACTGCTCCACATTCTCATTTCCGTTTTCACCCTCTGACATGATACGGCTGGTATGGCACAAATTCTGTTAATGTGTCAAGTTTAAAAGATATCCTGGCCCAGAAGAAGGAGCAGCAATGGAAAAGTTTGGTGAACAGATTCTGCTCTTAGGTAGGCTACTTAAGAATAGATGACATTTATTGAGTACTTACTATGTTTTAATCCCAAGATGAAGATCTTTGCATTTGGCAGTTCATTTATTTTCACAACGAGTATGTGAGCTAAGTTCTGTGTACCCATTTAATGGATGAGAAGTAAATTAATCCAAGTCAGACAGTTAGAAATTGTGGAGGCAGAGTTCTAACTTAGACAGTTTGCCTCCAGCGCTATATTTTTACCTATCATTGTCAACTCTCTCTACACAATTTGAGCCTCAGTTTTCTCTTTTACAAAACAAAGTCAGTGCTTAATAATTGAGATGTAGTCTTAGTTATTAATTCTCTGCTTTTCCCGACAGGCATGAAATTTTGAGGGAGGCGAAAGATAAAACTATTTTAAAAAAGAATCAGTGTATTCCACTTGACATTATGGAAGCATTTCACTGCTAGTAAAAGAATTAACTGTCTAACAGACCAAAATGCTATTAGGCATTCAGTTAGGCTTTCGGATTTTGCCTTGCCAGAAATACGTTCATCAAGAATTGTAACTTGCCATGAAAATATGGAAAGAAATATGCCCTCATTTTCAACAAATGACTGTGATTTGGTTGATATAACTGTGTCTAACCAGACAAGACTGAGCGGTTCAGTGGGTAACATTGTAATCTAGACCATCTCAGAATGAAGCAGTTTCTGACTGTTAGACATAAAATTAATTGGCATATACAAAAGGGCCAACTCTTGTAAGATAAATGACTTAGAGGGACTTGATTACTGCTAGGGAGTAATTGGGTGCAAGTAATTAATGGCCGAAGAATAGGAGGAAAGCAGGAGATTATTTAAAGTTGAAGCTTGTGCTGTAGGTGGAGGGGGTACAGATAAGTCAGAATTCAGGGACATGTAGACATTTTTCAGTGGAACCATATCCAGGGATGGGTTCAAGTGAGGGTTTCTTCTTTTGCCATGAGTGGTAAGACGTCATTTAAGACTGCTCGTGGAAGTATAATTTGGTGACTCTTTTGTTCTTCTCTTCTCATTCTCTCTGGACACATCCCAATCAGATTTTCTTAATCCTCTTTCTTACTCAGTGTATCAGCAGCATCTGATACAGTGGTTCATTTCCTCTTTTTAAAATAACTTTACTCTTGGCTTCTGGCACACACTCTCTTAGCTCTCTGAACTCGCGGACCACTCCTGTTTGGTTTCCACCACTGATTCTTCATCTCCCTCACCTTGCTGAAATACGAAATAAAGGAAATTATGCCAAACATGTCAGTTCTCAACTGAAAGATATGAGGTATGTGTGCGCTTTGAGAATACCTCAGCATTTAGAATGTTAGAATTCTCACAGGCAAAGTATAGTTGGGAACTATTCTATATAGTTTTTCCAGTGAAGTGGAGAAGTTACAAGTACATTTCGGGGAGTGGGGAGGTATACATCAGAAGAGATGGGCATAGTGATGAACATCTTAGTGCAATTTTAGGACTCAGTTCTCAGATCTGTTTTCTTAACCTGTACTCACTCTCATATGTGATCTTATCCTGCTACATGACCTTATACATTATCTTTACGCAGGTGATCCCAAAAGTATGTATCTCCAATCCATACATTTACCTAAATTCCAAAATCCTATATTCATTTGCCTAATTGAATTTTCTC
The DNA here is from genome assembly GCF_937001465.1 of Orcinus orca. Taxonomy (NCBI): domain Eukaryota; kingdom Metazoa; phylum Chordata; class Mammalia; order Artiodactyla; family Delphinidae; genus Orcinus; species Orcinus orca. Next base: position 54,915,825 of record NC_064572.1, on the reverse strand, counting down.
CACTTAGAGAGGTTCATGTCCAAAATCAAACTTCTATTTCCAATTCTCCCACAAGCTTCCCCATGCCAGGAAATGGAAATTTCGCCTTCCCAGTTGTTCAGTCAAAAATCTTAGGCAGCCTTGCCACCTGTGTCTCATCCCACTTGACAACCATTTAATCTTTTCACCTCTGCCTTCATAACATACCCAGAATGTGACGAACCGGCACCGATTCTGCTGCAACCACCTTAGTCTGTGCCACCATCATTTCATAGACTACAATTGTCTCCTAACTACTGTGTTTCTTCACTGAAATGTACCCCTAACATAACAACAAAAGCCAGATTATATTATTTCTTTGCTCAGAAACCTCCAATGGCTTCCCTAGTTATTCAGAGTAGAATATAAATTGGTTTTTATGATTTACAAGGTCCTGCATTATCTGGGCCCTGTTTCAGCTCTAAGCTCCCCTCCCTAGCCTCTTTCTTACTGACTCTGCTCTCGCTGTATTGGCTTCTTTGCTCTACACGTCAGTCATTTCCCCCACTCAAGAGTCTTTGCATTTGTGTTTCCTTTTCTCTATGGTAACATTTCCCTAGATGTCTACAAGGCTTGTCCCTTTACTTACTCATGTTTTAATAGTGACAGGCCTATAAAAACTAGAAATGCCTCTGTCCCCATCCCTCTTTGTAGCTCCTTAGCATCTATTTCTATCTCACGTATTTCACGTTGACTTGTATAATAGTTGTCTGTCTTCCCCTATTAGAAAGTAAGCTCCATGTAAGCTCCAGCTTAGCACCTGTGGGATATCAGAGGTTCTTGACCTAAGTTTCAGTTTTCTCACCTACAGAATATAATCAATACCTCATAAGGGTGTTGGAAGGATCAAATGATATGATGCATGTAAAGTACTTAGCACAGTGCCTGGAATGTTGTATGTACTCAGTGATTAATAATGGTTGCAGGTCACTCACCTGCATAGGCAGCTATGTCCCAATAGCCTGGTGAAATCTGTGGTAGGGTCCTAGTGATATAGGTGTCTTCCTCTATACAATAATTACAATAAATACAATTCTGTGGGAAAACCATCTTGAATTCCATGATCTCATGGTGCTGGATCAGTAGCTTTGTCTCCTTAAGTGATTTGAGACACTGTATTTGAAGACTCTACTAGGAAATGAATTATAACCACATCCGTATTAGCCTTTGGGTTAGAACTAAGGTAGCTGTAAAAAGTCATACCTCTAAACCGTCTCCGATAGGCAGCAGTCTTGGGAGCTCAATGAGTTTGAAGGAATAAAACATTTCAGTTTGAGATCTGGCCTTGCAGGCCAGAGACTTGTCATAGCCAACTCCTTTGATTGATTGCTAAGCTTCACATATCCTGTTTGATTAAATGAGTGCATTCAGGTGCAATTGGCTAGAGCTTGAGAAGTTTGGATGGAAGTATGTAGATGAAATATTTGTCTCTTTTATTCGTTGTTTCAGTGAAGCTCCTTATTCTGCCACTTTGAATTCTCCCACTTAAAATCATTTGGGCTCATTTATTTGCTCATGCTGCATCCCCAGCAGGGTTGTGGGCTTCCTTCTGTGCCTTGATCCCTAAGACACACATAAATAGCATCTGTGGCAACTCAGATCTTAGTATCCTTCTACTTTCCCATGACCTTAAACATTCAGTGAACACACAGGTTCCTGCTAAGTCAGCTGACCTAAAGAACTTTCTGGCATCCTCTTTGGAAATAAACGTATTCAAACTCAGTCAATGTTACTGGAATATCCATGCAGGGATATCAGATGATGGGACATGGCAAGGGGATACTAGGAGGCTTCCAGTGGTGCTGATCCAATGGCTGGTCTCCCAGGCATTTCAAGCTCTTGTGCCTTTACGTTTGCCATCTCTTCCATCTCTTTCCACTATTTCCATCAGATGTAATTCTGCTCATCATTCAAGGCTCAGAATCAGCACTACTTCTTTTGATTTTCCTTAATGAACTCTCATTTCACTGTTTCATATACTATGTGTATACCTCTGCTATAGTCTTTGTATGAGAGTTCATGTTTTTTTCTGCCCTAGAGCCACCCCTCCCCCAACCCAAAGGAGAGGTCATGTCTGATTCATCTTTGCAGACAGTTCTGTCTATGGAAATCCTTACTTATTCGTGTATTTACTTCAAGTTACTTGACCTTACTGACCTCAGTTATGGTCTCGAACTCTAGGAGGGTTTTGTTTGTTTGGTAAAGAAATTATATATATTTTATTTGTATTATTATTTTTTTACTTTTGGCTGAGTTGGGTCTTCGTTGCTGTGCACAGGCTTTCTCTAGTTGCGGCGAGTGGCGCCTATTCTTTGTTGCAGTGAGTGGTCTTCTCATTGTGGTGGCTTCTCTTGTTGCAGAGCATGGGCTCTAGGCACGCAGGCTTCAGTGGTTGTGGCACGCGGGCTCAGTAGTTGTGGCTTGCGGGCTTTAGAGTGCAGGCTCAGTAGCTGTGGCGCACGGGCTTAGTTGCTCCGCGGCATGTGAGATCTTCCCAGACTAGGGATTGAACCTGTGTCCCCTGCATTGGCAGGTGGATTCTTAACCACTGCACCACCAGGGAAGTCCCACTAGGAGGGTTTTTTTTTTTTTCTTTTTTGTGGGATAACTGGATTCTGACAAAATGAGAGGAAATAGGTACTATTTTCAGCTGACTTTTGGTTGCTGAGAAGGTGTGGGACTTTGTGTCTTTCTCAATTTTCTTTGTCCTACTCATTTCTTTATACGATTTTAAGGATTGATAAAGAATCTTGTCACAGAAGCCCACAGACCTGTCTTGCTTATCGTTTAGTGTTTAAAGGCTGAGATTCTTTCATTTTAAGGGTCAGGGAAGAGATGCCAACCCCTTAGGTCATGTTGTCCTCACAGATGAAAACACAAAAAGAACCAAATTTAAAGCACATTATTTTAAATATGCTTTAAAATTTCTACCCTAGGGCCTAATTTGAATCAAATTCTACACTTTTTATTTTTCTTGAAAGTTATTTGATTCTAAATCATTATTGCCCATATGTATAAAAAATAATTCACTCTTGGTGAATAACTTCTGGATTCATTGTAATTTAAAGTGACACCAAAAATGGTGAGGAAGAGCAGTGTTTCATTTATTAAGTTTTATAATTCAACAGCTGTTCCACATTTTGGGAGATAAAGATACTGAACAACTGAAATGTTCTGCATTTCAGAAATCATACTTTCTAACTGCCACAGTTAAGTCTTTGACAATTTTCATGTACAATCATGCAATATTTCTGAGACATTGACAAAAGAGTTTATTCCTGCTTTCTTTCTGCTTCCGAATGCTATTTCAAGTATATTGGTATAAAAAATGTAGGAAAAGCGTCACATTCTCTATGGAGTTTATCTGCTATCAGAAAGTATAAAAGATAAGTGAATTTTATAAGTAATTGTTTTGAGTCCATTTTCAGAAAAAATAACCTCCAAAAAGTACAATATACATCTTCCTCTCAATACTTTCCCTTGTTCTTTAGGGTATGTATGCTTTCTTGTTCTCTCTGTGGCCTTTTCACCTGTTCCCCATTTCTTTCTTGATATGCCCCATCAGATACACTCACGGTTAGTGTTCTATCTTTCCTCTTTTAAATCTAAAATTCCTTAATTTCTTCCTCACTCCATGCCAGCCATTTTCATCAGGTATCAGTTTCAATATGCTTTTTTTTAAAATCAAAGAACCTCAGAGATCATTCAATCCAACCATATCTTCTTTGTAAGAATCTTCCAACATCCTTGAGATCCATTCTCCTTTTCAGTCTCCTGTAATTCCAGGTGGTATTTAATCTATACATACCCCCATGGAATTATTAATTCCCTTGATCTGAAGTTCCTTAATCTTCCTTTGGTCTAAGATTGCATTGAATTTCCTATCAACTGTGTCACTTTTTTTTTAGCTCATAACAAATTTTGTATTTAGCAAAGCCATTAGGTCTTTTACTCAAGAATTATTTTTAGGTGTGACTTTCCTTATATTGTGTTTGGACAACTTAATTTTTGAAAAAGAAATGAGGGCTTTTCTTTTCGTTAAGTTGTAATCATTCGAACTAAATGAAGTCATCTGAAATCTTTTGTCATCCAATAGCAATTTTCAGCCTTTAAAAAAAGAAACAGGGCTTCCCTGGTGGCGCACTGGTTGAGAGTCCGCCTGCCGATGCAGAGGACGTGGGTTCGTGCCCCAGTCCGGGAGGATCCCACATGCCGCGGAGCGGCTGAGCCCGTGAGCCATGGCCGCAGGGCCTGTGCGTCCGGAGCCTGTGCTCCACAACGGGAGAGGCCACAACAGTGAGAGGCCCGCGTACAGCAAAAAAAAAAAAAAAGAAAAAGAAACAACCAGGAAGATGCACTTTTATTTGCTTGCCTATTTCCTAACTTTAATTCAACACCTTAACTTTCAACTCAAAAACATGAAATGACAGTGAACGAGAATATTTGTTAACTTAAGTGAGACATAAAATCTCAAACTCTTCAGGGATATTGGCTCGGTGCTTTGTGACAGCCTGGAGGGGTGGGATGGGGAGGGTGGGAGGGAGGGAGATGCAAGAGGGAAGAGATATGGGGACATATGTATATGTATAACTGACTCACTTTGTTGTAGAGCAGAAACTGACACACCATTGTAAAGTAATTATACCCCAATAAAGATGTTAAAAAAAAAAAAGAAAATAAAGCAAATGTATCAATATTAATATCAAAAAAAAAAATCTCAAACTCTTCATTAAAATGGCTCTACTAAGTTACTTATTTAATCTTACCTCCTTTCAACTGGGGAAAGAAAGATGTGTCCCTAGAATCTTGTTCTCACTCAACATTATGAGTATTAATAAATATTTATACTTTCCAGAAAATGAAACATCAATTTAAATGTTATTATCAGGACAAAGCAATACATCATCGGATAATATAACAAGGCTGGATATCTCATTTGCCCCCCCAGCTTCACTCTGAAGTGATTTGTGCCCAGGGAGGCTGACCTGTATGAACTGCATCAAGGGCTATTTGTCCTTTGACTTCTGGTTAGGTCAGGGGTTGGAGACTACCAGAAGGAGATTGGTACTGTTTACATAGAGATACCAGCGGGAGATTGGTAATACATAGAGGTAAGAGTGAGGACAGGGTATTAATTCTTCTGACACCTTCTTGGCTAGGTCCCCAAGCCCTGGTTATATCCCACTGTTAAAGATGACAGCACCTCTCTCCAGCTCCTTCCCCAACCCCTCCAGGTTTCTCATTACTTACCCTGAAGCACTACTCCATCTCTTATGAATTTCCCTTAACCTTGGCCACACCTTTGTAAATAGTCTCTTCATTGAAGTCTCCTCCATTTCCCCTTGATTGTGCCATTTGTTTCCTGCATGAACACTGAGTGACCTGGCAATCCATCAGAATTCTAGATTTGTAGAGGTTTAAGGTAACTTTCATGAGACTTATCTACTATGCAGCTTCTTCACAAATGGCATATGCCTCTACCAACGTTTGTCTTGAGATGACTCAGCACGTCCAGGTTTTCTCTGCAAACTGTTGGAAGCTCTTCATCCACCAGCAAGTTCCAGCTTCATTGGACCTTCACTTGGTGTGCACGTAGTTGAAAATACTGAGGCAAATATGGGCCCTGTAATCGTCCGTCAGTAGTCAGATGGAAGGTGCTCATCCAGCTAATTCACAGGTTGTGCTTTTATCAAAATGAAAGAAAAAAATATGCCTAGACTTGCAGACCCTTGAGAAAAAGACAGTTGACCCCAGAAGAACATGGATGCTGCTGTAGCCCTTTCAGGCTGCTGTGACAAAATATTGCAGAGTTGGGTGGCTTATAAACAGTATGAATTTATTTCTCACAGTTCTGGAAGCTGGGAGTCTGATTTCAGGGTGCCAGTATGGTCCAGGTCTCAGGCTTCTCATTGTAACCTTGTATGGCTGAAGGGGTAGGAAGCTCTCTGGAGCCTCTTTTGTAAGGCACTAATTCCATTCACGAGGGTTCCACCTTCAAGACTTAAATCCTCTCCCCAAGGCAGCACCTACTAATACCATCACCTCTGGGAGTTAGAATGTCAACATATGAATTTTGGAGGGACACAAACATTCAGACCATTGCAGATGCCCAGCTTAAGAAACACTGGCACAGCGAATAAGTACGTGAGCTTTGAAAACTTGATAATGGTCAAATCCTAACTTGGTCACTTTTAACAATGTGATATTACATAACAATGTTTTCTAATCTCAGTTTTCCTATCTGTGAAAGCGATATAATAACAGTGTCCATTTTATTATTTGGTGGATTAAATAAGATTTTGTTTTTAAAAATCTCTATGTAGCCTGGCATTTTGAAAACACTCAACAGATATTTAAGAAAAATATTTTGATGGTGAGATGAGGTCAACTGCCTAGTCACATGTTAAAAACAGACACTGGTCTTCAGTTTCTCATTAACAAAAAGGAAGGAGTTTGAAAAACGGTGAGAATGGGCTTATGGCCTGGTTACCAAGTTTTAAAAAGAAAGGCCCACTTAGAAGGGACACAACACTATATATATATATATATATATATATATATATATATATATATATATATATATATATATATATAGCCCCTTTCAGTTCAATTGTTAAAATTTCCCCCCTGAAATAGCTCTTAAAGCTTTATAACAGGTAAAAGATATTTTTGTTTAATGGTATAATCATCATTAAAGGCAAAACAGTGTATATTTTTATTTAAAACAGTGTATTTTAAAGAAAATCAGGAAAGTTATTTTTAAGCCATCTATTACTAGATGCTGAATTAAAGAACTTGGATAGCAATGCAACAATATTTATATCAAAATTAATTAAATCACACAAACATTATTTCAAAAGTGGTAATGAAAAACCAACATTATACCACAAATAAAAATGAATAAAACTCGGGCCTGTCACACATTGCCAGTGTGAAAGGACTTGGTCTTATTTTCCTAAATTCAGTTTTTTAATTGACTTACTCTAATGATTTTTCTGGAACATTTTTCTGCTTTTTTCTTTAATCCAATTTAGATTGTTTTTAGTCTTTACAGTGATAGTGCCCTGAATTTGTTTGAGCTATGTTTGTCACAGCTGTTACCAATTTGATCCCATACGCTTTCTACCTTTCAAGGATTCTTCACAATTTGTGTTCCTGTCCCATTATGCTTTATCCATGTCTATATCATCTGTAGTTATATCTGAATAAATGTGTATATTTACATATATGTTTCTTTTCTCTCACTTTAGGAGATTTGATGTAGAAAAGAATATTGGAACAGGTGCTCCATCTATTTTGATTTGTTTTGACAGTATTTTTACATTTGGAGACAGTGAGATGTATGGAATGTGCTAGATTTTCTCTTGGCCATTTGGCAATGTTTCTCCCCGTTCTTCTCTTCCCTGTGTTGCAGAGGCTGAAAGCCTGGTACTGTATTCTCCAGAATTCCTAACATCAAGGTACCATGTTACATTCTGCTAACAAGGGTGCTTATAAGAATAGAAGAAGAGACTCTTGCTGCTGATGCAGAGGCTCAAGCCCATAGGCTGCAGGATGACAGATCTGAGGTTTGATGAGTGCCTTCCTTGTGTCAGCCTGTGAATTAGCAGTGGCAGTTTCCTGTGATTCTTAGTCTTCCTGAATTTTTGAACACTAGCAATGACTTCCCTGACCCTTGCTTCACTGGTCATCCCAATGTTTTGGTAACTCTCTAATCTCTATATGACATCTCTTTCTATTTGAAATACCTTAAGCAATTTCTGCTTTCTTGACCAAACCCTGGTACATAGGGTTTAAGTAACTTGCCCAAAGTTTCACAGTTAATTAGGATTTGAATCCAGATCTGTCCAGCTTTTGACAATGTGTATATTGGTGAGTTCTAGATCTTTTTTCAGACTCTTCTGGGATGCTCTGTGTCTCTCAGTTGTGAAAAGTACGTTTGGAGTTCTATAGGGGGTGAGATTATATATATAAAACCTTAATAACGCTTTGTATCACTTTGAACTTTCTTAGGCCCATTTGAGAACTCTGGGGTAAATTAAAATATATAGCTACAAGGGAATAAGAAAATTATTTGAAGATTTGAGTCATCCTCTTTGTTATTTTTTAAGCCATGGGTTAAAGAGAGAGGATAGTAAAGACAAATAAGAAGGGAAAACAAGAAATTTATTGTGATGTGAGGTGATAGGACTCACGGATCTAGCTATAACCGACCATCCCTGTATTTATATGTGTATGTGAGCATTTTTGAAATATTCAATTCTAGTCGTTGTCAATATTTGTTATATAATGTGACTGTTAGGTGGAATTTAGTTTCAAGTTCAAGTCTTTAGTTTGACACAAGGAAAATAAATTAAAAATCACACTTTTTTAACTACAAGTAAAGATTTGCCATCATTTTATAAAAGCTAACAATTAAATTTAGAAACATGCTTATTTATGCATTATATTGTCAACATTTCAGAAGCAGTCTATTTTATTTTCTTGTAAGTAACTAGTCTGTAACAACATTTTACTTTTCATCAGTATGCTTTAAGAATTCTCTGAAAGGACAGAAGTGAAAGTTGGGTTAACAATAAAGTAATTGATTTAATTGCAAAATAAATGCCTAAGATATTGTTTGAAAATTCACGACTGGGCAAAATAGGAAGTGTAAAGGAAGAAATCTTGAGAAGTACTCGTGTCGCTATGGGGACAGGATTTATAGACCTTAAAAAGAGAATTAATTTGCTTGGATGTTTGTTTTGCACAGTTTACTCTCAGTCTGAAAATGGTCAAATGTTGCACGTTTGACAAACAATGGATTGAAAATGGTTATTCTAGATATTTAGTATTTTCAAGAGTTTCATGACAGATCAGATAAATCACACAGGTGATTTGATCTATACCCCAAATAATCCAACTAATATAAATTGAGTGTGTTTCGTATTTTTAAAATTGTTCAAACAATTTTCAGACTTCAATTTCCTATAGTGCTGGACCAGGTCCTCTCTCCTTCACCGCCGTTCATGTATATACCACACACAATTATAAAGAAAAATTGCTGGAGAAAGTATTTTTTGAAAGTATAATCAAAATCATCAAAAAGCTGATGAAATAACAAATAATTACTTGATTAAAATTGAATGAACAGTGAAAATTCAGAAAGATAGATTGATCCAAAGCTGCTCTTGCCTGGAGGGAATTTACCAACTTGAATTTTGATGTAAAGCAGTACCAAAGGGTAAAAGAAACAATAAAAAATGACCTCATTGATTTTAAATAACGAGAAATTCTATAACTTAAAATTACATTAACCAAAATTAAAACTCAAAGAGTAGGTGTAGCAGTATATTAGACAAAATCTGAGAAAGAATTAGTAAACTGAGAAAACAGGTGAGAAGAAAATACTGGACATGTAACACATAGAGACAAAAAGATGGAGAATATGGAAAAGAGGTTAAGAGGCATGGAAGACAGAGTGGAAAGTTTTCAAAGACATTTAGTTTTAAATAAATAAACTAAATAAAGTTTTTAAACAAATGTTTTGCTTTTCAAAACAAAAATAGTCTTATAAATGATATTTTGTTTACAAAAATTTCTCTAAAACAGGTCATAACAGTGTTTAAAATCTCAGTTTCTTGCTTAGGTAACTTGCAACCTAGTGCACTGGCTTTATAGGTTGCTGAGAAGCTGATATTTTGAAAGTGTTTACAGACCTTTGTTATAAAAATGAATGTCCTAAGAAGGGGGGCTGCAGGTGCAAGTGTGGTTCAACAACATAAGAAACAAGAATGTAGTGGTGTTTAAATTTATAGTTGTTAAAAATGTCATCTCAAGTCAAGTCACTGGTCTGTTTGCATTTGATACATTTTTTTTTAACTTCAATCATTCTTTGACAAAGACTAGTCCTTTGTTTAATTAATTAATTTATTTATTTTTGCTGTGTTCGGTCTTCGTTTCTGTGCGAGGACTTTCTCTAGTTGTGGCAAGCGGGGGCCACTCTTCATCACGGTGAGCGGGCCTCTCACTATCGCGGCCTCTCTTGTTGCGGAGCACAGGCTGCAGACGCACAGGCTCAGTAGTTGTGGCTCACGAGCCTAGTTGCTCCCGGCATGTGGGATCCTCCCAGACCAGGGCTCGAACCCGTGTCCCCTGCATTAGCAGGCAGATTCTCAACCACTGTGCCACCAGGGAAGCCCTGATACATTTTTATACTAACTAGCATTGTAAAATTATTTCATGATTAGAAAATACCTGTGGATATTTGTATAAAAGAGTGAAATAAATGTTTTTATGAAAGTATTCAAAAAAAAATTTCCAAAATATGATAAAAGAGAGAATAAGACATGGGATTGCATTTTTGCGTTCAAATTTATGGTACATTTATTTATAATTTTCCTGCTATTGTGAAGAGGCATGAACTGTATAATCTGTGGATATATGTGTTTTAAGAACACTGCAATATGATTTCTTTTTAACACTTACAGTGTTAACACATCACTACTACATTACAGTACTACAAATTTAAACAAATGTTAAAACTACTTTTAAAATACTACAGGAAAAAATGAACATCATTTAATAAATTGTAACTACTGAATTTAATGTTTTATACACTGAACTATAATCATTGTCTTACCCAGATGTACAAACTCAAAAGAAGCAGTATTTCACAGGAACCTTTTCTGAAGTAAAACATTCTTCATATTAAAAAGAGAACACAAATAAATGCACTGCACTTGGTATACACATGGCCTTTCAAGTTTATTGATCCATTGAATTCACAAGCATCACATTTTTTCCCATTTTATAAGAGCAGTATTTTTTTTAAACAAAAAGAGCTAAAGTTACCAAAATAATTAACTTTGGATGTCTAGGGCAATTAAACCATTGTCATTACTTTAAAAGAGAACTGGAAAAGTCATGCAGAATTATGTAAGCAGGAGGTATAGCAGAATCATAAAGTAGCTGGTATTTTAAAAAACATGTGAAATCTCTTATCTGGGATATGGAATGTCTGGAATGTGTCGACCTCTATGATAAAGGCCATAGATTCCAAATCACAGAGATAAAGGACCTGAGATGATAAAGGACCTGAGATGACATTCAGTTCAATCTTTAGATAATAACTGTCTCTGAAATGCCTGGACGATTTTCATTCATACTTTTTTAAAAAAGCTTTCCAGTAATGGGTAACTTAGTGTGACCAAATAATTCCATCACTTGTCCTCTGCTGCAACCCCTTTATCTTCTATACCTGTTTTTGTTTTTTTTTGCTGTTGTTGCTTTTTAATCTTTATTGAGTTATAATTGACATATAATAAACTTCATAGATTAAAGTGCACAATTGATGAATTTTGACACATGGACACACCTGTAAAATCATCGCTGCAATCAGGAGATCAATATTTCTATGACCCCAGAAGGTTTCCTCATGGTCATTTGTAATCCATTCCTCCATTTACTTTTTTGTCCTTGAAAATATCTATTTGTAATAATACTCAGAGGCTTAGTACAAAGACTCCTTCTTCCAGAGAGGATTGTTTTCACTTCTGGCAGGTCTCTGGGGTCATTTCTATTCTGGGATCACTTTTTGAGGGATTTTTCTTTATGACAAAGTTTTATGATTTATAGATGTGAATCTGCTGATACGGAATGTCTGGAATGTGCCAACCTCTATAACGGGAAAGGCCATAGATTCCAAATCACAGAGATAAGGAAACTGAGATGACATTCATTTCAATCTTCAGGAAATAACTGTCTCTAACAAGAGGCTTATGGTTTTTTTCTTTTCTAGTGTTTTTGCTTATTTTTGGTTTTGATTAAGGTTTTTCCCCTTCTCTGCAGCACAACTTTCTTTGCAATTCCCTCTGGGAATGGGTGGGAGGAAATAGGGCACATATTTTCTTAAATTTATTTTACTGAAGTATATTTGATTTACAATGTTGTGTTAATTTCTGCTGTACAGCAAAGTGATTCGGTTATACATATATATACATTCTTTTTCATATTCTTTTCCATTATGGTTTGTCATAGGAAATTGAATATAGTTCCCTGTGCTACACAGTAGGACCTTGTTGTTTATCCATTCCATAAATAATAGTTTGCACCTGCTAAACCCAAACTTCCAATCCATCCCTCCCCTGCCTCCTCCCCCTTGAAAACCATAAGCCTGTTCTCTATGTCTGTGTCTGTTTCATATATAAGTTCATTTGTGTCATAATTTAGATTCTACATATAAGTGATAACAGATGGTATTTGTCTTTCGCTTTTTGACTTACTTCACTTAGTATGGTAATTGCTAGGTCCATCCATGTTGCTGCAAAAGGCATTATTTCATTCTTTTTATGGCTAAGTAGTATTCCATTGTATGTATAATATACCACATCTTCTTTATCCATTCATCTGTTGATGGACATTTAGGTTGTTTCCATGTCTTGACTAGTGTGAATAGTGCTGCTGTGAACATAAGGGTGCATGCATCTTTTTGAATTATAGTTTTGTCCAGATATATGTCCAGGAGTAGAATTGCTGGATCAGATGGCAACTCTTATTTTTAGATTTTTGGGAACACTCCATACTGTTTTCCATAGTGGCTGCACTAATTTACATTCCCATCAACAATACAGGAGGTTTCCCTTTTCTCCACACCCTCTCTAGCATTTGTTATTTGTAGAGTTTTTAATGATGGCCATTCTGACGGGTGTGAGGTGATACCTCATAGTAGTTTTGATTGACATTTCTCTAATAATTCGTGATGTTGAGTGTCTTTTCACGAATAGGGCACATATATATTGTGGTTCATCTTTACCTGAGATGTTACTTCTCTGAGGTTCCATCTTAATATTAAGTGGGTCTCCTACTAGTCTCTCTACCATGGGAAAGCTCTAGGTTTGACTTCTTTCTTTTTTTACTGTATAACGTTGTTGAATCTGGAGTTTAATTTAGCCAAATTTGGTCAATGCTGTAGGAACAAAAGCAGCTTGAGTGCTCCACTTACAATTAGGATTTCATGCTTTTCCTTAGTATTTGAACTGTTAATCTATCTTCTCAACTGTTCTGAACTCTTGAGTTTCCTTTGTTTTGTTTTGTTTTGTTTGCAGTACACGGGCCTCTCACTGTTGTGGCCTCTCCCATTGCGGAGCACACGCTCCAGACGCGCAGGCCCAGCAGCCATGGCTCACGGACCCAGCCGCTCCGTGGCATGTGGGATCCTCCCGGACCGGGGCACGAACCCACGTCCCCTGCATCGGCAGGCGGACTCTCAACCACTGCGCCACCAGGGAAGCCCTGTACTCTTGAGTTTTAAAAAAGTATCTTTTACCCAGTATTTTTAGGTTTTCTTCAGCAAAGGGATCAGTTTGATAAATCTAACCTACCATTTTCTCTGAAATGGGACTTCTTACTTTGAATTTTTCTTACAGTTCTATCAAAGAAATTTCCCCTTTCCACCTGAATGGTTTTATTTAGACTCACTTATTCTATTCAGTTTAATCTTGGAATTCTAATCAATTAAGAAACACAAATTCTGTTTTTGATAAATGAGGTTCTGTTCACTTGTTCAAAAAGGTTTTCTTTTTTTCTACTTATATTTGACAGATTTATCTAGAGTCTTGCTACTGAAAACTCAATCAAAAAGTACACTTTTCTTTTTAGTACATATGGGTTAAGACAGGAATGCATCTATTTCTCTTTAGTGAGATTATTATTCAATCAAGATTTTTCTTTAATTTCCAGTAAATGAATCTTTGATCAGTGGATGACACCAGAACTGGTTATCAACTTACAGTATAGTTTGTGGTGAGTAAGGAAGAGATCTAATTTTTTCATTCAGAGGAGAAGAAGTTAGAATACATGTTATCTTCTAACCATCAGATTTTCTCTTACTTAAATAGCAAACCAGTCACACTTGGATCAAGGAATAGAATCTCTTTCTATATGTATTAATTCACTTTCATATAAGTTTTAATTTTGAATGAGGTTTTGGCTTGCTGTTGATGAAGCCATCCCAGAGGACCATTTCTGAATTATAAAAGTGAAATTTTAAGTTCCAGACTTTAGTTTTAGCTCTATCACTAGTTTCCATTCTCTGAGCCTCAATGCTCTCATCCAGAAAAGAAAGGCAGAAATGTAAGTTTGCCAGTTTAGGATCAGCAGTGTCTGTTAAATATCATCTAAATGCATCCTAGATTTCATGAATTGGAAACCCTAGGAATTAGTCCTGGGGGACATTTTAGGTCCAAGGGCTATGTTACTTGTTTGTAATTGAATCCTTGCAACAAACCAGAAGGTGGGTATCGATATCTTCATTTCACTAACGAGGAAATTGAGTCTCAGAGCAGTTAAGTGTGTGAGGTTACACAGCTAGAAGGAAGAAGAGGGAATTCTAGCGGGCCAGTGGTTAGGACTCTGTGCTGTCACTTCCAAGGACCTGGGTTCGATCCCTGGTTGGGGAACTAAAATCCCACAGTCGTGTGTATTATTTGGTGCAGCCAAATAATAATAAATGATAATGATGATAATAATGATAATAATAGAAAGAGGAAGAGTAAGGTCTCAGAGCCAAGTTTACTGACTCCATATTCAGCCCTCTTCTCACCACACCAGAGCTATATACTACATTTTAGGTTGTTAATGTATCAAGAAAGACTACAATAAGGGGAAGAAATACATTGCAAAGTAATTATTTACAATATTATAAAAAATTATGAAACACTGGGTTAGAATAATATACTACCCTAAAACAAAATATCATCATTCATATATTAATTTTATTTAAGAGTTACCAAACAATAACTTCCACACATCATAATGCTATTAAATCTGTCTTTTAAAAACACAAATATGTTCTTGACATTACGTTGCTTAAATTTTATACATAGTGGCTACTGAATGCAATTCAAACTTAAAATCTTAACAATCGGAGTCAATTTTGACTTGACCCTGCCTAACTCCCAGCCGCATTTCCACTCACATAAATTGCTGTAGGCATACCAAGTATCTCGTATCATTTCCCAAAGCTCCTGTGCTGTCTTATGACTCTGTTCCTTCTCCTTGAAATGCCCTCCCCTAAATATTCCTCTCACACTCTCCTCCACTGCCCTTCTTCCTGTCCAATGAATTTGTTCTCCATTTAAAACTGCTCAAATGTCACCTTAGCTGTGAGCCCTTCCCTGACCATATAGACACAATTTTCCAAACCTCAATTCTCTGGTGGTACCATGTTTATACTTCAATTAACCTTTAGCTCACTGCATTGAAATTATTTCTTTATGAGTTTGTGTTTCCCAATGGACAATAAGTTCTTTGAGAGTAGAGTGACTTATTCATCTCTGTGTACCAAGAGCATGGCACTGCATAAATGCTTAAATAAACTAATTAATTTAAAATACCAGACTTCTATACATGAGACAGTTCTTTTACATGATTACAACCTTAAAAGTTTGAGTCTCTTCTCTGTTCCTCCTCCCTGCCACTCCTTCATGCCATGCCTAGAGCCATAGAGAGAACACTGAGGACCTTCTGCACTCCCAGCATAGGAGTAGAAAGGGTCTAGATTTATTCTGGAGGCATATTGCCAAGTCTGCTATGGTGGGAAGTGAGACAAGTCAGATTCAAGAAAGAGTTTGTATCTATTTAAGACACGGGGGATACTCTATTATCTGTGTATCTGTGCCTAGATTCCTTCTACAGAGGTACTCTGATTGTGCAGGAATAAGATATTGTAGGGAGACAAAAAGTGTCCGCATGAAATGCTGAGAAGAGAAGGAGAAAGCTTTGGTCAGTGAGGGTCCAGCACTGCCAATGGGGCAGAGTCTGGGTTTCCTTACTGAGACTGGCTTCATAAGCAGGAATTTATAACAGCAAAGATTCAAGAGCCTCCTTCTATTTCAAGATTAATTCCACAGATCATCTAGTTCTCTGTGCTTTGATACTGTATTTCCAAGAGACTCTTTCAACTTAATTCATTTTTCTAAATTGCTTCCCTCTGGGGTCATCTACTGACCATTGACAGGAGGATTAAATGAGATTATGGGTAAGAAGGCCTCGAGCTCAGTGTTTGACACGCAGCATACTCGAAACAAATGGTAGCTGAATCTGAATCACTGTAAATTAGCAAAGTGCTTTTCTGGTTTACAGATCAGCCTTGCATTAGCCTGAGTGGTGTGAGCCATTCTCCTATGGTTTTAATGAGTCAACCTACAAGGGCCTGGAATCTCAGGAGGTAGAAAACCTTGGCCGACAGGGAGAAACCCCTGCAGCTCAGCCCAGCATGGCTGGCCCTCACATGGCAAAGGACAAGGAGCAAATTCATCTTTGTATGCTGCCCTTTAGCCCATAGCAAGACCTCCGCTAGAGACTTCTGGAGTCCTGGAAAAACCAATTATTTTCGTGTCCTCTACTTCTGTCTGATCATAATCCCTCTCTCATCCTCAAAGTGAGACTGGAAGCATGTGATCTGAATTAGGAAACTTGGAGGCAACGGAAGTGAGAGGTCATAGAATAAATCACTAAAATTATAGAGGCTCAAAAGAGCTGGGACAATTGCCAAGTCTAATCCTCAGAACTCTCCCACTGTTGGTGAAGTGTGTAAGATTTGTGCTAGTAGGTGCGTAGCTCATGCTTGGGTTATTTCAGGTATTTAAGTCCTTGGAGTGTTTCTCTATTGCTGTATTTCTATTATTCAATAATTGTGAAAGATTTTGGAGTTTGATTAAGCATTCTGACCTCAAATTTACATTAGAAAGTTTAAAAGATAGGGAATACTACATTAGTCATATGTATCCTGAATACCTCTAAGCTATCCAGCCTTTTGAAGGTAATTTGTTTGACATTCACATGAAATAATTCAAGCTTCCAACTTAAATAACCAGGAGAAGTCCAAGACTCTCAATATTTTTGCAGGTTCCCGAGAGGCTAACTCTGGCCTAAAATTATGTATAATTTCCTGCTTTGGATCACTGCGAACTTCCTACCTTCACTTTACCATGGACGTTGCCTGCTCCAATTCTGTCTTATCCTTTCTCTTCTAAGTGGAAATGAAAACTCCGCTCCTTTGTTATCCAGAGCAGTGCCATACTAATTCTATGTTCATATGGTAACAATTGTCCTGAAGATTTAGGGATAGTGGAGGGCATTTCTGCCCAGATCCACGAACAACTAAAAATCAAATACCAGTCATCACTCTTCTAAAAGTTTCTTGCCTCCCCACCGTTATTAATCAGTGCTCTCTCGTAGTACCTGTCCGTTGTTCTGTTGCAAGAAACTCCTGCTCTACCTTCACCTTTCTTCCTTGAATTCTAGGGCTCCAATTCCTTATTTCTCAGCTAACTAACAACTACCTAGACATGTATATCTAGAGAGAGAGAGACAGAGATGGGTAGAGAGAGAGAGAAGAGATATCCAGGTTCATGCTATCTCTCTAACAGGATATTAACTGTGGCTTTTCCCTCTATCTAGGAGTTCTAGAAGGGATTCCAAAGGCTGAGAACAGTCGCTGCCAGATCATCTGTCCAGGGCATGCTGAGATTGTGGGTAACTGCAGGAAGGTATAGAAGAGATGAGTAGAGGGGTGTTTAACTCTGGCCTCATATCTCCTGAGGGATGCTTTAGATTACCACCTGGAGAGCTTGACCTGTGTCTGCTGTTATCTAGGAACCTGATTTATACCTAAATATTATAAAGGAAAGAACTTAAGGGGAACTATTTGTAGCAGGAGGGCAAAGACACAGGGCTGCATTCAAGATGGTCTGCTTGTCTAGATGTGGACAAGATGTAAATTGATGTAGGAGCTGAAAATGGGCCATCTTGGAAGATCCTGCCCTGAAGGATCTCCTGGTGGGTATGGGGACCCCATGATGGGGGACATCTGTGGGGTAAACCACTGGATGCTAGAGCTGTGGGGAGGGTCATGAGCAACCAGCTAGAGGTGGTATGTCCAGTGACAAGGGAACAACAGGTGAGAAGTGTACAGTAATTGAGGTTTCTGAAGATTCCACGTGAGTTCCAGTGAGAGACCACGAATGAGAGAGGAAAGGGAGGAAAGGGGCTGCTCTCTCAGTGGTCACCAATGTCAGGGGCAACCATACCAGTCAAGTAAATCCTTTCATCCTCATCCCTCTCCTCTGGAGCCCTGGAAAAACCAGAGACTGTCTAGTGGGAAAAAGAAAAATGAGAAAAAAGGCAAAGTGCAGAAGTTGGTCCAGCTCCCCTCCCCCACTGCAACTCTCCAAGCCTCAATCAGCCCAAGATGCAAGATGGTAGGGAAGTAGATTGGACTCACGCAGGAAAATAGGCTTTGATATTAGGCCAGACTAAATGGGGCTTTTATATTGACTATTTACTTATATGTGAGAGTGACAAGAAAAGCTATTTTATGTTTTTGAGATTTCATCCAGAGGCAAGAAAATGATTGACAAAACTTGTCAGAAGGCAGTGGCATAGAACAACAGAAAAAGCTAAGTTAAAATTTCACCCCTACTGAATACAAATCATTCACTATAGCAATTTCTCAGTCTTTGTCTCTCTGCATCTTTGTCTCTCTGCATTTTCTCTCTCTGCATGTCACTCTCCTCTTTCTTCCGTCTTTCTCACACACGCTTCCATTTCTGTTATATTTTGTGTGCAAGTAAGTTTATCTTTCTTTGTCTCAACTTCTCCTTTCTAGACAAGCATAGGGCCTTCCCTTTCATAACCAAAAGTCCATGTACTTGTTTGTTTACTTACTTTGGTTTTTAAATAAAAGGACGTGTTGCCCTCACCATATGAATTCTAATTGAATTCTGCTGACCCCCTCACGTGTGAGCTGCCGCCGTTGTGTTCCTTGACCAATTATACGTCTTTTTGTTCCTCCTTGGTATACATTACATCTAATAAATGCTGCATATCTGAACATGGGGACTGGATCTCCCAGGATTATTTCTTGATGATCTTTGATCTAAACCTATATAAAACTTTGACATATATTCTGATTTTGGTGCAGACTTCAGAGTATCTATAACCTGGAATTCCATAAGTGATGATGACTTAATTTCTTACCATGGACAAATACTCAACACATCTTCACAAAGTTATGTACCATACCTCACTCCCCCATGCCCTTAAAACACACACCAAACCTCAGGAGTTGGCAGAAACCCTCTAAGATAAAGTCCAGCAGAAACACAGCATTGCTACTCTTTGCCTGTGTCCTTGGAACTTGTGCTATAGTGTCATAGTGCTACAATGCTACTTTCAAACTTATGGGCCATCAATCCTTGCAGATTACTTAGCAGGCTCCCATCTGCCTCCAAGCCAGAGAAATCTTCTGAGCCTCTTGGGAACAGGGTCACAATCTTTTTTATTTATCCCATTATTTCCTGCAATCATCAGCTTCCTTCCTGGCCTATTTCTTCCAATTAGTCCTCAGTGGGTCTCAGCTAACACAGGCTCTAACCTCATTCTTCTTTTTAGCATATTCTTGTATTTTAACCTTTTATGTATTTATATCAGTGTGGAATTAGCTGTAGAGTACACGTGGCTATTTTAACAGAAGAGGTCTCTCTTGTTTGGGCAAAAGAGGCTCTTGGAGAACAGAGTAAATATTTGGTTTAAAACAATGGTTACAAATAGGCAGGCAGGTGCCAGAGACATGTTTTGTTTCGCCCACTCAGTAATTACATATGGTTTTAAAAATTTTGAAAGCTTTAGAATTCTATTCATTTTCCAGCTCACCTCCGTTTTACCATTTTTGGTCTGTTTCATTCATTTATGTTATCTGCCTGCCTTCTGTGGATTTTGGGTTTATAGCTTCTGGAATAAAGCTTTTATTGACAAATTTGTCAGTTCTAGACTGAATAATGGTGCCCCAAAAGATATCTACATTCTAACCCTCAGAACTTGTGAGCATGTCACCTCACCTGGGAAAAGAGACTTTGCAGATGTGATTAAATTAAGGATCTTGCGAAAGGGAGATAATCCTGCATTAGATGGTGTCCCCAATGTAATCACAAGGGTCGTGATGGAGACAAGAGTGTCCAAGTTATAAAAAGGAGATATGATAACAGAAGCAGAGATTGGAGTAACAATGCACTTTGAAGGCAGGGGAAGGAGCTACAGTGAAGGAATGCAGGTGATCTCTAAAAGGAAAAGCAAGAAAACAGATTCTCCCCTAGAGTCTCCAGAAGGAATGCAGCCTCACCCATATTTTGATTTGGGGCTCATGAAACTCATTTCAGACCTCTGACCTCCAGAAATATAATACATTTGTGTTGTTTCGTACCACTAGGTTTGTGGTAGCTTGTTACAACAACAGTAGGAAATGTATACACGATCTAAGTTTAAAAACTGCCTACCTTCATTTATACCAGTGTCTTCTCCACTTGGTCTTAGTGTCCATACTGATGTAGCTTTAGTGGCAAAAGAACTGATTCATTGGTGTGAGACTCAATGGTTAGGAGTTTGCTTCCTTTCCAAAACATGGCATATGACAAGAATTGTTTCTTTCCATCTATCGGATAAATAATGACTCAAACTAAAGTTCAGTAAAGGAATGCCTCCACGGGCTCTAGACTCTTACCTTTAGCACTCTTTCACCTAGTTAGTAACCAGAAAGGGACTAAGAGAAGCCTTTTCCTTCTTTTATCTAAGACTTTTAATAATCATCCACTAGTTGTTTTCCCACATGCCCACTCAATCATACATATGAATAGATGATAACTTCTATTTTTCTTACTTTCATCTCTCTTCTCCCTACGTGTTATTTCTTGCTCACCCTTCCGTCAATGTCATCACCTCAAGGACACTCTCTTGTTCCTCATGCTTGAAAACAAACCTTCATTTTAGCAACTGGGATATGGGCTCAGGAGAAGGAGCCTCTAGTACTCATTTTAAAAAGCCACTTCTCATGTTAGCAATTATTATAACAATCAGACGTGGTAAAGGAGATAAGGAGGAAGGTTTTATATTTTACCTCCCCAGTGGTGCCAAAGAAGATGTCTTTGACTATTTCCTCATTTCTTTCACTGCCAACTGTGAAATGTAATTTGGTTTGGCATATGGTGGCAAAGCCAGGAGACAAGTACATTTTGGGTTTTCATCAACATTTGCAGATCAACACCATGGACCTGGATTTCAAGAGAGACTGTGATAACAGATGCCATCCCTGGAGGATCTCCAAGTCAACCAGGTGTAAAGGCTAAAAAAGAGACATAAATAGGAGTGTAGGATGAAACACCTGTTGGTATGATGCCTGTTGTTATTGGCTGCTAAAGAGTTTAATTTGAAATAGTCAACAGAGGGAGATAAAAATGGGTCATTTCCCACAACCAGGTATTTAAAGCATATAGGAAGCAGATTGCATGAATTTGGATGGAAATTCATCATTTTGTTTCATTATGAGAAAACTATCTTGAATTATCCAGGGTTCTTACATAGCACAGACTCAGGCAGTCACTATCTTTCCTTGCTTTATATCATGTAGACCTGGTCTAACCAAATAGTGGAACATCATAGGGCAGGGATCCCAAAACAGCCACCTAACACCAAGTCAGGTCTGGGTTGTATTAGTTTGGCTAGTCTAGTATTTTTTAAAAGTATGATTGCCTTTAGGTAAGACATATGCAGTGCACATCATTCCCTCTTCTCTTATACAAAGCCATTTTGCATATTATGCATATTTTTGCATACTTATGATACACAGAATAATGGTCCCCCAAATATGTCTATGTTCAAATCCCCAGAATCTGTGAATATATCACCTTACATGGTAAAAGGGCCTTTGCACATGTGATTAAGTTTAGAATATTGAGATAGATTATCCTAAATTATCTCAGTGAGTTCAATGTAATCACCAGTGTCCTTATAAATAAAAAAGGTTAAAGATTTTAAGGAGGCTGGAGTACCAGACACTTTCTGTATATTAACACATTTACTCCTCAAAACAATTGTGTGAGGCATGTACCAATATGAACCCCACTTTTCAGATGAGGACTGATGCCCAGAAACGACAAGTTTCTTGCCCAAAGTCAGGTGACAGTGACAGGGTATGAATTTAGGTACCTGGGCTCTAAAACTCATGTCCAGGGATACTACTTCCATGTTAATGGATATTAGAAAATCTGGGCAGGTCCTAGTCATCTAGTAACTTGATCAATCATTTAACCTTTCTGAACCTCAGATTCCTCATCTATAAATCAAGGGAATATGGGGATATATGTATACATATAGCTGATTCACTTTGTTATACGGCAGAAACTAACACAACATTGTAAAGCAATTACACTCCAATAAAGATGTTAATCAATCAATCAAGGGAGTTGGTGTAAATCAGAGTATTTTAAACTTTTAAACAGAATTCTTTTATTCCTACCAACTGAAATCTTATGTGGGATTCCATTTTTAAAAATTTATTTTACTGAAGTATAGTTGATTTACAACATTGTGTTAATTTCTGCTGTACAGTAAAGTGATTCAGTTATATATATGCTCTTTTTCATATTTTTTCCATTATGGTTTATCACAGGATATTGAATATAGAATACTGTATACTGTGCTATACAGTAGGACCTTGTTCATCCATTCTATATGTAATAGTTAGCATCTACTAATCCCAAACTCTCAATCCACCCCTCCCCACTTGGCAACCACAAGTCTGTTCTCTATGTCTGTGAGTCTGTTTCTGTTTCATGGATAAGTTCGTTTGTGTCATATTTTAGATTCCACATATAAGTGATATCAGATGACATTTGTCTTTATCTGACTTCACTTAGTATGATAACCTCTAGGTCCATCTGTGATGCTGCAAATGGCATTATTTCATTCTTTTTTATGGCTGAGTAGTATTCCATTGTATATATGTACCACATCTTTATCCATTTATCTGTCAATGGACATTTAAGTTGTTTCCATGTCTTGGCTAGTGTGAATAGTGCTGCTATGAACACAGGAGTGCATGTATCTTTTTGAATTACAGTTTTGTCAGGATATATACCCAGGGGTGGGATTGCTGGATCATATGGCAGTTCTATTTTTAGTTTTTTGAGGACCCTCCATACTGTTTTCCATGGTGGCTGCACCAATTTACATTCTGTGGAATTTCATTATTAAACAAACAAATGAAACAGAGAAGAGGATTGTTGCTTACGTTGAAGCAAGGCAGGGAAGCTGGATCTTGCTCTCCCCGGTTTGGTCCCTGAGGTGTCACATCAGAACCCAAAGGCACTGGGGATTACCATTCGAGAAGCACCCAGTTGCATGGTGTCTAAGATCTCTTCTAACACTAACAGTATCTGATTCTACATGTGACATCTTAGGGAAAAAATGTGGAAGTTGAACAAATAAATTATGGAACCTCTGGCCTGATGAAACAAAGGGTATGGGCCACTTTCTCTTTGATTCTATGTCATTTTATATTTGCATTTTTGGTCTTGTTCAAACGAGTTTGGAAGCCTCTCTGTGTTGGGCACATTTCCTATTTCCAGTCCTTTGGCACTGTCCTCTCTTCTGAGGCTGAACTAGGTCTGCAGTGGGCAAATCTCCAGTGTAAAGACAGAAAAAAAGAGCATTCCAATTTTGTAAGCTGATGAATTGTAAACCCTGGGTTGGTTCTTACCTTCACAAGAGGACAAAGATTTGCCTCACGTCATTTTCCTCACTCAGTTCTTAATTTCCTCATAATGTTTAGGAAATCCAGTTGAGCTGTGTGCCTGATAAATGGTCTGAAATAACTCATCAATAATAACACACATCTGCATTGGCACTTGACAGAGACCCACACATGACAGACTGAAAGGGACTCTAAAAGTGATCAAAGGAAAATCCATCTTTTCATTTCACATCTGTTCTTCCCATTCTAACCCTGCCCATTTTTACAGGAAACGTCACAAAACTGCCTTTAAGGAATTTACCCAAGAGACAAGATTCAGACCTCAAATTTCCAAAGCAACTTAGGCTATTGGCATAATAGGTGGTAGTGTTGGAAAGCTGTTGAAGTAAAAATAACTTTTTTTTTTTCCAAGTCAGCCTCGCCATATTGCCATGTATACATTCATTCGAGTCAGTTTCTTCAGAATACTGCCTCTGACTCTGTCTAACACAAAGTGATGAAGGTGCAAAGTTGTATAAACAAAAATCTTAACTTCAAAGAAGGTCTAACCTAATAGAAGATAGACAAATACAGAAAAAAATATTATGAAGGGACAATTATGTATTTTAAATACATTCAATGTGTAGAGGGAAAAGAGATTCTAAGATATCAGGAGTCAAGAAAAATTTATAGAGCAGATATTGACTTTAAGACTTAAATTATAAGTGATAGTTTTATGGATGGACAAGAAGGGGTCAGGATTCTGTGCAAAGAACAACCCAAGTGTGCACAGACCTGGAGATAAGAGTGAGCAAAGGCATTTTCTAAGAACTGGTAAAGTGTTTAGGGTCATATAGGACTTGAGGTCATGGGGAGGGGGAAGGGTAAGCTGGGACGAAGTGAGAGAGTGGCATGGACATATATACACTACCAAATGTAAAATAGATAGCTAGTGGGAAGCAGCCGCATAGCACAGGGAGATCAGCTCGGTGCTTTGTGACCACCTAGAGGGGTGGGAGAGGGAGTATGAGAGGGAGACGTAAGAGGGAGGAGATATGGGGATATATGTATATGTATAGCTGATTCACTTTGTGATACAGCAGAAACTAACCATTGTAAAGCAATTATACTCCAATAAAGAAATTAAAAAGTAAAAAAGACTGGTGAGAAAGGAGGCAGGAAGTCAGGTCAAAAAAGTCTTCTAAGCCACGTGAAGGAGTTTAGATAATATTCTGTAGTGATGAGGAACCATTACGCATGTTGACAATGGTAGTGACGTGATCAGATTCCTGAATTAGATAAATCCCATGACAGTATGGAGCGCAGACTCCCATGACAGTATGACTGTCTGATGGGAAGGATGGGCACGTAGAAGAAAAACAGCTATTTGTAAAGCTGTATAAATTGTTCAGATGAGATATGATGAGGGCCTGAACTGAGGCAGCAGAGTTGGTAATAGAGAGGCAAGAAGGATTCTAGCTGTATTTAGGTAGAAGAATTCAAAGAACTTGCTGATGAATTGAATATGAAGGGTAAGGAAAAAAGAAAGACTCCAGGGTAATTTCTTGGCTTCTGGCTTGAGGTATTAGATTCTCATTCAAAGAAGCAGAGGATGTAAATGAGAGAATGGCTTCATTCAGGATAAGGAGTTCTGTTTACACCACGTTGATTTTGAGGCATCAGCAAGATAACTAAGAAAATAAATTGATTAGCTATTAGATACTGGAGTTAAGAAGTGAACTTTTGTCAAGAGCTGCAGGTTTTGAATCGCAAACTTAGATTAGTTTAAGCCATGGGCATGGATGAGACTGTCCAGTTTCTGGGAGACCACAAATACTAGGCTAAAAATATGGACCATTTCTTTTAGGCACATGATTCCCGGTAAAAGTATTTTTCTTTTGGGAATGACAGAATAAGATGGTAGTAGTAGATTGGGCTAAGATTTTGAAATAATTTTGCCAGTAGTGTATTTGATAAATATTGGAGGCCCTCTGAAGCACATTATTTTTCTTAACAAATGAAAATTCGGTGAAACAGGTGAGGTGCCTCAAGATTAGTCTGACTCCTCAAGGGAGTCCAAGTAGTGTTGTACTTTGTACCTTGTAGAGGCTCCATCAACATTTGTATTGTTACTTTCCTTGAGAAGAGGATAGCACTTAACAACTGTAAGAAATTCTGCACAATAGAGGTCTCAGAGTGCTACTCTGAAAACTACCTAGCACCTGATTAATTAATACAAGAGAACAACATAATTGGGAATTTTCACCTCACAGAATCTGCTCAATTCTTCATTTCCCCTGTATCAGAAAACTGTCATTATAAATCAGTCTGAGAGTTGAACTATTCACTCTTTTCATTACTGTATTTTGTATTTGCAACAAATAGCTGTCAGTGAAAGATGTGACTTGGTTAAAAAAATGGATTATTTTGACTGGAAGGCAAGGCCATATAACTAGGAATTTTTAAAAGTTAGAAAACCTTCTTGTTTTTGCTTTTGTGATGACTCATTCAAATTGCTGCAGGATTTCATTGCTATACTCATCAGGCTAGATGGAGGGAAGGAAACGTGAGAAATCAAGTCCCGCCTCTAAAAACGAATCCCTCTACCGGGAGCCTTCACTGGCATCACTAGTGATGTTCTTCTAGTGATCCAGGTTCATAAATCTTTCTTTTAAAAGATTACTTGATTTCTGAGTATGGACATAGTTGATTTTTTTGTAAAAATTTGGGCTACATATAAAAGAATAAAATAAAAATCACCTGTGCTTTATGGGATAATTGTTAAGAGACCAAATAAGGTAAAAATAGAGATCAGCGTTGGCTTGGAGTATTGTTTTTCTCCTTTCGTGCACAGCCAAATACTACTCATCCTTCTGTCGTAGCTTAAATACCTCTTCCTTTCTCTCCTTACCAACCTTGGCCCCGTTTGCGAACGTTAGTGTGTTCCAGTAGAGCTTGTATACTCAACAGGGAAGATGGAAGAAAGGTGGAGGGCAACCCCAGGCAAGCTGTGGAAGGTTCAAAATGTCCAATGAACAGCAGGCAGAGATTTGAAATAGGTTGGGCACATTGGTTTGTAGCTCAGTGGTGAGACCAGGCCTGGAAATAAACTAGCGATCTGCATAAATCACCCAGTGAGAGAATGTAGACAGAGAAGAGGACTGTGGGGCTGAGCAACATTTAAATGTTGAGTAGAGGCTAAGCCTGCATAGAGGATTGAAAAGAGGTGGCTGGTGAGGTCAGTCAGTCCAAGAAGGAGGACGCACCAGTTCTGTTGGGTCTGTAGAGAAGTCAAGAGAGATGGTAACAGAGGGATTTCCTCAGCTGAGATACTCTTTTCCTCCTCCTTGCGTGGCTCTTAACTCAGCCCTTTGATTCAGATGAATACCACTCCCTTGAGCAAATCTTCTACTGTCACTCTTTGGGGAAGTTTCTCCCGATCCACTCGACTTTCTCTAAGATAGCTCTTGCAATTTTGCTATTACTAGGCTAAACATGTGTCTCCTTTATTGGATTGTAAGCTCTTGGAGGGTAGGAGCATGTCTTTTTTGTTTACCATCATGTTTCCAGGACTCAGCTCTGCAGTACCATAATAGTAGCTATGAAGAAATCTTTATTGAATGAATGAATAAATAATGAACTAGATCTTTCACATTTTTCTTCTTTTCCCCCAAGTCAGGAGAGTGTATACAACTGTCCTTTCCTCTTCCACAATTAATATTTTGCTGTTATTTTAAAGAATTAATGCCTAGCATGATTTGCCTCGCCCTCCTTCGTTGACTTCCTTTCTAGTCACGTCTCTCAGTCAGTGTACTTGAACTAGTTCTGGGCGTATCTTGAAGAAAGCCTTGATTTTTAGCTTATAGAATAATGTCTAGGGGCTTCCCTGGTGGCGCAGTGGTTAAGAATCCGCCTGCCAGTGCAGGGGACATGGGTTTGAGCCATTGTCGGGGAAGATCCCCACGAGCCGCAGAGCAACTAAGCCCGTGCACCACAACTACTGAGCCCACATGCCACAACTACTGAAGCCCGCGCGCCTAGAGCCCGTGCTCCGCAACAAGAGAATCCACCTCAATTAGAAGCCCGCGCGCTGCAACGAAGAGTAGCCCCCGCTCGCTGCAACCAGAGAAAGCCGCACACAGCAGCGAAGACCCAACGCAGCCAAAAATAAAAAAAAATAAATACATTTATTTTAAAAAATATGTTAAGCGCACTTAAAAAAAAAAGAATACTGTCTAGGGCATATCTATATTCTGTGTTTCTCTATATATTTTTTTAATTTTGGAGTATAGTTGATTTGCAATGTTCTCTTATCTTGTACTGTACAGCAAAGCGAATCAGTTATACATGTATATATCCACTCTTTCTTAGATTCTTTTCCAGTTTAGGTTATTAGAGTACTGAGAAGAGTTCCCTGTGCTATATAGTAGGTCCTTATTAGTTAGCTATTTTATATATAGTAGTGTGTATGTGTCAATCCCAATCTCCCTATTTATCCCTCCCTGCCCCCACTTTCCCTCCTGGTAACCATAAGTTTGTTTTCTACATCTGTGACTCTATTTCTGTTTTGTAAATAAGTTCATCTGTACCATATTTTTTAGATTCCACATATAAGTGATATCATATAATATGTGCCTTTCTCTGTCTTACTTACTTCACTCAGTATGACAATCTCTAGGTCCATCCATGTTGCTACAAATGGCATTATTTCATTCTTTTTTATGGCTAAGTAATATTCCATTGTATATATGTACCAAATCTTCTTTATCCAATCATCTGTCGATGGACACTTACATTGCTTCCATGTCCTGGCTATTGTAAATAGAGCTGCAATAAACATTGTGGTACATGACTCTTTTTGAATTATGGTTTTCTCAGGGTATATGCCCAGTAGTGGGATTGCTGGGTCGTATGGTAGTTCTATTTTTAGTTTTTTAAGGAACCTCTAAACTGTTCTCCATAGTGGTTCTATCAATTTACATTCCCACCAACAGTGCAAGAGGGTTCCCCTTTCTCCACACCCTCTCCAGCATTTGTTGTTTGTACATTTTTTTGATGATGGCCATTCTGACTGGTGTGAGGTGATACCTCATTAAAGTTTTGATTTGCATTTCTCTAATAATTAGTGATGTTGAGCATCTTTTCATGTGCTTTTTGGCCATCTGTATAGCTTCTTTGGAGAAATGTCTATTTAGGTCTTCTGCCCATTTTCTGATTGGGTTGTTTGTGTTTTGATATTGAGCTGCATGAGCTGTTTGTATATTTTGGAGATTAATCCCCTGTTGTTCACTTTGTTTGCAAATATTTTCTCCCATTCTGTGGGTTGTTTTTTCATTTTGTTTATGGTTTCCTTTGCTGTGCAAAAGCTTTTAAGTTTAATTATGTCCCATTTATTTTTTTTTAAATTTTCATTACTCCAGGAGGTGGATCAAAAAAGATCTTGCTGCGATTTATGTCAGAGAGTGTTCTGCCTATGTTTTCCTCTAAGAGTTTTCCTCTAAGAGTGTGAGATGATATCTCATTGTAGTTTTGTTTTTTGTTTATTTTTTTTTTTTTTTTTTTTTTTGCGGTACACGGGCCTCTCACTGCTGTGGCCTCTCCCGTTGTGTACCACAGCTCCGGACACACAGGCTAAGTGGCCATGGCTCACGGGCCTAACCGCTCCATGTCACTTGGGATCTTCCCGGACCAGGGCATGAACCCATGTCCCCTGCATCAGCAGGCGGACTCTCAACCACTGAGCCACCAGGGAAGCCCCTCATTGTAGTTTTGATTTGCATTTCTTTAATGATTAATGATGTTGAGCATTTTTTCATGTGTTCGTTGGCAATCTGTATATCTTTGGAGAAATGTCTATTTAGGTCTTCTGCCCATTTTTAGATTGGGTTATTTGTTTTTTGTTATTGAGCTGCATGAGCTGCTTGTAAATCTTGGAGATTAATCCTTTGTCAGTTGCTTCATTTGCAAATATTTTCTCCCATTCTGAGGGTTGCCTTTTCGTCTTGTTTATGGTTTCCTTTGCAGTGCAAAAGCTTTGAAGTTTCATTAGATCCCATTTGTTTATTTTTATTTCCATTTCTCTAGGAGCTGGGTCAAAAAGGATCTTGCTATGATTTATGTCATAGAGTGTTCTGCCCATGTTTTCATCTAAGAGTTTGATAGTGTCTGGCCTTACATTTAGGTCTCTAATCCATTTTGAGTTTATTTTTGTATATGGTGTTAGGGAGTGTTCTAATTTCATACTTTTACATGTACCTGTCCAGTTTTCCCATCACCACTTATTGAAGAGGCTGTCTTTTCTCCACTGTATATTCTTGCTTCCTTTATCAAAGATAAGGTGACCATATGTGCGTGGGTTTATCTCTGGGCTTTCTATCCTGTTCCATTGATCTATGTTTCTGTTTTTGTGCCAGTACAATACTGTCTTGTTTACTGTAGCTTTGTAGTATAGTGTGATCATATGGTTTTTATTTTTCAGTTTGTTAATGTGATGTATCACATTGATTAAGTTGCATATATTGAAGAAACCTTGCATTCCTGGGACACATCCCTCTTGATCATGGTGTATGATCCTTTTATTGCATTGTTGGATTTGGTTTACTAGTATGGTCTTCTGTTACTTTTCTCTATTTTTGTAGGCTCAAAGTGGTAGAATGGAAAGTTTAAAATAGGAGCTAAGAAACACGTGCTTTAGCTTCACGTCAGCCAATAAGCAGCTGTCTCGAAGTGAGTCAGAGCTCTGGGGCTGCTTGTTTCCTTATCTGTGAAAAGCTGTAAAAATGTCTTCTCGGGCTTCCCTGGTGGCATAGTGGTTGAGAGTCCGCCTGCCAATGCAGGGGACACGAGTTCATGCCCCAGTCCGGGAAGATCCCACATGCTGTGGAGCGGCTGGGCCCGTGATCCATGGCTGCTAAGCCTGCGCGTCTGGAGCCTGTGGTCCATAAAGGGAGAGACCACAACAGTGAGAGGCCCACGTACCGCAAAAAAAAAAAAAAAAGTCTTCTCACTCTATCAAAAGGTCTGTATATTTTTGTTTTCTCATTTATGTCTCATCATCTGTTGAGTATTCTCTACTATAAAATGTGCTGAACATTTAAAAAATTCTTCAGTTAATATATTCAAGAAGTAGAATTTACAGTTTGCTTGGCTTTATAAACTTAAAAAAAACTGGAAATTATCTTCAGGGTTGGTGATTCCCACACCCTGATGCAATGTACACGTTTTCTTATGATCATTTTAATATGTGGTTGAATTCAGTTTGCTAGGATTTTGTTGAGGAGTTTTGTGTCTATGTTCATCAGGGATTGTGACCTGCAGTTTTCTTTACTTGTAAAGTCTTTTTCTGGCTTTGGTATCAAGGTAATGGTGACCTTGTAAAATGAGTTTAGGAGTATTCTCTTTTCTTCAACTTTTGAAAGTGTTTGAGAAGGAATGGCATTAATTCTTTAAGCGTTTAGAAGAATTCACCAGTGAAACCATCTGGTCCTAGACTTTGCTTTGTTGGGAGATGTTTTATTACTGATTTGTATGTTTCTAAGAGTTTATCCATTTATTTAGAAGTTCTCCCTCCACCCCAAGACAGTCTCCCCATCTCCACTGGGGGGAAAATTGTGTTTACTCTGTGGAAATACTACACACTATGTTATTGGGAACAGCAGATACAGTTGGGAGTGCAGGGTGAAAGTGAGGCACCATATGAAAACAAGGGGATTAAATGAAAACCATACTGAAAGGTGAGATACCCTGTCCCCAAACCCAGGTCTCACTGGACTCCCAGAACACTACCAGCCAAGCTTGTGACCTCAGGGCAAAAGACCGAGATGAATGTTTGGAGAAACCGACCAAACTGAGAGCAAAGGTGCTAACCCTTGGGAGGTGCAGGAACTACATCCAACAAAACTGCTGGATCCAGAGCTCCTCATTCATAATGTGGCTTGCCAATTCACCAATTCTTCCATCCAATCAGCTTTTTAGCATCTCGCTCTTAAATGAGAGGCTGCCACCAATCTCCTGGGAGAGGAGAGGGATTGGAGGTTGAATCAATCACAAATGGCCAATGATTTAATCAATCATGACCATGTAGTGAAGCTCCCATTAAAAACCCAAGAGGACAGGATTTGGAGAGCTTCCAGGTTGGTGAACATGCGGAGACTAGGGCGAGTGGTGCACTAGGAGAGAGCATGGAAGCTCTGCACCCTTCCCCTATGTAACTCTTCCATCTGGCTGTTCCCGAGTTATATTCTTTTATGGTAAACCAGTGATCTAGTAAGTAAAATGTTTCTCTGAGTTCTGTAAGCCATTCTAGCAGGTTTATCGAACTTCTGATTCATAGCCAGTCACTCAGAAGTACGGGTGACAACCTGAACTTGTGACTGGTGTCTGAGTTTAAGGAGGGTGTCATTGGAACCCTGTTATTAACCCTATAGCAGGTTAATCAGAAGAAGCAAAGGTAATAACCTGAAGCTTTTTCTGTTATTTATCAAGTTGAGGTGTTCCCTCCTATTCCTGGATTTCTGAGAGTTTTTATCATGACCAGGTGTTGAATTTTATCAAATACCTTTTCTGTATCAATTAATATGATCATGTGATTTTTTGTTTTTAGCCTGTTAATATGGTGGATTATATTGATTGATTTTCAAATATTGAATGAGACTTGCTTCCCTATTCTAAACCCCATTTGATCATTTTTTATATATTACTGAACTCTATTTGCTAATATCTTGTAACAAATTGTGCATCTATCTCCATGTAGGATATTACTCTGTGGTTTTCTTTTTCTGTTCTTTGTCTTGTTTAATGCCAGGGGAATGCCTATTTCATGGAAGAAATTAGAAAGTATCCCTTTTTCTCTAATTTTCTGGAAGAATTTCATAGAATCAGCATTAATTCCTCTTTAAACATTTGGTCAAATTCTTCAGCAAAACCATCTGGCTCTGGAGATTTCTTTTTTGGAGGAAGTTTCAAATTACAAATTCAGATGATCTGTGTAATATATTTTTAGTGTTACATATTTCATATGAATTTCATAGTTGTGAACAGTTTATACTCTGAGAAATTGGTACATTTCATCTAATTGTCAAATTTATCTGTGTAGAGTTATTCATGGTATTCCCTTATTATCCTTTTGATGTCTGTAGGGTCTGTAGTGATATAGCCTGTTTCATTCCTGAGACTAGTAGTTTGTTTCTTTACTCTTTTTTTCTTTGCCAGTATTACTAGAGGCTGATTGATTTTGTTCTTTTTTTCAAAGAACAACCTTCCCCACCATCTCATTAATTTTCTGTTTTTCTATTTCCGTTTGTATTTATTTCCATCCTTCTCTTTATTTCATTCCTTTTTCTTGTGTTGGGTTTATTCTGTTCTTTTTTTTTCTAATTTCTTGAGTTAGGAGCTTAGAATATTGATTAGAGATTTTTAATTTTTTTCTAATATAAGCATTTATTGCCATAATTTTCTGAGTATTGTTTAACTGTGTCCCACAAATTTTGATATGTTGTATTCTCATTTTCATTGTGTGTTTATACAGATATCTTAAGACTTCCTCTTTGACCCATTATTTAGAAGTGTTGTTTTATTTCCAAATGCTTGAATATTTGGAGATTTTCTGGTTATCTTTCAGTTATTGCATTTTACTTTGATTCCACTGTGGGCAGAACACACTCAGTATGATTTTAATTCTTTTAAATTTGTTGTGGTTTGTTTTATGGCTCAGGATATGGTCTATCTTGGAATACGTTCCCTGAGCACTTTAATAGAAAGTTCGACATACCTTGTTTAAGCACACTTCACTTTATTGCCCATTACAGATATTGCGTTTTCTACAAATGAAAGGTTTGTGGAAATCCTGCATTGAGCAAATCTTTTGGCACATTCCAACAGCATTTGCTCACTTTGTGTCTCTGTGTCACATTTTAGTAATTCTCGCAATGTTTTATACTTTTCATTACTGTATTTGTTAAGGTGATCTGAGATCAGTGATCTTTGATGTTACTAGTACAACTCACTGAAAGCTATGGTGATGTCTAGCATTTTTTAGTGATAAAATATTTTTAAATGAAGGTATATACATTGTTTTTTTTAAACATAATGCTATTGCACACTTAATAGACTGCAAGATAAAGTAAACAATTTTTATATGCACTGGGAAAACAAAAATTTTGTGTGACTTGCTTTATTGCAATTTTCATTTTTTTTTTTTTTTTTGCAGTGGTCTGAAATCGAACCCATAATATCTCCAAGATGTGCCTATATGATCTGCTGTTGTTGCATGGAGCATTCTATAAATGTTGATTAGCTCCTATAGGTTGATGATGTTATTGAGTTTTTTCTATACCTCTGATGATTTTCTGTCTAGTTTTTTCATCACTAGTTGAGAGAAGGATGTTGGGGTCTCCAACTGTATCTATGGATTTCTCTTTTTTCTTTTCTATCATTTTTTACTTTACATGTTTTGAATATCTCTTATTTGGTGCATACAGATTTAGGATTACTGTGTTTTCTTAGTGAATTTATCCTTTCATCATTATATAATATCCCTCTGTGTCCTTGGTAAATTTCTTTCCCTTTGTCTGATATTAGTATAACCCTGCTTTTTTTTTAACTAATATTTGCAAGTTATATCTTTCCATCTTTTAAAATTTCAGCCTCTCTATATTTTTATATTTAAGGTGAGTTTCTTATAGAAAGCATATAGTTAGCCCATGTTTTCTTGTAGTTGTCCTTTTTAACCAACTGCCAATCTTTATTTTTTAATTGGTATATTTAGACCATTACTTTTAATGTAATTATTGTTGTTTTAGAAATGCCATTTTTTGGTAGGCTCTCTCCTTTTTATATTTCTCTTCTTTTCTTCACTGTTGTTTATTTGACCATTTTTAGATTCCTATTTGATTTATTTGAAGTGTTTTTGAGTGTATCTCTCTTTGTGTAGCTTTTTTAGTAGTTGATCTAGGTATTAAGTTATTATACACACATAACTTACCACAGTCTACTGGTGTTAACATTTTACCAGTTTGAATAATGTGTAAAAATCTCCCCCCTGCCTTTACATCCATTTACCCTTCACAGTTGTAAAATAATTGTCTTAAATATTTCTTATATATACATTGAGAACCACTTGCTAGTGATATTAATTCTGCTTCAACCGACAAACATAATTTAGGAAACTCAAGAGAAGAAAGTCTATTATTATTTTCCTATATTTTTGTTCTATTCATTGTTCTTTCCTCCTTCCTGATGTTCTGCAATTCCTTATTTTATTATTTCTTTCTGTTTAGAGAATTTTCTTAGCCATTCTTTTTAGGGTAGATCTGCTGGTGACAAATTCTCTTATTTTCCCTTCATCTGAGAATATCTTGATTTTTCCCTTCATTTAGAAGGATATTTTCACTGGTTATAGAATTCTGGATTGACAGTTCTTTTCTTTCAGCACTTGTATAATCCTGTGCTACTTCTGGCCTCCACAGTTTCTGATGAGAGATCTACTGTTTTTTTCTGTAGTGTTTGACTGGGCTAGAACACTTACTGGCTAAAAATTTTATATCTTGGTAAGCTGGTCCTTTGACTAGAAAGGACCAGGACTCTTATTTCCTTGGGGCTTTTTTTGTATCTTCCCAGTGCCACTTCCTGTTTACTGGCTTCTCTAGCATCTGGTTTGGGATATGTGAGTCAAAAAGAAAACCCCAGGGAACTCAAAACTATGTCACTCCTTAAGCCCCTAGCCAGTTTGCCTTCTTTACTTTACCATTCAGAGTCTTCTTACATTTGTTTTACATATAAGGTCAATCATTTTTAGCTGTACTTAGTTGGAAGACTAGGAAAAAATGTCTACTCCACCTTTAAGGAAGCAGAAGTGGGGAACGAAGCCGAGGACATTCAGAGCCAGCTTTCATGGGAATCGAGTGAGGTTAAACAAAAAAAAGGGAAAAGGGCCAAGAAAATTCATAGGATTGGAGCTGTGAGGACTAATTCTTATTTTTCGCTGACTGTTGGTTTGTGGTTTAGCCTAATTTAAAAGCCCAGGCCCAAATCCTGTATGACCTTAAATGGCTTCCTGGCAGAATCTTCAAATTTCTTTGAATGGAACTGTTTTATTTTGTGTGCATACATGCGTGTGCATGTGTGCTCAACATTCAGGCACAAGCATGTTCACATGCACACGTGTGTGTCAGGGAGTGCAGTGGTAGTAATGGAGATACAAGACTGGGTGAAAAAATAACATCAAAGTAACTTTACTTCAACCGGCTTTTTTTCAGCAGGATTCTAAAAATATTGAAGATTTTTAAGTGCCTGTTGCTTATTTGCATTTAGAAAAGAAGGTCATATCATTTAAGAAAATAATAGCCTTAAATAAAGGATTTGTTTAATTATGAGGTGTGATATAAGGGTCAAATAGATCAAAATATCTTAAGTGGATCACAGTCTATTTTTGCATCACGATTAGTTGCATAAAATATGCAGAAATATAATGGCCAGTCTTCAAAATCAAGACCTCCAAAGTGATGAAAACCAGAAAAAGAAGGAATTAAGTCAGAAAACAAAGATTTAATACTTGTATAGAAATTGTTAGTGATTACTTAGGTTGAAGTCATTCTAGTGCCAATTCATTTAACAATGGTTGAAAAATTAAGCAATTTATAGTCTATAGCAAAAGTCCAGGAAAAATCTGGTCAGCTTGGCTCATTGAAGCATAACTGAAATTTCTAATTTAGAATTTAGAGATGCAGAGACTTCAGTGGTTACCAATATAAGAATTATTTGTTCTACTTCTCAGCCACCTCACTATTAATTTGACTCTTGAACTGAAGGGAACTGTGCTTGTCTGTAAAACAAATCATCCCATTGTTAAACAATTCAAACAATTACGAAGTAAACATTCCCCCTAATATCTTCACATCTGTAAATTTGGCCACTGGAGAGGAAGTGACATCGTAGTGGCCAGGACAAGTTCAAGTCGACATTCTGGCTCTTCCATTCACCAGCTTTGCTCCCTCGTAACACTTAATCACTTTTTGGCGGTTTCCTCCTGTATGAAATTGGAACAAAATATCATTTCTAGCCTATGGGGCTGTTATGAGATTTCAAGAAACATTGTGAAAGTGCCTTGGAAATCAGCAAATGTTAAATACATAGAAAGCATTATTGCTCATTCTAATAGACTTACATAAAATAAGTCTACAAGCTCATCCACATTCACAACGTGACTTAATTTTAGTAAGTCAATGATCATTAGATTATACGCTAAAGGCTCATAAATCACCTACTACATAAGCAATTTCAGGATTCTGCTATGAATATTACAAGCTTATAAAATCTGTAATTTATAGCATTTTGCCTTTTTTTTTCTCTTTCAAGTATCATTTGCCAGTCTCTACCTATCTGGCAATGCCCCCATTCTCTCAAATTCAAGGGTACAAACTTTGAATTATAAAATGAATAAATTCTGGGAATCTAATGTCCAGCATGGTGATGATAGTTAACAACACTCTATTATACACCTGATTTGCTAAGACAATAGATCTTAAGTGTTCTTATTAATATACACACACACACACACACACACAAACACACACACAAATGTAAGGTGATGGAGGTGTTAATTAGCTTGATTATGGTAATTATTTCGTAGTGTATACTTATACAAAATCATCATCGTAAACATAGACAATTTTTATTTGTCAATTATACCTCAGTAAAGGTGGGGGAAAACAGTGGATCTACCATCACGTCAACTATTTGAGAGAGATGCCATTTTCAAAGGAATCAGAGCTTCTTCTAATATTTTATGTTTGGGATTTCTGAGTCTTTTTGAAGCCAAAGTTAAGTGGGAAAGTACAAGATAGGACCCAAACCCTCAAAATAACTTCAAATCTTTCTTTTGGTCTGAAAATTATTGATCTAAATTGAGGCAGAAATAAACTAGGGATTATGTTTCTTTACCTTCTCTTATGACTTCTGGAAAGTTCTTGGCACTGAGAGACCATGGGTTAAAGGGAATATTTAAAAAATAAAGTTCACAGTGTTTGTCTGAACTGAAATATCTAGTCTGATATCACTCAACTGAATTATTTAGTCTGATATTTTTTATTGATCAGAGAAATGACTAGTATCCCCCAGGGTCCAGGGCCCAGTGATGGTATCTAACTAGCTGTGATAGTCCAGATGTATGGCTGCTTCTGTGACTCAGGTGCCTTGCTCCTGCCTGGTTTTAATGCAGATTGTCTCTGCAAGGCAGGGAGAAGTGAACAGAGTTGGCCTAACATGGAGGTAGACCAGGCAGCCTGTCACATAGGGTATGATAATGTAAATGAGTTTGAAGGGCAACATCCATGGCTGTACATCCATGAATGCAATGTTTACAAATACGTGATCTCTTTAAATCTTGTGAAGAAGCTATTACAGTTATAGTATCTAATATATTGACAAAGAAACCGAGACCCTTAGGAGTTAAGAAAACTTAACTGAGCAAGAAAGTGGCAGATACGGGTCTCAAACTCAGGTCTTATGATCTCCAACTCATCTGACACCACTGATCCCTTAAACACATATTGCTCTGTGTTGTAGCTCACATTGTTGTTAGTTTTTAAAACTCTGGTATTAATTAGTTGTTCTTATTTATAGTCTCCCAAAGTTGGGTATAAGAGCCAGGCTTGCTATTTCTTTATTTTTCCCCAAGCACCTAACATGTACCCTTATAACAAAGTGTTTGTGAAAAAATTTCTACTGAGTCATAGTTAGTGTATTATCTCATTAGCATCAGTTGGTATTTAGCAGACATCAGGATGTACACATTTTGACAGGTAAGGGAGGTATAAATCCTGAGCAAAGGACATGGACAGAAATAATATGAAATTCTGGGAATTATGAAGTTAAATTCATAAGGGGAGCTGAGGTTGGGCTCCTGGAGGAACTGCTGAAGAAGGAAAAACAGCTGAATGATAAGAGTGTATCTGAGGTGGAAGTGATACAGTACGATATTTTACCATCTGGCCAATAGACCATAGGTATAAAGAAGAACTTAAGGAGAATTAAAGGACAAAGTCCTTTTGAGGATTTTGTCTTTTATTCTGATCTTGTTACTTTTTCCGCATTAGCACTCTTTGCTGCCAAATCTTTGAGTTAGGGGATGTCGCTACAGATTCTTCTCCATCCTCTTCCCAGCCTCCTTTCTTCCACGTCTTTCCAGAATGAAAATGACCATAATGTTTAATGTGTATCTAATTATAAAAGGAATATATATTCAAAAATCACAGAAAATATGACCAAATTAAAAAAGACAAGAAGAAAATCTCTAAAAGGAGTTTCAAGAAATAACCACCATTCAGGGACTTCCCTGGTGGCGCAGTGGTTAAGAATCTGCCTGCCAATGCGGGGGACATGGGTTCGAATCCTGGTCCTTATGCTGTGGGGCAACTAAGCCCGTGCATCACAACTACTGAGCCTGTGCTCTAGAGCCCACAAGCCACAACTACTGAAGCCCACACACCTAGAGCCCGTGCTCCACAATGAGAAGCTGGCGCACAGCAATGAAGACCCAACTCAGCCAAAAAAAAATAAAGTTATTAAAAAAAGAAAAAGAAATAACCATCATTCAGATTATATGGCTCTTCAGACTTTCTATATGAATAAACACACAGAGTAGAATTCAATACTATTTTATCAACCTCTGTTTTAACTTAGCATCACTTCTAACAGTTGCAGAAGATGCCGTTGCAAGGTGTGGTCCATATTTAAAACCGATTTCCTGTTATTGGGCATTTAGGTTGTTGTAATGAACATCTCTATAAACCATCTTTGTCAGTTTGCATGATTATTTTCAATAGATAAAGTCATAGAAATGGAATTTCTGGGTCAAAAGAACTGCAAAATTTGAAGACTTTTCAAAAATATTTTTAATACTTCCTTGAGAAGTCTTCTAACAGGAATGTCCTTGTACTCTCCAATACAGGTCATTATCAAACTTTTTAATCTTTACAAGTATAAGAGTTTTAAAAAGATTCAATTTGTTGTTTTATTGAAGTATAGTTGATTTACAATGTTGTATTAATTTCTGCTGTACAGCAAAGCGACTTAGTTATACATATATATACACACTGTTTTTTATATTTTCCATTATTGTTTATCTCATGTTACTGAACAGTTCCCTGTGCTATACAGTAGGACCTTATTGTTTATCCATTCTATATGTAATAGTTTGCATCTACTAAACCCAAACTCCCAGTCCATCCCTCCCCCACCCCCTTCCCCTTGGCAACCACATGTCTGTTCTCTGTGAGTCTTTTCATAGATAGTTCATTTGTGTCACATTTTAGATTCCACATCTAAGTGATATCATCTGGGGTTTTTCTCAGTTCACCTAGTATGATAATCTTGAGTTGTATCCTCAATTTGTATTTAATTACTAGTAAAGTTGATCATTTTGAAAATAGAAATGGGACATATTTTATATTATTTCTTAATTTTGTAAATTTTCTATTTGTGTTCTTGCTGTAGTAATTATATTTGTTCCTGATTTGTAAATATACTTTATATATATTTATGGCTGGGTAATGTTCTGAGATATAAATTTTATTTTTCTTCCTGCATTCTCTTGTCACCCCCTGGAATTTTGTCTTCCCCTCATTTATGACTTTGTGCTTTACTGCCTTAGGGGAGATATGAGTTGTAGGAAACAGAAGTAGCTTGAAAGAAATTCTAGTTTCCCTTCCATCTCCCTCCACTTCAAATCCTCAGACTCATTGAAGAGCACAAGATTTGAGGAAACTGGTGAAGGGCCAAGAGAAGTGGGAAGGGGAGAGAGTTTTCTCCTAGACCAAAAAAGTGATTCTTCTGTCTGGGGGAATTAGCAATATTTGATCTGACAACCAAATGTTTATATCCATATTCATGAGAGAGTGTAACTAATCTGGGTAGTTTACAGGAAGCAGCTCTTCTATAGCTATCTCCAGCATAGACACATCTCTGAGACTCATTACATTGTTTGCAGCCACGGTAGGTACTTAACTCTGTCACCATGAAGTTGACAGGTGATTGCTGGGAAATAGGATAGTGTCGTGGAAAGGTCACTCTCAGGACATCAGAAAAGTCATCTGAGATGTGCTTCTCTCTGCCGCTGATTGACCTTGGATACTCATGGAACTTCTTAAAACTTCCCTTCTCATTATATGAGAGACATAACCAGTAATACCAGCAGGAGAAAATCATTTCAGAGTCCTTGGAATCTGTCATGTCACTTATCAGACATTGATTCAGTGCCTGCTGTGTACCAAGCACTGTTGTAGGCACAGAAGCTACCAGAAAGAAAGAAACAACTTCTCTGCCTTCAGGGAATATGGACACATATACACAGGGAATTCTAATACCTCATAAAAACCTATAATTTAATATTCTATATTTTATAGTTTTTATATAAAATGTTTATTGTAATTTTATAGCAGTATTATTCAGTGCTCCAATTGAGTGAACAAAAATCACAGTAGAGCAAGTAAAACAATAGCTAATTGTTTATAAATTATAAAAAAAAATTCTCTAAAACATAAATGGTTTAGTACTACTGGATTTTTGGAAAAATAATTTTTCAGTGCTTGATGATCTAAATGGTAGGCAAAGTTTATGCTCAGGGAGCAGTAAAACAATTGTAACCTCAAAATGAATGAGCAGAAATATTTGTTCATAATTGAATATTAGGTATCTCCAAAGAAAGGGAAAATAATCATGAAGGGTAAAATGAGTGTTTTATTGGGCTTCATCTCATTTCATCTTATAATTTAGAATCTTTTTTTTACCTTTGAAGGAAAAATGGTGGGAGCACCAAAGGGCTTCACCCAGTCATGCTGCCTGCAGGTACCCTGATTTAGTGGCAGTCTATTGCAAGACTTGTTCCTCTGATATATGGATCACTCCGTGGACTCTCCTTGCAATTAATGGACATTTTATTCAAGCATTCCCACTACAAGGTTAGCAGATGTGGGCAAAGGAGAGGAAAGCAAAAAAGCCTGATTTTGGAACTTGCTGGCAAGGGTTTTGTGGCAGGGGGCTATTCAAATGATGCCTTTCCTTGGTTTCTCTGCTATATTCATGTACGCAGTTAAGAATTGGCCTTATATCTAAAAGTCATTTGGGAACGTTCATTCCATTAGGATTACTGTCAATGTCTCCAGACTCCCCACTTCCAAAGTGAGAGACTAAATAACACGATTTTTCACAAGTCTCATTCTTTAAGAAGGTTTGCTAATACTCAGTTGGAAAGGTTAAAATCTACAAGCTTGATGACTTAAATGTTTTTGAAAAATCAGTTAAGAAAAGGTACCTCCTGCCAGCCACTGGAACTGTAGATGAGTTGAAATGCTTTCAATTTCTCTTGCTATTCAAAATGAGTCTCTAGTGTTTTTGCACTTTAGCCAAAAGCTTTTAGGCTTAGTAAAAAGCCCTGTGAGTCACAAGATAAAATGTATGTGCATTTTCCCATTGCCTATCTTCAATCCAGATTTTCCATGTTTAAAAAGAAAATAACAAAAATGCAAGGTTTAAGAAGTCCCTGGTCACCTGCAGTCAAAACTGCATTTAACTCAGTTAACATTCTCTAAGCTGAACACAGGACGGAGTGCTACATTATCCAAGTAGCTTCTTATTTTTAGCATCAGAAGAGATTTGATGGTCTATATTAGTCTGATCACTCTCTTTAGCAAATGTACCGAGCTATAAGAAAATATCTAGGGAAGGTGGGCTTTTTAAAGATTGAAACCCATTGTGTTCTATATTGCTTCTTTGTAGGATGGTGCTCAACTCTGTTTTCTTTTTTTTTTTTTTTTTTTGAATATTCATTTATTTTTAATGACTTATTAGAACAAATACCTATAGATATCATTATATATATGATATATAAATTAATTATACAATATATCATGTATTAATTATTAAAACATACTCTGGTAAATATTATATATTCAATATGAAACAGGAGGAAAGGGGGCAGGGCACAACCTTTAAAAGAATTACATAGCCCGAGGACACAACATAAACTGATTAGAACAAAATAGGTCCAAGATGGCGGACGAGTCTACTTCCACTAGACCTTGAGCCTCAGTATACACTCATTGTAACACATCAGCAAGCTAAGCGACACACCCACAGGTGCCACGACAGTTCCAAGGATGACCATAAAGGTCAAAAAGTGGGCGGTGGCTCAATTCCTAGAAATCCCCACCCCTTCCCCAAAATAGCTGGAATACTCCTCCCACTCATCAGCGTATGAAATTACTCACCCCTATAAAACTAACAACCCCATACCCTGGTGCTGCCCTCGCCTTCTTTTTTTTTTTATTTTTTTTTATTTTTATTTTTTATAGGTATACCTGGATTTAATTCTCACTTCTACCGCTTGGTAGCTGGATAGCCTTAGGCAAGTTTCATACCTCCCTGAAATTCACTTAATTCAGTCTGTAAAATGGCATAATAACTTATTATAGCATCCTTTTAGGAATTTTAAATCAGTTCTTGAAATAAAAGTACACAATATATAGACAAGTATGGATTCCTCAATAGATGTTTGACCTTTCATTTCTCCAGTATCCCACCCGCATCAAATAAAGAAAAATACTTTTTAAAATTTACGAATATTTCATTGTTGTAAAGTTAAAGCCATAAAAATAATCAAATGGCCTACTATCATACCGTTAGAAGAAAAAAAAAAGGTGTTCATGAGAGTTCCATATTAGAATACAAGTTTTCCTTAGGCACCTGTTTATGTATGCTATTCTGCTCTTTGCAATAAATAATTAAATTTAAAAGACTTAATTCCTCACTTTTAAGACCTTATTAGTTTACAAATTACATATTGACCTATGCTAAATTTTATACCGACCCATGAATTCAGTACAGAAAACAAAAAACACTGCACTCAAGCAAACTACATATATATATATATATATATAACTTATATGAGAATTGCTACTCCAGCTTTCTTTTGGTTTCCATTTGCATGAAATACCTTTTTCCATCCCCTTACTTTCAGTCTGTATGTGTCTCTAGGTCTGAAGTGGGTCTCTTGTAGACAGCAAATATATGGGTCTTGTTTTTGTATCCATTCAGCCAATCTGTGTCTTTTGGTGGGAGCATTTAGTCCATTTACATTTAAGGTAATTATCGATATGTGTGTTCCCATTCCCATTTTCTTAATTGTTTGGGGTTTGTTATTGTAGGTCTTTTCCTTCTTTTGTGTTTCTTGCCTAGAGAAGTTCCTTTAGCAGTTGTTGTAGAGCTGGTTTGGTGGTGCTGAACTCTCTCAGCTTTTGCTTGTCTGTAAAGGTTTTAATTTCTCCATCAAATCTGAATGCGATCCTTGCTGGGTAGAGTATTCTTGGTTGCAGGTTTTTCTCCTTCAACACTTTCAATATGTCCTGCCACTCCCTTCTGGCTTGCAGAGTTTCTGCTGAAAGATCAGCTGTTAACCTTATGGGGATTCCCTTGTGTGTTATTTGTTGTTTTTCCCTTGCTGCTTTTAATATGTTTTCTTTGTATTTAATTTTTGACAGTTTGATTAATATGTGTCTTGGCGTATTTCTCCTTGGATTTATCCTGTATGGGACTCTCTGTGCTTCCTGGACTTGATTAACTATTTCCTTTCCCACATTAGGGAAGTTTTCAACTATAATCTCTTCAAATATTTTCTCAGTCCCTTTCTTTTTCTCTTCTTCTTCTGGAACCCCTATAATTCGAATGTTGGTGCGTTTAATGTTGTCCCAGAGGTCTCTGAGACTGTCCTCAGTTCTTTTCATTCTTTTTTCTTTATTCTGCTCTGCAGTAGTTATTTCGACTATTTTATCTTCCAGGTCACTTATCCATTCTTCTGCCTCAGTTATTCTGCTATTGATCCCATCTAGAGTACTTTTAATTTCATTTATTGTGTTGTTCATCGTTGCCTGTTTCATCTTTAGTTCTTCTAGGTCCTTGTTAACTGATTCTTGCATTTTGTCCATTCTATTGTCCATTCTATCTCCAAGATTTCGGATCAACCTTACTATCATTATTCTGAATTCTTTTTCCGGTAGACTGCCTATTTCCTCTTCATTTGTTAGGTCTGGTGGGTTTTTATCTTGCTCCTTCATCTGCTGTGTGTTTTTCTGTCTTTTCATTTTGCTTATCTTACTGTGTTTGTGGTCTCCTTTTTTGCAGGCTGAAGGTTCGTAGTTCCTGTTGTTTTTTGTGTCTGTCCCCAGTGGCTAAGGTTGGTTCAGTGGGTTGTGTCGGCTTCCTGGTGGAGGGTACTAGTGCCTGTGTTCTGGTGGATGAGGCTGGATCTTGTCTTTGTGGTGGGCAGGTCCACGTCTGGTGGTGTGTTTTGGGGTGTCTGTAGACTTATTATGATTTTGGGCAGCCTCTCTGCTAATGGGTGGGGTTGTGT
This sequence comes from Orcinus orca, assembly GCF_937001465.1. Lineage (NCBI taxonomy): Eukaryota > Metazoa > Chordata > Mammalia > Artiodactyla > Delphinidae > Orcinus > Orcinus orca. Next base: position 54,870,862 of record NC_064572.1, on the reverse strand, counting down.
TCCTGTCTTGCTAGTTGTTTGGCATAGGATGTCCAGCACTGTAGCTTGCTGGTCGTTGAGTGAAGCTGGGTGCTGGCGTTGAGATGGAGATCTCTCGGAGATTTTTGCTGTTTGATATTATGTGCAGCTGGGAGGCCTCTTGTGGACCAGTGTCCTGAAGTTGGCTCTCCCACCTCAGAGGCACAGCACTGACTCCTGGCTGCAGCACCAAGAGCCTTTCATCCACAGGGCTCCTTAATTTGGGATGATTCGTTGACTATTCAGGTATTCCACAGATGCAGGGTATATCAAGTTGATTGTGGAGCTTTAATCCGCTGCTTCTGAGGCTGCTGGGAGAGATTTCCCTTTCTCTTCTTTGTTCTCACAGCTCCCAGGGGCTCAGCTTTGGATTTGGCCCCGCCTGTGCGTGTAGGTCGCCGGAGGGCGTCTGTTCTTTGCTCAGACAGGACGGGGTTAAAGGAGCCGCAGATTCGGAGGCTCTGGCTCACTCAGGCCGGGGGGTAGGGAGGGTCACGGAGTGTGGGGCGGGCCTGCAGCGGCAGAGGCCGGCGTGACGTTGCAGCCTGAGGCGCGCCGTGCGATCTCCCGGGCGAGTTGTCCCCGGATCCCGGGACCCCGGCAGTGGCGGGCCGCACAGGCTCCCCGGAAGGGCGCGCGGCCAGTGACCTGTGTTCGCACACAGGCCTCCCGGCGGCGGCAGCAGCGGCCCCAGCGTCCCACGTCCGTCCCTGGGCTCCGCACTTTTAGCCGCGGCTCGCGCCCGTCCCTGGAGCTCTCCCAAGCAGCGCTCCCAATCCCCTCTCCTCGTGTACCAGGAAACAAAGAGGGACGCAAAAGTCTCTTGCCTCTTCGGCAGGTCCAGACCCCCCCCCGGACTCTCTCCCGGCCAGCCGCGGCGCACCAACGCCCCGCAAGCTGTGCCCACGCCGCCAACCTCAGTCCTCCCCCGGCGCCCCGACAAAAGCCGGAGCCTCAGCTCCCAGTCCCGCCCGCCCCGGCGGGCGAGCAGAAAAGCCTCTCGGCTGGCGAGCTCCGGTCGGCCCGATCCTCCGCGCCGGAACCTGTCCGCTTCGCCCTCCGCACCCCCGCCGCCGCGCTCTCCTCCGCGGCCCCCAAGCTCCCCCACTCCGCCCCCCGAAGTCTCCACCCGCGAAGGGGCCCCCCAGTGCGCGGACACCCCTCCTCCTTCACAGCTCTCCCCCGCTGGTGCAGGACCCGTCCCTATCCCCCCGTCTCCGTTCAGTTCTTTCTCCTGCCCCAACCAGGCACGTGGGGGGTTCCCCGCCCCCCGGGAGGTCTGAGGTCTTCTGCCAGCGCCCAGCAGCCGCTCCGCAGGAGTTGCTCCACGCGCAGATGCACCCCTGGTGTATCTGTGGGGAGGAAGGCGATCCCCGCGTCCCACTCCTCCGCCATCTTCAACTCTGTTTTCTTGAGTAGGAAAGGAAGATGCGCAGGCTCAAACCAAGGCGGCACCTGTGCATGAGTGGGGCAAGGCAGTGAGGAGGTCGGTGGCAGGCACAAGCAGTAGGGTTTGTACCCAAGGTCATGTGACACCATGCGCATATTACATATCTTGTCTTATTTCATCTTCATAAAAGATGTGGGCATTACTATTCTTGTTCTACAGATGAAAAGACCAAGAATTAGACAAGATCAGTGACTTGCAAAGATCAGGTAGCAAACACCTGGTTATGAATTAGTCTCTGCTTTAGTCTGCTCAAAAGTCTATATGCTCCATGCTGGTTTTCTACATCTGCCTGGGAGCTCAGAAAAATGGAAATTCTCCCTCTTCCTGCTGTGTTCCTCACAAAATGACCATATGATTATTCTGATGGGTTAGTAGAAAGTATACCAGATTTAGGATCAAAGGCGCTTGGTCCTAGATATGGACCTTGATCCCACTACTGATCAACAATGTGATCCTGGCCAGGTAGAACTTCTCCTTGGTTTAGTTCAGTGCTGGGTTTAGAGAAGGTGAAAGACCGGACATCCCATTGCCCTAGGAATCTAACAGTGAAGTCTGTTCCTTTCCTTCTGTTTTTATATTAGAATTTGCCTAACTCAAAAGTTGCTTTAGGATCAAACTAGTCTTGTATTCTCTGAGAAAGGACTTTGTATACTACAAAGTACAGTGTTGATCTAAGGGTTTTTTTTAGACTGAAATTTTCATATTATCACCTCTGCTTTAACACAATGAAGACATTTATTTAAATTAAAATGTTATATGGGAGTGGTAAACATACTGAGCCACTGTATAACATTAACAGTTGAGCATAATTCATGACTAGATTAGCTTTCTGGTGATCTAATTTGGGTTCAAAGAGAATTATTAGGGGATAGTACAGATTTTCATTACTTTTAATACCTTTACATTAAGAAGCATAAAGCCTTATGAAAAGTTTCAGAAATAAAAAAGTTAGGAGTAAAAGATATACTATTTTATTATCCAAAAATAAATACTGAAAGTTATTTGTATATTTCAGAAGCCTTCTTTTTCTCCCTTGCCTTCTCTCTCTCTTTGGGAAGTAGTTGTGTATGTGTGTTTTTGTGTGTACACATACACATGTATGTGTGTTTGAATATATGATATAGGGGTCATTCAATAAACACAACTTTATATTCTGCTAATTTCACTTTATGTTACACTGAATTTTTCTATGCTCTGATTGATCTTAGATATTCTTTAATTGCTTCATAAGAGTCCCCTAATTTTGGACACTAGATTCTTTCCAATTATTTACAACTCTAAATGATTTAGCAAATATTCTTTAATGTTTGTGATTCCCTAAAATTCTGATTATTTCTTTAGAATAGATTTCTTGGACTAGGTCAAAGAATATAAGCTTTTTAATCCTTTGCATAATGCCTAGTTTCCCTCTAGAATGTTTACACTAATTAACATTCTCATCAACAGTTTCTAAAAGTCTCAGTTTTACTTTCTCCTTGCCTACACTGAATATTTTTACAAGCCCATTTTTTTTAGTAAATTGAAAGGACATAAAATTACATTTCAAGAAATGTAATTAGAAGAAACAACATAGGATGAAAGAAAATAATTAAAAGTGCCCATTATTCACTGAAAGTATGCATATAGGTGACTAATATGGAGAATCACTCTTACACTCCCAACCTTTTGTCATTTCACTGTGATAGCAACTATACAAAAAGTTGGGAGTAAAGTAGCAATTCCCCACATTACATGGTATACAAGCACTGTCTACATTGAACGTCATTGTTCGAAATCATAGCTGAATTGGTAAGTAACAGCTTGCTGTTTGGTTTGATCTGTAGTTCTTTGATTATTAGAGATACAAGCATTTTGTTCGATACTTATTGTCTCTTTCATTTATTCTTGAAAGACAGGACTTTCAGTCTTTGAGAGAGTGGTCTTTGGAGTCAGGCAGCCTGGTTTGAATCCAGGAACTGACGCTTTCTAGATATTTGACCTGTATCAGGTTACTTGCACTTTCCTGTACTTTAGTTTCCTCACCTAAAAAGTGAGGGTGATATTACTAGTATGTATCTCATAACATTAATTCATGTAAGTAATCAGTGTGTTAACCCAGGTACATATAAGAATGGTATATTAATCCTTAACATATGTCAACTTGATTTTATTCATTTTGTATTTGGATTCATCGATATCCTTTTGTCTATTTTCTATTACAGTTCTTTTCTCCTATTGAGTAACAAAAATGTTAACATTAGCTTTACGGTTTGCTGTCTTCCTTCTTTCTGAGAGTGGGCAGTAAAGTAAGAGATCAGAAGGAAGATGAGACTCAAAACTGGCACAGAAAACACACACGCTCTTCTTTTTGTACGAGGGCTGGCTTAGATATCGCCTCTCATCACTAGCCTATAACTAGTGCAGTGGAAAGAGTCTGGGATAGCACAGATCATTGAATCTTTATGCATAATGAATTCAGCCATCCTAAACACATCCAAGGTATCTCAAAGCACCCAAGGTATTTGTGTGTTCTTTTGAAAGACCTCATCTTTTGTGTAGGCAAAAGATGAGGCTCCTTCACAATTTAATAAGGTGATAAAGCTAGTGCAAGTCAGACTGCAGGACTTAAAGGTTTGGCTTGTCAGTCCACTTTTGAGATTGGGGTCTAATATGTCATCAGTGTGTGCAGCTCCCTTATGAAGTGGTTGCTGGGCAACCAGACTGTGATTTGGTAGAAATAGTAGGCACTTCTTTGAATCATGATCTCACTGACCATTTTCACTAACATATTTACTGTTCCCTTCCATTTGGTTTTCTGACAATCTAATGTCAGTGTTCTCTGACTAAAAATACTTTCAAGTTTAATGAGATTTCCACTTTTTACTCTGTTCATTCTCATCAGCAAAACTAATGGGTTGCCAAGACATTTTATTTTTTCTGTCACAGAGGTTATAACCATAACTTTACATACACTCTGAACTAGAATTGGAACATCTTGATGATCTAGAGCTGCCAGCTTTCTGGATGGCTATAAATCCAGAAGGCTATGCATGCCCCTATGGCATTCACTTATGAGCTACGTGTGGTAAATTTTTGTTGTGGTGTTGATTTAGGCAATGGTACCATGAAGTAGGAAAAATCAGTAATCCTTTGATTAAATTCATCCAAGTAGCCTCATTCGTTCTGTCAGTCACCATTCCACAGATGTTTTCAAAGTGTCTGCTATGTGACTAGCCCTGTGCTACTGGGCTCTGAGGATTCAATTATGAGTATAATAGAGCCTCTGTCTCCAATTTGCTTGTTGTCAGTGGAAGAGGCAGAGAAGAAGCAGCTTTCATCAATCAGAGGGACAAGTACTAAGTGAGCACAAAGGAGGAGGGGCACTTAACCAAGACTTAGGAGGTCGGGGAAGCTCTCTCAGAGTGACAGTATAAAACATGAAGTATGAGTTAACCAGGAGATTAGGAGAAGAGAGCATAAGGGAATAAGATGTCCAGAGACTGAAAGAGACTTCGCAGCAGGATTGGGGATCTGCAAGTGGTTGAGTGTGACTGGAGAATGATTGGAGGGTGAGAAAATTCAGACTAAGAGTGTCTGCATTTGGAGGAGAGGTGTTAGGTCTATTCCCTAAGCTTACGTCTCCTGACTTCAGTTTTCCATTCCAGACAAAAGGTAATATTTTATGCCCCTTGGCTACTGCCCTAAAATTTTAGGAACTTAATCCCATAGAGAATAGGGTGCTATAATTATATGATCCAAGCTTTTCCATATATATTTCTTATAATAAAGATGGTAGATTTTCACTGCAGTTTAAGCATGGATTCTCCACATTTTATTTACAGCAAATATAACAAGCACTGTACTTTCAGTTAATTATCTCCTAGCAGCAGCATTCCCAATTGTGCACCCACAGCATTGGATCTTGACTCTGCTTTTGCAGGACCGCATTGTATAGGTAGGCAAGTAGGCAGAGAAACACAGGTAGTTTTCAATGAATGTAATTGCCCACAAAACATACTTTGATGGTCCCTGCCAGAAATAAGTGACTGTCTTTTGGATTATCAATCTGTACTGCAAAGCAGCTGAAATATATCAGTTCTCTTATCAGTACTCAATTTTCTGATTTGGGAGAAACTAATAGTTGTATTCAAATGAGCGCCATACTTTTTTTTTCACACACACACACACACACACACACACGCTGTATTTTATTTTTACAAGAGATAAACAAACTGACACCAAGCATTGTAAATGGATGACCACAACAAAAGCAACAATGATTGCAATTACCAAACACGAAACACACTCATACTATGTCATAATAGTGACATTCAGTCCAGTAATCCTCCACTGTAACAGCTCCTTTACTTTGCAGTGAAAATTGATTTGTATATTTTTTGCCTCTGAGTCCTTGTGCGATTTTTTTTTTATTCAAACACAAAAAGTGTTGAATCATCAGAAAGTCACAAAAATTATAATCATCCTCATCAGTTCACTCAGTCCCATGTAATTAATTTTTTTTCATCTTGATCTTTTGTTAGCACTTTTATGAATTCATCAGTTTTCCATTAGAGTTCTGAAAATGCTTGTTCATTCAGTTCAGCAGTATAGTCAATTACCAGAAACCTGTACTTGTCAGTCTTCTCCATGAATTCCTTGAAGATGAAACCCTTTTATAGGAACATTTTTGCAAAAGCATCAGAGTACACCCACTACTGTCTGTAAATGACAAAAGACTTAAAAATGACCATGGTTAAAGATTTGATGAAAGTTCATAATAATGCAATTGACAAGAAAATTTAGTTATTTCAGAGATATACAGTTTAAAGTAATAACTAGAAGTATGACTTATAACATTATACCAGAACATATAAGATTTTTAGAAATTTCATGTAATGTCTGGAACATTTATATTAACATATGTCCATACAAATAACCTAAAGAAAGTTTAGTATTAGTTATTTTTTGTTTGTTTGTTTTTATACTGCAGGTTCGTATTAGTCATCAATTTTATACACATCAGTGTATACATGTCAATCCCAATCGCCCAATGCAGCACACCACCATCCCCACCCCACCGCGGTTTTCCCCCCTTGGTGTCCATACGTTTCTTCTCTACATCTGTGTCTCAACTTCTGCCCTGAAAACCGGTTCATCTCTACCATTTTTCTAGGTTCCACATACATGTGTTAATATACGATATTTGTTTTTCTCTTTCTGACTTACTTCACTCTGTATGACAGTCTCTAGATCCATCCACGTCTCAACAAATGACTCAATTTCATTCTCTTTTATGGATGAGTAATATTCCATCGTATATATGTACCACAACTTCTTTATCCATTCGTCTGTCGATGGGCATTTAGGTTGCTTCCATGACCTGGCTATTGTAAATAGTGCTGTAATGAACATTGGGGTGCATGTGTCTTTTTGAATTATGGTTTCCTCTGGGTATATGCCCAGTGATGGGATTGCTGGATCATATAGTAATTCTATTTTTAGTTATTTAAGGAACCTCCATACTGTTCTCCATAGTGGTTGTATCAATTTACATTCCCACCAACACTGCAAGAGAGTTCCCTTTTCTCTACACCCTCTCCAGCATGTGTTGTTTGTAGATTTTCTGATCATGCCCATTCTAACTGGTGTGAGGTGATACCTCATTGTAGTTTTTTTTTTTTTTGTGGTACGCAGGCCTCTCACTGTTGTGGCTTCTCCCGTTGCAGAGCACAGGCTCCAGACACACAGGCTCAGCAGCCATGGCTCACGGGCCCAGCCGCTCTGCGACATGTGGGATCATACCGGACCAGGGCACAAACCTGTGTCCCCTGCATCGGCAGGCGGACTCTCAACCACTGCGCCACCAGGGAAGCCCTCGTTGTAGTTTTGATTTACATTTCTCTAATAATTAGTGATGTTGAGCAGCTTTTCATGTGCCTCTTGGCCATCTGTATGTCTTCTTTGGAGAAATGTCTATTTAGGTCTTCTGCCCATATTTGGATTGGGTTGTTTGTTTCTTTAATATTGAGCTGCATGAGCTGTTTATATATTTTGGAGATTAATCCTTTGTTGATTCGTTTGCAAATATTTTCTCCCATTCTGAGGGTTGTCTTTTCGTCTTGTTTATGGTTTCCTTTGCTATGTAAAAGCTTTGAAGTTTCATTAGGCATATTTTTTAATTTTTGTTTTCATTTCCATTATTCTAGAAGGTGAATCAAAAAAGATCTTGCTGTGGGCTTCCCTGGTGGCGCGGTGGTTGAGAGTCTGCCTGCTGATGCAGGGGACACGGGTTCATGCCCCAGTCCTGGAAGATCCCACATTCTGCAGAGCGGCTGGGCCCGTGAGCCATGGCCGCTGGGCCTGCACGTCCGGAGCCTGTGTTCCGCGACAGGAGAGGCCACAACAGTGAGAGGCCCACGTACCACAAAAACAAACAAAAAAAAGATCTTGCTGTGATTTATGTCAAAGAGTGTTCTTCCTATGTTTTCCTCTAAGAGTTTTAGTGTCCTGTTTTACGTTTAGGTCTCGAATCCATTTCGAGTTTATTTTTGTGTATGGTGTTTGGGAGTGTTCTAATTTCATTCTTTTACATGTAGCTGTCCAGTTTTCCCAGCACCACTTATTGAACAGGCTGTCTTTTCTCCATTGTATATCTTTGCCTCCTTTGTCATAGATTAGTTGACTATAGGTGTGTGGGTTTATCTCTGGGCTTTCTATTTTGTTCCATTGATCTATGTTTCTGTTTTTGTTCCAGTACCATATTGTCTTGATTACTGTAGCTTTGTTAGTATAGTCTGAAGTCACGGAGTCTGATTTCTCCAGCTGCGTTTTTTTCCCTCAAGACTGCTTTGGCTATTTGGGGTCTTTTGTGTCTCCATCTAAATTTTAAGATGATTTGTTCTAGTTCCCTAAAAAATGCCATTGCTAATTTGATAGGGATTGCATTGAATCTGTAGATTGCTTTGGGTAATATAGTCATTTTCACAATATTGATTCTTCCAATCCAAGAACATAGTTTATCTCTCCATCTGTTGGTAGCATCTTTAATTTCTTTCCTCAGTGTCTTATAGTTTTCTGCATACAGGTTTTTTGTCTCCCAAGGTAGGTTTATTCCTAGGTATTTTATTCTTTTTGTTGCAGTGGTAAATGGGAGTGTTTCCATTATTTCTCTTTCAGATTTTTCATCATTAGTGTATGGGAATGAGAGAGATTTCTGTGCATTAATTTTGTATCCTGCAACTTTACCAACTTCATTGATTAGCTCTAGTAGTTTTCTGGTGGCATTTTTAGGATTCTCTATGTATAGTATGTCATCTGCAACAGTGACAGTTTTACTTCTTCGTTTCCAATTTGTATTCCTTTTATTTCTTTTTCTTCTCTGATTGCTGTGGCTAGGACTTGCAAAACTTTGTTGAATAATAGTGGTGAGAGTGGACATCCTTGTGTCATTCCTGATCTTAGAGGAAATGCTTTCAGTTTTTCACCATTAAGAATGATGTTTGCTGTGGGTTTGTTGTATATGGCCTTTATTATGTTGAGATAGGTTCCCTCTATGCCCACTTTCTGGAGAGTTTTTATCATAAATGGGTGTTGAATTTTGTCAAAAGCTTTTTCTGCATCTGTTAAGATGATCATATGGTTTTTATTTTTCAGTTTGTTAATGTGGTGTATAACACATTGGTTGATTTGTGTATATTGAAGAATCCTTGCATCCCTGGGATAAATCCCACTTGATCATGGTGTATGATCCTTTTAATGTGTTGTTGGATTTTGTTTGCTAGTATTTTATGGAGGATTTTTACATCTACGTTCATCAGTGATATTGGTCTGTAATTTTCTTTTTTTGTAGTATCTTTATCTGGTTTTAGTATCAGGGTGATGGTGGCCTCATAGAATGAGTTTGAGAGTGTTCCTTCCTCTGCAATTTTTGGGAGGAGTTTGAGAAGGATGGGTGTTAGCTCTTGTCTAAATGTTTGATAGAATTCACCTGTGAAGCCATCGGGTCCTGGACTTCTGTTTGTTGGAAGATTTTTAATCACAGTTTCAGTTTCATTCCTTGTGATTGGTCTGTTCATATTTTCTCTTTCTTCCTGGTTCAGTTTTGGAAGGTTCTAACTTTCTAAGAATTTGTCCATTTCTTCCAGGTTGTCCATTTTATTGGCATAGAGTTGCTTGTAGTAGTCTCTTAGGATGCTTTGTATTTCTGCAGTGTCTGTTGTAACTTCTCCTTTTTCATTTCTAATTTTATTGATTTGAGTCCTCTCCGTCTTTTTCTTGATGAGTCTGGCTGTTGGTTTATCAATTTGTTTATCTTCTCAAAGAACCAGCTTTTAGTTTTATTGATCTTTGCTATTGTTTCTATTTCATTCATTTCTGCTCTGAAATTTATGATTTCATTCCTTCTGCTAACTTTGGGTTTTGTTTGTTCTTCTTTCTCTAGTCCCTTTAGGTGTAAGGTTAGATTGTTTACTTGAGATTTTTCTTGTTTCTTGAGGTAGGCTTGTATAGCTATAAACTTCCCTCTTAGAACTGCTTTTGCTGCATCCCATAGGTTTTGGATCGTCATGTTTTCATTGTCATTTGTCTCTAGGTATTTTTTGATTTCCTCTTTGATTTCTTTAGTGATCTCTTGGTTATTTAGTAAAGTATTGTTTAGCCTCCATGTATTTGTGTTTTTTACATTTTTTTCCCTGTAATTCATTTCTAATCTCCTAGTGTTGTGGTCAGAACACATGCTTGATATGATTTCAATTTTCTTAACTTTACTGTGGCTTGATTTGTGACCCAAGATGTGGTCTATCCTGGAGAATGTTCCATGTGCACTTGAGAAGAAAGTGTAATCTGCTGTTTTTGGATGGAATGTCCTATAAATATCAATGAAATCTGTCCGGTTTATTGTGTTATTTAAAGCTTCTGTTTCCTTATTTATTTTCATTTTGGATGATCTTCCATTGGTGTGAGTGAGGTGTTAAATTCCCCCACTATTATTGTGTTACTGTCGATTTCCTCTTTTATAGCTGCAGCAGTTTCCTTATGTATGGAGGTGCTCCTATGTTGGGTGTATATATATTTATAATTGTTATTTCTTCTTCTTTGATTGATCCCTTGATCATTATGTAGTGTCCTTCCTTGTCTTTTGTTACGTTCTTTATTTTAAAGTCTATTTTATCTGATATGAGTATAGCTACTCCAGCTTTCTTTTGATTTCCATTTGCATGGAATACCTTTTTCCATCCCCTCACTTTCAGTCTGTATGTGTCCCTAGGTCTGAAGTGGGTCTCTTGTAGACAGCATATAGATGGGTCTTGTTTTTGTATCCATTCAGCAAGCCTGTGTTTTTTGGTTGGAGCATTTAATCCATTCACGTTTAAGGTAATTATCGATATGTATGTTCCTGTGACCATTTTCCTATTTGTTTTGGGTTTGTTTTTGTAGATCCTTTTCTTCTCTTGTGTTTCCCACTTACTGACGTTCCTTTAGTATTTGTTGTAGAGCTGGTTTGGTGGTGCTGAATTCTCTTAGCTTTTGCTTATCTGTAAAGCTTTAGATTTCTCCATTGAATCTGAATGAGATCCTTGCTGGGTAGAGTAATCTTGGTTGTAGATTCTTCCCTTTCATCACTTTAAGTATATCATGCCACTCCCTTCTGCCTTGTAGAGTTTCTGCTGAGAAATCAGCTGTTAACCTTATGGGAGTTCCCTTGTATATTATTTGTCATTTTTCCCTTACTGCTTTCAATAATTTCTCTTGGTCTTTAATTTTTGCCAATTTGATTACTATGTGTCTTGGTGTGTTTCTCCTTGGGTTTATCCTGTATGGGACTCACTGCACTTCCTGGACTTGGGTGCCTATATCCTTTCCCATGTTAGGGAAGTTTTCGACTATAATCTCTTCAAATAATTTCTCTGGTCCTTTCTATCTCTCTTCTCCTTCTGGGACCCCTATAATGTGAATGTTGTTGAGTTTAGTGTTGTCCTGGAAGTCTCTTAGGCTGTCTTCAGTTCCTTTTATTCTTTTTTCTTTATTCTGTTCTGCAGCAGTGTATTCCAGCATTCTGTCTTCTAGGTCACTTATCCATTCTTCTGCCTCAGTTATTCTGCTACTGATTCCTTCTAGTGTAGTTTTCATTTCAGTTATTGTATTGTTCACCTCTGTTTGTTCTTTAATTCATCTAGATCTTTGTTAAACATTTCTTGCATCTTCTCGATCTTTGCCTCCATTGTGTTTTTCGAGGTCCTGGATCATCTTCACTATCATCATTCTGAATTCTTTTTCTGGAAAGTTGCCTATATCCACTTCATTTAGTTGTTTTTCTCATGTTTTATCTTGTTCCTTCATCTGGTACATAGCCCTCTGTCTTTTCATCTTGTCTATCTCTCTTTGAATGTGGTTTTTGTTCCACAGGCTGCAGGATTGTAGTTCTTCTTGCTTCTGCTGTCTGCCTTCTGGTGGATGAGGCTATCTAAGAGGCTTGATGTGAGGGACTGGTCATGGGTAGAGTTAACCGTTGCTCTGGTGGGCAGAGCTCAGTAAAACTTTAATCCACTTGACTGTTGATGGGTGGGGCTGAGTTCCCTCCCTGTTGGTTGTTTGGCCTGAGGCAACCCAACACTGGAGCCTACCTGGGCTCTTTGTTGGGGCTAATGACAGATTCTGGGAGGGCTCCCACCAAGGAGTACTGCCCATAACATCTTCTGTCAGTGTCCTTGTCCCCATGGTGAGCCACAGCTCACCCACCCCCGCACCGCCTCTGCAGGATACCCTCCAACACTAGCAGGTAGGTCTGGTTCAGTCTCCCCTGGGGTCACTGCTCCTTTCCCTGGGTCCTGATATGCACGCTATTTTGTGTGTGCCCTCCAAGAGTGTAATGTCTGTTTCCCCCAATCCTGTCGAAGTCCTTCAATCAATTCCTACTAGGCTTCAAAGTCTGATTCTCTAGGAATTCCTCCTTCCATTGCTGGACCCCTACATTGGGAAGCCTGACATGGTGCTCAGAACCTTCACTCCAGTGGGTGGACTTCTGTGGTATAAGTGTTCTCCAGTCTGTGATTCACCCACCCAGCAGTTACGGGATTTGATTTTACTATGATTGCGCCCCTCCTACCATCTCATTGTGACTTCTCCTTTGGATGTGGGGTATCTTTTTTGGTAAGTTCCAGTGTCGTCTTGTCGATGATTGTCCTGCAGCTAGTTGTGATTCTGTTGTTCTCACAAGAGGGAGTGAGAGCTCGTCCTTCTACTCTGGCATCTTGGTTCTTCTCCCTCAGCACCATACTTTTGATTGAGAATATTACTGCAGGATTGAGGGAAGAAAATGTTGATTGAGACTCCCTTTGCTTACTCTTTGGTCACCCATACAGGTTCTACTCATTTCGGGTATGAGCTTTGAAGAGGAGCTTGCTTTCTTTCAGGGTGTGTCTTTCATAGTCTTCAAACAAGTTCAAGAGAGTTTTCTAAAAAGAAATATTTTGAAGCAGCATATTAGCTGGGGCAATGATTTCTCCTTCAGTTACCCCTAAAGCCATCTCCATACCCTTGAGTTAAAGAGCAGAAGTCAATTCACAGAAGAGGAATCATATGCTAGTAAATGACTCATTCAAGGTAGCACAACCAGTAGGGTTGGGGCTGAAATTAGAACAGGCTCACCAGGGTTGCTGATTGCACAGCAGTTATAGTTGGCCAGAAGTTGGTGCTTTGTACTGTGGTTTGCTATCTGCAAATACTCTCAGAATGTGGACAGTCTTTCTTTGGTTGGAGTAACCATTTGTCTCAAAGGATAATAATCCTATAATAATATTGGCTAATATTATACCATTGGCTTTGTACTACACACTGTGCTAAGTTCCTTACATGTATTATATCATTTAATTCTCGCCATTTACTATCTATGAGGTAGATAGTATTCTTCTTACATTACAAATGAACCAGTTATAACGTAGAGTGGTTAAGCAGCTTTGCTAAGGTTGCACAGCTAATAAGTTTTGGGACCAGGAGTGCAGATGTGTGCCCATCATTTCCATAGCTTTATCCCTAGTGTTTGGTACATAGTAAGCATAGTTTGAATATATATTACTAAATAGCCAGGAGCTACGGGAATTGGCGATAATTTTGATGTAGTGAGCAGATTTATGTCATCCCGAGATCCTCAATTTCCCGTCTGTACAGAACCCCCTCATCCTCATCTTTTCCACATGAGCTCATGGACCCTCAGCACACTATTTCCCTCTTCCCACTCAGCCTATCATCTTTCACTTTCTGATAATTCATCTTCATCTCTCTGCCTAACTTTGGGTGGTTCATGTTATGGCTATCTCTTTCTTCACTCAACTTACTGTCCTTTTTGTTTCCTGTCGTGTTCCTCCCTCTGCTGGACCTCTGTTTTGCTCTACTTTCCCAAGATCATACCCCAGGATAATTTTTGACTTGTCTTATTCTCTTCATCTGTTACAACATAGACTTTGGAGGCAGATAGTCCTGGGTTTTAATCTCAATCTAGCTATATTCTAGCTGTAGTAACTTTGAGCAAATTATTTAATCTCTCTTTAAAACACTTGCCTAAACATCTACAATAACTCATTCACAAGTACAAAATCCAAAATCGCCTGAAAAAATATTTTGTAAATATATGGCAAGTTTATTGATGATTAGTGATGTACCTTTTGTAGTGTGTGTGTTTTTAATCCCACTTAATATGGTGACTCGTGTTTCACTGCAAATATTTTATTTGCCTCCAAAACACTATACCAGATCTCACTTGGTTGCAAAACATGTGATATATGCATCTTATTATCTTTTTTTATTTTTTGGCTGTGCCGCGGGGCTTGTGGGATCTTATTTCCCCAACCAGGGATCGAACCTGGGCCCTCAGCAGTGAAAGTGTGGAGTCTTAACCACTGGACCACCAGGGAATCACCCCCTCCTTTTTTCCTTATTATCTTTTAAAATCCAAACAATTCTGAATTTTGGGACACACAGGGCTGTAAGGATTTTGGATAAGGGATTGCATATCTGTAATACTTTCTTACATCGTGTTGCAAGGATTAGAAATAAACTATATAACCTGTTTAACGCATTGGCACACAGTAGGCACTTAGTAAATTGTAGCACTTAATTCCAAAATGTTTAAGTTCCTGTTTTTGTGTTTTACATAGGAGGAAAACCCCAAAAAGGATTATGAGAGTACAGTGAAGCAGAGTGAGCAAAAACCCTGCATTGCAGTGTTAAAAAAAAAAAAAATCACTATTCTTATAAATTATTTTTAGTTCACTCATGACTACTGTTATGCATCAGTAAGCTACTATCTCTATTAATGTCCACCCCAAACCTAAAAATTATTTCCAGGCTTGATTTGTTACCTGCCTACCTCTTAAGGAACAGTTTGGTCACAGAGAAAACATTGATGGGGAAGCAATGTGTTTAATTAGACTTGAATTCTCTGCTCTGGGAAATCACTCTATAGAAGCTGGGCTTGCTTTAAGCATAAATCAGTATTTTGAAGCAGAAAGTTAAGTGCTACTGCTCATCTGGAAGAAATTATACATAATGGCATCAAGTTCACTACTGCTAATAGGAAACATGGTGTCCTCTGGTGAGTGATAAAATGGGATAAATGCAAGACCGTGCTTCCTCTGTGAATAGTGGCAGTGACTATGCATTATGTATTGTGAGGTTATAAAAGAGGAAAAAATTAACTTTCTTTATTGTTGGTGTTAAAGGAGTGAAAAAATAAAAGGAACTACTGCATAAAGTGTCACAGCTGTCTATGACAAAATGTGGTTAAAAATGGCCTGACGTTTCTTCTAAACAACTAGAACTATGCTTGGAGGAACAAACTTATCCTACTCCCAAAGGATAATTGCTGTACCAGCCTCCTTCAATATTTCTGTATATTATCTTCCTGAGTGGTCCTAAGTCTCAGATCAGAGGATGCTTCCTGGCAATAAAGCAACTGGAACACCCACACCAAATGCCTTTTTGGTACCCAGCTTTGTGCTAGAAACTGGAGCAAGGTAGTCACCAAAGATAAAAACTGATCAGCAGGACAATTTCCACCTCTGATGAAATCCAAACTCAATTACAACCCAGGCAGTGTTTTCCTCATATAAAACCTGCAGTCTGTTTGCCAGTCTCATGGAAGTAATTCAATTTCCAGTGACTGTAGAAGGGCAACTTCTGAGAACACCTTCATAATCAAGACACTTGTTGTTAAAGCAGACCATTAGAGCCAGACCTCAAATCTGTACAGTGTGGGGGAAAGGTGCTTCACTAGTTCTTCCTACATTTAATCAATCAAGAGAAAGAAAAAAGATAATACTTCCTGTTAATATATCCAGTCCAAGCACAGTAGCATTTTCATCTAATTTTTATTTTAGTCCTCCAAACAATATTACCTAAAAACAGTTCATCATGAAAAAAGTCGGACTAGAATGGTAGAGTTCAATGAAGAAGTTAAAAATAACGAAGATGGCAAAATCGATGTAACATGAGGTTAAATAGAGATAAGCAAATATAATTTTTGTTTGCTGGTTTCTAAAAACATCTTGGAAGGAAAGAAAACATAACTCTCCTCCAATTGTTAGAAATTATCTGTTTTGTTTTTTCTAAAGTCCTTCTCTTTATAGCCTATGTGATTTACTATGGAATGAAATAATACATTCAATGCCACCCCCCCCCATTCATATATTAAAGCCCTAACTCTCAATGTGGTGGTGTTTGGAGATGGCTTTTGGAAGATAATTAGGTTTAGATCAGGTCATGAGCCTGGAGCCCTAATGATAGGATTAGTGCCCTTATAAGAATGGTCACCAGAGGTTGCTTTCTCTCTCTGCCTCCCTCCCTCTCTCCCTCTCTCCCTCCCTCCTCCTACCATGTGAGGACATAGTGAGAAGGCAGCTATCTGCAGACTAGGAAGAGAATCCTCACCAGAAAACAACTGTGCTTGTGCCTTGATCTTGGACTTCTAGCTTCCAGAGCTATGAGAAAATAAACTTCTCTTGTTTAGGCCACCCAGTTTATTTTGTTATGGCAGCCTGAACAGCCGAAGACAAGATCCAACCGGTCATATCTGAAATTTAGTTCACGTGGACATGAAGACCAGGTCTATTGGACTGTGTTATTTAAAAGTTTTTGGTAAATTGTTAAACAACTGAACAAATATGAGCCATCAATTTGTTGTACAGAGAAACAGCAACACCATGTTAACTCATACCAACTGTGTGGTTCTTTTGGAAATCTAGCAATTGACAGATTTACTACAATGATGCCCTCAGTAGCTAATGACATCTTAAAATGGGAATATTAGTATGTAGATGCATATATAGAAATGTAGCTAGCTATATGTATCTATCTTAAGAGCAGGAGCAAAGATAAATCACGCAATCATAGAATGTCAGAATTAGAGTCTTCATATTTGTCTACCATAGAAGCTTTCAACTTACGCTTGAAGTTATGATTTCTTGGGCAGAGATGTGGACATTTTGGTTGACTCAGGATCACTCTTGTGAGGTAAGACTCGCTGATTCTAGCTTTAACAAGAGTGTCAGTAGGTTAATTTGCTTTACATATTGGAGCTCCACGAGACTTCTTTTGAAGAAAGTGTTCTCACAGCCTTTGCTGTACTTCAGCCTTTAGTTTTGCTAATGAGGAGAATGAATTCCTGAAATTAAAGGGTCACCTCCTTTTTTCTCCAGTCCAGGCAATATATGTACTTCCCTCCAGCTTCTCTGACAGATCCACTTTCCTGTTGGCTTTAGCATCACTGTAATGCTACGGTCTTCCTTCTGCCTTCTATTTCCTGCTCTCCTGATCGAGAGCCTATTGTCTTGTGACGGACATTAACTTAAGCAAACCTCTTTCCCTCTCCCACCGTAGGCAAAAAGAATAGCCTAAGCCAGAGTTGGCAAACTACAACCTGTGGGACAAATCTGGCCCACTACGTATATTTGGTTAAAAAAAAAATTACTGGAACAAATCAGCCACCCTGATTTGTTTATGTATTGTCTATGTCTGTTCTCATGTTACAATGGCAGGGCTATAGCAGTTGCAGTAGAGATCGTGCGGCCTGCAAAGACTAAAACATTTACAATCTGTCCCTTTATGGGTAAAGTTTGCCAACCCCTGACCTACGTCTTGAAGGCTGTCCGGCCTACTGATTATTTAGAATTGAAAGCTACAGTTTAGATAAATTTGATTCTGATATTTTTCCTTCTTGTTTCACCAAGTTCCCAGTTAGGTTATCTTCTAATTAGACTCTTCACCAATGCAAGCAGTCACCCAACATCTAAGCAACATTTAGAAGCCTTCAGAAAGCACCAAACACATCTTAGAGTTGTTTTTCTTTTTGTTACGTCTTATTTCTTTGATTTATAGTCCACCACTCGATATTTGGAGAGTTAGTTTCCAAGTGTTGTCGTCGTCTCTATTTTCTGGGATGTATTCAGTTTGATAGATGGTCTAAAAGGAAAACTTGACATCATGATGATGATTTTATGTATAATTCTTTGTTAATCTGTTGTGAATTGCATTGATTTGCACTGGGCTTTTTGCCTAGATTTCAACCATGCTTTGTAGGAACAGAGTCAAATCTATTTCCCTTGACCTTATGCTAACAAGCTTAAGTCTACAACTTAACCAACAAGGAAAGTAAGCGACACATAGGAAGTGAGAGGCAGGAGGATGGAGTCGTATGGGCAAAGGCTTTAGAATGAAACAGACATGACTAGAATTCCAGCCCTAATACTCATTAGTTGTGTATTTGGGGGCAAATTATTGAGCCTCCTGGAATCTCAGTTTCTTCATCTGTACAACTGAAGTTATAGCTCCTTCTGTACTGTAATGATTAAATGCAATCATGCATGTGAAACTACTCCCCAATATTCGGCACAGAGGTGTTCACAACGTTATAATTACCTTCTTTTGTTCTCTTCCTCCTTTTCTATCTACTAGGCTTAATTATTAACATTTTAGAATACAGAAATTCATCACTACTTGGAGATAGTAAATATTATGTGCAATAGTTTTTGGTGAAAAGAGTGGGTTTATCTAGCTTAGGGTAATAAATAGATCAAACATCACTAAAGTCCTTGACAAAGCTCAGTCTTCAGTTCAGCCAGTAGGTGAATTGAGAAGGTTGACCAATACCATGGTACAAGTCACATTCTGTGCAAACATCATTTAGGGCTGTATTTCACAAATGTAGATTGAGCTAGACAATTGATAGTATATGTATTTTTTTTTCAAATTTTTTTTTGATGTGGACCATTTTTAAAGTCTTTATTGAATTTGTTACAGTATTGCTTATGTTTTGGTTTTTTGGCTGCGAGGCATGTGGAATCTTAGCTCCCCGACCAGGGATTGAACCCTTACCCCCTGCACTGGAAGGCAAAGTCTTAACCACTGAACTACCAGGGAAGTCCCAGTATATGTATTCTTGAAAGTGACCAAATATCCCTATTGCCTCGATATTCCAGGTGAATATGTTTTGTGCTATAGATGTCCAAGAATAATTAAGTTACTTTTCATTTTCATTGGGGCATACACAGTCCTCATGGCTTAACAGATTGGATAACTTGTATTTAGATATAATTTGAGCAGATTATTTGTGGTTTACTTGGGAGTCACATGGACTTTATGACTTTATTATCTCCATCAGAATTACCACTCTCTTCTGTAAAAATTTCATTCATACCAGCCTTCCCGAGAAGAGTGGGGGAGGGAGAGATAGAGAAAAAGAAGGTGGGGGAGAGGGGAAGGAAGAGAGAAGTAGAGAGAGACAATATCTATTGGCACTGTCTCAATTCTGATAGCAACCGTTCCCTATTGCTGTTCTAATAATGCAGGATTTGTGCTTCCACAGTGATTCACCAGCATCTAAAAACAGTTTAGCTATACTTTGGTGACCTGGGTCTTAGAATAGAAGTAATAGGAGAGTACTTTAAGAGGTACAATAAGAACCAGTGCCCGTATTGGTTAGATAATATGGCTTTATGCTCTATAAGTTACATTTGTTATCAGAAAATGACATGAGATGTTTTATTATTTCTCCAAACTGATATAAAACCAAAAGCTTAGTGAGCTTTAATCTTGGTCAATATAAAATAAATAAAATTAAAAGATGGATACAACAACTTTCCTAAAATTATTTACCTAATTAACTCTGTAATTTACCTTTATATCTTCTATATGGTCTGCATTAAATCTCTTTTTTCCTCATTTTTGGTACAGACTCCTTTTGAAGTTGTTTGGTAGAAAAATCCCTCTTAGTTGTGTGTGGACCACCAGAAAAGGTCTTACGTGACTAGAATGGTGGGGGCCAATTTTGTTGGCCCCATCATATCAGATATAAAAGAACAGCTATCCAAATGTTCTTCAAATGGACTGTCTTAGCAGCCCTGGGTATGAGCTGCTGGATATTGGAACTCTGTAGATAGTCAAGCAGTACTGCATGGATAGAGTGGAATTGACAATTGGCTTCTGTCTAGGAGACACTTGACACCCACCATTCTCTGCAGCAGACTTTATTAATTGTGCAACGTAATGGTTATTGGGGGCTCAACTATAACCCAGAAAGTCAGCTAATGCCTTATCATTGAGGTCGATGGGTAGTGGCTCTAGGTTCTTTATAGCAGGTACCAAAACTCCTGGTGCTTGGTAATTAATTTGGACTTGCCATCCATGCTTTTTCCCCCACTTAGCTACTGAAGTATGTCTCCTGCTTTTGATGCTATAATTAGCTTCCCAGTAACTTTTATCAGTCAAATTGTGCCTTATCAATGTCCATTAGAAAGTTATTTATGGCAGTGTTTCTTTGATTGGACTTGGGGACAAGACAATGAAATTTCAAGGGGACACAGGCTGGAACTGGCTGTCTGCAAACACATGATCTTCTCTCTTCCTAGGTGTGTGAGGTCTAGGGGAGTAGGTGGGTTTATAAGGTAGATAGCCACCTTAGCTAGGCAATCGAGTACAGTTCCAAGCACCCACAGATTGTATATGTGCAGTTAAATGGTAATTGCCTAAGACAGAGTTCTAGAGAGTTCCCTAGTCAGTAACAAGGTAGTCATGTAATCATTCAGGGACCTAGGCTAGTTATATCCTCTGCTTTAGCTTTCTCTTTTCTTTCATCCAGCACCTGGGGAAATAGACCTCTCCCAACCTGGGGGTGACACATGCCACTTCCTCTCACGTTCCACTGGAAAATTCTAGTTACAGAGTTCTACCTGCATGCAGGGAGCCTGGGAAATGCAGTCACTGGCTGCCCAGCCTTTCCTTGGAAACAGCTCTATGTGAAGGAGGACATGAATGGTTGATTGTAAGCCATCTTTGCCACAATAACAGATTTGAGTAAGGTTGAGTCAGAAAGGGAACCAAGATGGACGAGGTGCACCAGGAGGAGAAAGGGGAGTCTGAAGGAATTTCCTAGGTCAGTCAGAGTTCAGATGACTGCAGCAAAGTATATTACATTTCTGAATCTTTTAAAATGTTCTGTGAAATTTTAAAGGAGTAAATATGGACCAAACATAAAAATTCAAGAAAAGATTCTTTTCCTTCTTTCATTCATCTTGGCCTAAAGTGTGGATCTTCTTCTTTCCACCCCTCTTTACATAGTGCCCTGGGAGTCAGAGCTTTTGCAGAATCCTCTCTTCCGCATCATTACACACATTAACGTTTAAGAAAATCCAGCTTATAGAAGTTGATTGGCCCAGGCTCCCCCTTCCAAACTGCTTCCGTTACTGAGTGCTTGGTATGTACCTGCCCTTTATTAACGTTATCCCACTCAGTCCACCCAATGACCTAAAGAGGTACATATTTTAACTTTAACATTACTATTAAAATACTTTGTTCGTATTAAATTAAAATATTTTGTTCGTATTCGGTACGAACAAAATTGTCTTCTTAGACTTTGCTTGTACATCCAAGTCTAAAACATTGTTAAGAGGACAAGAAGATTCTCTCAGATGGATCAGAATTAATAATGGGAATAGTGATCTTAGTAAAAGAAGTAAACAGAATAGAAAAAAAAGAATATACTAAACAAAGGTAATAGGAGGCTGAACTCAAAAGAAAAATTGTTGATTTGTTGTATCTTCTTCCTTAAAAAAGGCTCGTAAGTACTTTCATAATTCCTCAATCCAGTTAAGAGGAGAAAATACCCTCTGCCTTCCTCTCTTGGTGTTTCATTTATTGGTAAACCATTATTGTGGCAGTTGCAGACGTTCCACAAAGAATAAAAAAGTTACCACAGGCTCACAGTGTGCTATGAACCAAGTGATTTTTACAACTATTTCCTTCAAGTCTATGTCCATATGCCTGCAAATGAATAAACCATCTTGACATGCACTTCACAAGATAATATTTCCAGCTTTATTTGCCCTTTGGTAAATGCTAAAATGTTGTCAACCAAATGTGAAAATTTAAAATGTAGAAAATAAATACACATATAAACTAATTTTTAAATAGGCTAAACTGTTAAAAGCAGTTGTTCATGAAAGGTTGAATCATAGGTAAATTTATTTTTCTTATACTCTCCTAGGTTTTACAAACTTTATAAATGGCTATTTGTTACATTTTTCTTACATTTTTAAATCTACAAGAGGGGTATCTCATCACAGATCTGGTATTGCTTTTTTGGAACTCTAAAGGAAATAGCTATTTTCCAGATTTAAGTAGTTGATTTTTTAAAAGAAGCTAAAGAAATGCATCCATTTAAAGTAATAGCTTCAAGAAAGGCTATTATTTTAGATTTTTGATGGATTACTAAATTCAAGTTTTTCATGCCTTCAGTTGAAATTATTTAACAGTAATTTGTAGAGTGAAGCCCATGTTGCATGTCTAATCTGACAGATTGCTAGACAGTGCAGTAGACCCTCTCTAAGATAGCCTCCAATGATCCCCACCTCCTGGTTTTCATGTCCTAATGTAATTCCCTCCCCTTGAATAAAGACTAGACCTAGTGACTCAGTTCTAACAAATAAAACACGGCAACAGTGATAGAATGTCACTTCTGAGATTAGGTTACAATGAGGCTGTGGTTTCCTCTCTGCCTCTCATTCACTAGCTCTAAGGAAAGTCAAGAACCATGTTGTGAGCTCTCCTATGGAGGGGACCATGTGATAAGGACCACATGTCTCTGACCAACAAAGACCTAAGGTGGTCTGTTCCAGCCATGTGAGTTAGCTTAGAGGCAGATCCTAACCCAGTGGAATTTTGGTCTTGAACCAGGGGCACCCAGCTAAGCTATGCCTGTATTTCTGATGCACAGAAATTGTGAGATAATAAATATTTGTTGATTTTGGTCACTAATCAACATGTTACGGTAATTTAAACAAAGCAATGGATAATTAATGCATATTAGTACTGGCTGCTTGGAGTAGGGTGCTGCAAGGGATTTTGAGGCTCTTTTTACTCCTTAGGAAAGTACAGTCCATCAATTATAATTGTCTGCCATGGACATAGGACAGGAAGAATGGTGACATGTTATTATTTTAAATTCATTGTCTAGTTGGTCTTGCTTATAGTGAGCAGAATGGTAGTCAACAGAATGGATTTACTTAGGGACTCTGAGAACACGCTGGCATTAATATGACCTATTATTCCACTGTCAATCATTAATATCATGACATATTAATTGGTCAGATTGGTCTGTGTGGGACCTGATTTGGGTCTATCTCCTGGGGAGTACTGATTATATGATTCAAGAGGGCAGGCAGGAACAGAGGCAAGATTCTGTACAGCCCAAACCAGCCCAGGGTACTGATGTTTCCTGGAGTGATCCCCAGAACAGGGATACAGACAGTGAAAGAGAGCGGAGATAGAATGAAAGATGATTTTCTTATACTGCACAGTCAGCTTGATGTCAGTCCCAACTTCTAGAAGATTAAAGAGCTCATGAGTGCAAACCAAGTAGTCCACAAAAAATATGACTCTTACATGTGTTAGAAGGATGACTGGCTCTGAGGAATTGCTGCTTTCCAAATATTGACACTGAAATATCCCCAGAAGACCTATAAACCCAAGCTCATCAAAACACATCTTGGAGCACTGTTGAAATGACAATATGTTCCCTTATCCCCAAGGTTAGGAGGGCTGGGGGGTTCCAACAAGTCTCTAATGAACATTGACTTGTGATCCAAAGGAGTGAGAAACTTTAATAAATTATATTGAATGGAAGTTCCATATATGTCAGACCCGTTTCATTTCACAGGCAACTCAAAGTTCAGGCATGTTCCTTGTTTATGGGTGGGGGGTATACTTTGCACAACCAAATGCCATAGTTTTGAAAGCCTGAAAAGAAATTTTCTGTAGTTCCTAAGAAGTTGAAATAAAAATGAGTTTTTTGTGAGCTATGCCTGAGAACTGCTGAGGATATACTTATATAGATGAAGCATGAACAGGGCAAAGAAAACGTTTATGTAGCTGAAGTATACTGAACCTATTCTTTAATGTCTAGTTTGAAGGCTCTCCTAGAATTTAAATGACTTTAGTAAGACACTTAGAGTATTTTCATGGACATTATGTAGAGAAAAATAAGTGTGTGTGTGCTTAACCCAGGTAGATTATACTTGCTTCTTATCGAGTTATTTGCGGTTCCTGAAGAATCAACTGTGATGGGAGCTTGCACATTCTCATATTTAAAGAAATTCCAAAAAGGATAACAAAATGTGTGAGAAGTTTGAGGTTTCAATGGTATTTATGTTCTGCTTTCTTATCTTGTTAAACTATGTTGAATATAAATATGAATATTATAAAAGACCCCCACATGAGATTTATCCCCATGGCTGGAACATTTCTTTATTTCTCTCTATTAAAATGTTCTTATTTATTCAACCTCAGAAACCTTTGTGCATAAGGGAAATATTTTTCTATTTCATTTTCTTCTGACCCCTTTGGAAGTTCCTGGAAAGCTTTTTGTCATTCAAGTCCATTGAGAGACACACACACACACACATACACACCTCCTCACAGAAGCAGAGAAAAAAATGTCTTGTTTACATAAAGCTGACAAGAGAAATGCTAATAATTTCCTTAGCTTAATCCCGGCAAGTCCAATACAATGGAGAAGGTAAAAAGGACCTAGTGGGGGGCTTCCCTGGTGGCACAGTGGTTGAGAGTCTGCCTGCCGATGCAGGGGGCACGGGTTCGTGCCCCGGCCTGGGAAGATCCCACATGCCGTGGAGCGGCTGGGTCCGTGAGCCCCGGCTGCTGAGCCTGCACGTCCGGGGCCTGTGCTCCGTAACGGGAGAGGCCACGACAGCGAGAGGCCCGCGTAACGCCAAAAAAAAAAAAAAAAAAAAAAAAAAAAGGACCTAGTGGGTAAATGACTGTTTAACACTTGTAGTGGAAAGAATGAGGCCATCTTGAGTCTGAATCTGGGGTCCTAGCTTGGCACTGACACATTCAGTATCCCTTAGGAAGCTGATGGTGTTTTAAATTTTATTGATAGAAGAGGTAAAAGATGCTTCCCCTAAGACTTTCAAGACATACTCGATTTTTTTAAGCCCCAGAATAACATATTCAGTTACTTGCCTGATGTTTTCTCAAATTGTTTCCAGGACAGACTTTGAAATGCCAGCTGGTTTGGATCAAAAGTCAGTGTTTGCTCCTTATCCCACATTGTTCCTCTGCAACCCCTCTTGTTTCTTCTCCACCATTTTGATCACCTATCTCTTCACAGTAGAGTCTGTCATGGCAAACTGGATTCAAATTTTAGTTTCACCTTAAAGTGTTGGCTTTCACAAGAACTAGTGGAATTGAAGATGATTAAAATATTCAGTTATTCTCTGGCCAACTGAACAATCCCCAACGTGGTAAAGCAGGTATATCTGCTCCCTCAATCTTGTGGACTCCTATGGTTCCTGTGGTTCTTTTTAACTGAATATTGCAACGCTATCCATTCCACCACGCACACCGATTATATATTCTACATCTTCCTGACAACAGAATGTATTATTTCTTAATAAGTCTCCAAAGGAAATCTGTGCATTTTCTATACTACTCAGAGGGTGAACTTTGGACTCGTTCTGGTTGGTGCCACCTGAGCTGTGGGTGTGTCATCTGGGGTTATGAAACAGAGTCAGACACTCAGCCTGCTCAGTAGGGACACAATTAGAATTAGGAAGTCATAGAATATCCTGCTAGAGTCCTAGGAAAACAATGAAACTGAAAGAACAGTTTTCAGTTATGGGTACAAAAAATTCTGGCCCCAAACTAACTTCATTTTTTTACGGTCTATCTGAGCAGAAGCATGAATAGACACCCTTTCCCATGTCCTTTCATTGGAGTCAAAACCGAAATGTCAAGAAGTGAGTCTTGATATTCCTTGAAGTTCCTAGGTGCTTCATTTATAGGTTACAATGGATTGAAAACCTGGTTGCTTTGAGGAAGAGGCATAAATAAGATCCTAATGTGGGACAGTAATGAAACTGTTGCCCATCCCAGTTAACAGCACTGTCATGCTCTTAGTTGCTCAGTTGCCCCAAATTGGATATCATCCTCAGTACCTCACTCTGTCAACCCTGAAATCCAATTAACCACCAAAATATATTGATAATCGCCTCCAAAATATATCTCAAATGAATACACTTCTCATCTCCACTGTCACCACCCTAGGTTTGTCTACAATCAGCTCTTTTTTTTTTTTTGCTGCTTAGTTTTTATTTATTTTTATCATTATTATGATTTTTACATTTATCCTTTTTTTGAAATTGGAGTATAGTTGTTTTACAATGTTGTGTTAGTTTCCACTGTACAGCGAATTGGGGTTCCCTGTGCTATACAGCATGTTATTATTAATTATCTATTTTATACATATTAGTGTATATATGTCAATCCCAATCTCCCAATTCATCCCACCCCCACCCCAGCTTTCCCCCCTTAGTGTCCATATGTTTGTTCTCTACACCTGTGTCTCTATTTCTGCCTTGCAAACTGGTTCATCTGTACCATTTTTCAAGATTCCACATATATGCATTAATATATGATATTTGTTTTTCTCTTTCTGACTTACTTCACTCTACGGCAGTCTCTAAGTTCATCCACGTCTCTACAAATGACCCCATTTCGTTCCTTTTTAAGGCTGAGCAATATTCCATTGTATATGTACCACAACTTCTTTATCCATTCATCTGTTGATGGACATTTAGGTTGTTTCCATGACCTGGCTATTGTAAATAGTGCTGCAATGAACGTTGGGATGCATGTGTCTTTTTGAATTATGGCTTTCTCTGGGTATATGCTGAGTAGTGGGATTGCTAGGTCATACGGTAATTCTTTTTTTAGTTTTTTAAGGAACCTCCATACTGTTCTCCATAGTGGCTGTATCAATTTACATTCCCACCAACAGTGCAAGAGGGTTCCCTTTTCTCCACACCCTCTCCAGCATTTATTGTTTGTAGATTTTCTGATGATGGCCATTCTGACCGGTGTGAGGTGATACCTCATTGTAGTTTTGATTTGCATTTCTCTAATAATTAGTGATGTTCAGCAGGTTTTCATGTACCCCTTGGCCATCTGTATGCCTTCTTTGGAGAAATGTCTATTTAGGTCTTCTGCCCATTTTTGGATTGGGTTGTTTGTTTTTTCTGATATTGAGTTGCATGAGATGTTTACATATTTTGAAGATTAATCCTTTGTCCGTTGATTTGTTTGCAAATATTTTCTTTCATTCTGAGGGTTGTCTTTTCGTCTTTTTTATGGTTTCGTTTGCTGTGCAAAAGTTTTAAGTTTCATTAGAGCCCATTTGTTTATTTTAGTTTTTATTTCCATTTCTCTAGGAGGTGGGTCAAAAGGGATCTTGCTGTGATTTGTATCATAGAGTGTTCTGCCTATGTTTTCCTCTAAGAGTTTTACAGTGTCTGGCCTTACATTTAGGTCTTTAATCAATTTTGAGTTTATTTTTGTGTATGGTGTTAGGGAGTGCTGTAATTTCATTCTTTTATATGTAGCTGTCCAGTTTTCCCAGCACCATTTATTGAAGAGACTGTCTTTTCTCCATTGTATATCCTGCCTCCTTTGTTTAAGATAAGGCGACCATATGTGCACGGGTTTATCTCTGGGCTTTCTATCCTATTCCATTGTTTTATATTTCTGTTTTTGTGCCAGTACCATATTGCCTTGATTAATGTAGCTTTGTAGTGTAGTCTGAAGTCAGGGAGTCTAATTTCTCCAGCTCTGTTTTTTTTTTTTTTCCCTCAAGATTGCTTTGCCTATTCGGGGTCTTTTTTATCTTCATACAAATTTTAAGATATTGTGTTCTAGTTCTGTAAAAAAAAAAAAAAAAAAAAATGCCATTGGTAATTTGAAATGGATTGCATGGAATCTGTAGATTGTTTTGGGTATTATAGTCATTTTCACAATATTGATTCTTCCAATCCAAGAACATGGTATATCTCTCCATCTGTTTATGTCATCTTTGATTTCTTTCATCAGTTTCTTATAATTCTCTGCATACAGGTCTTTTACCTCCTTAGATAGGTTTATTCCTAGGTATTTTATTCTTTTTGTTGCAATGGTGAATGGGATTGTTTCCTTAATTTCTCTGTCTGACTTTTTGTCATTAGTGTATAGGAATGCAAGAGATTTCTATGTATTAATTTTGTATCCTGATACTTTACCAAATTCACTGATTAGCTCTAGTAGTTTTCTGGTAGCATCTTTAGGATTCTCTATGTATAGTATCATGTCACCTGCAAACAGTGATGGTTTTACGTCTTCTTTTGCAATTTATATTCCTTTTATTTCTTTTTCTTCTCTGATTGCCGTGGCTAGGTCTTCCAAAACTATGTTGATAATAGTGGCAAGAGTGGACATCCTTGTCTTGTTCCTGATCTTAGAGGAAATGCTTTCAGGTTTTCACCATTGAGAATGATGTTTGCTGTGGGTTTGTTGTATATTGCCTTTATTATGTTGAGGTAGGTTCCCTCTTTGCCTCTTTTCTGGAGTGTTTTTATCACAAGTGGGTGTTGAATTTTGTCCAAAGGTTTTTCTGCATCTATTGAGACAATCATATGGTTTTTATTCTTCAATTTGTTAATATGGTGTATCACATTGATTGATTTCAGTATATTGAAGGATCCTTGCATCCCTGGGATAAATCCCACTTGATCATGGTGTATGATGCTTTTAATGTGTTGTTGGATTCTGTTTGCTAGTATTTTGTGGAGGATTTTTGCATCTACGTTCATCAGTGATATTGGTATGTAATTTTCTTTTTTTGTAGTATCTTTGTTTGGTTTTGGTATCAGGTGATGATGGCCTCATAGTATGAGTTTGGGAATGTTCCTTCCTCTGCAATTTTTTGGAAGAGTTTGAGAAAGATGGGTGTTAGCTCTTCTCTAAATGTTTGATAGATTTCACCTGTGAAGCCATTGGGTCCTGGACTTCTGTTTGTTGGAAGATTTTTAATCACAGTTTCAAATTCATTACTTGTGATTGGTCTGTTCATATATTCTATTTCTTCCTGGTTCAGTCTTGGAAGATTATACCTTTCTAAGAATTTGTCTGTTTCTTCCAGGTTGACCATTTTATTGGCATAGAGTTGCTTGTAGTAGTCTCATGATGCTTTCTATTTCTGCGGTGTCCCTTGTAACTCTTCCTTTTTCATTTTTAATTTTATTGACTGAGTCCTCTCCCTCCTGTTGAGTCTGTTTAAAGGTTTATCAATTTTGTTTATCTGCTCAAAGAACCAGCTTTTAATTTTATTGATCTTTGCTATTTTCTTTGTTTTTCATTTATTTCTGCTCTGATCTTTATGATTCCTTCTACTAACTTTGGGTTTTGTTTGTTCTTCTTTCTCTAGTTCCTTTAGGTGTTGATGGATAGATGGTTTATTTGAGATTCTTCTTGTTTCTTGAGAGGTAAGATTGTTTTGCTATAAACTCCCCTTTTAGAACTGCTTTTGCTGCATCTCATAGGTTTTAGGTTGACGTGTTTTCATTGTCATTTGTCTCTAGGTATTTTTTGATTTCCTCTTTGATTTCTTCAGTGATCTCTTCGCTATTTAGTAGTGTATGGTTTAGCCTCCTTCTGTTTGTGTTTTTTACTTTTTTTTTCCTGTAACATTTCTAATCTCATAGCACTGGGGTCGGAAAAGATGTTTGATATAATTTCATTTTTCTTAAATTTTGAGGCTTGATTTGTGATGCAAGATGTGATCTATCCTGGAGAATATTTTGTGTGCACTTGAGAAGAAAGTGTAATCTGCTCTTTTTGGATGGAGTGTCCTATAAATATCAATTAAATCTATCTGGTCTATTGTGTCATTTAAAGCTTGTGTTTCCTTATTAATTTTCTGTCTGGATGATCCGTCCATTGGTGTAAGTGAGATGTTAAAAGTCCCCCACTATTATTATGTTACTGTCATTTTCCTCTTTTAGAGCTGTTAGCATTTGCCTGATGTATTGAGGTCCTCCTTTGTTGGGTGCATAGATATTATAATTGTTATATCTTCTTCTTGGATTGATCCCTTGATCATTATGTAGTGTCCCTCTTTGTCTCTTGTAACATTCTTTATTTTAAAGTCTATTTTATCTGATATGCGTATTGCTACCCCAGCTTTCTTTTGATTTCCATTTGCATGGAATATCTTTTTCCATTCTCTCACTTTCAGTCTGTATGTGTCCCTAGGTCTGAAGTGGGTCTCTTGTAGACAGCATATATATGGCTCTTGTTTTTGTATCCATTCAGTGAGCCTGTGTCTTTTGGTTGGATTGTTTAATCCATTCACATTTAAGGTAATCATTGATATGTATGCTCCTATTACTATTTTCTTAGTTGTTTTGGGATTGTTTTTGTAGGTCCTTTTCTTCTCTTGTGTTTCCCACTTAGAGAAGTTCCTTTAGCATTTGTTTTAGAGCTGGTTTGGTGGTGTTGAATTCTCTTAGCTTTTGCTTGTTTGTAAAGCTATTGATTTCTCCGTTGAATCTGAATGAGAGCCCTGCTGAGTAGAGTGTTCTTGGTTGTAGATTCTTCCCTCTCCTCACTTTAAATGTATTGTGCCTTCTGTATTGTGTACCTTCTGGCTAACTCAGCTGTTAACCTTATGGGGATTTCCTTGCATGTTATTTGTTGTTTTTCCCTTGTTGCTTTTAATAATTTTTCTTTGTCTTTAATTTTTGTCAATTTGATTACTATGTGTCCCAGCATGTTTCTTCTTGGGTTTATCCTGCCTGGGACTCTCTGCACTTCCTGGTAGCAAATTCTTTTCCCATGTTAGGGAAATTTTGAACTGTAATCTCTTCAAATATTTTCTCAGGTAGTTTCTCTCTCTCTTCTCCTTCTGGGACTCCTATAATGTGAACGTTGGTGTGTTTGATGTTGTCCCAGAGGTCTCTTAGGCTGTCTTCAGTTATTTTCATTCTTTTTTCTTTATTCTGTTCCATGGTTGTGATTTCCCCCATTCTGTCTTCTGGGTCGCTTATCCATTCTTCTGCCTCAGTTATTCTGCTATTGATTCCTTCTGGGTATTGTATTGTTCATCTGTTTGTTCTTTAATTCTTCTAAGTTTTTGATAAACATTTCTTGCATCTTCTCAATCTTTGCCTTCATTCTTTTTCTGAGGTCCTGTATCATCTTCACTATCATTATTCTGAATTATTTTTCTGGAAGGTTGCCTAGGTCCACTTCATTTAGTTGTTTTTCTGGGATTTTATCTTGTTCCTTCATCTGGTACGTAGTCCTCTGCCTTTCATTTTGTCTATCTTTCTGTGAATGTGCTTTTCGTTCCGCAGGCTGCAGGATTGTAGTTCTTCTTGCTTCTGCTGTCTGCCCTCTGGTGGATGAGGCTATCTAAGAGCCTTGTGCAAATTTCCTGATGGGAAGGACTGGTGGTGGGTAGAGCTGGTTGTTGCTCTGGTAGCCAGAGCTCAGTAAAACTTTAATCCACTTGTCTGCTGATGAGTGGGGCTGAGTTCCCTCCCTGTTGGTTTTTTTGCCTGAGGTGACCCAACACTGGAGCCTATCTGGGCTCTTTGGTGGGGCTAATGGCAGACTCTGGGAGGGCTTACACCAAGGAGTACATCCCAGAACTTCTGCTGTCAGTGTCCTTGTCCTCACGGTGAGACACAGCCACCCCCCGCCTCTGCAGGAGATCCTCCAACACTAGCAGGTAGGTCTGGTTCAGTCTCCCCTGTGGTCACTGCTCCTTCCCCTGGGCCCCAGTATGCACACTACTTTGTGTTTGCCCTCCAAGTGTGGAGTCTCTGTTTCCCCCAGTCCTGTCGAAGTCCTGCAATCAAATCCCGCTAGCCTTCAAAGTCTGATTCTCTAGGAATTCCTCCTCCCATTGCCAGACCCCCATGTTGGAAAGCCTGACATGGGGCTCAGAACCTTCACTCCAGTCATTCGACTTCTGTGGTATAAGTGTTCTCCAGTTTGTGAGTCACCCACTCAGCAGTTATGGGATTTGATTTTATTGTGATTGTGCCGCTCCTACTGTCTCATTGTGGATTCTCCTTTGTCTTTGGATGTGGGGTATCTTTTTTGGTGAGTTCCAGTGTCTTCCTGTCGATGATTGTTCAGCAGTTAGTTGTGATTCCGGTGCTCTCACAAGAGGGAGTGAGAGCACTTCCTTCTGCTCCACCATCTTGAACCAATCTCCCTGCCTGTATCTGTTTTTGATAATCATATTTTGATGATCATGCAATTTTATTAGATTCATCATTTATAGACATGAGCTCAACACCACAAATAGAAACTTCAGTCAATTTTTCAAATAGTTATGCTAATATAATAATGTCTGAATTGCATCTGGATATGATGGGAATTTTCCTTTCAGCATTTTGATTGTCATCTGAGTCCTCAACTTAATGGATAGAAATGCTTACAAATCCTGGATTTTTTTAAACAGGATTTTTTTCAAAAAAATCCATGCTCCTCCCCATATGAGTACCTTCACACTATAATTCTTTTAAAAATATGTATTTATTTTTAATAAAAATTGTGTATATTTTTAGGTAGACAACATAATGATTTGGTATACATATACAAAGTGAAATCATCACTGCAGTCAAGCTAATTAACACATCTCCCATAGTTACCTTTATATATATGTGTGTGTATGAGATAAGAGATAGATAACCTGAAGTCTACTCTCTCATCAAATTTCCAGTATTCAATACAGTATTTGTTAATTGAGTCCCGTCAAGTCCATACAGCAGCCAGGATCTTCTAAAATGCAAATCTGATCACATCTCTACTCCACTTAAGGTTTCCCTTTGTACTTAGGCTCCATATGGTGTGCTTAATACTTGGTGGTCATTCAGTGAAAGAATGACTGAATAAATTAATGTATTTTGGCTAATCATACTTTGTGGTCTAGATAAGTAGCAAGAATTTTTTGTTTTTTAAAAAATGGGAAATTCACATACTGCAAAATTATAGAGTTTCTGGCTCTAAACTCTATAAAAACTGCCCAAACACCTTCAAAATCATTATCTTCAGGGTCACTTATGACAACAGATCATCACTTTGCAAAGTATACTATTCTGAAGACAGTGAAACACATTGTTCTGTATGTTGTTGACTTCTTATTTATAAAGAGGAAAGTATTGGCAGTTTTCAAAACAGAAATAGACCCACAGATGTAAAAAACAAACTTAAGGTTGAGAAAGGGGAAAGGTTGGATAAATCAGGAGTTTTGGATTAGCAGATACAAACTACTATATATACAATGGATAAACAACAAGGACTTACAATATAGCACAGGGCACTATACTCAATATTTTGTTATAACCTGTAAGGGGAAGGAATCTGAGAAAGAATATATATATATGTGTATATGTATATTTCTTAATTTAAAAAATTCTAGTTTATCTCTTGATGTAGAGAGATCTAATATTTAACTCTCATTTTCCAACCACCTTCAATGGACTTCCCTTCTGCTCATTCACTCAAATACAATTATATCAGAATTTTTGGTTAAATCAGTATTCAGTGTTTACATCATCATGATTATGAAAATACCATTTCTAGCTGAGTCACCTAATATATTATGATCACATTTCCTTTCTTGCCTACTTTATAGAATTAATAATTGCAAATTTTTTTTGGTTTTGTTTTCCATATGCTTATCGCTGCTACTCCATACTCTGACTGAGTGGGATTCCTCACTGTGATCAAACACACTAGGTAATCTTGATCAGTACAATTTTTTTCCCTGTTGAAAGCAATCTATTTATTTATATCTATCTATCTATCTATATATATATATACAATATATATATACATATATATGTGTGTATATATATATACAAATATATATATATTTGTATCAATATGAAATATTTGTATCAATCTGAAATACTTAATTTTTAGGCCTGCTTCACAGTTTTTATCCCAGAATTTCCCACTACTGTCATTCTAGAAATATCTTCCTTGTTTCTCTCCTTTTCCTTTCTCCTGGGCTAGATCCCTTGTTTCCTGATACAATACTGCTTGCTCTGGAGAAGCACACCCGCTGGTATCTTTCTGACCTTTTGTGTCTGAACATCTGTATATTCTGCCCTTAAACATCCAGCATGGTTGCATTGAGTATGGAATTCCAGGCTGAAAATAATTTTCCCCAGAAGCTTAAATACATGACTCAGTTGTTCTCTGTCTTCCAGCATTTGTGGTGAGAAATCTGAGAGTATTCTTATTTCTGATTATTTGCAAATTATATATTTTTCTTCTCTGGACCTTTTTGGATCTTCTCTTTAAACACAGATTTCTGGAGTTTAAGAATCATGTGCCTCAGTAAGGTTTTTTCGGTCATTAAGCTGAACCTTCAGTGGGTTTTTTCCTTCTAGAAAAGTAGGTTTTGAGCATTTCTTTGTGAGTTATTTCTTCGATATTTTTTACACACCATTTTTTCCTACATTCTTTTCCTGGTGTTTGAACTCTCCAATTGATTCCAGTTAGAGTTGATCCTCTCATTTTCTTTTTAAAAAATATTACTTTTCATTCTCTTTCTTACTGTGTTCTATTTCCTGAGAGACAGCTTTGAGATCATCTTAGTTGTATCTTCCAATTTGTGTGTGCGCAAGTGCGTGTTCCTTCTCTCACGTATTCTTAATTTCTAAGAGCTCTTTTGGAAATTCTAAGACTGTTACTTTTTATAGAATTTTTTCTTTTTTCTCTGGAGAGATTAATTATAGTTTTGGAGACATTTCCTCCCACCCCCACCCCCCCATTATTTGCTATAGCTTCCGAATTCCCTTTCTTGTTAGAGGCTTTTTGCTAGTATATAGTTGGTGCATATGTGTATATTTAAGAGTGAGGTATACATACACACAGACACAAACACAAATCTGTTGTGATGTTTGTTATGCATATGCAGTGCTTTTCAACTAACCATGCACTGTAGAATGATTAGTTGGGGATCCAGCCATTTGGGGACTCAGCTTTCTCTGCTAGCTCAGGGTTTTTCAACTTCTGAAAAATTGGCATTTGTCTATTGTAGTCTCCTCTCTTGTGCTCTTTGTTATTGTCAGTTTGCCTTTTACATTTATTTATTTTCATATATTTGCAATGTCCTGAAAGATATCATATATTTTATATTAAATAATATATATGGAGGGTTACATTTTAAGTTATGGAGGAGAATGTCTAATAGGGAGCTGTCAGTTCTACTTGAAGAGAGGGTGAGGGTGCCTTGAAAATACTTCATTAAGAGTTTGACCCTTGGCCAAGTGTTCAGAGATGAAGATGCTGGGCAGACAAGGGGCTGAAGAGGATATCATGCAGATGGCAGAGTAAGAACGAAGGCCCAGGCGATTACACGGCATAGTTTTTTCCATAGAACTTCAAGTAGAACAACATGAATTCAGGTAGTAGGTGAGAATCAGAAACGGGGCTCTTAATCAAGTTCAGGTTATAGAGCTCCTTGTGTTCCATTCTGAGGCCCAGTACAGAGCATCATAGGTAATGAAAAGTGGACAAGACTTCATTTCTTCCTCAAGCAGCTCACAATCTAATACAGATGGAGATATATAAAAATAAATTGCAGTAATGTTGGGCATAACTGTGAATCGAAATGTGTTTTCCAAGGAGAAAGAGATTGCATCGGAATGAGAGAAAAAGTTTTATGAAGAAGGAAACATTTGTAAGGCCTCAAGTTTAGATAAAGAGAGCTTTGGCAAGAACAAACTGAGATGGAAGGGAATACAATGAGGATAAACATGGCACTGGACACGGAAAGGATAATTAGAGAACAGGCAGTTCAATCTTGTTGGTAGGCAGGTAGGCAAGATAAAGGCAACAATTTGCTTGGGACGTGAGGTGGATGTTCTTGGTGCCAGGCTGGGCAGTCTGTGCTGAATTGTCTAGGCCAAGAGGACTTGCGCACACAGTCAAACCTACTTGAAATGAAAATCAGTGTCCCCAGGGTACACCTTTATCTCTCTTCCTCGTTTCTGGTGAATAGCTTTCCTTCCCCTTTAAGCATAAAACATCCTCGAACAAGTAGCAGTTTTTAAACTTGTTTTTCTCCTTATGTTCATCCTCCCCTTCAGTTCATTCTTCACACTTTATCCAGTGAGTGGAAAGTACAAATTGAGTAATCTAATCTCTGTTCTTAATGGCTGACCATTGCCCTTTGTATAAAGTTCAAACTCCTTACTGTGGCCTGCATGTCCCCATAGGTCCTCACTCCAGGCTGCAGCTCAGACCTCATGTCATACCACTTTCCTTTTCACTCTCTACCCTCCCATCAGATGTCAAATTGGCCTTCCTCTACTACAAGCTCACTCCCATCTCCAGGTCTTTGCACTTGCTACTCCCTTTGCCTGGGAGGTTCTTTTACCAGATCTTTGCATAGTGGGTTCCTGTGTGGTTTTTAGGTGTCAGATAGCATGTCATGTCCCTTCAGGGGCTTTCCCTGGCAATCATGTTGAAACTGTCTCTGCCCCTTCCTCCTCTTACCCTATTGCATTGTCCTATTTATTTCCTTCGGAGTGCTTTTCTTAGTGTATCGTTATATTGCTTAGTTATGTGGCTTAATCATTAATTATCTATTTCTCAGTCCATTAGAAATCACCCTTCAAGGAGTCAGGGACCTCATCTTTTGTATTTTCTGCTGCATCCCTGATGCCTAGCATAGTGCTTGGCACAAAATAAGTAATAAATATTTGTGGAATAAAGGAATAAATGGATAAGTGGTTATGTGAAATACCTTTCCTCATGATCGCTACACCAATTCCGTAAATATTGAGTGGATCCTCAAGGACTTTTTTCTTTAGCCAAATCATTTCTTTCATTGTTTTTATTCTATATACTTCCTTGTTCCTATAAATCCTTATATACTGTAAGCTCCATAAGGGATGAGACCAGGTTCTGTCTTTAAACATTTTACTCTTTGTGTCTTAAGTATAGTAGATACTCAATAAATATTTTAAAGATGCCTTCATGCTGAGGAAATGTACACAAGGAAGTAAGAGATAAAGGATGGATGGGACTCCCTCTTGCGTGGGAGGCAGGAGGTTTGTTTCTAATCTTCCATAAAACATTTAACCATTTCTTCTTCTCCTTCCCCTCCTACTCCCCCCTTATTATCATCATCATCATCATCATTATTATTATCATTAGTAGTAGTATTAATGATTACTTGTCCTGTTCTGCTGATAAGTGGCTCTTTGACCTTGGGCCCACACATTTGTATTTCTGAAATGCAATTTTTTCATCTGTCATGTAGAAGTAACATTACTTCAAGTGTGGTCTGTGGGCTAACTGCATCAGCGTTCCCTGGTGTGCACATTAAACATGCATTTTCTTAGTCTCTAACTTTATGTCCACCTGCCCAGCATCTCTGGGGCTGAGGTAAAGGGATCTGAATTTTTAGCAAGCTCTTTCAGTGATTCCTATGTAGACTGAAGTCTGAGAAGCACTGCTGAGTGGTTGTATTAAATGATTTTCTATGATTCTGATTTCGCTCATGGAGCTGAATTAGTATATATTGGCCATCTGGTGAAGAAAGAGCTATATTCTTTGGTTATTGCTCATGTAGATTGCTGTTGCAGGAAGTCTCCTAGTAATTCTTGTCAGCTGCTAAGCAATATGTTGTTTCTTGTGAATAATGGTCTATTCTTTGCATTATATTGTACTAAATTACATTATTTATCATGCTTTGTGTCTCAGGGAAAAATAAAACTGTGGTATGGTAATTTCTGTTAGGAAATGTTTCTGCTTATATAGATCACATAGTTCATGAGTCAGATTCTTCAAATATATAACTTTGGGGGAGTGACCCATATATTTTGGGGAAGCTTCATTAACTTCTTCCAGCTGTGGGTTCAACTTGCTACACTGATGCTGTTTAATCTGCAACATGATGACAACAAGGCACCATGGAAACTCAGTGGTCATTGAGGACCACTGAAGACCAACTGGGGAAAAGTGACTATCAACGTAGAATAGATGATACCGAAGATGAAAAATAACTGCAAAAATACAAACAAGGAGTAATTTCCCTCTCCCTGGCAAATTTAGAGAAGGTCTTAGGGAGAGGGTAAACTGGATGATCAATAACCGCCGACAGTGTTTCCATGGAAGGAGGGGAGTACAGAAACTGCCAGTGATCACTGTGCACGGGTGCGGGAGTGGGATAGAGGTGGACTCAGGAGGAGAAATACCTCTTCCAGAGGCCCAGCTCAGAGGAAATTAATTTCTGTCTGCATCCATGATTCAGCAGGTTTAATAGAGTTCTAGAAAATGTTCATAAGCTGAAAATGGAAGCAAAGGCACCCCTAAGAACTCACATGGACATTTGAGGAAAGCCTGACTCTAACAGGGATTTGGTATGAAGGCAGTGTTTCTCAGTCTCAGTATCTCAGACTGAATTTCATGCCTATGTGACATTTACCCACTTAATGCTTGAGATACACACACATACATATATAATAGTTTCTATTAATTTCACCTCTTAATATAACTTGGCTGAGAACCCTTGCCTTATGTTTCAGATATTCCCAGGAATGCTGAGAATCACTCAACAGCAGCTCTAAAAATTAATTATGCTGGGAAACTCATCTAACTTTCATTTATGCATAAACTAAATTAAACATAAATTATTACTAAGAATAATGACATGACACTTAATATTGGTGCCACAATTTTACAATTGATAAAGCATTTCGAATTGCTTTTTGTCATCCTCATTTGCTAGCATCATCTCATTGAATTCTCACCACAATCTGGTAAGGCAGGTCTTATCTCCCAACATTCAGAAGGCACAAATGCTTTGTCCAAAGTAAAAATACTACTTAGTAGTTTGGATGGCTAAGAGAAATAGTCATCCACCTTTGCATCAGGGTAGGCTTATACCCAGCCTCGTTTGTGTTTTAAAAGAAGTGTCTGGAAGTTGTGAGGTCCTGGATAACAGGCGGAATTTTCCCTTTTGAATTTTGGGACCCATCCTCAATGGTCTAGTGTAGAAACTCTGAAGGAGAAACAGAATGTAGGAAAAATGTTTAGAGTGGAAGTTAGCTGACACCCAAGAGCACCACTGGGGGGGCTGGAATTGGACAGGGTCTCATAGCTCCTTTTTCATGAACAGGGAAATGGACAGCTGAAGTGGGCATTGACACAGTGATGCATGATGGTCAATGCCCAGATTAGAGGACCAGTCTCAGCATCACTTTTCCAGCGATAACTTGCCTGGGCAGATTGCCACTCTGAGGTCAGATACAGGACTCTTTCTGCACTTTGGTAACGCCACCTGCTAATTTTCCAGTTATATTCTATGTAGTATTGAAACACCCTCAGTACTCATGAGCCTAAGGGGATCACAGAATAGCTCATGGACAGTGGGAACAAGAGTTTTTTTCTGACTTGATGTTATTACGTGCTGGGGCAGAGCTTGAGTACCTACACTCTAGCAAAGAAATGGTACACTGTATGAATTCCTACCTGAGGAAAAGAATGAACGTTGCTGTATAAAAGATGTGTGGCAGGCATGTCTTAGCAACCAGCAAAGGGCATTGAATGAGGACAAGCGAAATGGAACTGCCACATCGAGGAAGAATCTATGCAGTTGATTTGAAAGGTTAACAGCATGTTATAGTATATTTGTGACTTTCAGCTTTCAGAAAAATTAAGCCACTTAGTGAACACAAGACAAGAAATCACTGGAGAAGCCAGGAGAAGGATCCCCAACCCAGAGTTCTTCCCTGGTTTCTACTCTGTCTCCCAAGGTGAGCGTTTCATCCATGAGCAAAATCATAGGCACCGGTCTGCCCAGCATAACAGAGAAGTCCCAGAGTGCTGACCTATGTCTTTCCCAGTTCAGGAAAGCATGTTAATCAAATATTTATACTAATCATTCCACTGAAAGCCCCACAGTTCCCTTTTTAATGTAGAAAGCAGAGTGTAAAGACCTACAATTGCACTGCAGTGGAGAAATACATGAGCTGTACAAAAACAGTTCTTGGTAAATCGTGCATCCTCTCTTTTTAGTGTGCCATAGGTCATGCGGGGTGAAAAAATCAGAGCTCTGAAAGTCATCTCCTCCTGCAGCCTGTTTCCCGCATGGATACCTAATCACCCCTGCTACAGTGACTCTGGGTCCTTGGCAGTGCTTGGTATGACTTACGGGTTTTAGACCTCCAAATGCGGCAATACCCAGCAGGAGCAGATGGACTTCTAAGCAACCAGACAATAATTTCCTAATGCAAGTACTGGGAGCTGGAGCCAAGCACGTTTCGTTTCTTACCCTCCCTGTGGTGCAGAGATTGATGAACAGACATGAGGTTTTCCAAGATAACGTATGCAAGCAACCTACTTACGGCAAGCTTTTCCCATGTGTCACTCTCTCTCTCTACTTGCAAGAGGAGCCAGTAAGACGATCCAACAGTGACCCACAAGGTGGGACAGAAAGCTTTAGGGGTTGAAGACTGTGGTAGACAGCACAGAGGATGATTTAAATGTATCATACTTGTCCTTCTTTTCCTTGGGTTTAGTGTGACTAATGTATGGGACTTCGTCTGCACTTACATTTAAATGAAGCAATACTTGTTAAAGCACATGAGAAAGTGGCTGGCCCAGAGAACCACTGCTAAAATAACAACTACTGCTAGTAAAATCTCGTATGAATAGAATTAGGGTCAGTACTGCCATTATAATTTTAATGATAATAATTATTATTAGAGTCATTATGACCTGTTGTCAGGTTTGTTGAATAAGACATCACAAGGTAGTACAAGAAAGAAGGATGACACATCCAAATTAAGTGACTGAACCTATAAAAATCAATTCCTTTTTTCCAGCTTTATTGAAGTATGATTGACAAATAAAAACTATATATTTAAAGTGTACAATGTGATGTTTTGACAAGTATATATATATTTTGAAACATATGTATTTACAAGTATGTATATTGAAATAACTACTACAATCAAGCTAATTAACATATCCATCACCTCACATAGTTACATTTTTTGTGTGGTTAGAAAATTTAAGATCTACTCTCTTAGCACCTTTCATGTATATAATACATCATTAACTATAGTCACCACGCTGTATATTAAGTCTCCAGAACGTATTCATTGTATAACTGAAAGCTTTTACTCTTTGAACAATAGCTCCCATTTCCTTCACCCCATCAGCCCCCAGTAACCATTCTTTTACTCTCTGTTTCTATGAGTTTGGTTTGGTTTGGTTTTAGATTCCATAAACAAGTGAGATCATGCGATATTTGTCTTTCTCTGTTTGGCTTACTTCATGCAGCATAAGGTCCTCTAGGTTCATCCATGTGGTCACAAATGGCAGGATTTCCTTCTTTCTTGTGGCTGAATAATATATGTATACATAACATTTTCCTTATCCATTCATCTGTCAATGGACATGTAGGCCGTTTCCATGTCTTAGCTATTGTGAATAATGCTGCAACGAAAATGGGAGTGCAGGGCTTCCCTGGTGGCGCAGTGGTTGAGAGTCCTCCTGCCGATGCAGGGGACACGGGTTCGTGCCCCGGTCCGGGAAGATCCCACATGCTGCGGAGCGGCTGGGCCCGTGAGCCATGGCCGCTGAGCCTACGCGTCCAGAGCCTGTGCTCCGCAACGGGAGAGGCCGCAACAGTGAGAGGCCCGCGTACAGCAAAAAAAAAAAAAGGGAGTGCAGATATCTCTTTGAGATACTGATTTCATTTCCTTTGAATATATACCCAGAAATGGGGTTACTGAATCATTTGGCAGTTTTATTTTTGATTTTTGGAGGAAACTTAATTCTGCTGTCCATAGTGGCTGTACCAATTTACATTCCCATCAACAGTGCACAAGTATTCCTTATTCTCTACATCTTCGCCAACTCTTGTTACTTTTTGACTTTTTGATAAGAGCCATCCTAATAAGTGTGAGGCCATAACAACTGTGTTTTTTTTAATTGAAGTATAGTTGATTTACAATATTGTTACTTTCAGGTGTACAGCAAAGTGATTCATTTACATATATATATATTTCAAATTATTTTCCATTATAGATTATTACAGGATACTGAATATAGTTCTCTCTGCTATATAGTAAATCTTTGTTACTTATCTATTTTACATACTGTAGTTGGTATCTGTAATCTTAATTTATCACTCCCCTTCCTCGCTTTCCCCTTTTGTAACCATAAGTTTGCTCACAGACATAGAAAACAAACTTATGATATCATTGTGGTTTTGATTTGCTTTTCCCTGTTGATTAGTGATATTGATGATCTTTTAATATACCTGTTGGCCATTTGTCGTCTTTGGAAAGTGTCTATTCAGGTCCATTGCCAATTTTGAATTGAGTTGTTGGGGGTTTTTTTGTTTGTTTTTTGGGGTTTTTTTTTTTTTTTTTTTTTTTTTTTTTGCTATTGAGTTGTATGAGCTCTTTATATGTTTTGGATGTTAACTCTTTATAGGGTATATGGTTTGCAAATATTTTCTCCCATTCTGTAGATTGCCTTTTCATTTTGTTGATTGTTTCCTTTGCTGTGCAGAAATTTTTAGTTTGACGTAGTCCCACTTGTTTATTTTTGTTTTTGTTTCCTGTGCTTTTGGTGTCATATCCAAATAATCATTGCCAAGATCAACGTCAAGGAGCTTTTCCCCTATGTTTTCTTCTAGGGGTTGTATGATTTCAGGTGTTGCATTTCAGTCTTTAATCTAAGTTGATTTTTGTGTATGATACAAGTAAGGGTCCAACTTCATTCTTTTGCATGTGGATAGCCCTACTCCCCACCATAGATCCTGAAGCAGCCCTGTGACCTGGCTCCAGGCCCACTCTACTGCTAGTCCAGAGTCAGTCGTGCCCTTAGGAGCACCCAACAGGAGACACAGCTCTCCCAAACAGCCTAACTGGCCACTGACGATCCTGAAGCAGCCCTGTGACCCAGGCCCAGTCCTGCTCATCCAGGACCCAGTGGGAGCCACACCTATCCATGCTTCCGGTAACAGGCCTGCCAACCTGGAACCCAACTTTGAACCAAGAGCAGCCTTGTGGCCTGGGGCCAGCCTCGCTTGACTGAGATCCCAGAGGCTATCCCATCAGTCAGGGGACCCAGCAGGAGAAGTTCTTTACCTGCTGAAAAGACAGGAGGAAGTGTTTGCTCCTTCAAATGCATAGACACCAAGGCAAGGCTACACAGATCATGAAGGATCAGGCAAACATGATCAGTTTACCAAAGGAAACCAACAAAGCTCCAGCAACTGACCCTAAAGAAATGGAGAGCCAGGAATTTCCTGATAAAGAATTCAAAATATTTGTCTTAAGGGAGTTCAGTGAACTACAAGAGAATACAGATGGATAACTCAACAAAATTAGGAAAAACCAATTCCTAAAACACCAATATCTACGTCATTGCTCTTAAAAAAAAAAAAAAAAAAAAAACTTTGGCAGTGCAATAGTTTCCTGAGAAAGTCCCATTCAAAAATGGGGGTTTCTAAAATCATAGCAGCCTCATATAATACATAATTTTAACAAATAAATCCTTTCTCATACCCCTTCAATCTTATGAAATACTGGACTATCTCTTGATCTATCACCCTTGTGCCCCAGGACCTACTGTCCTAACCCTGTAGAGAGAGCATGAGAAGCTTATGCAGGACTTTATGCCTTATGTGGAGTGGGTGTGAATACATGCTTATGAAATTGCCAGTATGGGGGCGAGCAGTGCTGAACAGTGGTAGAACATGAATTCTGGCTCACAGAGTTCCAGCTATGAATCGGTACCTGAGTGACTTTAAGAGGCTCCTGAAAAATTCTGAGCTTCAGTTTCCTCCTATGTAAAATGGGAGAAAATAATACCAACTTCTCAGTGATATTGAGAAAATAGAATCCGTTAATGTAGGCCAAGCACCTAGGGCAAAGCAGTAGCTCAACAATGATATTTTCTTTCTCAGCTCATTGTCCCAAATCAGCCCCCCGATTCCTACCTCCCTGTTCTTAGTACTATTCATGTCCAACTCACAAATATCCTCCCACTTAAAGTTTAAAATACTGAGAAGGCTAGTAATAAACAATTTATAAGTAGAGATCTAGGTCACAAATAGAAAACATGGAGAGGATCAAAACCTGCAAATCTAACAGCCAATAAATATATGAAAAACATTGATTTCTCTAGTGGCTGGGGAAATGCAAATCAATGTGAAATATAAATATATAATCATCAGATTGTCAAAATGTCTAGAAAAAGTGATAATACCTACTCTGGGATTGCAAGAGAAAGGGGTACACTCAAGTATTTGAGGGAATGTGAATTTTTACACCGTTTTTGGAAAGAAATCTCTCTGTATGTGATATCTGTCTATCTATAATTATATCTTAGAAGTAGAAGCAGTAGTACAAGGATGTTTATTACAACACTGAGGTGGTAAAAAAATCTAGAAACAATGTAAATATTCATTAAAAAAATAGGGTTCAAATATTTGTTTAACTTGTACATTTATTTGGTGGAATATAATGCCACAAGAGAAATCTATTTTACTTGGAGAAATTTCCATGGTACATTAAGTGAAATAGCAAGACACAGGAGAATAGATGATTCCATTGTGGAAAAAGAAACAGTGGCAAAAATACCTCTTGTCTCTATGCACAAATGTGTATGTAAGTAAGTATATGAGCGTGGAGAAGTCAACATGAAGAGACTCACTGAGTAACTAACATTACTTACCTGTG
Organism: Orcinus orca; assembly: GCF_937001465.1. Lineage (NCBI taxonomy): Eukaryota > Metazoa > Chordata > Mammalia > Artiodactyla > Delphinidae > Orcinus > Orcinus orca. The sequence continues at coordinate 54,826,309 of NC_064572.1, read as the reverse complement.
GTGTGTCTAGGGCTTGTAGAAAAAAGTGGGGAGCAACAGGAGGGAACAGTAGGTAAAATCAAAAGTTTGCGTAATTTATGTTGTAGGTCTACGCACAGTATATGCGGGGTCTATGATTACAAAGAAATGGCACTTATGTTCCAAATTTTGGAAAACTATACATGTATGTGTATGTAAAGAAACGTATGAAAGGCTAGTTGCCGAAGCATTAAAGGCAATTATCATGATAATATTCATATAACTTCTCTTGTTTATTTTTATGTTTTGTTAGAATTATATTGGGTCTGTATTATTAATATAATCAGAGAAAAACTATCTTTAATGTACAGAAAAGGAGAGCAAGCAATACCCAGGCTGGCTATAATTGCACAAGGTGAATTTAGAAAGAAGGAAGAGCCTCTGGAACCTGTTTTGAATTTGTTTCAAATCACGGAAAAAATTAGGATGCAGGTTTGGAACTTAGGAAGCAGACTCTGAGATGCAGTTTATGTGCAGGCCGCTTATTAAGGAGAGCACTTGAGATGCACACCTGAGAAGGGGAGGAGAGGAAGGAAGGTTGAACAGAGGGCAAGGCTGAGCTGCATGCTGGTCCAGTGACAGCCTCAGCTGACCCCACAGGGAGCTCTCAAGTAGAAATGGCCCTTCAGGGTTGACCTCGGTTGAGTTGAGATGGCCAGACCTTTGTAACTCCAGTCAGGGATAAGGTGTACCTGGAGCAAGGGCAGTCAAGTTCCGTCCCTGAAGGGGCTGAAGCTGTGTCTTATGACAGCACTGCCAGCAGTTGGGGCATCAAGTCCTTCCCTGAGAGGGACCTGGGCAGTGGATCTCGTTGTCTTCCCAGAATGGCCACAATGATCCCAATGGGCTGGGAACACTGGTTGGCCTCGCTGAATTTAGGCATATTCTGTAGGATCAAATCTGTGTTCAGTTGAAAGAGACAATTGCACAGGATAATTGATTTGCTGTCAGGGTGAGTTTCTTATGAAACCATCCCGGCGCTCACTTCAAAGCAGTAATTGGAGCATTTCATCAACCAGGATCAAGGATTTACTACACTCCTACCATGGGCCCGGCACTGAGCTAGGCTCTGGAAAAAAACAAGGGTCTATGAGGCCAGTCACTGTCCTCCCTCAGAGGATAGATAAAGCATGGTACAGAGGAGATAAAGCATGGTACACAGCACCAGCTCTTCAAGACAGTGAGTGATAAGTGCTACCAGATGGGCACAACAGAGTGCCAGAGGAAGGTGGAGAGGAGGGAGAATCTTGATATTAAAACATGAGTGTCATGAAGCGAGCAAGTTAGATGACTTTGGAAGCTACGTTCATATTTCTGGATGTAGTAGGGCAAGTTTGCAAGAAGCAGGCAGCTGTGATGTCGCGGAAGAACGTGAAAGTGGAATTTAGCATACCTGGGTTCAAATTATGTTCCTGCACCTACTTGTTCACGGATTGGGGGCAAATTGTTTAAAACTGTGTAAGCCTTGGGCTTCCCTGGTGGCTCAGTGGTTGAGAGTCCGCCTGCCGATGCAGGGTACATGGGTTCGTGCCCCGGTCCGGGAAGATCCCACATGCCGCGGAGCAGCTGGGCCCGTGAGCCACGGCTTCTGAGCCTGTGCGTCCGGAGCCTGTGCTCCGAGAGGCCACAACAGTGAGAGGCCCACGTACCACAAAAAGAAAAAAGAAAAAAACACTGTATAAGCCTCAATTTCCCTATATCTCAAAGGCAGATAAAGCTTATTTTGCACATTGTTTTTAAGATAACATGAGGTAATGTCATGCTAGATGTTGTGAGGATGACAGAGAATAAGGATGCTTTGTAAAGAGTTAAACGCTACACAGACAGGAGGTATAACTTTTGTTATGTTACTAAGTTGTCGTTCACTGCTCCATGAGATTTGTAATGAGTTTCCCAGATAATCAATTTCACAGAATATTGTTGGATGACGTACCATTCTCCAATGGCTTCCTGGGAAACTCTTGGGAATATCTGAAACTGAAGACAAGAGCTCTCAGCATAATATTATATTACATATGTTAATTGATGGGATTATGTAATAAATGTATCAAATGTTAGGTGGAGGGACTTTTATATTGATACTGATAAGTCCTGAGCAAACTCAGGCATCATGTCTTTCCCTTACCCCAACTCCTGTTACTAAATCCTTTTCCCAAGTGACGACACAGAGTATTGTGTGTGGTATTCCTTTTTTTCCCAGTTATTTATTTTTTTATTGGAGTATAATTGCTTTACAATGTTGTGTTAGTTTCTGCTATACAATGAAGTGAATCAACTATATGTATACATATATCCTCTCCCTCTTCAACATTTGCTAGGACTCTATTAAACCATTTGCTGCATCTTGGAAGCAGGCAGAAATTTCCTTTTAGCTAAGTCCCCAACCAAAGTTTATTCTTTTTCCCCTGATGCCTGCCACACTTTTCCTGTTGCTCAGGTACCAAAAGGAGCAGAAATTGTTCACCTCACCCCATGTTACTCTAAGTATTATTATTTATTTAGCATCTCTGACTTAGGAATCAATTGTACCTTATTCCCTGGACCCTTTCCTTCCTTAATTTCAAGGCAGAGGTGTTGCCCAAGAATGCGTTAGGAATAGGAGACTCCCCTTTTAACTTCTCAATCAATTGCTCTGCACCCAAATCACTCCTTGGGGGCTTTTTATTTAAAATAGACAGTTATCATTTTCTAAACCTGAAGTAATGTGTGAATTAAAGCATCTTTACCAAGCTTTTCTCTTTTTATTTATCTGTGATATAAAGCACAGATTAAAAACATCAATTGCATGCTTGCTTGGCAAATGTAGTTTCAGAGCAAATGTCACAGACTCTCCTTTCCAACCAGGTTACTGCTCCTAAGCTCCTGCTATAAAGAAAATTTAAAGCCACCACTCCCTAAATGCAACTGTGTTTATGAATATTTCTCAGTTGTTTATTCTCACACTTTTCCCCTCTGGCTGCAGTGAGACCAAGAATTACCAACCATGATCATGGCCTGATGATGCCAGTCCTCTAGTGCTATAAGAGGAGCCCAGTGCCTTACTCAACTTGTTTCCAAACATCAGACTACAGAGCCAGGACAGGTAAAGGGACTCATCGTGGGGGGAGTGAGCGCACTCATGGGGTGGAGTTAGGAGAGCACAGGTGCAGAGCATAGAAATCGGAGACTGAGAGCTGCCATGTCACAAAGGCACTCATAGTAATTACTCAAATGGCAACCAACACATTGCAGCACATACTAGACGGAGGAGAAAGTTACAGCTATAATTGTATCAGATGCTCCCTTTTTCCTGACTAACAGAACTCTAGATGTATTCATGTATCCTGCTGTAAACTGGAGATCCATATGCTTCTAGGAAGTCTAACGACATTGCTAGTTATAGTGGATGGGTCTTGATTAAGTCTTAACCAGTGATTCTCAAGCTCTTTGGTCTCAGGAACTCTTTGTATTCTTAAATAATTGAGGATGACAAAGAATTTCGTGGTTTATATCTCTCGACACCGTTGTAGAAGTGAAATCTTAAAAATATTTCATAATATTTATTTATACTTCTTTTATTGAATTATAATTGATGTACAATGATGCATAAGTTACAGGTGTACCACATAGTGATTCATAGTTTAAAAGGTTATATTCCATTAATAGTTACTACAAAATACGGACTGTATTTCCTGTGTTTTAGAATACGTCCTTGTAGCTTATTTTATACATAATAGTTTGTACCTCTTAGTCCACTTGTCCTATCTTACACCTACCCACTTCGCCCTCCCACCTGGTAACCACTAGTTTGTTCTTTATGTCTGTAAATCTGTTTCTTTTTCGTTATATTCCCTAGTTTTTTTAATAGTCCACATATAAGTGATACCATACAGTACTTATCTTTGTCTGACTTCTTTCACTTAGCATGATATCCTCCAAGTCCAATTTGTTGCAAATGGCAAGATTTCATTCTTTTCATGGGTGAGTAGTATTCCAGTGTGTGTGTGTGTGTGTGTGTGTGTGTGTGTATACATATCACATCTTTTTAATCCATTCTTCTGTCGATGGACACTTAATGCTGCTTTCATATCTTGAGAATTGTAAACAATGCTGTCATGAACATTGGAGTGTATGTATCTTTTTGAATTACTGTTTTCATTTTTTTTGGATATATACGCAGGAGTAGAATTTCTGGGTCATATAGTAACTCTATATTAAATTTTTGGCGAAACCTCCATACTGTTTTCCACAGCAGCTACACCAATTATGTTCTCACCAATAGTGTAGGAGGGTTCCTTTTTCTCCACATACTTGTCAATATTTTTTGTGTTTTTTAAAAATTTATTTTTTTAACAACTTTATTGGAGTATAATTGCCATACAATGTTGTGTTAGATTCTGCTGTATAACAGAGTGAATCAGCTGTATGTATACATATATCCCCATATCCCCTCCCTCTTACATCTCCCTCCCACCCTCCCTATCTCACCCCCATATGTGGTCACAAAGCACTAAGCTGATATCCCTGTGCTATGCAGCTGCTTCCCACTATCTATTTTATATTTGGTAGCGTATATATGCCCATGCTACTCTCTCACTTCATCCCAGCTTACCCTTCCCCCCACCGAGCCCTCACGTCCATTCTCTATGTCTGTGTCTTTATTTCTGTCCTGCCCCAAGGTTCTTTAGAACCTTTTTTTTTTTTAGATACCATATATGTGTTAGCATATGGTATTTGGTTTTCTCTTTGTCTGATTTCACTCTTTATGACAGACTCTAGGCCCATCCACCTCACTACAAATAATTCAATTTCGTCTCTTTTTATGGCTAATATTCCATTATATACATGTGCCACATCTCTATCCATTCATCTCTCGACGGATACTTAGGTTTCATCCATGTGCTGGCTATTGTGAATAGAACTGCAATGAACATTGTGGTACAGGACTCTTTTTGAATTATGGTTTTCTCAGGGTATATGCCCAGTAGTGGGATTGCTGGGTCATATGGTAATTCTATTTTTAGTTTCTTAAGGAACCTCCATACTGTTCTCCACAGTGGCTGTATCAATTTATAGTCCCACCAATAGTGCAAGAGGGTACCCTTTTCTCCACACCTACTCCAGCATTTATTGTTTGTAGATTTTTTTTATGATGGCCATTCTGACTGGTGGGAGGTGATACCTCATTGTTGTTTTGATTTACATTTCTCTAATAATTAGTGATGTTGAGCAGCTTTTCATGTACTTCTTGGCCATCTGTACGTCTTCTTTGGAGAAATGTCTATTTAGGTCTCCTACCCATTTTTAGATTTGGTTCTTTGTTTTTCTGATACTGAGCTGCATGAGCTGCTTGTATATTTTGGAGATTAATACTTTGTCTGTTGCTTCATTTGCAAATATTTTCTCCCATTCTGAGGGTTGTCATTTCATCTTCTGTATGGCTTCCTTTGCTGTGAAAACACTTTTCAGTTTCAGTAGGTCCCATTTGTTTATTTTAGTTCTTATTTCCATTCCTCTAGGAGGTGGGTCAAATAGGATCTTGCTGTGATTTATGTCATAGAGTGTTCTGCCTATGTTTTCCTCTAAGAGGTTTGTAGTGTCTGGCCTTACACTTAGGTTTCTAATACATTTTGAGTTTATTTTTGTGTATGGGATTAGAAGGTTTTCTAATTTCATTCTTTTGCATGTAGATGTCCAGTTTTCCAAGCACCACTTATTGAAGAGCCTGTCTTTTCTCTATTGTATATTCTTGCCTCCTTTATCAAATATAAGGTGACCATATGTGTGTGGGTTTATCTCTGAGTTTTCTGTCCTGTCCCATTGATCTATATTTCTGTTTTTGTGCCAGTACCATACTGTCTTGACGACTGTAGCGTCACAGTATAGTCTGAAGTGAGGTAGCCTAATTCCTCCAGCTCCGTTTTTATTAAGATTGCATTGGCTATTTGGGGTCTTTTGTGTTTCCATACAAATTGTGAAATTTTTTTTCTAGTTCTGTGAAAAATGCTATTGTAGTTTGATAAGGATTGCATTGAATCTGTAGATTGCTTTGGGTAGTATAGTCATTTTCACAATGTTGATTCTTCCAATCCAAGTACATGTTTTATTACTCAATCTGTTTGTATCGTCTTTGATTTCTTTCATCAGTGTCTTACTATTTTCTGAGTACAGGTCTCTTGTCTCCCGAGGTGGCTTTATTCCTAGATATTTTATTCTTTTTGTGGCAGTGGTAGATGGGAGTGTTTCCTTAATTTCTCTTTCAGATTTTTCATCATTAGTGTATAGAAATGCAAGAGATTTCTGTGCATTAATTTTCTATCCTGCTACTCAGCAAATTCATTGATTAGCTCTAGTAGTTTTCTGGTAGCATTTTTAGGATTCTCTATGTATAGGATTATGTCGTCTGCAAGCAATGACAGCTTTACTTCTTCTTTTCCGATTTGGATTCCTTTTATTTCTTTTTCTTCTCTGATTGCTTTGGTTAAAACTTCCAAAACTATGTTGAATACCAGGGGTGAGAGTAGGCAGCCTTGTCTTGTTCCTTATCTTAGAGGAAATGGTTTCAGTTTTCACCATCGAGAACGATGTTAACTGTGGGTTTGTCATATATGGCCTTTAGTATGTTGAGGTAAGTTCCCTCTATGCCTACTTTCTGGAGTGTTTTTATCATAAATGGGTGTTAAGGGGCTTCCCTGGTGGCGCAGTGGTTGCGAGTCCGCCTGCCGATGCAGGGGACACGGGTTCGTGCCCCGGTCTGGGAGGATCCCACCGCTGAGCCTGCGCGTCCGGAGCCTGTGCTCCGCAACGGGAGAGGCCACAACAGTGAGAGGCCCACGTACTGAAAAAATAAAAATAAATGGGTGTTAAATTTTGTCAAAAGCTTTTTATGCATCTATTGAGATTATCATGTGGTTTTTATCCTTCAATTTGTTAATATGGTGTATCACATTGATTGATTTGCATATATTGAAGAATCCTTGCATTCCTGAGATAAATCCCTCTTGATCATGGTGTGTGATCCTTTAAATGTGCTGTTGGATTCTGTTTGCTAGTAGTTTGTTGAGGATTTTTGCATCTATGTACATCAGTGATATTGGCCTGTAGTTTTCTTTTTTTATGATATCTTTATCTGATTTTGGTATCAGGGTGATGGTGGAATTGTAAAATGACTTTGGGAGTGTTTCTCCCTCTGCTATATTTTGGAAAGGGTTGAGAATGTTAGGTGTTAGCTCTTCTCTAAATGTTTGATAGAACTCGCCTGTGAAGCCATCTGGTCCTGGGCTTTTGTTTGTTGGAAATTTTTTTTTTTTTTTTTTGGCAGTACACGGACCTCTCACTCTTGTGGCCTCTCCTGTTGTGGAGCACAGGCTCCGGACGCACAGGCTCAGCAGCCATGGCTCACAGGCCCAGCTGCTCCGCGGCATGTGGGATCTTCCCGGACCGGGGCATGAACCCACGTCCCCTGCATTGGCAGGCGGACTCTCAACCACTGCGCCACCAGGGAAGCCCCTGTTGGAATATTTTTAATCACAGTTTCAATTTCATTGCTTGTGATTGGTCCGTTCATATTTTCGATTTCTTGCTGTTTTAGTCTTGAAAGGCTGTATTTTTCTAAGAGATGTCCATTTCTTCCAGGTTGTCCATTTTGTTGGCATATAGTTTCTTGTAGTAGTCTTTTGTGATCCTTTGTATTTCTGCAGTGTCAGTTGTTACTTCCTTTTTCATTTCTAATTCTGTTGATTTGAGTCTTCTCTTTTTTCTTGATCAGTCTGGCTGACGGTTTATCAATTTTCTTTATCTTCTCAATGAACCAGCTTTTAGTTTTGATCTTTGCTATTGTTTCCTCCATTTCTTTTTCATTTATTTCTGATCTGATCTTTATGATTTCTTACATACTGCTAACTTTGGGGGTTTTTTGTTCTTTGTTCTCTAATTGTTTTAAGTGTAAGTTTAGGTTGTTTGTTTGAGGTTTTTCTTATTTCTTGAGGAAGGATTGTATTGCTATAATGTTCCCTCTTAGAACTGCTTTCACTGCATCTCATAGGTTTTGGGCTGTCGTGTTTTCACTCTCATTTGTTTCTAGCTATTTTTTGATGTCTTCTTTGATTTCTTCAGTGATGTCTCAGTTATTCAGTAGCATATTGTTTCCCCTCCGTGTGTTTGTATTTTTTTTTTTAACATCTCTATTGGAGTATAATTGCTTTACAATGGTGTGTTAGTTTCTGCTTTATAACAAAGTGAATCAGTTATACATATACATATGTTCCCATATCTCTTCCCTCTTATGTCTCCCTCCCTCTCACCCTTCCTATCCCACCCCTCTATGTGGTCACAAACTACCGAGCTGATCTCCCCTGCTATGCGGCTGCTTCCCACTAGCTACCTGTTTTACCTTTGGTAGTGTATATATGTCCATGCCACTCTCTTGCTTTGTCACAGCTTACCCTTTCCCCTCCCCATTTCGACTCCATTCTCTAGTAGGTCTGTGTCTTTATTCCTGTCTTACCCCTTGGTTCTTCATGACATTTTTTTCCCTTAAATTCCATATATATGTGTTAGCATACGGTATTTGTCTTTCTCTTTCTGACTTACTTCACTCTGTATGACAAACTCTAGGTCTATCCACCTCATTACAAATAGCTCAATTTCATTTCTTCTTATGGCTGAGTAGTATTCCATTGTATATATGTGCCAGATCTTCTTTATCCATTCATCCGATGATGGACACTTAGGTTGTTTCCGTCTCCTGGTTATTGTAAATAAAGCTGCAATGAACAATTTGGTACATGACTCTTTTTGAATTATGGTCTTCTCAGGTATATGCCCAGTAGTGGCATTGCTGGGTCATATGTTAGTTCTATTTGTAGTTTTTAAGGAACCTCCATACTGTTCTCCATAGTGGCTGTACCAATTCAAATTCCCACCAGCAGTGCAAAAGTGTTCCCTTTTCTCCACACCCTCTCCAGCATTTATTGTTTCTAGATTTTTTGATGATGGCCATTCTGACTGGTGTGAGATGATATCTCATTGTAGTTTTGATTTGCATTTCCCTAATGATTAATGATGTTGTGCATTCTTTCATGTGTTTGTTGGCAGTCTGTATATCTTCTTTGGAGAAATGTCTATTTAGGTCTTCTGCCCATTTTTGGATTGGGTTGTTTGTTTTTTTGATATTGAGCTGCATGAGCTGCTTGTAAATTTTGGAGATTAATCCTTTGTCGGTTGCTTCATTTGCAAATATTTTCTCCCATTCTGAGAGTTGTCTTTTTGTCTTGTTTATGGTTTCCTTTGTTGTGCAAAAGCTTTGAAGTTTCATTAGGTCCCATTGGTTTATTTTTGTTTTTATTTCCATTTCTCTAGGAGGTGGGTCAAAAAGGATCTTGCTGTGATTTATGTAATAGAGTGTTCTGCCTATGTTTTCCTCTAAGAGTTTGATAGTTTCTGGCCTTACATTTAGGTCTTTAATCCATTTTGAGCTCATTTTTGTGTATGGTGTTAGCAAGTGTTCTAATCTCAAACTTTTACATGTACCTGTCCAGTTATGCCAGCACCACTTATTGAAGAGGCTGTCCTTTCTCCACTGTACATTCCTGCCTCCTTTATCAAAGATAAGGTGACCATATGTGTGTGGATTTATCTCTGGGCTTTCTTATCCTGTTCCCATTGATCTGTATTTCTGTTTTTGTGCCAGTACAATACTGCCTTGATTACTGTAGCTTCGTAGTATAGTCTGAAGTCAGGGAGCCTGATTCCTCCACATCCGTTTTGCATTCTCAAGATTGCTTTGGCTATTCGGGGTCTTTTGTGTTTCCATACAAATTGTGAAAAAATTTTTTCTAGTTCTGTGAAAAATGCCAGTGGTAGTTTGATAGGGATTGCATTGAATCTGTAGATTGCTTTGGGTAGTACAGTCATTTTCACAATGTTGATTTTTCTAATCCAAGAACATGGTATATCTCTCCAACTATTTGTATCATCTTTAATTTCTTTCATCAGTATCTTATAATATTCTGCATATAGGTCTTTTGTCTCCTTAGGTAGGTTTATTCCTAGATATTTTATTCTTTTTGTTGCAATGGTAAATGGGAGTGTTTTCTTGATTTCATTTTCAGATTTTTCATCATTAGTGTATAGGAATGCCAGAGATTTCTGTGCATTAATTTTGTATCCTGCTACTTTACCAAATTCACTGATTAGCTCTAGTAGTTTTCTGGTGGCATCTTTAGGATTCTGTATGTATAGTATCATGTCATCTGCAAACAGTGACAGCTTTACTTCTTCTTTTCCAATTTGGATTCCTTTTATTTCCTTTTCTTCTCTGATTGCTGTAGCTAAAACTTCCAAAACCATATTGAATACCAGGGGTGAGAGTGGGCAACCTTGTCTTGTTTCTGATCTTAGTGGAAATGCTTTCAGTTTTTCACCACTGAGGATGATGTTGGCTGTAGGTTTGTCATATATGGCCTTTATTATGTTGAGGAAAGTTCCCTCTATGCCTACTTTCTGCAGGGTTTTTATCCTAAATGGGTGTTGAATATTGTCGAAAGCTTTCTCTGCATCTATTGAGATGACCATATCATTTTTCCCCTTCAGTTTGTTAATATGGTGTATCACATTGATTGATTTGCGTATATTGAAGAATCCTTGCATTCCTGGAATAAACTCCACTTAATCATGGTGTATGATCCTTTTAATGTGCTGTTGGATTCTGTTTGCTAGTATTTTGTTGAGGATTTTTGCATCTATGTTCATCAGTGATATTGGCCTATAGTTTTCTTTCTTTGTGACATCCTTGTCCGGTTTTGGTATGAGGGTGATGGTGGCCTCGTAGAATGAGTTTGGGAGTGTTCCTCCCTTTGCTATATTTTGGAAGAGTTTGAGAAGGATACATGTTAGCTCTTCTCTAATTGTTTGAAAGAATTTGCCTGTGAAGCCATCTGGTCCTGGGCTTTTGTTTGTTGGAAGATTTTTAATCACAGTCTCAATTTCAGTGCTTGTGATTGGTCTGTTCATATTTTCTATTTCTTCCTGGTTCAGTCTCGGCAGTTGTGCATTTCTAAGAATTTTTCCATTTCTTCCAGGTTGTCCATTTTATTGGCATAGAGTTACCTGTAGTAATCTCTCATGATCTTTTGTATTTCTGCAGTGTTAGTTGTTACTTCTCCTTTTTCATTTCTAATTCTATTGATTTGAGCCTTCTCCCTTTTTTCTTGATGAGTCTGGCTAATGGTTTATTAATTTTGTTTATCTTTTCAAAGAACCAGCTTTTAGTTTTATTGATCTTTGCTATCATTTCCTTCATTTCTTTTTCATTTATTTCTGATTTGATTATTAAGATTTCTTTCCTTCTGCTAAGTTGGGGTATTTTTGTTCTTCTTTCTCTAATTGCTTTAGGTACAAGGTTAGGTTGTTTATTTGAGATGTTTCCTGTTTCTTAAGGTAGGATTGTATTGCTATAAAATTCTCTCTTAGAACTGCTTTTGCTGCATCCCATAGGTTTTGGGTCATCGTGTCTCCATTGTCATTTGTTTCTAGGTATTTTTTGATTTCCTCTTTGATTTCTTCAGTGATCACTTTGTTATTAAATAGTGTATTGTTTAGCCTCCATGTGTTTGTATTTTTTTTTTTTTACAGATCTTTTCCTGTAATTGTTATCTACTCTCATAGCTTTGTGGTTGGAAAAGATACCTGATACAATTTCAGTTTTCTTAAATTTACCACGGCTTGTTTTGTGACCCAAGATATGATCTATCCTGGAGAATGTTCCATGAGCACTTGAGAAAAATGTGTATTCTGTTGTTTTTGGATGGAATGTCCTATAAATATCAATTCAGTCCATCTTGTTTAATGTATCATTTAAAGCTTGTGTTTCCTTATTTATTTTCATTATGGATGATCTGTCCATTGGTGAAAGTGGGGTGTTAAAGTCCCGTACTATGAATGTGTTACTGTCGATTTCCCCTTTTATGGCTGTTAGTATTTGCCTTATGTATTGAGGTGCTCCTATGTTGGGTGCATAAATATTTACAATTGTTATATCTTCTTCTTGGATTGATCCCTTGATCATTATGTAGTGTCCTTCTTTATCTCTTCTAATAGTCTTTATTTTAAAGTCTATTTTGTCTGATATGAGAATTGCTACTCCAGCTTTCTTGTGGTTTCCATTTGCATGGAATATCTTTTTCCATCCCCTCACTTTCAGTCTGTATGTGTCTCTAGGTCTGAAGTGGGTCTCTTGTAGACAGCATATATATGGGTCTTGTTTTTGTATCCATTCAGCCAGTCTGTGTGTTTTGGTGGGAGCATTTAGTCCATTTACATTTAAGGTAATTATTGTTATGTATGTTCCTATTCCCATTTTCTTAATTGTTTTGGGTTCGTTATTGTAGGTCTTTTCCTTCTCTTGTGTTTCTTGCCTAGAGAAGTTCCTTTAGCATTTGTTGTAGAGCTGGTTTGGTGGTGCTGAACTCTTAGCTTTTGCTCTTCTGTAAAGGTTTTAATTTCTCCATGAAATGTGAATGAGATCCTTGCTGGCTAGAGTAATCTTGGTTGTAGATTTTTCTCCTTCATCACTTTAAATATGTCCTGCCACTCCCTTCTGGCTTGCAGAGTTTCTGCTGAAAGATCAGCTGTTAACCTTATGGGGATTCCCTTGCGTGTTATTTGTTGTTTTTCCCTTGCTGCTTTTAATATGTTTTCTTTGTATTTAATTTGTGACAGTTTGATTTATATGTGTCTTGGTGTATTTCTCCTTGGTTTTATCCTGTATGGGACTCTCTTTGGCTCCTGGTCTTGATTAACTATTTCTTTTCCCATATTAGGGAAGTTTGCAACTATAATCTCTTCAAATATTTTCTCAGTCTCTTTCTTTTTCTCTTCTCCTTCTAGAACTCCTATAATTCGAATGTTGGTGCATTTAATGTTGTCCCAGAGGTCTCTGAGACTGTCCTCAGTTCTTTTCATTCTTTTCCTTTATTCTGCTCTGCAGAAGTTATTTCCACTATTTTATCTTCCAGGTCACTTATCTGTTCTTCTGCCTCAGTTATTCTGCTATTGATCTCATCTAGAGTGTTTTTAATTTCATTTATTGTGTTGTTCATCATTGCTTGTTTCATCTTTATTTCTTCTAGGTCCTTGTTAAATGTTTCTTGCATTTTCTCTATTTCCAAGATTTTGGGTCATCTTTACTATCATTATTCTGAATTCTTTTTCAGGTAGACTGCCTATTTCCTCTTCATTTGTTAGGTCTGGTGGGTTTTTATCTTGCTCCTTCATCTGCTCTGTGTTTTTCTGTCTTCTCATTTTGCTTATCTTACTGTGTTTGGGGTCTCCTTTTTGCAGGCTGCAGGTTTGTAGTTCCCGTTGTTTTTGGAGTCTGCTCCCAATGAATGAGGTTTGTTCAGTGGGTGTTGTAGGCTTCTTGGTGGAGGGGAGTGGTGTTTCTTTTCTGTGGGTGGAGCTGGTTGTTGTCCTTCTGTTGGGGTGGGCTGTGTCATGTGGTGTGTTTTGGGGTGTCTGTGAACTTAATATGACTTTAGGCAACCTGTCTGTTAATGGCTGGTGTTGTGTTCCTGTCTTGCTAGTTGTTTGGCATGGGGCATCCAGCACTGGAGCTTGCTGGCTATTGGGTGGAGCTGGGTCTTAGCTTTGAAATGGAAATCTCTTGGAGAGCTCTCGCTGAATGATTATACATAGGACCGGGAGGTCTCTGGTGGTCCAATATTCTGGACTTAGCCCTCCCAACTCGGAGGCTCAGGGCTAACAACCGGTTAGGGCACCAAGACCCTGCCAGCCACATGGTTCTGGAGGTAAGGAAGAAAAAAAAGGAAAAAAAATAGAACCCCAAACCAAATGGTAAAAGCAAAACTAAACAGACAAAATAACACAAAGAAACATACACACACACACACACTCATAAAAAGAAAACAAACAAACAAAAATAACGGTTAAAATCCTAGTACAAATGGTAAAAGCAAACCTAAGCAGACAAATCACACAAAGAAACGTACACTCACTAAAGGAGAAAAAAGGAAATAAATAAATAAAAATGAAAAAAGAAAAATAAAAGAGAGCAACCAAACCAATAAACAAATCCATCAAGGATAGCAAGCACTAAAAACTAAACAGAGGTAAACATAAATCCAGAAACAAATCAGACACAGAATGCAAACCCCAAGTCTGCAGTTGCTCCCAAAGTCCACTGCCTCAATTTTGGGAACATTTGTTGTCTATTCAGGTATTTCACAGATGCAGGGTTTATCAAGTTGATTGTGGGGATTTAATTCTCTGCTCCTGAGTCTGCACGGAGAAATTTCCCTTTCTCTTCTTTGTTTGCACAGCTCCTGGTGTTCAGCTTTGGTTTTGGCTCAGCCTCTTGTTTAAGCTACCCTCAGGCATCTGTTCCTGGCCCAGACAGGAGGATGTGAAAACAGCGGCTGATTAGGGCTCTCTTGCTCACTTTGGCTGGGGAGAGGGAGGGGTAGATTAGTCATAATTGGAATGCAGAGCAAGCCTGCGGTGGCAGAGGCTGGCCTGACATTGCAACGGCCTGAGGCATGCCATGTGTTCTCCCTGGGAAATTTTCCCTGGATAACAGGTCCTTGGCAGTGGTGTGCTGCTCAGGCTCCCGTAATGGGGCGGGTAGTGATGACCTGTGCTTGCACACAGGATTCTTGGTGGCAGTGGCAGCAGCATTAGCGTTTCATGCCTGTCTCTGGGGTCCAAGCTGATAGCCACTGCTCACACCCCTCTCTGGATATCACTTAGGCAGTGCTCCACCTTCTGTGGACACTTGGAGGAGGAATCCCCTCTCCTCCTGCACCCCATAACAGTGGTCTCTTCCCTCTTCGGCACATCCAGACTTTTTCCCAGACTCCCTCCTGGCTAGCTGTGGTGCACTGGCCCCCTTCAGGCTGTGTTCACGCAGCCAACCCCAGTCCTCTCCCTGAGATCTGACCTCTGAAGCCCAAGCCTCAGCTCCCAGCCCCCACCCGCCCTGGCAGGTGAGCAGACAAGCATCTCAGGTTGCTGAGTGCTGGTTGGCACTGATCCTCTGTGAGGGAATCTCTCTGCTTTGCCCTCTGCACCCCTGTTGCTGCACTCTCCTCCATGGCTCTGAAGCTTTCCTCCCCCACCCCCCGTCCCCACCAGTGAGGAGCCTTCCTAGTGTGTGGAAAGTTTTCCTCCTTCACAGCTCCCTCCCAGAATTGCAGGTCCCATCCCTATTTTGTCTCTGTTTTTTCTTTTTACTTTTGCCCTAGCCAGGTACGTGGGGATTTTCTTGCCTTTTGGGAGGTCTGAGGTCTTCTGCCAGCCTTCAGTAGGTGTTCTGTCAGAGTTGTTCCACATGTAGATTTGTTTTTGATATATTTGTGGGGAGGAAGGTGATCTCCACGTCTTACTTGTCCACCATCTTGAAGGTCTCTGTTTGTGTTCTTTTTGATGATAGCCATTCAGGTAGGTGTGAGGTAATTGTGGTTTTAATTTGCGTTTGCCTAATGATTAACAGAATTGAGCTTTTCTTCCTGTGCCAGTTGGTCATCTGCATGTCCTCTTTGGAAGAATGTCTATTCAGTTTTTCTGCCCATTTTTTAATCGGGTTGTTTGATATTTGATGTTGTGTTGTATGAGCTATTTATATATTTTGAATATTAACTCCTTATTGGTCAGATAATTGGCACATATTTTCTCCCATTCAGTATGTGGTCTTTTCGTTTTTGTGATGGTTTCCTTTGCTGTGCAAAAGCTTTTATGTTTAATCAGGTCCCATTTGTTTGTTTTTGCTTTTGTTTCCTTTGCTTTAGGAGAGAGATCCAAAAAAATATTTCTGTGATATATGTCAAAGAGATATATGTCAGAGAGCCTATGTTTTCTTGCAGGAGTTTTCTGATGTCTGGTCTTATACTTAGGTCTTTAAACTGTTTAGAGTTTATTTTTCTATATAGTATTAGAGAATGTTCTAATTTCATTCCTTTACATATAGCTGTCCAGTTTGCCCAACACCACTTATTGAAGAGGCTGTTTTTTCTCCATCTTGTATTCTTGCTTCCTTTATGGTAGATTAATTAATCTACCCATAGGTGCATGGGATTATTTCTGAGCTTTTGATCCTGTTCCATTGATCTATATTTCTGTTTTTGTGCCAGTACCTTACTGTTTTGATTATTGTAGCTTTGTAGTATAGTCTGAAGTCAGGGAGCCTGATTCCTCCAGCTGCATTCTTCTTTCTCAAGGTTGCTTTGGCTATTTGGGGTCTTTTGTGTTTCCATACAAATTTAAAAATTTTTGTTCTAGTTCTGTGAAAAATGTCATTGGTAATTTGATGATGATTGCATTGAATCTGTAGATTGCCTTGAGTAGTATAGTCATTTTCGACAATAGTGATTCTTCCAGTCGGAGAACACTGTATATCTTTCCATCTGTGTTGTCTTCAGTTTCTTTCATCGGTCTCTTATTGTTTTCAGCGTACAGGTCTTTTACCTCCTTACATAGATTTATTCTTAGAAATTTTACTATTTTTGATGTCATGGTAAATGGGATTATTTCCTTAATTTCTCCTTCTGATTTTTTTAGTGTTTAGAAAGGCAACAGATATCTGTATGTTAATTTTGTATCCCATAACTTTACCAAATTCATTGATGAGCACTAGTAGTTTTCTTGAGGTGTGTTTAGTATTTTTCTATGTATAGTATCATGTCATCTGCAAACAATGACAATTTTACTTTTTCCTTTCCAATTTGGATTCCTTTTAATTCTTCTTCTTTTCTGATTGCTGGGGCTTGCACTTCCAATACTATGTTGAATAACAGTTGCAGAGTGAGCATCCTTGTCTTGTTCCTGATCTTAGAGGAAATGCTTTCAGCTTTTCACCTTTGAGTATGATGTGAGCTCCAGTTTATCATATATGTGCTTTATTTTATTGATGTGTGTTTCCTCCAGGAGGGAGGTCTGAAGGCATCCACATCCTCAAAGCAATGTCATTTAGTCATCTTAGACCCTTGTATGAGAAAGTGCCTCTTAGGCTGTATGTATAAGAATACTTGTATAAAAGTGTCTTAAACAAGTAATAGAGGTTTATTACTCTCACAAAGCAAAAGATCTGTAGCTCAGTGGTTCCAGGGACAATTTAGCTGCTCAATAATGTCATTAACTTCTCTTCCCTTTCAGCTTTGTTATCGTCAACATTTCAATCATGCCTTTTCTCAGGTTGCTAAATAGCTAGAGCAGCTCTAAACACTATGTCCTCACAGGACAAAATCTAAAATCAGGAAGGAAGAGGTGGCAGGGTAGGATCATCTCCTTTTATACCTCTATCTTTCATCAGAGAGGAAAATCATCTCTAGGAATACCCAGCAGTCTTCTCCTTATGCTTCATTGACTAGGATGGAATCATATGCTCACCCCCATAAGGCAATCATGAAGGAAAATGAGATTATATGATTCCAACTGGGCATATTGCAGAAGCTCCCAAATGAGGGTCTTTCAAAAGGAAGCAGAGGAAATGGTGCTGGGAGCCAATAAATAGTACCTGCAACAACCCTTTCCCATTTCAAAGCCGCAATGCAGAGACTGACAGCTGAGTAAAGAAATCAGTAGTAATTGTGCTTTATTAAGCTATCTACTTGGTTATCATCAGCCTCAGATTAAGCAGACAAATGCACGGCTGAACTACAGAAAATGCTTTTAGAAATAATTATAGGTGACCTACCTAAAACACACTTTAGATTAGGGTGTCAATCTGACCTGGAACACTCAAGCTGCAGAAATGAAAAGTAATCAAAGAATGTGAAAGTACAATGGAATGTCAGAAATCACCTGGCCTCACATCACTATTTACTAGTGAGGTAACTGTGGCTAAGTGAGTTTCCCAAGTCACACACTGAGTTCAAGGACTGGCCCTTCCAGAGAATCACTAAGTGGGTTGGGTACAGTGTAGGCAATTCATTTATTAATCCTAAACAGGCAAGAGGCCCACATGCTGGACCACAGAGATTGTTCTTTTATGGGGATAACCTCTCTGTTCTGCTGGAAAAGAGGGAGGAGCTGCTCCCCCCTGGGCTTTGGTAATTAGGTTGCTCTGGGTTTCAGGGACCTGAAGTCTGCACTCCTTGGCCATATATTTGGAAAATTCATCCTAATTCTTCCACCTTTCGTTTGCTACTCAGAGCCCTCAGAGCCCCTTTTCCTTGCAAATCATGAAAGTCCTCAGTACCTTCTGTGACATGCAAGGCTGAAAAACTGCAGATGCTTTGGGGCTGAAAAACTGCAGATGCTTTGGTGCTGAAAATAAAATTCTTGAATTTTTATGTAGTTTTTTTTCTCTTTGTCTCCGCTTTTTCCCACTGTTATCTCACTGATTACATTATAAGTTGGGCAGAGATAAAAAGGCATCCTAGAAATAATAAGAAAAGGAAATATTTTAGTTGGAAGATGGAAAGCATTGTTAAAAATTTTTTTTCTTACTCTTTTTTCAAACATGTTTCCTATAGTCTTTTCATCTTAAGCCTGAGGATATGTATTTGGATACTGGGTAGATCTTTTTTATATGGGATGCCTTTGGCTCTGGAAGGCTAAGAAGCCAAGGTGAAGCTTCTCTGGACTGTAAGGTTTAAGAAAGAGAAATGAAGGAGATGATAAACAGGTTTTACCTTATATGTCAGTTTTGATAAATTTGTAATAATGGCCTTGAGTGCTGTATTAAGAAGGATTAAAAGCACTGAGTTTGACTGGAGAGAATGTTGGCAAGGATGGAAGCAAGTAGAACTCTCCTCCACTGCTGGTTGGAGTATAATTGGTTCAACCACTTTGGAAAACAATTTGACATTACCTCATAAAGTAAATGTGTATATCTTCTGGTCCGATGAGCCTACCTCTAGCTATCTACCCTAGAAAAACTCTTTCAATGGGCACCAAATGATTTATATAAGAACATTCATAACAGAATTGTGTGTAATAGCTCAAGTATGAAACAACCTAAGTGCCCATCAAGAGCAGAACTGACACCTAAATTGCTGTTAATTTATATAGTGGAATAGTATACAGAGATGGCCCTAAATGAACTATAGCTTTACGCATCAACAGAAAAAATTTCACAAAAAATATATTGAATAAAAGAAGCAAGTCTCAAAAGAAAACATAATATATTTTCATTTGTGTAAAGGTCAAAAACAGGCAATGCAAAGCTAGGTTGTTTAGATATGTACATTAGGTATAAAGCTATAAGGAGACGGAAGAAAATAACTATCATAAAAGTCAGCATACAGTCACCACCAGAAAACAAGTGGACAGCACAGTCATCCTCAGGAATAGTATTTGCATGTATAACGCTGTAGGGAAAGCTTTAGTTGAAGTACATCCTGAGTACATTTTCCCATGTGCTTCATCAGTTTGAGGAATTAGAGAATTAGACTATGTCCTTAACTTCACTTCCTGTCTGAGAACATTGGAGAGCTAACAGAAGATAGAATTCTGGAAATGAGACAACGCTTCAGAGCTGTTTGAAAGAACATACATGTAAGCAATAGCTTCGAGAATTAGAATTTGACAAGCCCACAAATTTATTGAAAGTAATCCACAGGAAGGAAAAGTGGAGAGGGAGATCGAATATGGGCAGAAGGGAAGCAAGACATTTTTGAATTATTTAATTTACCTGGTATAAAATAAAATGCTTAAGTAGTGGGGGAAAAAAGTCAGAACAGCGGTTTTCTCTGAGATCAGTATGCACACACACACAAGTCTGTATCTGTGATGTTTCAAAAACACTTTTTTAATTTAAAAAAGAAAAATTTTGCCATGGACACAGGGATGAGAAATGATGGTCCGTGTGCCACATAGAGGTCAACACTCTGCAACATGGACCTTTCTAGCTCATCAGGCTAGAAAAGGGTTAGGACTTAGGGGAAGAAAGTATGTTTAAGAATAACTGTAATGTGTTTGAGGATTCTGTATGATCTGTCTCTCAAGAAACCCAAGTTGGCAGAAGGTAGCACTGGAATATTATGGTCAGAATTAGAACATCCTCCAGTATGTACAGATGAGCAAAGATAATTTACAGGTTTAAAGGAAGAAGTATACTTAATGTTTATTGTGGGATGGGGCACTGTTAACAAGCATTCTTGCAAGTGTATTAAATTGTTTACTTTTTCTAACTTTACTTGCTGAAGTAGCATATTTAGTGTGGATTTTCAACTAGAATATCCCCAGGATAATTCATCAGAGTTTGCCAGCAATCCAGCTGAGGATGGGAAGTGTGCCCAATTTCTTTTCTCCCACATTTTTCTGCAGGGAAGGGAAATAGGAACAATCTTCCTCCTTGATTGATGGAAGGAGCCAAGGAGAAACAGAACTTTCCCACCACCAGCCACCAGCCACCAGCCACCTGCCTCATTTACTTCTCCCCTTTCTTCACAGTGACCACAGGTCTAAGATCCTTCTCCAGAGGGTTTTATGTTTCGTTTCTATTCTCTAGCTGCATAGAGTCTTGGCAGGGTTGGGGGTAGGGTAGTGTCAGAAGATGCTGGATTATTCAGAGAATGAGAAATGGGTAAAATGAAAACGTTGAAATCTCTATTTTAACACCTGTGGCTATTCTAATCTGTGTCCTCTTAGATGATGTACATCTTTAAAGCAGCTATTCCTCATTTGTTTAAAAAAGAGTAGCACTGGGCTTCCCTGGTGGCGCAGTGGTTGAGAGTCCGCCTGCCAATGCAGGGGACACGGGTTCATGCCCTGGTCTGGGAAGATCCCACGTGCCGCGGAGTGGCTGGGCCCGTGAACCATGGCCGCTGAGCCTGCGCGTCTGGAGCCTGTGCTCTGCAACGGGAGAGGCCACAACAGTGAGAGGCCTGCGTACCGCAAAAAAAAAAAAAAAAAGAGTAGCACTTCTAATACTGCTACTTGGGTTGGAGGAGGGAGAATACCATTACTGAGAAAGTGGCTAGATTTGATAGGCAAGGTTTGTAGGTCAGAGATCTGCTGTGCGAGTCTCACAGAATTTTATTCACGGATCTTTGGAGCTAGAAGACAAACCCTAAAGCTTCGGGAAGACAATTTTGTACTGCGAGTACAGCAGATGATGCGTTATAGGCCATTCTTAGGCAAAAAATAGGCTCGTCTGTGGGTTCTGAAATAATTTCAAGAAATGCTTCATCAACACTGAACTGACTTGAATGCTTAAATACTCCTGTGCTCCACAGCGAGCAATTGATTCTCAGTAAAACTTAGTTCTTACACTGGGAACAAAGGAGCAAAACCTTTTGTCCTTCTCCCATAAGCGAAAGCAAGTTGAAGAGCTCAGTTGGGAAATGAGCAAAGGGCACATTCAAGATGTTAGTAATCTGACTGGAGTAATCATAGAATCCCAGGGCCGGGAGCAGACGGTGGGAAGATCACTTACATAGTAAGCAACTGTAGAGGGGTGGGTGATGGTTAAGCCCTGGACCTCCCTGACTGGCTGAGTCAGGCTCCCTGAGGGTGCAGCCCAGGAGCCTGAGGTGTTTTTTTTTTAACATCTTTATTGGGGTATAATTGCTTTACAATGGTGTGTTCGTTTCTGCTTTATAACAAAGTGAATCAGCTATACATATACATATATCCCCATATCTCCTCCCTCTTGCGTCTCCCTCCCTCCCACCTCCCTATCCCACCCCTCTAGGTGGTCACAAAGCACCGAGCTGATCTCCCTGTGCTATGCGGCTGCTTCCCACTAGCTATCTACCTTACGTTTGGTAGTGTATACATGTCCATGCCTCTCTCTCGCTTTGTCACAGCTCACCCTTCCCTCTCCCCATATCCTCAAGTCCATTCTCTAGTAGGTCTGTGTCTTTATTCCCGTCTTTAACAAGCTCTCTGGATGATTCTGACACAACTGTTTCAGAGTATCATCCGAAACCTCATTTGTAGGTGAGCATACAGCAGTCAACCCCTGAATTAAAGGTAAAAAACACTGAGCGCTGACAAACTACCGGGTACAAAACTTAGTTAAACTGTAGCTCTAACCCTCCAAGGGCTTGAGGTTTAGCTGCAAAGGCTCACGAGCCAAGTCCTTTTACAGCAGCCTGAACGAAGCCCAGCAGGGGAAAAGGATTCCTCTGTAGTGTTGGGAAGCGGATGAAGGCGTTACAGAGTTGCAGTTAAAAAAGGTTTCACAGAAGGGATGACGTTCGATAATGACCCCAGGATATGTGTTCTAGGATGAGTGCCAGTGTGTTTTCTGGACAGACAGCTTGCTTGGGGGCCTGAGTATCCCTGTTTGGTTAACACAGATAGATGACTATTCCTAGAATGTAGGATTTACTCATATAAGTATTGCTGTTAATAATAATAATAGTAACTGTCATGTATCAAGTATGTAGTATGTACCAGACTTGATCTTAAATGCTCTATATCACTTATTCTCCGTGACTACCCTGCAAGCTGGTATTATTATCTTGTACAAATGAATAATCAAAAACCTTAATCAAAATAGAGTCAGAAGGCCAGAAGCAGGAGCTCTCATGCCCCCAGACAATGGCAGAGCCCAGCAGGAAGAAGAAAGGCTTTCACTGCTTGCCCGGCAATAGGTCAGCCCATGAGGGACTGCCACAACTCAGCCAATGAAAAGCTACTATACTTCAGACTCTCAATTCCTCCAGTGAACTCTTTGTTTACTTCCCAACTTCCTTTCCTCCTAGAGGAGTTCTCCCCTCCATTTTTGGGGGGATTTGCACATGGCTAGCCATGGTTGCAGAACTCGAATTGCAGTTCTTTGTTGATCCCCAATACACCCATTTTTGCAGGAAAAATAACTGGAAGCCTCTTAGTTTTAGGTCAGTGATTCTCATTTTACAGATGAGGCCATGCCAGAGAGGGTAAGTGACTCGCTCAAGATCACTCTTTCTTGCAGAGACAACATTAAAATTTAGAAATGGGATTATGAGGGTGAGGTAGATTATAAAATTTTGAAAGAAACACTGAGGGAGGAAGAGGATTTCCGAGGTTTGAATAAATACCTGCTAAGCAGCTCTGCTACACTTCATTTATGAGGTATTTGACTTCGGAGCCTCACAGCAGGTACATACAACATGCAAATCCCTTAAGCCTCAAGACTGCTCATTTTTTAGACCCCAGATTTCCCATTCTGACCAAAAGGACTTGTTTTGCCTCCTCAATCCCATTTAAAATTTAGGCCAGTCCATTGGTTTCTGTAATCCAGTCTTATGACTAAACTGTTTCCACTTGTCCCTTCCTGGGCCTAACTGGGAGGATGAAGCTACTTGGGAGAAGGGAAGGTATGGTTAAAGAAGGTGTGATATTGTGATTTATAATAAGAACTACAGATTTGTTCTTTGACCCTGACCCTTGCACGAAGCTCCTAAAGCCCTTGGAATTTCCGAAGTGAAGAGGGCAATAAAGGTGGCTTCTGTATGTTAATGAGTGACTTTTGGAAAGCCCGTAGGTAACCTACGGATGGGAGCTGGTTGCCAGGGCTACCAGCTAAATGATTAGAGGGTTGGAAATTTCAATTCCATCCTTCTGACCTCCAAGGAGGAGAGTGGGGCTGGAGATTGAGTTCCATCACCAATTGACAATGATTTTATCAGTCGTGCCTATTTAATGAAGTCTCCCTAAAAATCAAAAGGGCGGCGTTCGGAAAGCTTCGAGGTTCCACTCTAAGGAAGCAGGTTGGTGAACATGTGGAGATTTGGGGAGGGTGTCCTGCTCAGAGAGCATGGAAGCCCCATGCCCTTTCCCCATACCTTGCCCTGTGTGTCTCTTCTATCTGACTGTAAAGTAAAATGTTTCTCTGAGCTGCTCTAGCAAGTTAATCAAACCTGAAGAGGGGGTTGTAGGAACCTCCCATTTACAGCTGCTCAGTTAGAAGCGCAGGTGACAGCCTGGACTTGCAATTGGTGTCTCAAGGGGGATGAGAGAGTGCTGTCTTGTAGTACTGAGCCCTTGGCCTGTGGGATCTGATGCTCTCTCCAAGTAGTGTCAGAATTGAGTTGAACTGTAGGCCACCCAGCTGGTGCTGGAGAATTGCTTGGTGGTGGGAAAAACCCACCCACACGTCAGAATTATCGTCAGAATTGTTAGTAGGATATAGTCTGCTCCTGCCAACCGTCTCCCCTGGTGATGGAAGGAGGGAAAACACTTTCTCTCGCTGATGGCCAATATGGTGGCAGTTCCAAATTCACCATCCCCTTTTAGTGGGTTGCTGTAGCTTTACTGACCCAAAATAGACAGACACTCAGATATTTCTCCAGCAAAGATGGGTTTATGCAGGATCAGCAAAGAATTGCAGTTCAGGGTCTGCAACCATGGTGAGGATCATTGCAAGCTCTCACGTGGCAAGGGAAGGAGAACTTTTTCATAGGGAGGAAAAGGAAGTGGGGAGGGCTATAGTAAACAAAGAGTTCATGCTTTTCATTGGCTGAGTCCTTGCCAGGAAAGGACTCTTCTTCCTGTTGGGCTCTGCTAATATTGCAGGCATAAGAGCTCCCCTTTCTGCTCTCCCAACTCTATTTCATTGAGGTTTCTGTTTATTAATTTTTTTTACAGTTTTTATGTCTATTCTTAACTGGCTGTGGGTCACCAGTGCCACCTAAGTCTGAATTGCGGAGGGCATCTCACATGTGGCTTCTTCAGGGGCTCCTGCAGGTGAGGGCATTTTCCTGGGCTGTTCCCTGGCATGAGTGAGTTGGCAAGGCTGGGCTTCTTGCTGACCTTCATCCTCCCAGCAGTGAATTTTCCCCAGATCTCCTGCAGCGGGTCCCCTTGCTCTAGTGGGAGGCCCTCCTAGGGGAAGGCCTTGTGCAGCATCCACTCAACCACAGGAGACTTAAGTGTTTTCCCCACAACAAGCAGAGGATGGTTCCCTCCCAGGTTCACCCCCTAACTCCTGCCACCCTTCCTTATACTGGCAGCATCAAAGAATCAGGTACCCTGCAGATTCAGTGACTCAGCAACCTTCAGGTCAGTGACCACTGACCCTACCTAGTGGAGGAAAGATTTGGGCTCATTCTTTGCAGGAGAAATGGGTACTAAGTCCAATGTATCCTCTTCTCCCACGGGGAGAGAAAGATGAAGGTATAGTGCATTAGTGTGATAGGGCTGCCATAACATCATACCACAGACTGGGTGGCTTAAACAACCGAAATTTATTTTCTCACCGGAAGGCTAGAAGTTCCAAGTTTTCTAGCCAGAAGGCTAGAAGTTCAAGATCAAGGTGTCAGCAGGGTTCGTTTCTTCTGAAGCCTCTCTCCTTGGTGTAGATGGCTACCTTCTCACTATGTTCTCATATGGTCTTCCCTCTGTACCTGTCTGTGTGCAAATTCCTTTTCTCAGAAGGACACCAGTCATGTTGAATTAAGGTCCATACTAATGACCTCATTATACCTTAATTACCTCTGTCCAGGCCCAAGCTCCAGAAACAATCACATTCTGAGGTACTGGGAGATAGGACTTCAACACATAAATTTGGGAAGGGACACAACTCAGCCCATGAGTCTCAGCTTGGGGACACCCCCTAGCCTCAGCCTTCTCTATATAGGCGCATCAGGTGGGACTTTCAGAACCGATTTCTCTGAAATAAACCCTTTTGGTCAGCTCTGTGGTAACACAGCAGACACATTAAGAGCAATACCGGTTGCACCTGTGAATTTAGATGGTGAAACATTTATTGCCTTTTGATCCCAGCTGAGGCCCATCTCCCTAGAAATACCCACGCTCTCTGGTGTAGAAGTTGGGTGGAGACTTGCAGCTGTAGAGGCCCTCTAAGGTAGCAGGAAGGGCCTCTCTTGGTGATACTTCTTGTGAGCGGTTTTTACACTTATAAATACATTTGTTTTCCACTTCAGCATTTCAAAGCACTTTCCACATTATCTGGGCAGTGGGCAGGGCAGGCATTCTTCCCATCCTGTTACACGTGAGGAAACTAAGCTTTCCAGAGATATTAAGTGATTTACGCAGGGCACATGGATACAGAGATATTAAGTGATTTACGCAAGGCACATGATTTACACAAGGCACATGATTTACACAAGGCACATGGATACATGATTTACGCAAGGCACGTGGAAGCCCAGCTAGGACTGAATTTCCTACATCCTCACTCCCTATGGGAGGTAGAACAGAAGCGGAGATACAGGTGGGCTTGTTAGTTATCTTACCTATATGACGCTTACTATATGATAAAAAAAGGAGAAATAGCAAAGAGGAGACTTTGTACATGATAAACTTTCTTTGATATGTTAATGTCCACAATGTTTACATAAGATTAGAAGTTATGTTTTAAACATATTTGGTAATATGGCACTGAAAGAAAATTATTACTGCTAAATTGTTCTGTCTTATTTTTAATATATGTTCTAGTATATTTTTAAAAGCCTTTGTCAAAAAAAAAGGTTTTATCAAAAGCCTTTAGAAGAACTAAGTTGTAAAATGCTAGCTCTCAGCTTCGTTACTTGCTTTTCAGAGTAAAAGGCTGATATTTGCTAGGAGAGAGATATTCCTTTGTTGGTCACCAGTTCATTCATTTATCAGTCAGTCAACAAGCATGCACCAGGGGATTACCCTGTGTAAGGTACTGAGTTCTATATCGCTAGAGAGTGTTTACATAAAGATAGAGCTACCAGAATATTTATATCACTGCAGAAAAGATTGTCACACATCAACAAACCATCACGTTGCTAGAGTTCTTGATCAGGTTATGAAGAAATGCTAGCATTGACATTTCATAGGTTAATTTCCATCATTCTGATACAGTTCACTAGTTTTCTGGATGGACAGATGCTATGGTTCTGAAAGATGCTTTTCCCTGACTTGGCCCAAGTCAGGGCTAAGTCCTGTCTGATCACTGTGTTCCATCCTTTTAACCTAGGCTAAGGAAATGTCAACAACAAGGTTGGATCCAGGAAGTCATGTATCTGCATACTCCAGTACAGCCGAATGCCTCAGAGTCAAGGGCAAAGGCATATGACCTCTTTCCCTGGATGGAGGTCATTTACTCTGCCCCTCACTTCTGCTTTTACTCACTCTCACTCCACAGACTCAAGATCCCACCTATGAACACTCCCTGCCTTAGCTGATTTGGCTGGATTGACATCCTGACTCCTCCAGTTATGTTCTGGAAGGGGACTTGTAAGATCCAATTTGATATGACTAGAGCCAGAAGGATAGGATGACTGAGGATTTTTGTCCTGATGGTGAAAAGTACAGCATTTTCACAGAGAGAGGACTTGAGAGTTCAATAGGAGAATAAAGGTGTTACCTTATATTATCAGATAATTAGCTAATTAAAATGCTCATACAAGGTCTTCCCAGCCATCCCACAGCCTAAGAGTCTTCTGGCAGAAAGCATCAAGTTAAAATGAATACCAAAACTGGGAAGTTTAAACACCATGGTTTTAGCAAGGAGACATACTTGTCTTGCTAGTTTTTTTTTTTTCAGTTTTGCTCTATTTTGCACTTTACCTCTCAGAGTTAAAGAACAGTCAAAAGCCCAAAAACCTCTCCTCTTGCATTCTGTTTTCTATACTTAAAATGGCAGCAAAATGAATCATATTTTTAAGACCAATTTCTTTTTTTATTTGAATATATAATTAATTAAAATCCACAGTTTATACCATAATGTTAGAAGACAAGAGATAGCAATTTTTAAGAAGAAAGTTGAATCTCACAGAGAAATTTTAATACTCTTTTTGAATTTCAATTTGAAATGTAATCCACGGATATAACATTATCACAGTGCAAATAATATATGATTAATAGCAAAAAGAAATTACTAACTTTAATAAATTATGTGATTTTCATTTCATGAGATGGAAAAACTGTCAAAACTTATTAATATAATATTTGAATTTATTTTGTGGGTATTTATTGCCTTCATCAATACAAGATTTTGATTTGTCAATGAAATGATTTTTGTAACTTGATGAAAGCTAATACACCACCCCTTTGAGCTAGTCATTGCATGTTGCCTTGTGAAGATTAAATGAGATTCTTTCAAGAAATAGCTTTGAATGTTGACTGTGGCACTATTCTGGAAGACAGGAGTTACAGCAGTGAACAAAACAGACTCACATCTCTGCCTTTCTGGAGCTTATTTTCTAGAGGAGAGAGGCTAAGCAGAATAAATAAGGACATTTTACAGCTCTTTAGAAGAAGATACATGCAATGGAGAAAAATATAGCAAGTATGCGGAGGGTCTGGAGAGATGCAATTGTAGATGGCGTGGATGGAGAAGTCCTTACCGGGGAGGCAAGGGTTTGAACAAGGTAAGGGACTGAGCCATGGGGTGATCTGGGCAAAAAGCATTGCAAGCAGAGGTAGTAGCAGCTGCACAGGCTTTGAGGCACCACCTGGCTGGTGAGCCTGGTGAACGGCAGAACCAGAGGTAGAAGTGAGCAAGGGAAAGTAATCAGAGGTTAGAGAGGGGATGCACCCCATCCCTGTTCATATTACTTTAGGAACGCTGATACTAGTCTCACTTGAGTTGCCCGGAGAACATGTTGAAATGAATGTAAATGAGTTGCCAGCGAGGGTTTTTGCACTGCTTGCTCCATAACAAACTCCGCCCACATCCTTGCTGGCTGCCTTCCAATAGCTCCAGCCTGCCAAGCCTTGCCCCCACCTCAGGGCCTTAGCACACACTCCTCCTCCTTCCTGAGATGCTCTCCCTGCCGCTTCTGTCCCCACTCTTCTCACTCCCTTTCCTCTTATGCCTTCATGCCTCAATGTGAACATTAGTTCCTGGAGCTAATGCCCGAAGAAGGTTTTCTCTATTTTCTCTCAGGGCTCCCTTTTTCTCCTTCTCCATGGGCTGCATTATGATTCGCAAAATCATGCTTATGGGGTTTTGTTGTTACATTGATTCCAATTATTCTTATTCACTTGTTATTATCTATCATAGGCTCTGCAAGAATAGACTAAATATCTGTTTTATTATTAGTGCTGTTTGCGGAGTGCCTATCACATGGTAGGTACAATGTAGATATTTGATGGAAAGATGAAGGAACAAGTGAAGAAATAAATGAATGAATGGGAACAACTTGGAGGGTAGCAAAACCAGGATTTGTGTCATCGTTTGACTCCCAAGCTCTGCTTTACTGATAGAGATCCCGAGACCCAGACAGTGTTTCAGGGTTAAGCATGAGATGGGCACAGGCTGAAGTTTCCTAAACCTCTTGTCATTCACATGCCTGAGAACAACACTCTCTTAATGTACCTCCCCATTCCCTGTCACTGAGGGCGTTCCTGCTTCCTGTTGAGGCCACAGAATGTTGTGCCTTATTATACTTATTAAACTCACTTTATATCTTTCAGTGAATCCCTCTGGCACTGAATTATAGGCCCCTTGAGAGCAAGGACCTAGTTTTATTTGGACAAGGATGGATGGTACATGGCACACAATAGGGGCTCAAAGTTTGGGGAATGAAACTAATTATCTGCTATGTTCCTGCTATGTAGAGGTATTCTGCTAGGCACTTTAATTTTTCCCCCCAAGATGGCTTCTGAGTTTAACCAAATCCACTTATATATATGCCCATTTCAGTTCTCCCAGTCCATCACGTATTTGGATCAAGTTAAATATGTCTTAATACTAAGCAAAGTTCTAGACAGAAAAGGTAGAAATGGTATCAATTGTCTTTGGCATTCTTAGGTTGGACAGAGCTGGACACAGAGCAAATGCTGATGACTTCTTTTGGGTTGAGACTCAGTTGCTGCTGAACCCTGATGTTTTCATTACTTTTCTCCTTCTCGAAGGAGAAGTCTGAACTGGTTCTCAAAGTACCACATGAATAAAAAGACATGTACTGAGATAGCCCTACTTCCTGGCTGCTCTGTCGGAGCAAAACTAGCTTCTCAATGGTCCCCCAAAGTTGTTATTTTTAAAATAGGGACTTGGTTTTCAACTACTTTAATTGACTTAGGAAACATGATTTACCCTACTAGAAATCAGAATGTCTAACTAGCAAGGTCATGCTCACCAGTCCAAAATTATCTCCAATCCACAGTACATGGGAAACCAAAACGCTCATTCTTTGAGCCCTGACAATTAACATGGCTTGCGTTTCTCTTCTTCTGTGGAGGATATGTGATTAATATCACTATTTTCTAGAAGTAACTCCAGTACAAGGTTAATAACTGTTTTACTTTTCCTCATCTCAATCAAGATTAAATAATTATAAGTTAAACTTTACAAATTACCTTACAGCAAGGACATACTCCACAATGCTACAATGACATATCGGTTAGGTATTTTATATATTCATTTCTATTTTACAATGAGTAACTGAGGCCCAGAGACATAATTAATATTAAATAGTAGAGTCTGAATTCAAGTCCAGGTCTGCTCAGTTCTAAACACCTATGCTTTCTCCATATTAAGCTTCTTCTATTGTGGATGAATGGGTGGATGAATGGCTGGATGGATAAATTAATGAGTGAATGAACACAAGAAGCAACTGTTAAATGTACACTTGGGTCACATCTGACTAGGTGGATGTCACTTTTGTACAAATTACCTAGGAAAATATTACCTTTGGAAATCGGTAATATTTCATTTGGGTCATAATTTGTGTATAGAGGTTTTAATAATGTTAGATCTATTTAATGGAACTGTATTCTAGTGATGGAAATGTATCAGAAAATAGTTGGAATTTTCCCACATGGTAGATACTACACCATGGATAATTAAACTTTATTAAACTCAATTTAGAAATATATGTTGAATGTAGTAGCCACCTAGGTTTGACCTAACCTAATGGAATCCTCCATGTATAATTAGTGTGTAGGCTGTAATTTTCTGATGGTTTTATTTGTATGGAAAATAAAATTTGCAAATCTGAATTTTCATCCATAGGATGTCAATATTCTTTCTCTTCAAAGTAAGAATGACAGTAAAAATGGGTAGCTCCAGTTATAATACTCTGGGGGGCTGTTACAAAGTCTGGGGGGTGGTATTTTTCCCTAGTACACTCAACTATGCTGTCTCATGTGTCATCTACATGCATATGGGCTCTGCCTCCAGACTGCAAGCTTCTTGAGGGCTTTCCTTCCCTTTTACAGAGCACTGAGTATATTGCTAGACATGCATTGGAAGTTCAATTAAGCTTATTGAATGAATACATCTCTCAAAGCTAAAGGGAACCCTTAGTGTAAGAATGGACTATTACATTTCAGAGTAAGTAAGTACCTGCTCAAAGAGGGAAGTTAGTATAACATGGAAATAGGGGAGATAGGAGAGACCCAAAGATGTCTCAAAGACCCAAAGACCCTCATTGCAGACCTCATTCAATTTTGAATTCCGCTGCTGTGCCCCTTCCCTTCATACCAACCTGGCAAGATACAATGTGGCCTTTGGTTTGAAGCCATATTACTGCCAGCCTCCAGGACAAGTGTGGAAGTAGATACTTCCCAACAATAGATACTTGTTAGAAAAAGAAATACGTTTTCAGGTAAATTTCAATGGCTGAAGGTAGGTAAGTAGGCTCTAAGGCTGTTAAGAAATAGAAATAATATATTCTTGTTTGTTTTCCATCCTGAAGTTTTTATTGGAAGACAGCAAGTGGTGAGATTTTAATATTGCCTCCTCTTGTGTAACAGTGAGAATAACTTACACTGCATATCCTTTTTGCATATATTGTTTCATTTGAAACTTACAAAAACCTAACCAGATAAGGAGAGTGGGTATATATTCCCCCATTTAGACAAGAAAAATACTTGAGGGTCAGAGAGGTTATGTAACTTACACACGCAAGTCTGTATAACAGAAAGAAGACTTCTGACTCCTAAATCCAGCTCCCTTCCCTTTCCACCCTGCTGGCTCTCTAATAACAATAATTGTAGGACAGTCATCACTCAGTTTTATGGGAGGAGGCAAAGATTTTGTAGTCCTTTTCTCTCTCATGCTTTCCGCTGGTCTCTACCTGCCTGCCTTCTGCTATTCTGAAGCCTGTTGTTTTCTCTGTATTCCAAAGGGACGAAGAGCAATGTTCAAATGAAACCTTTGTTGTTGTTTTTTTAGCTGATTTTGGAGCATTCGGCTTAATAGTCTGAGAGGCTCTTGGCTTATTTCACCATTTTGCCATTATAGTGAGTGTTTTTTGGGGGGAAAAAAACAGCTCTTGGTGATAAAGATAGAAATCACTCACCAGTATTTGTGAGATCAAAATGACCCTCATTAAGACTCTTGAAAATGAAGTGTAAATGGCATTCTGTCATGCTGCTTGGCATGGCAAGGAGGAATTTTAGAGAAATTCCTAAAAGCAACAGGGAAACTGCAGTGAATAACACAGTATTGAGCAGCAGGGCAACAGAAATGGTGAGGGAGGAGCCGTGCAGATGAAGCACTGGAGGTTGGCTCTGCCAGTAGTTCCTTGAGTCTTGCACTGTCCATACAGTAGCTGGTAACTATGTGGACTATTTAAATTTAAAATAAAATCATATTAAAAAACTCTTTAATTATACTAGGCACATTTCAAATGCCCCATGTGGCTAGTGACTACCGTATTAGATAGTGCAAATACAGAACATTTCTCTTGCAGAAATTTAATTGTATCATGCTGCCCTAGGCAGGAGAGCAAAGCCCCTCGTGCCATATCAGAGTCATTTAAATGAGGAAAGAACAATGAACTATCCCTAAGGATTCCTTCCTCTTTTCCTCCTTTCTCTCTTCTCTTCCTTCTTCTTTTTCCCTCCTTCTCCCCCTCCCTCCCTGCTTCTCTCCTTCCCTCCTTTCCTTTCATCTTCTCTTAATTGCTTTGTCCCTTCTTTTTGTTTTTTCTTCCAGTAAATATTTAGTAAGCAAATACAATGAGCCTAGCCCTGTTTAAGCATTTGAGCTACCATGGTAAACAAGAATTAATGTGACTCCCGCCCTCAGACGAGTCACAATGGATTCAGACAAGTGAAAACTGGTGTTGGGGAGAAAAAAAACTTTCCTCTACTTTGTAGGTTCTTTGGCTGGTCTCATAATTAAATTGACACAAGTCAGATTGACAGGAGAAAAGCAAATTTAATCACATATGTACGGGATCCTCATAAGAATGTGAGACCCAAAGGAATTCAGGCAGTTGAGGCTTATATGCCATCGTGAGCTAAGGAATCCTCAAAGTGGAGGAAGACAATTTACACGAAGATAGGAAGAGCAACTGTTTGGTAAATGTCTACCAGGCTCTGCAGAGACAACAGGACACAGAGAGGAATCTGCTCTGCAGGCCCAGCTGAGCTCTTCCCAGCTCTCCACACCTAGCCCATATTCTTTGTAGTTATCTCTGGTGATAGTTCTCTTCTTGGACCAGACTATCTAAATTCTTTCAGGCAATTAAGGG
This sequence comes from Orcinus orca, assembly GCF_937001465.1. NCBI lineage: Eukaryota > Metazoa > Chordata > Mammalia > Artiodactyla > Delphinidae > Orcinus > Orcinus orca. The sequence continues at coordinate 54,793,001 of NC_064572.1, read as the reverse complement.
AGAGGTAAATGTTTTTCTTAAATCTTCTGGGTTTTGATTGCTTTCAGGTCAAAGTAGTCCAGATTCCAAAGTGACCCATTTTGGGGAAGCTCATTCTGAACCCTTTAACTGGCAATTATGATCCAGTGTGATAGGTTCTATGACTCCTAACCTAGTTTTTGGGCCTCAGGTTTACACAGAGAAAGAGATGTCAGAACATCAAGAGCTAGAAGATTAGTATAACATGTCTAGGTATAAAAGGTGCAAGGAGGAGGAAGGAAGAAGAGTGTTCCCGATAGATGAATAGGAATGAAAAAAGAAAGAACAGGATGTATTCCAGGAGAGAGAAATTGAGGATGAACAGAGGATACAGCGCAAGCAGAAAGAGAAGAGGCTACAGAAATGAGCAAAAAGCAGATCCTAAAGGGTCTTATAAGCCATGTTAAGATGTTTGTATTTCATCCTAATGACAATGGGGAGTTCCCAGGAGATTTAACATAAGAGGGTGACTCAATTATATTTGTGTTTCTGGTACATCACTTTTTCTGCTTTGTGGAAAGTAAACTGTGATTGGCAGAGCCAAGAGGAGGATGAGAACTGAGGCAGAAAAACTAATTAGGAGTCTGTTAAGTTGGTCCAGATAAAGATGTTGGTTCGTGGCATGGACAAGGGTTGTGCAGGTGGCAAAGAGAAAATTTATTTTGAATAAAGAGATGTTACCCCCAAAACTGGGTTTACCTTTTCATGGGTATCGAGCCAAAAGACGAAATGAAGTCAAAGATCAGAAGAAAGAATTATTACTTGCAGCATGTAAGGAGAACACTGGGAATCCTTCCCAAAATAGTGTCTCTCTGAACAGCAAAATCGGGGAATTTTTAAGCTAAGGGAACATGCCTATTCATGGAGGGACTTGAGCAGAGAAGAATTCAGCATAGAATTGGGGCAAAGGTTGAGAGAGTCCAAGTTTTAGTTGATTAAAATCACAAGAGTCAATGTCATTATTCCATCCTCCACCAGGGGAGGGGCCTTTGAGTTCCTGCAGAACTCAAAGACATGTATCAGATAGTTATGTATATCACTTGAGGAGGAGCTAGGACTGTTTTATCACTAAACTATTGTTTCTTGATTGCTTTTCCATTGTTCCTGCATTTCCTTACTTCCCTTAAGATCATTAATTACTGATACCTCTTCAAGGGCAAGCATTATGACCAGGCTTAGATTGCAGAATGGCTTAGGCCAAAAATGGCTTCTTTTACGTCAAGAAAGCCATGCCTGGTTCTCTTTCTCTAGGGACCCCCTACCCTATTTGCTTACAGAGAGACAGAATGTCATGATTCAGTGAGAGATGAGGAAGAAAGAGAAATCAAAGATGAGTTCTGTATTTCTTTTTTTAGCAAACAGATAGAGAGTGGAGCCATTCATAGAGATGGAGAATGCATACAAAGAAGCTAGATTGAGGAGAAGGTGGTAGAGGTAGATCTCAGCTCAGATCCTACTTTAGAGGGCAGTCTTCCTTAATTCTCCCAGACCACGATACGCCCAGGAAGTGTTATTCCTTCTCACAGCACATGAGCTTTCTTCCACAGTCATTACAACAGTTGAAATTTTATATTAATTTGTGGGATCACCTTATTATTTGATTGTCAGGCTCTATCACTGGATTGCCAGATCCATGATGGCAGAGGCTTTTGATTTCACTCACCATGGAATCCCCATACCTAGCACATTGTCTAATTTTGCCCTGACATGGTGAGTTCGAGAGCAGTGTGATAGCAGTGCCTTCCTTCCTTTCTCTGAGCACCATTTCAGGACATGCAGATACAAAATGATTTTCAGCCTTTCATTCTAAGTTCCCAATCTAACCTTTTAAAGGGAAGGAAAAATAATTTTCTCCCTACCCTTCTAGGTTCTTGGCTGAGACCCCCCCTGTAATAGAGGACAGATTAACAGGAGAAAAACAAGTTTAATAATGTGTATACTCCTGTATACATGGGTGATATCCAAGAGAACTAAGTATCTCTCTGAAACGGCCCAAGTCACCACCTTAAATACCATATCCAGTTAAAGACAAAAGAAAACATTGGGTGGGAGGGGAGTCAATTATGGGAGGTGACCAAGAAGTCACAGTAAACACGGGTAAGGTTGTTATGCAGATTTAGGTCATTTTCTTCTCTACTGATCTAGAGTCATCCATATTCTCCTGGTACAGAGAGGGAAACACCCTTACAGATGGAGATTTCCCTTAGAAATGTAAATGTCTCTCACTAAAGGGTAAATTCTACTCCATTTTCAAAGCTTCTCCTTTGGCTGTTTCTTAAAATTAATCAGTCTAAAATAATCCTTATGCCAAAGAGCCATATTTGGGGGTGGCAAACCCTGTTCCCCCTCACTTTAGTCCCAGTGCCCTCACTGCCCTATGAGCATAAATCTCAAGAAAGGAAAGAATCTTTATGAGTCATTTATACATGTGAAATTAACTCCTTGGGTTGCATTTTTGTTTGCAGTTTAACACTTTATTCTCATTACATTTATGAAGACTTCACCCCTCTTGAAAAGTAGGGAAAGAATAGTCTTTTGGAAAAGAGGCTTTCCCATATTAGACCTTATATTCTGCTTCCTTGTAGTGTAAGTTCTACACCCCTTTTTTGACTGTGAATGTAGAGAGATCTGTCCCCAAACCATTTCTCTCTCTCTCACTCATACACACACACACACACACACACACACACACACACACACACACACACACACACACACACACACACCTCTCTCTCTCTCTCTCTCTCCCTCTCTCTCCCTCTCTCTCTCTCTCTCTCTCTCTCTCTCTCTCTCATATAACTTACCCTGCTATTGTCAACCAAGACCTGAGTGGGGACAACACATTGCAAGTCAATGTTGCCTGGAGAAAAAAATCATATAATATAAAAGTGTGGGTTCCAAAGTCAGTTGAACTTTGTTTTAAATGTCAGCTTCACTAATTCTATTTGTAAGGTTTGGTCCATATTGCTGAAAGAACAGTTGATAACTATTTATTAGATGAATGATGGAATGAACTCATTTTTCTGAGCCTTGGGTTTCTTATTTGTCAAAAGGAAAAACAATAGTACTTACCCCATAGAACTGTTGGGAAGATTAAATTAGGTCATTGAGAGAAAGCACCTACCACATAGTAGGCACTTGATAAATGACTTTATTTTTCTGCCCTCCAATTGTGTTCTCCCCTAGGAAAGTGTTACCAAACTAATCTCGGGTCTGCTTGCCCACCGTGCAGCAAAGCCAGTTTACTGACACTGGGTTGTGGTGAAGGAAAGTACAGTGTTTATTGCAGGTCATCAAGTAAGGAGGATGGAAAGCTCATGCTCAAAAGACTGGAACTCCCTGACAGCTTTCAGGGAAGGGTTTTTAAAGGCAGTTTGTGGTCTTTCTTCTAATTGGTTGGTGGTGAGGTAATGGGGGGATGTTTCAGGAATCTTAATATTCAACCTTCTGGTTCTAACCAGTCTGGAGTCTATGTGGTTGTGGTCGGCATATAGTCACCATCCTCCACCTGGGTTGAGCATCTTTAATGTCTGCAGAACAACTCAAAGATATGTATCAGATTGTTAGGTATATCTCTTGAGGAGGAACTAGGATTCTGTTTTATCCTGAACTATTTGCTTTTCCTTTGTTTCTTCATTCCCTCACTTCCCGAATTAGTTAGTTCTTCAGTTAGCTCTTTGGAACTCAGCAGAGGGCCTAGGAGACTAGATCCTTTTTCTACAAACAAGAAAGTGGTGACACAGAGGGGCTTTTGTACCCTGAAGGGCCCCACAGGGTCCTGCTTGGTTTCAATCCCCCCTTTTCTTTCATACTCCTCAATCCTGAGGGGGGCAGGGTGTGGGACAAGAAAGAGAATGAAGATTTAGATAGAGAGGTTAATCTTAACTGGGCAGGGGAACTCAATTTTAGGGGAACTCATTTTCAGTGTTCTTCCAACATCAATATAAAGTCTCAAAGTACAAAACTTCTGATGATGTGTAGTTCCTATGGATGCTGTAAACATTCTCTGCTAAGTTCAGCACAGAAACTGTGGCCAGAATCTCTTGTTCAGTGAAGTAATTAATATAGCCATCCCTTCAAATGTTGCCATAGTAGTTAACATGATGATGAAACAAAAATGCAATGAGAGTAATTCATAATACATAACTCTTCCCAGAAAAACAAAAGGAGTACTTTTAGGATAACTGAATCATTTTGGTGATGTCTCAGTGCAACCTGTTACTCACTTGAATGATTCAGACAAAAGACTGTAATGAATAGAAGATTAGACTGTTTGCATTTGCAACCAAATGTACCAAATACATGCCTAATGTGTTAATTAACATATTCTCCAAATGCAAAAGAAAAACATTCCATTTGAGAAGATAGGTAAGAATCTGAATGTAATGCAGACTCATCCTGGCATTCAAAAAAAAAAAAACCTTTGGAAAGATGAGTTAAGTAACCACAACATTCAAAAAAGAAAATTCTAAATTGCTAAATCATAAACAAGATCATTTCTGGTAAATAATGAAATGGATAAAGAAAGAGCAGCCATTTTATAGGTATTCTGGTATATTAAATGCTTATCTTCAAGATTTGAAGAGCTAAGTAGAAAACATCCCTTTGAAATTCTTTTTAAAAAAACTGGAAGACAGTTTAAAATGTTAATACCAGAACATTTATATAACAATATACAAAATATTATCTAGATAAATGATAAATATAAAAATATAACCCTAAAGTCTCACATTGCTCCTTCAGCCCCTATGTCTCCCAAGGTGCGAAAACTGATCCATCTATGCCTCCCTGCTCCCCAAGGTCTTTCCTCAATATCATCTTTACTTTCAAAGATCTCCAGGTCTATGAACTGACTCAAGTCAGAGAAATGAAAAAGGGACTTGTGACTCTCATGGAGCCTCCAATCAGATCTCTGTGCACTAGCTTTGAAGTTTGTTGCGTTTGTGCTCTTGTCAATACAAACCAAGTAACACCTTAGTGGACTCCACATCTATTTTAGACCTAGCTAGTCACTGACCAACTGAATATTATTTAAGAGCCCTGTATGTCAGACCATTCTGATATATGCCATGTGGCATGTCCACGGCCACGCCCCTTGCTATTTCCTGATATTACTTCGTTTTTTCACCACCTCAGAATTCTCCCATCCACGTTGAAATCAAAGGCTCATCTCATCTCTAGTGCCTCTGACCAAACATTCCTTTCATCTTCAAACACACTGACAGTCCCCTTGCCATTTCATTGGCGAAATGACTAGTTTCTGGGCCTATTGGTAACTTAATTGGGGAATGTATATGCTTGGTCAGATTGCACAAGACGAGGCTATTCCAGACCATCTATTTCAATCATTGGATTCCGTTCTCTACTTCAGTCCATTTCACATTAATATTATGTGAACACCATATTTAGTTCAGGATTTCATTAACTGAGTAAATAATTAGGACTATTCTCAGCTGCTTGACTAATATACTTAATGCAGAAACTCTGGGACTCATCAATAAATTCACATTGATCCATCCTTGACCAATCCCTCTTCGAATCCATTTCCACAGGTATTCGGGAATATAACAGATATAAATTAATGGAGTACGAGGATGTTTGTAATCCTTCTCTTCTTTTTCTTCCCTGATTTGTCCTTGGAGACAAAGAGGGGGAAAGAGTGAAATATGAGAAGAGTTGGCTCCCTTGGGAAGGTAATTCCCTTAGGTGAAGGAAGACAGTGTCTTCAAGCCAGGGAGGATGGCCTCATTGACAGGGAGGAGGCTGGCAGAGGATGTAGGTGAGGATTCGGAGTACTTCAAGTTTTTACAAACCTCCTGTATATTCTCAGGAGTACCACCAGCCCAGAACAATGGGAGTGAATTCAACAGACGTAATTTTCTGAGCCACTTTGCATCAATAGATACAACATTCTTTTAGCTTGGTCATAAACAGTCTCTGTTTCATTTAGTGTCTTTACATGGGAATTTTGGAGACTGTTACTCTCTTTCAGTGAACTTTCCAGGAAAGTGACAGACCAACATCTCACTCGGTAGTCCTTGACTTCTATCTACGTTCCTTTCAGTTTTCTGTGGACCTGGCAACTTGACCCCAGAAAGACTTATCTTCATTGGGCATTTCATTCCTGGTAAACAGCAATGAGAATTTAACTGGCTGATGGCATTACATTCTGGGGTCTTTCAGATTCCCATGCTCATGGGATTCTCCCTGACATCAGGACCACATAGTCCATACATCCAATTTCAGGATTTTCCTCCGTCATTTCTCTGAGGATGTGTTTTCTGTTACCTACTGGCTGGTACTAGTTTTGGTATCGATCAGCGTTCTGGATTATAAGCAGCAGAAACTGACCTGACCAACTAAAGCAGAAAATACATTTATCAGAAAGAATCTATCAGGAGGTTGGAGAACCACTCTTGGAGAGTGGGCTGGAGCTGAAGGAGGTTACCTTACACCCAGAAACAGTCTGGTTATGATGTTGCCACGGGCACTGTCAATACTGTTCATTCGCTGCTGCTGTGCCTTAATCGTCAACACTGACACTGGAAATTCTCTATAGTCTCTGTAACAAATGTTATCATGACAGGCCCTCTAGTTTTGCACCACTTCTTCAGTTTCAAAGTGCTAGATGTGACAATCCAAATGGTTAAGGCTTCCATTAAGACTTTCATATTGAGGGACACTGCCAAAGAGAGAATGTTCTCTGCTGTTGTATATACATCCCTTACCAACCTCCTATTTCTCACCAAATAAAAACAGCTTTCATCGTAAGGTATCTGCAGACTTTGTGGTTCCTCCACTGTCATCTAGACAATATTTATGCTCAAAACATGAAAATGTTTTTTAAATTAATTTTTAGTGGAGTATAGTTGATTTACAACGTTGTGTTACTTTCTGCTGTACAGCAGAGTGAATCAGTTACATACATATATCCACTCTTTTTTAGATTCTATTCCCATATAGGTCATTACAGAGTATTGAGTTCTCTGTGCTCTGCAGTAGGTTCTTATTAGTTATCTATTTCATCTATTGTAGAGGGTATATGTCAATCCCAATCTCCCAATTTATCCTTACCCCTGCCCTTTTCCCCTTCGAAAACATGAAAATGTTTGAAGGACCTTTTGCTTTATGCTCCCAGATGATACTGAAAGTAATGGAAATAACAAAATACCAATTGGGCACGTAGTGCATGGGGAGAGAGCAGCAAAAACTTGGCTCAGCTCCTAAAAGTTATTTCATAAACTCCTTGAGGATAAAAGATGCTTTGTGTCAATATCCTTATTACCTTGTGCTTAAAACATATGGGCACTCAATGTACATTTGTTGAATGAGTGAGTGTTAGATATATCTAAGGCTGTTATCTTTTGAAAATAAGGATTGGGATTTGTATCCTATTCTGGATTTCCTAGGCCACTGCTGTGGAACCTAAATCTTTAGATTACCTGCATTAGAATCATGTGGGGTACAAGTTAAAATGCAGATTCCTGGGGTGCACCCCAGACCTAAACTAAATCAGAATAATTATGAATGAGTCTCAAGAATCTACATTTTAAGCAAGCACTTGAAATTATTCCCATGCACACTAAATTTGAAAGCTAATGCTCTTTGCGGTTTATTACTAGGGGCTGGAGTTGAAGGATTCTAGTTAGCGAATATTAGAGTATTGGGAATAAAACTCTAAAGCCTCATTTATAAAGCCTTAATATTTATTTTAATGACTGATATGTGACTCTTAGAAGATAGTTTTTCCCATTGTGGAATTAGTGTTACATGGGGAGAAAGCTTATAAGTGAGAAAGTAAAAGCCTGATTTTATCTTTTAAATTAGGATGTTATTCTCATTTCTCTTGTTTCTCTTGGCTGTAAGCTGAAGTGAAAAACAGAGAAAGCAAATGAGAAGATAAATAAAGCTACTTCGGCCACCTCTCAGATAACCATGCTAATAACCTCTCCCCAGTTCAGAGTAGGGAGGGAGAGGATGGGCGGCCTACAGTGAAAACATTCCAGAAGTATTCTTTGACGGGTCCAAATCTACATGGACAGTCATTGTTATAGGATTTTCAGAAACCTGGATTGATGAGAGTTGTGCGAAAACAAAGCTTTTTTCTACCTTCTAGAATGGCAATGCTTCTACATGGGTATTTTACGTATATTCTTGGTTTCTCAACAGAAATTTTAAAAAAGACTAATCTCATGCTTATATTATATCGTTTCTCCAGCTACAGAACATTCTTGGAAGCATCAGCTCATTTGAGCTTCACATCTCTGGTCAGAAGGGCATGCCCATTTAACAGAGTTGGAAAATAAAGATAAATGTGAAGAAATTTTTTTCTTCAAATTCCCACAACTAAATGGGGCTGCAAAACACAGAATTTTATTTTATAAGTATATATGTATTTTAAGAAATATGGACAGACACTAAAAGAAAGTGAAATCTGCTACTACTGCCATCAACTTTCTTTAACATCTTTATTGGACTATAATTGCTTTACATTGTTGTGTTAGTTGCTGCTGTATAACAAAGTGAATCAGCTATAGGTATACATATATCCCCATATCCCCTCTCTCTTGCATCTCCCTCCCCATCCCAACCTTCTATGTGGTCACAAAGCACTGAGGTGGTCTCCCTGTGCTATGCATCTGCTTCCCACTAGCTATCTATTTTACATTTGGTAGTGTATATATGTCCATGCCACTCTCTCACTTTGTCGCAGCTTACCCTTCCTCTTCCCTGTGTCCTCAAATCCATTCTATATGTCTGCGTCTTTACTCCTGTCCTGCCCCTAGGTTCATCAGAACCATTTTTGTTTAAGATTCCATATATGTGTGTTAGCATACGGTATTCGTTTTTCTCTTTCTGACTTACTTCACTCTGTATGACAGACTCTAGGCACATCCACCTCACTACAAATAACTCAATTTCATTTCTTTTTATGGCTGAGTAATATTCTATTTTATATATGTGCCACATCTTCTTTATCCATTCATCTGTCGATGGACACTTAGGTTGCTTCCATGTCCTGACTATTGTAAATAGTGCTACAATGAACACTGTGGTCCATGTCTTTTTTTGAATTATGGTTTCTCAGGGTATATGCCCAGTAGTGGGATTGCTGGGTCATATGGTAGTTGTATTTTTAATTTTTTAAGGAACATCCATACTGTTCTCCATAGTGGCTGTATCAATTTACACTCCCACCAACAGTGCAAGAGGGTTCCCTTTTCTCCACACTCTCTCTCTCTCCAGCATTTATTGTTTGTAGATTTTTTGATGATGGCCTTCTGACTGGTGTGAGGTGATACCTCATTGCAGTTTTGGTTTGCATTTCTCTAGTGATTAGTGATGTTGAACATCCTGTCATGTGTTTGTTGGCAATCTGTATGTCTTCTTTGGAGAAATGTCTGTTTAGGTCTTCTGCCCATTTTTGGATTGGGTTGTTTGCTTTTTTGGATATTGAACTGCTTCATGAGCTGCTTGTATATTTTGGAGATTAATCCTTTGTCAGTTGCTTCCCTGGCAAATATTTTCTCCCATTCTGAGGGTTATCTTTTTGTCTTGTTTATAGTTTCCTTTGTGCAAAAGCTTTTCAGTTTTATTAGGTCCCATTTGTTTATTTTTGTTTTTATTTCCATTTCTCTAGGAGGTGGGTCAAAAAGGATGTTGCTGTGATTTAAGTCAGTGTTCTGCTTATGTTTTCCTCTAAGAGTTTTATAGTGTCTGGCCTTATATTTAGGTTTTTAATCCATTTTGAGTTTATTTTTGTGTATGGTGTTAGGAAGTGTTCTTTATTTTATTTTTGGCTGCATTGAGTCTTTGTTGCTGCATGCAGACTTTTCTCTAGTTGCAGCAAGCAAGGGCTGTAGGTGCTTGGGCCTCAGTACTTGTGGCACATGGGCTCAGTAGTTGTGGCTCGTGGGCTCCAGAGCACAGGCTCAGTAGTGGTGGCACACGGGCTCAGTTTCTCCATGGCATGTGGGATCTTCCCAGACCAGGGCTCGAAGCTGTGTCCCCCCCATTGGCAGGCAGATTCTTAACCACTGTGCCACCAGGGAAGCCCTAGGGAGTGTTCTACTTTCATTATTTTACATGTAGCTGTCGAGTTTTCCCAGCACAACTTACTGAAGAGGCTGTCTTTTCTCCACTGTATATTCTTGCCTCCTTTATCAAAGATAAGGTGACCATTTGTGTGTGGGTTTATCTCTGCGCTTTCTATCCTGTTCCATTGATCTATATTTCTGTTTTTATGCCAGTACCATACTATCTTGATTACTTAAGTCCATCTTGTTGATTACTGTATCTGGAGGTAGCCTGATTCCTCCAGCTGCATTTTTCTTTCTCAAGATTGCTTTGGCTATTTGGTGTCTTTTGTGTTTCCATACAAATTGTGAAATGTTTTGTTCTAGTTCAGTGAAAAATGCCGTTGGTAGCTTGATAGGGATTGCATTGAATCTGTAGATTGCTTTGGGTAGTATAGTCATTTTCACAATGTTGATTCTTCCAATTCAAGAACATGGTATATCTCTCCATCTGTTTGTATCATCTTTAATTTCTTTCATCAGTGTCTTATAGTTTTCTGCGTACAGGTCTTTTGTCTCCCTGGGTAGGTTTATTCCTAGGTATTTTATTCTTTTTGTGGCAGTGGTAAATGGGAGTGTTTCCTTAATTTCTCTTTCAGAGTTTTCATCATTAGTGTATAGGAATGCAAGAGATTTCTGTGCATTAATTTTGTATCCTGCTACTTTACCAAATTCTTTGATTAGCTCTAGTAGTTTTCTGGTGGCATCTTTAGGATTCTCTATATATAGGATCATGTCATCTGCAAACAGTGACAGCTTTATTTCTTCTTTTCTGATTTGGATTCCTTTTATTTCTTTTTCTTCTTGGATTGCTGTGGCTAAAACTTCCAAAATTGTGTTGAATAATAGTGGTGAGAGTGGGCAACCTTGTCTTGTTCCTGATCTTAGAGGAAATGGTTTCAGTTTTTCACCATTGAGAAGGATGTTGGCTGTGGGTTTGTCATATATGGCCTTTATTATGTTGAGGTAAGTTCCCTCTATGCCTACTTTCTGGAGGGATTTTATCATAAATGGGTGTTAAATTTTGTCAAAAGCTTTTTCAGCATCTATTGAGATTATCATGGGGTTTTATCCTTCAGTTTGTTAATATAGTATATCACATTGATTGATTTGTGTATATTGAAGAATCCTTGCATCCCTGGGATAAATCCCACTTGATCATGGTGTATGATCCTTTTAATGTGCTGTTGGATTCTGTTTGCTAGTATTTTGTTGAGGATTTTTGCATGTATGTTCATCAGTGATATTGGCCTGTAGTTTTCTTTCTTTGTGACATCCTTGTATGGTTTTGTTATCAGGGTGATCGTGGCCTCGTAGAATGATTTTGGGAGTGTTCCTCCCTGTGCTATATTTTGGAAGAGTTTGAGAAGGATAGGTGTTAGCTCTTCTCTAAATGTTTGATAGAATTTGCCTGTGAAACCATCTGGTCCTGGGCTTTTGATTGTTGGAATATTTTTAATCATAGTTTCAATTTCAGTGTTTGTCTGTTTATATTTTCTATTTCATCCTGGTTCAGTCCCGGAAGGTTGTGCTTTTCTAAGAGTTTGTCCATTTCTTCCAGGTTTTCATTTTTTTGGCATATAGTTGCTTGTAATCTCTCATCATCCTTTGTATTTCTGCAGTGTCAGTTGTTACTTCTCGTTTTTCATTTCTAATTCTGTTGATTTAAGTCTTCTCCCTTTCTTTCTTGATGAGTCTGACTAATGGTTTATCAATTTTGTTTATCTTCTCAAAGAACCATCTTTTAGTTTTATTAACCTTTGCTATCATTTCCTTCATTTCTTTTTCATTTATTTCTGACCTGATAGTTATGATTTCTTTCCTTCTGCTATCTTTGGGGTATTTTTATTCTTTTTTCTCTAATTGCTTTAGGTTTAAGGTTAGGTTGTTTATTTGAGATTTTTCTTTTTTCTTGAGGTAGGATTGTATTGCTATAAACTTTCCTCTTAGAACTGCTTTTGCTGCATCCCATATGTTTTGGGCTGTCGTATTTTCATTGTCATTTGTTGCTAGGTTTTTTTTAATTTCCTCTTTGATTTCTTCAGTGATCTCTTGGTGATTTAGGAGTGTATTGTTTAGCCTCCATGTGTTTTTGTTTTTTAGGTCTTTTTTCCTGTAGTTGATATCTGGTCTTAGCATTGTGCTTGGAGAAGATACTTGACATGATTTCAATTTTCTTAAATTTACCAAAGCTTGATTTGTGACCCAAGGTATGATCTGTCCTGGAGAATGTTCCATGAACACTTGAGAAGAAACTATATTCTGTTGTTTTTGTGTAGAATGTCCTATAGATATCAATTAAGTCCATCTTGTTTAATGTATCATTTAGAGGTTTGTGTTTCCTTATTTATTTTCAGTTTTGTTGATATGTCCACTGGTGAAAGTGGGATGTTAAAGTCCCCTACTATGATTGTGTTACTGGTGATTTCCCCTTTTATGGCTGTTAGCATTTGCCTGATGTACTGAGGTGCTCCTATGTTGGGTGCATAAATATTTACAGCTGTTATAACTTCTTTTTGGTTTGATCCCTTGATCATTATGTAGTGTCCTTCTTTGTCTCTTGTAATAGTCTTTATTTTAAAGTCTATTTTGTCTGATATGAGAATTGCTACTCCAGCTTTCTTTTGATTTCCATTTGCATGGAATATCTTTTTCCATCCCCTAACTTTCAGTCTGTATGTGAAGTGGGTCTCTCGTAGACAGCATATATACGGGTCTTATTTTTGTATCCATTCAGCCAGTCTGTGTCTTTAGGTTTGAGCATTTAATCCATTTACATTTAAGGTAATTATCAATATGTATGTTCCTATTACCATTTTCTTAATTGTTTTGGGTTTGTTGTTGTAGGTTTTCTCTTACTCTTGTGTTCCTGCCTAGAGAAGTTCCTTTATCATTTATTGTATAGCTGGTTTGGTGGTGCTGAATTCTCTTATCTTTTGCTTGTTTGTAAAGGTTTTAATTTCTCCATCAAATCTGAATGAAATCCTTGCTGGACACAGTAATCTTGGTTGTAGGTTTTTCCCTTTCATCACTTTAAATATGTCCTGCCACTCCCTTGTGGCTTGCAGAGTTTCTGCTGAAAGATCAGCTGTTAACCTTATGGGGATTCCCTTGTATGATATTTGTTGCTTTTCCCTTGCTGCGTTTAATATTTTTTCTTTCTTTTTTTTTTTTAACATCTTTATTGGGGTATAATTGCTTTACAATGGTGTGTTAGTTTCTGCTTTATAACAAAGTGAATCAGTTATACATATACATATGTTGCCATATCTCTTCCCTCTTGCGTCTCCCTCCCTCCCACCCTCCCTATCCCACCCCTCCAGGCTGTCACAAAGCACCGAGCCAATATCCCTGTGCCATGCGGCTGCTTCCCACTAGCTATCTACCTCACTACGTTTGTTAGTGTGTATATGTCCATGACTCTCTCTCGCCCCGTCACAGCTCACCCTTCCCCCTCCCCATATCCTCAAGTCTGTTCTCCAGTAGGTCTGTGTCTTTATTCCTGCCTTACCCCTAGGTTCTTCATGACATTTTTTTTCTTAAATTCCATATATATGTGTTAGCATACGGTATTTGTCTTTTTCTTTCTGACTTACTTCACTGTGTATGACAGACTCTAGGTCTATCCACCTCATTACAAATAGCTCAATTTCGTTTCTTTTTATGGCTGAGTAATATTCCATTGTATATATGTGCCACATCTTCTTTATCCATTCATCCGATGATGGGCACGTAGGTTGTTTCCATCTCCGGGCTATTGTAAATAGAGCTGCAATGAACATTTTGGTACATGACTCTTTTTGAATTTCGGTTTTCTCAGGGTATATGCCCAGTAGTGGGATTGCTGGGTCATATGGTAGTTCTATTTGTAGTTTTTTAAGGAACCTCCATACTGTTCTCCATAGTGGCTGAACCAATTCACATTCCCACCAGCAGTGCAAGAGGGTTCCCTTTTCTCCACACCCTCTCCAGCATTTATTGTTTCTAGATTTTTTGATGATGGCCATTCTGACTGGTGTGAGATGATATCTCATTGTAGTTTTGATTTGCATTTCTCTAATGATTAATGATGTTGAGCATTCTTTCATGTGTTTGTTGGCAGTCTGTATATCTTCTTTGGAGAAATGTCAATTTAGGTCTTCTGCCCATTTTTGGATTGGGTTGTTTGTTTTTTTGTTATTGAGCTGCATGAGCTGCTTGTAAATTTTGGAGATTAATCCTTTGTCGGTTGCTTCATTTGCAAATATTTTCTCCCATTCTGAGGGTTGTCTTTTGGTCTTGTTTATGGTTTCCTTTGCTGTGCAAAAACTTTGAAGTTTCATTTGGTCCCATTTGTTTATTTTTGTTTTTATTTCCATTACTCTAGGAGGTGGGTCAGAAAGAATCTTGCTGTGATTTATGTCATAGAGTGTTCTGCCTATGTTTTCCTCTAAGAGTTTGATAGTTTCTGGCCTTACATTTAGGTCTTTAATCCATTTTGAGCTTATTTTTGTGTATGGTGTTAGGGAGTGATCTAATCTCATACTTTTACATGTACCTGTCCAGTTTTCCCAGCACCACTTATTGAAGAGGCTGTCCTTTCTCCACTGTACATTCCTGCCACCTTTATCAAAGGTAAGGTGTCCATATGTGCATGGGTTTATCTCTGGGCTTTCTATCCTGTTCCATTGATCTATCTTTCTGTTTTTGTGCCAGTACCATACCGTCTTGATAACTGTAGCTTTGTAGTATAGTCTGAAGTCAGGGAGCCTGATTCCTCCAGTTCCTTTTTTTGTTCTCAAGATTGCTTTGGCTATTCGGGGTCTTTTGTGTTTCCATACAAATTGTGAAATTTTTTGTTCTAGTTCTGTGAAAAATGCCAATGGTAGTTTGATAGGGATTGCATTGAATCTATAGATTGCTTTGGGTAGTAGAGTCATTTTCACAATGTTGATTCTTCCAATCCAAGAACATGGTATATCTCTCCATCTATTTGTATCATCTTTAATTTCTTTCATCAGTGTCTTATAATTTTCTGCATACAGGTCTTTTGTCTCCTTAGGTAGGTTTATTCCTAGATATTTTATTCTTTTTGCTGCAATGGTAAATGGGAGTGTTTTCTTGATTTCACTTTCAGATTTTTCATCATTAGTATATAGGAATGCCAGAGATTTCTGTGCATTAATTTTGTATCCTGCCACTTTACCAAATTCATTGATTAGCTCTAGTAGTTTTTTGGTAGCATCTTTAGGATTCTCTATGTAGAGGATCATGTCATCTGCAAACAGTGACAGCTTTACTTCTTCTTTTCCGATTTGGATTCCTTTTATTTCCTTCTCTTCTCTGATTGCTGTGGCTAAAACTTCCAACACTATGTTGAATAAGAGTGGTGAGAGTGGGCACCCTTGTCTTGTTCCTGATCTTAGTGGAAATGCTTTCAGGTTTTCACCATTGAGGATGATGTTTGCTGTGGGCTTGTCGTATATGGCCTTTATTATGTTGAGGAAAGTTCCCTCTATGCCTACTTTCTGCAGGGTTTTTATCATAAATGGGTGTTGAATTTTGTCAAAAGCTTTCTCTGCATCTATTGAGATGATCATATGGTTTTTCTCCTTCAATTTGTTAATATGGTTTATCACATTGATAGATTTGCGTATATTGAAGAATCCTTGCATTCCTGGAATAAACCCCACTTGATCATGGTGTATGATCCTTTTAATGTGCTGTTGGATTCTGTTTGCTAGTATTTTGTTGAGGTTTTTTGCATCTATGTTCATCAGTGATATTGGTCTGTAGTTTTCTTTCTTTGTGACATCCTTGCCTGGTTTTGGTATCAAGGTGATGGTGGCCTCATAGAAGGAGTTTGGGAGTGTTCCTCCCTCTGCTATATTTTGGAAGAGTTTGAGAAAGATAGGTGTTAGCTCTTCTCTAAATGTTTGATAGAATTCGCCTGTGAAGCCATCTGGTCCTGGGCTTTTCTTTGTTGGAAGATTTTTAATCACAGTTTCAATTTCAGTGCTTGTGATTGGTCTGTTCATATTTTCTATTTCTTCCTGATTCAGTCTTGGTAGGTTGTGCATTTCTAAGAATTTGTCCATTTCTTCCAGATTGTCCATTTTATTGGCATAGAGTTGCTTGTAGTAATCTCTCATGATCTTTTGTATTTCTGCAGTGTCAGTTGTTACCTCTCCTTTTTCATTTCTAATTCTATTGATTTGAGTCTTCTCCCTTTTTTTCTTGATGAGTCTGGCTAGTGGTTTATCTATTTTGTTTATCTTCTCAAAGAACCATCTTTTAGTTTTATTGATCTTTGCTATTGTTTCCTTCATTTCTTTTTCATTTATTTCTGATCTGATTTTTATGATTTCTTTCCTTCTGCTAGCTTTGGGGTTTTTTTGTTCTTCTTTCTCCAATTGCTTAAGGTGCAAGGTTAGGTTGTTTATTCTAGATGTTTCCTGCTTCTTAAGGTGGGCTTGTATTGCTATAAACTTCCCCCTTAGAACTGCTTTTGCTGCATCCCACAGGTTTTGGGTCGTTGTGTCTCCATTGTCATTTGTTTCTAGGTATTTTTTGATTTCCTCTTTGATTTCTTCAGTGATCACTTCATTATTAAGTAGTGTATTGTTTAGCCTCCATGTGTTTGTATGTTTTACAGATCTTTTCCTGTAATTGATATCTAGTCTCATGGCGTTGTGGTCAGAAAAGATACTTGATACAATTTCAATTTTCTTAAATTTACCAAGGCTTGTTTTGTGACCCAAGATATGATCTATCCTGGAGAATGTTCCATGAGCACTTGAGAAAAATGTGTATTCTGTTGTTTTTGGATGGAGTGTCCTATAAATATCAATTAAGTCCATCTTGTTTAATGTATCATTTAAAGCTTGTGTTTCCTTATTTATTTTCATTTTTGATTATCTGTCCATGGGTGAAAGTGGGGTGTTAAAGTCCCCTACTATGAATGTGTTACTGTCGATTTCCCCTTTTATGGCTGTTAGTATTTGCCTTATGTATTGAGGTGCTCCTATGTTGGGTGCATAAATATTTACAATTGTTATATCTTCTTCTTGGATCGATCCCTTGATCATTATGTAGTGTCCTTCTTTGTCTCTTGTAATAGTCTTTATTTTAAAGTCTATTTTGTCTGATATGAGAATTGCTACTCCAGCTTTCTTTTGATTTCCATTTGCATGGAATATCTTTTTCCATCCCCTAACTTTCAGTCTGTATGTGAAGTGGGTCTCTCGTAGACAGCATATATACGGGTCTTATTTTTGTATCCATTCAGCCAGTCTGTGTCTTTAGGTTTGAGCATTTAATCCATTTACATTTAAGGTAATTATCAATATGTATGTTCCTATTACCATTTTCTTAATTGTTTTGGGTTTGTTGTTGTAGGTTTTCTCTTACTCTTGTGTTCCTGCCTAGAGAAGTTCCTTTATCATTTATTGTATAGCTGGTTTGGTGGTGCTGAATTCTCTTATCTTTTGCTTGTTTGTAAAGGTTTTAATTTCTCCATCAAATCTGAATGAAATCCTTGCTGGACACAGTAATCTTGGTTGTAGGTTTTTCCCTTTCATCACTTTAAATATGTCCTGCCACTCCCTTGTGGCTTGCAGAGTTTCTGCTGAAAGATCAGCTGTTAACCTTATGGGGATTCCCTTGTATGATATTTGTTGCTTTTCCCTTGCTGCTTTTAATATTTTTTCTTTATATTTAATTTTTGATAGTTTGATTAATATGTGTTTTGACATGTTTCTCCTTGGATTTATCCTTTTTGGGACTCTCTGTGCTTCCTGGACTTCACTATTTCCTTTCCCATATTAGGGAAGTTTTCAACTATAATCTCTTCATATATTTTCTCAGTCCCTTTCTTTTTCTCTTCTTCTTCTGGGACCCCTATAATTTGAATGTTATTGCATTTAATGTTGTCCCAGAGGTCTCTGAGAGTGTCCTCAATTCTGTTCATTCTTTTTCTCTTTATTCTGCTCTTGGTAGTTATTTCCACTATTTTATCTTCCAGTTCACTTATCCATTCTTCTGCCTCAGTTATTTTGCTATTGATTACTTCTAGAGAATTTTTAATTTCATTTATTGTGTTGTTCATCATTGTTTGTTTGCTTTTAGTTCTTCTACGTCCTTGTTAAAAGTTTTTTGTGTTTTCTCCATTCTATTTCCAAGATGTTGGATCATCTTGACTGTCATTACTCTGAATTCTTTTTCAGGTAGACTGCCTATTTCCTCTTCATTTGTTTGGTCTGGTGGGTGTTCACCTTGCTCCTTCATCTGCTGCATATTTCTCTGTCTTCTCATTTTGCTTAACTTACTGTGTTTGGGGTCTCCTTTTCGCAGGCTGCAGGTTCCTAGTTCCCGTTGTCTTTGGTGTCCTACTCCAGTGGGAAAGGTTGGTTCAGTGGGTGTGTAGGCTTCCTGGTGGAGGGGACTGGTGCCTGTGTTCTGGTGGGTGGGGCTGGATCTTTTCTTTCTGGTGGGGGGACCACATCTGGTGGTGTGTTTTAGGGTGTCTAAACTTACTATGATTTTAGGCAGCCTCTCTGTTAATAGGTAGGGTTGTGTTCCTGTCTTGCTAGTTGTTTGACATAAGGTGTCCAACACTGTAGCTTGCTGGTCATTGAGTGGAGCTGGTTCATAGTGTTGAGACGGAGGTCTCTGGGAGAGCTCTCACTGATTGATATTATGTGGGGCCAGGAGGTCTCTGGTGGTCTAATGTCCTGAACTTGGCTCTCCCACCTCAGAGGCTCAGGCCTGACACCTGGCCAGAGCACAAAGACCCTGTCAGCCACACGGCCAGGTACTTGGGGAGTTTCTTGTCTTTTGGGAAGTCTGAGGTCTTCTGCCACTGTTCAGTAGGTGTTCTGTAGCAGTTGTTCCACATTTGGATGCATTTTTGATGTATTTGTATGGAGGAAGGTGATTTCCACGTGTTTCTCCTCCACCATCTTGAAGGTCCTCCCAGGGCAACTTGTTTCAGGGGCAACACAGTATGTAAAGCCAGATTATATAGGTGTTCAAGCCCCAATTTGTAATTGGGTTATGTTCCTCATACTCAGTTAAGTGTCACATACCCTCTCCGCAGCTGAAGTGTTCTGAAAAATATTCAGAGAGAAGGGGCTGAGGATCTGCCATCAATTTTAAACCTTAGTACGTGTAATTAAGAAGAGAGTGTTTTCCTCCACCTATCTTATTTGACAACTAGAGATAAGTATAGTAAACAATTTGGCCAATTTGGTATGCTTTCAGACATTTCTCCAGACTCATACAGACATATCTATATGGGTATGTTCACACATTCACTCTCTCATACATATACATGCAAAACATAAACACATACTTATATTTTTTAAGAATGCAGATGGGATTATGCTTTGTTTTTCTCTAACTTTTGTTTTTCCCCCAGTATGTTTTCACTGCACTCTGAAACTTCTAGGAAAGAGCAAGATGGGTTGCTTAGCTTTTCTCTTTTAATTTTTCTGCCACATAGTGGCTTTGGGATCCCTTTCCTTCTCAAATCACCTTTTTGCACCATGAGGTTGCTGCAGATGACATGCTTGGTATGAATAGTGCTGCCACTGTGTTATCAGCAGCTTCTGAACAACATTGCTTGGTTCCCTGGCCCTTTGGCTCCTCTGCCATAGTCTAGTTGGTCCTCCCCTCTGTCCGTCATGTCCAACGACACAGCACTCTCTCCATGACGCTGTGTCTTCCCCAGCTAACCATGGCAACTGCTGCTCTGCTGTCCCTTAGTTTTCAGAATGCCTGCCTGTTCTTATGGACACCTGTCTTCAGAAGGGGCATGGAAGCCTACTTGTCAACCTGGCTGGCCAAGCCACCATCAGTGAGGGACCTGGCTGTTCTCCTCTCCAGCCCATAGCCTATGCTTTGCTCTATTTCTTCTTAGGCTTAATCATGAGCTCCTGTTGTAGAATATTGAGAGCTGTTCTGTAATTTCATCATCCAGTATTTTAAAAAGCTCAGGATTCTAGCCAGCCAGCCAAAGACCAAATACCTTTGGCTACAGTTAAATATCCAGATAGAACATTGGCTAAAAAGGCACTGCAGCACTGAGGATTTGGTTCCTGGTGTGGTTGGTGTGGTGAAGTGAGGGGTGTTCATGTTTATGGAGCAGGACCACACTTATTTGCATTTAGAGGTAGAATGAATATTGCTGATAAATTTCTAGAAAAATAAAGTCCTTAAAAAGCATCTCAAGGTGCCCCTGAGAGGGAGCTGTGAAAGAGGAAATGTTCTCCCACACTGGGGAGTCCCCTCGCCAGTGGGGAGGTCAGACAGGATGGAGGGGGAGCCTCAGAACCACAGAGGATAGCACAGCCACCGGTTTTCAGATGTTTTGTGTTTGTATTGAACTATTCTGTTATGCAGCAGACAGAAATGAGGTATTTAGAAACGTAGGGAACACATATGAAGGTGATATACCTTTGTACCATGTGATTCCACACAGCTGAAGTTTGAATGCCTTTTGAAACTAAGAAAAAATAACGTACTATTTGTTTACGCTTTCATAAAAGCATTTTTATGGCATATTCTAAAAGAGATTTGTAGTCACCAGAGATTAAAATTTCTCAAACTGTAAGAGTATTTGGGTTTACCTCTCAGTTCTGCCATATTGGATTAGGATTGGTCAGTTTCTCTCTCTGAACTTCAGTTTCATTATCCAAAAATTAAGCAGTTTAGAGTTTCCCCGAAAAGCTATCAAATTCTAGCCCTTTCAGCTTCTAATACATATGGTGTTTCTATTTTTATCTAGAGATTTTTCAAACTCTCACTTATGTGTGGTTGGGGCTGTAGAATCACAAGACTTCGACTTAGAGGTTGACATGTGCTCTTTGTGAGCCCCCGTGAACACAGTTGCAACCTACACTGGGATTGGCTACAGAAGTCATCTTCAAAGGAGAACGATCACATATGGTCCAAATTACCCTTGAGGATACCTTAGGAAGTGGTTACATCAGAGCCTGACATACGGTCTCTCAGTAAGGCCAACACGGCCCATTTTCCCTGCAGCAATGGAACAGATTGAGTCCCAGATGAAGTGGTTGACTTTTGTTTAAAGCCAATGTTTTATGGAAAATACATATTCTTAAATATGAGAATCACACTCAGAGGAGCTAGCTGGTCATGAATAAAATGTACTTGATAATGAAAGCTCCAAGGAAACAGTCTCACACACAGTCTGGAGTTTGCTATCATTGAGTGCAGTGGCAGGCTCACGATCCTGAAATAATTAAATGACACTTTCCCTCATTTAGTTATTTTTGGCCAGGTGCATGCAGTTTAATTTATCTAAGAAACACGTGTTTGTGACTGCAGTATACTGCTAATATTGGCTTAGTTCAGACCTCATCATCACTTGACTAAATCTTGCAAAAACTCCCTAAACTCTACTCTTGATCTTTCCCTTCTCTCTCCTCTAACTACTGACTTTCCTATGAGTGATTTTCCTAAAATGGAAATCTATTCTGCATGAAATCCCTGCAGTGGCTCTTATGTCTGTTGTAGCTTTTTCTAAAGTGTAATCTGTGGAATAGTCATTAATATACTTCATAACAGATGAAGGATTTCATAGGTTATTTTTTAAGATAAAGTTACAAAAGGGTGGGTAGTCTATCTCTTCATAGAAAATTCAAAACTCATACTACTACATTAAAGGCTGTCAAAAGTCCAGTGTTTCCCATTTATTTCATCGTATTTTTTTTTCAATTTACCTAATAACATTCATTGAACAGAAAAGTAAGACATGTTGGAAGTTTTACAGATAAAATTTAAGTTCCTGAGCATGGTATTACAAGGTACTGCATGAGCTGGCCCTAGCTTCCTTTCAGTACTGCCCTTAGACTTGGGCAAATTTCAGCCCTGATCTAGGCTTGGGCTTCATGAAGCCTACTATGTTTGGAGCAACTTCCTTGAAATTTTCTCAGTCTCCTTCCTGGAAATCCTGGGGCCAGCTGGGTGGAAATACCACCTGCATGAGGCACTTTGAGGTCAGACTGGGACCCATGGGGACCCTTGACTTCATTTATACCCTTCAAGGTGCTCTACAACCTGTGAAGTTGACCAGACACTTACATGAAACTCAGAGACCCGGGCTATGGGGTTTTCCTGGGGCCTGTGGCTGGCCCTTGTTACAGGATCTCTCTTGCTGAGTAGCACAGTACTCCTTTGGAATGATTACATGAAGATGGACCACCAGAAGGATGCTGACATGTTGGTTTTGGGTGACTGCCCTCATAATAAGCACAGGATGAGTTCAGAGCTGTGGGCTGTTGACAATTCCAGTGCTGGCCTTTGGGCTTGTGCTACATTTGTGGTTCTCACCCATTTGTGTTCTGACTGTGCCATCTCTAGCCTACAGCACCACAGGGTGGCAGGAGTGGTGGCAGGTGTCACTTACTCTGTGTAAGCCAGCTAGTGCTGGCTTGCCACCCCCTTCATCGGCTCCATGCCAAATGTTCTCTTCAGTTCTCTGTAGGTGGATGCTTGTATAGCATCTGAGGGCTTTTATGATGGCAGCACCAACAGCCCTTTCTGACTGATGGCCTCTCTTATCCACACCCACGTGGTGACATGTTCTCCTCAATCTGTCATGCACTGGATGAGGGACAGGCATTACTTATATGAATGAGAATACTGTTCTTAGCCTGTATGGCCCCTAGCCTATATTTCCTGTTTGTGGTAGTGTGTGGGGACAGATTCACATAAGAAAATCACATTCTAGGAATGCTGTGATTGTGGCCCAAAGAGTTCAAGAGAAGATACAGAAAGAGAAATGTTGTTCTACCATAACATTCTGAATAATAAATCTGTTATGGCCATTAAATTATCCTTCACATTTTCCTGCATAAGGGTTGCATTTATGATTATCATCAAGGAAACATAATAGCAACTTTTAAGAGAATCACTGGAAGCCAGTAGTATCCACAGGTGGCATGAGGGATGATACAGAATCATGAATAATGATATAACCAGCATTAAACAGGTGGTATTAGGGAACTTCAGAGTCAAGAAAGGCTATGGCGTTTCCATACAAGCAGGTTCTGAGGAGCTGTGGCATTATAGAGTTATAATACTGTCACTGTATTTTTCTTATGGTGGGAGATAAGAAATTCGGCAGGAATGGTGCATTTGACCATACAGCACTTGAAGAGACTATTACTTGATGTGATCAGGAAGAGCCTACCTACTACAAAAAAATCTTCACATGCACTGAGACACAATAAGAAAACATGTATAAACCTCCTTTCTACCCATTGGTCTGAATCTTCACCAATAAATCACTATACCTCACGTGGGTCCACAAATTTTGTAATATGACTTTCCTCAAATTACTTATATAAACAAGGGTGCTGCAAAATATATTTGCCTGAGGTCCCACGTGCTCTCAGGATGATCTTGCTTACCTTGCTATACTCATCTCCTGCCATTCCCATGTGTACCCTTTGATTTCCAGCAACACCAAACTGTTGATTCCATGATTTTGCCCATAGTATTCTCATCCTTTAAGACTCATTTCAGGCTTCATCTGGTCTATGAAGACAGCATGATCTTCCCACCCAGGCCATATTGGGGCACCTCCTCTGTATTCCCAGAATGCTTGGTCCACCTTTACTTGAGCATCTACTGCCCTGTGTCAACAATGGCTGTTTATGTCTGCCTTTCCTGAGAGATTAACACTAAGGCAGCAACTCTGTCTCCTTTATCCACTTATTCCTAATACATCATTTATCCATTTATGCCTAATACATTATTATGGCCATCTAATTTAGAGATACTAAAATGACTATAACAGATAATCCCATAAAATCTTTATTGCTGTAAGAGCCTCTGAACTCAACAGAGAAAGCCAATTGTGTGATGCTGACATTTACAGATTCCCTTGTCCTACCCTCACATCTATGATACAAGCACGCTTATGTTCTCTGGGGACTTTGTATATGTTAACTTACATAAGCTGAAACTACCTTCCCCTTCCTGCACAATTCTAGTTTAGAGTTGGCCAAAGAGACATTTGTGTAATATCTGGATGGGAGAAGTAAAGCAGCAGCTATTACCCTCTGAAGGTCATCCTGGAGTGAGAGACACATGCAGAGGTATTGGCAGATTCAAGCTTGTCCTCACTCAACATGCAGTGAGAGACATAGGCAAGATACTGACGGCCTCCAGCTTGTACTTGCTCTTCCTTGATTTGATTCCTGCTCTTCTTCCTCACTGGCAACCCGGTGATCAACTGTGAGCCCAGGCTCATCATCAGAGGCAGAGGCATCAATGCTCGGGAGATCCCTCTACCAGTGCCTGGCAGCTAGACATGCCTGGCTTAACAGATTTCCCTGCTGGCTCTAGCTTGACCACCTCTACCAGTGCTTCAGCAGGGCTGGCTGGTGACTTGCCTCTGGTCCTCCAGCTCCCTTTCTGGGACTTTAAGTCCCCAGCTCCTCCCATAGCCATGTAAATGATAATTCCTATAATCAGTCTTTTATTCCATAACTTGTAGGGTTGACTTCCCTGATTGAAACCAACAGATTCAGTCTCCTTGCTTCCTTCTACTCCTTTAAAAAATTAGTTTGCTATGCTTTAGGGTTCAATTGACATGTGAGACTGAAAAATTAAAGGTGAAGAAAGGGCAAGAGGAGGGCTGAGATCAGGAAAGGAAAGAGTAAAGAAAAAATACTGAAAATGAAATAGGGGGATTTCCCTGGTGGTCCAGTGGTTAAGACTTTGCCTTACAATGCAGGGGGTGTGGGTTCAATCCCTGGTTGGGGAGCTAAGATCCCACATGCCTTGTGGCCAAAAAAAAAAAAAAGAAAGAAAATCCAAACACATAAGACAGAAGCAATATTGTAACAAATTCAATAAAGCCTTTAAAAATAGTCCACATCAAAAAAAAAAAATCTTAAAAAAAAAGAAAATGAAATAGGAAAGAGAACAGCAAGGCAAGTTTGGGTAAAGGAGAAAGACAGTTTACAAAGAGTCCTATATGGTTCCATTCCACTAGGAATTTATAACCTGTTTAGGAAAGAAAAGATAATCATACTTAGAAGTCTGTCATTGAATTTTAAAAGTTCATTATCACATGTACTTAATACACAGTAATTCCGTCTAATCAAGTGGGTACACACACATACGTGCATGCGTGCAAAGTAATATTACCTCTAAGAAAGACTGGGAGACAAAAGTTGAATTTTCCTTTCTCCTCATAAATGTTGGCAGAACCTTAATCTCAGGGTAACCATTTGATGAGGTATTAACTACCTTTTTATTTCCTACCTGATAGAAAGTGTATAATACCTATCAATATTTTCTATGAATGACATAGCCTGAATGTTTGTGTCCCCTCAAAATTCATATGCTAAAATCCTAATCCCCAATGTGATGCTATTAGGAGGCGGGCCTTTGGGAAGTGCTTAGGCCCTGAGAGCAGAGCCCTCATGAATGGGGTTAGTGCCCTTAGAAAAGAGACCCCGTAGAGCTCTCTAGTGCTCTTCCAACATGTGAGGACTCAGGGAGAAGACGGCTGTCTATAGGAAGGGGTTTTCACAAGACACTGACTCTGTCGGCATCTTGATCTTGGACTTCCCAGCCTCCAGAACTGTGAGAAATTGTACTGTTTGTAAGCCACCCAGTCTCTGGTATTCTATTATAGAAGCCCGAACTAAGAAAATGAATAAAGAGTAATAGATTTTAGACTCTGTGGGTGCCAAGTGCTGACCAGAGTTGCATTCAAGGCATAAATCAGAACAAGTAATTTTAAATGTCTTCACTCTGATTTTCAAAGAACATGAATGGATCCAATTCATAACATGAGGAAACGTTATCAAATCCCTCTTTATCTTTATTGTAACTTGATACCTATGGATTCTCATTTGTCCATAAATGAGACAGTAATTATCCAGTTTATCTTTGCCCATGTTTTTCTCTCCCCAACTTCCACATTTTCCCATTCTGTGTTTTAATAACTGCTGGGCCTTCATAATTTCTGCTGCCATTGGAGGGCTGGGATTTATCTTTGGAAAATGCCAAGAGGACACAGTCACTCTATCTTCCCTGATCGTCTGCCACCCCTCCTGGGAGTAAGCATACGGAAACCCATGAGAAGCATTGTTCTGACGTTCCATTAGGTCCCATCCTGCAATCTTTGTATTTAAGGATTGGAGAGTTTCCTGCAGGTAAAATGACAGTTGAAGGTTTCAGTTTTCTCCTCTCAAAGGTCTGTGACCCTGGAAAGGTGAGGAATATGATGTTTCCTAATTTCTCTGTCTCTTGTGAACAGAAGGCTGCTAGTTGTTCATTGCTGTTCTAACTGAAGGCAGAGCTCTCTGAAACTGTTAAAACTGTAGACAGCGTGACCATGGTTATTTAGAGTGTTCCACTGTGCTATGGAAGAGGAAATATGAGGGAATGATTATAGCAACACGACCTCATTGGAATCAAGTTTCAGAATTCAGCTTCCAACCTTCCAGGGGTCTGTCCCCAAATTGGGATGAAGGAGCTTCTTACTGCATTTACCAAGACCTGGCTTGAGTAGGGAAGATCTGACTTCAGGAGACCTGATTTTCTTCAGCATCCAGGCTGCCTGAGTCCACTTGGTCCTCACTGAGCAAAGCTCAAATATTCTGCCTCATCGTGAAAGCACCGACGTGAAATCCTTCCATCCCTGGGCTTTGATTAGCTTCACTTACAGAGAGAATTCCAGGAACCCCTTTGGGTTACCATGAATTACAAAATTGCTTAGTGAATCTGGACCCCAATTGGTTCCACCATTTGCTCCAACATATTTTTCTGTTGTTTTGGTTTGGTTTTATTACTCCGAGCATCATTTTACAGCCCTGGTGGGAAATTCACTGTTGGAGCTCTGCTCTGAACCCTTAGCCTGTAGCAATTCTGCCCTGTCCACTGATACCTGGTCATAAGTTTGTAAGTCCCAGCTGCTCTCTACCTACCCCACATTTGTCTTACAAAGTACCACAGTTCTCCCTGGGGACAACTGTCTCTGTAGCTGCACAACTGGGAGCAGCCTTGAGGGTGTGTGGGCTCTCACTCAGCAAGAGCATTTATCAGCCCCTAAGGATTTAAATCCCAGCACCACATTAATGACATTTAAACCATGACAAAGGTCTTTTCTCTGTCCTCTGGCTTGGTTCTTCATGAGAATTTATTGTTTCTGGAGGAAGACCATTTATACCCATGGATTAAAACCTTGTTTCACTAAAGTTCCACAGAAACAGCCCAGTCCTTGGGGAATCCCTCTCCACTGGGGCAGCAATAATGTACTGCTGTTCCAAGTGGGTCTGACATTGACCTCCTCTTTTTTTATTGAAATATAATTGATTTGTTGAATACAATATTATGTTAGTTTCAGGTGTACAGCATAGTGATTCAGTATTTTTTCAGATTATACTCCATTAAAAGTTATTACAAAGTAATGCCTATAATTCTCTGTGCTGGACAAGATATCTTTGTTGCTTAGCTATTTTATGCATAGTGGTTTGTACCTCTTAATCCCTTATACCTATCTTGCTCCTCCCCTCTCTCCTCTCCAAAATGATAACCACTACTTTGTTTCCTATATCTGTGAGTCTGTTTCTGTTTTGCTATATACATTCATTTATTTTATTTTTTAGATTCCATATGTAAGTGGTATCATATAGTGTTTATCTTTGTCAGACTTGTTTCAATAAGCATGATATTCTGTAGGTCCATCCATGTTGCTGCAAATGGCAGAATTTCATTCTTTTATAGCTGAGTGATATTCCATTTTGTATAATATATATAAAGTAATATATATTTTTATTTTATTATAAACATAATATTTAACTGTGTATATATATATATATATACATATATATATTTATATATATGCAGTCAAGAAGGGTGATATCTCCAGCTTTGTTCTTTTTTCTCAAGATTGCTCTGGCTATTTGGGGTCTTTTGTGGTTCCATATAAATTTTAGGATGACTTATTCTAGTTCTATGAAAAATGTCATGGGTATTTTGATAAGGATTGCATGAAATCTGTAGATTGCTTTGGGTAATATAAACATTTTAACAATATTAAGTCTTCCAATCCATGAACACCGGCTACCTTTCCATTTCTTTGAATCATCTTCAATTTCCTTCATCAGTGTTTAATAGTTTTCAGAATATATGTCTTTCCCCTTCTTGGTTAAGTTTATTCCTAAGTATTTTATTCTTTTTGATGTGACTTTTAAATGGGATTTTTTAACTTTCTCTTTCTGATCATTCATTATTAGTGTATAGCAACAGATTTATGTCTATTAATCTTGTATTCTGCAACTTTCCTGAATTCACTTATTAGTTCTAATAGTTTTTTGGTGGAGACTTTAGGGTTTTCTATATAAAGTATCATGTCATCTGCAAATAGTGACAGTTTTATTTCTTCTCTTCCTATTCGGATACCTTTTATTTCTTTTCCTTACTGATTCTTGTGGCTAGGACTTCTAATACTATGTTGAATAGAAGGAATGAGAGTGGGCATCCTTGTCTTCTTCTTGAATTTAGAGGAAAAGCTTTCAGCTTTTCACCATTGGGTATGATGTTAGCTGTGGGTTTGTCATAACTGGCCTTTATTATGTTGAGAGATGTTTTCTCTGTACCCACTTTGATGAGAATTTTTATGAATGGATGTTGAATTTTGCAGATGCTTTTTCTGCGTCTATTGAGATGATCAGGTGATTTTTTATCCCTTTGTTAATGTAGTGTATCACATTGATTGATTTCAAAATTTGAACCATCCTTGTAACCCTGGAATAATCTTATTTGATCATGGTATATGATCCTTTTTATATGTTGGATTTAGTTTGCTAATATTTTCTGAGGAGTTTTGCATTTATATTCATCAAAGATATTGGCCTATAATTTTTTTTCTGTAGTGTCCTTTTCTGGTTTTGGTATTGGGGTAATGGTGGTCTCATAGAATGAATTTGGGAGTGCTCCATCCTTTTCAAGTTTTTGCATAATTTGAGAAGGATAGATATTAGCTCTTCTATGCATGTTTGTTAGAATTCCCCAGTAAAGCCATCTGATCCTAGACTTTTGTTTACTGGGAGGTTTTTTATTAGAAATTCAATTTCACTACTAGTGATCAGTCTGTTCAAATTGTCTGTTTCTTCTTGATTCAGTCTTGGCATGCCGTAAGTTTCTAGAAATTTGTTCATTTCTTCCATGTTGTCCACTTTTCGGCATATAACTGTTGTGGAGTCGCAGGGCAGGCAAGGCCCACATGGACCCTCAGTGTATATCTGGGTGTGAGCAGAACACTGTCAGAGTTCTGGGCTGCTTCTGATGCACTGCTTGAGTACATGTAATAATGGCTGCTGCCCCTCCCCAAGCCAGGCTCCGTCCTGGGACTAGGTTGCCGCTGCATCCCATGGCCAAGTTTTCTCTTTGGTTGTGACAGCCCTAGATCCTGTGCCATGGTGTGCTGTGGAGAAAGTGGGGCTGGAATGTTGGCTTGTGGCTCGGGCAGGGGCTCACATAGAGGCAGTTGCAGGAAAACTGGCAGCACTAGAGCATTCTTCTAACTGCCCTCTCCACTCTGCTTTTGGGGGCAAGCCAGTGGGTACAAACTCCTCATGAGCAGAGTCTAGGCTTCCCACAGCCCTCCTGTTAGTCCCAGAGGTCCTCCAACCAGCCAAGGGAGCTCATCTCCTCTGTGTGGGACCCCAGGCCTGGGGTGCCCAATCTGTGGTTTTCACCACCCACTCCCCAGGGGTAGGTCTCCACCTGTGTATTCTCCCTTCTCCTCTGAGTCCCCTCCAGGGGCACAAGTCCCAACCTGTTCACTTTTCTTCCCTTCCTACCTGATTACATGTCGATCTTTCTAACAGCCTTGGCTATACAGGAGTCTTTCTGCCAGTTTCCAGTGAAAATTGTTCTACATGTAGATGTATTTTTGATGTGTTCATGGAGGGAGGTGAGTTTCATGACCTCCTACTCTGCCATCTTGACTGATTTCCCCTGACTCCTCTTGCTGTCCTAAAAGGAGTCTGATAGCTTATGATATTGAGGATCCATGGAGTTCAGATTAAAAACAACACTCCTTTCAAGTTTACAGTTTCATGTAATGCTGTGTGAGTCTGTCTGCCTGCAGCATCCTGTCCTCAATTGTACATTCTCCCCACTGACTTTGTACTTATATTCCAAGAACCATAATGACTCACATCTAATTTAGCCCTACTCCCTACACCCTGTATCCAGTGGTCAGGCAGTCATGGCGAAAATATACCCTTGGCATAAGATCTGTGTTGATTTTGTTCATCAGAAGCATAGCTGAGAATTGTAACTAAGTACAAAACCACAGGCAAGAAATGAAATCCAAAAAGAACATTAAGGAAAAACACCCATAAAAACCAATAAACAAAAGCCAAACCAAAAAAAACACAACCCTGTGGCCCAGTCTCTGCACAGCACTGCAGTCCAAAAAAAAAAAACAGTCTAAAAGCCAAAAGTAATTAAAGAAGGAATTCAGTATTGGTTAAAATCTTAAAATTACAATTTATAATCCACAGCAATACTTCCCTTTTTCCCTTTCCCTACCTTCCCAGTCGTTGGCCCTGCACAGCTGCTCTCTTATTTTTGCAAGACATCTTTATTTATTGTCACCTTAGTCCACATTCTTCAACTTCTCTTCCTCTGCCTGTAACTCTGCACCAGCAGTTGAATGGAGTGACTGGCCCCCAGGGCTTCTGGTTCCCACTGAAGGTCCCACTAGGCCAGGCTGAGATGACTGGAGGACTCTGGTTCTGGGCCCCAAGTCTTCCCTCTCCATGGACATAAATACTGAGAGTCCCCTGGGAAATTTGACCTTTATCACTCCAACTAGCTTTCTTATAGGCAGTTCACACGAAGCATTTTTGGAGAATCAAATTCTCCACCAAAACATATGCTTGCTTCACGTATTAGGAGAAGAAATTTTCAACTTCAAGTGGAGATTCTCTATAGATTCTCTGTCCCTAAATCCACAGTTTTCCCAAAATCTTATCTGGTGCTTGCTGACTTTTGGGGTTATCACGAGGGTCCCAGTATTTCCTCCATAGTGAGGTTTAAAAAGAAGAGTGAAAAACTGACTGGAGAAAGTGCTGACAAGCAAGAAACCTCCCCAGGTTGCGGAGCAGGCAGGCAGAAAGGGAGTGGAAGCATGCCGGGCTTTAATCGCAAAATACCTGCTAGAAAGAGACAAGACAAAGGCCGCAGAAACAGATTTGAAAGAGACCTGTATAGCGCTCTCTGATCTTCAGCAAGAACCACAAAGACAAGGAGTATAAGAAAGAAAAGGAAAAAACGTGTGGACCACAGTGAGGGGAAGAGGCTATTTAGCGAACGTTGTCAAGAGGAGTTGACCTTGATCTGCTTCACAGGCATTGAGAGGAGCTCTTTAGCCATAGAGTACAGGGGAGACTCTTATGGACAGAAACCATACGACTCTGCTGAGCAAACTAAGGCTGAAAGAATCAACAGCTACATATTGGGAATTGATTAAAGAGATATTTTGAGTCTCCGAGAGTCCAGCAAATATGCTTATTTGAATTTGGACTGAAAAGTATAAATATAAAATTCTGGAATGGAGGGAAGAATGAACCTTCTGTCTGGCATGTTGTATTATAGTAGAGGATGATTAGCTTTGGTAGAGGAACTAGTCAAAGAAGAAGTTATATTTACCATGAGAAGTAATGGGAAAGGGATGTGCAAATCACATGTTCATTCATTCATTCATCCATTCAAGTATTACTGAGAATTTACTATCTGCCAGGCATGGTGGTAAGTGCTGGAGTTGTATCCTTGAACAAAACAGCAACTTATGGGCTGGTGCAGGAGGCAACCAGTTGACAAATAAATATAGAAGTAATTTAATTTTAATAAATGTGTCTTACAGAAGCACAATATACACTGAATACATAAAATGAGAAACCTGAGAGATCGCACTAAGTTTCCTGACATCTAAGTTGACATATAAAAGGTAAAAAAAAAATTGATCAAGTGAACAGGAAAGAGAAGAAAATTCCAATCAAAGGGACAAGCAGGCAGGAAGACCCAGAGCCCAGAAACAGATTGGTGTGTAAGTCAAAGTGAAAGCTTATCACTCAAATTAGAGTCAGAGAATGAGAAAGCAGGAGAGTGATGTCAAATAAAGCTGAAAGAAGGAGGCAAAAAAGAGTGCGGAAGTGTGAAGGGGTAAGAACCTAGCAGTAGCCTCTGTAAATTCAGTAGATGCGAGTTTTGTTTGTAATTTAATGGACCAAAAGGGGCAAAGTTATGAAACTTCTCCAAGACCTTTATTTTAAAGCAAAGGGGACACAGTTGGCCCAGCTGCCTGGCCAAGGAAGACAGGGAGAGAGAACAATTGGTGCTAAGGACACCTGCCCAGGTGAACACAGAGATGCTGCTCAGATGGCAGCAAAACAAAAGTCTAGGACCAGATGGCTTTACTGGGGAATTCTAACAAACATGCATAGAAGAGCTAATATCTACCCCTCTCAAATTATGCAAAAAATTGAAAAGGATGGCACACTCCCAAATTCATTCTATGAGACCACCATTACCCCAATACCAAAACCAGAAAAAGACACTACAGAAAAAAAAAATCCCACACGCTGCGGAGCAGCTGGGTCCATGAGCCATGACCACTGAGCCTGTGCGTCCGGAGCCTGTGCTCCGCAACGGGAGAGGCCACAACAGTGAGAGGCCCGCGTAAAGCAAAAAACAAACATCTAGGGGTAAGAATTGGTACTTTTTTATGTACTTAGAGTTTCTTGTGTGTAATAAACTTTTTTTTTTCTGTTTTATGTGCTGACATCTATTTGAGGATATTGCTAAATCTCAGGTACCTAAGTCTACAGTGGCATTAAAATGTGATTGCTTTTCAACTGACAAAGGATTAATCTCCAAAATATACAAGCAGCTCATGCA
Source organism: Orcinus orca (assembly GCF_937001465.1). Lineage (NCBI taxonomy): Eukaryota > Metazoa > Chordata > Mammalia > Artiodactyla > Delphinidae > Orcinus > Orcinus orca. Next base: position 54,759,969 of record NC_064572.1, on the reverse strand, counting down.
GCTTAATATCCAAAAAACAAACAACCCAATCCAAAAATGGGCAGAAGACCTAAGTTGACGTTTCTCCAAAGAAGATATAAAGATTGCCAACAAACCCATGAAAAGATGCTCAATATCACTAATCATTAGAGAAATGCAAATCAAAACTACAATGAGGTATCACCTCACACCAGTCAGCATGGCCATCATCAAAAAATCTACAAACAATAAATGCTGGAGAGGATGTGGAGAAAAGGGAACCCTCTTGCACTGTTGGTGGGAATGTAAATTGATACAGCCACTATGGAGAACAGTATGGAGGTTCCTTAAGAAACTAAAAATAGAATTACCATACAACCCGGCAATCCCACTACTGGGCATGTACCCTGAGAAAACCATAATTCAAAAAGAGTCATGTACCACAATGTTCATTGCAGCTCTATTTACAATAGCCAGGACATGGAAGCAACTTAAGTGTCCATCGACAGATGATTGGATAAAGAAGATGTGGCACATATATACAATGGAATATTACTCAGCCATAAAAAGAAATGAAATTGAGTTATTTGTAGTGAGGTGGATGGACCTAGAGACTGTCATACAGAGGGAAGTAGGTCGGAAAGAGGAAAACAAATACTGTATGCTAACACATATATGGAATCTAAAAAAGAAAAAAAAATGGTTCTGAAGAACCTAGGGGCAGGACAGGAATAAAGATGCAGACATAGAGAATGGACTTGAGGACACGGGGAGAGGGAAGGGTAAGCTGGGATGAAGTGAGAGAGTGGCATGGACATATATACACTACCAAATGTAAAATAGATAGCTAGTGGGAAGCAGCTACGTAGCACAGGGATTTCAGCTCAGTGCTTTGTGTCCACCTAGAGGGGTGGGGTATGCAAGAGGAAGGAGATGTGGGGATGTATGTATATGTATAGCTGATTCACTTTGTTATAAAGCAGAAACTAACCCACCATTGTAAAGCAATTATACTCCAATAAAGATGTTTAAAAAAAAAAAAGTGATTGCTTTTATTGATCTCGAGACAGAATCTTGATACTGAGTGAACTAGAATCAAGCCAGTAATTTTAAATTAGAAAAATAAAAAGCACAAATGAATTTTCTACTGCTTGGTATCCTGACATATAATGAGCACAGAGGTGGGTGCCAAAGAACAGCAAGGCTTTCATTTCACATGGGTGCTGCAAGGCAACATATTGTTCAGTATTTTCCTTCTTTCCCAGAGTTTCACCAGAGAAAAGATTCTTTGCATGCATTTTTCCATTCACCCCATGTGCTGGTGGTGGACCAGTAGGCCCAGTCCATACCAGTGAGACATTGGCAGTCTAAGAGAAGATCTTAAAGTCTCACATATATTTGACTGTCGTATAAATTTTCAGAATTTACCTCCCAAACAAGAATGAGATATGAATCCATTTTTCCTTCAGGAATAAATATCATTTCTAGAAAGGTGGGCAGGTTGGTGACTTAATCTGCTCAGGTTGCCATAACCAAAGTCCACAGGTTGAGTGGCTTAAACAAGTGAAACTTATTTTCTCACAGTTCTGGGGACAGCAAATCCAAGATTAGGATACCAGCAGAGTCAGTGTCTGTAAGGGCTGTCTTTCTGGCCTGCTACTGGTTGCCCTCTCACTGTGTCCTCACATGGCAGAGAGAGAGAAAGAGAAAGCTCTCTCTTTCTTATAAGGCCACAGACCTATGAAGTTTTGGCCCCACACTTAGAACCTCACTTAACCTTAATTACCTCCTAAAGACCTTCTCTACAGATACAGTCATCTCGGGGGTTTGAGTGTCAGTATATGGATTTGGGGGATACAATTCAGTCCATAGCAGTTGGGAACAGTGTAAAGGCATTTGGCTAAATTTCTACCTCAATCAAAACAGTATTTGAATTTTTCCAATTTAGTGGATTAATATTATACAAACTTTGTGTTAAAAAGGATTTAAGATAACCTAGTCTCATCTCCCTCTTAAAAATAGAAACTCCTTTTCCAACCAGGATGTTTCTAAAGGAAATACTTCAGGATTCTGTGATCCGTATATTCCTGTATTTTATTCTACATGAGTAAAAGTAATAAATTCTTTAATGTCTTTAAAAAGTCCTTGACTCTCTGAAAAAGACCAAAATCACTCTGCAAAGAGTACCTGTTAAAAATAGCAAGTTTTATGGTGATTTTCTGATACATTTCTCGATGGAGGGAAGAAAAATGTGACATTAAATCATTGTTCTTTGGCTTCGCTTTCCCTTTCACTCCCAGGGACAAGAAACAGTACTGGCTTACCACCCTATTCACGGTGCACTATCCAGGAACTGTGGTCCCCACTGTGCTGCCGTTACAAGGGGTCAGGAAAGGTCATTGTGACTTAAGGCGAGCACTGGAGGTGAAATGAGCTGGGTCCATGAGTCAGTGATGATTCATGCTCATATCCTTCTGCCATGCAGAGCTGAACAGCATCTGGCATCACAGGGTAGGATTCAGACACTGTAAAACTCCACAGACATTCCAAGTTATGCAGAATTTCTTCATCTACCTTATCTCCACTGTTCAAATCTAACTAATGTTTATTGATGCCTTATCTCAGTCAAGAAACTTTTACCGAACGCCATCTTTTGCATTAGTTACAAAGCATGGGTTACAGTAGTTACCCTTCTGAACTAATTTCTTCCTTTTATCCTCTTTTGATTGACTCAGGTCCAGCCACACTGGCTGCTCATTTTTTCTTAGACCTGCTGAATACTCTCTGTTTCCTCTGCTTGGAACACTCTTACCCAGATCTACATGGTTTGCTTCCTCAATGCATTCTGGCCTTTGTTCAAGGGTCATCTTCTCAAATCCTTCCATGACCATTCTATTAAATTACAATTCGCCCTACCAATCTCTTCCCCTGAGATTTCTTACTCCCTTTTTTTTTTCTGTAGAATTTATGACGATCTGAGTTTCCATATATTTTATTTTCTTATATATGCAGTCAGAGAAATCATTGTTTATTACACTAGAAAAGAGGTTCATGTGAAGAGGAAATGTTTATTCCTTTTAAAATTTATACCTCTTGTACCTTAAATCATGTCTGGCATATAATTGGCTCACAGTAAATACTTGTTGAATGACTAAGAAGGAAGTTGGCAGTCTAATTGGGGGAAAAGCTGAATTGAAATAAGCTGTGCATTCCAACCTGCACAGGTCCACCTTCTTGACACTCTACTTTATAAATCAAGTCTTTCACTCATTCCTATGAGTGTATTTGTGAAAGAATCAGAACCTTTAACCATGATGAACCTCATGTCCATCTTCTCAATGTCCTACTGGTAAGAATTGTTAATCTTTAGCTTTTATTCAAAGACTGCTCTTGAAGTGTAGCAGTGTCTATTATCTTGTAGAGAAACTCTCCTGTTATGGCATTTCTTTTAGACTGTGTTGGTGTATTTCTGGTGTTTTTCCTAGTCTCCTGGGCTCAATCCTGCATGGTTATGAGTTGCGTAGAGACATCTAAGATATCTGGCAATCAAAAGTCTCAATAATTATCCACTAGAATTCTCACACAAAGAAGGGAAAACCCCATGGATAACACTCATTCATCCTGTTTTTCTTTCTTTCATTCACTCATACAGTAGATTCGTTTTCAGTGTTGACTATGTCCATTCACCACTGGAGTATGCTAGGTCTAATAGTACTGCACTTAAGGATCAGAAAAATCTCAGTTTTAATTTCACCTCTAATACTTTCTCTCTGTCCATGTTGTTGTCCTGTTTTTCCCTCTGTTCCCTATAAAAGGATTATAGTCCCTCTACTTCTAAAAATAGACTTGAACACGTGACTTGCTTTAGCCAAAGAAATGTGAGTAGAGTGTTGTATGCTAAGTCTCAACCAAAGCTCTAAGAACTATGTGTGGTTCCACCATTTCCCTTTAACCTCTGCCATGCAAATGAGAGAGCTGCTACTTCAGCCTCGGTCCTAGAATAAAGGAGATATGAAACACAGCCAAGCTAATTCACAACTACCCTGTACATGAGTGAGAAGTAGACACTTGTCTTTGTAACCCACTGAAATTTGGGGGCTTTTATGCAGCATGACATAGTGGATAAGTGTCACAGTTTTCTCATTTATACAATGGGGACAACAATGATATCTTCCTTGTCTATCTCAGAGAGTTGTTGAGAAGATCAAATGAGAAATAGAGGTGTGAAAAGTTTCATAAAATTCTGCTATACTTTTTGAATAATTGTTGGCACTCTTAGTATATGATATTCCAAGATCTAGAGGTACCTGTGTTTCTTCATCCCTGTACACCACTCTTTCAATGGAAATGGAGCACTTGGGGGCACTTTGCATGGACAAATTATGCTTTCCTCATTCTTATTTATTTAAAAAAATAAGGCTGATGTCTGGACAATCAATGAAGGATATTAGTGAGATATAAAAACCATATCCTCAAGACTTTATTCCTTTAAGATGGTGCCTGCCTCACCTCTCTGCCCTCACACATTTATTACATAAATCTCGCATTGCTTTTCTCTTTCCTCTCACCATTGCATGATATCACTTGTACAGGATTTCTAGTTTGTGTCTGAAGTCTTAGAACTCTGAGTTAACTTGATGGGAATCCTGAGGAGCATGTGTCAGTCAGCGTGAGTGGCAGAGACTGCCCAGTGTTGACTTAGTGTAGGCACAAGGTTAAGTGCAGCTTCAGACTTTGTCCCCACTTCCCTACAGAGGCAAAGCTCATCAGTGCGCTGGAAGGAAACGCACACTGAGACCAGCGTGCTAGTCCCTGTTGGGTGGGGTGGGAGGCAGTGAGGCATATATTATCTCATTAGTCTTCACCACAGCCTTATCACATACATATTATTATTTACATTTTGCAAATGAGAAAACTGAGGCTCAGAATGGTGACTTTTTTTAAAAGATTGGTAAAAGCCAGGAACAGTTCCACAACCCAAGGTGTTCCACTCCAAATTCCCAAGTCTTTTCCATCAGGTGCTTTATCTGGACATTTTAGCTTGTATGTGGCATCCTGTCAAGTACAGAACTGTTAACTTTGACACAGCATTTATACACCTTATTTTTTAGCATGTAAGTGAATCCAGCTTCAGTGAGAACCCCTGGATTTTGTTTTGTGGCAGGGGTTTAGAGGAGTAGGCAGAGAAGGTTGGATGGTGACTATGATTCCAGTCCTAATGATTTTAAAAAGTAAAATGAAAGTCTCATCAGATATCAGGGAGAGCCTGAATTTGTTTACACAGCACAGCTGAAATGGGACTGATAAGAAAATCGGAAAGATCATAAAATACTGAACTTTCTGTGAGATTAACTTTGATAAGTATTGGAAAAAAAGCAATTGTTAAGAATATAGTCAGGGGCTTCCCTGGTGGCGCAGTGGTTGGGAGTCCGCCTGCGGATGCAGGGGACATGGGTTCGAGCCCCGGTCCGGGAAGATCCCACATGCCGCGGAGCGGCTGGGCCCGTGAGCCATGGCCGCTGAGCTTGTGCGTCCGGAGCCTGTGCTCCGCAACGGGAGAGGCCACAACAGTGAGAGGCCCGCGTACCGCAAAAAAAAAAAAAAAAAAAAAAAGAATATAGTCAGTGGCTAGGCTTCTATAACGGAAGGTGATTTTATTATATTCTCTGAGTTACTTATTTATCAATATTTTTTTGTCTCGCAGAGGGACTACTCCCATATTCTCTACATCTGACCTGTGTAGACTAGTAATCCAGGTTATTGGCCTCTATCATTTTGGTAAATAGAGAAGTCTGAGACAGCTATGGTTTCTGCTTGTAAAATAGCCTTGAAGATACCTTAGAGATTGACTGAGGAAACTTGGGGCAGACTAGCCTCCCCTGAATAGAAATCTCAGAAAACAAAAACCATAGAGAGAATGGGAGAAGTGTGATTAGGGTGCTTTTAAGTAATGTGAGAATGGTGCATTTTGCTGTAAGTTAGCAAATAAATTTTTTGCTGGAAGACATCATGATGCAGTGAAAAAAGTTTTGCTGTTGGAAACATGAGTTCAAATCCAGCCTCTTCCATGTGCTAGCTTCCAAATCTCAGGAAGTCACTTAACTCCTTTTGTCCTCTTATCAGTTAATGAGTGAAAGACACTTAAACTTTGGTATAGAATAAGCACATAGCAAATGTTAGCTGTTATCATTACTGATGACAAATTGAAATTAGAATGGAGTAATCACTGTTGAGGCACACACAAATGGACTCTGGTGGCCCTTGAGGACCTGGCTTCAGACACATCCTTGCACCACTGAGAAAGTTCAAGTTAATCTTAATCTATACCTAACCCAAGGACACAAGCTGTTTTCAGAAAAATATCTGCTGGCTGTAACCTTGTATCTTAAGGTTTTGCCCCCTTGTAACTATGCAGTCATTTCAGACCCCAGCCACTTCTTGGTTAACAAGCACCCTTACTTTTCGCCAGCTCCAGTGATAATTCTTGATACACAACTCATGTAACTGACCGTGGCCTTGCCATTTTGGCCTTTATAAGCCTCCCCCGTTTTGTATTCCAGCAGAATACAGTTCAAGCGCTTCTTGAATCTGTATCTTCCAGGCTGCAGTCCTAACAAACCCCAAAGAAGCACCTCTTTATTTCAATCAGATCTCTGTTTCTGAAATTTTGGTTAACATTATTGTTTATTATTATTATTATTATTATTAGTGTAACATAGCTGTTAACATCAACTTTATAGGATTTTTGAGAGTAATTTAAATTGATTGTTGAGAGTATTTTAAATAAAATAACTAATAGAGTACTGAGCAGTGCTCAGTGCAGTAGATAGATTATGTCAGTATCTAACAATTCCTTAGCCCTATTACTCACAGATTCAGGAAACCTGAGTAGGACCTGGATTTTGTTTTACACTACCCAAGTGGTTCTAATATATATAGGTTTGGGAAGAACTCACCTAATCACTAAAAATTGTGTTAGGAAGATTAGCTATTATATTTATTCAGCACCTTCCATGTTCCAGGTGTAGTGCTGAGTCCTAAAAAAAATTTAAAAACAAAGAGAAATCGTGTTTATCCTTAAGAGCTTATCATCTAGACAAAAATGAAACGCACATATTAAAACAAAACAGTAAAATGATTTGTGGGTTGTATAAATCAGACATTGCAAAGTTTTATAGAGGGTGAAAAAGGTTAGAGGGTTTATTCTACTAACGTGAATGCAAACTAAAAAGGTAAATTGGAGTGGCCACTTGAGCCTGCCTGAAATTATACATTGCTTTTTCTATCCTGAAATTTGTCATCCAAACGTTTTAAGATTTTAGACAAAGAAATAGCTTAAACATTTTGAAGAAGATTCTCCCATTTCCCATGAATTGTGATGACTTCCTATAGAAAATGCACGCTATATATTTATTTTCATCTTACATATTAGTAAAAGAGAAACACACATCCAAGGAACCTCAATCACTTCTCAAATAGGATGGCAATTGTCATTTATAATGAAGAATATTTTTAACATTTCATATTCCTTACAAGTTCTTATCAACAGATGTTATTGATTTATAGTATTAGTCTAAAAGGAAATTTAGATGTGACTCATGGTCTGTCTTGACATGCATGTAACAAAATATGTCTTTTAAATATGTTTACTTGATAGAGAAACATTTTAAGAACAGAAAATATAGAATTTGAAACTTAGATGGGAAGACTTAAGTCATTTACCCATACTCTGAGTGATCAGAATTCAATTCATACAACTTCAGGAAAAAAAAAAAATACTTCCTTGTATCAACTATAATTAAAATAAGGGACTTTTGATCTACTTATCACTGACAGAGATGCAGCCACATCTCTGAGGAACTAATTATAAAAACTGATGACCAGAGAGCTTATTGTGGTCTCGAAGCCCTTTTCTTTGAATTTATACTCCAAGATGAAAAGAATTCGTTACAAACACCAAGGAAAAGTTGAGTCATGGAAAGTGAGAGTCAAAAGTCTGCATTCTCTTATTATGAGCTCATTTAAGAAGAAACAAAACAGAACAAAACAAAATAGTACTGAGAGGGATTGAGTCCTTGATCTGACATGCTTTTTCCTAAGTGGCAGCATGCTGATCCGTGATTCTTATGGGAGAATAGTCTTCCTTCACCAAGGAGAGTTAGCCATTGTACCTTCAGAAAGGGTACACATGGAGTGGGGAAGGATGGAAGGACTCCCACTTGTCCAGCCAGAGAAATGGAATCAATCCTGCTGAACAATGAGGTGACAGATGACACTTATACAGTGATATTACTTTTTGTAACGACAAAATCTAGAATATGACCAAGTGAGCAGGTAGTAGAGAGGTGGTGGAAGAAGGAATAGTTAGAAATGAGCAAACTACAAACTTAAAAACCAGGGTATTTAATGTAATGCTAAATTCACCAAAATGAGAGGATGTATAGTTGGTTGGAATGAAAGCCCTGGTCCTTATTTCTGCTTGGAAACCAACATCATTATATCCACTTAACTGTGTTTTCCTTTGTTTCACTTTTGCCCCAGTATTTTCCCCACCCATTTTTTTCCTGCTGCTAAATTCATGTTACTGGGAAACATATTTTGACATTTCTATTCCTTTTCTCAAAATCTTCTGTGGCCCCTTACTGTTGGTAGAACTAGGGGAAAAACGTTTCTTATTCTGCATTTCTAGGTCTTCTGAAACACCCATCCTTTCCAGCATATCTAAATCATCTTTCCCCTTTACTCTCTACTCTCTGTTCTCTTATCCAGCTACTGTCTCTTTAAAAGTGTGCAAGGCCTTCAAAATCATTGGCTGTACGAGTGAGTGGTCAAGAAAGGTATTAATAAAAACCTTAATTAAGATAATTCATGAGACATTTTTTGAAGGAATGTCCTACGGAGATTAATATGTTACTAACTGAATGTTAGGGTAAACTGTGGTAGCACCGAATCTGTTATCTAGTAATTATTTGAATGTTTCTTCCTTTTCAGGTTTTAGCCCTGGACAAAATACCAACAGATGCTTCTCTGCTTCCAAGCAACTTTCTTTTCCTTTCTTGCTGTTTATCTTGTGAGGGTTCACAGGTAGGCTTTCCATAAGAGGACAAAAGACCGGTTTACTTCAAAGCATCTTATCTCTTCATCCTCATCCCTACATTATTGATCTTCTCAATCTCAGCTCATATATTCCGTAGTTCTACATATTCTTTCTCTCTGCCCACATACAATGTCTGGGATTCTACATTCACTGATCCATTTAGTCTTGTCACATTGGTTGTTCATCAATAATTCTTGAATAATACAAACATTTAGCATATTCTTATACCAATACACCTGTTGATTCTTCTCAGTGAGAGCAACTATCAGTCTATTTTAGGATAGGGTTTCTTTCCATTTTAATATGAAATGTTTATTTTTCTAATTATAATTTTTATCTAGTTCTATGTGCTCATTATAGAAAAATAGGAAAATAGCTAGAAGTAAAAACCAAACCAAACTAAACAAACAAAAACTCCACTCACTATCCTTGTACCCAGTGATGAACACTGTTCTGTTATATATCATCTCAGTCTTAAATTTTTTTCTGCTTTGTTTATGTAATAGGATGAGTAATTAAGAAATAAGTATGTACTAACATCTCTTTCCCCACTTCCACCAATAGGAAAGAAAATTGGATTCCCTATTACTTCCTCCCAACCATTGTGAAAATCAAGAGTTTTGGGGCTTAATTCCGTTTATGAGGATTCAATGTGTCTCTGAAGGGAAGAAGTTTGAGAGACAGAGTCAGAAGCAAAGAGCCAGGGAGAATTTAGTGCTTTGCCCTGGACTAGGGAACAATGAAAAATGAGATCTCCAGATTGGGAAATAGTTATAGGGTTCCAAATATGTGCCAGTGTGCAGGACCGCTGTGAGAAACATCCCTGCAGCTTCCAGAAGCATTAGTGTCTAAGAGACAAATTGTAGGGACCATACTTGATAGGAATATCCTGTAGCTTAGGAGCATTGAAAAAAAGATAAATATCATGGATTAATAACTTGGTACCTACATCTATTTTCTGTAACTACTTAAATCCAATATATATATTTTTTAAGTTTCTTTGAGGTAGAAGGAGGCCCTAAGAATGACAGTGAGTGAGTAGGGGATTGAAGAACATTAAATTAAAATTAGAGAAATAGGGCTTCCCTGGTGGTGCAGTGGTTGAGAGTCCGCCTGCTGATGCAGGGGACATGGGTTCGTGCCCCGGTCCGGGAAGATCCCACATGCCGTGGGGTGGCTGGGCCCGTGAGCCATGGCCACTGAGCCCGTGCATCTGGAGCCTGTGCTCTGCAACGGGAGAGGCCACAACAGTGAGAGGTCCGCGTACCGCAAAAAAAATAAATAAATAAAAATTAGAGAAATATAAGAATGCATAATTTCTTATAGCCTGATGTTGGTGTCTAAAATTCTTCCTCTGTGTCTCTCTTTGTCTTTCTCTCTCTGCCTCTGTTCTCCCTCTCTGCACACATAGACACTTGCAGTGTCCATGTGCATAAAACAAATTTAAATTCATAATTTATATATCAATTTCAACTTGCTTTTTAAAAAATTAAATGTACTGATCATTTCCTAGTTCTGAGTATTCCCAAACATGATATTTTATTGGTTGTATTGTTTTCCACCATCTATGTGGCTGTTGCATACCTCATTATCCATTCTCCTAATGGTGGTGGAACATGGTTGTTTCTAGGATCCCCCTATTCTAAAAGTGCTTCAGTGAACATATTTTTCACAGAAACTTTTGTGTACAGCTCTCATTGTTTCTTTAGAATATATGTATTTCTGGAAGTGGGATTACTAAATTCAAGAGAATATTCTTTTGTAGACTTCTTGGTATCTAATTCCAAATTACCCTTCAGAATACTTGTAATAGATTACATCACACCAACAATGTGTGAGGGTGCCGTGCTTCCCCTAATTTGAGAATGAACTGAAGATTTGAACCATGTTACTTCTGAAGGAATTGCTTCTGGTATACTCTGACAAAATCTAACTAGCCAGAATTGTGAAAAAGGAATGGATAGGACAATGGTGCTGATGTTTTCTGAGTTTTCAAGAAAGTAGAATGTAATGGATTCTGAATACTGCCTAACAAAATTGATGTTGATTTCTGGGAAAAAATTCTAGAATAGATGCATTATTAGAAAGCTTATGACTGCTTCAACTTTCATTTGGCTTCACGGGTTTACTTGAATAACTAATCACAGCAGCACACAGCCAATTTAATGACATTTTCAGCCCCTAATAGAAATCTGTTTAATTAGGTGCTGTAGTACTGATTATGTCTATTTAAAGAATGTCCTTTAATCTTCTTCCTGGATTTGGAAATCCTGATAACTGTTGTTTTAAGATATTCTCGAATCATGCAGGGTGTTAGGCAGTGACTCATTAATAAGACTGTCTATATCTTAGACAAGTCAGTCATTTGGACTGATTGGCCCCCAAAAATAACATCATGAGTGTAAATACTGTGAGGGTAATATAAAAGTGAATAATTGGCTGAAGATGATGATTCATTGATTATCTTTAAAAAGCTATATTAATAATATCAAAATCTCACTTCTCATGTGATTTTAGGGAACTTGAAAATGAAACCCTGGCATATGGCCCATTAGAAGATGTGGAAATATGTCAACTCCCAAAATATTTTTAGCTTATTCAGGTCCAGATGAGATCGGTGATAACTACTGAAAGGAAAATCATTCTAACACTAATGATCATGTTTTTCTATTGAAAGGCAGAAGTTTTGAGAAATGATGATTCTGGGTGTATAATGGAAAAGTTGCTGCTCCCGGCCCCAGAGGAATACTTGGCATTGATCTCTCAGGTTCCAAACAGCTTTCAAAGGGTCTGAGTCATAGCAAGAATTCAGCTAAGAAAAATTACTGAAAGTGATCCTCTAAACAGGGCAGCTCATCATCTTAGAGGTTGTTCTTGGATAATTGTCATGAGAATGCTTATGGCAATTTATGGACTCCAGGAGTCCATGGGAAAAATGAGATAATGTTTTGAGATAATGTTTTCAAGTCTTCCATGAGATGAAAATTTAAACAGATGTATTTTAATCATAAAAGGCAAGATGAGGGAGATTCTAGGAAGGCAGTAGAGGAAGTATGGTTTAGGTAACTTCCCAATCCCCTTAGACAGAGCAACTAGATAATAAAACTAAAAACCTATGGATAACAAAAATAGTGCTCCCTCTAACCCCAAAGTACAAGTTTGTGACCAAAAAATTCACCAATTTCTAGAACTTCCTAGTGTCATAATTTCTGAAGGAAGAAGCACAAATGGAGTGACTGAAAAATGGAGTGACCTAAAGAATATAGAATCCCAAATAATCCAGGTACTCACTGAAAATCAGGGGGTGCCAACTTGAGAACAACATCTAAAGCTAACAAGGGTTTTGACCACTCTAAGAGTAGAGACACACGAGGGACCCATGGAAAAGTCTAAAGTAATTGAGCAGTAGCTCCTGTGAACTCTTTACACTGAGCAGGACTCTCTTCCAAGAGAGGGCTCAACATTGAAGAGAAATTGGTGGGAGTGGAATCAAAACTGAAAAGGGTATGGACAATGGAGACAAAGGACAGAGAAGGTCAAAATAAAAATTGAGAGGGAGACAGAGCTAGAAAACTTCAGAAAGCAAATCACCATATTCTCGCACACTATGTGAATACAATAGAAAAGGGGGTGGGGGGGCCTGTTAAACTAGAAAAGATATCCTGAATTCTGCCTTCTAAAAGTCCAAGAAAACTAGTTGCAAATAAAATTGACCAGTATATACTGTATTGGGAACAAATCCCACACAAAATTACTATAAAACAAAAGAGAGACTATAGAGCAAACTAGTATTCCCATAGACAACTAAAGCATACCAGATAGGCATCCCATAAAACAGATTTAAACTGTAACTTACTATTCAAAACAAACAAAAATATGTTAATAAAATGATGTGATATAAAGAGCCACATAAATCAGAATTAGAAAAACTCAGAAATGAGAAGACAGAACTCAAGAATTAGAAATAAGGGGGGAAATAATTTTAGAAATTAACACTGGACTAAAAACTACAGTGGACAAAAATGAATAAACACAGTAAATAATGTCTTAATATAAATAAATAAAAAGGAGTAACACATAAGAAAATGAGATGAAAATAATTTGAGGAAAAAACCAATACTGAAGATAGACAAAGAAAATCCAACACACAAATAATATGCATTTCTGAAGAAAATGCCAAAGCAAGGGGAAAAAAACATGATAAACTATAATTCAAGAAAACTTTTCTGAATTAAAAATAAGATATCTGTAACTACAATTTGAAAGAGTATACTGTGTACCTACAAATATCAACCTAGAACCATCAACAGAAAGATACTTCTTTAGTATGGACCCTAAAAATAAAGTATTTGGGTGCCTAGACAAAAAATAGTAAATGAGAACTAATATTAGATTATCTTCAAACTATTTGACACTAGTACTTTATACCACAACAAATTGGATTAATATATTTTAAATATTTTAGCAAAGGACTTTATATCCAGCAAAACTGACTTTCAAGTATAGATAGCATGTATGTTATCAGCATACAAGAACTCAGGAAATGCTCTTGCCGTGTCCCCTTTCTGAGGAATTAAATAACAAACTTCAGAAAATCAATATGTATAGAGATACATCAATATAAGACTGGTGGTGAGCATCAAATATACACTTACTTACAGAATTAATACTGAATGTAAATAGAAGGGAGAGAATATACTATGTAATGGCTATATGCTCTTATATGCAACATACAATGCTGAAAGCCACAAGAAAATAGAGGAAATAGGAACAACCAAAAAAATGTCTTAACTATTTTCAGTAATCATAAATAGTGGTAATAGTATTGGTATTACATATGGAATAAGAGGTAAAGCAAATGGGTAATTATGAGACTATTCTTATTCGATCATCTCCACTGTATTTGAGAACCAGAATTCTAGGTGAGGAAGTATGGTGTTTTAGATGTAATAAAGAAGAGGTTAAGTGAAAAATATGATATACCAGCTAAGTAACACTTGTCTTTTAATTTCAGGACGTGCACACTCGCTTATATATAGAATATGGCTTTTCTCTCTGGAAAGCTCTTCCTCCAGCTTGGTCACCTCCCACACTTATTTCACATCTTGATATAAATATTACCTTCTCAATGAAGCTAATCTTAACTCTGCAATATGCCCCACAACCCAGTCCCTCTTATCTCTTTTACTTTTTCCATTCTCTGTAGCATATATCCATTTCTAACATACTATGCAATTCATATATTTATCATGTTTATTACATATTGCTTGTCTCCTCGGCCAGAATGTGAGCTTCAGGAGCACAGAAATCTTTCTCTATAATTCAGTGATGTAGCTCAAAAATCTGGAACACTTAGAAGATACTCAAAATATGCATTGGATGAATTGTTGAATTCCATTAGACTACTAAGAACTAAAAGTTTGTTTCGTTTGGGTTACCTTAACTGATATAGATACCATGTAGCTCATACTGTAAAGAAAAGCATTTTCAAACTCAGTTGAAAGCTGTTAGAGATACTTCCACTAGATTTCAGTTTATGTACTTCCATCTAAATCAAGAGAGAACTAGGCTGTGTAGATGCTCCTTTAGTGCCATAAGGGTATAATTAAAAGTGCAGTCAAGTGAGTAAAGTGAACTCTCACATTTTAGATTATTACTTGCAGAGGCCAAAAGCAAACAATGTAAAATGAAAATAAATTACAGTCATACTTCATTTTAGTGCACTTCACAGATACTGCATTTTTTACAAAGTGAAGGTTTGTAGCAACCCTACACAGAGCAAGTCTATCAGCGCCATTTTTCTAACAGCATTATTTTTTAATTAGGGTATGTACATCTTCTTAGACATAATGCTATTACACACTTAACAGATTACAGTATAGTATAAACATAACTTTTATAGGCACTGGGCAACCAAAAAAATTCATGACTTGCTTTATTGCAATACTCACTTTACTGCAGTGGTTTGGAAGGAACCTGCAATATCTCCAAGGTATGCCTCAAAGAACATAAAAAATCTTGTAGAACAGTGAGAATAAATATACTTCTCTATACTGTTTCTAGGAAATTATTTTTTAAAATTGATCCCTCGAGGACTCTTTTTGTAAAGCATCAAAAAATAGTACTATTTGAAATTGGTATTATAGACTAAAATGCTCTATTTTTGTAATCTAATTTTGAGAATATGTTGTTTTGTAAAGTATGTTCCCAGTAGAAAGATAATTTATGCATCTGAATCAAAAGAGGAATTTTAATATAGTGTTTAAAACTAGACTTTTAAAAATAATAATGTAAAAGTTTTCCATTTCCTAGTTAAAAATTGTTTTGTCATGTATGTGCATTATACATTTTTTAACATTTAATAACTGTAGACATTTGTCATTTGGGCAGGGCACCAAGCCTCAGAGCCTCTGTGTCAAATATCTTTGATCCATCCTTCCAGATACACTCTCTACCCTGCCTCATCAGACGTGTGCTGGCAGTCTGGCCATATGGACTATATCCACATGTCCATATCTCTCTAGTTTCTGGTTCATTTAAGCCAATAGGGAGCTTTGGCAGGAGATTAGAATGAGGTAGGGGAGTGAAGTGAGTGTATTTATTTCCCTTGGCTCTCTCTCTCTGAAATGTTGTCTTGATCTGGCTGCCTTCAAAGTCACTGTTTCTGGGTCAATGCTTCTCTCAAGGGTGATGACTCTACCAAAGTAACCTACGTGAAATTGCATTTTATTGGTTAAATCTGCATTTCCTCCTGTTATTTAATTTGCATTTCTAGCAAATTAAAGTTTTGCTAGAAATGCAAATCAAATTAAATTAAAGTTGACCATAGTTTCATATTCCTGTTCCTTTGTTCATTTTTCTGTTGGGTTATTCAGTTGTAAACTTTCCCTAAAAATTCAGAATAACAATTCTTTTTGGTTGTATGCATTGCAAATAACTTCTTTCAGTCTTTGACTCACCTTTTGAATTTATCTGTGGGTTCTTTGTAATAAATAAAATTTTAATTTTAATGTAATAAAGTTAAAATCTTTTACTTGTTCTTTTTTTTAATTAATTAATTTATTTTTGGCTGTGTTGGGTCTTCGTTTCTGTGCGAGGGCTTTCTCTAGTTGCAGCGAGCGGGGACCACTCTTCATCATGGTGCATGGGCCTCTCACTGTTGCGGCCTCTCTTGCTGCGGAGCACAGGTTCCAGACGCGCAGGCTCAGTAGCTGTGGCTCACGGGCCTAGTTGCTCTGCGGCACGTGGGATCTTCCCAGACCAGGGCTCAAACCCGTGTCCTCTGCATTGGCAGGCAGATTCTCAACCACTGCGCCACCAGGGAAGCCCTGTGGTTTGTTCTTTTTTGTGTTTTTTTTATGAAAAGGCTTCTTTTCTATCCATGGGTAAAAGACAGTTTCCTGTATTTTCTTCTTAAATCATTACAATTTTGTTTTTGACATTTGGGACCTTAAATATTATTCAAACTCTTCCAAATTCTGCAGAAACAGCAATAAAATAAATAAATAAAACTTCACCTCATAGTTTACCTTAGCATTATTTTGAACTCATCTACTATATTGAGCACCATATTGAATTATAAAAGATGTGAGAGTTACCACTAGAAAACCTTATACTGAATTCTATTCTGCCACTTACCTGCTATGTGTCTTTGAGTTGCATAACCTCATATTTATTCATCTATAAAACTGGAGTAATCATAAACTTTCTAACTAGACTAAAAATTAAATTCTTGTGATTATACTTTACAAATTATAAATATTCTTTTTTGAATTTCTATCGGGACTCCCTGTTAAAAATACTAACTGGCATTAGTTTTATATTCATTCATTAAACTAATATGTACTGATCAGCTAACATTAGCCAATTTCCCTCATAAAAATCTTTACTCTCTTCTTGAGAGTGAATTTTAGAGCCAGCTTAGGTGAAAAGGAGAAAAGCAGTCGTTATCATTCTACTTCAAAATTGCTATGAATGAAAAATTTACTTTGTGTCTATATAAGATTCAACATCTGGATAAAAATATTTATTACCCACATTTCAAATGTTTTTGGTTTCTACCTAGATGCCTGTTTAATCATCTACATGATTTTATCCAATTATCTATCTTGCAACCAATCACCATGTAAGACCCGTGGGCGTAGCCAGTGCCCTGCCACTTTGAAAAACATACGGTAAAATTGGTCTACTCTGGTGTGTAAGATGCCAGAAGTATCAGGATTTTCAGCAACACCAGCCAGCCATTTTGGCTACCATATCAACTGATTCAGATGGACTGAGGAGCAATTTTATGAACTCTGTGGGGAATATGTGTTGTTATATCTGGAAGTATCAGGTGCCAAGTGGCCTACTCTGGTCATTCAGCCTTAGATGAGAAAGTGCATACAAACCAGTGTGTTCACATTGTTACCATGGTGACCATTGGGCTAAATGGAAGTCCTGAAAAATGCCCATCATAAGGTTGTATGTTGTTTTGCAAGAGTAGAAAAAACATATATCACAGATTTGGTCTCACTGGGGGTTGAGTTATGTTCCTAATGTGCGGCCAGATGTTTTATATCACTCTCTTTTTATAAAGTAGAAAGTCTACTACACAGGCATTCTTGTTTATGAATATTAGCATACATGTTTCCACAGAATATTTTTTTTGGGGGGGGAAGGAGGTGGTTTCTCATGTGGCCCGAAAAACCTGCTAGACAAATTCTAAAAGAGCTGTAACACTTCCACAGAGTATTTTAAATTGGTTTCATGTAGTTTGTATTGAGGGAAAAAAATCTCTGAAACTTATCAATGGAATCTCTGAAAAACTGTTACATATACAAAATTTATCATCTTTTTAAAATTTTTATTTTATTATTTATTTTTATTGAGATATAATTGATATATAAGATTGTGTGTGGTTAAAGTGTACAGTGTGTTGATTTGATACATTTATATATTGCAATATGAATACCACCATAGCATCAGCTAATACCTCTCTCATGTTGCATAATTATCATTTCTTTTTTTTACGGGGAGACCATTTAAGATCTACTCTCTTCGCAACTTTGAGGTGTATAATACAGTATTGTTAACTATAAGCACTAGATTATAGTGATCTCCAGCACTCACTCATCTTGTAACTGCAAGTTTGTAGTTGGTACCCTTTAATGAAGATCTCCCCAGTTTGCCCAGCCCTCAACCCCTGATAACCACTATTCTGCTCTCAGTTTCTATGAGTTTGGCTTTTTTAGACTCCACATATATCAATACATGCTATCATAGAGTATTTATCATTCTCTCTGACTTATCTCACTTAGCATAATGCTCTCAAGGTCTGTGTTGTCACAGATAAGATTTCTTTCTTTCTCATGCTGAATAATATTTCATTTTATATAGATAGGTATAGATAAAGAAAATATAGAGATAGAGAAGATATATGTATCTTCTTTATTCATCCATTTATGGAGACCTAGGTTGTTTCCATATCTGAGTTGTTATGAATAACACTGCAATGGGAGTTCAGGTGTGTTCAATATCCTGATTTCATTTCCTTTGGATATATACTCAGAAGTGGGATTGCTGAGTCAAATGGTAGTTCCATTTTTATTTTTTTTAGGAACCTTCATTCTTTTCTCCATAGTGGCTGAACCAATTTATACTTACATACTGAGTAATGCACAATTTTCCACATCCTCACCATCACTTGTTAAATCTTGTCTTCTTGATGATAGCCAGTCTAATGGGTGTGAGGTGATATCTTATTGTGGTTTGGGTTTGCATTTCCCTGATGATTAGTGATGTTGAGAATCTTTTCCATGTACCTGTTGGCCATTTGTATGTCTTCTTCAGAAAAAATGTCTATTCATTCCTCTGCCCATTATTTATTGTTTTGTTATTGAGTTGTATGAGTTCTTTATAGATTTTGGATATTAACCCTCTATCCAATGTATGGTTTGCAGATATTTTCATCCACCCAAAGGCTACCTTTTCATGTTGTTGATTGTTTCTTTTGCTGTGCAGAAGATTTATAGTTTGATGTAGTCCCATTTGTTTATTTTTTATTTTATTGCTTGTGCTTTTGATGTCATATCCAAAAAAATCAGTGCCAAGATCAACATGAAGGTTTTTCCCTATCTCTTTTTCTAGGAGTTTTACAGTTTCAGGTCTTCTATCGAGGTCTTTAATCAATTTTGAATTAATTTTTGTGAATAATGTAATATAGGAGTCCAGTTTCATTTTCTGCATGTGATTATCCAGCTTTCTTAATACCATTTCTTGAAGATACCATTCTCTCCCCATTGAGTATTCTTGGCTCCCTTGTTAAATATTCGTTGATCATATATATAGGCTTATTTCTGGGCTCTCTATTTTGTTCCATTGGTGTATGGGTCTATTTTTATGCCAGTACAGTATACTGTTTTAATTGCTATACTTTTTAGTATAATTTGAAATCAGAAAGTATGATGCTTCCAGCTTTGTTCTTCTTCCTCAAGATTGCTTTGGCTATTTGGGGTCTTTTGTGATTCTATACAAATTTTAGGATTGTTTTTTCTATTTCTGTAAAAATGCCACTGGAATTCTGGTAGGGATTGCATTGAAACTATAGATGGTTTGGGATAATATGGACACATTAATAACATTCTTACCATCCATAAACAAGAGAGATCTTTCCAATTGTTTGTATCTTCTTTAATTTCTTTCATCAAAGTCTTATATTTTTCATTGTACAGATATTTTACTTCTTTGGTTAAATTTATTTATGAGTATTTTATGGGTTTTGATGCTACTATGAATGGCATTGTTTTCTTTATTTCTTTTCTAGATATTTCATTGTTAGTGTATAGAAATGCAACTGATTTCTGTATGTTGATTTTATATTCTGCAACTTTACTAAATTTGTTGATTAGCTAACAGTTTTTTGGTTGAGTCCTTAGTATTTTCTATATATATATGATCATGTCATCTGCAAATAATGACAATTTTACTTTTTTCTTGCCAATTTGGATTCCTTTTATTTATTGGGACTTACTGAACTATGTTGAATAAGAGTGGTGAGAGTGGGCATCCTTGTCTTGTTCCTGATCTTAGAGGATAATCTCTTAACCTTTCACAGTTCATTATGAAGTTAGCCGTGGCCTTTGTTGTATATGGCCTTTTTCAGGTAGATTGCCTATCTCCACTTCACTCCACTTCTTCTGGGGTTTTATCTTGTTCCTTCATCTGGGACATATTCCTCTGCCATCTCATTTTGTCTAACTTTCTGTGATTGTGATTTCCATTTCTCAGGATGCAGGGTTGTAGTTCTTCTTGCTTCTGCTGTCTGTCCCCTGGTGGATGAGGCTGTCTAAGAGGTTTGTGCAGACTTCTTGGTGGGAGGGGCTGGTTCCTGCCCACTGGTGGGTGGAGTTCGGTCTTGTCCCTCTGAGGGGGCAGGGCCATGCCAAGGGCTGTGTCCAGAGGGCTGTGGACTCAGGAAGACATGAGGCAGCCTGTCTGCTGATGGATGGGGCTGTGTTCCTTTCCTATTGGTTGTTTGGCCTGAGGCATCCCAGCACTGGAACCTACAGGCTGGGGGGGTGGGGCTAAGTCTTGGTAAGAAAATGGTGGCCTCCAGGAGGACTCATGGCAATGAGTACTCCCCAGAACTGCCACTGCCAGTGTCTTTGTCCCTGCAGTGAGCCACAGCTGCCCCCTGACTCCACAGGAGACTCTCCAATACTATCAGGTAAGTCTGGCTCAGTCTCTTATGAGGTCACTGCTTTTATTCTCTGGGTGGGATCCTGGTGCGTGTGAGACCTTACGTGTACCTTTCAAGAGTGGAGTTTCTGTTTCCTCCAGTCCTGTGGAATTCCTGTGATGAAACCCTGCTGGCCTTCAAAGCCAGATTCACTGGGGGCTCCTCCACCCATTGCCAGACACCCAGGCTGGGGAGCCTGACGTGGGGCTCAGAACTTTCACTCCTGTGGGAGAACTTCTGTGGAATAATTATTTTCTAGTTTGTGGGTCACCCACCTAGTGTGTATGGGATTTGATTTTATTGCAGTTGTGCCCCTCACACTGTCTTGTTGTGGCTTCTTCTTTGTCTTTGGATGTAGGTCTTTTTTGGATGTATATTTTTTGGTAGGTTCCAGTATTTTCTTGTTATTGTTGATGGTTGTTCAGCAGTTAGTTGTGATTTTGGTTTTTTCATAAGAAGAGGTGAGCTCACGTTTTTCTACTCCACCACCTTGTCCCATAGATGGCCTTTATTATACTGAGGTATGTTCCTTCTGTAGCGAATGTGTTCCTTCTATGAGCTAATGAAAAGATGTATTTTGTCAAATGCTTTTTCTGCAAGTATTGAGATGATCATATCTTTTTAATGAGTTGTTGAATTCAGTTTGCTAATATTTTATTGAGAACTTTTGCATCTATATTCATGAGGAATATAGGTTTATAGTTTTCTTTCATTGTCCTTATCTGGTGCTGGTTTTAGCATCTCAATAAATAGCTGTTCAATTAATTAAAGAGGTAAAAAGTACTAACAGTATAAGAGGAAATAGTCTACCTGTCTGATCATCAGTAGAAACAGTAATAAACAGAAGTTGAGACATTTTTGATATTCCTATTTTATTCTTAATGATTCTCTGAATTTTATAGCATTTTATATATTTTATTTGATTCTTATAAAATTTGATGATACATTTAAGGTAAGTTATTGTTATCTCTATTTTGTGCATGATAGAAATGTCACTATATAGCATTCAGAATAGAGCAAGTTATGCTGTAGTAACAAACAATCCTAAAATTGTAGTGGTTTAATAAAAAACATTTTATTTCTCATTCATGCTACATGTCTACCTTGAATTGTTAGTGTCGCTGCTCCATGTTGTCATCGGAACAGGAATCAGGTTGATGGACGCTTCACTCTGGGTTATGGCAGGGGTCAGGGGAGGACAACTCATATAATTCAAAGTGAAAGGCCCACACTTTATCAGCCAAAGGAAATCACAGATCATATGTAATTTCAAGTAAGCTGGGAAGTGCAGTCTTACTCTATGATCAAAAAGAGGATAATCAGAAATATTAAATGGACAGCACTAGGCTGTTAGAGAGGTATTAGGATTCAAGCCAGGATTCCTACTACTATATCCTTACCATTCTGCCTAATTGTTTAAGTCAAAATGCCTAAACAGGGAGATAAGGTAAATAAACTTCATATGAATATTCAATTTAATGAAACAGGAGGGGAATTGGTATCATAATTCAAATATGACAAGAACTTACGTTTGTTGCAAATTTTAGTTTGGGGGGTGGTTGAATTTGAAATTGATCTTAAAATACTAGTAGAATTTGGAGAGAGAGCTGGGGAAGGGCTCATGATAAATGCATAGTAAGTGATCTGATAATGAGAAAGGAGAAGAAAAGTGTTATGCAAAGAAGTCATTATAAACTTGCATTTAGTTCATTTGAACTCAGTTACAAGTCTGATGGTGTGAGAAAGAAACAAGAGATAGAGGTAGAGACAGGGGAGGAGACAGACAGAGGCAGACAGACAGAATTTAAACTGTGTGGGTG
Source organism: Orcinus orca (assembly GCF_937001465.1). NCBI lineage: Eukaryota > Metazoa > Chordata > Mammalia > Artiodactyla > Delphinidae > Orcinus > Orcinus orca. The sequence continues at coordinate 54,737,375 of NC_064572.1, read as the reverse complement.
CTTCCATCCTCCATAGCACTGAATGATCCATATGTCCTGGTGAGAATGTGAAATAAGGGATTTGAATCTGCTTTTCCACCCCTTGTTCCTCAGTCCCCTCCTGTCTCTGAAAGTACATAGTATGAATATCACAGAAAATTTGGCATGATCTAATGTTTAGCACATATTTTTCATGCAATCTGATCCCTAAGCCAACTACTTCACAACTTGTTCAACTGAAGCAACAACTACTTTTTCAACGTTAAAAAATAAACAAGCTATGTCGAACTTGTGTGTTTATTTATAAACCTGAGAAATTATTTATCAGTCTCCAAAACAGTGTCTTCTAAGTGATTTCTAAGGGTAACGTGGCTGTCTGTGAAGTTAACCTTATGTTTTGACTTTAGAACCTAGCTTCCATAGACTGTGAATTCATAACTCCACTGTATAAGACACTAGTGTCCAAAAGTTAAGGGGGTATTAGAATTTCTATTTATATTTATTATTATCCTCATTTTTAAAAAGTGTGTGTTTGTATATTTATATATATTTATATATACCATATTAACACAATAGTGCATATATGATATTCATAGGTAAATACTGGGTTGGCCAAAAATTTCATTTGGGTTTTCCCATAACATCTTATGGAACAACCCCAACGAACTTCTTAGCCAACTCAATAAATACTAATATATTGGGGGTACTTGCCCAAAAACTATGGGCATATAATCAAAAACGTTTAGAAATCTGACAGAATCAATTTATCAGAAGTGTAAATAGGCACAGGTGTCAATACAACCAATATGATTTATCTGAATGGCAAGAAGGACCCACATCAGAAAACTCTGGGGAGTTGGAAGATACATTTGTATAAGTAGGTTGGGAGTAGAGATGGGCAATGTTGAAAACTAATCTGGTCTTCATATTACCTTTAAACTAAGCAAAGCAGCATATATCAAAGCATTATTCAGATATCCAATGCCAAGTTATTAATCTGAGAAGAATTCTAGGTTACATCTCAGCTCAGCAACAGCAGCAACAACAACAAAAATGCTGTAAACAATTAGTGATGTCTAGAACTGGAAAGGGGAATGGAAGCAGGGTTGTAATATTTAAAAATCTTCTTGATATCTCAAATCCTTTAGCTAAATAAATACTTGTAGTTGTTGCTTGCAAAAATGAGCAACAGGTCTACCTGAATGATTTTTAAAACCATATACCTTATTCTGTTTGTAGAGACTCACCTACTACCTTCTATTTTACAAGTGAAAGAAGCTAATAAAATTCTAATCTGATGCTGAATTTCTGTTACACAGACTGAAAATATTTGATATTCACATCACTAATTTGATCTCTATAGGAAAAAAGGTACGTAATTTAAAGCAATGCAGTATTTTTAAAAAATATGAATTATCCAAGTTGACCATGAAGACAGTCTAAATGAATCATACCACCAGGCAGGCACTAAGGTCAACTCCACCTGTGACAGACATAGTATGGAGAGAATTCAGGTAGTTTAGAGAGAAAGTTGGGATAGAACATGTCCATGGGTGCTGCTCCTTTGTGCTGCAGTGTTCTGTGAGGCAGTAACGCTTGGTCCAGGACTTGTGGTCCCTACTTGTGGGTTCTACTTAAACTGTGGAAATTTCAGACATCCCTACTTTACATGACCAGCAGTGTTTCCAGCGTACGTGAGACAGAAAGAAGTTGCAGCATTACTTAAAAATGAAAAGTAACATCTATGCCTTCCAGAGACATTTCTAACCACACTCTCTTAAGAGCTGTTCAGTGGAGAGGCAATCTGAAAGAAGAAAGAGATGACACAGACCTACTGCTTAGTCTCAGTTCTTTCACGTTCCAGGTTATAATCTTAGGCAATAAAGTAATCTCCTTGACTCAGTCTTATCAATGACAAACATAGGGATTCCTATGTGTCAGGATTGAAATAATGTAAATACCAAACTTGTGCCTAGCCCATAGTAGATACAAATAGAAAGGATCTATGATATTATTATATTGTAACTGAGTCTAGTGTCTTCTCTGCGTAGCTACCCTTAACTGCCACTTCCAAGATAAGAACCAGTAGTTCCTAGTGGTGTAATACATAGAAACAAGGAGGTTAGTGTCAGTTACACATATTTATAAGTGGAGCTCCCTGTTACTGGTTCTCATTCTGACTCTGAAAATAACTGGCTCATCTTTAAGGATGAGTTGGGTCACAGGAGGAAGAAGTTTCCCACAATGAGGGGCTAGGGCAAGTATATAATTTATCACCGCAACAGGCTCAATTTTGACAGTGAAATAAGGTAAAAAAAATAAATTTTGTGATTTTTGAGATATTTACTGACCAACCAATTGATCTCATTTTATTGAGAAACTTAGAAAATAGTTCTATCCAAATGCTATTTTCAAAAATAAAAATTTTAAGTAAATGGATGGAAGAAAATATACGATGTTAGAATTAGTTTTTAAAAAGCAGGATTAGCTGTGTTAATTTCAGAAAGAGCAGACTTCAGAGCAATAAAGGCTATAGAGGATAACGAAAGGCATTACATAGTGATAAAGGGGTCAATTCTCCAATAAGACACAATAATCCTTAACGTGTATGTGACTAACAAAACAACAGCAATTTATATGAAGCAAAAACTAATATAATTGCAAAAAGAAATAGATAAATCCACTATTATAGTTGGAGAGTTCAGCACCCCCCCCCCCGTTAGAAATAGACAGATCTAACATGCAGAACATCAGTAAGTTGAATAAGTAAAATAGAAGACAGTAAAATCAGTAAGTTAGACATAGTTGATGTCTAACTAACATCAATCAACTGGATATTATTGACATGTAAAGACCACTACTTCCAACAATAGCAGCTCACATGGAATATTCACCAAGATAGACCAAATTCTGTGCCATAAAACACACCTTAGCAAATGTAAAAGAGTAGAAATCATACAATGTCTGCTCTCATACTGCAGTGGAATTAAACTAGAAACCAATTACAGAAAATAATTGGAAAATACCCAACTACATGGAAATTAAACAACACATGTCAAATAACACATGGGTTAAAGAAGAAATCTCAAGATAAATTAAGATATAGTTTGTACTAAATGAAAACAAAAACACAACTTATCAAAATGGTATGCAGCAAAAGCAGCGCTTAGATGGAAATTTATAGCATATAATGTGTGTATTAGAAAGAAAGAGCTAAAATCAATATTCTAAGCTTCCTCCTTAGGAAACCCACTAATGTGTGTATTAGAAAAAAAGAGCTATTCTAAGCTTCCTCCTTAGGAAACTAAAAAAAAAAAAAGAGCAAATTAAATCCAAAGCAGAAAGAAAGAAAGAAAAATTAGAGCAGAAATCAATTAAATTGAAAAGAAGAAATCAATAGAAAAAATCAACAAAACCAAAAACTGCTTCTTTGAAAAGATCAATCAAATTGATATGCCTAGCCAAGCTAACTAAGAAAAAAAGAGAGCAAACAGAAAGTACTATTACCAGAAATGAAAGTGAGAACTTCACTACAGATCCCATGGACATTAAAAAGACCAATTTAGATGCTGAAAAATGTCGGTCTTCTTAATTACATCCCATTCCAGTTCATGATAAATGTTTATCTACAAATTTATCTATTTTTATAGAAGCTCCATTAAAAGCATCTTCTTACAAGGTGAGATATCAAAAGTAAAATGGCTGGAAATTAAAACTAAATCTTGCATATCATTTTAGTTCTCATTAAAAATATGTTTAGTTCCCCTTTTTTGAGATGAATTTCTAAATTTTTATAAGTTTTATTTTCAGTAATTATAGTTTGCTTCAAAGGCTGAAATTTTGTGGCAGTACATTTGTTGAATAGTTGACTACAGATTTCCAAATAATTTTGGAGAAGGAGCACCAAAATTTACCAAACTTACAGTATTACAAAATTTATCAAAAATTTTAAAAGAATTTAATACAATTATAGGATATTTAAATTGACTTTAAAAGCAAGTCTTCAAGAGTGCAAACATTTTGAAAATCCTCTTGAGAATTGTAAGTGGAATGTGAAATTGTGTACTGTCATGTGGAAGTTTATCTCCTATTAAAAAAACTTCAGTATTAAAAATAATACATCTGGAGTAGGTGAAATAAAAACATTTTGAATCAATAAAAACTACAAATATTTTGTTGCCAGCTGAAGTGTACTATAAAATCATTAAAGGAATTTCTTGAGACTGAGGGAAATGATAACAGAGGGAAACTCAGATCTTCAGGACGAGATAAAGAATATCAGAAATGGTATATATCTGTGATATAAAATATATTTTCCTTTTAATTAAAAATAAGACTGTAAAAAATTATTATTTTGTTGGATTTTATAATGCATTCAGGTGTAATACAAAGGAAAATTAAAGCATAAAAATGACAGGTAAATTGACTTATGTGGTTCTATTTTATGTCAAGTTGTATATTAACTAAAGATTGACTGTGAAGAATTAAAAATGAATATTATAATCGTTAAGCAACAACTAAAAATGCAAAGGTCTATTACTAACAAGTCAACAGATAAACAGATGCTTTAAAATGTGAAAAACCTAATAGAGTCAAGAAGAAAGAAAAAAAATCTGTTGGTCTAAAGAGATAGCAAATAGTAAAATTATAGACCTCATTTCCAATTCAAACATGTCTGTAATTACGTTTAGTAGACAAAACACTTTAACAGTCAGAGACTGTCAAATCTGATTTTAAAAACAAGGTTAAACTATAGGCTTTCCATAAGAGATGTATTTTAAATAAAAGACACAGGTAAGTTGACAATAAAAAGATGAAAAAAGATATGCCATGAAAATAATAAGCATAGAAGGTTAGGGATATTAAAAGAAGGGATATCAAAAATAATGTAGGCTTTGCAAAGAGTTTTACCAGAGACAGAAATTATTACCAGAGACAAAGAAGGATATTTGGATATTTAATAAGGAAAATTGGTGAATTCATAAGGCAGATATAGCAATCATAAATATTCATGCATCTAACAACAGAGCTTCAAAATATAGGAAGAAAAATTTGAAAGAATTCAAAAGAGAAATAGATAAATCCATTATCATAGTTGGAGAATTTAACAGTCCTCTCTCAGAAATTGATAGAATAACTAGGCAAAAAGAGAGTAAAAACATAGATCTGTATTTACAACCTAAGTGTCCATCGACAGATGAATGGATAAAGAAGATGTGGCACATATATACAATGGAATATTACTCAGCCATAAAAAGAAATGAAATTGAGTTATTTGTAGTGAGGTGGATGGACCTAGAATCTGTCATACAGAGTGAAGTAAGTCAGAAAGAGTAAAACAAATACCGTATGTTAACACATATATATGTTATCTAAAAAAAAAGTTCTGAAGAACCTAGGGGCAGGACAGGAATAAAGACCCAGATGTAGAGAATGGACTTGAGGACCCGGGGAGGGGGCAGAGTCAGTTGGTACAAAGTGAGAGAGTGGCATGGACATATATATACCACCAAGTGTAAAATAGCTAGCTAGTGGGAAGCAGCCACATAGCACAGGGAGATCAGCTCGGTGCTTTGTGACCACCTAGAGGGGTGGGATAGGGAGGGTGGGAGGGAGACACAAGAGGGAGGAGATATGGGGATATATGTATATGTATAGCTGATTCACTCTGTTATACAGCAGAAACTAACACACCATTGTAAAGCAATCATACTCCAATAAAGATGTTAAAAATAAATAAATAAATAAAAATAAAATATTTAAAGTATACAACAAAAAACATAGATCTGGAAAATACTATCAACTAGCATGATCTAACTGACATTTACAATACAACACACACAACAAATGCAAGATAGACATGTTCTTTTAAAGTGCACATAGTAATTTCAACAAGTCATGGGCCATAAAAGAACTCAATAAAATTTTTAATGAAATTTTACATAGTATATTCTCTTATCATAATAGAGTTATGAAAATAGCTTATCATAATAATAAGCTATCCAGAAACTTTAATCTTTTTCATGGCTCAGTCTTTTCTGATAATTAAATCATGTGGGAAGTATATTAGTTATCTATTACTGTATGACAAATTACTCTAAAACTTAGCACCTTAAAAGAATAAGCATTTGCTTTCTTACAATTTCTGAGCGGCTGGGAGTTGTTTAACTGGGTGATTCTGGCTCAGGGTGTCTCATGAGGTTTCAGTCAAGATGTGGACAAAGGATGCAGTCACTGAAAGGCTTGATAGGGCTGGAGAATCGACTTGCTAACTCACTCACATGGCTGTTGACAAGAGGCCTCAGTTCCTTGCCACATAGGCCTCTCCATAGGGCTGCTTATGACATGGTGGTTGGCTTCCCCAGACCAAAAATCTGAGAGAGAGAGAGAACAATTAAGATGGAAACAGCAGTGTCTTTTATAACCTAATTATATCATCACTTCTGCACTGTTTTATTGGTCATGTAGAACAGCCCTTGGCACAGTGTGGGAGTGCCTTACCAGGATGCGAGTACCAGTAGGTGGAATTCATTGGAGACCATCTTGAAGGCTGGCTACTAAGGGGAGCATTGAAAAAGTACTTAAGCCCTGGTTCAACCTCAGATCTATTAACTCAGACTCTTTTGGGGATTGGGCGTCTGTTGTTGTTGTTGTTGTTTTTCCTCTTAAGCTCCCCAAATGATTCTCAATACAGGGTTGAGGAATGTTATAGTAGAGGAAATCCACTGTAAATCATCAAGTAATATGTGTGCATTAAGATCTGGGTAAACTTAATGAAACTCCAAGCCTAAAAGAAAGAAAAGGAGTCATAAAAGGGACATAGATTTATAAATCAATTAATCAAACAGAAATTCAATCAGTAGGTCAGGATTTTTAAAACATATTAATGGAAATTTCTATAACCCCACTGAATATTTGCAACCTTTGTGAGCAGCTAGTACTTTTAAAGTTCCCCAGATTACTCCAATGAGCAACCGTTTGGGAACCAAATCTTTACATGATACACGCCACTGGAGCTCACTTTCTTTCTACCTAATTTGTTGCTGGGGAGGCTCTCAGACTCACTCAGGCTTTCTGCAAGTATGGTTTCATCTAACTGGCCGTCTTGAGAGATAGTAAAGCTGCAGTTGGAAGAAGCCACCTTCGGCACTGGGGAGAAAAGGCTGTATTCCATGTTCCAGGGCAGCTTTTCAAAGCTGCACACAAGGTTTTCATGACTTTAAAACTCCAGGTAGATAAGAGGAGGCCTGTACTGTCTTTCAGTTTCATGCTCATCTTTGAAAATATTCCCCTTAGATCCAGACCTCAGAAGCACCAGGCTGATGGAAGTAATTTGGTTAGAGAGTATTCTCAATTGCAAGAACCTTTGTTATATTGGAAAGTTCCCCATCTTAGGCATCTCTGTATTTGGAAAGTACATAGAATGTGAGCATCATTTTCAAGAATGAATTCACACTTTTATGAGCAGGAAGAAGTTTTTAAAAATACCCTTTTGTTTTAGTTCAGATGAACCTAAAACACAGTCAAAGGAAAAAATATGAGTTAGTATTTGACTCTCTAATCTTTTTCTAATCATACTTGTTACTTACAGATAGGCTTAGAAATGGGTATCAATTACAGGGATTTAAGTACTGCAGAGGAGGCAGCATTTTATATTAGGAAGAGCATACTTTTTAGTATCAGAAGACCTAGGTTTGATCATGGCTCTTTTGATAACTCCCTGTATAAAAATGAACAGTCTATCTTAATCTCTCTGGACCTCAGTTTCTAATTTCAAACAACCAGAAGTTGAACTTCCTCATTTAAAAGTTATCTTTCATCTCTAATATTTATAGGTTGTGATTTAAATGTGCTGCTCCTTAAAGGGCTGTGGGTAACTTTACAGTGTGAGGTTCAGCTTAAGGAGAGAAACCTTCACAAATGAAAATGAAAAAAAACTTGGAGCAGTAGGAAGCTCTTTTCTGGATATAGCTTGTGATCCTCACGTTCCTACAACTAGGCTTCCTGGGGTGCATATGATGAAGGGGGCTGTCTGCGTTTCGAAAAGCAAAGTGTTTTTAGTAAGATTTACTGGGGCACAACTGCCACCTAGGAGCTGGCTAAAATATGACGATAAGAAAGTCAAGTGTCCTCTAAACAAATCCAGCATATAAACATTTGAATTTATTTTTAAAAGAACAGAAGTGTTTGTTTGCATTATAAAAGCATTTGTTGTTGTGAAACAATTCTTTTTAGGAGGGCTAATAACACTGATAAGTGATTTACCTTTTACAAATCTCATATGTGATTTTGTATAGTTCCCAAATTATGACTAAATTTTAAGAGCATATCTCTTATGGGACATGAGGTGGGTCTGTATCTCTCTAAGGCATTTATGAGCCCATCTGTGGATCTGTAGCTTTCCTTTAGGGCATGGGAGTTTCAGGAAAGCTAAACATAAGGGTCTTCCAGGTCGTAAGACTTGATTTGTCCTGGTGGATTTGCTGACTATCCAAAGAACATTTCAGTTCCAGTGTGCTGTAGTGCAGATACATCAATAACTTTCTGTGCTGGTATTTACAAAGATTAATAGCTGGATTCTCCAAACTGAGATGTTAAAGATCAGCTATTGAAATGAAGAAACTGGGGTTCCAGGCTATTGGATGTAAATTTCTACTACTTTATGGTAGAGTTATAATGGTAGGTTTTATTTTTCCTGGCCCATGAATTAGAAAGAGGTGGTTTAGCTGAACGCCTGAATCAAGCCGAAGTATCCAGAGACTGGTTGCAGCATTCATCCCCACCCTCACTTCTTCCTTCGGCAATGGAAGTTGCTGTTTTCCTGAGTTGCTATTTTGTAATTCACTCCCTAAGCCCTAATTTAATGTGGGCTATAGATGAGTGATGTGGGATTTAAGGTGACAAGAGATAATAGACCCTTTCTCCAAAATAAAGACCCTGTACAAGGCTGGGAGGACGAAGAGAAAAAATGTTTCAGATTTCCTGACGCTGACACCTCAAAGTGATGATGTTTCCCCGAAAGTTTAGCTCTTCTTTGATGTTTTTAAAAAATTATACATTTTCCTATCCTTTTTTTTTTTTTTTAAACATCTTTATTGGAGTATAATTGCTTTACAATGGTATGTTAGTTTCAGCTTCACAACAAAATGAATCAGTTATATATATACATACATTCCCATATCTCTTCCCGCTTGCGTCTCCCTCCCTCCCACCCCTCCAGGCGGTCACAAAGCACCGAGCTGATCTCCCTGTGCTATGCGGCTGCTTCCCACTAGCTGTCTACCTTACGTTTGGTAGTGTATATATGTCCATGCCTCTTTATCGCTTTGTCACCGTTTACCCTTCCCCCTCCCCATAGCCTCAAGTCCATTCTCTTGTAAGTCTGTGTCTTTATTCCTGTTTCACCCCTAGGTTTTTCATGACTTTTTTTTTTTTTTTAAACTCCATATATATGTGTTAGCATACGGTATTTGTCTCTCTTTCTGACTTACTTCACTCTGTATGACAGACCCTAGGTCTATCCACCTCATTACAAATAGCTCAATTTCGTCTCTTTTTATGGCTGAGTAATATTCCATTGTATATATGTGCCACATCTTCTTTATCCATTCATCTGATGATGGACACTTAGGTTGTTTCCATCTCTGGGCTATTGTAAATAGAGCTGCAATGAACATTTTGGTACATGACTCTTTTTGAATTATGGTTTTCTCAGGGTATATGCCCAGTAGTGGGATTGCTGGGTCATATGGTAGTTCTATTTGTAGCTTTTTAAGGAACCTCCATACTGTTCTCCACAGTGGCTGTATCAATTTACATTCCCACCAACAGTGTAAGAGGGTTCCCTTTTCTCCACACCCTCTCCAGCATTTATTGTTTCTAGATTTTTTGATGATGGCCATTCTGACTGGTGTGAGATGATATCTCATTGTAGTTTTGATTTGCATTTCTCTAATGATTAGTGATGTTGAGCATTCTTTCATGTGTTTGTTGGCACTCTGTATATCTTCTTTGGAGAAATGTCTTTTTAGGTCTTCTGCCCATTTTTGGATCGGGTTGTTTGTTTTTTTGTTATTAAGCTGCATGAGCTGCTTATAAATTTTGGAGATTAATCCTTTGTCCGTTGCTTCATTTGCAAATATTTTCTCCCATTCTGAGGGTTGTCTTTTGGTCTTGTTTATGGTTTCCTTTGCTGCGCAAAAGCTTTTAAGTTTCATTAGGTCCCATTTGTTTACTTTTGTTTTTATTTCCATTTCTCTAGGAGGTGGGTCAAAAAGGACCTTGCTGTGATTTATGTCATAGAGTGTTCTGCCTATGTTTTCCTCTAAGAGTTTGATAGTTTCTGGCCTTACATTTAGGTCTTTAATCCATTTTGAGCTTATTTTTGTGTATGGTGTTAGGGAGTGTTCTAACCTCATACTTTTACATGTAGCTGTCCAGTTTTCCCAGCACCACTTATTGAATAGGCTGTCCTTTCTCCACTGTACATTTCTGCCTCCTTTGTCAAAGATAAGGTGACCATATGTGCGTGGGTTTATCTCTGGGCTTTCTATCCTGTTCCATTGATCTATCTTTCTGTTTTTGTGCCAGTACCATACCGTCTTGATAACTGTAGCTTTGTAGTATAGTCTGAAGTCTGGGAGCCTGATTCCTCCAGTTCCTTCTTTCGTTCTCAAGATTGTTTTGGCTATTCGGGGTCTTTTGTGTTTCCATACAAATTGTGAAATTTTTTGTTCTAGTTCTGTGAAAAATGCCAGTGGTAGTTTGATAGGGATTGCATTGAATCTATAGATTGCTTTGGGTAGTAGAGTCATTTTCACAATGTTGATTCTTCCAATCCAAGAACATGGTATATCTCTCCATCTATTTGTATCATCTTTAATTTCTTTCATCAGTGTCTTATAATTTTCTGCATACAGGTCTTTTGTCTCCTTAGGTAGGTTTATTCCTAGATATTTTATTCTTTTTGCTGCAATGGTAAATGGGAGTGTTTTCTTGATTTCACTTTCAGATTTTTCATCATTAGTATATAGGAATGCCAGAGATTTCTGTGCATTAATTTTGTATCCTGCCACTTTACCAAATTCATTGATTAGCTCTAGTAGTTTTCTGGTAGCATCTTTAGGGTTCTCTATGTATAGGATCATGTCATGTGCAAACAGTGACAGCTTTACTTCTTCTTTTCCGATTTGGATTCCTTTTATTTCCTTTTCTTCTCTGATTGCTGTGGCTAAAACTTCCAAAACTATGTTGAATAAGAGTGGTGAGAGTGGGCAACCTTGTCTTGTTCCTGATCTTAGTGGAAATGCTTTCAGTTTTTCACCATTGAGGATGATGTTTGCTGTGGGCTTGTCATATATGGCCTTTATTATGTTGAGGAAAGTTCCCTCTATGCCTACTTTCTGCAGGGTTTTTATCATAAATGGGTGTTGAATTTTGTCAAAAGCTTTCTCTGCATCTATTGAGATGATCATATGGTTTTTCTCCTTCAGTTTGTTAATATGGTTTATCACATTGATAGATTTGCGTATATTGAAGAATCCTTGCATTCCTGGAATAAACCCCACTTGATCATGGTGTATGATCCTTTTAATGTGCTGTTGGATTCTGTTTGCTAGTATTTTGTTGAGGATTTTTGCATCTATGTTCATCAGTGATATTGGCCTGTAGTTTTCTTTCTTTGTGACATCCTTGTCTGGTTTTGGTATCAAGGTGATGGTGGCCTCGTAGAAGGAGTTTGGGAGTGTTCCTCCTATCCTTTTAAAAAGAAGACAATTTAGTCTTTTCTTGATATGTCCAAGACATCAATACATATGACGGTGACTTTTCTGTGCAGTGATCAGCTTGCTTCTCCCTCTTTCCCTTTCTTTTTATCCTTCTTTAATTTCGTGCTGACATTTATTCTTCTATCAATTTGCCAATCTTTAATTGTTTTCTCCATTATATTTTTTTCAGCTTGCTCTTTCTAGTATGATAGTGAAGAAAAAAGCAACTCAGGAAGCAGAATTTGTAGAAGAAAAGATTATGGGCTGCACTTAAAAAAAAAAGTCTACATATTTATATTTGGAAGGAAATATATCTTAATGTAGTGGCAGTTTTCTCTGGACTGCTAGAGTAATATAAATTTAATTTCTTCTTTTTAGTATTTTTCCCAAATTTCTGCAATTACCATGTACTTACTTAATAATTTAACAAATTTTTGATGTAATATTTCAATGTACTTCACTGATTTTGAATCTAAGCTCTGCCAGTACAAGGTAGAAGTCATATTGGTTAAATTACCACTAAGTGACCTTTTAAAATTAGAACACCTCTCTGAGCATCAATTTCTTCATTTGTAGAATACCTCCCTCATAGAACAGGGAGAATTAAATGAAATAAACTAAGATGAATGATTAAAAAACATAAGTCTCATTTTTAAGAATTTTGTGGTAATTGAGGAAAAAAGACTTAAGAGGCCAAATTACCTATATTGAAACTAGAGACTTGGTGAAAATGACAGTTATTTTGGTACTTGGAGTTGATTTCTCCTAAAGTTTGCATTTCATGCTGTGTTCCAGAAAGCTTGACTTATGAATAAGTGGGTGTACTGTACCCCACTGAGTTGTACTATTTTAGAGTTAGGGGACTTCAGAAACCACTGAGCCTAAAACTTGCATTTTATAATTGAAAATATTGGGAGGAAGTTTTATCTAAGTCTTACAGTAGCTTCATCTGCAGAACATTCTCCAAGAGTGGATCTTCACTTAGTTTTTTGGCAATGTACTTGGGATTATTTGCTATCATCTTAACAGTATTTTCCTGAGCCCCCGGGCCTCAGGCTAGTGGCTGGAATGGAGAAAAGACAGGGAGAGAAAAACCAGAAGAGAGGAAAAAATCGCTCAAGAAAGGATATGTTAAGGCATCAACCCAGCAGCAAGTCCAGAGTGATAACAGTTATCTTCAACTCTAGCTAAAATTATATTTGCAGAGGGCAAAGCTCTTCTGTGCAATTTTATAAACTATGGAACTAAGCAAATCAGGTATTTCCTCACTGACATGCCGGGAGTTCCATATTTCAGAAGGATTTGCATGCCTTGTATGGTGTCAGTGATGAACGAACTCAGCAGAACTCCCTGTGCTGCATTTGGAAAAGAGGCAGAGCTGTAAGAAGAGTCACTGTTTAACAGGAACCTTTTTTGTGTCCCTAAGGTCGCTGATGCTAAAGGCAAAGAGAAGTGTAGTATTTAGAAGAATTTCTATGCGATCTTCTGTTCTTCAACACAAAATCCCTCATGTTCTTAATTTGAGTAATAAAGCTCATAGAAATATTTGTATTTCCTAGGCTAATATCAGACTTTCCCCCCTTGGCTAACCAGTCTCACAAAGAGGCTAATTTGGGGGAGAAGCAATGAGAGAGTTCCTTCTCAGCTTGTGAAAAAAGTGTTAATTATTCCTTTGACAAGGCTTCTAACTCTTGGGAAACAGCTCTCCCTTTGGTGGAACTGTTTCTGTCTATGGCTGCTATCTGAAAGCAGCCACCTGGTTTCAGGTCAGACAAGGGGAAAGAGTTTAATTAACTTTCCCTAATACTGATGTGATTTCAAAAGACTTAAGAAGTACAAACACAGTAGTTGTGCCTATGATCTACCTGTCTCAGTCTCTCACATCTTAGACCACCCTCCCTTCCAGATGATTTTGCTAACTTTCCACATTCTGGGTTTCAGCTGGACGTTTTTCTCCACCTAAAATTGTCTTATAACAGGTGTATAAAAATTATGAAAGAAGATACAGTTCCACATGCCTTGACGCAAGACACTGTGTACAGATAAACCAGTGTGGAGAAATAGTAACATTAGTTAATTTAAAGTGAAACAGTTAAGAGAGATAGTGGTTTGTACATTTACTTGGAAATATACTTATGCATTCATTCAATATTTGAGAACGTACTACAGTCAAGCATCATACTAACAAGTATTGATAGAATGACAAAACACATTTGGTCCTTGCCTTCCAGAGGTTATTATCAAACACAAAGAATATTAGAGAGTATTCTTATTTTAGCCTGGAGTCCTGAGCGTTAGTATTGGCTGTTCCCTTCCATAGTTGTATGTCTCAGATTGGTCATTCTCTCTCTCCATGCCACAATTTCCACATCTGTAAACCAGGGGACCTGGCTGTGTCCTATAATAGTCTTACACGGTTCAGTGCCCATGTGCAGATGGTTCAATTCTGGTTCTGACAAGTTTAGTGCAGAAATTAAGAATGGGCATTTTAAAATGTTCAATACAATTTGACATACTTCACTCTGTATAACAGTCTGTAGGTCCATCCACATCTCTACAAATGACCCAATTTCATTCTTTTTTATGGCTGAGTAATACTCCATTGCATATATGTACCACATCTTCTTTATCCATTCTTCTGTTGATGGGCATTTAGGTTGCTTCCATGTCCTGGCTATTGTATGTAGTGCTGCAATGAACATTGGGGTGCATGTGTCTTTTTGAATTATGGTTATCTCTGGGTCTATGCCCAGTAGTGGGATTGCTAGGTCATATGGTGATTCTATTTTTAGTTTTTTTAAGGAACCTCCATACTATTCTCCATATATGTGGAATCTAGAAAAATGGCACAGATGAACCAGTTGCAAGGCAGAAATAGAGACACAGATGTAGAGAACAAATGTTTGGACACTAAGGGGAGGAATGTGGGTGGTGGGATGAATTGGGAGATTGGGATTGATATATATACACTAATATGTATGATATAGATAACTAATGAGAACCTGCTGCATAGCACAGGGAACTCCACTTCGCTGTACAGTAGAAAGGAATGCAACATTGTAAAACAACCATACCCCAATTAAATAAATAAATAAAAGTAAATAAATACAGTTTGACAGAGTAATTGTACGTATCTAAACTCTCATAAATATTGGAGGTTTGAGTTGAAGTCTTTGATTATTTCAGTTTTTTACTAATTCGTTTTTGCAAAAGTATCAGTTCATGGTGGATTTGAAAATATAAACTGGTCTATCAACACAGATAAGTGGTCATAAGAGAATTTTTATAAAGAAAGAGTTCCATGGCCAAGACTATTGGAGAGTTGAAATGTAAATTAGTGTATTAAAGACCCTGAACATACCTACAGAAAACAAACCTGTAGACCTTAGCATTTCCAAGACATAGTGCCATGGGACTTTTTCTTTTCCCCCCAATTTTGTCAGCACTGATCCCCTTTGCATGCCCTCCTCACTCTTCTTGGTTTCTGACATTGCTGCCAGGCCGGTGCCCTGCACGAATGCCCTCCTCATCCTTCTCAGGCTCTGATTCTGTTTCCTGCAGTCACCCTCTTCATCCCCTCACTCTCACACTGGCATTCCACTGTGGGTCATTGAGCCCCTGCAGTAGCCCAGAACAGATCTCACTAATGGTTTCAGGAAGGGATGGGAGGTAAAGAAAGAGTCAGAGGAAAATGTATTTTTTGTTAGAGATTTCCTATTATAGTAACTTCCTTTTTTTTTTTTTTTTTCCTTGTGTTACGCGGGCCTCTCACTGTTGTGGCCTCTCCCGTTGCGGAGCACAGGCTCCGGACGCGCAGGCTCAGCGGCCATGGCTCACGGGCCCAGCCGCTCCGCGGCATGTGGGATCTTCCCGGACCGGGGCACAAACCCGTGTCTCCTGCATTGGCAGGTGGACTCTCAACCACTGTGCCACCAGGGAAGCCCGTAACTTCCTTTTATCCACAGAAAATGGTCAGTTTTTTCTCTGATTATAAATGTCTATATAAAGGATGCTAATATATTTTCTACTTGTTGAATATCTACTTCAGTTAGTCATTGTGTGTTATTTCTAATTCTCACCACACTCTGTGAAATTAGTATTATTTTAACTGTTATACATGTGAGGAAAAACACTCAGAGAGGTTCAATAATTTTCTAAAAGCTAGCAAATAAAAGTATAAAATTTGAATCCAAGTCTGCTAGGCTCTTTTCACCATGCTTTGCCATCTCTATACCTCAAATCATCAAAACGCCTAAGTCAGTGTGGTTTCCTGATCGAGAACCTCTTTAAGAATCAATGGAACTCTTAAGACACATACCATAACACTCCTACTTCAGAAAGAAGGGCCCAGAATTTGGGGTTTAACTTTAGAAATTTGGCAAACTGTAACCTAAGAGACTAGCTATAAGCACACCTTAAAAAAATACAGGCAAAGTACTAAGTCCATGCAACTATGTACAAATATAGCCTATTCCTAAGATAAGGGAAAGAACATTTTCCTTGATGTTTCCTTGCAGCCCTTTCTCACAATTGTTTCTCAAAGATAATGAAAAATCCTTTCACATCTTGTCCTGCATTTTTTTTTTAAAGGGAGACTGAGCTGATTTCTTTATTTCAGTGTGTGTAGCTCCTACAATGACTAGATACTAAAAGATGGCCTATTTAAAAAAAGAGCCCCATTCTGACATAGGAGAGAAATAAATGTCTGCAGATCAGGTACTTGTCACCTAGTGTGCCTGCCCAGTTAATTCAAACAATCAGCCAGAAAGCATTTGGGCTTTACTAGTAGAGGAAAAACAGAAGGAAAAAATAAATAGGATTTTTTCATGGGTTTATTGAAATTTTGTATTTTTTAACTTTTCCTTCCCTTCTTCTCCTAAATGTTATGGACTTTGGGGAGTTCTTATTTGATTTTTATTCCAGTGGAAGTGAAGCAGAAAATCAAACCATACTATAATTTCTTTAAATGAATTGGCTTTTTGAAATCATTTTTCAAAATTTCTAAGGCTGCAGCTGTTAAGTGTGATTCTCTCTGAAGTAGAATTGTGGAGGATTTGGGTTTTCTTCTTTATACTTTTTCCGTATTTTTCAAATTTTGTATGATGAACATTTACTATTTTATTCAGAAAAATAATTGCATGAACGTCATAAAATAGATGTAAAAAGAATCTGATTCTATAGGTGTTTAAAGGTGCAGGAAATCCTTAAATATGCAGGTTATGCATATCGAAACTATTTATGAAATTGGACCTGACGTTCGGATTTCTTTTGGAAATTTCTCTTTTTAAAACGTGAGTGGTGGTAGCCTTTGTAGTAATGTGACCCTGCTGACCTACTATTTTTTCTTAGCCTCCAATTAGGACATTTTATTTAAGGTTAAAGAGGGGACATTTCTCCCTCTGAGGAAGGTGTCCTTCCTTCTGGCCTCTGATGCTCTACTGCCGGAAGTTCCTTTTCCTTGGTTGGAGCTTTGTCTCAGACAGGGATTTAGCACAAAAGGAAGTGGTGAGGGGCCAGTATTTAATGAGTTTGATCAATGTAGATAGAAAGCCAGAGCAGATGACTCAGTGCAAACAGTCCCCACTCTAGGGCCAGGATTGGTCAATTCATCAGGCCTCTCCAACAGAAACTGGATCAGGGCTGCCCTAAGTGATTAAGTGATGGATCATCTATATGAAACGACCAAGTTTGGAGGGCTAGCCACATGCTCTTCAGGTTGAGGTAGATGGCTACTCATCTCAAAGGCAGTATCTACCACTTTACTGTGACCATGAACAAGCAGCATCTGCTCTTCTATGAAAGTAGGGCTCTTGCCTGTAGGGAGTCCTTTCCCATCATTCCCCTTGCCTCTGTGTGATACTGAATTGAGAAATAAACCCAGACTCTGCTTTTGCCTCTAGACTCCCAAGAACTGTGGCTGGGAAATACAGGAGTTGCAACTAATCATATCCTGACATTTTGCTCTCTACAACTAAGTAGCCAAAGAAATAGCAAAAATGTGTTTCAGTGCTCCCTGATAATAGGAAAAGGACTCTGTGAGGGATTTTAATAGAAGCAGTGACTTCATCCATATGTGAACCATTCCAAGAAAAATATATTTGAAGCAGGCAACAGCACATATGCCCTAAAAGGGCTGCTTTATTTAGGTACCACATGTCCTTTTCAAGATGGAAAAGCACTCATCTCTGGAAAGCCTTCTTGGGTAAATACAAAAAACTATGTTTTGTCTCTGTCATATGTATATACATTTATTTATTATATCCCTTTTAATAAGTTTTATATTTTTTTACATTTCTTCTCCATTAGATTATCAGCTACTTGAGGGCTTGAGGTTTTAATTATCCTTGTTTGATTAAGAACATTGTCCAGAAGGCAGTAGGTGTTCAAATATGTGTGTTCAGTAGTAAAGTAATATTAGCTAACTTTTATTGAGCTCTTATGGTGCCAGTTACTATGTCACACGGGGAATTTCTTCTAGTCTCTGTGAGATGAGTGTTACTATACAGATTGTACTGGTGGAGGAAGACACTGGGGTTTGAAATGGTTACTGTGCCAGGTCACATGTTGCCATAAAGCAGGACAGGTAGCCCCTACACAGGGGGGCTGACAGGGGAGCCTGCTCTTATCACTCTGTGATCGCTTCTGCTCACATGAAAGACAAAGAATATGCCTTGTCCACAAACTACACTTATTTTTAGGATCACTTATTGCAAGACTTCAGCCCTCTGAACTCCTTAGGAATATTCTAGTTGGGAGGCCACATGATCAGGGAGTCAAACAGTCCTGAGGTTGAATTCTAGCTTGGTCATTCACAAGCTATAAGATATAGCTTCTCTGAATCTCGGTTTGTTTATCTTTAAAGAGGATAATAATAAACACTTTGCAAAATTATTGAGGATTAGCATTAAGGTATGATTTGGCACAAAATAGGTGTTCAATAAATGTAGCTATCTTTTTTTTTTCTTGTTTAGAATGAGTGGGTCTATAAGGCTAGGGCTTCCATATTTGAATTAATCTGGAAGTGGAAACATTTCTAAAATGAATTCCATGTGCTTTTGTTTTCTAAAGTAGGTTATGGTATATGGAATTTAGTTTTTTTCCTTGATGGACTCAGAATCAACATTTCTGGCATCTTCAAAACAGTGATGCTTGAGCCCTAATTATTAAGTGTTTGAGTCTTTTGTCTCCCTACTAAATAATCTGAAATTGCTAGATATTGAAGGTTCATGTGTTTGCTTTTCCCCCTCATTTTATTTCAGTCAGCCTCATCTTTTTGTAGGATATCTGCTAAAGGAAGTCCCATGTACCTTGTTCACATTTGTTACATGCTTTAACACAGGGTAACAATGACTTTTAGAATTGTATACAAAATCTGAGGTTATAGACCTGAAGCTCTCCTAAAAACAAAACAAATGTTTTAATATGTGACAATTTGAAATATCCCTTTGAACCTCTATGAGGCTCCCCCCCAACACCCCTCTTTCCTGAGGTTTTGCTGCATTCTCAGTACTTGCTTTTGTCAGATATGTGATAGTCTGTCCCCTTCTTCTCTAAGTCGATACATTGTCCGCCAGTCATTTTGATGCCCTGTGCCTTCCTTCCCCCTTCCACATTCCACATTTCCAGACTGTTACCTCCCCTATTTCTACATTTCAACATCTAAATCTGGCAACGCTAGATATCGTTCAACCAACCATTTTTTATTACTTTTTTATAAGCTGTCAAAACAGCTGAATGCTCAACAGTTGGTCAGTTGCCAAAACCAGCATTAGGAATGGGGTTAGAAGAAGTGATTAAACCAGCGCTGTGAATTATTCACTCTGAGGCAACATCTTGGAAGCAGAAAACGATTACGTTCACAATGGTGCTTATAAAAACAATTCGTTGATCTTAATTTCTATTTTTCTCCCATCTGAATCACAGGGGAGTTAACACACCGTTGCATTGATCAGCGGTGTAGGAAGCCAGATTCATCATATGATGCCACAGGGCAAGCTTCAGCAGTTTCTTAAGCTGCTGATTAAGGAACAGGAGAGAATTTAACATCAACCAAAGTGCAGATGGGGCCCTTTAAAGGCTTTGCCACAATATGGCAGGCACAAAGCAGTAGGTCACAGAGACAACATTTGGTACAGCCATGTCTCAGGTCTCTAGTGTGGCCTTGAGGTTGGTGGATAACTTACCTTCCCTCGGCCTTTTCCAGTTTCAGGATGGCAGCTGAGGCTACCAACCAATTCACTATATCCACCCTCTTTCCAGTGTCCAGGAGCCCCCAGCAGAGTCCATAGTCATAAGTCAGTCTCTCAATATTTCACATACATCAAGTTAGGTAAAAAGGCCAAAGGAGCCCTTTTTAATTCGTTTTTGTTTTAACTGACTTGACTTTTTAGATAAGTTTTAGGTACATAGCAAACTGAAGGGAAGGTACAGAGATTTTCCATATACTCCCTGCCCACCCACCCCACAGGCATAGCATCCTCCATTATCAACATCCACATCAGAGTGCTACATTTGTTACAACTGGTAAACCTACATTGACACATCAGTATCACCCAAAGTCCATAGTTTACTGTTGCAAATAGGCCTTAGTAACTTAGTGGTGAGGTGAGGGGTGAGGGGAAACATTCTGTAGTCCCATGATGAGGGTCAGTCTTTAAGTGAACCTATGTTTCCAGACTTGTGAAATTCATGCACGCTTTCCAGTTCCTCCACCCGCATAGGTGGGACAGGATGGTTCGTGTGGGCTGGAGTTGGGTATTTTCTTTCCCTCAGGTTAGTTAGGCTCTAATAAAGTCTCAGCAGATTAGGATCTGGTTGAATAGTTTCTCCCAAGGTTAAACTTTGTAAAGAAGGACCGAATGCTGTGGTTTATTTCAAAACGGTTCCTTTTCCTCTCCTCCTGCAGGAAGCACAAAGGCATTTTTTTTTCCCTGACGTTCACCAGGAGAACCTGGTAGTGATGCGAGAAGTAACACTCACAAAAGTGCGGACCCAGGGGCTTCCCTGGTGGCGCAGTGGTTGAGAGTCCACCTGCTGATGCAGGGGACACGGGTTCGTGCCCCGGTCCGGGAAGATCCCACATGCCACAGAGCGGCTGGGCCCGTGAGCCATGGCCGCTGAGCCTGCGCGTCCGGAGCCTATGCTCCACAACGGGAGATGCCACAACACTGAGAGACCTGCGTACTGCAAAAAAAAAAAAAAAAGAAGAAGAAAAAAAAAGAAAGTGGGGATGCCCCCGTCACCCTGTGATTGCCCCGACCTGGGTTTTTTAACTCTGAGTTGTCCTCTCTGAGCTTCCAGAAATTAATTCTAGTGCAGGTTTACCTACCCCAGTCCTGACTCCTATGGAGGTTTCTGATCCAGTAAAGTGTGATTCTCTGAATTTGCCTGCCAGTCTCCAGTTTTAGAGGCAGCAATTTTGTCTATGACCTCTCTTCTCTTACAGATCTGAGAGAGTTGTTGACTTTTCAGCTTTTTTTTTTTTTTGAAGATGTTGGAGATAGGAGTTTATTAATTAATTAATTAATTTTTGCTGTGTTGCGTCTTTTGTTTCTGTGCGCGGGCTTTCTCTAGGTGTGGCAAGCGGGGACCACTCTTCATCGCTGTGCATGGGCCTCTCACTATCGCGGCCTCTCGTTGCGGAGCACAGGCTCCAGACGCGCAGGCTCAGTAGTTGTGGCTCACGGGCCTAGTTGCTCCGCGGCATGTGGGATCCTCCCAGACCAGGGCTCGAACCCATGTCCCCTGCATTGGCAGGCGGATTCTCAACCACTGCGCCACCAGGGAAGCCCAACTTTTCAGCTTTTTATTTGTTGTTAGGATGGAGTAGTGACTTCCAAGCTTCTTATGTGCTGGACTGGAAACTGGCAGTCCCCTTTTTCCACTCTTTATACTTTTATTTTTGAAAATTAAGTGTCAATCATAAACATCATATCTACATCTATACATATATATTCACATATTACCAAGAAATATACAATAAAGAGTAATTCTTTCTCCCATACTAGTGCTCCCAGCTCTTCTCTTTGAAGGCAACTTCTGTTTGTAGTTTCTTGTGTCTCCTTCCAGAAATATTTTCTATCTACATAAGCATATATATTTTTAAAATAATTTTAATTACACAAATAATAAACTATTTCTCTGGAGGTACTGGTGTCATAGAATGAGTTGGAAAGCATTATCTATCTTTCTATAATCTGGAAGAGTTTGGGCAAGATTGTGCTATTCTGTAAATGTTTGGTAGAATCTACCAGTAAGATAGTCAGGAGCGGGGGTTTTCTTTGTTCGGAGATTTTCACAAATTCTTTGAATTTTTCTTTAAAGAATTGAAATGATTCAACTCTTTTAATAGCTATAGGACTATTCAAGTGTTCTATTTCCTCCTGTCTCTATATTTTCAAATGTAGTATCATAAGGTGTCTGAGTGTTCTCTTACTATAGTATTATTCCTGAATTAGCTATTTATGCCTTCTCTCTTTTTTCTTTGTCAGTCTTTTTAGAAGTTTATCAACTTTATTAGTCTTTTATTTCTGTCAGTTTTTGTTTCATAGATATTGAGACTCTGTCATTATTATATCTTCCTGGGGTATTGACCTTTCATTATGAAATATCCATTTTTATTTCTAATATTACTGATTGCTTTAAAGTAAATTTATCATATCAGTTACACACAATAGCTTTTATTTGGTAATTTTTGTAAGTTTTTCTGTTTTTCTTTGTGTATTCTTATATTTAACTAATGTCTCTTGTAAGAAGCATATATTTGTTTTCTTTCATCCAAATTGACAATTGTTATTTTAAAATAGAATATTTATTCCATATTTTTTGTCCTTGAGTTTAAATTTATCATTTTAATATTCATTTTCTTTTTATCCTGTCTTATAATTTCTTTCCTTCTTTCTTATAGTTTTACTTTTTTTTTTTTAGTTTTACTTTTGATTTTGTGTGTGTGTGTTTCTGTTGTGGTTCTTTCTTATTTTACTACTTATACATTCTTTTGGTAATTACCATAGACATTATGACATATGTCCATGACTTATTAAAGTTTCATGAAATTAGAAATTTAACATCTTCCAGGAAATGCAAGGATCAAAGAACAATTTAATTCCTTTCACCCAGCTACCCGCCAGATTTTGTGCTATTATCACATGGATTTTAATTTAAATATTAAGTGTCACATGATATTATATTAGTATTGTATTATATTGTAAATATTCATTTTATTTTTACCACATATTTACCCCCTTCTTTGTTCTTTTATTTGTTCTTGCAGAACTTTGTTTTCATTGTGAATAATTTATCTTATGTTTGAAGAATACACTTTAATATTTTCTTTAGTATAAGTTTGATTATAAAAACTCTGAATTTCTGCTTGTTTAAAATTTTCTTTATATTTCTTTCACTTTTAAAGGTTGTATTTGTTGATTCAGAATTCTAGGTTAGAAGGCATCATCATTCTTTACTTCAAAGATACTATTCCACTGTCTTTTGTCTTTCGTTATTTCTGTTGAGAAATCATTGTTAATCTTATTGATGCTCCTGTTCAGGAGGTATGTTTCTTTGTTTCCTGGCTGCTTTTAAAAGATTTCATATGTCTTTAATTTTCAGCAGTTTTCCTATGATGCAGTTATATATACATTTTTGTTGTTATTTTCCTACTTAGAAAGCTACTTGGGGTTCATACACTTATTGAACCTGTGTATTTATACCTCTTATCAGTTTTGAAAAGTTATTAGTATCTCTTCAAATACTTACTCTGCCTTACTCTTTCCCTGTTATCTTTCTGGAGCACCAGTTGACTCTTGTGACAACTTTCCTCTGTGTACTATATGTCTCTTAGACTCACTTCTGCATTTTCCAGATTTTGTCTCTTCATATTTCAGGCTAGATTTTTGTCAGTCCTATCTTCTACTTTATTCTCTCTTTTTCTAAGTCTAATATGCTATTAAACTCATCCTCTGAGTTCTTAATTTCAGTTTTGTCTTTTTCTTAGCTATATACTATTTATTTATTACTTTAGTTTTGCTTTCTTTTTAAATTCTCTACTTATAATTTAATTCCTTGATCATATTAAGCATCGTTTTGTGTTCTCACTAAGTATGCACCATAAAATGTCAACATCTTGATCTTTTGGGTGTCTAGTTCTAATATTAATTCCCCCTTTGATCAATTTGTGTACTTGTAAGTCTCAGTAGTTTTTGTTAAGGGCTGAAAGTTGCATGTCAAAAATTGTGGAAATAATTTAAAGTTCTGTATGATGGTATTTTCCTCCAGAAATAATATATTTCACTTCTGATAGGCAGCTAGGCTAGAGACAAGTCACATGAACCAAACCTGATTTGAGATAATTTAAAGATGTGCTTCAGTCCTTCTGAGATCTAGTCTATTTGCTGTTCATTGTAAATTGCAGAGTGTACCCCTTCAGAACCTGATTTTGAAATATGTAATATTAACCCCTGGCATTTCTTCTTCTTGAGTCTTAATTTTCTTTTTTTTTTTTTCTTCTAGTTCCACAGACTAATGAAAACCGTGCTCAGCTTTTCACCTTTTCATTCAGTGCTTTTTGTGGAATCCACAGTCACCCAGCAGGTAAATGATGCACAAATACTTCTCTTAGTTTCACTATCTTTACAGGTTATGGCCTGAAAATTCTCACTTCCTTGTTAGCTCTCCAATAACTTAAATCAGATGGTTTATACATTTTGGACAGATTCTGTAGTTTTTCTCAACTGAAAAGTTGGTCCTAATCAACCCAGTCATCCATGCTGGCAACAGAACTTAAGGTTATAAAATTTGAGGTAAAATAATAAAATGGTGGCTATGAATCCATTACCTTACTTAGAATATTACTAACGTAATTGAATCTACCTATATCCTGTGTTGTCTTGCCAGTCACCCAGAAGTAACCATTATCCTGAATTCCTTTGTTTAAAATTTATTTTACTCTATATATTTATACCTCTAAACAATATATTGTTTGGTTTTGCTTTATAAAAGTATATACTTTCTGTAGTCTTCTGAGACTTACCTTTTCCCCTGAGTATGATGGTTCTCAGATTAACCATGTTATCATGACTAGCTGTAATTCTTTTATTCATATATATATATATATTTCAAATATATATTTTCTTTTTACTGGGCATTTATGGTTTGGATCCCTGATTTTTTTAAAAATTAAACTAGTTGCTCTGAATATTCTTGTACATGTCTCATATTGTCATAGTCAAGAGATTCTGTAAGGTATACAGCTAGCAGTGGGATGTTTGTGTAAGAGCATATGCACATTTTCAACTTTTTAAGATAGTATCTGGTTATTTTTCACAGTTGGTATATTATTTTACACACTCATAAACAATTGCTTATGAGTTCTCATTGATTTTTATATTCACTAATACTTGGTATCATCAAACTTCTAATATTTTGCCAAGATATTGCATGCAAAATTGTAATCATTGTGGTCTTAATTTACATTCCTCTGATTACTAATGAGGTTCAGCAGCTATTTATGTACTGGTTTACTATTCATGTTTCCTTCTCTGTGAAATATCTGCTCTTGATGTCTGTTCTTTGCCCATTTTACTCTAAAAAATTGACTTCTAAGCATTATGTATATTTGGGATACTAGTCTTTTATTAGTTAGTTGTATTGTAAATAGCATCTTCCAAACTGTGACTTTTTCACTTGGTTTTGGTGTATTTTAATGAAAAGAAATTGTTAATATTTAGTTGCATCCTCAAAAATAAATAGCTGGGTGAAATTGTATTTCAGTAGTTGTTGCAGTAGAAAACACAAATACTTTCTTTATTAAAATACATTAATTAATTTATTTTTTAACATCTTTATTGGAGTGTAATTGCTTTACAATGTTGTATTAGTTTCTGCTTTATAACAAAGTGAATCAGTTATACATATACATATATCCCCATATCTCCTCCCTCTTGCGTCTCCCTCCCACCCTCCCTATCCCACCCCTCTAGGTGGTCACAAAGCACAGAGCTGATCTCCCTGTGCTATGCAGCCACTTCCCACTAGCTAATATTTAAAATAAAGGTTAATTTTTATGTTCATATTTGTAATCAAAACAATAAAAATAATTTCACGTTTTTAATTTTTAAAAGTATTATAGGTTACTGTGGTATTACTTCTATATTTTGAAATCAGAAATAAAATATATGTACAATTTCAAAACTCTTTACGGACCACAAAGAGTTACATCCAGAATTTTGACATTAAGCCAGCATGTAATTGAGATGGAATAACATCAGTATATAAAATGAAATTTTATAGTTACCTAAAAAAAACTTGACATTATATTGTTCAAAAGTTTGGCAATTAGAGCCTAGTAGTTCTTATGGCCTAAAACCTTTGTACTTTTTGACGTTTTTCCATTGAGCTTATTAGTCCAAAAGTCTTTTGTCAATTTCCTTGCACATGAAATTTTATCTAGTCAGAAAGAAGAAACACCAAAAGAATATCTGTGTGTGTCACACTGCAGTATAATACAGTTTTAATAAGTTGTATGGTACTGCTAACAGTATGAAACAGAAATTTTCAAACTGTAAAACTTAAATCACTACTAATATTAATTGAAATTAATACTTTTGCTGCAAAAGACTAACAAAGATTTTAAAATAAATTGTGTTGATTTTAAATTTTTCTTTCAATGTGAAATTGTTCAAAGGATTTTTTTCTCTTTTATTTATTTGTAAGTTGCAACTTACTTGCCATCCTTGGGTTAGAGCAACTCCAGCCTTCTCAGCAATATGAGAGCCATCTCTTCCACCAAGAAGTCACTAGTGTATCTGTTTATGTCAAGGGTCCTCTTTTCTGGGGAGATTCAGTCTTAAATTTGGTGAGCCCTTCATGCATTCAATCAGTTATTCACTCAGAAGTATTTACTGAGAACCTGGTGCTAAGCTTCTTTTAGGCACTGAGGATTCAGTAGTAGACCAGATAGGCAAGATCCCTGCTCTCAATAGGACTTATATTCCAGAGGAGAGAGTAAGATAAAAACAAACACAAAAAGGCAATAAATTAGTAAGAAAATATCAGGTAATTCTACATTAAGAATAAAAACATGGTGAGAGATCTGATATAAAATAACTGGGTGGCTATAGAAGGACATAGGCAAAAATCAGGAATAACAGCACTGCTGATAGAGGGAATAGACAGTGCATAGTCCCTGAATGACAGGCATTTGCGAAACAGAATAGCATTGATGTTGAAGGGGGGATCTATATGAGATGAAGTTAGAGAAATAGGCAGGTTATGTAGACGTTTCTAGGATAAAGAATTTGGGGAATATTCTAATTGTAATGGGGAGACACTGGAGGGTATTAAATGACAGATGGCATGATGTGATTTGGGTTTTTCAAAGATCACACTGACTGCAATGTAGTAAAAATATTGTAAGAATATAATTGTAATGGGGTGAATAATTTTAAGAATATTTTGTGGACTCACCCATCAAACATATGCAAATTCATAATGATAAAAACAGAACTAAACAATAATTTAAATTTTTTTGATTGTTGTAAGTTTCCAAAGCACTGGCTCATTATTCTGAAAATTGGTAAATTAAGGGCAAAGATTTAACATACATCCCGTCTTTCCTGTGTAAGGTGGCTTTCAGGATAACAGAATAGCTGCTGATGGAATGTTCTTTACAGAGGAGTTTCAGCCAACATATGCAGGTGAAAGGACAGAATTTTTTAAAATCACCTTTTGTAACCCATACAGAAACAATGGATACAGAGAGTGGTCATCACTGTTTCCTAGAACATTAAAGCAAAAAGTTATTTGAGAATTATACAATGAAGGGGCCAAACTGACATCACCTGAACCCACAGATTAATCTCATTATCACTTAAAGTGGTACAACTAGACGTTTGATACCCCTGATATGATGCAATTGGAAGTACATAGCACATCACTTATGAAGTGAAATTATTTTTGACAAAATAAGATTGGACCTAGATATAGTCAAGTCTCTAGGTCTGATAATCTAAGGAAAAATGTGGAGAGAGAAATATGTTTAAAGAACTATGAATATGCAACCAGCCAATCTAGAATGTGGGTAACACTACAGGACAAATAAGTTGGTTTCTTTAACAAATGGATGACATGAAATACAGGCGGATATTATAGGTTAAAAGAGGTACATGCAGTGTGTGGACCTTGTTTGGAGTCTTATTCAAATAGAACAACCATAAGAAGACATTTTTGACACAATCTAGGAAATGTAACAGTGGATTGGATATTGGATGATGCAACAAAATTATTGAGGTTTTTTGTTAGGTGTATAGTTATGTTAAAATCATAAGTCAGTTTCTGCTATTGTTAGATACTGGGATGTTTTCTTTTATAGTACTTCATTGATCAAAGGAGGAGAAAGAGAAAATGATAGATGAAACAAGACTAGCAGAATGTTAATTGCTGAAACTAGATGAAGTTTTTATTAGGGATTTATTCTAATATTCTCCACAGTTTTATGTGTGTTTAAAAATTACTCTAGTAATAAGAAAACATAAACAACAAAAGATAATATCCAATCATGGAGTAAGGGGGAAAAGCTAATGTAGTAGTTCAGACAAGGGATAGAAGTAGATAGGACTTGGGTAAAATAGTTGAGATGGGAAGAGTGGATGGATTCTGAATACATGTTGGAGATAAAGTAAGTAGGGTTTGATATTGGATTAATTTGAGGTGGGAAAAAAATTGTACCTGGATTTTTGGTTTACATAAACTGGGAGAATGGTGATACTGTTCTAAATTGGGGAAACCAGACAGAGCAACAGGTTGGACTCAAAGTCAACAGTTCTGCTTCAGTCATGTGAGGTTTAAGATTCCTGTTGGACATCCTAATGGAAATTGTAAGTAGATAGTTGGCTATTCCAATCCAATTCCAGGATTATATGAAGACTAGTGGTAAAAATTTCGAAGACGGGGCATAGCTGGTATTTAACATCATGAAAATGGTTAAGACTGTGTAGAGAAAGAGAGTGGAAATAGAAAAGAAAGGAATTCCAAGACTGAACCTGGGAATTCCAAGACTGAACCAATATTCAGAGTTCAAGCAGAAGTATTGAGTTAGCAAAGGAGTCTGAGAATAAACGTCCAGGCGAGACTGCATCACAGAAACCAAGAAAAGAAATTTTAGGAAGGAAAAATTGATCAGTGATAACAACTGCTGCTTAGAAGTCAAATAAGATTAAGGATAAAAAATGACCACTGGATTTGATAGTGTGAGGTCCATATTGGACATGAGAAACAGAACAGGGACTAGAAGAAAAAGCAGACTGGGAATAGAGGCAAGAGAGTGAAAGATTCCTTGTGTAATGATTACCACAATCAAGCTAATTAACATACCAGTTCACGTAGTTACCATTTTACGTGTGTATGTGGTGAGGACACTTAAGATCTACTCTCAGCAAATTTCAAGTATACAATACATTATTATTAACTATAGTTACCATGCTGTACATCTAATGATCACTGGAACTTATTCATTTTTAACTGAAAGTTGTGTCTTATAACCACAACCACCTAAAACACCACAATAAACATCACCTAAAACACCTAATACACCTGAAGTATTTACAGTTTTAATTTTTCAATTATACCTCAATAAAGCTAGAAAAAAATCCAGTTTATAAGAAAGGAAATGTAATCATAGTATACCAAAGGATTCAACTGTAATAGTTACATAGCCATAGCAATTTGAAAATTAAGTAGAGGAAGTAAAGTAGTTGAATGTGTACCTCATCATCATCCGTAGTGGGAAATAGTATGTAAAGAATAAAACTTAAAATCAATATAAAAGTTTTCATATGATATGTACTTAATTTCATCAAGTTTGCAATACCTTTTTTTTTTTTTTTTTTTTTTTTGCGGTACACGGGCCTCTCACTGTTATGGCCTCTCCCGTTGTGGAGCACAGGCTCCAGACACGCAGGCTCAGCAGTCATGGCTCATGGGCCCAGCCGCTCCGAGGCATGTGGGATCTTCCCGGACCGGGGCACGAACCCGTGTCCCTGCATCGGCAGGTGGACTCTCAACCACTGCGCCACCAAGGAAGCCCTGCAATACCTTTTAGGGCTTCTCCTCAAGGGATGATATCTATGAACTGCTTAATATCTGAGTTATTATGAAAGATTCACACTCATGACAAAGAGTTTTTTAGAGCATATAATATCTATGTAGTCATAGAAACTTCACTAGACAATATTATCTTAGTAGCAGCATACATTAGAAACAGATACATTTAATGGCAGCAGGAACTCACGTTTCTTGAGGTCATGGTTTCTGTCAAATGGGCTAAATTATGTAAAAAAAAAAATCAACTATAATGTAGAAAACTCTTCTCGCCTAGGTTTTCATTGAGATATGGCTTGCAAGTGGTACACTGTATGTTTATTGTAGATTTTGCTTTCTGCAAGAAGGATAGGTGGTCTAAAATAAGTGGTCAGGCTGATTTCCTTTATAATCCAACTCAAGTCATAGAAACAATGTTCATTTTTCTTTTTCCTTTCAACAAAATAAAGTATATGCCTTGTTCCAAAATGCTGAAATACAAATGAACAAAAACAAGATAAGGCATGAAAATTCATCTGGAAACAAAACAAAACAGAGTGAAAGATTCCTTGAGGACTAGGTTGTAATCACAAGTCTTTACATTATGGGGAATAGAAACTGTCACCTCTTCAATCAGAGCTCTGACCCCAAAGACACTGAACTTTATTTTTATTTATTTATTATTATTTTTGTAATCAAAGTTAAAGTTAGGTTTATTGAGCTTGCTGCAGCAAAGGAGAACGCACACTGAGGAATCATGGACACCTCAGTAGGAGGAAGTTGGGGGGAGCTTATCACAACATTTGGGCTTGTGCCTAGAGTTTATAAGGAGGGTTTAAGAAAGCCAGGGGCCAGTTGACGACTGGTTTTTCACTTTCTGAGGTCCTTGTGGATGTTGGTGCTTATCAGAGTGTGGATTAATTCTTGTCCTGGCTCATGACACTGAACTTTAGAAAGTACAAAAACAGATGGAGGTGAAGAGTGGAGTTCAAGATCAGAGAGTCTGAAAGTACAAGAACCCTCTTGTGCCCAGGGGTTGCTCCTTTCCTCTGTTTCCTTAACACATGATTTGTTCCCATCACACCTACTGTCTCCATTGTTTAGAAGGTGAGGCTAAAAATAGGTATTTGTTGTTCTTCAAAATCGCTGGTTTGGCTCTAGTGCCAAGCTGGTTTAGACTGAATCCTTGATCATCTTATTTTATAGGCTATGTTACTTACAGAGCTCAATCTTGGGACACCCATATCAACTTCTCAGAACATAATTTTAGCTGTTACATTCCATCATGAACCATGACCAGATGCTTACCACAAGAAATCAATGCCTCTCATAAACGTTGTCATTACAAACTAAGAAAATAGTCCCCTAGATGTTTTTCCTTATTAGCCTAAAAAATGGAAATAAGATGTTCAGCCAGAAAAAAAATAGCTTTCAAGTCCTTATTAAGAGTGGTAGGAAACACAAATCTGAGTCCTAGGGGATAAAAGCTAAACACGCCCTTTAAAGAAGTCAATATTTGGGAAATGTGTGAAGCAATATCTTAGCACATCTGCTCAAACAGTTTAAAATAAAAACTTTAGAAGATATACAATGAATTTTCTAGCGGTATAATTCTTCCAAAGAGTGCCACCAGAGGACATTTTTTTGGGAAAAAAAGATTACATGTCATTCTTGAAATGTCCTAAAAACTATAAGGTCTAGCTTTGTTCACTTTTCCTAAAATGGAATAATCTGCAACCTAACATCTCAGTTCTCATAAACCTAGTTTATAAATGGAACATGAGCTCTCCCAGTGTGGCTTCTCTATGAAAAAGATAATCTCATTGGACTGAACTAGGGAGAAAGTGAAAGAAAAAAGAAAACACCTCAAATAGAAAATTATTTAAACCTTTTGTGCTACTCCTAAGTCTTTATGGTTGATTACAACGTGGCCCTTTACAGTGGTCCTCGTAAAGAAGTGGAGCTATTTCCTTAGCCCTAGACTCTGGCTGGCCTCGCTACTTGTTTTGGTCAATAGAATGTAATGGAACCAAGCAAGTGACATCGTGTGTATACTGAGCCTTAGACACAGACAGCTTTGAAGCTTTCATTCTCGCCTTCTTGGAGTGTTGTTTCCATGTGAATGAGTCTAAGTCAGCCTGATGGAGAGGTCATGTGGAGAACTGAGGCGTCCAGCCTGAAGCTTTTACTGCAAGTCATGTTGAATGAGGCCACCTTAGACCATTCAGCCCCTGTTTACTTGCTGTCCCATAGGTGAGTCCAGGCAAAACCAGTGCAAGAATCTTCCAGCTGAGCCCATTCCAAATTGCTGACTCACAGAATCATAGGAAGATAAATGATTATTGCTTTAAACTTCTATATTTTGAGGTGTTTGTTGCTCAGCAAAGGTTAACCAATACAGTCATCCTAAATGTTTCCCAGTGCTGCCAGTCTCTTACTGACAGGTGCGTAATTAGCCAATCCAAAGGAAACATCTGTTTCACACTTAAGACCTTTCATGTGAATGCTAGAATTATTTTATTTTTAACCACCATCAGGCATTAGTGGTGGTCAGATCTCAGTTAAACAAGTAATTCATTGCTGTTGTCCCTATCATCAAACTTGTTTCCCTTACACACATACACACGTACATGTGTGTATATATGTGCATGCATTTTCATCTGTGTTTAGATTGCTGCATGAGAACCATTGTTATTAGCCTTGGTATGTTGAGGAATTTTATGAAACCAGAGTAAAACCATACTTGGGAATGAGATGGTCAGACAAAATTGAGTTTAATTTCTGCTACCCTTCCCTAAGTCTCTTTTCTTGTCAAAGCCTGACTTTTTTTTTTCTTCTCTTTGATAAGTTGTCAAAAAATTTCACTAATGATAGATTTATTTGAGTTAACGGGCTTTCTCTTCCAAAAATGCAAATATCTGGGGGGGGGGTGAAAGATCAGGCATTCAAGTCTTTCTGTGAATTGGTTTAATCAGCTGCATTCCTTCATACCCCTGTCTGAGCCAGCTCTATAGAGAACATGAGGGTTTGGGGTAGAGGTAGGAGATAGGAAATTAGGAACTTGCAGACTTTTAGAAGTAGGGTAGGCCAAGTTGGGAAATCACAGTATCATAGTATCTTAAGGCATTATGATGGCATGGGATTCATGAAGGGCTGTAAGAGGTAGAATGAACATATAAGAGAAAGGCAGGGAGAATATATAAGGTAGAGTCTTTATTAAAATATGTCCTAGGACCAGCTCTTCCCCTGGGACTGCAAACAAACTCATCGTTAGATTCTCTTTCTGTCATATGATGCTCTGATTTCAGGGTCCAGGTTTAAATTATACCATGTATACTATTTTTTCAGACATGATGAAGGAAAATAGGCTTTCGTGGGTGAAGATGGTAGATTTGAGTTGTTACTCTGAAAATCTAACTTCTGTAGACTCGTGAGAAAGATGTGCAAGAGGGAGATTCCTGGTAGTACTCTATGATTAAAGCAGGACTTCATCCACAAACTCCTGTTTGGAACCTCTTAGGTGGCTTTGGTCTCAAACTCTCAAATAGCAGTTGGTGACATAATTTGTCCCTTCTGTCAAAGCTTTGGCCATAAGCATGCTGAGAGTCCTCCTCTCCTTCTCTACCTTTGATCCACTCCTGAATCTTGGCTTCCAAGGCAGATCTAACTCTGATTATTTAAAAAGGAATGAGCCTTTTCTCCGTAAATATTAGAACAGAGCTAGTTCAGACCTACTGTCTTTTAATACAGTCCTCTGGACATGTTTCTGATGGGTCACCTCGTTGGTGGCATAAGAGGAAATTATTCAAAAAAGGACCAAGATTAAAAAACTATAGATCAGGGTTTCCCTGGTGGCTCAGTGGTTGAGAGTCCGCCTGCCGATGCAGGGGACGCGGGTTCGTGCCCCGGTCCGGAAAGATCACACATGCCGCGGAGCGGCTGGGCCCGTGAGCCATGGCCGCTGAGCCTGCGCGTCCGGAGCCTGTGCTCTGCAACGAGAGAGGCCACAACAGCGAGAGGCCCGCGTACCACAAAAAAAAAACCCAAAAAACTATAGATCATAGAGAAAAGGCCAAGAGAGAATCCCTAAACAGTATGCTTTGCAAAAGTAGGCACATTTAGCTACTCACAGGTCATCCTACCTCGTTTATGGCTGATATATTGGTGTCTTAATTGATTTAGCATTGATTTCCTTTTTTTTCTTTAATTTGTTTCTGCACAAAAATTTTAATGATCTTGGCACACTGCATTTATCATAATTTTTTGCAGTTGTACATCACTCTATACATAAGATACTCTCCTTTCTGATTAGGAAAACAAGGCTCAGAGAGGTGGGGAAAAGTGTCTAAATATTATCTGCCCTTCTGCATTATATGATGTTGCCACTACATAATCACCATCTCTTCCCTTCCTATGGTATTGACCAGATCTGTTTCTAAGTTTTGTACAACGATTCCCTAACATATTATTAAAAACAAAAGGAAAAAAACCCTAAAATTAAAAACAAACCAAAAAATCTCACACCTCTCAGGCATTTCTCCCTGCTACAGTACTTTCCTCAGACTTACCAAACCCATGTCTAAGGTAAAAGTCACTGGTATTTAAGTTTTGCTGGTCTTTGGAGAAATTCAAATTGTGATTTTACTAGATTGTTCTGCCCATTTGTTCCCTAGAAATTCTTCAAAAATCCCAATTTGAAATCACTTGCTTAGAAAAAACTGGTCTGTTTATGTTTTCAAAAGCTTTATAGTCTTTCACTATAAGATACTTAGATGTGTTTAACTGGAAAGGAGGAAAATGTGTTTGGCAACAGCCGTGTTTCGGAGAAAGCTGTGCATAGAGTATCTAAATTCAAATCATATCAGAGCAATTTAGGTTTTTTTTTTTCTTGTAGAGAAGGAAGCACCCAGAGAATCTTTGTTTAATGATCTGAACTCTGTCAGAGGGCTTAAGCAATAATGATCAAAACATATGTGTGTATGTTGGAAAGTAAGAGAATATTTGTCTCACAGTGCCTAGGACCAGGGGAATATACCAATTAAGATTATATGGGCATCTTCTACATTAGTTGGGTAGGATTATCAACTTGGAATAAAAGACTACAGCTGAATGTATCTAACCCCAAATTAACTGTGAAATATGGGATCAAGTTCTACAAAAATAGAGGCAAATTTTAAAATCAAATTTAGCTTGTGTCCAAGGGAAAAACTAAAAATAAATCGAAACCTCCACATTGCAATAAACCAGAAGCAGAAAATTAGGCATAGAGCACATTTTTAAAACTAGTAAGAGGTCACTGGCATACAGTCTCAGGAAAGATTTGTTTTTAATTCCTGTATTTGCCTTTTACATTTAAGATAAAGAGAAACTTGAGCATTTTGAGAGATGTGGAAATCGAATGGCTGCAGAGTGGGGATGAGAAAGGAAGTTATGGAGGTGAGAATTTAGGGAAGACCCACAGGCAATGTTAGATGTTCAAAATGGATTTAGTCTGTGAATGAGAGAGTTCTTCTGAAACATGTTCCTAAATTACGAGATTAGGTCAAAATATGTAGTGATGCAAAAGTGACTGTTTACTTGGTAAAAGAAAGGAATATTTAAATGATGCTAGAATTTGTACTACTAAAGATTAGTCAATGATCAGAGTACAAAAGTTGTGTCAAATTACTACTGTTAGTTATGCATGGCAGAAAAGTGCTTCTTATAATAGAATTGACAAGGTAGGAATCAGCATTTGTGAAACCATTAAGAAATGACCAGGTTTTGAATTTTGTACTTGAAACCTAATGAAAAAATTATTTTTACTGCCACTAAATATATCTAACACTTTAAACTGAAGTGAAAGTATGGTAGCTACATTTTTACATTTTTAAAGATATACCTTGTGAGAATCCAGAGGTTTCCACATAGTACACTGTTCTCGATATTAACTCTTTTCTCTCACCTTTCCAGATGAAAGGAAATGCAATGCATGTGGATCATTCCCTAATAAAACAAAGTACTGTCAGGTACTAGCAGCGGGGATAGCTACCTATTTCCTGCCCTGAGTGGTAGTGGGAGAAGTAAGGGATGCAGATGCCCCTGCTGGCCAGCTGTGGCCAAGGCCAGGAAGGAGCATAAAGGTACCAAGCCAACAGTTGGCAAGGTCAACAGTGAACAGGGGAAGCTGCAAGTTAGATATACATGAAGTCTTTATAAGAGGCTGAGCAGTTCTGCCATGGAATGTAAAGAGAGTAGTCTGGCCTTCCTATAGCAGTTTATCACTTAATATATGGTACAAAGCTGTACATATTTATTTCTTTATTATGTATATTTATTTTACAATAAACCCTTTACGCAACAATGAACCAAAGAAAGAAGTGTACATTTAATAAAAATTTAAGGATTGAATTTTGTTTTTCATTCTCAAGAAAGGTGATAATGACCATGTACAAAATGCTTATTGATATTTACGCAATATCATGGTATCATGGCAAAATCACTAAGCTCAGGAAAATCAGAGGAGACATATCTGCTGAAGAAGCATTAGCATCACCTTTCTTTTTGAGGTACACGGGCCTCTCACTTTTGTGGCCTCTCCCGTTGCGGAGCACAGGCTCCGGACG
Organism: Orcinus orca; assembly: GCF_937001465.1. Classification (NCBI taxonomy): domain Eukaryota; kingdom Metazoa; phylum Chordata; class Mammalia; order Artiodactyla; family Delphinidae; genus Orcinus; species Orcinus orca. Next base: position 54,700,954 of record NC_064572.1, on the reverse strand, counting down.
CGCAGGCTCAGCGGCCATGGCTCACGGGCCGAGCTGCTCCGCGGCACGTGGGATCTTCCCGGACCGGGGCACGAACCCGTGTCCTCTGCATCGGCAGGCGGACTCTCAACCACTGCGCCACCAGGGAAGTCCTAGCATCACCTTTAATTGTTCGGAGGTATTTTAGGGATCCTGTCTCTGATGATGGTGATTTGCCACAAGCAGCTGTCCACTGTGAAACCTCACTTCTTTTATTTAAACAAAATGACTTTTTTTCTAAAGTTAATTTTGCTCATTTTCAAATCCAAGGTTCTTAAATGTCTAAGAAAATTGAGGTGATGTTATTTACTACATTGGCTCTTTTGAAAGCATGATTTTTCTAACAGTTAAATGATGCTAGTATTAAATCAGTACTAATCATTCCATTTTTAATAACAGTTTTTGAAATCAAAAGTAAAGCTTTTAAAAGATTACTCTGCCAAAAGTAAAACATCTGATATTGATATACATGCTATTGTAAGTTCAATTAGAAAGTTAAACAACTGAAGATAAAATGATTTTTGTAACAATTATGCAAATAATAAACTTTGGTGGCTCACAACGTCATTGTAAAAATAACATTCTTAATAAATGTGGCAGAAGTCTACTTGGAATTCGTTGTGGTTCAGAAACAATTCATATTTGCATTTGAACAATCTGATCAATGGAAATAAAAGTCAAAATTTTATAAACAATTTATATCATGTAATTATAATTGCATAATATAAGCTAGCTATATTTTTATATAAAGAGATGCTGCTCATTTATAAGTATACCATAAATTTTAATTTATAAGATTATTTAAAATATATAAGAAAATGAAACGAATACAACTAATTATAAACTTTTACAATATGATTATGATATTATACATATTTTGTACCAAAAATGACAACTTGCAATAGTACCTACTTAAAAATTTTTATCATTTATTCATTTATTTTTATTGGGTATAGATGATTTATAATATTAGTTTCAGATGTACAACAAATGATTTAATATTTTTATAGATTATACTCCATTTAAAGTTATAAAATATTGGCTGTATTCCCTGTGCACTATAATATATCCTTGAAGCTTATTTATTTTATATGTAGCAGTTTATACCTCTTAATCCCCTACCTTTATCTTGCCCCTCCCCCTTCCTTCTACTTATGTGTAACCACTAGTTTATTTTCTATATCTGTAAGTCTATTTCTCTTTTCTTATATTCATTTGTTTGCTTCATTTTTCAGATTTCACATAGAAGTGATAACATACAGTATGTTACTTTCTTCGTCTGGCTTATTTCACTAAGCATAATACCCTGCAGGTCTGTCCATGTTGCAAATTGCAAAATTTCATTCTTATTTGTGGCTGAATAGTATTCCAGTGTATGTATATACCACAGCATCTTTATCCATTTGTCTCTTGATGGACACTGAGGTTGCTTCCATATTTCGGCTATTATAAATAGTGCTGCTATGAACATTGTGGTGCATATGTCTTTTCTAATTAATGTTTTCATTTTCTTTGGATACATACCCAGTACTGGAATTGCTGGATCATATGGTAATTTTAATTTTAGTTTTCTCGAAGAACCTACATACTGTTTTCCGCAGTGGGTGCACAAAATTACATTCCCACCAACAGTCTACAAGCGTTCCCTTTTCTCCATATTCTCGCCAACACTTGTTTGTGGTCTTTTTGATGATAGCCATTCTGTCCCTCACTCATGGTGGTTTGCTTTAACCATAATATGTAATTTGTAATTATACCCTTTTACTTATTCAAACTTTTTTTGTGGAATTATGGGTGGCCTGCATTGAGGGTATGAGCCTGAAACATGATTTGCTTTTCCTTTGCCAAGTTTCTTGCGTTGCTATTAGCTCTGTACCCTGTAAATTAATTTTTTAGGTTAAAGTATTCTTGACTGCAGAGGGAGAATACATTGGAACTCAGTTCTATATGAGGACAAGCTTATGGTTACAGAAATTTTTTTCTATCAAAGACCATGCTGAAATAGAAGAGTTTTACGTTATCTTATCTCCCTTTGCAATGCATAGATTTCTCCTCTAATTTGCCTTTTCACTAAGGGTTTGCCCTTATGGGGTCTCAGCATTATTCAAGAGTCTCAGTAACAATTGTCCTACCTTATACAAGCCCAACAGCTTATCTTACATCTTCGTGTGGCTGCTGAAATCCCAGACCCTTGTTATGGGTGTAGTAAATGCCAGCCATTCGCAAGGCAACCACAGCATTGGTATTAATTTAACACTTTTCCTTCTCTTGCTTTGTGGCCCCTGGGGATTTCTCTTGCTTTCTTGTGAGCTCACTTATGATTTGAAAATATATTCTTTATGCTTATCATTTCTGAGTGCTTTGCCGCTTTTAAAGCTATTTATTTTTAATTTTCTCATAGGAAAACATTTAGAGAAAGAGCCTCTTTTCATGAACTTCCATTTCAAAAGGTCTCTACCTTATAAAATCAAAATGATATAGTACATAGAGAGTCAAATAGTAATGCTCTGAATTATTACTTCAGCTTGTTGGGGGGCTGGGTACACACAATGGTTTTACTAGGAAGTACTCCATGCTGAGTACTAGTTTCCAGCTTTTAATCTGAGCAAGAAGTGACCCTTTCCACTAAAATCAGTTTAAAATTCACCTCCCATTTACAGTGTTGAGAAGTTGGTGATCACAGAAGAACAACTAGGGGTGTAAAGAATTTGTACAGCCAGAACAGTATTGATTATTTTGGAGGAAGCAAAGCCTTCTATAGAAATTGATTCCAAAAGGCTCAGAACAAAATGCTTCTACTTTAATCAAGTACCTACATAAGTTCAAGAAATCATAAATAATGGCCCTGAAGCCATATTTGACACCCTTTATTCTGTCCCAGAATTCACGGGACAGAATAAGGTGACATCGAGTTTGAAGAAAGGAGAAGGAAGTCTGGATAAGAATCATCTCTTTTGCCTTTCTGTTAAGGGATTGACACCAGTTCTTTATTGGGGAAGTATTATAAATAAATATATCTTTTAAAATGTGCCATCCCTAAATGTATATTACAAATTGGTTACAGAACTAAGAGAACAGTTTGAAACATGGTCAGCAAATCTTTCTGCCATCTTCTTAAAGTCCTGAGTTTAAGTATCCACGTTATGTATTTTTCTAGAAGGAAAAATGTCCTTGATTCTTGTTCTTTCAGAAGATAAATCAGGCAAGGAGCCCTCCTTAGAAGATTTTTGTCTAAGCAAAACTTACCTTTCTTCCGTTACACAGAGTGTCACACGTTGCATGGGAAAGTGGGGCCCCATTCTTTCTTGAGCCTTTGAATACGGCAGCTGTTTAAGTGCTCAGTTGGTTGTGCTACCATCAGACCAATTCAGTTGTAAAGACATACTGGTAAGCCCCATCACAGACAAGCCTGCTTGTTTGTTTGTTTTAGTTGTGGTAGAGAATATATAACATGAAGTTTACCATTTAACCGTTTTTAAGTGTATAGTTCAATGGCATTAAGTGCATTCACATTATTGGGCAACCGTCACCACCATCTATCTCCAGAAATTTTTCATCTTCCTAAACTGAAACTCCATACCGATTAAACAGTGACTCCACATTCCTCCCTCCTCCTCCCCTCTGGCAATTACCGTTCTACTTTCTGTCTCTATGAGTTTATTCTAGGTACCTCATATAAGTGGTTCCATATAATATGTGCCCCTTTGTGATTGGCTCATTTCACCTAGTACAATTTCTTCAACGTTTATCCATGTTGTAGCATGTGAATGCAGTAAAATACATAACATAAATTTATTCTCTTAACAAATTCTAAATGTGCATTACAGTATTGTTAACTACGTGCAACAGTGTGTTAACACTGAACAACTCTCCATTTCCCCCTCCCCCAGCCCCTGGAAACCACCATTCTATTTTTCTATTTCCATAAGTTTGATTCTTTAGATACCTCATATAAGTGGAATCATGCAGTATTTGTCTTCTGTGATTGGCTTATTTCATTCAATGTAATATCCTCAAGGTTTAACCATGTTGTAGCATGTGACAAAGTTTCCTTCTTTTTTAAGGCTGAATAATATTAGGCAGTCTGCTTCGAGTATGAGAAAGAAAGTTTGACCCATTCAAGGACAGGATATGACTATACAACTTTTTTTCTTGCAGAGCCCATGATGAAAGAGAACATTTTCTTGTATATTTTAATCTATTTCTTATATACTGATTTTTTTCTTGACAAGTATGAACTTTTTCTGAAAAAACAAAATTGTAATAATATTCATTAAATTCGTTGTGGGCTCTGTATGTGCCAGGCAGTGTCCTAAATGCTTTACACGTGTTGCCTCAGTTAACCCTGAGAGTCATCCCATGTGGTAGACATTACCATTATTGTTTCTGTTTTAGAATGAGAATATCAAGGTTCAAAGACACTAAGTAACTTTTCTGAGGCTAAGGTCCCACCACTAATAAGTGGGGGAACTGAGATTTCCACAATCCACTGTGTTCCCAAGAACACTGTCTTCAATAGCACATTCAGCTACTTTCCTGTATTTTGGCCAATATGGTGTAGAAATTATTTAATCTGCAGATTGAGCATATCCTAATTTGCTAAATCTGTAGCTATTCTCCACCAGGAAGATCCTTATTTTTCACATCCTCATTTTCTTGGCTATACTGCCAGTTCCTCCCTACCACCACACTTTGAATTTGATATACACAACTCTTTTTTTTTTTTCTCCTCTCACCGCTGTGGCCTCTCCCACCGCGGAGCACAGGCTCCGGACGCGCAGGCTCAGCGGCCATGGCTCACGGGCCCAGCCAGTCCACGGCATGTGGGATCTTCCCGGACCGGGGCACGAACTCGTGTCCCCTGCATCAGCAGGCGGACTCTCAACCACTGCGCCACCAGGGAAGCCCTACACAACTCTTCATCAGTCTTCCTCCAGCCTTTAATTTCTTTCATTGCTTCTCTCTCTTTGTCTTTCAGAGGTAGAAATGTAAAACTATTATGAACACAATGCAGTTTGAGCTATAAGAATTAAATCATTAAAAAAAAAAGCAAATATAGCCCCATGTGAGAGGTATCCTTGAGAGTTAGTTAACAGCTGGTTTAACAAAGAAGCAGCTGTACCGAAAAAGGTTGTTGGAAGAAAGTATTTTTAGTCCTTTAGGATTTTCATCTTCTTTTTGGAACTTTCACATTAGTTGTACTCCATACCGTGTGTTCTGAAAGTTTATATTTTGCAACTGAGTCCCTACTTAAGAAAATTCTAAAATATCCTAAAGTTTTCCCTGATGGAAAGTGGCAAATGATAAAACTGCTGGTTGCTACAGGAGAATGGATCCATGTGTTCTGTGGCTTCAAAGGCCAAGTTCTGATGCTCATACACATAGCCTACAGAGGAGCTGGTGAGTCCAAAGTCCCTTCTGTGCTATCTGGTCACAAAGTCTATCCAGGAGCATTGATCTTCAAAAAAATAAATAAATAAAATCAACTGATGAACTGTGTTGGTCACTAGGATGATCCCAGTAGTGAAATGCAATTCCGCTTTTAAATTATTTTAAATTATTATTATCATCACCATTTGTTGCAATACATGATTTCATTTAATACACCCAGCAACCTTACAAGCTTAGAATCCCCATTTTATATATTATAAATTGAACCTCAGCATAACAGAGCTGGGATATGGGTTGGCCAAAAAGTTCGTTAGGTTTTTCTGTAAGATGTTATGGAAAAACCTGAACGAAACTTATTGGCCAATCCAATAAAACCAACTTTTAGGTTCCAAACCACTCGTTTAAATTCAGAACCTATATAACTAAGCTGCTTGTTAAGATGCTTCTGGAAATTTTCCATGCTCTCCAATTGAGACATAAAGAAAAGAAGATACTTCTTAGTGCCAGAGACTTCCAATTTCTCCTCCATATTCATTCTCCTTTTATTCTTTGTTAATAAATTTCTAATTTTTAACTGGCTATGTTGCTGTCCTGCTGTAAGACCACATGTCACAGATTTCCTTGCTGTTACATGTGGCATTGTGATTAAGTGCTACCCAATGAGACATGAGTAGAAGTTTTGAGTGTACTTTTGGAAACTCCCCTTAAAAGACAAGGGGTATGTACCTATTTTCTTTCTTCCTCATTGCATTTTACTGGATAAAATAGCCGGAGCTCCAACCGTTATATTTGTCTCTGAGGATGGGGTCTCATCCTAGGGATGATGGCAGTAAAGAGCTGGAAGGAACCTGCGTCTGACAACTTTAGGCTGACACCATACCAACTCCAACTCCGGGTTTCTTTTGCGCAAAAAGAAATAAATTTCTGTCTCTTTAAGCCACTATTATTTGCTTTATTTCAGTTACTACCATTAAACTTTTTCATGTCTGCTAGTTGCAGAATATAACTTAGGTAGCCATCTTGCAATCATGAAGACAAAACAGTGTGCTAAGGATGACAAAACAGATGGATGTAAAATACCTGGGTCTTTGAGCGCTCTATCGAAGTGTTAAGTTAACCATTCCTGGTGCTACCCTACTTCTGGCATGTACTATGTAAGATAATAAATCTTCTCCCTTTTAAATGTCAGTTAAGTTAGGGCATTCTAACATTTGTAGATGAATGCATTGTTGATGCTACACTACTACACATAGAATAAAATACAAACTTCTTACCCAAATCTCTATGTCCTCTGTGACCTGGCTCCTGCCTACTTTTCCTACTGTCAAATGTCACTTGCTCACTGTATGCCATGAGGACATTTTTTTCCTGAATTTTTCTGTATCCGCAGTACCTAGGACAGTGCCTGAGTTGTAGTAGTTGCTCAATAAACATATGTTGAATGAGTAAGTTAGTGGATGAACAGTGTATCCCAGAACTGGTTATTTTGCTAGATGTTTTCTCAGAATTTCTCAATTACTCTGCTCTTTCTTCCCACCTGAGCCTTTAAGTTTGGAAGCACAGATCCCAAATTCTCATCAAAATTATTAATGTCTTATTTCTGCATTCCCCAGGACTCACTTCTCTCCTCCGTCCCTTCAATTTCCCCCTCATTTTAAAATGTAGACAGTGGTCATGTCAATCTAGTAAACTTGGGGCTTTAGTATGCACCTAACGTAGTTAGATCAGAGCTATTTTGAATGTTCCTCAGGCTTACAGCTAAAACACGAAGTCACAAATTCCTTATCTTTACAAATCCAGGAGAATGAAATTCAAAACCTCAGAGAATTCCTTCCTTAAAGCTGAGATTATGTTCCCATCTGAGAGAACCCAAAACCAATCAGTGCTACCAGCCGTAAAATTATTGATTAGTCCCTTTACAATTGGTCCTCGTGGCCTGGTAAGGCTGGGGACAACAATATGCCTTCCCAGACACTGTTATATGGCTCAAGTGCCTCATTTTTTTTCTCGGATGTGATTACAGAACTACTTTGTTCATGTTAGAATCTCTGATAAATATATCAAACTTCACACATGCTTCTATAAACCATAGTCATTGCTCTAAAGGGAACACTTCATCATCCTCTAGGAGTTAAGGACTATCAGTGTAATGAAGGATTGCCTCTGCCCTGCTACCAACCCTGGGTGCTTTTAGGTGGCTTGGACCACCACTCCCCATCCTCCACCCACAGAGACTGTGCAGTAAATGGATAAATTGACTTAAAGGCACTATAGAAATAATGGTGCCAGATGGATCCAGTGAATTTTCACGCTAGTGTCACTTTTCTTCTTTGGCAGAGCACTGCTTTGCAAATAACATATATCTAGAGGTTACCTAAGTCCTTTGCAGTCATTGTCTCTCATTCAGTGAGCAAAAGCAAAACGGACAAAACTTTGAGATGGGCACTTTTGTTCTCTATTATGTACCAGGAGATTATTATTAATATCGATTGTGCAGAATTTTTTCTGTTTGCCTCTCCAGGTCAACCCTCTACCCTTCTCCACCCTGCTCCATGCCTGATGTCTGTGGACTGCATCAGTGGCCTCCCATGCCCTCTGACTTTCAGCTGGCTTCAGCCAAAGGGAGGTACTGGCAGGAGATGAGTGGGTGGGAAGAAAGAGAGGCTGGAGTATTTATTCTTCTGGCACTTTCTTGCCAGGTCTCATGGAGTTCTTTTTATTGGCCCTGGCCCATTGCTCTAGAGGTAGTAGCAATTTCCCTAGGTTGCTAATTTCAGAGTTTTTCTATTCCTTCTTGATTTTTTCTTAACCCTCCTACAACTTTGCAAATAATCTCTGAAACTCTCTTCAATCATTTTAGTCCTCTGTCTCCTGCTAGGACCTGACTGACAGACTAGTCCAAGGTCTGGCTGTTCAAGTCTAGAGGCAGAGCTAAGGTGATATTTAGGCTGTCTGATTCCAAACGTATGAGCTTGTTCATGGGGCATGACTTCTTCCTCCTTCTCCCTTTCCTCTTCATTCTCTCCCAGGCGAGGAGAGGACACATTTTGTCCAATTATGGGAAGCGTTTTAATGCCACCCTTTTGTAGACAATATATTACAGTCCTTATTCATGAGCCCAGCAATGATTATGTTCATCACAGTGCATTGCTCCAATAGCACCTGTATATTGTGGGTGCTATCAGAGCACCCACAGAACCCTGTATATTGTCAGGGTTCTCCAGGGAAACAGAACGAATGGGAGATATATGTGTGCGTGTGTGGAGAGAGAGAGGCTTATAGGAATTGGCTGACATGGCCAATTGGCTGAGAAGTCCCACAATCTGTCATGTGTAAGCTAAAGAACCAGGAAAGTCAGTGGTGTCATTCAATTCAAGTTCAAAGGCCTGAGAATCAGGGGCCAGTGGTCTAAATCCTGGTATGAATCCAAAAGCCCTATAACTAGGAGTGCCAATGACCGAGGGAAGGAGAATATGGATGTCTCAGCTCCAACAGAGAAAGAGAATTCTCCCTTCCAACACCTTTTTGTTCTATTCAGGCCCACAGTGGTTTGGATAATGCCCACCCACATTAGGGGAGGGCAATCTTCCTTTCTCAGTCTACAGATTCAAATGTTGATGTCTTCCAGAGACAACCTCACAGACACACCCAGCAATAATGTTTTCCCAGCCATCTGGGCATCCCTTGGCTCAGACAAGTTAACACATAAAATTCACCACCACATCTCCCACTGGCCACACTCCTTGCATACACTGGCTATAACTGTGAAGATCCATGGAGCCCATACGATGTGTAGGATACAAGCAGAAGACAAGGCATGGGAAGGTCTGCATTCTAGTTTTAGATCTTTAATTTTCCAGCTTCAAGTCACGGCAACTCTACGACTCAGATCTTTTGTCCATAGAATGGGGATCATGTATAAGTCCTGCCTAACTGATAATGACATTGTGAGGTTAGAATACTGTCAGGAATGTGAGATCAGGAGAAAAAGGATTAATCTAATATACAGTTAATCCTGGCTGCAGAATTCTTGCATGCAGGAACTGTTTTGTTTAGCCAAACAACCTATGGTTCTAGAACAAAAGCCCTCACGGCCTGGTCAGGATGAGCAGAGGGTGAGGTAGAGAGAATTAAATTGCTCTGCATAATAAAGTAGGAGGAAGTTGAAACTTGCTTGGAAAGTCTGAATGTGTGAGGAGGTGATGCGGGGAGATGAGGGTGGGGAGGGGAGAAGCAGCAGAGCAACATGGCGCTGGGCTAAGTCTTTCCATGGAGTAGCAGCCCAGGCTGAAATTGTTAGTGAGAGGGAGAGTGGAGGGACTCCAGATGGTTAATATTCCTTCCAATCATTGGTGTTCTAGGGTGTAAAACACCTGATGCCCCCAAACATCAGGAAAAGTCAGGGGGTACTTTGGGAATCAAAAGAATGCGGGTGGTACCCTAGGGGAAACCCTGACAGAAAAGAACATGTGTGCATGGGTACAGTTGCATGGAAAGAGGAGATTGGACTTCGGACCTCATATGAGTTATAGAAGGATAGAGAGACACTCTGTGACTCCCAACTGCTTTTTAACAAATTAGTGAAATCAGATGTCAGACTGGTGTGCGGGGAGATCTATGTCCCAGGTACTCAAACCCTTACTAAGTACCTGCTGGAATTTCTGAATCTGTCAGCAAAAAATTTGTTTTCCATGTGCTTATAGATCAACAAAAATAAATATCCATTTTGAATGTCCCTAGCAAAAGACAGCATTCAGATTAGGTATATTTATTTTCATTAGTGGAATTTTGAAACTGTATTGGACAGGCTTACAACGTGCTTCCCTGCCAAGCATGTGCAGTATTAGAGTTCATTTCTGGTTTCTGCATCACAGCACTGATTTATAGGAAGGGAGGGAGGGAGAGGGGGAGACAGAAAGAGGTCCTACTGTACCACCACCAAGAACAAGAGATGTCTGAATGATATATGGAGCATGTCTGACCTGACTATTTGCAGAAGCCCCTGTTTGCAACACAAAAGAAAAACGGGAGGCTCATTAGTAGAAGGAAGTAATTAAGTCTTTATTTTAAAATTTCTAAAATGTAAATTGTTTAACACTCATTACCCACTGGACATAATAATATTATGGGATCACTCATGAGACTTCAATGACAGGCACCCATCCGTTTCCTATTTTTATTTCCACTTTTTAGTTAAACACTTTGCATGTAAGCTCTATAAATAAAGAGACTGGATAATTTAGGTACCAGAAATGGATGCTTAATGTTCCATTAAATTAGAAACCGAAGCAGTGTGATTTGGGCTGTGCCTTGCTGGCCAGAAATAAGTAGAATCCAGGGAGATTACAGACACATTTTGCTAGGTACTGAAAGATTTGCCCGTAGTTCTAAGAGGAAATATCAATGTATATCATTTGGAAATGGATTGAATGTTAAATTAAAACCGTGTGACTGCATGTGACTTCTCATATAAGCATAGCCTAGGATTGCGCTAGAATGTTTTTGCAGTTGTGGGCTCTAGAGAGTAACAGAAAATTCATGCTGAGACTATTAGGGAACAATATGGTAGAAATCAAGACTGCACACATTTTGGGTTTTGTAATCTTTTATTGATATATGTGAGTTTTATTTCTGTCTCAAACATTTACTGAATTCCTTTGAGCTGAATGCCTTTGGGCAGTTCAGTTAACTTCTCTGAGTTTCAGATTCTTCATCTGTCACATGAGCATAGTAATGTCAACTTCATGGATTGATTTTTAGGATTATATGGATATAAGGCACTTAGCACACAACCTTAACGCTTAACACACCCTGCTCAATCGTTACTAGTATTTCTTGACTCTGAAGACTTTTTCAGCTTTTTTTTTTAACATCTTTATTGGGGTATAATTGCTTTACAATGGTGTGTTAGTTTCTGCTTTATAACAAAGTGAATCAGCTATACATATACACATGTTCCCATATCACTTCCCTCTTGCATCTCCTTCCCTCCCACCCTCCCTATCCCACCTCTCCAGGCAGTCACAAAGCACCGAGCTGATCTCCCTGTGCTATGCGGCTGCTTCCCACTAGCTATCTACCTTACGTTTGGTAGTGTATATATGTCCATGCCTCTCTCTCGCTTTGTCACAGCTCACCCTTCCCCCTCCCCATATCCTCAAGTCTGTTCTCCAGTAGGTCTGTGTCTTTATTCCTGTCTTACCCCTAGGTTCTTCATGACATTTTTTTTTCTTAAATTCCATATATATGTTAGCATACGGTATTTGTCTTTCTCTTTCTGACTTACTTCACTCTGTATGACAGACCCTAGGTCTATCCACCTCATTACAAATAGCTCAATTTCATTTCTTTTCATGGCTGAGTAATATTCCATTGTATATATGTACCACATCTTCTTTATCCATTCATCCGATGATGGGCACTTAGGTTGTTTCCATCTCCGGGCTATTATAAATAGAGCTGCAATGAACATTTTGGTACATGACTCTTTTTGAATTATGGTTTTCTCAGGGTATATGACCAGTAGTGGGATTGCGGAGTCATATGTTAGTTCTATTTGTAGTTTTTTAAGGAACCTCCATACTGTTCTCCATGGTGCCTGTACCAATTCACATTCCCACCAGCAGTGCAGCAGTGTTCCCTTTTCTCCACACCCTCTCCAGTATTTATTGGTTCTAGATTTTTTGATGATGGCCATTCTGACTGGTGTGAGGTGATACCTCATTGTAGTTTTGATTTGCATTTCCCTAATGATTAATGATGCTGAGCATTCTTTCATGTGTTTGGTGGCAGTCTGTATATCTTCTTTGGAGAAATGTCAATTTAGGTCTTCTGCCCATTTTTGGATTGGGTTGTTTGTTTTTCTGTTATTGAGCTGCATGAGCTGCTTGTAAATTTTGGAGATTAACCCTTTGTCAGTTGCTTCATTTGCAAATATTTTCCCCCATTCTGAGGGTTGTCTTTTGGTCTTGTTTATGGTTTCCTTTGCTGTGCAAAGGCTTTGAAGTTTCATTAGGTCCCATTTGTTTATTTTTGTTTTTATTTCCATTTCTCTAGGAGGTGGATCAAACAGGATCTTGCTGTGATTTATGTCATAGAGTGTTCTGCCTATGTTTTCCTCTAAGAGTTTGATAGTTTCTGGCGGTACATTTAGGTCTTTAATCCATTTTTTTTTTTTTTTTTAACATCTTTATTGGAGTATAATTGCTTTACAATGGTATGTTAGTTTCAGCTTCACAACAAAATGAATCAGTTATATATATACATATATTCCCATATCTCTTCCCGCTTGCGTCTCCCTCCCTCCCACCCTCCCTATCCCACCCCTCCAGGCGGTCACAAAGCACCGAGCTGATCTCCCTGTGCTATGCGGCTGCTTCCCACTAGCTAACTACCTTACTTTTGGTAGTGTATATATGTCCATGCCTCTTTATCGCTTTGTCACCGTTTACCCTTCCCCCTCCCCATAGCCTCAAGTCCATTCTCTAGTAAGTCTGTGTCTTTATTCCTGTTTCACCCCTAGGTTTTTCATGACATTTTTTTTTTTAAATTCCATATATATGTGTTAGCATACGGTATTTGTCTCTCTCTTTCTGACTTACTTCACTCTGTATGACAGACTCTAGGTCTATCCACCTCATTACAAATAGCTCAATTTCGTCTCTTTTTATGGCTGAGTAATATTCCATTGTATATATGTGCCACATCTTCTTTATCCATTCATCCGATGATGGGCACTTAGGTTGTTTCCATCTCTGGGCTATTGTAAATAGAGCTGCAACGAACATTTTGGTACATGACTCTTTTTGAATTTTGGTTTTCTCAGGGTATATGCCCAGTAGTGGGATTGCTGGGTCATATGGTAGTTCTATTTGTAGCTTTTTAAGGAACCTCCATACTGTTCTCCACAGTGGCTGTATCAATTTACATTCCCACCAACAGTGTAAGAGGGTTCCCTTTTCTCCACACCCTCTCCAGCATTTATTGTTTCTAGATTTTTTGATGATGGCCATTCTGACTGGTGTGAGATGATATCTCATTGTAGTTTTGATTTGCATTTCTCTAATGATTAGTGATGTTGAGCATTCTTTCATGTGTTTGTTGGCACTCTGTATATCTTCTTTGGAGAAATGTCTATTTAGGTCTTCTGCCCATTTTTGGATTGGGTTGTTTGTTTTTTTGTTATTAAGCTGCATGAGCTGCTTATAAATTTTGGAGATTAATCCTTTGTCCGTTGCTTCATTTGCAAATATTTTCTCCCATTCTGAGGGTTGTCTTTTGGTCTTGTTTATGGTTTCCTTTGCTGCACAAAAGCTTTTAAGTTTCATTAGGTCCCATTTGTTTACTTTTGTTTTTATTTCCATTTCTCTAGGAGGTGGGTCAAAAAGGACCTTGCTGTGATTTATGTCATGGAGTGTTCTGCCTATGTTTTCCTCTAAGAGTTTGATAGTTTCTGGCCTTACATTTAGGTCTTTAATCCATTTTGAGCTTATTTTTGTGTATGGTGTTAGGGAGTGTTCTAACCTCATACTTTTACATGTACCTGTCCAGTTTTCCCAGCACCACTTATTGAAGAGGCTGTCCTTTCTCCACTGTACATTCCTGCCTCCTTTATCAAAGATAAGGTGACCGTACGTGCCTGGGTTTATCTCTGGGCTTTCTATCCTGTTCCATTGATCTATCTTTCTGTTTTTGTGCCAGTACCATACTGTCTTGATTACTGTAGCTTTGTAGTATAGCCTGAAGTCAGGGAGCCTGATTCCTCCAGGTCCATTTTTCTTTCTCAAGATTGCTTTGGCTATTCGGGGTCTTTTGTGTTTCCATACAGATTGTGAAATTCTTTGTTCTGGTTCTGTGAAAAATGCCAGTGGTAGTTTGATAGGGATTGCACTGAATCTGTAGATTGCTTTGGGTAGTAGAGTCATTTTCACAATGTTGATTCTTCCAATCCAAGAACATGGTATATCTATCTAGTTGTATCATGTTTAATTTCTTTCATCAGTGTCTTATAATTTTCTGCATACAGGTCTTTTGTCTCCTTAGGTAGGTTTATTCCTAGATATTTTATTCTTTTTGTTGCAATGGTAAATGGGAGTGTGTTCTTGATTTCACTTTCAGATTTTTCATCATTAGTGTATAGGAATGCCAGAGATTTCTGTGCATTAATTTGGTATCCTGCTACTTTACCAAATTCATTCATTAGCTCTAGTAGTTTTCTGGTAGCATCTTTAGGATCTTCTGTGTATAGTATCATGTCATCTGCAAACAGTGACAGCTTTACTTCTTCTTTTCTGATTTGGATTCCTTTTATTTCCTTTTTTTCCCTGATTGCTGTGGCTAAAACTGTCAAAACTATGTTGAATAAGAGTAGTGAGAGTGAGTAACCTTGTCTTGTTCCTGATCTTAGTGGAAATGCTTTCAGTTTTTCACCATTGAGGATGATGTTGGCTGTGGGTTTGTCATATATGGCCTTTATTATGTTGAGGAAAGTTCCCTCTGTGCCTACTTTCTGCAGGGTATTTATCATAAATCGGTGTTGAATTTTGTCGAAAGCTTTATCTGCATCTATTGAGATGACGATATGGTTTTTCTCCTTCAATTTGTTAATATGGTGTATCACTTGATTGATTTATGTATATTGAAGAATCCTTCCATTCCTGGAATGAACCCCACTTGATCATGGTGTATGATCCTTTTAATGTGCTGTTGGATTCTGTTTGCTAGTATTTCGTTCAGGATTTTTGCATCTATATTCATCAGAGATATTGGCCTGTAGTTTTCTTCTTTGTGACATCCTTGTGTGGTTTTGGTATCAGGGTGATGGTGGCCTCATAAAATGAGTTTGGGAGTGTTCCTCCCTCTGCTATATTTTGGAAGAATTTGAGAAGGATAGGTGTTAGCTCTTCTCTAAATATTTGATAGAATTCACCTGTGAAGCCATCTGGTCCTGGGCTTTTGTTGGTTGGAAGAATTTTAATCACAGTTTCAATTTCAGTGCTTGTGATTGGTCTGTTCATATTTTCTATTTCTTCCTGATTCAGTCTTGGCAGGATGTGCATTTCTAAGAATTTGTCCATTTCTTCCAGGTTGTCCATTTTATTGGCATAGAGTTGCTTGTAGTAATCTCTCATGATCTTTTGTATTTCTTCAGTGTCAGTTGTTACTTCTCCTTTTTCATTTCTAATTCTATTGATTTGAATCTTCTCCCTTTTTTTCCTGATGAGTCTGGCTAATGGTTTATCAATTTTGTTTATCTTCTCAAAGAACCAGCTTTCAGTTTTATTGGTCTTTGCTATCATTTTCTTCATTTCTTTTTCATTTATTTCTGATCTGATCTTTATGATTTCCTTCCTTCGCTAACTTTGGCGTTTTCCTTGTTCTTCTTTCTCTAATTGCTTTAGGTGCAAGGTTAGTTTGTTTATTCGAGATGTTTCCTGTTTCTTAAGGTAGGATTGTATTGCTATAAACTTCCGTCTTAGAACTGCTTTTGCTGCATCCCATAGATTTTGGGTCCTCGTTTCTCCATTGTCATTTGTTTCTGGGTATTTTTTGATTTCCTCTTTGATTTCTTCAGGGATCACTTTGTTATTAAGTAGTGTATTGTTTAGCCTCCACGTGTTTGTAGTTTTTACAGATCTTTTCCTGTAATTGATATCTAGTCTCATAGCGTTGTGGTCGGAAAAGATACTTGATAGAATTTCAGTTTTCTTAAATTTACCATAGCTTGATTTGTGACCCAAGATATGATCTATCCTGGAGGATGTTCCATGAGCACTTGAGAAAAATGTGTATTCTGTTGTTTTTGGATGGAATATCCTATAAATATCCATTAAGTCCATCTTGTTTAATGTATCATTTAACGCTTGTGTTTCCTTATTTATTTTCATTTTGGATGATCTGTCCATTGGTGAAAGTGGGGTGTTAAAGCCCCCTAGTATGAATGTGTTACTCTCAATTTCCCCTTTTATGGCTGTTAGTATTTGCCTTATGTATTGAGGTGCTCCTATATTGGCTGCATAAATATTTACAATGGTTATATCTTCTTCTTGGATCGGTCCCTTGATCATTATGTAGTGACCTTCCTTGTCTCTTGTAACATTCTTTATTTTAAAGTCTATTTTGTCTGATATGAGAATTAGTACTCCAGCTTTCTTTTGGTTTCCATTTGCATGGAATATCTTTTTCCATTCCCTCACTTTCAGTCTGTATGTGTCTCTAGGTCTGAAGTGGGTCTCTTGTAGACAGCATATATATGGGTCTTGTTTTTTATCCATTTAGCCAGTCTGTGACTTTTGGTGGGAGCATTTAATCCATTTACGTTTAAGGTAATTATCGATATGTGTGTTCCCATTCCCATTTTCTTAATTGTTTGGGGTTTGTTAATGTAGGTCTTCTCCTTCTCTTGTGTTTCTTGCCTAGAGAAGGTCCTTTAGCATTTGTTGTAAAGCTGGTTTGATGGTGCTAAACTCTCTCAGCTTTTGCTTGTCTGTAAAGGTTTTAATTTCTCCATCAAATCTGAATGAGATCCTTGCTGGGTAGAGTAATCTTGGTTGTAGGTTTTTCTCCTTCATCACTTTAAATATGTCCTGCCAGTCCCTTCTGGTTTGCAGAGTTTCTGATGAAAGATCAGCTGTTAACCTTATGGGGATTCCCTTGTGTGTTATTTGTTGTTTTTCCCTTGCGGCTTTTAATATGTTTTCTTTGTATTTAATTTTTGACAGTTTGATTAATATGTGTCTTGGCATGTTTCTCCTTGGATTTATCCTGTGTGGGACTCTCTGTGCTTCCTGGACTTGATTAACTATTTCCTTTCCCATATTAGGGAAGTTTTCAACTGTAATCTCTTCAAATATTTTCTCAGTCCCTTTCTTTTTCTCTTCTTCTTCTGGAACCCCTATAATTCGAATGTTGGTGCGTTTAATGTTGTCCCAGAGGTCTCTGAGACTGTCCTCAGTTCCTTTCATTCTTTTTTCTTTATTCTGCTCTGCAGTAGTTATTTCCACTCTTTTAACTTCCAGGTCACTTATCTGTTCTGCCTCAGTTATTCTGCTATTGATCCCTTCTAGAGTATTTTTAATTTCATTTATTGTGTTGTTCATCATTGCTTGTTTCATCTTTAGTTCTTCTAGGTCCTTGTTAAATGTTTCTTGCATTTTCTCTATTCTATATTCAAGATTTTGTATCATCTTTACTATCATTATTCTGAATTCTTTTTCAGGTAGACTGCCTATTTCCTCTTCATTTGTTAGGTCTGGTGAGTTTTATCTTGCTCCTCATCTGCTGTGTGTTTCTCTGTCTTCTCATTTTGCTTATCTTACTGTGTTTGGGGTCTCCTTTTTGCAGGCTGCAGGTTTGTAGTTCCCGTTGTTTTTGCTGTCTGTCCCCAGTGGCTAAAGTTGGTTCAGTGGGTTGTGTAGGCTTCCTGGTGGAGGGGACTAGTGCCTGTGTTCTGGTGGATGAGGCTGTATCTTGTCTTTCTGGTGGGCAGCTCGAGGTCTGGTGGTGTGTTTTGGGGTGTCTGTGGACTTATTATGATATTAGGCAGCCTCTCTGCTAATGGGTGGGGTTGTGTTCCTGTCTTGCTAGTTGTGTGGCATAGAGTGTCTAGCACATAGCTTGCTGGTCGTTGAGTGAAGCTGGGTGTTGGTGTTGAGATGGAGATCTCTCGGAGATTTTCCCCGTTTGATATTACATGGAGCTGCGAGGTGTCTTGTGGACCAGTGTCCTGAATTTGGCTCTCCCACCTCAGAGGCACAGTACTGATTCCTGGCTGCAGCACCAAGAGCCTTTCATCCACACGGCTCAGAATAAAAGGGAGAAAAAGTAGAAAGAAAGAAAGAGGGGGAGGGAGGGAGGGAGGGAAAGAAAGAAATAGGATAAAAGAAAATAAAGTAAGAAAAAATAAAGTTATTAAAATAAATAATTATTCAGAAAAAAAATTAAAAGACAACAACAACCACAAAAACGGATGGGTAGAACCCTAGGACAAATGGTGGAAGCAAAGCTCTACAGACAAAATCTCTCACAGAAGCATACACATACACACTCACAAAAAGAGGAAAAGGGGAAAAAATCATAAATCTTGCTCTGAAAGTCCACCTCCTCTATGTGGGATGATTCGTTGTCTATTCATGTATTCCACGGTTGCAGGGTACATCAAGTTGATTGTGGAGCTTTAATCCGCTGCTTCTGAGGCTGCTGGGAGAGATTTCCCTTTCTCTTCTTTGTTCTCACTGCTCCCGGGGCTCAGCTTTGGATTTGGCCCTGCCTCTGCGTGTCTGTCGCCGGAGGGCATCTCTTCTTCGCTCAGACAGGACGTGGTTAAAGGAGCCGCTGATCCGGGGGCTCTGGCTCACTCAGGCCGGGGGGGAGGGAGGGGTACGAAGTGCGGGGTGAGCCTGCAGAGGCAGAGGCCGGTGGGACGTTGCACCAGCCTGCGGCGTGCCGTGCGTTCTCCCAGGGAAGTTGTCCCTGGATCCCGGGACCCTGGCAGTGGCGGGCTGCACAGGCTCCCGGAAGGGAGGTGTGGAGAGTGACCTGTGCTTGCACACAGGCTTCTTGGTGTTGGCAGCAGCAGCCTTAGCATCTCATGCCCGTCTCTGGGGTCTGCGCTGTTAGCCATGGCTCGCACCCGTCTCTGGAGCTCCTTTAAGCAGCGTTCTTAATCCCCTCTCCTCGCGCATCAGGAAACAAAGAGGAAAGAAGTCTCTTGCCTCTTCTACAGGTCCAGACTTTTTCCTGGACTCCCTTCCAGCTAGCCGTGGTGCACTAACCCCTTCAGGCTGTGTTCACGCCGCCAGCCCCAGTCTTCTCCCTGAGCTCCGATGGAAGCCCGAGCCTCAGCTCCCAGCCCCACCCGCCCTGGCGGGTGAGCAGACAAGCCTCTCGGGCTGGTGAGTGCCGGTTGGCACCGATCCTCTGTGCAGGAATCTCTCCGCTTTGCCCCCCGCACCGCTGTTGCTGTGCTCTCCTCCACGGCTCCGAAGCTTCCCCCCTGCGCCACCCACAGTCTCCGCCCACGAAGGGGATTCTAGTGTGTGGAAACCTTTCCTCCTTCACAGCTCCTTCCCAGAGGTGCAGGTCCCGTCTCTATTCTTTTGTCTCTGTTTATTCTTTTTTCTTTTTCCGTACCCAGGTACGTGGGGAGTTTCTTGCCTTTTGGGAGGGCTGAGGTCTTCTGCCAGCCTTCAGTAGGTGTTCTGTAGGAGTTGTTCCACATGTAGATGTATTGGTGATGTATCTGTGGGAAGGAAGGTGATCTCCGCGTCTTACTCTTCTGCCATCTTCCCCCTCTCGCATCAGGCATGTGTTTTATACTTACAGCACATCTCAGTTTGAATTAACCACGTGTCAAGGCTCAGTAGCCACATACGGCTAGTGACTGCTGTGTTGGACAGCACAGCTCTGTGCCCTTATACTTTGTCTCCTAATTGATCTGTTGATTTCTGAGAGAGGCCTGTAAAATTCCCAGTAAGTTTGTGGATATTGCTAATTTTTATAATAACTCTTTTATAATAACTTCATACATTTTGAAGCTATATTGTGAAAAGAATAAAGGCGTATGTTGTATTTTCTAGGTGGATTATGCCTTTCATCAGTATGAAATGTCTCCCCCTTGTCCAGTTTAATTATTTTGGGCCTTGAATTTTAGTTTGATATTAATATTGCCGCTCCTAGTTTTTGTGATTTTTATTGGCTTATTATATCTTTCACCCCCTGTATATCTTACCTTTCTCTGTTATTTTTTAGGTATACTTATTAAAAGAATAGAGTGAGGTTTTCTTAATTATAAGCTAAGTTTTTCACGCTTTTAATAGTACAGTTTAATCCATGAATACTACTGGGATTCCTAAAACAGAGGTAAACGTTCCGTTTATGCATTCTACTGGATTATTTGCTCACTATTATTTCTTGCCTCCCTTGTTTTGGCATTCATTTTTTATTTTGCTGCAGTATATTCATAAACAACTCTTTAGCAAAGTTCTGTGGATGGTCAACTTTGCAGATTTATATCTTTACTTTGCCTTCACATTCTAATGCCAGTGGGGCTGGGTATGAAACTCTAAATTTGAACTCCCCTTCTCTCAGAACTCTAAAGCTACTGTTCCACTATATTCTAGTATCTGCATCTGTAAAGAATTTAATATTTATCTGGTTCTCCTCCTTATGTAAATAAGCTGCTTTTCTTCCTTCTGAAATCTTTGAGAATACTCTTTTTATGTTTGAGTATTTGCAATTTTGTCAGGATGGATATCTATCTGTCTGTTTATCTGTCTATCTACCTGTCATCTTTTGTCTATATGTTTACCCCATTCATTCCATTTTGGCACTTAGAGCTTTCCACCTGTGACTTTCCTCAGCTTGCAAAAATAATCATCTTTTAAAAATGATTCCTCCCGTCTTCACTTTCTAATTCCTATGCTTTTGGATCTCCTTTAGATAAATATTGGACCTCTGGAATAATTTTCCACATCTCTTCATTTTCTCTGTTATTTTTCTATTATTTTATGTATTTGCATTGTCTTCTAGGAGATTAGCTGCACTTTGTTTTCCAGATCAAAATTTCTGTCTTCAGCTATCACTCTAGATCTTTTACATTTTAAGGAATTATGTTTCTAATTTCTAAGATGCTATCTTGGTCCTAAATATCTTAGTTTGCATTCCAAAATAGTTTTATATTATGACTACAATATATTTTAAAATTTCCCAGAGAAAAAATATTATTTTTAAATTCTTTTTTATTTGCTACATTATCTCTACTTCTTCTGGTATCATTTCTGTTAACTGATCAAAACCTTTCCCTTTTATATATTTTCTCCCTTTCAGCTATCTGATGATTCTTCCCATCTCTACACTTGAATTAATGTAGTGACTAGTTAATTAGAAAGGAACTGTGTAGTTTTCCTCAGTGTTTAAATAAGTCTGTTCTCCCAACAGTTGTCTCTCTCCTGTATGGGAAAGGCAGAAAGTCTGGTTCCACTCAAGGGAGAGCAGGCAGAAAGCAGAGTCGCGTTTTGGACCTCTTCAATTTCTTTTCTTTCTTTTTTTAAATTTATTTATTTACTTATTTACTTTTGGCTGCATTGGGTCTTCATTGCTGAATGTGGGCTTTCTCTAACTGCGGCGAGCAGAGGCTACTCTTTTGTTGTGGTGCGCAGACTTCTCATAGTGGTGGATTCTCTTGTGGAGCATGGGCTCTAGGCATGCAGGCTTCAGTAGCCGTGGCTCATGGACTCTAGAGCTCAGGTTCTGTAGTGGTGGTGCACAACTTAGTTGTGGGCTTAGTTGCTCTGCGGCACGTGGGATCTTCCCAGACCAGGGCTTGAACACGTGTCCCCTGCTTTGGCAGGCAGATTCTTAACCACTACACCACCAGGGAAGTCCCTGGATCTCTTCAGTTTTCTAAGTAAGAAGGACTCCACCCTCTAGTATAGAGAATTCTAGAGTATTTCTCTCTTGGATAGGGCTGCTGTTCCTTCGTGTAACCCCTCCCTATCTGTTTGTGGATTGGGAATTACATCAAGCTCTTCCATGCTTCTTTCTCATCTCCTAACATTCACAGGGAAATTCCCCTCCAGGCATGTGGTTCAATTACTCTGTTGTAGAGCTCATACTGCTTGCTCAAGCATGGGGATTAGGAGCAGGGTGAAAGCTGCTCCAGAAAGATTCCAACTTGTTCTGTGTTTGAAACTGTAGTTAATTAAATAACTAAGCTTCCAGGACTCTTTTCTGTTTTTTGTATTATGCATTCTTGGAGTTGTGCTGTGTTCTTTACAGGGCCTTGTTCATATCTGGTATCCTCATTTAATCATCTCAACAGCCTAGCAATGTGGGTAGAGCAAGAATTATTGTTCCTATGTTGCCAATAAAAACGGAAATTCGGAGACTTAAGAAATTTACCCAAAGCTGGTGTGGTGGGAAAGAACCAGTTTTCTAAATTCTCAACCAGGGCTTTTTTTTTTTTTTCTTTTTTTTTTTTTTTTTTCTACCAAAGCTAGAGTATATAGAAAGAGTAATACCTAACCTAAAATGCAATGCAAAATAAACAGTTCGGATACTCTGAATGAACCAAAAGGAAAAAATTGAACATGAGCGATCTCTTTGCATCTTTTATTTGGAAAATAGAGCCTGGTCTGGAACAAGGTTGGAATGCTAAGGAGGATGAAAGAAAGAAAAATGAGGTTCTAAATTGGGACCCCTCAGATTTCCAGAAATATGCATGATGAAAAATTGCAAGTAGTATGTGTAGTTGCAATTTTAACTTCCAAGCATTTGTCAATTTTAAAACATAGCAATTTCAGTGACATGCAAAATAATTTTTTACAAATTATGCAGTGTTCATGCATAAATTGATAAGCAGTTTTGATCTGGCTAAAGGTTTTCAGGATAATACAGATGTTTCCAGTTACACAGTTGAGTGAATTAGAGGAAATTTTTGTATGTTTCTGAAGTGTCTGGCCTATGCCAAACTAGATGAACCATTGAGGAAAAAAGAACAAAGTAATTCAAATCATATTCCACTGACGAAGCTGAGTCATGAATGTATCTTTGGTTTCTTCCTTCTTTAGAGTCAGGGTTTTTGTTGGGCATCCCTGTGATGTTCACAAACTTCCTCCAAGTTTCCTGAGGAAGCAGACTTGTGACCATTGTGACAGTTTGAAAAACACATAGACCCATGATGGTCCTGGTAAAGGAACCAAGTTCATTCCTGGTGGCTGAGCCAAGTGAGTGAAATCAAGGTGAGAAGACGGCTGTACTATGGTATAACCCATCTCAGCCCCCTAAAAGGGACCTGTTCAACCTGTACAGGTGTATGTGTAAATTTGGCCTCTGAAATATGCCTATCTTTCCTGTTCACAGTCTATATTTCATCTTATTTTCATCTTCTCTTTTTTTTTTAACTTTGGGCCTTAACTCTCAATTCTTCTTTTGTAAACTGCTGGCTTTGAATGTCCACATTGCTTTTATTACCCTGGTCCCACCTTGCTGTCCCCGTCCTACCACAGGGCATGAAGCTGACCTTCTGAGCTCATGCATTGACACTCATATTGACAGGCATTCCAGTACCTTTCTCCCATCTACCCTAACCCAGAACAGACAAACCAGCCCCACCCCCTCTCCAGACACCCACCCCCTCTCCAGGCACCTATAGCCTCCCATTTCATGTATATGCTCTTAGCTCAGACTGCTATACCAACATACCATGGACTTGGTAACTGAAACAACAGACATTTATCTCTCACAGTTCTGGAGGCTGGGAAATCCAAGATCAAAGTGTTGGCTGACTAAGTTCCTGGTGAGCTCCCTCTTCCTGGCTTGCAGTTGGCCGTCTTCTCACTGTGTTCTCACCTGGTAGAGAGAGAGCAAGCTCTGGCTCTCTTCCTCAACTTATAAGGACCCTAAAACCATCCTGGGGGGCCAACCCTCATGATTTCATCTAAACCTAATTACCTCTCAAAGGTCCCACCTCCAAAGACCATCACATTGGGGATTAGGGCTTCAACATATGTATAATGGGGAACACAAATATTCAGTCCATACATATGCTGAGCATCTTGAGTCCTGATATAATCTCCCAGAGACTTCTCATATCCTACCATAGCCAGGAACAGGACCAGCCACCTAAATTAGGAAGTGGCCTAATCCAACCCAAGTCATGCAATTTCAAGAGTCCCTACAATGTTAGAGACCAGAGTGACCTTTTTTTGGCCTAGTTCCAGTCCTTAATGGAGAGAGGTTATGGACACAACTTATATTGTTCAATCTTTTTTTAGAATAAAATCTTTTTTTTAGGAATAAAGCTAAAATAGGAAACAAGAGACTACGGTCTGGTCCTCCAACTGGCTGGCTATGTTACCCCTGACTGTACATATGCCCATACACTCCATTGTGCTGGAAATATCCCTCTATATCTGTATCCCACCATAGAATCTGTGCTCCTTAGGGATAAAGGTCACCATATCAGCATCTTGTAGCCCTAACACTAAGCAGGCAGTTATAAATTTTGTTTGAATGAATGGCTAGATTAAGGAAGAAAATGAACTGAAATGTACTTCTCTGGGTTTCATTTTGCTTCCTTCTTTTCTTTCATTTCGTTTATTCAAATTAACAATTTTCAAGTGTGACATGTCAGGCATTGTGATAGCACCTGGAAATATATGGGTCAATTTTTGTTCTTGAGGATCTAAACTTTTAAAAAAACAAGGTTGGAGTGTTTAAAAAATTAACGTCTAAATTCATCCCAGTTCTCAAATTCTAAGATGCACACATAAAATTCTGGCCCTCTGAGGAACTTTTCTGGACAGACTATATAGGTAAAACAACAATAACAAAAAAACCCAAAACAACTAAAGCTAGAATTGAGTATCAGGAAGCTGAATCAGGACAGTTGTGGAAAGGTTAGTTAGTAGTTACAGTAAAGATAATTGAGGGCTTCCCTGGTGGCGCAATGGTTGAGAGTCCGCCTGCCAATGCAGGGGACACGGGTTCGTGCCCCGGTCCGGGAAGATCCCACATGCCACAGAGCGGCTGGGCCCGTGAGTCATGGCCACTGAGCCTGCTCGTCCAGAGCCTGTGCTCCACAACGGGAGAGGCCACAGCAGTGAGAGGCCCGCATACCGCAAAAAAAAAAAAAAAAAAAAAGATAATTGAAACTTTTTTTTTATTGTGGTAAAATATATATAACATAAAATTTGCCATTTTAACCATTTTTCAGTGCAATTTAGTGACACTAATTACACTCACAGTGCCATGCAACCATCACCATTACTTATTTTCAAATTTTTTCCATTACCCTAAACACAAACTCTATAACCAATAAGTAGTAACTCCCATTTTCCCTTCCCCTCTGCCCCGTTAACCTCTAATCTGCTTCCTTTCTTTATGAATTTGCCTATGCTAGATATCTCATGGAAGTGGAATCATACAATATTTGTCCTTCTTGTGTCTGGCTTATTTCACTTAGCATAATATTTTCAAGGTTCATTCATGTTGTAACTTGTGTCAGAACTTCATTCCTTTTGATGGCTGAATAATAGTCTATTGTATGCATATTGTGTTTGGTTCGTCCATTTCTGTGTTGATACTTCAGTTGCTTCCACATTTTGGCTATTGTGATAATGCTGCAATGAATATTTGTCTATAAGAATCTGTTTTAGTTCCTGATTTCAGTGCTGGCTATATACCTAGAAGTGGAATTGCTTGGTCATCTGGTAACTCTATGTGAGCTTTTTGAAGATCCACCAAACTGTCTTCCACATAGGCTGCACAATTTACCTTCCCACCAACAGTGCACAAGGGTACCAGTTCTTCCACATCTTAACCAATACATATAATTTTCTGTTTCTTTGATTATAGCAATCCTAGTGTAAAGTGATCTTATTGTGGTTTTGATTTGCATTTCCCTAGTGGCCTCTGTCAAGCCAGTGGAATGTGAAAGGGTCTTTGCTTTGTCTTAGAGAGCTTCTCCCTTGATCACTCCTGCCCTATCCTCATGTCAAGAACCCCTTGTGTATGAATTGCAAGGAGTGACAAATTAAAAAGTAAAGTAGATACATTTTAAAGATTAAAAAAAATTTTAATTGAAGTATAGTTGATTTACAATGTTGTGTTACTTTCAGATGTATAGCACTGTGATTCAGTTATATACATGTGTGTGTACATGTGTGTGTGTATATATATATATATATATATATATATATATATTCTTTTTCAGACTCTTTTCCCATAAAGGTTATCACATAAGATTGAGTACAGTTCCCTGTGCTACACAGTAGGTCCTTATTGGCTATCTATTTTATATATAGTAGTGTGTATATGTCAATCCAAAACTCCTAATTTATCCCCTCCCCCCTTTCCCCTTTGGTAACCATAAGTTTGTTTTCTATGTCTGTGGCTCTATTTCTGTTTTGTAAATACGTTCATTTTATCATTTTTTTTTGGGATTCCACATATAAGCACTATCATAGGATATTTGTTATTTTTTATAAAGCAATATAATTATTAAGAGCACAGCTTTTGCAGTAAACAGACCTGAATTTGAATGCTGTCTCTGCCACCCATTAGCTTTATAACCCTGAACAAATTATATAATATCTCTGAGCCTCAGTTTTTTTTAATGGGTAAAATGGGGATTACAACAGCTACTTAGTAGGATTGTTGTCAGAAAGGAATTTAATTGTGTATATAAAATTTCACAGTTCTATTTTGTTCTCACAACAATCCTACAAAAGCCTGAATATCTACAATGTAGTGATTAGTAGTGACGTAGTGCACAGCACACAGCCACTCAGTGATTGCTAGCACTGTTGTGGTTTTTGTGGTTGTTGTTCCTAGCACTCAGAAAGGAGAATTTGCTAACCATGCAGACTTTTTGTAGAAATTTTCTGACAATGTTAGCCTAGTTGACATGGAAAAAAATGGGTAGAACAGCATTTCTAATGATCTCTAAAATCTTATCCTAATAAGAACAGACCTACACACTAAGACATAATTTCTGTTAAAGTCCTAACATCTTCAACTTAGTGTCAGAAGATCCTTTCAGTTATGTAAGACTTTTAATTTCTCTTTCTAATTTTAAAGTTAGTTGTCATAGCAACTGCCACACACTGCTGCAAATGGTACTAGAGGGATATGCAAACATTTCCAAAGAATTTTTCAATATGTTGCACAAACATTATACAATATTTAGTAGACATGCTGCAAGTCATAGTGGAGGGGAGTCCTTCATGGAGAATGAAAACTGTACTTAACCAGGAATTGTAAATGGGAAGGATTTCGATATTTATATTTTCTTGAAGGGTGGGAGTGGAGAAGGCATTGTTAACAAGTCCTTCTGGAAAAAAAATGAGTGAATTATTGGGCTCAAGCAGTAATCAACAGTTACGAGGAAAATGATGAAATGAGAACGGACAGAATGAGACTGGGAACAATTTCTTCTGTGGTGTCAGACTAGAACTTGCTCAGCTGTTACCATCTGGTGATTGTAACATTGAGTTCTTATTATTTTATAATAAAACATTTGCTCTGGGGAATGGTTGAACCCTCAGGGTCTGGGGACCGAGACAAGGTGAAACTGACTGAAAGTAATAAGGTTTGGGCTGCTGTAAGGTATAAGCCAGAATTTTGGCACTTTATTGATTTCCCAAATTCTACAGTGAGATGTTTAACCTATTAGAAATCTTGGCATCTCTCAGATTTCCAGAACCTATGATATACTTTGTTCATTGTGACTCTCCAGGAGTGAAAGAAGGTATTGGTGTGTCCCAGACTCAGCACAATGACCACATTTCTTGGAGCATTTCAAAAGCTGACTAGTGCTCTGTGGATACATTTTGAGATTCAAGCCTATAGTCAGATAAACAGAATCTAAAGTTTGACTTGTAAAACTGCTTCATACTCTCCCTTCCACCACCTCACACTCCAAAACATGTCTAATATAGTTTAAAGGTGAATTCTATATGAACTTATTATATACATTTACCAAATGATTTCCATAAAATGGAAGAAAATATTTTCTTTTTCTAAAATTTTGCTATTATGATTTTAAATGATATATTTGTCATCTACTGCCATATAACAAATTACCTCAAAATTAGTAGCTTAAAAGAACAAACATTAATTATTTCACAGTTTCTGTGGGGTCAGAAATCTGGGTACAGCTTCACTGGGTCTTTCTGACTCAGGGTCTCTCATGAGGTGCACCAGAGCTGCAGTCTCATCTGAATGCTCATCTGGGGAGTGACTGTTTCCAAGCTCACTCCTATGGTTGTTGGCAGGCCTTAGTCACTTACCACATGGACCACTCCACAGGGCTGCCCTACCACATGGCGGCTGCCTTCCCCTAGGGCACACGACCCATGAGACAGTGAGAGGGAGCACACTCAAGATGAAAGGCAGTCATTTTATAACCTAAACCCACAAGTGTCATTTCATCACTTATGCCATATTCCATTCATTAGAAGTGAGGCAATAAGTCCAACCACACTCAAGGAGAGGAGATTGCCTAAGGGCATGAACCCCAGAAGATGAGGACCACTAGGGCCCATCCGAAGCTGCTGAATGCATATGTCCCAGGGCTTTCATATAAATGCTACCTTTCAATCAGTATCTAATATATGCCAAGCCCTTACTCACATTATATAGATGACCTCTAATCCTCACAATGACCCTACATAGCATAATTATTATCTCCAATTTGTAGAAAAGGAAAATGAGAATCTGAGAGCTTAAGTAATTTCCCAGTGATCACATAGTTTTTAAATAACAGGGACAAAATTTGCAATAACCTCTACTGTTGCCTAGTCCAATGGCTCTTTCAACCATGTTTCCACTACTTTAGGTACCTATGTCACTGAAAGCATCATCTAAGGATATATTAGAATGTTTCACTTGTCAAGCACTAAAATACAAATGAAGTCAGTAAACTAAAAGTAACATAAAACATCAGAAAAGAAAAATATTTCTATTATTCTGTTCACTGAAAATCTTGACTTGAGATGAAAATTTATTATTGGTGGTCCTTTAATGAACAGATGTTTAACTCTGATTCCTGAATAATATAAGGTAGATAAGAATTTTGGAAGTGATGATTCTCCAAATGGAGAAATTTTTAATTATCAGAACATGACATAACAGGTAGAGGACAATGGTTGAAGATTCTGCTACTTTGAAAAGTATAAATGCATGCAGCTTAGTTTAAGAAGCATATATTCCATAGGATTCATGGTCAGTATTCTATCAAATATTCTTTGCAGAGAACCACGAGTTCAATTTTCACTGGAATCGGTGTAGAGCAAGAAAGGCGTGTTGTTTATCCTATGAGGTTTTTTCTATACTTTGTCTGATTGAAGAGAACAGAAACAAATAAATACTGCCCAGTAACAGAGATTGAGTTGAAAGCATCAGGGAAATGTGTTTTTCTATCATCACAATTGGATTTCACCAGAGCTGAAATCACATTCCAGAATGATGATATCAGTGATGACAGAGATGTAGTATGTCTCCTGGCTTTCTAGACTCCAGGTAGGTACTACAAATCTAAGTTAGCTGAAATAATCAGGAGACTGTGTCAGGAGTTGGAAAGAGAGTGAATATTATTCAACCTAAGTTCATTTAAAAAAATCTAAACCTGACATTGATTGACTTTCTTATCTTAAATTAGTTCATTGTTATAAAAGATACTAATTGCTATCATAGACAAACTCAAGGTTTGGGAAGAGACCAAAGCAAAACTAGGACATGAGTTAAATTTTGACTTCCTTACCCTTACCCATATCCCCATCCCTCTTACTCTGCCCTCTACCTTGGCCACCCTTACAAGCTGATGCTCTAGAGGATTACATTATATTCTCAATTTTTTTTTGGCTTCCAGCAAAAATTGACCTAGTCTGAGTCCCATCCTCAGATTTTCTCTCTGCTACTATGGTAAAAAACACTTTTAAGCAAAGAATATCTTAGTTGATAATGGTTTTCCCCTATAGTACCAGCACAACTCCTTATAGAATAGGCCTCAGTTATTTTGCAACCATTGAAAGTAACTCTTACTTGGGCAAATAAGAGTAACCTAAACATATTCCCCTCAAAGAACCTGTACAGAGGCCAATGATTTGATACTGAAATCTGTATCAGAGAATGAGGTACCCTATTAGGTCAGTAAAAAGGGAAAGGGGGGCAGGAGATAGAGTTAAAGTCCTGACAGGAATTTAGAATGAGCATAAATATTGTCTGTTCTGCTACGATATAGTAGTTGCAGATAGATATCATCAAGATGGCATCATGTTATTAAAAATTAAATTATAAAAATAAATGTTTCATTGGGGAAAAAGAGCGAGGAGCTAAGGAAATTTTAACTTTCAATGATAATGTGATCTTTCCTAGAGGGATTTTTAAAAAGATTTTTAAGAATATAAGGATATATTCTTATTTCAAGCTAAAGATAATAATGTGTTGGGACTTCCCTGCCGGTCCAGTGGTTAAGACTCCACGCTTCCACTGCAGGGTGCGCAGGTTCCATCCCTGGTGGGGGAACTAAGATCCCATATGCGGTGCGGCACAGCCAAAACAGAACTAACTAACTATATAAATAAATAAATTTTTAAAAATAAAGATAATGTGTTGAACATATTTGACTAGAGCAAGTGTACTTTACATTTAAAAGTCTGGGGATAGGATATAAGATAGGCAAAATGTATTCATTTTCTAAATTATCAAAATAAACTGTACCACAGAAGTCAACATCCAATGTAAATTCAACAATTCCAAGCGAGCAGACACTCAAGAATAAAGCTCTATGTTACTTGTCACTGCATGCGGCAGCATGGCCCCATCAAGGATTTAACTTATGTCTTAAAAATGTTCTCTTTCCAAAAAAAAAAAAAAAAAAAGTTCTCTTTCTTCTCTGTTCTTTTGAGAGAGGGCTTAGACAGCCCCCATGTCATCCTTGGGTACGATTCTTCTCATTGAGACATAGAGGTTCCTTCCCTTCCAGGTGGAAGTAGGAATTTAAGAACTCTCTTGAGGTTAAAAAGTTCTCCTGTTTTAGAGGCAATGTACGTAAAGAGACCTTTGTGTCTGAGGGTCTGAGTAAGATGAGCTGCCCATCCTGGAGAGGCAATTCCCCTACAGGAAAAAGAGTGGTTTTAGTTCCCAAACAGCAGACTCCTGACCCACTTCTCTCAGCACTCCTGGAGTGACTGGCACCTTGGCAGAATGACTATTGCTGGGACTGAATGAGTCAAGAGCTAACAGCTGTGACCTGGAGAACCAAAATAAGGGATATTCTTGGTGGCACTAGCACCAGGCACTGAGGGATTTTTTTTTTTTTTTTGCCACACCACGTGGCATGCAGGATCTTAGTTCCCCAGCCAGGGAATGAACCTGTGCCCACTGCAGTGGAAATGCAGAGTCTTAACCACTGGACCACCAGAGAAGTCCCCACTGAGGGATCTGAATCATCAAAGATGACTGACCACCTGACCTTACAGGATGGGATGAATTTCCAACTGTGACTCCATGGGGCAGCCAGAAGTAATGGCACGGACCAGCTGATGTGATCTCTGACCTTCCCTCTCACATCCCACAAATTGGGTGTGGAAGTTGATAAGTTTTCTAGGTTTTGGTTTTTTTTGACCATTCAACGGAAGAAGACACTCAAAAAAAAAAAAAAAAAAAGACACTAGACCTGATGCCAAATTGATATATCAAAGTTTGAGTTTAATTTGATTTATAAAATAAGAGATATGACTGCATTTATACACCAGATTTGTATAGCAATTAATACTTTTGTAAGTACAACCATATTTTATGGTTTTCTCTGAAGTATAATCATCCCCACAGTAGTCACTGGATAGATTGATACATTTCATATGCAAAATGTTTCCTAATTCAATTATCACATTTTAGCTAATATGCATTATTAAAATTCCTGTCAGTGCCCTCCAGGCAAATTCCATCAGGAACACATTCATAGTTCAACTAGTCAAGTTTTTTGCTTGTTGCAGTGAGGGATAATGCACGTCTCTAAGCCAGGGGGTGACTCAGGAAGAAGGTATTAGAAAGAATTCACTATAAGGTTTGGGGTTGTGTTATGTGATTTGGGGAAGATTTCAGGAAGGGGAGCTTTGTTCTGGATTAGATGCTTTCAGGAAGTGGGAAAAAGTTTAATGATTTATTTTAATTAAATTTATCTAGCAGGGGAGAGGACTAGGCCAAGGCAAAGCTGTAACTGGGAAAGAAGCAGCAGTCACTCATATTAGCCAGATAAAGAGAGATTTGGTCTTTTGTGTGGTTTGGACAGTGTTTGTATTTTGCTCTGTGTTCAGACATGATTATAGAGTGGTCTTGTTTTTGTCTTGATTCATCATGTTCACAGTAGTTTTATTTATATTCAACAGGGAACATCAAGGCCTAGCTGTAGTTGGCAGGCGGCTCATGGCAACACCAAGGCCTGGCTGATAATACCCAGCCAGCTCCCAGATGTCAGGGGCTGTGTTTCTCTTTCTCATGTCTGTATCGACAGTCTGTGAACGCTTAACCCCAAGTATAAGAGCTGGGTCATAAATAGGGGAGAAATCAGGAGTGAGGAACCAGCAATCAGATGGATGTAGAATCTGAACAGGAGTTGGTCAAAAATAAGAGGATGGTATTATAGGTTGGATTATATCACCTCCAAAAGATATGTTGAAGTCTTAACCTCCAGAGTCTCAGACTATGAACTTATTTGGAAATAAGGTCATTGCTGATGTAATTAGTTAAATTAAAATGAGGTCATACCAGAGTAGGGTGGGCCCCAAATCCAGTATGACTAATGGCCTTAAAAGAAAATGGCCATGTGCAGACAGAGGCACACAGGGAGACTGTGAGACAATAAATTTCTATTGTTTTAAGCCACCCAATTTGTCGTACTTTGTTACAGCAGCCCTAGGAAACTAGTATGGATGGGTTAGGGTAACTCCTGACCATAATGTGGTGCTTTATTGGATGAGAGACTCTGCTAAGTGAGTGTGGATCTAGCTGGCCTCAAGGGTCAGCATCAGCAATGATCCAATTCTAAGATTTGGGAAACAGTTGCCATTTGGGGGCCATTATAAAAACAGTCTTGGTTGGAGGTTCCTTTCCTAGATTCATCTGAATCATTTTCATTAAGGAAATGCCAAATGAATGCCAGGTTCAAGAGTGGTTTTCATACTTGGAAAACCTGGGGTAGGAAAAGCGGAGGCAGAACAGGAAGTATAATGATCTCTGTGCCTCCTAACTCTTCTTCTCTGTCTCTGTCTGACACTGTCTGTCTCTCTTTCTCTGTCTCCCCCCATAATTGACCTCCTTCACCTATAGACTCTGTAACCCCATTCCTATCTCACCCAGGCTCAGCAAGCCATCATATCTGTATCAAGAACCCTACTTTAAATTCCTCTGCACCAAGTTAACTGGAGCTCCTCACTGGAGGTCCTCTTTTGATTTTATGTCTATAGTATAGACAAATACTATTAAGTCTATAGTATTTGATTTTATGTCTACAGAATCTTATGGAAAAACCCGAACGAACTCTGTGGCCAACCCGATACTTCACCAGCACTCTTGCTCTTGCTTCTTTCCTTAGTTTAAAGCTTTACTTTGTTTCAAGGCCAGCGACTCCTCCTCCATGACTGAAGTTTCCTGGAACCTCGTAAAGTGCCTGATACCTATAAGCTCTCAATAAACAGCTTTTACAGGGAGCAGATGTTATGATAAATATATAGATTGCAGATAATGAAAATGAGATTTACAGTGCTGAGTGAACCGGTCTAAGGTAATAAAATTAAGAAAGAGTGTAGCTTAGGCTTGTATCCAGACCTTGAAACCAAACTCCAAGGTACTTTCCAATAGGTTGAAGATTCCTGAATGGACTCTTTGGTTGCCTAGAGTTAAGTCTGATCCAAGCACCAGCACTTCTCAGTAGGAATCTAATTTCCAGACCTTGATCTCTCCTAAACTGACCTTCCTCACAGCTGACCAATTCCTGAATTTCCTATACTGAAAACAAGATGGTGGACCAATGTAAACTGAACTTATCTGTCATGACCTCTCCAGTTAACAGGAAGCTCATAAATATATATTTGGGAAAGCTAGAGTTCTGGGAATAATTTAAAGTCCACAGAGTTAGAGCTTAATTACGTGATCTAACTATTCATATGAGTTTTGGTTGAATTTGTCACTGACTTTAAGCTCCCACCATAATAAACCACCTGTAGCTCATTCAACATGTTGTAGTAGACAGCTACTATTCCAATTTACCCTACATCCCTGTCCCCTTTCTTTTGGTAGAAAATCTCTCTTTTTTTGCCAAATTAATGGGCACATGACCCCAGCTGTGCTAATTGATATCATTCACCCCAAGAGCTTAGTTCAATGGTTGAACATTTGACTCAAAATAGACCAATCAGAATATTTTCATGGCATTTTTTCCAAACTGGAACCAAGATGGAAAAATATTTTTCTCTGAAATGCCATGATGTATGAGCCCAGGGCAGCTAGTGACCAGATCCCCTGCCCCATGGGGAAAACTGCTTTCAGAGAATAAAGCCAATAGATTGAGAGAGAGAGAGTGGAGAGACATAGACGATGGAGAATCTGGTTCCAGTTATACCTTCCCTTCTTGAGGCTTGATTTCCCAGCTCTTCCTTCAATTAAATTTCAAGTAAACTCAGTTTCAAGTAAATTTCTGCATTAGTTTCCTATTACTTCTGTTACAAATTACCACAAACTCAGCGCCTTAAAAAATTTATTATCTTCCCTTTCTAGAAGTCTGAAGTCCAAAATGAGCGTTATGGGCCTAAAATCAAGGTGTCAGAAGGGTTGCATTTCTTTCTAGAG
Source organism: Orcinus orca (assembly GCF_937001465.1). Lineage (NCBI taxonomy): Eukaryota > Metazoa > Chordata > Mammalia > Artiodactyla > Delphinidae > Orcinus > Orcinus orca. The sequence continues at coordinate 54,666,196 of NC_064572.1, read as the reverse complement.
GCTCTAGGGGAGAATTTGTTTCCTTGTCTTTTCCAGCTTCTGGAGACTTCCCATTTTCTTGTCTCATGGTTCCCTTCCATCCTCAAAGCCAGCAGTGGCTGGTTAAGTCTTTTTCATTCTGGTTCTTGTGTTTCTGCCTTCCTCTTCTCCGTGTAAAGGCCCCTGTAATTACAATGGGCCTACCTGGATGATCCAGGGTAACCTCATCTTAATTAAATTTAGTTTATTACCAACCTTAATCCCATCTGCAACCTTAATTTTCCTTTGCTATGTAACACAACATACTTACAGGTTTCGGAAGTTAGGATGTAGACAGTTTGGGGCAGTCATTATTCTGCCTTCCTACTGGTATTTCCAATAAAAATCCCCTTTTCTTCTCAAATCAGTTTTTCTGATTTTTGTCACTTTCAACCAAGAGATATGAAAAAACACACGTGTTGTGCTATTTTGTGCCTCCCCTGACTATAATGCTCTCCTTGGTCTACCTTGAAATGCCTATTAATCTTTTTTTTTTTAAACATCTTTATTGGAGTATAATTGCTCCACAATGGTGCATTAGTTTCTGCTGCATAACAAAGTGAATCAGCTATATGTATACACATATCCCCACCTCCCCTCCCTCTTGCGTCTCCCTCCCTCCCACCCTCCCTATCCCACCCCTCCAGGTGGTCACAAAGCACCGAGCTGATCGCCCTGTCCTATGCAGCTGCTTCCCACTAGCTTTCTATTTTACACTGGTAGTGTATATATGTCAATGCTACTCTCTAGGCATTGGCCTCCTATTAATCTTTTAAGAACCTACTTAAGCCTTATCTCCTCTGTATGCGTATTCCCTGACTTCTCCAGGTAGGAAAAAGTAACTCCTTTCCCCACATACTCATCATACCTTGTTTTTACTTACCATGCTCTATTGAAATTATTTCCTTACCAGAATATCTCTGTTATGAGCCCATGATTTACTTGCAGGCAGGGACTATGAATTATTCATCACTACATCTGCAACATCAAGCTCATAAAATCTTACTTGGTTCTTAATAGTGTTTGTTAAATGAAGAAGTTATCTGTGGTTTTCTACCATAGTCTTTAAGGCTAGCATTTTTCTCACTTTATGAGAAAAATAAAATAGCTGCAATGTTAGATAGTAGATCTGCAAATATTTTGTTTTGCCCAGAGAAATATATTTGTATATTAATTAAACCATATTTCCCCTAAGACTTTGCCTAAGTGCACAGTAAGATTAGTCAGTCTTATGCTGGTCACTGCGCTATTGATCAAATAGCAAATGGCTAATCTGATCTAGTCATTTACATGATTAAAATAGCTAGACTGTGTACAGGGTTGCTAAGGTAACAGCATCAGGCCACTTAGTGATCAATTCTTATTTAGTAATTGACCATTATGGTGGCTGATGAAACCAAATTGACAAACATAGAAATCAATTGATTATGTTGAGAAGCAGGAATGAAGTTATGCACAGAGATAAAGGTCATCTCTTTTCTATGATTGTCTCCATTCCAGGAGGAACACAATGTTCCATAATAAAACAACATAAACACCTTCACATACAAATATGATGGACAGGTGTGCTCTGGACCTGTGTGGCTGAAACAAAATGAATCATTTCTTAAAGAATAGAGATTAAAACTCCTAGACACATAGCAGACGAATATAGTTGTGGGCACTTGCGTAGTAAATTCAAATTAGTTTAATGCGATTTATCAAAATAAGTGAAATAAATTTCAAATATACTTTTTAAAAAGTCTTTTATGGTGGACATCCTACTTAGTGTCAACTTCAATAATTTAGAATACTAGCTGCAGGGTTATAAAACTTGGATCTGTTGTGACAGTGTGAGTGATGTTTTAAAGTCAGCTTCTGAAAAACAGCATCTCTTCAAGGATCTAATGCCCAGTGATCTATCATGTCATCAAAGAATAAGTTTCAGCCATCTGGATGATTTATCTTCCAGAAGTATTCTGGGTAAAAATATGACATCTATTTTGTTGGGAAGCAAAACTATATTATTCTGGAGAAAGCTGCCCAGTGGCATTAAGGTATCATTGGCTGCAGATCATCATGTCAACAGTGCTTGTTTGTATTGACCTAATTTCAGATATTTTAAATAGAATGTCTTCTGATCAGTTAGCATGTCCACTGGGTTATTTGTAATGTAGGATGAAATGAAGTGCCCTATACATAACAGAGCTGTTTTTTTTTTAAATCACATTGTTCAACCTAATATATACATTTTTTGTCAGTCATATCTCAGTAAAGCTGGAAAAATATGAAGAATAAGAAATTCCTTTTCTCCCTTAAGAATTAATGACTATTCCAGTGGTTCTTAATTCAAACTGAGCAATAAAATTATCTGGAAGTTTTTAAGATACTGATGCCAGGACCACACTTCAGATCATTAAAGTCATAATCTCTGGTGGAAACACTGAATTAGTTGAATTGCTCACGTGTTTATGCCACCCATAGTAGAGGCAGTGAATTGCCCATCAAAATTCATGTTCGCTTTTCATGCAAAGCAACTGCCCGGCCAGGAACCCCATTTCTCAGACTCGTGTACCTAGTTGGGTAACATGACTAACTGTCGTCAGTGGATGGTGAAGGTGGTTAAGGTGTCAACGTGACTTCATTCTTTCTTCCTTGAGTCTGGATAGATGAAGGATCTGAGCCTCTGGAGGATGAAACAGGAATAATATGGGAAGAGCATCAATTCCTGGAAAGTCCACATAAAGGAAGGTCATCTGCCACCCAGAATACCCACATTCGACAGATATATGAGGGAGAAATAAATTCTATTTTGTTAAGCTACTTTACTGCTGGAAATTATGTGATATAGCAGAGAGCACTACCCTAATATATGAAGCACCAAGTTTCTCTCTCAGGATTAAGTTGCCTCTTGGTACCGAAGCAACTATAAATATGTACTGTTAGTCTTAAAAATTGTATGGAATCTCAGGTATGTTCCATGCAATGCTACTTCTACAAATGCTCTGAAAAAAGAGGATTATATAGACAAATAAATTTGAGAATGCTATATACATCAAGATAATAACCACTTTGAGAAAATACAGTTTAATTTTGTTTAATATGGGACTCCCATGGAACACACCTACTTTATAAGATTCCAAATTAGCCTTTCAAGCTCAAGACTTCCAACCAGTCTTCTTCAGTGGTAACAACATAATAGCTTCCTGCAAAGTATACTAAGTTTTGCTTCTTGATCTTAAGGATATGTGAAATTGACTTCTTCTTCTATGTTGACTAATTTCCAATTCCAGATAAGTTATTACATTTAAAATATTGCTTATTATGAGAAATGTCAAATGTACAGAATAGCAAAGTGGATAGTGTAATGAGCCCTAGCTTCAACCAATTACAACACTTGGGCAATCTGATTTTATGTATAGTTCCACCTACTTCTCTCCAAACCATCAGGTTATCTTGAAGAAAATATCAGGTCTCATTTTATCTATAAAAGTTTTAGCAAAAATTTCTAAAACTCTTAAATCTCTAAGACGCTCCCAGATTTATTGAGGTATAATTCACATACAGTAAAAGTCACTCTTTTAAATGTACAGTTCCATGTTTTAGGCTATGTTTATAGTCATGTAAACACCATTAAAATTAAGACATGGAACATTTCCACCACCCCCAAATTTCCATTATGCCTCTTTGTAATTAATCCTCCCACTAACTCCAGCATTACTCATCTGCTTTCTGTTGTATAATTTCGTCTTTTCCAGAATGTAGTGTAAATGGAGTCTAGCTTCTTTGACACAGCATAATTGATATTCATCCATGTTGTTTTCCTCATTAATAGTTTGTTCCTTTTCATTGCTGAGAAGTATTCTGTGTTATGGATGTATCACAGATTGTTTATCTACTCACCAGTTGAAGGACTGGGATGTTTCAAGTTTGGGTGATTATTAAGCCACTATCATCATTTGTATTCAGGCTTTTGAGTGAACGTAGTTTGCATTAGACTTGGGTAAATGCCAAAGAATGGGATTAATAGAGCCTATGGTAGGTGCATGTTTAACTTTCTAAGAAACTACCTAACTCTTTTCCAGAGTGACTGGGCCATTTTTTGCCTTCCATCAGTAATGTAAGAAAGTTCCAGGAGACTTTTTAAACATAGGACTGCCATTATCACATGTGAAAATAATTGAGAATAATTATTGATTTGTTCTCATGTTTTTGCTTTCTAAATGATTACTTTTGCAGTTTTCTTTGACATTTCTTCTGTTGTCTTTCAGTTTAAATTTTTTTTAACGATTTGAGTTGGATAGTTAATTTACTGGCATTTTAGAAATCTTTATTAACATAAAGTATTTAAGGCTATGTGTTTTCCTCATATGACTGCTTTGATTGGGTATAACAATTCAGTAGGGGTGTTGGGTCTTTTTGTTATTGGCATCCCTGTTTGTTTGGCTTGGGTTTTCCTAGAGCAGCAGTATTATAGGAGTTTGAGTGGTTTACTTGATTTCTTGGTTTAAGAATGCCTTCTTCGGGGCTTCCCTGGTGGCGCAGTGGTTGAGAGTCCGCCTGCTGATGCAGGGGACACAGCTTCGTGCCCCGGTCCGGGAGGATCCCACATGCCGCGGAGCAGCTGGGCCCGTGAGCCATGGCTGCTGAGCCTGCGTGTTCGGAGCCTGCGCTCCGCAACGGGAGAGGCCACAACAGTGAGAGGCCCGCTACCGCAAAAAAAAAGAATGCCTTCTTCTATTGCTACAGTGGGGTATAATTTCTTTAATAAGTGACATGTTTTTGGTCTGTTTTCTTCTGAATCTTTGATTTTATCAGGTTAAGTTGTGGCTTTTACCTTCAGATGCTTCTTTCTTTCGCTTTACCTCCGAGTCACCAAGAGACACTTGCAGATTCTGTGGTGGTGCCACCTTCTTCCCCAGAAGTGGTGCCTTCCTACAACATTCACTTTCCACGCCTCCTTCTTTAGACTCCTTAGTAGCCAGGGCTCCTATCCGCCAGGTTTCTGAACCTACACGTCATATTATTTCTCCATTCAGAGTAAGCCCCAGTCCTTTTGGGGATAAACTTCAACTGATACTATCTGTGTCATAGGGACACTCAGGCGCCACTGCCCTCTCTCCAATTCTACAGAATTCCCATCTGATTCTCAACTCTTTTGGACTCCTGAGCAGACTCCACTGTTTTTAGACATGTTCTTTCACCTACATGCAAATTGAGTTTTTTGGGGTTTTTTTGCGATACCCGGGCCTCTCACTGCTGTGGCCTCTCCCATTGCGGAGCACAGGCTCCGGACGCGCAGGCTCAGCGGCCATGGCTCACGGGCCCAGCCGCTCCGCGGCATGTGGGATCTTCCCAGGCCGGGGCACGAACCCGTGTCCCCTGCATCGACAGGCGGACTTCTCAACCATTGCGCCACCAGAGAAGCCCAAATTGAAATTTTGGGTATTCTTTTGCCTACTAAAGCTGTAGCTGTGAGCTAAGGGAGATTTAATTTCCTCTTCTTGTTATCCTTTCTGCATTTTAGAAAGCTAGGTAGAGAGGTTCGAATTTAAGTAGCCTCCATGATCTTCTCCAAAACCCAGAAGCCTCCCCTGATTGAGTTTAAGCTCCATGAATGGACGGTGTTTGCTTTATTCACTAAAGTGTTCTCCACGCCTAGCACAGTGCCTGGCTTATAGTCGTCATAGTTGAAACAATACAGTTCATGTAAGAAAACTGAGAAGATCAACTAGACTTACCTAAATTTACACAGCTGCTAAACAGACTGAAATTCAAATGCAAGCAGACTGGCTCCGCTAGGCAGTCAATATTTGTCAGATGAATGAATGGATAGATGATGCCTTTTAATTCTGGAAGACATTAGTTATGATACTATACAATGGCAGTGTTAACGCAGCGTGTGTCCTGGTGCGTTTGAAATCCTGGAAGCCAAAATCTTTGAGATCTCCTGTCCTAAACCTGAGAATAGGTGAGAGTTGAGGGAAAACAATGGTTCAGATATATGAAAGCCACACATGACCTTGAGGATTTCTGCTTAGCACTGTGGCATTTGGAAACTTCACTACATTAATGCTGGGCAGGAAAGCAGGCTCAGCAGAAACCACACGTAAAAGCTCAACTGACAGCTTGGACCACAGAGTCTACCAACTTTTCCACTGCTTTATACCAGGACAGGCAATCATAGAAAACAGCACCTTCATGGGGGGAATTCTGAGAAAATACTCCCAATGCTTAGAACTGTAATCTGGGAAGAGGTATTCTAAAATGTCTAAAGTTCAAACAGCAATGTGAATTATAGCTGGAAATGGAAATTTTTATGAAGATGCCAATTATTTCTCACATTTCAATTTACACAGAAACTCAGTCACAGTTCAGTACCTCTCTGACAGTTCTGATTTGTGTTAGAAGAAACATTTTGCGCAAAGACAGAGGGACTTAAATAAAATTCTGCGTCTATGCTATTTTTGAAAAAGAACAGATACTAAGTATATCTACTAAAAGTTGAAAAGTCTCCATGAGGCCTATCTTCATGGAGAGTTGGCTACTATTAAGATAGAGAGTCCACCCAGAAGGGAGATTTTAGTTATGGTCATTGGAAAATCCAGCTATGAGAGTACATAACAGAGGGTAAAAAGACAGCCATCTAGTCAGCTGAAAGTGAGCTAAGAAGAGCAGAGCCAGCTTCTAGTTCTCCTGATATAAAGGATGATATATATTTATATAGAAGACAGTATGTCTAATATGTTTAATTTTAAAAACAGTAATGCAAATCAATAATAAAAATATTTGATAAATTGGCAACTGACATAAAGAGATGATTCAAAAACCGTGCACTAATAGTAAACTTGGAAGATTTTTCAAACTCACGTATCAAGAAAATAACTCTATGTATTTAAATCTATAAATATAGATAGATATACTATATTAGTAAATATTTGTAAACAATTAGCGAATATTTTTTAAAAAATTAAAACCATGATGGGTCACGCGAAATCATCGTTTTCATATATGGTTAGGCCTCCGAATCCGCATGTTCCAAATCCGTGGATTCAACCAACTGCAGATTGAAGACTTTTTTTTTAATTCCAGAAAGTTCCAAAAAGCAAAACTTGAATTTGCTGCACCCGCCAGCAACTATCTATATAGTATTTACATTGTATTTACAACTATTTAGATAGCATTTACATTGTATTAGTATTATAAGTGATCTAGAGATAGTTTAAAGGATGTGTGTAGGTTATATGCGAATGCTATGCCATTTTACGTAAGGGACTTGAGGGGGGTTCCCAGAACTAAAACCAAAACCCTGTGGATATCAAGGGATGACTGTATTTCTGGGGGTAGCAATTTGGCAATATATTATTTCTTATAAATATTTCTTCTATCTGACTTAGTGATTCCAGTTCTGTGAATTTGTCCTAATAAATCAAAACATGCAGAAATATATAACAGGAAAATTAACAGGAGCATCATTTATGATGGCAAAAAAGAAACATAAATGATCCAAGATAAATAAATGGTTATGTAAACTGGTACATTCATTTGATGAAGTCCTTGACGACAATGATTATGTCGTGATTTTAATATAACATTAGAAAATCCAACTATGTTAAATAAACAAAGCTTATCCATAGCAAAAAGTCTGAATGTAAATACAGAAAAATTACTAGTTGTTTGTTAGATGAGAACTATGCATTTTTTTTCTGTACAAATATCTGTACTTCTTAACTTTCTACAGTAAACTACATTACTATTATAATTGAAAGAAATTAATTTTTAATGCTGCATCCCTTACTGCGTTGAAATTACTAAAAAGGAAATACAAACACAACATAAAGTCAAAATGGTATATGTGTATTCACAGCTCCTAAGTTTCTCTTGTCTTCAGCAGAAAATCTACCTACTGATAATAGACATTCTGCTCTGATGTGGGTACAGTCTTTGCGGATGGAGACAGCTCTGTCAGTACTTAGGTTGTGACTAGTCATTTTAGTTGATCAGATCAAAATCATAGTTCAGTCTCCACACAAGCTTGTCACTTTAGTTCTCTTCCCTGACAATCAACTCTGCTTCTGTAATGGTAGATCAGGCAGGAGATCATCACCCGTCACCACCACCACATGGATTATCTTATTATAAATACACAACCTTGTAAGTTGGATGCTATTTTTATTGCCATTTTATAAATAAAGAAATTGAGGCACAGAGAAGTTAAATAATTTTCTTAACATGCATGGTCAGTTAGTAGCAGAGCTGGGATATAAACTGCATCTATTGATCTTAATGACCTTATTCTAACCTCTAAATGAACATGACCTTAAAATATAACACTTGCCACAAAACGAGCCTTAACTGTGCCAGACACTGCTCTGTGCTTTGCGTAAATTATCTCAATTCATCTTTGCAAAGACCCTGGAGATATTCTTTGTCCTCTTCTATAGATGAATGTTCAGTGATTCCTCAGAAACAAATCTTCAGATTTCAACGCCTTAACACAGAGTTGTCACCCCAGCACAGTCCTATGTGGGTTGGGTGGCTTTCCTGTGCTAGTCTTCTCCAAAGAGTGGCTCAGAGATCCATACTTCCTTCAACTCCTGCTCTGCAGAAGAGAAGAAAATGAGCCGAGGATCTCGGGGCAGATTTAAGGGGCCATGTCCGGAAATTTCCTATCCCCCCAGATAGGACAGGAAGAAAATCCTATAGCCAGAATCTGTCTCAGGCCTCACTCCAATTGCAGGTGGGGTGAGTAAATATAGAGAAGCATGTGGAGTTTTCTTTGATATTTCATGAGCAGAGAATAGACTCTGCCAGAGAAACTGAGGCTCAGAGAAGTGAAGTGACCCACCAGGTCACAAAGCTAATAAACAGTATAGCCCAGATTCCCATCCAGGACAATCTGAGATCTGTGTGCCTGAGTCCTTAACCTCCAGCCTCTATATATAATGGACTAGACACAGGTTTTAGAAATGTTATCCCACAAGGCCTTTCATTTTCAAACCAACACGTCCCTGCCACGTTCCTCATTTTGACTCTGTCCTCTCTATGTCCCAGTTCAAGGACTATGGTCCATTATATTATTATTCCCAAGTATTCATTCACTTCTGTATAAGAAGAGTACATAACACTACCCCACCCTGCACGTGACTTTCAGGGCTTCTGTGTTGTTGGCAGATACTTCCTCAGTCTAATATCAGGCTTAGTCAGGTGATTTGTTTTGGCCAATGGAATGTAAGCAGTTGTGACATAGGCCACGTCTGAAAAGAATCATAGCAGTGAGTTTGTGTTTAAATATTGCTTCTTGTGTTTCCTTTCCCACGAGAATGCCGTGTCCCAAATAAGTGCTTCTCCTTCAGCCTGGATTTCCAGTAAAGGGATGTTGAGACAGAGCTATAGCTGACTCACAGCTAACATGAAATGCGCATAAGAAATAAGCATTTATGTTTGGAAACCGTTGAGATTGGAGGGTCGTTAGTCACCACGGCAAAGCTGGTAACTACCAAGACAGACTTCCTGCCTCAGGTCCTCTCACTCTGGCCCAGCTGAGAGCCTCTCTCAGGCATCTCCACCAGGCTCTGGGACTCGGGTCACACCCTTGAGGATGTGAGGTGCCAGTTCTTTATAAGGATGCTTTCTTGGATGATGATGACATCAGTTGGGTTTAATTATTTCTTAACAAACCTGAAATCCTGTCGATTACCTCAATTAAATACTTTTCCTGTATGTAATTGCTTGATTAAATTCTCAGAGTTTTATCATAGGCTACTATATTTAGTTTGCAATTTCTCAAGATTTGAGAATCTGTTTAACACAACACATGCACGGTTCCTTGTTCATATTTTCTGCCATTCTCACTTTATAAATCTTTGTTCTCAGGTTATATGTCGCAATTCATTTTATCTTGTAATCATCAGAGCATGCAAATGAGCAGAATCTTATATTCATTTTTATGAAGGGCAGCCAGGTGATTTTGACCTAACCAGCTCTGCATTTGCCCAATCTGCACATTTTTTTATGAAAAGAAGTTAAGTGACAAGCAAACATGTTAATATCCGGTATTAATTTTAGAAAGAATTTTCTAGGGCACATGCTCAGGTAGCTAAAGATTCAATGTAAATAGTTTATCTGCTATGTTTTTTCATAGAGCACACAGAAAACTGATATTTAAACTGATTAAATTTTATGCTTTTTCATATCAAGGAAAGCAGTACATTCATTTATTTAATTAAAATATATAGAGTGACTTCTATATATAGTCACTGTGTTAGGTGTTGGGTTTTTAATGGTGAGACTTATTACCATGAAGGCCCTTCCAGACTTGGGGGCATAAAGAAGTAAACAGGGAATTTTAGTCCAAAATATAAGCGCTGGGATGAAAGATGTTTAGTGATCTGCTATGGGATCACTACAGATACATGCTCAACTGGGCTAAGGCTCAGACGTATCAGAGAGGCAGGCAGCACTCTTGGATAAACCCGTGGTGAAGCTGATATCTGAAGGACGGATATGAATTAGTCATGCAGTGGGATAGAAAGTGTAGAACGGGAAGACAATGGTCCAGTCAAAGAGGCAGCAGGTGCAGAGGCCTGGAGGCCAGGAAGTAGCCAGAGGCTTCTGCGACCTGAAAATCATTTTTCTAATGAGAGGATAGACTGAAGGTGTAGAGATGACGCACGTGTGCCGAGTGGGATTGGGATATAGAGCGGGCTGATGATGTATGACCCTGAAAAGTAAGTATGGTCTAGACCATACTGAAAATTTTGAATTTTACCCTGAAAGAATAGCCATTGTTCTAAGCAGAGGAGTAAAATTATGAACTTCTCTTTTTAATAATCTCTCCAATTTCAGAAGGAAGAGTGAATTAATCAGGGGTGGGGAAAATAGGGCTGAGTCCACATACACGTATATTCCACAGATAAATTTTGACAGGCCTCGGTGCTCATGAAATAAGTTAATAGAAGGAGTTTGAGCCACATGAAGGTTCTGAAATTCCCTGTGACTGTGAAAGACAAGATTAAATGATGTGTTATATATTGCTTGTGATTTTGCTTAATTTCTGGAAATGTATCATATAATTACCAGTTAACCAGAATGGTCAATTAACTGTTAGTGTCCATTCCTTAATTATTGTGCCTAAATGAGAGTACACGATATATGTGTGAGCTGAATAGTAATATACGCAATTAATGGAGATTCATGAAGTGAAATAGTTGTGGGCAATCATTTGCAAATGATTTAGCTAGGAAAAAAAATCTATTTACATTCTAATAACACTGATTAAGGAGAAATACTTATAATGGGGGAAGGGGAAAGGAAGAAAAATTTATGTAAATTGAACCAACTGAACATTTATTTCCAGTCATTCATGGAATAGAATCCACGGACTAATTTCACAAATATGTACCTTAAAAATATGTGAAGTGCATAGTAAGTGCTCAAAAGACATGGCATTGAAGTACACACGATTCATGTTCTACCCATCCACACGTAGAAAAACCGATATTAGTAACATTTGCTTCTGTTGACCTTACATTACTGGACCCAAAGTTAGCAACAAAGCTGGAAGAGTCTATTCTGTTTTAGGCTTGATGTCCACTGCACAAATCTGGCCTCATGTAGCAGACTGAGCAAATGGTTTTGGAAGTTGAAAGCTATTTTCCTGCCATTCATTTTTAGCTTCTTCCACATATATGCATTTACGCCTATGCAGGGGCAATCACTATTCACTCAATTGTACTTTGAAGAAGGTAATAAGCAAAATTCATTGCAAGAGTAAGAATAAAGCATCAGTTGCTTTCTTTGTTCACTCCCTAAGAGCGTCAGCTTGCAGACAAAATTATAGGCCTCGTACAACATTCAGAAACTGAAGAAGGTGAAATTCATGCATCCTGGATTGATCTTGATCATTTCTGCCCAATTCTCCAATCAAGGGAAGGATAAAAAGGTAGCTGACTTTGTGAGTCTGCAAATTTGCTAGCTGTTGTAGGATGTCTGACTTTCAAATTCAAATTGCTATATTTTCAATCTTTAGAAAAAGATTTTTAAAGAAATAGTGACTCTGGTATGCATCATATGTTAGGATATTGTACTCTTTGGGATTACAAAAGTACACTGATGATTTATAAATATATTCAAGGTAAGAAATAGTTTTTATTCCTTGAGTGTTACTCATGCATAGAGTTATTCTTTACAGCCCCTTTAGAGGTGAATAAAACATTCCAAACAGTAGTCTTGACCATATATACCATAGAAATAATACATTATTTGTATGACATCCAAATATTTTAAAGTCATCAGTGTGAGGACATAGGACACCATCGACGTTTGAGCTGCGTGTCATAGAATTTATCAAAATTAAGAACACCTTTCTCTCTGACCATGGTCTTACTTTGACTCCTATAATCACTGTGAAGAAGAAGTTTTCCTAACCCTGTATTTCCTATTCAAGATGCTGCAGGGAAATATTCAAATGCCCGCACTGCTTCTAAGACTTAACCAAAGGGCTTCCCTGGTGGCGCGGTGGTTGAGAGTCCGCCTGCCGATGTACGGGACACGGTTTCGTGACCCGGTCCGGGAAGATCCCACATGCCACGGAGCGGCTGGGCCCGTGAGCCATGGCCGCTGAGCCTGCGCGTCCGGAGCCTGTGCTCCGCAACGGGAGAGGCCACAACAGTGAGAGGCCCGCGTGCCGAAAAACAAACAAACAAAACAAATAAACAAAGACTTAACCAAAGCTGAATTTTTTACTTTCCCGAGACCTGACCATTCCCAGATCCTTGGCTACAGTGTTGCACTTAGCATTCAGGTAGACTTGTTCAGGGCTCTGCCCATGACCCAAAGCCAAACTCTGTAAGCAAGAATGTAAGCAAGAAACCAACTGTTTCTAAGAAGGGAGATGCTCTGTCTCCTTTTCTTAACCCCAAACTGGGTAGAATTTGTGTTCCTGTGGTAGGGGGACGACATGATTAATATTTTAAACCCAGACACTTTTGAAAATGATAAAGGGAGTCACTATTAATAATTACAGCAAAACAACAGGTAAAGACAAGGCTATCCTGGGCAAATAGAGACATTTCATCACTTTCGTCTGAATTGATATCCAGTCATCATTCTCTTATCTCATTTGGGATACTAAAGGAAAAGTTCTTCTGCCTGTTCTCTAAGTATAGAAGACAATAAGTGTTTTAATCGGTGACATCCCTATAGAGATGTAAAGGCAAATTTATTATGACTGCTTTTTATAATTTCAATTCAAGCAAATGGAGCAATGAAGGGGCCACAGATCATACAGGCAATCTTCCATGAATTTTGTACAATTTAGCTTTGGATAAAAACTCAGGCACTAGATAATGTCAAGTTATTCCTCTGAAAAATGTTCAGAGTTACATGTATTCTGTATTGCTGATTCTGGACCATCTTTGGTCTTTAAAAACTGGTTGACAATAAAGAGGTTGACAGCTTCTCAAAATTAAGGCCCCCAGTCAACACTTCTGTTTGTGTAGAGATTACTCCACGTTTGTTGGTTGGTGGGAATTATTCAGACAGGAACATTGCATAACACAGGAAAGAGTTATAAGTTAGCACCAACAGAGAGTGAATTACTATACAAGACTCAGCTCTAAACCATAGAGTATGATCACAATGATGATTATAGCCCAGGCAATTTTAATATGGAAGTCACCAATCACCCTTAGATTCACCAAAGAAAAACCTTAATGGTGAACACATCAAACTATCTTATTTGGAGAAATACAGCTTTCCAGGATACACTGCATTATGAAATATTCTAAACGACCCAGCCCTAGAGAGTTGGTAGTATAACTCAATGATATTCTCAAGTTGATTTCAGGTTTGAGTGATTGAACCCTGGCAGTTCTTTCTGTGGACCTTCTTTAGATAATAAAGTGAATTTATTTGTTAAATTTCTAACAAAAATATCTTATTAGCTTAGAGGAAATATTTGGTATCTATTCTCATCATTCCCAAGTAGCTTCAAATTATTAAGAAACAAAAAGAACAGAAGCCTGAATAATAGTGCCTTCTATTTCTCAAAATTATCAGCTTATCTGTCCAGGGATAATTTCTGATGGTTGTTTTTCTTAAGACCATATTAAGATCCACCCAAAACAAATGGTCTCATCTAGATTAGCTGTCAGCTCTGCATTTACTTGCATTATCTCCAGAGCACAAGCTGTTACTTGGTCGATTCGGTCAAACAATGAATTATTTGAGGAAAGAAAGAAAATCAGTTAACCTGGTTAAGGGAAATGAGTAATTGAAATGACCAGGAAACAGAGTGGTAATGAATAATCCAGGGGTCCCACATGCAAACAGCCTCCATGAATAAAAAGTGCCTAGTTGCTGTGAATACCAGAAAACAATGATTTAATATAGCTGCAACTCTGTAAGTAGCTAGAAACTTGTTTTTATATTATAAATAATTTGTTTGAATTTGGGAGGCCATATTTGATTTTTTTTTAATTTCAAGGAATGTTTGCCATTATAAATTCTCAGTCCTATTTATCTCCACATCATATAGGGCTGTAGTGTTTATGTGGGCACGTGGTTAGGAAAATAGGAGGGGATGTAACATAGAACTTAGTGGAAACTTCCCTAGAGTTCAGAGACTGGGCAAAATATGGGCCATAGAGCAAAGTTTTTCAAACTGTGGGTTGTTACCCAGTAATTGATATGAGATCAATTTATGGGGTGAATTGTGTCCTCCGCAATATTCATACGATGAAAGCTGAATGCCCAGTGTGATGGTATTGGAGATGGATCCTTTGGGAAGTAATTAGGTTTAAATTAGGTCATGAGGTACTAGTGTCCTTATTAGAAGAGATGCCAGACAGCACCAGAGAACTTGCTCTCTCTCGCGCTCTCTCGCGCTCTCTTGCTCTCTCGCTGTCTCTCTCTCTCCTCTCTCTCCCTGTCTCTGCCATGAGGACACAGTGTGGAGGCAAGCGTCTGCAAAGCCAGTAAAAGGGCTCTCATGGGGAACCAAATCTGACCACCCTTGATCTAGGACTTCCAGCCTCCAGAACCGAGAAACAAATTCCCGTTGTTCAAGCCATCCAGTCTATGGTATTTTGTTATGGCATCCCAAGCAGACTAATATAGGTGGATGTCACTATTTAAAAAAACTAGAATAGACTAGAAAACATGTTTTGCATATGTTAAGGGTAATAAACAAAAGTGATACTTTTCAGCTTATGTTAATGCATAGGTAAATGAACACAGGAGTATAATGGAAAATGTATTTCTTTCTGTGGGATATATTAAAAAATGTTTGTGCACACTGATAATAGTGGAGCATATGGTAGAGTAGATACAGAGATGAAGAGGGTGACAGAGGTCCTTTCCTTTGTTATCCACATGGTTCAAATAACCACAAAGTGACTTTTGTCAATAGACTTTCCAGTGCAAACAGGTTAAAATTCTAATAAAATATCATAGGAAAAGGGAGCTGTCACATGAGAATGAAATGAGAGAGGGAGGGAGGAAGAAACAGAGAAAGGGGAAGCCTCCCTTTTCAGCAGAATTCTTAACATTGCATGTGAAATAAATGAAATAGAACATCATAATTTTCAAAGTCTGTAGTATTAATTGATTCAAGGAAGAATCATTACAGATATTTAAACCATTGGCTAAAATGTTTATTTGGGAACAAGATACCTCCATAGTCTGAAAGTATCTCCTCACATATTACTATATTAGATACAATAATATACTTAATAGAGTGAAATAAAGCTTTTATACTATCCTTCATTCTCTTTCTACTGCCAAATCCTGCACAGGATTCATTTTTAACCATATGATCAAAGCTAATGTCACCAATAATGAAACAAAATAACATCACAAAATTCCAGATTTGATGTGCTGAGACGGACACAACATTACTTATGTAGAATTTCTGCAAAAAAAAAAATCTTTGCCTGGATCTAATCATAAGGAAACCATCCTACAAACAAAAACTGAGGGACTTTCTACAAAACAACTGGCCTGTACTCTTCAAAAATGCCTAATTCAATTCAAAGAAAGGCTGAAAACTGATTTAGATATAAGGAGACTGAAGGGAATTATTACTATGCTGAGTCTTGAATCAAAAAATAGAACTTGTTATAAAGGCCATTACTGGGACAAGTGGTGAAACTTGAACATGGACTATATATTGAAGAATAGTATCATATTTGTGTTGAACTTCTTGATTTGATCATTGCATTGTAATTCTGTAAGGGAATGTCCTTATTCCTAGGGGTGAAGGATTGTGACACTACAACATTCTCTCAAATGATTCAGCAAAAATTACACATATAAACTTTTCTGTGGGTTTGAAGGTTTTTTTTTTAATAAATAGCTTTGTAATAAAAACCTAGTTAGGTCTGAGCAATTTTAGATTAAAGATAGGTATTTTCTTCTTCATTTCTTAGACTCTCTTTACTTGTACTGTCAAACCTGCCACTTCTTTCATCTTCAAGCACTGACCCTGAATGTGTGTGACTGAAATAAACTGGCTTTCACCTGATTTTCATATAATAAGTCAAGGAAGATGGCAAGATATTTCAGCTCCAGCAAAGCAAGAACTACCAAGCTCGGAAGTAGAGAGTCATACAGGGGTCTGGACACTAAATTATGCAAGATAGGCAGAACCAAGTAGATGTTCTGAGTCCAAGCCTGAGACCAGATGCCTCCCTGCTATGGAACGGACCCTGGTCTCCTCTGATAATGCAGCTCTGTGTTTGCAGCCTGGGCTAAGTGCAGCCCCAGACATTCACAGGTCTGCAGAGGAATTCTCCTTCAACCTAAGGCAAGGGCAAAGAAGTATGAACAAACTTTCACTGGGCAAATGCCTCTTCCTTGATGTTCTCTCTACTCCCCTTTCTTGGACATTTTACTTCTATAGCAATAAGTCCCTTCAAGATGGCTATGAAGTTTTGGAGCTCTTGTGTTTAGAGAAAGAAACATGTTTGGGTACCCTGCCAAGGCCTTCCCTGGCCAGGCTCATGGCCATCTGTGGCGAAACAGCATCAACTGATGACAACTTCAAGAGAAGGAAACAGATGAACAGTGTTTTAGTACCAGGCTGAGTTGAATAGGCATATTCAACACACACTCTGTATTGTGAGCCTGACTTTTTCCTCAGTCTACAACTGCAAACTCTACTTGGGAATCACTGAGCCAGCCTCCATCACTAATCCTGCAGCTTTCAGTTGAGCTTTTCTGCTTTTGTTCCCTAATCATAGGCTGCATCTTATTCATGGTTCACAGGCTTGCCCAGGATCTGCCCTGGTAGCTTACAGGAAAGCACTATAACATTTAATTAAAAATATAAAAGATCAACTGATGTTTTTAGTTAATTATAGGGGTTGGGTGTGTGAAAGAATAGAAGATAGCTCTGTAAGGTGCCCCCGAACAAGCACACAAAAATGATATATAGTCTAGAAAGACAGAGGTAAACAATTATCTTCTCTTGAAAGAAATGAAAGTGACAGCATGCCAAAATAAATATATCTGCCGTATAAATTGCAAGCATTCTGTGAAATTTCTTCAGGAAGAAAGCAAAACAAATAATGATGTGTGTAAGAAATATCAAGTCAAGAAACAAACAAAGGGTAAGAGGAAAGTTTCAGGAAAAGAAATGTCTCTCTCCTCTCTCCCTTTCCCCCATAAGCATATTTGTGTAGTGCACACCTATAAAGGTGTATGTGTGTGTAGCACAAAACTGGGTCTTTGCTCCCAATATCCCAGTGCTTTCAGCCCTGCTCCATCCCTAACCATATCCCAACTATTTGTGGTATTCTGCAAAAGTATTCCACAAGTGGTACTAAATGATTCTGCTCCTACTGGCACCATTGCCCTTCCTCCAGAATCATTTTAACTCTAAAAAGGAAAAGAAGTCCCTTATTGAGTATTGTTAAAGGATAGTCTTCCAACAAAAATAAAATTCTGACTCTCACATAGATATAAAATGAACACGTGTCAAAAATACTTTGGACACGTTAAGAAGGGAACAGGTAAGGTGTGAGAAGTAGTCCAAATGAGGTTTTGATTTACAGAGATTTATATTCTCCACTGAACAGAATTCATTTGCATTGCCATGAACAGGAATCGACTGCAGAGCTTTGCATTACCGTCCATTTTCTACTAGTGAAATAACAGCCTAGTGAAAGACAACGGTTCGCATCCCTGTAAGAGCAGACTCTCCGGGGACTCTGGCATTCTGCTGAATAGATATCTAGTAATCCTTTTTCCCTTTCTAAAGTCTTAAATTTTTCCTTACAGAATAATGAACAAAAATAGGTAGATGATAGATAGATAGACAGACAGGGTTGTTTATTTTTTTTAACTCAGGGATTGCTGATAGAATTTTACCTTCAACTGTTGATGAGAATGAACTCACTTCAATCTTAAAGTCAGGTCTCAAACATCTGTGCAAGCAATAAGAACTCTACCTAAGTCCTGCCCCTGACCGAGGCTCAGTGCTCTCTCATCTTGAGTATGCTTTTTTAGTTTTCTTTTTCCAAGGAGAATCAAAGACATTGATTTCCATATCCTTTAGGAACCTCATCATATTCTCATTCCTTTCACCATCTCTTAGATGCCTTGAGATTTGTGTCCTTGGTAAGCTAAGACAGTGAGCATTTTTGTTTCATTTGGTTGTATCTGACATTATAAAATCTGAAACTGGTCATATGTTTGAGAAATTATAATTAGGAAAAAGAGAGTGAAGCTCAGAAACTTTAGTTAGTCCTGAAAACTAAAATGACAGTAATAACCAGAGATTCATCTAAAGGCTGAGCAATGAGGAGAAGCACAGAAATTATGAACCAGTCACAGAAAGATCTGGCTTTGCCTGGCACCAGTTCACGTCTGATCATGTCTACATTCAAAATGGATGACAGTGACCAATAGACTTCTACCTACCTACTCTACCCCTTTAAATGAGCATCTACTCTATATTATTTTCAGGGAAAAACAAATAGTTTTAGTTCTGTCTTTTGCATAGGTTCCTTCCAAAATCCAAGTTAAATCATTTTAGATGCTACATTAAAAACAACACAGTGGTAATGATATTTTACTATCATGATTCCTTTTTATGAAATTACCTCTGAATTACAAACTATCTCTATGCTAAGGAACTCTACCTCTGTAGTTTTTTAAATGCATCATACCGGAATCTTCTTTGAAGGCCTGTGGTGGATTTTAGTCCACAGCAATAAAGAAAATCTGAGGATATGACTACAGAATTGGTCCACATTTCGAGCAATGAGAAGTGATTTATAGGAGAGTGACAAAGAGCTTTTAATATGAGAAGAAGAGTTCAGTTCTTCATCCACGTGAAAGTAGAAAGAGGTTTGCAATATTTTAGCATCTTTTTAAAAATGCTTACGAAATATTTCTCCCCTTTATCAGAATCTGGCTTCTATAATGGAAGCAGTCAGTATTATCTGATAGTACACTGCATGTGTGATAAGTGTCTTTTCAGATGCCTAGCATTTCTCAGCTTCTCTCCAGTTACTAATCCATCTTAATGTATTGCTTCATATGAGTTAAAAAATATAGTTAAATGTGATGTTAATGTATCCTAGTTTGACTCTCTTGTATTTGATCTATAGAATGTCACTTACTTTTCTGGAACTGATTATAAATTAGGCATAAGTGCCTTTTCTGAAGTCACGGAAACTTTGAAACTCTCATGTTTGATTAGTGGTAAGTGACAGGTTATATTTCACTAGCTGTCCTGATGATTAAAAGAAATCAGTCCATCTCCCTATTTCTCTTCTTTATGGGGCAGAGATTTTGAGAACTGGCCCAAGATGTGATTACAATCCCCAGTCTACATTTCCACGTGGAGCAATAACTTGGGTAGCTATATGCATGAGCACGCGACAGAGCACCTCTGTGAAGCCCACATGTGGGGGGGACATAAGAGCATGGAGTGCTTCCTGATGCATGTGCACAACTGTGACAGAGAGTAAGTGTGCACACTCACACATGGATAACATCACTCAGCGGGCCTAAGTCAGAGGATGGACAGTGCAGGAGAAGGAAGCTATTTCTGGGGTAACTGGTGGTTATAGTTGGCTGGTTATAGAGTGTGTGTTGCAAGAGGACCAACCTTCCTCTTGTTCTTTTACCAAGGAATGGTGTAAGTTGAATTTGGGAGAGCCAGATTCAGCCCTCTGTGGAAAGCATGCACTTTGAGCAACTCTGGAAGGACAGAATTCTCTGGAGAACAAAGACTAATCAAAATGAAGTACCCATTTTGACAAAGACAAGCATGGGAAATGGAATGAGCCAGGAGGAGGATCAATGAAGGATGCAGAACATGGATGACATGAAAGATGAGGACACAAATGAGGCAGGGTCAGAGGCGTTTCTCCCAATCCTTGGAAAGAGGGATGGAAAGTTAGCACTAAAACCATATCATGCATTCCATGTAATTTGCTAGGTTAGTTACATGGAATGCAGCATGTAACTCATACCATAGAGAGGGTTTAGTCCCTCTTAGCAAATGCTTTCATTGTTCTCAGTGGAAGATTCACAGCTGACTGTGGTTCTGGTTCCCAATGAAGGTCAATCACGGTGTTAAAAATAGACTCTTTCCTGCCTGGGGGTGGCACACAAGTTCATAGCCCATAATGGCACCTGGAACAGGAGAAAAGAGGTAGAGATGACGAGACCCCCTGGTTACAAGAGTCCTGGAGCAGGTATGCTCCCAGGAGTGATTGGTAAAGTGATGGTCAGCACTGAAGAAATGTTAACACAGCTCATTCAAATAAATGTCATTGTTTCCACTATTAGAACAATTATATACCCAGTAGAAATAAAGATGTGAAGAGAAGCTGCAGAAGGAAAAAAAGGAGAGGGGCCTTTTAAAAAATGTAGCAAGATGTGAGTACTAATAATTCATTTTTTATTAAGAAACAGTAATAGAATTTGTCCTGCTTGACTCATAACACCAACAAACTGCTGATTCATCCAACTATAGGCTTTCAAAAATGTGAAATTAAGGGCGGGAAGAAACAAAACAATAACAAAAATGGTCTCCTTTTCCCTTCAGTTCCAGGAAAGCTCAAGGGAAAATATTGCATGTCACACAAACTCTGTGAAGCCATAGGTCTTATACAGATGATTTTTTTTTTTTTTTTTTCTGTTGGAACTAAAGAAATTGCCCAACCGTGTAACTGTGCAATCTTTGAAGACACCCTTTGGAATATCTGTCTCTTCCTTATGTTTGTCTTGCTTTGGGTGCTTTTATTATGTTACACTTTTGGTTCCATAATTTTGGGGAAAAAAATGTATTCCAAAGTTACACACACACACACAACCCAGCAGGAAGCACAATTCTTGGAGACTAGAGTAGGCTCCTATGACATTCTTTCACCTTCTCTTTGCATCCAACTTCTGCTTGCCTCTGATTGCTTTGCTGATAAATGCTCATACTAAAAGGTTGCTCTGCAGGAAGGGAAATGGCCAGGCCAGCCACAGATGAACTGATGAGGGGGCACAAAGTCTTAGTTCATTTGCCTCAAAGCAAAATCTCAATTTCAGGCCTCATCTAAAATTGTACCCTGGTCTGTTTCCTTGCCCATCCCTATCCTGTTTCCCTGCTCCTGGGAACACTCTCTTCTTAATCACTTGTACTCAAACTTGGCTCAGAGTCCGCTTCTGGGAGCAACTACTTCAAATAGAGTCAGGAAACCCTGACTTACCAGCTGCAAGGCCTTGAAAACCTGTCATTTAACCTAGAGGTATGTCAGTTTCCACCTCTAAAAAAAAAATTCCATAGGTCTTGTTTTGCTGGGTTCTTGTGAAGAGAAAGGAGGTGATATATGGGAAGTGCTTAGCATGGGCCTTAGTGTGCAGCTGGCACTCAATAAATGTTAGTTGAATGTGACTATTTACTGGCAAGTCTTGGCTTCCACTATTTTAAAGTCGACGGTATCATTTTTAGTTTCCCTCTGCTCTTCACCAGCTGGTGTGCTAGATTCATATTGACTGCACAGAATTTGTATATCTTTTTCCTGAGTTACTCAGCTCTTGTTCCCTTGTTTATTCGTTGTGTTTAGCCGACTTGAGTAGAAGACAGGATTCTATAGTCACAGGCTGGTGGCTTTGACCCCAACGTGCGGCTGGACTATATGAATGGCCTCATCGCTCAGCTCATGCTGAACCATAAAATAAGTTAATAAATGAACTAAAGAAATCCAAAAGGTGCTCTTGTCTCAACAAAATGATGGCTGTATTTCCTTACACAAAATGCAACAAATATTTGGACAATTATCTGGGAAATTCAAGACCAAGAAAAGCTAACGTGCTGAATTTCTCTTTAGTTTTCTCTAGCTCCTTACTTGCATGGACTGTGCCTTTTGAAAAACTATTTGTATAATACGGTGTTTGATACCCAGAGACCCTTTGTTTGGGGAATAGCAAAAAACCCTCCTATATGTTTATACTTGGCTTATGTTTTGAGCTTCAAACCCTGGGAGCAGAAATACACTCTGAACTGAGAACTTTCTTGGGGGAAAAATTGGAGATGCGTTTTCTACTCTTTGAGGAGATGCATCCAACATAAAATATGGGCATCTGAAATAACACTTGTGGTTCGTGATCCTTTTAGCAAGTTGCCCAGGCTTGTTTGCATAATTGTCTTTCCCCTTATTCCTGGAATAGCTACGGACAAAAATCAAAAGAAATAATTATTTAATATTCTCAGGTCATACAATTCGGAAGGGCTTAAGACATCCTAACAGCTTTGAAATGTCACTGTCCTTAAAATAATAATGTGTTTTGAATATGGGCTTTTAGACTGTGTAGGGGTTTGATGGCATTGATTTTTCAATTCTATTATAAACATTCTTCCCTTTATGAATTTTATCAGCATACATTATTCAAATGTTATTTTTATTTACCTTCAGCTGTTGACAAAGAACATTAGAAAAGAAAGGTTTATGAACATAAAATTGTATTTAAATTGTGATACAAGCAGTAAGGAATAATGTTCCCTTTTGAAAAGATAAAAACTTTATATTTCAGAAAAGTTATCCCAAGACCAAATTACAGTGGTTAAGTGGCCTTGCCTTCTGTGATGGGATTCAAAACAAATGATAGAAAACAAGCATTTGAGAATTGGTCACTTTTCTGGCTTACCTCAATCTTTCACATCACACACGATTGATGAGGCATGTGATTTGACCATTTTTCTTTACTGTGCAGGCAAATTTCCAGATCTTCTCCTGGGGCAGGAAATGGCTGGGTATGGCCTGAGGTCTGCCCATCCAGACCTCACCACCTTGGCTTGACCATCCTAGTCTTACTCTCTTCTTATAAAGAGGCAGTTGAGCTGAGTGATGACACAAGGGGCTAGTGACATCCTCCAGAGTCAGGATGGACAGTATGAACAAGGGATGGAGGACTGGTTTGGAGGAAACCAAGGTCTTGAATCCTCAGGGAGTACTCTAGGAGTCTCTGTCCACTTAGGAGAGCCATTGCCCTTGCCATTTTGATTGTAGTTGAGGAGAAATGGCTGTGATGTCAGTGGTGAGTGAAATCTAGTGGCTCTCTCTCCTTCTGTGCAGGGTGGTGGAGGGTGGATGACATTGCTTTATAGAAAGGGCATGGTCTTCAGAATTCAAACAGGTCAGAGTTCAAATTGCACCTTTGTCCATTCCCAGTTGTATGACGGTGAGCAAATTACTTGAGTTCTCTGAGAGTTTCTATAAAGATTAAATGAGAAAAACATAAAGCTCTTAGCAGAATAATAAGTGTTTTGAACTCAATAAATATATATGTTGATGTAGTTGATTTTCTCTGTTCAACCAACCCAGTAAAGATGGACTTTTCAATATTACCATGGCAAATGAAGAGGTTATTCAGAATGTCTTGAATAGACCTCCTTTTAATTTTTTCGGATATAAAGTAAGCAGACCTGAGCTGTACTAGGTGCGTTCACATAGATAACCTTCTTTTAAACTTGGGAAGAGAAGAGGAGGAGGAGATGATAACGGCAGTGTTTACTACAGTAATTAATAACTTAAAATTTACTGAGCACTAACTGCTACACGCTAGTCACACATCCCATGGTATTTTTTCTCTATTCCCAATACCACACATACACACACACACACACCCCTTAAGTAGATACTATTATAATATTCAATTTAAGGACAAGAAATTTGAGGATCAGAGAGGTCAAGCAACTTTCCCAAAATAACACAGCTAGAAAGTGTCAGAGCAGGGATTCAAATAGAACCGAATGAACACAGAGACAAATTTTTGTGCCAGGAGGCTATGCCGCCTGCCTCCTTAAGTGTGGGATGGTCACCAGCCTCATCTGGAGGTGCTGCTGATGATTTGGAGCTAGCCAGAGCATCAGTAGCAAGTTGCCTGCACTATTAGGATTTCCTATGAGTAGAGTGTGCACTGAGCAAAAATGGGTTCATGCTGTATGGACGAGTGGAGTATAAATGTCAGCTGGATCACATTTCACAGAACAGTGTTCATAAATCAGGACGCCGCCCACTCAGATCAACAACTTGGATGGATTTCTAAAAATGCGATGTAAAATTGCCTGGTATCGTAATGACTGGAAACTATAGCTGTGGAGAGGGGGTGGTAGCAAACCTGTGAAGAGCTGATCAACTTCCCTAAGGATGTCAAGCATGGACCAAGAATAATCTAATTAGTGAAGTAGTGACTCTCAAAATCTCTTGTCCACTCATTATCAAAAGCTTAGTTTCCTCTTGAAAGAAACATGAACATTTTTTTCTGAAGAGAATATTTAAATGTGTATAGTATTCCTCTCTCATATTCCACTTTCATGGTAGATTTTAAAAAATTTTTTTTTCTCTTTGTATTGTGTTAGTTTCAAATGTACAGCAAAGTGATTCAGCCATATATGTATTTTTCAGATTATTTTCCACTATAGTTTACTACACGATGTCGAATATAGTTCCCTGCGCTACACGGCAAATCCCTGTTGCTTATCTCTTTTATGTATAGTAGTTTGTATCTGCCAATCCCATACTCCAAACCTATCCTCACCCCCTCCCTTTCTCTTTTGGTAACTGTAAGTTTGATTTCTGTGTCTGTGAGTCTGTTTCTGTTGTGTATATAGATTCATTTGAATTACTTTTTAGTAATTACTAAAATTACTATAATTAGTAATTACTTTTTAGTAATATGACCACATATAAGTGATACATAATATTTGTCTTTCTCTATACTTCACTTAGTATAATGTTCTCTGGGTCCATCCATGTTGCTGCAAATGGCAATATTTCATTCTTTTTTATGGCTGTTCTTAAGCCAATCATCTGTGGATGGAAACTTGGGTTGTTTCCATTTCCAGCTATTATAAATAGTGCTGCTATGAACATTGGGGTGCATGTATCTTTTGAATTAGATTCTGTCTTTTCCAGATATATGCCCAGGAGTGGGATTGCCAGATCATACGGTAGCTCATGGTAGATTTTTAATTGCAGAGGCCTTATGGGGAATAAAGTTGCTGTAATTTCCATTATGAAAGCCTCAAGTTCCACCTAAAATATTTCCACACTTCTTGGTGGTATGGGATCAAGCAAATGAGAATCACTGGGTAATGGAAAGAGCACTTGGGGTAGGGAGATCGGGGTTCTCGTCCTCGTTCTGACCCAAGCTGGCTTTGTGGGGAAAACCACTTTCCCTCTCTTGGTATCAATTTTGTCATTTGTCAAGGGAAGAGACAGGTGAATTATATGACCTCCAATGTCCTTTCAACGTTTAATACTCTGTGGTTCTTGGGTATCTTTTCCAGAATAATACTCATCAAAGTAAAAGGTCCTTGAAAGGCTCAAGTTGGTATTTTGTATGTGTTAGTACTTACAACTAGGACCAGTGGAGACAGAACTGACCCTTTCTTCTAGGAACCTGCAGCAGAATTTATTAAGATTGAGGCTTTGATGTAGAACTAGAAGCTTCCAGCATCTGAAATACCAACCAGAGCTAGGAAGACGGACATCAAGGTGAGGTTGAAGAAGAACAGGAGAGGAAAGAAGAGGAAACAAAAGGAATAAAGTCGGAGGGGGGTAAAAGGAGGAAAAAGGAGGGAGAAGGAGAGAAGGAAGAGGAAGGGGAGGAGAAGGGGAGGATGGAGAGAGAGAAAACAAGAAGAGGAGAAAAGATGGGAAAGGAAATTGAGAGATAAAACAGGTGAGGAGGGAGAAGAAATTGATTTGGGAGGAATCTATGGCCCTGCAATCAAGGCCCTAGATCCTTGGGCTCTGAAGTGGATTTGCAAGAGGTCGTGGGAACCTGGCAGCTCTTGGCTAGACCTCCAATAGTTAGCCCTGCCCCAAAGGTGAGCCCCTGCTTCTTAGCCACGTCCTGACAGGCAAAGCACTTGACATACCATAGGCATTAAATGAATGCTTGTTGAATGCTACAAAATATTTGCATAAGAGGAATAAATGGTATCATGCCCACAAATTCACTGTAGGCTAACATTCAACAAATATTCCTGATAATATCCTGTGTGTCAGGTATTGCACTAGGGGTTGTCATGCATACCTCATTGAAGCAGAGGTTTCCACTCTCTTCACTCCGTGCACTGTGGGAGAAATGGTCAGAAGGTACAACTGCCCACTGTACACCCCCTGCCTTCCTAGTGGTGGCTGTCTCCCAAGTTGATTTGCACAGTGACCTATTTTAATCTAGACAGATTTACGATGCTTGGATTCTAAATTCTGTACACACCTCGTATTATTTAAGGCAACTCTAGCTGCTGTAAAAAAATAAATGCCAAAACCTCAGTGGATGAACACAATATAAGAGGTACTTCTTTCTCATGCAGCAGTCCAGTGTGGGTATTGGGTGGATACCTTCCAACAGGTGACGGATGAACATTTGCTCATTCCCTTTCTTTTTTTTTTGCGGTACGCGGGCCTCCCATTGCTGCGGCCCCTTCCGCTGCGGAGCACAGCCTCCGGATGCGCAGGCTCACGGGCCCAGCCGCTCCGCGGCACGTGGGATCCTCCTGGACCAGGGCACGAACCCGTGTCCCCTGCATCGGCAGGCAGACTCCCAACCACTGCGCCACGAGGGAAGCCCTTGCTCATTCCCTTTTATGGCTCTATCATCTTCAGCACAATGTTTCCAAGCACACTGCAGAAGGGGAAAGTGGAGAAGGCAAATGGGCTGCTGCTTCTTTTATTTAGTTTTTATTTTATATTGGACTATAGTTGATTTACAACGTTGTGTTAGTTTCAGGTGTACAGCAAAGTGATTCAGTTATACATATAAATATAACCACTCTTTTTCAGATTCTTTTACCATATAGGTTATTACAGAATATTGAGTAGAGTTCCCTGTGCTATCCAGTATGTCCTTGTTGATTATGTACTTTATATATAGTAGTGTATTTACATTAATCCCAAACTCCTAATTTATCCCTCTCCCCACCACCTTTCCCTTTTGTTAACCATAAATTTGTTTTCGAAGTCTGTGAGTCTGTTTCTGTTTTGTAAATAAGTTCATTTGTATCAATTTTTAGATTCCACATATAAGTGATATTATATAATATTTGTCTTTCTCTGACTTACTTCATTATTGTGATAATCTCTAGTTGCATCCATGTTGTTGCAAATGGCATTATTTCATTTCTTTATGGCTGAGTAATACTTCACTGCATATATGTACCACATCTCCTTTATCCATTCCTCTGTCGATGGACATTTAGGTTGTTTCCATGTCCTGGCTATTGTAAATAGTGCTGCAGTGAACACTGGGGTGCATGTATCTTGCCGAATTATGGTTTTCTTGGATATACGGCCAGGAGTGGGATTGCTGGATCATACGATAGTTCTATTTTTAGTTTTTTAAGGAACCTCCATACTGTTCTCCATAGTGGTTGTACCAATGTACATTCCCACCAACAGTGTAGGAGGGTTTCCTTTTCTCCACACCCTCTCCAGCATTTATTGTTTGTAGACTTTTTACTGATGGTCATTCTGACTAGTGTGAGGTGCAAACTGGCTTCTTAATCCCAGTGCTCTGGAACATGGGGAACAAACATTTCTTCTGCTCACAGTTCATTGGCAAGAACAAGTCACACAAGTTCATACTGAGATGCTGGTGGAGAAGGTGGAGTCAGAGGTGACTGGTGAGAAATGTAGTCCCTGGCTTCAGCTCCTTCCCCCAAAATGTCTCTACACTGTGTAAGGGGAGCATGAATCTTGGTGGACAGCCAGCCATTTCTTCCACACACCCTCGTCAATAAAGAGAATAAGGCTGTGATTTTCAACCAGGGGTTGGAGTTCTACCAAAAGATAAACATGGAAAATTTACTGTATGAGGTCATTTTTTTCTGTTAAAACAAAGATATATTCTAGATTCGAATAAAATTTTCTCTTACACTTTTAAACTAAAACATGAGATTTCAAGCAAATGATGTTTCCATCATCACTTACACACACACACACACACACACACACACACACACA
The DNA here is from genome assembly GCF_937001465.1 of Orcinus orca. Lineage (NCBI taxonomy): Eukaryota > Metazoa > Chordata > Mammalia > Artiodactyla > Delphinidae > Orcinus > Orcinus orca. The sequence continues at coordinate 54,637,718 of NC_064572.1, read as the reverse complement.
CAGATAGCATCCATCATACTTGTTGTAAGCGGAAAGGTTTGAGGGAAATAATTGTTGAAAAACATAGATCATAAATTTTAGCAGTCTCCTTTTCTCCTTTTAAGTATTTCTTCTCTTCCTTTGATAATGTAGTCTTACAACAGATTTCAGAAATGAGAGGTTGCCTCCTCTTTTCCTCTTCTCTCAAAGAGAAAGCTCTGCCCAGAGCTTCCTATTGTAGGGAGAGTGGTTCTTCCTTTTGTCTAAAAGTGGACAGCTGTCATAAAGAAAGGAATAAGATGACAATCCAAAATCTCAGGGCATTGCGTGTAAGTAACTTACAGTCCTAGACTGACTTACAGTCTAGAGGTAGAAGAGAAAATGGGAGGCAATGGGGGAAGATGTGATAAGACAAAAGGATAGACTTGACTTGGAGATGTGAGCAGGCCTGGGAGTGCACCCCACTGGGGAGGGGATGGCAAGCTGCCCTGGGAGAGGTCACACGGAGGCAGGTGGGGGACTGAGGACCCCAATGAGCCTCTTTTTCTTTCTCATCAGCTGCAGACAACTGTGGTATCTTGGTATCTCCCACCTCAAGAGAGTACGTTAAATTCCCGCCTCACAGAGAGGTGTACTCACCTGTAAAACCTGGGGTAGCCAACATTCGTCTGGAAAAGGAAATTTTCTCAAGAGAGAAGAGGGATTTTCAAAGTTCACCCAATTCATCTCCACATATCACAAGAGCAAAGCTTGGCTAGGAGTTGTCGTGTAAACAAGCTGTGATGTGGTGTGAGGGAACCGCCACCTCACAGAAAACAGATGAAAAGCTTTCTGGTTCTAGAGCCTGGGGAGCCTTATGCAAGTCCTCCTCCTTTCTATATACGCTTTTGAGAGAGAGGAGATGATATATAGCAGGCCCAGATATGTTGCAGCAGAGGGAGAAGCTGAGCCAGAAAGAATCCGTGTCCCTCTTCCTGAGAGAGGCCAGCCTCAGAGGATGCAGCCACACAGAGTTAAATGGTGGTGGTGGAGGCGCAGGGGTATTGGGTAGAGAAAGGGCTGCAGATAGGGCACCAGAAGCTCTCGTGGCCTCACAGGAGACAGTCAGGTAGCTGACGATTCTGGTCCAATAAGTGCACTGAATGAGGGCTTCAAGGCAGATGGGCCAGGCCTCTGCTGGTCAGCATGGAGATGGCGGAACTCCCAGGGAATGTTGCCTGGATTGAGAGAATAGGACATGAGTTTCACCAGCCACGTACCTCAGATAAGAGCCGGTCACTCAGTGGACACGGACAAGGACATCTCAACCAGAGTTCAGTAACTCAGCCATTAAAAAGAATGAAATAATGCCATTCGCAGCAATGTGGATGGACCTAGAGATTATCATACTAAGCAAAATAAGTCAGAGAGAGAATGATAAATGCCATATGATATCACTTATATACAGGATCTAAAATACTACACAAATGAACTTATCTATGAAACAGAAACAGACTCACAGATATAGAGAACAGACTTAGGGTTGCCAAGGGGAAAAGGGGGTTGGGCAGGGAAGGACTGGGAGTTTGGGATTAACAGATGCAAACAAACTATTATATATAGAATGGATAAATAACAAGGTCCTACTGTATAGCATAGGGAACTATATTCAGTATCCTGTGATAAACCATTATGTAAAAGAATATGAAAAAGAATGTATATATGTATAACTGAGTCACCTTGCTATACAGCAGAAATTAAGCACAACATTGTAAATCAACTATACTTCAATAAAATTTTAAAAAAAAGAAAAGAACTACAGGATGACACAAGGACCCATACACCCAACAGCTGCCTCTGTCCTCCAAAGGACGTGAGTGATTTGCCATCCTTACAGATTCCATCTTGGGGAGGCAGTGAGGGAGACAATATGAGATGAACACTTGAAAGGGAAACACAGCCTGGTAGGGAGATGAACCTTGAACCCAAAAGAGACTGAACTAAACAAGAGGAAACTATTTAATCCTAGCAGAGACTGAGATACATTGAGTTATCAAGATGGTTCTTCCAACAACTCCCAGCCCCTTTGGAAGGAAATTTTTCTGATTAATATATATATCAACTCTTTTTTAGACACCTGAGTACATCGTATAAAAAAATGTTGACCCCATGATATCTGCATAACTTACACCTAGCAGAAGACTTATCACATAGCATATGCTCAGAATATATGTGCTGTATAAAGATTTCAGACATAATGCAGACTCCTCTATTTACTTAATCCAAAAAACAAGTTAACATCATGTTCCATCTCTGTATATAGAGGTAACTTTCATAGTCATATGTATATGCATAATATATTTTTTAACTCAAGTTGAAAGCCAAAAATATTTTACCACAACTGATTAAAAGTACTTAACAGCGACCAAGTCAAAACATTCAGTGTGAAATAGAGAATTAAAGTGATATCTGAAAAATAAAGACCCACACCTCATACTCACCTCAATTCTGCAACTATTTTGAGGAGACTATAATATTTTGTCCTATATTTTCTGCTCCTTTTTTCATTTCTCTGATTTATTTTGTTACTCAGGCTTGATGAGCCCCAAGGCAGTTTTGAGTCTCTGCACTGATTCTAAATAATGGGCTAAAAAGATTTTTTTTTAGGTAAAAGCAAAAGGCAAAAGTGGGTTAAGTATATGGAGGCAGTAATAACTTTTATATTTAATATGTTAACTGCAATCAGCTGGCTTCTCCAATTTCTTTGCAAAAGAAGAATGAATTTCATGCAGGAATGGCTTGAGGATTTTACTATTTACACAAGAAGCATACGGCAATATTTTTACAAAGATAAAACAGAAGTTGATAAAGGTTATCTACACCATAAAATATCCAGTAGAAAATTTAATATTATAAACAACAGCTTTTGCACACACAGAAAATTAAAGAGGCTGACGTTCTCCTGACAAACAAAGCAATTTGAATAAACTATAGAAAATAACAGCTCTAGCAATGGACTTCTGTCTTGACCCATTAACGTACAAGGACAAGGTTAAATAAAATGAAGCTCACAAATAGCACAATAATCTTGAACTGGTTGTTGGTTTGGTTGGTGCGTTTGTTTTTGCAAAATGTCATTTCCCCCTGGTAGCACCAGGTAGGACGTCAGTCCCATTCTATGCCCGTACTGACAGAGCAAAGCGGGAGACTTCCGGGTTATCAAATCCATAAAATTGCCCCAATTCTTAATTTTACTCTAGTAGATTATCATTAATCTTCCTGCTGTAAAGCTCTACTACATTATGATTCAAGTGTTATAGTGGACTTTTTCTAAGGAGCAAACTGCTTCTCTTTACATATTTCAACCTTATCAACCCATTGGAAGGGTAATTTAGTTTCTCCCCTGTCTAAAGTGATCCATCAGAGCCTGAACTGTTGACACTCTGTGCTGCCAAGTTATTTAAACCAGGTTAGTAATGGGGCCAGCTTGCCAAGGTGGAAGCGTCCATTGACTGCTTGACAGTTTTCCTCAGTAGGCCCCCAAATGATCAATGTGCTATCCTGCTGAGAAAATCTATAAAAATCTCTCGTCAGTTGTATAACTCTGATGTGGCCATATGGGCAAGTGGGAAGGATGGAGAGCATAATTTGGCACTTGAAGTGCTTCACATCCTACTACACAGACTTTCAGCAGCCATCCAGGATCTTCAAAGCAACTGTGAACTAAATTCCTATAATGTATAAGCCTACAGAAGATTTGTTTTTCCAAAGCGGCCTCTTGTGATTCTTTTCTGTTGCCACTCTGTCCTCACGTTCTCCCACATTCTTGACTATGAAAATAAGAACTTCTGACTAAAGTGATAAAGACATATGCAGGCTCATGACAACACAGAAGCGTCCAAGGGACAGATAAGAGAATTTTTCGGGGCCGCTCAATATGAATGGTATACAGAAATTCTCTTACCTTTGACTATGAGGATTAGAAGGGACTTCAAGAGTCATATGATCACCTGGAAAAGGAAACCCAAATCCCCTCAATAATCCCTGCTTAGTAGAAGTGTCCAGGCTTGAGTCACTCAAGAACTCACTTTCACTAGAGACAATGCAGTCTTGAGACCTTTCTCACTATTAGGAAACTATTCATGAAACCCGGATGTTCTGGGCATCGCCAGCCAACTGAGAGTACAAATGAAATGCATTTACATTAATTCCATAAAACTCCTGCTCTGAAGGCTCCCCGTTTGCTCTTTAGTTAGAAATACTCTCAGCCAGAGAGGAGGGTTGACCTTCCCCAAATAGTTCTGAGATTCCTCCAAAACACATAATTCAAACGTCTCCTAGGTCTCAGAAATTGTGGGTCCTAGATACGACCACTTTCCCTTTTGAAGTCTCCACATCATCAGGTTGAAGGAGGCAGTGATGTCTCAGCATATGAACCAAACTACTGCAACTGCTTCTGTCATGTTCCAGGTCACCTGGAGTCACTGATGACCTCTTCCAGATCACTAAGCTATTTTCTCTGGGTCTGGGAAGGAGAAACATGACTTTGCTTCTTTTATTCTTTTTTTTTTTTTTAACATCTTTATTGGAGTATAATTGCTTTACAATGGTGTGTTAGTTTTTGCTTTATAACAAAGTGAATCAGTTATACATATACATATGTTCCCATATCTCTTCCCTCTTGCATCTCCCTCCCTCCCACCCTCCCTATCCCACCCCTCTAGGCGGTCACAAACCACCGAGCTGATCTCCCTGTGCTATGCGGCTGCTTCCCACTAGCTATCTATTTTACGTTTGGTAGTGTATACATGTCCATGCCACTCTCTCACTTTGTCCCTGCTTACCCTTCCCCCTCCCCATATCCTCAAGTCCATTCTCTAGTAGGTCTGTTTCTCTATTCCCATCATACCCCTAGGTTCTTCATGACCTTTTTTTTTCCCTTAGATTCCATATATATGTATGTTAGCATACGGTATTTGTCTTTCTCTTTCTGACTTACTTCACTCTGTATGACAGACTCTAGGTCCATCCACCTCACTACAAATAACTCAGTTTCATTCCTTTCTATGGTTAAGTAATATTCCATTGTATATATGTGTCACATCTTCTTTATCCATTCATCCGATGATGGACACTTAGGTTGCTTCCACGTCCTGGCTATTGTAAATAGAGCTGCAGTGAACACTGTGGTACATGACTCTTTTTGAATTTTGGTTTTCTCAGGGTATATGCCCAGTAGTGGGATTGCTGGGTCATATGGTAGTTCTATTTGTAGTTTTTTAAGGAACCTCCATACTGTTCTCCACAGTGGCTTCTTAAAGAGTACCTCTTTCAGAGGAATTTCCTTCCGTAGAGCCATTGAACTCTTACTGATTTAGCTCTTTTGTGCCATTACCCCAAGGGTTGGAGGGCTAGATCCTGGTATTGAAGGACATAGGCAGTGAAAGAAGCCAGCAAGGACTTCTTTCTGGCATAACTACAAGGGACATCCCTACGGGTGGAGGAAGAGCTGTTTGTTAGTAGATGTTACGGAATGAAAATGCCTGGGTTGCACGTTACATCACCCTGTTATTTATCCAAGATGTGTCAGGTTTATGTTTGCACAAAATCACGAACTGTGAAAGCTGCAGCTGCTGATTTGTGGAGAAGCTCCATCAGCGAAGGAGGATATCCCAGGCCAGCCAGGGTGAGCTCAGCCGAGGCTGTGCAATCAGCTGTGAATGACAAAGACGTTTTGGATCACCTCGGGCTCTGAGGCAGTCTGTCCCTAGTGCCTGGTTGGACAAACTCCAAACTCTTTTCCTTGAAACAACTCACATCACAGATGGGCAGTAAGGGTCTGGGGAAGCTGACCGGGAGGCAGTCCTCCTTCCAACAAACAAACCTGGTAGTGAGTCCCTCTGGGGGAAACAGGAGGCTTCTCTGCTAACTGTCCCTCCAAGTACATTTGAAAATATTTAGATTTATAAGACCAACTACTGCACATTTTTGTTGTTCTAACTGCCTGTGATAAGCACGTTTCACCCTGTATCAGAGCACAGAGTACCCGCTGATTCCAGGCCTTGCTCTTCTCTCTGCCCACCTGATGGTAGCCTTTGTGTGTGTGTGTGTGTGTGCGTGTGTGTGCGTGTGTGTGTGCGTGTGTGTGCGTGTGTGTGTGTGTGTGTGTGTGTGTGTTTCCCATTCAGCTTTCCATCTAGGAAAGGCTATCGAGTCCCTTCCTCACTTTGATCTCTGTTTCTCTCGCATCTGTTCCTTGCCCTTTCTCTGCTCTGCTGTGTCTCACTTTGTTTTGCAGGCTCTTTTGTCAGCTGGCTTCTGGCTAAGACTGGCCTGTGGAAGGACAGGCAGGTGATTGTGGAAAGGAAGGGAGGGAGGGAGGGAGGAAGGAACAGATTTTCCCTTCTCCTTTCCCTATGTCGGGCATTGTCTCAGCAATAGCAGTGTCTCTTCCATGGCTCCAGCTCCTGCCAAAAAGCAGGAATTCTACTTTCTGCCTGGTGACTCTAGTCCTTGGGCTACAGTAACCCCAGCTCCTTTCTCTGCCCCCACCCCACCCCCGCCTAGGTTGTTAGCAGCTTCTTGTTATTGCTTATCTCTGAGTTATCTTACTGCTCCCTATATATCTCTTTAGATTCACCACTGGTGATACCCAGTCACTCTGTTAAATCTTAAACACTTAGAGTATTTTGTTTTCTGGTTGGATCATGACTTATGTCAACGGTAACAGCTGGATGGAAAACTTTAGGAGGAAGAGTCAATAGAACTTTCTATTTTATTTCATATAGGAGCTGAAGACAGTGACGAATAAAATATGACTCCAATATCTTTGTAACCAATCCATTTCAGTGCCAGAAAATGAACTTGAGAGATAGAGCAGTGATTAAGAAATGAAGACTGCTGTAGGTTTTCCACTAAGAAGTTGGTGTGAGAGGTGGATGGACCTAGAGTCTGTCATACAGAGTGAAGTAAGTCAGAAAGAGAAAAACAAATATTGTATGCTAACACATATATATGGAATCTAAAAAAAAAAAATTGTTCTGACGAACCTAGGGGCAGGACAGGAATAAAGATGCAGACATAGTGAATGGACTTGAGGACATGGGGCAGGGGAAGGGGAAGCTGGAATGAAGTGAGAGAGTGGCATTGACATATATACACTACCAAATGTAAAAGAGATAGCTAGTGGGAAGCAGCCGCATGGCACAGGGAGATCAGCTCAGTGCTTTGTGACTACCTAGAGGGGTAGGATAGGGAGGGTGGGAGAGAGACTCAAGAGAGCGGGTATATGGGATTATAAGTGTACATATAGCTGATTCACTTTGTTATACATCAGAAACTAACACAACATTGTAAAGCAATTATACTCCCATAAAGATGTTTAAAAAAAAAGAATGAATATATGTACATGTATAACTGAATCACTTTGCTGTACACCTGAAACTAAAACAACACTGTAAATCAACTACACTCTAATAAAATTTTTTTTTAAAAAGATATATTTAAAAAAAGAAGTTGCTGTGAGTCTAGGGCAGGTTTCAGACCTATCACAGGCCATCAGACCAATCCTTTGAGCAAAAGTTTGGGGGGTGAGGGACATCATGGTTGATTCTGCTGTAAATTAGTTCAATAAATGTAAAAATACTGGGTTCTCAAAGTTAATATAAATGAAATCAGAAGAGTGAGGGTGAAGAGAAAAGGCATAAGACATAAGGGAGGAAAAGAAGAAACTCAGCAGTGCTAGAAACAATAACCTTTAGACCAGAGGTGGCCAAACCACAGCCCACAGGCCAAATCCACTGGCTGCCTGTTTTTTTGTTGTTGTTGTTTTTTTGTTTTATTTTTTTTTTGCGGTACGCAGGCCTCTCACTGCCGCGGCCTCCCCCGTTGCGGAGCACAGGCTCCGGACGTGCAGGCTCAGCAGCCATGGCTCACAGGCCCAGCCGCCCTGCGGCATGTGGGATCCTCCCAGACCGGGGCACGAACCCGTGTCCCCTGCATCAGCAGGCGGACTCTCAACCACTGCGCCACCAGGGAAACCCGGCTGCCTGTTTTTGTCAATAAAGTTTTACTGGAACACAGCCATACCCATTTATTTACACATTATCTATAGCTGCTTTTGAGCTTTAACAACAAAATCGAATAGTTGCAACAGGTAACTATATATCTCTCAGAACTTAAAATGTTTCCCTTTGATCCTCCACAGAAATCTGCCAATCTCTGCTTTAGTCTCACATGTAGCAGTCCACAAGCCCTTCCTGATGAAGTCCCAACCTTCCAAAGCAGAATTAAACCCACTTGCATCTGTGCCTTCATGGCTCTTTTTATATACAGTGTCACAACACCAATCACATTGTAACTCGAGTCACTGCTGAGATTGTGTTTGCCGTCACCCATCTCCCCACGGGTTAGAGCAAAAGCCAACTTCTTGACCCAATTCTATCTAGCCCCTGCACAAACTGCCGGAATAATCTTTTAAAAACATGAGTCAGGCTATTTCAATGTTCAGCAACTCCCCACCACAGCAGCTCCTATCACACTGAGGATAAAATTTCAATGCTTTACCGTGGTCTCGAGGTCCCTGCCTATATCTATGACCCCATGTCCTGCTCTAGCCACGCTGGCTTGCTTATGGTGTCTCCAACATGCCAAACTTGTTCTTCTCTGATGCCAAACTTGTTTCTTTTGAAATTGTTGCTCCCCTGCCTGGAAATCTCCTCTTTCAGATGCTCACAGCTGGCCACTTCCTCATATTCAGATCTCAGCATAGATGTCACCTACTCAGAGAAGCTGTTCTAACGATCCCAGAAAAGTACTGGGCTCCCTAGTGTATCATCTGTATCAATTCACCCACTTTACTTTATTCATCGCTCTCATGGCCATCTGCAATTATCTTGTTTGTTTACTTATTCATTGACTGTTTCCTACAATGCAAGCTTACCAAAGCAGGAACCTTGTACCTTGGGTTCATTGTTGCATTCCCAATGTTTAGGATAATTCCTGACATTTACCTGCTCAATAAAAATGTATTGAATACACGAATGATGATTTGCAGAAGCATTCATTTACTTGTATTTTGCATCAAGCCAACATCAAGCTCTTAGAGGCCAGGGATCATACAATCGTTACACCTTCGGCACATAATATGCTGCCGGGAATTGATTTAATGCATTTAATAAATGTTTGTTGAACAAATCATTAACTTATTGAGTGAATACTTAAAGACAATGAAAATGCACGCAGCCATAGAAAACTGGTGTTTCATCCTTGAAATATACAAACTACCATTGAGTTCAATATTAAGGTATTCTTATAAAATGACAGGTATTGATCTATTGAACTTTACAAGTTTTGAAAAATTTCAGAGAATGGTAATGGCTCCAATGTACCTAACTGGCCAATTATTTTTGCCTTTACACTACAACAAATATCTGAAAACATCTTTTTGCAGATTTTTGGTTTGTTTGCAGTAGTATGTGCTCATCCGTAGGTAAAGCCGACAGATTCTCTCAGTTGGTAACAGAAAAGATGGCAAACCTGGCATCTTCAAAAGTGGCGCATTTCAGACCCAATCATGGAGTTAGATGTCTGACAGTATTGCACTGAAAGAAATAAGTAAAGAGTCTATTTCTCTCCAAGTTCTGTCTTTGATGACACTAATCATGAGTGCTTTTTGTTAGTTCAGGTTTGGTTCAACATGAATAGGGAATAGAATAGACAGCTGAATGTCATACTCTTTTTCTTTCTAAGGTAATTTACCCCCTGAAGAAAAAGAAAAATCAGTTTTTGCAGGTGCAAATTCATTCAAAGTCAGCTATCCAAAATCCAAGTGTTGTAACTAAAGATTCTCTGCCTGAGGTTCAGATTCCAGCTATTGAAATGAATTGCTAATGAAAAAAGAAACTGGTCCGAATTCCACAAGAAATGGAACCTTAGACGCATCCTACCTTCTATCTGTTCACATGCATGCGTGTCCAGATCTGATGCAGTTACATGCCAGTACACTTGCGGTTGGAGAAGGGGTAAATGTGTCATCTGGAGAGGCAGCTGTTGGGCCTGGCAGGGCGCAGTCATGTCTCAGGGTCACAGCATTCCAGCATCTGTTCCTCAGCTTTGCAGCTCCAGAAAGTGGAATGTGTCAGTGTGCTTGTAGTTGATTAATCCCTGGGAATTTACAAGAGACTGATGTACAGAGTGCCAATTTAGCAGTTTATACTAAGAAATGTAACTGCCAAGTGGTTCCAAATGTTTATGTCAGCAGGAGAATGAAGCCTGCTAAAGGCATGAGGAGGTAAATCATAATCGGAAGTTTGCTAGGTGAGCATGGACTTGGGGCAGGAGAAGTTGGATGGCCTTAAGAACTGGTGTCATTAAGTCTGACACATCCATCTCCAAATTGAGATCGACCTGCCAGGAAGGCAGGACACTTGGATTCTCTGGCCAGTGCTGGAAACAGATTAACAATTCTTGCTCACTGGCCTTCCTTTTTCTAGATTCCTTGCTGGACACCTACATATTCTGTCTTCACATGCATTAATGCCATTGAATAGCGTCTGTCTTTTTTCTATGTTCAATGAGTCCTCATTAGTAATAGTCATGAGCTAATATTTATTGAGTGGTAATAAGTGGTGGATGTATGCTCACTCCGCAGTCAGTTCTGCTTAAATGCTTGTTTTGAAAACACAAACTTGTTCCAAAACAATTGATATATTAGGGAACGATCGGAACATAATGAGAATTCGTTTGCTTATAAACTATTTTGACTGCAGGAACCTCTAGGCCAAAACAAAAACGTTATTCTGCTGAATCCAACTGTTATGAACACACAAAGCACATACATATAACACCTACCAGCTGCCTCAGTTCCCCACATGTTATGAGTCAACTCAGCCATATCCAGTGTCACAACTTTCCTTCCAATTTCAGATAACCCTCCATCCACCGCTCCACGATAACCCACAAGCTGCAACGCTTTGGACACTCAGTTCCACAGAAAACTCCAGGTCTTTTTCCCCATAAAGGGACATATTTATTGTAGTAGCTATATATTTCTTAAACACTTATCATGTAAAATTGCACTACCATTTTCATTAAAGTGTTCTCTTCTTTTTTTTGTTGTGTTTCACCTTTGTTTTAGTGAACCTCATCTTTCCTGTAAGCTTGTGGTTCTCCCGTTGCGGAGCACAGGCTCCAGCCGCGCAGGCTCAGCGGCCATGGCTCACGGGCCCAGCCGCTCCACGGCATGTGGGATCCTCCTGGACCGGGGCACGAACCCATGTCCCCTGCATCGGCAGGCGGACTCTAAACCACTGCGCCACCAGGGAAGCCCTTAAGCTTGTGGGTTTTATTTTGTAATCTTGCATAGTACAGTGATCTTAGGGAATGCATATGTCGTGTTACAGTAGAACTGACTGCACCTTATTGTTTAATTCTTACAACAATTATCATTTTTTATAGGAGGACACTGAGATTTGAGGAGTTTGAGTAAACTACCCAAGAACAAAGAGCTAGCAAGTAATTAAGCAAAGATTCTAACTCTCTGCTCTAACATACTCTGAAAGCCTTGGGATCCTGATTTGATATAAGAGCCAGCCTGTCTTTTAAGGTGGTTTTCACCAAGAATAATAGCTATAATCTACTCAGAGGCAGTGCAGTAAAATATGCTTTTTGGAGCCCTGCTGCCTGGGTTCAGATCCTGGCTCTGTCACTTATAACCTGTATAGGAATGGGCGAGTTACATAACATGGCCAATTGTTGCAAAACGGCCCTAGGAATCTCCGTCTTGTATCCTCACCCTTTGTAACATGATTTTGCATCAAGAGGCAGATTCTATTTTCCTCACCCCGTGGCTCTGGGCTGGCCTTGTGACTGGCTCTAATGAACAAAATATGGCAGAAATGACATGGTACTAGTCCCAAGGTTAGACCTCAGGAGCCCTTCAATGCTTCACTCATTCTCCTGGAACGCTGCCACCATGTGAACAAGCCCAGACTGGCCTGCTAGGTGATGAAAGATGACATGGCCCAGTCACCCCAGTATCCCCAGATAACAACTCATCAATGGCCAGAAGTGTGAGTGAGTGAGGCCACTGGAGACTCCCCACCCCTCAGTGAGCCAACAGCTACTTACAGATGCATGAACGAGGCCAGCTAAGATCATTTCAGCCCCACCCAGATCAGCAGAATTATTATTTTATGCTACTAGATCGGGGGTTATCTGTTACACAGAAAAAAACCACCTGATGCATTTAACTCCTCTGTACATCAACTATCCAATATGTAAAATAGGAAGAATAATAGAGCCAGGAGGATTAAATGAGTTAAGCAAAGAGAGAGAAACTTAGAACAATACCTTAGGTGTTAAGCTCTGTTCTGGTATAACAAAAATAATGCCTTAAACAGCAATAATTTATTTATTATTATTACTATTTCTCAAGGTTCTGAGGGTTGACTGGGCTCAGTTCGGTGGTTCACGCTGGGGGTCTCTCAGACAGACGCAGGTAGACAAGGGTTAGGGCTGGGATCGTCTTGAAAGCTTCTTCATTCACATGGAACCTGGGCTAGAAGACTCAGAAATTGGGCACTGGACCAACTGGAGCTCAGACACCTCTTTCTCTCTCTATCTTTCTGTCTTTTTCTTTCTCCCTCTCTCTTTGGGATCTCTCCAAATAGTGAACTTGCATTAGTTAGACTTCTTACTTGGCAAGTGAAGACTGCCGGAATCCCAGGAGAAGACAGGCAGAAGTTGCATGGTCTTTTCCAAACTAAACTCAAAAGCTATGCCATGTCCTTTTACTGCATTCTCTTCATCCAGGTCATCACAAAGTTTTGTCCAAGTTTGAGGAGAAGGGACATACACTCCAAGTCTGAATGGGAACTGAGAATTTGCAATTATGTTTTAAAAACACCATGATTTTTTTTTGAAATCTTTATTGGAGTAGAGTTGCTTTACTATGTTGTGTTAGTTTCTACTGTACAGCAAAGTGAATCAACTATACGTATACATATATTCTCTCTTTTTTGGATTTCCTTCCCATTTAGGTCACCACAGAGCATTGAGTAGAGTTCCCTGTGCTATACAGTTGGTTCTCACTAGTTATCTATTTTATACATAGCATCAATAGTGTATATATGTCAATCCCAATCTCCCAATTCATCCCTCCCCACCTCCCTTCCCCCTTGGGATCCATACATTTGTTCTTTACGTCTGTGTCTCTATTTCTGCTTTGTAAATAAGGTCGTCTATATCAATTTTTTTTCAGATTCCACATATATGCATTAATATACAATATATGTTTTTCTCTTTCTGACTTACTTCACTCTGTATGACAGTCGCTAGCTCCATCTATGTCTCTACAAATTGCCTGATTTCATTCCTTTTTATGGCTGAGTAATATACCATTGTATATATGTACCACATCTTCTTTATCCATTCCTCTGTTGATGGACATTTAGGTTGTTTCCATGTCCTGGCTATTGTAAATAGTGCTGCAGTGAACATTGGGGTGCATGCGTCTTTTTGAATTATGGTTTTTCTCTGGGTATATGCCCAGGAGTGGGATTGCTGGGTCACATGGTAGTTTTATTTTTAGTTTTTTAAGGCCCCTCCATACTGTTCTGCATAGTGGCTATATCAATTTACATTCCCACCAACAGTGCAGGAGGGTTCCCTTTTCTCCACACCCTCTCCAGCATTTAATGTTTGTAGATTTTGTGATGATGGCCATTCTGACCAGCGTGAGGTGATATCTAATTGTATTTTGATTTGCATTTCTCTAATAATTTTTTTTCATGTGTTTGTTGGTCATCTGTATGTTTTTGGAGAAATGTCTATTTAGATCTTCCACCTATTTTTTGATTGGGTTGTTTGTTTTTTGATATTGAGCTGTATGAGCTGTTTGTATATTTTGGAGATTAATCCTTTGTCAGTTGCTTCATTTGCAAATATTTTCTCCCATTCTGAGGGTTGTCTTTTCATCTTTTTTATGGTTTCCTCTGCTGTGAAAAAGCTTTTAATTTAATTAGGTCCCATTCGTTTATTTTATTCTCATTACCCTAGGAGGTGGGTCAAAAAAGACCTTGCTGCGATTTATATCAAAGAGTGTCCTGCCTGTTTTCCTCTAAGAGTTTTACAGTATCTGGCCTTACATTTAGGTCTTTAATCCATTTGGAGTTTATTTTTGTGTATGGTGTAAAGGAAGGTTCTAATTTCATTCTTTTACATGTATCTGTCCATTTTTCCCAGCACCACTTATTGAAGAGGCTGTCTTTGTTCCATTGTATATTCTTGCCTCCTTTGTCATAGATTAGGCGACCATAGGTGCATGGGTTTATCTCTGGGCTTTCTGTCCTGTTCCATTGATCTATATTTCTGTTTTTGTGCGAGTACCATACTTGATTACTGCAGCCCTGTAGTACAGTCTGAAGTCAGGGAGCCTGATTCCTCCAGCTCCGTTCGTTGTTTTTATTTTTTTCCCTCAAGATTGCTTTTGCTATTTGAGGTCTTTTGTGTTTCCATACAATTTGTGAAATTTTTTGTTCTAGTTCTTTGAAAAATGCCATTGTAGTTTGACAGGGATTGCATTGAATCTGTAGATTGCTTTCTGTAGTATAGTCATTTTCACAGTTGATACTTCCAACCCGAGAACATGGTATATCTCTCCATTTGTTTGTGTCGTCTTTGACTTCTTTCATCAGTATCTTATAATTTTCTGCATACAGGTCTGTTGCCTCCTTAGGTAGGTTTATTCCTAGGTATTTTATTCTTTTTGTTGCAGTGATAAATGGGATTGTTTCCTTAATTTCCCTTTCTGATCTTTCATTGTTAGTGTATAGGAATGCAAGAGATTTCTGTGTATTAATTTTGTATACTGTGACTTTACTAAATTCATTGATTAGCTCTTGTAGTTTTCTGGTGGCATCTGTAGGATTTTCTATGTATAGTATCATACATCCATAATTAGATCCTTCTCACAGCAACACTAATAAGGTTAGTAAAAACAGTGTATCTATATCTTTTACTATTTGAAGACTTATTTTTACACAGCTTTTGGTTCACAGCAAAATTGAGAGAAAGGTAGAGACTTCCCATAAATCCCCTACCCCCACACATGCACAGACACCCTCATTATCAACATCTCCTACCACAGTGGTACCTTTGTTACAACTGATGAATGGAGATGGAAACATCCGTGTATCCATTTTTAACATGAGGAAATCCTGACTCAGAAAGATTAAATAATTTGCTGAAAGTCACAAAAGTGGACATTCTCAGAGCTTTCACTCCACCCAGGATGTTTTTACCCAAAGATACTTTTAACCCACATGTGATACTACTAATCTCACTCATCACATCTAGGTTTCATGACCATCACATTGAGTGAGCACAAAAACCTCTGAGTTGAGAAAAAAGCAACTGTCACTCCCACATGGAACACTGTATATACTAATGGACACATAAATAGCTAATCAAGCCCTTTTTCTGGACCTTCCTCACAAGGCTGTTTGTACTCCGCTGTCATAAAAATTGTTAGTTTCCTGGAAAGATGAAGAAGAAAGCTGTGAGGCATCAAACTTGAGAATTCTTTCTTCCTTCTAACAGAGAGGCTCACATATCTCCTACCCACACAGTCTGATTCTTTTTGGACTCTTAACCCAAGCTTATGCCCTATAAGCATGTGGGAAACATCTGCACAGGGGTCAGAATTACAAAACTACTGGTTTACTACAGATAGAGAAGCATCAAACAGTAGACAGTTATGAATTTAGAGACAGAGGAAGCAGAAGAGACAGGGCAAAGGTAAAAAGAGGCAGCCTAGTATAGATAAAATTATAACAATATAATTCCTTATATTTATACTAGTATTTTAGAAGTCAGATTTACATGGATTATTTCACTTACCAGCAATGAAAAGAAAAAAGAGGAGATATTATTTATTTTTTTATTTTATTCTTTTGCGGTACACGGGCCTCTCACCATAGTGGCCTCTCCCGTTGCGGAGCACAGGCTCCGGATGCGCAGGCTCAGGGGCCATGGCTCACAGGCCCAGCTCTGCGGCATGTGGGATCTTCCCAGACCGGGGCACGAACCCATGTCCCCTGCATCGGCAGGTGGACTCTCAACCACTGCGCCACCAGGGAAGCCCGAGATATTATTTTATTCATCTGTGAATGGACAGAAATAAATCTCATAGGCACACAGATGGTAACGACAGAGCTGGGTCTGTAACTCAGGCATTGAATCCTAGTCCTGAGCACTGACTACTACCCACAGGGTGGGGTTGGGGTAACTCACTCTAGTCTTGTTAGATGTGCCATTTAACTTCTTCTGCCTGAGTTTCCTTGTCTTTATACTTTGAGGGGGTTGTTCCAAATGGCTTTTAAGGTCCCTTCTCTGATATTGCATATGTCATGATGAAAGTGTCATGGTGTGCTCTGATGCCAGCAGAAGGCAAGAATGAGCCTGATGAAAATTATCTTTAAAAATCCCTAAGCAGGGTACCATACTAGAAACTGATGCACATCACTCTTCAAGAGCAGCTTTCTTCCCTGTGTTTTTTCCTGTTGGGGTTTCCTCTGATGAGCCCTAGATGAAGTCAATGACTTCAGCTAAGGGTTAAGGGTCCGTCTGAACTACATTCAACATAGAGACGTGCTCAGCCTGGAAACTGAGACTAGCAAAAGGGGCAATTGATTCATTTCTCTGTATAACAGTCACAACCTCAGTGGAGTGGCTGGCAGATAAAACTGTAGTATGAAATTGCTATTTAACATTGGGTTATTGGATTTTCATTTGTTATTTTTTCCTTTTGTTTGTTGTTTTTTTTCTATTTTTTTTCTCTTAAAGGGGGGCTGAGCACATAGAGATCACTTAAGTATCATTCAATACTATTATTATGTAAGTAAATATAAAGAATTATGAGCCACAGTTAGACAGAAGAAGAATAATCTATCTATATACATGGAGCATATGAACTGCATGATAAACACCTAGATTCAAAATCAGACTCTTCTTCTAATTCCTTGGTCATCTTGGAATTGGAATCTGTAAGACCGAAACAACAACACCTACACGTGGGCCTGTAAAGAGAAGTAAATGAAATAACATGCATAAAGTGCTTAACACAGAATCTGGCATACCATAAAGGCTCAGAAATGTCACTTAAAATAATTATTTTTATATTATCACCAAAGGGAGAGAATTTGGGCCGGAAGTAGCCCAAGGAAACAATATTGTAGAAGCCATAAATAAGCCTAGGAATATACAGAAATGTATCCTCCCATCAAGAATTATCCTTTCAGATGGGGTAAGCAAATGTTTCTGTGAGTAGATATTTTGGGAAGATGGTACTTGAGTGTGTGTTGCTGATGTCTTATTCTTTCCAAATCCCATTCTGCATTATCTCCAAAGCAAAACAACAACTAAAATGGGCACCCTGGAATAGCCTTTATGACACACCTGCTATAAAGTTAAAGGCAAGAACAGAACTTAGTTTACCTTTGCATTAGGCAGGAGCTACAGTCCCAGGAGTGGAGAGGCCTAGGGCAAGCATTTGAAGGTTGAAGTTCTTTGAGAGGGTTTGCCATCAAAGAAATATCCCTGGGAATTTGTGTAGTTGTGTGTGTGTGTGTGTGTGTGTGTGTGTGTGTGTGTGTGTGTGTGAGAGAGAGAGAGAGAGAGAGAGAGAGAGAGAGAGAGAGAGAGAGAGAGAGAGAGAGCGAGCAGGTTTTTTGACCCCTTGGGAACTCCAAGGGATCAGGGAAGTTATGCATTTGAGCCAAAAACTATACCCCAAACCTGAGGCTAAGAAAAAGCAAATCCTATAGCATCGCAATTGGAGAAACAAGGAAGCAGAGAAACTTTTCCCCAGTGTTTCAAGAGGGGACAAATTCATGCAAATTAACATGACTACCTCACAGGGGCAAAGAATAATGTGCCTTCTACCACTCTGGGGTTTGCTGTAGCTAGGAGACCCAATACCTTGATTTGACCACTTCTCATAACAGAACTTCCAGGGTTATGCCAACAGATCATCAGCCATTTTTCATTTTTACCCAATACCTCAATCAAGGAAGGAGTGAAATGCAGTAGAGAAAAAAGAGAGTGAGAGGGGGAGAACGTTCCCACATTCAGATTGAACAGCCCACTAGGAACTAGTCTGTTGAATACTGTATTTACCTGGGTCATGGAGACCATGTCACATATGGTGCAGCGGTGGCAGAAGATTTATCTTAAGAGAAATGGGTAATGCCAGTGTCAGTAAGGCTGAGGTGAAAATGGGTTGTCTTTATCCTGAGAAAAAGGAAAAGAATCATTAAACTCTGGAAGCCAAAGGATGGTACCCTCTGACTGCAAGATAAAAAGGTGTGGAAGTATGTCATCAGAAGGAGAAACAACGCTCTACTACAGGGGTCCCCAACCCCTGGTACTGGTCTGTGGCCTGTTAGGAAGCAGGCCGCACAGGAGGAGGTGAGCGGCAGGTGAGCGAGGGAAGCTTCATCTGTATTTACAGCCGCTCCCCATCGCTTGCATTACCGCCTGAGCTCCACCTCCTGCCAGATCAGCGGTGGCGTTAGATTCCCATCGGAGTGCAAACCCTACTGTGAACTGCACATGTGAGGGATCTAGGCTGTGCACTCCTTCTGAGAATCTAATGCTTGATGATCTGAGGTGAAGCTAGTGCTGGGGAGCAGCTGCAAATACAGATTATCGTTAGCAGAGAGGTTTGACTGCACAGAGACCATAATAAATCAATTGCTTTCAGACTCATATCAAAACCCTATCAGTGAGTGGCAAGTGACAATTAAGCCGTATCTTACGGAGCAGACTGGACATAAGCAACACACTTCAGGTGTCACTGTTTCCCATCACTCCCAGATGGGACCATCTAGTTGCAGGAGAACAAGCTCAAGGCTCCCACTGATTCTGCATTACGGAGAGTTGTACAATTATTTCATTATATATTACAAAGTAATAATAATAGAAATAAAGTGCACAATCAATGTAATGCGCTTGAATCATCCTGAAACCATATCCCCCCCAACCCCGCCAGTCCATGGAAAAATCGTCTTCCATGAAACCAGTCCCTGGTGCCAAAAAGGTTGGGGACCACTGCTCTAATACATGGGATCCTGTCACGAGCTAAGGCTCTAGAGTTTAGGGTCAGTGACTACTTAAAGTAACCATTTAATATGACAGGATAAGTTATTCTCAGCCCTATACTTATGCTCTTCACATGCATTCATTCAGGTTGTATTAAATGGCCTTCGCCATGTGTAGTCAGCAACGGAATTGTTTGCATATATTCCTATTCTATAACCGGGTGTGAGGATCGCCCTTCTCTTCCCGCTCTGAGGTTAGATGTGGTCCCATGACTTGCTTTTCAATTATGAGCAGAACTGACGTGTGTCACTTTCTGGCAGAAACTTTAAGAAAGATGATTTACTGCATCATCTTTCCTTGCTTTGGTGATTATAAAAACATGTATCAAGATACAGCCTCCATTACCCTGTGTCCCTATGTGGCTACAATGAGGACACGCCTGCTGACTTGAGATGGATGTGTACTGGGAATGACAAGTAGGCATTCACTATGTTGGGTCATTAAAATGACTGCTCATTATCTCCTCCCCATTTCGCAGTTGTGAGATTGCTTTAGAAATCACCACTTGTGCAAGTCGCTAAGACTAGTGTGTATTGCATCTGAAATTAAAACTTAAACCTTATTTCCTGTGGCTCATTAAATCTCCCTTCCTCCCACAAAGGCCTTCACATGGGTCAGAGTTGCCAAAATCCTGTGAGTTTATGATGTCCGTGCCTCAAATCCATTAGCAAGTCTAAATTTAGATGGTAACTTATATTTGCTTCCATTATTAAAAATAAAAGTGAACCTCAAAAAATTATGGAATGAACTCCATATACAGCTGCCTAAACCTTTACCAAAGAGTCTTCAAAACCATGACCTCCTTACATTATGCCTTTAGTGAAAATTTCGTCCACATAGAACCACAGGTGACATCTAAGCAATTATAAGCAAAAGTGCTTGTCTTTTCGATTTTCCTATTTTCAAGTTCTGTTCTTGTGTCAAAGCTGATTTTCTGTTTCTCTGTTCCTCCCACATCCCACTTTAGGAAGCTTTGTATTAAAGGCTGCTTTCCAAGCCATGGAAGAGGAAGCAGGACAGTGTCCATCCCTTTAGACACCTGGAAGAATCCTCTTGCACTTTACGCATCTTCAGAAAGGAGTCTTAAAAGTCCAAAAGAATAGTTTAAAAGCTTTGCCAATTGCTAGTGACCATGACTCTTTCCATCTAATTTATCTCAATCTGCAAGGCCTGCATTAGTCTCTATTCCTATAGCAAAGTAACAGACTGTCTTTAAGGCTTTCATTTCTTATTTTTATTTTCTCTCTCACAACACTTTTTTCATTTTCCCTAAACCTTTTTTCTGTACAGTTCTCCAACTTTACATTCATCTTGACAAGAAACAGGGAAGTAACTTGGAGGAAAGAGGGACAAGGAGAAAAAGGAAAAAGAGAAGAAGTGGTTACCTGCTTTCACCAAGAGAAGTAACAGCACATTCCCACCTGTGTTTGCCTGGGGGTGAAGACACTTATGAATCAATGACCAAAAGTGAGAGAAGTATTGCTAATAGGAATGAGAAGAACACAAAGAACAGGTAAACTCTAGATTCCTCTCGGTTATATTGAACTATATATAGTGTATATATTGTGTATCTATTGCTATACTGGACCCACAGAATGGTTTGAGGTCAAATACGGTTTTTAACACAATCTTACACAATTCAAAAAAAAACACTTGGGCATCTACTCCAACAAATTCTTTATATATACAATTCAATCTAGAAGAGGTGGGGTTTTTTTCATTGAAATATAGTTGGTTTATAGGATTGTGTTAGTTTCAGATATAGAGCATAGTGATTCAGTATTTTTGCAGATTATGTTCCATTATAGGTTATTGCAAGATAAGGGGTATAATTCTCTGTACTATAAGTAAATCCTTGTTGCTTATCTATTTTAGATATAGTAGTTTATATACTTTAATTCCGTAGTCCTAATTTATCCCTCCCCCCACCTCCCATTTGGTAACCACAAATTTATTTTCTATGTCTGTGAGTCTGTTTCTGTTTTACATATACATTCATTTGTATTGCGTTTTTAGATTCAGGTGGATTATTTTTACATCATTTAGTTATTCACTGAGAAAACTGCCTAAGTCTTATGACTGTATGTATCACAAAAGGTCATCAGACCCTGGAATTTACAAACCTTACTGTGCACAAGAGCCACCCGTGGAATCTTTTTAAATTTTGACTTCCAGATCCTTCCCTCTTTATCTTTAACGAGTTCCATGTGTGATTCTGATGTACATCCAGCTTGAGAATCACTAGTTTGGTCTATCTCTCTCCAAACTGTTCATCTTCAGTCTTGAAAAATTAAAATTCCCAAAGTGTGGATGCCTATAGTATGAGTCATCTTCTTACTCATCATATTAGTATTGCAGTTTAAGAACACAAAGGCTCTCCTTGATGACTGCAAGCTGTCTAGATCATTTTATGGGTGTAAAGTACTTTACTAGAGCAGTTGTTTATCATTCTTTTTAACATCTTCATTGGAGTATAATTGCTTTACATTGTTGCATTAGTTTCTGATGTATAACAAAGTGAATCAGCTATATGTACACTTATAATCCCATATCTCCCCTCTCTTCAGTCTCCCTCCCACCCTCCCTATCCCACCCCTCTAGGTGGTCACAAAGCACTGAGCTGATCTCCCTGTGCTATGTGGCTGCTTCCCACTAGCTATCTATTTTACATTTGGTAGTGTATATATGTCAATGCCACTCTCTGACTTCATCCCAGCTTACCCTTCCCCCTCCCCGTGTCCTTAAGTCCATTCTCTACATCTGCGTCTTTATTGCTGTCCAGCCCCTAGGTTCTTCACAGACTTTTTTTTTTAATTCCATATACATATGTTAGCATACGGTGTTTGTTTTTCTCTCTCTGACTTACTTCACTCTGTATGACAGACTCTAGGTCCATCCACCTCACTACAAATAACTCAATTTCATTTCTTTTTATGGCTGAGTAATATTCCATTGTATATATGTGCCACATCTTCTGTATCCATTCATCTGTCAATGGACACTTAGGTTGCTTCCATGTCCTGGCTGTTGTAAATAGTGCTGCAATGAACATTGTGGTACATGACTCTTTTTGAAATTAGAACATTCCCTAACACCATATACAAAGATAAACTCAGAATGGGTTAAAGACCTAAATGTAAGGCCAGACACTATAAAACTCTTAGAGGAAAACATAGGCAGAACACTCTATGACTTAAATCTCAGCAAGATCCTTTTGGACCCACCTCCTAGAGAAATGGAAATAAAAACAAAAATAAACAAATGGGACCTAATGAAACTGAAAAGCTTTTGCGCAGCAATGGAAACCATAAACAAGATGAAAAGACAACCCTCAGAATGGGAGAAAATATTTTCAAATGAAGCAACTGACAAAGGATTAATCTCCAAAATATACAAGCAGCTCATGCAGCTCAATATAAAAAAAAAAAACAACCCAATCCAAAAATGGGCAGGAGACCTAAATAGACATTTCTCCAAAGAAGATATACAAATGGCCAACAAACACATGAAAGGATGCTCAACGTCACTAATCATTAGAGAAATGCAAATCAAAACTACAATGAGGTATCACCTCACACAGGTCAGAATGGCCATCATCAAAAAATCTACAAACAATAAATGCTGGACAGGGTGTGGAGAAAAGGGAACCCTCTTGCACTGTTGGTGGGAATGTCAATTGATACAACCACTATGGAGAACAGTATGGAGGTTCCTTAAAAAACTAAACATAGAACTACCATATGACCCAGCAATCCCACTACTGGGCATATACCCTGAGAGCAGTTGTTTATAAGCTGCAGGGCCCCATTTTGTATGATGGTAAAACTTTGAATCAGATACAGCAAGTGTTTTAACTACTTCTTAAACGTAAATTGCTGGGTGAATTTCACTTTTAAAGAATTGTATTCATTCTTTCAGATCAGCTGGATACCACCTAATGAAGTTTAGCATCCCTGGTCACGGTCAAAATGTAACATTTTCCCCCAAAACATGTTGAAATCAATATTTTGAGAATAGTGAGCTATTAAATATCTGGTCTCTAGCAGGAAGAGAGGAAATGGAGATTCTCCTCCACCTAAGGAGAGGAAAAACATAACGGGAAATGCACAGGCAGGAGAACAACCCACTTAGATCTCAGGCAGAACTTGTCAATCCCTTGAATCCTCTTTCTTCTTCCCACAGCTGCACTAAAATTGTTCCCCAATCACACTGCATTCTCTCCCACTCCGATGCCTCGGAACAGATTGTTCTGTACTCCTTGATGAAGTCCTGGTCTCTTAAGACCAGCTGAAATGTTACTGTTTCTGTGGAGGTTTCTTCAGTTCTCCAGGTCTGTCCTCTGCCCCCTCAAAGTCTCTATTTAGCTTCCATGACAGTGTAACTATCTGGTTTGATGTCAGTGTCCCCTGTTCGGCTATCAATTACATGAGAGCATTTCTGAATTTCCAGTTCCTAGCACAGTGCCAGACACCCAAAACGTGCTCAGTAAATGCTCACTGAATAAATATGAAATCATTTGCTTAATTAAATTTCCATTCTACTGGACCTCATCTGACCTAATTGTCTCTTAAAGTGGCAACTAGAAAGGGCTAGGTGTCCCCTACGGTTCCATGACACAACGGTAAATCCACTGGCCTTTTGAAACAATAGACAGAAGTCCCTGTCTGGCAGCTGCATTCAGCAACTTGCCAACAGAATTCTGTGACTGGGTTGCTGTGGTTTGGACCCAGGAAGAGACAGACAGAGGAAAAACCTGGAGTGAAAAAGCCAGGAGTGTGTAACCAAGTGAGACAAATGAGCAGTTTGAAAACCCAGGAATATCAGCTGTATTCTGGCAGGAGGTATTGAGAACTGTCCCAGACCAAGAGGAGGACAGAGATCAAAGACCAGGGACATAGCTATGGATCCCAAGAGAGACTGTATAGGTTACAGGGACTAGGGAATGATGATCCCGGTTTACTAGAACTAAAAGACTATCAATAGCCAGGACCCTAGAGTTACAAGTGATAAAAATCAGAAAATGAATGTAACTGCAAAAGAAGATATGTCCCTGCACTAGGACCTCAAAGCCCTCTCTGGTTGTCCTTACAATGTATCCTATTGTCTTATTGCCCTACCAGACTGTGAGCCCCTCAAGAAAAGCCATTTCAACCTATTCCTCCTTCTGTTCCCAACACCCACTAGGAACCCAGCATATCGTCTGACACTTAATTTACACCTAACATAGTTTGCTGTTGAACTGACCTCTAAGAATGGAGAAGTGTCTAACTTACACCCTCCAAGTCCTACAGCTAAAGACAAGATTTTAACCCAATGTGTTTTACTATATGAATTTCAGGCTACTTCAGCAGCTCCTTGATTCTGTCATTATGAGACATTTTCCCCCTAAATTACATGTGATGACTAGAACTTCATACGTTATAGAAATAAACAGATATGAGCAGAAGAGGAAAAATACACAGAAAGAATGTACTTTTTCTTAGTAATGATACACTCAAACATTTCTAGTGCCCGAGAAAGTAAAAGCTTCTTTAATTCCACTGCAGTTTTGAAATGAAACCTGCCACTGTACTGACTGTTCGTTGCTCCAGACAAGCTTGGGTGTGTGGCTAATGTTTGGTGCAGCAACTCTGATACAGTGTAAGATTTCTGAGTGACAGAATGATATCAGCTTTTTGCAGAAGTTAGCTGCAATTTTATTGGGAAAAAAGTTGTCTGAGGAGATTGAGCAGTAACTGAATATGCATATATATGCCCCAGCAGTCAAAGAGCTGTAAAGTAACCACTTTTTCAAATTGACTTGTGCAATAGAGAGAAAAACTCCTACGTTTCCTCAGGCCTCATACATCGTCAAATGGGCACTATAAAACAATGTTTTCCTTTCTTGCTTTTTATCACTATGAGTACAGACATAAAGTTAGTTTAATAGTAAATGGACATTCTATCCTATGCTTTCTTCACAAGGAGAATGTCAAATTTTTACAGTTATTGAAATACAGCGCATCCTGAACTCTCCACAGACTGGCCTGTAACTTGCAACACTGTGCCTTCTAGAATTGCAGTTCCCCTGCTATTCCCAAGTAAACTCAAGTTCAGAAACCCCATTAAAGGCTCTGGCCTAGAGTTTTCTCTTGTCCTGTCTTTGCCACCTGACCAAAAACTGGAGCTTCCTCTGTGGCCCTGCATGGCATGCAGTGACTCCCTCTGGGATCTCCACGATCCAGCCTCATCCACCAGAACACAGGCATCAGTCCCCTCCACCAGTAAGCTTACACAAGCCACTGAACCAACCTTACCCACTGGAGGGAGACAACAAAAACAATGGGAACTCCAAACCTGCAGCCTGTGAAAAGGAGACCCCAAACACAGTAAGTTAAGCAAGATGAGAAGACAGAGAAATACACAGCAGATGAAGGAGCAAGGTAAAAACCCACCAGACCAAACAAATGAAGAGGAAATAGGCAGTCTACGTGAAATAGGATTCAGAGTAATAATAGTAAAGATGATCCAAAATCTTGGAAATAGAATGGAAAAAATACAAGAAACGTTTAACAAGGACCTAGAAGAACTAAAGAGCAAACAAACAATGATGAACAACACAATAAATGAAATTAAAAATTCTCTAGAAGGTATCAATAGCAGAATAACAGAGGCAGAAGAACAGATAAGTGACATGGAAGATAAAAGAGTGAAAATAACTACTGCAGAGCAGAATAAAGAAAAAAGAAGGAAAAGAATTGAGGACAGTCTCAGAGACCTCTGGGACAACATTAAACGCACCAACATTCAAATTTTAGGGGTCCCTGAAGAAGAAGAGAAAAAGGGACTGAGAAAATATTTGAAGATATTATAGTTGAAAACTTCCCTAATAAGGGAAAGGAAATAAGGCCAGGAAGCACAGAGAGTC
Organism: Orcinus orca; assembly: GCF_937001465.1. NCBI lineage: Eukaryota > Metazoa > Chordata > Mammalia > Artiodactyla > Delphinidae > Orcinus > Orcinus orca. The sequence continues at coordinate 54,611,692 of NC_064572.1, read as the reverse complement.
CCATACAGCATAAATCCAAGGAGAAACATTCCAAAACACATCAATCAAATTATCAAAAGTTAAATCCAAAGAAAAAATATTAAAAGCAGCAAGGGAAAAGCAACAAATAACATACAAGGGAATCCCCATAAGGTTAACAGTTGATCTTTCAGCAGAAACTCTGGAAGCCAAAAGGGAGTGTGGCAGGACATATTTAAAGTGATGAAAGGGAAAATCCTACAACCAATATTACTCAACCCAGCAAGGGTCTCATTCAGATTTGACGGAGAAATCAAAACCTTTATGGACAAGCAAAAGCTAAGAGAATTCAGCACCATGAAAACAGCTTGACGACAAATGCTCAAGGAACTTCTCTAGGCAGGAAACACAAAAGAAGGAAAAGACCTACAATGACAAACCCAAAACAATTAAGAAAATGGGAATAGGAACATACATATCGATAATTACCTTAAATATAAATGGATTAAATGCTCCCACCAAAAGACATAGACTGGCTGAATGGATATGAAAACAAGACCCATATATATGCTGGCTACAGAAGACCCACTTCAGACCTAGGGACACATACAGTCTGAAAGTGAGGGGATGGAAAAAGATATTCCATGCAAATGGAAATCAAAAGAAAGCTGGAGTAGCAATTCTCATATCAGACAAAATAGACTTTAAAATAAAGACTATTACAAGAGACAAAGAAGGACACTGCATGATGATCAAGGGATCAATCCAAGAAGACGATATAACAATTGTAAATATTTATGCACCCAACATAGGAGCACCTCGATACATAAGGTAAATCCTGACAGCCATAAAAGGGGAAATCGACAGTAACACAATCATAGTAGGGGACTTTAACACCCCACTTTCACCAATGGACAGATCATCCAAAATGAAAATAAATAAGGAAACACAAGCTTTAAATGATACATTAAACAAGATGGACTTAATTGATATTTATAGGACATTCATTCCAAAAACAACAGAATACACATTCTTCTCAAGTTCTCATGGAACATTCTCCAGGATAGATCATATCGTGGGTCACAAATCAAGCCTTGGTAAATTTAAGAAAATTGAAATCGTATCAAGTATCTTTTCTGACCACAACACTATGAGACTAGATATCAATTTCAGGAAAAAAACTGTAAAAAATACAAACACGTGGAGGGTAAACAATACACTACAAGATAACCAAGAGAGATCACTGAAACAATACACTACAAGATAACCAAGAGAGATCACTGAAGAGGAAATCAAAAAATACCTAGAAACAAATGACGATGAAAACATGACGACCCAAAACCTATGAGATACAGCAAAAGCAGCTCTAAGAGGGAAGTTTATAGCAATACAATCCTACCTCAAGAAACAAGAAAAATCTCAAATAAACAACCTAAGCTTACACCTAAAGCAATTAGATAAAGAAGAAAAAAAAATCTCAAAGTTAGTAGAAGGAAAGAAATCACAAAGATCAGATCAGAAATAAGTGAAAAAGAAATGAAGGAAACAATAGTGAAGATCAGTAAAACTGAAAGCTGGTTCTTTGAGAAGATAAACAAAATTGATAAACCATTAGCTAGACTCATCAAGAAAAAAAGGGAGAAGACTCAAATCAACAGAATTAGAAATGAAAAATGAGAACTAACAACTGACACTGCAGAAATACAAAGGATCATGAGAGATTACTACAGGCAAGTATATACCAATAAAATGTATAACCTGCAAGAAATGGACAAATTCTTAGAAAAGCACAACCTTCTGAGACAGAACCAGGAAGAAATAGAAAATATAAACAGACCAATCACAAGCACTGAAATTGAAACTGTGATTAAAAATCTTCCAACAAACAAAAGCCCAGGACCAGATGGCTTCACAGGTGAATTCTGTCAAATATTTAGAGAATAGCTAACACCTATTCTTATGAAATTCTTTCAAAATGTAGCAGAGGGAGGAACACTCCCAAACTCATTCTTTGAGGCCACCATCACCCTGATACCAAAACCAGAAAAAGGTGTCACAAAAAAAGAAAACTATGGGCCAATATCACTGATGAATATAGATGCAAAAATCGTCAACAAAATACTGGCAAACAGAATCTAACAGCACACTAAAAGGATCACACACCATGATCAAGTGGGATTTATCCCAGGGATGCAAGGATTCTTCAATATATGCAAATCAATCAATGTGATAAACCATATTAACAAACTGAAGAATAAAAACCATATGATCATCTCAATAGATGCAGAAAAAGCATTTGACCAAATTCAACACCCATTTATGATAAAAACCCTCCAGAAGTAGGCATAGAGGGAACTTACCTCAACATAATAAAGGCCATATATGAAAAACCCACAGCCAACTTCGTTCTCAATGGTGAAAAACTGAAACCATATCCACTAAGATCAGGAACAAGACAAGGTTGCCCACTCTCACCACTATTTTTCAACATAGTTTTAGAAGTTTTAGCCATGGCAGTCAGAGAACAAAAAGAAACAAAAGGAATACAAATCAGGAAAAAAGAAGTAAAACTGCCACTGTTGCAGGTGACATGATACTATACATAGAGAATCCTAAAGATGCTACCAGAGAACTACTAGAGCTAATCAATGAATTTGGTAAAGTAGCAGGATACAAAATTAAGGCACAGAAATCTCTTGCATTCCTATACATTAATGATGAAAAATCTGAAAGAGAAATTAAGGAAACACTCCCATTTACCATTGTATCAAAAAGAATAAAATACCTAGGAATAAACCTAAGGAGACAAAAGACCTGTATGCAGAAAACTATAAGACACTGATGAAAGAAATTAAAGATGATACAAACAGATGGAGAGATATACCATGTTCTTGGATTGGAAGAATCAACATTGTGAAAATGACTATACTACCCAAAGCAATCTACAGATTCAATGCAATCCCTATCAAGCTACCAATGGCATTTTTCACAGAACTAGAACAAAGAATTTCACAATATGTATGGAAACACAAAAGACTCCAAATAGCCAAAGCAATCTTGAGAAAGATAAATGGAGCTGGAGGAATCAGGCTCCCTTACTTCAGACTATATTACGAAGCTACAGTAATCAAGAACAGTATGGTACTGGCACAAAAACAGAAATATAGATCAATGGAAGAAGATAGAAAGCCCAGAGATAAACCCATGCTCATATGGTCACCTTATTTTTGATGAAGGAGGCAAGAATATACAATGGAGAAAAGACAGCCTCTTCCATAAGTGGTGCTGGGAAAACTGGACAGCTACATGTAAAAGAATGAAATTAGAACACTCTCTAGGGCTTCCCTGGTGGTGCAGTGGTTAAGAATCCGCCTGCTAATGCAGGGACATGGGTTCGAGCCCTGGTTCGGGAAGATCCCACATGCCGTGGGGCAACTGAGCCTGTGTGCCACAATTACTGATCCCATGTGCCACAACTACTGAAGCCCGTGAACCTAGAGCCCGTGCTCCATAAGAAGAGAAGCCACCACAATGAGAAACCCACGCACCACAACAAAGAATAACCTCCACTCGCTGCAACTAGAGAAAATCCCTGCGCAGCAACAAAGACCCAATCCAGCCAAAACTAAAATAAATAAATTAACATTCCCTAATACCATACACAAAAATAAAAATCAAAAATAAAATCAAAATTGATTAAAGACCTAAATGTAAAGCCAGACACTATAAAAAAAACTCTTAGAAGAAAACATAGGCAGAACACTCTATGACTTAAATCACAGCAAGATCCTTTTTGACTCACCTCCTAGAGAAATGGAAATAAAAATAAACAAATGGTACCTAATGAAACTGAAAAGAGTTTGCACAGCAAAGGAAACCATAATCAAGACGAAAAGACAACCCTCAGAATGAGAGAAATATTTGCAACCGAAGCAACTGACAAAGGATTAATCTCCAAAATATATAAGCAGCTCATGCAGCTCAATATCGAAAAAACAAACAACCCAATCCAAAAATGGTCAGAAGATCTAAATAGACATTTCTCCAAAGAAGATATACAGATTGCCAACCAACACATGAAAGGATGCTTAACATCACTAATCATTAGAGAAATGCAAATCAAGACTACAATGAGATATCACCTCACACAGGTCAGAATGGCCATCACCACAAAATCTACAAACAGTAAATACTGGAGAGGGTGTGGAGAAAAGGGAACCCCCCTCTTGCACTGTTGGTGGGAATGTAAATTGATACAGCCACTATGGAGAACAGTATGGAGGTTCCTTAAAAAAATAAAAATAGAACTACTATACGACCCAGCAATCCCACTACTGGGCATATACCCTGAGAAAACCATAATTCAAAAAGACACATGCACCCCAATGTTTACTGCAACAACATTTACAATAGCCAGGACATGGAACAACCTAAGTGTCCATCGACAGATGAATGGATAAAGAAGATGTGGCACATATATACAATGGAATACTACTCAGCCATAAAAAGAAATGAAATTGAGTTATTTGTAGTGAGGTGGATGGACCTAGAGTCTGTCATACAGAGTGAAGTAAGTCAGAAGAGAAAAACACATACCGTATGCTAACACATATATATGGAATCTAAAAAAAAAAAAAAATTGTTCTGAAGAACTTAGGAGCAGTACAGGCATAAAGACACAGACATAGAGAATGGACTTGAGGACACTGGGATCGGGAAGGGTAAGCTGGGACAAAGTGAGAGAGTGGCATGGACATATATACAATCCCAAATGTAAAACAGATAGCTAGTGGGAAGCAGCTGCATAGCACAGGGAGATCGGCTCAGTGCTTTGTAACCACATAGAGCGGTGGGATAGGGAGGGTGGGAGGGAGACACAAGAGGGAGGTGATATGTGGTTATATGTATACATATAGCTGATTCACTTTATTATACAGCAGAAACTAGCACAACACTGTAAAGCAATTATACTTCAATAGAGATGTTAAAGTTTAAATCCAAAAAACAAAAATTCTTAGTTATCTCCTCATTCATTCCACATGTATCTAATGCATCGATTGCCTATTTTATGGCATAAGTAGGATTTGGATATGGAAAGATGAATTAGTCACAGTTCTGGCCTTCAAGGTGCTCAACGTCTACTATGAAAAAAACAAACAAAACAAACAGTTACCATATAATAGCCTAAGTGCTATGATAAAGATTTTACAAGGTAATGTATTATTGGGGAGGAAAAAACCTCTAACTAACCATCTGGGAGGATGGGTATTTGGGAGGGTTGGGTATGTTTACAAGGAGATGTCATGGGAAATTTACTGCAATACATGGGAATTTTGGAGATACTATTACTTTGGTGTCTGCTAAGCTCAGTAGTTTTCTATCCAAATAGTAAAATAGTGATAGTTAGTTGAATGCAAAATCTTCTTAATTCTGGGTGAAATGCAGATCTAGAATTTGCTCATGTAGCATGAACTGTACCCACAGTCTGAAAAAAGCAAGCCAAATAAACGAATTATTAATTCGATTCACACAAAAGCAAGGTCCCTTAACCCAATTTTCATGGAAATTGTTTCTCCCGCCATTAACCTTAATTCTAGGTTCACTCCCCTCTGAGGACCTAGTCAAAAAGGCAATCAATACAAGCTTACTAACAAGGGTGTACACGCTGATGTAGTTAAAGCTGATTAGCATTAGGATATAATGGTAGTAGAAAACCTGGATATACACCTTGGGATATCAGGCATAGCAATGGTTGAGAATAATGCTCTTTAGAAAATTATAAAAATGGTGCACCTGAAGGATGAATGATATGGTTTGTTTTCCATTAGAGCCCAAAAATACATGGCTGATTAATTTTTTAATTGAAATATAGTTGATTTTCAAGATTGTGTTCATTTCAGGCGTACAGCTTAGTGATTCAGTATTTGTGCAGACTGTATTCCTTTATAGATTATTATAAGATAATGGGTATAATTCCCTGTGCTATACAGTAAATCCTTGTTCCTTATCTATTTTATATATAGTAGTTTGTATCTGTTAATCCCATACTCTTAATTTGCCCCTCCTTTGGTAACTGCAAGTTTGTTTTCTGTATCTGTGAGTCTGTTTCTGTTTTGTATATAGATTCATTTGTATTATTTTTGAGTCCATATATAGTATTTGGCTTTCTCTGTTTGACTTATTTCACTAAGCATAATATTCTCTAGGTCCAGCCATGTTGCTGCCAATGACAGTATTACATTACTTTTTATGGCTAAGTAATATTCAATTGTATGTATGTGCCACATCTTCCTAATCTAATCATCTATTGATGGGCACTTGGGTTGCTTCTTTGTCTTGGCTATTGTAAATAGTGCTGCTATGAACATCGGGGTGCATGTATCTTTTTCAATTAGTGTTTTCATGTTTTCCAGATATATACCCAGGAGTGGAATTGCTGGATCATATGGTAGTTCTATTTTTAAATTTCTAAGGAAATGTTATACTGTTTTCCATAGTGGCTGCACCAATTTGCATTCCCACCAACAGTGTACAAGTGTATCCTTTTCTCCACATCCTCTCCAACATGTGTTATTTGTAGACTTTTTGATGGTGTGAGGTATTACCTCATTGTGGTTTTGATTTGCATTTCTCTAATAATTAGTGACGGTGAACATCTTTTCATGTGCCTGTTGGTCATCTGTGTATTTTCTTTCAAGAGATGTCTATTTAGGTCTTCTGCCCATTTTTTGATTGGGTTGTTTGTTTTATTGATATTGAGTTGTATGAGTTGTTAGTGTATTTTGGAAATTAACCCCTTGTCGGTCACATTGTTTGCAAATATTTTCTCCCATTCTGTAGTTTGTCTTTTCATTCTGTTGATGGTTTCCTTTGAAGTGCAAAAGCATTTAAGTTTGGTCAGGTCCCATTTGTTTATTTTTGCTTTTATTTCCTTTGCCTTGGGAGACCAATCCAAGAAAATATTGCTATGATTTATGTTGGAGAGTGTTTAACCTGTGTTCTCTTCTTTGACCCAGATCATGACTATTGAACTCCAGGCATAATGGAGATAGGGAGAGAGTACACTGGTCCCATTCACGGAACTTAAAGACATTTTGTAGTTACCAGGGTTAACTGTATAGGAATGAAGATAGAGGGGCTTTCTCCTTACTTACCCTTCCTTTTTCTTTCTGACCATAATATGGTTCTTTGTTTCATCATCTACTGAAAAGAATTCTAAAGATCACTACCTAGCATCCTTACTAAAATGATTCAAATCTATGAAGTAGAGCCTAAAACAAATTTACTTTCTGAAGGAGTGATTCCAAGCCCTAGATGTTCCCAATTATGCAAACAGTTATCACAAGAGATATTCAAATAAATTTATAAGAATAAATATATTACTTTAAAACATTAACATGTATAATATCGTATTTTTAGGAAGTATATATTTAAGACATATAAAAGATAATGTGAAATGAGAAAGTGTTAAGATGTTACAATGGCGAAATCTTTAGATTCTAAAGAGATTCCAATTCCATGTTCTAGAATAAAGATTCTAGTTTTGCCCAGGATGGTTACTGTGGCTATTTTGAGGTGAACTGGGAGGCTCTGAGCCATGTCAAAGTGGAGGAGTGGGGGTCAGTGGGCAACTTTATTATATTGATACAAGCAACACACATTCATTGTAGAAAAAGTAGAGAATACTAGGAAGCAAAAGGATTAAAAAAAAAAACCCTATAACCCCACAACTTATTAGATAACCATATTAGTAAGCTTTTAAAGTACTTTCTAGAATTTTTTCATATGCTTTAGTTGCAAAAAAAAAAAAAAAAAAGGAATTATACCCACATATAATACTTTTGTAACCTGTTTCCACTGACTTCACAATACAGTTCAAGCTGAGTGGTATAGCACTGTTGAAATTTATACCATGATTTATTTAACCAGTACTATAAGTACCCTATTTTTGGTTAGTCTGATTGCTTCTGATTTCTATCATAAATAATTTTACAATGAAAATCTTTGTAAATGAATCTTTACACACATCCTAAATTCCATTAGGATACATTTTTAGAAATGGAATTGAGGAGCCAAGGGATGGGCACATTTTTATATTTTCTCAAAGTATTTCCAAATTTTCCTACAGAAAGTTGGTATCCGCAAAGTAGGAGACTGCTCATACCTGTAGGCTAGTTACTTGTATTCATGGAGGCTATTCTCTTGTACTAACTTGTGTCACCCATAGTGCCACAATATTCCAATAATGACTGAAGGGATCTTGGACACTCCAAAGCTCACCACAGCAGTCGAGAGTAAGGTTCATTTCCTTGGAAACCTCTTTCTTTTTCCCGAGTAGTTATACATGGCTATCACGTGATCTTTTTCAGATTGCCCCAATCAGTTAACAACAGTTTAACACAAATGAGAGTATTTCATTTATGGATGATCATTACAATAGGCTACAATTTATGCTAAATCATGTGTGAGATTTCTCAATGAGAAAAATGTATACTGAGAACAGATCTTGAATGATTTAGCACTTGAACACCAGCACTCACACGCTGTACCATGTAGATTATGCAAAATTTTGGTTCAGGAGAGAGATGCTTGAAAACACTTTTGTTTCTCTTTGAGGCCAGTACTTGAACATGTTTTAAACACTTATTTCATTAAAATCAATTAATTGGTTAATTTCCCTAGCCCCAGAATGAAATGTTGAGAGGAAAAGTCAGTTTCAATCTGTGGGGAAAATGATGGCAATGCCACTCTTAACAACTAATTATAGGAATTGTCTTCTAGAACACCTGGGCTGCAGTCTCGAACTAGATTCCTTCTGCTGCTTTTTATTCTTTTCTTTTGATTTTTTTTTAACAAGAAAGAAGAAATTACAAAAGGCAATTCTGTCTAAGAAAAGGAAAGGATTAAAAAAGAGAAGGCTTCATTTTGAAGCATCCACAGGACACCATGGAAAGCTCCCAAGCACTAGAAAAGAAAACCTCATTCCACAGACATAAATAAGAACAAATCCTTCTGGACAGAGCTTAAGACAGGAGGTGGGGGTGATAAAATTACAGTACATTTTTAAAGCATGGGCTTTGCAAGCTGCACGTCCTCAAGAAAAAAATAACTTTAAGGAATTGAGGTGAATTCAGCATGTGGAGATTGTGTCACTTCCTACTATTGTTCTATGGTCCTTTAATTATGGTAGGATCTGGTGTCTGGCCCTAGAATGCATAGGTTCTACTGTTTGATGAGACATTTTTTCCTCATATGCATTCTGACCCATCAGCTACGGATGCAGGTACCATGACCCAGGATTGAGCTGGAAGGAGGAGACTGTACAACCATTGGTAACACAGCCGATTTAACGGGATTGTCAGTCCTCTGATTTTCCAGCGACAGTTCTTGAATCATTCTATAAGCAACTTGATGAACCACAAACATATTTCAAGCATTTTCTCTTTGCCAAAAAGGTTCTGTATTTTCAAACTTTCACAGACCTCAATTTCAACTTAAAGTCCTATTTTTAATTATATTCCACCAAATTAAATTTTAATTTATGTCTTCCAGAAAAAAAGCATCTAAGAGCTATCAAATAGATAACACAATTCAGTGTCTTTACAAAAACGCTTTTAAAATCCAGCGTAAAAATCAACACCCCAAAATAAGTCCTTTTCATTTCTAAATTGTTCATAAGAGGAAATCGTACAAATAAATCACAAATGCAAGTACATTTTTTTCCTTCAATGCATCAACCATTTTTTACCTGCAAAATTGCCTTCCTTGGGAGCAAAGTCAGGTGATACAACAAAAAGAATAAACTACTTTTGATTTGCTAGTTATTTTGCTGACTCTAAAGATATCAGATATCATTTCAAAGAGAAAATGGTTTGTTGCAGAGATAATAGTAGTAGTCACCATCCTTTACATGTGTGTTATGTTAAAATGTGTAACTTAAACCTGCTTATTAGCTACTTAAGCTGGTAACAGTTCTTTGAAGCATTATGTTTCCCATTTTACATGAGTAAACAAGCTCAGAGATGCTAAATTATTTGCTAATATGTGACAGTCATATATGAATTAAGATATGGCTCTGAAATGTGTTACAGCTAATGTGTCACAAAGGCTATGTCACCAAACTTCTTGTCATGTCTCAGTTTTTCCATAGTCACCTCAGCCTTCCTCTAAAAATGGTGATGCAGTTTAGATAACATCCCAGTCCTTCCTTCTCACTTATCTGTCTAGTTATAAATTCATTTCTTCAACAGATAATTAATGATTACTGTATTTGGTACTGTAGAAACAAGATGACTAATTTTATGGTCATGACCTCCAAGATCTCAGTTTGGTGAGCAGAATATACAGATTTAAAAAAATTAGTTAAAAGAGCCTAGGATAAGAGTATGTGATGGTAGAAGGTACTATGAGAACCCAGAAGAGAGGAGGAATAAATTTAAAAGACAGGAAGACCTTAACCAAGGAGACACTGATTTTGCTGAGTTTTAGACCATAAATAAGAGTCTCTTGGTATTTTCAACCTCCATTCCTTGCCTTTTACTTAATTCAGTATGTAATTGGACAAATTCAGAATATCCTTCACAAGTGGTGTCTTCTTTATGTAAGCTTTAAATCAGTTTCAGTGGGTTTCCTTCGGTCATTCAAATGAATGGAAGACAGCTTGTTCTAGAGAAAATATTAGAGTTCTTTAGGCAGTATATGTTGATAGTAAAAGAAAAGGGCATTTCTTTCTTTCAGAGAAGGCTGAGGGCCCTCGGTTTGAGCTGAAGTTTGGGGGGTTTATTGCTGATGTATGTTTTGATTTAAATTTATTTATTTTTGGTTGCATTGGGTCTTCATTGCTGTGCACTGGCTTTCTCTAGTTGTGGTGAGCAGGGGCTACTCTTCGTTGCAGTGTGTGGGCTTCTCATTGCGGTGGCTTCTCTTGTTGCAGAGCACAGGGTTCTAGGTGCGTGGGCTTCAGTAGTTGTAGCACGTGGGCTCAGTAGTTGTGCATGGGCTTAGTTGCTCCACGGCATGTGGGAATCTTCCCAGACGAGGGTTCAAACCCGTGTCCCCTGCATTGGCAGGCGGATTCTTAACCACTGCGCCACCAGGGAAGTCCCTGTTTTGTTTCGTTTGTCTAGGGTTCATTATTAGTAAAGTCTGGTGTCCTTAATGTCAGAGTAGTTGTCTATAGAGTTAAGACTAAGGAATGTGTCAAATTGAGAGAGGGTAAGAAATGTGGAGTTTCTTTAACAAAGTTGCATTTTTTTGTTTGTTTCTTGTACTCTAGTTGAAACTATTTGCATAATGTTTCCTGTTAGAAAAGGGGAAAGGTGTTTTGTTTTTGTAATGCATCTGCTAACCAGGAACTCCAAAAGATGTAGAGACCCTGTCTTTTTCAAGTCTTTACTGCTTTGCAGTGGGCTTTGCAGTGTGGGTGCTTGCTAAATGTAGGGTGACCAAACAGGATATCCCAACACAAGCTCCCTCCTTTCGGATTTTATTTCCACTCAGACAAATTTGCCTCCCCTGGCACCTACTGGCAGGAGGAAACACCATCTGGCTGAGCTCATCCTAAACACACAAACCTCAACTCAGATGAAGATTATTAACGAAGAAACTGGTGTCACCCTACATCATCCCCTCCCCTGGATGTGTTATAGATCAGGAGAAGAAAATAGTGATGGCAAAAGTGAGTTTTGGGTTTGGAGAATTAATCTAGCCGTTACTTCTCTGTGCATAATATTTACAGTACTATACCGAGCATCCTCACCCTGATTTTTCCTCCAGTAAGTGCTTCAGCTTCTATGAGCCTCAGTTTCCTGCTATATCAAAATAATATAAGGATATCTTCACTGGCCAATTCACAATGAGGTTCGGAGACAAATGTGATAAAGTTATGTGACCACTGAATTATACATCCCTATGCATTTTCCCCTCTTCACCCCCCTCTCAAAAAAAATTCTTAGAAATAGCTGTTAAATTCGTTTGCTTCATTTTCTAGAGGAGACAACAGCCCCAGAGAGATGATGCTCCGTGGCATTTTAGTGAACTTGAAGAGATAAAGGATAGGTCTTGCCTAATGGTTAGAACTGAGAAGTAGCTTAAAGACCCACAACAGAACAGCTGCAACCCCTCACATTTTGTATCTTTCTTTGTGGCTCATATAACATTCTGAGCCATGGTGTGTGTGTGTGTAGCCCTTATAGAAGTGTGTCTTCTGCACAGTGCAGAATTGTGCACTTTATAAATATTAAATGAACTGGTGAATGCAATAAGCTGAGATTATTTAGCATAATACATTTACTGTGTAGATGGGTCAACTGAGGCCCCCAAAGTCTCAGTAATTTGTTCAGCATGACACAGTAAATCAGAACTGGGGTCAGAAGTCCCTCTGAGGTTCTGATTCTAGGACCTTTTCCCCCATTGTTCCTCTCTTCCAGTGGGAACTCCACACTGCCAATGTCTTGAAGTAGATTGGTCTCCTCTGGTCCTCTGAAGTTCTGGAGACTGTGGTCCTTTCTTTCCCCAGAACCTATATGAATCAGTGATGGCTGTGTTGGCATGGGGTGGGGCGGGGGAGGTGCTTCAAGAGTAGAAACTGATGGGATTCAAACTAGTATAAGATGAGATGGGCAGAAACCAAGCACAGGGGTCAGCCAAACCTGCAACTGGCTGAAGGCAGTGGGATTGGTTTGTACAGGACCAAGCACAGCAAATATGATGACCTATGTTGGACATGACAATCTTTGGTCTGGATAAATCCAGCTCTGGGAAGGTAACACATTTGGATATCATTGCTTGTAAGAGTAGGGATTAGTTGAAACAGTGCAGGTGGCTTCCCACAACGTATGTCTACCATAAGAAAGATAATTCAGGGAGCATCTTTTCTTAGGCATAGCCATATCATCTGTGTAAGGAACAACTTTACTATATGTATAATGCTGGTAACAGCTCAGGGCCTCTTGGCTAGCTTTATTTCTGAAAGATATATACAATGAAAACCAAATTCGATACATTTTATTGGTGGTTAGGTAAATGTACTATTAATAATTTAGGGGTCAGTTTGGTTATTGCTTATATATCTCTGAGCACAAATTATATTTAATATTATTTAGGGCAATAAATAGCATTGTGCTAAATACTTATGCTTTATTTAATCATCACAACAATCATATGTGGTTGACATTGCAGATGAGGAACCTGAGGTTCAGATACATCAAAGGATTTGCCTGAGGATGTACAGGTAGGAAATGATAAGAGGCAAGCATAGACTATCTGCTGAGCACTTGCCCTTAACCAATATCCTGTCAAATCCAACCTTAAGTTTCTGTTACCTGTGCACTTGACTTATCCTTCCCACTAGACAGCAAGATCTTAGAAACCAGGTCTTACTGTGTTCCCTCAGAAAGCATCTGTCACAATGCTTTACAGAAATATGTCCTAAAATGGCAGGATGGTCAGACACAGAGATTTTGCAAGTTGATGCATGGATGGATGGATGGATGGATGGATATAGGAAAGGTTCAGTTATTTGGGGAAGGGGAAATGGGAGAAGGAAGAGAATCAGTGGACTAGCAAAGGAAGAAAAAAAGACATTTCAAATTTAATACTTGAGTTCTAACTTATATCAGCCAACTCTAGTAATAAAGTATGTCCTTGCAGAGAAATGGCTAACATCTCTCCTGATTTACACATAAAAGGATTTATTGCTGTTCTTGCCTCTGTAAAGCAATGTAAGATCAACAGGATTAGTGGCATTATACTGTGCTCTCTGCAGAGTTTAATGCCATTTCAAGCTGTTAAAAATTTATAGAAACAAATAAGAGAGTCCAAAATCAGCTGAAGCGCTAATCCCCTCGAAGTAAAGGATTGTTCCTAGGTTACCATTTCCCTTGCAAATGTAAACTCAGGTGATTGCAGTTTGCAGATAACATTACCTTCCTCTTGAGCCAAGGCTGGGCATTCGTGGAAGAGTGACTGAAGGCAGTATAGTGTATCCGTCTGCCTCATTTCTTTATTAAGTCCATACGTATAGCGAGCAAGGAGTACAGGGTGACAGTAAAATGATCCTTCCTATCCAAGGATGAAAGGAAATTGGAAACCAGAGAAATTATCATCTCTGGTGGGATGACAGGTACAAAATCATCCCACCAGAGTGGATAGGCGGAGTCCCTTGAAGGAGGCGCAATGACTTCTAGGCCATTCATATTTATTCATTCACCCATTCATTTGTACATTCATAAGTTTAGAAGATAAAATATCTCTCTCAGGAGATTCATAAACAATGGAAGGCTAGAAAACCAAGTGTTTCTAAAATAAGTATGCATGGTGTTCCACGTAGGGAGCAGGAAATCTGTCCCAAAGACTGAGCGGACTGGTCCCAGTGGCAGTTACACCTTAGAATGGACAGAGATGCAACAGGTCACTCCAACATGTGATTCGTTTGAGTCTCTCTACTTATCGTACATCATAGAATGTAAGGCTTAAGGAATCAGTTCAAAGATGTATTTTATTTTATATACCACTAAAGAAAAAAAGAGCTACAACTACACTAAGCTATACTTTTTGAGTTTTATTTTAACCAAATATAGTTGATTTACAATATTGTGTTAGTTTCAGTTATACAGCAAAGTGATTCAGTTATTTTTTAAAATTATTTTCCATTATAGGTTATTATAAGATATTGAATATAGTCCCCTGTACTATACAGTAAATGCTTGTTGCTTATCTGTTTCATGTGTAATAGTCTGTATCTGTTAATCCCATACTCCTAATTTCTCCCTCCCCCACACCCTTTCCCCTTTGGTAACCATAAATTTGTTTTCTATGTCTGTGAGTCTATTTCTGTTTTGTATATAGGTTCATTTGTATTGTTTTTTTAGATTCCACATGTAAGTGATATATGATGTTTGTCTTTCTCTGACATTTCACTAAGCATAGAATTTTCTAGGTCCATCCATGTTGCTGCCAGTGGCAGTATTACATTCTTTTTCATGGCTGAGTAATATTCAATTGTATAAATATATACCACATCTTCTTAAACCAATTGTCTGTTGATGAGCAGTTGGGTTGTTTCTGTGTCTTAGCAATTATGAATACTGCTGCTATGAATATTGGGGTGCATGTATCTTTTCAAATTAGAGTTTTCATCTTTTCCAGATATATGCCCAGGAGTAGGATTGCTAGATCATTTTCCATAGTGGCTGCACCAATTTACATTCCCACCAGCAGTGTGGGAGGGTTCCCTTTTCTCCACACTCTCTCCAGGGTTTATTATTTGTCGATGTTTTGATGATGGCCATGCTGACTGGTGGGAGGTGATACCTCATTGTGGTTTTGATTTGCATTTCTCTAATAATTATTGATGTTGAGCATCTTTCCATGTGCCTGTTGGCCATCTGTATGTCTTCTTTCAAGAGATGTCTATTTAGGTCTTCTGGCCATTTTTATTAAAGTAGAGTTGATTTACAATGTTGTGCCAGTCTCTGACGTACAGCAATGTGACTCAGTTTTACACAGAGACTTTTTTTTATATTATTTTTCATTACTGTTTATCCCAGGAGACTGTATATAGTTCCCTGTGCTATACAGTAGGACCTTGTTTATTCATTCTAAATATAATAGTTTGCCTCTACCAACCCCAAACTCCCAGTCCATCCCTCTTGTCCCCCACCCCTGTTCTGCCCATTTTTTTAATTGGGTTGGGTTTTTGGGTTTTTTTTGATATTGAGTTGTATGAGCTATTAGTATATTTTGGAAATTAATCCCTTGTTGGTCTCTTACTTTGCAAATATTTTATCCCATTTCATAGGTTTTTTGTTTTATTGATGGGTTCCTTTGATGCAAAAGCTTTTAAGTTTGATTAGTTGCCATTTGTTTATTTTTGCTTTTAATTCTTTTGCCATGGGAGACTGATCTAAAAAAATATTGCTATGATTTATGTCAGAGGTGGTTTTGCCTGTGTTCTCTTCTAGGAGTTTTATGGTGCCATGTCTTATATTTAGGTCTTTAAACCATTTTCAGTTTATTTTTGTATATGATTTGAGGGAGTGTTCTAATTTTATTGATTTACATGCAGCTGTCCAGCTTCCCCAACACCATTTGCTGAAGAGACTGTCCTTTCTCCATTGTATATTCTTGTCTCCTTTGTCATAGATTAATTAACCATAGGTGTATGGCTTTATTCCTGGGCTCTTAATTCTGTTTCATTGATTTAATGTCTGTTTTTGTGCTAATACCACACTGTTTTGATTACTGTAGCTTTGTAGTATTGTCTGCAGTCTGTGAGGGTTTCCCTCAGGATTGCTCTGGCAATTCTGGGTCTTTTGTGATTCCATATAAATTTTAGGATTATTTGTCCTAATTCTGTGAAAAATGTCATGGGTATTTTGATAAGGGATCACAGTAAATCTGTAGATTGCTTTGAGTAGTATGGTCATTTTAAAAATTCAAGAGCGTGGGATTTATTTTCATTTCTTAGGATCATAGTTAATTTCCTTTATCAATATTTTAGAGTTTTCAGTGTATAGGTCTTTCACCTCCTTGGTTAAGATTGTTCCTAGGTATTTTATTATTTTTGACAGTTTTAAATGGGATTTTTTTCACTTTCTGATATTTGTTAGTATAAAGAAATGCAACAGATATCTGTATATTAATCTTGTATTCTGCGAACTTGCTGAATTTATTAGTTCTAATAGTTTTTGTGTGGAGTCTCTAGGGTTCTCTATGTAGAGTATCATGACATCTTCAAACAGTGACAGTTTTACCTCTTCCCTTTTGATTTGGATACCTTTTATTTCTTTTTCTTGTCTGATTGCTGTGACTAGGACTTCCAATACTATGTTGAATAGAAGTGGTGAGAGTGGGCATCCTTGTCTTATTCTAGATTTTAGTGGGAAGGCTTTCAGCTTTTCACCATTGAGTATTATATTGGCTGTGGGTTTGGCATAAATAGCTTTTATTATGTTGAGATATATTCCCTCTATACCCATATTGTTGAGAGTTTTTATCATGAATGGATGTTGAATTTGATTGTTTTTTTTTTCTGTGTCTACTGAGAATGATCATATGTTTTTTGCCTTTTGTTAATGTGGTGTATCACATTGATAGATCTGGGTATGTAGAACCATCCTCACAACACTGGAATGAATCCAATCTGATCATGGTATATGATCCTTCTCACGTATTGTTGGATTCAGTTTGCTAATATTTTGTTGAGGTTTTTTGCATCTGTATTCATCAAAGATATTGGCCTATAATTTTCTCTTTTTTTTGTAGTATCTTCTGGTTTTGGTATCAGGATGATGGTGGCTTCATAGAATGAACTTGGGAGTGTTCTTTCCTCTTCAGTCTTTTGGAATAGTTTGAGAAGGATTGGTATAAGTTCTTTGTATATTTGGTAGAATTCCCCAGTGAAGCTATCCAGTCCTGGACTTTTGTTTGCAGGGAGTTTTTTTTTTTTTATTACAGATTCTATTTCACATCTAGTGACTGGTCTGTTCCAATTATCTATTTCTTCTTGACTCAATTTTGGCAGGTTGTATGTTTCTAGAAACTTGTCCATTTCTTCTAAGCTGTCCAAATTGTTGACATATAGCTGTTTATAGTATTTTCTGATTTTTTTGTATCTACAGTATAGGTCGTTATTCCTCTTCTTTTATTTCTTATTTTATTTGGTTCCTCTCTCTTTTCTTCTTGGTGAGTCTGGCTAGAAGTTTGTTGATTTTATCTTTTCAAAATAGCTCTTGGTTTTATCTATCTTTTCTATTGTTTTTTGATCTATAGTTTATTTCCTCTCTGACCTTTATTATTTCCTTCCTTCCACTGACTTGGGGTTTTGTTTGTTCTTTTTCTAATTCTTTCAGGTGGTAGGTTAGGTTGTTTATTTTTCTTCATTCTTGAGGAAGGCCTGTATTGCTATGAACTTCCCTTTTAGAAGTGGTTTTGCTGCAACCCATAGATTTTGTAAAGTTGTGTTTTCATTATCATTTGCCTCGAGGTATTTTCTGATTTCTTCTTTCGATTTCATCATTGACCCATTAATTTTTTAGTAGCATGTTGTTTAGTCTCCATGTGATTTTGTTTTGTGTGTGTGTGGTTGATTTCTAGTTTGATGCCATTGTGGTTAGGAAAAAATGCTTGAAATAATTTCTGTCCTCTTAAACTTGTTGAGGCTTATTTTGTGTCCTAGTATGTGGGCAATTCTAGAGAATGTTCATGCACACTTGAAAAGACTGTGTATTCTGGTTTTTTTGAATGTAGTGTCCTTTAGATATCAACTAAGTCTCACTGTTCTATTGTGTCATTTAGGATCTCTTGCTTTATGTCTGGAAGAGCTGTCTGTTGATATCAGTGAGGTGTTAAAATTCCCTACTGTTATTGTATTCTTGTCAATTTCTCCCTTTATGTCTGTTAGTATTTGTTTTATATATTTAGGTGCTCCTATATTGGGTATAATATCATCCTCTTGTATTGATCCCTTTATCATTACATAGTGTCCTTCTTTTTCTTTCTTTATGGCCTTTGTTTTAAAGTCTGTTTTGTCTGATATGAGTATTGCTACCCCTGCTTTTTTGTCATTTTCTTTGGCATGAAATATCTTTTTCCATCCTCTCAGTTTCAATATATGTGTGTGCTTTTCACCCTAAAGTAGGCAGCATATTGTATATTCTTGTTTTTTTAATCCAATCTGCCACTCATGTTTTGCTTAGTCCATTAACATTGAAGGTAATTATTGATACACATGTATTTATTGCCAAACCTTGTTGTCCAGTTGATTTTATAGTTCTTTCTTCATTCGTTCTTTTTCTTTCTCCTTTCATGGTTTGATAGTTTTCTTTTGTATTATGCTTGAATTCCTTTCTTTTTGAATCTACTGTGTTTGATTTGTGGTTACCCTGGTTTTCATGTATATTAACCCATAACTATATTTCTTTCGACTGCTGGTCATATAAGTTCAAACACATTCTAAAAGATCTAC
The DNA here is from genome assembly GCF_937001465.1 of Orcinus orca. Classification (NCBI taxonomy): domain Eukaryota; kingdom Metazoa; phylum Chordata; class Mammalia; order Artiodactyla; family Delphinidae; genus Orcinus; species Orcinus orca. The sequence continues at coordinate 54,592,767 of NC_064572.1, read as the reverse complement.
ATTTTCTTTACTCCCTTCCCCCACATTTTGTGATTTTGATGTCCTATTTTACATCTTCATGTTTACCTTCTGCTGTTAATTGTGGTTACAATCACTTTTACAAAAAAATTTTATTGGCTTTTAATCTTTGTACTGACTTATTTGATACTCAATCTTTTTTATCTATTTGCCTTTCCTATTGTGATTTTTTTCCTTTCCTATAGATTCTTTCTTACCTTTTCTATTTAGAGAAGAAATAGAATATATTTCTTTTAGGTTAGGTTTAGTACTGCTGTAATCTTTTAGTTTTTGCTTGTCTGAGAAATTCTTTCTCTCTCCTTCTATTCTAAATGATAATCTTGCTGGGTAGAGTATCCTAGGTTGCAGATTTTTCCTTTTCAGGACTTTGAATATATCATGCAACTCCCTTCTGCCCTGCAAAATTTCTGCAGAGAAACCAGCTGATAGCCTTATGGGAATTCCCTTGTAACTGACTCTTTGTTTTCTCTTACTGCCTTTAGAATATTTAACTTTTGCCTTTTAAATATAATATGTCACGGGACTTCCCTGGACATCCAGTGGTTAAGACTTCACCTTCCACTGCAGGGGGTGCAGGTTTGATCCCTGGTCAGGGAGCTAAGGTTCCACATGCCTTGCAGCCAAAAACCCAAAACATCAAACAGAAGCAATATTGTAAGAAATTCAGTAAAAAGTTTAAAAATGGTCCACATCAAAAAAAAATATATATATATATATATGATATGTCTCAGTGGGGGTCTGTTTGGGTTCTTCTTGCTTGGGACCCTCTGTGTTTGCTGTACCTGGATATCTGTTTTCTTATTTGGGTGCAGGAAATTCTCTGACATAATTTCTTCAAATCCATTTTTAATCCCTTTCTCTCATCTCCTTCTGGAAGATCTATTATGCATAGGTTGGCACGCTTTATATTATCTCATTAATCTTGTATGTTGCTTTCTTTTTTTTCCATTTCTTTCTGTTGTTCTGATTGGGTGCTTGCTTTCCATTATCCTATCTTCCAGATCACTTATTCATTCTTCTCTGTTATTTAGTCTGCTATTCATTGGTTCTAGTTTGGTTTTTACCTCAGTAATTGAGTTGTCTAATTTTGAAAGATAGTTTCTAGTTCCTTGTTACACTGATCTGAATTTCTATCAATAATTCTTAATTCCTTTAGCATTTTATTACTTACTTTCTGAACTCAGGGTCTAGTGGACTGGCAAGGTCATTTTCATTATTCTTTTGGGGTATTGTTCTTTCTCTGCTTTTTAACTATTCTTCCTAAATTCACAGAAACAGAGAAAGTTATCTACCGTGGTCTTAAAGTGTTGTTATTATGTGAGAGTGGCCCTGTATAGACTGTGTTAGTCCAATATTTTTATGCAAGGGCTGTTTTTGGGATGGATGCTGCCACATCTTTCCTCAGAGTATGTTGGCTGTTATCCCCTTGATAGGGGTTGTGATTGATGTTGTGGTGTCTAGAGCCTGCAATGGATATTGGGCGGGGCCTCCTCTTTGTTCCATGGCTGTCACAGCCCTGACAGTGGCAGAGTCTGCTCTCCAGTTGTTGAAGTAGAAGCCCTGAGAGTCAGGTTCAGTAAGGGTCCCTTGTGCTTAAGTGTGTGTTCTGTCCCCAAGGAGGTAAGTGCTGAAGCAAGTGATGCCCATGTGGTCACAGTGAACCTGTGCAGCACCTGTGCAGGTATCCACAGTTCTGGCCAGAAGCAGCCCAAGGTCGCATTCCTTTCTCTACTGTGTTCATTCCAGACCTAGTTCTGGGCTGGCCCCAGAGCCTGGAGCATGGTGCCTGCAGGAATCAAGACAGTTTCGCTGTTGCCGGGGACCTGGGCTGCCTCTCTATTAGGGCTTTCCCAGGACTTGTCTGCCCCAGATCCGTCTCCAAGCTGCAGTGTGAGGTAGGTGGAACCAGAGTGTTCCCACCAGGAAAGGAACCCCTGCATACTCCTCCCCAGGGGCTTTCCACTGGACTTGTGCAAATCTGTGATGCTGTTGACTACCCGGTGTACATGCCGACAAAGTCCACAGGTGTTGGGCTCACCCTCGGACCTCCCCTCTGCCCTAAGTCTGTGAGTGCTGATAATGGGCTCAGATGTCAGCCCTGCCCCAGCCATGTGCGTGCTAACAAAGTCTGCCACGGCAGGAGCTGTGCCCCGCTCTAGGCACCTTGACAATGGGCTCTAAGGTTCAGCCCCGACCACAGGGTTTGTCCGCCCAATTTTCAGCACGTAGGTGCTGTGCGTATTAGCAGCCCCACAGGGCTCGGAAGTGCAGCTAGGTGGCAGCCCTCAGCACTGGTCTCTCTCTACCCTGATTGCTAGCAAGCTAGTACACAGGCACTCCTCGTGAACAGAGTCCAGGCTCCTACAACCCCTCTATCTGTCCCAGGCTACAGGGAGGCTTCCCAGGATGAAGGTCTGCCTGTGGGGACCCTCCCTCCTTCACAGATCCCTCCTAGGGATGCCAGTCCCATCCTGAAGCCTTTTTGCTTTTTTGCCTACCTGGATACATGGCCGTGGGGGGAGGGTGGTCTTTCTTGCAGCTTTGGTTGTATGAGAGATCTTCTGCCAGTTTCCAGCTGATTTTCTGTGAAAATTGTTCCACTTGTGGATTGATTTTTGGGGGGAGGTAAGGTCCACGTCCTCCTACTCTGCCATCTTGATCCCATCCACTGTTGAGTTTCTGTTGTTACCTGAACACTTGACTTATCCCTTCTCCTAAACTGCAAGCTCTTAGGAACCAAAGATTAAGTAGTCTTACAATGAGATTTGTTTTGTATTTTATACGAAAGCAGAGTGCTGATGAAGGCTTTATTTTGCATATCTTCCTGTCGCCCACCACCACTCCAAAATCTACTCCTCCCCTTTCTCCATGCTGCCTTCTGACCCAGGGGACTGACCTGGATAGGCTACCTCAGCAGTTCACAAAGTATAGTCCCCAAAGCCCCGGGTTTCCTCAAGGCTTCTTCAGGAGGTATACAGGTCAGAAGCATCTTTATAAGAATACTAAGACAGCACTTGCCTTTTTCAATTTGAATTGATGGTGCGAAAATCAAAGGTGGATAAAACTTCTGGAGCCTTAGCAGGAGTCAGGGCAGTGGCACCAACCTGCGGGCAGTCACTGTGTTCTTCACTAACGCAATCTTTTAAGAAATGCCAGTTTCATTTAAGAATGCCCATGACAAAACAGCAAAAAAACAGTATTAATTGCATTCGGTCTCACGTCTTTTGCGCCCATGTCTTTTTAATATTCCATGTAATGAAATGGCAGTATGCATAAAGCGTACTTCTGTGGTACACCAAAGCATGATGGTTATTTCCAAGACAAGCATCGGCAGGATTGTTTCAACTGCAGGCTGAATACCTGCTTTTCTCATGGAACACCATTTGGAAATAAGACTAACAGATAGATAAACTGTAGTTACTCAGAATTGGCTTTTGGCAGGTGTTTTCTTGAAAACAACACAAGTGAGTCTATCATTTTGAGAAGGACATTTGTTGCCCATGATAAAATTTGAGTTTTTAGGCAAATATTAGAATTTTTGAAACATATCTGCTACAATGAGATTGACAATTTCCCAGTTTAAAGATTTTTCAGATGAGATTGGTGGTGATGTTAACAAACGTTATTTTTTTGGATATTGTATATTCAAACGTGTCAATATGTAGTAGATCTGCCTAATTCACTAAACCCATATTTTCGAAACGACCAAGGCATAAAACTACAAAATCATGCATGGCTAAAAGGTACATTCAAAGTGTGATATAGACCAATGGATTTTAATGTAACCAAATACAAAAAGTTCATTGTTATAATTTCAGATTCCACATTGCACTAACCTTTAAGAAACTACTTGCTGAGCTTTGGTGCATTATTAAAGAAGACTGTACATGACTTTTGGAAAAGATACTTAAAAGACCCCTTTTCTAACTGCATGTTGGTGTGAGGCTATACTTTCTTCATACACTTCAACCAAAATAATGTCACCACGTTTTGAATGCAGAAATCAACATGAAAATCCAGGTGTCCTCCATGAAGCTAAACATTAGCATTTCTCCAAAATGTAGAACAATGCCACATACTCACTAGCTTTTGAAACAAGGAGCTGTTTTTCATTGAAATTTTTCTTGTATTAACATACAATGGGTTTATTACTTTTTAATTATTTTTTTTAGTTTCTTAGCTTTCATTTCTAATATGGTAAGTATCACTGGATATAAGCTACATAAACAGAAGTTCTCAATAATTTTTAAGAGCGTAATGGAGTTCCGAGACCAAAAAGCTTGAAAATTGGTAGGTTACGTAAATGGATCCTCTTACCTCTGACTTCCAACTGGGTATGACCAATGGGGAGCCCCTGCAAGAGATCAGAGAATGAGGGAGAGAGAGGTGGGGATGTTTATTCCCCCAACTCTCTCCCTGCAGGGTCACTTGTGCTCCCTCCTCCTAAGCCCTATCTCACAACTCTCTCACTCTGGCCTCTAGTTTGCACCCCAGCCCTTTGCCCAGTGGTGGCAAAGGCTTTGCTGTTACCATTCCCAGGTCACAGTACTATTCCACTACCCCTGTGTTTCCCTACCGCATGTGTAAACAGCCTCTTGTTGAGTCTTAGCTGATAGAAACTGATTTAGGCATTTTTATCTTCTACCCACATATAAGTGAAATAAAAACTCTTTTTGAAATTTCTTCACAATGTAAACCTGATTCTTCCTAAGCACTTTCTGTGTAAGAGCCACTCATGTTCTTTTCCAGCCCCTGTGCCGTCAATGTCGTGGTGAGTTCACATTTCTTAAAACAGTTATTCACATTTGTCTCCAGATTTTCTCCCAAGGTGCTGACCCATTTTGCAAGGTTTTTGTTCTTTTTAATTGGGATGTAGTTGCTTTCCAATGTTGTTAGTTTCTACTGTACAACGAAGTGAATCAGCTATATGTATACATATATTCCCTCCCTCACCACCCCCCATCCCACCCATCTAGGTCACCACAAACCACCAAGCTGAGCTCCCTGTGCTATACAGCAGGTTCCCACTAGCTATCTGTTTTACACATGGCAGGGCACCTATGTCAATCCCAATCTCCCAATTCATCCCACCCTCCTCTCTCCACCGTGTCCACATGTCCATTCTCTACATCTGTGTCTCTATTCCCGCCCTGTAAACAGGTTCATCTGTACCATTTTTCTAGATTCCACATATGTCCATTAATATACCGGTATGTTGAAAAGGGAACCCTCTTGCACTGTGGGTGGGAATGTAAATTGATACGGCCACTGGGGAGAACAGTATGGAGGTTCCTTAAAAAACTATAACTAGAACTACCATACGACCCAGCAATCCCACTACTGGGCATCTACCCTGAGAAAACCCTAATTCAAAAAGTCACACGCACCCATTATGCAAGTTTTGATGCTAGCACTTTTAAGTTATGCAGATTTTGACAAGCCACATCTCGACTGCTGCCTGGCCAGCATGATAATAAGACACCATTGTCTAATACATATCATAATAAATGTGATAATATATGTATCTTAGAAGTAATGAAATATGATAGTCTAATTCCATGCTCAGCCAGCAACTGATTATTTGGCTTCATATGAAACTTCATCCACTCCCAAATCCTTCCGTTATTGCAACCTTAGTTCACTCACTTCATAGGGGCTTTAGAAATGAAGATCAACTTGCAAAATTATAAGGAATTTTGAAATCCTGGCTCTAGGGAAAGAGGGAGATTACTAGTCCATAGCTGTCACCAACTTGTGCTTAGCATGTTTTTACAGGTGAGCAGGACTTTTCAGTTTGAGGCTATTTCACTCCCAGAGAAGATAGGACCCCTCTTCCCTGAGCTTTGAGGATGCCTGGTCCTTTCTGGTGAGATCTGGTATGAGTCTCCTGTCCCAGGCACAGTTTTAGGCCTCTAGGTGGGTTGCTCAACCCTCAGGTATCCATACATAGGAATTCCTGGTCCCTCTCCACCGCAGCTATGCACCCTAGTCCTAGGACAGATTCCACAAGGAGATTTTCTCTTTGAATTTTTCTCACTTTTTACCTCATTTTTACTTCTGACTCTATCCTTTTTTCTTTTTTTTTTGAAAAAACATTTGTCATTCTGGACAGCCCAACCAACTGCTCATCTTAATTAAATTTACTCTGTTTACCTCAGGCCTCCTCTTCATAATTAGTTTGCAATTTCTGCTTTCCAATAGCAGTTACCTTTTCTCCCTAGTCCTCGAAATCTAAGATGCCAAATCCTTGTTTTCCAATTTTTGTCAGTACATCTTAAAGCCTTCATTCACAAAGCCCCATTTTTCATCAACACGCATAAACTCATTTTTCAGATAATGAAGAAAGGGACTGGCTACAGTAAGCATAGAATGCAACACGAAGCAACATAGTTCTTAACATTTATCCAGGCAACAGGTATTATTATGCTGAGAACTGTGTGCGAGTTTATCATATAATCCTAAAAACAAACAACTAATAATAAACTCTGAAATTTGGAGAGGTTGCCAATTCCTCCAAAGTCACATAGCTAATGGGCCCAGCAGCCCAGACTGAGTCTGTGTTTCTGGACACAGAGCCTAGGCTTTTTTACCTTATTTCCTGAACACCTGATTGACAAAACACTGTTCTAGGCACCAAGAGGGAGACAGAAAAGCAGGGAGAAGGTGATCCCTCCTCCCAAGCAGCTTACATTCCAGCAGGGGAAAACAGACTATGTATAATAATACCAGTGCCTGGTAGAATGCAGTCTGCACCCAGTGAAATCCAAACCAAACACAGAGCACAGAGAATTCCAACAGCAGAGACAGGAGGGCTTCGAGGAGAAACTGGCGATTGAACTGCACTTGAGTGACGGGTAGAATATAATGAGAACGCTGTTGAAAGGAGCAGAAAGTAGGCTGGATGCCTAAGGGTCTAGGGGAGGGAAGAAAGGGAAGCTGGGAAAGAGTTATTTATTACCGCCTGTCACTATTTGTGCTTCTGCTTCTTAGATTCACGGTCAGTCCAAAGTCCAGCTCGGCGAGGACAGCCCGCCCCTCCCAGCAGCCTGTCATGTAGGTCTGTGAGCTGCTACCACTCCCCAACCAGCTGCAGCTCTGCCCTGGTGCCGGAGGCTGTCAATGAATGCTTAAAAGGGTTCTCCTGTCTCCCCGCCTGCGAGCCCCTACTTCAGCTCACACTCTGGCTGTCATTTCGTTCTTCACACTTGCCTAGCCTGAAAGAGGTGGACTCTGCTGAACAATGGAATTATCAGCACGGAATGACAGAACAGCGGGAGCCTGCAGGATCACTGGGACCAGGGCTTATACAAAGAAGAAAAGAAAAAGAAACACTTGACAGCCTCTGGGCAAATCTGACCCCCACTGCTCAGCTGGCACAGAGTACTGAAAAGGTTGGTGTGCCTCAGGTGGGGCAGGGGCTCTCCATTCCCCAAAGTACCCACCTCTGCCTTTGTCTTACAGAGTTCCTTGGACCCCTGAAAGCACTGAGCTCTGATTTCTGAACTGATCAACGCTTGACTTGTAAAAGAACAAATGCCTCAAAGCCCTGATCAAGGTAATACTGTTAGTTAACACCAAAGCTAACAATTAAAGCCCAGAATTTCCTCTCACTCCAGTGATTTCCCCAGCTATACCGCACCTATCCACCTTGTAAGGGAAGCAGGGGCTTACAGGATTTGCAGAGAAATCTTGACATCATATTCAAATGGCCAGAGAGCTTACACAAGGAATCAACAAATACATACCTCTGTCCTTTTGCTTACGTCGACTTGCCAACCTATAGACAGCAGCCACTTGTGTATTGATATCCAGCTATATTCCGAAAAAGATTTACGTTATCTATCAAAGATAGATATATGTCAAGATAAGAAATTAGAGATAGATGATGATGAGAAAGCACGGGAATACAATAGTAATGAAATGAGGCTGATATAAAATACCTTTCATGAAGCACTATTTGCCCGTTATAGGAAAGTGGCACATTTGCCTCCAGATTTTCTAACGGTTAAATTGTTTTGTCCATCGTATGATTCTGCTTCCCAAAGATAAAATCAAACTATTTGCCAAGAAGAAAAGCAATAGTTTTTCATAAATAAAGTGAAAAATTTCACTGAAGGGGTCTGGCATTGTGTGATATAACAAACCAGGCCCTCAACACCCTCCAAGAGATGTTTTTGGTTTTCATCTGGCGATCACACAGCATAATTGACTTAGGTTACTCTGTGACTTCTAACTTCTGCACAACAAATTCCTGGCGAAACTTAAAGTTTTTGCAAAGGTAGTGCCCATATATTTATGCCATAAATAATTGTCTCACTCACTGATATATGAACAATGTTCAAATATATATAGATATTATTATGATTGTAAAATACACTTAAGTTTGGTACAGAATTCATGGAGGCTTGTTTTCTCATTCTCTACTTGACAAGAGACACTAGAAGTAAAATTATTATCATGTGGAAATGGTGGGTGAGGGGCTCCACATGACTTCACAATACGCAAAGGAACTCCATCTTCAAAGACACAACCCCAGTACAGTATAGTCCTTTACGGCCACCATCCATCCCGACTGGTCAGTGCAAGTGCTGTACCAGGTGTCAAAGAGCAACGTTGTTTTTAATAAATACTAATTTTATTATCTCCCTTATTAAGAGAAATTGAGAAGCACTCATTTGGAGGACTTAATAGATTGTCTATCCTACAAGCCCTTCTCTACAAATATTTTTCTCTCGACTGAGTGTTTGAATAGAGCCCAAGAGAATTCAGACTTGTAATCCTTGACAATTACCTGGCTTGGGCACTTTTAACTTGAAGCTGAGTTAGAGGATCAGTTGACATTCTTTTGTGAATTTGAGAAGCCTAACAAGGATATACATCTCACCTCCATTCTGCGAGGGGATTCAGGCAATATGTGGTAAGAAAGTTGAGTTTGTATTCATCTTTATATCTGCATCCCTCTATCTTAACCTCACAGACTAAAAAGCAATCTACATTCCAGAAGGCTCTAAATAGAATGGCCAAACTTGTTTAAGCCAGAATATTCCACAGCCAAATGACTGCTCCACCATTTTAAAATGTCATTCACGGAATGCCTAATATTGAGGAATGTTATTTCTTGCTCTTTCTTATATGAGAGACATGTACCAAGAGCACTGAGGTGACTTGCTGTGCAAAATTATTAAAGATGAATTAATGAAAAAGTAATTCTCTGCAAAATAGTTTTCCTTTTAGGATACACAATCTGTAGTTTTTCTCTTCTGTAATAATTAGATGGCATGTTAGGTTGTCTACTAAGATCTCTCCTAGATCACAATATTGAAAACACAGCAGCCTTACATAAAAGAAAGTTCATCCCAGTGTGTTATCAGATGATAAGAAACAAATTAAAATGAAGGGAAGTCAGGACATAGCCATGCTTTGTCTCACTGAAAAAGCTTGCCTATGTGATTAAGGGGCGCCCCTACTCACTTGGAGTCTTGTGGGATATTATTTTCAGATTCTTTATAAGCATCGGCAGGTGAGCACTGTGGGGGAGAGAGAGAAAGTTATTTTGAATTGATTTAATCAATTTTTTGTTCACAACCAAAAGCTGACTGAAGGTCAATAAAAATGACAAATGGGTTTCCTTGGTGGCGCAGTGGTTGAGAGTCCGCCTGCCGATGCAGGGGACACGGGTTTGTGCCCCGGTCTGGGAAGATCCCACATGCCGCGGAGCGGCTGGGCCCGTGAGCCGTGGCCGCTGAGCCTGCGCGTCCGGAGCCTGTGCTCTGCAACGGGAGAAGCCACAACAGTGAGAGGCCCGCGTACCACAAAAAAAAAAAAAAAGAAATTCTATATTATTCCTGATAGAATCCTGTATGAAGTGACTATTATCCCCATAGAGCAGCAGTGGCTAAATCCCACAGGCCCTTCCTCTAAAATATTAGCTTGAGAAACTCATAGTTTCAGAAAGTAAAGTGGCCAGTATTTTGAACGGAATGTGTTTTAAGTAAAAGGTTTTTGTCAGGAGCTGTAATGTTTATCTTTTCAAAAAATGTAGTCTATTATACTTTGGTCATAACCAAATTGTGCCGTATCTATAATCTATCAAAGGCAAATAAATCAGCACGAAACGTGGCCCACCATTCAGCATGTGCTCTGAACTTAGGCTGGTGCAGGCGGTACTCCCTAGGGGATTTATTCACTCTAAGCTTCATGATCACAGGTACTGGGGAAGAAAAGAGGGTCAGCGATTAAGTAACTTTATTTTTCTTAACTGTTTTTTTTTTAATTGCAGTATAGTTGATTCACAATATAATAGTTTCAGGTATACAACATAGTGATTCAAAGTTTTTATAGATAATACTCTAAAATATTGGCTGTATTCCCTGTGCTGTATAGTATATCCTTGTAGCTTATTTATTTTATACATAGTAGTTTGTACCTCTTAATCCTCTACCACTATCTTGCTCGTCCCCACATCTTTCTCTCCACTGGTAACCACTAGTTTGTTCTCTGTGAGTCTGTTTCTGTTTTGATGTATTCATTCATTTGCTTTATTTTTTCGATTCCACATATTAAATGATAACATCCAGTATTTGCCCTTCTCTGACTTATTTCACCAAGCATAATACCCTCCAGGTCCATCCATGTTGTTGCAAATGGCAAAATCTCACTTTTTATGGCCATGTAGTATTCCATTGTATATGTATACACATCTTCTTCATCCAGTTATCTGTTGATGGGTACTTAGGTTGCTTCCATATCTTGGCTATTGTAAATGCTGCTGCTGTGAACATTGGGATGCATGTATCTTTCTGAATTATTGTTTTTATTTTCTTTGGATAAACACCTAGGAGTGGAATTGCTGGATCACAGGGTAGTTCTATTTTTAGTTTTTTGAGGAACCTCCATGCTGTTTTCTGTAATGGCTGCACCAAATTTCTTTCCCAGTGTACGAGGGTTCCTTTTTCTTCACATCCTCATCAACATTTGTTATTTGTGGTCTTTTTGATGATACTCATTCTGCAGGTGTGAGGTGCATATCTCAGTGTGGTTCTGATTTGCATTTCTCTGATAATTGGCGATGCTGAGCACCTTTTCATGTGCATATTGGCCATCTGTATGTCTTCTTTGGAAAAATGTCTATTCAGGTCTTCAACCCATTTTTTTAATCAGATTGTTTCTATTTTTCATATTGAGTTATATGAGCTTTTTATATATTTTGCACATTAACCCCTAATCTGTTATGTCATTTGCAAGTATTTTCTCCCATTCAGTAGGTTGTCTTTTCATTTTGTCCATGGTTTCCTTTGCTGTGCAAAAGCTTTTACGTTTAATTAGGTCCCATTTGTTTAGTTTTGCTTTCGTTTCCTTGCCTTAGGAGGCAGTTCCAAAAAATTACTGCTATGACTTATGTCAGAGTGTTCTGCCTATATTTTACTCTAGGATTTTTATGCTTTCCAGTCTAACACGTAAGTATTTACTCCATTTTGAGTTTATTTTTATATATGGTATAAGAAATTGTTCTAATTTCATTCTTTTACATGTAGCTGTCCAGTTTTTCCAACATCACTGATTGAAGAGACTGTCTTTTCTCCGTTGTATATTCTTGCCTCCTTTGTCACAATTGCACTGGCTTATTTCTGGGCCTTCTATTCTATTCCACTGACCTATGTGTCTATTTTTGTGCCAGTACCATAGGGTTTTGATTACTGTCGTTTTTTTTAGTATATTCTGAAGTCTGGGAACATGATACCTCTGGCTCTGTTCTTCTTTCTCAAGACTGTTTTGGCTCTTCAGAGTCTTTCGTGTTTCCATACAAATTTTAAAATTATTTGTTCTAGTTCTGTGAAAAATGCCATTGGTATTTTGATAGATACTGCGTTGAATCTGTAGACTGCCTTGGGTAGTACAGTCATTTTAAAAACATTAATTCTTCCAATCCATGAACACAGTCTATCTCTCCATCTGTTTGTGTCACTTCAATTTCTTTCATCAGTGTCTTATAGTTTTATAGTTTTCCAAGTACAGGTCTTTTACCTCCTTAGTTAGATTTATTCCTAGGCATTTTATTCTTTTCGATGTGATTATAAATGGGACTGTTTCCTTAATTTCTCTTTCTGGTAGTTCATTATTAGTGTAAAGAGATACAATGGACTTCTGTATATTAATTTTATATCCTGCAACTTTACTGAATTCATTGATGAGCTCTAGTACTTATTGATGAGCTCTAGTAGTTTTTGGTAGCATCTTTAGGATTTTCTATGTATAGTATGATGTCATCTGCAAACACTGATTGTTGGTTGGACTGAGGTGTCCCAGTACTGGTGCCTACAGACTGGTGGGCAGGGGTGGGTCTGGGTCCTGAGGCTAACAAGCTACAGGGAGGATTCCAAAATGGTGTTTGTTAGCACCAGGGTCCTCCTGTTAGAACAGCACTCAAAAAGGGCTGCCACCAGTGTCTGTGTCCCCAGGGTGAGTCCCAGTTGCCTCCTGCCTCTCTGGGAGATGCTCAAGATCGGCAGGTGGGTCTGACCCAGGCTCCTTTCAAATCACTGCTTCTGCCCTGGGTCCCAGAGCATGTGATATTTTGTGAGCCATTTAAGAGTGGAGTCACTATTTCCCACAGCTCTCTGGGCCTCCCGAAAGTAAGCCTCATTGGCCATCAAAGCCACACGTTCTGGGAGCTCTGCCTGCTGGTGCAGGAACCCCAGGCTGGGGAGCACAGCATGGGGCTCAGACCCCTCGCTCCTTGGGGAGAACTTCTTCCATTGTAGTTATTCTCCCATTTGTGGGTTGCCCACCTAGGGGTATGGGTCTTGACTACACTGCGGCTCTGCCACTCCAACCTGTCTTGTTGTGGTTCCTTGTTTATAGCTTCAGTTGTAGAAGGTCTTTTCTGGTAACTTCCGGTATTTCTCATCAATAGTTTCTCTGTAAATAGTTGTAAGTTTGGAGTGCCTGTGAGAGGAAGTGAGCTCAGGATCTTCCCACTCTGCCATCTTGAGAACTCTCCAAGTAACTTGCTTTAGATGGACCTCGTAACTGCAATGTAGAACTTGCCTCTTCTGGGATATAGTCAATGGCTAAATTTCCAAGCAAAAGTACTCTTCCTATTCCTTGCTTCCCTTTGCTCTATCGAATATACAGCACCACCACAATGAGATACCACTTCATGCAATTATCATGGCTAGTATCAAAAACAAAAACCCCCAGAAAACAACAAGTGTTGGCAAGGATGTGGAAAAATTGGAACCCTCATGCGCATCTGACGGTAATATAAAATGGTACAAACTTCATGGAAAATAGTTTTATAGTCCCTCAAAAAGTTAAACATAGAATGACTGTAGGATCTAGAAATTCCACTTCTGGATATATTCCCAGAAGAATTGAAAGCAAGGACTTAAAAGATACTTGTACACCAATGTTTATAGCAACATTATTCACAACAGAAAAAGGCAACGACCCAACTGTCCATCAACAGATGAATGGATAAACAAACTGTAGCATATCATATAATGGAATATTATTTAGCCATAAAAAGAAATGAAATTCTGATACATACTCTGACATGGCTTGAGAACATACTAAGTGAAATAAGCCAGACACAAAAGGACAAATATTGCATGATTCCACTTATATGCGGTACTTAAAATAGGCAAGTTCAGAGAAACAGAAAGTAGAATAGAGGGTACTAGGGCCTGGGAGAAGAGGGAATAGAGATATTGTTTAATGGGTACAGAGTGTCTGTATGGGATGATTAGAAAGTTCTGGAAATGGACACTGGTGATAGTTACATAATTTTGTGAAGTATTTAATGCCACCAAGTTGTACACTTATGTATACTTTACCACAATTTTTTTTTTTTTTAGAAATACAGCACTAGAAGCCACTATGCCCCCTCCTCGCTCTCCCTCATGCCAGATGTTGTACAAACCATGACCCTGTTAGCATTTGCTGCATCCTATCCCAAGACCACTGAAAGCATCCCATCCTAGGACCACTGAAAGCATCCCAAACTGTCTGTACTGGGCAATCCTGATAAATCCCCTGTGAGGACAAGCATGTCCCTGATAGGAAATACTGGGATGCCTCCCAGGTGATGGTTTCAGGAGGCCACTGCACTCCTGGACCCTGCAGTTTTAAACAAGTTATTATGAAACAATGGCTTGAATTGTGTATTGGCAAGAACTGTATGACTCTTCAAATTCAATGGGTTTAATTAGGTTATAAGAGAATTAGTATTATGAGTATATACCTGATAGAATAACTTAAATCTTTAAAGCATTTGAATGTTATTGGTTGAAAAAGTGGGCATTCGAAATAGAACACCCACTGCCAGAAAAATTTGACCCTAAGGAAAAAGTTATCCATTCATAAATGAAAGCTTCTGTCAAGGAGCTACACTGGCCTAAGTAAAACGATGCTTTGAGCATGTCTGGAAGGACAGGTAATGAGTGCCTGAATCTAAAGAAAAATTCTCTGCTATCATCCAACTTATCATCCAACTAGCAGTTAGAAACCAACCCCATCCCTTAGACAGGTGACTGCTCCACCACATCCCTGCCACAGACAAAACAGTTCTATCCTCTCTGCCTTCCCCATTTCTCCTCATCTTGAGGTAAGGGGCAACGTCGAAATCCAGGAATCATAATAGCAAAGCACACAAAGGTGCAATGGAATTACTGGCTACTGTTCTTTCCTTTTGCCATGACAGGAGGTTTCCTGGTAAGACACTAGGTAAGTAAGAACCTAGTGACTCCCTCTAAGGTACAGAAACATCCTCGTGCAAATTAATTAAAGTATTTACCACCCAAGTGATAATGCTTTCCCTCCAGGTCCCTTTTTATTATCCCTAAAGCTAGAAGTGGCCCAAATGGGGAAATGCTGCAGTTTAGGAATCAGTGGAAGTGACCAAACAGGTTTCTTTTCCATTCACCTTCAACCCATAATTTCAAGTAATGTCCTACTGCCTCTGTCACTGCTCCTCCTATCCCATGAAATGGCCTCTGAGGGAGTAACAGACAGGCAATAACAGCTGGCATTTTCCCTAGAAATAGATGGCCTTGTCTCAAATGTGATCTTTCCTCATGCAGCTCGACGCTCATAAGAGCAGTTGACCTGCATCAGAATTATGTCCTTGCCTGTGTCTTCTTGTTAGATGTGAGATGAGCTGTTACTAAGCTCTGTCCAAGTAATGGGGGCCATGCATAAAAAATAAATAATTGAGCATAACTAAAATGAATAATCTATTATCAAACATTAAATATTTGCATATTTAAGCTTGCTCCAAAAAATTGGCGGAGCACAAACCAGCAAAATGGCATCGCATAATATCGACCACAAAGCCCTGGAATGCGATTCTAGCAAAGCACGATGAAGTCAAAGCTCTGTGTGTACAGATTAGACCAACGCTTCAGCTCAGTGCCTGGAGAACAAACAACATGCTTAGAATTTTTTTTAACGTAGCTTCTTCTTTTAGTTCAGAATAACAGGACTTCTGACCAAGAATGGAGTCTTGGGAGAGGCAACTTATACCAACAGCAAGAAGCCAGGTTGGTTGTCAGAAGACCTGAGGCCTAGGCTCAGTTGCATCTCTGCTGTGTTTGTCCTCTAGCCAGACACAGGACCTTGCTTTGCTTCCACTTCATTTCTACAATGGTGTAACGGTATTCTCCACCTACCTAATGGACTATAAAAAGCACAAAGAAAACACAGAGATACCTGTCCTGGCTCCCATCCCACTGTAGGAACACAAGCAGCCTCTGAAGGCCCACATCTTCACCCTGGAGTTGGTGGTGGGCATGGGTTTGCTGTATGCTCTACGGCAATTCATCTTGACCTGGAAGAGTTGTCCTTCTGACCTTTCCTCTGCCTGCTTCTCATACTGGAGAGAAGCATCAGCACCAGCAGCAAGAAGAGGCCCAGGGCTCTATATCAGTATTTCTTTTAAAGGAATTTCTAAGAGGGAAATACAGTTGAGAAAGGCTGTGTGGTCTCCTCTAATAACCTAGAAAGGCAGAAGTTGGAAAGTCAAGGAGTATTTATCAGGATATCCTAGTATTGAGAGAAAAACTATCAGCTTAAAGAAAACCCCAGACTTCTGTTTTTTTTCTTTTCAACTTCAGCCTTTTTACAACACCAAGAAGAGAAAGCAGGCCCCAGGCCAACATTTATATTGCCACTGTTCCTGTTTGGCTTTGTGAGAAGAAACTGTACTCAGAAGCATGATCTATCAATGACATCTGTCATACACTGGTTACCAGGCTGATTTAATTTCTCTCTCCTTTCTCATGCTTCCTACTAAAGCTTCCTTCAAGGTCAAAGAAGGAATAATGACCTTCTGAAATAATGACCCAATTCTGTCAATATCATATGATATTCACATGTCACTAATTTAA
This sequence comes from Orcinus orca, assembly GCF_937001465.1. Taxonomy (NCBI): domain Eukaryota; kingdom Metazoa; phylum Chordata; class Mammalia; order Artiodactyla; family Delphinidae; genus Orcinus; species Orcinus orca. Next base: position 54,576,364 of record NC_064572.1, on the reverse strand, counting down.
ATGGCACTATTTTATTTATTATACTCTGCTGGGAGGCCTCAAATCAGTTAAAATGTCTTCACAGAGATCATTTCAAAGGCCGCCTTTCCTTCAATATCTGATGAAATTCCATTATCCAAATCAAGTTGTGGTCTCATGGAGTGGAAATGTATGTCCTTCGGTAGGATGAGTAACTGTTGGGGGTACGCAGTAGACCTAAGTGAAGTACCAGAAATGACAGAGTGGAGGGCAGTGATGACAGGGAGTGGGGGTCTGTTCAAACCATGCAGAACCCTGGGGTGACGGGAGGCAGAGTCAAGGTGGGAGGAGCCTCTTCCATGCGACCAGAGATCAAAGAAAGGTCTGCACTGTGAGTCCTTCAGAGTGACTGTCTCAATGAGAGTGAGAGAGTCTCTCAGGTGCCTCTGTGTCAGCCTCTTAAAAGTGGCCAGCAAGATACAACTGAAGAATTGGAATGGGAGAAGAGTAGAAAACTAGAGGTGAATGTGAGAAAGATGGGAAAGAAAGAAACTAACATCACTGATTTCCCCATCATGCCTTTCCTACCAGCTACAGGAGTTGAGAAGGAAGGCAAAAAAAAAAAAAAAAAAAAAAGGGAAACCTCTTGCAGAGAAGGACACCATTATATAAAGATTCACTGGGATTATCTAAATAAAAAGGGATACAAAACACTTCCTGGCACGTTGTTACATGGTAGAAATGCCTATTATTGATTTCACTAGGATAGACCCAAGAGACCCGCTTGCAGCAATTCAAATCTCTGGAAATAAGTGATTCAGTGTGAGCCACAAAGCATTAGAAAAATTGGATTTTGAAGAGTATTCAAAGAAAAAGAATGAGCCAGTGAGAGAGCGTACTTTGAAAGCTAAGATTAAAAACATGTTTTTTTCTCTCCAGGGAGGAAACAATTGCTGTAGGAGGCACTGTGATTGTTTTCAAAGGCATTATGTTGGACTGGCGGTCTCAATAAAAGGAGTGGCAGACTTGAAGTCTGAACTTGGAAACGAAAAACTGAAAGGCAACAGTGGAAGATATTCGCCACATACTTCCATCTTAGGGGTCCAATATTAAAGCTTTATATGCTAGAGATGGGGCTTGAAGAAAATCTGAGAGCTTTGTACGGACAGGAAAAATGTTTCTGGTGTAAAAAAAATTCCTTCGTGTTTGTACAAAATTCCTTCTTTCCTTGACACTCTTAGATTCCGGCTACTGCACGATTTACCCTTTCTCATCTCTGATCTGTTGACCTCATGGTCTACTCACTATGTTCACTAAAGACCTTGCCTGTGGCTCATGATCTTTCGATCTGCCTCATGACTCCTCTATCATCCTGAACAACTTCAATCCCTCCAGACACCTACGAGGTAGACAAGTCTTTGGCCTTCTCAGTTCTGGTGACTTTCAACTCCACCTCTATTGTGCCACACAGAACCATAAACACACCATGGCTTTTACCGTCACTGGAATTTTCTACCTGTGAAATTTCAATCTTTCATTTACTCATTCATTTTACAAATGCCTATTGAATACCTTCCTTGTGCCGTCACTGTAAAAGTAGTTACAGTTAAAAAAGACAATATTTCTTCCTTTGTGGAACTTACAAACTAATGAAGGAGACAGAGAAACTAACAGGCAATTACGATAGAATGACATGAATGCTTTGCTGGCAAACCCACAGGAAGAACATCTGATCTGGATACAGGTTGTCACGCAAGGCTTCCTGTACAAGTGAAGTCTAAGCTGAAACTTTAAGAAGGAGTATAAGCACTAATTATTAGAGAAATGCAAATCAAAACTACAATGAGGTACCACCATTAAGAAGTCTACAAATAACAAATGCAGAAGAGGGTGTGGAGAAAAGGGAACCCTCCTACACTGTTGGTGGGAATGTAAGTTGGTACAGTCACTATGGAGAACAGTATGCAGGTTCCTTAAAAAACTAAAAATAGAGCTACCATGTGATCCAGCAACCCCACTCTTGGGTGTATATCCAGACAAAACTCTAATTCGAAAAGTTAAATGCACCGCTATGTTCATAGCAGCACTATTCACAATAGCCAAGACATGGAAACAACCTAAATGTCCATCGGCAGAGGAATGGATAAAGAAGAGGTGGTACATATATACACAGGAATACTACTCAGCCATAAAACAATGAATAATGCCATGTACAGCAACATGAATAGACCTCGGGATTATCATACTAAGTGAAGGAAGCCAGACAGAGAAAGAGAAATACCATATGAGACCACTTATATGTAGAATCTAAAATATGACACAAATGAATTTATCTATGAAACAGAAACAGACTCACAGATATAGAGAACCGAATTGTGGTTTCCAACGGGGAGCGGGTGGAGGAGGGATGGATTGGGAGTTTGGGATTGACAGATGCAAGCTGTTACGTGTGGAATGGATGAACAACAAGGTCCTACTGTATAGCACAGGAGACTACTTTCAATATCCTGTAATAAACCATAATAGAAAAGAGTATGGAAAAGAATATATATATACGTATAATGGAATCACTTCAGAAATTAATACAACATTGTAAATCAATTATACTTCAATAAAAGAAAAGAAAAAAAAGAATGAGTATGAGGAGGCCAAGAGGAGGGACAGGATCCACATCAAGCTGGTGGAGTATGGAGATCCTGAGCTCACCTCTCCCCACAAACACATCAAAACTACAACATCTATCTCTGAAAATGACCCGAAGAACAGCAGAACAGAGTTTTAAAACTAAGGATATAAAGAAAAGGCCACATCAAGACAGGTGGGAGGGACAGAGACATGGTCTATTCAGAACCCATACCCCTGTTGTAGCAATTCACAAGCAGAAGGGATATCACAACCATGGAGGTACCCCTGAGGTATGAGGGGTCCAAGCCTCATGTCAGGCTCCCCAACTTGGGGGACCTGCACCAGGAAGATGAGCCCCCATAATGTCTGGCTTTGAAAACCAGTGGGGCTTACATCCAGGAGAGCCAGAGGGCTATGGGAAACTGAGACTGCACTCTTGAAGGACTCTTGCACAAACTCACTCATTCTAAGTCCCAATGCAGAGGCTGCAGCTGAGCCATCCAAGCACCTGGGCCATGCAGGAAAATTTACTGACTAATTTTAGGGTGTGTGATAGAAGGACAGTGATCTGGTAGAACTTCTTCCAGAGACAGATGCACTAGCAGGTGACATTTTTTTTTTTTTTTTTAACTCTTTCACCTAGCTGGTCTTGCACTGGCAGGTGCTATTTCTGTCATTCTCCATCAGATTAGCTAACACTGGACACCTTGTGTTCCCCTGAGAAATAACTGACTCAACGCAGCCAGCCCCTCCAAAGCGGCTCCCACCCTCCTCCACCCAGTGGGCAGCCCTGGCTGGCACTGGCACCCCTCCAAAGTGGCTCCTGCTCTGGAGGGCTAGCCCTGTCCATCTGATGGGAGGACTTAGCCAGCATAAGCACCCTCCCAAAGTGGTTCCCACTCCAGGGGATCAGCCCCACACACCAGTACACCCACATATTCACGGTCAGGTCTACTAGACAGCCAGGTGAGGGACCAGCCCCACCCTCTAGAGTGTCCACAGCATTCTCTGCCAAGCCACACAGACAGCTAGTCTGGGGGACAAACCCTGTCTACCAGGGTGACTGCATCAATAGCAGCCCAACCACAATAGGAAGGTACACACAGCCCACACTGGGGATACCTCTGGAACACCTGGCTCTGGGTATTGTGCCACTGGTCCCCAAAAGGACAACTTCTACATAAGGCCACTCTTTCAAGACCAGGAGATGTAGACAGTACACTTTATACATAGAAAACAAACGCAAAGAGGCAAAATGAGGAGACAAAAGAAGGCATTCCAAACATGAGAGCAAGACAAAAATGTCAGGAAAAGAACTAAGCAAAACAGAGATAAGTAATTTACCAGATAAAGAGTTCAAAACAATTGTCCTAAAGATGCTTATTGAACTTGGAAGAAGAATGGATGAACTTAGTGAGAACTTCAACAAAGAGATGATAGAAAATATAAAAAATAACCAATTGAAACTAAAGAATACAATAATAAAAATGAAAAATATAGTAGAGAAAATTAACAGCAGATTAGAAGATGCAGAAGATGGATCCGCAATGGAGAAGACATGGTGGTGGAAATCACCTAATCAGAGCAGAAAAAGAAAGGTTTTTAAAAATAAGCATAGTTTAAGAGATCCCTGGGACAACATCAAGCAAACTAACATTTACATGATGCGGGTCGAAAGATAAGAGAAAGAGAAAGAGACATAAAACATATTTGAAGAAATAATGGCTGAAAACTTTTGTAACCTGAAGAAAGAAACAGACATCCATGTCCAGGAACATGGCGATTTCCAAACAAGATGAACCCAAAGAGGTCCACACCAAGACACGCTAATTAAAACGTCACAAGTTAAAGAGAGAACCTTAAAAGTAAGAAGAGAAAAACAACTAGTAGTGTATAAGGGTACCCCATAAGACCATCAGCTAGGTTTTTAGTAGAAACTGTACAGGAGAGTAGGGACTGACATAATATATTCAACTTTCTGAAACGAAAAAAAGTACAACCAAGAATATTCTACCCAGCAAGGTTATCAATCAGAATTGAAGGAGAAATAATAAAATGTTTCCCAGATAAGCAAGAGCTAAATGAGCTCATCACCCCTGAACCAGCCTTAAAAGAAATGTTAAAGGGACTTCTTCAAATGGCAAAGGAAAGGTCATAACTAGAAACAAGAAAATTATGAAAGAAAAAATCTCAACAATAAAGACAAACATAGAGTAAATCTAGTGGATCAACCACCTATAAAATTAGTATGAGGCTTCCCTGGTGGTGCAGTGGTTAAGAATCCGCCTGTCAATGCAGGGGACATGGGTTTGAGCCCTGGTCTGGGAAGATCCCACATGCCGTGGAGCAACTAAGCCCGTGTGCCACAACTACTGAGCCTGTGTTCTAGAGCCTGCAAGCCACAACTACTGAAGCCCACATGCCTAGAGCCCATGCTCCGCAACATGAGAAGCCACTGCAATGAGAAATCTACACACCGCAACGAAGAGTAGCCCCTGCTTGCCGCAACTAGAGAAAAGCCCATGCGCAGCAACGGACACCCAACGCAGCCAAAAATAAATAAATAAATAAATAAATTTATTAAAAAAAAATTAGTATGAGGGTTAAAAAACAAAATTAGTAAAAATCATCTATATCTAAAATAATTATTTATGTAATACATAAAATTAGAAGATGTAAAATATGATGTAAAAAACATAAAACTTGGAAGGGGAGAAGTAAAAATGTAGTGCTTTTAGAATGCATTCGAACTTAAGTCAACATCAACTTAAAATAGACTGCTACATATAATTATTATATATGAACCTCATGGTAACCACTAACCAAAAACCTATAATACATATACAGAAAATAAAGGAAAGGAATACAAACGTAACACTAAAGAAAGTCATAAAATCACAAGGAAAAAGAACAAGAGAAGAAAGGCACAGAAAAAACAATCAGAAAAGAATTAACAGAATGGCAATAAGTATATAACTATCAGTAATTACTTTAAATGTAAATGGACTAAGTCAACTATACTTCAATTAAATTTTTTTTAATTAAAAAATGGACTCAGTGTTCTAATCAAAAGACATAGAGTAGCTGAATGGTTAAAATAAAACCCAAAAACTAAGGCCCATATATATGCTGCTACAAGAGATTCACTTCAGATCTAACGACACACACAAGACTGAAAGTGAAATAATGGAAAAGATATTCCATGAAAAGTAAATTAAAAAAAAGGCTGAAGTAGCAATAATTAACATCAGACAAAGTTGACTTTAAAACAAACACTATAACAAAATACATATATAAGTGCATTACATAATGATAAAGGAATCAATCCAACAATAAGATATAACACCTGTAAATACTTATGCATCAACCTAGGAGCACCTCAATACTTAAGAAACTATTAAAGAGAGATACTGACAAGAATACAATAATAGTAGGGGACTTTAACCCCACTTACATCAATGAACAGATCATCCAGATAAAAATCGCTAAGAAAACATTGGCCTTGGGACTTCCCTGGAGGTCCAGTGGCTAAGACTCTGTGCTCCCAATGCAGGGGCCCCAGGTTCGATCCCTGGTCAGGGAACTAGATCCTACATGCTGAAGCTAAGAGATCATATGATCCTGCATGCCGCAACTAAAAAAGGTCCTGCGTGCCACAACTAAGACTCGGTGCAGCCAAATACATAAGTAAATATTTTTAAAAAGGAAAGAAAGAAAACATTGGCTTTAAATGAAACATTTGACTAGATGGATTTAATAAATATAAACAAAACCTTCCACCCCAAAACAGCAAAATACACATTATTTTTGACTGCACATGGAACATTATCCAGGATAGGTTACATATGCTACAAAACAAGTCTCAATTCATTAAAAACATTGAGATCATATCAACCATCTCTTCCACCACAATGGTATGAGACTAGAAATCAAGTGCAAGAAGAAAACCGCAAAAAACACAAACACATGGAAGCTTGACAACATGCTACTAAACAGCCAAAGGGTCAACAAAGAAATAAAAGAGCAAGTCATAAAATACCTTGAGACAAGTGAAAATGGAAACAAAATGTTCCAAAATCTATGGTATGCAGCAAAAGCAATTCTAAGAGGGACGTTTATAGCAATACAGGACTACCTCAAGAAACAAACAAAAATCTCCAATACATAATCTAAACTTACACCCAAAAGAACCATAAAAAGATGAACAAGCAAAGCCCAAAATTAGTAGAAAGAAGGAAAAATAAAGATCGGAGCAGAAATCAATGAAATAGAGACTAAAAAAGTAAATAAATAGAAACAGAAAAGATCAGTGAAAGTAAGAACTGGTTGTTTGAAAAGATAAACAAAATTGATAAACCTTTAAACAGCCTCATCGAGAAAAAAGAGAGGATTCAAATAAATAATATCAGAAATGAAAGAGAAATTACAACCAACACCACAGAAACACAGAGGATCAAAATACATCACAACAATTATATGCCAACAAATTCAGCAACCTAGAAATGGATAAATTCCTAAAAACATACAATCTTCCAATACTGAAATAGGAAGAAATAGAAAAGCTGGACAGATCATTAGTGATGAAACTGATTCAGTAATCAAAAAACTCCCAACAAACAAAACTTTAAGACAAGATGATTTTACATGTGAATTTTACCAAACATTTAAAGGAGATTTAATACTTATCTTTCAGAAACTATTCCAAAAAATTGAAGAGGAAAGAATGCTTCCAAACTCATTCTACAAGGCCAACATTACCCTGACACCAATACCAGGTAAAGACACTAAAAAAATAAATAAATAAATTATGGGCCAATATCCCTGAGGAACATAGATGCAAAAATCCTCAACAAAATATTAGCAAACTAAATTCAACAATACATTAAAAGGATCATAAACTATGATCAAGTGGAATTTATTCCAGGTAGGCGAGCAAGAATGACTCAATATCTACAAATTAATTAACATGATATACCACATTAACAACACAAAGAATAAAAATCATATGATTATCTTAATAGGTGCAGAAGAAAACATTTGACAAAATTCAATATACATTTATGATTAAAACTCTCAACAAAGTTTGGATACAGGAAACATACCTCGACATAATAAAGGTCATATATGACAAACCCACAGCTAATATCACACTCAGTGGTGAAAAGCTGAAAGCATTTCCTCATGATTAGGAAGAAGACAAGGATGTCCACTCCCACTACTTTTATTCAGCATAGTATTGGAAGTCCTAGCCACAGCAATCAGAGAAGAAAAAGAGATAAAAGCCATCCAAACTGCAAAGAAGTTAAACTGTCACTATTTGCAGATGCCGTGGGGCAACTAAGCCTGTGTGCCACAACTACTGAGCTCACGTGCCTCAACTAAAGCCCACGTGCCACAAACTACAGAGCCCATGCACTCTGGAACCCACACACCACAACTACAGAGCCCACGTGCCCTGGAGCCTGCGCTCTACAACTAGAGAAAACCCGCCCACCACAAGTAGAGAGAAGCCTGTGCACCACAATAAAGAGCCCATGCGCCACAATCCTGCATGCCTCAACAAAGATACTGCATGCCGCAGCTGAGGCCCGACACAGCCAAAAATAAATTAAAATAAATAAATAATAAATAGACCTTTAAAAAAAAGACTTATGCACCCCTATGTTCACTGCAGCATTATTCCCAGTAGCCAAGTTATGGACACAACTTAAGTTCCCGTTAATAGATGAATGGATAAAGAAGATATGGTTGATGCACATGCATGAGCACATACGCGCGCACGCACACGCACGCATGCACGCATGCACACACACACACACGCACACTGGAATATTACTCAGCCATAAAAAAGAATGAAATCTTGCCATTTGCAACAACATGGTTGGACATGGAGGGTATTATGCTAAGTGAAATAAGTCAGACAGAGAAAGACAAGTACCATACGATTTCACTTTTATGTGGAATCTAAAAAACAAAACAAATGAATAAACAAAGGAGAATGTGACTCACAGATGTGGAAAACAAATTGATGGTTACCAGAGGCGAAGGGGGTGGGAGGTTAGGCAAAATGGGTGAAGGAGTTTAAGAGGTACAACTTACAGTCATAAAATAAATGTCACCAGGATGTAATGTACAGCATAGAGAATATAGTCAGTAATGTTACAATGACTTTTTGTGGTGATAGCCAATTACTAGACTTGTCATAGTGATCAATTCACAATGTATATAAATCTCAAATCACTAGGTTGTACACCTGAAACTAATATAATATTGTATGTCAACTGTAAGTCAATTAAAAAATGAAAAGAAACCAAAAAATGAGTATGAGTTAGCCAAGCTAAGGTGGGTGATGTGTGAGAGAGGAACCCTGTTCCATACAGAGGAAATAAACATTCAGAGGTAAAAGGAGTCACAGAATATTTAGGATTTTGAAAGTTGTTCAGAATGGCCAGACTTGGTAACTGATGGACTATATATGTTTGTTGAGGGACAGGATGTACTAAGATGTTGCCCAACTTTTGGTTGAACAGTTAGGTGAGTGTTCGTGTCATCTACTGAGGAGGGAATGGTAGAAGAAATGCAGAACTAGAGAAGATAAGAGTTTAATTTAGGATATGTTGAGTCCTATCAGTATGACATCCCTGTGGAGATGTTGACTCCTCCTCATCATCACGTCCCACCTCCACTCACCTCTACCCGCCAATACACAAGAACACACAAATACTTCATTACCTGCCTATGTCTTCTCAACAACTAAAACTCAGTTTAGATGGTACTGTTTCTAGAAAATATACTATGATGACCACTGCACATGCATGCCATCCCATGTTTACCTCTGTTGCGTCACACTGTGCTACAATTTTCTCTTTGCTTATCTGTCTCTGCCACTAGTCTGTAAATTCTCTAAGCAATGGAAAGGGTGGTGGTGGTGGTGGTGTTTTTCAAGCAGTAGCCTTAACAAATGTGATTTCTTTCTTTCATCATTCATATTTTAGTTTTATTTTTTAGCCCTTATGCTAGCGGGAATTCCTAAAGCTATGAGACAATTCATTTCTTTCCTTCTTATTCTAATCTTCTTTCTTAATGCAATAGATACTAAATTCATAACACATAATAGCTAATAGCACCACTTAAACTATTTGACACAATTTTTGCCTTTCTTTTGCTTCACTATGTTTAACGGACACTTAATAGGTACTTGTTAAAGTTTAATGAATGAATGATTACTTGCATAAACAAAGCAGAGTGAATAAACTATCATTTTAATAGCTTTTTAGGGGGGAACTATCTCTGGGTAGGAAAAGTGAATCTGCACATTACACTTTGGAAGGCTGTACTGCAATAACGAATTAACTAAACTGCTGTCTAAATGAATCAAACAGGAATTGTGGGTTTCAGAACAGAGAGGAGGAGATAGAGTAAGAAGAAGAGGACACAGCTGAGGTATCTGGTGGGAGAAAGATGCCCAGTGAGAAAATTCTGAAGGTGGAGTGACTGGGTATTTTTTTAAAAATAGAACTATCTACTATATAATTTTGATTTATGGCACTGATATAGTGTACAATTTCTCTGTTTCCCGTCCCATGTGTAGGTCTAGCTATCTTCAAATGCCTTATGTGAATTTGCACAAAAAAGGTTCATTCTTTCTCCATAGCAGTGTGGAAGAGAAGTTTAAAAAAAAAAAAAAGTAAAGAGTTCACTGAGAACAAGACCTCAGATCCATGAAACACCAAGGGAAGGTGAGTCCTGAGGGAAACACCAGGTCTTGGATGCCTACCAGATATGGATGGGCAGTTGAGGTAATTTTATTTAACTCTCTGAGATGGCTAGTTTTATGTGTCAGTTTACCTGGACCACAGACTGACCAGATATCTGGTCAAACATTATTCTGGGTGTGCCTGTGAGGATGTTTCTGGATGAGATTAACATTTGAATAAGACAGACTGTGTAAAGCAGATTGCCCTCCCCAATGTGGGTGGGCTCCATCCAATCTGTTGAAGGCCTGAATAGAACAAAAATGCTGAGTGAGACTCTCTCTGGCTATCTTGTCTTCAAGCTGGAACATCAATCTTCCTGCCTTCGGACTTGACTAAAACTGAAGTTTACACCATTGGCTCTCCTGGATTTACAGCTTGCTGACTGCAGATCCTGGGACTTCTCAGCCTCCAAAACCACATGAGCCAACTCCTTATTTTTTATTAGGAATACAAACATATATTCTGTTTCTTTGGAGAACCCAGACTAATACATTCTTCCCCTTTTTAACCTCTGGAACTACAAAGGACCTACTCAGACAGATTTCCTAAGAACTGGCCATATTCAGGCTGCCTGACTAAGCTGGGATCTCAGCCTCAATGAATGCAGAAGAGACACGTGGGCCAATAAGAACACAGTAAGACACGACTCCAGGAACAGCTCAATGAATATAAAGAAGAAACTTTATGTTCCAAGAGGAAAATAAATAAAAGGAAAAGGGGAAGAGTCTAGCGATGAAAAAGAGCTACCATGAGAAAAGTGTAGGAAGAAAACTGTTCTTGCAGAAGAAAACAGACAAAGGTACCTGCCCCAGTAGGAGCAGCTCTGTCAGAAACCCAGAGAGAATGAATGGAAGAGAGGAGAAAAGATGCAAGGGGATTAATGTAGAGGGAGACCAAAGCCAAAGAGAACAACAGGCCCATTGCAGATGGAACTTGAGTCCAAAAGAATGTGGAATATCCCAACCTAAAAGAGGGCAAGAAGCACAGCAAGAGACAGAGAAGAAGAAAGCTCAGAGGAGTACCTGACAGAGTAAGAAAAATCATGTGAACTTGGGACAAAAGCACAATTCACAACAGGAACATGTAACAGATGTGCCAAAGGAACTCAAGGCACAGTGTTCCTATAGGTCTCTAAGGGAAGATGATACTAATGTAGACTTTGTGAGAAAAACAAGATGGAACATGAAGAAGGGAATTTGCTGTTTCTAAAATACTATATTGGAGGCTCTTCACTTCTTAATAACATGACTTTGTCACACTTCTTCTAGTGGTACCAGAAAGTAATTGAAGCTGCCTTAAGAAAGGGAAGAAAAAGTTATTAGAAGGATATTGAGTAACACACCAAGCTCAAGGACAGCCAGACCTCAGGGGCTTTGGAAACAGGAAAGTTACCAAGAAAACCAGCCAGGCTTTCTCTCCATCCCTACTTCTGAGAGTTCACTTCCTTTTCCCAGCACAGAAGGTGGTGGAAGATGACTTCCTCACAGCTTTATGTCATTTCAAGCCACCCACACAGGCTCACTCACAGAGGGAAAATATGACTGGACATCCAGATCAGGTGTTTTGGCAAAGGGACAGAATCATACAAATTGTCTGCAAAGACCCTTCCCTACTGGTGGGTCCAGTTCTCAGAGAAATGAAGTTGTTATGAGCTAAGAATCATCCTGAAGTCACTAGTGCATTAGAAAATGGAAACATATACGTGTATATATACACATATATATATACACATATATACACACACATATATATATACACATATGTATACATATATACATATATACACACATATATACATATATATATAAATGATATCACATAGATGAGATTTGAAAAAGGAATACTGGTAATTAAAAAACAGGAGAAAAAAGTAAGCATCTAAAACCACACCATGTGACAAAGATAAAGTCTAACCAATAGTAAAGAAGCATAATTATTTTTCTGCTTATGCTCCCTAGTTAGCTGTGGATCTCTAGCTGTAAAACGATTCTACCTGGTGAAATGGAAGCTATAATTACCAAACAAGAAAAGACTGAATACTTTCTAATGCCAACTGTTAGTCTCACTGTGATCCCAGCAGTGAGACTGGCATGCTGTGAACTGGGAACCCCTGGCATGTCATCCTCATGAGGCCACAGTGGAACCTTCACCTCAAGACAAACTACTCTAAAAACAGAATCATAAAATATATAAAAACTGATGCAAAATATATAAAAATTGATGCAACCTTCACCTCAAGACAAACTACTCTAAAAACAAAATCATAAAATATATAAAAAATGGATGCAATGGGCTTCCCTGGTGGCGCAGTGGTTGAGAGTCCGCCTGCCAATGCGGGGGACGTGGGTTCGTGCCCCGGTCCGGGAGGATCTCACGTGCCGCGGAGCGGCTGGGCCCGTGAGCCATGGCCGCTGAGCCTGCGCGTCTGGAGCCTGTGCTCCACAACGGGAGAGGCCACAACAGTGAGAGGCCCACGTACCGCAAAAAAAAAAAAAAAAAAAATGGATGCAAGACTGAGTGACAAAGTTCGCATCACTAAAAAAAAAGCTCAGAAGAGAATTATGCAAAGAATTATTTTAAACTATACTTATAAAAATAAAAATTGATGGATTTCTTAATAAATAAATTTTTAAGAGGATGTGTACCAGACGAATTAAGACAAAACAAAAGGCCATGGGGTATTTTACAACATCAGGTGCTGGCTAAAACACTGTACATGAAATTGGAGGAGGAATATACCCTTACCAAAGGAAAGGAATGGGGGAGAAGGAAACAAACAAAAGACTTGATAGTCATTGGACAAGGTAATGGGGCGTACCCAGAAGTATCATCTTAAAAGAGGTAACAAAAATATTTTTATCTTCTTATATTTCATTATTTTCCAATAAGAATTTAAATTTGTAATATTCATGAGCCAAAGGAAGATAAAATAGATTATAAGTAAGTGGGTAAGCAGAAGGCATGGATATAAGCTGAATCCAAGAATGAGGTTAATTACAAACTAGACATGAAGTTAAATTTTATAATTATGCATTTTCTATAAATGGGAAACAAATTTATCTCTATGATTTTTAGCTAACAACAAAAATGGGGAAATGTGATCAATTACATAACCCATAATGTTCACAAGATACAAACAGAACAATTTTCCAAGAGAAGTTCAACCATTCCTAATAGAGTGTAATTGCATTTTATGAGAACTTCAAGTAATGCAATATAAAACTAGTAATAAACTCCCACTTTTGCACAAATTTTGAAATAGTGGTTCCCCCAATTTTTTAATGCATAACTTCATGATTGTTGCGTCAAGTGAATTATAGACTGTGGTCATGCTATTGCCTCCTAGTGGTGCCAAGTGAGGTTGCAAACAGAAATATCCACCATCTTCTGTCTCATTCAATCTTAAGATATGAGTACAGTATGTTAAAATAGACATTGGATTCACAGAACACAATATTGCCCCTGTCATCTACTGAAATTGCCTTATACCAAGACAAGGCAGGAAGTTCTAACTAAGGTCCACATATAAAGACACTCAGTAATGAAATAGACACTATCCTAAATAGCATCCTTTCCAGCACAAATGGCAATATATTATGTGGGCTCTTTCTTAATGGGTCCCAATGTATCTGCTGATTCCCTCACTCCAAAGTTTAGATTCTAAAAGGGGCCAATGCAAAATAATCAAGGATTATAGCACTCTGCTCCTGTAACTAAATTCAGGGATAGAAATAAGATTTTCTAGAAGAGAATTTTTTCAGATCATTTTCTATAACTAGCCAAGATTTTTCACTGACCTCACGTAGTGCAAAACCATATGTAAAAGTCCTTGGTATTTATATTTTTGTAGATTCTTTTGGTTATAAGGCCTGAAACCCAATTCCAACCAATTTAGGCTCAAAGAAGGGATTTGGATTAACTACCATGTGGCCACGTATAACATTTTTGAGCAATACCTAATGGTTCTGAAATTGCTCATGACATTAAGTGCAAAAAAAAGCAAATTTCAAGTAAAAGTTCATACTGTATATCCCAATATATAGATTTTTAAAATAAATATATATGGGGGGCTCCTTCAAGATGGCAGAGCAGTAAGACATGGAGATCACCTTCCTCCCCACAAATACATCAAAACTACATCTACACGTGGGACAACTCCTACAGAACACCTACTGAACGCTGGCAGAAGACCTCAGACTTCCCAAAAGGCAAGGAACTCCCCACATACCTGGGTAGGGCAAAAGAAAAAAGAAAAAACAGAGACAAAAGAATAGGGACGGGACCTGCACCAGTGGGAGGGAGCTGTGAAGGAGGAAAAGTTTCCACACAATAGGCAGCCCCTTCACTGGCGGGGATGAGGGGTGTGTGGGGGGGGAAGCTTCAGAGCCATGGAGGAGAGCCCAGCAACAGTGGTGCAGAGGGCAAAGCAGAGACATTCCCGCACAGAGGATTGGTGCTGACCAGCACTCACCAGCCTGAGAGGCTCGTCTGCTCACCCACCCAGGCGGGCAAGGGCTGGGAGTTGAGGCTCTGGCTTCGGAGATCAGATCCCAGGGAGAGGACTGGGGTTGGCTGCATGAACACAGCCTGAAGGGGGCTAGGGCACCACAGCTAGCTAGGAGGGAGTCCTGGAAAAAGTCTGGACCTGCCTAAGAGGCAAGAGACCATTGTTTCAGGGTGCATGAGGAGAGGGGATTCAGAGCACCGCCTAAACGAGTTCCAGAGACAGGCATGAACCACGGCTATCAGCGCGGACCCCAGAGATGGGCAAGAGACGCTAACGCTGCTGCTGAAGCCACCAAGAAGGCTGTGTGCAAGCACGGGTCACTATTCACACCTCCCCTCCCAGGAGCCTGTGCAGCCCGCCACTGCCAGGGTCCCATGATCCAGGGACAACTTCCCTGGGAGAAAACACGGCATGCCTCACACTGTTGCAAGGTCACGTCAGCCTCTGCTACCGCAGGCTTGCCCCATATTCCATACCCCTCCCTCCCCCCAGCTTGAGTGAACCAGAGCCCCCTAATCAGCTGCTACTTTAACACCATCCTGTCTGGGTGGGAACAGACGCCCTCAGGCAACCTACACACAGACGTGGGGCCAATCCAAAGCTGAATCCCAGGAGATGTGCAAACAAAGAAGAGAAAGGGAAATTTCTCCCAGCAGCCTCAGGAGCAGCAGATTAAATCTCCACAATCAACTTGGTGTACCTGTATCTGTGGAATACCTGAATAGACAATGAATCATATCACAATTAAGGCAGTGGACTTTGGGAGCAACGGTAGACTTGGGGTTTGATTTCTGCATCTAATTTGTTTCTGGTTTTATGTGTATCGTATTTAGTATTTAGAGCTTATTATCATTGGTAGATTTCTTTCTTGACTTGGTTGCTCTCTTCCTTTTTTTATTGTATATATATATATATATATTCCTTTTTCTCTTTCTGTGAGTGTGTATGTGTATGCTTCTTTGTGTGACTTTGTATAGCTTTGCTTTTGCCATTTGTACTAGGGTTCTGACTGGTTTTTTTCGTTTATAGTATAGTTTTTAGCGCTTGTTATCATTGATGAATTTGTTTCTGGTTTCATTGCTCTCTTCTTTCTTTTTCTTTATTACTTTTATTTTTTTATTTTTAATAATTTTTTTCTATTTTAATACCTTTATTTTATTTATTTTTTCCTTCTTTCTTTCCTTCTTTCTTTCTATGTCTTCCTTTTCTTCTAAACAGTGTGGCTGACAGGGTTTTGTGCTCTGGCTGTATGTCAGCCCTGAGCCTCTGAGGTGGGAGAGCTGAGTTCAAGACATTGGTCCACCAGAGACCTCCCAGCTCCATGTAATATCAAATGGTAAAAGCTCTACCAGAGATCTCCATCTCAACGCTAAGACCCAGATCGACTCAATGACCAGCAAGCTACAGTGCTGAACACCCTATGACAAACAACTAGCAAGACAGGAACTCAAAACCACCCATTAGCAGAGAGGCTGCTTAAAATCATAATAAGTTCACAGACACCCCAAAACACAACAACGGACATGGTCATTCCTGCCAGAAAGACAAGATCCAGCCTCATCCACCTGGACACAGGCACCAGTCCCCCCCACCAAGAAGCATACACAAACCACTGAACCAACCTTACCCAATGGAAGCAGACAGCAAAAACAATGGGAACTATGAACCTGCAGTCTCCAAAACAGAGACCCCAAACACAGAAAGTTAAGCAAAATGAGAAAACAAAGAAATACACAGCAATGAAGGAGCAAGGTAAAAACCCACCAGGCCAAACAAATGAAGAGGAACCAGGCAGTCTATCTGAAAAATAATTCAAAGTAATGATAGTTAAGATGATCCAAAATCTTGGAAATAGAATGGAGGAAACACAAGAAATGTTTAACAAGGACCTAGAAGAATTAAGGAGCAAACAATGATGAACACCACAATAAATGAAATTGAAAATTCTCTAGAAGGAATCAATAGTAGAATAACTCAGGCAAAAAAAAGGATAAGTAACCTGGAAGATAAAATAGTGGAAATAACGACTGCAGAGAAGAATAAAGAAAAATAAATGGAAAGAATTGACGACAGTCTCAGAGACCTCTGGGACAACATTAAATGCACCAACATTCGAATTATATGGGTCCCAGAAGAAGAAGAGAAAAAGAAAGGGACTGAGAAAATATTTGAAGAGATTATAGTTGAAAAATTCCCTAACATGGGTAAGGAAATAGGCAATCAAGTCCAGGAAGCGCAGAGAGTCCCATACAGGACAAACGCAAGGAGAAACACGCCAAGACACGTTACTCAAACTATCAAAAATTAAATACAAAGAAAAAATATTAAAAGCAGCAAGGGAAAAGCAACAATTAACATACAAGGAAACCCACATAAGGTAAACAGCTGATCATTAGGCAGAAACTCTGCAAGCCAGAAGGGACTGGCAGAACATATTAAACTGATGAAAGGAAAAAACCTGCAGCCAAGATTACTCTACCCAGCAAGGATCTCATTCAGATTCGATCGAGAAATTAAAATCTTTACAGACAAGCAAAAGCTAAGAGAATTCAGCAGCACCAAACCAGCTTTACAACAAATGTTAAAGGAACTCCTCTAGGCAGGAAACACAGAGAAGGAAAAGACTTACAATAACAAACCCAAAATAATTAAGAAAATGGAAATAGGAACATACATATCAATAACTACCTTAAATGTAAATGGATTAAATGCTCCAACCAAAAGACACAGACTGGGTGAATCGATACCAAAATAAGACCCATACATATGCTGTCTACAAGAGACCCACTTCAGATCTAGGGACACATACAGACTGACAGTGAGGGCATGGTAAAAGATATTCCATGCAAATGGAAATCAACAGGAAGAGGGAGTAGCATTCTCTTACCAGACAAAATAGACTTTAAAATAAAGAGTATTACAAGAGACAAAGGAGGACACTACATAATGATCAAGGGATCAATCCTAGAAAAAGATATAACAACACTATGAGACTAGATATCAATCACAGGAAAAAAATCTGTAAAAAATACAAACACATAGAGGCTAAACAACACACTACTAAATAACCAAGAGATCACTGAAGAAATCAAAGGGGAAGTCAAAAAATACCTAGAAACAAATGACAATGAAAACACAATGACCGAAAACCTATGGGATGCAGCAAAAGCAGTCTGAGAGGAAAGCTTATAGCAATACAATTCTACCTCAAGAAACAAGAAACAGCTCAAATAAACAACCTAACCTTACACCTAAAGCAATTAGAGAAAGAAGAATAAAAAAAAAAACGCCAAAGTTAGCAGAAAGGAATAAATCATAAAGATCAGACCAGAAATAAATGAAGAATAAAGGAAACGATAGCAAAGATCAATAAAACTAAAAGCTGGTTCTTTGAGAAGATAAACAAAATTGATAAACCATTAGCTAGACGCATCAAGAAAAAGAGGGAGAGGACTCAAATCAATAGAATTAGAAATGAAAAAGGAGAAGTAACAACTGACACTGCAGAAATACAAAGGATCATGAGAGATTACTACAAGCAACTATATGCCAATAAAATGGACAACCTGGAAGAAATGGACAAATTCTTAGAAAAGCACAACCTTCCAACACTGGACCAGGAAGAAATAGAAAATATAATCAGACCAATCACAAGTACTGAAATTGAAATTGGGATTAAAAATCTTCCAACAAACAAAAGCCCAGGACCAGATGGCTTCACAGGTGAATTCTATCAAACATTTAGAGAAGAGCTAACACCTATTCTTATCAAACTCTTTCAAATATAGCAGAGGGAAGAATACTCCCAAGCTCATTCTATGAGGCCAAAATCACCCTGATACCAAAACCAGGAAAACATGTCACAAAACAAGAAAACTACAGGACAATATCACTGATGAATACAGATGCAAAAGCTGTCAACAAAATACTAGCATAAAGAATCCAACAGCACATTAAAAGGATCATACACCATGATCAAGTGGGATTTATCCCAGGGATACAAGGATTTTTCAATATATGCAAATCAATCAATGTGATAAACCATATTAACAAACTGAAGGATAAAAACCATACGATCATCTCAATAGATGCAGAAAAAGCATTTGACAAAATTCAACATCCATTTAAGATAAAAACCCTCCAGAAGTAGGCATAAAGGGAACTTACCTAACATGATAAAGGCCATATATGACAAACGCACAGCCAACATCCTCCTCAATGGTGAAAAACTGAAACCATTTCCACTAAGATCAGGAACAAGACAAGGTTGCCCACTCTCACCACTATTTTTCAACATCATTTTGGAAGATTTAGCCATGGCAATCAGAGAAGAAAAAGAAATAAAAGGAATCCAAATTGGAAAAGAAGAAGTAAAACTGTCACTGTTTGCAGGTGACATGATACTATACATCGAGAATCCTAAAGATGCTACCAGAGAACTACTAGAGCTAATCAATGAATTTGGTAAAGTAGCAGGATACAAAATTAATGCACATAAATCTCTTGAATTCCTATATACTAATGATGAAAAATCTGAAAGAGAAATTAAGGAAACACGCACATTTACCATTGCAGCAAAAAGAATAAAATACCTAGGAATAAACCTACATAAGGAGACAAAAGACCTGTATGCAGAAAACTATAAGACACTGTTGAAAGAAATTAAAGATGATACAAACAGATGGAGAGATATACCATGTTCTTGAACTGGAAGAATCAACATTGTGAAAATGAATATACTACCCAAAGCAATCTACAGATTCAATGTAATCCCAATCAAAAAACCAATGGCATTTTTCACAGAACTAGAACAAACATTTCCCAATTTGTATGTAAACATAAAAGACCCTGAATAGCCAAAGTAATCTTAGGGAAGAAAAGCAGAACTGGAGGAATCAGGCTCCCTGACTTCAGACTATACTACAAAGCTACAGTAATCAAGACAGTATGGTACTGGCACAAAAACAGAAATATAGATCAATGGAACAGAATAGAAAGCCCAGAGATAAACCCATGCACATATGGTCACCTTATCTTTGATAAAGCAGGCAAGAATATACAATGGGGAAAAGACAGCCTCTTCAATAAGTGGTGCTGGGAAAACTGGACAGCTACATGTAAAATAATGAAAGTAGAACACTCCCTAACAGCATACACACACCAAAAAAACTCAAAATGGATTAAAGACCTAAATGTAAAGCCAGATACCACAAAACTCTTAGAGGAAAACATAGGCAGAACACTCCACGACATAAATCACAGCAAGATCCTTTTTGACCCACCTCCTAGAGAAATGGAAGTAAAAACAAAAATAAACAAATGGGGCCTAATTAAATTTAAATGCTTTTGCACAGCATAGGAAACCATAAACAAAATGAAAAGACAACCCTCAGAATGAGAGAAAATATTTGCAAACAAATCAACGGACAAAGGATTAATCTTCAAAACATGAACAGCTCATGCAGCTCAATATCAAAAAAACAAACAACCCAATCCAAAAACGGCAGAAGACCTAAATAGACATTTTTCCAAAGAAGATATACAGATTGCCAACAAACACATGAAAGGATGCTCAACGTCACTAATCATTAGAAAAATGCAAATCACAACTACAATGAGGTATCACCTCACACAGGTCAGAATGGCCATCATCAAAAAATCTACAAACAATAAATGTTGGAGAGGGTGTGGAGAAAAGGGAATCCTCTTGCACTGTTGGTGGGGATGTAAATTGATACAGCCACTATTCAGAACAGTATGGAGGTTCCTCAAAAAAACTAAATATTGTACTACCATACAACCCAGCAATCCCACTACTGGGCATATACCCTGAGAAAACCATAATTCAAAAAGAGTCATGTACCACAATGTTCATTGCAGCACTATTTAAAATAGCCAGGACATGGAAGCAACCTAAGTGTCTATTGACAGATGAATGGATAGAGATGATGTGGCACATATATACAATGGAATATTACTCAGCCGTAAAAAGAAACAAAATTGAGTTAGTTGCAGTGAGTTGAATGGACCTAGAGACTGTCATACAGAATTAAGTAAGTCAGAAAGAGGAAAACAAATACCGTATCCTAACACATATATATGGAATCTAAAAAAAAAAAAAACGGTTCTGAAGAACCTAGGGGCAGGACAGGAATAAAGATGCAGACGTAGAGAATGGACTTGAGGACACAGGGAGGGGAAGGGTAAGCTGGGACCAAGTGAGAGAGTGGCATGGACATATATGCACTACCAAATGTAAAACAGATTGCTAGTGGGAAGCAGCTGCATAGCACAGGGAGATCAGCTCAGTGCTTTGTGTCTACCTAGATGGGTGGGATAGGGAGGGTGGGAGTGAGATGCAAGAGGGAGGAGATATGGGGATGTATGTATATGTATAGCTTATTCACTTTGTTATACAGCAGAAACAAATACACCATTATAAAGCAATTATATTCCAATAAAGATGTTAAAAAAGTAAACAAATTCATAGAAAAAGAGATCAGATTTTTGGTTATCAATGGTGGGGGAAGGGGTAGGGAGATTGGATTAGGTAGTCATAAGGTACAAATTTACAAGATAAAGAAACAGTAGGGATATAATATACAACATGATAAATGTAATTAACACTGGTGTATGTTATATATGAAAGTTGTGAGTAAATCCTGAGTTCTCATCATAAGGAAAATATATATTCTTCTATTTCCTTCATTTTGTATCTATATGGGATGATGGATGTTCACTAAACTTACTGTGATAATCATTTCATGATGTATGTAAGTCAAATCATGATGTTGTACACCTTCAACTCATACAGTGCTGTATGTCGATTACATCTCAGTAAAACTGGAAGAAAAAAATTCATAAACTCTTCTTTTTGAGGTAACTAGTTCTATGCATCTGGAAACTGTTCATGCTAGGCATTTGAAACTGGGGCTAATGTTTGTGGGTGGGTTTTTAAAAAAATTATATTATACTATTTTATGACTTTATTGAGGAATAATTGATACAATAGAGTGCACATATTTAAAGAGTACAATTTGATGAGTTTGACACAAGTCTATACCCATGAAACCATCATGACAATCAAGATAATAAATATCCTTCACCCGTCAAAAATATATATATATATTCCACTAAAAGCCAGAGATAACGCAACCTATATTAATGACTTGCTGACTGATGGTCAGTAGTTTTATACTTTCTTTGCCATATTTATGTTTTCCAAATTCTCCACAATATGTACTACAACTTTAAGAAAAAATTCAGATTTTTATAAAATATTTAAATTCACATTAACAGACACAGATGAACAACTGAGTTCCCAAACTTCTACTCTACCAAGCACAGATTCAATAAATTTACCATGTAGTTTAAGTCAAGCTAATTCCTAATATACCCATATATCCACAATGAACTAAGTTAAAGATATATATACCAAGCTAAGTAAATGATATTAAATTGCTATGAAGGCTACTGTCTGTTTATTCAGCATGTATTTGTTGACCATCTACTGTGTTCCAGGCTTCAGCTAAATCATAAAGATGCAATAATGAACAATTCAGACGTATTCCCAGCCTCATGAAAATTATATTCTACTATGACAACAGAAGCAAGAGAATTGAAAAACACAGTGACAAATTCTAACAAGCACCTGAGGGAGGGAAAAGTTCATCATACAGTGTAACATATTTGATGGTTCATGAGGGCCTCTCTTAGGAGGTGGCATTTAAACTAAAGGGGGAAGATGAAAAGAAAGGAACAAATATGTGAAAGTTTGGAAGCAGGAACATGTTTGTAGAACCGAAAAAATATTAATGCCAAGTGAGTGATGGGAGAAGGGGATGGAGAAAACTGCAAAGAGATGACATCTATAACATCTATAACCAGGCGACATCTGAGTACAGCTACCAAAATCATAACTTTTCAGATTCATAACTCTGAATCAACTTCCGGAACAGTTGATCTGTGACCCTTCTCCAAAGCAGGGCCAACTCTCGGTTGAAGCTGCTGCTTGCTTTAACAACGAAACCGCCTTCTATCTGCAAATACAGTGTTTGTCAATAGCGTTGATTCTTGATCTTGAGAGAGAATCCCCCCCATGCGTGGGGAGAATGCAGAAACCTAGCATAGGGTAAGAAGAGTCAGAAGAAGAAACAGCCAGAAAATCAAACCAAAATTAAAGAGAGGAACAGAAATAAAAGTAAAATAATGAAACTTTAAATAAATTAAGTATATGAGAAATGACAGATAACATATCAAGGCTAAATGGTGTGCACACTTCTTTGTAACTTTTCTCATATAATGCCTTCTATCATTTATTTAATGTCCCCATAATACATTTGTTCTATTATTAGGGGAGAGGCATAAATACTAAATATGTGATATACAATGTGTGAATTTCTTATATACCTTGTGGTACAGAAATGTTGAGTATATCATATGTTAAGTGCCTTCTTTTAATCCTCTGAGGATCTACATAAAAAATATAATTATCAAATGAAAAGAGAGATTAAAAAAAGGGACTGAGGAGACAAATTTTTCCACCACAGCCCTCCCACCGCAACCACAAACCCTCTCAGGGATTTGAGAGAACAGAGCCTACCCTCTCTGATATCCAGGTAAAGTGTGCAAAATTCTGAGATAGAAACCCCGTGCCTTGTTACGTGTTATATTAAGATTGCCCCAAGCTGTACAAACGGTTGTTCAGGATCTGGTATCCTCTCTCAGTCTGTTTTTTTTTTTTAAAAAAAAAAAAAAAAAGGAAGATGAAATAAGCAAGTTAGTCTAGTCGATTATATAAAAAGAGCCCATCTAGTCATTGAAATCAAAAAAAGCTTATTACTGAAAAACACCGGAACACAATGAAACTGATCTTTATTGGTGCTGCCAAAAAACTTAGCATGAGCTCTGAAGTCCTGGGCCAAAGAGGATTCTGAATTTGTTGGAAAGGAAATGCGGCACAGATCTAAGGCTTAAGCAGAACATTCTATGGCTCCTTTGTGGAATGGGTAACACTCTGTTTGCAATGAAACCTGCCTGTGAAAAGCCCCCCAAAAGTAAACAAGAGAGGGGAGACAGGACATGGGCTAGTGACTCTGCAGCCACTCCCACTAAACTGAAATCTCTTAAATGGAATAAGGAATTATTATTAAGGAATAGTATTAAAAATCCTGCAGATGTTAATGATAAGCAAGCCGAATAGCCCTATGACAGAGAACTTTCAAACCTTCCGTCTTCCCTCCTCTCTGCCAAGCCTCCACAAGGCAGATGACCTGGAATGGTCAGGCATTTATATAATGTTCTTCCTTTTGCCTCAAATAATTGCTTTAAATACCACTTGAATATCACTTCCCTGGTGAAAATCAGTCCAGCCGATAATTCGGAACCTATTGGTGATTTTGCAAACCACAGAAAGATCTCAGGATGTGACAAAATTCCCAATTGAGATAGAATCTGAACCCATCTCTTTCCTCTTTTATTCTATGGATCACCACATGTGGGGAGGGATAGAATTGGTAGAATTGGGGATGGTGAGTCGTTGGGGTATTTTAACATGCTGGCTTGAAGCTGAGCATTACCCAGCCCCTCTACACAGGAGAAAGTCGGGCCAAAGACATCTCTTCATAATCTTCCATTTCATTCACCATAGGATGCCAAATGGCCACAGCTACTAAAACAGGAGGAACAGGGCTACTAATTAAAAAGATTCACGTTTCTGTATCTTCATTTCCCCTTCAGTACTTAAGACAAGGCTCTGCAGAAAGGAACTCACTAAGTGTATGTTGAATGAATTCGTTAAACAAAACTGACAGCCTAATTGCAGAATTCATACCAGACACCGTTGGTGGCCTCAAATGAATGACTTACGGCCCTTGGAATATGGATAATTATTTCTACCCCATTTTTCAGCATTAACATGCCTCAAATGGAGTTGCCACAGGCCTGGACTTGAGCCTGGTAATGCAGGTAACTTTGATGAGGGGAGACACACACAGGAAACCTGGGCCAGGCCTGTGTCCTCAACTTTACGATCAGCTGAGAATGTTTAAGGCCTTGAAGGTTGTATCTCCTTGTGGGCCTTTAGGGGAGCATTATTTTATTAATGCCTTATATTGCTGGAATCTCTACTTGGAAAACCAGCATATCTGGTACTTAGATACAATTGGATTCCTTGAAATAAAAGGCTTCTGCCATGCGTTAAAAATAGGATTTCACAGTTTCATAACTTTGAAAAATGATTACATAATATTATAAAATACCTAAATGTTACATAATATAACAAATAGATAATCAGTGTCCCAGTGATCATCCACCTTCAGGTCAGTCTGATGTTTACTTGTCAAACATCTCATATATACACAAAGAGAAACACCATGGGATTAACCATGTTTGAGCAGTTCCCCAAGTTTTGATAACTTTTGGAGGACACCAGTATGCCCATATCGAAACTTCTGAAGCTACACAAATTTAGTCTGTATCAAGCCTCTGAGGGATTTGTTTTATTCTTAGGTTCACCCACTGATAGAATCAGGGGATATGTTTGTTTTGTTTATGTTTTTATTATAAAAAGCAGTCCTGGGGGAGAGGGGGAAGATGGCGGATGAGTAAGACGCGGAGATCACCTTCCTCCCCACAGATACACCAGAAATACGTCTACACGTGGAACAACTCCTACAGAACACCTACTGAATGCTGGCAGAAGAACTCAGACCTCCCAAAAGGCAAGAAACTCCCCACGTACCTGGGTAGGGCAAAAGAAAGAAGAATAAACAGAGACAGGAGAATAGGGATGGGACCTGCACCAGTGGGAGGGAGCTGTGAAGGAGGAAAGGTTCCCACACACTAGAAGCCCCTTCGTGGGCGGAGACTGCGGGGGGCGGAGGGGGGAAGCTTCGGAGCCGCGGAGGAGAGCGCAGCAACAGGGGTGCGGAGGGCAAAGCGGAGAGATTCCAGCACAGAGGATCGGTGCCGACCGGCACTCACCAGCCCCAGAGGCTTGTCTCCTCACCCGCCGGGGCGGGCTGGGCTGGGAGCTGAGGCTCGGGCTTCGGTCAGAGCTCCAGGAGAGGACTGGGGTTGGCGGGGTGAACACAGCCCGCAGGGGGTTAGTGCACCACGGCTGGCCCGGAGGGAGTCCGGGAAAAAGTCTGGACCTGTAGAAGAGGCAACAGACATTTTCTTGCCTCTTTGTTTCCTGGTGCGCGAGGAGAGGGGATTAAGAACGCTGCTTAAAGGAGCTCCAGAGAGGGGCGCGAGCCGCGGCTATCAGCGCGGACCCGAGACGGGCATGAGACGCTAAGGCCGCAGCTACCGCCACCAAGAAGCCTGTGTGCGAGCACAGGTCACTATCCACACCTCGCCTCCCGGGAGCCTGTGCAGCCCGCCACTGCCAGGGTCCCATGATCCAGGGACAACTTCCCCGGGAGAACGCACGACGCGCCTCAGGCTGGTGCAACATCCCGCTGGCCTCTGCCTCCGCATCCGCACCCCTCCCTCCCCCCAGCCTGAGTGAGCCAGAGTCCCCAAAGCAGCGGCTCCTTTAACCCCGTCCTGTCCGAGCGAAGAACAGACGCCCTCCTGCGACCTACACGCAGAGGCGGGGCCAAATCCAAAGCTGAGCCCCTGGGAGCTGTGCGAACAAAGAAGAGAAAGGGAAATCTCTCCCAGCAGCCTCAGGAGCAGCGGATTAAATCTCCACAATCAACTTGATGTACCTGCATCTGTGGAATACCTGAATAGACAACGAATCATCCCAAATTAAGGAGGTAGACTTTGAGAGCAAGATTTATTATTTTTTCCCCTTTTCCTCTTTTTGTGAGCATGTATGTGTATTTTTCGGTGTGAGATTTTGTCTGTATAGCTTTGCTTTCACCATTTGTCCTAAGGTTCTATCCGTCCATGTTTTTTTTTTACTTTCTAAAAAAAAATTTTTAATTTTTTAATTTTAATAACTTTATTTTATCTTACTTTATTTTATTTTATCCCCTTCCTTCCTTCCTTCCTCCCTTCCCTCCCTCCCTCCCTCTCTCTCTCTCTTTCTCTCTACTTTTTCTCCCTTTTATTCTGAGCCGTGTGGATGAAAGGCTCTTGGTGCTGCAGCCTGGACTCAGTGTTGTGCCTCTGACGTGGGAGAGCCAACTTCAGGACATTGGTCCACAAGAGATCTCCCAGCTCCACATAATATCAAATGGCGAAAATCTCCCAGAGATCTCCATCTCAACACCAGCACCCAGCTTCACTCAACGACCAGCAAGCTACAGTGCTGGACACCCTATGCCAAACAACTAGCAAGACAGGAACACAACCCTACCCATTAGCAGAGAGGCTGCTTAATATCATAATAAGTCCACAG
This sequence comes from Orcinus orca, assembly GCF_937001465.1. Lineage (NCBI taxonomy): Eukaryota > Metazoa > Chordata > Mammalia > Artiodactyla > Delphinidae > Orcinus > Orcinus orca. Next base: position 54,549,165 of record NC_064572.1, on the reverse strand, counting down.
ACACGCCAAAACACACCACCAGACCTCGAGCTGCCCACCAGAAAGACAAGATCCAGCCTCATCCACCAGAACACAGGCACTAGTCACCTCCACCAGGAAGCCTACACAACCCACTGAACCAACCTTAGCCACTGCAGACAGACACCAAAAACAACAGGAACTATGAACCTGCAGCCTGCAAAAAGGAGACCCCAAACACAGTAAGATAAGCAAAATGAGAAGACAGAAAAACACACAGCAGATGAAGGAGCAAGATAAAAACCCACCAGACCTAACAAACAAAGAGGAAACAGGCAGTCTACTTGAAAAAGAATTCAGAATAATGATAGTAAAGATGATCCAAAATCTTGGAAATAGAATAGACAAAATACAAGAAACATTTAACAAGGACCTAGAAGAACTAAAGATGAAACAAACAATGATGAACAACACAATAAATGAAATGAAAAATACTCTAGATGGGATCAATAGCAGAATAACTGAGGCAGAAGAACGGATAAGTGACCTGGAAGATAAAACAGTGGAAATAACTACTGCAGAGCAGAATAAAGAAAAAAGAATGAAAAGAACTGAGGACAGTCTCAGAGACCTCTGGGACAACATCAAACATACCAACATTTGAATTATAGGGGTTCCAGAAGAAGAAGAGAAAAAGAAAGGGACTGAGAAAATATTTGAAGAGATTATAGTTGAAAACTTCCCTAACATGGGAAAGGCAATAGTTAATCTACTCCAGGAAGCACAGAGAGTCCCATACAGGATAAATCCAAGGAGAAATATGTCAAGACACATATTAATCAAACTGTCAAAAATTAAATACAAAGAAAACATATTAAAAGCAGCAAAGGAAAAACAACAAATAACACACAAGGGAATCCCTATAAGGTTAACAGCTGATCTTTCATCAGAAACTCTGCAAGCCAGAAGGGACTGGCAGGACATATTTAAAGTGATGAAGGAGAGAAAACCTACAACCAAGATTACTCTACCCAGAAAGGATCTCATTCAGATTTGATGGAGAAATTAAAACCTTTACAGGCAAGCAAAAGCTGAGAGAGTTAGCACCACCAAATCAGCTTTACAACAAATGCTAAAGGAACTTCTCTAGGCAAGAAACACAAGAGAAGGAAAAGACCTACAATAACAAACCCAAAGCAATTTAGAAAATGGGAGTAGGAACATACATATCAATAATTACCTTAAATGTAAATGGACTAGATGCTCCCACCAAAAGACACACACTGGCTGAATGGATACAAAAACAAGACCCATATATATGCTGTCTACAAGGGACCCACTTCAGACCTAGAGACACATACAGACGGAAAGTAAGGGGATGGAAAAAGATATTCCATGCAAATGGAAACCAAAAGAAAGCTGGAGTAGCAATTCTCATATCAGACACAATAGACTTTAAAATAAAGACTATTAGAAGAGACAAAGAAGGACACTACATAATGATCAAGGGATCGATCCAAGAAGAAGATATAACAATTGTAAATATTTATGCACCCAACACAGGAGCACCTCAATACATAAGGCAAATACTAACAGCCATAAAAGGGGAAATCGACAGTAACACATTCATAGCAGGGGACTTTAACACCCCACTTTCACCAATGCACAGATCATCCAAAATGAAAATAAATAAGGAAACACAAGCGTTAAATGACACAGTAAACAAGATGGTCTTAATTGATATTTATAGGACATTCCATCCAAAAACAACAGAATACACATTTTTCTCAAGGGCTCATGGAACGTTCTCCAGGATAGATCATACCTTGGGTCACAAATCAAGCCTTGGTAAATTTAAGAAAATTGAAATTGTATCAAGTATCTTTTCCAACCACAATGCTATCAGACTAGATATCAATCACAGGAAAAGTTCTGTAAAAAATACAAACACATGGAGGCTAAACAATACACTACTTAATAACGAAGTGATCACTGAAGGAATCAAAGAGGAAATCAAAAAATACCTAGAAACAAATGAAAATGGAGACAAAAAGTCCCAAAACTTAAGGGGTGCAGCAAAAGCAGTTCTAAGAAGGAAGTTTATAGCAATATAATCCTACCTTAAGAAACAGGAAACACCTTGAATAAAAACCTAACCTTGCACCTCAAGCAATTGACAAAGAAGAACAAAAAGAACCCCAAAGTTAGCATAAGGAAAGAAATCATATAGATCACATCAGAAATAAATGAAAAAGAAATGAAGGAAACAACAGCAAATATCAATAAAACTAAAAGCTGGTTCTTTGAGAAGATAAACAAAATTGATAAACCATTAGCCAGACTCATCAAGAAAAAAAGGGAGAAGACTCAAATCAACAGAATTAGAAATGAGAAATGAGAAGTAACAACTGACACTGCAGAAATACAAAGGATCATGAGAGATTACTACAAGCAACTCTATGCCAGTAAAATGGAGAACCAGGAAGAAATGGACAAATTCTTAGAAATGCACAACCTGCCAAGACTGAATCAGGAAGAAATAGAAAATATGAACAGACCAATCACAAGCACTGAAATAGAAACTGTGATTAAAAATCTTCCAACAGGGCTTCCCTGGTGGCGCAGTGGTTGAGAGTCCGCCTGCTGATGAAGGGGACACGGCTTCGTTCCCCGGTCCGGGAGGATCCCACATGCCGCGGAGCAGCTGGGCCCATGAGCCATGGCCACTGGGCCTGTGCATCTGGAGCCTGTGCTCCGCAATGGGAGAGGCCACAGCAGTGAGAGGCCCACATACCACACAAAAAAAAAAAAAAAAAAAAAAATCTTCCAACAAACAAAAGCCCAGGACCAGATGGCTCACAGGCAAATTCTATCAAACATTTAGAGAAGAGCTAACACCCATCCTTCTCAATCTCTTCCAAAATATAGCAGAGGGAGGAACACTCCCAAACTCATTCTACGAGGCCACCATCACCCTGATACCAAAACCACATAAGGATGTCACAAAGAAAGAAAACTACAGGCCAATATCACTGATGAACATAGATGCAAAAATCCTCAACAAAATACTAGCAAACAGAATCCAACAGCACATTAAAAGGATCATACACCATGATCAAGTGGGGTTTATGCCAGGAATGCAAGGATTCTTCAATATACGCAAATCAATCAATGTGATACACCATATTAACAAATTGAAAGAGAAAAACCATACGATCATCTCAAGAGATGCAGAGAAAGCTTTCGACAATATTCAACACCCATTTATGATAAAAACCCTCCAGAAAATAGGCATAGAGGGAACTTTCATCAACATAATGAAGGCCATATATGACAAGCCCACAGCCAACATCGTCCTCAATGGTGAAAAACTGAAAGCATTTCCACTAAGATCAGGAACAAGACAAAGCTGCCCACTCTCACCACTCTTATTCAACATAGTTTTGGAAGTTTTAGCCACAGCAATCAGAGAAGAAAAGGAAATAAAAGGAATCCAAATTGGAAAAGAAGAAGTAAAGCTGTCACTGTTTACAGATGACATGATACATAGAGAACCCTAAAGATGCTACCAGGAAACTACTAGAGCTATTCAATGAATTTGGTAAAGTAGCAGGATACAAAATTAATGCACAGAAATCTCTGGCATTCCTATACACTAATGATGAAAAATCTGAAAGTGAAATCAAGAAAACACTCCCATTTACCATGGCAACAAAAAGAGTAAAGTATCTAGGAATAAACCTACCTAAGGAGACAAAAGACCTGTATGCAGAAAATTATAAGACACTGATGAAAGAAATTAAACATGATACAGATGGAGAGTTATACCATGTTCTAGGATTGGAAGAATCAACATTGTCAAAATGATTCTACTACCCAAAGCAATCTACAGATTCAATGCAATCCCTATCAAACTACCACTGACATTTTTCACAGAACTAGAACAAAAAATTTCACAATTTGTATGGAAACACAAAAGACCCCCGAATAGCCAAAGCAATCTTGACAACGAAAAACAGAGCTGGAGGAATCAGGCTCCCTGACTTCAGACTATACTACAAAGGTACAGTAATCAAGACAGTATGGTACTGGCACAAAAACAGAAATATAGATCAATGGAACGGGATAGAAAGCCTAGAGATAAACCCACGCACATATGGTCACCTTATCTTTGATAAAGAAGGCAGGAATGTACAGTGAAGAAAGGACAGCCTCTTTAATAAGTGGTGCTGGGAAAACTGTACAGGTACATGTAAAAGTATGAGATTAGAACACTCCCTAACACCATACACAAAAATAACATCAAAATGGATTAAAGACCTAAATGTAAGGCCAGAAACTATCAAACTCTTAGAAGAAAACATAGGCAGAACACTCTATGACATAAATCACAGCAAGATCCTTTTTGACCCACCTCCTAGAGAAATGGAAATAAAAACAAAAATAAACCAATGGGACCTTATGAAACTTCAAAGCTTTTGCACAGCAATGGAAACCATAAACAAGACCAAAGGACAACCCTCAGAATGCGAGAAAATATTTGCAAATGAAGCAACTGATAAAGGATTAATCTCCAAAATTTACAAGCAGCTCATGCAGCTCAATAACAAAAAATCAAACAACCCAATCCAAAAATGGGCAGAAGACCTAAACAGACATTTCTCCAAAGAAGATTGCCACCAAACCCATGAAAGAATGCTCAACATCGTTAATCATTAGAGAAATGCAAATCAAAACTACAATGAGATATCATCTCACACCGGTCAGAATGGCCATCATCAAAAAATCTAGAAACAGGGCTTCCCTGGTGGCGCAGTGGTTGGGAGTCCGCCTGCTGATGCCGGGGGCGCCGGTTAGTGCCCCAGTCCAGCAGGATCCCACGTGCCACAGAGCGCCTGGGCCCGTGGGCCATGGCCGCTGGGCCTGCGCGTCTGGAGCCTGTGCTCCACAGTGGGAGGGTCCGCAGCGGTGAGCGGCCCACGTACCGCAAAAAAAAAAAAAAAAAATCTAGAAACAATAAATGCTGGAGAGGGTGCGGAGAAAAGAGAACACTCTTGCACTGCTGGTGGGAATGTGAATTGGTACAGCCACTATGGAGAACAGTATGGAGGTTCCTTAAAAAACTACAAATAGAACTACCATATGATCCAGTAATCCCACTACTGGGCGTATACCCTGAGAAAACCATAATTCAAAAAAAGTCATGTATCATTTACAATAGCCAGGAGATGGAAACAACCTAAGTGTCCATCATCGGATGAATGGATAAAGAAGATGTGGCACATATATACAATGGAATATTACTCAGCCATAAAAAGAAATGAAATTGAGTTATTTGTAGTGAGGTGGATGGACCTAAAGTCTGTCATACAGAGTGAAGTAAGTCAGAAAGAGAAAAACAGATATGCTAACACATATATATGGAATTTAAGAAAAAAAATGTCATGAAGAACCTAGGGGTAAGACGGGAATAAAGACACAGACCTACTAGAGAATGAAGTTGAGGATATGGGGAGGGGGAAGGGTAAGCTGTGACAAAGTGAGAGAGAGGCATGGACATATATACACTACCAAATGTAAAATAGATAGCTAGTGGGAAGCAACCGCATAGCACAGGGAGATCAGCTCGGTGCTTTGTGACCACCTGGATGGGTGGGATAGGGAGGGTGGGAGGGAGGGAGATGCAAGAGGGAGGAGATATGGGAACATATGTATATGTATAACTGATTCACTTTGTTATAAAGCAGAAACTAACACACCATTGTAAAGCAATTATACTTCAATAAAGATGTAAAAAAAAAAAAGTAGTCCTTCATTGAACAGTAAAATACAAAACTCCTTAAAATGATTACATGAAGACAAGAACGAGGACCCTGAAAACTTACTCTGCTGAAGGAAGATACCCCTTTCAGTGGAAAGGATACTGGATGGGTGGGTCCCAAATGTTGGAAGTTTAGCATGTAGTGTCACGTGATGCAAACAGCATCATAGAAGGTTCAGCCTTTCCCCCTGAGAGAGCCCAGGGTCCAGCACATCACTACCCAAGGGGTGCTCTCTTTCATGCTAATTCACTGTAAATCATTCAAATTCACTCTAAGGAGAAATTGAATTTTTAAGGTCTATGAAGTGGGCCCCAAGATTCATAGACGGATCCCTTCAAAAGTATTTTTCCTTTGTTCTAGATTCATTTCCTCTTGTTCTGCCTTGTGTCCCTGAATTTGACCAAAGAAGGTTGGAAGATGCTGCCCAGAGCTCTGTGGCATTCCTCTGCCATTTGGGATCAGGTTAGACTGTGAGGAACTTAACGGGCTCACCAATCCAGTAGCTCCTACACCAGAGTACTTTTGCTATTTTTTCCTGGTGAACAATCATTTCATTGCAAAGGGTCAGCTGGTTTATGAAGGAAAGCAGCATTGACTTAGGTTCTCAGGATGAAAAGCAGTTAAAGGAAAAAGGAGAAATTCCAGAAAGTTTCCTTCTAGCCCATGATCTGTAGAATATACCCAAGCCAATGGTGAGTCATAAATGGTGTTCTGCATGTGTTTAGTTTGTCTGTGCCTCATGTTTAGAGCTCATAGCTGCCTTACCCCATGAGATGCACCCTGCCAAATTATCATGCAGAGTTTAGCCTGATATTTGCTAAATGGGTTTTCTCTACTAGCCTGCAGCTAAATATAAATAAATGTAATAGGATACATTTATTTATGAAATGGGAAAATGCCAAAGAAAGTTGTGCAAAATGAGTTCCAGGGGATTTACATTCATTTGCATCTGCTCATCCTGTGCCAGCTATATACTTAGAATGTCTGTCTTATCTATAGCCAAAAAAAAAAAAAATCCCTAAAAATTATATTGAAGTATTTGATATACTTATTACTTTCTGAATACTCAGAGACTTGTCACTTTTTTAAACTGCCACATCTAAATAATCAAATGATCATTAATTTTTTCTAATTGTTTTATGTTATATAAAACATGTTATATATATGATCTTATGGCTGAGAACTTTATATTTTCAAACTTCAACAATAATACATTATCAGTAAATTAAAAAGCACTATGGAAACAAATTGTTCAAGTTAGTTCCCCTTGCCAAAGCATATACTGACATTAATATACCAATGTTAACTTGGTATTTAAATTGGTTTCTGTGCTATTTTTTTGAGACAATATCTTGCTTTTACCTCTGTACTCAAAAGTGTCTTTTCCTCAGAGCACATGGCTTAATTATGCATTGGCACTGTTGATGGAAAAGGAAAACATGGTAAGTAAATTTCTATATAATCAGCCTAGTAGCTCTTAAAATGGCAGGGAATTGAGGAAAATTAATAGCAATTTCACAAATGCAATAGAGTGCATGGAAAATACCCTGCTAATACTCATATCCAAATGCTTTCCTTTTTGAGGCAGCCTTTGAATTAAAGAGGAAATATTCTTAGACTCCATTGACTATACAGTACTGAATCCAACTGAGGATTTAATGAAAATTTCAATAAAGAGTTTAGTAAAGAAGTTATCTACCTAGGGGCATGCTATTCATTCATTCAGGGAATATCTATGTAGCACTTAATTATACCAGACTGTATTCCATGAAGGTTCAAGAACCAACTTGTAGTAAAATCTAGAACCTAGAATGGAATCTACTTCTGTGGTCAGTCTCTTTCCTCAGAGGACAGTGGGCATATTCTCAAAGTGTCACATAAAATTGGGAGGTGGAATTCCAACAAAGGCAAAATAACTTGGGGATTAATATTGTTGGCATAGATTTGGACTGCCTGGGTTCAAATCATTGCTCTGTCACTCACCAACTGAGTGATCTTGGGCAGCTTACAGAAACTTTCTGAGCTTCAATTTTCTCGTTTGTGTCATAATAAAAGTACCTACCTCTTATCATTCTTGAGCATGAAAAATGACAGCATACATTCTAAGTTGTGTTAGCTTTAGTTATTCCGAATGCTTAATGTTATCCCATTGGATTCTGGAACAAAGAACCTGAGCCTCTGAAGCTGTCTTATTTTACTGGTGGGCCTGTGTGTAAAGACAATTCAGGCAGACTCAATAATGTATGTCATATGCATCCTTCAGATTCTGACTTTAAACCCCTCTGGCAGATTGGGGAACAAGGCTGAAACCAGCCTATTAACATCAGTAATTTTTATATGACAAAAGGAAACGTTTGAACTGATGGGTAAGTGTAGAAAATAATGAGATGCTCTATCATTTCGGCCCCTGAGCAGTCTTCTGCACAAACTCTTTTAGTTTTTAATCTCCAAAGCTTTCTGATTTTAAAAGATGTTAAGAGCTAACACACATATAACAAACAATCGAAACCCCATGAGTTCAAAATTATATATCTTTATATAAGTTTCTACCAAGGTTATATTTCATTGTCTTTGGAGAATAGTTTGAAATAAATTTCAAAACCATTTCCATGAAAACTAGGTATTAGAATAGACCGGGCTGTGCCCAGGAGACATTACAGAGAACAGAGAACTTCAAAATCTATCCATCTGATCATTTTATTTTTTAATCATCTGAAATATAGCTCATGGAAGTTTGACCATGGTGGTGGTATATGTCATGAAGACAAATGACTGACAGACAAAGACTACTTACACACACAAATACAAAGTAAAGATTGGACAATTACCTAGCTCATTTTAGTCAATAAAGTCTTCCTAAACTCCCACTCTGTACTAAGGGCTGGGCTGAATGAAAATAACACACAAAACCATACCTGCCCTCAAGGTGCTTATAAGCGAAGTACATACATGAAACACAGACACAAATATCCACAGTCCTAGGTATGTGGTTTGTGCAAAATAATCATCACCAATTAAGTAGACCAGAAATGCAAAGAAGAAATCTTTGCTGAGATGTTCCCGGAAAGCTTAAATGAGATGGTAGCATAGATAGAGCTGTAAAGGTGGAAGCTGTAAAAGTTTTTCACAGAACATCGTAGGCTTTCAAATAGTATTTGATAAAATAATGATTCATTCACTACTTTTTATCAACCAAAATGTAGGGTAGCCGTTCTAAGTGGAGAGACCTGCATGAGTCAAGGCTTATAGAAATCTTATCCAGTCTTCAAGATCCAACACAAATGACATCTCTTTTGTGATTCGTTCTGATTCCCCCGATACTATTTATAGCAGATTTCCACTGTTACAGTCTACTTGGCATGGGAGAAATGCCCGCACTTATTTTATGCCCCATTATTCAGAAAGCCATAAGCTCCTTAAGAGCAGCATTCTCATCCTATTCTTCATCCATAAATACCCCCTTAACACGAGCAATAATTTGTTTAAAGAATGAAGGAACCCAGGAACAAATTTCAAAGAGTGGTGACTACTCTAAAGATAACCCAAGGCCCGCACATTTTGTGCTACGATGTAGCCAATTTCAGAAAAGTACAAAATTGAACTGGAGCCCACTACAAGAGCAGCTTAGAGAACGGATCTTTTATTCTTAAGCTTTCTCCTCAGAGATAAAATCTCTGAATTGAGTCATATCGTTTGAACTAGTTGATCCTGATTTATCTTTATGACTCTTGGCTCCATTTATATAAAGAAAAGAGAGGAATTGGGCAAAGATCCAGTAGGTTGAATCAATGTCAGAAATCAATTTTGAACACCCTTTTCTTCCCCTTCAGTAGCAGATTATTGTTATTTTTCCCTGAACTGCTCAAATGACAAGGTGAAATTTCTATTTCACTTTTCCTGGTGATATACAACCTAACTATTAGCTGAAGCTAAATCTTTGCTACATGTACACACACCTACCCAGAATTCCAAGGTCCGAAAACATAGAAATGAAGTGAGAATTATTGGTAACTGTAGATCATATAGACCAAGAATCTGAATTATTCAAGCCAAAAATACTATCTGTTTCCATTATTACAGTGTGAAAAGAGCCACTAGAAGTTGGGCAACCAGGGGTTTTATTTGTGTACTGCCATTTTCCGCAATCTGTAGGACCTGGGACAAGTCATCTAGTTATATATTCACTCAGTTTCCCCATTTATAAAACCTATTTCCCTTCCAACGCTGAGATTTTATGACTCTAAAGGTGAAGCCTCTTCCCTGCAGCTGTAAAAATCAGCTAAAACACTGGGCTTACAGTATCATGTTCCAACCCATTATAGCAGTTCCTACTTTTTAATATCTCCCATATGAGGCTTCATTTTATAAGTACAAATACACTTCATTATTCAGCCTTTTCATGTGGAAAGTTTTAGAAACCAATCAGCAGTTTTTGTCTTTTCTTTATTTTGTAACTTTCTTGCAATTTGAGCGAATAGAACAGGAAACAATTTTATGTAGCAGATAACAGAGAGCAGTGTTGGCTTCAGCAAAACTATTAAATAGGCCAAATTAGTTTCACCCCCGTTTACCTTTCTCCTGTCAGTGCACGTTTGTGCAGATTCAGCTCTCAAAATATTATATTTCCTATGCTGAATAATTCTTCACTTAACCCATTAGTAACCCAGGGGTTTCCATCTCAAGTCTACCAGGCCAGAAAGTCAACATTATTGGGTTGAGTAAAGGAAGTAGTAGGGTGAAACAGAGTATATACCATACCTAAATACATTTAAATCAATTTAAAATAAAAAAACAGAACAAAAATAAAAACATGTCAGCCAAATAAAATAATTCTTCCTGTCCAATTTAGCCAGAGTTTGTAATCCTTGTTATAAACTTTTTAAAATCAGGGACCATATTATTCAGTTTTATGGCTCCAGCATTGTCTAACAGAGTGTCTTACCTATATTAAGTACTCAATAAATATTTGTTGAATTGAATTGATTTACCTGAGGACCATCCCCGGAAATTTAGATATACTGACCCCTGGTGGTGGGGAATAGGGATCGCTATGACTGCAGGGTTAGAAGCCACAGAACTTTCTCAGAGCCAACATTTGCCAAATGTTTAAGTAAGGGTTTCACATGGATCTCATTTGATTCTCACAAAAGCTCCAAAAACTAAATACCATAATTACCACATTTAAAACTTATGAAACCAGGTCTTCAGTTAAGACATTGCCCAAGGTCATTAGCAAAGGGACTGAGATTTGGTTGGAATTCTGTCTGAATTTGAGCTTTAGGATTAAGGGAAAAAATATTTAGACTTTTTTTCCTGTGTCATATGAAAAATAGTGAAAAAATGTTTATCAAACAACTTCACCTTAAGTTCTTAGAACTTTCATGGAATATTCAAAACCAAATGTATCTCTCTTATTCTTTTATTAGATAAAGCTTTGTTTCTATAACTGCCTACTCTAAGTCTTATAATTCTCTCTAGTGCTTAACAGGGTGTCAAAAGTCCCCCCCAAAAGCTGGTTCTAAACTCCTCTTCAGACTTATTTCATACCACAGTTGAAAGTGGAGAGAGGAAAAATAGTATTCAGCCATGAGAAAGAAAGAACTCCTGCCATGTGTAACAACGTGGATGGAACTTGAGGTCAATATGCTAGAAACACGCCAGAGAGAAACAAATACTGCATGGTATCACTTACATGTGGAATATGAAAAAACTCAAACTCATAGAAAGAAAGGTAGAAAAGTGGCTGTCGGGATCTAGAGGGTGAGGGAAATAGGGAGAGGTTGGTAAAAAGGGTACACGCTTTCAGCTATAAAACGAGTAAGGCCTAAGAATCTAATGGAAAACATGGTGACTATAGTTGATAACACTGAACTGCTTAATTGAAATTTGCTAAGAGAGTAGAACTTAAATATTCTCACCAAAAAAAAAAAAAAAAAAGAAAGAGCTAAACATGTGAGGTGCTGGATGCATTAATTAACTGGATGGGATGGGGGGAATCTTTTCATAATGTCTGTATATGTCAAATTGCCAGGATGTACACTTTAAATACATATAACTTTATGTGTCAATTATACCTCAATAAAGCTGAATTTAAAAAAAAACAGGGCTTCCCTGGTGGCGCAGTGGTTGAGAGTCCGCCTGCCGATGCAGGGGACACGGGTTCGTGCCCCAGTCCGGGAAGATCCCACATGCTGCGGAGCGGCTGGGCCCGTGAGCCATGGCCGCTGAGCCTGTGCGTCCGGAGCCTGTGCTCCGCAACAGGAGAGGCCACAACAGTGAGAGGCCCGCATACCGCAAAAAAAAAACCAAAAAAAGAACAAAGTGGAGGGAGGAGAAAAGTGGAGCCTTCTATGACTTGTCTGATTTTCCTTTTAGGCTAAAATTAAAATGTTGGTCCTCCAGACACCTCCTACCTGCTCAACATCTGTTCACTCCTGGTCAGGATGCCTTTTCTTGGTTCTTTTTCCTACCGAACTCTATTTATAGAAGTGTTGTTTCTGTTCCAGAGCTCACATCTCATTTGTAGATTCCAACAGTCACACTGACCCTTCTAGTTTATTCATCCCCATCTTCCTCCTCCTGCCTACTAGTTAATCAACAGACAATGACTGTGGGTAATTTAACAGCCTTCCTTAGCTCCAGAGCCCCCTCAAATGAAAACCACAAAGAGTTTTTTCCTAGATATCCCAAAGGAAGGCAGTATAACATATGGGCATGAAAATAGACTTTCATGTGGAGAAAAGGGAACCCTCCTATACTGTTGATAGGAACGTAAATTGATACAACCACTATGGAAAACAGTATGGAGGTTCCTTAAAAAACTAATATAGAACTACCATATGATCCAGCAATCCCACTTCTAGGCATATATCCAGAGAAAACCATAATCTGAAAGGCTACATGCACCCCAATGTTCATTGTAGCACTATGTACAATAGCCAAGACATGGAAGCAACCTACATATCCATCGACAGTGGAATGGATAAAGAAGATGTGGTTCATATATACAATGGAATATCACTCAGCTATAAAAAAGAATGAAATAATGCCATCTGCAGCAACATGGACAGAACTAGAGATGATCATACTAAGTGAAGTAAGTCAAAGACAAATATCATATCACTCATATGTGGAATCTAATTTTTAAAAAGATACAAATGAACTTATTTACAAAACAGAAGCCGACTTATGGATATCAAAAACAAACTTGTGATTACCAAAGGGGAACATTTGTGGGGGGGGGGGGCATAAATCAGGAGCTTAGGATGAACACACACACACTACTATATATAAGGTAGATAACCGACAAGGACCTACTGTATAGCATAGGGAACGCTACCCAATATTCTGTGATAACCATATGAGAAAAGAATCTAAAAAAGAATAAATATATGTATATGTATGACTGAATCACTTTGCTATACACCTGAAACTCCCACATTATAAATCAATATACTCCAATAAAATTAAAATACTAAAAAAAAAAAGAGTGCAATTCTAGTTACAAGAGACATGGATTGGGGTCTTGCCCTGCACTTCAGATGTCTCAGCTGCAAAACCCCATGTGGCTACAACCAGCATGCATGAATCTGTTGTGAACTGGGAGAAGGCCCTTAAACCTCCCAGTGGACACAGTATGGGCAGTGGAACAGAAGCTGGATTTCATGCCCCACTTACCCCTTTGCCCAACTGTATGCAGCCACCCTGGAAATAATCCAGTACTTATTTCATAGGTGTTTTGAGATACAAAGTGCTTAGCCTAGTGCTTGGCACATGGTAAGCACCCAACATATAGTAACTTTTTCTTTCTATCCATCAGACAAAGCACTGCCAGGGCGCTATTCTCTAATCTTGTTCTTCCATTTCACAACAAACAAATATCGAAACCTTCACATAAGTGGAATGTTTTATCAACTCATCTGAAAAACTCACTGAAAATATTTTGAATGTTATGAAGTGAAAGTGGAAATATTTATAAAAAGACTTCATCAGTATTTCCCCAAATTAAATGGCACTGGAGAATGGATAAAAAATATTCTTTTTATCGCTTTCTGGTGTTAAGACAACAGCCCCTAAATGGAGTCACTTAGGAGACCCCTGTCACAAACTGAGACTTAACTACAACTTCAGCTCTCCCAGAAATGGAATCTTAAACCAGACAATCAAGAATCACCAGATCGGGCTTCCCTGGTGGCGCAGTGGCTGAGAATCCGCCTGCCGATGCAGGGGACGCGGGTTCGTGCCCCGGTCTGGGACGATCCCACATGCCACAGAGCAGCTGGGCCCATGAGCCATGGCCGCTGAGCCTTCGCGTCCGGAGTCCGTGCTCCGCAATGGGAGAGGCCACGACAGTGAGAGGCCCGCGTACCAAAAAAAAAAAAAAAGAATCACCAGATCAGTACTAGTTAGGTAATCTGCCTGATACGCCCCTGCCATCCCCTAAAGGAAAGTAACTTTGCAATAACCAACCTGCTTTTTTGTCTACTATAACTTCCTGGTTCCTGCTCCCTTCTGGCTATAAAAGTCTTTCATTTTGTGTGGTTCTGCGGAGCTCCTTTTTCTCTGCTAGATTGGATGCAGCCTGATTCAAATCTATTTTTGCTCAAATAAACTCTGCAAGTTTTTAATATGCCTTAGTTTATCTTTTAACATTGGACAGTATCAAGTAACTTGACATTTTCCAAAGAAAATCATCTACAGAACATTCCGTGGTTTCTTGAAATAAAGTTTTCTTGAACAAAAGTTTTAAAATAGGAGCTTAATATTATATGATGTTAAGAAACTACTGTTGTTTGTTAGGTATGATAGATACTGGTATGGTGGTTATGTAGGAAAATATTATTTTTGGAGATGCATGCTAAAAAATTTAAGAATGAAGTATAGCATTAATTTATTTTAAAATAGTTCAGCAATAATGTCTGTCATGTCAATAGAAAGTTTACATAAAAATAATTCAGCTGAGAAATGAAGTAAATATGGAAAAAATGTTCATATTTATTGACTGGGAGAGATGGATATTGTACACTTACTGTGGCATTCTTTCTACATTCTGTGTCTGAAAATTTTCATTAAACAGGAAAAAATAATAAGGTGAAAAAAACCAAGCCCCTGGCAAAAAAGATTTTTTTAAGAACTCAGTTCTTAATATCCAACTCTACCTCAGAAAGTGTTTAAATAACATTTGGCCTTTTTGGCTATGTGCACAGAGGAATCAAAATTCTCTATCAACCAAAACACAGAATTCTCTCGATAATGAATCCTCATAATTATCCAAAGTAAGCAACAGTGACCAGATTGTTTCTATTATTATTTGATTATTATTGGCTCCTTTCTTCTCAAGGGGACTTATCCTCAAGCATGCATTTTTATACATCAATTTAATATTGAAGGAGAGCAGAATATACCACCTCAAATATGCCTCTTTGGCATAAGGATTATTGTAGGTTGATTATTTTTAGGAAACAGCAGACATAAGAAGAGTTCTGAAAACTGAGTAGAAGTTACCCTTTTGTGAGAGACATTTACGAATACAAGGGAAATCTCTGTCTGTAAAGGGGTCTCCCTCTCTTACCCAGGAGGAGATGGATGACTCTAAATCACTAGAAACTCTTATCAATGAAGAAGGCAATGACTTAGACCTGCATAACAACCTTACCCTTGTTTACTGTGTTTTCCGGGTAACCTCCCATATTTGATTCCTCTCCCTCCCCAGTATCTTCTTTTGTCTTTAGCTAGAGATGTTAAGTGAGGGGTTGGACCATTTTAGGGAGTTTCTCAGTTTCCCTAGGTAGCTTCCATGTTACAGGAGGTACACGTGTTAGTAAATGTCTGTTTGTTTTACTCCTGTTGGCCTGTCTTTTTATTACAGGGGTACCTCAGCCAGGAATTTAGATGGGTAGAGGGAAAATTATTTTTTCTCACTCACAATATATAAGTGCCTGTATTTCACTATTTATTTTTAGTTTATTTTTGAATTGACTTCATTAATAACTTTGCTTCATTCTACTGAATTTCATGATTATTTTCTATTTATGGCAAGTGATCCTATTTTCCCTTTACAGTAATTTCCTTTTCAAGTAAGTTTATTTAAGTAAAAAATGTTCCATAAAACATTAGTCTCAAAATATGTTCCCAGGGAAAAAAAAAATGCATCTCAGTAAAATGAGTTTGGAAAAAGCTGTCTACTACATCACCCTCTAAGAAGTTCACAATGCACATTAGCATATTAAAAGCTTGGGGAAGGTCTGCAATAAAGAAGCTCATTTAATTTTGGGAACTGCTCATGTAAATATATTTGACCAGAAAACTTTTTTTTTTTTCTTAAATAAAGCTATTAACATTGAGATATATTTTAGGAACCACTAGTGGTAAGGGATTTCATGTTTAGAGAAGAAGGGCTTGCCTGGATTAATGAGGGATAGACATCAACTGGGGCCTGCCTTTCTCCTTCTCCTCCCAAGCTTAGTCCTTTCTGAGGACCAGAGGCCCAATAAGCTGACAAAACGCCAGGAGCTGATATGGAAGAGAGAAGACCCAAATAAGAGACAAGATGTTGACTAGCTCAGCAGCAGGTCAGATCCCAGAAATAACTCAGCAGGAATCTCAGTGGCAGTTGACTCTGCACAAGCAGACCGGAAGGGAGGAGGATTGAAGACTGAGTTAAGGGAAAATGAAGTTGCTCTGTAAGTTACAAAAGTAGCTCAGTAGAATTCAAGTTTGAGTTTTAGGAGTCTTGCTTGCTTTCAAAATGCATTCTAGACATTAACCCTCAAATACAGGTTACCATTTGATTTTCTGACATCTGCCTACTCTGTGCCATGTACTTGAAAATAATCCAGGTGATCAAAACTCCTGGCTAAATGGTGATAAAGTATGCATAAAATTAAAAAAGAACTTTAAAGAATTATTTTCAATGTCTGTTTAAGGTTTGTTCAAATCTGCCTGTTTAGTAAAAATGCTTTAAAAAAGTATCAAAAGGTCCAAAATTCAGAAAAACATATGAGTGGAACGAAGAAGAAGATCATCTGAAATATATGGAAATGGGTTCATTTTGTAGGCCCAAGATGCAAAATGCAAAGAAGACATGGAAAAGAGTTTCATCTATAAACCCTGAAATGGTAAACACAATAGCATCGGACCAGGAACACTGAGACTCCCTGGGACGAACAGCACTCAACTATGAAAGGCTTGATGCATTTCCAAAGAAAAGAAGAGAAGCCCAAAAGACATCTATGTGCTAACACACAGCAAGCATGTTGTTAATGTTGTCATGTTGTCAGCCATTAATTTCTTCACAGAACCCATTTTATCAATTTTTTTCCCCAATATCTCTCGTTTGTGATATGCCTGGGAGGGCTTCTATTCTTCTATTATGTTGGAAAGAAAAAGGAAATGATATGACTTGAGAAATTCAAGCTGATTCGTTGCAGTAGACAACAGCTGAAGAATTGGGGAAGGAAGCCAACATTTTCCCAAAACACGTAAATTAAAGAAATTTGAAAGAGAAGAAAAAATCCCTAAGTTTCCCTTGTTTCTCTAAATATGAATGTGCTAGAAGCAGACTATGAATTACTGACAGTGTGAGAACCAGCAATGTCAATCATTTTCAGATACTGGGGGCTCTACATTATGCCTGCTTATCCCCATAAAATCTTCTAGTCTTTCCATAACCAACCAGACTTGTTTTCTCCTGGAGTGGGTATGAAGGCAGAGATGTCGTGAGTAAGCTTGGTGTGTAGTGACATGGCATGTGACACTGTTACAACATGATGGGATTTTAGGGCCCACCAACATCACATCATCCATGCTCAACTTCACTTAGGAGTGAACTGCAGAAGTAAAGAGAAAAATACAGTTCAAGTGGAGTTGAACCATCTTATAGATCTTCTGGAATGGTCTGAGTCTACAAGCCAAGATCTCTTTCTCCTTCAAGGCTGTTCACCCTGCCTCTCAGAGCCGAGAACACATTCTCTGTTCATCCATTTTCCCGTCTGCAAAATGAAAGTAGTGAATGGATGATACCCCCTCAGGCATTTCCAGGTTTTTAACGCTATAGAAGTTTCTTTGTCTAGATTCATTTTTGCTTTTTTTATTAGGCCTCCCAGTCTCAGCCAGAAACTCTCCTTGGATGTCACTGTCTTCTGTAATCACCACCAACAAAATGACTTCACCACACTTGCTTTACATGATGATCAGTGAGGAAGCAGTTAACACACAGCTGAGAAAACACTGAATCCCAAATGCAATTGCTCTGACATGGCATTTCCTAGATTCCACAATCACTAGGGACCAGAGACAGACTATCTGGGCATGGAGCTTCCTCTATGCAAAGAAATAAGCTACTCGGCTCCTGTCTCCTACTCTAGACACTAACACTTACCTCAGCTGGGCTGTGCCCTTAGGTGAATATTGGACTGTGTTCTTTAAGGCACCTTTGGGCTTCAACAGTCTGTGATTCTAAGCTGACTTCATCATTTCTGAACTCTTAGTCTAGTTCCATGGGATATAGTAACACATCTAGGGCTTGCTGATTAGCCTAGAGCTTGAGTCCTCAGAGCCAGGGGAAGAAGAGGTTCACCCTTTGGGTAATGTTTGGGGAACTTTGAGACAAAAATTTAAAACAAGCTTATCACATACTGACAGTATGGTCAGAAAAACCTGCTTCCCTCCAATGGATTTGAACTAAGATCATGAAGGCATTTTCAGCAAGCCCAACTCTCCAAAACCATCAACTCACAACCTTCTTGTTAGGAAAACAAGGTTTTCTGTTTTGTTTTGTCTTTGT
The DNA here is from genome assembly GCF_937001465.1 of Orcinus orca. Classification (NCBI taxonomy): domain Eukaryota; kingdom Metazoa; phylum Chordata; class Mammalia; order Artiodactyla; family Delphinidae; genus Orcinus; species Orcinus orca. The sequence continues at coordinate 54,530,601 of NC_064572.1, read as the reverse complement.
CTTTATTTCCCAAATCAGCTGCCTATATCTGAATGGTGTAGAGACAAATATAAATGACACAAAGTAAGAGGCTCAATTCTCCCTGTTGAAAATAAGGGAATAAATAGACTTCCCCCTAGAATTTCCTTTACCTAGGGCATTTACCTTAGAAAACGTGTAATTCTAAGTTCTTTCTCTGTCTTTTTGAAATGTATATAAATCTTTTTAGACACTACATAAGGCTGGGCACAGCATGACCCATGACCCTAAGTGTCTGCTATGATTAAGCGTAATCATGCCCCAGGAAAACTCGGCTTCACATGCTATGCTTTTGAAACAAAAGAGTTCAAATGACTCAAAGTGCCTAGAACAGTACTTGACACTTGCTAGCTATTATTTTCATCATCCTTGAAACCAGCAGTTTTCTCCCTGCTATACCCAGTCTTTGGGCTCTGAGAAGCCTGTTAGAAAATCCAAGTTGTGGATCTGCACAGCTGAGGACCAGACCCTAAACTCCAGTGACCTCCACCAAGGCTCAATCACCCTAGTGCGTCCAAAGAAACAGCTCATTCACATCCACGACTTCTTTGGTCATCTCCTTAACTTTAATATATTGAAATAAAGAAAAACAAAGACTTAAGACCCAATTGATCTAATTAATCAGACTGTGCTTAGCTATATTTTTTCATATTTAATGAAATCATGGAAAAATTTCCTAAGACATTAGGACTGAGACACTGAAAAAGTCTTTTCTGTAAGATGACACAGGTCAACTTTTTGGCCAAGACCTATGCAACAATTCCCTGGCTTCTCTCAAAGCCCCTGTCTTAGTCAGTATCAACTTATTCTCTTTCCAGGGAAATCCTAGTGGAGTTATCATTAGAGTGACCATAAATTGTATTGCCCAACCACAACAAGCGTAAGGGGAGCTATAAGTAATTATGCCAAAACAACAGGCATAAGCCACAATGGTTCTTCTGCAGATATATGATTATCCTACCCTCTGAAAAGTTTGTCTGAACAATTCCCCATTTAGGACGTTCGCTCTCCTCCATGCGTTGGTCAAGTCCCTGTCTCCAGTTCAGTAGAATAGAGGGGTTTTTTGAGATAAGAATACAATAAGCAATTCCACATCAAAGGGTCATTCTCCATTTCCGTGGCTACCGCACAATGAATATATTAATTTATAATTTACTCCTGCCTGTTGCAAAAATATTTAAACGTGTCTTATGGCCACTTAAAATTGAACAAGATACATAAATTCCAAGTAGGTAAGAAAAAAATAATAATATTTGTAGAGTGGTTACTCTGGAATGAGCACAGTGCCAGGCACTTTATATACACGATCTCAATTAAACCTCCTAGAATCAATACCTTCCGCATGAGGAAAGCAGAGCATAAAGAGGTGAGCCCTTCATCCAAGGTCACATAGCTTGTAAATGTCAGAACCTGGATGTGTTTTACTGCAGTGATGTGTTCTTTAATAAAAATTTCTAATTTGGTTATCTTTGTGTTCTGTTTCATTTTTATCAGTATTTAAAACTGGATACGCTCTTACTTCTAAATAAGTCCTTTTTTTCTTGAGATGAGTAAATGTATTATGATCGAATTAAATGATAAATTAGCATTTTACTCCTTTCACTAACACAAGGGCCCATGGGATTTTTGTACCTAAAGGATTGTTAACGATCTTTGGTAGTTCCTACAATGATTAGTGATGAAATGCCTCAAAATGTTTTGGAACAAAATTAATTTCTTTTTTTAAAAAAATTTAATTGTATAAGCTGTCATTAAGTTCTATAAAATCCTCAAATTGCTTTCCTAAGATTAAGAGCAACTTGGAAGTATGTATACTCAATTTAACGAGCTTATATAACACAAATCATATTCTTTATTTCTGTGTTCCTGAAAATCAGTAACTTTGTTGATATCCATAGCCTCAAAAAATGATAAATTTGCAGATTGTGTGTTTTTGCCTGTGAAAATCTAATTCATCCACAATACTGAAGAAGGAAAGTCATTAACCTGAAGTTGGAAGATGACATGGGAAATGTTAAAAGCATAAATAAACCATCTTTCCATTTATCAAGCACCAACAGTCACATCAGAGAGATGTACAGAGTCTTCAAGAGCTGTCCTGGCTGTCCAAGAAAAAGTGACGTCACTTTTCCAAATCCTGATCTCCTGAAGTTAAAGTGTCACCTCATCCGTGACACTGACCTCTAATAACCTAATAACTCTAATCACTCTAATAACCCTGATCTCTAATAACCTCTAACCCCACTCCTGGAGCCTGGTAATGTAAAAGTAAGTGCTTTTTCCTCAATGTCCAAAAGACCTTATCGGCTCCCTGGATGTGCAATAACCTTGTTACAAATGTCACCTGTGTTAGTAAGGAACTGATCCTGGATTACTTTAATCCTTTTTACTTCAACATGGTCTGATCAAACTGAGCATTTTGAAAGAGGAAAGTGGACAGAGAAAAAACGCAACACCAATCATCCGTCTCTCCCATTCTTTTATCCTAGTCTCAGGAAAGGATATATACATATCCTTTTTATATATATATATATCAATGACCTAGGCATTCTGAAGATGAAGATGGACGGTGGTGGATGCAGTATCCACACCCCACCCCCAACTCCACCCCACTCCTAAACTGTGATTAGGCTGGATTGAGCTTTACTGTGATTACTGGATTGGTTAGGAGAAAGTTGGAAGAATAGGGTGGGATCTCAGAAGACCAGAGGATGGATCTGGTTGACCTCCAAGGCGCACCATGTGACTGCAGTATAGTCTTTTCATGGTCTGGTCCACATTCTCTGTTCCACTGGCTCCTTCCATTAGGCCCAGTTCATTTGTCCACCCTCACTAATGTGTGAGAAATTGAGGTTTACTGCTCACTGACCTACTCAATGACTGTTCAAAGAAGGTCCAGTGATTAGTAGTTCAACTGCTTGATCTTGCTTGGAAAGACCTAGTTTATTAGGCAGTAAAACCTAAAGCAATTGCGGCCGTGATAGGCTGACCAGTTAAAATCTGTATTTACTCTATGTACTTAAAGGGGTATGTTATCAACCAAAACATATTCAACATCTAAACCCAAATCTATGTAGTGAGGGATCTAATTTTACCTTTCCTCAAGGTATGATAATCTCTACTTTTTGATAGAAATATTCTCCTATAAACATTTAGGATCTTCTGCTTTATTCTAAAATTTCAATCAGGCATATGTGTACCCAGTAGTGTCCTGAATGAACAAAGATGAGATAGGTATCAATGTTTAATTTTCCCATGTTCAACAGCAATGGCTCACATTCCCAGAAGTCACTGTGTGGAAGAAGGAGGTTCTTCAGTTGCAAAGGAGCTTGTGCTTCTTTTCAGGAGCTCTGAAAGCTCCCACCTGTGCCAGACTTACTCTACCACTAGAGTCTTTTCATGTCATTTCCCTGCCCTGCCGTGGTACTGTAAGGAGGCGCTCTAGCAATCCATATGACAGTCCTTTGATTCTAGGAATGGAGAGAACATGGAGCCCAGCTCTGCCTTTACTTTTCTGAGCCCTACTTACCCCATTTGTGAGCTAGAATGTCCAATAATGGCCAGCATTCACTAAGTGCTATGTGTTATGCCCAGATCTAAATCTTCACTGGCATTGGCTCAGCTAACCCTTCTAAGCAACTCCATGAGGTTGCTCTTATTATAAACCTGTCCTATGATGAGATCCACAAAGCCAAGAGAAATTAAACAGTTCACCCCAGGTCACACAGCCAGTGAGAGGGAGAGCTGGGATTGGAACCCAGGTGATCCGACTCCACGGATGAGCTTTCGAACCCTACACTCTATGTCTACAGTGGTTCCTTCTAGCAGAGTCAACCCGAAAGCCTAAAAGATGTACTACACTGTGTTTTAAAATCTTGGAATAATTTCCTTTATGTCATCTATCATCTCCAGGCAGGTATTACTTGCCTGCTAATTCTCACTCTGCCCTGCTGACTTCTCCACCTTGGTCCAGTCCTACGCCCTGACAACATCTGTGGTTGGGATCCCTAGCCTCAGATAATCCATGAGCACACATTCATCAGAACCCAGCACATCTCTGAGCCTGAAGAAACCTGCTCACCACCAGGAAACTCTGTATTCCAAAAGGCCGAAGATCCTCCAGGGACATTCTATTTGAAGAAGAAGTGTCTTCCCCTGGATCTGAAAAGTCTACAAATCCCGAACATCTTCTTCCTGCAGTTCAAATATTTGAAACTGTTTTTACAGCTTAAATTGCCTCGTATCCCAAGGCAAGAGCAAGATTAGTCAAAGAGCTAATTATGCAGTTATCTCTATTAGATTTCTTCAGCCTAACAGATTCCGAAAGCACTTGCCTATCTACTATGGAGAAAACATTGATTTCCGTGGTTAGGCACCCACTGGGCAGAAATTTCAGAACAGGCCCCACTGCATTACACGTGGATTTGAATAATAATGCTGGCTAGAGTGGCCACTGCAAAGACCCAATGTGAGGCTGTCTGAAGCTGTTTTATTATAGTCAGGCAGCTCCTTACCCCCTTACCCACTGGCCCACCAGTAGTACCAGAGTATGCTAGGAATAGCACAGAATCCTCACCGGATTTTTTGGCTTCCTTTCTACTTGCTGGTGGGAGGATGGGCTGGCAAAACATTTGAGTGGGTTGGAATGCTTCCATAATTAAGTAGCAGCAGTGCAAGGGTCTGTTTCTTTCCAATATTAAAAAAAATTTTTTAAACTCTCGGTATGTGTTTTAGATTTAATGGACACAAGTTTAAAGACCCTTTTATACCCAAAAACTAAACTGTACAAATAAAAGAGTAACATTCGAAAAGAGAGAAAAAACTTAAGACCAGAAACACAGCCAAAGTCACTGCGAATGTGCTTTTCACTTATCAGCTGAATCTCCACTTCCCGTGACCAGCTTGTTTAAGGATGCCTAAGTTGTAGAGCAACCTCTGCTACAAATTAGTTATATAATTTTGACCAAATCACTAAACTGCCCTACTTCTGCTTACTTATTAAAAATGAGAGAGGTAAGAACCTCAAAAACATCACTCATCTGAAAATAGGGGTTTTGAGTCAATATAGGTCTGCTATTTTTTTCTGACATCTTTATTGGAGTATAATTGCTTTACAATGGTGTGTTAGTTTCTGCTATATAATGAAGTGAATCAGTTATATATATACATATATCCCTATAGCCCCTCCCTCTTACATCTCCCTCCCACCCTCCCTATCCCACCCCTCTAGGTGGTCACGCACCGAACTGATCTCCCTGTGCTATGCAGCTGCTTCCCACTAGCTAGCTATTTTACATTTGGTAGGTGATATGTCAGTGCCACTCTCTCACTTCGTTCCAGTTTTCCCTTCCCCCTCCCCGTGTCCTCAAGTCCATTCTCTACGTCTGCGTCTTTATTCCTGTCCTGCCCCTAGGTTCTTCAGAACTTTTCTTTTTTAGATTCCATATATATGTGTTAGCATACGGTACTTGTTTTTCTCTTTCTGACCTCATTCAAATCCTGGCTTCCACATGTATTACCTATGTGACTCTCGTAAAGTATAACTTCTGTAAGCCTCAGTCTTTTCACCTACGAAACGGGCACTAATACATCTGCCTTACAGGGTATTGTAAGGAATGAACTAGATAACGCACATCGAGTGTCTGGCACAGTGGTTCTTACCAGGGGCAACTGTGCCCCCACCCACACAGGATATATTCAACAATGTCTGAAAACACTTGAGGTTGTCACAATGGGAAATGCTAATGGCATCTGATGAGTAGAGGCAAAGAACGCTTCTCAACAACCTACGTGCCCAGAAAAGCATCCCACAGCAAAATGTCAGTCTTGTGAAGGTTGAGAACCCCAGAACATAACATCTGTCTGGCTCACCCCAAGCACTCAGTAAATGGTGGTGATGATGGTCCTTGTTGCCTCCAGAGACCAACAAATTGGAAAGAGTACAAATGTGCTGGAGCACGTAAACACTCTATGAGGGCACATTTTCCTTTTGAAGAAAGACAGGTTTTCTTTTAGGGCTCTTCTCTGAAAAGATCAGAAAAGCTCTGGGTCTGGCATGAGGCCTGTGTCTTCACACCTAAGTCCTACAGACACCAACACAGTGTTTATCCCATATCCCAAGTCCAAATTCAGCCAATAAAATAAGGTCCTGGAATTTTCCACTATTCTATCAACCTAATCAGAAAGGGCTCCAAATTTAATTAATTTGCATTAAAATTCCTCCCTTTTCAAATTAATAATCTACTGTAGGTCAACCATAAATCATTTACTCCAAAAAGTCCTATGCAGTAATTACTCCTTTCCAATTCAGTGCACTAAATTAGATTATAATTATTAGTCACACTTGGAGCTTTTATTTAGACTCCAACTCCAGCCAACACAAAACAATGTTTAGAATGTTTATAAGCACTTTCTTTCTATTTAACTTGACAGGCTTTTTTTTGTTTGTTTTTAAACATTCAATAGAAATCATTCTATAAAAGTTGGGTTTGCTTGACGTCACGCAAATTACAAGAATGAACAACCTGGCTGACACCCACGCACACAGTTCCTTAACCCCCGTGGACTGGCAGGCCAGAAGAAGGTGATGTTATTGAAGGGTAATAAGAGGTCCACTGGCCCTAGATTTCCCTTCCAATGGGTCTATAAGACAACCTGAAATTCTCGTGTGTTTATCTGTGCTTTACTGTTAGTGTCCATGCCCACCGTAGCATGGTGATAAGAAGAATGAACTTTGAAGTCAGGGTTCATATACCTGTCCTAACCTGTTCATCTACCAGCAACAGGGCCTTGGGAATATCCTTCTTCAGGATTCAACTTCTCATTTGAAAATTGCATATTATATTAACAGTATTTATATCAGAGTTGTGGCGAGAGTGAAATAAAATAATACCCAGGACCTAGTAAAAGCTTAATAAATATTGCCCACTATTGTGCCATTATTAGGGCAAGGACTATGTCTCTTCTGTTCACCACTGTAGACTTAGTCCCCAGTTCACTGCTTGCAGAGATTATGGGCTCAATTAACAGTTGTTGAATGACTGAATGTCAGACTGAATGCCTGAATGACAGGCAGGGTGACACTGGGCAGTTTACTCAGCCTCCTTGCACCTCTATTTATTTATCTACACGGGGAAAAGGTTTATTATGAAAATGAAACAAGACTGTATTTGTATCAATGCTTGACACAGAGCATTTGTTATTATTAAAGTTACTACCGTTATTAACTATGTGTCCCTTAAATAAATCTCTTGATTCTGAGCTCTGGTTTCCTTATGTGAAAAAAGAGACATTGGTTCAATTTCTCAGGGAGCTGGTCTAAGACAGCGTGGAGGGTTCATCAAGCAGATGCGATGACAGGAGGGAGGGACAACTAGTGGAGTGAGGGGATGTACAAAGGACTTATAATGAGTAACTAGGGAGAGTACGAATGGCTGTGAGGGGGTAAAGGGTAAATCGATAAGGAAAAATCTGTAGGCTCACTGGAGTGGAGTCCTCCTGTTCTCTGCTAAAGTGAGAATGCTAGCAGGCTGGCAGTCAGAGTGGGATGTTTGAAATGAGCTTTTGGAAGAGGGATGGGTAGAGGTGCAATGCCAGTTCCTCCCATAATACTTTATACACATTAGCATGCCAAAAAATTTGCCGTTGAATAATTATCTTGAGCTATTCCTTTTCCTGGAAGAGCTTGAGAGAAATCTTTCAACCATCAACGAAAATGTTTCCCACACACTCCTTGTTGTCCTACTGATGTGCAGAATCAGTGCTGCTTCTATATTATTCTATCAATAAATACTCATTGAGGGCCTCCTATGTACCAGGCACAGTTCTATACTCTTGGGACATCATACTGTATTCATCTCCCCAAATGGAATTTCATTTTGTATGGTTCAGTTGAATTTTCATGAACCAAAAAATGATCTCTGCCTGTGTGGCACTTACATACTAATGGAGAAACACGGTATGATGAACAGTAAACTTAAGTCATTAACAAGTTATGTATAATATACAGAAAAGATAAGAGTTATGGAAAAGGTGGAGTAGAGCCAACAAAGGAAGAACAGGAGTGTTACTGAGTCTGATTTTAAATAGGATGTAGGATGTTCAGGGTAAGCTTCACTGAGGTGACCATTAAGTAGTATTCAAAGGAAAAATCCAACTCTGTCTTCTCTAGGGGATCAAACTCTTCTTTTTTTTCTTTGCCGCTAATGTGACTGAGCAGCTGACTACCCAAGGCATCCTTCTAGCTCTCAGCATTTGGGTGGTCCAGATCATCACTATCTGTTTCCCTATCTCTAAACATGATTTTCTCTCTCCAGCAGAATAAAATTCCCGTCATGAAGAAGCTATGATAAAACCCATTATGTAATCCCCTAACACTGCTGAAGAAAACACCACCTCTAGTTTGTCGGAATAACGTCAGCTCTTCAGATGGCCAATCCTCCCTCTTGGGCTCTGGGGATGCGACCATGTACCTACGGCAATAGGAAACTGGCACCAGCACTACCAGCAGTAGTTTATGCACTACCCATCTAAAAACCACTTGGGTTTCTCTGGCTCCTAAAATAACTACAAGATAGAATACAGTAGGTGTGAAAGTATACCTTTCAGGAATAGACCTGAGTCCATTTCTCACCCAATTACATCAACCATAGAGGAGACTAGAAACAAGTTACCATTAGACCAGTGACCCCCCTTGGGCCTCTGCAGGAATAAATGCAGACCACCCCTGGAAGATCAATGAGGATAAGATCCCATTAACTTCACCTGAAAGGGATGTTAGCAACTGCTATTGGTTTAGTGAAACACGGAGATCAAGAAACGAACAGAAGACCTGAAGCAAGAAGTGACAAACAGCGGACAAACAGTGGTACCAGGAAAACACCCCAATCCATAACCGCATCTGGTACATGGATTCCCAGACCCTGTTTACCAGCTTCTCAATTTGATACCAGAGAAGTAACAGCTAGAAGCTCCAAAAGTAACCCCTAAGAAATGAAGAAACTGAGTTTTAATAAAGAGATATTTCTCCACTCAACTAATAAAGCTTACCTGTAAACGTTTAGAAGAAACAGCTGTAAAAATACATACGTCAGGGTGATTGCCACGAAAGAGTAAGAAAGAAAGCAAACATCTATCCATCTACTTAAGTTAATCAGGACAAACTCAACTAGAAAATTTGAGCCCCTAAAGAAGAAATCATTCCTATCTAGTATGCAATTAAGATAAGAGCTTAAATAGTTTAAGCTAGTTCTTATATATTTACATAATTGCTTCATCCCGTGCTTTCCAGCAACACTGTAAATGTTTTTTGAGTTGGGAAGATTCTTCACTCACTCAGCTCAGTATTCTTCTTAATGCCTAAAACAAAATCAGTTAAAAACTCAAGAGTAGAATCACTTTCAAAGCATTTTTAATGCAACCTCAATTTTGATTTGATAATTCAAGATCAATTCTGCACACATAATTGTCTGAGCTTTGGGCTTCCTGTTACTCTACAAAGCATACCAAAACTGTTGGGAGTTTTCCAGTATGAAGGAGAAAAAGAGTTTTTTAATCTTTTAAAGAAAATAAAATATTTCTTACAATTGAACCAGCCATTTAAGCTAGTGCAAGCATATGGTTTAAAAATCAATAAAGATTGAATAAATGCTTTTCTTATTTGAAATGGTACTGAATCAATATTCACCTGGGCTAGGCTTAGAAATAATCTAGCCTAGTAGTTCTTGTCCTCTTTTGGGTCAGGACCCCTTTTGAGAAACTAATAGAGGAGATCCTCTCCCTCCAAAACCCACATATGTATAATTTCAAAAGGTTCATGGACCCAGGTGCTCTGTGGAACCTATATCCAAAATTCTGTAATCAAGATCAAAACCTTTCTTTCTTGATTAAAATAATCTATGGCTTATAAAAGGTAAGGACTTTAATGTCAAACAAGTACTTAAAATGGAAGCGCAAGGTTAGCCTTATTCCCAGAACCTATTTCCTACTATGCCACATCATCTCTGAGAAGGAACTACAAAGCCACTGTCACTCACAGTTCTCTTATTTTCTCAAGTTTTACTCAAATATAGAAACACAATAGAAAAGTATTTTCCATGCTGACATACCATGGGACAGCTAGCAAGGGGGGAAAAAGGAATAATTAATTTCTACTTCCTGGAGATTTACAAAGAACCTCAACATATTAAAGGTTCTGAGGAGTCCTGCTGCAAGGTTTCTTAAGACCTAGACTGAAATCCCTGAATGTCACACTTCCACTACATTCTGTTAGTCAAGCCAATCACTAAGGCCAGCCTGTATTGAAGGGGAGGGGAGTTAGACACCACCTCTTGAAGAAGGAACAGTAAAGAGCCTGTAACATTTTATTTCACACCTAACACGTTACTTTGTATTAGAATTGCCTGTTTACTTGACCCTCTGTCCTATTATACTCTCTTTGGGGGTATTACTCTTTGGGGGTGCCTTGGTCATTATTGTATTCTAATAGGAGTCATATAGCTGTTTGTTAAATGTTTACATACAGAAAGAAAAGAGATAATAGAGTGGTTGAAATTACAAGAAGGAGAACAAATGATGGGTAGAACCAAGTTCCTTATGAGATCAAAAGGACCTGAACAAGGTGTAGGAATTAATCTTAGGAAAGAGGAGAAAAAACTCCACAAAAAAGAAAGGAAAGACTGTAAAGTTGAGATAAGCTTGTGATCAGAAACAGGGGCAATGGGGAATTACACAGCTTGAGGGGATCTATGTAAAGTAGGGAAGGAAAGTAGAGCTGCATTCTAGCTCATAATGCCCTAATTTCTTCAGGGACTTATTCATTTATTATTGCTACATGCCAAATAGGTATGCATTCGGTAGAACACTACTACAGGCTAGTGATTTCTGCCAATAGCGGGGTGAGCATATCAATTATCAAACATTTTGAAGGACTCCTCAATCCTGATTATAGAAATTTTTTATAAAATCACTCCAGTTATTTAAAAGTCCATTATTTAGAAGCAAAATGAATTTGGGGAAAAGTCTTAAGGCACCCCACTATTGCCTGCCCTTCAACCTCCCCTTGACTCTGACATATGACCACAAAGCCACAAAGAAATTTGTGGTTGACAGTAGCTTCAGAAAGAACACAGTGAATGGGGTGAAATGATTTTAATTAATAACCAATGACACATTGTAAGCAAAATATGTACACTAAATTCCTCCTCCTAGAATCCAGAGTCAGGAAAAATATTACATCCTTTAATGAACTTTCCTTTTTCTTTAATTTGTTAAGTATTGTTTCTATTATAACCACAATAACAGAGCTTAACTTAGGACATGATGACAATAATTATCTCATCCTGAGTATCTAATATAACTATACCTCTCCTTTTTTAATTTGATTTGTGATATTTTTTTTGCAGTGAAACAAGTTTTATTTGTTTTACAGTATGCCAAATAATTTTCTTAAACTTTTCAACCAACTGTTTTGTTTGATATTACATATAATTAACATCCTCAAGTATACTGATCCTTTACACAGTCTGCATATACAATTAATCCCTTCTAATATCAACATTAATCTTTTTCTTTTAATTAATTTATTTTTTAAACATCTTTACTGGAGTAAAATTGCTTTACAATGTTAGTTTCTGCTGTATAACAAAGTGAATCAGCTATACATATACATATACACCATATCCCCTCCCTCTTGCATCTCCCTCCCACCCTCCCTATCCCACCACTCTAGGTCCTCATAATGCACCCAGCTGATCTCCCTGTGTGAAGCAGCTGCTTCACACTAGCTATCTATTTTACATTTGGTAGTGTATATACATCAATGCTACTCTCTCACTTCATCCCAGCTTACCCTTCCCCCTCCCCGTGTCCTCAAGTCCATTCTCTACATCTGTATCTTTATTCCTGTCCTGCCCCTAGGTTCTTCAGAACCATTTTTTTTTGTTTTTAGATTCCATATATGTGTGTTAGCTTACGGTATTTGTTTTGCTCTTTCTGACTTACTTCACTCTGTATGACAGTCTCTAGGTTCATCCACCTCACTACAAATAGCTCAATTTTGTTTCTTTTCATGGCTGAGTAATATTCCATTGTATATATGTGCCACAACTTCTTTATCCATTCATCTGTCGATGGACACTTAGGTTGCTTCCGTGTCCTGGCTATTGTAAACAGTGCTGCAATGAACATTGTGGTACATGTCTTTTTTTGAATTATGGTTTTCTCAGGGTATATGTCCAGTAGTGGGATTGCTGGGTAATATGGTAGTTCTATTTTTAGTTTTTTAAGGAACCTCCATACTGATTTCCATAGTGGCTGTATCAATTTACATCCCCACCAACAATGCAAGAGGGTTTCCTTTTCTCCACACCATCTCCAGCATTTACTGTTTGTAGATTTTTTGATGATGCCCATTCTGACTGGGGTGAGGTGATAACTCATTGTAGATTTGATTTGCAGTTCTCTGATGATTAGTGATGTTGAGCATCCTTTCATGTGTTTGTTGGCAATCTATATATCTTCTTTGGAGAAATGTCTATTTAGGCCTTCTGCCCATTTTTGGATTGTGTTGTTTGTTTTTTTGCTGTTGAGCTTCATGAGCTGCTTATATATTTTGAAGACTAACACTTTGTCAGTTGCTTCCTTTGCAAATATTTTCTCCCATTCTAAGGGTTGTCTTTTCATCTTGTTTATAGTTTCCTTTGCTGTGCAAAAGCTTTTCAGTTTCATTAGGTCCCATTTGTTTATTTTTGTTTTTACTTCCATTTCTCTAGGAGGTGGGTCAGAAAGAATCTTGCTGTGATTTATGTCATAGAGCATTCTGCCTATGTTTTCATCACGGAGTTTTATAGCATCTGGCCTTAGATTTAGATCTTTGATTTTGACTTTATTTTTGTGTATGGTGTTAGGAACTATTCTAATTTCATTCTTTTACATGGTCCAGTTTTCCCAGCACCACTTATTGAAGGGGCTGTCTTTTCTCTATTGTATATTCTTGCCTCCTTTATCAAAGGTAAGGTGACCATAGGTGCATGGGTTTATCTCTGGGCTTTCTATTCTGTTCCATTGATCTATATTTCTGTTTTTGTGCCAGTACCATACTGTCTTGATTACTGTAGTTTTGTAGTATAGTCTAAAGTCGGGGAGCCTTATTCCTCCAGCTCCATTTTTCTTTCTCAAGATTGCATTGGCTATTTGGGGTCTTTTGTGTCTCCATAAAAAATGTGAAATTTTTTGTTCTAGTTCTGTGAAAATTGCCATTGGTAGTTTGATAGGGATTGCAGTGAACTTGTAGATTGCTTTGGGTAGTATACACATTTTCACAATTTTGATTCTTCCAATCCAAGAACATGGTATATCTCACCATCTGTTTGTATCATCTTTAAAGTCTTTCATCAGTGTCTTATAGTTTTTGGTATACAGGTCTTTTATCTCCTTAGGTAGGTTTATTCCTAGGTATTTATACTTTTTGTTGCAATGGTAAATGGGAGTGTTTCCTTAATTTCTCTTCCAGATTTTTTGTCAATAGGAATGCAAGAGATTTCTGTGCATTAATTTTATATCCTGCTACTTAACCAAATTCATTGATTAGCTCTAGTAGTTTTCTGGTAGCATCTTTAGGATACTCTATGTATAATACCATGTCAGCTGCAAACAGTGACATGACAAACAGTTTACTTCTTTTACAATTTGGATTCCTTTTATTTCTTTTTCTTCTCAGATTGCTGTGGCTAAAACTTCCAAAACTATGTTGAATAACAGTGGTGAGAGTTGGCAGTCTTGTCTTATTCCTGATCTTTGTGGAAATGGTTTCAGAGTTTCACCATTGAGAATGTTGTTGGCTGTAGGTTTGTCATACATGGCCTTTATTATGTTGAGGTACTTTCCCTCTATGCCTACTTTCTGGAGAGATTTTATCATAAATGGGTATTGAATTCTGTTGAAAGCTTTTTCTGCATCTACTGAGATTATCATATGGTTATTATCCTTCAATTTGTTAATATGGTGTATCACATTGGTTGATTTGCATATATTGATAAATCCTTGCCTTCCTGGGATATACTCCACGTGACCACAGCATATGATACTTTTAATGTGCTGTTGTATTCTGTTTGCTGGTATTTTGTTGAGGATTTTTGCATCTATGTTCATCAGTGATATTGGCCTGTAGTTTTCTTTATGACATCTTTGTCTGGTTTTGGTATCAGGGTGATGGTGGCCTCATAGAATGAGTATGGGAGTGTTCCTCCCTCTCCTATATTTTGGAAGAGTTTGAGAAGGTTAGGTATTAGCTCTTCTCTAAACATTTGATAGTATTCACCTGTGAAACTGTCTGGTCCTGGGCTTTTAGTTGTCGGAAGATTTTTAATCACAGTTTCTATTTTAATGCTTTAGACTGGTCTGTTGAAATTTTCTATTTCTTCCTTGTTCAGTCTTGGAAGTTGTGCTTTTCTAAGGATTTCTCCATTTCTTCCAGGTTGTCCATTTTATTGGCATAGAGTTGCTTGTAGTAATCTCTCATGATCCTTTGTATTTCTGCAGAAATACAAAATACAGAGAAGTTGTTACTTCTCCTATTTTATTTCTAATTCTGTTGATTTCAGTCTTCTCTCTTTTTTTCTTGATGAGTCTGGCTAATGGTTTTTCAATTTTGTTTATCTTCTCAAAGAACCAGCTTTCAGTTTTATTAATCTTTGCTATTGTTTCCTTCATTTCTTTTTATATATTGCTGTTCTGATCTTTATGATTTCTTTCCTTCTGCTAACTTTGGGTTTTTTTTGTTCTTCTTTCTCTAATTGCTTTAGGTATAAACTTAGGTTGTTTATTTGAGATTTTTCTTGTTTCTTAAGGTAGGATTGTATTGATATAAAATTCCCTCTTAGAACTGCTTTTGCTGCATCCCATAGGTTTTGGGTTGTTGTGTTTTCACTGTCATTTGTTTCTAGGCATTTTCTGATTTCCTCTTTGATTTCTTCAGTGATCTCTTGGTTATTTAGAAATGTATTGTTTAGTCTCTATGTGTCTGTATTTTTTAAAGTTTTCTTTCCTGTAATTGATATCTAGTCTCACAGAATGGTGGTCAAAAAAGATACTTAATACGATTCTTAAATTTACCAAGACTTGATTTGTGACCCAAGATATGATCTATCCTGGAGAATGTTCCAGGAGCACTTGAGAAGAAAGTGTATTCTGTTGTTTTTGGATGGAATGTCCTATAAATATCAATGAAGTCTATGTAGTCATTTAAAGCTTGTGTTTCTTTATTTATTTTCATTTTGGATGATCTGTACGTTGGTGAAAGTGGGGTGTTAAAGTCCCCTACTATGATTGTGTTACTGTCAATTTTCCCTTATGGCTGTTAGTATTTGCCTTATGTATTGAGGTGTTCCTATTTAAAATTGTTACATCTTCTCAGATTGATCCCTTGATCATTATGTAGTGTCCTTCTTTGTCTCTTTTAATAGTCTTTGTTTTAAAATCTATTTTATCTGATATGAGAATTGCTACTCCAGCTTTCTTTTGATTTCCATTTGCATGGAATATCTTTTTCCATCCCCTCACTTTCAATCTGCATGTGTCCCTAGGTCTGAAGTGGGTCTCTTGTAGGCAGCATATATACGGGTCTTGTTTTTGTATCCATTCAGCCAGTCTATGTCGTTTGGTTAGAACATTTAATCCATTTACATTTAAGGTAATTATCGATATGTATGTTCATATTACCATTTTCTTAATTGTTTTGGGTTTGTTTTGGTACGTCTTTTCCTTCTCTTGTGTTTCCTGCCTAGAGAAGTTCCTTTGTCCTTTGTTTTAATGCTGTTTTGGTGGTGCTGAATTCTCTTAACTTTTGCTTGTCTGTAAAGGTTTTAGTTTCTCCATCGAATCTGAATTAGATCCTTGCTGGGTAGAGTAATCTTGATTGTAGGATTTTTTCCTTTCATCACTTTAAATATGTCCTGCTGCTCGCTTCTGGCTTGCAGAGTTTCTGCTGAAAGATCAGCTGTTTACCTTGTGGGGATTCCCTTGTATGTTATTTGTTGCTTTTCCCTTGCTGCTTTTAATATTTTTTCTTTTGATTTAATTTTTGATAGTTTGATTAATATGTGTCTTGGCATGTTTCTCCTTGGATTTGTCCTGTATGGGACTCTCTGTGCTTCCTGGGCTTGACTATTTCCTTTCCTACATTAGTGAAGTTTTCAACTATTATCTCTTCAAATATTTTCTCAGTCCCTTTCTTTTTCCCTTCTTCTTCTGGGAGCCCTATAATTTGAATGTTAGTACATTTAATGTTGTCCCAGAGATCTCTGAGACTGTCCTCAATCCTTTTCATTCTTTTTTCTTTATTCTGCTCTTGGTAGTTATTTCCACTATTTAATCTTCCAGTTCACTTATCTGTTTTTCTGCCTCAGTTATTCTGCTACTGATTGCTTCTAGAGAAATTTTAATTTCATTTATTGTGTTGTTCATTATTGTTTGCTCTTTAGGTCTTCTAGTCCTTGTTAAACGTTTCTTGTATTTTCTCCATTCTATTTCCAAGATTTTGGATCATTTTTACTATCATTACTCTGAATTCTTTTCAGGTAGACTGCCTATTGCCTCTTCATTTGTTTGGTCAGGTGGGTTTTTACCTTGCTCCTTAATCTGCTGCATATTTCTCTGTCTTCTCATTTTGTTTAACTTACTGTGTTTGGGGTCTCATTTTCGCAGGCTGCAGGTTCATAGTTCCTGTTGTTTCTGGTGTCTGTCCCCAGTGGGTGAGGTTGGTTCAGTGGCTTGTGTAGGCTTCCTGGTGGAGGGGACTTGTGCCTGTGTTCTGGTGGGTGGGCCTGGTCTCGTCTTTCTGGAGAGCAGTGTCACGTCCAGCAGTGTGTTTTGGGGTATCTGTGAACTTAGTATGATTTTAGGCACCCTCCCTGCTAATGGGTGGGGTTTTGTTCCTGTCTTGCTAGTTGTTTGGCATGGGGAGTCCAGCACTGGAGCTTGCTGGCCGTTGGGTGGAACTGGGTCTTAGCATTGAAACGGAGGTCTCTGGGAGAGCTCTTGCCAGTTGATATTATGTGGGGTCGGGAGGTCTCTGGTGGTCCAATGTCCTGAACTCGGCAGTCCCACCTCAGAGGCTCAGGCCTGACACCAGGCCAGACCACCAAGACCCTGTCAGCCATACGGCTGAATCACACAGCAAGCTTGTAATAGGGCTGAACTTGGATCTCAGTCCCCTAGTGCACTTCACTTTCCACTATGCCATGCCAGCTTCTATGTTCTACTTTGTGTTGATGTCTTGCGATGCCCCGCTGCTGGGACTGCAAACTGCAGGTCCCCAGGGTTTGTTTTCCTGGTTTCTGTATTTTAAATAGCATTTTTATTTCCTGCTTGTTGAGATTAAGCATGGAAGTTATTTCAAAATTGCATTGAAAGAAGCCAGGGTAGACATTAATTTTTAAAGAAATGCTGAACACAATTAGGAGAATGGCTGGCCACTAAGGTAGTCAATCTATCAGCCCTGAAGCAATGCTTATCTTAATACAACTCCACGAAGCTGAACATACAAGAAAAATTGATGACAAAAGGTCACCGAAATAGTTGCTATGAGTCATGTAAGAAGTTTATTCATGGAGCTCTCAGTCTGGTAAAATGAAGAAATGCTTCCAGTATTCTAGAAAGCACTTAATGCAGTACAAGAAGAGCTGTCTCTTGCATCATACCATATCTTTATACAAGTGTTGGTGTGATCCTTTAGAATTCATTAGACACTTCCCCATTCAATTATAGGTTGAGCAGATTGCTCAAGGCTAAGGTCGCAGACTAAATGTAAACCTAGAGATGCAATTATACATAATTCATGGATTTATTTACTTACACCACAATAATTTACTTATTGACCATTAGTTAATATTAGTTAAATGGACTGGGTACAGTGCTGGAAACTAGGGATTTATCAAGAGAGAAAAGGATATGATCTTGACTTCATCAAGGTTAGGAACTAAAACAACCAGATATTTGGTAGGAGGGCTGATACAAGAAATGAGCTACATGATGGGCCCAAACATAGGGCCACATCCTAATTCCTGGAACCTGTGAGTATTACATTTTATGGCAAAGGATGTGATTAAGTTGAACATGTAAAAAGAAGGAACTTATCGTGAATAAGCTGAGTCAACCCGAAGTGTAATCTCATGTGTCCTTATAAAAGAAAGGCAGAGGGAGATTAGACAGACACACAGAGAAGGAGATGTGAGAATGGAGGCAGAGAATGGAGTGATGTAACCACAAGCCAAGGAACACAAAGGAATGGCTACAATCACCAGTAACTAGATGGGGCAAGGAACAGATTCTCCCACAAAGCCTCCAGAGAGCGTAGCCCCACCAGTATTTTGATCTTCTGACTTGTGGCTTTCAGAACTGTGTGAGAACATTTCTCTTGTTTTATGCCACCAAATTATGGCAATTTGTCATGGCAGCCCCAGGAATGTAACACAGCCCACAACTGCTATATAATTACAGTATGTGATGTGTCAAAAATGAAGAGTACCGAATTCTATGAGAGTATAACACAGAAACCTACTTCTTATTGAGTGTAGTGGTGTGGGGAACACAGGAACAATACAATTATAGACTTGGTGTATGGAATTCTGGGTTACTAACCATACTGCTAAATATAAGCACATACTGGTATGCATGCAGGCCCAGAAAATGCCCTACCAAGCATGTGTCCCAAAATGTAAAATTATATGTACATGTAGGTAAATAGGCAGATTTAAAACTGTTATATGACCATACTCAAAAATAAACTCAAAATGGATTAAAGACCTAAATGTAAGGCCAGATACTATAAAACTTTTAGAGGAAAACATAGGCAGAACACTCTCTGACATAAATCGCAGCAATATCTTTTTTGATCCATCTCTTAGAGTAATGAAAATAAAAACAAAAATAAACAAATGGGATCTAATGAAACTCAAAAACTTCTGCATAGCAAAGGAAACGATAAACAGAAATGAAAACCCAACCCAAAGAATGGGAGAAAATATTTGCAAACGAAGCGATCGACAAGGGACTAATCTCCAAAATATACAAACAGCTCATACAGCTCAATATCAAAATAACAACCCAATCCAAAAATGGGCAGATTTAAGTAGACAGCTCTCCAAAGATGACATATAGATGGCCAAAAAGTACAGGAGAAGATGCTCAGCATCACTGACAATGCAAATCGAAACTACAATGAAGTATCACCTCACACGAGTCAGAATGGCCATCATTAAAAACATCTACAAACAATAAATGTTGCAGAGGGTATGGAGAAAAGGGAACACTCTTGCACTGTTGGTGGGAATGTTAATTGATACAGCCACAATGGAGGACAGTATGGAGGTTCCTTAAAAAACTAAAACTAGAACTACTGTATGACCCAGCAATCCCACTACTGGGCATATACCCTGAGAAAACCATAATTCAAAAACAGTCATGTACCACAATGTTCATTGCAGCTCTATTTACAACAGCCAGCACATGGAAGCAACCTAAGTGTCCATCGACAGATGAATGGATAAAGAAGATGTGGCACATATATACAATGGACTATTACTCGGCCATAAAAAGAAACGAAATCGAGCTATCTGTAGTGAGGTGGATGGACCTAGAGACTGTCATGCAGAGTGAAGTCAGAAAGAGAAAATAAATACTGTATGCTAACACATATATGGAATCTAAAAAAAAAAATGATTCTGAAGAACCTAGGGACAGGACAGTAATAAAGACACAGATGTAGAGAATGGAATTGAGGACTCAGGGAGGGGGAAGGGTAAGCTGAGACAAAGTGAGAGAGTGGCATGGACTTATATATAGTACCAAATGTAAAATAGATAGCTAGTGGGAAGCAGCCACATAGCACAGGCAGATAAGCTCAGTTCTTTGTGACCACCTAGAGGGGTGGGAGGGAGACGCAGAGAGAGGACATATGGGGATATATGTATATATATAGCTAATTCACTTTGTTATACAGCAGAAACTAACACACCATTGTAAAGCAATTATACTCCAATAAAGATGTTAAAAAAAATCTACAAACAATAAATGCTTGAGAGGGTGTGGAGAATAGGGAACCCTCCTTCACTGTTGGTGGGAATGTAAACTGGTATGGCCATGACAGAGAACAGCATGGAGGTTCCTTACAACCTAACTATAGAACTACCATATGATCTAGCAATCCCACTCCTGGGCATATATATGGAGAAAACCATAATTTGAAAAGCTCCATGCACCCCAATGTTCATTGCAGCACTATTTACAATAGCCAAGACATGGAAGCCACCTAAATGTCCATCGACAGAGAAGTGGATTAAGAAGAAGATGTGGTACATACATACACTGGAATACTACTCAGCCATAAAAAAGAATGAAATAATGCCATTTGCAGCAACATGGATGGACCTGGAGATTGTCATACTGAGTGAAGTAAGACAGAGAAAGACAACTGTCATATGATATCACGTATATGTTGAATCTAAAAAAATGGTACAAGTGAACTTATTTACACAACAGAAATAGAATCATAGATGTAGAAAACAAATTTATGGTTACCAGGGGGGAAAGGTGTTGGATAAATTGGATACTGGGATTGATATATACACATTACTATATTTAAAACAGATAACTAATAAGGACCTACTGTATAGCACAGGGAACTCAATACTCTGTAATTACCTATATGGGAAAAGAATCTAATAAAGAGTGGATATATGTGTATGTTAACTGATTCACTTCACTATATACCTGAAACTAACACAACACTGTAAATCAACTATACTCCAATAAAAGCTATAAGTAAGTGTCAAATGTTCTGAGAATGTAGAAATAATGCAACTAATGAAAAACTGAGAGAATAAGAAAGGTAATAAGTATAAAATAGAATAAGGTCTCTGACTGCCACTTGTCATTAGATGAGAATAAAACAATATCATTTGAAACTGAAAGACCAAGTAACAGATGTTTATCTCAGATTACAAAGATAAAACCCTGAGCAACAAATTAGTGGGCAAGGGAGAGGTAGAGGAGAATTCATAACTCATGTCAGAATGGCTCATATTAGGAAACCAAGAGACACTATCTAAATAGCTAACGAGATAACTAAAGGTACTTTATAAAAAAAGTATTTGTTAGTGATAATCACTAGAACAAAAATAAACACCTTCTTAAAAACCATGAAATAAGAAATAAAAATATTCCAACTAGTGAAAAACTTTATTTGGTATGTATAACATATAGTATGAATTTATGTAATGTATGAAATATAAAGCAATATGATATATGTCATATTTTTATACATAAATGGATTTCAATCATTTATAAAGAAAAAATATTTTTAAACAGGTTTAAAAAATCCAATTCAGTGCTATATAAAGAAATATACATCAAACAAAATAATTCATAAATGTTAAAAATAAAATATCTTCTATTATTAAAAGTATATAAAAAGAAGCAGACAGACACGTACTAGGTAAGCTAGATTTTTCACCTCTCTCAGAGCTAAACAGATCACGTAGATCAAAAAATACTAAGGGTATAGAAGGTCCAGATCCAAATATTAGAAGATATACTTCCAAGTACACAATGAATATATATAGAAATTGACTACTTATACAACCACAAAGAAAACCTCAGTAAATTAAAAAATAGTGATAAAAACAGTATCATGCTCTGAACACAACACAATGAAACTATTAGATAATAATAAAATTTTAAACCCCAAAACAAAAAGGTTTTTTCCACCTGGACAACATAAATAAACAATGTGTTTTAAACAACTCTTGGGATAAAGGGGAGATACAAAACAGCCTTTTCTAGAACTCCTAGAAAATAATGAAAACAAAACGTATCAGAATCTGTGGGATGTAGCTTTAAAAGAGTGCTCAGAGGAAAATTCTTAGCATTAAATAAAACTGTAAAACATAAGAGCTAAATGAATGATCCAAAAAACTAGATATAGAACAGCAAACTAATAAAAGACATCAGAAAGAAGTGATTGATCTAAAAGAATAATAATTTAGAAAATAAAAATAAGTCAATCAATAAATAAGCATTGGGACAAAAAAATCAAAAAACATATAAAACGCTAACCTAATTTTTTTAAAGGTAGAGTGAAGAATATTCAAAATGAGAAGTGGCAAAATGACAAATTACTGATACATATTTTAAAAATCATAAGTGAAACCCCAGTAAATACAAAACTTATAAACAGACCAATTTCCATTAAAGAAATTGAGAATGTTTTCAAAGAACTTCTCTACGAAAAAAACACCTGGCCTGAATGGTTTCACAGGGAAATTCTGTGAAATTTTAAAATAAGTTAATTTCTAAGGCGTTTAAATTGTGCCAGAGTACAGAAAGAAAAAAAAAAAAAGGAAGTCTACAAATCCTTTTTAAGAAGTGAATATAGGGCTTCCCTGGTGGCGCAGTGGTTGAGAGTCCGCATGCTGATGCAGGGGACACGGGCTCGTGCCCCGGTCCGGGAAGATCCTACATGCTGTGGAGCGGCTGGGCCCGTGAGCCATGGCCGCTGAGCCTGCGCATCCGGAGCCTGTGCTCCGCAGCGGGAGAGGCCACAACAGTGAGAGGGCCGCGTACCGCAAAAAAAAAAAAAAAAAAAAAGTGAATATAACAATAATATTGGTACCAAAACCAGATTAAGATGGCACTACACAAATCTTATTTATGAATATTGACACCCAAAAAGTTAATAAGACACTATCAAAGAGAATCTAAAATTACAATAAAAATAATACATCACAACCAAGTAGGATTCATTTCAGAATGCAAAGAGGTTTTAACATTAGCGAATCCATTAATATAACTGATGACATTAATAGAATGAAAGAGAACATATCTTTCCGATGAAAAAGCTCTGTGTCTTGATGGTGAAACTTTGCCAAATTAGTGTCCCATGGGTACAAGTTACAGAATTTAGATGAGGAGAGAAGACTCTACAGGTGTCACTAAGATGAGGAAGTGACACTTCAGAAATTAACAAGTGAATGTAAAAGTCCCTAAAAATGTTCTAGATACCACGGAAGTCATAAAAGTCAACACATACAAGGAAATAAGAGCAAATACATTCTGAAAGGCAGCTGAATCTCAGTATAGTACTGTCTCTCGAGATGGTAACACAACCCAACTTAAGGCAGACATTCACAAGCAGAGAAGTAAAACCTCATAAACTTTAGCAAGAGCCTAACCCTTTTGGGGGTACTGTCTATGGACATCAGGGATCATGGTAAGAGCCCTGGAATGAGAGTCAGAAACCTGGGTTCCATTCCTGCCTCTGCCACAGTGATGAGCTGTGTGATCTTCAGCTGGTCACTTCCTCTCTCTGGGCTTCAGGCTCTCCATTTGTGAGGAAATCTCTTACATCTTCTGCTTCTTAAATTCTATATTTCCAAATTCTAAACTTAAAGGGAACTAGGAAGCTCCATAAGAAAAGTAATAAACACGATGAAAGGAAAGGAGAAAAGGAAATCAGTTTGATTTAAAAATGAAGGACCTCCAAGTTCTTTAGCCTGGAATTTCAAAGCAAAGGATAACACTGTCCCCGATAGCATTTTTCCATTTCCAGAATCACCTTAGCAAAAGGAAACAAACTTTTGGAAGCTTGCAGGGCCAAGGAAGAGCCTACTTCTAAGTATGATGATTTTCTCCCACAGAATTCAGAGTTAAGCTCTGGGTACAACTAGTTCCCCAGTGTTTGTCAAACTTTCCACCTAAGGTACCACTAGAAGTTAACAAGAATGAAAGCCCACCCATAGGGAACCAAGGACACAGGGCCAGGACACTGACAACAAAATCAAAATGACTTTAAAATCTCTTGATTCATAGTAAACATTGAAATACTACTTAAATTCCACTGCATAATATTTGAATGTTTGTCTTAATTGTAAGTCATGTTTTAATTGTCAAACCTAGAAAATGCTCTTAGTTTATGTTTGGTTCCCACTCTCCCAGCACACCCCATGGAACACCTCCTAGTACACCCTAGTGTGGAATCTGATACCAGTTGAGAAATAAGACCAGGCCACTCACAGGTTGAACAGAATCCCATAGGGATCTAGAGGATAGAAGGGGTGCTCAGAAGCAAAATTGTAACTTGGTTCTCTCCTCTGCAAAATTTGTGAAGTTGTTCTCAGCTTCATGCCCAAGACTGCTGTGGTGGCCAATCAAATCTCCCAAGCTTGTGTTCACAGAACTTGTGCCTTCACAAGCAAACCCAATGAGGTGTTAGTGTCCCATTCGGGCTTGAAGGAAATGACTGTTCTAAGAGATGCGAATTGAAGTCCTGTGACCTCCCCTGCCCTCTTGTGCTCTATCTCCCTCTTCGAATGTAGAGAATCCAGCTAAGAAATCTTCCTACTGGAGGGCTGGTGGGTGCTTAATAAAGTATTTTGAGTCCTTCTGACTGACTGCATTCCCCCAATGACCAAATGAAGATAAGCCTCTTTCCAGCCAGCAGAGAACATTTCATCAGGAAGGCCACGCCCAGGTAACCTTGAACACCCTTTGATTGTCTCTGAGTTCCAGTTTCTTGCCTGTAAATTGAAGAGTTTGGAAAAATTCTCTAACAACTCTTCCCTAAACGGTCACATTTCTGCTATAGAGATTCCACCCTCAACCCCACCCAACCCCATCTCCCAGCATACTCGTAACACACCTGCTTCAGGTAACAGAGGTGGGCACATGGCCCAGGTTAGGCCTGTGTTAGTACCCCAATCCCTGATCACAGTAAGCAGTCCAAAGACAGGACATCTGACCGATTCCAGAGTCCTTCCCCAGAATGTTTTAAGCAGAAGGTGAGAGAGAGATACTATTTCCTCACTGGTTTCCAAGCTGTTGAAATATGGCCCTGGAAATTGCCAGTAGCCATGATCTATGCTGCACGGGAAAACGTCATTTAATAATAGAAGAAAATGAGGCCAACAAGAAGACATGAGAGACAGTCAGAGATATAACTGGTGGTTTTCAAGACCCAATTTTATTTATTAACGTAAATAATTTCTACAGTACTTTTAGTTCCACAAGCTGCTCATACTGTTGGGAAACACAGTCACGGGAATGCAGTTCTTCTACTCCAACTTCGCCACATGAGAATGGGGGCCTTGGCCAATATCTTTGCTAACTATAGTTGCAAAAATCCTCAACAAAATACCAGCAAACCAAACCCAACAATACATTAAAAGGATCACACACCAGGATCAAGTTGGGTTCATTCCAGGGCCGCAAGGGTGGTTCAACATATGCAGATCAATCAGTGTTACACACCACATTAACAAAAGAAAAGATGAAAACCATACGATCATCCTAACAGTCACAAAAAAAAGTTTTTGTAAAATTCAACATCCATTCATAATAAAAACTCTCACCAAAGTAGGTATAGAGGGAGCATATCTCAACATAATAAAAGCCATTTACAGCAAACTCACAGCCAACATAGTACTCAGTGGTGAGAAGCTGAAGCCATCTGCTAAATTCAGGAACACACCAAAAACACCCACTCTTACCATTTCTATTCATCATAGTATTGGAAGTCCTAGCCACAGCACTCGGATGAGAAAAACAAAAGGTATCCGAA
Source organism: Orcinus orca (assembly GCF_937001465.1). Taxonomy (NCBI): domain Eukaryota; kingdom Metazoa; phylum Chordata; class Mammalia; order Artiodactyla; family Delphinidae; genus Orcinus; species Orcinus orca. Next base: position 54,504,974 of record NC_064572.1, on the reverse strand, counting down.
TTGGAAGGGAAGAGATAAAACTGCCTTTCCTTGCAGATGACACGATACACTATATAGAGAACTCTAAAGACTCCAAACAGGGCTTCCCTGGTGGTGCAGTGGTTAAGAATCTGCCTGCCAATGCAGAGGACATGGGTTCGAGCCCTGGTCTGGGAAGATCCCACATGCTGCTGAACAACTGGGCCTGTGAGCCACAACTACTGAGCCTGCGCATCTGGAGCCTGGGCTCCGCAACAGGAGAGGCCACGACAGTGAGAGGTCTGCGCACCGCGGTGAAGAGTGGCCCCCGCTCGCCGCAACTAGAGAAAGCCCTCGTACAGAAACAAAGACCCAACGCAGCCAAATAAATAAATAAAATAAATTTATAAAAAGACAAGACTCCAAACAAAAACTATTAGAACTGAAATGAATTCAGCAAGGTAGCAGGATACAAGAGTAATATACAGAAATCTGTTGCACTTCTTTATAGTAATAATGAAACATCAGAAAGTTAAAAAACAATCCCATTTAAAACTGTGTCAAAAAGAATAAAATACCTACTCAGCAATTAAAAAAAGAACAAAATAATGCCATTTCCAGCAACATGGATGGACTAGAGATTGTCATGTTGAGTGAAGTCAGTCACAGAAAGACAAATATCATATGATATCATTTATATGTGGAATCTAAAAAAAGAGGGTACAAATGAACCTATTTACAAAACAGAAGTAGAGTCACAGATGTAGAAAACAAACTTATGGTTACCAGGGGACAAGGGGGAGGAGGAATAAATTGGGAGATTGGGACTGACATATACACACTACTATAAATAAAATAGATAACTAATAATAACCTGCTGTATAGCACAGGGAACTGTACTCAATACTCTGCAATGGCTACATGGGAAAAGAATCTAAAAAAAAAAGAGTTGGTATATGTATAACTAATTCATTTTGCTGTACATTTGAAACTAACACAACATTGTAAATCAACTATACTCCAATAAAAATTTAAAAATAAAATAAAATAAAATACCTAGGAATAAACTTAAGCAAGTTGGTGAAAGACCTACATGCTGAAAACTCTAAAACACTGGGCAGGTGTTATGTAGCACCTGCCCAACCCAGTACTACATCTGTCCCTTGTGGGGAGGGGACAAGGTCTCTCTCCTGCAGCACAAGAGGAATGCATGCAGGCCAATACCAAGATGCAGTGATTAGAAGTGTTTCGACTTCTGCTCCTAATAAAAGGCAACATATGTTCTTTGCCCAACACATTACCCCTTCCAATAAATCCCCTTTTGGTTTTAAGTAGATTAAACTGGGTTTCTGTCACTTACAACCAAGAGAATCCTGATGGATATACCTATTCTTCTTTAGTGATTTCACTGTTTCTAGACCTCTGGAGAACTGGGGTTCTCTCTACTCTTCACCGGAAGGAAGAGTTTTATTAATAATCATAACTACTCTTATTTGTTGAGAAATTACCACATCTCAGGCTTTATGCTAAGCACTTTCATGCATTAGCACCTTTAAATCCCCACAGCTCTATCAAGTAGGTAATATGATAACTTACAATCTACAGATACAGAAATTGAGACTTTGAGAGTTTCCATAATTAAATCAAGATCATACAGCTCATAAACAGTAGAATTAGAACACAAATCTTTCTCATTTCAGAGCCTTGGCGTTTAGCTACTTGTGCTGTACTCAAGGTGCCTGTGTAAAGTAGACAAAATACTTCCATCACTCTATGGGGAATTTTTAAATAAATTCTTTTAAATAAATTTTTAAATTTTCTATAGATATTGTAGTAACCCACAGGAAAGGAAACTCAGTGAGTTGGGATGGCACTTGAGCTGCTTAATCACTTTAACCTCTACCAGAAAAAAACAGCAGTCTCCAGAAATGTTCCCAAGTTTTTAAATAACTGATATAAATTCAGGTAAAATAGAAAATTCAAAGAGCCATTATTATTTGCAGGCCAAATTCTGTCCTCATTTAGAGGAACTACTGAAATTAAATATTAAAATTCTGAGATATCATTATTTTATTCAAAGCCATTTTTTTGCCATCTACTCTAAGAAAGATGAATCTCAGGAGAATGAGGGAACATCTGGTTAAGTGTTTTTTCTAGAGAGTAGTCAGAGTGGTCTTAAGCCAAAGAGATAGCTCTGCTCAGAGGTAAGTGTCTTGAAATACTTCCAATGATTTACTGTGCTTTAAGTCCTATGTTCTAAAACCAAGTTAAATTAGCAGAACAAGATAAAACGGAAGCATCTTTATTCCTGTCTTACCCCTAGGTTCTTCATGACCTTTTTTTTTCTTAGATTCCATATATATGGTTAGCATACGTTATTTGTTTTTCTCTTTCTGACTTACTTCACTCTGTATGACAGACTCTAGGTCCATCCACCTCACTTCAAATATCTCAATTTCGTTTCTTTTTATGGCTGAGTAATATTCCATTGTATATATGTGCCACATCTTCTTTATCCATTCATCCGATGATGGACACCTAGGTTGCTTCCATGTCCTGGTTATTGTAAATAGAGCTGCAATGAATATTTTGGTACATGACAGGGTATATGCCCAGTAGTGGGATTGCCTAGGGGTAAGATGGGAATAAAGACACAGACCTACTAGAGAATGGACTTGAGGATATGGGGAGGGGGAAGGGTAAGCTGTGACAAAGCGAGAGAGAGGCATGGACATATATACACTACCAAACGTAAAATAGATAGCTAGTGGGAAGCAGCCGCATAGCACAGGGAGATCAGCTCAGTGGTTTGTGACCACCTAGAGGGGTGGGACAGGGAGGCTGGGAGGGAGGGAGACACAAGAGGGAAGAGATATGGGAACATATGTATATGTATGACTGATTCACTTTGTTATAAAGCAGAAACTAACACACCATTTTAAAGCAATTATACTCCAATAAAGATGTTAAAAAAAAAAGAAAAAGAATAAAAGGCAAAATATTAGAAATGGGAGAGTATCGATAGTTACAAGCACAGACCCCATGGTATGCACCTTTATGGCAGTAAATTTTATAATCTAGAGGAAAATGGATAATTTCTAGAAAAAGACAGATTACCAACAATTATTCAATAATGGGTAGAGAAAAAGTAAAGCAGACCAAGAATCAGGGAAGAGCTGTAGCAACCAAAGTTCTGCCATTAGGAGGTGCTTTATTTTCCACATTGTTTCAGAGAAGAAAATGAAACAAATGGCATGCATCAAAGACAGAAGAGACCAATGTAATTCTAATTACTTTGAAATATAATTTTGGGAAAAATTGATGTTTTATTATTCTAAGTCTTCTTATGCAGAAATAGGGTATACCTTGAAAATAATTCCTTTAATCTTCTTTTAATAATATCTAAAAGCTGTCATTATAAATGCTGAACTTTTCTTGTTAAAAAAGAGCAGTTTTATTTCTATACACTAACAAAATATTTGAAAAATAAAGAAAACAATATCATTCAAAATAGCATCAAAAACAATAAAATACTTTGGAATAAATTTAACCATAAAGGTGAAATATCTGTACACTAAAATTTTAAGACTTTGACGAAAGAAATTGAAGAAAATACAAATGAATGGAAATATATCCCTTGTTTATGGATCAGAAGAATATTGTTAAAATTAACAATACAACCCAAAGCCATCTATAGATTCAATCCAATTAATTCTTATAAAAATTCCAATGCCATTTTTCACAGAAATAGTAAAAACAGTCCTAAAGTTCACATAGGACCACAAAAGAACCCAAATAGCCAAAGCAATCTTGAGAAAGAAGAACGAAGCTAGAGACATCACAATTCTGATCTCAAACTATATTACAAAGCTATAGTAATCTAATTGGTATGGTATGGGCATGAAAATACATACATAGACCAGTGGAACAGAATCAATGTCCCAGAAATAAACCCACGAATATATGTTCAACCTATATGACAATGGACTGTATATCCATATGCACAAGATAGAAAGTGAACTCCTATCTTACACCACTCACAAAAATTAACTAAAAATGGATGAAGGACTTGAACATAAGACCTGAAACCATAAAACTCCTAGAGGAAAACATAGGGAAAAAGCTCCTTGACATCAGTCTTGTCAATAGTTTTTTGGATATGACACCATAAGCACAGGCAACAAAAGTAAAAATAAATAAATGAAACTATATCAAACTAAAAAACTTCTGCACAGCAAAAGAAACAATCAACAAAATGAAAAGGCAACCTGCAGAATGGGAGAAAATATTTGCAAACCATCTAACAAGGGGTTAATATCTAAACTATATAAGGAACTCATACAACTCAATAGCAAAGAAAAAACTAATTAAAAAAATGGACAGAGGAAATAAGTAGACATTTTTCCAAAGAAGGTATACAAATAGTCAACAGGTACATGAATAGGTCCTCAACATCACTAATCAATCATCAGGAAAATACAAATCGAAACCACAATGAGATATCACCTCACACCTGTTAAAATGGCTACTATGAAAAAGACAAGAGGTAACAAATGTTGGTGAGAATGTGAAGAAAAGGGAATCCTTATATATCATGGGTATATACCCAAAGGTATGAAAATCACCATCCATGTTCATTGCAGCATTATTCAAAATAGCCAAGACATGGAAACAACCTATTATTCAAAATAGCCAAGACATGGAAACAACCTATTATTCAAAATAGCCAAGACATGGAAACAACCTTAGTGTCTGCCTACAGATGAACGAATAAAGAAAAGTTATAGATAGAGATAAATATCATTCAGCCATGAGAAAGAAGGAAATCGTGCCATTTGTGACAACATGGGAAAAATTTTGAGGGCATTATGCTACGTGAGATAAGTCAAACAGCGAAAGACAAATACTGTATGACATCACTTATGTGCAGAATCTAAAAAAGCCCAACTTGGTTGCCAGGAGCTGGGAGGTGGGGGAAACGGCAGATGTTGGTCAAAAGGCACAAACTTCCAGTTACAAGATGAATAAGTTCTGGGGATCTAACGTACAGTGGGATGACTACTGTTAACAATACTGTATTACATACTTGCTAAGAGAGCAAATTTTAAATGTTCTCACACAGAAATAGTAATTGTGTGAGGTGATGGTGGTAACAACCCTACTGTGGTAATCATTTTATAATATATAAGACTATTAAATCATAATGTATAACTTAAATTTACACAATGTTATGTATCAATTATATCTCAATAAAGCTAGAGAAAAAAAGAATACCTTCTTCTGTCAGTATAACGAATGGTTCCTTTAATGGATTTTTTTCTTTTTTTTTTTTAACGTTAGGAGAGGACTGTATCCTCATTTGGGGGGCCAGTTTGAAAGTATTTAGTGAAAAATTCTATGTCTACATTTTGTAACTAGGAATATTTTCCAGGAAAAAAACCACATATACACAGAGACATGTATGAAAATATTTGCCGTGCACTCTGTAATGGAGTTTGAAATCACCTGTGTGTTCACCAATAGGAAATGAAAAGCAAAATGTGTTATATGCAAATGTTGAGGTAATTAATATTGAATGTAAAAAGTAGGAAGCAGAATAGGACAGATATTTAATACAGTAATATTTATATAAGTTAAAAAGCACAAGAATGGGTGCTTGTGACACTTTTAAGAGTGAAAGGGCATAATCGCCAGAAAGATGGCAGGAAGCACACTTAAATGGGGACTGTCCTGGGAAAACTTGAATGCATGATCATCCTGTACGCAGCGAGTGATAAATGCTCATAAAGTTGAATTGGTGAATAAGAGAAACAGCTGAAACTAACCTGAACTCTTACTTGGGAGTGCTATTTTCTCTATGGCTTGAATTAAGTAATTGTATATACCCTATAGAATTTTTCCTTCCTGCCAAATGAGGGTTTGGAAGGTCTGCCCAATGCTATTTCTGTTTAAAAAAATTGCTCCCTAGTTAGAGTGATCGGATATAAAAAATTAACTTTGAAAAGGATTAGAGATTCTTAAAAGGGTTAGAGATTCCCCCCGATTAGAGAAAAAGGGAAGGAAAAATGCAGGGATCATTCAGCCTTTTATGTCTTCCTGCTTTAGAAGCTGTATCATTTCCTCTTTGATCAAACTGCACCATTCTTCAATCAGATATTTAAAACTTTCCATAAAGTACAAAAAAATATGGTTGTAGAACAAACATACCACTTGACAAATAAATCTGCAAATACTAAATATTTTTGCATTGTGTTAAATATAATTTATATAATTCTAAATCCAATAAGATTGAATTGACTAACTAAAAAGAAAAAAATACGGGTGGCTGTGATGAGGAGAAATGAAATTTGGGATCAGGGATCATTAGTAAAAGGAAAAAAAATAAATGAAAAGAGATAAGTGGATGTATGATACTCAGACTCAGGATTATAAGTAATCCGATTTTGTTCACCTAAAGTTCATCTTTTAGAGGAGTAAGTATAACCACTAAAAGAATACAAATACAAAATCATTTGCTTAGAAGCTGCTGGTGCCAGTCCCAAAGGAGCATAAGTGATCAAGAAACATAGCCAGCATTTCCTAGCCCCATTCCCCATGCCAATTCTCCTCATTACCTACAGCATTTACCATTTTTACTCATTTAGAACATGATAAGAGAGAGATGGGCTCAATTTCTGAGCCATATACTTGACCTAAAACAGTGACCTGGCTATCATAATAGCCTAATACCACAGCCAAGCATTTAGCAAAACGAGCCCAGGATAAACACCACTGAGTAGATGAATCAAATTTGTGTCGCCATATCAATGTTATTGATGCTTCTAACTTTAGAGAAAATATTTGAAATGTCAACCTCACAATCATCAATCCCAACATTTAATTTCCTACCAAAATTTTGTAGTTTTCAAGTAGATGGAACGCCAGCCAATTTTATGATTACAATGAAAAAAAAAAATGGACAAAGTGTCAGCTCCAGTAGCTAAAAAGAGGCTTAAGTTACGAGCAGCCTTCATTTTTGGTTTGGAGCGCAGAGCCTCAACACTTAGCTGCTGACACTCGGCAACGACATGGACAACCAGAACAGGCAATAGGAAAACTGACTCAGTGGTTCCACCTTCTTTTTTGGCTTACCTGTCCCTACTCACCTTGACTGATTCCAAGGAAGTTTTCTGACTTCCACCTGTCCCAAATCTGCTTTCCAGTAATTCTTTTCATTTGGCTTAAGTGAAATCCATTGCTGGCCTGTTCTTTCCCCCAGTTAGGTAAAGAGCTTAAGACTCTAAACTGGCCCACACCACTTGGTCCCGCATTTCCCTAAGATCGACTACTGCTACACCCCAGCCTCACCCAATTCCTCAATCTGATTTTATTCTTCACTGTCCACCATCTGGCCTTAAAAATCTGGCCAAAAACTTTACCTTTCCATGTCACAGTGCATCTGTATCCAAGTTTTGTTGTTGTTTTTTTCTTTATCAAATGTGGAGAATTAGCAATTAAAAATGCATTTGAGACTACATGTGCCAGGTTTTCTTTACAATGATTCCCCACTCTTGCTAGACAGGAAGGAAAGAAGGAAAGGGAAGAGTCAAGGATATAAGTCTGTTCAAAGTTTATAAAGTGGCTCAAACACATCATGAATGAGAAGTAATCAGACACTATTCTGTCTGGGTCTTAAGAGGGAATAAGCTAGCGACAAAGTTCCCGCGTGTACACATAAACATACCCGCATCTCTCCCCTGACGTGGCAACCTTGTAGGAGCGCGGCAGTGAGAAGCTGGAGCTACAGAAGGTGAGGTAGGTTCTGCAGTTGCTTTTGCTGGCTCCCTATCAAAGTTATGCCCTAGGACCAACCTCCTCTCCCATGACTGGAAACATGCACACACTCACCCTTATGACTGCTGTAGCCTATATGTTCTGCGAGAGGAACTGTGCTCAGACCTGTGAGACCTTTCTGCCTCAGGCCCTGCAGTGGCAGGATGAAGAGGTTTAAGACAATGTTGCCATTTCTATCTTTACTTTTCCCTCTATGTCCCCAATAAATGAGGTTCTCTTCTTTTTTAAGTGCACTGGGTTAAAGGACACTTGGAGAAATTGAACCATGCAGGCCGAGCTAGGAAGAAATAAACTAAGCTGCAATTTACTGACTTTAACAGACAGAAATCTATTACACAGTTTGGGTGCAGAGACAGCCTCCAATCAACTTGATTTTTATCTTCATGCTCATTCCAATCCTAGGGTCTTCCCTGCCCTTGGGTAGTTCTAGCAGCAACCAGACAGACAACCTGCCAGTCCTGCTCTGCGGAACACAAAGTGAGCCTCAGGTTCTCGGCAGTGTCTGGCTTACCTTGAGACTTGTCTTCATTTTAGACTATGTGAAAGCCTGAATCCTAACATCTTTGGGCGTGTGTCCCTTTGTCTTCTCTTTGATAGTGAGATCAGATTGAAATGTGGTGCTCTTTCATGAGAACTGGTTACACACGCGTTCTAGGGATGGCGTGAACCCCAGCAATAGGTCTCTCCTCCCATTCCCCCTGCAAGGCTGAGAGCAAGAAAGGAGAGTTCATGCATGCATTCAACACCATTTAGCAGCCTAATATGTGGCTGGTTCTTTGCTCCATTGTTGAGTGTACAAAGCGGAAAAGAACCACACAGAATACTGTGGTTATGTGATTATCTCTGTTTATAGTCCATCGTTTGGCAGGGGAGGGCAACAATTTGCTTCTAACTATAGTTTAATATCCTCCTAGATCACAGGGCTCGACATGTAGCTCAATTCAGAGAACTCTGCATGTGCTCTGGTTGTGAGGAAATGTGTACATGCATTAAGAGGATTCCCATGGCTTTCTGAAAGAGCAAAGCAGAGGACAAAAAACCAATCTGGAGTGATCGTGATGGAGACGAGGGCCCTGGACACCAGTCAGCCTCCTCTGTTTGCCAGACTGAGCTCTGAAGCTCAGAGGCTGGGGTCTCCCTTCAGGGGCGATGTGTGTTTATTTTTCTGTCCCAGGACTGTGAACATGCTTTGTTTTCAGGTTGTTCTGTGACTTCAAAGAGATTTGGGAAGCCAGAGTTAGCAGGGTCAGCTTTCAAAATGCGGTTTGAGGATACTTTTCGGAAGAGGTATACATGAAAGCGAGGTAAACCTTTGGAAATGTGCAAGTATGTTTTTCACCTCACAAGCTACCTACCTGTTGCTCCTGGGAGCCCCCGAAGAGGACTCCTCCCCGTAAATGTTTACTGCAGTGGCTGCTGCCTCACCCAAGTGTGCACACTGCCAAATTAGAAACTGAAAGACATGTGTTCACAAGGCATTTGATTTTTTGATTTTTATGTAAAATTTAATAAAACTTAAGCCACAAACACGGGAGCGCCCTGAAGCTGGCACTCACTTCTAAGATTCAGCCCTCATGCTGGCCCCGCATCGGTCCCCTCCCCCAATTATCAGACAAACTCTCATGGAGCACTCCTAAACGCCAGGGATCGTGCCAGAGCTGAGTTGTCCCATAGGGTAGCCACCAGCCACTTATGGCCACTGAGCATTTGGATGGCGGCTGGTCCAAACTGAGATATGCTATATGTGTAAAAATATAGACTGGACTTTGAAGATTTCATCCAAATAAATGAATGTAAAATATCTCACTAATAATTTTATATTGATGACCTGTTGAAATGATAATATATTGGATATATTGGGTTAGATAAAATATAGTCTTAAAATGTATTGTGCGACTATTTTTAATGTGGCCACTAGAAAACTTAAGATAAATATAATTTGATCCATCTAAGTTATGTTGAACAGAAGCGTGCTGGACTCTGGGAACTGAGTGGCAAAGAAGACACATACTTGCCTTTAAGGGACACCCCATCTATCCATGTGACAGACAACTCAACAGGGAATCAGGGCAGTATCCATGGCCACTCACAAGAGGGGTACCCAGTGCCATCTCGGGGCAGGAAATTCTTCTCAGGTGTGGTAGCAGAATAACGTACACCCTAACCACTGCCATTCCCCCTCCCCAGGGATATCCATGTCCTAATCTTTGGAACCCTGTTAATCTATTACCATATATGGCAAGAAAGAACTTGGCAGGTGTGATTAAGCTGGGAATCTTGAAAGAGGGAGAGTACTGTAGATTATCCAGGTGGGCCCAATATAATCTCAAGGGCGTAAGAGGAAGGCAACGGGGGATTTGCCTAAAGAGAAAGTTGGGGTGGTGTGGTGTCAAGAAAACCAAACCCCCTGTTGCTGGCTTTGGAGATGGAGGGAAAGGATTGTGAACCAAGGATATGGGTGTCCTCTAGGAGCTGGAAAAGAAAGGAATGCAGCCCCGCTGACACCTGGATTTTTAACCTAGTGAGAACTGTGCTGCACTTTTAAACTACAGAACTGGAAGATAAAAATTCATCTTGTTTTAAGCCAATCAGTTTGAGATCATTTGTTACGGCAGCAGTAAGAAACTAGTACATCAGGCAAAGTGATATCTAAGCTTAAAGCTAAACAATTAATAGGAGTGATACAGGTGGAGTGTGAAGGGATGGAGAGAAACTTCTAGCAAGGAAATATGTGCAGTCATGTGAACCTTTACATCCATCTGCTGCTACACTGGACAAAACTCCTCCCAGTTTCAGCAGCTGTTTTCAAATTAGCCTACAGTGTTTTGCAGTGAATACCTGTTATCTATTGTGGAGTTCTCTTGCTTTTATATCCATCAGACACTCCAATGCTTCTCTCCTCTTCAACCCACACAAACACTGATGCCACACAGGTTTCGTGGTGGCTGATGGTTGTTCCTGCCAGTTGTCTTTGGGGTTTGTGAGGACACTTTGTCAAAATTTCATTGTAAAATCTCCCCATGGTTTTTGTAGTTTGCTTATTTTGCTACGTAGTTGTTCTCTGTTTATGGGTGGAGTGGGGGGTGATTAGGGAAGATTATAAAACTATAAACTGCCGCCCCTGACATCCTTGCAGAATCAGACAAGGAAATTGAGGCTTAAAAGTAATTTTGGTCACATTTTACGTAAATGGCAAAATTGTGATAGAACTTAAGTCTGCCTGACTCCGAAGGCCACATTCTTTATACTTAGATCAAAAAAGAGCACCCAGTTCTGACTTTTACATTTTGACAGAGCAAAGAATGACCATAAGTGAACTGTCAGATCCATTTATTTTGCAAAGACCTACTGAGCACCCTCCATGTTTCTGGCTCTCTTCTAGGGGCTGGAAACTCAACAATGACAAGGCAGAATGGCCCCTGCCTTCATAAAGCTCACATCTTACTACCATATGAGAAACAAATACAATTCAAATACAATTAATTGCATCTGACTCATGCCCCAGCTCAGGGAGCTAGTGAGCTCTCCTCAAATCATAGCTATTATTACCATGTTTTATTTTATTCTACAGGTCCTAGCAAGTAACCTGCTAAATACATTTACCTAAGAGTCCACCAAATTACCCAAGTTCTTTGCCTCTGGCCCACTCAAGACTCCAGAGAGAATTAAAATGTTTCATTCAAAAAACAAAAACTGCAAGAATGCCCATTCCCTAAATACAAGGAAACAACATACCAAACAGATTATAGCAGTTCAGCCTCCAGGCATTTCTTCCTCCTGGGTCTATTCAAGCCTCTTCATTGAGACTGTGTTGGGACTCAGAACAGGCTGCTCCAAAATATGCTTCAATGGCATACTGATTTTTCTGAATTAAATTTACTTAAGAAATAACCAACACAAGAGGGACATTCTGACCCTCTCTGTCTCCCTGAAAGCAGGAAATAAATCTCTCATGTGAAAGGGGCAACTCCTTGCATCTGGAGGTAAAAGAACACCCAGAGAGATAGGAAATTCAGGCAGAGAAGCTTATATAAACAAACCTTGTTACTTCTTCAATTTACTACCCCAAGCACGAAGTCTGCTTACATTCCTCACTAATTAAGCACCCAAAGCCTAAGTTTCTTTGTCCTATAAATTCCTCCCAAATTTCTTGTTTCTTTGTCTAAAAAGTAAAAATGCTGACTGCTTTGACCACTTCTTAGGTCCTACTTCTATGAGACTTCCATGCATCAAATTAAAATGTGTATTTTTTCTCCTGTTGAACTGTCTTTTGTCAATTTTATTATTAGTCCAGCCACAAAAGCTCAAGAAGGGCAGAGGGGGAAATTTCCCCTGCCCAACGACCGCAAGCTCTTCCAAGGCAGGGAGTCTATATTATTATTCTTTCTATCCTCTCTACACCTACGTGGGCACTGTATCCACAATTAGTACTAAATGTTGATTATTTGATCTTTCAAAGGTTTGATTCTTCTAAAGGTGACAATTTCAGACACCATGACGAATAATGAGAGATTTTCAGGCAAATGTGCTTTGGGACCCCAAATCATCTTTATGCATAGCAAACTGCCTTCTTTGAATCCTGGATCCACCCTTTACTAGCTGTACTACCATGGCCAATTTACTAACCTCTCTGAGACTGTTTCCACACATGTAAAAGAAGGCGTAAAAGAATAAACAGTACCTTCCTCCTAGTGCACACAGAAAGCACTCAGAACCAGTGCCAACACACAAGAAGCAGTCAGTAAATGTTAACTATTATCATCATTATTACTGATGATGATGATGACAGTGATGACAAAGGCCAGTCTAAGGGGACTGCTGGTATTCCCTGAGGTGGTATCTTTGAAAGCTAAATCTCAGAGACTGGATTTTTGCAATTAGAATTTTATTTTCTATGAATCCATGAACTATAGCTCACTCTTAAGATGTTATAGCACCATCTAACCAATAATCTTCCATGAGCCCATTCAGTGGGCTCTGCTAAATATTAAGTTACGAAATTATATCAGTGCCTGGTAAATTGCACCTCCTGGAGAAATGAGTTTTAAAAAGTAGACTCATCAGGGACTTCCCTGGCAGTCCAGTGGTTGAGACTCTGCGGTTCCAATGCAGGAGACAAGGGTTCGATCCCTGGTTGGGGAATAAGATGCAATAAGTGCAGCATGGCCAAAAGATTAAAAAAAAAAAGTAGACTCACCTAAGTCTCTGTGACAGTTAATTTTATGTCAACTTGGAGGGGTTTCTTTTTTACTTTAATGATATTAACATTTAAATCAGTGAAGTGTGAGCAGCAGGTTGCCCTCCACAATGTAGGTGGGACTCATCCAATCAGTTGAAAGCCTGAACACAACAAAAAGACCAGCATCCCTGAGCAAGAGGGAATCCCCCAGCAGGTTGCCTTCAGACTGGAACTGCACCCACTGGGCATCCTGGGTGTCTGGCCTGCCAGCCCACCCTGCAGACTTTGGACTTGCCAGCCTCTGTAACTGCATGAGTCAATTCCTTATAATAAATCTCTTTCTATACAGATACGCATCCTATTGGTTCTGTTTCTCTGCAAAACCCTAATACAGTCTCCTAAGAAATTTTGTTATGGGAGTTTCTTTTAGAAAAATCCAGAAATATAACACCTATGCTACCCAGAGTTTTGCCTGGAGGCAGGGTGATACAGTGGGGAGACTTAGGCTTGAAAGAAACATGGCTGTTGCCAGGTATCTAAGGATTAGCCTTGGGTGAGTCATTTCAACGCTCCAGCCTCAGCCTTCTCATCTGGGAAATGGGGACCAGTCTCTCACCCAGAGAGTGTTGGTAAAGATTGGTCTGTGCTTAGAAAACACTGAACACACGATGAGCACTCAAAAAACTGTACTTAACAGCATTAACTAGTAAAAACACTATTTCTACCCTTGAGTGGTTAAGATTGTCACTACCTTATGTAGGCCTCACTAGAGCTGGAAGAAAAGTATACTTCTTGGATCTCAGAGAAAATCCTGGCTTTCATTCACTAATCAATATCAGTCAAGGACTCTGGCCTATTTTTGTCATTTCTCTGAATGCTGTAAACCTCAGGTAATCAATCTCATTGTTTAGCTGCATTTTGCTCCACAAAGTTATTCATAACAAGATCACAGGTGCAATTATCTCTACAGACTAAACTGTAATCACCACAGAATAGAATTAAATTTCCATATTATAAAAAAGTTGAGGAAGTAAGGCATCTTGCCCCCCTTCTGGTAAACTATTCATTCACTTGTCTTTTTGCACAAAACTATAATTTAGAAAACTATTTTTCCACCAAAATCCAGTGGGGCAGCTCACAAGTTTTCCCCTCCATACTGGAATTTCCCTGGATAGAACTCTTCACGGAGGAAGATTTCAGACTTATTGAGCACAGGGTAAATTCTAGGCACTGCATTTCCATATGTCACATCTTTTAGTTGGTTTCATCCTGACAGTACCTCCATAAAACTGGACAGTACCTCCATAAAACGGGCATTAAAAATTCTATTGTAGTGACTTGAAAATTCAGGCTGAAAGGAGTTAAATTATGTGATGGAATCAGCTTTCAAATTCAGTTTTGTCTTATAACCAAAATCCTTTATTATCAACACCACACCCATCTCCCTCAGGCCAGTAGCAACATATTCTTTCCTCTAAAAGCTGCTCAGCCCCTGAGCCTAATTAGAATTCCACAACTTAACAAAAGAGTTGACTCTTTCTCATTGTTGAGTAAAGTTTTATAACATTTGGCTATTTCCCTCCTGTTCAGATAATATAGCACAGTATAACTAACATAATGAAATATAAAATACTTCTGAGTCAGCGTCTTCCTCCCCACATCAAATCCTTCCATAATTTGATTGACTCTAATGTCCGCTTGGACATCCCATCCAGCCCTCTCATTCCTTGATCTCATCTCAATGACTTTTCTCCAACCTCAGCCACTCAGTCTCATGAACCTGAGACTTCGTTATGTAAAAACTCTTCTAATACTCAATCATTAACTATGCATCCCACCATTGGTTCACTTCGCTTTTGCTTTAACAACTATTACCACTTTGACCATTCTTTGTCCTCCATGTGACCTTCAACCACTGATCCCCTTAATTTCCTCCAATTCATTATCCCTTTCTTTTGTGCCTTCTTATCCAACTTGGAGTCAACAGTATATCATTTTAATCACACTCTTACCAATACAATAAAACCCTTTGTCTCTTTATGCTTTGCTGCTCCTCTCTGACAAAACCTTTAACCCTGGAGAGGTTAAGCTACCTATTTATTCCATGTCTTTCCCTGAGCAGCTAAACCCCACTAGAAAAATGTCACACAATAGGTCATATTGGTTTCACTACTAAATGTATGATGAACATCTTCAAACTCATAGGCCCACTTACCAGCAATCCTATCATGTTTCTCAGAATGTTCTCTTGACCAACACAACCATTTCAAATCTTTATTATTCTCTGCTATCCTCCCTTACCAAACTTTCCTGTCCCTACCCACTAGCAGGTTTTTACACAAAAAACTAAAGCCAACAGAAACTCAACCACCTCATGCTGTCAGCCCTCCACATCAATACTATCTCCTGCTTCCTAGGATTATAACAGAAGAAGCATCCCACCACCTATCAATGGCCAACCTTCCACACATGTTGAATTTCATCCTTCCAACCCTTCTAAAGCATTTCATATGAATTATTAGACCATATTTCTCTTAGCTATTCTAACTCTTCCCCTTCATTTGAATCCTTTCTATCAGCTTTTAAACAGGAAGTGTTATATATCAGAAAGAGAAATTAAAGAAAGAATCCCACTTACCATTGCATCAAAAAGAATAAACTACCTAGGAATAAACCAACCTAAGGAGCCAAAAGACCTATACTCTGAAAACTATAAGACACTGATGAAAGAAATCAAAGATGACACAGATAGAGTTAACACCTATCCTTCTCAAACTCATCCAAAATACAGCAGAGGGAGGAACACTCCCAAACTCATTCTACGAGGCCACCATCACCCTGATACCAAAACCAGACAAAATGTTACAAAGAAAGAAAACTACAGGCCAATATCATTGATGTACATAGATGCAAAAATCCTCAACAAAATACTAGCAAACAGAATCCAACAGCACATTTAAGGGATAATACACCGTGATCAAGTGGAGTTTATTCCAGGAATGCAAGGATACTTCAATATATGTAAATCAATCAATGTGATACACCATATTAACAAATTGAAGAAGAAAAACCATATGATCATCTCAGTAGATGCAGTGAAAGCTTTTGACAAAATTCAACACCCATTTATGATAAAAACCCTGCAGAAAGTAGGCATAGACGGAACTTTCCTCAACATAATAAAGGCCATATATGACAAATGCACAACCAACATTATCCTCAGTGGTGAAAAACTGAAAGCATTTCCACTAAGATCAGGAACAAGACAAGGTTGCCCACTCTCACCACTATTTTTCAACATAGTATTGGAAGTTTTAGCCACAGCAATCAGAGAAGAAAAAGAAATAAAAGGAATACAAATTGGAAAAGAAGTAAAGCTGTCACTGTTTGCAGATGACATGATACTAT
The DNA here is from genome assembly GCF_937001465.1 of Orcinus orca. NCBI lineage: Eukaryota > Metazoa > Chordata > Mammalia > Artiodactyla > Delphinidae > Orcinus > Orcinus orca. The sequence goes on along the minus strand of NC_064572.1, from coordinate 54,488,596 downwards.
ACATAGAGAATCCTAAAGATGATACCAGAAAACTACTAGAGCTAATCAATGAATTTGGTAAAGTAGCAGGATACAAAATTAATCCACAGAAATCCCTTGCATTACTATACACTAATGATGAAAAATCTGAAAGATAAATTAAGGAAACACTCCCATTTACCATTGCAACAAAAAGAATAAAATACCTAGGAATAAACCTACCTAGGGAGACAAAAGACCTGTATGCAGAAAACTATAAGACACTGATGAAAGAAATTAAATATGATACAACTAGATGGAGAGATATACCATGTTCTTGGATTGGAAAAATCAACATTGTGAAAATGACTCTACTATCCAAAGCAATCTACAGATTCAATGCAATCCGTATCGAATTACCAATGGCATTTTTCACAGAAGTAGAACAAAAAACTTTTAAATTTGTATGGAGACACAAAAGACCCTGAATAGCAAAAGCAATCTTTAGAAAGAAAAAAGAAACTGGAGTAATCAGCCTCCCTGACTTCAGACTATACTACAAAGCTACAGTATTCAAAACAGTATGGTACTGGCACAAAAACAGAAATATAGATCAATGGAACAGGATAAAAGTCCGAAAATAAACCCACATACCTCTGGTTAATTAATCTACAAAAAAGGAGGCAAGACTATACAATGGAGAAAAGACAGTCTCTTCAATAAACAGTGCTGAGAAAACTGGACAGCTACATGTAGAAGAATCAAACTAGAATATTCGTTAACACCACATACAAAAATATCCTCAAAATGGATTAAAGACCTGATACTATAAAACTCTTAGAGGAAAACATAGGCAGAACACTCTGACGTAAATCACAGCAGCATCTTTTACAACTCATCTCCTAGAGTAATGGAAATAAAAACAAAAGTAAACAAATGGAACCTAATTAAACTCAGAAACTTTAGCACAGCAAAGGAAACCATAAAAAAATGAAAAGACAAACCACAGAATAAGAAAATATTTGCAAATGATGTGACCAAGAAGGGATTAATCGTCAGAATTTACAAACACCTCATGCAGCTCAATATCAAGAACAGGAACAGCCTAAACAAAAAATGGGCAGAAGACCTAAATAGACATTTCTCCAAAGACGTACAGATGGCCAAGAGGCAAATGAAAAGATGCTCAACATCACTAATTATTAGAGAAATGCAAATCAAAACTACAATGAGGTACCACCTCACACCAGTGAGAATGGCCATCATCACAAAGTCTACAAAGAACAAATGCTAAAGAGGGGGACCTTCAAGATGGCAGAGGAGTAAGACATGGACATGACCTTCCTCCCCACAAATACATCAAAACTACATCCACATTTGGAACAACTCCTACAGAACTACTGAATGCTGGCAGAAGACCTCAGACTTCCCAAAAGGCAAGAAACTCCTCATGTACCTGGGTAGGGCAAAAGAAAAAAGATAAAACAGAGACAAAAGAATAGGGACAGGACCTGCACCTCTGGGAGGGAGCTGTGAAGGAGGAAAAGTTTCCACACACTAGGAAGCCCCTTCAGTGGCATAGACAGAGGGTGGGTGGGGGGAAGCTTCAGAGCCATGGAGGACAGCGCAGCAACAGGGGTGCAGAGGGCAAAGCAGACAGGTTCCTGCACAGAGGATCAGTGCCAACCAGCACTCACCAGCCTGAGAGGCTTGTCTGCTCACCGGCCAGGGCAGGCGGGGACTGAGAGCTGAGGCTCAGGCTTCAGAGGTCAGATCCCAGGGAGAGGACTAGGGTTGGCTGCGTGAACACAGCCTGAAGGGGGCTAGTGAGCCACAGCTGGCCAGAAGGGAGTCCGGGAAAAACTCTGGACCTGCCTAAGAGGCAAGAGATGTTTGTTTTGAAGTGCGCGAGGAGAAGGAATTCAGAGCACCGCCTAAATGAGCTCCAGAGACGGGTGCAAGCTGCAGCTATCAGCTTGGACACCAGAGACGGGCATGAAATGCTAAGGCTGCTGCTACAGCCACCAAGAAGCCTGTGTGCAAGCACAGGTCACTATTCGCACCTCCCCTCCCAGGAGCCTGTGGCAGCCCGTCACTGCCAGGGTCTCGTGATCAAGGGACAACTTCCCCGGGAGAACAGACGGTGCACCTCAGGCTGTTGCAACGTCACGCCGGTCTCTGCCACCGCAGGCTCGGCCCACATTCCAATTATAACTACCATACCCCTCCCTCACCCCAGCATGAGTGAGCCAGAGCCACCTAGTCAGCTGCTGCTTTAACCCCATCCTGTCTGAGCAGGAAACAGAAGCCTGAGGGCAACCTACATCCAGAGGTGGGGCCAAAACCAAACCTGAACCCCGGGAGCTGTGCAAAGAAGAGAAAGGGAAATTTCTCCCAGCAGCCTCAGGAGCAGATCAAACCCCCACAATCAACGTGAGGTACCCTGCACCTGTGGAATACCTGAAGAGACAACAAATCAACCCAAAATTGAGGCAGTAGACTTTGGGAGCAATGGTAGACTTGGGGTTTGCTTTCTGTGACTGATTTGTTACTGATTTTTATGTTTATCTTAGTATAGTTTTTAGCACTTGTTATAATTGGTGGATTTGTTTATTGGTTTTGTTGTTCTCTTTTTTGTATTGTTTTTTGATTTTTTCTTTAAAAATTTTTTTATTTTAATAATTTTCTTTTATTTTTTAATTTCATTTTTGTTGTTCTCTTTTCTGTTTTTTCTCCCTTTTCTACTGAGCTGTGTGGCATCATCAGCAAGGCATCATCACAAAGTAGAACACAGAAGCTGGCATGACATAGTGGAAAATGAAGTGGACTAGGGGACCTGAGTTCCAAGTTCGGCCCTATTACAAGCTCGCTGTTGTGATGTAGCCGTGTCGCTGACGGGGTCCTGGTGCTCTGGCTTGGTGTCAGGCCTGAGCCTCCCAGGTGGGAGAGCTGAGTTCAGGACATTGGACCACCAGAGATCTCCCAGTCACACATGATACAATCGGTGAGAGCTCTCCCAGAGATCTCCATCTCAACTATAAGACACAGCTCCACCCAAAGGCCAGCAAATCACAGTGCTGGACACCCCATGCCAAACAGCTAGCAAGACAGGAACACAACCCCGCCCATTAGCACAGAGGCTGCCTAATACCATACTAAGTTCACAGACACCCCAAAACACACTGCCAGATGCAGCCCTGCCCACCAGAAAGACAAGATCCAGCCTCACCCACCAGAACACAGGCACCAATTCCCTCCACCAGGAAGCCTACACAACCCACTGAACCAACCTCACCCACTGAGGGCAGACACCAAAAACAATGGGAACTACGAAACTGCAGCGTACGAAAAGGAGACCCCAAACACAGTAAGCTAAACAAAATGAGAAGACAGAGAAACATGCAGCAGATGAAGGAGCAAGGTAAAAACAGCCACCAAATCAAACAAATGAAGAGGAAATAGGCAGTCTATCTGAAAGAGAATTCAGAGTAATGATAGTAAAGATGATCCAAAATCTTGGAAATAGAATGGAGAAAATAAAAGAAACGTTTAACAGGGACCTAGAAGAACTAAAGAGCAAACAAACAATGAACAACACAATAAATAAAAATAAAAATTCTCTAGAAGAAATCAATAGCAGAATAACTGAGGCAGAAGAACGGATAAGTGACCTGGAAGATAAAAGAATGGAAATAACTACCACAGAGGAGAATAAAGAAAAAAGAAGGAAAAGAATTGAGGACAGTCTCAGAGACCTCTGGGACAACATTAAACTCACCAACATTCGAAATATAGGAGTCCCAGAAGAATAAGAGAAAAAGAAAAGGACTGAGAAAATATTTGAAGAGATTATAGTTGGAAACCTCCCTAACATGGGAAAGGAAATAGTCAATCAAGTCCAGGAGGTGCAGAGTCGCATACAGGATAAATGCAAGGAGAACCATGCCAAGACACATGTTAATTAAACTATCAAAAATTAAGTACAAAGAAAAAATATTAAAAGCAGCAAGGGAAAAGCAACAAATAACAGACAAGGGAATCCCCATAACATTAACAGCTGATCATTCAGCAGAAACTCTGCAAGCCAGAAGGGAGTGGCAGGACATATTTAAAGTAATGAAAGGGAGAAAACCTACAACCAAGATTACTCTACCCAGCAAGGATCTCATTCAGATTTGATGGAGAAATTAAAACCTTTACAGACAAGCAAAAGTTAAGAGAAATCAGGAGAGTCTGATTCAAGATGGTGGAATAGAAGGACACGCTCTCACTCCCTCTTACAAGAACACGAAAATCACAATTAACTGCTGAACAATCGTAGACAGGAAGACACTGGAACTCACCAAAAAAGATACCCCACATCCAAAGACAAAGGACAATCCACAATGAAATGGTAGGAGGGGCGCAATCACAATAAAATCAGATCCAATAACTACTGGGTGGGTGACTCACAAACTGGAGAACACTTATACCACAGAAGTCCACACACTGAAGTGAAGGTTCTGAGCTGCACATCAGGCTTCCCAATCTGGGGTCCAGCAACTTGAGGAATTCCTAGAGAATCAGACTTTGAAGGCTACCAGGATTTCATTGCAGGACTTCAACAGGACTGGGGGCAACAGACTCCACTCTTGGAGGGCACACACAAAGTAGTGTGCTCATCGGGACCCAGGGGAAGGAGCAGTGACCCCAAAGGAGACTGAACCAGACCTACCTGCTAGTGTTGGATGGTCTCCTGCAGAGGCAGGGTGTGGCTGTGTGTCACCGTGAGAACAAGGACACTGGCAGCAGAAGTTCTGGGAAGTATTCCTTGGGGTGAGCCCGCCCAGAGTCTTCCATTAGCCCCACAAAAGAGTCCGGGTAGGCTCCAGTGTTGCATCACCTCAGGACAAACAACCAACAGGAAGGGAACCCAGCCCCAACCATGAGCAGACAAGTAGATTAAAGTTTTACTGAGTTCTGCCCACCAAAGCAACAGCCAGCTCTACCCACCACAAGTCCCTCCCATAAGGAAACTTGAACAAGCCACTTAGATAGCCTCATCCACCAGAGGGCAGACAGCAGAAGCAAGAAGAACTACAATCCTGCAGCCTGTGGAACAAAAACCACATTCACAGAAAGACAGACAAGATGAAAAGGCAGAGGGCTATGTATCACGTGAAGGAACAAGATAAAACCCCAGAAAAACAACTAAATGAAGTGGAGATAGGCAACCTTCCAAAAAAAGAAATCATAATAATGATAGTGAAGATGATCCAGGACCTCAGAAAAAAAAATGGAGGCAAAGATCAAGAAAAATGCAAGAAATGTTTAACAAAGATCTAGAACAATAAAAGAACAGACAAACAGATATGAATAACACAATAACTGAACTGAAAACTAAACTAGAACGAATCAATAGCACAATAACTGAGGCAGAAGAATGGATAAGTGACCTGGAAGACAGAATGGTGGAATTCACTGCTGTGGAAAAGACTAAAGAAAAAAGAATGAAAAGAAATGAAGACAGCCTAAGAGACGTCTGGGACAACATTAAATGCAACAACATTCTCATTATAGGGGTCCCAGAAGGAGAAGAGAGAGAGAAAGGACCAGAGAAAATATTTGAAGAGATTATAGTCGAGAACTTCCCTAACATGGGAAAGGAAATAGCCACCCAAGTCCAGGAAGCACAGTGAGTCCTATACAGGATAAACCCAAGGAGAAACATGCCGACACATAGTAATCAAACTGGTCAAAATTAAAGAAAAAGAAAAATTACTGTAAGCAGCAAAGGAGAAACAACATACAACGGAACTCCCATAAGGTCAACAGCTGATTTCACACCAGAAACTCTACAAGCCATAAGGGAGTGCCATGATATACTTAAAATGATGAAAAGGAAGAACCTAAAACAAAGATTACTCTACCCAGCAAGGATCTCATTCAGATACAATGGAGAAATCAAAAGCTTTACAGACAAGCAAAAGCTAAGAGAATTCAGCACCACCAAACCAGCTCTACAACAAATGCTAAAGGAACTTTTCTAAGTGGGAAACACAACAGAAGAAAAGGACCTACAAAAACAAGCCCAAAACAATTAAGGTAATATCGATATTTATGTTCCTATGACCATTTTCTTAAACGTGAATGGATTAAATGCTCCAACCAAAACACACAGGCTTCCTGGATGGATACAAAAACAAGAGCCACATATATGCTGTCTACAAGAGACCCACTTCAGACCTAGGACACATACAGACTGAAACTAAGGGGATGGAAAAAGATATTCCATGCAAATAGAAATCAAAAGAAAGCTGGAGTAGCAATACCCATATCAGATAAAATAGACTTTAAAATAAAGAATGTTAGAAGAGACAAGGAAGGACACTACAAAATAATGAAGGGATCAATCCAAGAAGAAGATATAACGATTGTAAATATATATGCACCCAACATAGGAGCACCTCGATACATAAGGCAACTGCTAACAGCTCTAAAAGAGGAAATCGACAGTAACACAATAGTAGTGGAGGAGTTTAACACCTCACTTACACCAATGGACAGATCATCCAAAATGAAAATAAATATGGAAACAGAAGCTTTACATGACACAGTACACCAGATAGATTTAATTGATACTTATAGGACATTCCATCCAAAAACAGCAGATTACACTTTCTTCTCAAGTGCGCATGGAACATTCTCCAGGATAGATATCTTGGGTCACAAATCAAGTCTTGGTAAATTTAAGAAAATTGAAATTGTATCAAGTATCTTTGCCGATAACAACACTATGACACTAGATATCAACTGCAGGAAAAAAATGTAAAAAATACAAACACATGGAGGCTAAACGGTATGCTATCAAATAACCAAGAGATCACTCAAGAAATCAAAGAGGATATCAAAAAATACCTAGAAATATATGACAATGAAAACATGATGACCCAAAACCTATTGGAAGCAGCAAAAGCAGTTCTAAGACCGAAGTTTATAGCAATGCAATCCTACCTGAAGAAACAAGAAAGAGCTAAAATAAACGACCTAACCTTATACCTAAATCAATTATAGAAAGAAGAACACACACAAAAAAACCCCAAAGTTAGCAGAAGGAAAGAAATCATAAAGATCAGACCAGCAATAATCTGATCTTTCTTTCTTGAGAAAGAAAAACGGAGCTGGAGGAATCAGGCTCCCTTACTTCAGACTATACCCTAAAGCTACAGTAATCAAGACAGTATGGTACTGGCACAAAAACAGAAATATAGATCAATGGAACAGGATAGAAAGCCTAGAGATAAACCCACGCACCTATGTTCACCTTATCTTTGATAAAGGAGGCAAGAATAGACAATGGAGAAAAGACAGCCTCTTCAATAAGTGGTACTGGGAAAACTGGACAGCTACATGTAAAAGAATGAAACTAGAACACTTCCTAGCATCATACACAAAAATAAACTCAAAATAGGTTAAGGACCTAAATGTAAGGCCAGACACTATAAAACTCTTAGAGGAAAACAAAGGAAGAACACTCTGTGATATAAACCACAGCAAGATCCTTTTTGACCCACCTCCTAGAGAAATGGAAGTAAAAACAAAAATAAACAAATGGGGCCTAATGAAACTTAAAAGCTTTTGCACAGCAAAGGAAACCATAAACAAGACCAAAAGACATCCCTCAGAATGAGAGAAAATATTTCCAAACAAATCAAAGGAGAAAGGATTAATCTTCAAAATATATAAACAGCTCATGCAGCTCAATATCAAAAACACAAACAACCCAGTCCAAAAAATGGGCAAAAGACCGAAACAGGAGTTTCTCCGAAGAATATATACAGATTGCCAACAAACACATGAAAGGATGCTCAACATCACTAATCATTAGAGAAATGCAAATTAAAACTGCAATGAGGTATCTCGTCACACTAGTCAGAATGGCCATCATCAAAAAATCTACAAACAATAAATGCTGGAGAGGGTGTGGAGAAAAGGGAACCCTCTTGCATTGTTGGTGGGGATGTAAATTGATACAGGCACTATGGAGAACAGTATGGAGGTTCCTTTAAAAACTAAAAATAAAACTACTGCATGACCCAGAAATCCCACTACTGGGCATATACCTTGAGAAACCATAATTAAAAGAGTCATGTACCACAATGTTCATTGCAGCACTATTTACAATAGCCAGGACATGGAAGCAACCTAAGTGTCCATCGACAGAGGAATGGATAAAGATGTGGCACATATATACAATCAAATATTACATAGCCATAAAAAGAAACAAAATTGAGTTATTTATAGTGAGGTGGATGGACCTAGAGTCTGTCATACAGAGTGAAGTAAGTCAGAAAGAGAAAAACAAATACTGTATGCCATCACATATATATGGAATCTACAAAAAAAAAAAAAATGGTTCTGAAGAACCTAGGGGCAGGACAGGAATAAAGATGCAGACATAAAGAATGGACTTGAGGACATGGGGAGGGGGAAGGGTAAGCTGGGGCGAAGTGAGAGAGTAGCATTGACATATATACACTACCAAATATAAAATAGATAACTAGTGGGAAGCAACTGCATAGCACAGGGAGATCAGCTCAGTGCTTTGTGACCACCTAGAGGGGTGGGATAGAGAGGGTGGGAGGGAGACACAAGAGGGAGGGGATATGGGGATATACGTATACATATAGCTGGATCCACTTTGTTATACAGCAGAGACTAACAACATTGTAAAGGAATTATACTCCAATAAAGATGTTAAAAAAAGTAAAATAATATAGGGCTTCCCTGGTGGCGCAATGGTTGAGAGTCTGCCTGCCAATGCAGGAGACGCGGGTTTGTGCCCTGGTCCGGGAAGATCCCACATGCCGTGGAGCAGCTAGGCTCCTGAGCCATGGCTGCTGAGCCTGCACGTCTGGAGCCTGTGCTCCACAATGGGAGAGGCCACAAGAGTGAGGGGCCCGTGTACCGCAAAAAATAAAGTAAAATAAAATAATAAATAAATAAATAAATGCTGAAGAGTGTGTCAAGAAAAGGGAACCCTCCTACACTGTTGGTGGAAATGTAAATTAGTACAGCTACTATGGAGAACAGTATGGAGGTTCCTTATAAAACTAAAAATAGAGCTACCGTATGATCCAGCAATCCCAGTCCTGGGCATATATCTGGAGATAAACATGGTTCAAAAGGATACATGCACCCCAATGTTCATTGCAGCACTGTTTACAATAGCCAAGACATGGAAGCAAACTAAATGTCCATAAACAGATGAATGGATAAAGAAAATGTGATACATATATGCAATGGACTATTATTCAGCTATTAAAAAGAATGAAATAATGCCATTTGCAGCAACATGGATGGACCTGGAGATTATCATACTAAGTGAAGTAAGTCAGACAGAGGAAGACAAATATATGATATCGTTTATAAGTGGAATCTAAAAAAAAACAATGATACAAATGAACTTATTTACAAAACAGAAACAGACTCACAGAGTTAGAAAACAAACTTATCGTTACCAAAGGGGAAAGGTGGGAGGGAGGGATGAATTGGAAGTTTGGGATTGACATATACACACCACTGTATTTGAAATACATAACCAACAAGGACCTGCTGTATAGCACAGGGAACTCTGCTCAATATGCTGTAATAACCTAAATGGGAAAACAATTAGAAAAAGAATAGATATACATATATGTATAACGGAAACACTTTGTTGTACACCTGACACTAACACAACATTCCTAATGAACTATACTCCAGTATAAAGTAAAAATTTAGAAAAAGACTTTGTTCCATATTTGAGAGAAGAAAGTGAAGTCCTGCATGTAGCCTGGATAAGAGCAGCTATCTTGGATCAGGAGCAAGATGCAGGATGAGGCAGATACCATGCAAGACAGAGCCTAGAGAGCGAGCAACACCATCTCCTTTGTGACATTGCTGGGTCATTGCATCAACTCTTGCTGGAAACCCAAAACGTTCTGAATTTTTCAATTACTCGTGGGAATTTATTCCTGTATTGTTAGAAGTAATTTGAGTTGGGAATTTTATAGGTAAAATATATCCTAATTGATGCAACTTATTTAAAAAAATAAAATAAACAGGGAAGGTTTAAACCTCTCCCTCTTGATAACAAGCAAACAAAATTAAAAACAAAACAAACAAAAAAAACAACCTCTCAAACAAAATTCTCTTGCAGCCAGAACTGAATCTCTCTTCTCTTTATCATGGTCAAACTTCTCAAAAAAAATAGTCCATACTTGCTGTCTCTATTCTTCCCACTTCACTCCTAATCCACATTAAAGTGGCTTCTATCTCTATCACTCTAAGAAATCAACTCTGGATAAGGTCACCAATGTGCTCACCCGTGACCACACCCTCCTTTTTAAAAATTCCCTTCTAGAATATCCTAATTTCCTAATTTTACTCCTACCTTCTCTTAAGTGTTCCTTCTCCAGGTCCTTAGGAACCTTAGTCTTGTCTACAGAGTTCTCAAATGTTTGAGTTCCTTTAAATTCAGTCCCAAGCATTCCTCTCCTCTAACTCTGTACTCATTCCCTGGGTAACCTCATTCATAACCACAAGGTATTATACAATACAATGACTCAAAATGTCCATCCAGACCTCACCTCTAAGCTTCCAAACCATAGAGCTACTTGACATTTCTTTAAAACTGCCTTACTTTAAAATGCCTCAAAGGCATCTCTAAATCAGTATGTTCAAAACCAAGTTTATAAATTTGACCACAGTAGTTTATAGGGGTTAAAATAACAGACTCCAGTGTCAGATTTGAAATCTCAAATCCACCACTTACTAGCTCTGTGTCCTTTGGCAAGTTTCTTAACTGTTTTAAAAAATTATTTTTATTAAAATATAATTAACATATAACATTAGTTTCAGGTATAGAACACAATGATTCGTTATTTGTGTATACTGAGAAATGATCACCATGGTAAGTATAATATCCATCGCTATATATAGCAACAAAAATTTTTATTCTTATGATGAAAATGTTTAAGATCTATTCTCTTAGCAACTTTCAAATGTACAATACAGTACTGTTAACTATAGCCACTGTGCTATATATTACATCTCCATGACATTTATTTTACAGCTGGAAGTTGTACTTTTTAATAACCTCTTTTACTCATTTTGCCCACCCCCTCACCAACCACCTGCCTCTAGCAACCACCAATCTGTTCTCTGTATCCATGAGCTTGGGGTTTTTTGTTGCTGTTGTTAGATTTCATATATAATCATAATTATATGACTTTCTAACTTACTTCACTTCGTATAATGCCCTCAAGGTTCACCCATGTTGTCACAAGGAGAGATACCTTTCTCTCCTTCATTTATTGTGTCAAATTGTCTGCTAATAACTCAACACCATTTTCTCCCTTCTGCATCTCTCCCCCGGAGGATAAAGGGTAGAAACCTAGAACTCTATTCCCAAGGGTATCTGTCAGTGGATTCTTGGTTAGATTGCCACAGTAAGAAGCATTACCATGAAATTTAGAATGTGAAAGAGTTGAAAGCCTGTCTTTTTCTTCAACATCAGCAGGCAGACAATTTTACAGTGGCTTACAGATATTTTCCTATGAATCATTCACCCAGGTACAAGAGACATATGTGATCACGGCAGTCCTTTCCTATGGTTCTTGCAACTTGCTGGCTCCCTGAAAGCTAGCAGTGAAACCTGAGATCTAATGATAGCTGTCCCTCACCTTGATTTCTCCAGCCCTTCCAATGGTTAATAAATACCCAATCCCCGCTCTTAAATCCCTTCTTGCTCATAATATCTTAGTTTTATTTCTCCAACCAAACTCTGACTGGTGTTCTCCCTAAAGCTGATCTTGATTATTTTCCTTTTAAATATTTTAAATTCTACTATTTCTCTCATCTCCCTTGCCCATACCTGAGTCTAAGTTACTATCAACTATTATTGAGGCTACTAAAATCTCCCCCAATGATCCCCTTACACACACTCTTGTTCTCTCCCAGTCTTTATCCCAATTTCAAACTAAGTGCATTTTTTTTTTTTAATGATTTAGAAGCTGCTTTTATTTATAATGATCTAACCTTGGAAGTTTGTCACAATGAATCAAAACAGTAAGTTACATACTTTAAAAGTCGATATTTCTAACAGTTTTTTTTTTCATTGATTGGATTAATTTTTTTCAACAGATTTTTCTTAGATTATTATTAGATTTTGGTTCCCAATTTATTTTTTCTAATTATAATTTCTGTTGCTTCTACCACTACACACATTTGGTTCAAAAAATTTTACTAGCTCTGGCAAACATAGTAAGTTATTAAGTTTCCTTTCTTCAGACTGCAGTTTTGTTTTTTTTTTAACATCTTCATTGGAGTATAATTGCTTTACAATGGTATGTTAGTTTCAGCTTCACAACAAAATGAATCAGTTATATATATACATATATTCCCATATCTCTTCCCGCTTGCGTCTCCCTCCCTCCCACCCTCCCTATCCCACCCCTCCAGGCGGTCACAAAGCACCGAGCTGATCTCCCTGTGCTATGCGGCTGCTTCCCACTAGCTATCTACCTTACGTTTGGTAGTGTATATATGTCCATGCCTCTTTATCGCTTTGTCACCGTTTACCCTTCCCCCTCCCCATAGCCTCAAGTCCATTCTCTAGTAAGTCTGTGTCTTTATTCCTGTTTCACCCCTAGGTTTTTCATGACATTTTTTTTTTCTTAAATTCCATATATATGTGTTAGCATACGGTATTTGTCTCTCTCTTTCTGACTTACTTCACTCTGTATGACAGACTCTAGGTCTATCCACCTCATTACAAATAGCTCAATTTCGTCTCTTTTTATGGCTGAGTAATATTCCATTGTATATATGTGCCACATCTTCTTTATCCATTCATCCGATGATGGGCACTTAGGTTGTTTCCATCTCTGGGCTATTGTAAATAGAGCTGCAACGAACATTTTGGTACATGACTCTTTTTGAATTTTGGTTTTCTCAGGGTATATGCCCAGTAGTGGGATTGCTGGGTCATATGGTAGTTCTATTTGTAGCTTTTTAAGGAACCTCCATACTGTTCTCCACAGTGGCTGTATCAATTTACATTCCCACCAACAGTGTAAGAGGGTTCCCTTTTCTCCACACCCTCTCCAGCATTTATTGTTTCTAGATTTTTTGATGATGGCCATTCTGACTGGTGTGAGATGATATCTCGTTGTAGTTTTGATTTGCATTTCTCTAATGATTAATGATATTGAGCATTCTTTCATGTGTTTGTTGGCACTCTGTATATCTTCATTGGAGAAATGTCTATTTAGGTCTTCTGCCCATTTTTGGATTGGGTTGTTTTTTTGTTATTAAGCTGCATGAGCTGCTTATAAATTTTGGAGATTAATCCTTTGTCAGTTGCTTCATTTGCAAATATTTTCTCCCATTCTGAGGGTTGTCTTTTGGTCTTCTTTATGGTTTCCTTTGCTGCGCAAAAGCTTTTAAGTTTCATTAGGTCCCATTTGTTTACTTTTGTTTTTACTTCCATTTCTCTAGGAGGTGGGTCAAAAAGGACCTTGCTGTGATTTATGTCATAGAGTGTTCTGCCTATGTTTTCCTCTAAGAGTTGGATAGTTTCTGGCCTTACATTTAGGTCTTTAATCCATTTTGAGCTTATTTTTGTGTATGGTGTTAGGGAGTGATCTAATCTCATACTTTTACATGTAGCTGTTCAGTTTTCCCAGCACCACTTATTGAAGAGGCTGTCCTTTCTCCACTGTTTGTTTGTTTGCTTCAAAATGTAAAAACGGTTATGCTGTCAATTGAAACATTGCCTTGGCTTCCCATTGCGCTGAAACAAAAACTAACAGGTCTTTAATAGGACCTAAAATACCAGGCCCACACTTACTTTTCCAGTCTCATGTAACACTACTCTCTCCTGTTCTGAGCTCCACTCATACTAGCCCTTTTTTTGTTTTTTGTTTTTTTTTTAAACAAACCCTTGACATCATCAGGCACCCTTTCCACCTCAGGGCCTTTGAACATACCTAACATTACCTAAACCTGGAATGTTCTTCTCTTTCCAATCTCCCTTTTCACCTACTTACTCTACTCATTCTTCAGATTCCAACTCTAAATTAGTGTGGAACATGTTGAGATAAACAACTAACTATTAGAAGCAAATAAAGTTCAGTCTCCATCTTGGATATTGCATCAAAAGGAATTCTATGTGAATTTAAAATCTGAATGAAAAATACAAAACCATAAATTAGAAGACAATTTAATTAATTAGAAGAAAAGTATAGACTTGGAGTGAGCAAGGCCTTTCTAAGAAAAACACCAAAGACAGAAACCATAATGAAAAGGACAATTAGATTTTACACATAAAACTTTTAAAGACTTCTATATGACAAAAAAATAGAATAAAAGGATAAACAGGAAAAAATACTGCAGTGCACATGACAGACATAGGTTAAAATCAAAGACATATAAATGCCTTACAAATCAATTTTTTTTTTAAATCAAAGTACGTAACAAAAATGAAAAGTATACCATTCACAAAAGGACTAAACGTGGTCAAATGTATGAAAATATGTTCAACTTCACTAGTAGTCAAATACAAATTAAGAATCAGTTAGGTTTGTCTTGGTTTTTTATTAAATTGGGGATATTTTTTTTTTTAAAGCAGGCAAAGGTGTGTGAAAGTGAACACTCAAAACTGTAGGAAAGACTATGACATTATAAAACCTTTCCAAAAGGTAAATTGGCAAAATGTGTCAAAATTTATATGATATATCACTGGCCTGTTTATTCCACTACTTGAATTACAACATAAGGAAAGTATCACACACATTTTCCACATTCCTTCCCTTCTTATTCTACTGCCCGTGCCATCCCCTCAACTCCACCAAACTGCTCTCAGTAAGGGCATCAGTGGTCTCCATGATACTCTATCCATACTTCTTACTTCCAACATCACCTAACCTGCCTCAACATTTGACACAATATACCACTTTCTCCAACCAGAGCAATATTTTTTCTCTTGCTTTCTGTGAGCTGATACTCTCTGGTTTATTCTTTCTTGGTAAGTACATATGACAGACATAGGTTAAAATCAAAGACATATAAATGCCTTACAAATCAATTTTTTACTTCTGCCACCAACTCCCCAACACCACCCTCAATTATAGGAATTTCTCAGTGCTCTGTCCTGGCCCTGATCTTATTGTCCTTGAGTGATGTCTCCTCTCCCATGGTTTTAATTACCATCTAGGTGCTGATGATTCACAAAGATATGACTGTAGTTCAGTCCTTTCATGTGAGCTACAAAGTTTACTTACAGACATCTCCATTTTGACACCTAGATGTAACTCAAACTCAAAGCGTCTTAAACTGGTAACATCTTCCCTCCTCAATGCTGCTTCCCTACCAAGGGTGTGCCAAGTGGCACACATTTTCCATGTATACTGCTCAAGCCAGAAACTTGAGATTCTCACTTGATCCTTCTCTTTCATGCTCAAAATACAAACAACATGGAGAACTATTAATTTTATAAGTAAGATTTTAAATTCAGACTGACCATGTCACTCCCTTGCCTAAAATCCTCCAGATCATCCTTAATATTTCTTGCACTAAATCTAGCCCCTGCCTCATTGTCAGGCATCATTTTGTGCCTCTCTCCTGCTCACTCTCTACATCCTGACCGTCCTTGCAGTCATGAACATGTATGTCATCCTTTCTCTGACTCTGGCCTTAACATGCTGTTCACTCCACCTAAAGTGCCCAGTGCCCCTAGATCAATTTCAACTGCAGACTTTGTGCTCATCCTTCAGGTATCAGTTTAAATGACTTATTCTCTGATAGGCTGTACCTGACACACCAAAACCAAGAAAATCTATTTACTATACGTCCCCATGGTACTTTGAGTTTCCCCTTTAACAACCATCTTGTTTTTAGTTAGTGTATAATGGTTCATTTCAGTCCTCTACTCTAAGCCTACTGAGACAATGTCTCTCAATCAGGTACATACCTCCATTACCTGGAATAAAGAAATATTTGCTGACTTAATATGAAGACCAGCTGTAGAAAGATATATGTGACTGGAGATTGTTTATAACAGAAAACAATGAAAGCAACCAAAGCACCCCTCAACAGGGAAAGGATATGTAAGTTATAGTACACTCATACTATGAAATATTATGAATATGAAATATTTAAAATAAATCTGTATAAACTAATTAGACGACAACAACATATTGTTAAGTGAAAAACAGGTTTAAAACTATGAAAAATAGATTTCATTTTTATAAATATTATGTAGGAAATAATATAAAATAAATATTATGTAGGAAAATACTCAGAATAATATTCACCAGAATATTAAACAATATTTTTGGGGGGTTTATAAACTATTCTGATTTTCTTTCTTTATAAACATGATTTTTTTTTTTTTTTTTTTTGTGGTACACGGGCCTCTCACTGTTATGGCCTCTCCAGTTGCGGAGCACAGGCTCCGGACGCGCAGGCTCAGCGGCCATGGCTCACGGGCCCAGCCGCTCCGCGGCATGTGGAATCTTCCCGGACCGGGGCCCCTGCATCGGCAGGCGGACTCTCAACCACTGCGCCACCGGGGAAGCCCCTATAAACATGTATTAATTTTATAATCAGGAAAAATGCTATTTTTTAGATTAATAAAGAACTGTGGAGCGATATTTTGACACCTTTTTCCCTTCTGGAGAATCAGAAAGTGCTCTTATTTGTTAGAAAGATGTTTGAACAGATAGGCATCATTCCAAGAGGGTTCTCACCCCGAGTCAGGCAGGCAGATGGGTTGTCATTGTTCTTACAAGAGACAGTGCTGTCACATGATGAGGGTAGGGACCTAAACTCCCACCATCTGTTGCCTGATGAACCATTCAGGACTGCCTTACCGATACTGACGAAGAAGGCTTTAGTTCCCCAAATTCAACCCACCTGCAAACACTTCTGCTAACCGATCATCATTTGACAGAAAAATGTAGACATTTCTAGATCCTTTGAAACAAGCTTTTTCACATCAGGATTACGCCCATACACAACAGAAAGGCAGAAAGTACCAAGAATAAAGTCTGTCCTTTTGACTTTGAAAAAATATAAAAACGCAGATTCTCAAATAATATGTCATAGGCTCAAAGAATAATTTATCCCTTAACATAAGGGAGATCCATCAACTCTGACATTTCAGCCATTTCTTTTATCAGCATCAAATAATGAAAAGACAATAAAATTTCAGTTGCACACAATTAGAGATTCCTGTGAAGTTTTCATAAGGAGAATACCTGTCAAAAGCAGCATGTTAATGGGCCATATAAACTGGTGTACTCTGAATTTCAATTGTTTTTAAGAACAATGTAGGTTTTTCTATTCACTGACATCGCTCATTAATACATACTTTTCAATAGTTAATTTATACACTAACATTTCCAAGTCAAGTCAAAATGCTAAATGTTTATTACGTCTATTAGAGTCTGCTCATTAACACATGGCTGTTACCTTTGCAGAATACATATTGTTTCCTCTTATTTGAGAGTCTTAAATAAAACTACATGTGTCAGGACAGAATTTTTGTAAAAAATTTACTAACCACATATTAAATATTATTACTGAACTATGAGCTCCTTAATTGTAGGGAACATTCCACATATATACTAAAAGCTTGAGTTCTGCCGTCAGACCTGAATTTGATTGTGAACTTGGCCAATCACTTGCTTTGTGACTTTGAGCAGGTTATTTAACTTCTCTAAGCTTCAGGTATTTCAGAAGGCTTTTGTGAAAATTAAAGGAGGCATTAGGGTAAAACTCCTGACTCATTGTCTGGTATATTATAGGTGCTCATTGTAACTATTAGTCCGGGATCATTTTCTCTTCAGTAACTTTTCTTGAGAAAGCCTCTGTGTCAACATGCAAAATGTGTCTTGCTGGCCTGGAGATGGAGTACTCATCCCACAAATATTAAAGTACATACCATAGATCATACACTAGAGAGTCAATGGTGAACAAGAAAAACAATGCCAGGTGGAGTTTACTTTCCCTGCTAACTGTGGGAAACTGAACGGAGGCTCCCCAAATATACTCACATCCTAATCCCAAGATGTGTGAATGTTACCTGAAACAGCAATAGGGACTTTGCGTATGTGATTAAATTAAGGATTTCAAGATTGAGGGATTATCACGGATAATCTGGGTGCCTCCAATGGAATCACAAGGATGTATCTAGAGCCTCCAAAAGGAACCAGCCCGGCCAACACCTTAACTTTAGACCAGTGGAATCAATTCTGACTTCTGGCCTTTGGAATCATAAGAGAATAGATCTGTGCTGTTTGCAGCCACCAAGTTTGTAGTAGTTTGTTACAGCAGCCTTAGGAGATTAATACACCGGGAAGCATTAAACTCCTAATTACACAATAATCTAATACAATTGTGATACGTGCTAAAAAGATTAAGTAAATGAAAGTTTTTAGAAGAGAGACAATCTGGGAAGCAAGAACTGACTTCCGATCTTAGATTTTCAAACTGTAAAGATATTTACTAGGCAAGGGGAAGAAGACAAAGAGAGAAAGAATTCCAGGCACAGGAAGAGCAAGTACAAAGGTTCTATGCAGGGAAGCACAAGCTCAGGGTGGCTGAAGCACAGCGAGCAAGGTGGAAGAAGGAACACAAAGGCAGTATGGTAGGCTGGGGCAAACATTAAGATTTTAGAATGCAACATCCAACTACCTTGTTTCAGATCAACCCTCCCACTGAAAACAATTAGAACAGCTGACAAAATTGTTTTTTAACCTATTAAAAGCATCTGAGAGCTCCCAACGCCATGAGCACTTGGAGAATTAAGATTTCAGACAGAAGGGAGTTCAGAGAGGTGGGCCTAACATCTGGCAACGCTTTTTCTACCAAGGCATTTACTGACTCAAAAGGAGCACCTAAGAGCCTATACAACTGAGCACAGAGTGGCAATTGAGAGATGGGGCAGACCTTCGGAAAACCTCATAGGCTGTGTGGTTGGAGCTGAGGGTCTGTCAAGAGGTGGAGCCCTATTAAACATTCCACACTTTCATTTGGAACCCCTCAGAAGCTACACTCGTGGAGTAAGGGAGAAAAAAATAAGTAACCTTCAAAAAGTCTGAAGCCCGACTTCGAACAGCTCAACCCCTAACTGAATTAAGGTGATCTTCCCTGTCCCAACCGCCTGGCAAAAGCAAAATTAAATCCTCTCTGCAGGGAGATAGAATCTTATGATAACCTCATATTATCTCTACAAGTGTTATACATGTTATGTCCAGCAATAATTTTTTAAAGGCCTAAAAATAAAATATTTGAATGAAAACAAACAAAAAGCAATTGTCACACAAGGCATCCAGATTTTCTATCATGGGTTTTCTATCATGAAATTTTAAATTATTATGCTTAATATGTACAAGAGACAAAAAGAGGAAAAGAAGAAACTATAAAAATTCTATTTCAAATGGAAATTTGTAGAACAGGAAAAATAATGGAAATTAAGAAAATAGATGGTTTGAACAGAATATCAGATTCAGCAGCTAAGAAAAAAATTAATGAACTGAAAGATAGATAATATTCAGACCAAAGAAAAGTGAGAAAAAATATAGAAAATTCCCAAGAGTAGATTGGAGGCAGAAAAAACATAGTGAAAATTCTCATCAGTGTATAATTAGAGTTCCAGAGGAGAAATGACAGAATGAAAAGGAAGCAACAAATGGAGATGAGGAATTTTTTTCCCAAATGATGATGATGAATTTTTTTTCCCAATCTGACTATATACATCAGTTCAAATTCAGGAACCACTATGAACTCAAGCAGGATAATAACAAAGAAAACCAAACCTGCATACCTTATTGTAAAGCTGGTGAAAAGACAAAAGTAAAAATCTTTAAAGCAGCAAAAGAAAGATAGTTTACCTCTAAAGGAATTATAGCTAATGTCACATTAAAAAGAGTGGAAGGTAGAAGACAGTGGAATTATACATTCGATGTTTTAAAAGAGAGTAACTATGAACCTGGATTCTATGAAAGAAAAATTAAGCCAGTGAAAATTGACCCAAAAAGTGTCACCAGTGGACCCGTAAGGAATGGTAAAAGGTGTTTTAAGGTAGAAGGAAAATGCTAACAGAAGAAAGCAAAGAA
The DNA here is from genome assembly GCF_937001465.1 of Orcinus orca. Classification (NCBI taxonomy): domain Eukaryota; kingdom Metazoa; phylum Chordata; class Mammalia; order Artiodactyla; family Delphinidae; genus Orcinus; species Orcinus orca. The sequence goes on along the minus strand of NC_064572.1, from coordinate 54,468,494 downwards.
ATACAGGAAGGAATGAAGAATATTGGAAAGGGGAAACATATGAATAAATATAAATGTTTACTGACTGTACGTAAATAGCAATAATGAGATAGAATTTAAAAATACAACAAAAATGATAAAAGGTGAGAAAGAGGTCATTACATTTACCATTCTAGAAAATGGTAAAAAATACCAACGTATATTATACTTTAATATGTCAAAATACAAAATTGTTAAAAAAGTAAACCCTAAGAGTTCTCATCACAATGAGAAATTTCTTTTTCCTTTCTTCTTTCTTTTCTTTTTATTGTATTTATACGAGAAGATGGATGTTAGCTGAACCAACTGTGGTAATCATTCCACAACATATATAAATCAAACCATCATGCTGTATGACTTTAACTTATGCAGTGATGTAAGTCAATTTTTTCTCAATAAAACTAGAAAAAAATGTCAAAATACAGGTCATAATCTCTGGGGTAATCACTCCAAGAGTAAAATAAAGCATATAAAGAAGCTAATGGAAGGAGAATTTTCTTTAATGCAAAAGAAAGCAAAAAGATAGAAAAATGAATATAAAGTAGGTGGAAAAAATAGAAAGCAAATAATAAGGTATATTTAAATCCAAATACTTCAGTACCTGTAGTTATATTACATTTAAGGGGACTAAATACTTCAGTTTAAAGACAAAGACTGTCAGACTGGTTAAAAGTAACAAAATCTGACTATATTCTACTTACAGGAAGACACTTTATATGGAAATGTTGAAGGTAAAAAAAATGAAAAAAAATACCATGCAAACCAAAATAAAGCTGGTGTAATTACTAACACTGAGGAAACTGTTCTTTAAGACAGGAAGCATTACATGAGCTATGCAGATATTTAGTACTGATAAAGGGGTCAATCCAACAAGAGCTAACAATTTAACTCTGTATGCACTTGATATCAGAATCTCAAAATATACAAAGTAAAACTATCAGAATTGAAAAAAATAAATGGAAAAAATATATGATCATAGTGGGAGGTATTATCATTCCTCTCTCAGTAATTTACAGAAAAGCAGACATAAAAGAAAAAAGTATAAAAGCTTTAAACAATATTGTAAACAAAAATTATATATATAATTTTGTGACATATATATACACACATATGTAATTCCACACTCCAAAACACATTCTCTTCAACTTCAATATGGAGACTTACAAAAATTGAACATGTGCTTGTCCATAAAGCAGCTCAACAAATTCCACAGTTTTGAAATTATACAAATCATGTCTTCTGGTGACAGTAATATTAAGCAGGAAATTCAGTATCAAAAATATAACTATAAAATTCTCAAATATTTGGAAATTAAACAAATGATTTCTAAATGACCTATGCAGTTTCAAAAAAATCATAATGTAAATTTGTAAACAATGCCTTTAGCCAAACAATAATGAAAATTATTGTTTGGTATGAAAACTTGTTTGGTATGAAAATGGTATATGAAAACTTGAAGCACTGAGAGATACTTTCAGAAGGAAATTTATGTTTCTTGCATATATCAGAAAAGAAGAAATTCCTAAAATCATTATCTAGGTGTCCATTACAAGAAGTTAGAATAGAAAATTAAACCCCAAAAGAACCATGAGAAGGAAACAAAGACATCAGAATAAAGTAATTAAATAGATGTGTTAGAGTGGATAAACAAAGGCAACTGTTGGTTTTTTGATAAGACTAAGAATACTGACACGTCACTGGTAAGACAGATCAAGAAAATAAAAAGAAATAAAAGATAAAACCAATAGCATTAATGGAAAGGGGGATATCACTTAAGATCCTACATTTACAAAAAAGATAAAATATTTTGCAATTTAAATAAAATGGATAATTTCCTTAAAAAACACAACTTACCAAAACTTCCCAAAAAGAAAGAAATCTGAATAGATTTTTACCTATAAAATAAATTGAATGTACAGTTTAAAACTTTCCTAAAGAAAAATTCTACACAACACTCCCTAATTTCAAACTATATTACAAAGCTATAGTAATAAAAAACAGTATGCTAATTAGCATAAGAACAGGCATATAGATAAATGGAACAGAGTAGAGAGCCCAAAAATAAACACACACATATACTGTCAATTAATTTACAACAAAGGAGCTAAGAATATATAATGAGGAGAAGATAGTCTCTTCAGTAAATGGTGCTGGGAAAACTAGACAGACACATGCAAAAGAATGAAATTAGACTACCATCTTACACCATACACAAAAATAAACTCAGAATGGATTAAAGCATTGAATGTGAGATCTGAAACCATAAAACTCCCAGAATAAAACAGGCACTAAGCTCCTTGACATCGGTCTTGGTGATGAGTTTTGTTGTTGTTGTATTTGACACTAGAAGCAAAGGCAACAAAACCAAAACAAACAAGTGGGACTACATCAAACTAAAAAGCTTCTGCACAGCAAAGGAAACTATCAACAAAAAGGCAACTTACAGATTGGAAGAAAATATTTGCAAATCATGTGTGATGAGGGGTTAATATCCAAAATATATAAAGAACACATACGATTCAATGGCAAAAAAATTATTTTTCAATTAATAAAAAATAAACAGAGGACCTGAATAGACATTTGTCCAAAGAAGACATACAGATGACCAACAGGCACATGAAAAGATGCTCAACATCACTAGTCATCAGGGAAAGGCAAATCAAAACCACAATAAGGGCTTCCCTGGTGGTGCAGTGGTTGAGAGTCCGCCTGCTGATGCAGGGGACACAGGTTCATGCCCCGGTCCGGGAAGATCCCACATGCCGCGGAGCGGCTAGGCCCGTGAGCCATGGCTGCTGAGCCTGAGCGTCCAGAGCCTGTGCTCCGCAACAGAAGAGGCCACAGCACTGAGAGGCCCGCGTACCGCAAAAAAAAAAAAAAAACACAATAAGATATCACCTCACACATGTTAGAATGGCTATCAACAAAAAGACAAGAAATAACAAGTGTAGGCAAGGATGTGGAGAGAAAGGAACCTTTGTTGCTGGGAATGTAAACTGGTGCAGCCACCATGGAAAATAGTATGGAGGTTTTTCAAAAAATTAAAAATGGAGCTACCATATGATCCAGCAATTCCACTTATGGGTATTTATCTGAAGAAAACAAAAACACTAATTCTAAGAGATATATGTACATCAATGTTCACTGCAGCATTATTTACAGTAGCTAAGATATGGAAGCAACCTAAGTGTCCTTCAAGAGACAAATGGATAAAGACGTAGTGTATATACTCAATAGAATATTATCCAGCCATAGCAAAGAATGAAATCTTGCCATTTGTGACAACATGGATGGACCTTGAGGGCATTATGCTAAGTGAAATAAGTCAGAAAGAGAAAGACAAATACTATATGATCTTGTTTTTATGTGAAAACTAAAAACAAAACAAATACACAAAGAACCAACCAACCGAAGCTCATAGACACGGAGAATAGACTGGTGGTTGCCAGAGGTGGGGGTGGAGGGTGGGCAAAAATGGATGAAGTGGGTCAAAAGATGCAAACTTCCAGCTATAAGGTAAATAAATCATGGGGCTATGATGTACAGCATGGTGACTATACTTAATAATACCACATTGCATATTTGAAAGTTGCTAAGAGTTGCTAAGATCTTAAAAGTCCTCATTACAAAAAGGAAAAAAAATTGTAACTATGTATAGTGACAGATGTTAACTAGACCTATTGTTAACTAGACCTATTAGACAATTTATTATCATTATGTTGTACACCTGAAACTAATGTTGTATGTCAATTATACCACATTAAAAAATAAATTTTTAAAAATCCATCAGACTTTGTAGTAATTGATAAACTGGTTCTAAAGTATATATATGGAAATGCAAATGACCCAGGAGAGTAAAAATCTTGAGGTTCTGTAGATGGCTAGCAATGTTCTGTTCTTGGTCTGGGTGCTGGTTACATGTATGGTCATTTTGTGAACATTCATTGATATGTACACTTTTTTGTATATATTTCATACTTTAGTAGGCACATTTTTTAAGGACCTGTGAAAGCCACTTTTATGTAAAGCTACAACTTCTCTTTAGATTCCACATTATAAAATCTTCAAATATAGTAGTTCCCTTTATCTTCAGGGGATACGTTCCAAGGCTCCCAATAGATGCTTCAAACTGCAGATAGTATACATAGGGTTTAGCACTATGTTTTTTTCCTACATATACACACTTAAAGTTTAATTTATAAATTAGGCACAGTAAGAGCTTAACAACAATGATAAAATAGGACAATTACAAACCTATACTATAATAAAAGTTAGGTGAAAGTGGTCTCTCTCAAAATATCTTATTGTACAAACTTAATGCCTTTTCCACCTTAACTAAGCATTTTATCACTCACTGTGGCTGTAACTTTTGCAGTCTGAGGTGCAACAGCAAACCTAGCATGAATTCCTTTTTCCTTCTTCACAATTTCACAAATAGATTTGTTCTTACCTTGATCTTAGCAACCTCAGCATACAACTTTTTCTCTTTTTTTATTGAGAGCTTTCACCTTTTCACTTAAAGGAAGCACTTCACAGCTCCTCCTTGGCATATCCGAATTGCCAGTGTCACCACTCTTGGGCTTCAGGGCCATTATTAAGTAAAATCAGGGTTACTTGAATACAAGCACTGTGATACCAGGACAGTCGATCTGATAACCAAGATGGCTACTAACTAATGGCAGGATATGCTGGGCAAAGGGAAGAATCACATCCCGGAAAGGATGGAGTGAGATGGCATGAGAATTCATCGTGTTACTGAGAACAGCAGGCAATTTAAAACTTATGTTTCTGGAATTTTCCATTTAATATTTTTGGACTGCAGTTAACTGTAATTGAAATAGTGGAAAGCGAACCCTCAGATAAGTGGGGACTACTGCATTAGCATCCTGGGCATGACCTTATCTCCTTGACCTGAGGTGTCCTATGTGGTAGCCACTAGCCACATGTGGCTAGTGAGTACTTCACATATTATGACTAGTGTAACAGAAAATGCATTTAAATTTTTAATTTTATTTTATTTTAAAAACTGATATTTGACACAGTTATTAGAAAAAAATTGTGTTTGGAATAACTTGGGAACGTGAATTTACTTTTCAACTGTAAAATTTTAGAATCCAAACAAAGTATTTCTAATAAAAAAAAATTAGCGTTTGGGGCTTCCCTGGTGGCACAGTGGTTAAGAATCCACCTGCCATTGCAGGGGACACAGGTTCGAGCCCTGGTCTGGGAAGATCCCGCATGCCGCGGAGCAACTAAGTCCGTGTGCTACAACTACTGGGCCTGCACTCTAGAGCCTGGGAGCCACAACTACTGAAGCCCGTGCACCTACAGCCCATGCTCCGCAACAAGAGAAGCCACGGCCAGGAGAAGCCCGCGCACCGCAACGAAGAGCAGCCCCGGCTCGCAGCAACTAGAGAAAGCGCACGCTCAGCAATGAAGACCCAACACAGCCAAATTAATTAATTAATTAATTAAAAAAATTAGTTTCTGAATTGACAGCTACTGTAAGTTTAAGTATACACCAGATTTTGAAGAGTTCAGTATGGAATAAGGAATGTAAAAGTCTCATTAATAATTTTACATTGATTACAAGTTGAAATAATATTTTAGGTATAATGGGTTCAATAAAACATTATTAAACTTAATTGCACCTGTTCTTTTAATGTGTCTACTGGAAGATTTTTTAATTATACAATGGCTTGCATTGTCTTGGTGAGGGACAGAACTGACCTAGATGAAACAGACATGGGACAAACATGAGAGGGAAGACCCCTTGCTAGTCTTTGCTCATAAAATGCATCAGCCTAATTAAAGGTTAAAAGTCCATTTTAAAAAGTCAGTAAATATTGCTCAATCTGAATTTAATACAGAGGTCAAATTTTTCTCAATGAGTCACTACTAAATTTTTTTAATGTAAAAAAAAAAAAACTTTTATGCATTTTCCAACCTGCCATGTAGGGTTTGTTCTCATTCCAAACATATCAATGCCTCCCTAGCTAGACAGCAAGCTCCTTGAGATGTAAGACCAAGTCTTTTATCTCTATGCGCCATTAATGCTTCTTGTCTGAAGAAGTAGTAGGCACTCAATAAACCCTTGTTGCTTAATTTCCAGAAGCCCTCTGTGTAAAAACTGAAGAGCAGCCATTCAGTGACAAGTGGTTTGAGAAGCTGGGCTTTCTCATTCTTTGGTGCTGCTACACTGACTGAAGATGGAAATATCAGTGTTTGCTGTTCTTGTCCAGAAATTTATCAATTGCTGCTTTGGTTTCTAGTGAACTACAAAGCTTGTATTGAAATCAAAGCCAAAGTATAGAAATAGGTAATTGGAAATAAAGGTGACCAAGGACATTTTTGTTTCATGAAGAATTTTCTCAGGGCTGACTTCCACGACTGGGATTTTTCAGTATGTTTATGTATGCTGAAAAAGCAGCAGAATTCAATAATATTCAAGAAGGTTAAACGTGGTCCATTGAATTTCAGCTCAAAATGAAAACAAACATTTTTAACAGTACACACTAGCCTACAAGTGGCAGACTTCCTCGAGAGATGGTTAGCTCCCAATTGACAAAAGTATTCACATAGACACTGAGTGGTATTGCATTAGAAACATCAAGGGAGCAAGAGAGCAAACAAGATGAGCTCTAAGGCCCCTCTGAACACTTGGTTGTATCATTCATGCTGAACTTATTTGCCCAGTGGGACTTTCTAGAGACAGATCTTCTATGTCCCAATGTGTTATAGTGACATGTAACATCACTGAACCTAGATATTCTGAGAGTAAGTCCCTGAATCAGTTAGAAGTAGGATGTGAAAAGCTTTTAACAAAGCAGCCAGAATCACATCAAACACCATTGTGCTAGGAGGGAGCACAGGCCCCTGAAACTGTGTTCCATGGCCAGCATGTGGTAGGCGTTTAAGAAACACTAATCACCTTCCTAATGGGCATGATGCTGGCACTCATCCCTTCTCTTTGGACCCAGAGGGTAGTTCCTTTTTATCTTCCAGGTATTACATTGGAAATTAAAGCTCTGTTCACTCTTCTAACAGCCGCAAGAAAGGAGTTGGGGAGTTCGCAAACTTACTATGAGGATTCCTTTGTTATCATGCCTCCATGATGACCGTTTTGTCTGTTTTTTCTTAGGTTGGAGTTATCTTTCTCTTCCTCTAGATTATAAATTCTGTTCTGGATTGTAAATTCCTCAGAATAAGAAAATGTCTTTTTCACCTCTGTATTCCTCACGTGATCTTTAATACCGCAATTCAACCAAAGCAAGATGCCACCAATGTTCACCTACGTTAATACAAACACCTACATCATATGCCATCCTTTTTACTCTGACAGCCAAAATTATGTGCAATCTTGTTAGAAACTTAGCCAATGTTTTTGACTTAACGTAGTATTGGATTATGATTGCCTAAAACTAAATGACGACAGTAACTCAGCAAAGCATCTCAGTTTCCCAAAGGTATCATTGCAGATTGGGCTTGCATTTTTCTCCCATTTAGGTATACCTGTCTAATTGCAGGCAGTGTTTTTCATATGGAGTTCCTTTTTGGTAACAAGTCGGTATCTGATCTTCTCAGAAGTTTCTGCAAGTGGCCATCCAAGGCACTAAGGCAGCCGGTGAAGTTTCTGACCACAGTCCAAGAGCACGTGTTCATGTGTACAAGTGCACCTGCCATCTACACACTCTGAAAGGGGCAGGGACAGACTCCAAGCTGTCGAAACTACTATGGCTCAACAACTTGAAGCAGACAGCTGCAGTAAGCCCAGCCCAGGACTTTACTAACCAAATGTTAATGGATATTCTCCACTAGATTGATCCAAATATCAACAAACCTATGAAAAGCAGTGGTTCTCAACTTTCGTTTTAGTATCACCTGGAATACTTTTAAAAATCCCAATGTTCAGAGTTGGAAGGAGTGTGATATGATGGGGGTAGACACAGTGAAAGAACAGTGTGTGCTGGTGGGAAAGAGAAGTGAGCAGCTGCTTTGAGTGGGAAATTGTGGGCTGAATGAGCAACATTTGCAGAGTGTTTTGAAGAAACTTTACTATGACATATGGACTACGAAAGCACTAGCAAAGGTCTACACTTCGGGCTTCCTGTTTAAAATATTTACAGATTAATTCTTTATATTTACCTCTCCTTGTTCCTAAAATACAACTCTGTTCCAGAAATGGGATAAATGCAGACACCCATGAGGATAAAGAGAACAGGAAACAGCAGACAAAGATAGCAGTTTCAGAACGTGGAGACACATGGAGATGGGGCATCTGCCTTGGTGAATCGTAAAAGAGCAGAGAGCAAACTGTATGTGGGGAACCAAGCCAAGAAGCAAGAGGGTTTATGATACAGAGCCCCAAAATCTCAGAAACTGGAGATTCTAGAAACCTCTGAAGATGCCAGGAAGATAAGGCTTGAAAGTCACCAAGGGGTGACGACTTCAATTTCTTTGCCTTACTATCTCCTTTTCAGAGGAGAATGTGTTTAGCTCCAATTTTCACTGAGGGCAGAGCCCTCTGGGAGTTCTAACTACATACAAGGGTCTCTGATCTGAACTACAAAATGTTCCCAAGCGTGGGGCTTTGTCAACTGTCCTTGAGTCTCCATGAAATCAAAGGCCTGAAATCCTCAGGGATTAGCAATTGCTCTAGCACTTCCTTACCTCTCTAGATTCAGAGTATTGCTTCAGTTTAGTGTCTGATGATTTTCTCTATGTTCCTGGCAGCTTAGCTATTCATTTTAAAAAGTGTGTGGGGTATGTGTGTAGACGCATCCAATATTTTACATTTTATTTTGGTGTACTTATCTAGAAAAAAAGTCCCGTTAAGTATATGGAAATATGGTCATTGGTTAACCCTATCATTCTTTATAGCTTTTGAATGTCCTAAATATTTCCTAATAATTTAAGATAAACCTCTAGAACACCTCTCCCAGACTGTGAGACAACCAACCATCCCTCCACCACCACACAGAAGACTGGGAATTTACTCTCCTGGAGAGGTTAAACATGGGACAAAAGGCACAGGTAAGGAAAGAGGAGATCTTCCAAAAGGTAACAGGGATTAGGTGACTGCACGGTGAAGTCCTAAGTGCCTTCACCATATGTGCTTACAGAATACTGGCAACCAGTTCCTCCAAGCCTGCATTGGAGCAACCATCTGTAAAGTGACCAGCCCAAAACAAAAGACCAATGATGCTGACATTTGAGGATCCCCAACAAAATAGCAAGTCTCTGCTTGATAAACCTATACTAAAGCCAACCTCTCAAATAACCCCATCCAGTACATATGCACCACTGCTTCTAGAGCAGACAATCTTAAATGTGAAACAACCACTAAGAAGACGTTTAAGAAAACCCTCCACATGACAGACATATTAAAATAAACAGATAAGTCTGAGACAAAGCACGAAACAGAAGGAAATTTGCCCTAACATGCTCAGAATTAAATATGCAGAAAGGAAAATTCTGTCTCCATAAAGCAAAAGGAGGCTATAAAAAGGAAAATCATTGTGGTACATATATACAATGGAATATTAGCCATAAAAAGGAATGAAATAATGTCATTTGCAGCAACATGGGTGGATCTGGAGATTATCGTCCTAAGTGAATAAGTCAGACAAAGACAAGTATCATATGGCATCGCTTGTATGTGGAATCTAAAAAAAAAAAAGATACAAATGAACTTATTTACAAAACAGAAACAGACACAGACTTAGAGAATGAACTTATGGTTACTGGGGGGAAGGGTCGGGGGAGGGACAGATTGGGAGTTTGGGATTGACATATACACACTGCTATATTTGAAACTAACAAACAGGGACCTACTGTACAGCACAGGGAACTCTGCTCAATCTTCTATAATAACCTAAACGGGAAGAGATAGATACATGTATATGTATAACTGAATCACTTTGCTGTACACCTGAAACTAACACAACCTTGTGAATCAACTATACTCCAATATAAAATAAAAATTTAAAAATAAATAAATAAGGTAGTTAAGGAGAGAGGGAGGACAGAAGAAAGTGAAAATTAGCTACTCTTCTCAGCCTTCAGAACATACAAATAGATACTGCATAATGCTACTAAAAATCAGGAAAAATGTGCATATTATATTATCTACATCAATATCTACATACATAGATAAAAATAACTAACAGTCAAAATGCACGTATATAGCTAGTTGTCCATCTGTACCTATATCTTTTTGTCATATGGGGAAATAAATATTTATTTGGAGGAACAAAAAAAAGGAACATCTTATCAAAAAGTTCATAATTTTTGAGGTAAAGAGTAGATTCTAAGATCTTTTAGAGAGGGAAGAACAGTCACACGAAAATCAGTAATCAAAATTATCAGATTTCTCAACCATGATGTAAGAAGCTAGAATGTATAATGACAATGTAGAAGGCAACGGTGCAATGCTTTCAACGTCTTTGGGAACAAGATGCACACTAGATTTCTATATGCAGCTAAACCATTAATTGACGGTAGAGGAAGGACAAGAAACGTTTTCAGATATGCTAGATCTCAAATAATCTACTTCCCAAGAACTCTTTCTCTGGAAATTAATGCAAGATATGATACCAAAATGAAGGCACAATCCAAGAAGGAAGAAAGACAGAGGATCCAGAAGACAGACGTTCTACCCACAGAGTAGTGAACAGAATTTCCAGGCCCACGGAGAAGAAAAAATTCCAGGATACTTACCATGCAGCAGTCCATATTTAAACAAAGCAACAGAGAGCACCAGAAGGAAGACATGACGCTGCGTGTAATTTAACATATGGAGATGAGATCTATACTTCTGGTGCCAAGTTTGGCATAAATTATTGATACATTAAAATCTCAGCAAAAAATTTTAAAATGAAGCAACTGTTAACCTCAGTTGAAACAAAGTTTAATCACTGCAGGAGCTACATGACTCAGCTCTGAATAATAAGGTAAACACTGAATACTGATTTAATCAAAATGATGATATAACGATATAAGGGGCAGGGAAGTGTGTGTGCGGTGGTGGGCAGAGCCCAGTTCAGCAAACTCTCACTTTTTCATAGTAGTTTATCAATGGATACTAAGATATCCATTGGTAGATACCAGTAGATATCTGGTGCTGATATCAACAGAAATACACTATTTAGAATTCAGGAGATAAATTCCAGGAGACATACTCCCTCAAAATTTCACAGTAATTGTTTCTGAAGAACCACGTTCTGGAAATTGAGAGACGTGTGGAGGATAAGGGACTATTGATTTCAATAGTCTTAGAGGACTATTTGTTCCTCAACTATATATATGCAATGATTTTTTTAAACCTAAAATTTAACTTTTTACATGGAAAACATATAACACTATTCAACACTTTTGAAATCACACATGCATCTCATTTGAATGTGACTCACCATTGGGCTCTTTGCAGTCCCAGCTTCACTGAGTTTACCCTGAACATAACTTAGGTCCCTGGTGCTGGATGAGATCTTTTCCTGACTCACTTATTGGACCCTCACAACAACCATGTAAGAAAGTTCATTGAATTTCCCTTTTCAGATAAGGAAATAGAAAGTCTGAAACAGAATAAAAACTAATCTTCTAGCATTGCCTGGAGTTAAGAGTGATTTGGCGACACAGTTCTGGCCAAGGAGATATAAGCAAAAGTCCGCAGGTGCTTCATCTTCCCTCTACGAGGAATGTAGGTTTACTACAGGCTTCTTGTGGCGCAAGGAGCCACACACAGAGAACAAAGGCTAGAAAAAGCCTGGACCACTGATCCTCTTAGCAAGCCACCAAGCCATTCAGGACTATCTACCGCCAGACTTCCTGTTAAATGAGGAAAATACGAAAGTGTTTAAAACTACTTAAGCCACCTGAGTAAGATGTACTATTGCACATACCTGTACACCACTCAGCTGACACAGGCTCCAAAGCCTCTTGTCTTTCCCAGATCCTGCCTCCCAGACTCCCAATTAACGCTATAAAACAGAAGCAGAGCATAGCTCCAAGCACGCATTCCCCCCCTCTGATGTTCTCACACATCTCTCTCTGAAGGATCGCGAAGGTGGAAATCCCTAGAGAAAGTGTTGATAGATTGCAACGTCACAGAAGCAGCCAACTTCCTGAGACATGAGTAATAATTTCTCTGGCTTAGTGGGCTAATCAACAGAAACCTTCCTTTTGAAGCCCGTGGATGGGATCACCTAAGATGGCAGAATGGCCCAGGACAGTTGGAGCCCAGAGCAAAGCAGGAATTGCACTGGACTTATTTGGTTTTTCCTTCCCCCTTTTTTTTTTTTATTTTGAACTTTAACTTATTTTGGTATAGTAACAATATTAAAGAGCAAGGGGTGGGGGGAATCACATACATACCCCCAGCCCTACCTCCAATCTTTTCATTTTGGAGTTCTGAGTTCATTTAGAGTCTGTGTATTCACGTATTCTTACTTTTCATAGCTGTAATTATATATATATAAATTTGCTTTGTCTCTTACTTAGTATTAACACAACAAACCATGTAAGTTTTTCCATGCAGTCTCCATAATTTTCATTTTAATAACATTGTTTTAACAAATAACTACTACGTGATAGGCACTAATGTGAAAACTACAGATTGAATAATATTCTATCAAGTAGATGTATCATGGTTTACTTGCCCATTCTACTAAGGATGGACATTTAGTTCATTTCCATTTTTTCCTTTTATAGATAAAAGATGAAGCAGTGATCATCTTCATAAGGCTAAGTTTTGGCTTCTGATAATTTCCAATTTTGAGCAGTGAGATTACTCAATCAAAGGGTAGGCATATCTTAAGGCTCTTAAGATACAGTACCATAAATATCTTCAATGTGGACCTTTACCAGAGTTGCACTGTGCGTCCTTCAGGTCAATGTCTTCTGAATCAAAATCTCAAATGGGTTTCTTAGGTAAGAAGAGCCCAAGTTACATGTCCTTGCACTAGTAGCAAGGAAGGTCAGGGAATAAGAGAATGTCTATTTTCTACCTTGGGACATCAAGATATAAGGGGAAATTTTCCCAATAGAGATATGTGTTTAAGGTGTACTAGCAGCCAAAACTCATGCTATCTTTTCGTATGAGTGAATTGACTGGGCCAATTATCCCAGCTGACCCTACAATATGGCTTCATCTTTTATCACTCAACTGAAACTATTCTTGCTAAGGTCCTACTTGACCTTATATCCACCAAATCTACTGGCGATCCTTTGCCGTTTCTTGCCAAGTGCCGTTACTTTGCTAATTCCTCCTCCTCTTTGAAACTTAATGCTTTGATTGTCATGATATTATACCCCGCTGGTTCTCCTCCTTTGCATCAGACAGTTCCTTTTTGGTCTTATTTCTGGTCTTCCTCCACTGATCTCCAAGTACTGGTATTGCCCAAGGTTTCACACGTAAGTAAGGATCTCTCTTCCCAACTGGAGACGATGCTCTCAACATCAACCTCCCTCACACATTTAACTGCCACCTTGTATCAGTCAGCTTTTGGATAGGAAAAAAGACACCCTTTACATAGGTCAATATAAAGGGCTTAAAATACAGAGGACAACAAATCTTGAAAGAGCGAAGGGTGGTGAAGGTCAAAGAAGGCACCAAATATGTTCTCTGTGGTCATTTTGACTCTCTTGACCTGAGTGGGTAGTTCTTGAGAGCTCTCCTGGTGGCTACTTTGAGCCTCACATCTGCCCCTGCATCTACCTGCCATTGGCTCTGGAAAACAATGTGATCTCTGGGGAGTCTCATATCTGTGCATTACATGTTCCAGAGCAAGAAAGAGTATCTGGTCACAGAATCCCCAGAAAAGTTGAGATCCACTGTGATTAGACTCTTTTAGGCAATACGTTCACCTCCAAACTAATCCCCAGCTCTATAGGTGATGCAAGGGACTTAGTCAATGCTCATCGGTAGACTCCATCCTCTTCAACGCAATGTGACTGATTTAGCCCGAATCACATGCTCTACCCCAATGGCACCCACAAGTGGAATCAGCTTCCTCACAACCAGATAGATTCCAGCTGAAACCAAAGCCTCTTGGAAAAGTGGGAAGAAGGAAGTGAGGAATCCTCAGATGTCCACTATCCAACCCTACTTCCACTGCCTTCATTTTTTCCTGCAAAACCATAGTAGTCTCATCATGACCAGTAACACTTTCTCTAATCCATTTTCCTCTTTACAGCCCAAGCCATTTACATAAAACATGTAAAACTGCCCACAGCACTCCTTGCTGAAAACCTTTAATGGCTGCCCTTCACCTAATTCTATACAAAGTCTCTGTGATTTGGTCTTAAGCTCATCGCTCTCTAATCCTGGCCTTATATTTTATGCTCCAGTAGCCTCCAATCACAACATCCCTGGCACAGGGCCTGACATGCAGTGTGTGCTCCACCAATGGTTATCAAGTAAATGAGCGAATCAATGAGATGAAGAGGAGATAATTTATTTACATCTCAAAGTAAAACTGAAGCTAAGGTAGACTTCTGGTTCTTTTGTATTTTACATCCCTCTCATTCTGTGTGGGGCTCAGTGCACAGCGGGTGTTCAAAGCTGCTTGTTACCTAACGAAATTAGCACATTCATTTTAATATCCAGGAAAGAACTCCACTGAATTTTGATTCCTAGCAATTTAAAAAGATTTTCTGGGTGTTATAATTATTGGCCTATTGTAGGATAAAAAGTGGGTGAAAGAATTCATTAGCTCATTAAAATACAATGAAAGGAACATAATTAAAAGATTTAGGCAACTTCTGAATCACAGAAAATGAATAATCAGAGGCACAAAACAAACCCGCAGCCAGTTAGTTGGCTACAGCGGGCCCACGCTTCCTGCTTTCTCAAAACACCGGCAACCGGCTGGTTCAAAACCCTCCCTTCTAGCCCCTCCCTCCAAAGAGGATTTGCTTTCATGAGTTTTATTCTTAGCCCAGAGACTGGAAGTAGGGGCAGCATAAACCTCGGCAGGGAAGCCCTCTGAAAACCTGAGGAGGGGAGATTGGCATTTCCCGCTGCTGCCCCTGCTTTTAGTAGTTTGTTTTTAACCCAAATGTACCTGCCACTGTGCTCAGTGTTTACACACATCCCATTTAATGCTCACAAATGAGGCAAATATAATTACCCTTCTTTAATCAATGACGCTAAGGTTGAGTAATATGCCCCTGCTTTTCATCCCTATGCAAACCTGAAGAGTTAGAGGACTCTCGCCACGACTCAGCCTGCCCCACCCAGCCCCACGCCATCAGATAGGGCAAGCTCGCCACATATTTGTTGGGTGGCTGATGTTTATTCCTGGCCTCTTCCCCTCCCAGCTTCTCAAAACTTTTACCATCACCCCTCTTGCTGTTCCTTCATTCCTTTACTCCCTCGCATGTCTCCCCACTGCCCACCAGTTCCCACGCATCACCAAAGGTCCTTGTTCTTCCCAGTAACATATGAAATCTCTGGATAGCAATACCTGGCGATCTGATAGCACAGAAGGAACAGCAGTTTCTCTCGTGAAGATGCTAAGAAAATATATAATATAAATCACAGGATTATAAGCCTCTGGCAGAAATACCCAAGGGGTGAAATACCATTGGGCATTTGGTCTGGGACCAGGAAATGGGAACAAGTCCAAATTCTACTTCAAAAAACCTTTTTTGAGGGCATCTCATGAGACACTATGCCAGATGCTTCCATATACACTGTGTAATATAATTCCACATACACTGTGGAATATAATTCCATATACACTGTGGAATGTATCTCATCTGGCTTATTTACTGTCACATCCTCTATAGAGCCATAAACTGGAATTTTGACACCGAGGACGAATTTCACAAGATAGCCAATCAAATCAATTTTGTGAACCAGGTCTTGCTTATCAGTGAATGTTAATAAAATGCTTTAACTTCTCATTTAGGTTAATTATTCTTGCTACGGAGGAACTAAGTTCTTGTTCATGAGGTTACCTAATAAACTCTTTAACTGTAAAATCATTTTAAGATATGATGGAAAAGTTATATGCCCTCTGATGTTGATGACCAAATATAGTTTTGAATCTCAAGACACGTAACAGTGCCTGGCACATGACAAAGATGGCCTTTATCTCCTCTGCTTGACCAAAATTTAAACAGGTTTTTTCCTGACTATAGGCCCTTGACCTCCCTTTCCTTAGAGCATTTACTTTAGAAAACTTGCAATTGTCAATTCTCTTTCTGCCTCTGGTTCTGCAGAGAAGCAGAAGGACACAATCCAGCCCATAGAAGATGTGGACACATCTTTCACACTCTCCTCCTTGACGCGGTCCCAAAGCCTTCAACACTGAAGGGAGTAGGTGGATACCAAGAGTAGAATCTGAAGACGAGTTCTATCGATCATCAAAAAGGCCCAAGACAGAATGGCAGCTGTCTGAATTTCTTCCTGAAATCTTGAAAAAAAAAAAATGTCTTAAGAAATAACAGGGCTAATATCATAGACGTTCAGTGAAGACAGACAGGCAGAGACGGCAGAAAAATCTATCAAGGTGAAACATGATCAAGGCTCTATGCTTCCAGAAGAACTGAATAAATGCAGACTGGCCAAGAGAACTGCCCATCCAGGGAGGGGTCACTCTGCACCCTCAGCTCCAGGTACCCCTATGACTCCTGCTTCTCTACTTTGGGGCCCCTCCCATACTACACAGCGCCCGCTATACTGCTAACTCCACCATCTGAAAAAGGGCAAGGAAAGGAGAGAGGAGATGAGGGATGATAAAATTCAAGCCCATCATGACAGTTCTGGGTATGAACCTAAATTGGCTTTCACCACTTTCTGTTACCAGGACAAAGATAAAAGATAGGAGAAAGGCATTTTCTTTCTGGTACCCCTCAGATCTCCTGCTTCATGGAGTCCCAGAACAGACCCATATTACCCATTGCTTGTAGGTTTCTTGGCAACACACGCCTCTTGCCCAGTTAAGTCTTCTTGGGGCTCCAGTAGCCATGGTGGGGGGGGGTGTCACTTTCTCTAGGAATCATCTAATTGTTTGGAATCCCAGCTCCTGGGCCTTCCCCTCCCTATTCTGGTGGCTTAGAATCATGGAAAGCTTGGATCCATCCATAGTTTTTTTTTTTTTTTTTTTTTAAACTAAGGGTATATGCAGGTCATTAAAAAAATTCAAACATCCCCCCCCACATTCTCCTAGATCTCCTCCCCAGAAATAACCACTGTTCCTTGTGCATCTGTGCAGAGAAGCTTTATACTTTAAAGCACTTAATAATCAATACAGATGACTGCATATTACATACTGTGAAAATAAATAGACAGAAACCTCAATTAAAATAGAGTTGGGAGGGCAGAAAGGAAGTTTTCATATCCTATGATGACAGGAAAGCCCAACAGGAAGACAGCCCAACAGGGGGCCAGGCAAGCCCCCTCTTCTTGTCTGGCAAGAGTTCAGCCTATGAGGCAATGTCACAACTCAGCCAATGAAAAGCCACTATACATGGAACTCTCAGTTCCTCCACTGAACCCTTCCTTTACTTGAGCCTTCCCAACTTCCTTTTCTCCTCTTGAAGAGTTCTCTCCTTGTTGTGTGGGGACTGACACGTGACTGGCCATGGTTGCAGACTCCAAACTGCAATTCTTTGCTGATCTTGAATAAACCCATTTTTGCTTAATTGGCAGTCTGTTTTAGGTCAACAATACAGTGATACAGCAATCTGTGCCCATGGCCAGTGGATATATGTAGACACATGACTGTAAGGAACGGCACCAAAAATGGAGGAGAGCTTAAACAAGCTTTATTTGGGAGCGCTCCCGGGAGAGGTTCACTGGTCCGAGAGAAAGGGGCCAGAGAAGTCACGCCCAGGCGAGGGTTTGGGCAGAATTTATAGGGCAAGAAAGGAAAGGGGTGCGGCGAATCCGGGAGGGCGCAGGGTATTCCTTATTTGGTGGTCTTTTCGGGTATCGTGGGGGACCGTTAGTCCCGCCCCTCGGAAGGCGGGAAGGCTGGGCCGGGTGGAAAGTCCCCAGGTCAGTTCCTGGAACTGGGTGGTCCAGAAAGTCTCCAGGTCAGTTTCAACCTGTGAGTCTGATTGCGTTCCCCTGCCTCGGGCCAGTTGGCCTTACAATGACCATCTGTTTCAGAGTTGTTATAATCTGTTTTACTATTATGAGTAGATCTCACCAGGGTGAATTACATTCAAGTTACAAGCTATGAACCAAGCTGACATTTTCACAGTGCTAGATAAATATGTTATCATTTGTTGTTTGCTTTTATTAATAGAATTAAAATTTTATTTCAGTTTGCATAAGGAGTTCTACACAGAAATGAATGGGCTCATTTTTGAGCCCAAATGAATGGGCTCTCATATGACGGTACTTAAGTTAGTCTCCACTGTCATAATTCTCCTAGCTGCTTATCACAGTCCTCCCAATCCAAGCCACGTGGCTGCATCAAGCCGCTTATAAAAGGTAGTATTTTTACTGTGTGTAGTAAACGAAGAAGAAAGTGGTACCAACTTCCCATGTTCACCAAGACCCCACCCCTGCCCCAGGAAAGAGTTTCTGTATAGCCAGGACATTCTCTTCCTTAGAATATATATGGCTGGTGACAAATGCATCTCTCATGACTCTTCCTGAAACTTGACTCAGTTTTCCCCTCCCTCAACAAGACCCGTGCTTGAGAAGGGGAATCAGAAAAGGATCAAGACTCAGAGCAAGGGGAACAGGATACCTGAGTTCAACAGGGTCTCCTTTCCTATGGAGGTTAGGTCCAAAGCCCATGCACAGGGTAAAAATTGCATATAGACAAATTATCCTTGAAAAATCCCTTGGAAAGGCACTACCTTGTTGATACATAACCTGTTAATAAATCCAACGGAACAAAATCACTGATTCTTCAGTTGAGCTCCAGTTGAAGACATTGGTTTGTGTGCGGAGGCCACTTTCATGAGGAATGCAAATCACTAACCCCTAAAATCATCCTTGATACAGTAGCAAGCTCATGCTAGAAGAGGCACTTGGGAATGAGGGAAAAGAAGATTCACATTCTTTCACAGTGGGCTTACACTCACTCCCATCCATTCTTTCTCCCAGGCTTGGACTCACTGAGTGCAATAGGCCACAATCACCAGCACTATGAAACTATATTTCTCCTGAATTCTACCTTTACCATCTTACATATTGTTTACTGAGTTTGGTTGAATGCCTAAGGGTTACCAGCATAAAAGATGCAACTGAATTCCATAAAAACTAACAGCCCTTGGGGCTTCCCTGGTGGCGCAGTGGTTGAGCGTCCACCTGCCGATGCAGGGAACACAGGTTCGTGCCCCGGTCTGGGAAGATCCCACATGCCGCGGAGTGGCTAGGCCCGTGAACCATGGCTGCTGAGCCTGCACGTCTGGCTCCGCAACGGGAGAGGCCACAACAGTGAGAGGCCCGCGTACCGCAAAAAAAAAAAAAAAAACTAACAGCCCCAGACTTGTGAATATGGCTCAAAAATTTTATAGTGCCCCCTCTGTGCGCTGTATTATTATGGCCCAAAACCTCAAGTCTCCCTCCCCCGAGATTACAATATAAGAGACAAGCACTTGCTTCTCATTGGCTTTCAATGTCCCACTGATTAAAGTGGTGGCCTAATTATTGATATTTCTAGCTGAAGAGCTATATCTTCTTTCACAAGAAATTCGCTAATTCTAAGAACCAACATTTTATGACCAGGTCATGTTAACCAGTACAAAGTTATTTCTACTTTATTGTGAATTTCTAATTAAAATAAATTCAGTTCATTTTTTACTTCTTTCCCACGACAAAATCGTATTTGAATAATATTCTGAAGGGCAACTGCTTTTGTTTCTTCTCCTCCTAATGTGAGGTAATCACACAGAGAGCCTTAAGATATCTCCTCTACAGGTGCAAAAGGGATCTTGTGGTCATGGGAATGCTCTATCAAGAAAAGGGTTTGCAAAGTACATTCTATTCTCTGCTAGACCTGATAACTATCAGTAAATCTCACTTAGCCTAACAACTTAAGCAGAAAACCCAGCGCAAACTGTGCTCTGTGACAGCATGTCCCCAAATTTGTTGTTTGGAACAGTATGTCTATGGAATTTTTTTAAGTAGCAGAACAAGCAACTTGGGGAAACATTTTTGTTTTTAAAGAGTTTCATTTACTGAAGGACTTCTCAGAGCCTTTAGTGTGCTAATACTCATGGTATGTCTCCAAGACGTGGATCTAACATCCTCTGCTTCCCATTTATGGTCACAGAACTCTTCACAGAATATCTCACAGGACTAGCATGCTATGTAGTATATTTTGGGAAATATTGCTCTACAGACTATATTGAGGATAAGCCAAGATAGGAACGGTCCAGAGATAATGGAATTGTTCAGAAGTACAAGTATCAACAGCTACTATCTTTCCAAGTGCATTTACAGAATTGGGCCCCGCCTCTTGGGTCCACATGAGAAAGCAGTAAATGTTTGTGGAAAGTCAAGACCCACATCAAATAAGGCTAGTTAATGAAGAGGACTTGCCAGGGAAAGATGACTTGCCAGGGAAAGATATCAGAAACCAAAGTTCAAAAGCCAAAAAGTTCTGGAAAAAGAAAGGTACAGAAGCAAGGCTAGAGGTAGAATGGAACTGAAAACAGGAAAATAAAAGGCAAGATATGATACAAATAGGAGAAGAGGAACAGCTGTGGAATTCCACATTCTCGTAACATCCACCAGGCACTCGTTACCAAGTATACTGGCATATTTTGCTGGGCTAGGGACCCTCTATCTAGGCCTATGTTACCCTTCATAGAGTCCAGACAAGCCTCCTCCCAATTTCTTTATGGCTCTAACTGGCTGACCACAGCTTTGCCCAAGGATAGATCTTCCTAAAATCTTACCTTGTCCAAGTTACCGACTAAGCCAATCCCAAAGCTGATTGTATATGCACAGATTATACATATACAGATTGGTATATGCGGATTATAATCGATGTCACTCTAAGATTCATGCCAATGATAAGAAGTACGATTCCAGGCTGCTTCCCAAGTCCTGTTTTGCCAGTTAGAACAAGGAATAGTCCCAGATATGACCTCCCATATTGATGGACCGCCCATACTGATGGACCTCAAACCATCCTCAACTACCCAGCCCCTGCCTTTGGCTCAGTCAAGGCCCCTGCCTTATCCTTATACCCAAGTTTCAACTCATTCCTCCCCCCCCGCACCACAAGTACTCCTATTTCCTTTGGCCCAGAGCCTTGACTTTCATCCCTCAAACTCTGAGTAAGTACCATTTACCTGAAAAAAGTTCAGCTAATAGTCCATCATGGATTCATTATTGCTATGGCCTCCTCACCTAGTAGAATTTGACTATTTCATCTTGGAGGGTCGTTTCATTGCATCTCTGCCTCTCGCTAAACCAGCCCCTTACACCTGTGACTTGCTCACTTGAGTGAGATCCCCACGGTCTAAAAGCTGTCTGCAGAAGAAGACAGCAGAAGGAAGAAAGCAATGTTGTTTTCCAAGAGGAGTTGTCTAGCCTTCTGTATCTGTGCTAACATGCTAGAGTGTTTCATTAGTCTAAGTTCATCGGCATCACGTTCATGTTGGGACTCTCAATATTTATTCCAGAATAACTATGGTATCACCGCTCTCTGTTCAAGGTCCACACAGGGGGGTTTCATAACCTACATGACACGTCTGGTATCTCCATGTCTGAGGTCAAGGACTTCATTTTTAGCATTTACAATTACCTAGCAAGGCTCTTCTGGAAGAACTGGAACTTCAGTGTTCCATTATTGTCTGGTCACTACACCTAATTGACACTCAAAAAGAGAAAAAAAAAAAAACATTCACATGTTTTGGTCTCTTCCAATCCTTAATTCAATGGAAAGATACACAGAATGGGCGACTCTCTCTCTGAGCCTGCCTGTATGTCTATCCACACGTACCCTTTTTCCTCCTAATAAACAGTTTGTTTCACTACTTTCCATCTCTATGTGGAAATTCATTTCTACACAGCTGACAGGCCAGGGCCTTGTCACTGGCCACTGGTCCCTGGCGGTCTAGTGGCTAGGATTCAGTGCTCTCACTGCCGTGGCCTGACCTCAGTCTCTGGCCGGGAACCAAAATCCTGCTTCAAGCCACTGCAGGCCGAGGCCACCCGAGATCAAAACAGAAACTCCTATGTATCCTGGCTCCTCCTTTACCTCTTTGGAACAGTTCCTTAGAGCCCTCTGAGAGACTGTCTCCCAGGCTGTCAACCTCAGTAAGATCCCCAAATAAAACATAACTCACAAAAATAAACCCAGAATCAATAATATTCCACAGCTGATTAAAAGTCTTTCATAATAGGACACAAATCGATTACCAAGATGCTACTTTTTTGTGTGGTATTAGCACAAAGACAGACATATAGATCAATGGAACAGAACAGAGAACCCAGAAATAAATCTGCCATCTACAGTCAATTAATGTTCAACAAAGAAGGCAAGAATATACAATAGAGAAAAGACAGTCTCTTCAGCAAGTGGTGTTGGGAAAGTTGGATAGCTACACGCTAATCAATGCAATTAGAACACATCCTCACACCATATACAAAAATAAACTCAAAAGGGCTTAAAGACCTAATTATAAGACAAGACACCATAAAACTAGAAGAGAACATAGGCAAAACATAAATCGTAGCAGTATTTTCTTAGATCAGTCTCCCAAGGCAAAAGAAATAAAATCAAAAATAAACAATGGGACCTAATCAAACTTAAAAGCAAAGGAAACCATCAACAAAATGAAAACAATCTATGGAGTGGGAGAAAACATTTGCAAACAGTGTGACCAAAAAGGGGTTAATAGTCAAAATATTTAAACAGCTCATACAAGTGTCTCAAAAATATAAAGAGAAACAATCCAATCAAAAAATGAGCGAAAGACCTAAATAGACATTTCTCCAAAAATGACATACAAATGGCCAACAGCCTCATGAAAATATGCTCAACATCGCTAATTATTAGAGAAATGCAAACCAAAACCACAATGAGGTATCACTTCACATCCGTCAGAATGGCCATCATCAAAAAGTCTACAAACAATAAATGCTGGAGAGGATGTGGAGAAAAGGGAACCCTCCTACACTGTTGGTGGGAATATAAATTGGTGTAGCCACTATGGAGAGCACTACAGAGGTTTGCTGGGCTGCACCCCGCAGGCCTACGAGGCCTGTGCTTGCCCAACTTCAAGACTGAACAAACAGCTCTAAGTCAGCAACAGAGACATCAATGGTTTAATGAATGGGGGAGCTTACACGTCTGAAGCAAGGTCCTGGAGTGACACTCCACCACCTAGTGCAGGCAGGACGTGGCAGCAGTCTTCACTCATGGGGGTAAGTGGGGGGGGATTACCAGTTATAGGTAACTGATGTCAGGCGGGCTTATTAGTTTTCAGGCAAGACCAGCAGAGGGGCACGCCCCTCACGGCCCCTTTGATAAGAACAGTCACCAGCTGGGGCCTGGGGCAAGTACGTAGGAAAGTGAGTCAGGTGTGTAAGATACAAGAGAAGCAGCCACTGGTCGGGCAGGGGATGTACAGAGAACAAGAGAACAGCCATCCTGAGCAGCCTGACCGTACACTCCACCACTACACACCCTGCACAACCCTTTCAATCCTGGTCCACCTCTCTTCCGCGCTATCCCTGGGGTCAGGTATGTAGGGGGCACTGCAACCAGCTGCCGCAGATACAATACAGACAGCAGCAGCCGAGGAGCATCAAGAGTAAGATACCTAGGATGCTCGGCACAGCCATCGGCCAGGACGTGGGCACACTCTGGAGCCACGTGCTTACCGAGTCAATAGAAAGGGAGTCAGCAGCAGTGCCCCGTGCAGTTATTGATAGAAGGAAGGTAAGGCCAGCCCTGGTTTTCACACACCCAGAGCCATCCCCATGGGGAAGGCAATGCTTGACCTTAAAAGAAGCAGTCTGGTGGCCTAGCCAAGAATCAGCAGTCACAGTACAGATCTGTCACCCCATGTTATGTTGAGTGCCATGAGGGGTAGACCCGTTAGGTCTTTCCAAAACAAAAAGCAGTTAATCCCACTATTCGGACTGTGTGTCTATTCCAGTCTATTCCATTCTATACAGCACAGCCCAGGGGTGCTCATGGGCAGTCAGTTGTTCAGTAACGTTAACCAACAGGGGTCCTTCTGACGTATTGGCATATGGTACCAGAAGATGCTGAGTCTTTCCCCCCATTGTCAGTAGTCCCCACCTAGTCACATCAGCTGGGTCGATTTTTCATGGAAGTCCCGAGGAGGACAATGGCATCTCCCTGTAGACCCAGCAACTAGACTCATTTCACAGTGAGGCCAGTGTGGCTGCTCAGCCCTCAGATTTCCGCCCTCAGACCAGGGACAAAAGGTCAAACATCTAACAGGCACAACACAGGGGAGATCACGACCATTAAGCAAAATACAAGCAGTAACCACATTCTGAGATAATACCACACGCACCTGTGGTTTTTGTCCTAGGCTGCAACGCAGTTCAGAAGACTCAACTTTTCAATAATACAAGAATGTGTCTAAAATCACGTATACAGGGACTTCCCTGGTGGCGCAGTGGTTAAGAATCCGCCTGCCAATGCAGGGGACGTGGGTTTGATCCCTGGTCCGGGAAGATCCCACATGCCGCGGAGCAGCTAAGCCCGCGAGCCACAACTCCTGAGCCCGCCGACCTCAACTACCGAAGCCTACGTGCCTACAGCCCATGCTCCCCAACAAGAGAAGCCGCAGCAATGAGAAGCCCGCACACCGCAAGTAAGAGTAGCCCCAATTTGCCGCAACTAGAGAAAGCCCACGTACGGCAACAAAAACCCAATGCAGCCAAATTAAAAAATTAAAAAATCACGTTTACAATGGCCACCTGGTTTTACCTTGGATGTCTGAACAACAGCTACTCCATTTTGACTTTCAAATGCATTCCCCTCCTCAATGGCCAAAGCAGAGTTACAATGCTTGTCTGAAAGACCACAAAATGGGCTGCTATGCTCAATAAAATTTAAGTTAAACCATGTATATAAGCCAGAATGACTTCCCTATGCCTCAGTAGGTATAGATTTTCCCATCATTTCCCCCTGTGATTGCAAATCTTTCAATGGAAAGCATTGATTATCAAAATATCCGTCCCTAGATGCTGGGGTGCTGGCTCCTACCCCAGATTCAGATCATGTCCCTCGGTGCTAGGCCTCCTTTATATTGGCCTTGTCATTCACACTGGGGGAAAACTAATCAGATCTCGTGAACAAGCTCTGAGGTATGTTAATGGGGAAACACTTTATAGGCTATACATTTTATCACTTATACCCAATTGTCACACAAGCATTGTACATACGCTTTTAGCAGCAGTGTCACACTTCATGAGTAGCTATTATACTCTGACAATTTCACTAGAATTTCACTAATTTTCTTTCTATCCGGAACATCCGGGCAAAAGTATAGCTAACTCAACAACTTTCATAAATACAGACCTCAATTAACAGAACTAGAATTTAACATCCATTGAAACATAATATTGTTCCCTCTAAAATTACCCTCACCTCCACCAAACACAGCCAATCAAAATTAATTTGTTTGCAAAGTAAGTCTGGTCAATTGACCCCACAGGCTTTTCCAAACTGGCTGAAGAGGAACTCCTCAGCAGTCTCAGACTGAATTCCCAAAAGGCCTCTCAAGGCCAGGAAAGCCATGCCAAAGGCCTGTTATCACGCTCCGACTCGGTGAATTTTTCTCTTCTAGAGGTCCCCAAAATATTGAGATTCCTGCACATGACAGGAGACAGTCTTTTCCATTCCCCTGATAAGGCTGTTCAGAACCCAAGAGTCTTCCATTTCTGGGGGGACCAGGCAGAGACAAAAAGGAAAATGCTTCAATTCTACCCACAGATGTAGTTTACCAAATTGCTATAAAACAAATCATAACCAACTTGAGGGGGAAGGGCTTCCCTATACCTGGAAAACACAGATCAAAACCAGTAACATTCCAGACAAAACCCATAAAAATTATAACCATATTTACCAGTTCACTCAGTAACCAATCCTTCTGTTAACTTTTTATTAAGCCATTGGGTCTTCCATTAAGATTCTTTAAGTTCTTACCCAGTTCGGCAGTATAATCTGAAATTTTTCATAGACCTGTTGTCAAAAGGTCCTTCTGAGGCAGGAGATAGATGGGCCCCAGGCTGAGCAGCTGGAGTTTGTCCCCTGTGGACAGATACTCCAAGATGAAATTAACAGGAGAATAATAGAAGACAATGAGCCTTGCCCAGATAAAAGATAGAGAACACATGTCTCTCATTCTTGAGGTCAAGGAGAACTTCCCACCTATACATGCACAGAAAAGCTCCTTGGAGGTCAAAAGGGGAGTGATGTCAACCTACCCATAGGCCTCTTGGGTGGAATCCATCTTGGCTAAGAGATGTGCACACACACGGGAGGATCCTGAGATATACCAAATATGGACTCAGAACCAGGCAAAGCAAGATGATTGGCCAAAGGAAACCAGAAAGAAATGCCCCACATAAGTGATATAAACTACCACGAGGGCGCAACTCTGAGTCCACCCGTGTGTCTATCCACACGTACTCTTTTTCTTCATAATAAACGCTTTACTTGTTTCACTACTTTCTGTCTTTGTAGGAATTTATTTCTGCCTAACTTCAGTCTCTGGCCAGGAACCAAAATGCTGCTTCAAGCCGGTGCAGGCTGAGGCCACCGGAGATCACTTCCTATGAATCTTCTTTAAGATGAAGCATTTTTGCAAAAGCATGAGAATAACTGTCTATAAAAGAAAAAGACTTAAAAAGACCTGGTTAAGCACCTGGTTATGATGTTATTGATAAAGAAACTTGGTTACAATAACTAGAATTATGACTGATCATAATTTTAACGCTTAAAAACCTTAATCTCTGACAAAAACCAAAAAGCAAGTAATTGTGCATTTCCTGATTGGAAAACTTACACTTTAGTCTTCCTCTCCTATGAAGGCGACGGTAGGTAAACTTAAACCCTTCCAGTAATTAACGTTCCAACATTTTAACCTATTCGAAATGACCCAGATAGTCAATGAATTCTCTTCATTTCACCTACTTTAGTTAGCAAAATCTGGAAAGACTATTTTAGATGGACATTCCCAAAACATACTCATTTCTCTATAGAGTTTACCTAAAAGCTCTTTTTTCTCCTTTGCTCTTAGAGATCACATGTTCCACAGAGCTCAGATTATTTACATCTCAAAGGCACAACAGAAATAACAATTCCTTCTAGAGAGCTAGCTTAACCAATTACAGAAGGCTCACTTTGATACAGTAGCAGAGCCATGAGAGGCCACTGTTCTCCAGTTCTCTCGGCAGCCCCCGTTCAGCAAGGACAGCCACCACAGGGCCCTACATGCTAGTAGACAGCCACCTCGGGATTTCCCCATAATTTTCGGGATCACCCCTGGAACTTTTGGGTCCCAAGTGTTAGTGGATGACCACCTCAGGATTACACCCACAACTTTTGGGCCTGACATGCTAGTGGACGGCCCCTGCAGCTTGCCATTCCCCATCCTGTATTTGCCGACATCTCGGTGCTCATGGGAGTTTTCTCGGACTCCTGGCTGCTCCGCCAATTGTTGGGTTGCGCCCCACAGGCCTTCAAGGCCTGTGTTTGCCCAGCTTCAAGACCAAAGAAAGAGCCCGGAGTCAGCAACAGAGACATCAGTGGTTTCATGGAGGGGGGAGCTTACACGTCTGAAGCAAGGTCCTGGAGTGACACCCCACCACCTTGTGCGGTGGACAGCAGGCAGGAAGTGGCAGCAGTCTTCACTCCCGGGGAGAAGGGGAGGTTACCAGTTATAGGGAATTGACGTCAGGTGGGCTCATTAGTTAACAAAGAAACCAGCAGAGGGGCATGGTCCTCATGGCCCCTTTGATAAGAACAATCACCAGCTGGGGCCTGGGGCAAGTAAGTAGGAAGGTGAGTCAGGTGAGTAAGATATAGGAGAAGCAGGCACTTGTCGGGCAGGGGGTGTACTGAGAGCAAGAGAACAGCCATCTTGAGTGGCCTGACCGTACCAAGTTCCTTAAAAAACTAAAAATAGAACTACCATATGATCCAGCAATTCCACTCTTGGGTATATAACCAGAAAAAATGAAAACATTAATTCAAAGAATACATGCACCCCAATGTTCCTAGCAGCATTATTTACAATAGCCAAGACATAGAAACAACCCAAGTGCCTATCAACAGAAAATTGGTTTAAGATGTGGTGTATATATACACAAGGGAATATTACTCAGCCATAAAAAAGAATGAATAATGCCATTTTCATCAACATGGATAGACCTAGAGATTATCATACTAAATGAAGTAAGTCAGAGAAAGACAAATATCATGATATTACTTACATGTGGAATCTAAAATATGATGTAAATGAACTTAATTACAAAACAGAAACAGACTCATAGACATAGAAAACAAGCTTATAGTTACCTAAAGGAGACAGAGAAGGAGCAGAGGAATAAATTAGGAGTATGGAATTAACAAACTACTATATATAAAATAGATAAGCAACAAGGATTTATTGTACAGCACAGGGAACTATATTCAATATCTTGTAATAACCTATAATGGAAAATCTGAAAAAATTATGCATATATATACACATATACACATATATAACTGAATCACTTGCTGTACACCTGAAATTAACAAAATATTGCAAATCAACTATACTTCAACTTTTTTGAAAAAAGGTTAAAAAAATGCTACTGTTTTGCCACTTACTTTAGATAACGTACTTGTTGGACTGCACCCTGTAGGCCTGCAAGCCTTTTAGCTGCCCAGCTGAGACCGAAGAGCCCGCCGCAGAGACACCAACTGTTTCTTGGACAGGGGATTTCACACGTCCAAAACAAAGGTCCTGGAGAGATACCGCACCGTGGACGGCAAACTACAGGCAGGAAGTGGCAGCGCTACTCTAGGGAGAGGTTGGCTACCATTTATAGGGGGAACTGACGTCAGGTTGGCTCATCAGTTACCAGGGAAACCAGCAGCTGGGACAGGGGGCAAGCACGTAGGCAGTTACTGATTAAGCTGTATAATTAAGAGGACTGGCTAGTCATGTGAGTGAGGCCCAGACTGGTCGAGCCCAGCAAGTCCAGAGAGCAGGAAAATGGCCATCTTGAACGGCCTGACCACACAGTGCCTAACCTTTCAGAGCCTGTTTTTCTTATTAAATGGAAACAACAGTTATCTCATAAAGTTTTCAAAGGATTCAAACAGATAAGGCATACAAAGTATTTGTCACATTGCCTTACTCATTAGGAACATTTATTAAGCTCTACTGATTTTATTATTATGGAGAACACTAACTTTACATTTGTGGATTTGTGGAGTTCATGATTTGAAATAATCAAATTTCAAAGAAAACAAGAAGAAAAATTCACAGTAATAGAAGGCCCACCTGTCTCTGCTCAACAAAGCCACATTTAAAAGTGATTATCTACATCACCTGACCCACTAACCCTCTACTCCAAACATCTTCCTGAAACAATAATAATGAAAGCAAAAAAGCAAACCAGAAAGTGAGATATGTTTAGCAATGTACCGCAAACTGAAAAGGAAGGAAGAAAGGATTAAAGTACGGGGGAAACATTACACAGAGGCTTGCTATGAAGCAGCAACTAAGCTGGCTTGAAGAAATCTCTGGCCAGACTAAAGGCAAATTCCATAAAAAATTGCAAAACACGAGTCACAAGTATAAGGATGCTCTCTAGATATTTTGGCCATGGTGAAACAAAAATAGAGCATTTAAGAGAAATTACAGAGTTGCAATGCTGTGTTGGAGTCAAAACTTACTACCAATAAAGTCCCGTTGTTTTTTCTCGTATAGCATGTTCCCAGAGGCAGTTAAGGGACTGCTGTCAGAGCAATCAAAACTTAGTGTCCATCTTCCCTTGCAAACACCCCATTTGCCCTAATGGGTTCTCCCCAGCCTTTTCCATACCACACCTAAGAATAAATCCTGAAAACAAAGAGGAGATGATAGGCACCCTGGCCTCACAGATTCTCAGTCTTCCACTCCTGGGGTGGAGCCAGGTGCCACTACAGAGAGAAAAGACTGAAGCCACAGGGGCGTCAGCACCGCTCTCACCACAGCTGGTACCCACCAAGCTGGGGCAAAAAGCACCCGCAGCCAGGGCTCCCGACAGTATGTCACAGACCTTCTCTCTCCCTTTTCCTCCCACTGTTTCAACTTATGTGTTGTGTTAGGCAAAAATTTTGAAAATGAAGACAGAAGCTGAGGGAAAAAGAACAAATCTAGTACCTTGCACGTGGGTCCAGGTGCGCCCTCCACCACCACTGGAGAGGTGAAGGGGGTCTACTTAAATAGCAATCTTTTCAACAGTTTCTATCAGCCTTGCATACTTTAGGTTTTGTTGCTCTGAAGCAAAGACCCTATTCACTGTCCGGTGGTAAAATGTCTGTGTTTGGGTCTGTGCAATTCCCCAAAGCTGGACTGGAGCAC
This sequence comes from Orcinus orca, assembly GCF_937001465.1. Classification (NCBI taxonomy): domain Eukaryota; kingdom Metazoa; phylum Chordata; class Mammalia; order Artiodactyla; family Delphinidae; genus Orcinus; species Orcinus orca. The sequence continues at coordinate 54,437,951 of NC_064572.1, read as the reverse complement.
CTCTTAAAATACAGTGAACAGTTCCTCGAAATTCCCTAGAGATGTTGTTGCTGGTTTCCTGTTCTGATGGCTGTCCTTTAATGCCAGTCCTAATGAGCCCAGGCCTGAATGTTGCCAGCTGCCCCTGATAAACACACAGCCTCTGAGCTGTCCTGCACAACCCCACAAGAATAATCTTTGCAACCTGTACCTCCCGGGGACCCTCTTACACACACTCCAAGGCTGACTCTTCGCACCTCCTACCTTCCAACTCCCACTACTGTCTTCAGTTATGGAGATCACCTTTCTGGCCACACCTCCTTGCCCTTCCGACCTCTGTCATGATACCTGCCATCCCCCTGCCCTGCCTTATTTAATCCTCACAATGTCCTTATGAGATGAGTGCTATTCTTTACTATTATCTTCTCTAGTTCACAGATAAGGAAGCCGAGTCTCCTTCTCGAAGTTAATTCATTCACCTAAGATCACACTGGAAGTGGCAGAGACAGGACTCACACCCAGGTATGACTCAGAGGCTGCAGAATGAAAGCCTGGCCAGGTCACATTTAGAAGTTTACATTCCATTCTAACCCTGGACTATGACAGTGGCATTGACATGCCTGCATTCAGCCAGGGGAGCAAGAAAATGAGAGTACTTGATGGGTTCATGCAGATACTGGGCCTGGATGACTCAGAAAAAAGCATGATGTCAATATTTCTTCAACAACAGAAACTTTTAGTCTTGTTCATTTCAGATCCTTGCCTCTACTTCCCACTTCCCTGGTTCGGTAGGAATAGTCTCAAGGAGACTAAGAAAAAGACAAAACACCCCACCCAGCCCAGCAGGTGTTTTCCTCACGCCCGGTGGAAAGTGTTTCTGTCATGATGAACAGCTTCATTACCTCTTCAATAAGGCCCTTTGTTAGCAGCTGCTTTTGAGAAAATTGCAGTCTGGGGTTCATCTCAAACACCACTCAGAGATACGAGCAAGGTCTCCCAAGTATAATTCAGATGGTTCTACGGAAAGCAATCTTTCAGATGATACAAAGCCCCTCTGAAAATTAATTAAGCTCACAAGTGTTCTCCGACGGCATTGTTTTCATCTCAATCTATCCCTTCCTTGCATCTTATAAATACTGTCTGATTGAAAAGCAGGCAAAACAAAGGTAATTTGGTAGTTGTTTTATTAATTTAGTGGGTGGATACAGAGATCCCAAATAACTGAATTAAGTGTGCACTTACTGGTTCGAGCCAAAATGCTAAAAACTGTTGCCTACAGTGGATTAAAACCCCAAAACAAGTCGACTCATTTGGTAGGGCTTCAGGGCTCAATGAGCCTTATTTTTATTTGAAGGAATGCAAAAATGAATCATCACCTCCCTACAGAGTTCTCCTTTGCCCACAAAGCCTAGGATCGTGAAACACACACTCCCTTGACCCAAGCTTTGCCAACACAAGGTGGGCAGGGTGGGGTGGGGCAATGGCCTGGAGAAGAACTTTGGATTTGAGGAGGAAAAGAGCCAAAATTATAATAGTTTATTTCATCTTAGCATTTCTGAGGTTCAACTTGTGCTAAGACTTTTTTTTCCCACACACTAGGATCTCTTTTTTGGATTTCACTTCCTCTGCTATCTCTTAAAAGCCAGTGGGTTTTGCCTTCATATTTCTACACATGGGCCTCTTGGGCAATTTCATCTACTCCTAGAACATTAATTACTCCAAGTTGAGGATGGCTAAATCTTTGTTTCCGGCAAAATCTTTGTCTCCTGAGCTTCAGATCCAAAAGTCTAAATGCTTCATGGGCATCCCTGAATATCCCACAGACCCTCATATTTACCACCTCCAGTCCTGAACTGTCTTTCCCCACGATCACTGGAAGCACCCAAGCCAGGCATCTGGTCATGATAATAACACCTTCCCTTTTCCTATCCACCAATCAACCTGCCAGCCAACCAGACACATACTGTCTCCAAAATCTTTCTCAGACTTACCTCCCCTTCCTTTCCATCCTCTTAGCGCACCTCAGCTCGGGACTCATCCTGCCCTAACTTAATAATTTCACCAACCTTCTCCTTGATCGCTCTGTCTCTAGTCTCTTACCCTTCAGACCATCCTCCTCCACATGGCCCTGACCCTGGAGAAGTTTTTCTTTTATGACATATATAATTTATAAATAAATAAATAAATATATATATATATATATATATATATAAAATTAAGCAATATATTCAAATAGCAAGAAATCCAGATCATACCAAAATAAATGGATTGAGAAGTATGGCAGATTGAATTATTGGCCCCAGTCCTGTACCCTTGTGTTGTATGGCTTCGCAATCCTTCACTAAAAGCAGAGTGTAATCCTCACCTTTTGACTTGGACTCAGCCACGGGACCTGTGCCACTGAGTGAATGAGGGTGGAAGGAACAATGTGGCCATGTAGAACCTAACCTGACGAGGCCCCTCATCTTCCCTCTTACCTTTTTGCACCTTCCTCATCCCATGAGGAAAACTATCCAAGGAGGATGAGACACATCTAGACTACACCTGGACCTAAACCACAGAGCTGTTCACAGACATGTGAGTGAAATAAATGCTTATTATTAAAGGTCACTGAGACTTTATGGTTGATTATTAGCTGCACTCATCAACTTTATCAAAAATTGGACATCTCCCTCTTTATCTGCCTGTCCATATATTTTTACACAGATACATATTTTTCTAATGAAATCTTTTTGTTTCTTTTTCATTTATTTTACTTTGGTTATCTTTCTATAACAGCAAAAAGTAAAAATAAAAGGAAGGAGGCTTCATGGCTGCCACATGTGATAGTGAAAACCAGGCCTTGCTATGGGGTCAAATGAAACAAATTTTTCTCTATCAGTCAAGATGCTTTTATTTATAAACAAACAAACAAACAAAAAACCTGAATCAAACTGACTTCAACAATAAGTAAATGTATTACATCACATAAAGAAGGAGCAAAGATAGGTCAGGCTCCAAGGAACATGGACCCTAACGCTTAAAAATATCATCAAGAACCTAGGCTCCTCCCATCTCCTGACTGCCATCCTTAGGGCTGGCAAAATGGAGCAACATAGCCACGCAGTTCCAAGCATGACATCCGGAAATATCCAGGGGGAAAGATGTCCCATCACTGTCTGCTGTGCCTTTTGTAAATTGAAAAAATGTTTTCTACAATTCCCCCGAAGACTTCCTACTTCCTTTCACATGTCCCGCCCATTTCTAAATCACTGTGCTAGCCCACTGCTCAGTTCCGAGGCTGCAAATAATAAATTAAAACACAGGCCTGACCTCTAGGAGCTTCTCTTCGAGTCAGATGACAACTTATCATGTTACTCTTTACAGGAATATTTAAAATCTTTCATTTTATTATTAGAAAATTTTATTATTGTAAATTAGTATCTGGGGGAAAATAAAAAGAAGAGACTCTAATTAATACCAAAGAAATCATTATTAGTTGTGGAAATTCAAGCATCAAGAAGTATTTTCCCCCCAGTATTCCCATAGCTACAACTATTTGCAAATTGATTCTACTTGACACAAAATCTATGGAATCCAGGAATCCCGATCTCTTTCTATGCCTTAGACAGTGGAGAAAAGAGAAACATAGGTAGAGAGTGGTGAGAGGTTGTGGGATACAGAACATAGGAGAAGAAATCTAAGAAGTTCACAGAAGGGCAGAGTCCAAAGGACAATAGGAAAGATTCATTCTTTACACCCCCCAGAGAAAGCTGGCACAGAAGAGCCTTTAGGATTTCAGAGAAAGACTTAGCCTTGATTCCCAGGAGAAACGAACAGCACCTCTTTACTCCAAAAAAAAAAAGTAATATTCAAAATTATCTGAATTATATGCCAGCATTTAGGGGTATCCCCTCATTCGATATTAATGTGCTCAGATATATGGATGATACGAATACAACCTAAGGAAGGAAGGAAAAGCAGCTGGGGTGTTGGGTGAATCAAAAGGTCTGGACTTGAAACTGGATTCTGCTTCTCACAAGCAGTGTGACCTCAGGAAAGTCAACTACCACCTCTGAACCTCAGCTTCTTTATAGGTAAAAGTAGGAAAATCCCAACATAACAGTTTTTGTTTTGTTTTGTGAGAATCAATAAGCTGGTATGTGTGAAAGCTCCTTGTGGACATAGCAGAGTGGTGCAGCAGGCCAGGATTAGGTCACACAGACTTGCTTCTATTCTGGGTACAGAATGTGATACTAATTGATACCCAGGGCTCTTCCCCACCTTGGAGACACCATCCATTCTGCAGAACTATAACCTCCCAGACCTCTGTGGTCCCAGTACAACTCTGGTCCACGGGTATTGTGCATAGTTCACACCAGGGGAAATCTCTTTGTATCACCATATGGGAAGTCTTCTAGGTGATTTGTTTTGGGAGGTGCTGGGCACAGTGACAGTCCTGGAAGAAAGGAAAGAGATTTTATGGTGTTTACAAAAGAATAGAATGACCCTGACTCTTATCATAACTCAACACAGATTAAAATCTTTATTGTAGGTTGCCACCATCTCCAAACTTGTCTCAAAGTAATTTCTAGACGTTTATCTTAAAAGACTAGTTTCTCCACATTCTTCCTCTCAATGATATAGAAACTATATAACCCACCATATTTCTCCAAAAGGTAAGTATTAAGTTTTTGCATATCCATATCATATTGGCCAATTTATATTGGCCAGTTTCCCCTTGCCTTTGATAGCAAGGTTGGACTGACTTACATGAGGATTAGATTAGCTACTCAAAGCACCATGTCTCACATTGGTTAGAATGATCAAAACAATGTCAGAGCATCTTCATAATACAGAGAAGTTTCTATAAAATGGTATTGACTTCCCATATTTTTATAACTCTCTGCATGTGACAGGTCCAGAAAGGAGAGCTGTGTTTAGAGGTTCTGACATTTGTTATATAAGTTTGTGTTTGCAGACCTGGTACTTCCTGATTTCCTTACTCTAGAGGGCTAGTTCTTCAGCTCAGGTGCTGGTGGTCATGAACCATAGTCCATGGCTGGCCATAGTCATGGCTGGCCATAATCATGGCTGACTGACTAATCATAGAGAACAGAGAAAATGTTTCCATTCAATCATGCTTTTTTAAAAAATCTTAATTAACGTATAAGTGGTTTACAGAGGAGTTTCACCTCACTGAAGTAGATACAAAGTAAGACTGATTTTTTTTCCCAAACAATTTTCCCAGTTATTTTATATCAAATTCCCATTTCTTACCCAGTCATGTCATTTTAGGAAGGCCCCCTAAGTTTCTAGTCCAGTTTAATATTATATCCCATTCAAAGCTCTCTCCTCATCCCACTGCAGGTTAGACTCACAACCTGAGCGGCTCAAGATGCCTCAACATTTACATGCTCCCCCTCCTCCCTCTTCTAGATTCTAACTCCTCCACCGTTAGGGCAGGAAAGAGGGATGGGAAGTGAATTGTTATGACTGCATAACAAATTACCATGCAAACACAGTGATTTAAAACAACAATAATTATATTTTATAGTTTCTGTGGGACAAGAATTCAGGAGCGTTCAGCTGGGTGTTTCTGGCTCAGCGTCACTCATAGAAATTGACCAGGGCTGCAGTCACTTGAAAGCTAGACCAGGGCCAGAGGATCTACTTTCAAGGTGGCTCATTCACAGCACTGGCATATTAGTGCTGGTTGTTGGCCTGAGGCCTCAGTTCCTCTCTTCACGGGCCTCTGCACAGTGCTATTTGAGCATCCTCACAGCATGGCAGCTGGCTCCCCCAGAGTAAGGCTGTCCAAAATAACCAGGTGGAAGCTGTAATGTATTTTATAAGGTAGCCTAGCAAGTCTCACATCATTTCTTCCACAGTATTCTACTGGTTACACAGATCAGCCCTGCTGCCATGTGGGCAAGGACCACAAAAGACCATGATTACTAGGAGGTGAGGATTACTGTAGGCTATCCTGAAGGTTGGCCACCACATTGGAAAACACAAATGTCTTCTCACATATCTGAGGGAGGTCTCATTTCTATTCTTGTTGATTTTCTTTTCTTATACTAACACTCTCTGACAACCAGTGTCTTTTGTGCAGTAGGCTTCCTAAGGATGAATATCTTGTGGCGTCCTTGCCAGGCTTCTCTGGAGGGCCCTGTGGGGCCTCCCACTGCAGAGTCCCAGACATGGGAACTTTAACTCTGACTCAACCTCTTTCATCATTGCTTCAGTATCTCCCACCAGCAGCCAATGTCACAGCCTTTCGCTACTGAGGCTCCTACACCCAGAAAGCATCCCTCCTGGGTGGGGATAGACAAACTGTGCCAAGCTACCTTCTGTCGTGTCTTCCCAGCTCTTGGAAAGCTCATGTTTCCTTGACATGCCAAGTGTCAGCATGCGGGCACTCTACTGCTGTCCCATCTCTCCGATCCACCTCGTCGTTCCAGTTCCCGTTTCCCCTGCTCAGACAGGTACAGGAACATGAGAGCAAGTTGTTCAAATGAGGAACAAAAGTAATCCAGTCTTCCCTTCTTGCAAACACCAACTATCTTCACAGATGTTTTTCTTGGAGCCTTTACCTCCCTGTGGGTGGGGAGGGAAAATTCCCACAAATCCCAGAGGACAATGACGACTCTTTCCTGCTTCTCAGGCTTCTTTCACAGACCAGGAAGGAAGACAGTGGTGATAGTGGTAGTGGGGCTTATTTGACTTCTTTTTCAAACCCTATAAGGAGGTTTCGGACCTCAACTCAAGGCTGTTCATTTGCAGCTCTCTCTAGAATGTGGGAGTTGGTTTTCAGTTTGGCTCCTCATTTAAAGACTAGAGGAGCAGTTTCATTCAAGTTAAGCATAAATAATATTCAATCAGCCATGTAAAAGAATCATATCTGATTTTGAGTAAGACTTTCTTTGTACCTTATCTTCTCTTTTGTCTCCTATGACATTTTATTTTTTTACTTTTTTTAACATCTTTATTGGAGTATAGTTGCTTTACAATGGTGTTAGTTACTGCTTTATAACAAAGTGAATCAGTTATACACATACATATGTTCCCATATCTCTTCCCTCTTGCGTCTCCCTCCCTCCCACCCTCCCTATCCCACCCCTCTAGGTGGACACAAAGCACAGAGCTGATCTCCCTGTGCTATGCGGCTGCTTCCCACTAGCTATCTATTTTACATTTGGTAGTGTATATATGTCCATGCCAATCTCTTACTTTGTCCCAGCTTACCCTTTCCCCTCCCTGTGTCCTCAAGTCCATTCTCTATGTCTGTGTCTTTATTCCTGTCTTACCCCTAGGTTCTTCAGAACCATTTTTTTTTTAAGATTCCATACATATGTGTTAGCATACGGTATTTGTTTTTCTCTTTCTGACTTACTTCACTCTGTATGACAGACTCTAGGTCCATCCACCTCACTACAAATAACTCAATTTCGTTTCTTTTTATGGCTGAGTAATATTCCATTGTATAAATGTGCCACATCTTCTTTATCCACTCATCTGGCCTCCTATGACATTTTAGAATGCTTCTCTTATACGTGAACAAAGAAGCCTTTCACGTCTACCTGAGAGCCTTCTTTGGTGACTTAAGCTAAATCAAGGAGAGTAAGTAAGTGGTACCTCAGATATCAATTATGTGATTCTCCCTGGCTACTTGGAAAACTGTACTGACCACTGCAAGACCGACTGTAGGCCCCGTGGTAAAGTGAGTCTTGATCAATTAGCAATGTCTGCCAGGGTATAGGTTGGAGGGAAGAGGCTATAGTCATGTTGAATATTTGCTGGCCAAATTCAAGGGGTGGGATAGGGAGGATGGGAGGGAGACGTAAGAGGGAGGAAATACGGGGATATATGTATAGCTGATTCACTTTGTTATAAAGCAGAAACTAACACACCATTGTAAAGCAATTATACTCCAATAAAGATGTTAAACAAAAAAATGTTTTAATTGTCCTCAAACTGGCTAAGCATACGAGTCACTTAGGAAGGTATTTTTAAAAAATTAAAATTGCATAGAAAACAAACTTATGGTTACCAAAGCGAAAACGGTGGGGGGGGGATAAATTAGGAGGCTGGGATTAACATATACACACTACTATATATAAAATAGATAATCAACAAGGGCCTACTGTATAACACAGGGAACTATATTCAATATTTTGTAATAACCTATAAGGGAAAAGAATGTGAAAAAGAATATATATATATATAACTGAATTTCTATGCTGTACACCTGAAACTAACACAATATTGTAAATCAACTATACTTCCATTTAAAAAAAAAATTAAGATTGCTAGGTCCCAACCCAAAAGAATAGAATGTTATTTTGTTATAAATTATGTCTTTGGAAAAAACTGGTTTGTCCAAGGACACACAATAAGCCTTAACCTGGCAAAACCAAGTATCAAATATTTATCTTCTGTCTTCAAATACAACCAGACAGGGCTTCCCTGGTGGTGCAGTGATTGAGGGTCCGCCTGCCGATGCAGGGAACACGGGTTCGTGCCCCGGTCCGGGAAGATCCCACATGCCGTGGAGCGGCTGGGCCCGTGAGCCATGGCCGCTGAGCCTGTGTGGCCGGAGCCTGTGCTCCGCAATGGGAGAGGCCACAGCAGTGAGAGGCCTGTGTACCGCAAAAAAAAAAAAAAAAAAAAAAAACCCAAGAAAACAACAAGACCATTTTATACCCCTAAAAGCCTGATTCCACATAAAACTTTCAGCTATATCTCACGTGATCCATATTGTGCCACGTAGTGACGTAAAGAAGGCTAATCAAATATTGCTGTGTGAGGGTTTGAGTGTGTATGTGTGAGTTTTGTCAAACACAGAGTTAGAAGGTGAAGGTCCAGATCTGCAAGGCCCTGAAAGGAACAAGGTTTGTTCCAGTTTGTCAATATTTTATTGCAAAGAAATGAAGGAGAAAGAATGTCACAACCTGACAATAAAAAGAAGCTTTAAAAAACAAAGTCTTTGGGGACTTCCCTTGTGGCACAGTAGTTAAGAACCCGCCTGCCAATGCAGGGGACACGGGTTTGAGCAATGGTCTGGGAAGATCCCACATGCCACAGAGCAACTAAGCCCGTGCGCCACAACTACTGAAGCCTGTGTGCCTAGAGTCCGCGAGCCACAACAAAGAGAAGCCACCACAATGAGAAGCCCATGCACCGCAATGAAGAGTAGCCCCCGCTCGCCGCAACTAGAGAAAGCCCGCACGCAGCATCAAAGACCCAACACAGCCAAAAATAAATAAATTAATTAATTTTTTAAAAAAAGTCTCTGGAAAACAAGGTTGCTGATGAAGTAGAATTTCACTTATTTTAGGCTTCTCAACCCTCCCTATCTAATCATATTAATTTGGGTTATGCATGGACTTGGGGATGACCATACCAATCAAGGCCACCATATACCTCGTGCTCTGCCCAAAGGCACAAAAATATGGGAGAAGGTAACCCCTATGTTATGGCCTTTCCTAATTCTTCCACCAAAAGGAGACACTGTTTCCTAGCTAACATTAAGCTGTAGATATGTTAATAAACAAAGTGGTGGGAATCCTTTCACAATGTCTGCATATATCAAAATCACCATGATGTATGCTTTAAATGTCTTACAGTTTTGTCAATTATACCTCAACAAAGCTGAAAACATTAAAAACTAAAGAATTAATATTAAGATGAAATATAAATTAGAGCAGTACTTCAGAACTTTATTATCGCGAATTACTGTCTGGGGATTTTGTTAAAATGCAGATTCTGATTCAGGAGGTCTGGGGCCCTGAGAGTCTGCATTTCTAACTGGCTCCCAGGTGATGCTAATGCAGCAGGAGGCCTGCCCACAGTCTGCGTCGTAAGTTGCTAAAGTAGACTGTGATACCACCACTTAAGATGAGAAAAGGCCGCTTCGCCATCACTAACTAAGGTAACACATTGACAGGAGTCAGAGGCCACAAGACGCGAATAATTAGAACAAAATATAAACAGTTCTTATGAAAAAATCCTTTACATGTTGCTTCATTTAAAATGTAGCATCACCTGAAGGTGTTTTTGGCTCCCAGACTGACAAGGAGGGCTCTGGGAGCTATAAAATTTAAGGCAGTTTTCCTGAAACCATACAGCTGGGAAAAATAAGCATCTCAAGTATCAGCTGACATCCATGCCTCGACAGTTCCCTTTGCTTGGAGGTACACCATGAGCTGCCATTGCAGGATCCATGTGCGGGCAATCATGAATAACCTCTTAGAACTGGGAAATGAGAGGACCGGGGACCAGCGTGGAATTGGGAAATAAAACGTCCCCTGAGAGTTAAGCTCAAAGTGAACTGAAACAGAGACGTGCAAAGTCACCTTCAAAAGACAGAAAGCCTCCTAAACCGATAACATTTGACTCTAATCTAGTTGGAGAATGATCACATCTAAAGAAAGTCTTAATCATGAGGGGCAGGGGACCATAGAGGCCTGCAAAAAGCCAAGTCACAGACACTAATATCGTCTCTGCTTAACTAAGGGAGAGAAAGCCCTGATTCAAGAATGTGGCACCTCATGTAAACAGACAGGATCTCTAGCAACATGATGGAGATGGAGAGGGAATCATCAGACATGCAGGACCTGGTGCCGCATAACAGGAGTTGGTAAACTATAGCTCATAGGCCAAATCCTGTTTTGTAAATAAAGTTTTATTGGACCACAGCCATGTCCATTCATTTACCCATTATCTATGGCTCCTTTCGCATTATAATGGCAACAGTGTGTAGTCTTGACAAAGCCTAAAATATTTACTCTCTGAGCCTTTACAGAAAAGTTCGTCAACCTCTACCATAAAATGATCAATCATTTCAATCCTATTAATAATTCCCCTTACTCTGATCTCATGCTCACTAAGCAAACTTCTGATTATAATTTGACTTCCTGGGTAGTATACCAACAAAGGAGAGAGTGCCTTGGCCATCTATTATTTCTAGCTGTATCTGCATTTTAGGTTTTCTGGGATTTTTTTTTTTAATGTCAATGTCTGGGGCCTTGGCTTACATGAATCACTCCCATGAGTGATGATTCCTTTCTAAATTTGCTAAAAAACAAACAAACAAACCAACAAAAACCAACAGGGACTTCCCTGCAGTCCAGTGGTTAAGACCCTGTGCTTCCACTGCAGGGGGTGCGGGTTCAATCCCCGGTAACGGAACTAAGATCCCACATGCCATGCAATACAGCTAAAAATAAATTTAAAAAATTAAAAATTAAAGAAAAATAAACACAACATTTTTTAAGTCTATAAGACTAAGGGCTAGATGTCTAGATTGTAGTGGGTTCACTTTTCTTCTTGTTACAGTACATTCTTAATAATTCTGATCAAGACTTTTGGGAGTTAAATGCAAGCAGTGAGCCTGGGCCCAATTCCCCATCCCACAAGGAGAACATTTTCTTTGTTTTCCCCAGGAGCAAAGTTCACCAATCTACTGCTTGCTCCTACACAGGGATCCCAGTATTCTATATCTTCAGCCTCATTCACTGCTTTGTCATTGTGTTCCATTTCTGGTTCACGTAGGTCTTTACCTTATTTTTCAACTCGACTTTGCCTTTTGATCCCTTTTCGTATTTTTGGTTCATATTTTATATTCTCTTATATATTTGGATTGAAAGGGGAGTGTCTTCTTACAAACATGGTATAACAACTTGACCAAAAACCCCCCTTGCTGACCTCCAATAGGATTCTTTTATTTAGTCTAATTGACTGGATATTTTATTACTCATTATTCAACCAACATTTATCGAGTGTATACTATGCTCTCTGTAGGAACTATGTTCTGCTTTGAAGATTCAAAGGTGACATACATGACTTTGCTGCCCCTATGGAGTTCACAGGTGAGCTGAGCCATTTGGCAATCCACCTCTAACATTGAACAAAATTGCCAAATTGATGGTTCCCCAACTCAGGTTCATTGGCCATTATGAAAAAACTAATCTTTCCCCTCAGTTAACCTTTGTGTACCTCTTTGCTCATAGCCACCCACCCCATCAAAGTTTGCTTGTCATCTAAGTGAAAAGCAAATGTCCTAAATACATAGTTCTTCTACAACACCTTAGATAACATTCAAAAATTAATGCTTGGGTAACCAACAAAAAATTTAGCAATCCTGAATTTTTAAGCCCACCAGAGTGTCTTTGAGGAGGACAGTTATATTTGCATTTTTGCTGCTCATATACTGCGTTCTGCAAAGCCGAGGAAGCAACAGGACCTGCCTCATAGTACAGCATCCTTGAGCAGGGTAGGGAGTGAGTGGGCTTCCCCCTGGGTGCACCCAGGCATTTCCCTTATACACTCATCTGCTTCACACAGAATCACTATCTTATTGTCTTCAACTCCCCGCTCAAAACACACAGAACCTTCCATCCTGCTCACCATTGAGTTTGGCACATTGCTGACCATCGGTACATGTCACCATGGCTACAAAACAGTAATTTTGTTTTCAGTGCACCGAAATGGCCATTTACTTTACAGCATCGTTCAGAACACACAATAATGTCTTCATTCAAGAAAAACCGAAGAAGCCTGGTGAGCCCTTAATGGAAATACAGCTGAATCAAATATGATCCCTTCAAGGATTTTCCTACATAAAATACTGAAAAACCCTTAGCTATTAAATCAGATCTTATAAATCAAAATGTATGAAATTGCTTTTCATTGCCTGTTTTTAGATATGAAGGACCACACTGTGTATATTTTAAATTAACATTAATGCCATCTAGTGGTCATTGAGAATTTGTCTCAGAAAATGGTAACGACTTTAGAAATTTAAAAATTATTTTTTTTAAGATTTATTATTTATTTATTTATGGCTGCGTCAGGTCTTAGTTGTGGCATGTGGGATCTTTTGCTGCGGTGTGCGGGCTTCTCTCCACTTGTGGCATGCGGGGTTTTCTCTTCTCTAATCGTGGCATACGGTTTCCAGAGGGCATGGGCTCTGTAGTTTGCGGCACACCAGCTCTAGTTGAGGCGCAAGAGCTCAGCAGTTGTGGCGAGCAGGCTTAACTGCCCCGCGGCATGTGGGATCTTAGTTCCCTGATCAGGGATCGAACCTGCATCCCCTGCATTGTAAGGCGGTTTCTTTACCCCTGAGCCACCAGTGAAGTCTCTAAAAAATTATTAATAATAACAATACTGCTGCTAAAGAGACTAAAGAGACTTAGTGAACACCTACAGTATTCCAGGACTGTGTTCAGTTCTGTATGTGCTTTATCTCATTTTTTCTTTACAATAACCTTAATTGGTACTATAGCTCATTATACAGATGAAGAAACTAAGGCATAGGGGTATTAAATAACATGCCATATTCACGGATATAGTAAATGCCCAGCTGGAATGCAAACCCAAGTAGTCTGCTTTCGTACGCAGGCAGAATGCTATACTATTACTAAACCTCAGCTTTGAGTAAAAGAATACGGTTGATACACTAACACACACTCTTACTGCTAATGTGTCTGAAAGAAGGCACAACCCTCACTTTTCCACTCCATGTCCAACTCCCATCATGATCCAGTTTCCAGGCTTCTCCTTCAAGTACGATTTCAATGGCATGGGGATTTTTACACATTTGAAATTTACACCTGGCATCTAAAAACGTGATGGATCCACTTGTTCATGCAACAAATAGGTACTGAGTTCTTACGCACTGGACTCTGTGCTAGGTGCTCAGAGGGCAACAGGGAGCCAAACAGACACAGCACCTCCTTTCATGGAGCGTCAAGTGCAGCAGGAGGACAGGTGGACATAAATTACACAGAGATACAATCACATCATGGAAAGGGCTCCCTGAAGAAATGTAGGGTGCTGGCAGGGTGCTTTTAGCAGGTCACTTCCTCTGGGACCTGAGTGGTAAGTGAGAAGAGAAGCATGGGAAGACTTCCCTGAAAGAACGACCTCTCAGCAGGACCTGAACCAGTGGGAGTGGGAGTGAGCCAGGTGCAGGGAGACAGGACGTGAGCAGCAAGCAGAGGCCATCTTCTATCGCTGTGCTCCCAGCAACACACTCACCCAGGGCAAGCTCAACAGGAAGTCTACATGCAATCCAGGCACTCTGGATTCTTTTGCCATAAATGGAATTTGGATAAAAAGCCATAATTAAACCATATCTTTTTCATACTTTGAAAAAAATCACTTTTACTGAAAGTACTAAAATTGTATGATATTGAAACTGTTTTAAATACCCAAACATAATGGTGACTCTGGTAATTAAAGTTTCCAGTGGTACTTATGAATAATTCAAATGTCTCTCTTTTTTAAAATTAATTAATTTATTTATTTTGGCTGCGTTGGGTCTTCGTTGCTACGTGTGGGCTTTCTCTAGTTGCGGCAAGTGGGGGCTACTCTTTGTTGCAGTGCGTGGGCTTCTCATTATGGTGGCCTCTCTTGTTGCGGAGCACTGGCTCTAGGCGCGCAGGCTTCAGTAGTTGTGGCATGTGGGCTCAGTAGTTGTGGCTCGTGGGCTCTAGAGCGCAGCTCAGTAGTTGTGGCACATGGGCTTAGCTGCTCCCCAGCATGTGGGATCTTCCCGGACCAGGGCTTGAACCCATGTCCCCTGCATTGGCAGGTGCATTCTTAACCACTGCACCACCGGGGCAGTCCCTCAAATGTCTCTTAAATGACATTTTTTAGTTTGGTTTGAGATTATGAAAATAACACTTATGACAGAGAATATGAATAACACAGAAAGAATAGCAAAAAAAAGAAGGGAATAAAGCTCACATCCACATCTTATAACCCAGAGGCAAACAATCTTAACGTTCTGGAATGTTCCTTCCAGTCTTTTTTCTATGGGTATTTCACAAACATTAGATTATATAAACAAGTTTTAATTTAATTTATTCATTTAACATAATATTTTTACTTGTTTGTAAGAAAAACACTTGCTAGCATCAACAGCTAGATGATATTTCATTAAGTGGCTGTATCCCAGTTTACCTAACTCATTTCCCAATTTTTGACCATGTGGACTGTTTCCAATGTTTAATATGTAACAAATAATATATGAATAATAAATAGCATATAACAATAATATACAATAAATTATTGCATTGCATAAAACTTATTTCTTTAAAACATGGTTTATTCATCAGAATAGAACTCAGTAAACAGTAGGCATTATTGTCAAGTGATTAATAAGAATAAGACAGCTTATGTGTTTGTCTGAGGAGAATTTAGGAAAGTAACAAAGCAGATTACAAAGGCAAAATCACTGCTCAAGAACATTGACTTCCAACCTGTGTTCCCTCCCCCCACCACTTCTTTCTTGAATTATTTATTAGCTTGTTCCACTTCAATCTTAAGACAAGCTGCAGTAAAAGTTAATAGGTATTTTTATCATGTTGGAGAATCCCAGAAAGCCATCCTAAAGTTGTGAAATGATGTAGTCACATTAGCCCATTTTATGGACTTAATCTGCTGCTGCCTAATTGAATAAGTTAATACTTGTGACACTTGCTAGACTCACACAATAACACACTGATGCACACATGCACACACACACACACACACACACACACATGCATACAGGGGAGTTACAAGTGATTACATCTCAGCCTTCTATACCCTGAACACACGCTGGTGCTTTTCAAGCTGATATTTAGTACCATTAATACGAGCCAACTGATGAGCCATTTACGAGCTGCCATTTATGAGCCAACCTCCATCTCTTTGACATGGCAGATTTAATTGACATGAAAGCAGACTGGGATAGATCAATGGAACAGGATAGAAAGCCCAGAGATAAACTCACGCACATATGGTCAACTTATCTTTTTTTTTTTTTTTTTTGGTCAACGTATTTTTGGTAAAGGAGGCAAGAATATACAATAGAGAAAAGACAGCTTCTTCGATAAGTGGTGCTGGGAAATATGGACAGCTACAGGTAAAAGAATGAAATTAGAACACTCCCTAACACCATACACAAAAATAAACTCAAAATGGATTAAAGATCTAAATATAAGGTCAGACACTATAAAACTCTTAGAGGAAAACATAGCAGAACGCTCTGTGACATAAATCACAGCAAGATCCTTTTTGACCTACCTCCTAGAGAAATGGAAATAAAAACAAAAATAAACAAATGGGACCTAATGAAACTTAAAAGCTTTTGCACAGCAAAGGAAACCATAAACAAGATGAAAAGACAACTCTCAGAATGGGAGAAAATATTTGCAAACAAAGCAACTGACAAAGGGTTAATCTCCAAAATTTACAAGCAGCTCATGAAGCTCAATATCAAAAAACCAAACAACCCAATCCAAAAATGGGCAGAAGATCTAAATAGACATTTCTCCAAAGAAGACATACAGATTGCCAACAAACACATGAAAGGATGTTCAACATCATTAATCATTAGAGAAATGCAAACCAAAACCACAATGAGGTATCACTTCATACCAGTCAGAATGGCCATCATCAAAAAATCTACAAACAAAAAATGCTGGAGAGGGTGTGGAGAAAAGGGAACCCTCTTGCACTTTTGGTGGGAATGTAAATTGATACAGTCACTATGGAGAACAGTATGGAAGTTCCTTATAAAACTAAAAGTAGAACTACCATATGACCCAGCAATCCCACTACTGGGCATATACCCTGAGAAAACCATAATTCAAAAAGAGACGTGTACCCCAATGTTCATTGCAGCTCTATTTACAACAGTCAGGACATGGAAGCAACCTAAGTGTCCATTGACAGATGAATGGATAAAGAAGGTGTGGTACATATATATAATGGAATATTACTCAGCCATAAAAAGAAACGAAATTGAGTTATTTGTAGTGAGGTGGATGGACCTAGAGTCTGTCATACAGAGTGAAGTAAGTCAGAAAGAGAAAAACAAATACCGTATGCTAACACATATATATGGAACCCCCCCAAAATTAAAATGTTCTAAAGAACCTAGGGGCTGGACAGGAATAAAGACGCAGATGTAGAGAATGGAATTGAGGACTCAGGGAGGGGGAAGTGTAAGCTGGGACAAAGTGAGAGATTGGCATGGACATATGTACACTATCAAATGTAAAATAGATAGCTAGTGGGAAGCAGCCACATAGCACAGGGAGATCAGCTCAGTGCTTTGTGACCACCTAGAGGGAGGAGATAGGAAGGGTGGGAGGGAGATGCAAGAGGGAGGAGATATGGGAATATATGTATATGTATGGCTGACTTACTTTGTTATAAAGCAGAAACTAACACACCATTGTAGAGCAATTTTACTCCAAAAAAGATGTTAAAAAAAATGGGATTGAAACTTTTCTTCTTCTAACTGGGTTCTGTTGAGTAGGTATATGCCCATTTTTCAGATGCTAGGACTCTTGGACAGACGTTCCTCAGAGAGGCATTGACAAGACACAGACAATACATCCATTGTGTCATGAATAAGGACAGAACTAGATGAAAGGTGATGCTCCAAACAGTGGTTGACTAGACCTTTCAGACCCTTCAGTAACAGCTTCACTCCATGCCAGCATCTGAAGAGTGACTATGCAGACCAATCCACAGTGACCACACAAATGGATGCCACTTAGCCCGAATCTGATGGAAGCAGGGGATGTTTGGAGTTAAGACTAACATTTCAGAGTCAGACTCTCTAGGCTTGGTTCTTGGTTCATCCATACACTATAAATGCCCCCAGAGCAAGTAAGTTACCTAACCTTTTTGTAAATCACTTTTCTTCTTTTCAAAGATAGAGATAACAAGAGTGCCTACCATATGGGATCGTTGAGAAGACTGAATGAAATAATCCATGGAAAGCTCCTCACACAGCATCTGGCACATGGAAAACACCCAATGAATTATTATTATCATTATAACTATTATTTATTTATATCAATGAGTTAAATAGTTTTCTTCCATTAAATCAGTCTGATGAGGAATGTACTTCTCAAACATCCCTTACTCCTCAAAAATCTGTTCATCTTGGCACCAATCTATACTTGAAATGTGCAACTTGTTGGAAGGGAAGAAGGACAAGTAATGAATGCCTTAGAATTACCTCCACCCAAAGAAATATTTCCTTGTATTCATCTCAAAACTTCATGAAGGCAGGAACCTTGTCTGCCTTGTTAACCAGCAGCAAGTACAATACCCAGTACATAAGAAGAACATGCATAGTATATATTTAAGTAGGTAGATAAGTAGTCCTAAAACAACTCCCCAGTTTTGAAACATCTGTTTCAGAGTTCAAGTGAACATATTTTTCTCTTTTTTTCTAGAAGTCACCGTAATGAAACCTTTTTGTCAAGCTTTTCCTTGACCTCAGATATGCCGCTGCCCTTGGTGAACAAAGAGGCAGTGTTGGCTTTCTCAAGAAAAAGCACCATGTGTCAATTCACAGAACCCAGCTGGTGCTCACACAAGATCCACGAGGTTTTTCTAACTCTTCAGAAAAAGTATTAGCCTTTTTAGAAGCTGGCAACTTAGTAAATAGGTCTCACTCCATGCAAACTAGACACTTCATTTGAAAGTTGCCATTTCATTAAATTTGCTGTCTTCTGAGCCCTCACCCAACTGGGACATCTGTTTATAGCACTAAGAGGGTATGAAATATCCAAATTGTGGTTGAAGTTTTGTTCAAACCATTACAGGATGAATCCACGGAATTTACCTGTAGCAACAGTCCAACCTGCATGACTTTCTATGTGCCTCTCCTCTAGCCAAGCAACCCTCCTCTTCCCCTACAAATCTCTCATCTCTGTTTTGTGTTTTTTCAGAATGCTCAGGCCAGAGCTATTTACAGAGACATCCAATACACATTTCAGGATATAACCCTCCTTCCATAAATTCTGCAACAGATCTCTTTGCAATAATATTAAAGATGCCCTATATTTAAAGTGGCCATACATCCTAGTTTGATTAGAACAGTCCCACTGCACTTTGATCTAGTTTACCATTTTTCCAAATTATTTTCATTTGTAATAAAGTACTACTAGTAGTAATAGTTACTTTAACATCAGCCTATATGGGATTGGTTGACCTTTACTTTGACTTTGCAACATCTGTCATGCTCTCACTTGGTAGCATGTGAGATGCATTTGCAGGAAACAGACCTCTCATCTTAACTTGTGGCTAAATCTAGACAACAATCGATGATCGCCCTCTCTCTTTTCCTGACCCTTCCCCAGACCCTTTCAAGGACAGTATGCCGGATGCTAAAATGAAGTGTGCTTACTCCTGGTTTTAGGAAGTGGCATTTCATGTACAAAGTGCCCAAGTTTTCAGCTTTTGAAGCTTTTAGCAAATTGCAATTATTAAAAACAAATCCTTATAAAAGAAAGGAAAAACAAATTTAAGCAAGGAGTCAAATGATGTAGAAGATTTAATTCTGAAATTCTATAATTGCACTTTGGAATATCTTGATTTAGAGAAAGAAAATTTGATAGCACCCAGGGGAGGAGAGAAGAAACAGCTCACATACCAGAGACAGCTAATCAAATAGCAATGGACTTCTCAAAAGCAATAGACTTCTGAGCAGAAATTATTTTCAACCTAGAAATATAACCCTTAAAATACTATCAATTAAGTTGGACACAGAATAAAGACACTTTAAGACAAGCAAACTCTTAAGAAATGTATCTCCTAAAAGGGAACCCTCCTACACTGTTGGTGGGAATGTAAGCTGGTGAAGCTACTGTGGAAAACAGTATGGAGTTTTGTCAGAAAACTAAAAACAGAATTACCATATGATCCAGAAATCCCACTCCTGGGCATATACCCAGACAGAGCTATAATTCAAAAAGATACATGCACCCCTATGTTCATAGCAGCACTATTCACAATAGCCAAGACATGGAAACAACCTAAATGTCCATCGACAGATGAATGGATAAAGAAGATATGGTACATATATACAATGGAATACTACTCCGCCACATAAAGGAATGAAACAATGCCATTTGCAGCAATATGGAAGCAACTAGAGATGATCATACTAAGTGAAGTAAGTCAAAAAGAGAAAGACAAATAACATATGATATCACTTATATGTGGAATCTAAAATATGACACAAATGGACCTATCTGTGAAACAGAAACAGAATCACAGACATAGAGACAGACTGGTGGTTGCCAAAATGGAGTGGGTTGGGGGAGGGATGGAGTGGGAGGTTGCAGTTAGCAGATGTACGCTTCTATATATAGAATGGATAAACAACAACGTCCTACTGTATAGCACAGGGAACTATATTCAATATCCTATGATAAACCATAATGGAAAAGAATATATTTTAAAAAGAATGTATATATATATGTATAACTGAATCACTTTGCTGTACAGCAGTAACTAACACATTATAAATCAACTAGATTTCAATAAAAAATAGGTATCTCCTATTCACCTTCCTCTGGAAGCTACTGGAAGGTGTGCCTCACCAAAATGAGGGCAAAAAAAAAGAAAGAGAAATACATGGAACTCAGAAATAGAGCACCCAACATAGGAGAGGGACAAAGGAAATTCCTAGGACGTGAGTGAGGGTGGACCCAGAACAATGCTGTGTAGTTGGTCTCAAGAGCAATTAGACCAGATTGATGCAGGAGACTTCAGAAGGGAGACCCAAGAAAGAAAGAAAAAAAAGTAACTGATAGATGACTTGATTTTTTTTTAATAAACGTATTTATTTATGGCTGCGTTGGGTCTTCATTGCTGCGCGCAGGCTTTCCCTAGTTGCGGTGAGCAGGGGTTACTCTTCATTTTGGTGCATGGGCTTCTCATTGCGGTGGCTTCTCTTGCTGTGGAGCACAGGCTCTATGCACACGGGCTTCAGTAGTTGTGGCACGTGGGCTCAGTAGTTGTGGCGCAAGGGCTTAGCTGCTCCATGGCACGTGGGATCTTCCCAGACCAGGGCTCAAACCCGCATCCCCTGCATTGGCAGGCAGATTCTTAACCATTGAGCCACCA
Source organism: Orcinus orca (assembly GCF_937001465.1). Classification (NCBI taxonomy): domain Eukaryota; kingdom Metazoa; phylum Chordata; class Mammalia; order Artiodactyla; family Delphinidae; genus Orcinus; species Orcinus orca. The sequence goes on along the minus strand of NC_064572.1, from coordinate 54,417,065 downwards.
GGCAAGTCTGATGACTTGATTTCTTGCCTACACTGTGAGATATTCTTTTGAGAAGTTTGGAGCTGATTTAGTTAGTTAAAATTAAAATAACCATTAAAAAACAAGGCATTTATTAACTTAGACAAAACCCCAAAAGTTGAATATGATAGAAAACATAACCATAATACACTATGTGACGGAGCTCATAAAAACACTATTTTGAATCCAGTTGTGATATAGCCATTTTGAGGGTTTAGCAGAAGCGTGTATGTGCTGGGAACATGGAGGTTGGGTTCTAAACTTCTTAAATTACATTCATAGAAAACCGATTGATAATGTTCCGTATCCAAAAGCAAAACTAAATAGGCTCATAAGCAGATTATTTAGACATGGAGGTAAATGCCAGGATAAACTGCTGAAATAGTCGAAAGTGGTTGCATCTGGGTGGTACGAGAAGGAGATGGGGAAGGAAGAAAAGAGGCAAGTGACTGTGCTTTTTTAGTTATTAACCTTGGAATACTCTTTGACTTAAAAAATGTATTGATACATGTATTATTTTTATTTAAAAATTAGCCTCTTTCCAATTTCTCCTCCCTGTATCCGCAACACTTTTTCAACCACTGATGGGTAAAGGCAGCTTGCAGAGGTATAGAGAGAGAGTCAGGGGAGGGGCTGGGTAAGAAGGAACTTTGGGCAGCCCTGAGGACAGGTGAAGGCGATTGAATCCATAGTTAGCTTGAGGCCGGCCCTGCAGAGAACAGTATCAGAGAATCCCATCTCTGAATTCTGGGCTTGGTGCACTCATCAGTAATGCCTTTCGTAAGGACAGCTAAGACACGAGCTCCAGCCTGTCATCAGAGCTCCTCCAGCAAGCGATCTGGAAGAATGAACAAACACCTTGGAAGGCTCTGGCAGGAGATATTTGTTCTAACTAAGGCTGGCAGTCTGGTCATGTATTCTTTTTTGTGATAAGTTCCTGCTTGTGTAACTCTTCAGTTTCTACGTGTCCAGTAATTCAGGAGACAACTGTTAAAGGACTAGTTAATGGGATGTGAATGTGTGCCTGGGTCTTTAGCTAGGCTGTCATTTCTCTTACATTATTAGCTATGCTTTATGCATTCTTCCAATGATTCTTCATTAATTTTTAAAAAATATTTATTTATTTATTTATCCGGCTGCACCGGGTCTTAGTTGAGGCACGCAGGATCTTCATTGCTGTGTGCGGGATCTATTGTTGCGGCACGTGGGATCTAGTTCCCTGACCAGGGATTGAACCCGGGCCCCCTGCATTGGAAGTGCAGAGTCTTAACTGCTGGACCACCAGGGAAGTCCCTTCATTAACGTTTAATTGCAGGTAATAAGGAGGAAGAAGGCTTCAAAATGTTTAAGCAAGAATCAGCCTCATTATTCTGTAGCCCCCGCCTAGGAGACTCCATCCTATTCCATTAAAACAATATTTAAACAACAAGGACCTACTGTATAGCACAGGGAACTATACACAATATCTTATAATAACTTATAATGGAAAAGAATCTGAAAAAGAATACATATGTATAACTGAGTCACTTTGCTGTACACTTGAAACTAACACGTTGTGAATTAACTATATTTCAATAAAAAATATTTAATAAACATTACCTGGATGCTGTTTGGGATTAAAAGACATAAGAATCAGACCTGGATTCAGCTCTCTAGGGACTCACCATGGAGCTGTAGAGAGAGCCAGGTATGGAAATATCTCTATTCCCAAAGACTTCAATGCTAAAGGAATGCAGGTGAGTGTCAGGTAAAAGTAATTCTGGCCAGAGGCTCTAGACGAGATTTGAGCTGGGCCTTGAGGAATGAGTAGGATTACTCAGTGAAGATGAGATGAGTTGCATGGAAATCAAGTTGAGGGAATAGTGTGGGGAAACAGAGCACATTTGGAGGATGAGAAATGGAAGGATGGTGTTGGACAACCACATAGGCAGGGACACAGGACTATACAGGGAAGACACAAAGAAGCTGAAAGCAGAAAATATTTTGGAGAAAAGAAAATGACTTCAGTTTCCTATGAATTAAATTTTTCTTTTGGGTTGAAGTCTGTTGCCTGGAAGACTGAAGAAACTCCCAAGACAGAAATGAGATGATTGGGAAAGGGAAGTGCTCTGGAATTCAATTTTGCTACATATTTTGGAGAGCAAATGTTGGTACTTTATTTTTAACTTTTTAATTTTTATTTTTATTGAAGTATAGTTGCTTTACAGTGATATATATGTATTCTTCAGATTCTTTTCCATTATAGGTTGTTACAAGATACTGAATATAGTTCCCTGTGCTATAAAGTAGGTCTTGTTGGTTATCTTTTTTTTTTAACATCTTTATTGGAGTATAATTGCTTTACTATGCTGTGTTAGTTTCTGCTATATAACAAAGTAAATCAGCTATACATATGCATATATCACCACCATATCTCCTCCCTCTTGCATCTCCCTCCCACCCTCACTATCCCACCCCTCTTAGGTGGACACAAAGCACTGAGCTGATCTTCCTGTGCTATGCGACTGCTTCCCACTAGCTATCTATTTTACATTTGGTAGTGTGCATATGTCCATGCCACTCTCTCACTACGTCCCAGCTTACCCTTCCCCCTCCCTGTGTTCTCAAGTTCATTCTCTAGTAGGTCTGTGTCTTTATTCCCGTCTTGCCCCTGGTTCTTCATGAACATTTTTTTTTTTTAGATTCCATATATATGTGTTAGCATACGGTATTTGTTTTTCTCTTTCTGACCTACTTCACTCTGTATGACAGACTCTAGGTCCATCCACCTCACTACAAATAACTCAATTTCGTTTCTTTTTATGGCTGAGTAATATTCCATTGTATATATGTGCCACATCTTCTTTATCCATTCATCTGTTGATGGGAACTTAGGTTGCTTCCATGTTCTGGCTATTGTAAATAGAGCTGCAATGAACATTATGGTACATGACTCTGTGAATTATGGTTTTCTCAGGGTATATGCCCAGTAGTGGGATTGCTGGGTCATATGGTAGTTCTATTTTTAGTTTTTAAGGAACCTCCATACTGTTCTCCATAGTGGCTGTATCAATTTACATCCCCACCAACAGTGCAAGAGGGTTCCCTTTTCTCCACACCCTCTCCAGCATTTATTGTTTGTAGATTTTTTGATGATGGCCATTCTGACTGGTATGAGGTGATGTCTCATTGGAGTTTTGATTTGCATTTCTCTAATGATTAATGATATTGAGCATTCTTTCATGTGTTTGTTGGCAATCTGTATGTCTTCTTTGGAGAAATGTCTATTTAGGTCTTCTGCCCATTTTTGGATTGGGTTGTTTGTTTTTTTGATATTGAGCTTCATGAGCTGCTTGTAAATTTTGAAGATTAACCCTTTGTCAGTTGCTTCATTTGCAAATATCTTCTACCATTCTGAGGGTTGGCTTTTTGTCTTGTTTATGAGTTCCTTAGCTGTGGAAAAGCTTTTAAGTTTCATTAGGTCCCATTTTTGTTTGTTTGTTTTTATTTCCATTTTTCTAGAAGGTGGGTCAAAAAGGATCTTGCTGTAATTTATGTAACAGAGTGTTCTGCCTATGTTTTCCTCTAACAGTATGATAGTGTCTGGCCTTACATTTAGGTCTTTAATCCATTTTCAGTTTATTTTTGTGTATGGTGTTAGGGAGTATTCTAATTTCATTCTTTTACCTGTAGCTGTCTAGTTTTCCCAGTACCACTTACTGAAGAGGCTGTCTTTTCTCCATTGTGCATTCTTGCCAACTTTATCAAAGATACGGTGACCATATGTGTGTGGGTTTATCTATGGGATTTCTACCCTGTTCCATTGATCTATATTTCTGGGTTTTTTGCCAGTACCACGCTGTCTTGATTACTGTAGCCTTGTAGTATACTCAGAAGTCAGGGAGCCTGATTCCTCCAGCTCCATTTTTCTTTCTCAGGATTGCTTTGGGTATTTGGGGTCTTTTGTGTTTCCATACAAATTGTGAAATTTTTTGTTCTAGTTCTGTGAAAAATGCCATTGATAGTTTGATAGGGATTGCATTGAATCTGTAGATTGCTTTGGGTAATATAGTCATTTTCACAATGTTAATTATTCCAATCCAAGAACATGGTATATCACTCCATCTGTTTGTATCATCTTTAATTTCTTTCATCAGTGTCTTACAGTTTTCTGCATACAGGTCTTTTGTCTCCCTAGGTAGGTTTATTCCTAGGTATTTTATTCTTTTTGTTGCAATGGTAAATGGGAGTGTTTTCTTAATTTCATTTTCAGATTTTTCATCATTAGTGTATAGGAATGCAAGAATTTTCTATGCATTAATTTTGTATCCTGCTACTTTAGCAAATTCATTGATTAGCTCTAGTAGTTTTCTGGTAGCATCTTTAGGACACTCTATGTATAGTATCATGTCATCTGCAAACAGTGATAGCTTTAATTCTTTTCCAATTTGTATTCCTTTTATTTCTTTTTCTTCTCTGATTGCTGTGGCTAAAACTTCCAAAACTATGTTGAATAAGAGTGGTGAGAGTGGGCAACCTTGTCTTGTTCCTGATCTTAGTGGGAATGTTTTCAGTTTTTCACCATTGAGGACAATGTTGGCTGTGGGTTTGTATATGGCCTTTATTATGTTGAGGAAAGTTCCCTCTATGCCTACTTTCTACAGGGTTTTTATCATAAATGGGTGTTGAATTTTGTCGAAAGCTTTCTCTGCATCTATTGAGATGATCATATGGTTTTTCTCCTTCAATTTGTTAATATGGTGTATCACGTTGATCGATTTGCGTATATTGAAGAATCCTTGCATTCCTGGAATAAACCCCACTTGATCATGGTGTATGATCATTTTAATGTGCTGTTGGATTCTGTTTGCTATTATTTTGTTGAGGATTTTTGCATCTATGTTCATCAGTGATATTGGCCCGTAGTTTTCTTTCTTTGTGACATCTTTGTCTGGTTTTGCTGTCAGCATGATGGTGGCCTCATTGAATTAGTTAGGGAGTGTTCCTCCCTCTGCTATATTTTGGAAGACTTTGAGAAGGATAGGTGTTAGCTCTTCCCTAAATGTTTGATAGAATTTGCCTGGGAAGCCATCTGGTCCTGGGCTTTTGTTTGTTGGAAGATTTTTTTTTTTTTTTTTTGCGGTACGCAGGCCTCTCACTGCTGTGGCCTCTCCTGTTGGGGAGCACAGGCTCTGGATGCACAGGCTCAGCGGCCATGGCTCACAGGCCCAGCCTCTCCGTGGAATGTGGGATTTTCCCGGACCGGGGCACGAACCCGTGTCCCTTGCATTGGCAGGCGGACTCTCAACCACTGCACCACCAGGGAAGCCCTGTTGGAAGATTTTTAATCACAGTTTCAATTTCAGTACTTGTGACTGGTCTGTTTATATTTTATATTTCTTCCTGGTTCAGTCTTGGAAGGTTGTGATTTTCTAAGAATTTGTCTATTTCTTCCAGGTTGTCCATTTTATTGACATATAACTGCTTGTAGTAATCTCTCATGATCCTTTGTATTTCTGCAGTGTCAGTTGTTACTTCTCCATTTTCATTTCTAATTCTATTGATTTGAGTCTTCTCCCTTATTTCCTTGATGAGTCTGGCTAATGGTTCATCAATTATGTTTATCTTCTCGAAGATCAATTTACTTTTATTGATCTTTGCTATCATTTCCTTCATTTCTTTTTCATTTATTTCTGATCTGATCTTTATGATTTCTTTCCTTCTGCTAACTTTGGGGTTTTTTTTTTTTTATTCTTCTTTCACTAATTGTTTTAGGTGTAAGATTAGGTTGTTTATTTGAGATGTTTCCTGTTTCTTAAGGTAGGATTGTATTGCTATAAACTTCCCTCTTAGAACTGCTTTTGCTGAATTCCAGAGGTTTTGGGTGTTGTTTTCATTGTTATTTGTTTATAGGTATTTTTTGATTTCCCCTTTCATTTCTTCAGTGATCTCTTGGTTATTACGTAGTGTATTGTTTAGCCTCCATGTGTTTGTACTTTTTACAGATTTTTTTCTGTAATTGATATCTAGTCTCATAGCATTGTGGTTGGAAACAATACTTGATATGATTTCAATTATCTTAAATTTACCAAGGCTTGATTTGTGACCCAGGATATGATCTATCCTCAAGAATGTTCCATGAGCACTTGAGAAGAAAGTGTATTCTGTTGTTTTTGGATGGAATGACCTATAATTATCAATTAAATCCATCTTGTTTAATGTGTCATTTAAAGCTTGTGTTTCCTTATAGTTTCAGTTCTGTTGATCTGTCCATTGGTGAAAGTTGGGTGTTAAAGTCCCCTACTATGATTCTGTTACTGTCGATTTCCCCTTCTATGCCTGTTAGCATTTGCCTTATGTATTGAGGTGCTCCTATGTTTGGTGCATAAATATTTACAACTGTTATATCTTCTTCTTGGATCGATCTCTTGATCGTTATGTAGTGTCCTTCCTTGTCTCTTGTAACATTCTTTATTTTAAAGTCTATTTTATCTGATATGAGTATTGCTACTCCAGATTTCTTGTGATTTCCATTTGCATGGAATATCTTTTTCCATTCCCTCACTTTCAGTCTGTATGTGTCCCTACGTCTGAAGTGGGTCTCTTGTAGACAGCACATATACGGGTCTTGTTTTTGTATCCATTCAGCCAGTCTATTTCTTTTCATTGGAGCATTTAATCCATTTACATTTAAGGTAATTATTGATATGTATGTTCCTAATACCACTTTCTTAATTGTTTTCGGTTTGTTATTGTATGTGTTTTCCTTCTCTTGTGTTTCCTGCCTAGAGAAGTTCCTTTAGCATTTGTTGCAAAGTTGGTTTGGTGGTGCTGAATTCTCTTAGCTTTTGCTTGTCTGTAAAGGTTTTAATTTCTCTGTCAAATTTGAATGAGATCCTTGCTGGGTAGAGTAATCTTGGTTGTAGGCTTTTCCCTTTCATCACTTTATATATGTCCTGCCACTTCCTTCTGGCTTGCAGAGTTTCTGCTGAAAGATCAGCTGTTAACCTTATGGGGATTCCCTTGTATGTTATTTGCTGTTTTTCCCTTGCTGCTTTTAATATTTTTTCTTTGTATTTAATTTTTGAGAGTTTGATTAGTATGTGTCTTGGTGTGTTTCTCCTTGGATTTATCCTGTATGGGACTCTCTGTGCTTCCTGGACTTGATTAACTATTTCCTTCCCCATATTATGGAAGTTTTCAACTATAATCTCTTCAAATATTTTCTCAGTCCCTTTCTTTTTCTCTTCTTCTTTGGGACCCCTATAATCTGAATGTTGGTGTGTTTAATGTTGTCCCAGAGGTCTCTGAGACTGTCCTCAATTCTTGTCATTCTTTTTTCTTTATTCTGCCCTGCAGTAGTTATTTCCACTATTTTATCTTCCAGGTCACTTATCCGTTCTTCTGCCTCAGTTATTCTGCTATTGATCCCTTCTACAGAATTTTTAATTTCATTTATTGTGTTGTTCATTATTGTTTGTTTGCTCTTTAGTTCTTCTAGGTCCTTGATAAACGTTTCTGGTATTTTCCCCATTCTACTTCCAAGATTTTGGATCATCTTTACTATCATTATTCTGAATTCTTTTTCAGGTAGACTGCCTATTTCCTCTTCATTTGTTTGGTCTGGTTGGTTTTTACCTTGCTCCTTCACCTGCTGTGTGTTTCTCTGTCTTCTCATTTTGCTTAACTTACTGTGTTTCGGGTTTCCTTTTCGCAGGCTGCAGGTTCGTAGTTCCTGTTGCTTTTGGTGTCTGCTCCCATTGGCTAAGGCTGGTTCAGTGTTTTGTTTAGGCTTCCTGGTGGAGGGAACTAATGCCTGTGTTCTGGTGGATGAGGCTGGATCTTGTCTTTCTGGTGGGCAGGTCCGCATCTGGTGGTGTGTTTTGGAGTGTCTGTGAACTTATTATGATTTTAGGCAGCCTCTCTGCTAATGGGTGGGGTTGTGTTCCTGTCCTGCTAGTTTTTTGGCCTAGGGTGTCCAGTACTGTAGCTTGCTCGTCGTTGAGTGGAGCTGGGTCTTGGCGTTGGGATGTAGATCTCTGGGAGTTTTTTGGTGTTTGATATTACATGGAGCTGGGAGGTCTCTGGGGGACCAATGTCCTGAACTTGGCTCTCCCACTTCATAGGCACAGCCCTGACACTTGGCAGGAGCACCAAGTCCCTGTCATCCACATGGTTCAGAATGAAAGGGAGAAAAAAAGTAAGACCAAAAGAAAAAAATAAAATAAAATAAAATAATTAAAAATAGAAAATAATTATTTTTAAAAATTATAAATTAAAACAAAAGAAGAGGGCTTCCCTGGTGGCGCAGTGGTTGAGAGTCCGCCTGCTGATGCAGGGGACATGGGTTCATGCCCCGGTCTGGGAAGATCCCACATGCCGCGGAGTGGCTGGGCCCGTGAGCCATGGCCGCTGAGCCTGCATGTCTGGAGCCTGTGCTCTGCAATGGGACAGGCCACAACAGTGAGAGGCCCACATACTGCAAAAAAAAAAAAAAAGAAGAAAGAAGAGAGCAACCAAACCAAAGAACAAATTCACCAAAGATACCAAGTGCTAAAAACTGTACTAAAAGAAAAAACAAATGGTAAAAGCAAAGCTATACAGACAAAATCACACACAGAAGCATACACATTCACAAAAAGAAGAAAAGGTAAAAACATATATATATCGTTGCTCCCTAAGTCCACCTCCTCAATTTGGGACAATTCAGTGTCTATTCAGGTATTCCACAGATGCAGGCTACATCAAGTTGACTGTGGAGATTTAATCCACTGCTCCTGAGGCTGCTGGGAGAGATTCCCCTTTCTCTTCTTTGTTCGCACAGCTCCTGGGGTTCAGCTTTTGATTTGGCCCCACCTCTGCATGTAGGTCGCCTGAGGGTGTCTGTTCTTCACTCAGACAGGACTGGGTTAAAGGAGCGGCTGATTCAGGGGTTCTGGCTCACTCAGACCGGGGGACGGGAGGCGAGCCTGCAGTGGCAGAGGCCGGCATGACATTGCACCAGCCTGAGGCGCACCATGCGTTCTCCCGGGGAAGCTGTCCCTGGATCACAGGACCCTGGCAGTGGTGGCCTCACAGGTTCCTGGGAGGGGAGGTGTGGATAGTGACCTGTGCTCGCATACAGGCTTCTTGGTGGCGGCAGCAGCAGACTTAGCGTCTCATGCCCGTCTCTGGGGTCCGCGCTGATAGCCACGGCTCGCGCCCGTCTCTGGAGCTCCTTTAAGTGGCGCTCTGAATCCCCTCTCCTCGCGCACCAGGAAAAAAAGAGGCAAGAAAAAGTCTCTTACCTCTTCGGCAGCTCCAGACTTTTTCCTGGACTCGCTTCCAGCTAGCTGTGGTGCACTAACTCCTTCAGGCTGTGTTCACGCAGCCAATCCCAGTCCTCTCCCTGGGGTCTGACCTCCGAAGCCCGAACCTCAGCTCCCAGCCCGGCCCGCCCCAGTGGGTGAGCAGACAAGCCTCTCAGGCTGGTGAGTGCTGCTCGGCACCGATCCTCTGTGCGGGAATCTCTCCGCTTTGCCCTCCGCACCCTTGTTGCTGTGCTCTCGCCCGTGGCTCTGAAGCTTCCCTCTCTGCCACCCGCAGTCTCCGCCCGCGAAGGGGCTTCCTAGTGTGTGGGAAACTTTCCTCCTTCACAGCTCCCTCCCAGAGAGGCAGGTCCCATCCCTATTCTTTTGTCTCTGTTTTTCCTTTTTTCTTTTGCCCTACCCAGGTACGTGGGGAGTTTCTTGCCTTTTGGGAGGTCTGAGGTCTTCTGCCAGCATTCAGTAGGTGTTCTGTAGGAGTTGTTCCACACGTAGATGTATTTCTGATGTATCTGTGGGGAGGAAGGTGATCTCCACGTCTTACTCTTCCACCATCTTGAAGCTCCTCCTGGTTATCTATTTTATATATAATAGTGTGTATATGTTAATCCCAAAGTCCTAATTTATCCCTCCCCCCATTTCCCCTTTGGTAACTGTAAGATTGTTTTCTATGTCTGTGAGCCTGTTTCTGTTTTGTAAATAAGTTCATTTGTACAATTTTTTTCGATTCCACAAACAAATGATATCAGATGATATTTGTCTTTGTCTGACTTACTTCACTTAGTATGATAATCTCTAGTTCCATCCATGTTGCTGCAAATGGCATTATTTCATTCTTTTTCACGGCTGAGTAATATTTCATTGTATATATGTACCACATCTTCTTTATCCATTCATCTGTTGATAGCAAGGTGGTACTTTAAATGCAGGTAGCTCCAGTAAGTGTTTGTAAATGTGTCTTAGAGGAGAGAGCCAGAGTGTAGGGTTGAGTTTAGAGAGTAGGTAGTCAGTGCTACAGAGGTCACAAACCATTAGGGTAAATGAGCTCACAGAGGAGAGAACAAAAATAAGGGCTGTGAGTGGACAGGGGGAACAGAGAGATTAGAGATTCAATCTCTCTCTACAAAGAGGTAGAGATTAGAAGGGTCACAGCACTGTAAGAGAGAAAGAATACATCATGGAAACCCAAAATGGACTGTTTGAATTGGTGAGTGGTCACCTATTAAAAGCCCTTCAGGCACAACTGGGTGAAGACTGGGGAAAGGCTGGTTAGCCTGGCAACTAAGCAACGCTAGTAAATTTCAAAAGTAAAAGTGGGGGCAGGAGTAAGCCATCAGAGAAAAAATGGAAAGAGATGAGAGGAGGAAGCAGTGGAAACCTCTTGTTTAAGGAAAGATAAAGTTGATGAAAACTACAATTAGCCCCATGGTACCTGGGGTTAATTACATTAAAGCCTGTGGATTTAACCACACCTGTCAGTAAACAAAAGAAAAGATGCATCTTCCTCTGGTGATATATAAATATTTCTATTCAGTGTCTGTATCTTCTTACTACTGTATTGCATTCTCTTTCAATTTGCTTGGCATTTGCTGATTTATTCTAGAAGAGCTTGAAATTAGACAACTGGGGGAATTAATTTAACCCCTTCCTCTTTTCTATGCCAGTATTTGACAATTTCATGTGGTTCAAACCAACTAAAAGGGGGTAGGAAATTATTTTTGTAATAAATAATTACAAAACGCACATTCAGAGCATCAGAGACTTGAGACATGTTTTTGGGTTTTCTGGTCTACCAACCGTCTTGACCATGGCCAGCAGAGCATGCCTGGAGAGTATGAATGGGAGCTAGAATACAAAGAGGGGAGTGTGGTTGGAGCAGAGTCAGCCAGGATAGCGGTTTAGGAGAAGAGGTCTTGGAGAAAAGAGGCCTGAGCACTTTAGGAGAGCCTCACAGGCCATCCTCAGGACCTTGGCTTTTATTCTGAGTGAACTAATACATAGCTCCCTTCACTATCCAGTTTCTCAACCACATCTGCCTTTCATATCGTGTCAGGGTTATTTTTCCAAAGATTTTTTTCAATATAGATTTATGATTTTTAAGTTCTTTGAAAATTGCCTGCAATCGTCTGGAAAGTTACACTTTATGATTAATAAATTAGACATTGTTGACATCTTCAATTGACTCTTTTTGTAGTAAGATCCATAGTAAGTTTTAACTGAGAAAATATTCTATTGGTGCCGGAGTATTTGGTAAATGTAAATTCTGCTTGCTGATGATGTTTTCAACTCTAATTTTCTTCATAGTGAAATTTTAAATATTTTGGGCCAGATATCTTCATGGATTTATCTTTTTGCCTTCATTCATAGCACTTCTTCTTTGACAAATATTTTTATAAGGCAAAACTTCTGGCATAAATTGTCTCTACTTATGATTATTTTGATAGATTGTACAAAATTGTAGATTTTATCCATTTCATTTCATTCCAGTATAGAATATGACTTTGTCCTGTTTCACTGAAAACCCTTAACATTTTTGAGCAAAAATTCTGTGCCAGGCATTGTATTATTTCAATGTTTCCCCAATGATTTTTAGTATTACAATTGACCCCTGATGCTAATTACCTGAATTAAGTCAAACTTCATAGGTTAAGTTCCCCACTAGACTGCCCTCACTTCAGCCACAAAATCAGGGGTTCCTGGGCCACCCACATTTCTGACCAACTGGTTTGAGAACATATATGTCTGGTTAAGAAGATGGCAGCTCCAAACTCTTGTATATTATTTGTTATGACTAACAAGTGTGCTCTTTTTATGATTCAAGCCCTTTGGTGTCCTTAAAAGAATATAAAAGTAGGAAACATAAAAATGTGTACACTTATACAAATTTAAATCAGAGATCCCTTCCTCCAACACACATTTTTGCTGTCTTCTCCCAGTTCCACCCCCCTCTTTCCCACATTGTAGCCATCCACATCTTATGGTCAAGTATGAAAGGATCATTATCCAGAAAGACAAGTGGACTCACTGCTGCAAATCTCACCCTTTATCCCAAGAGAAGCCAACTCACCACTCTGTTAGCTCTTGGCGTCCTCAACATCTACTTAAGAGCACAGGCTTTTACGGGTATCTTTGTGCTTGGGGCCCTCCCATATGCTTCAGTATCGTTAGGTTGGGTGGGGGGATACCCAGAATTCATGGATTCTAGAGACAGGAGAGTTTCTACAGATGCAATAGATAACTGCAGCTTTGTGATCTATAGATTGTCTATTGCAGAATGGCAGTGAGCAGAAGCACTGCCTATTACCAGGGCAGCAACACCTTCAAATCCCCTGTGCTTAACTGGGAAACCTGAACGGTCTCCCAATTCTATTGACATGATCAAAACATTAACTAGCAATTACATTTGCCGTCAGTAAAGTGCTCCACTGATTACGGCCTTTGCCATAACTGTATGCTATGATGAAGTCACTATTAATAGAGTCAAGAAATTGATGCTAGAGGGAAAAAAAGACTGATGCATCTATCATTATTCCTGTCCCCCAGGTTAATGTTTTAGGGTTATAGAATTCAGAAAGTAAGAAGCTACTCCAGATGCAAAGTCTCGTCTCCCACTCCCCACCCCATCCCTCTCCTGCCCATGTGGAAAGACTAAAATGAAAGGAAGATCCCTCTGGAGACAGACTCAGGGTGGACACAGAGGCGTATTTCAGGAAAAAGAATTCTTTGATTTAGGAAGGGGAAAGTCGTATAGCGTGAAAAATCAAGGTGGCAGTCACTAAGGAAACACCTAAAGAAATTTGACTTTCATTTGGACATTATCTCCTTAAATGGCGAATATGTATAATTTTCTGAATGCCGCCATCTCTGAGAATCATTCGGCTAGTTTTCTCTTGAGGAATCAGTCTTCCACAATCCATCGCATTCTCAGTCATGCTGACAATTTTTACCTGACACCAATCACAAAGGACTCTGACACAAACTTTACTTTTTAGTGGATCCAAAAAAATACCAAATTCTGCAAAAGAACTATGTGACGAATAAAACATGAATTCAATTATATGTCACATTCTGATCATTTTTTCCTGATTAATTCGAAGTGCTTCTATTGGATAGATATCTACTCAAAATTAGAAATATATAGAATATGTCTTTTCATATCTTCCCTAGAAGTGCTCGGTCATTAGATTGAGTCCATTAGGCAGGTAAACGGTAGAAAGGAAGTGAAGCCATGCTTTTTTGTTTGTTTCTTCCCAATGACCCAAGAGTTAAGGAGGAAACCACAACAAAAATACTTCGAAGGAAAAAGAAATATGTATGGGGCTTGAATTTTTCTGTGAACAAATTCCTTAGACTATATCCTATTCCAGCTTGCCTGCACAGACACAGTCAAAAGATTGTAATGTAAAAAAAAGTTCAATGCATTCCTTTGAGTTCCAAATGTATCATTTTCTAATAAGCGACCAAAGAATTTGAGGCTCCATCAGTGAAGCTGCCCAGACAGGCAGCTGTGAGGCTCCGTAACACACACAAATACCAAGCCCAGAGAGCTCAAAGGTCTAAAAGTGGTTCCGCAAATCCTCATACAGAAATGAATCCCAAAGAAATACTCAAGATGGGAAAAGATGTATATTCCAGGAGTTTCTGTGAACATTTTCTTAAATGGCAATAAAGTTAGAAACTTCCTGAATGTCAAATGTCTTAACAAATAGGATTGTTAAGAATGGAGCAACCACACAATGGAATACAGTACAGCCTTTACAAATAATGATGCCGAGATACACTTATTGATGTAGAAAGCATTTTTTTATTACCAAGCCAAAAAAGCTAGTTACTCTTCAGCACGCCCCTATTTTTGTTATACGTGAGAGTTTATACACGCATTCACATAGAACACATCTGAGGAATGCACCCAATATGATTTTATGTACAAGGTAGAAAGATGGGTACTTTTCTTTCCTTTCACTATTCTGTACTTTTTCAATTTTTCTGCAATGAATATGGATTTCTTATATAATGAAAAAATTAATATTTAGGAAAGATTGCAAATATCAATTAAAAGAATAGCTGGTTTCCTCAGAGAAATTGGAAGAAAAAATTCCTTTCTTCACTGAATGAAAAGTAAATGCATTCTCATCAGGAAAAATCTTTTCTTTTGCTACTTTCCCTGAAAATCAGAAAGCTAATGTATTTTCTCACATTAGCAAGTGAAGGCTCGCTGGCCACTTTATGCCTTGTTCAGCCTTTTATTAAATGGCTCGTGTGTTGATGTAGTCAACCACTGATCTGCCAGCAGTTGAGAGATGACAGCTGAAGGTTGTGTGGTGGTGGTGTCATGTAGGGGTGCCCCTGGTGGGGAGGGCAGAATTGTCTCAGGTAATGCCTGCATCAGCTCAGCACATTCCAAGCTTGGCAAATCCCAACGTTTGCTTTTTTATGATACTCAGAAGTGATCCAACCCTGGGAAAACTTCTATTTGCTAAAATTTACCCCAAACTGCAAGAGCGGCAGAGAGCTAATTGATTGATTTATAACAAGAAACTAAGCCAAACAGAGCAGAACGCTCCAGTCATTAGAACAGTACATGCATTCCCCTTAGACACACTATATGGGAGATCAAGTGACAGGGTCAGACAAGTGTTTTAGAAAGAACGTTCTAACAGCTGTGCAGGATAAATGAGAGGATTATCCATATGTCCTAATTTGCCTGGGACAGTCCTTGTTGACGGCTGAGTGTAATGTTTAATAACAGCCCGCTTCACTCTCAAAAGTGTCCTGATTTGGTTGACAAATTATATGTCAGTCTAGTTGGAGAAGACAGTAGTGGGACCTGGGAAGTGAGCTGTTAGAAGATCATCGAAATAACCACTAAAGAAACAATGAGAGCCTAAACCTACACTGGGAAGTGGGACTCGAAAGCATGAGATGAATTGAGGTGAAGCAACATCTAGGGGGTAGAACCTGCAGGAATCTGATGAACAACTGCGTATGAGGAATGAAAGAAGACTAAGAATCTGATATGACGTCAACATTTCTGCCTTGGAAAATGGGTGTACGGTTATTCTAGAAGAAAATTTGGGAAGAAAGACTCCGAGTTTGATTTTGAAACTGTTGGAATTGAGGAAGCTCTGTGATATTCAGGAAGAGGCTCCAAACAAGCAGCCCAACATAGGCTTCCTGAACCCAAAAGAAGAGTCTAACCAGAGAGAGGTTTTGGAGTCATCCAACATATGACATCTGCGTATGCCGGGACCAGGACAGGAGTGTGCCCTCGTATATGGGAATGGGAACTGGGTGGGCAGTTCCAGTTCTCTCTGGGTAGGCAGAGAGAAAAAAAGCAACTGAAAAAGAGATGCATGGAGAAATAAAAAAAAATTAAATATACAGAAAAAGGATATTAAATTAATCATTAATGTGTATCAATCATTAAAACTGTGCCAGAGAAGAGTTTCACACGTGTAGTATCTCATTTTACCACACAACAATCCTATAATGAAGGTATTATTTTATGAGGAAAGAGACACACAAATAAGACAAGAAACTTGCTCAAGGATTCACTCCAAACGTTCTGGTACTGAGCCCAAGCTCTTCACTTGCACTCTACCATCCCTCTCAAGGGACATCTGGAAGCATAATTAACACTCCCTGGGCCTGCCTCACAGAAAAGTACCGCACTTCTAATGTTTTCCTGCAAAAGACAAAGCAAAGAAATAGCCTATCACTTCTGCAAAGAGGGCCTACAAATACCTAACAGGTATATGCAAATATACTCACCAACACTAACCATCAGGAAGGTGTGTTTCAAAACCACAAGATATCCCTTCACACCTGTCAGGATAGCTATTACCAAAAAAGGAACCAAATCTTCTGGCAGCTTGGTCTTGGACTTCCCAGCCTCCAGAACTGTGAGACATGTCTGTTGTTTAAACCACCCAGTCTATGATATTTTGTTATTGCAGCCAGAGCTAAGCCAGTGTGCAGTCCCAAGATTCTGATACCACCAAGAGGTCTAGGAAAGGAAATATGCCACCCAATAATAACTCCACATAATTACTTAGGGGAATCCATAAAAAATGACATGGCGGGGGCTTCCCTGGTGGCACTGTGGTTAACAATCCACCTGCCACTGCAGGGGACATGGGTTCGAGCCCTGGTCCAGGAAGATTCCACATGCCACGGAGCAACTAAGCCCGTGCGCCACAACTACTGAACCTGTGCTCTAGAGCCCACGTGCCACAACTACTGAAGCCCGCGTGCCTAGAGCCCGTGCTCTGCAACAAGAGAAGCCACCGCAACAAGAAGCCCGCACACCGCGACTAAGAGTTGCCCCCGCTCACCACAACTAGAGAAAACCCATGCATAGCAACGAAGACCCAACGCAGCCATAAATAAATAAAATGAATTTATTAAAAAAAATGACATGGTGGATGGTCCTATGTATAAGAAGCTAAAGGCATGAGTGTTGATGAGATCACCTAGAAAATAAATGTAGTTTGGGATGAGAAGAGGGCTGAGGCTGGGAGCCTAGGCAATAACATTTAAGCAGGAAAGAGCCAAAGGAGCCCTTGAAAAGATCTACAAGGAGTGCTCAGAAACACGGGTGTCTAGAAATTGCAGGTATTAACATGGGAAAATTAGACTAGCCTGTTATTATAAACACAACATAAGCCGAAGCTGGCTTGGTGGATGCTCAGATCCCACTACCATTTCAGGACTGAAACGTTATTTCCCCATCTTCTCAAAGTGTTGACAACTGACAGCTCACAACTCAGCCCCCTGCTGAGGAACACCACTCTGCCCAAAGTCAGAAACCCTTCTGTGGAGTCAGCTTGCATCCAAAGACTAGTCAACGCAGGGGTTCAAAAACTCAAAGCTTCTTATGGGATCAGCGGAGGTCTTTGTTGTAACACCACCCAACTTCTCCCTCTGATTCATCCTGCTTCCTTCATTTCCCCGAGGCGTTGATCCTAAGACAGAACCTTAACTAACCTCGTATACACACATCTCCATCTCATAGTCTGCTTCCTGGGAAACCTGACCTGTAACAGCTGCCATCATGCTTATTACAGAACAAATATATGACTTAATTTGATCTCTTTTCATTATGCAAGTGAATCCCTACAGGTAGGGGATTAGAAGAGTGCCTGGTGATAGGAAATGTTTAATAAACCTTAGGAACGGTAATCATCGTGGGTATAACACTTCCAGTGCTACATTTAGTACCTGACTGCCAACTAGGTAAATTTCAGAACAAGCTAAACATGCAAAAGGAGGGGTGGCCACATTTATTTTCTCCCCTGATTCTGAAAAATGTCAAGATCAGATAGTCTCATTATAATGATTCAGAGGGAGCTACACCTTGCTCTGTAACTCGCAGCAAGCACATGTCTATTTGAGTGCTAAGACCCACCCCCTCTGTGCCCCACCCCCTCATCTTTGCAGTCTCAGGACCCCTTTCAAAGGCTACCGGCAGAAATACAAGGGCAAGAGAATGAGTTCTACCCAAATAATTCAAAAGCAATGCACTGCTCTAAATAACTCATATATAAGCTACTCCACAAACAAGGTGGTCACATTACTTTTATTTCCCAGTTAATCACTGGAGCCCCATCCTCACCACCACCACCACCACTTTACCCCACCCCCTTTACTAAGAGCAGAAAAACTTAGGGATGCTGTCCTCCTCTTGAATTTTTCAAGAGCTTGGAAACCTAAGTGGAATAACAGAGGCACTCAGTCTACCTCTCCCACCCACTCCACCAGGGTGACATGCTTTTACTTCTCTCTACCCTACGGGATCACTAATAGAGACAGATTCCCAAATCGGCCTGACAGAGGCATATCAAAGTATGACACCAACTTGACTCTTAAGCAAATAAAGAATGAACACATGACAAAGCCTTATTCAACTCAGTCATGGGAAAGCTGGGTCCAAGACCATTTGAGGAATTTGGGATGTTTGGTATTTGATTTTCTTTTAATGTTAGAATAAG
The DNA here is from genome assembly GCF_937001465.1 of Orcinus orca. Lineage (NCBI taxonomy): Eukaryota > Metazoa > Chordata > Mammalia > Artiodactyla > Delphinidae > Orcinus > Orcinus orca. The sequence continues at coordinate 54,398,773 of NC_064572.1, read as the reverse complement.
ATACTAGGTTGGATATAAAACTGATAATGTCCTACAAGGCATTAAAAACATAAACTTTAGGGTTATCTTTTCTACAAGACAGACCCATTTTAATCTGCAGCAAACAAAATGGACCCTCTAACCTGAAACTTCACAGAATCTGAGCCTTAATCAACAGAAAATAGCAAGTCAAAATGAAAGTAATTAAGAACTTTCGGATGATCCCGTTAAGCGATGCTCCATCATGACACTGAAAGAACATACTTCCCTCCCTCTGTCATATATCCAACTTTTAGAAAATTGTCAACACATGTCTGGCCCAGATCCCTGCATGGACCACACTGGCTCACCGGGATGAAGAACCCAATCTCTCAATGCTAAGCTCACTCCAGAGTAACCCATGATTGAGATCCCAAACTTTCATAGCCCAGCTTTTCCACTTCACGTACCCATCCCCGTTCAGAGCATCAGCCCACTCAAGGAATGCTGCATCAGGACTGGTTCTTGCCACCACTTCATAATCATAAACCGGGAATCAAAGCCTTTTGCTCTCCCGATGGATTAACTCAAGGGAGCAGGTAGCTTTTTCCACACAAAGGATCTGACTGTACTCCATTTCCCTGGATAATGGAGCTCTACACCCTGCACTGACCCATGGGCAAGCTTCCTGGAGATCCAAAGTAGTCACATCTTCCCCTCTGGTGCATGGGATGGAGTGTGGCTGTCTCTAGTGATTCCAAAATGATCTCTCTGGCACCTCTTTCACTAGAAAAGAGAGGGGAATAAAACCAATCTCCAGAGGTACATGCTGGTAATGAAGGGAAATGAGGTCTCCCTCTAATTGCTCAATAGCACATAATGGACCAATAAAGAGAAATGCAGAGCCAGAGACGAAATGACTCCTGGGCCAGCAAGATCTAACTTGTAAACAAAGTGAACAATTAATATACAGTAGAAACTCCCTGGACTAACCCAGCTTCCCTAATGCTGTCTATGATGTAACTGACTGTCCCCTAGCATGCTGAATGCTCACTTCTGGGTGACTAGATATTCTCTAATATACCAGGTTGAGTTCAAGCACATAAGAGTCAATTATGTTTTTTCTAAAACTATGTACTTAAATTATTTAATTAAACAATAAGTAAACTGATGAAATCTGAGTGTGAAAATAATAATTGTTCTTTTCTATTAAATTTCAAACTTTGGAAAGATTAAAAAACATTGAGAAGGAAAAAAGTAAACTGCTATCAAATAAGGCACATTTAAGAAAACTATAAAAAGTGTAATGTGAGGGGGGAATCATAAAAATCTAGAAAGATTCCGCCCTTGGATTGCTTCATAAGTGTCCTTACATGGTTGTAACACGTACATCCCTTAGAAATCATAGAAGCTACATAATGGGTATCATTTATGCAATCCAAACTAAGAATCAGAGAAAATGTGATACGGTGGTACTACACCAAAACATTAGGGGGTGAATTTACATTGATACCTGTTAATTTTTTTTAATGTAAGTATAGGTGCATCATTTTAAACAATTCTTTAGTTTAGTCAATTTTGTTGTTTAACTCACCATCTTTCACTTCTACTCTCTCCAGAGAAGAGGAGATTCTACTAAGAAAAAAAGTGTGTCAATCCAAAGGGAAGTGGAGGATTTCAGTCATCCATGGAAATATACAAGAAAGAGTCTCAGAGGCCATCAGAAGCCACGCTGGTAAGAATGTTCAGGGGAAAACGTTCCATCATGGCTCAAGGATGCATACCGGTGGGTTCTATTACCAAAGGTGCCCTCATTTCGGAAATGGATGCAACAAGAGTGAATTAGGCGTGATGCCATCCTATTCTGAAATCAGATAACTACACATCCTGATTGTGATTTTGTGGCTCCAAGCGAACTTCTGCTTATGTAAAACGATGGGGAAAAAATACTCTGGTCAGGCCAACAAAAATGTCCTGTCCAGTGAGGGTTATAATTCCCATTGTGGATTAATAAATGGGTTTTCTGGATTTATACATGAAACTTTCATAAGCTTTGTTAAACCAAGTCAGCATCGCTGAATGCAATCAACTCTGGGGCACTGAGAAGTCAGTTTTTCACACTGAAATACTGTGAGCCAGTCCTTAGGACACCAGTGAGTTCACCAAGGTAAACACCACATTGTGAGACCCCACCTGGTATCCAGCCAGCACTCTTGCTCTGATTTGCCAAAGGTAATGGTGTCCTTTCCATTAGAATCATCTATAGCCACACACACATGCACACACTCAAACACACCGTGAATGAAAAGTACCGCCTGCTGTATTAGTAAAAGATATTGCAGCCCTCAAGTCATGACATTACAGCTACCCCGACAGTGAGCCCTGAGGTAACTCAGGACAGAAACAGGATGCCCACCATCTAGCAGTTAACTGCTCAAGCAACCCACAGTGGTGCACCCTGAGGGGACTCAGGATGAGAAAGCACAGGATACTGGCCCCAGAGAGCTGAGGTGCATATCAAAGGAATGCTTCTAGTGAGCCCAGTCTCCCGCATCTTCCCACACATGGAAAGGCACTGAATTCCTTAACTTGAGGTATCTTGTTTTCTTTAACTAACAGTAATCTTTTGATGTTCTGACTACCTGCTCTTTGTTGCAAAAGCTGCCATATAGCCTGGTTCCTCCCTTCCCTCTTGGGAGCCGTCCCTCAGAGTCATCCTGAGATGCTGTGTCTGGGCTTAAGTCCTGTTTTGTCCACTGAACAAAACATAATTCTCAACTTATAGGCTGTGCATTTTTTTTCAGTCGACAACTCCTATACACACACACACACATATACGCACACCCTTCCATCTAACTACATCTCTCTGCTTTAACCCACGCCACCCTTGAGTTGTACTACTCCTGGAGCCTGTTTCACACTGAGCTTTGTGTTGCATTCAGATACATACATACTTATTGCCCCTCTGGCCCACTCCATGATCATAAGCTATTTAGGGGCACAGCTAGATTGTATACATCTATCTCGTCCCTCATTCCATCTTGCACCATGCCCTGAACATGAACATCTGAATGCAAGGGAACTGGGTCCTATGAATGACTTTTTTTTCCTATAAGCTTACACCTTCAGTCAATAATGGAAATTAGGGGGGAAAGAATATATATGAAATGTATCTCCACATATCTATTTCACGAATCTGAGGATCCCAGTATTCTTCTGCCACAGTCTAGAGAGAGCTGTGTTCTTAAAAACTGTGATTTTTCAGTTCATTTTCCTCCTAGTAATACCACATAATTTCTTGCTTGGAAAAACAAAAGGTTTGATTTTTTTCCAACTATCTCCTATATCATTTCTGCCTAAATTGTGTCAGCATCATTTTCTCTGGATAATAACACTCCTCATCTTAGCAAAGATATAAAATTACTCATATCCAACACAGGGCCCTTAAGGTAGACTTTTCCTTATTTATACCTGGAAGAAATGGTCCAAAGGAATACCAGCCCCTTAAAATCTGTTGCTATTGAAGAGTCCCCTGTTGCAAGAGCACAGTGGGTCATAGGTGAGTTTTATGGGCTGAGTACCTCAGCTATTTACTGTAATGCAATTACCATACCCACTCAACCATTACAAGACACAGGGTCTGCTTCTCATTAGAATGAGAACATTTAAAAATAGCAGAGAACTTTGCAAAGCCTGAAATCTTTTCAGGAAAGCAAAAATTCACAGGAAGCAATTATGTCTTATCTCTCTCTCCACTCTCCCTACTGCAATTCCCAGGTTGCAAGTTAATTATTTTGGCAAGGACGCTCAGCCGGGGGAAACAATGGGAACTTCTAAGAACACCACCGGAATAACATGTTATCAGCAGATTTCTTTCCCAGGACACCATCTTTGGTTTCATTAGGAATGGCACTATAAGCTACCCACAATTAAGCTGGCCTTTTCCAGATTCTTCTTTAGCTACTAGCAACGTGGATTGAACTCTTCACTTTGCTTCCTCTAGTTGATCTCAATGGAGATATACTGAGAGGTCAACAGCCAGAACTGTTCTCCTCAATCTAGGCCATCAAACAAGCCCCAGGAAAAGAAGGAAACCCAGTAACTACATGCAAGTTAACACTGAAAGGATTTAGGGTGCAAATAAAATGCTAGGAGGTGTGCACATTTGTAAGCTGATGGTGTAACTCAAGGAGAAAGAAACAGTGGCCATAAAAACTTTTCTCTGGCCTATGCTCTCATTTCCTTTAAAGTATACATTTGGTTTGAGTTTTTATCATTTGTTAACGTGCTTATGCTAAAAGTTAGAAACATATGAATTCTTACCATGTAATTCTTATTTATAAATGCTATCTGGTGGGAGTTTGGGGGACTATATAAGTGTGTCCCTGGAGAAATGGCTCATTTCTGGGCTGAGACACAGAAAGTACAAGATGAGCCTGGAGCATCCTTTTTTGTGCCAGAAAGTAAGAAAATAGTCAATGAATAATGGAAACATCATTAAGAGGCTCCCACTGTTCAAACTGTGGAAAATTTGAGCATCAAATAAATAATGAAAGTAACAAATTACAAACCACTAAATAAAATAGGAATCCATGTGTGATGGTTAATTTTACCTATCAACTTGACTGGGCTATGGGGTACCCAGATATATAATTAAATGTTACTTCTGGGTGTGTCTATAAGAGTGCTTTGGGAAGCGATTAGCATTTGAATAGGAGAGCTGAGTAAAGCATATTGCCTTTCCCAATGCAGGTGGGCACCATCTAATTCACTGAGGGCCTGAACAGAAGAAAAAGGTAGAGGAAGGTTGGATTTGCCCTCTCTCTGCCTGATTGCTGGAGATGGGCTATCTTGTCCTGCCCTCCTTGGTGTTCCTGGTTCTCAGGTCTTCAGACTTGGGCAAGAATCTGTATCATCATCTCCCTTGGGTCTCAGGCCTCCAAACTGCACCACTGGCTTTCTGTGTCTCCAGCCTGCAAATGGAAGATTGTGGGATTCTTCAGCTTCCATTATCACATGAGCCAATACCATATAATAAATCTCCTAGATAGACAGATAGATAGATGATAGCTATTTGTTCCGCTTCTCTGGAGAACCCTGACTAATACACAATGAGTCCATGTATAAGCTCAGCTTTTCAGTAGAATGGCAGCTAATAAATGTAGAAAGAGGGATGGAAATGGAGCATCACCATTTGGCAACCACCATAGAAGTGGAAGGATATTAGTGTGACCTTGGAATACCTCCCAGAAAATTCTAATTAAGTGCAGAGGGAAAACTGGTGGAGAAGCTTGACAGACACCAACATGACCAGGTGATCAAGGTTCACATAATCAGTAGTGGGACCAGTCAAGAGAGTGCCCCCGATATGATGCCCTGCAAAGGGGTTACTTCTGTGGGGGACACCTGTCAAAAATGCACCACCTGAGCCTGGCTGTGAGGAAATATCAGACAGTGGAGAGTCATCTTACAAAATGAAAGGGCTGTATTCTTTAAAACCATCAAGGAAACGGAAGACAGGGGAAAACCAAGGAACTCTTCCACACTCGAAGAGACTCAAGACCTGAACACTACATATACTACATGTGCCTGATGGGATCCTGGACCAAGAACACAGGGTGATGGAGCAGGTGCAATAAAATATTATCAATTGGAAAGTCTGGATGATGGGGAAACAGGAGTGTTTTGTACTGTTCTGGCAACTTTTGTGTGAGTTTGAAATTATTTCAAAATAAATTATTCTTAGGAAAAAGAAAAAAGGAAGCATTGTTTGCCTCTGTGATATGCTATCACTAAATATTATTTGCAAGCATGTATATGAATGGCAAGGAAAGAGGGGTTACTGCAGAGAGCATCTCCCCAGCTCCGACTCCAACAGTCCCTCTGTTGCACTCTATATTTTCCCAGTATAGGTCAGTGGTTCATCAGGAGTTAACCCCTTTGAGTAACTCAAAGTTTCTGCGCAAGGAAGGAATTCAGCTGAAACCAGTTATTAAGTGCACAGCCTGTAACTCTTTAGCCCTAGAAATATCACTGCGCCAATATCCGTTATTGAAAGAAATAGCCTAATCTATAAACAGGTAAAAGGCTACCACACTCTTGTCACTCCAGCAAGCGTTGGAGAGACATTTGTGTGGCAGCTAGTCTGATGCATTACATACAAATTTTCAACCGTAGTCCCAACAGGGGCAAAGCTGTGGGAAGATGAGTGAGGCGTCCAGGGAGCAAAATTTAAGGAAGCACTCGCTCTTAGGGTCTGCACTTGCACGACACTGAAAGTGACTGCATCTTCCATTTGCAGCAACGTGGATGGAGATTATCATACTAAGTGAAGTAAGTCAAAAAGAGAAAGAAAAATATCATCTGATATTGCTTATATGTGGAATCTAAAATATGACACAAATGAACTTATCTACCAAACAGAAACAGACTCACAGACATAGGGAACAGACATGTGGTTGCCAAGAGGGAGGAGGGTGGGGAAACGGAAGGATTGGGAGTTTAGGATTAGCAGATGCAAACTATTATATATAGAATGGATAAACAATAAGATCCTACTGTATAGCACAGGGAACTGTATTCAGTATCCTGTAATAAACCATAATGGAAAAGAAAAAAAAAATTTTAAGTGAGTGCATCCTTACTTTTGTACCCTGGGTGCCTTACTCACCTCACCCTGGTCCTGGCCCAGACTCCCAGAGATTCTGAGGCAGGCAGGGATGGGCTTCAGGCATCCTCATTGGTCAGAAGTTCCCCAGATGATTCTGATAAGCAGTCAGGGTTAGGGTCTATCTGTCTAGCCCAGGGTTTGCAGGAGTGCCGTCCCAAACTAGCAGCGGCAGCAACCTCACCTGAAGATTGATTAGACTTGCAAGTTCTCAGCCTCATCCCAGACCACCTGAATCAGAAACCCAAGGGTTGGGGCCAGCAATCCATGTTTAAACAAGCCCTTTAGGTGACTCTGATGTACACTGATGCGTAAGAACCACTGAACTGACCTAAATTTAACACAAAAATACGCTGAAGCCCAGAGAGGATAAAAGATTTGCTCAAGGTCAGTTTGTCTGTAGCACACAGAGGTAGAAAGAGAATAGAGGTCTTTTAAAAAGAAGTGAGGATAATCTCAACAAATAGTCGAACAGAGCTTCTCTGAAAATTACAGTTATTTTGATGGAAAATTTCTGAAAAAGCAGAGTGAATATTAAAGTGAAAGTCAATGCCAAATAGCTTCTCAAAGTTGATGATAAAATGCTCCAAAAGTAATTGGGCCAGAGAGTCAACACATGATTTTTCTCTGAGAGAAGCAAATTAATTCACATCTCCCTTTCTACCCTTAGATAGAATTATCTGTCAAAAGACTTACCAGCTACTCAGTAGCAGCCAACTCTTAGGTTATAGATGGACAAGTCATGCACCAGGTGTTACTGATTTTTTTAATGACTCCTGGGAACTGGAATCTTCTTCAATAGAGCTAACTTTGGAGTGGGATGACACATAGCTGTAGGGAACCATCCTGATTGACTTTGCTGTGATGGTTATGTAGGAGATGCGTTTATCAGCCCTGCTGCTTCACGTCAACTGGCTTGACCTCATCTCTTATTTCAGCCATTGACCAGTCCCTGCGGGGGGTGGGGTGGGGGGCGTGGTCAATCAGCCTGCACAGGTGCAACCTGAGCGTGTCTTGAGTCAGCACCTGGAAACACGGGGGGGGGGGGCGCGCATTTACTGCCATGTGACCATTCTTGACCAATGAAAGATGGAGCACAATATTCAGTTCACTTGTGGCCCCAAACACTACCCTGGGCTCTTCATTTTAAATTCATGTGAAAAATCTATTAATTCCCCAAAACGTATATCTAGAGAATTAATAAGCCCCAATCAGGAGGGAGGGCAGATCCAGGTTTTAAGAGTCTAAAGTTTATACAATTTGGAGAGTAGGAGCTTTTTAAGAAAACAAATGCAAAATTACAAGTACAGAACTAGGTAGGGAAGTAAATATTTGCTTAGAATGAGAAAATAAATCACAAGTTACTGGCACCCTAGAGATCCAGGTGCATTTCCTATGAGATCTCCTTAGGCAACTGATCAGAAATGCTTATACAGACAGAAGCTTCCTGATGGCCATCCCCACTCGATAGCTCTCAGTACCCACAGGGGTCTCTGCAAAAAAAGAGCTCTGAAGCCCAAGCTTCATTAGCTTTATGGTCACTCTACCTCGCTCTGATCAAGAGACATTTCCAGTAATAGCCACACCTCCTACGGTCCAGAAGGGAGGAGCTGCCTGCACGTGGAAGGTGTCCAGGCAAAGAGGGGCTGGAGGCTGGAGGCAAAACAGGTCTCAACATAGCACAGCACACCTATGTCTTCTGCTTCCAGGTGGTCTGGGAAAGGGCTTCTGCCATCACAAGTGAGCAGTGATGGAAACTGTCCCTTTTGCCTCGCTTTGCCCTTGACCTTCAGCCAGGACGTGATGTCCTATGAGACAAGACACTCCTCACTGGGCAGAACTACGTCATGCATGTCAGGACATTTGCATCTCTGGACCAACCCCAGTCATTCTGGTAACCAACCCTCCCAACACATTCCCAAATGCCCAAGCGGGCCGGGGGTCAGTAGCATCCACATTTGGGCATCACTGCTAAGAGGCTAAGGGCTCAAACAACAAAAACAGAATTACCTTTGAGGCTGACCTTACGTGTGAACCCAGTGTGATTTCAGGGGACTAGACATCCCTGGAGCTCATAAAAGCTTTCCACTCCTGATCATCAATGCCTGAGACACAATCCCAAAATCTCTCACTCCCCTGTCAGAGGTTAGATCAAAACATAAATACCACCGAGAAAGGTAACACACGGACTGCACCTCTGGCATCTTCAAGTATCATCTCAGTGACGCTCAGAATTCAATGTGCACAAGAATCATCTGGTGGGCTTGTCACACAGATTCCTCTGTCCCTTCCCTACAGTCTTCCCTGAGTGAGACCCAGGAGTCTACATTTTTCATAAGAACAATTCTGATGGAAGTTATCCTCAGACCACAGTTCTAGATCATCACTTTGGTGTTTTCATAGAAGAAATAGGAGAAATTTCAATAATTAGCAATAATTCTCATTTATTGACACGTATTATGTACTTACAAGGGGAAGTAAGTCACTCTGTTTGAGCTGGGGTTGAAATTCGGATATATCTGACTCTTAAGCCACTCTCAACAACTATATTATTTCAAATCTCTCATTAAATTGAGGGGAGCAGGAACCAGGGAGTTAGGGAGTGTGGTGGAGAGAGAGGTCTCAGAGCAGAAAAAGAAAACAAACACAGAAATAAATCTGACTTTAAACTCTTCTTACAATCAGCAGCAATCTTTACCTCAAACCATATGAAAATAAGCAAGAGCTATGAACAAGAAAGATTTTACAACCTATTTGGTTGAGCATAAATGCAACTTCAAGGCAACCTTGGGGTGTTATAATCGGTTTCTTTGCATAGTTTGGGTAATTAAACCCCCTGGAGAGGATCTACGGAATTCCTGGATGAAGTGAGGCATAGTATAGCAAGGTCACTGAATGGTTTCAGGAAGTTTTTGCTATGGTTTTCCCAAAGGTAGTTGAGAAAGCAAGACCATCGGATTACGTCACAAGCGGAAATGCAATCACAATTTGCCCTTATCTTGTTCAGGTCTCTTCCGAGACACTAAAGCACTGTCTAAGCATTTTTTATACCAGGATTAGAGTAACTCTATGTGTCTGAAAAGTTGACTTCATCCGTTGCCTTATACCAGCTGAGTGGGCAAGCACATTTCTTTCCTATTTGTAGACTTGGCTTGTATCAGAATAATTGCTAATATTTATTGAGCGGTTAATATATGTCAGGTGCTCTGTCCAATACTCTGTGTGAAAATCTTCTTGAATCCTGACGCCACCAAGTGAGGCTTCCATTTTATGGATGAGAAAACCAAGGCTGAGAGGAGTGAGTCCTTAGCACAAGGCTACTCACCTGCCGCCCCTAAGCAGCAGAGCTGGGCTCCCGAGCACGGCCCGTCTGACTCCAGAACTCGAGTGGGTAACTACTGCATAGCACTGCCTCCTAGCAAGAGCCCCTAGACACAGCCACAGGAGGTGATGGCTGAGAGCATGCAGCCTGCTACTGAGGTTCAGATGCAGGTACAGAATAGAACCTCAGCAGCTGAGCCAAGCGTGTGGTCTCTTAAGACTCTTCAAGCTGCCAAAGATTTCCTAATGGGAAAGCTTACAAAGCAGGAGGTCAGAGAGCCTTGTGCTCTGTCCCACGGCCATCTGTCACCACGCGGTGAATTAGCAGGTTTCTAACCACCTACACTGCAGACCTGTCTTCAGCAGGACACTTAGTGGCAGGGAACAAAACCCCACCTTGACATAGGTTAGGCAGACCAAGGAATTTATTAAAAGAATACTGACCTATCTCATATAACCAAACTGCAAGACAGACGCAGAAATAACTGGACCTTGGGAACTATGGGAGCCAAGCACTTACTGCCATTAAAATGCTCACTCTCCCTTTCTCTCCTCTCTCTCCTCCCACCCCGTCCCCTCTCCTTTTCTTTCTTTCTCTCTCTGTCATTTTTGCCTGGGTCTCTCTTCACATCCTTTTCATGCAGGCCAGGGAAGGTCACGTGGTCATCAGCAGTGACCAAGACTTGTATCCTGCAGCAGCTACCACTGAGAGAGACTGATTCATATTCTTTCTTGTCCCAACTCAAAACTCCCGAAGATGGAATGGGATTGGACCAGCTTGGACAGGTGTCAGCCCTGGATCCACCAGCTATAGCCAGTGTAGACACACAGCCACTGGAGGCCATTCTCTGTGTGAGCACCATCCCAAAGAAGGGAAACCACCCTGAGCTGGGCACTCATCGCTTTGTATATTTGCTCCAAACTGAATGCAATTAATTATTTAACTTTTGGGGCAGCTCAAATTTAATTCCAAAAAGTTCTTTCATTACACTGTGGCCTCAGTCAGATTTTTTTTTAATAAATTCATTTATTTTTATTTTTGTCTGCGTGGGGTCTTTGTTGCTGCGCATGGGCTTTCTCTAGTTGTGGCAAGCGGGGGCTACTCTTCGTTGTGGTACGCGGGCTTCTCACTGTGGTGGCTTCTCTTGTTGTGAAGCACGGGCTCTAGGCGTGTGGGCTTCAGTAGTTGTGGCATGTGGGCTCAGCAGTTGTGGCTTGCGGGCTCTAGAACACAGACTCAGTAGTTGTGGTGCATGGGCCTAGTTGATCTGTGGCGTGTGGGATCTTCCCGGACAAGGGATCAAACCTGTGTCCCCTGCACTGGCAGGTGGATTCTTAACCACTGTGCCACCAGGGAAGTCCAACAGTCAGATTGTTATTAAACAAAAAATAATTAAAAACTAATGGTGCCCCAATGCCAAGTCAGTACTCTGGGCTCACTGAATGGACTGTGGGCTCTCTCTGGTTCAAATGAGTGTATGTTCTTTCCTATATGAATGTCATGATCAGATGTTCATTAACATAAGGGCTGCCTAGATGTTTTACTAATAAAGTGTTTCAGGAGAGAGCATTAACTCTTGGCATATAATTATTGACATTAATTTAACCTGGGTTAACTATACCTGGAGACTTTCTTCATCCCTAAACCATGTAGGTGATGGATCATGAAGGTAATATTTAAAAAGAAAACAAAAAGTAATAAATGGTGGGGGGGGGGGAAGGGTGACTGAATGGTTTAGGTAATGACATCCATTTCCAAAATAAGAGATATATGGCCTGATACTGCGACCCAAGAAGAAATTAGTGATAATTAATAATGCTTATTTATCTTCATGACTCAGGCATCATATCCTCCAGAAAGCCTGCCCTGACCACTTAACTCTGGGTTAGGTTGGTCCCTCATATGGTCTCATAGCACAGATCTCACAATACTGCAATTGCCTCTAGATTTGTCTGTATCCCCTCTGGCCTGTATTTAGGCCCTGTGTTGGCAAGGGTCACATATATACAACTCACCACTGTATGTATCCCCAGTGCATGACACAACACCTGGCATATAGAATGCACTCAGCAAACGTCTGCTGTTATTAAGCTGTGTAAAGTTAACATAAATTAACTTCAGGGCTTAGACAAGGTATATCATGGTCCTAGTGGTAGTGCTAATATCCATTTCTGAGCTCCTGCTGTCCTAGGAAATCTTCCTCTGTCCATAAATATTACAAGATAATTGAACAAGAATAAAATGAGGAGGATACTCCTGCACATGTTAGGGAATGTAGCAAGATCTGTAAGGGTTAGCCCTGAAAAGTCTTGGGAGGTCAGCAAAGAAGGGAGGTGTCGTGCCTATAAACGTCTTTGTGGCCTCTGGTTAATTGGGTTCATAGTCATCTCCCTTGGAAGTTCCAAGTCAGGGGATGAATATAATCTAACCTTTTACTTAGTACAAATGTCTCCTCTCTACATTGCCCAGTGACCTCACAGTACCTAAGACTCACAACGCTCCCGAGAGAATGTCCCAAAGCAATAATTTTCAGAGAGCAAGTGGCCAATACAATCCCACGGGCAGAGAGGGTGAGAAAGGCTGCTTGTTAATGTCAAACAGAAAAGTCATCAATACGCCTTCTCTGCTGTCCTCAGTGGAATAGCCCACGGTAACCACTTTTTTAAAAAAAGAATAAGTTTTGCAAGATATTCCTTTGTTTCTTGAAAATTTATTATTCCCTCCACCAGCTGCTCTAGCTGAAAGAATCCCAATTCTCTTAACCTTTCTTCAGAAGGTCTGTTTAATCCATTTTTATTGCTCTCCTCTGGGCACTCTCTGAGTTCGTTAGATTTTCTTCAATCCTGAATTGGACAAAGTACTTTAATAAGGGTTGCCTCCCACTTCTGCAGGAGTGGGCAGTGGCAATGTCCCGGTGGGGACCTGCCAGGAAACTGTGTGTGTGAAAGCACTCTGTGAACCCTGGAGCAGCTCCCAAAGGGAAGAGATGATCACTGGACTACACATCTCAGAGTGAGTTCCTCACTCCCAGGGAGAATGAAGAAGAAACGATTCTATCACCTTATTCACCTGTGCCTGCAACAGAACTGTTCTGTTCCAGACACTGTACTGGGCACGAAGGATATATAATGATAAATAAGATGTGCCCTCTATTCCCCCAGAAAATAATGGCATGGGTAATAGAAGGACTTGAAAAAAATCTATAGTGTTGCCAAGAAATACTCCACATGTTTTTCCATACATCACGTCACTGGAACCTTACAACAAGCCCATCTGGTGGGTATTTTTATTCCTGGTATTATACAGGAGAAACTGAGGCTCAGAGATATCCTACCTGGAAATGTGCTGAAGAAAAAACATGTAAATTTGGCCAAGTTGGAATTTTATGCAGCTAGTTTATGTCTTCCTACCTGCTTTTAAGATGATAGATTTATTGGAAGCATCCAGTGCCCTCATGTCACTTCTCAGTGCAGAAGTGTGTGCCAGACCCTCATTCCCCCTGCCTGGGATGGCATGTCAAAGCCCCTCCCACACCATCCACTAAAAACACCTGGCCGAGCTCAGACCCTCCCTTCGAGGCCCTGCTGACCCTGATTAGAGGTCAAGCATCTTAGCGCTGGAGAAATACAGACTTGGGTTAAAGAGCTTGCAAATGCTTGTGAGACTCTGAGAATGTTACCTAGGCTCTCTGTGTCTCATTTTTCCATCTGTAAAACTGAGATAATTCTTCCTACCTCATTCAGTTGTTGTGATGATTAATAATTTCATACGATGCATGGGTGTTCGATAATGTTAATTGTTGGTAGTGGTATTACTGTTATTGCTGATGATGATGGTGACAGCTCTAGTAAATGAGACAAACCAAAGCCTCTTAATGTTTTCCTGAGTAACGTCAGAGATGCCTGGCATCACTCTATAACAGGGGCTAATATAAATACTAATATTTCAAAACTCTACTTATTTCCTCTAAGAATTTTGTCTGAATTTGGATAAACAGCCACCAGCTCCCTGTGATCCAAACATTCCCAAATATAAATTCACTGAACATGGCAGAGAGCGGCTAGCTGTTTATCCAAGTTGTCCTTTCCTTCCAGGCCCACGGCTAGACGGCCTTCCCGAGCCTCTTGCAGTTGGGTCGTTAGGTGTGATCATATGAGTCACTCTAGCCAACTGAATGGGGTAGGAAGTCATTTATGGTACTTGGGCCCAGAATATAAAACCCTCCCATGTACAATCCTTCACTCTGTATTAGTTACTTATTACTGTGTAACTAAACCTTAGCAGCTTAAAGCCACAAACATCTATTATCTCACATAATTTCTGAAGGCCAGGAATCTGGGAGTGGTTTTCCTGGGTGTTTCTGGCTCAGGGTTTCTCACGAGGTCATTGCGGTCAAGCCATCACCTGGGACCGTGTCATCTGTAGACGTGCTGTACCTGCAGGATCCACTTTCCAGGTGGCTCCCTGAGAGAGCTACTGACAGGAGGTCTCATTTCCTTGCTGGCAAGTGGCAGAAGTCCTCAACTCCTCACCACGTGGGTCTCTCTCTCCACACGGCTGCCTGAGTGTCCTTGTCACACGGCAGCTGGCTTTCCCCCAGAGTGAACAGTCGGGGAGAGAGAGAGAGGGAGAGAGAGAGAGAAAGAGAGAGAGAGAGAAAGAGCAAGCAGGAAGCGGCAGCGCCTTTATGATCTAATCTCCGAAGTTACACACCATCACTTCCATTTTTCTATTCATTAGAAGAAAGTACCCACTCAAGGGGGAGGGAATAAAGGCCACCTCATCAAGCACATATGAGCTGTGTGCACATAAAAAGACCACAAAGGATATGTGGCCGTTTTCAAACCACTGCACACTTTTCCACCATCTTCCAACTGAACAGAAAACTACAAGGAGCCGTAACAGGGCGGAGCTTCAAGACAGAAGGAGCTCAGATTCCCGGACCACCGCCCCGGCAGTGACTCCCTTCTATCCACTGACCCTGTGATGTGAGAAATGAACTTCTATTATGTTAAACCACTGAGTCCAAAGGAGTTCTGCCTCCCCTGATGAGTTCACTATATTACAAAGAATGGAGCACCTGTTTTCCAATGATGTTTTGGCAAAAACATTTCATAGTATGCAAATATTAGCTAATTATTATATTTATAAAAGTAATACAAAGAGCGATATTTTTAAAATTCAGTATAAAGGTTGTAGTTATAACCCTTCTTCCCATTATGAACTCTAACCTTTCTTCCTTTTTTGCAGAGCACTGAAGGGTAGAGGCCTTAAATTGCATTCTTTCACTCACTCTACCACAGAGCCCCCAGCTCTTAAGGTTATACAGGTCTGAAGCTTTTCCCACCAGGTCCGATTTCTGCATTCTCAGTCTCTGCCTTATTGAGTAATTTCCCCAAAGGTTTTGATTCAACTGACTTCAAAGCTCTATACGTTCCTTCCATAAGCCTTCACAGAAAGAAAACACATTGGTTCCTCCAGTGACTTTGCCAATAAAGAGATTTTCCTCCATCGAGCTGCCCCTGCTTGGTTCTCTACCCTCTGAAGTAAGAGCTTGTCTAAATCTTAGTTGCTTCAAACTTGGATTTACAACTTTTAAACCACAGTTCTCTTCATATACTGATTTTTGCAGACTTGAAAAACCTGCTTTTGATTTTTTTTTTGGAAAGAAAGCAGTGTGCTTTTATCAACACTTTTTTTTTAATGTGTGAAGAGAAAATAACACCATTATCCAACAGACAAATAAAAATGTTTTCTCTATAATTCCAAGGTAAAAAGCCTTAATCTTTGGGGTAGATTATTCTAATGACAACCCAACACCCCTCCCTGTAGCCATTCCCTTTGCCATGTGGATCAGAACCATTTATAATTAAAACTTAATAATTGATTGTTATTTTAAGCCAGCGAGTTTGGGGATGGTTTGTTACATAACAATAGCTAAGTGATACAGAAATTGGTGCCTAGATGTGGGTCCTGCTGTAACAAAAAACCTAAATTATGAGGCATTAACTTTGGAACTAGATGATGTGTGCAGGCTGGGAAAGTGGCAAAGAAAGTGTTAAGGCTGGAGAAGTGGTTAGAAAAATGTATGAGGCTAAAGAAATTGCGGTCTGCATTACATAGACATGAAACAATTGGTTAAACTGTCGCCTGTGGTCACTTGGAAGGTAGAAAAGGTATATAATAAGCTTTTGAACTTGTCCAAGGTGGTATCTAGACACAACGCTGAAAGCATCAGCTGGTTGCTTTTAATGTTTATGATCCGGTATCTACAAGAGGGAGATCAGTGCAAGAACTAGCAAACTTGCAAACAAAACTGAGAGGGAGCATAGCCTAGAAATGCAGGGAGCTGCTCCTCTGAAAAATAAATTGGTTTCTCCTATCCAGCCTCTCCAACCAGTAAAAGATTCTCAAATTAAGAGAAATCCTGGGGTCAAAGATCTAGGGCACTAGTTAGACACGCCCTCAGGGTAAAGATGAAATCAATAATTGGGTTGCACAGCCCTTCTAAAAACCTCTGGAAGAAACAAAGTATCTTCTCAACTGTGAGCGCGCGCGCACACACACACACACACACACACACACACACACACACAAAATGCTTCTATAAAGCTTAGGGCATAGCTCCACAGTAACCAATTATGCTGGTGTGATCTTTGGCACACAGAGTAAACTCAAATCATATATGTAGAAAACCCACAAATATACAAAGAGGTGTGTTGATACAGACACTGCCAGCCTGAGCTCAAGGAGACGGATGACACTCAAGTTGGGAAAGAGTCTGTGGGTCCCCAACATCCTCTGGGCAGGAAGAAAGGAAAAAATGTACTCAAAGGATATATTCCAATTCCATTTTCAGAAGTGGCCAACAGGTTTATGGAAAAAGAAAAATCTCTGGGGGAGAAGCCAGGCGCTATAGTGAACAATGAACTGGGAGCCGCACCAAGGAAACAGGATGCGAGCCTAATCCAGGACTCCTGAGCACCCTGAGAGGAGGAGGACCTGGCAGCACCTGCCCAGTGAAATTTCAGAAATGCAGTAAACCAGTGATTACTGACTACCTACCAGTCTTCTCCTTTTGTGATGGCTGGATTTCTTCCGCACTAATAGTATATGTTATTATTTCACTATTTTATATTATGTGTTAGAAAGCAGAACATTTGTCTTCTTAGTTCATAGATCTTTGAATCAAGAGGAACCTCATCCAGACCCGAAACCATTCATTTATTCACTCGTTGCTTCATTCAGTACATGTATATTAAGTGCCTACCGTTTACCAGGTCCTGCGCTGGGAGCTGAAAATTAAGTCATAGAGAAAAGGGGCACTGTCTCCGCCCGCACAGAGCAGCATAGGAGACACCTTAGAAGTCAGGCCAGCACTTCTCCAGTCAGCATACTGGGGGCTGCAGAGTGCCTAGGAGCACTACCCCTCAGGGAAGACTTCTTGGAGGACAGGACATCTAATCTGAGACATAAAATAACCAAGAAGTTGATGACAACAGGAGCCTGGGGAGAGGGTGCTGGGTGGAAGGCT
This sequence comes from Orcinus orca, assembly GCF_937001465.1. Lineage (NCBI taxonomy): Eukaryota > Metazoa > Chordata > Mammalia > Artiodactyla > Delphinidae > Orcinus > Orcinus orca. Next base: position 54,381,292 of record NC_064572.1, on the reverse strand, counting down.
GTGACCAAGAAGATGATGAGAGGAAACATGCAAGAAAGCTTTAGAACAGCCTGAAGCTGTATCTCCAGGAGAGTTGGCACCTCCTAGAGGAGAAGCAGTGATTTATGCTTTTTAGGACAAAAAGCCTGGTACTAGAAGGCTTTAATTTCTTGGTCTGCAGTAAGAAGCACTCAGACCTCAATGATGGCTTCTTGGAATGACAGAGATTTGGTTCTCATAAACCTGGCATGTTCCCCTAGTGGCTGTCCCTCTAATGGAGAATACGAAGGCCATGACAGTTACCCTCTCCCTGCTTCTACTGATTCATGGGAAGATTGCCAATTCTGCCATAAGAGGCTTAGAAAACATCTCTCAGGACGATGAAGTCTGTGGAGGTTAGCTGGAGGACTTGTAAATCTAAGTGGAATTTTATATATTTCAACTTAGAGTTGAGATTTGGAGACCTGCATGAGATAAAAATGTGGGAATGGGCTTCCCTGGCGGCGCAGTAGTTGAGAGTCTGCCTGACGATGCAGGGGACACGGGTTCGTGCCCCGGTCCGGGAAGATCCCACATGCCGCGGAGCGGCTGGGCCCGTGAGCCATGGCCGCTGAGCCTGCGCGTCCGGAGCCTGTGCTCCGCCATGGGAGAGGCCACAACAGTAAGAGGCCCGCATACTGCAAAAAAAAAAAAAAAAAAAATGTGGGAAATGAACAACTAGCTACATAGAGGGGTTGCAAAATTAATTTCCATCTTCTGAACCTGGTAATAGAACGATGGGCTAAGGCCATGATGCAAGTCACAAAAAGAGAGAGAAGATATATTTTCCCAGAGAGTTGTCAATGTGATTACCAGTAACTGAAACTGAAAGTGAGGTAGGAGAGAGAAAATGCCCAGATCTTTGTAAAACTAAATGTAATGGGAAATTCTGTGTATTACATAGGAAAAATAATATTAATAATTGTGGGACAGAACTCAGTGACCAACAGAAGAAAATAAGCTAGATTGGAGTCAGGGATAAGTTTAGGCTATAATATGTTGGAAAATGTTTAACAACAGCTCTTTGAGGAAAAAAATGTATATATAATACATATTCATAAAAGTTGATTATAAATTTTATAAAAATTTTATAAATTTTATAAATTTTATAAAAATTATAAATTTTATAAAAATGTATAGCTCACCATTTACAAATAATGATAAAATATATGATACTCTTTACTGTAAATTCTGTATAGCCAATTGATTCTGACAAAATGCTTCTGTTGATTTTTGTGGAACTCCTGTATCTGTATCCAACCTCTGGTTGGAAGTGACAGATGAGCATTGTTCTGAAATGAATTTTGGTAGATGTTTTCATTTACGTTAACAAGTAAGGACAAAAGCAAAACAACAAAGACATATGTTGGAACTCTGCTCATTTGTCCATGATGTGCTTTCCTTGCTGAATTGGAAAATAGTTTTCAGATACTGGAAGAATATTTTCCGATTTTTTTTACGCTACTCCCAATGGAATGGCTACAGACACAAACACACTTTTATGTTTAATCTGCATTATTTACATTTGCTCCCTCACTTTCTTAAGTCTAGACAGTCAACAGAACAATAAATCAATCCCTGACTCACAGTGTTTGCTGATGTCCGTGGTGTAAATATTCCTACCATGGCCAATTTCAACTTGATGTAATAAACAGAGCTGGGAAGGGATACGCAGAGTAGCACACCATTATATAGTGTTTCTACCACACAGGAGCAAAAGACATAATCTTAAGAGTGCAGACACTATACAGTGCAGTGAAATGTAGTAAAATAACTGGAAAGTGGTGAGTTTTCAGTATTTATTATCTTTGTATTTAACTTAATTTCATGTAATTTTTAATAATGGCTATGTTCAACAATAAACCTGCAATATTCCTAAAAAATTCAACAGTCAATAGGAATCAGCTCCAGCTTTATATATCTGTGGAAAACAGGCAGAAAAAAACTTAAGTTTTTAAACCAAAGAAGGAAATGTAACAATAGAGTTATTACTGAGAATTGCTGGGGTGGAACTGAGGACAAGAACGCTGCCAAGTTCTTTGGTTGAGTTTAAAGACTCTATGACATCTGATCTCAGACTTACTCTCTAACCTCAACTCTTGACACTCCCTGCCTTGAACTCCACATTCCAACAACACCAATGGCTTCTATTTCCCAGCTCACGTCATGATGTTTCTATCTCCATGCCTTTGCTCATGTCTTGCCCTCTGCCCAGAAGAACTGTTCCCCACCGCCACGCCTCACCCTCCACTTTTACGTAGCTAATTCCTGTTAAGGGCTAATATCTACTCACGTCTGTAGGCTGAGCTTGAATATCACAACTCCTGGGAACCTTCTCTTATCCTACCTCACTGCACAAGCAGGGTCAGAACTGTCCCCAAGAGCTCCCATGAGGTCTGTGCCTCTCTTTGGCACTGGCTCAGAACACTAAATTGAAATGTTCCTTTTGAGCATCTATCGTTCTGAGAGGTCAAAGTGCTCCTAGGGAGCAGGAAAGGTATCTTATTTATTTTTGTATCTTTGTGCCTAGTAAAAACTAAGGACTCAATAAATGTTTGCTGGATGCATAAGTGAATGAACGGTATTCTCAATTTTGATTGAGAGAAACAGGCTTTTGTAAGGAGGAGCAAAGAACAGCCTGGATGTAAAGAAGATATATCTAAATCAGAGGATGTACCTTTGTTAAATACCATCAGGATAAAGTAACAGCAGAATGCAGCAAACTGCAGGCTTCCCAGCCATAGAGAAAATGGGAGACGTGTGTCCCTGGTATGAATCTGCTACAGATCCTAGCACAGAGGCAAGATATAGGAGATGGAAGTTACAGTCTGCTGAAGATAGAGATTCTGACCAAGGTTGGACCTGCTTGCTATCACAGTACATCCCTTTGAACATAAGAGAATGAAAGAGCAAGAGTAACTCAACAGCTAACTTTAACCAATTAGGAGAAGTCTGTGGAGAAAAAAAGAAAATGAAGATGTGATAGAACTCTGGGAGAAAGCAGCCATGCCATAAGTTCACAATTGCCCTGGAGGAGAGCCATGGGCTGAGTTGGGCAGGTTTTGTCTTCAATAAACAGAGAGAGAACAGATTTGTAAACACTAAAATGTAACACAGAATTAAAGAAGGGAAAAGAGATATACATCTCTACTCTATGAGAAGTTGCACTTAACCATGACTGGGGGAGTTGAGAAGGCTTCACTAAAACATTGAGTTGTATCTCAATACATGAATAAACTTTCAAGAGACAAGAGTGGATAAAAAGGGTATTCTAAGCTCCAAAAATGGCAGAAGAAAAGGTAGAGTGGCATATAATTGTTCAGGAAACAAAGTCTGATGAGGAACCCTGTTTAATAAAGCAGGTAGAAAAGAAATTATTTTTAAGAACATATTGTTCATGAACCCTTGAGAATTTGAGTGATTACTGTTTCCTGTTCTAAATGATCAGTAACTATCTTTCAATAATTTATTCTAGAATCCTTCCCAACATTGGTCTCAAGGGCACTAGTCTTTGGTATGCAGATTCCATTCTCTTCTTTCTTTTGTGAAAGCATCAAATTCGTCCAGAAATTTGTTCCAGTATTTTGGCCTCATTTCCATTTTCTGTAATTTCCCAAATATTAGAAACAGTGGCTAAACAAACTCACCTATGAGTTTTAGCAAAACCCTAGACTATAAATCCAAAATTAAGAGGTGAACAATCCAACCACACACTGTAGTCAAAAATAAACATAAAACACATCTTACTGCCACTCATTCTATGGAGAAGTTGGATGGATGGATGGATGGATGGATGGAAGGATGGATAGATAGATAGATAGAAGATATAGATAAATAGAGATGGATATAGAGATGATGGTATAGCTATAAATATAGAGATAGAGATATACAGAGATGACTTTAGCTTTAAGCTCCAACACCGAAAATTCAAAAAATGTATAAGAAGGTCCCTTGTAATTCACACTTGAATTAATGTATGAAAATAAACATGCAACTCTGGGCCTTTCAAGAAAAATCCTACAGAAGATCATATCCTTTTTTAGTTCGAGACTGAAACAGAAATAAATATCTCATCTTTTTAAATGATAGAATCCGTGGTAATTAATATTAATATGTTTCGCTAGCACTATAATCAAAAAGCAATTAGGTCCAGTCAACAGTTTTTGAAATGAAGAGGAAGTTTTGCCTAAACAACTAGGTCATTTGAACAGCCCCATGAGCAATACTTTAGAGATTATCCTCCACACAATATTCACTTTATTCTCTTGGAAGAAAATCCTTTTCACTCTCCTCAAAGCAGCTGCTGAAAGCTTAAAATAAAACTGGCAAATGGAAATGGAAATAACCAAGATTCCTTATGAGAATAAGTAAATACAATATTAATAAAAATTCACAAATGAACACGCTCAAAAATAAAGTGTACATTAACCCTGTATTTCTCAGTGAACGAGTCACTGAACATGGAGGAAACTCCCACACACTGACTTCTGCTCAGCCTACGCTAAGAGTTCCACATCACGGGCGATGGACATTTTCTTGCATTTAATAGTTACGTTAGTCACTATAAATGAGAAAAGAAATGAGGAGGAAATCAGGAGGCCGGCCACAGGACCAGGAGGCCTGATGTCATTGCCCCCATCAGTCCAGAGCACCTCTCTTCATCCCCACACAGCTGCCAGGCACCATGCCAGGCAGCAAAGATTAAAAGAGGAACGAGGGCTTCCCTGGTGGCGCAGTGGTTGAGTCCACCAGCCGGTGCAGGGGATGCGGGTTCGTGTCCCGGTCCGGGAAGATCCCACATGCCGCAGAGCGGCTGGGCCCATGAGCCATGGCTGCTGAGCCTGCGCATCCAGAGCCTGTGCTCCGCGATGGGAGAGGCCACAACAATGAGAGGCCCGCGTACCGCAAAAAAAAAAAAAAAAAAAGAATAACACTTCATGACTAGGAGATAACACGGGGCTTTCTTTGCAAATTGAGCCAAGGAGCTTTAGCATCGTTCTGTGAGCAGTGGGGAGCCACAAAAGGTTTTCAAACAGGAGTTTGTCTTTATCTATAGAACATGAATGACGCTGTTGGTGATTACTCATTTCAAGATCACTGTTAATCATATGCACACGACTATATATAAAATAGATAATCAACAAGGACCTACTGTATAGTACAAGGAACTCTCCTCAATATTCTGTAATAACCTATATGGGAAAAGAATCTTAAAAAGAATGGATATATGTATATGTATAACTGAATCACTTTGCTGTACACCTGAAACTAACACGACATTGTGAATCAACTATACTCCAATATAAAATAAAACTTAAATTTAAAAAGAAAGAAATGAAATCAAAATACATCTCCAATATGAGCACCCACTCAAGGTCAGTCACGATCTTCTAGTGTCTCATTCTTTGGCTGCAAAGACCCAGCACTAGACATGAGCAAATAAAACTGTATCTCTCAAAGGACATTAATCAAACTTATGCTCTTTGAGACTAAAGCACTAAAAATATTAGGACATTTTAATTGGTTGTCTTAAGATGAAATACAAGGTAGAGGAGGAAACAGATAGAACTAAGGAAGAAAGGAGGGACACTCAAAAAAAAAAAAAAGATCACTGTTAACAACTGACAATGAGAAGCTGTCTGCAGACACGTGCTCAAGCTACTGAAAAGTACTGGAGAAAGGTTGGGTCCCAGACAATTGTGTGACTTGTTGGAGAGGCAATTGTGGTCACATCTCTGAATCGGGTTCTCTACGCTGCCAAAATCATGAAGCTGTCCCAGGGCACCGAGCTTGGCTGACTGTAAACAAGCTGGGCAGACTTAGTGCAAATGTGCTTTCATTCCATTCCTGCTCACAGTGGTACTGTGTGACTCCTCTTTGAGGGGAGGTGCCCTTCTGATAATGTCTCCTCTCAAGGTTTCTCCAAGCAGCCTACCTTGCTCGGGAGGAGGATGTGATGACCAAATAAGGCAGCACCCACACTAAATAGACAATCCGTGAGCAGTCATTTAAAATTGCCATTGTGCTAAGTCGGGTTCGTTCACCCAGCTACACAGACCGGGCCAAATAAAATACTTTCTTTGAGCAGAAAACACACACATGCGTAATCTGTACATACCTGCTGCATGATTCAAGTTCAGGACATTTTCGTTGCCCTCATCGGGAAACTGGGCAGGGAAAGGTTCCTCTCATAACTTTTAACAAATAAAGTTCAGCTTTAACAACCTTCGTACTTGCAAATTCTAGCAATGTGTTGAGTTTGATTTTTTTTGTGTGCTATAAAATTGGACAATGGGTTTACAGCAGCATTCAGCCACTAGCAAGACAATAAGGGATCTGGATCTCCCTTCTGACTTTGTCACCAAATTAGCTGCCTGACTTTATTAGCAAGTCACTTCATTTCTCTGAGCCTGTTTCCAAAAAGGGAGCAAGATGAATCTCCTTTTTGGGCTCACAGTCTGAGGTTTGCTACTTCTGCCCTTTGAACAAATCTGGGTGAAGGAGAAAAATTGGGTGATCCTTTCTTATAATCTCAAAGCTAGTCATTTTCAACTCTGAACGTGTTGAAATACAAAAGATCTTTCTTAAGGAAATGTGCTAAGAATAATCGTTAGGCTAAATGTGCTTGTGTTTCATCCTGAGGGGGCTAGGGAAAACTTTCAATCAAGTCCAGAGCACAGCTCACCTCCGTGAGGCTGAGAGAAGTGATAGAAGGAGCCATGGTATACCTGGGGACTGGCTGTTGGCCCTGCCCATTGCCTGGAATAAATATTGGCTGCCCCAAACCTCACTCTTTGCTGAGCAAGAAGTGTTGGCACCATCACTCAGAAGTTTTGCAAAGATGGAGAACTAAGAAGTTCTCCCGGTCTCTCTGGAAAGGCAACACCCTCCTGCAACCCAGGAAGATCTCCCTGAAGAATCTTCCATTTGAGTCACTGTAATATAGTTTTTTGTATGTGTTTTCTTGATTCACTTTTGAGGTCTTGGCCAGAGGTTGGTCAGTTCCCCTTCTTGAGCAGCAGATTCAGTTCACACCCCAAGCACCTCCCATATCGGGTTCTTATACTCCAGGCCACTACACAATTACCCTAATCACCTTAGGACCAGGTACCAGACCACCAGGGGCAGCCCCTGTGCCACCAGAGCCCTCTGGAAGTGTTCAAATTAGCCAATCCTAAGCCTGCTTACCCTGCCTTGCCCATTCCTTCCCACAAAAACCACAACAAAGGCATTTACCCACAGTTCCCCTCTCCCTCTGCCTCATGACCAACCCTGGGACTTCCCTGTGTGGCTCTGCATGGTGTGTTGTGTTCTCTCCAAGGAACTGTGAGTATAACACAACTGTAAAACTCCCTTCCAGTTTCTTCTCACCACACCTTACCCCAGGTAATAAGGTTAAAACAATCACATCTGGTTAACCATGGGTGAAACAAGGGTGACTATTCCAAAGCTTAGATTAGTTGCCCAATGACTAACACATAGGGGTGTAGTTGGTTGACCCCTTGCCTCAAGATGGAACAAATTCTGTGCCATAATTTGTGCTCCAGAATTTTCCTGAGGGATTAGATTGGAGAAAGTCTCATATCTAGGCTGGAGGGAGAGAAGGAAGCAGAGATGGGGGGAGTGGGTGTGCAAAAATGGGACAAGAAGATGACTAGTGTCACCCAGTGAAATCTGGAACCCTAGTGGGCCTGTCTTGCAAAAGCTGGGGTCCTTGCAGAGATATTTCTGCCACAGGAAGCCTTTATTGTCCAAGGCAGAGAGGTAGGGTCAGAAATACCCTGGTCTCTCCCTTTCTCCCCAGCCCCCGTCTCCAATGCGTCCCATTGGCCAGGCAGAGCCAGCTAACATGGGAGACCAGGAACCCCAGCCTGTGGGGATCAGCCCCGACATTTCAGAGCAGAGAAGGCGGGGGGATGGAGGAATAAGTATAAGGGCAAAAAGGACTGACGACTGGGCAGCCACTCTTGAAAAAATCAGAGTTTGCAGCACTGGTCCTGTGCAGCTTCCATGGACTTCAGCTGAGCAGCAGCTGTGCTCCCTAACCCAAGCACGCGCCCCTCAGTTTGCCGCACTCGGCACCTGCCCCTCTTCTCTCATGACATTACCCGCCAGGACTACACAGTTGTGAGTCACAGAGACTGGGCATCACAGGACACTGGGGCTGGGGGAAACTGCGTGGACTATCGCATCCAACCCTAGCATATTAGAGAGGAGAAAAGTAAAGCCTGGAGGTGGCGGGCTAATTTACCTAATTTGCTCGGTGGCAGAGCCAAGCTGCCTTTTCAGTTGGATGTTTCTTCTACACACCTCTCTGTAGCAGATGGGATTTAAAATTCTCCCTCTAGGACTTCCCTGGTGGCGCAGTGGTTAAGAATCTGCCTGCCAATGCACGGATCACGGGTTCGAGCCCTGGTCTGGGAAGATCCCACATGCCATGGAGCAACTAAGCCTGTGCGCCACAACGACTGAGCCTGTGCTCTAGAGCCTGCGAGCCACAACTACTGAGCCCACGTGCCACAACTACTGAAGCCCGTGAGCCACAACTACTGAAGCCCGTGAGCCATAACTACTGAAGCCCACAAGCCACAACTACTGAAGCCTGCGAGCCTAGAGCCCGTGCTCCGCAATGAGAAGCCACCGCAATGAGAAGCCCGTGCACTACAACGAAGAGTAGCCCTGCTCGCCGCAACTACAGAAAGCCTGTGTGCAGTAACAAAGACCCAGTGCAGCCAAAGATAAATGAATGAATGAATCAATGAATCAATAAATTTATTTAAAAAATTAAAATAAAATAAAATTCTCCGTCTAAATCAGAGACAGTGCCCTGGGGAATGACTGTATTTTAAAATGCAAAACAACAATCCAGACTTTTGAAGAACAAAATGGTTGGTTTAAACCATGTGGAAAATCCTTTTACAAAATGGGTTTAATAATAAAAAATCTCCAAACCTAATCTAAAGGGGTTTTGCCTTCCTGTTTTCTTACTACATCTAAACATGTTCTTTTTCCTCTTAAACGGCTTTAGAGTGAGTGCCTAATAACGAAAGCTATTACAATGAAGCTTTTTTATGAATTAAAAGAGCCGTTTCGGGCTTCCCTGGTGGCGCAGTGGTTGAGAGTCCACCTGCCGATGCAGGGGACACGGGTTCGTGCCCCGGTCCGGGAAGATCCCACGTGCCGCAAAACAGCTGGGCCCGTGAGCCATGGCCGCTGAGCCTGCGCGTCCGGAGCCTGTGCTCCGCAACGGGAGAGGCCACAACAGTGAGAGGCCCGCGTACCGCAAAACAAAACCAGCAACAACAACGAAGAGCCATTTCGTTGTTTCGGATGGCGACACTGTTTCTCTCAGTATATTAGTCTATTGGGGCTTCGGCTTTCATCTAACGTAAGAAAATGGGCGGGAGGGGGAGTCTTTCCTGGTTACTATATTCATTTGCCTCTTTTCCTATCTTTCACATAATCTACGACACCTGATTTGGAGGAGAAGCTGTTTTGGGGTAGTTCGGTAGGTTGAATTTTAACAGCAAGAGTTCTGAAACTTCAGATTTACCAAAGATATATGAAGCGGCTTTAACTGAATTTGAGTAAATTTAATTGAACTTAAGTGAACTGAAGAGCTAACAGTTATCACAATTGTTTGTCAGCTCCCGGCAGGGTAACTAAGCCTCTTCTCTCAGTTGGCTCGCTCCTGCTTCTAAGCACAGAAATTTGCCAGGGGAGGTTGCTGGAAATTCAGCTCCAGGTGGCAATACTGCTAAGGTCCATCCTTGTCAAAGCCACTACCCTCACAGCCTCCTCTCTTCTCATTTTAACTGCAGACTATTTACGTAGGAAAATTTATGCTAGTAAAAATGGTAATCACCACAAGTTTTTATTAGTTTTGGTTTGTCTTGCTATTTCAATCATAAAATATTAACAATCATTTGGGTTCATTAACTGTAGACTTCCTAAGAGGGGTTCCTAGAATTTTAACAGAGTATTAACACGGGCAACAGAAATATTTCATGGTAGAATAAAAGAAGGAAGAGATTCTGTTTGAAGGGAAAAGGCTAGTTTTCCTAGCCTTCCCAATACGTCGCTTTTTCTTACGCTGAAAAACCTGTGTCATTTATAGAAACGAGGTTACAGATGAGCTCATTGCTTCTCATCAGTAGCTTATTAGCCTCCATCTTTTTAATAATCTCACTGATCTTTCTCAGATACAAATAGCAATTTGTGAGATAACTGACTTTCACACAGAAACACAGTCATGTTTTGAGGAATCTTTGAAAGAAAAATCCACATGCCACCAAATAACCCGAGTCCTCTGATCCCTGTGGCCAGATTAGGATGCTTCCACGTCTCTCTCTGGCTCAGCGAGCTTCCTATTCCCCTCCACACCAAAACCAGAAATCTCAGACCACAACATGAGACCTTATTTCTCACTCTTCCCAGTCTCACTGATGCTCTTTCAAATAAGGACAGTGTTGTACACTACTACACATAAAATAGATAACCAACAAGGACCTACTGTATAGCACAGGGAACTATACTCAATATTTTGTAATAACCTATAAGGGAAAAGAATCTGAAAAAGAATGTATATATGCACATGTATATATAACTGAATCACTGTGCTGTATACCTGAAACACATTGTAAATAAAATAAATAATAAAGTGAAAACAAACAAACAAAAAGGACAGTGTTGTAGAAGGTACCAGGATGTGTTTTAATCAGGTATGGGAAGACATGCAGACAGAGAAGTGACTGCCGTGAAGGAAGAAGTTTATTCTCACAGATGCTTAGAAACAGGAGGCATGGCACGGCACTGTACCATTGGGGAGCCAGACAGGGAAGCACCAGGGTCAGTCAGGAGGCAGAAGGAGTGAGGAGAAAACATGGGGAGGAGACTTTACTGTGGTTTCCATGGAAGGAACGAGCGAGGCAGGGTGAGAAGACACAGGACTGGCTACTTTAAATACTTCCAGCTGGCTTTGGGGTGTAGGTGTGTCATCTCCACCTGGCCCTGGTGTGATTAGGGCAGGTGGATAGCAGCCCAGAGTGTAAGAGCTCAGTAGAGGAGGTAGTGGGAGGGTATGGCCTCTGGATTGGCTGGTGTGCGTGTACTTGCAGGCAAGTCATTTACTATCATTTACTATCTCTAGGAATTGGCTAGCCCTGGGAGGAACGGTCTCTGCAGGTCAGCGAGGTCCCAGATGCCAAGCATCAGAATACAAAGGCACACTTAACATGGACTCAACTCTCCTCAGAAGGTGATTTCCCTCTCTGTCATTAGACAATGCTTAGCCAACCTCCCTGCCTTTACTGATGCAATTCTTCTGCTTGGGATGCTGTTTCCTTTCCCTACCACTTACCTTAATCCTACTCACCCTTTAATTCTAGTATTTCATGAGATATTCCATGACCATTCTTGTCCTCACTGATCTTTTCCACATCTGAATCCCTACAATCCACACTTAAGCATACACACCCATTGAGAATACTTATCAGTAAGGTGGCATCCTTGTCCAGACTGTTTTGAGAAAATTGGGAAAGAAGAGCAACAACATAAAGAAACTTCTGAAGTGGAACCAATATCCAGACGCTTCTTTTTTCTGAACACCCCAATTTTGTTTGGAGGCAGCAACTGCCTAGCCCCTGAGGATTAGTCATGGTTGGCCATACCAACGACTCCAATCCTGTTCCTCACTTGCCCAGCCTCCTTGCAATTAGACATGGACATAGGACATAATTCTGGCCTAGGAGATATATGCAAAAGTGGACTGATAAAGGATCATGAATATCCTGATCCTTCCCCCTTTTTCCTCATGGCCGGACCTATCGCAGCCATCTTGCAACCATGAGGCAACAAACAGGAGAATGAAAACTAATTTGCTAAGAATGACAGCACAGGAAGATAGAAAGTCCCTGGATCCCTGATGGCGTAGCTGATAGGGTGAGCTTACACCAGTAGCCACCTACTCCTGGAATGCCAATTATGAAAAAAAACTTAACAAACGATATTATTTTAAGCAACTAATGGCATTTCTAACTGCTATTACCTGATTTTCCCAGAAAAACACTAGAAACTTTACTTGTGAAATTATTATTCTGTTCATTCTAATGTAGATAAAAGAAAGAAAATATCTTGTTGTCCATATTTCTACATCATTAAAACAAAACACATAGGATTGGGATTTTCATCAGTTTGACAAATTTGCTGAAGTGTAATTTACTATTGCATCAGAAGAATCTTGTAGCTCCAACCAAACTGATTATTTGTAACATGAACTGTTATTTGGGTAACTGTATTTTATTTTTCAATTGCATTTTGTTTAACAAGTAAGATATCCATTTACAGAACTACTGCTGCTATAAAGTGGTGTTATTAAAGATCTAGATCCTTTAATTTATTCATACATAATCCATTATAGTATATTATTTGAACGGACTGTGGTTATAATAATGTCTCTTTTAATGTCAGAACAAAACAAAAGCAAAAAATCAATAGATTACATGAACAAATTTAATCTGTCAACCTTAATCTTAAACTCCAGATAAACTCTGCTTTACCCACCTTGAACAACGGAAGCAATAATGATTAGAAGTTAATGAAGTCATTGTATAGTACGAAGTAGGTGCTACACAAAGTTAATGGCTCAAAATATAATAATATGATTCTGACTACTAAGCGTGCTAGTTTAGAGTACTTGAAGTTTCAGCAAACAAGCTGAGTCCAAGCTGGCTCTCAACCTAACTAGCTATACCTTATATTCTGTAGTATATAAATGCAGTTATCAAAACAGACTAATGAAGCCCAAAAGAATAATAAACACCACATGGTTATTTCACAATCTTCCCAGGTTTTCATAAAATCTTTAACTGAATCAATCACAAAGCTGTTGATAAAATTAACTAATCAATTCAGGTATCTAGCTTTTTTTCATTTTAGTGACCAGTCACTAGATTAAGATATCTCCTATATAAAATGTCTCCTATGTAGAATGACCTAGTAGGAACCATAACGAAAGGCTATGTAATGTGCTGGGCAGTACACAGACTTGAGAGAGAGATAGACCAGGGTCTATTCCATCCTTGGCCACTATTTACTGTGCATCCTTGGGCAAGTCATTTAACATTACTGAGCAGAGCAACAGAGACTCCGGACCTCAGTATGAAGCAACTGATCCACTATGTGTGTTCTTCTCAATCCCCATTGGTAAAGAGATCAAAAGCAGTTTGATTTTTTGTAGAAAGGACAGCACTGGAAATCCACGTCTTGCCCCAGAGCAAGTCACCTCCTGCTCTCTGACACAATGGAGTCCAAAAGCACCTTGGTCATCTTTACTTTCTACAGAACATCATGCTGGTCCACTATATTGATGACATCTTGTTAATTGGCCCTGGTGACTGCTAACTAGTAGTCAAAAGAACTCTTAACACTGAAGTCAGAACTGCTGTTAAATCCTCTTCTACTAGAGACAGATCTTTGTGACCTTAGGCAATTTTTTTAACCTCACAGATTTTCAACTCTTTTTTCTCTAAAATGGGGGGAATAGTTCTTACAGAATTATTAAGAGAATGAAACAAGATGAATATGTATTAATTAGTTTAATGCCCAGCACATAGTAGATACACAAAAAGCTAATTAAAGAAATGGAAGCTATTTATACTGATATTTTTTAAAAAAGCTTTAGTGAGCCTTAATTTATCTATTCTGGGTGTGTATGTGTGTGTGTGGGTTTCCCTTCAAAAGTCTGTGGGGTTTTTTGTTTGTTTTTTGGGGTTTTTTTACATCTTTATTGGAGTATAATTGCTTTACAATGGTGTGTTAGTTTCTGCTTTATAACAAAGTGAACCAGTTATACATATACACATGTTCCCATATCTCTTCCCTCTTGCATCTCCCTCCCTCCCACCCTCCCTATCCCACCCCTCCAGGTGGTCACAAAGCACCGAGCTGATCTCCCTGTGCTATACGGCTGCTTCCCACTAGCTATCTACCTTACGTTTGGTAGTGTATATATGTCCATGCCTCTCTCTCGCTTTGTCACAGCTCACCCTTCCCCCTCCCCATATCCTCAAGTCCATTCTCTAGTAGGTCTGTGTCTTTATTCCTGTCTTACCCCTAGGTTTTTTTGTTTTTTGTGTGTGTGTGTGTGGTACGCGGGCCTCTCACTGTTGTGGCCTCTCCCGTTGCAGAGCACAGGCTCCGGACGCACAGGCTCAGCGGCCATGGCCCACGGCCCCAGCCGCTCCACGGCATGTGGGATCCTCCCGGACCAAGGCACGAACCCGTGTTCCCTGCATCGGCAGGCAGACTCTCAACCACTGCGCCACCAGGGAAGACCCCCCTAGGTTCTTCATGACATTTTTTTTTCTTAAATTCCATATATATGTGTTAGCATACGGTATTTGTCTTTCTCTTTCTGACTTGCTTCACTCTGTATGACAGACTCTAGGTCCATCCACCTCATTACAAATTGCTCAATTTCGTTTCTTTTTATGGCTGAGTAATATTCCATTGTATATATGTGCCACATCTTCTTTATCTATTCATCTGATGATGGACATTTAGGTTGTCTCCATTTCCGGGCTATTGTAAATAGAGCTGCAATGAACATTTTGGTACATGACTCTTTTGGAATTATGGTTTTCTCAGGGTATATGCCCAGTGTGTGTTTTTAATTCATATTTTCCTCATACGTTTTACTAAGTTAAAGCCAGAATTTTGTTTAAGAAAAAAGCTCAGAATGATGACAAATGTGGGTCCCCATTGTAACCTTCCGGCATTGTTGAATGTTAATCTCGAATCTTTTTTATTTAAATTGAAACTTCTTTGAAAATCCAGTCAAGTTACAGCCATAGAAGACAAACCAATTTTTTTAAATAGCTTTTGAATGTCAAAGAGATTTCTCTGCCTAGGGCACCAGCTACATAAAATTAACAGCCCCTCCTCTGACATGCTGAAGCACAATAATTTTAAACCCTAAATAATTCTTTCATGCACATGCAGTGCTTTCAGAATATCACAAAACATTAATCTTGTAGTTCAAAAATAAACTTTCACATTTAAAGACAAAAGATATTATTCTATTTTCCAGAACCAACAGTCTAACAGCACACTATTTCTGCAAAGACAGACCTCTAATCACCGTTTCAAACATGAGTGAAAGCAGGTAATTTACTCCCCAGTCCCAGCCTAGGTGGGCAGCAAGGCACAACAAGAAATATAAATAATTTAAATCAAATCAACACATCTATAGAAAACCCTACTCTAGGATTTGTTTAATCATTTTTATTGCCAGAAAAATGGAAAAAAAACCAAAATGAAGTCAATATTTGAATGAATTTTTACATGCTTAAAGGAAACCTGTGCTGGGATGTTTCTGGAGGCAAGAAATGGTAAATATTAAATTCAAATCAATTATTCACTTGCAACAGCTGAGAAGGTAGAAGAAAAAAATATTTCCACTTCAAAAATGGCTTCAGGGTATGGGGATATTTGAAAAGAAGAACCTAAAGCTGAAAAAATAATATTAAATATGTTCAAGTGGAACAAAATGACACCATTAATTCTCCGGATTAGGGTGCAAAATGCTCTTACAGTTTAGATATTTTTAAGTTATAACTTGCAGCACATGTATCTAAACAGTGGTATTCAAATTTTTTTTCATCCTCAAAACCTAAGGACACGCTCCCAAAAGTAAGAGTGAGGCTCAAAGTTGTTGAGACCTGTTAGAACATTTAGAATGAGAATTCCTCTGGTTCTGTTGTGTTCCCCCTTTAAGGTGATCTATTCTCCCGTCCTAAGCACCACTGATAATCACTGATCAAAATCCTGCCAAAGTCTATATTGTATACATTAAAATATTCTGTAGCAAGAATTGCAGATTTTTTTAGATATTGGAAAATACATCTTTTGATATACAGAATGCCAGATGGAAAACTTCACAGAGCAGGCCCCTGTGTTGTTAAAAGCCCTAGTTGTGAAAAAGATTTTCTGTTCAATGAGCCAGAATCTGCCTAGTTCCATCCTTCTGGGAGAGTACCCCAGTTTACTGATCATTCTACACAAAGGAGCTTCAAATCCTTGAACATAACATGACTTTACTAGAAGAAATGTGGACTCTATAGTTAGAGAGTTTGAGATTCACAGTCCATTTATTTGCACTATGACCTTGGACACATGATTTAACTTCAAACTCAACTGTCTAATCTGTCAAATTGGGATGATAAATACCTACTCTGCAAGACTGTGTAGGGGAGGAAAAATAATTCCCTCCATCATTCTTTCTTAGCTGAGATCCCTGTCATAAAAGAGATTAACAAGAGAAGAACAAATGGAAGTTTATTAACTTATATACCTCATGGATCCACAGGAGATACCCAGGGAAAAAATGAGTAACTCAGAGAGGTGGCTTTGAACTCCAACTTCAGTACCATCTTCAGCTAAAGATAAAAGAACAAAAAGTGTGGGTGGGAGGGAGGCCGGTGTTAGAGAGGTTACCAGGAAAATCATGGTAAGCACAAGTAAGGTTTGTTACGCAGATTTAAGTCACTGCCTTCTCTACTGAGAGGAATTTCTAAAGAGTTAGAATCATCCTTCTCTTCCTGGTACAGGGAGTGAAATACTCTTACAAATAGAAGTTTCCTTTATAAATATAAACGTCCCTTACAAAAGGGTAACTTCTACTCAATTTTCAAAGCCCCTCCTGCATCTACTGTTTCTCAGAATAATCATCTCAAAATAATGAAGAATTAAATGAGATAATATCAAGAAAGTATCCAGCACAAGTACCTTTGACCATTCTTCATCTGCTATAATTTCTAAATTGCTCATTTCCTTCTCCCATTTCAATGCTCTGATTGGATCATTCTTATGGTATATCTGAGTTATAATAGGAATCACTTAACAGTTCAACAGGTATAAAAAGGAATGTCTATGGCTGATGGAGAGTTTTGGGCCAGGACCCTTTCATCCCAGACACAGGAGTCAGCAAGGTTGTCTGTAAAACCAGATTAAATATTTTTTACGTTGAGGGCCACAGTCCCTGTTACGTGCATATTTTGGGGTTTGGTCTTGGTTTTTAATAACCTTATGGCAAAGACAAAATGCACCAGACAATTAAGGTGCTGGTTTTATTCAGGCTATTGGAATAGGGTCAACATGCATTAATAAGGAATGTCTCAGAGAAAGGGGAGGGGACCTGAGCTACACAGGGGAACGATCAATGAGTTTTAGAGAAGTCTTAAAGGAGACTGGAGACAACTTTTATCTCAGAAGATGCCAGGGTGGGATGGTCCTCTACAATGAGCCTCAGAAAACAAAAGATAAAGAGATTGTTTAACAGTTCCTTTTCTCCAGGAGCACAGGGCTCAGGTGAAGTTCATTCAACGTTGTCGCCTTTAAAAATGTGATTCATGTGGACTAGACAAAAACAGGCTGCCAGCCAGATTTGGCTCTCAGGCACATAGTTTGCCATACCCTGTTTTGGAGGATTGTTAAATTAACAGTGGGCCATCCTATCGTGCACCCCCCTCTCCCAACCTGCCTCACCCAGGCACTAAATACAAATAGTTACTTGACACACGATGGGTTTTTACCGTGCCCCACCGCCAGGCCAAGTGCTTTACGTGCACCACCTTGCTTAAACTTCACAAAACCTTCTGAGGTAGGTACAATTGCAATCCCATTTTACAGAAAAGCAGCCTGGAGTATAAAAAGGGAACAAAATGGACTCAAGACCACCTGAATGGAAGAAGGCAAGGTTCGGCCCCAACCCAGGTGTGGGGTCTTTAACTCCAATACCAGATCCCTTAACCACTAAATCGTAGGTCCCCTTCTAAGTTCTCATGATTTGATCAGCCAATTGCCTCAACTCCCTGCCTTCCTTTTGCTGTGTAGACTCAGCCCAGATATGGCCACGGTGTTGGGGTTTTGTTTTCAGTTTAACAGCTACAAAACCTTAAAATGACTTCAATTTGAAAACATAGCTCTTTATTTCTGTAAACGAGTAAGAATCTGGTACATAACGTATTCACTCGGTTACTAAATTTGGAGAGCAGCATGTGATAAAAGTCCCAAAACGCTCTGTAATTCTTGCTAAAACATTTTGGGTGCAGGGCTAGATCTACAGAAAATGTAAGATATTTATGAGCATTTTTTGTAGAAAAACATTACCCTCAGCAGGTTATAAAACGTTATCAGTGTTCCTGATTCTAATCATAAGTTTCTTAGAAGGACTGGATCCATCAGCGCCGCGCTGCTGTGCTCGGCACAATGCCAAATCGAAGCAGCTTGGGTTCAGAAAAGAGCGGAGTACAATTATTTCTAAGCTTTTTGCTGATATCTACCAAGGAAGGGAACGGCCCTGTGAGTCATGGCCAAAATATAGCTGTCCAGAGCCACCAATGAGCTAATTGAACATCACCTCTGGGAAGCTTCTGTGTAAAATGGCATGCCCAAGCCAAGCATAAAAAAAGAACTATATTCAAGGGTGGTACAGGCAAGAAGCCTCTGTTAAGACCTATGTTTTGCCAGGAATCTAGTGTGTTATGTGTTTTACTTAGACTCTTTTGTTGCAAGTAGCAGAAACCAACTTGAGGTAGCCAGGAAAACACAAAGGAGAGGTGAGAATTTCTAAGAGGAATACAAGAGAATCTCACGGAACCCCATAGCAGAAATGTACATGGGTCTGAAGAAGAAACTTCAGGAAGGGACGGGAAGGACATTAGGGCTCTCCACAGATTTGTGGTTACCAAGGGGGAGGGAGTTGGGAGAGGGAAGGAGTGGAAGGCTGGGGTTAGCAGATGTAAGCTATTAAATATGGAATGGATAAACAACAAGATCCTACTGTGTAGCACAGGGAACTATATTCAGTATTCTACAATAAATCATAATGGAAAAGAATATTTAAAAAAGAATGTATATATATGTATAACTAAATCACTTCACTATACAGCAGAAATTAACACAACATTGTAAATCAACTGTACTTCAATCAATCAATAAATAAATCTCTCTTTCCGTCTCTCACTTACGCTCATCTCTACACAATCTTCATGCTTCTTTCTGCTCTTCTTTGCCTCCCAATCTACATGGTAGATGTTTACCCTGCAGCTCCCAAGTTTACATGTTAAAGGTCCAGCGACATGAACACTCTCAATTTTAAATTCCCAGGAGAAACAGCCAACTTTTCTTGTTAAACTTTAAATTTCTGCCCTTCATCCAGTCGACCAAGACCAGGAGACCTAGGGTCGCACAGGATAAAAACTTCAGCTCGTAAACCAATCTTTACAAATCATGGGACAATACAGAGAGAAGACGTATTCTCACAGAAATAGATGGTTATTTACGTCTGTATCTAGACGAACAATTCTAAAAGTTCTATACCCTAGCCACCATAGTTCAGAGCCTACAATGTACCAGGGTCTCAAAATGGTAGAGCAACACTGTGAAAATTATTATATCACCTCTTATGGACTAAACGTGTGTGTCTCCCCATCATCTCATTCATTGAGTCCTACCTAGTCCACCTCTTAAGCATTTCTTGAACCCATCACTTCTCTCCAATCCCACTGCCCCCATCATTATACAAAGTACCATTCTCTCTCAGCCTGGATTTCAAAAGCCTTCTAGCCCTCTCTCTTATCTTTCCCCATCTCTACTCTTGCCCCCTCCAATCCTCTCTCCACTCTGCAGCCAGGAGGAATGTTCTAAAACACAAACCTGATCCCATCACTGCCTTGTTTAAAGTTGTTCAGACACTTCCACTGCATTTAAGTTAGAAACCAAATTCATTCCTGTAGTTTAGGGAGGTCCTTCAGAATCTGATTTCTGCGGTCTCTCCACCATTCACTCTCTGCCTCCGTCTCTTACCCTCCAGACACACTGAACAGCTTTCAGATGTTTGAACACACCCTGCTACCTCTCACCTCCAGGCCTTTGGACATGCTGGTCCCCCACCTTAAACACTTCCTTCTGCTTTCCCCATCCATGTATTTTTCAATTTTCTGCTTAAACATCTCTTCAGAAAACCTCCCAAGCTTCCAACATCTGAGTTAGATGTCCCACCCACGGGCATCTGCAGGACCCTATACTTTCCCTAGCATGATACGTAATAGGATTGCTGTTTACTTATTATTTTCCTCCACTGGGCAATAAGCTCCACAAAGGCAGGAACCCTATCTGTGCGGTTCAGCATTAAATCCGGAGTGTCTACCACAGACTAGGCACTGAATAGTATTTATGGCAGAAACAGCCTAAAACCTATCTGTGCTTTTCTATTTCCGTCAGGCAGAAACCTTTATAGTCTTTTACCACCCTCCCCCCACCAGAAAGCTCCCAACTGCTCACTGTCCGCTGGGTATGTGGCCCACACACACAGTGGTCTTATGGGTCTTGCTTGGCACAAACATCAACATAGTCAGTTCTTACTGAGCCACCACAGTCAGAGGAGAGCTGATGGGAGAGGTGTTTAATCTACTCTATGCTTCTTCCCTGAGCCTCCCTGGCTGCCCCCATCCCCACGCTAGATGTTCTGGGCAGCACCTTAGGTGGCCCTGAGTTGCAAACAGTTGTGCTCCTGAAAATACCAAATATCTCTGACTTTGTAAACATCCCCCAGTATGTTTTAAAACCCCCTCAATACCTCAGAAATGGATTCGGGGGAGTAATTTGTATACTCACATAGGCTTAGAGCTAAACAACAACAACGAAAATATCTTTGAAGGTACCCGGTTCAACTCAGACTTTCTAGTTAAGGAAACCAAGACACAGGGAAAAGATGTATCTTGCCCCAGGTCATAAACCTTCAACATAAAGAAACTAGGAGGCCCAAGACTAGGATTCATGACTTCTTACACTTTCACCTCCAACAGGATTTCCCCAAAAAGGAAACATGTCAACTTGAACTTATGGCCCAAGGCACTCCCTGAACATCCCAGCGCCCATCCCCACATGGAACGTTCTCTCTTCCATGATCCAGGACACAGGTACCTGCTGTCCTCCTGGCTGAAGAACCCAGTTCTCCTAGGCCTCAGCTTTGCAAGCAGTTAGTTCTTGAAACAGTTTCTGATTGACAGAAACATTTTTCTGAAAAGTGATACAATTAAGGTACCCCCTGGAAACAAGCTGATTCTGCCAAATTAAACTTTCTGAACAAAATAACAAGTAACTTCAGGAAAATCACCAGTTAATCTGATTTTTTAACTGAATTTTCAACGATGGTATGGGCTGCCTTTTTCACTGAATTTCTTCTTTTGTTTTAATATCATATTGGCTCACTGTCAATAAAAGTAAAGCATTTTATTTCTCAAATCCTCACCTTAAATTGGCTCGTCTTATGCTCCACTAGGTAACATTTCCACTTTCAGAGATTTTTGAGGAGTTTAAGTGGCTTGTATCATTTTGATTGGGACTTTTGTTTTCTCTAGAATTGAGGGAGAATTAATTGGATTGACCAGTAACAGATTACGTATCTCTAGAATTTGCCCAGGCTCGTACACAGTACTTGGCATCTAATCTTGATGACCCAAATAATTTAGCTGTGACCATAAATATGTTAATACATCTGCCTACACATATAGGCAACTAAGTTTCCCCAGGAATTAAATATGGAATATGGATATTCATTTACACGTTCATTCAAAGAAAATTTTACTGAGCATCAAATATATACCCAGTGGCCCTGTGCTAGGGATAAAAATAAAAAGATGAATACAACAGAAGCCCTGTCCTCAAATAGCTGACTGTCTAGAGCAGAAAAGACGGTCAAATAAACAGATACAGGAGGAAGGAAATGGAAGAGTGATCACTCCATGTCTCCCTATGGTGAAGCCTGTGTTGTACATTCATCCAAGTGGGTGACAGGGGATCTTTCATTCTAGACAGAAATACTGGCTCACAGAGCAAGACACCATGCCCAGACACTCTACTCAGAGGTCCAGGATGCGATAACTTAGATGATGCTTATATTTAGTCCTATCTCAGCTCTCCCCTCTCCCCGCTCCTAGCTCCAGGTACAAAACTATCCCTCTGTTCCAACATGGCCTTAACTAGAAATAATAACAGCTAACATTTATGACTGTCTGGCAGGTATGGCCCTGTGTTCCTGACATATGGCTGTGCATTCCATCCTAATGGCAACTACTAGGTAGTGTCATTATCCTCACGTCCTGTATAAGGAAACAGAGAAACAGAAAGGCTAAATAATTGGCACAAAGAATTTGGACCCGGGTTGTCTCCTCAGAGCCCAATGTCTCTACCTCATCATTTCTCAGAATCTGATGTACTGAAATGATTTCTCTGGCTAATAGCTAGTTTATGGCGTCCTACTCACCACCCCCCCCCCCAAAAAAAACCTGTTTTCTTTCTAAAGAAGC
The DNA here is from genome assembly GCF_937001465.1 of Orcinus orca. Lineage (NCBI taxonomy): Eukaryota > Metazoa > Chordata > Mammalia > Artiodactyla > Delphinidae > Orcinus > Orcinus orca. Next base: position 54,358,904 of record NC_064572.1, on the reverse strand, counting down.
ACTTGGATCCATTGTGTTGGAACATCAGGCACTGTGGAATGATGGAAAAATGAGTAGTTGGGGAGAGGGGAACAGATCCTGACACTGCTCCTCAGGAAACAGCAAAAAGTCATCTGACTTGTACTTTTTTTTCCAGTTTTATTCAGGTATAATTCACTATATGAGTTTAAGGTGTACAGCACAATGATTTGACCAGCATAAGCTATTATGAAATTATTACTGTAAAAAGTTTAGTTAGCATCCATCATCTCGTATAGGTACAATAAAAGGAAAAAGCAAAAAAAGGAACAATTTTTTTCCTTGTGATGAGAAGTCTTAGAATCACTCTCTTAACAGCTTGCATGTGTATCACACACAGTAGTGTAAACTATAGTCATCGTGTTCTGTATTATACCCCTAGTACTTACTTTTTTTTATAACTGGAAGCTAATACTTTTTGACCACCTTCCTCCAACTTCCCTTCCTCCCACCCCGATGACTTGTACTTTTAAGAAGCAAGGAGCTGAACAAATTTAGCCTTAGATCAATATGCAAATGGCTCATACAACAATCAACAAGAAGACGCCAAAGTCTGTTCCCGACTCATTCTGTTCTCTCTTGAGAACTGAGTGGTAGGCTCCAAACACTCTGGCATAAACCCAATAATCTCAGCAATTACTGTGCACACATGAGTGGCATGAGTCATCCTGGCTCAGGCAAGATGAAAGGTCTGAGAAAACAAACCACATTTTTCAGGCACTTTAAGCTCTTTTAAGCAAGGTTTTTGGGGTGTTTTGTTTTGTTTTACCTGCCTTGCATTTCTTCCCAGATTAGAAGGGTAGGTATTATAAGACCCATCCTAAAGATGAAGAAACTCAGGGCCAGCAAAGCCTTACCCCCAAAGCATGTGATTCTCAAATGGCAGAATCCAACTCAGTAGGAACATCTCTCCCCTGCAACTTGCTTTACTCCACATGAGCTGTTTCTTATCCTTCCAAACTCAGATGCATCTCCTCTGAGAAGACTTCCCCAGGAAGAATTAGTCCCTCTCTTTTTCTGTGTGCTCCCAAGTCTCTCTGGTCACACTTGCATGGTGGTTCTGGTTGGAAGGAATTCTTTATACATCCAAGGTGCTTAGTAGAGGACAGGGGTCAGCAAAGGACATAATGCAGGCCAAATTCAACCCACTGCTTTTTGCACAACCCTTGAGCTAAGAATAACTTATATTTTAAAAGAGTTTTAAAAGAAGAAGAAAGAGGAGGAGAAGATGGAACACAGTCTGTGTACGGCCTGCAAAGTCTAAAAAATGTCCTCTCTTGTCCTTTACAGAAAATGTTTGTTGAGGCCAGAGCAGAAGAGGCACATCATGGGTGACTGTATGAAGTCATTCATCACTGGGCTTCAATCTGCCCTTCTGGCCATTGTCTCACTAAACTTCATGCTCCAAACATATGGAACCAAGGGTTCGTGCCATTGGTTCCATATAATAGACTTTTTTCACAACTTCATATTCGTTGCTGATGGTGAGCCCTCTCTTTTGGCTTGTCTGATAGTGATTGTGTGTGTGTGTGTGTGTGTGTGTGTGTGTGTGTGTGTGTGTATTTTGTCCTTTCATTAACGAATTTACTGTTGGTATGGCAAATTTCATTTTGCTTTTCTTTATTATTCAGATACAGTTTAAATGCAAAGGAATGTACTGATCTTAAGTCTACATAGTTCAATAAAATCTGATAAACCATACATCCTATCAAGATACAGAACTTTTCCATCACCTCAGAAAGGTTTCTCCTGTTCCTTCCCAGTCAATTTTATTCCCCACCCCAAGCCAAGAGACAACCAATATTCTGCATTTCTATCTCCACAGATTAGTTTTGCCTGATATAGACCTTCATATAAATTGAAGGCTTTTCAGCCTGTTTTTGAGATCATCCACTGGTGTGCTGGAACTGGCTGATACTGGTGCACAAGAGCTGAGTGCCAAATTTTTAGGAATTTTGAGAGTTAGAAACAACTATTATTTAAAATTAAATTGACATTCACAGAAAGATAGACAAGATGAAAAGGCAGAGGGCTATGTACCACATGAAGGAACAAGATAAGACCCCAGAAAAACAACAAAATTAAATGGAGATAGGCAATCTTCCAGAAAAAGAATTCAGAATAATGATAGTGAAGATGATCCAGGATCTCGGGAAAAGAATGGAGGCAAAGATCAAGAAGATGCAAGAAATGCTTAACAAAGATCTAGAAGAATTAAAGAACAAACAAACAGAGATGAACAATACAATAACTCAAATGAAAACTACACTAAAAGGAATCAATAGCAGAATAACTGAGGCAGAAGAACCGATAAGTGACCTGGAAAACAGAATGGTGGAATTCACTGCTGCGGAACAGAATAAAGAAAAAAGAATGAAGAGAAATGAAGACAGCCTAAGAGACCTCTGGGACAACATTAAATGCAACAACATTCACGTTATAGGGGTCCCAGAAGGACAAGAGAGAGAGAAAGGACCCAAGAAAATATTTGAAGAGATTATAGTCGAGAACTTCCCTAACATGGGAAAGGAAATAGCCACCCAAGTCCAGGAAGTGCAGAGACCCATACAGAATAAACCCAAGGAGAAACACGCCGAGACACATAGTAATCAAACTGGCAAAAATTAAAGACAAAAAAAAATTATTGAAAGCAGCAAGGGAAAAACAACACATAACATACAAGGGAACTTCCATAAGGTTAACAGCTGATTCTAAGCAGAAACTCTACAAGCCAGAAGGGAGTGGCATGATATACTTAAAGTGATGAAAGGGAAGAACCCACAACCAAGATTACTCTACCTGGCAAGGATATCATTCAGATTCGATGGAGCAATCAAAAGCTTTACAGACAAGCAAAAGCTAAGACAATTCAGCACCACCAAACCAGCTCTACAACAAATGTTAAAGGAACTTCTCTAAGTGGGAAACACAACAGAAGAAAAGGACCTACAGAAATAAACCCAAAACAATTAAGAAAATGGTCATAGGAACATACATATCGATAATTACCTTAAACGTGAATGGATCAAATGCTCCAACCAAAAGACACAGGCTTGCTGAATGGATACAAAAAAAAAGATCCATATATGTGCTGTCTACAAGAGACCCACTTCAGACCTACAGAGACACATACAGACTGGAAATCAAAAGAAAGCTGGAGGGCTTCCCTGGTGGCGCAGTGGTTGAGAGTCCGCCTGCCAATGCAGGGGACGTGGGTTCGTGCCCCGGTCCGGGAAGATCCCACATGCCGCAGAGCGGCTGGGCCCGTGAGCCATGGCCGATGAGCCTGTGCGTCCGGAGCCTGTGCTCCACAACGGGAGAGGCCACAGCAGTGAGAGGCCCGCGTATAGCAAAAAAAAAAAAAAAAAAAAAAAAAAAGCTGGAGTAGCAATACTCGTAACAGATAAAATAGACTTTAAAATAAAGAATGTTACAAGAGACAAGGAAGGACATTATGTAATGATCAAGGGATCAATCCAAGAAGAAGATATAACAAATATAAATATATATGCACCTAACATAGGAGCACCTCAATACATAAGGCAACTCCTAACAGCTCTAAAAGAGGAAATTGACAGTAACACAATAATAGTGGGTGACTTTAACACCTCACTTACACCAATGGACAGATCATACAAAATGAAAATAAATAAGGAAACAGAAGATTTAAATAGCACAATAGACCAGATAGATTTAATGGATATTTATAGGACATTCCATCCAAAACCAGCAGGTTACACTTTCTTCTCAACTGTACATGGAACATTCTCCAGGACAGATCACATCTTGGGTCACAAATCAAGCCTCAGTAAATTTAAGAAAACTGAAATCATATCAAGCATCTTTTCTGACCACAACGCTATGAGATTAGAAATCAAGTACAGGCGAAAAAAACATTAAAAAAACACAAACATGGAGGCTAAACAATATGTTACTAAACAACCAAGAGATCACTGAAGAAATCAAAGAGGAAATCAAAAAATACCTAGAGACAAATGACAATGAAAACACGACAATCCAAAACCTATGGGATGCAGCAAACAAAGTTCTAAGAAGGAAGTTTATAGCTATACAAGCCTACCTCAAGAAACAAGAAAAATATCAAATAAAGAATCTAACGTTACACCTAAAGGAACTAGAGAAAGAAGAACAAACAAAACCCAAAGTTAGTAGAAGGAAAGAAATCATAAAGATCAGAGCAGAAATAAATGAAATAGAAACAAAGAAAACAATAGCAAAGATCAATAAAACTAAAAGCTGGCTCTTTGAGAAGACAAACAAAATTAATAAACCATTAGCCAGACTCATCAAGAGGGAGAGGACTTAAATCAAAAAACTTAGAAATGAAAAAGAAGTTACAAGAGACACCACAGAAATACAAAGCATCCTAAGAGACTACTACAAGCAACACTATGCCAATAAAATGGACAACCTGGAAGAAATGGACAAATTCTTAGAAAGGTATAACCTTTCAAGACTGAACCAGGAAGAAATAGAATATATGAACAGACCAATCACAAGTAATGAAATTGAAACTGTGATTAAAAATCATCCAACAAAGAAAAGTCCAGGACCATTTGGCTTCACAGGTGAATTCTATCAAACATTTAGAAAAGAGCTAACACACATCCTTCTCAGACTCTTCCAAAAAAATTGCAGAGGAGGAAAAACTCCCAAACTCATTCTATGAGGCCACCATCACCCTGATACCAAAACCAGACAAAGATACTACAAAAAAAGAAAATTACAGACCAATATCACTGATGAATATAGATGCAAAAATCCTCAACAAAATACTAGCAAACAGAATGCAGCAGCACATTAAAAGGATCATACACCATGATCAAGTGGGATTCCCCAGGGATGCAAGAATTCTTCAACATATGCAAATCAATCAATGTGATACACCATATTAACAAATTGAAAAATAAAAACCATATGATCATCTCAATAGATGCAGAAAAAGCGTTTGACAAAATTCAACACCGAGTTATGATAAAAACTCTCCAGAAAGTGGGCATAGAGGGAACCTACCTCAACATAAGAAAGGCCATATATGACAAACCCACAGCAAACATTATTCTCAATGGTGAAAAACTGAAAGCATTTCCTCTAAGATCAGGAAAAAGACAAGGATGTCCACTCTCACCACTATTATTCAACATAGTTTTGGAAATCCTAGCCATGGCAATCAGAGAAGAAAAGGAAATAGAAGGAATACAAACTGGAAAAGAAGAAGTAAAACTGTCACTGTTTGCAGATGACATGATGCTATACATAGAGAATCCTAAAGATGCCACCAGAAAGCTACTAAAGCTAATCAATGAATTTGGTAAAATTGCATACAAAATTACTGCACAGAAATCTCTTGCATTCCTATACACTAATGATGAACAATCTGAAAGAGAAATTAAGGAAACACTCCCATTTACCAATGCAACAAAAAGAATAAAATACCTAGGAATAAACCTACCTAAGGAGACAAAAGACCTGTATGCAGAAAACTATAAGACACCGATGAAAGAAATTAAATATGATACCAAAAGATGGAGAGATATACCATGTTCTTGGATTGGAAGAATCAACACTGTGAAAATGACTATACTAACCAAAGCAGTCTACAGATTCAATGCAATCCCTATCAAACTACCACTGACATTTTTTACAGAACGAGAAAAAAAAATCTTAAAATTTGTATGGAGACACATAAGACCCCAAATAGGAAAAGCAATCTTGAGGGAAAAAAACAGAGCTGGAGGAATCAGATTCCCTGACTTCAGACTATACTACAAAGCTACAGTAATCAAGACATTATGGTACTGGCACAAAAACAGAAATATAGATCAATGGAACAGGATAGAAAGCTCAGAGATAAACCCACGCACCTATGATCAACTAATCTATGACAAGGGAGGCAAGGATATACAACGGAGAAAAGACAATCTCTTCAATACGTGGTGCTGAGAAAATTGGACAGCTACATGTAAAAGAATGAAATTAGAACACTCCCTAACACCATACACAAAAAAAACTCAAAATGGATTAGAAACTTAAATGTAAGACTGGGCACTATAAAACTCTTAGAGGAAAACATAGGAAGAACACTCTTTGACATAAATCACAGCAAGATATTTTTTGATCTACCTACTAGAGTAATGGAAATAAAAACAAAAATAAACAAATGGGACCTAATGAAACTTAAAAGCTTTTGCACAGCAAAGGAAACCATAAACAAGGTGAAAAGACAGCCCTCAGAATGGGAGAAAATATTTGCAAACGAAGCAACAGACAAAGGATTAATCTCCAAAATACAGAAGCAGGGTATATCAAATATCAAAAGGACAAACAACCCAATCCAAAAGTGGGCAGAAGACCTAAATAGACATTTCTCCAAAGAAGACATACAGATGGCCAAGAAGCACATGAAAAGCTGCTCAACGTCACTAATTATTAGAGAAATGCAAATCAAAACTACGAGGTATCACCTCACACCAGTTAGAATGGGCATCACCAGAAAATCTACAAACAACAAATCCTGGAGAGGGTGTGAAGAAAAGGGAACTCTCTTGACTGTTGGTGGGAATGTAAATTGATACAGCCACTATGGAGAACAGTATGAAGGTTCCTTAAAGAACTAAAAATAGAATTACCATATGCCTCAGCAATCCCACTACTGGCATACCCAGAGAAAACCATAATTCAAAAAGACACATGTACCCCAATGTTCATTGCAGCACTATTTACAATAGCCAGGTCATGGAAGCAACCTAAATGCCCATTGACAGGCGAATGGATAAAGAAGATGTGGTACATATATACAATGGAATATTACTCAGCCATAAAAAGGAACGAAATTGGGTCATTTGTAGAGACGTGGATGCATCTAGAGACTGTCATACAGAGTGAAGTAAGTTAAAAAGAGAAACCAATATCGTTATTAACGCATATATGTGGAACCTAGAAAATGGTACAGATGATCCAGTTTGCAGAGCAGAAATTGAGACACAGAAGTAGAGAAATGAGCACCCTTAGGAGAGACTTGCCTTATTCTCACTTCTATTTTACTGTGAATTAGTAACATTATGGAGATGTCAGTGAGTTTCTACCATAAAATTCGTGATCGTCAGGCTAATGAGCCTGTAGCTGTCTATATACTTATTATGCTTTGGGAAAGAAACAGTTATCTAGTTTTGCATAAAAACATATGCTACTGAAAAGAGCCTCAAAAATAGTTGCTGAGACACAGATTTGACTGGGGCAATGAAAACAAGAATAAGTGATTTCACACTGGAGAGAAAACCATCAAATTTCCAATCAATTAAATCTAGGAAAAGGAAAAACTTTCAGACTACTTTGGCACTGGGTAAGCCAAACATTAGATTATCTGAGTCTTTTTATATTTCATCCAGATGTTCTAAAACCCAAAAATGTTGGCCAAGAGAGAATTTAAAACCAGTATAAAATTTTAAAAAGTCTTGGAAACAAAACACCTACTAGACTTTATTAAAAGATGCAGAGTGTTGTGAGGATTTAAAGAAGTAATCATTGGACTTCCCTGGAGGTCCAGTGGTTAAGACTCCATGCTTCCACTGCAGGAGGCACAGGTTTGATCCCTGGTCAGGGAACTAAGATCCCACATGCCGCGTGGCACAGCCAAAAAAATAAAGAAGTAATCATAAAATTCTGTGAGGTACAAATGGTTAGAAGTCTTTACTGCAATGGCAGCTTTTAGATCATTGAAGGATGCTGGAATGTTATTAGGGCAGTAACAATGCTGGAGATATACAAAGTAATAGAAGAACAACCAGGGCTTTATTTGGGAACCAGAGACCATTTCATTTGTCTGAACTTCATGGTATATATAATTGTTGGGAGCTACAGAGATCAATAGGAAGCAGAAAGGGGAAACCCTGAATCACCTATCCAAGGCATTATAAGAGAAACTTCCTTTATACAGTGGGTAGTATGCCTAAGTCACAATGGGCAAAGAGCTTTCATCTTGATTACCACCTCCCATGAATCAATAGAGAAGAACCAGAATAGTGTGCTGAGAAGAATTCTGAGGTCCTGTCTCTGCACAGTGTGAAAAATACTGTGATCAGTTAATGATGTCTGCCATGGCCACTATCTTTTAGTACAGATTCCCCAGGGGTTTAGCTATGTCAACTCCATGGGCTCTTTTAGTGATTTGAGATTCTAAGATTCTAGATTCTAAGCTTCCATGCACTCTGAAAAGCATGTGTTTTTATTGAAGACATCATTTATTTCTCTGTTTTTTAAAGTTAGTTTCCTTTTTTATTTTGCAAAGCGTATAACTGCCAGGCAGTTGATTTGGTCTTAAGTATCTTAACTCATTGAAATTCTGTTACAGTAATAAGAAGGTGAAAGAGAGGAAAAAACAATTGGAGAAGGCCAACTTCTGTTGAATGCAATGTCTGAAAAACACCTATAGTTTTCTTTTTCTCTGAGCTTGCTGTATGTATTGCATTATCTTCGACAAGTGGTGTAGGAAGAGAAAAAGGAATCACGCTGCCTAGTGGCCACTGCATCTACTCTACTTGCCACTGAAAGAGACCTGTTTCACACAGGCACCAGGACTCAGCTTTTCTAAACAGAAACTACTGGGGGGAAAAAAGCAAAGGAAACACTTCCCACACAAAGGATGTGTTGGTTCTGGAAGGTCCTTCTCAGATGCCAATAAAAAGAAGACTATCTTTTAGTTAGCTCAATTCTTTGGGTATCAGAAATGTTAAAAACAATAATAAAGTTTACAGAATCATAGACTGGGTGAGATTGTGTGCATGGACATCCTTTGAACCATTCAAATTCAAAATAGCAAGACATGAGTTTTGGTTCTCACATTTTTCCTCTAGAGGTCTTAAGTTCTTTCAGAATGGGAATTCAATCTTTAGTGTTTACCTACGGAAAGTCAAAATAATAACCGAATATCAAGGCATGTCAGCTTGTCCCCTCTTTTCCCATCTCCTCCACCACTCACTTTCAGCTTCAGAAAGCAGAACGATGGACAATACAAAACACTCTTGGGAAAACCCACTGGGTGTCACACATGAAAAGAATCTATGTAAGTCCAGTTACCTGGATGCAGGAATCATGAAAGCTCACCTCCTCAGGGCTCAACTAAGCACTGTGGGGAGCAGATTTAACTGTTAGCTTAGAATACCACTTCACTAAAATGGGAAAAGCTTGATGGAGGTGGGTGTCCACCCATGACTCGGTGGGGGCGGGGAGGTCTGCTCATTGACTCAATATTCATGTTTATTTAAAACATGTCCTTCAGTATGCTTGATGCTGTGTTGCAAAGATGAGACGTGAGGTGTCCTGAGATCAGGGAGCTCCCAGTGCACTGGAAGAAGTAGAAACACACACCTGAAATAGTCCAGTGCAATGCAAGAATCGTCGCCACTGTGCCTGGGCACTCCTGGGTGGTCTTTTGGGGCAGAAAAGGCCAGAGCTGTGGAAGATATTTCAGAAGTGAATATTCAATCCCTGACCTCAAAATCAGGTCAGGGGGTCTTCTTTAATACTGCCATACAAACACACTCAACATCCAAAATTTAGGCATCAGAATTTCATCTAAATGATGGAACATATTGCACTTTTTAAACATTTTAAGTTTCATACATGTATTTACACACGTATATATATGTTGTGTATATACATATACATATATGCATGTGTGAACAGATACATATATCTCTACACACATATATTTTTTTTAATTTTTTTTTTTTTTTTTTTTTTGCAGTACGCGAGCCTCTCACTGCTGTGGCCTCTCTCGTCGCGGAGCACAGGCTCCGGATGCACAGGCCCAGCAGCCATGGCTCACGGGCCCAGCCGCTCCGCGGCACGCGGGATCCTCCCGGACCGGGGCACGAACCCGCGCCCCCTGCACCGGCAGGCGGACTCTCAACCACTGCACCACCAGGGAAGCCCACACATATATTTTTAATGGACAGGGAAAATAACCAAGAATATAAAATAAGAAATATTATAACAGGATAAAAACTGTGTGTGTGTGTGTGTGTGTGTGTGTGTGTATATATATATGTATGTATATATATATGTATGTATATATATATAAAAATATATGTATATATATCTATATATATATAATAACAATATTGTTTTGGATCAGTCTCAGCCTATTGATAGTGACGCTACTGACTAGAAATGCCTGGGGACATTAAACTGGGCCTGTACTACTTGTGGCGAGCCCCACAGACATTTCCTTTTTGGAGCCAGTATTTTGGTTGCACTGACCCTTGTAGTTCTTACTGTAATTGCAAGACACCCTCAGCAAAAACTATCAGGGAATTTTGAAAACTCAAGACTTATTACTCACATGTCCTGGAAGGTATATGGTACCCCTGAGACCACACAGAGAGGTCACAGGTAGACAGAGAGAGAGAAAGAGAAAGGACCTGGAGTTCTGCCTTTATTGGGGTCAAGGGTGGGCTGCCTAGTGTTTCATGTGTTCACTCTTTACTGGTGAATTTAAAACATAAGATCCAATGGAAGCAATCTAAGTGTGTATTGACAGATGAATGGATAAAGATGTGGTATATGTATACAATGGAATATTACTCCCCATAAAAAAGAATGAAATAATGCCATTTGCAGCAACACGGAAGGACTTAGGGATTACCATACTAAGTGAACTCAGCCAGAGAAAGACAAATACTGTATGATTTCACTTATATGTGGAATCTCAAAAATAAAACAAATGAGCACACATAACAAAACAGAAACTGAGTCACAGATACAGAGAACAAAGAGGTGGTTGCCAGTGGGAGGGGGTATAAGTTAAATAAGTGAGGGAAATTAAGAGGTACAGACTTCCAGTTACAAAATAAATGAATCACAGGGATGAAATGTGCAGCGTGGAGAATACAGTCAATAATTATGTAATATTTTTGTATGGTGAAAAAGACAGTCAAAAGGTACAACCTTCCAGTTACAAGATAAATAAGTACTAGGCATACAATGTACAATATGATTAATATAACTAACACTGCTGTATGTTATACATAAAGTTGTTAAAAGAGTGAACCCTAAGACTTCTCATCACAAGAAAAAAATATATTTTCTTTTTCTTTTATTTTACATCTATATGAGATGATGGATGTCCAATAAACTTATTGTGATAATCATTTCATGACATATAGAAGTCAAATCATTATGCTGTAGACCTTAAATTTATGCAGTGGTGTATGTCAATTATATCTCAATAAAACTGCGGGAAAAAGAATATTTAGAACAGGATGATAAAGAACACATTACATTTAAAGAGTTGTGAGATGTAACTACAATAATAGAGATAAATATATCTTAAATGAGCAAGTCCAAAGAACAGTGCAATTGAAGTAAGCCTTCAACAAACAGCTAGTAAAAAAGAAAGACATAATTTTTAAAAAGATGAGAACATATGACAAAAACAGGAAAGAAGAAAACAATAAAGGTACTCAATAAAACAAAAACTACAACCAAAAAACTAAATCAAGAAAAAATAAAGAGATAAAGCATAAAAATCCCCAGAAGACCCTGTGAATCAAGAGTCAAAACTCACTTGTGGAAGAAAAGACTACAGAACAACCCTACTCTCCCTCCAGAATCCTGTATTTTTGAACTTTGTTATTATTTCTGAGATAGGCTGGGACCTGGGACCTGAGATCCTTTACCAGAGTGCCTGCACCTGAACAAACATCTCCTCCATCCCCTAGAGCAGCAGAACACAAAGAAACTATAAGGAACCAAAAATAACTGCGTGCAGGAGCAGATGGGGCAAATTATGAACAACGAGGTACAAAAAGGCCATAAGCCAACTGCCACTTTTGAGATGCAAAAGCAGGGTACTGCATTATAACCCCTGCACACAGCACCACCAAGGGGGTGGGCAGAACACCTAAGCCACCCCTGCAGGTCAACCCACCGATCGCCCCTACCCTTACCCCATTTAAGGAACCAGCTCCCAGGGAGCAAACAAGGGCACCTGTTTCTTGTTTTCTCCCCCTCGTGCTACAGCATAAGTGCCTGAATTCCTCCTCTGGCCTCTTATCAATTTCTATTAATTAAAGGATCCAAGAACCTAAGTCGGTAACATTTCTATCAATGACACAAGGAAAGGTGAAGAATTTCTGTCTATGTCCCTGCAGTTAATAAAAATAATAAGTTCAATGCCACCCTTCAAAATCAAACCAACCATAAGATCCAGAATTAAAGCGCAGGAAGGAAAAAGCAAGTGGTCAGTCAAAAGGTCAGTTATCTAGGGCAACCGGAGCTTTCTAAAAAAAGGGGGGACTTCATGGGTGGAAGGGGTCTGGCTCTTTATCTAGCTGTGCAGCTGGCAATGTGTTTGCTGGAGATGTATGTCTTTGAAGTGGATGCCTTAGCAATCAAAAGCTTAATGTCAGGCACGTTACTGTAAGGCCAACTGGCCCGAGGCAGGGGAACGCAATCAGCCCCACAGGTTGCATCAGACCGAAACTTTCCGGACCACCCAGTTCCAGAAACTGACCTGGAGACTTTCCGGACCACCCAGTTCCAGGAATTGACCCGGGGACTTTCCACCCGGCCCAGCCTTCCCGCCTTTCCAGGGGCGGGACTAACGGTCCCAAGACTGATGCGACCGGCACCAGATACTGCCACGATACTCGAAAAGACCACCAAATAAGGAATAACCTGTACCCTCCCGGATTCACCACACCCCTTTCCCTTCTTCCCCTATAAATTCTGCCCAAACCCTCGCCCGGGCGCGACTTCTGTGGCCCCTTTCTCTCGCACCAGTGAACCTCGCCCGGGAGCGCTCCCAAATAAAGTTTAAGTTCTCCTCCGTTTTTGGTGCCGTTCCTTACAGTTACAATCAAAAGAAGCAAATAAGAGGGCTTCCCTGGTGGCGCAGTGGTTGAGAGTCCACCTGCCGATGCAGGGGACACGGGTTCTTGCCCCGGTCCGGGAAGATCCCACATGCCGCGGAGCGGCTGGGCCCGTGAGCCATGGCCGCTGAGCCTGTGTGTCCGGAGCCTGTGCTCCGCAACGGGAGAGGCCACAGCAGAGAGAGGCCCGCGTACCACAAAAAAAAAAAAAAAAAAAAGTAAATAAGATCTCCGATAAATTTCTAGCACGACACATAATCCAGTTGGATGTTTTCCTTCCCCAAATTTCTGGATATAGCTGACTCACCCCTGTCAGTCCACCACAGACTGTATAAGTCCAAAACGCCTGCCCCGAGATTTCTGCAGCTCCACGTGGGTTTCTGTGCTCATGGCCTCCTGAGTTCCCTCTTCCCAGACTCCATGTTTATGCTGCTTGTTTTGATCTAGACCTGAAATTAACACCTCCGCACCACACCCCCAAAATACCCATTCACACAATGCAACAAATGTTCTTTAAATTTGTTGCAAAAGAAAAAAGCCAGGTCATCCAGCCTCCTCCCACCTCTGAATCCCCTTTGTCAGAGGACACCCAGTCCCCACACCCCATCTCTCTACTTCTTGCAAGATGTTCTCCAGAAAACGTACCAGTTTATTTTTCTCAAAAAGAACCAGAAAATGTACCCGTTTATTTTCTCAAAAAAAGAAAAGAGAAAGAAAAAAGAATTTCACCCCAAAGATGAATGCCGATGCTAGCTGTTACTTAATTTAAAAAAGGAAGAAAAATAAAAATTCAACTCATTACTAAAATGCTAACAGAGGAATTCTGTAGTTCATGGATTGTGGCCAATTTTTTTTTTTTTTTGATCTGTGGTCTTCTGTATTTTCCAAATTTTCCATATATTCATTTTGAAATAAAAAACACAAAAGAAAAATGGTGTTGTTTAAAGTACTCACTTGTAAAGAGGGTGTGAAGGCCACCATGGGCGAGGAAGGTGGAGGCCCCCCCTCCCCCTGGCACAGGCCGGCTGCCGAGGGGCTGGTGAGTCGGCCAAGCACGCCCCCTCGTGGGGGAGCCCGTCGGCGCCCTCCACTTTCCAGGGCCTGTGAAAGATGCCCTTGCAAAGGTCACCCAATCTCCAGCTTCCAAAGCCAATGAATGACCTTTTCTCAGCCTTATCCTTCTGGGCTTGCCCCTACTGACAGGAAGGGGGAGGCCGTCGCATTCTGGGTGTACAGGAAGCCAGGAGGGAGCGCCTGGCGTCCAGGAGGGTGCAGGGCGGAGAGCCGCAATGCAGAGCCGTTTTCCTCATAGGCTGTGGTCACCTCGTGCGTTGCTCTTAGTTGTAAGGGCGCAGCTGCAGGCAGCTCAGCATCACAGCAGCTGAAGAGCTCCAACAGAGCAGTTTGCCTATTTGGGGCTAAGTATTAAAAGGCCTTGTTTCGGACTTCCCTGGTGGCGCAGTGGTTGGGAGTCCGCCTGCTGATGCAAGGGACACGGGTTCGTGCCCCGGTCCGGGAAAATCCCATATGCCGCGGAGCGGCTGGGCCCGTGAGCCATAGCCGCTGAGCCTGCGCGTCCGGAGCCTGTGCTCCGCAACAGGAGAGGCCACAGCAGTGAGAGGCCCGCGTACCGCAAAGAAAAAAAATAAAAAGGCCTTGTTTCCTTTTGTGTGTTTCCTAAACTTTAATGTGCAGCCTTAATCGTTTTCAGGATTCTTTGGCACAGGCTTGCCGCTGTTTGCTAAAGTCAGCGGCACCCCTCGGGCCTCCCCACTGTCTCGCTCAGCAGCCCAGGGCAGGGAAGGGGGGTGAGCCTCGAATTAGTTGGGGAGGAGGGTGTACACTCCAGCGGGGCCGGGAGAGAGATTTCTCTGGTGAGTCCTGCTTTGGGGAGGTATCCCGCACCCCGTCCCACATACACCCCAGCACTGCCCTGCAGGTGAATTCCCTCTGGGGCTGCTCTAGACTGCCCGGGTATCTTCTCCCCTCAGCTCTCTCCTCCCTTTGTCACAGCCTCAAAGATGCTCTCTGTGATTTTACAGTTTGCACCCAACCTCTGCTCCAGCTGGGAAGGGGTGGGGTTTACCCATTGTTCCCTCAACACTCCCTGAACTTTGGCCTCTGGGCCTTGGCTCCCCAGAGGTCCTGCCACTCAGAACACCTCCTGCGCTCCTGGGTCTGTGGAACTCCAGCTGAGACAGGCTGGGACCTGGGATTCAGGACCCTTTGCTGCAGTGCTTGCACCTAGACAAATGTCTCCTTCAGCAACAGAATACAAAGAAACTATAAGGGACTAAAAATACCTGCATGCATGCACAGTTGGGGCAAATTATGGACAATAAGATACAAAAAGACCAAAATTCCAACTTCCACTTCTGGAGGGCCCAGAGCAAAAGCAGGGTACTGTGCATATGTCCCCTGCACTCACCACCACCACCAAAGGGGTGGGCAGGCCACCTCAGCCCTCCCTCCGGCCAGACCCCTGGACACACCTCTGCCCTCACCCCGTGTAAGGCAAAAGCCCTCGCCTCTGTCAGGGAACAAGCAAGGAAACGGTTCCTTGTTTTCGCTCCCCGCTGCTGCAGCAGGGGCCCCACTAAAGCCTTGCCTGAACTTCTTGTCTGGCCTCTCATCAATTTCTATTGTTTAAGGAAGGCCAAGAACCCTGGTCAGTAACAAAGCCACAGATCTTTAATAAAGGTTGCCTCCACAGTTCCTAG
Organism: Orcinus orca; assembly: GCF_937001465.1. Taxonomy (NCBI): domain Eukaryota; kingdom Metazoa; phylum Chordata; class Mammalia; order Artiodactyla; family Delphinidae; genus Orcinus; species Orcinus orca. The sequence goes on along the minus strand of NC_064572.1, from coordinate 54,343,273 downwards.
GCCAGTCACTAGGGGATATCTTGATGACACTTTCAAGGCCATCTTACAGCACATCTGCCTGATGTCACCTTTTCTCAGATCCCCCCACCCAGAAGCCTCTTACTGCCTAAATCTCTTCCCTCTAGTAAATCCCTCCAGGAATTTCTTCCATCCTCAGGAGTCTGGCAGTTCTTCCTGTTGAAACAATAATAGCACTAGGGCTTCCCTGGGGGCGCAGTGGTTGAGAGTCCGCCTGCCGATGCAGGGAACACTGGTTCGTGCCCTGGTCCGGGAGGATCCCACATGCCGCAGAGCGGCTGGGCCCGTGAGCCATGGCCGCTGAGCCTGCACGTCCGGAGCCTGTGCTCCACAACCGGAGAGGCCACAACAGTCAGAGGCCCGTGTACCACAAAAAAAAATTAAAAAATAATAATAGCACTATTTTTGAGAGATTATTATGTGCTAGTAGCTGTGCTAATTGACTGCTTTTCATAAATTAGCTCTAGTAATCCTCACAGCAACACAGGAGCAGATACAGGCAGGTGAAGTGCTCATGCCTCTGTCCCACACCTCAGGGGAACCTGAGCTTTCCTGAAGGGACTTCCTCACAATTTTCTAGGTCGCCCACCAGCACCTGGGACCTGACAGGATGCCAGTTCCTTTACATAAGCGTAGTGTCGACTGGGTGACAAGGAGTTCTGAGACCCGCACCTATGGGGTCAACCCAGGGCTACTGGGAGTTCAGAGCCCAAGCTCTTAGCCATTACATGACACCGTCCTGTTGCTTTCTTCTCTCTTCCTTTTCTAATTTCAGTGTGTGTTCTCTCTCCCTAAACACTCTTAAGGGTGGCGGCGGTATGTGGAGCCCTGCAGATTTCCCCACTCTGCCTAGCACATGGTGCCTTGCCCATGGTAGCTCAGTAACCACAGCACTCGGTTGAAAAGCAGAACACTTCCCCATAATTAAAGGTGACCCAGTGGGAGTCCCTGATCCCCAGGATTCCCAGCTGCTCTTCCAGGAGAAGCTGCTGGGTGAGTGGAGGCCTGAGTGGAGATGCTGAGATGCTCGCAGATACTGGACACCTCCTGACTGACAGGCCTGAGACGGCTGAGAGAGACTGAGGGGAGAGAGGAGAGCCACAGAGACATTTTCTGGAAGCCCCTTGGAGAAGTACCTTCAACTCAGAGAACCAGGAAGACCCCTGAAGCGTTACACATGCTCATCACTGAGCTGGCCCAGGGAGCAGAGAAGGAAGGGGCAGGACCAAAGCTACCCTCTCACTGCAGGTGTAGCTTTTGGCCATACGACTGCAAGTTTATGATGGGAACAGAAGAAAGGATATGATGCCCTTAATGTGTTCTAACCCTGAAGATTTATTTCATAATTCAAGTTTACTATCCACATCTATACAAAATAAATTATCTTTATTGATCAATTTCACTAAATTGCAAGTTTTATAAGTTCTTTTCATTAGCTTTTAAAAGTGAGCTTATTGTTTTTCAATGAGCTCTAGCACTGACAACTTTCAGCAGATGTGACTGGCATTATACCCCTATTGTCACCAGTGACTCCCAGGTCATTCCAGCCTGGAGTCAAAACCGGCATCTCCATGAGAGAAATAGAAGAGAGAAGTAAAACCCTGTTTCTCTGGCTCCATTTCCACCCACAAGAGCAGAATCCAGCCCTGCCCTAGTCTACCCCCCACTCCCAAATATGTCTGGGAGCTCCATGGAATCTCCATGGGGCTTCTCCTCCCTGCTTCCCGTGCCATGGTGACACTCCTGCCACTGCTCTCTCCAAAGCCCAAGCTGAGCCTGGTGTCCTTGGCCAGGCCACCTGCTCCCCAAGACAAAGGTTTGCTGACTCCCTGCATGTACCCGTGTCACCACGTATGGAAACCAAAGTCTCCCCTCCCTTACACACTGAACCGCGTTCCCCAGACCAAATTCGTGTTCTCCCATTGTCTCTTCCCTTACCTTCAATTCCTTCTCAGGAGACTCCTAGTCATTTCCGCAAATGGCCCCTGGAAGGGCACCACCCCATACAGTGACACGCCAGTAACAACTGCCTCCATGCAAAGCCTTCTTCACCTGCTCCTGTGTGTAAAAGTAGAGGGACAAGTAGAGAGGCAGGGTCTGGACATAGGCTCTTGGGGTGGGAGCAGGGCAATGCCAAGAGTGGGACCTCCCTCAATCTTCTCCTTCCAGGCCTCTCATCGTTCCAGCCTCCTGACCTTCACAAGAGGAGGGAAAATCTATTTGTACAGAATCAGATCAGGTAGGTATAGTCACGCCTGTTGATTTGGGGCCATTGACACAACTCTCTGAATGAGACAGAATCAAAGGCACCAAAAGACCTAATCATTACTTCCTATCATAAAAGTAGAAGAAAAGACAGAGAGTAGCTGGAGAGAAATATAGATAAATGAAGCTCAAAACCAACTGGGGCTGGACTCTGAATCAATGGAAAATGTGGTGAAGCTGCATAAGAATGTCTTAGTCCAGTCAGGTTGCTATAACAAAATACCATAGACGGGGCAGCTTACAAACAACACTTTATTTCTCACAGTTCTAGAGGCTGGGAAGTCCCATGATCTGGACACCGGCATATGTGGTGTCTGGTGAGGGCCTGCTTCCTGGTTCATAGACAACCACGTTTTCATTGTGTCCTCACAGTGTGTTCCTTGCCTCTGCCAGCTTCTGGTGGCTGCTGGCATCCCCTGTTTTGTGACTGCATCACCCCAATCTCTGCCTTTGTCTTCACATGGCCCTATTCCCTATGTGCCTCTGAGTCTTTTCCTTCCATCACGTATAAGAACACGGTCATTGGATTTAGGGCCCATCCTAAATCTAGGATGTTCTCATTTCAAGATTCTTAGTTTAAATACATCTGGAAAGACCCTATTTCCAAATTAGGTCACATTCACAAACACCAGAGATTAGGACCTAGATATATCTTTTAGGGGCCACAATTTAACCTACTACAGATTATATTCTCACCTGGCTAATTTTCCACTTTGTGTCTGAAACAACCCAGTGAAGATTACACAAAAGGCACCTAAATCCCAGAGAGGGACTTTTCTGTCAGTTCAGTGGTTGAGACTCCGTGCTTCCATTGCAGGGGGCAGGGTCTGATCCCTGGCTGGGGAACTAAGATCGTGCACGCTGCACACTGTGGCCAAAAAACCACTTTGGTAGATATGTGCTTCTTTAGTAATGCATTAAATAACAAGACCGATCTAATGGCAGGCATAATAATTACCATAATTTCAAACTAGCAAGAAGCATAAATGATATTCCGAAAAACCTGGAACAACTGTGACATAATATGATTAAACCTATGATTTCTATTGCTGACAAAGTCACAGGTTCTGCTCATACTACTGGGGTCTGTTGCCACATTCATAACCATAGGAAATGCTAACTTTCGGTCAGAGGTTAATGAAAATGAACAGAGTTTTCTTTTTTATCCAGGTTTACAGAGCACCTGAATTTTCTCCATGGATCTCTTGTCTGTGGACCCCCTGACCTAGATACACACCGTGAGTGCCAAGCTTTCCCTTTCTATTGGGTGATGCTTTTTTAAATAATCTGTTCTTCTCTTAGCAACATCAAGAGTACTGGAGAATCACTGGCAGTCAGATCATTTTCTTGCCACCTGGAAAGCAAAGCCATGTGCCAGAGGCACTGGGTGGGAGATGTCCCCTCTTACACAAAAGGAGGAGGGATGGTCACCCCGCCACACCATATGTGCTCAGCCATCCTATCCCACAGTGTGTCCTGGGAGATGCTAGTCCAATGAAATACTCCATGCCATGGTCCAGTAAGTTTAGGAAATGCGGCATCAGCTCTCTCCCTTTTAGAAATTCACAATGCATACGAGCAGAGCAAAGGCTCCGCAAGGTACTACAAAGTGGTTTACCTAACCCCAGCGTGACCTGACCACAGAGCCACCCTCCCCCCTTTATTCCATGGCTGAACTAGCAGCTTCACAGAACACAGAACTCACCCTGGGAAACACCAATTTGTGTAGTATTAAAAGTACCACAAAACAACTACCCAACCAACCAAAATAAACTGGCTTCAAATTAAATCCACAGGTTTTTCCTAGAACAAATCCCGAACTCGCTCCAGGAGGAAAAGAGAAACTGTGTGCCTGGGTAGTTTTTGTCATGTGCAGCAGTGCACACAGTTTAATGAAAACTATACTTCTTTCTGTGTGCCATGAAGGAGTTCTGGGGTCAGCTTCTCCCTAGTGAGTAAATACCCCTTTCATAATCCCCACTCAACGACGGGAATCACAGTGGTTTTCAGTACAACTTTAGTGATCTGATTTTTTAATTAGTACTCTTGTTTCAAGTCACAGAATCCACCATAAGTGATCTTAAACATCAAAGCATCAGAAGGTAAAATGGCACAAAACCCAAAGATAGGAATGCAATCAACCCTATCTGTCTGTCTATCTATCTCTGTCTGTCGCTGTCTCTAGCTCCTTCTCTCTCTCTCCTCTTTTTCTGGGTCTCTTTGTTCTTCACTTTCTCACTCTAGTATGCTTTTGCTTTAACACAAACGCTCACGCTCTCTCTCCTTCCTTCACTGAATGGCTGCCCATGTCCCATTCCCCCACCTCCCAGTACTGACTGACTTCCTCTGATTTTCCAGCCCCTATGGCAGAAAAACACGGCTACCATGAGCTCCTGAGTTTAAAGTCACAAGTACAATCATGACAAGAGAGACGAAGTCAGCCTGGTCCAGCTTGGGTCACGTGCCCCCCTGGCCTGCCAGGAACCACCCTTCCAATATTTTGAAGAGTAGCTCTACCATATGACCCAGCAATCCCACTACTGGGCATATACCCTGAGAAAACCATAATTCAAAGAGAGTCATGTACCAAAATGTTCACTGCAGTTCTATTTACAATAGCCAGGACATGGAAGCAACCTAAGTGTCCATCAACAGATGAATGGATAAAGAAGATGTGGCACATATATACAATGGAATATTACTCAGCCATAAAAAGAAACGAAATTGAGCTATTTGTAATGAGGTGGATAGACCTAGAGTCTGTCATACAGAGTGAAGTAAGTCAGAAAGAGAAAGACAAATACCGTATGCTAACACATATATATGGAATTAAAAAAAAAATGTCATGAAGAACCTAGGGGTAAGACAGGAATAAAGACAGCCCTACTAGAGAATGGACTTGAGGATATGGGGAGGGGGAAGGGTAAGCTGTGACAAAGCAAGAGAGAGGCATGGACATATATACACTACCAGACGTAAAATAGATAGCTAGTGGGAAGCAGCCGCATAGCACAGGGAGATCAGCTCGGTACTTTGTGACCGCCTGGAGGGGTGGGATAGGGAGGGCGGGAGGGAGGGAGATGCAAGAGGGGGGAGATATGGGAACATATGTATATATATATAACTGATTCATTTTGTTGTAAAGCAGAAACTAACACACCATTGTAAAGCAATTATAATCCAATAAAGATGTTAAAAAAAAAAAAGAGTAGCTGAGGAAGGGGAACCCTTTCCACAAATGGGGGTGGGAGGCGGGTAGAGGGGACAGGATGAAATATAGACGACCTGTGTCTATTGCATCTGGGAAATTGCTTAAACACAACAAAGATTCAGTTGGCTGATCACACATGTGTTATTCATTTCATGACTGTTACCAACCTAAATGTGACTTCGGGCTAGAATGTAATAGGAAATCAGTATACAGGGTAAAATGTGTTCATTCCCTCTTCTCAACTAAACACGGGGACAAAGGCCTCTTGGAAACAATTAAAATCAGCAGGATAGAAGGTGAGAAAGAATTACTCAAATGCAATGAATAATCATTAATAATTAAAAATCATCCCACCCACACACTGGGATTCTACCTTTATTGTTAATAAGCTAAAGAATGAAGGGCTGAATATTTTTCTGTGTTTATTTTTAAAATTTCTTTCCAAGCATTCTATAACTATTCCTCAAATTAGCCTTCGGTGTGAGCTTGAGTCTAGAGGGGAGATTCTTATTCTCTCATGACCTTTCACAACAAGATCCCAATACACCCCCAGGTTCACCTATATTCCAGCCATTGATGGGATATACTTCTGCTAAACATTACTGTTTATCTGAAATTCAAATTTAACTGGCTGCGCTCTATTTTTTGTTTTCTGGCCCCGCCACTTGGCTTGCAGGGCAGAATCTTAGTTCCCCGACCAGGGATAGAACCCATGCCCCCTGTAGTGGAAGCACAGACTCCTAACCACTGGACCACCAGGGAATTCCCCATGCTCTATTTTTGTTTACTAAATCTGGCAACCCTACCCGGCTCACACTTTGTGCTTTCAAACCTCCATGTCCTTGTCATAGGACTCTTCCCCTTAGGATACACTCCACCAGTCCCCTCCCCTTAGCAAATTCAGTCTTCAAGAAGCACCTCAAATGCCCTTTTCTCTGTAAAACCTTCCCTAGTTTCCTCAGGTAGTTTAGATCATCCTGCGATATTTTCTCAACTATCTATTAAAGACTTGCAACAGTGAATCGACTACCTGTCTTCCCTGCTGACCGTGAGCTCTTCAAGGGCACTACTGGGTCTGGGTATCTTTGTATCTTCATGCTTAGTATGTAGGAGATACTTAATAAATGTTTTTGATGGAATGAATTAATGAATTTTTGGTAAATGAACTACTGCTTTTCCCTATGAACAGCCATCCAACTCCTATTTCCCCTCACCACATTGATCCATCTCCTTAAAACAACAGTTTTCAAACCTTGGGCCATTCCTGAGTAGGAAGAAAAATCGATTTAGTGAGTAAAAGCCAGCATGAAATAGAACAGAGAGAAGCAGCATAGAGGTGGAGAGTAGTCGAAGGGAATGGGAAACAGAGGGCAGCTCATGTAGTGAGGCTGAGTCGTGTTCTGTTGAACTTAAGTTTCAGGCGTGTGTGTGTGTGTGTGCATGTGTGCATGTGTGTGTGTACTAGATTTGGGTGGAAAATGTATTTCTTACCGTAACATGGTCAGAAGAGTATGAAAGCCACTTCCGTGTTAGGGACATCAGGATGAGCTGTGAGCGCTGGTTAATATTCCTTATGAGTTCTCAGCACTCCTTCCAAACATCTTCAATGGCTCCCCATTTCCTACATTCAAGGCCTCCTATAATCTGGCCCCAACCTATTGCTTAGCCCTCTCTTACCGCCACTAACTGCACAAACCACCCACCCCCGACACAGGGCCTATTGTTTGCCCATCCCACCCCCCAAATGAACAAGATAAACTCTTTGCTTCATTAATTTTGTTCACCTTCTCCCACAGTGAGCCCTCCACTCCTGCGTTCCTGATGGCTTGTTGAGCAGCACCCCGCTGGCCTACCAGGCCTGTGCTTGCCCAGCTTCCTGACTAAAGAAAGAGCCCGGAGTCAGCAACAGAGATGTAATGAACGGGGGAGCTTACACGTCTGAAGCAAGGTGCTGGTGAGACACTCCACCACGGCAGGACATGACGCCAGTCTTCACTCCTGGGGCAGCAGGGGGAAGATTATCAGTTGTAGGGGAATTGACAACAGGTGGGCTCATTAGTTACCAGGGAAACCAGCAGAAGGGCACGCCCCTCCCTGCCCTTTTGATAAGAACAATCACCAGCTGGGGCCTGGGGCATGTAGGAAGGTCAGTCAGGTGAGTAAGGTACTGGAGAAGCAGGCACTGGTCCAGCAGGGGATGAACTGAGAGCAAGAGAACAGCCATCTTGAGTGGCCTGACCATACCTGGCTTCACTCCTAGGCTTTTTTTTTTTTCATAGAATGAACCCAGCTTCCTGACATCCAGTTCAAAGCAAACTCCTGCTTCCTTAAGCCCTCCACAAAATCACCTAAAAGAAACCAAACCCTATAATAGGCACCTCCTAATACCCTCTTACTGAGAAGCCCCTCAGTTCCTTAGGATGTGCTTTCTCCCTTGCTGCAGTGAGGCATAAGCCCAAATGGTACAACCAGTGATGTGTTCCTGGTGGTCTTGGCAAGTAGGCACTGACCCTTGGCTCACGGCAAGTACATACATAATGTTTGCCGTAAAGTTGTATTAGGATTTGTGTACCCCCAGATGAGTCCTTGTGTTTCACATGGTGAAAACTATCCGGATTGTGTGGCAAATGTGGTTTGGAAAGCACAGAATAAGAAGTTGGTTATGTGCGCAGTCTATGTTACCTGTGTCAGACCTGCACGAAAAGTGTCAGGCCAGCTGCAACCTAAAAGTTCTTTTAATTGGCTGTGGCTCGTTCTCAGTCACACAAATAACAAATCCCTCAAACTGCTAGTCCCGCTACTCCATGACTGATGTCAATAAGCCATAGAAAACTGAAACAACCAAGTGCATTTTGGGGTTTGGGTTTTTTTTTTTTTTTAAACTACCTCAGAGCCTTTTGGAGAAAGATGCCGGTGTAAATATAACACAAGTGCTTTATATTTGTATTTCACTTCATAGATTTCAAAGGTCGCTAACATCAATTACTTTCTGGTGATGTTCAATCCCACCAGTCAAGACTATAAGTGGCTTATTTAACATTTGTGCTCATTGTAAAAAGAATGCATATAAATCCAGGAAATGAATGTTTTCCTTCTCCAAAAACTACGTGTTTTTCATAAATGCTGAAAATCAATTTATAAGCTGAAAATCAACATATAATCAAATTACATGTAATCTGTTCAGTCTACTTATCTAAATTCTAAGTTCCTTTCATCATCTCCCCTCCTCTCAATAGTCTAGTGCATAGCAGAGGTCTACAAAGTGAATTGATACGCATTTTAAAATCAAGTACTAAGTGTCTACTACATACATCTCCTTATTTGATCTTCAGGCCTACCAAGCAAGACACATATGAGATACAAACTAAAATTAAGCAACATTTCTACAGTGGACTGGACTGTATCCCACCCTACCCCAGCCCCAATTCATATGTTGAAGTCCCAACCCCCCAATCTGACTGTATTTGGAGATAAGGCCTTTAAGGAGGTAATTAGGGTTGTATGAGGTCATAAGTATGAGGCCCTAATCCTATAGCACTGGTGTCTTTATAAGAAGAGGAAGAGACACCAGAGTTATCTTTCTTTGTGTGCACACGCAGAAGAAAGCCATGTGACGACACAGTCTGCAAGCCCGGGAGAAAGGCTTCACTCATCAATCCTGATGGTACCCTAGTCTAGCCTCCAGAACTATGAAAAAATAAATTTCTCTTGTTTAAGCCACCCAGTCACTGGTATTCTGTTTAGCAGCCCAAGTCAAAAAGATAATAAATGGTAAGGAAGGGATTTAAAAGCAGATCTCTGGACACCAAGTCTAGTATTCTAATACACCATGCAAAAGTATTTACTAAATGCCATTTCTGACCTGACTTTAGACAAAGCTCTGCACTTTCCAGGAACTCAGAGAGGTAAAATGAAACCTTTGTACACATATACACTGATGTGCTGTTGTTTCATCATAAGTTTTCTCATTGGAAGTGACTGAGACTGGCGCTCTAGCTCAGCCTGCTGGAATTCAAGCTTGCCCAGCATCAGAAAGTACCCTCACTTACTCTTACTTTCATCTTAACCTGACCTGGTGGCAGCAGCCCTGAGGCCAGAGGCTGTACCATGGACAGGCTGGGATCCAAGTTCTTTCCAGTGTCAGGATCTACCCAAGACTTTCTTCTGCCTTTCTTTTTACCCATTGCTAGGGGCCCTGAGGCTAGAGGATGTAACACAGAATGGCCAGAATTCAGTTTTGTCCCAGTGTCAGGATGTACCACACACTTTTTTCTTTCAGTTGAACTTTACCAAGTGGCAGTGGTCCTTAGGCTGGAAGCAGAAGCTCAGTCCTGCCAAAATCCAAGCTTGGTCACTGGCTCCACCACTCCTCTCGATTACTTTTATATTAGCTCTTTACAAATAACAATAACCAAAGAACTGTGTATTCTGCCTTTTTCTTGTTACTTTGCATTTCCTTATGCATCCAATGAGCTAACTCCTGAGGAGTTGGATTCATCATTTCTATATTCCACTTGTGACTTTTTCTACTTCCAGTAACTGATTACAGCACAGCCACCATTCCATACCATGGGTGACCCTGTGGCCAACCAGGAATCAAAGGTTTGTCAAGCCCTGCTCTCTCATCCTTTCTCTTCCCAAACCACATATTTCAGTGAGTCAGGGTCATTCCCCTGAATCCCACTTCTAACACCAACTACTTGCAGTTAGCCCAAAGGTGAGGTTTGAGGGTATAGTCCTTCAGAATGTCAAGTCTCCCAAAACTTCTGATACTAACTGCCAGGATGGAGTCCAACTGTAAAGTTAAAAGGCACAGTCTCCACGGCTGTCCTCACTTATGACACAAACTGTAAATGCAGCAGGTTCCCAAAACCACCCTCAGGCTTGATCATACACTAAAAGGACTCACAGAGTTAACTAAAAGCTTATACTCATGGTTACAGTTTATTACAGAGAAACGATACAGATTTTAAAAAGTTAGCCAAGTGAAGAGACACGTAGGGAAGAGTCTGGGAGGTTTCCAAATATAAAGCTTCTTTACCCTCAGGACAGATTACCTTCCCATCACTGATATGTAACAATAAGCACAGAGCATGGCCAACCAGGGAAGCTCACCCGATCTTCAGTGTCTAGAGTTTTTATAGATACTTCCTATGAAGGCATAATTAATTGATTGATTGGCCCCATGTCCTTGAACTCAGCATTCAGCTGTCTCCCTTACCCCAGAAGTAGGGCTGATATCAAGGGGCCCAAGGGGCCCACCAGGAGTCACCTCATTAGCATAAGTGTGACACTAAATTAAAAAGACATTCCTATCACTCAGAAAATTCCAAGGGTTTAGAGGTTACCTCCCAGGAGCCAGGGACAAAGGCCAGACCTCTCTTTGGGAAAGGCCAAGTTCTTCACTACAGTCTTTTCATCTGTTTCTGTCTTACAGATATGGCTAACAAAGGCAGTTAACAATGAAAAATAAAATTGGTAGCTACATTGTGTATTAGCTGCCAGGCACTGTACACTCATTTTTGTCTAATTCTCAAAATAACCCTGAAAAGTTGGTGTTATTGGCCCCATATCACCGATGAGAAAATTGAGGCTCAGAAAAGTTGCCCCAAGTTTTAGAAAGGGAAAACAACAGATGTGACCCTCTTGACACAGCATAACCCTTGGGCTATTACATCCATCTTGGCCACACATTCACTCATTCCTTCTACAAACATTTATTTTATGTCTACTATGTACCAGGAACTGTTCTAGGTGCTGGAGATACAGTAAAGAACAAAACAGACAAAAATCACTGCTCACATGGAATAGCTAGTCTAATAGGAGAGGGACAGAAAAATAGCCAATAAGTAAGCAAAATATGTAGCATTTGAATGGTAATGTTGCTATGGGAAAAAATAATAGAGCAACAGGTACATCTTGTTTAGATCTTTATTCAAACATATCAACTGTAACAAAACATCTTTGAGACAAATGGGAAATTTGAATATGGACTAGGATTATATGATACTATTACTTTTCGTTAGATTGGTTGGTGGCATGATGTCTGTGTTCTAAAAAACAGGTATTTACCTATTAAAGATGCAGACTGAAGTATTTATGGATAAAATAAGATTGCAATAAGATTGTGAGGAAGGGCCTTTATACTAATATTTCTAATTTTGTGTATGTTTAAAATTTTACATAATACGAAATTTTTAAAAAAGAAAGAAAGCAATGGATTGGGGGTGGCAGGTAGTTCTTGCAACACACCTTATAAGACCAAAGATGTAAATCAGGGAAGCCCTCACTAAGAAGGTCACACTGGAAGGAAATACTTGAAGGAGGTAAGGGAGAGGGCTAAGTGGATCTGGGGAAAGAACATTCCAGGAAGAAGTAGGAGCTAGTGCAGAGCACTGAGGTGGGAGTGTGCCTAGCAGGGCATATTCAAGGAAAAAGGAAGTCCAACTGCAGGGAAGGGATGAGCAATTGATCAAATAGTAGGAAGTGGCATCAGAGAGCTAAAGGTATGGGTGGGGAGGAGAGGAAATGTATGTCCAGGGCCAAACCCAACAAAACACTCACGCCAAACTATGTAAGAATACCTACAAACCAGTAAGAAAAATGCAGGCAACCCAATGGAAAAAGGGACAATAGACTTGATCCTGCATTTCACAGAAAAGGAAAGGGCCAGCAAACACATGAAAAGGGGTTCTACTTTATTAGGCATCAGGGAAATGCAAATTAAAACCACTATGCTACACTTCCACACACGCACGGAAAGATTAAAATTAAAGGGCAGGCGATACTACGTATTAGCATTGGTGGGTGTATAAATTGGCACAAATTGCAGTGTCTACTAAAACCAAAAATATGCAGCCCTCTTAAGCAGTCAATCCCATTTCTAGTTGTATATCCAACAGAAAGCCATGTAAATATTCATCAAACCCTGGAGAAGGATGTTCAGAGCAGCACTATTCTTAACAGCCAAAAACTGAGAAATACCCAAATGCCCAGTGACAGCAAAATGGATAAAAATTGGGCTACCTATACAGCATTTAGAATAACAAAGCAAGCAATATAGCTGAATCTCACAAAAATAGTGAGCAAAGAAAGCAGACACCAAGGGTTTAATACTGTGTGATTCCAGTTCCGTGAAGTTCAAAAACAAGCAAAACTCATCTATGCTGTTAGAAGACAAAATAGTGATTACTGTCATGGAGAAAGTGACTGGCAAGGGGCTCGTGGCGGGGGGAGCTGGTAACATCTTGTTTCTTGACCTGGACGCCGGTTAAGTACGTGAGTTCCATTTGTGAGCAGCCACCAAGTGGCACACATGATTCGTGCACTTTTCTGTATCTATATTATCCGTCAATAAAACGTTTCAAAAAAATCACGCAGGGGCATCTTGGTTTCCTTCTCTGAGCTACTGGTGACAACACCCAGATGCCGCGACCCTACCCGCCATCCCAAGCCGAATAAGAGGGACACAGAGCACGGTGGATTGTTGGCTTAAAAAGAGTAGATACGTTTTCTCAACTCACAGATGCACCTTCTACATGTAAAGATGCTAAAACTTTGGCTCATGGAAGAGAGGAATCCACTGCAAAGAAACGGGGCAAAACTATAAACAAGAAATGGAAATATGATGATAGCTACCTTCCCTCAGATGTTAATAAAGGGCCTTATTGTGTCTTATGCAATAGAACATTTTGGTATAGAATCGTGATACCAGTTAAGTTGTGGCACCATTTTGAGAGCAATCACTTAGAGTTTAAAGAAAAGATGATTAAATATTTTAAATGTAGACATAATAAGCTCTTTAAAAGCCAAAAAATATTACAGATTTTCAAACTAGAAATGAAAAGGCTGCTGAAGCATCCTACAGGTTTTAATTCCTAACAAGGTAAATACTGATTGCTCCAGCCTACATAAACAAAAAGCTCTTTGGGGTACTCAATATTTTTTTAAAAAATGAGTAAAGGGGCTTCCCTGGTGGCGCAGCGGTTGAGAGTCCGCCTGCCAATGCAGGGGACATGGGTTCGTGCCCCGGTCCGGGAAGATCCCACATGCCGCGGAGCGGCTGGGCCTGTGAGCCTGCGCGTCCAGAGCCTGTGCTCCGCAACGGGAGAGGCCACAACAGTGAGAGGCCCGCGTACCGCAAAAAAAAAAAAAAAAAAAAAGAGTAAAGGATTCTGGAGACCAAAAAGTGAGAAATCACTGTGGATGATCCCAGTCATGACAGGCCAATTTCTTCTGTGACCTCAAATGGAGCCATTGTTTTTAAATTCCAAGAACTAGATAAATCTCTAGCTGAGCCTAGGTTATCAGTCCTTCTAGCTCAGAAAGCTGCTTTTCAGTGACCTGGGAGGATTTGACCAAAGTTAGCTTTTTCCACTTTGGTACTGTGGGTTTTCTGTTTGTCTTGTTTGTTATTCATTTTTCCCTTTTTTTCTTTATTCATTTTTGTTCTTGTTTCTTTATTCTTTTATTTCTACTTTTCTCAGTTTCTCTTTATTTTACTTAGTTTCTTCTTTTTAAATTAGTTTGTTGGTATTGAGTAAAGGCGACTCCAGTGAGAACACACAGCTGTTTACTCAGAGTCGGCGGAGTGGCCACCATCACTTGCGTCTGGCGGGGACCCCAGGCAGGCAGGGCAGTGGGAAGCTCCCAGGTGGAAAGGGAAGGCTCGGGGCGCGTTGATGGAAGTTGCTGGCTAGCGGGCCCCTCTCCTCCCCGCTCCACTGGGACACTGAGACTGGATCTCTGGAGCTCCCCGGGAGGGGCTTGGGCCCCTAGCAGGGCCCACTTATACTCTGCCCACTCCGCCCCACATTCCCCTCCAAGCAAACCACCAGCGCAGCCTGCCCCGACCTCAGCCCCTGGGCTGCAGAGGTGTGTGGGGGGGGGTGGGGGCTCTGGTCTCCTTCCACCGTGCGCCCTGAGCCCTCCCTCCTTCCCCAGAGCTGGCATTTCTCCACAGGGTGCTGGGCAAGGGGTGGCTGTCCTCCTTGCCAGCTCTGTGCCATCACTCCCCCACGCACTCTGGGGCTGGGAGTGTGGAGGGGCTGCAGGGACATTAGGCTCCCCCTGGGGCCCCTGGGTCGTTGGTGTCCCTGGTGACAGGGACACAGCATTCTCCGTCCTAGGAGAGCCTTTGTCTGAAAGCACCACTACGCCACCACCCACCGTCCTCTTCCCCATCGCTTCCCTGGATTGCACTGATCTGGGCCACATCTAGTTCCTCTGCAGGGAGCTCCTTCCACCGGACCCTGCTGCCTCAGCTTTCTGTCTCCCAGCCATCCCTTCCTGACAATGTCGCCTGTCCATGGGCTGGGGGACAGATTGGGCAGAGTGGCTCCCTGCCTGCTAACCCCGCAGCTGGTGTGGAGACGGATGGTTATGGGCGCTGGCTGGTGATGGCGCTGCATCCCCCACTTAGACCAAGGGCTCCCCTTCCCCTCCACTCCCTATTCCTGCCCTGTGGAACAGCCTGGATGCTCTGAGGGGTCCAAGAAAACATGGCTTTGCTCCCAAATGGGGTGGGGGCCAGGGGGACCCCAGCAAGTGGCCCGTCCCCTCACAGCATCCCCTCCTGCTCTTAGTTTCTCCTAGGGATCAAATGTGTAGTAAAGAGACTGTTTTGAGGGGAAAAACTTTAGTCCTCTATAAAGACTTTTCACCTGAGAGCAATTGGGAGACACTGGAGAGTTTTCACAGAGAACTGACATAAGCTGATTTATGCTTTATCAGGAAAGCAAGAGTTTGGCATTTTCATCTCCCATGGGGTGAGGCAACCTTTCCATCCCACTATGGCTAATAAGGTTGGGGAAAGACCAAACATCCAAGGGATTACAGATGCAATACACAAGTGTCCATAAGAGAAAGTATATCAGATGGGAACCAGTGAATGAACTACGATTATAAAATTACCAGACTGATTTCTGTGGCTTTAATTCAGAAGGAAATACAAAAGAAAAATTATAAAAGTGTCTTTTGCTTTTAGTAACTGCTTTAGCCTCCTAAAAAAAAGACCTTAAATTATTAACATTCATTTGGATATTTGAATATTATTGATAACATGATAAAATTTTTACTGTAAAATGTTTTTATGATATAGATATATCTGTATACACATATAGATATAGGTATACATATATATATATATAGAGAGAGAGAGAGAGAGAGAGAGGGAAACACTAGAACCCTGACAATATCTTTTAACACCCGCTTTGATCCAGCTATAACTAGAGGTGAATAGAATAAACTCTTGGAATTCCCAAGTATTCATAAAAATTAATTACCTTTTGGGTTTCAGTTAGTTTGAGATGAGTTTCCATCACTTGTACCTAAGAGATTCTAGAATAAAAAATATATGTATTTAAATATTATTGGTATTTAACATTTGTTGATTCTATTAGTTTGGACTACAGACATAAATGGACTTACATGAGAGACCTTTAATATCATAAGTAAATGAGTTAATAAAAACAGAAATGATTATAGATGTCTTTTTATAACCTTCATATCTACAGCTATTACAAATTTTATATTTAAAAATTTTCCAAAGTTTTTGAAGTTTTTCCTAATGGGTGTAGGTGGGACACAAGCATGTTTAACAAAAAGAACAAAGAGGTCTAATGTGTCTTGAAAAATTATTTTTAAGTTGCAAGTAAGACAGGTTCTATTCATTCCTGGAAAGGAACTTGTTTTGACATAGATTTAACATTAGTGTGTGAAAGAAAGAATAGATTTTTAAAATTAAGCTATTTATAATAATGTGGGGGAAAAATGAGTAAAGTAGATTAATTTGTGATTTAAATAAATATAGTAATAGCATAAAATTAAGGCTCATCTACCATCTGATGCTCTCTTATCCTCAATACACACACACATGCATGCACGCCCGTGCGCGTGCACAGCAAAACAGTTACTCTGCTCTAAGGGTTCTAGGACACTAAAGTTAAATAGTGTATAAAAATGTGTATAAGAATTTTATGAGACACTTCCCACCAATCATCAAAAAATGAACAAGGGCATTTACCTCCACTCCCCTCCTGTAACTCCTAAAATGACAGTAGAGGGAATAATTTACAAGGTCAAACCACAAGGATAAGCAGAAATGGCAGGAAGACAATAGCAATAAAAGTTTGGAAGCAAGAATGCGTGTATGAGTAGTAACTTTTCTGCAAACGTGGGAAGCCAAAACCTAACCAGCAGCAGCAGAGTGTGAGCAAGCTCTTCCCTGCTGTGGCCCCTCGGAAGCTCTGGACCAGAGGCGTCAGGGACCCTGTGGAGGATCAGGTGGGTGAAAACTCGGGGAAGTCAATGCAAGTCTGAACACAGTGGCTGGAAGCCCATATCCACTCCACTGGTTGAAGACTGGAGGTTTACTCCCTGGAGATGCTCATTCGACAAAGCTCTGGCCTCTAGGGCCCCAGCCTCCCCCGTAGGCAGTAAGTCTGTGCTGAAAACATGGGAACAAGTGAGAATCTACACACCAAACAGTGAGCCTCTTGTCCACTAGGCTCCCCGAATATTGGGGGTTAATTTAGGGTGCAGCTTTCAGGCTACCTTTACTCTCTTCTTACTGTTTATATGTTTTTGAGTTCTTTACAATGACATGTATGTAGTTAAAATTTAGGAGGTGAATTATTTCCAACCTATAATTCTATATCTAGCCACACTATCAACCAATTATAAGGGTAAACTGAAACCTTGATCTGAAATGTAAATTTACCTCCCAGATATCACTTAGCAGGAAACTTCTGAAAGCTGGAGTCCATCAGAATGAGGGAATGATACGGGGGTGGGGTAGATATGAGATCTAAAGAAATAGAGGATCCAATATATGTGAGGAATGAAAGGAATTGTCAGGATGAAGGTAAGGGAGATGCCAGGGCCTAGAGAAGAAGTCCAGATTGGAGCAAGAGAGAGGAAGGCTCCAGGAGCCATGGATGCCATCAGAAGAGCCAACTCATCCACTAGGCACAATAGACACAGTGCCAAGGGCCCATGATACCTTTAGGGACTTACAAAAATGTTTTCTCTTTAATTCTTTTAAAATTATGAAAAATTTTAGTAACAGTGAATATATAATAATGAATCCAGCCTAGATTATATTCATTGTTATACCAATGCAGCTGTAAAGTATAATTTTTATTTTTTATGGAGGAAGGGGCTCACAAAGGCAACACTGCCTGGGATCTACAAAAGTCATAATGTGGCCCTGGCCTCCAGGCAAAAAAAGAAATTGGGTAGCTTTATTTGAACAGACGGAACTGTGATTTAGACTTCAGTCAGAATTTGGCAGAATGGACTGGTAATAAGTACACAGAAAAAACTAAGCGAAGAAAAAATAAGACAATACATAGTAAAGGGAAGACAAGTCTATAAGAAAGGAGATGTAATCTTAATATATACTAGATCAGCTGTGAACAATACATTGTCAAAATAAGCACTGAAAATTGATACAATATGCATCTCTAGATTAGGAAGACAGGAAAGGGGGACGTGTGTCCAACTGTAAGAAAACCAACTCCTCATCTTCTACAGTAGGAAGGAAAGAGAAAAAATAAATGGAAAAATTAAGAAACAGTATTAGACAAATGAACTTATTTACAAAACAGAAATAGACTCACAGATACAGAAAACAAACTTACGGTTACCAAAGGGGAAAGGCGGGTGGGGAGGGAGGGATAAATTAGGAGTTTGGGATTAACAGATACACACTACTATATATAAAACAGATAAAAAACAAGGACCTACTGTAGAGCACAGGGAACTATATTCAATATCTTGCAATAACCTATAATGGAAAAGAATCTGAAAAAGATACACACACACACACACACATATATAAAACTGAATCACTTTGCTGTACACCTGAAACTAACACAACATTGTAAATCAACTATACTTCAAAAAAATAAATAGTGTTAGAGACATGTTATAGAAATGTGAAGCTAAATAATACAGGAAACAGTTAAAAGAGGTGTAAGTTGTTGCCTTTGGGGAGTGAGAATTGGTGGTGGTGAAGACTAGAACAGGGTGCCGGCTTGCATTATGACATATAACATTTTACTTCATGATGGAGAACATATGTTACTTTAATGAAATTAAAATTAAAGGAACTATAAGCATTGCTGAGTGTTAATATACTTGAAGAATTTTCTATTTTTCTAAGTATTTGTGTCTTAAATTTTTAAGTTTAGAAAGTGCAAAAATGACTGAATTGCATGTTAGAACACTTAGAACCCATGAAAGATGTGCTCGTGGGACATTAAAGAGACTGAGTAGACTGTGAGGCCAAAGTGAAATTCTAACATGATGGAGATGAAGAGAAATACTTCAAAAAGAGGAAAATGACTGAAAATGAGGAAAGTGAAAAATGCTGAACCTAATCAAACAGAAGTGCCAGAAACAGCCAATATGTTATAGTCAGTACGGAAGAGTATAAAATAGGCTATAAATATGAGCCCCCCATAATAAGACACTGAGGGAAGAGCTAAACAACAGCATAAACACCATTAATATTTTATGAATGACTATTATGGTCTGTTAAAATGGCATATATTAGGTAGGATATAGTATATCAAAAACCTTGAAGATATTTGAAAATCTATTCCCAGAAAATTACCCTCCCCCTAAAATTCAGAATGTGTCTTTCATGGAGTATTTGAAGTCCTTAACAACTTTCCAACAATAGCATGTTCATACCACAACGCTGTGCACTCATCCATGGATGGGTGAGCTGTGTGATTTTGAAAAGGAAATAAGGAAAAAAGATACTCTGAACCAAAACAAAAGCAAAGAAAATGGTTCTTCTCTCGGACATGAATAAATAGTTATGTATAAAATAATGAGTGTTTAAAAAAGTCCACGCCACTTTACGGAAGTAGGGAAAGAAATTTCTGCAGACCATAGTATACTGAAGAGGAAAAAAATCTAGGAAAAGCAGAGAAGAGTTATGATGAAGGTATCAGTGAGCAGTGAGGTACAAGCCAGAAATTTTCAGACCACCCTACCTACAGCACTCAAGGCAATTTGGGGCTTCCCAGGGACTGGAATGAATTTAGAGGCCCAGGAGACCCTCAAATGCCGACCAAAATATTAAAAAGTAGTTTTCCTTAATAACCTTTTTAAGCCAGATAAAAAGCAAGTTGCTTATGTACCTTCTTTCTCAGGCCACAGCCTCATATTTGAGAATCTGAGTACTGGGTAAATAATAGGCTATCATTAATTGTGTGCTAATTATGGGCCAAGTACATGCATTAGGTCCTTTACTAGTTCAACAAATGTTTATTGAATTTCTTCTAGATGCCAGGCACTGGTGCTATAGCTGTGAACAAAACAGACACTATGCCTACTTTCCCAGAGTTTACGGTCTAGTAACTTATAGAATTAGAACTTACACAATAACAGGAGGAGCTGAGGAAGGAAAGTCCACACTGAGGAGGGAGAGGAGCAGAGAAAAGCCACTGTTGAGTCCTCCCAAAGTAGTCATGTGAGGGGCAACTCAGAACTCGCAGGAAAATCTGGGGAGCAGCACATCCAGAGGGAAGAATGGGACACAGATGAGAGCTGGTGAAGAAATCCAATGAAGGCTGTGGCCTCTGCATCTGATGGTGGACTTGGGGCTGCTGTTGGCCAGCAGATCAGACTGAGAGGAAGAAGCTGGAAGCAAAACAGAGGAGACGGAGAACAAGCTAGAACCCGCTAGCACATCTGCCTCTACCTCTCCTACATCGAAGCTCCACCTACAGCCACTGACGGCTGCGGCTCCACTTCCACGTCCTAAATCTCGCACAAGTACCTCTCTTGCCAACTCGGACACGGAACCTTAAAGAAAATATAGTTCCAGCTTAGGCCAGGTGACCATACAATACCAACACTGTTCACCCCATGTCAAATTGGCATCTTACCTCTTTTAGCCATATTTAACTTCCAATAGCAAAATCTAGCTTTCCCCTAAGAGGACGCAGCTATTCTTGATGCAACCAAAAGCACGCTAAGCCTCTCCCCAGATGAGGATATGAAGTCCCACAGGTTACTTTATCTTTAGGGAATGTCCATTCCTTTTCTAGATAAATCACATTCCCTTTTAATATCCTACGAGATAAGCTGAACTACTGTTGACACATTTTATGTTTAATAGGAGAATGGAGGGTGGAAAAAAAGAAAAAGTCGGTATTACATAATTTGCAAAGTAGGTACCCAAATAAAGAACCAATTCTTCTCCCGCAATATTTGATTTTTTTCTGAAAGAAGTTCAAATCGTGACTGGCTTTGGAGACAGCGGTTTGGTAACGTACCAGCATCCTTAATGGCCACGATAGGCGCGAGCAGCGGGGCTGCAGGGCTGTCCACAGGCCTCTAGCCTCGCACCCACGCCCCCGAGGCCGCGCTTGGAGCCGCAGCTCTTGGGACTGGCGAAGTTGCCAGAGGCCTTGAAGCGCCAGGAGAGACTTTTGCGCTACGAGCTACAAGTATTATTTTGAGACTTTAACCTAATGAAATTACCATGAATGTGTGGCTAAATATTGGTTTCTAAAGATGGAAATAACCTAAACAACAGTAAGGGGATCGGTTAAATTATGGTACCTCCAAGTGACAAAATCATACATGCAACCATTAAAAATGATTTTTTTAAATACTGAATGACATAGAAGGATTTCCATTATTAAGTGGGATTAAAAGGAGATACCTAAATAGTATGCATGGTGTGAGCACGTTTTGTAAAATTATGTAGGCAAAGGAAAATAAGGTTCAAAGCCCCAGAAAGTACCTATATTGAACCTTTGTAATAAGAAGCCATTACTAATAAAGAGAGTAACATTCAGAAGGAAATCCTGCAATTTTTCAACAACATGGATGGACATTGAGGGCCTTATGTTAAGTGAAGTAAGTCAGAGGAAAACAAATAATATGATCTCATATGTGGAATCTAAGGGAAAAAACCTCATAGATACAGAGGACAGACTGATAGTTGAGGGGGGCAGGAATAGGTGGGTGAAATAGGTGAAGGGCGTCAATAGGTCCAAACTCCCAGTTATAAAATAAATAAGTCCAGGGGATGTAATGTACAGCATGGTGACTATAGTTAATAACACCGTATTGTCTATTTGAAAGTCACTATGAGAGTAGATCTTAAAAGTTACATCACAAGAAAAAAATTTGCAAACATGTGCAGTGAGGGAGGTTAGCTACACTTACTGTGATGATCACTTTGCAATATATACATATATTGAATCATTATGTTGTACAGTTGAAACTAATATAACCAATTATATGCCAATTATATCTCAATTAAAATATAATAATCTAATTCAGAAAACAGAATTTACTGTGAGGAAAACAGAAGCAATAAAAGAATAAACAAACTGAGGAAAATATTTGTAAAACATAACAGATAATCTCTTTAATATATCACTAATTCCTTCAAATCAATAAGAAAAGGATTAACAATACAACAGCAAAATTGAAGACATATATAGAAAAGGAAATAAAACGGATTTTTAAACATTTGACATGTTTGATCTCACTCAGAGTAAGAAACACACAAAATGAAACCAAATCTAAGTATGATTTTTTAAGCAATATGCTTGGCAAAGATCAGAAAGTTTAACACATTGAGTTGGCAAGAGTATAGCAAAACAGGCATTCTAATGTACTGTTGGTGGGAGTATAAATGGCTTAACCCTCCCTGAAGTGAAACAGGCAATCAAAATTTCAAATGCTTGTGCCTTTATACCCAACAGTTTTACTTAAAGGAATTTCTCCCACAGTTATGTTCAATCATGTGGTAATGGCACATGTAAGGACATGCATTACAGCATTTCAGCATTTTTCATAATAGGAAACAACTAGAAACAACTTAAAGACTGGTTAAATTATGGCCCAGCTATACAGTATAATATTCTGTGATGGTTAAAAATAGTAAGGCACCTCTTCATACACTTACATGGAAATATCTCCAAGATATATTAAGTGAAAACTTCAAGGTATATAATGGTGTGATAATTGAACACTACCATTTCATAAAAATAAAATTAGAAATGAATGTGCATGTATATGAGTCTAAGTAAGTATGCATACACACAGGTTGTATACACGTTGACACCCACACAACTGTGTGGTCACAGAGCACATCTGGGAGGGTACAACAGCAACAACAAACTGATAAACTGCTTCCCTACAGTGTTGAAGTCAGGGTAGACAAGCTCCCAGAAGTTAATTCTAGTTCTTTGCCTCAAACTTGCCCCTTCTTTCATTTCTTCCTATTCAAAAAGGTACTACCACTTATCCCATTGATAATGTCAGGAAAGTGGAAATCAGTTTTCTTCCTTCTCTTTCTGTCACCTTCCCTGCATTAAATCAATCATTAAATCCTGCTAATTTTACCTCCAAAACATATCTCAACTTTGTATACTTCTGTGGCAGAAGATGTTAGTTGTCTCCATTGTTCATTGTTCCCTTTGTTCTTAGTCAAAAAACCCCAGGTTTTCAACTAGACTGTAGTCCTAGAATAACCATTTTATTTCTCAACACTCCTTGCAACCACATGGGGCCGTGTGACTAAGTTCTGTCCAACGATCTGTAACTAAAATGTCATGTGTAATTTCTATAAATGCCCTTAAAGGGAGGAGACAACACCTTTTCTTCTCTTCCTCATTCATGTTGACTGTAATTAAAATAACATGGCTGGAATTAGAGCAGCCATCTTGGACCAGGAGGTAGAGACTACATGTTGGAAAATAAGATGGAAGGATCTAGTCCCTGGCGATCAGGAAGCCACCAGTCTAATTCTAGGCTAACTATGGGCAGAGTTCAATTATGTGAACAAGAAATAAACATCTTATCTTCCCAAGCTACTATAATACAGAGTTTTCAGTCACAGCTACTCCTAATTTCAAATGATAAAACATCTCTCCATTTCAACCATCAACCACTTGGTCCAAGCCCAGCCCATCTCACCTGAACTACTGCAATAGCATCCTAACTGTTCCTGCCACATTCAATCTCGACCTCTCTCCATTCAATTCTACACACTCCAACCAGAGTATTCCTATAAAAATATATGTACGATTAAATCACTTTTGTTTACGATCCCTTAATGAATTCCTACTCATTTTAGGACAAGTTTAAAATTCTCAAGACAGCCTATTCAATCTCACATTGGTCCCTAAAACTTCAGCCCATCCCTTGATATTTCCCATCCCACAATCTGTGCTACTGTTGCATTCATTGTAAATCTCTCCCCGATCCCTATTGCTTAACTAACTCTTACTAATCTTTCAGGTCACTGATAAATGGAAATTTCCTCAGGAATTATAGCGAGGAGCCACTTCCTCATGACATCTTGCACTGTTCTTGATAGTCTTTTTCTCCTTTCCACCTACAGCATTATTTGTGCAATTTTCCTTTAATGTAGAGGGTTCAAATGGTGTATGGGTCTAAAGTGCCTACAGAAAGATACATCCCATAGAGCACTTTCTTTTTCATTAAACTTGAAACACTTCAGTCAGTAAATCTTCTTTTTGGTTTGTCACAGGTTCCAACAATTCATGTCATGTCACTGACTTAGGTCCCTCTCCTCTATTATCTAGGCCTCTGAAACTTTGGCCTGTCTCCCCCACTAAACAAGAAGCTCCATCAGGGTAAGGATACTGCTTGTCTTCCACATCATTCTATGCCCTCTATCTTAATATGTTTGGGACATATTAAGGTGTTATAGAAATCCCTGTCCAGTGATTGAGGGCAATGAATGAACCACCCTTGCCACCATTTTTAATAGACTATTTTTTCTTTCTTTTGTTTTTTTATATCACATACTATAGGGAGATAAATGTGGGAAGCATCCATTTGGTAATTATTGCATACCAAATTTTGAACAAATTTAGCATTCTAAAATTTAAAAGAAACTTTTCCCTTCTTTTCTACTAGTGGACTAAGTAGAAAGTAAAATCATATATTTACACTCTTGAAAGTTTTGAGAAAGACACAAGAACATTTCATCTGGGCCATTTTAGTTCTGCTCTCAAGGAGTTAGGCACTTGGATGTCAGTGACCCAATTCTACATTGGCTTTTTAAACTCAAGATACTCCGAAATGTGTGTTTCTATAAAGAGTCTGTCCTTGCCAATGGCAACACCAAAAATAAATCCAGATCACATTGCTGAAAATCCTTATCACATCAAACATGGTGCTAAACACAAAACAGGAATTTTTGCTTTATATCAATAGTTTTAAAATGAAGATAATAACACATCCTTGTACTGTCTAGATTTTTTTTTTATGTTTTCTATTTCCTCATCCCTTGAAATGGCAAAAGTTTAAGGATTTGTATTTATTTTCTTATTTTTTGAGGTTACAAAAACTAGAGACTCTTCTAAAGCCCTGGGTCTTCTACATTTTGACAGAGAGCATTGGGGATGAGTTACTTCTAAAAATTATAATTCCAGGTTCTACACCCCTACACATCACTATGCATTTTCATTGCTCTGAAAATTTCTTACACCACCTTAACACACACACACACACACACACACACACACATTTTGTTAGGTTTTCCTCACTTGGTGAAGACTGTAATCCTGTTAATATCTCTAAGTAGAGTTATCTAAGCTCTAGATAAAAATACCAGAATCCTTTAAAAAAATTTCCCCTGTACAGGGGAGGAGGGGGAGGAAGGGAGAGAGACAGAAATCAGTTTAAACTTATAATGTTCAAAATTAAAATTTTAAATGGAATATAGTTTCTTAAAAGATCTGTATAGAAAATGTTTCCATAAGCAAACTAGTAAGAATATTTTCTTCCGTTAAAACAAAGTAAATCTAGTGATGTTTATGAAAGTCAATCATAAATGTGACAACTGATGTCATGAGTTGTTTTTTTCATCAGTGTAATATCTCACCAAGTATGAAAACCAAAACATCAGACCACTAGTTTTGTTCTATGTTTGTATAAACAGCTAAATGATTTGTTGAAATATTATATATTTTTCTATTTCTCTTCCTCTCCCTTCTACTCATACATTTTTTGATTTGAAGACCAAAAGTCATCATCTTCTGTAATTTCAGCTCTCCATTTAAAAATATTTCTACTGGGCCTTCCTTCAACTCATTGGAAAGACAAATCACATTGTCTAAAAGTTATGGATTGTGTGCTGCTGTAGCTGTTTCTTTTTTGCTGAGACCAATCTGTCCACCCACTCTCTGCCCTTCAAAAATGAGTTTCCACAAAACTCATAGTTCTCTAAAATACCCTCTCAACATTTTTCAGATGATAAAGTTGTTCCATATTTCCATTAGATGTCTCAGAAAATCCAAAATCATTTGAGTCTGTCACTGATGCTATCACTGATAATAATAATAATAGCTAGTATTTATTAAGCACTTAGTCTCCTCCAGGTGATGTGTTAAGTATTTTATATGTGCAGACTCATTTTATCTTCTCAATAACCCACCATTAGTCAAGAATCTTTGGGTTGCAAATGGCAAAAGTCCACCTCAAAATTTTTTAAGGAAAAGAAAAGGCATAGGCTTGCATACCTGGAGGTCTTGGAACATAGTTGGCTAAAGACATGACACAGCCTCACTGATATCATCCAGACACTTTTTTCTCTCAGCTCTACTTCCTTCTAAATTGTTTTATTCTCAGGCTGTCTCTATGTTATTTTGAAATGAATGCCATCAGCTCCATGTTTACATCCTATCAACAAAACAACCTGCTGTGAACTGTCTTGTGTCCCTCCCAACTAAATTCATATGTTGAAGCCCCAACCCCCAATGTGACTATACTGGAGATATAACTGCCTTTAGGAGGCAGTTAAGGTTAAATGAGGTTGTAAGGTTGGGGCCCTAATCTGATGGGATTGGTGTCTTTATAAGAGAAGATGAAGACACTGGAGAGCTTGTGCTCTCCACCATGTGGGGACACAGCGAGGAGGCAGCCACCTACAAGCCAGAAAGTATCGTCACCAGAAACTGACTCTGCTAGCATCTTGATCTTGGAAGTTTCAACCTCCAAAACTGTGAGAAATAAATCTCTGTTATTTAAGCCATCCAGTTTATGGTATTTTGTTATGGCAGCCCAGCTGACTAATACACAACCCTCGAAGGGTTTCCCCAGCAACCTCAGCAAAAGTCCCAGAATTGATTCTGATTGGCCTTGTTCAGGTCACAGTCCACCACTGAAACAATCACAGCAGTGAGGGTTCTCTTATTACCACGTCTGGGTCACCAGCTGACCCTTCGAGCTCATTCTGTGAGATCAGTCTTAAACTATTTGGATCAAAGTTAAGGGGAGATTATTCTCTATAGGAAAATTATTACCACAAACAAAAAAAAAAGCAGAAAGTGATACAAAGAAAAACAAAACAGGAGTAGATCTGCTGTACATATACTACGGAAAAGGTTATTTCCACTTTGTATAAGAGGAAACAGGCTGAGTTTGGTGAAGTTACTTGCTGAAAAATGCAAGTCTGGCACATAGCAGAGCTGGGTGGGACTCAGACTCCCAAGTCTAAACTCTGAGCCACAGTACTCTTCAACCTTCTTTATGCTGAAGACCTTAGGGAATGATATATAATGCTATTTGAGCCCTCTTCATGGCCACTGCCCTGCTTCCCTTATCACAGGGAAATTTAGCAAGATGCTAAATAAGTAGTATGCCTCTTTCTCTATAATTTTTATCAAAATGATAAAAACAAAACCCCACAGCCAAAACAAAAACAAGAAATGATAACTTTTCTGGATTGGATCAATGGTCCATTTAGTCCAACAGCATCTTCAGCAATACATTTGGGATGCAATTTGCCCCTGATTACAATTTTAACAAGAACAACATTTCCCAAGCATTTTAGGGTCCTTTAATCATGGCTCTTTTAACAGTGAATGTATCAAAATGTTTTTAATCTCTTATTAATATTTCTCTCAACTCACTGTCCACCACAGGAAGTAGTATCTCCTTTTTTTATCCTAAGCATGTCTCATTTAAGCTCCAAAGGAGGCTGCTCTCTCTTGTGTTCAGGATTTGGTGAGACAGTTTCTACTGACACCCAAATCAGACTGTTGATCTTATAGATGAGCTGGGATTTTACTTCCCGATGCACCTCTCCTCTTTCCAGGTTAGATCTTGGGCAGTTAAGCTCATCCTCATGAGCCATCCTCCCGTGACAACTTTTCTGAAAAAATGCACTTAGCATTTGAGATATGGCTCATAATCATTTAAGGAAAAGCATGCTCCAAGACAAGGCGTCAATAGAGGCAAAGACTAAGCCATCTCAGTGTCTCTGGTCCAGATCAGCTAGGAACAGAAATCACTGTGCAGTGAGGGAGACAATGGAGAAGCAGGAAAGGGGTTGGTAAGCAGTAGGCAGTTGAAAGAATCTTCATCCATTGGATTTATAATAAAACTAGATTCCACAGCAGAGATGTGAGTCTAGAGTGTTCATGAAAACCCTTCAGGCTATTTACTTATGGGCACTGTCACAGTGTATTACAATATTGCTGCAAGGGCAAAATTCTCTAGTAAGGGGATCAAAATTGCATTCTTTATAGGAAAATGTTACAGGGAAAAAAAAAAGAAAAGAATGTTTGCTGAAGATGCTAGATAGTTGAGGGTCAGTCAGCAGGGTGGATAAGTGACAGGTTTCCCAGAACAAGAATTTGTTCCATTAATTTTTACCAGAAAATTACTTAAGCATTTTATTGGGAATGTTCATTTCTTCCCAGAAAGGAGATTGCAAATTATTATGTCATATACAAAGATTCTTTCCTACACCAGGTTTGGGGCAACTTCTCTTTTATAGTAGCCAGCGTGTTTAAAGGTAATGGCCGTGGAAATTCACGTGACAGTGTTAAGAATTGGAAGCTGTATAGCAGAGGGGGATCTGAGTGTGGGTTTTGCAGCCCGATGGACCTGAGTGTTCAACCTTAAACCTTAGTTTATTCATATGCAAAATGAAGGTGATAATCACTACTTCGTTGAGAAGGGAATATTAATGAATACTATTTGGGCTTCCCTGGTGGTGCAGTGGTTGAGAGTCCGCCTGCCGATGCAGGGAACACGGGTTCGTGCCCCGGTCCGGGAAGATCCCACGTGCCGCGGAGCGGCTGGGCTCATGAGCCATGGCCGCTGAGCCTGTGCGTCCGGAGCCTGTGCTCCGCAACGGGAGAGGCCACAACAGTGAGAGGCCAGCGTACCAAAAAAAAAAAAAACAAAAAAAAACCAAACTATTTTATTCTTATTTGTTTCTCTGAATGTTTATAATTAATCACTTTTATATTGATCACTTTCATGATCATCATTATCATAAACAATAATATTTATTATTACTATAAAGTCTTCATGGCAACCAGGACCTGTGTTTATATCTACCATGGCCCCTTTCAAGGCCTCAGGGTAACTTTTAAAACTTTAGAAAATTTGGGCACCAGAATTTTAGGGAATAGTGAACACTGAGTTTTCCACACTATGGGAATCGGGCAAATTCCTAGACCAAATCCAATTCTGAGCGAAGTTTTCGCACACACACAAATTTGTAAGTAGAACTGTCTCCTCCCAAGAGCCCATTGCCATGGTAATCCACTAAATAAAATAGGCTCAAAGAAAATATTTTTAATGCTTTCTTGTTCAGAGGCCTTGGTTCAGAGATCTTGTCTTCTAAATGGACCATCAGTAAGTTCCTGTTGCCCTCTGTCAAACATCAAAAATCCAGAGCAATTCAGGTTTACACATCACATAAGGAAACATACCTTCATCCCCTTCTCCACCTTCAAACTTGTGTCTGGGGACTGCAGCAGACCTGAGGTTTGGTGGCCTGCTTGTTCAACAGTGGAGTCCTCTCCAGCACGAAGGAACAAAGGGAATCCTTCTAGCCATTTGTCTATTCATTCTGGGAGCCCCCTGAGCAGCCAGGACAGAGGCATGGCAAGCCCCCCCTCAAATACATCAGGCCTCTGTATGATTAGTCATATTGCTCCTTGGCAAAAGCAATGTCCGTATTTTAAGATGTAAATTAAAGGAGCATTTAATGGGAATGCAAACATTGCATTTTTCAATGCTGGATTAGACCTTTTCTGTTTTCCAATCAATAATGCACTTACATCACCTATCTCGGTAATCATCACACTTTAGTGTAATTCCTTGTTTAATCATCTGATGCCCTTACTAGACTGTGAATTGGGGGTTCCGGAGAGAGCTATGTCTGCCTTGCTTAGTGCTATACATCTGGAGCCCAATACAGAGCCAGTACACTTGATGAGCAAATGTACAGAGGATAGGTGACTGAATAAATATTTCAGTTGATTACTTGAAATCGTGAAAAACTGGACAATTAAGGAGATGATGATTTTATCTAGGTTACTGCAACAGGGAGAATGTTCATTTTGTCAAAGAAAGGGAGGGGGTCTGGGCTTTTACAGAGTTGGATAGACAAGGGCGTCATCCTCAAGTCTCATGAAGAAGGATGGAGACAGGTCCTACGTTGGCACATGTGAGGGCAGTTAGCCATTTCCCAGAACACAAGAATGGGGGGATTTCTCTACCAGTGCTGCTCTCCAGGAACACGGGGCTCAGATAAAGTTCCACATTGTCAAAATAAAGTAGGGATTCCCTGGTGGCGCAGTGGTTGAGAGTCCGCCTGCCGATGCAGGGGACGAGGGTTCGTGCCCCGGTCTGGGAAGATCCCACGTGCCGCGGAGCGGCTGGGCCCGTGAGCCATGGCCGCTGAGCCTGCGCGTCCGGAGCCTGTGCTCCGCAAAGCGAAAGGCCACAGCAGTGAGAGGCCCGCGTACTGCAAAAAAATAAAATAAAATAAAGTAGATAAAGCATTTAGCACAAAGTCTAAGAGCACATAGTAGGCCCTTCTAAGTGGCAGCAATTGTTGTATCAAATCAACAGAAGAGTAAAGGGTATCCTTCCTAAGACACCATCACTGTTTCCTTATCAGTAGCCGTTCCCACCAGTGTCTGAGGTTCTTGGGAGCTTCTCACTCTAGGCTGCCTGCCAGGCTCCTGGTGATTTCAAGGACCCTCACTAGTTTCCTCCCAACACTTTCACTTATCAGATGAGGCGTACTTATCAGTCCATCTCCCTTGGAGGCCTGTTCCTATTCAGCACAGTGCCAAACACACGTTTCGCATAGTAAGTGCTCCACAAACACATAAATTAATGCATGATCAAGAGCCTGAGCTTTAGAAAATCTAACGTCCTATTTATGATCACAATTGTCCTTGTTTTCCCTCTCAGTAATGCACATATTTGGCTGCAGAAGCTTGTGGGTTTATGTCATTAGGCAAAAATTTATCACGACTCTAGAGTCCTTTTCCTGTCACATTTTAGAATCATTCTTTTAAATTTTTCGAATATTCCTGTTCTAAATGCATTACTTTGCACTTGTCCACACTTAAACTCATCTACCGCTTTCCTGCCCATTAGCACAGCCTCCTAAGTCTTCCCTGCTCACCAGGGAATTGGTACTCATCAACTTGGTTTTTCCCTATTCAGAATAGTTCAGCAGCATTAGCTGTAGACTTGGAGATTTCACAGTACAAACCCTTCTGCAGATCATTTATAAAGGTATTAAATAAGACTGACTCAGACCAACCCCTGAGGAACCCCACTGTGCTTATCCTTTTCCTTCTAAACAAATGTGCATTACTCCCTACTCAGTTTGCTTCCCGTCTCTAAGCCAGTACTGAATCTGAGACAAAATACCCTTACCCAATCTACGGTGACAACAGTTCCCATTAAACTGTACTTTGGGGTCTCACAAAGCACAAAATATCACCTGAGGAACAGAGGCAATTCATAGTTTGCCAATATGACAATATCCTCACCACAGTGCCATTTAAGAACTATTTAACCCCAAGGTTAAATGCTGTCCCCATAGAAATTCAGGCACAACAGATGGCCAGCAGAACTGAGGTGCAATGGAATATTTGAAACCCACATTTCATCAAGAGCATTTATTTAGTAGATGGGGTTTCCAAATCCTGAAGACTTCAGCATGAAGATGTGTCCATTTAGGAATGTTGCTACCTTTGAAATGAGGCTTTGTCAGTTGTTTCACAGAAACCTTGAAGGGCTCTTTGTGAACTTAAAATTCTTAATATCCATGAGCCAAAATTACTCTCTTTGGCTCAGTTTGCACCTATGCTAACTTTAACATCTGTTAACTTCAGGAGTCACTAAGAAGGACTCAAAGAGCTCCTCCTGTTCAGAGCCTTCTTCTACCCCTACTGCAACAAGAATGCCTCTCTACCATTAAACTTCTCACACTGTAATGCAATTATCTGTTTATGTATTTCTTCACTAGCGGAACATGAGTTGACTTACAGTGGGGATCACATCATATTCATCTCTATGTCACAGGAGCCTAGCACATAGTAGGTGCCTACCACATATTCCTTGAATGAGTGAGTGAATGAACAAATGAATAACCAGACAAGCCACACAGCACTCTTCCCCATCCTAACCTTGCACCTCAAGGAATTAGAAAAGAACAAACTAAGTCCAAAGTTAGCAGAAGTAAGGAAAAAAAAAAAAGAGCAGAGAGGAAATAAATGAATAGAGACCAGAAAAACTTTAGAAAAGATCAACAAAACTAAAAGCTGGTTTTTCAATAAATTTGACAAACCTTTACTTAGACTAACCAAAATAACATAAAAAGAAGACAAATAAAATGAGAAGTGAAAGAGGGGACATTATAACTGATACCACAGAAATGCAAAGGATTATAATGAACTAGTCTAAACAATTTTATGCCAACAAATTGGATAACCTAGAAGAACTGAATAAATTCCTCAAAACATATAACCATACAACCTAGAAACATACAAGACAGAATCATGAAGAAATAGAAAATCTGAGCAGACAAATAAAAAGTAAAGAGATTGAATCTGTAATCAAAAACCTCCGAATAAAGAAAAGTCCAGGTCTAGATTTCACTGATGAATTCTACCAAGTATTTAAAGATGAATTCACACCAATCCTTCTCAAACTCATCCCAAAAATTGAAGCAGAGGGAACATTCCCAGTCTTATTTCATGGAGCCAGTCTTACCCTGATACGAATCCAAATAAGGACACTACAAGAAAAGAAAACTACAGGCCAATATCCCTGATAAGGGCTTCCCTGGTGGCACAGTGGTTGAGAGTCCGCCTGCCGATGCGGGGGACGCAGTTCGTGCCCCGGTCCGGGAAGATCCCACATGCTGCGGAGCAGCTGGGCCTGTGAGCCATGGCTGCTGAGCCTGCGCGTCTGGAGCCTGTGCTCTCCAACAGGAGAGGCCACAACAGTGAGAGGCCTGCATACCACAAAAAATATATATATATATCCCTGATAAATATAGATGTAAAAATTTTCAACAAAATACAAGCAAACCAAACTCAACAGCATATTAAAAGGATCATACACCATAATCAAGTGGGATTTATCCTTGGGCTGCAAGGATGGTTCAACATACATAAATCAATAAACATGATATACCACATTACTAGAATGAAAGATAAAATTCACATAATTATCTAAATATATGCAGAAAAAGTACTGGACAAAATTCAACATTTTTTCACAATTAAAAATACTCTCAACAAGTTAGGTATAGAAGAAACATAGCTCAACATAATATAGGCCCTATATGACAAGCCCAGAGCTAATACCATACTCAATGGTGAAAGGCTGAAAGCTTTTCCTCTAAGATCAGGAAGTAAATTACACCATGGATGTCCACTTTCACCACTCCTGTTCAACATAGTACTGGAAGTCCTAGCTAGAGTAATTAGGCAAGAAAAAGAAGTAAAAAGCATTAAAATTAAAAAGGAAGAAGTAAAATGGTCTCTATAGATGATATAATCTTGTATATCAACTAATCCTAAAAACTCCACCAAAAAAACCTGTTAGAACTTCTAAATGAATTCAGTAAAGTTGTAGGATACAAAATCAACATACACAAGTCAGTTGCATTTCTATATACTAACAATGGACTATTTGAAAAAGAAAATAAAACAATCCTATTTACAATGGCATCAAAAAAGATAAAATACTTAGGAATAAATTTAACCAAGGAGGTGAAAAATCTGAACACTGAAAACTACAGGACATTAAAAAAGACACAAATGGAAAGATATCTCATGTTCATGAATCGGAAGAATTAATACTGTTAAAATGTCATTTTACCCAAGGCTGTCTATTAGATTCGATGCAATACTCATCAAAATTCCAGTGGTATTTTACACAGAAAAAAAAAAAAAATCCTCAAATTTGTATGAAACCACCAAAGACCCCAAATAGCAAAAACAATCCTGAGAAAAAAGAACAAAGCTGGAGGCATCACACTTCCTGATTTCAAACTATATCACAAAGCTACAGTAATCAAAATAGTATAATACTGTCATAAAAACAGACACATAGAACCATGGAACGGAACTGAGAGCATAGAAATAAACCCATACGTATACTGTCAACTAATATTGACAAAGGAGACAAGAACATGCAATGGGGAAAGGATAGTCTCTTCAACAAATGGTGTTGGGAAAATTGGATAAGCACATGCAGGAAAACGAAATTGGACCCCTATCTTACACCACACACAAAAATTAACTTGAAATGGATTAAAGACTTAAACATAAGACCTGATACCATAAAACTCCTAGAAGAAAACATGGGAAAGAAGCTCCTTTACATCGGTCATGGCAATGATTTTTTGGATATGACACTAAAAGCACAAGCAACAAAAGCAAAAATAAACAACTGTTACTACATCAAACTAAAAAGCTTCTGCACAGCAAAAGAAACAGTCAACAAAATTAAAAGGCAATCTATGGAATGGAAGAAGATATTTGCAACCACATATCTGATAAGGGGTTAATATCCAAAATATATAAAGAACTCATACAACTCAACAGCCAAAGAATACAAATAGTCTGATTTTTAAAATGGGAAGAGGATTGAATAGATATTTTTCCAAAGAAGACAAACAAATGGCCAACGGGTACATGAAAAGATGCTAAACATCACTTGTCATCAGAAAAATGTAAATCAAAACTACAGTGAGATACCACTTCACACCTATTAGGATGGCTATTATGAAAAAGACAAGAGATAAGTGTTGGCGAGGATAAGGAGAAAAGAGAACGCTTCTGTACTGTTGTTAGGAATGTAAATTTGTGCAGCCACTATGGAAAACTGTATGGAGGTTCCTCAAAATATTAAAAATAGAACTACTATATTATCCAGCAATCCCACTTCTAGGTACATATCTGAAGGAAATAAAATCATTATCTCATAGAAATATCTGTACCTCCATGTTCATTGCAGCATTATTCACAAGTGCCAAGACATGGAAGCAACATAAGTCCCCATCAATGGATGAAATTAATGGATTAAAAAAATGTGGAATACATATACATTGGAATAGTATATATAATGGAATATTATTCTGCCATAAAATGAGGGAAATTCTGCCATTTGCAACAACATGGATGGACCTTGAGGGCATTAAGCTAAGTGAGATAAGGCAGACAGAGAAAGAAAACTGCTGTATGTTTTCTCTTACATGCGAAATCTAAAAGAACCCAACTCATAAAGAGTAGAAGAGTGGTTGGCAGGTACTGGGGCGGGTAGGGGAAATATTGGCTGAGTACAAACTTCCGGTTACAAGAGGAATAAGTTCCAAGTGATCTAATGTATAATATGGTGACTATAGTAAACAATACTGTATTATATACTTGAAAGTTGCTAAGGAAGTAAATCTGAAATGACCTCACTCCCCCCCAAAATTGCAATTATGTGAGGTGATGGAGGTGTTAACTATCTTATTGTGGTAATCATTTCATAAAACATATGTGTATCAAATTATTATGCTGTGTGCCTTAAACTTACACAACGTTATATGTCAATTATATCTTAATCAATCTGAGGGGAAAAGATCACTCTTGCTACTGTGTTCAGGAAACTTTAAGGAGGTATGAGTGGTGGGATAATGCAACTGAATTACTAATTAGCGGCAATTTGGGCATTTACTGCGGGTCTCCTATGTGGGTCAGGCAGCTTGCTAAGAGTCAAAGATTCAAAGGTAATAAGATGTGGTCTCTGACTTCACAGATCTGGTCTTGTGTTGGCTGCGGATAGTTGATTACAGTGCGGAGCGATGCAGAAGCCGCGGAGGATGCAGGATGCATAAGAGGAAAAGCACGCCCATGTCTGGAGTCAGACTAGCCCAGGTTTGAATCCTAGCTCCACTCCTTGCTAGCTGGGTGACTTCACACTAACTGACCTTCCTGAGGTCGGTCCTCACCTGGAAAATAACATCACTTCAGTGCATTCCAGAGATGGTTAAATGAGATCATGCATTTAAAACACCCAGGAAGACACTTGACACAGAGGATTGTGCTCAATAAATGAGGTCAGTCCTGTTACAGGGGATAAGCAGTACACTAACGAGGCTCAGAGGAAGGGGATCCACCCCGATAACCTTCTAATCCTGCCGGGGGAAGAGGGGAAAATGTCGCAGAGGAGGTAACATCTGAGCTGGCTCATGCAAAATTAGAGTTTTCCAGAGAGGAAAACAAGATGCTCCAGAAAGAGATTTCTTGAGCTTAGCGTGTCATTTTGAATCCTGCCCATCTACCTCCTGGAACAGCTTTTGTCAGTCACTCTGGGATTCAGAAAGAGCACCTACCTCAGAGGTCAAGAGAGCCAGGACAGCAAAGGTCTTCCTTCCACACGTTCTTCAGTATGCAGGAAACACACCCACTGGCCAAAGAAGAGGGGGAGGTTGAAGTAGATGTTGGGAGAGATGAAGAGCTACAACCTTCACCTTGAACAACTCCGGGGTAGGGGGGGTGGGGGCATCATTCTTTTTGTACTCTAAGCGCACAGCACCCCCTTGTGGCAGTACAGGGAATAGCCCCTGGGGTGAGGAGTACAGCTGCTCTGCAGAGGAGCGCTCACAGCCACCAAGACTCAGAGAAGCCAAGCCATGGGCTTTCTCTGTGCCAAAAGGGTTGAGACCCAGACCCCTGTAGGTCCTGCGCAATGCAGAGCTTTGCAGCAGCAGTGACTGCACCGCCAGGTGCCAAGCATTGTGCCTGTGGATACCAAGGTAAACATAAGGGAGTTACACCTAGGAGAGGGAAGAGCTTCACTGGATCTGCATGCAGGTGTGCACAAAAATGGACTGCTCTAGGCTTCTCTACGTTGAAGGCAAATTTTCACTAAGATCACACTTCAAAAATGTTTTAAAACCATCTTCCTGGGCTTCCCTGGTGGCGCAGTGGCTGGGAGTCGGCCTGCCGATGCGGGGGACACGGGTTCGTGCCCCGGTCCGGGAAGATCCCACATGCCGCGGAGCGGCTAGGCCCGTGAGCCATGGCCGCTGAGCCTGCGCGTCCAGAGCCTGTGCTCCGCAACGGGAGAGGCCACAACAGTGAGAGGCCCGCATACCGAAAAAAAAAAAAAAAAAAAAAAACTTCCTTTACCCCTTCAAACATTTCCCCTCCCAGCTTCCCTGAGGTGGCCCCTTGTGCGGGGCTCTTTCTCCACCTTCCCTTAGATCCATTCACTGCTTTGTTTGCAAAGTGGACCGGGGGGGTGGGGGGGGGGTGGGGGGGGAGGGTAAGCCTACACCAGAGGAATGAATCACTTTCCGTGTGATTTCCATAGGTGGCTTACCGGTGACAGGGAATTTTTCAACAGGGACTCTTCCCAGTATAACCCAGCTTATCTCAGTTGACACACCTGCATCTACCTGCTTCCAGACCTCAACACCCTGACAAAGAAGGCCTTAACCTGCCCCTCAGCTTGACTAACCTTTAGACTGGTTAATTTCTGACTATAGCCCCATTACTGACCTCCCTTTTCTTAGAGCATTAACTTTAGAAAATTTGTATTGTAAATTCTCTCTCTGCCCCTTTGCCACTTAGCTTCTGCAACCTAGGAGTCATTCTCTAGGAAGTGGGGGTGGGGGCAGCCGGGAGCAGCCCTTGGAAATGTAATCATCAAAAAAGATCGGGCTCCTATTGCCCTAATCCATGGGCAGCAGGAGGCTAACGTCAACAAGCAAACACAGGTGGCCTAATCACATCAACCAACCTTCTCCTAACACTCTCCAGTACTTTCCCATTGGCACATCTCAATATTAAAAGCCCTCCAGGCTTTTCATTTTCCCGTGGAGTTGAGTTCCCTCCCTTGTTGCATAGTCTTGAGACCCCTATTGCAATAGTCTCAAATTAAGTCTTCCTTGCCTGTTTAACTCCACCCAGTGCAATTTTTCTTTGCCAACATTTTCTCCTTTAAGTAGACTCCCTCCTTTTGAGGCTCTGGCCATCCCCCAGCCTGTTCACAGCAGGCCAAGGGAAGTCTCAATCATAGCAATGTTTCCCAGCTGCTACTTTGCAACTTAACAGCAACAGCCTAGGAGATGCGCTTGAGTTCCTTTTGTTATGAGCAAACTGGAGAACATATGCCAAATTGCATTATGCTGCATGAGGATGCACTCTTCCTTTATTTCTTTTTATCCAAACTGTTCCAGTTACCCAAAGCTCAATTTTGCGAATGCGTAGACATAAAATTCCTTTTCTACATTCCTATATCCTAGTCAAAACAAACCATTTTCTGCCAGCCAAAATCTGGCGAAGGGACAGCATGAAAAAGAGGAAAGAGCACGAGATTCTGGCCACTAACCAGCTGGTTTAATCTTAGGACAAACTTCGCCCTTCTCCAGATATTCTTTCCTCTGAATAGTAAAGAAGCACAATGAGAAGGAGGATTCTCCATCTTTCATCATTCGTATTCCCACTAATTACCAGGTCAAATAACGTGACTCCCACCGTGAGAGGAACCAAAGCCAACTCTCTCTGAAGAGGATATTTATATAGTTACAGGCCCCCTGTTGCTCTATTTATCATCTTGTGTGTGTTTAAACGCTGCAGTGGTAGAGCTGAGAATAATTTTTCTTTGCTATCATTTCTAAGCACAAGAAAAACAGTAATTCCATCAGTGGCTGAAATTCTGTACTAATGCCATTGGCATATATGTTATTGCTACAGTAAATCTAAAACAAAACTATTTTAAATTGTAGTAGTATTATGTATAGTAATGGGAGGGGAGTGATTAAGAGCAATAAGAGATCCAAAATGAATCATCTGTATATAGAGACGCATTACTGATCCATGAAACTGGGGTTTATGTTATATAACAGGTGGGGAAAAAATATATTCACATTCTTTTCCCCTCCCCCAACAGTTCTGACCATGGCCCTGCCTTTCTCCCTAACTCCCCACCTACCTCTCACTTCTGTACTTCATTATGCTGATGGCAAGAATGGTGGGAAATGCGCAGGAAAGCCTAGATTTCCACAAGAAAGGGAAAAAAATGATGATAGAAAAGAGAGGAGACAGAGAAGTGTGTCTGGGTTTGGAAGAATATTTAAAGTTGTGAGTTGAGAGAAAATGAGATCTTCTGGAAGGAACTTCTGTCCATGAGGAATATTTCAAGAGAGGCAATGATTGGGACAAATATTTTAAGTTCTGCTATATATTAGGAATGTTCTTTGCCACCTCGTTAGACTGAGAAATTTTTTTTAAATTATGCCTTTGTTGTTGATATGGGTTTTCTTAAAGTCACTACCATGTATGACTGCTGTACTACACCAGAAAGCAGCACAAGAATGCTTGCTTTATTCCAGTTATGATTGCAGACTTTTTTTTTTAATCCTGAGTTCCACTATCCTGCAGTCTGCAGTTTATATTAAGTGCTTGGCATTATAATCCCGAGGGGTCCATCACCCTAAGGGGAACACCACTCCATAGTTGGCATCTAGCGTTTGATGTTTGAAGGGGTAAAGGAAGATTTTTTTTTTTTTTTTTGTGGTACGCGGGCCTCTCACCGTTGTGGCATCTAGTTGGCATTTAGTGTTTGAAAGACTGTGACAGAAAGTGACACCTCAGAGGTGGCTCCTACGATTGTCTCTACCGTCCTTATCAATTCCCGGTAGTGATAATGAGGTATCGTTTTCCACTAGTATGAACGGTCTTCAAGACATGGCTAAAAGTATTACGGAATCTCTTCCTGCCCTAGCATGAGCAGGGTAAACAAATCTAGCAAGTGCAGTAGTCTGTATCCTTTGAAATTTACCCCAAGCTTGATTCCAGACAGAACAGTTACTGATTCAAGGGATTCTTGCTGTCAGGGTATAACTGTAAAGTTACCTGAGTCTAGCCACATTTTCCTCTCATAGAGATATGGTGACAAAGATTTTCTCCTTGACCAAACTCTAATTGGTATCCTCTGAGATCTTTTTCAACTAAGCCCCATCCTTGGGCATGTCCTCAAGAGCAAGAATCCTTCTAAGTCAGTTTAGCCAGAATCCCCCCATCCTCCACATCTCCATACCTAATTAGGGTCTCCAGTCACCACCATTCCCCAGGTGGCATCTGATCAACCCAGCCTGCCTTCAGCAAGAATCCCATTAGATCAATTTAGCCAGAATCCCTCCCCTCCCCTTGATGTTTCCTCTTAATAATTTTCCATGCACCAAGTCCTGCACATACACTGTTTCTTGGCTACAAATTCTCACTTTGCCTTGTTGTTTTTAGAGTTGAGCCCAGGGCTTCCCTGGCGGCACAGTGGTTGAGAGTCCGCCTGCCGATGCAGGGGACACGGGTTCGTGCCCCGGTCCGGGAGGATCCCACATGTCACGGAGCGGCTGGGCCCGTGAGCCATGGCCGCTGAGCCTGTGCGTCCGGAGCCTGTGCTCCGCAACGGGAGAGGCCACAGCAGTGAGAGGCCCGCATACTGCCAAAAAAAAAAAAAAAAAAAAGCAAGCTACAAAACAATATGCACTTTTTTTTAAAATTTTTGTTGAGGAAAAAAATATATAGGCCTAGGGAAAAATAATCCAAAAGAATATACCTTAGAGATGTTCATCCCCCCCCACCTCTCCTCCTGACCTGGGGAGGTAGAATTACATATGAT
Organism: Orcinus orca; assembly: GCF_937001465.1. Taxonomy (NCBI): domain Eukaryota; kingdom Metazoa; phylum Chordata; class Mammalia; order Artiodactyla; family Delphinidae; genus Orcinus; species Orcinus orca. Next base: position 54,302,817 of record NC_064572.1, on the reverse strand, counting down.
TTTTATTTACTTTTTTACAAAATCGGCACATGCTTAAATTTTATCAACAGATAGTTTCTAATCCATGGAAGAAAAACAAAAATATTTTTTAAATACCAAAAGCAAATGAAAAATAATACCTGGCCATTGAGAGCCGTGTCAAAATGCTGACATTTGTTCAGATGTGTACCTGGGAATTTTCAGTAGCAGAAAGACAAGGACAAAGCAGTGGGTTCAAATAGCTTGCCTTCAGGTGGCCAAGAAGAACTTTTGCTGAGCCATGAAAAATATTAAAGAGAGGAAGAAAGAGACTTGAGAGAAGACAATAGCCGTGAGGTCAATGCGAGATGACCAGAACTTAGGTGGGGAAGCAGGCCTGGCAGAGGAAGATGGAAGGAGAGAGCCAGGAATCCTAAAGAGCAAGAAATGGTGAAATTTGATAAGAGCCTTAGCATGTGGATGGGTGACGATGAGAAGAATGTCCAAAATGACTTCTTCTATTACAGACCCGGGACATGGCATGCTATGGGAGGAGGCGGGGTCTCTGGAATTCCTTTTTTAAAAAAACACATTATAACTTCATCATCCTACACTTAGCAACGGCAGGGCTTCTTAGAAATATCCTAAATCAGGCAGGCAAATTCAGAGATAAAACAAGTAGAGGAATCATCTCCTCATTGGTTTTAGAAAAATATTTGAAAGGAAATAAGGTTGTGATGAAAGCAAGTGGAAAGGAACAAGAACTGTGAGTCAGACCAATGTTCACAGAAATACTTTTTAAAATTGGAAGCAACATGCCTATCACATAGCAAATCTTAATAAATGCAGATATAGTTACCTGTCACAAGTTTTAGCTCTCCTAGTAAATTAAGAGGTCCTTCTAAAGTTTTCTCTTCGTAGTCTCACTCCAAAGTGCCTAATACGTGGCCTTGCCTGTAGTAAGTACTCAACAAATGTCTGTGGAAAGAATAAATGAAGGCAGTTAATAGTTCTAGTTTGTCCCTCCTAAGTGCCAAAGAAAAGGACAAGGTATGATTCACCACAAACTGGATGATTGCTCCCTGTAAAGTGAATTCACCTGGACTCACAGACTGTCGCAGGCAGAAGGAATTTTAGAAATCAAGTCCAGTGGTTTTCTACCACCTTGGGATGGAGAATGACTCATACTCAACATCAATCAGAGCAACTCAGCTTTTATCTGTTTTATATATTGAGCTTCTGAATAAAATTTCACTTGTGCCAAGTTTTTGAAGACAACGTCTCAGAATCACTGAATCTGAAACCCTCTCATTTCATACGGGAAGGAAACAGCAGAGGAAAGATGCAGAGCTGTGGCTAGAAACCAGTTCTTCTGACGCTTTTCCCAAAGTTCTTCCTAGCACGTCAAATAAGCCCCTAATTTGGGGTATGTTTTTTCAAGCCATTTCCATGCAGAGTTGCCAAATGGAACACCTGACGCCCATTACATTTGAATATCAGATAAACAACACAAATTTTTTTTAGTATGTCTCAAATACAGCTGCACTTGTCCAGCTGTCCAAACACCAGGGTCCATAAATGCTTCATCTTTGAAGCTGCTACGCACCAAGGTTTTCAGTGTATCACTATCAAGAGACTACTCTTTTTTAAAAATTTATTTTATTGAAGTGTAGTTGATTTACATTGTGTTAATTTCTGCTGTACAGCAAAGTGATTCAGTTATAGGTATATTCTTTTTCACATTCTTTTCCATTATGGCTTATCAGGATATTGAATATAGTTCCCTGTGCTATACAGTAGGACCTTGTTTATCCTTTCTGTATATAATAGTTTTCATCTGCTCATCCCAAACTCCCAATCTATCCCGCACCCACCCCCCGCCCCCTTGGCAACCACAAGTCTGTTCTCTACGTCTGTGAATCTGTTTCTGTTTGGTAGATGAGTTCATTTGTGTCATGTTTTAGATTCGACATGTAAGTGATATAATATGGTGTTTGTTGAGAGACTATTCTTTAATTCCCAGTTTGAACAATAAAAACCCAGCTCGTAAATCGTACTCTCCGTGTGCTAGTACGGATGGAGCAGCCATTACCCCAACAATCCTGACCTTCATTAGGGTGGATGAAGGCTTTCCTGTCGAAAGTGAAAGGCACAACTGCTCAGTGTTACCTTAAAGATAATGCCCTCCACATGTTCACAATTCAGTGGATCCAGCAGATGTGCCCATTTGGGACTGATGAGAACATGTGTTTGTGTAAGGGAGTTGTAATATCTGTGTTGCTAACTTTGAGGGTCAGCTAAACACTCAAACCATAAATCATCAGTTGCTTCCTTGTCTTGGGCATCAAATTATCAATACATTTCTTTCCGGGTAAACAAATATCTTTTTACTCTGGTTCCATCCCAGAATGAGCTCCATCACATATGGCATTTACCAAGCATGCTGCTAGACAGAGAGAGGTAAAGTAAGACACCCCCACCCTTGACGTGCCCACATTTTAGAAAGGGAGGTAAACGGGAAATATAATGTAGATCCTGAGTGCTGTAATGAGGGTAAAGAAGCATGAACCACTATGAGGAGAGGAGGGACGTGAGATAGAAGCAAACTGGAAGTTAGGCAAAGATGAGAGGGTGAGTTGCAACCACAGGGACAGGACAGCATGATCAAAGGCACAGAGGCATGAAATGCCAGTGTGCTCAAGGAACTAGGAGTAGTTTGGTGTTGCTCAAGCGTAAAGTTCAAGATGAGAAAAAATGACAAGGTTAAAAATCTGACCTGACTTTATAACATAAAATAGAAAACCACTAGGAAAGCTTTAGGCAGGGAAGTGACACGGTCAGGTATAGGTTTTGGGTAAAGCTGTCTGGAGGCAGTATAGAAAGGGATGCAGGGTGGGATGAAGGGCAAGGGAGAAAATGTACGAAGACTGGCCTCAAGGAGTCATGCCCGGTCCACATCGAAGATGGAGACAGTCTCAGCTAGGGTAATGAGGAAGGGAAAGAGGAGATGGGCTTGAGAAATATTTCGGAGGTCAAATAGGCAAGATGCGGTGGTTGGTTTTATGTAAATGGTAAGAGAGGGAAAGGAGAGGATGACGCCCTGGTGACCAGGTGGGTAATATTCTGCCTGATTAGACAGCAGTCCCCCTGTTGACTCTCAGATACCCTCTGGTGTCCATTCCTTTGTCATCACAGACTGAAATATGTACTCATTTGTGTGCTTATTTGTTTAGTAGCAGTCTGCCCCTCCAGACTGAAAACACAGTGGGGTAGAATCATGTCTGGTTTTGCTCATCCTTGTACCACCAGCACTAGCAAAGTGAGTGGCACGTAGTCAGCACTCAATAAATAGTTGTCAAAGAGAAAGACAAATACTGAATACTGCATGGTATTGCATGTGTGGTATATTAAAAAAAAGGGGGCGGAGTCTAAACTCCTAGAAAGAGACAATAGAAAAGTTGTTATCAGGCTGGGGGGGTAGGGAAAATAGGGAGAAGTTGATAAGAGAGTACAAACCTTCAGTTATAAGAAAAACTAGGTCTAAGGACCTAATGTATAACATGGTGGCTATAGTTGACAATACTATTGTATAACTGATATTTTCTAAGAGAGTAGAACTTAAATGTTCTCATCCAAAAAAAAAATGGTAAACATGGGAGATGAAAAATGTGTTCATTAACTTGGTGGGAGGAATCCTTTCACAATGTATACATATATCAAATCATCACGTTGTATACTTTAAATATCTTAGAACTTGGTCAATTATACTTTAATAAGGCTAAATAAATAGTTCCCAAAAAATACAGAATGAGAGAGAATATACAGGAAAAAAGACACTTTTAATGAGTTCCTTTTTGGACACCGTGAATTTGAAATGACTGCAAAACTCCAGGTGTAGATAACCAGGAAGCAGGTAGAAATGAGTTTGAAACTCAGGGAGATTAGGTTTGGAGATAAAGACTTGAGAGATACCCACATATAATAAAAGCCTAAAAGTGAGAAGGGCATCAGGAGCAGACCTGATGAAGTTCAACATTGAAAGGGATTTCCTTCCTCCTACTTCTTAGTCAATTACCTTTGCATTTGTCTTCTGGAAGTACACTGTCACTGTCCCCTGGGCAGCTCACAGAGGGAGCATGTGGCAGCTCCAGGGGACATGGCTCTGTGCTGTGATCCAGGGAGGGCCCAACCTTTACGACCTTTCCAAGGAGACATCATATGCCTATAATATCTTCCCACATTTTTGCAACTTGGTTCTCCCAAATTCTTTAAACGACCCCCGATTTCCAGGAAAGCCTCTTCCATGAAATCCTCCCACATTGGACCATAGAAAAGCAATTATCCTGAATATCCCGGCCATCAAATAGCAAATTGCCACTCTGCTTTGTTTTTAATTTATATTTTTTAATTTATTTAATTTATTTTAATTTATTAAAATATAAATTATTTTAATAAATTAAAATAATTTAATTGCAAATAGCAATAGCATCAAATAGCAAATTGCCACTCTGCTTTCTTTGTTTTTAATTTATATTTTTTAATTTATTTAATTTTATTTATTTTAATTTATTTTAATTTTATTTTTGACTGCATTGGGTCTTTATTTTTGCACGTGGGCTTTCTCTAGTGGTGGAGAGTGGGGGCTACTCTTCGTTGCAGCGTGTGGGCTTGTCATTGCAGTGGCTTCTCTTGTTGCAGAGCACGGGCTCTAGGTGCACAGGCTTCAGTAGTTGCAGCACACAGGCTCAGTAGTTGTGGCTCATGGGCTTAGTTGCTCCACGGCATGTGGGATCTTCCCGGACCAGGGCTTGAACTTGTGTCCCCTGCACTGGCGGGCGGATTCTTAACCACTGCACCACCAGGGAAGTCCCGCCACTCTGCTTAATCAAAATGTAGAAATCTTACTCTTTCCCAGTTCTTTTTCAAATTAGATACCTTTTTTTGACATCTACCTTTAATATCAGATCCAGCCTGTCTTGATGTCCTGTTGGTCTGTTACTACTTGGTTTATTGTTTCTAGTCAGTTGACTGTGTTTTTGGCCACAGCAGGAGTCTGTGTGCTTTGACCTAGTTTGGACCCTAAGAAATCACAGGCTATGTCAGTTAAGGTGACCAGACCTCCTGGATTTTTGAGCACCATCCTATTAAAAATATTCACCCTATAGCCAGGTGATATGTCAAACTATGTATTTTGGTTCAGAAGAGGTGGCTGGGGCAGGAATGCTTGGTAAATTGCCTGGTATTTATAATTTTTATGCTTTTTTAGAAATATATATGCTTTTCAGAAATAACAACTGAAAAAGGAAGTTGGGCTTCTAAATTCCTGGCTTTGTCTAAAGCCCACAGGGCTTCTTTAACTTGAGTTTAAAAAAACAGTAGAAAGGATAATACCCAAGGTCAATACAATAAATATATTTATGTCTATGTACCACTGTATAAGTTTTCAGTGATGGGTCAGTCAGGACTGAATTTATATGCAAATAACAGGAAGCCCTTTTCCCCCTAACAAGTTCAGAGACAGGTAGTCCCTCACTAGCATAGTAGCTGCCCAGGACCGATGACCCAGGCTCCTCCTGCCTGTACGCTCTGCCATCCTTAGCAATACTGGCTTTATCCTCACACTTGTCATCTCTTGGATGGGGATGGTTGCTCCACCTCCAAGTTTAACGTCCCCAAGAAGATGGAGAAAATGAGTTGAGGAAAAGAGAGAAAAGAAACTTCTTTGTCATTTTATTCATGAAGGGAAGCCCTCCCCAGTGATTTTCACCTCCATCTCATTGACCATTTCCAGCTACAAGAGGACAGAGATCAAGTTTGTAGCTTTTATGGCTTCTATGATGGAAGTAGGCATGCGATGGGAGAAATGAAAATTGGGAGATGCCAATCAAGTACTTGTAGACTTAAAAATATTTCTAAGTCACATTATTATATCTGCATATTTCCTAAAATCTTGCAAGCATATCTTAAGCTGATTTATTTTTGCTGATGTTGATTTCTATTTGCAAGATTCTTGGAGTAATCTTATGTCAAAATTTCCCACTTTATATGAACAATATTACCCTCTTCTATCATGTAGTCTATTTTATCAAAGTGAGGTAGGAAAGGATTGAAAATATTTCTAGATGCTAGTCCAGGTAATTGGGTGAATAAGATATATTTTTAGCCACATTACTTTTAAAATTAGTTCCTGGAATTTTCCTCAGTGATAGAACTTCTTTGGATGGCAAGCAACAGTACCAAAGATAATTTTACCTATCCTCCCACATTTTTGCCCTGCTTGCCACATTACATAAATTGGAGTTGATGCAGCTGTGAAGTCAGAGAATGGGTTTTGTTTATGTGGGGGCTTTTTCCTAAAGAAGTGCTTTGTCTCCCTCTGGTGAACAAACTTATCTTTGCAACATCAGCTGTAGTTCTCAGGCCCGGCTACACTTTAGTATCACCAGGGTTGCAATAATCCCAATACCCAGGCCCCATCCCAGACCAATTCAATCAGGTCTGGAATAGGACCCAGCCATCAGTATTTTTTCTAAAAGATACGTAGGTAATTTTAATGTGCAATTAGGGTTAAGAACCACTGAGTTAAAAGAAGCTCTAAATCAATGATGAATACTGGACATTCATTCCTCCTCTAAGATTGCCACAAAGGAAAAAGAGAATCTATGTATGCAAATTCTATAATCTTCCAAAGGCCCTTTTACAATTTCTAGAGGGGAAATCACCAAGGACTTGTTAAGAATATGAGAAATTTAAATCTGAACTTCCCTGGTGGCGCAGTGGTTAAGAAGCCGCCTGCCAATGCAGGGAACACGGGTTTGAGCCCTGGTCCAGGAAGATCCCACATGCCATGGAGCAACTAAGCCCGTGCACCACAACTACTGAGCCTGCACTCTAGAGCCCGTGAGTCACAACTACTGAGCCCCCGTGCCACAACTACTGAAGCCCGTGCGCCTAGAGCCTGTGCTCCACAACGAAGAGGAGCCACCGCAATGAGAAGCCCGCGCACCACAACGAAGAGTAGCCCCTGCTCGCCACAACTAGAAAAAGCCCGTGCACAGCAACGAAGACCCAACGCAGCCAAAAATAAATAAATAAATTTCTTTTTTAAAAAAGGCATATATACAACTATAGACGTTCTTACACATGTAACATGGAAGCTACATCTTATTTATTCCTTTTTACATATCCTAGAAGATTTCAAATGAAGATATATAGATTGAAACTGGTTGCTGTCTTTTTAAAATCTTCTCAAACTAATTCCCACTGATAATGGCTGTTTTCATCATAATACATGCATTATTGGTACAAAATTTAGTTATTACAAAGGAGACCAGTTCTATTTCTGGCAATACTGGACTAGATGGTTCTGATCAACTCTCTCACTAAGTACTACTTAAAAATTATACAAAATATGTATCATTAAAAGAGTGAAAAGAGTGAGAAAAAACATTAGCAACACATGTAAATGACAAAAGAGCTCATATCTAGAAGATACAGAATTCCTAAAAATAAATAAGGAAAAAACTGACAACACAATTTAAAAATGGGCAAAGGACTTAATAAAAGGAGATAGTCAAAAAATATATGAAAAGATCTCAACCTCATTAGTAATCAAAGAAATGCAAAATAAAACCATACAATACTAAGCGATTGTGAGTGACTGCAACTCTCATACCCTGCTAGTGATAATGTACTTTTCTACAAACATTTTGGGAAACTGGTAGTATCTTCTAAAGTTGAACATACAAATATATCCTATGACTTAGCAATTTCAATTCCAGGTACACCCCATAGATATGCATGTTTATGGCAGCATTATTTGTAAATAACAAGAAACTAGAAAACTAAATGTCCGTCAATTGTAGAATGGATAAATTGTGATATATAATGGAATACCACATAGCAATAAAAGTGAAAAAACTATAAAGAAAAACATGGATAAATCTGACAAGTATAATTTAGCACAAATGGTGTCAGACAGAACAAATGCATACATTTTTTTGAATTCTATGCTGTTAGAAATTAAGATAGTTGGGACTTCCCTGGTGGTCCAGTGGTTAAGAGTCCTCACTTCCAGTGCAGGGGGTCTGGGTTCGAGGATCCCTGGTTGGGGAACTAAGATCCTGTATGCCTAGTGGCACGGCCAAAAAAAAAGATCATTGGTTACCTTTACCTTTTTTTTTTTTTAACATCTTTATTGGAGTTTAATTGCTTTACAGTGTTGTATTAGTTTCTGCTTTATAACAAAGTGAATCAGCTATACATATGTCCCCATATCTCCTCTCTCTTGCGTACCTTTCAGTAATAGGGAGATGTCATGCCTGGGACGGGGAAAGAGAGTAATGATAGAATTTTTGCTTTGAGTTTTCATTAGATAGATGTATTCACTTTGTGATAATTCATTGAGCTGTATACAGTTTTGTGTACTTCAAATTTTTAAAGATTTTAAAAAACCAGGATATTAAAAAATAGTTTAGTTAAGAATCGAGTCTTCCTTGTGCTTTTCTCCTTAAGTGGAGGAATTTTTTTGTTTTTGTTTTTTTTGAAGGGCTTCAAATGCTTGGCTTTTTATTTATTTATTTTTGGCTGTGTTGGGTCTTCATTTCTGTACGAGGGCTTTCTCTAGTTGTGGCAAACGGGGGCCACTCTTCATCGCGGTGCGCAGGCCTCTCACTATTGCGGCCTCTCCCGTTGCGGAGCACAGGTTCCAGACGCGCAGGCTCAGTAGTTGTGGCTCACAGGCCCAGTCGCTCTGCGGCCTGCGGGATCTTCCCAGACCAGGGCTCGAACCCGTGTCCCCTGCATTAGCAGGCAGACTCTCAACCACTGTGCCACCAGGGAAGCCCAGTGGAAGAGTTTTAATTGATGAGATGTAACTGGCAGTGCTCCTCAAACTTTACTGTACATGACTTATCTGGAGATCCTGTTTAAAAAGGCAGCTTTTTTCCAGGAGTCTAGGGTGGAGCCCAAGCTTCTGTACTTCTAGCAAGCTTCCAAGGGATTCCCAGGCTGCCGGGCCATTGACTGCACTTTAAGTAACAAGGACCTCAGGCAGTCCTTCCAAACTATGTTCCTCAAAAAGTAATGTTTCACAAATCATTTATAGATGTTATTAAATCTATTAAAATTTTAATCAAAATTTACTTTAAAAAATAATACTAAACACTTTTAGGCTCTTCCTCTTATTTATGATGAACAAACATGTTTGGCACCTTGCTGGATGTGTACCAGTTGGCAACTGGCATTAGGTATGTTGGACTGTCTACTACAAGAGCCAACCAACTTTTTCTGTGTAGGGCCAAATGGTAAAAATTTTAGGGTCTGCAGACCACATGGTGTCACAGCCACTCCACTCTGTCACTATAGTATGAATATAACTATAGATATATAAGTGAAGGGCATGGCTGTGGTCTACGAAATAGATCCCTGGTCTACTGGATCACTGGTCAACGATATGTATCTTGTCTTCAAATTTCCACTTAATGTGTTATCTGAGAGAATATTTTAAATCTCTCATTTGTTTTCTATTAAAATTTTCAAAAACTAGTTTTAACTTTTACCACTAATCCATGTGCATATTTTACCTCAAGAACATCATTTGGGTGTTGTAAATGATTATTCATGGTTATTCGTTGCTAAATAAGTTTTAAAATGGTCTTCTAAGGACAAGCAGTGTCCCAAAACAAATGATAAACAGAATGATAATACAGGGGGGCTAAGTGTTAATATATAAATCGTCTTCTTGAAGCATACACTGCGGGGCTAAGTGTTAATATATAAATCGTATTCTTGAAGCATACCCTGCTAGACTACTGGCCTAACTGCACTAGTTTCGTGGGACTAGCCATCGGTCATCATATTGCTGAATTGGTGTACACATTGCACAGAAATTGTATCTCTCAATTTAGATTGTATATAGAACCTAGTCATGCCAAGTCCATACCACGAGGCCCATCTGCTATTTTACATAAACTTATGTTCTTGATGCACATGGAAGGTATAATCAGAGAAAATAAAAAGTGAGTTTTAGAACCAAAGACCAAATTTTTACCTATTAATTATACTAGTCTCTGCTAGCTCAAGCCTTAGGTTCAAAAAGCCACAATGAAGCCTCCCATTTATGAAAGTTTAGCCTACTTGGCCATGAAACAGGTCTAAGCAAAGCCTAAATTTCCTTTTTATTTGTGGGGGGGGGAATATAGATATTTTCTTACTGATTTTAATTTTTAAAATTTTTATTGGAGTATAGTTGATTTACAATGTTGTGTTAGTTTCTGCTGTACAGCAGCAGTGCATCAGTTATACATATGCCCACTCTTTTTTAGATTCTTTTCCCATATAGGCATTACAGAGTATTGAGTTCCCTGTACTATACAGTAAGTCCTTATTAGTTACCTATTTTATACATAGTAGTTCCTTAATTAGTTCCATATTTGGGGAAACTAGGGACTTAACTGTGTGTGTGACACTGAGACAGAGTTCAGATATTGGTTCAAAGCTGCTAGTCACCTATAATAAATGAAAAGCTTTGAAGATTCAAATTAGCCAGTAAAATTCCAGTCTAGTGCCCAGTCTGGTCATTCTTTGGGATTTGGCCAAAGCAGATATACTGATAGCTACTATGCTTTACCAAATATGTGGAGGGGCAGGAAAATGCCCATCTTGACCAAACTGCAATCATAGCAATTACATCTGCAGTGATGGTTGGTTGTAGGCGGAGATCAAATATGTAAAGTACAGTACTTTCATCTTGCTCCAAAGTAGTGAAGACGACCAAGATTAGGGAAGCCGGGCAGCTGGGAAGTGAAGCACAATTTGGTATGGTGGATTATAGTAATCAGAACATCACGTTCGTGGGTTCCTCCTTCTGGCTGAGATTTGAGACTCAGATCAGTGAGAATATTCAGAATATTGGACTACGACTTTGCAAAAACTGGTATAATTGGATCAAGTGATGAACAAACCTCTGAAAGCCATAGGGACAAAATATAACAGGCTTGTTTAACATACTACCAATAATATTTTACTAATTTTCTTTGAAGTTGTTCCGTTAACTTTAATATAAAGTCTTTATTTCTCTTGAATGCTACTGAAGACGAAAAAAACTGTAACCAAAGGAGAACTCAGCAGTATACATCCTCTTTCCATTTTTAGATATACAACATTTAGCTTTCTTCTGTTATGCTTTTAAATAGTATTTATCATCAGCTTTTGATAAGCATTTGCTAACCTGACTTGTAATCACAAATCAGGTATAACTTTACATAAGAAAAAAATTAAACTTATAAAACACATAAATTAGAACGTGATTACCCTAAGTATTAACACTTATTATTTCCTTTACAAAAGGCTTCACAACAAGATTCCTCTAATGATCTCCCCTAAGGCATTTAGAATTAATTCAACTTACACTTGTCTTATATTCCATTTTGAATTCCAGCTACAGATTTTCAAACTGTCGCCCAAAGCTGCTATCAACCACTTCATCAAGTGGAATTATTAATACCTGTATTCTAAAGTGAGCTTTAATAAAATGCTTCAATTATAATTCTATTACTTTTAAGTCACCATACCTTACAGTTCTTTGTCAAAATATGCCTCCAAAACATTTTCCAAAGTATGATCTCTTGCCACAATAAAGAACGAGTGCAGTTACTCTACAGGGAAAAAAAAATTTTCTTTTAAATATCATGCTAGAAGCCAAAATCTTTCTATTGAGATAAAGTTTCATACAATAAAATTCATTCATTTCAAAGACAATTTTATTTATTTATTTATTTATTTATTTTGCGGTACGCAGGCCTCTCACTGTTGTGGCCTCTCCCGTTGCGGAGCACAGGCTCCGGACGCGCAGGCTCAGCGGCCATGGCTCACGGGCCCAGCCGCTCTGCGGCATGTGGGATCTTCCCAGACCGGGGCACGAACCCGCGTCCCCTGAATCGGCAGGCAGACTCTCAACCACTGCGCCACCAGGAAAGCCCTCAAAGACAATTTTATGTTTAGAAATTGCATACAGAATACAAAACAATCAAGGCATAGAATAGAGCCATTTCCCCAAGAAGTTTCCTCATGTCCTCGGATCCCATCTCTTGACCGCAGCCTCAAGGCAATCACTGATCTTCCTTCTCTCACTGCAGTTTTCCTTCTACTTGTGGCTTTAATTTGCCTTCCCATGATAACCAATAACCTTGAGTATCTTTTCATATGTACAGTGACAATATACAATATACATACAGTATACTGATCACTGCCTGTATCTTCTTTAGTGGAGCACCTATTCAAGTCTTTTACCAGATTTTTGTTGAGTTGGTTGTGTTCTCACTACAATTTTAAGAGTTTTTAATATATTTTTATATATACGTGCTCCGCCTGTACATACTCCAATTATTTTCTCCAGGTCAGCGGCTTATCTGCAACCTGTTGTATTTCTCAAGACTTTGCTGGTTTTCCTATCAAAGTTTTCTCTTTATTGTTGGTTTTTAGTAGTTTGACTATGATTTTCCCAGGTGTACTATTCTTTGGATTTATCTTAATTGGAGTTTACAGTGCTTCAAAGCCAATGTTTCCTCATAAAAGTTGTAAAATGTTTGGCCGTTATTTCTTCAAGTATATTTTTCTGCCCTATTTTCATTCTTTTAGCCTTCTGGATCTCCAATTACACCTGTTAATCCATGTGATATTATTCCATAGGACCCTCAGGCTCTGTTCTTTCTCCAGTCTCCCTTATCCTCAGATTGGACAATTTTAATTGATCTGTTTTCACGTTCACTGATACTTTCTTCTGACACCTCTAATCTGCTGTTAAATCTATCCAGATTGTTTACATCAGTTATTTTTGTTTTAAAAATTCCACTTGTTTTCTCTATTCTTTCCATCTCTCTGCTGAGATTCCCTTTGCCTTACTCATTGAGATAGCATTTCCTTTAAATCTGAACATGTGCACAACAGCCGCTTGACAGTTTCTGCAAAATTCAACAGTTGTGCCATGTCAAGATTTATTTTCATGTTTTTTTCTTTACCATAGGACTCATTTTCCTGTTTCTTTCCATATATACTAATTTTTGACTGGTATGTCACACATTATAACAGATATGTTAAAGAGAATCTGTGCTATATCTTCCTCTGAAGTATTGATTTTTGTTCCAGTAGGCATTTTGATTACTGATTGCTTTCAACTTATGCAGACTTGGTGTTATGCTCTGTTAGTATAAGCGTGTGGAAAGCCCAAGGTATTTCTCAAGCCCTTCCAATTGTCAAACTGTCTCCTTTGCAGATGTTGTTGAGGCTTGATTTCAGTCTACATTCTGGGATGTAGACACTCATTTACAGTATGAGAGCTGAAACAAGAAGCCAGTGTAATCTTGTTCAACCTTAGCTGGGAACATGCATGTTGGGTGACTAAAATTTTTTGCCACTCTGGGGATGTCTGAGAATGACTACAAAAGTGCCTAGGTACTGATTTGGGGATGACAAATAAATTTTAGCAAATAAGCAAATTTGTAATCATGTAATCTGTGAATAATGAGGATCAATTATATATATACACGTGTGTGTGTGTGTGTGTGTGTGTGTGTGTGTGTATATATATTAGCATGAAACCATGTAGCATAATAAAAACATGTTCATGCTTAAAGAGGTTTCAGTTTTAAATTAACTATTTTGATGGAAATTTTCCCCAAACACATATAAGTGTCTCCTAAACAAGACACCAAAGATAACTTTTATTCCTGTCTCAGGGACATGATTATAGTAAACAATGCTAAAATCCAATGAAACCTTAAAGGTTTCAGATGCATAAATGTGTGCTCTTAAAAAGCCCCAGTTGGCAACAATTCTTGAGGCCTCTGCTTTGTTTTTTGTTTCTTGTTGGTATTTTTTTAAACCAAAGCTTAATATACGTTAGTTGTGTGAACTTGAAAAAGTAAATTTTATGGGTCTCAGTTTTCTCATCTATAAAATGAGGAAAGTGTATTTCTAAGGTCTCTCCAGGTCTAAAATTCTATCCTCCCTAGATAACAGTATAATTTTTTGGCCTCTAGATGTTATCGCCTCTTCCCTTCTAACTTTTTGCGTCTAATCTTCTGTGTCCTGGAAAAATCAGAAAACCAACTCTATTCAATTATTTAAAAATAAAAGACATTCTAATTAAAGGCCTGAGATCTTTTCTAAATTATGTGCATACATATTTTAGCAACTAGAAGACTTGTACACACTTACTCCCTGAATCTCAGCTATAATCCAAACAGATATGTAAAATTACCTGTATTTCCTAACAGATACAGTAAAAGCAATTCCTAAAACACTGTTAAATATAAGTAAACCAAATTATCTGACCTGTGATATCTATGTATAGAAAAACAAACAAAAAATAACAGCATCTTTCCTAGGCTCCTCACTGGTCCCATGCCTGGGATAACAGGAAAATACATACAGTTTGAAAAGAAGCAATTATTTAAAAGCCTTAGAAAAGTAGACAAGCAAACTTACTGTTGACTTATTTTCTTTATTGAATTAAAATTACACTATTATAAAATAGCAATGTACACACAAAGGGATTTGATGCATCATAGTATATACAATTATCTTTAAAAGGTCAGGATGCAAGTTATAATGATTATGAATATAAATTTTATATTAAAACATTCTCCATAAGTGATTTATTTGACTGTTTTGGTTCGAAGTCGTCGTTTGAGAATCTGATGATCACTTTCTTTCACTTTATGGTCCATAAAAATCTGAAATTAACAATTTCATAATTTTTTATAAATAAAAATAAAAATGAAAGCTTGCTTACAATTAATAAGCTATGTTCACGTTCCATGACAGTACTTTCTGTCCTCCTGGACTGCAGATATACAATCTTCTATAAAAAAGCATGTCTAAGGTAGTAGATTTTATAAAAGATTCTTTCAACACTACCTAATTCTGGAATTAAAATAATCCACACTTTTACTGAATTCATAGCTTGAAATAATTACTAAAATATTTGGAGACAAGTGCCTCAAATAATTTTTAGGAAATGATTTTTTGCAGTAACAAGTATATAACTTAGAAAGTAGAAACAGCATTATTTTGCAACTAAGAAAAGAAATAACTTCAGCCAAGGGGGAAAATTATGTACTTATAAGACAGATGGAGAAAAGTAACCAAGAGAACAGTACTTCCAAAAGCATGACCTAATGAACCTAATTCTTTACTACTTGCTTCAAGTGTCTGTCTTCTATCTGATAGCTACTGTTGCAAAAGGTCTCTCCCGATTTTTCTTGGCCATTTTCTGTTGAAGGCTTTTTCTTTAACTCCTTTTCTACCTTCACTTCCATCCACTAGGCAGATGCAAAAATGATAGAAAATTAGAACTTTCCCTGTAATAGAACAGCCTGTTCTAAGTAAGGAGAATGAGTCATAAAGTCAGGGTGACAATCTATATAGTCTTTTCTTAAGAAAACCTGGAAGCCTTAGAGGGAAAGTGGGAAGAAATGACTGAATGTCAATTCTATATTTTTAGCAGGCAGACTTAGGGCCAGATTTGTACAACTCTTGTGATAAAGATAATAAGAAAAACAGATGTTAGAAGCCAATAAATTATTAAATAGTGATAATTCTATTGATGGAATTAAAATTCCTCTTATGAGTTTATAAATGCAGATGCATGTGACACTTGTATACATTAATGCAGCGTTTATATTCAATTACTCTAAATTTAACACATCCAGTACCAAAAGTACAACATTTAAAGCGTGTTTTAAGAGATATGGTCTACAGAATAAAAGTTCAAACCATTATATAATTCAAATTGTTATGAATACTTCAGAATTAAGAAGAACATAAACAGTTTTACTTTTAAGAAAACTTAAATAGTAGCTTACCACTTGGCCAGATATATCAATAGGAGATGAAATTTCATTTGTGTATAATTTCCGTTTGGCCCGTTTTGGTCGAGACACATTTTCTTTACTTACTTCTACATTTGAGAGCTTTGAAGAGCTTATTGTTTCAATTATCTTCTTTGCTATGAAAAAAATACATTAGTTAAATCTTGAAATAATTTTCTAACTGCAAATATTTGAAATCCTTAATAAAGAACCATATTAAAAAGAAAAGCACTGCAATTTATAAATGGTAAAAGGACACGAATAGAAAACTCACAAAGAAAAAAGAATTAAATGCCTAATAAACACACAAATTAATGATCAACAGCAAAAATAAAAGGGCAAATAAATAAAATATCACTTCACTAATGTTCAACATATTGAAAAGGTTTGGTAAATTATAGTACAACCAGTAAAACTCAGGCATCTTTAATGACTTGGAAGAGGTTTATACTACATTAAGGAAAAGATCAGGATACGTATATAGTGGACCATGCATCACTAAGAACAATAAGGTGGTAGAGCTAGTTCAGTACTCACATGTAAAGACGTCCACAATGAATATTAAGTGAAAGTAACTTGTGAGCCCTTTACTTCTAGTTAACAAACGTGTGCACATGCACACACAGAGTAAAAGAAAGCAAATTGTTAACAGCTGATTGCTTCTGGTAAGTTGAATAGGAATTTTAAAATTTCTTACTTTGTACATATGCTTTTTTTTTAATAGACACATATTGATTTTAACAGAAAACATACTTCCATTTGGGAAAACTTCTGGATAGAAAATCCATGTACATATGATATCAACTATATATTTTTTTAAATAGAAAACACATTTAAGGAAACATGCTGAACTGAGGTCTACTTGTCAAGGGCTGAGCTGAGCCTGAGAGCTGAGCTGCCAGATGTCAGAGTGGCTAATTAAGACAAGTCAAAATGAAAGTTAAAGCCTTTAACCACTTAACTGCAGTTGAATAAGCAAGAGGCTAGACCTGAGAAAGCGCCAACTCCCACCGCCCTTCTAGATTCCCCTGTGGAATAATGCACAGTCTGGGTCAGGTGGGTCAGCACAGAAGTTGGGGTGATCTTATTGCCAAGCGAGCCCTAAACAAAAGGCTCTTGGCGCTTGCAGTTTTATGGACCTTGGTGCTGGAGACCAGTGGGGAGGGCTAGGAGCGGAAAAGTAGAGTCAGAGTGGAGAACAGTGTCTTCAAGTTTCCCTCCACTTCCCCGTCATAACGTCTTTGGCAGAGATGCCTGAGGACGTTCTCTACTGAAGGCTCCCAATTAATAGGATACAAATGAAGGCACCTAGGCTAGGAATGCAGATATGTGTAAGAGTATGGCTGGCAAGAGACCTGAGTCCTTGACTAACTCCCTTCACAGACTAGGACGCATTGGCTGTGTATCAAGTTTGATGTGGGGACGGTAGCTTTCCCTCATGAGACCTAACAGGTAAAACCTTTGTAATTGCCTAAGGTCAGCCTGAAACAAATCACACATAGGATTTTGGCCTGGAGCTTCGAAATTCCTCACTACTGTGTGCCAACCACTATACTAAGAGCTGAGGATGTAAACTAGACAGACATTTTGCACTTGTAGAGCTTATAGTCTACTGGAAAAGATAATAAGAAAACAAAAAGTTATATAGTTTAAATAATTCATTCTGCACTTTGAAAAGATCACTCTGGCTTCCATGTACTGAATGGATAAGAGATAGACAAAAGGGATAAACTGGGAAACCAGCGTTACTGAGTAATGGATTAACAGTAGTTATCAGAGCAGCAGAATTTTAAGCACTAATCTCTGTTTTCTTCTTCTCTCCCTTTATTTCCAAGTGATCAACAACAGACATGTACTGCAGTTAAAATCCCCAACAGGGATACTTTATATTACTAGAAATAAGTTTTTAAAAATTCCACACCGGGTATATAGGTAGGGAAGCTGTTAAGGACAAGGGAGTCATTACCAGGTGGGTACCTCCCTCTCCTTGAAAACATATTTCTTTTTAATATATAAGCAACGGTCAACATAATTTAAATAAAATACAGAAGTATCTAAAATAACAAGTCCCACCTCTCCAAATTTAGACATTTAACAGTTTGCTGTTTGTCTCTCCAGATATTTTCTATGCTTGTACAAACTATACCTTTCAAAGAATGTATATATTTTTTGAAAAATATATACAAATGGGTCTAAGTCTGAAGTTCCCAAACTGTGTACCAAGACATGCTGCAGCAAATTCACGAGAGCAGCTCCGAATATTTTAAATTTTTGAGGAAAACAGTGACACTCTGTAACTCAGGGTAGTTCAGTTTCAAAAAGATATCACATTACCTTCCTTCTGATGATTACATATTTTGGCAACCTGGATTTTCAGGAGCTGAATTTTCAGTGACTGTTAGGCCTTAAGTATTAACGGATGGAACTATTAGGTGTTTCTTTGGGTGCATGGACACAATGAAAAAAATTACTGAGACATTAAGGGCGCTGTGAACCAAGAAAGTTTGGGAAGCTCTGCGGTTAAGCTTTTACAGAAAGTATTTTTACACAACCAATCTGACTAAATTCAGCTGTCCCTGCTTTCAGTCCTTTTCCCTCCTCATTCTCCCCACCTCCAGTCTCCAATTTACCCTATTGCTACCATTCAGGTACTCTAATGAAAACTCACTCCTTCCTGCCCCCTTCCTCCCAATAATCTCTCCACATTCTAGATGCCAGATGCATATTGCTACCTGTAATTGCCTGCACATTCCCTACACTTTTCCTGGTACTCTATTTGTGTTAAAACTGTTCCCTCTGGTAGATGTGCATATAAATATATATTTATGTATACGTGTATAGAGAGAATATATATCTTAGCACATATTAATACAAAAGTATTAGTATGTCTACATTATATTATAAAGAAAAAAGCATTAAGCAACTGAACTCAATACATATTTATAGAAATATATGCTTTTGATATATATGATTAGGTAATGTTTATACATGCAGAGAAAAAAACAGTAGGAGAAAATATACCATAATACTAACAGTGGTTATCTCTAGGAGGTATAATCTTCCAACATTTCAACACCCAGGTTAAATCCCATCTCTTCTATAATATCTTCCCATAGCCCCCAAACAAACAGCTCTCTTCCTCCAATACTACCATGCACTTTCCTTGTATCTCTACAACTATTACATTAAGCAGCCTTCTCTGCATCAATTACTTAAATACAGATCTTTCTCTTCCATTACCCAGTGAACACCAAGGCATATCATCCTTTCATGTTTCCTCCCTAAATACCTAACATAAGACACTGTCTACTGGAAATATAATAGTCACTGTTGTTGAGTTTATACACCAATCAGATATTAGAAAACACCATATATCTAACGTAAAAGGTCATTTAATTAATATTCTGCAAACCTTTTGATTGAAGAATAGTTGGAGAATGTTGTAAGAAATCTCCAAATTTCTGTAGCGTTCCTTCTTTTTTCTTAGCAGGCACGTTTATACTAATTGTGGATGCCTGACTCCGTAAAGAATAAGTTTTCTTAGATGATGGGCGTGTGGAAACCTAATAAACAAACACTTCTTGTTATTGTTGATGAGGAATGTTAGAAGGAAACAGTTACAGCCATAGTTGAATTAAAGCGGTCAGGTACAGGTTATGAATTCTCAGGCAGGGAACTTGAGATTAAGAATATAAGGAGAGGGGGGCTTCCCTGGTGGCGCAGTGGTTGAGAGTCTGCCTGCCGATGCAGGGGACACGGGTTCGTGCCCCGGTCTGGGAAGATCCCACGTGCCGCGGAGCAGCTGGACCCCTGGGCCATGGCCACTGAGCCTGTGCTCCGCAACAGGAGAGGCCACAACAGTGAGAGGCCCGCGTACCACAAAAAAAAAAAAAAAAAAGAATATAAGGAGAGGGATGAAAGGGCCGGAGAATGAGTGTGATAGAATAATAAGTCAGAGGTGAACACATCAAGGGGTACCTGCTACTTGCCAAATGCCAAAGGTTATATATTCAGAGCTGAATTAGATGAATAGAAAATGAAAGACAAATAAGTTATAACTGGACAATACCCAACTTCTGAATAATTATTACTAATCAAATTTGACATTTTTATTTTCATCTTCTACTTTATAAATGTAAGTTATGAAAATGGTCAATTTTGGACAAATTAGAAGACAAACCTTTTGTTCCTTTTTGACAGAAGAATTTCTATGCTCAGAAACAGGGGACTTCAAATTAGTTCTGGGTGTAGCATTCTTCTTATTTTCAAAATTCACAAAGTCCTAAAAATAATGAATTTCAGCACTGATTAATTTCTTGACAGTGTTTTCTTTCTCTCTCTAGACTCCAGGGGAGGAAAAAAAAAGAACAAAAGCAAACTAACAAACAAACAACAACAAAACAAGAAAATGGTTCTTAACCAGGGGCAATTCTGACGCCAGGGGACATAGGCATTGTCTGAAGATATTTTTGGTTGTCACTGCTGGGGATAAGGGGAAGGTTTAATGGAAACTAGTGGGTAGAGGCCAGGAATACTGCTAAAAACCCCTTAAAATGTACAGGGCATTGAGCTCTCCTAAACAAAGAAATATCTGGCTGAAAATGTCAATCACGCTGAAGTTGAGAAACCCTGACTGAAGGTACAATGTTTTTTGCCAACTTCATTGAAATATTACTCATATATAACATATGTAAGTTTAAGCGCACAGCATGATGATGCAATACATGTTTCTATCACAAAATGATTGAAGGTATGAATTTTTCACATGCATCATGATGAAATTACATTAGTTAAATGAAGGGATAACATCTTTTATTTGAACCCCATCTTGACAATACAACATAGCCATATATTTATCTACCCTTTTCCCAACTCCCAAATCATGCTGAGCATAACCTCTCATTGATACTTAGTGACACTGAAAACAAAACAAAACTCTGCAGTATAAGCACAGGTAAAACGTGAAAGTTAAGAAATACAATCTGTTTTTGCTACTAAAAAGGCATGACCTCTCACTCTTCTTTTCCCCACTTAATCTTAAGACAAAGTCTTTTGTAGTACATTAACTGAACTGAACTTGTGCAAATATTAATCGTACTAAAGATTATAAGCATAAAAGGAAAAAAAAAAGGCAAGAACAGAAGCAGAGAGATCATGACTGAACCTCAGAATTCAAGTTACCCAGTAAAGTCTTAAGGATCACAAGAAGAAGATTTCGTAAAAGAGGAAAGACAGATGGTAATCAGGGGAAGCAAAGGAAGAAAGATTGTAACTCCATCATACTTGTAGTGTTCAATAAAGAGCTCTCTGGAGTCTTCACTAGATTAGAATATAGCACTGCATAAATTATTTTCCTGAGGACTTTACAACACTCAGTTTATTACAGCAGTAAAGAGCTAGCAAAATCAGTTAAAACTTTTAAGTTTCTACATGGTTTACCCTACAACAATCTGTGTATCTATTCTGAAACTGGGAGTATATGCCGGCAGTAAAATGAATAAAATAACTTTAACCCTCTGAGTATACAACCGATTTTTCCTTTTCCTTTGAAAAAAATGAATCAAGTCAACATAGATGTTAGTCACCATGTTAACAAAGATGATGAAATTAAACTACTTAGTACAGTTGGCCCTTGAACAAAACAGGTTTGAAATGCACGAGTCTGCTTATACGCTGATCGTTTTCAATAGTTAGTAAATGCTACATCCCTACATGATCCGTAGTTGGTTGAATCCACGGATGAGGAACCTCACATACTGAGGGCCGACTGTAAGTTACACAAGATTTTTCTGCGCTGCGGCTGGCACCTAACCCTCATGTCGTTCAAGGGTCAACTGTGTCTTAATGGTATCTAAAGTGTACTAAATATAAATTAAATAAATATAGAATAAAAGTTAACTAAGGAGCTCCAAAACAATCGCTAAAGGTGTTCTATGTGTAGAAGGAAATATGCTAAATAATATTCACTCAGCAAATGTATTACCTGACAGAGAGCCTCAGGAGTATGGTTAATATTATTTCTGCTCTTCCACCAACTTGAAAACATACTACTCTTTAAAGGCGTGAAAAAGACAAGTTGGAAAAAAAGTTATTGTGCCAGAGAGTTTATAATTATAGTTTTAAACATAAATATTTCTGTTAACATAAATATTGCCATTTATTATATACCTACCACATGTGGAATAAAAGCACAACATTTTAAACATATTATATCTAATTCTTTATTTCCGAAAGGAGGGAAGTGAGGATCGGAAAGTTTATGTGACTGGCTAGAATATGATGGAAGGTTTGGTAACCCCACGATCAGAAAGCTGCGGCAGGAAGAAGTAAATAGTTCTTGGCCTACCACTAAATTGAGACCCAAATTTTAATACTGGCTCATAGAAGAGGAATTTCTCTTCTGAAACCAACTATGATCATAGAGACCTAAGATTTTAGTTAAATGAC
The DNA here is from genome assembly GCF_937001465.1 of Orcinus orca. Lineage (NCBI taxonomy): Eukaryota > Metazoa > Chordata > Mammalia > Artiodactyla > Delphinidae > Orcinus > Orcinus orca. The sequence goes on along the minus strand of NC_064572.1, from coordinate 54,280,540 downwards.
AAAGATTATATTCAAGCAAGTTAGTCGTTTCAGTTTCTCTAATTCCTTTTATCAACCCCTTTTCTCTTCCATTGGAGGGAAAGTGACTGAGTTTGAACAGGACCAGTATACTGAAATAGCTAGCTACTAAAATTCACCACCATTTGACCTGTCATAGCTTCACTAAAAGAAGGAATGATCTATATATTTTAAAATCTATAAGCTTTTTGTTTGAGGACTATTCACCACAGTAATATTCTTAAAACAGTATTAAATATACCATAAACTATGATTTTGGTCTCTAATAGCAGTGCTTATGAATAGGAGGGCAATGTAACAGAGTTTAACTGTATATTATCACTGAGCTTAATAATAATAAGGTTTACTTGTTTAATTCACTTAATAGTTAAGTATTTACCTCCTCCATTTCATTACTCTTCCTCTTCCGGGCCTTGGGAATCTTAACCGTCACTGGTGAGGTACAACCCAGGTGTTTCACTGCCATTTTGTTTGGCTGTAAAGGTGTAAATTGAATCTCTAACTCAGGTTTTGGAAATCGAGTACTTTGATTATTTTCTGTTGACACTTCACAAGAGTCAAGGACTACAGATCCATCCTACAACAGAATTTAAAAGGAAAACAAATCTTATTTGCAGAATATGAATTTCTAAATTGCCAAAAATTAACTGTCTCAATTACCTATTAAAGACAATAAATTGGAAAAGATAAAAAGTTTGCTTGATCAAATTTGCTACAGCAAGGACAGAAAGACTGAGTTATCATCTACTTTCTCCAGGTTTATACATGGTATGTTAAAATTGAGAGAAACTTAGAGATCAGTATTTCCCAAACCTGTGTCATCGTAAGAATTATCTAGAGAAATTGTTTAAAAGATTCTTGGACCCTACCACAAACTTACTAAATCAGAACTCTCCAAGGAAAGAGTCAATGATTTTTAATAAGCGCCCTAGTTATGGTCAACTAAAGTTTGCTGTAAATTCTTTACTGTTCTTCCCACTGAGAGATAGAGTCTCATTCCCCTTCCTTGAATTGGGGCTGGCCTTAATGGCTTCCATGACTGATAGCATGTGGTGGAAGTCACATGATTCTTCTGAAGCCTTGTAAGGAATGGCTTGTGTTATTTCCCCAGATCAAAATGCCTTTCTCTTCCCATTCTCTGCTTGGTAAACTTCTATTCACCTTCAAGACCCAGTACGATGTTACTTTTTCTAATCCACGTCCACAACCACTCAGGCAAAATTGATCATACCCTCCTCATCAGTGTTCCTTCTTAGCACTCTCTTTATAACACTTAGTCCATGAGGTGAAACAAGAGAGTCGTTAAATACCTGTCTTATCAGACTTCTTATTCCTTGAGGATGGCGATCATATCTTACTTACGTCTTTATCCTCAGTGCAAGGTTCCCAACAATGAATGCTCCCAATAAATGTGTTTTTAAAATAAATATTTAAAAAGTAATTTTATTTTCAACAAGTGACATAGAATTTGTATCTATTTCCTAGGCCATCTGAGAAACTACGTTATCCAATGCAAGTCACAGAACCCTAAGCCCACTTCAAACTAAGGAAACTCATTGTGAGGTTATTGGGATTTGCTGATAAAGTTATAAAATGGGTAAAATTTCCAAAAAATGCTATTTAATAGAATGCTTATTAAATGGACTGCTTATGAGGGAAAATAGTCATCCATATTTTATCTTTTGCGGGATTTCCTATTTCTGACCATCAAATTTGTTTATAATCAAAGATCTGTTTGAGATCAGTATCATTTTGAGAGGAAATTAATACCATTTGGGGATCAAATTTCCCCCAAAGAATTGCATCTCCCCTCAAAAGCCTTCAGTTTTCCTTTCCATAGCCAAGAGCACACACAGCTAACTGTATAGCAAGATACCTACAACAACTGATTAAATTATACTTGCAAGTATTATTTAGTAATTAATGGTCATTGGTAAAGAGGGTTAAAAAGTGGACTGTGTTATCAAATACTCACTTCTACTTCATCCCTGGAAATTTCAAAACTTGTTGACTGAGGTTCAGTTTCAACCCTGCCAAAACTTGTTGACTGAGGTTCAGTTTCAACCCTGCCAGGATCCATTGAACTCATATGTCTGGGCTGGATATCCATGGTCTGTTTTTCCTAGTAAGGAAATATTAAAGCAACAAGCCACCGTAACCGAATATACATTAAAATACTTCACCTAAAGAATATAATATCAAGATTTGGGTGAATTAAATAGTGGAAGTAATTAAAGACTTCTTCAATGACCAGCTAACACTCCTTCTTCTTCTCTTTCATCCTCAGAGAGTTAGGAAAGGCTGGGCAACTTTCCAGCCTCTTCTGAATCTGATCTAAAGAGAAATTTGAAAGATTACTTTCAACTTCCAAGGTGTTTTACATATATTCTCTCATTTTACTTTCACTGCAACTCTGAGATTTGGCAAGAATTGTTATTCCTACTTTCCAGATGAAGAAATAGAGAGAAATTAAATAACATGACCACTGTCTGTACTGAGTTGGAGCTTGAACCCCCAAAATCACTTTGATAACACAATTTTGAAAAACTAGAGATGTCTTAGGAATGCAACTATAGCATTAGAGTAGAAAAGACCATACTGATAACTAAACCTTTCCTTGCTGTACACTCTTCATCTCACTTAATCAGTCATAGGGTATGCTCTATTCCTAAACCCTACTTAAGGGATCTATAAAAAAAATCAGAATACATTTTTAAACTTGATAAATTCCAACGTGCACCTTCTAATCACTACCATCAAAATCAAAAGTCAAATACATCTCTTATGTCACCTACCCATAACTGTCAAATAAAAAAGATGCTATTGCATTCATAATGGGGAAAGCAACTAGCATGTACTGATTTCCACTGTGGTAATAACTGTGCTAATTGTTTTACAAATGCTCTCGATTAATTTTCACAATTCTATTAGAAAGACATTATCATCTCTGTTTTAAAGTTTGGAAATGTTAAGTAATTTTCCTAAAGGTCCCAAAACCACACTGACAGCAGTTGATACCTAGTTTTTCTAACTTTCTATTCTGTGCAATTTATACCACATGCTAATATCTCTGTTTTGAGCAGTTTTTCTCTTAGAATCATGAAGTCTTTTGATGTAAGAGACATATACACACAAACACATTTAATTTTATTATTGTCTGAAGGCTGCGGAACAGCAGATTTTCAAATGCAGATTATTTACTCTGAAAAGACTAGCTTCAGATGTACCCTGATTCAATTTACCTGGGAAATAGCTATCTGTGAAATGCAATACTTTCTTTACCTAGGGTCCCTAGCCCCAATGCAATATTACAAAAGTAGCTCCTGGGAATTCCCTGGTGGTCCAGTGGTTAGGACTCGGTGCTCTCACTGCTAGGGCCTGGGTTCAATCCCTGGTTGGGGAACTAAGATCCCTGCAAGCCGTGTGGTGCAGCCAGAGGGGGGAAAAAAAAAGTAGCTCCTGAATGACTCACATCTCCTCACCATTATGCTTATTTTCAAAAACAATTTGTATCTTTATCATAAATTTAGGATGGGTTCAAGTATTTAAATATCACCAAGCATTCAGGCTGAGTCATATTTCCACATTTTAAAGGCAGATTAGGGACTAAATCATCAGTTGTTTATTTTCTAATTATTCTATCTAAGAGATATGACCAAAATATTGGAGAAAGTACTATTTCTCAATTAGTCATTGATGAGTCAACCATAATGATAAACTCTGAAAACTCAAAATTCATGACCAATATCCAAATAATTTATTTTTATTTATTTATTTTTTTTGCGGTACGCAGGCCTCTCACTGCTGTGGCCTCTCCCATTGCGGAGCACAGGCTCCGGACGCGCAGGCTCAGCGGCCATGGCTCACGGGCCCAGCCGCTCTGCGGCATGTGGGATCTTCCCAGACCGGGGCACGAACCCACGTCCCCTGCATCGGCATGCGGACTCTCAACCACTGCGCCACCAGGGAAGCCCCTATCCAAATAATTTTTTCAAACTATGATTCCCCACTGATCTACTTACATTTTTATTCTTTAAAAGTTAATCAATTAAATAATTTTGAATACTTCCTATGTTTAATTTTAAAAGGCATAGAAAGAACATGATTCTACTGACTGTTTTAGAAGTTTCTGATGTGATCTTTTTTAATTGTTCAATTTCATTATCTTTCTGTATATTACTGGAGATCAGTGCTTTCAGCTGTATTTCTAAAGCTGCAACCAGCTGATCACGTTCTTCCCGCCACTGTTGGAGGTTACCATCTTTCTCAGCCAACTGTGCTTGAAGCATTTCCTAAACAGAATATGGACAAAATGTTAAAATAAACCTTGCAAAATTATGAATCTAAGAAATTTCTGAATTTCTAAATAACACAATAAATACAACTGTGAACAGAATATATAACAAATTACGTAGTCAAGTCTCGATAAAATATTTACTTATAAAGCCAAACATATAATGCCTTCATATATCTTAAATGTTCACATTGGGCACTTCTTTCAATAAAAAATTACAGCTTTTAAACTAATTCTAGCATTTCCCCCAATATCTGAGAAATGAGATGGTAAAATTACAATAAAACAAATGACAAAACTAATAGCAACAAACAATAGGGAAATGAAAATTAAAAATACCATTTTCACTGGATTCAAAAATCATGAAATAGTTAGTGGTAAATTAAAGAAAATATGTGCAAGACCTAAACATGACAAATTACAAAACATTGCTGAAAGAAATAAAAGAACACTTAAATAAACAAAGAGAGAATCTGTGTTCAAGGATCAAAAGATTCAATATTGTTAAGATGCCAGGTCTCCCCCAAAAGATCTAGAGTCAAAGCAACTTCAAAATTCAAGCGCGCACGTACGTGTGTGTGTGTGTGTGTGTGTGTGTGTGTGTTGACAGAAATGAAAAAGCTGACTCTAAAAATAATATGAAAATGCAAATGACATAACAGTAAAAATTATGTTGAAAATGAAGAACAAAGTAGGAACGGGCTTCCCTGGTGGCGCAGTGGTTGAGAGTCCGCCTGCCAATGCAAGGGACACGGGTTCGTGCCCCGGTCTGGGAAGTTCCCACATGCCGCAGAGCTGCTGGGCCCGTGAGCCATGGCTGCTGAGCCTGTGTGTCCGGAGCCTGTGCTCCGCAACAGGAGAGGCCATAACAGTGAGAGGCCCGCGTACCACAAAAAAAAAAAAAAAAAAAAAAAGGAAAAAAGTAGGAGCAATCACACTACATCATTTCAAGACTACTATAATAATAATAATCAAGACCGTGATATTGGCGTAAGGATAGACAGACATCAGAAAGCAGAGGATAGGGTCCACAAATGTTATGGTCAATTGATACTCTATAAAAATGCCAAAGAATTTCAATGGAGGAAAGGAAAATCTTTTCAACAAAGAGTGATGGAACAACTGAATAGACAAATGGAAAAAAAGAAAAAAAACCTTAATTTTAATCTCACACAATGTATGAAAGTTAACGCTTGGACAACTGATTTATGACAAAAGATGCAGAGCAGTAAAAAAGAAACAGTTTCTTCAACAGGTACTACCAGGTCGATTGTTAATACACATTTACAGTGACAACAACCACTTTTACCCCATCTCACTCCAACACAAAAATTAATTCTAGGGTCTAAATATGGAAGGTAAAACCCCCAACTTTTCAGGAATAATGTAAGAAATGCCCTTGAGGTTCATAAAGGAAAAGATTGGGAAAATGAATTACAATACCTAAGAATTTCTGTTCTAAAAAGGCAACAGGAGAGTAAAAAGTAAACCAGAGATTGAAAGAAGGTAACTGCAACACGCTCCTATCCAGAAAGTATAAAAGTATAAGGAACTCCTATAAAAAAAAAAAAAGATAGTCCAACAGAAGATAAGCAAGGGGACTTGGATAGGCAGAGCCAATAAACTAAACATCCAACAATACTAGTTGGAGTATAAATGGATACAACTATTTTGAAAATCAGTCTGGCATTCTACTAGAGTTCCACATACGTTTACCCTATCAACTAGCAATTCTATTCTTGGCTATATAGGCAACAGAAATGTATACACATGTGCACTAAGAGAAATATATAAAAATGTTAACAGGAGATCTTACGCATTAACAGCCCCAAACAGGAAACAATCCACATATATTCAACTTTAAATTGAATAGACTGAGGTATACTTATACACTGAAATATTCAGCAATGAAAACAGACTAATTCCAGTTACCTGCAATAGTATAAATGATCCTCACAAACATAATACTGAGTGAAAGAAACCAGACACAAGAAATGCATTCTATATATTTATATGTTTTCATTTATATAAAATTCATAAATGAGCAAAACTAAAGTTTAACATTAAAAGATAGAACAGTTATTACCATTCAGAAGAGGGTTCCATTTTTTAAACTCGGTGGTAGTTAAGTGGGGGCTGGCTTTATAATAATAATTCACTGAACTATATGTTTGTTTTGTTTACTTACTGTGTTATGTATGTTACAATTTTAAAAGCTTTAAAAAACATCAACAATTTATTTCTTAAATATCATAGACACATATCCTAGGCACGATTGTAAAGAAATATATGGGAGAAAGGAGAAAGCTAGCTTTCTCTAGGATTAAAAACTCAAAGGAGGTTTACTTGCTGGCATTGCTGCTAGAGGGACTACTGATTAGGAAAAGAAAGTAGGCCCATTCCTGGGTTGGAGGTAGAGTGACTGACTATGACAGCCAAGAGCTTTGATTTCACTTCTTGCCTCTTATTACTGTCCAGGAAGGTTGGATGGGCTGTGGACAGAAAGAGAACCAGCGGCAACATTTCCTGTTAAGATAAATGCAGCATTACAATCTTGCTCAACCCAACACTTCCTGAAGGTACCTCCAGTCATGTGGAGTTCGCACATGAAGTGAAATATATTGCCATCTCATTGCTGTAGTAATGACAAGTATTAGTCTCACATAACTTGTCACATGACAAAGAGAGTCAAGACTCTAAGGAAACACAACAACTAAATGGAACGTAGTATCCTAGATTAGATCCTATATCCAGAAAAAAACAGTGGGAAAGCTGGTGAAATTCTAGTAAGGTCCATAAGTTAGCTAACAGTACTATAATAATATTGATTTGTTGGTTTTGATCACTGTACTGTTGTTATGTAAGATCTAACATCAGAAGTTGGGTGATAGGTATACAGAAATTCCCTGTACTAGTTTTGCAACTTTTCTGGAAATAAAATGATTTCAAAATAAAAAGATAAAAAAATTTTAAAAATCATTGGAAAAAATCATCCCTAACTTATTGAAAATTAACATTCCTGTTTGTACAGGAAAGTTTAGCTGGTATAAGTAAAATTCTGTCATTAACAAAGGAAATGCCAATAGATGACAATGTGATACTACCACGTTACTATTACTGTAAATAGAGAACTAGTTTTTCATTTAAAAATAATGTTAATGTATTACTCAACAGCTTTCCTCGGATCAATGATGACTTTAAACTTCTTTTTTCTGATTGAGTGTCAAACAGACTAAGTTGTCGATTTAAATAGGAGGAAAAGACAAGCTAAGATAGAATCACTTAAGAACTAGAGCCAGTCAATGTAAAACTGAACGTTATTTCTACCTATAGTCTTCTAGAAACTGTTCAGTTGACTTTAAAAAAAAGACCTGATAAAATGAGCTTTTGAGGTAAAATATAAACACCATGTTAGTAGAATCTACAGTTCAAAATGTGAATGTTTTACAATACAGTAGGGATAACCCTGTGGCAGTCAAAAGAAGAGATTTTTAAGTTCTGAATCTAAATATTGAGATATAATTATTTCCCCAACAATAAGAACTTCAAGATAAAATGGGCTAGAAAAGTCATCTTACAAACAGACAAACTGCCTTTGAAAAAAAGACAAAAAACAAAACCACGCAACCATGTAGATACTGATAAGAATATAAGAATCCCAGGGAAAAATTTAAGAAACCAAAGAAAGCAGGCGAAATACATAGAAGAAAAAGTATAATTGTTACCAACCATTTCGTTTTGTTGCTTCAAACAATGCTCTCTGCCTTCAGCATATTTTTTCATCTCTTTGTTTCGTAGATTCTCAGCTTCTTTTGCTTGAGTGAGAAGCATCATTTTTTCTTCTAACCATTTTTTTCTATCAGCTTTATATTTCTGTTCAGATTCCTATATGTATACATAGCATAACTATCATATGCTTCAAAAGCAATTAATAAATCTGTATTTACAACATTTCCATGTAATCCAGCACTTTTCATTTCACCTCTTCAAAAAGTTAAAAACAAGTGTTTTTCTTTAAATAATGACAAGATTTGAGTTTATTTCAGATTATCAAAAGAACATTGTTGGTTTGCTTTCCTAAATAGTCATTTCGTTTATAAACTTGATTTTGCTATAAAGTGCATTTGAGGACTTTCCATCATCAGTGAGCTTAAGAAGAAGACACAATTGAAATTTCTGAAAGAGTTACAGAGAACCAAGCCTTCTTAAATGCCGGATTAAAAAAAAAAAATTGACTTACGGTAGTCATTTCTAATTGTATGGTTCCAAAAATAGAATTTTCCTGGGTATACAGGATGCCAAATAAAGAATAACTTGTGCAACAGGGCAAACATTTATTAGTTTAAGGAACAGCTGGACAGAAAATATAGTTGATCAGTAAATTTCAAAGAGGTTTCCATAGATCCTTTGGGTTCAAAAATGTCTAATTTATACATTCAAGTAAAACTTCATTTGAAACAAAAACAGTAATACCACATTAAAAGCTATGTATTTAAAAATCCCATTTATTATCTAAGATATGTGATCACATTATTTTAGAACAATGTAGAACATACTGGTATTCCTTAATATGAACAGTCTCAATGTAATTAATGTTATTATTTTTCATAATTAATGGAATGGAAAGGGTAAATTCTAAAGTATATAATTAATAGTTACAAAAGAAAGTAACTGATTTCTTTTGTATTTGTTCAGTATCTGATTATATACAGCCTGAATTTAAGAAAATAATTTAGATGCAGTCTTTTCAAAATCACTGTTATGTTTTCAATCCCAAAACTATAGTTGGATCGCAACTTCTAATAAATAAAATGTACAAAATTTTACGTAGTATTTTTAAGTCCCATTAAAAAAATATTTCCCCCATATGTTGTATTCTACACATAGTATGTGAAAGCTAAACATGGAAAAACATATAAACACAAAACAGAATATCTTCTCTGTAGTAGTATAGTTTCAAATGTATTCCAGTGTTCAGACATTCAACTCTATTCTTTTCCAGCTTAATAATTAAATTTACAATAATCAAAATAATTTTCCTAATAGTCATCTTCTCCACAGCAGTATTTGATGAGTTAGAAGTTTAAAGCGTAGAAAATAGGTACAAAGACATAAGAAGTGATGATTTAAAAATTAAATATGTAAAACTGAAGACCCAACCACTGCACTTTCATTGGCACTTACTTAGCAGCTTGTATCTTGGGAATTTCTTCCCTGTGTCGCTTAAGTGTATACTGAAAAATTATATATTAACATTTCCCAGCTATTGGTTCATCCATATCTAAATTAATTATAAAATATTTACTAAATTATCCTTTTATGAGAAATATAATGCATATATATAAAGATACAATTACATATATAGATAAAAATCATACCTGTAACTCATCTTGAAGCTTACTGAGCTTTATATTAAGTACATCTGTGTTATCCTCAAGTTCTTTATTTGACCTTTGGTTGCTTTTGGTTTCCAAATCTTTGCATTTTTCCTTCCATTTTTCCAATTCTGATTTGAAAACATAAAATTATTTTTAAAGTACATGCAAAAGTTATACCACATAGAGCTACATGTGGCATGGGATACAGACAAGAATCAGCAGAGCCCAGAAGCAGAAGTACACAGACCAAGATAGAACCAAGACCCTTCTAAGAGCTTACCAAATTCTTAGAGAAGAACTACAAAAACCTCTCAATAACCCACTGAATAGTGTTCTGACTATACAGTATAAATGCATGCCAATATACAGGAAACTTCATGTTCAAAAATTAAAAACAAAAACAACCGGCTGATGGTATTCTGAAGGATACAGTCAGAGTATTTATTGAGATAAACATATAAGATGATACCAGTTGCTATACAGAGGTGAAACTCAGTTGAAAGTTTATTCTTAACATCTGGGGAACACTGCAAGCTATCATCCAGTTATTATGAAAGTGTCCTTATTCCTTCTCTGACTTAGGTACAACAATTTTCATAATGAAAAATGACAAGGGACAGGATGTTCCAAAAACACACCAAATACTTTTTCATTATGAATTATTATAAACACTAAACTATGTTTAAAAAGGAAAGAAATCTAAGAAAATAAAGAAAATGAAAGTATGCTTTGAGGTATTTAAGCAATCTTGTTTCACCTGTGGCCAGTCTTTCAGTTTCCTTTAATTTAGCCTCAAGCACTTGATCCTGTTCTACTTGAGTTTGTTCTTGTTCTTCTAGGGTCATTCGCATGTCTTCAATTATTTTCTCTTTAACGCTTAGATCTAAAAATTTGGAAAGAACATTTTAGAAATTACTAACATCTACATCTAGATATCCAATTTTTCCTTTGAGTTCTTCTAAAATTAAAATACACTTTTATTACTATAATAGAATATGAGTTCCAAATAGAAACTTTGTCCTGTTCACTGCTATATTTTCAATGTCTAGAACAGTACTGGCATATATGAAGGATCAACTAAATAACTGATGTACAGATGGATGCTTGGATGAATGCAAGAATAAATGGATGGAAAAGGAATCTTTTCAGATAAAACTAACAATTTTCAATATAATTAAACTATTAATAAAAATAATAAAAACTATTATTTTACTGTACTTCGCTTTATTGTGCTTCACATATACTGTGTTTTTTACAAATTGAAGGTTTGTGGCAGCCCTGCATTAAGCAAGTCTATCAGTGCCATTTTCTAACAGCATTTGCTCACTTCCTGCCTCTGTATCACATTTGAGTAATTCTTGCAATAATTCAAACTGTTTCATTATTGTTGTATTTGTTACAGTGATCTATGCTCACTGATCTTTACGTTACTCCTGTGATTGTTTTGGGACACTATGAACTACACCCATGTAAGACAGCAAGCTTAATCCATAAACACTGTGTGTGCTGTGACTGCTCCAATGACCAGCTGTGCCCCGTCTCTCCCTCTCCTCGGGCCTCCCTGTTCCCTGAGACACAACAATACTGAAATTAGTCTAATTAGTAACACTACAGTGACCTCTAAGCATTCAAGTGAAAGGAAGAGTCACATGTCTCTCACTTTAAATCAAAAGCTAGAAATGAAAGGATTAAGCTAAGTTTAGTAAGGAAGGCATGTCAAAAGCCTGACTGGCCAAAAGCTAGCCCTCTTGCACCAAACAGCCAAGTTGTGAATGCAAAGTAAAGCACCTGAAGAGACTTTAAAGTGCTACTCTAGCGAATACTCAAATGACAAGAAAGCAAAACAGACTTATTGCTGATATGGAGAAAGTTTCAGTGGTCTAGATAGAAGATCAAAACCAACCACAACATCCCCTTAAGCCACAGCCCAATCTAGAGCAAGGCCCTAATTCTCTCCAATTCTGCGAAGGCTGAGAGAGGTAAGGAAGCTGCAGAAGAAAAGTTTCAAGCTAGCAGAGGTTAATTCATGAGGTTTAAGGAAAGAAGCTGTCTTCAAAACATAACAGTGCAAGGTGAAGCAGCCAAGGGCTAATGTAGAAGCTGCAGCAAGTTATCCAGAAGATGCGACTGAACTGCTGGAATTTCATGATAAAACCTGAACAGACGACGAGTTGCTTCTTATGGATGAACAAGGAAAGTGGTTTCTTGAGACGGAATCTACTCCTGGTGAAGACTGTTGAAATGACAACAAAGGATTCAGAATATAGCATAAACTGAGTTGATGAAGCAGTGGCAGAGTCTGAGAGGCCTGCCTCCAATTTTGAAAGAAATTCTACTGTGGGTAAAATGCTATAAAGCAGTGCACGCTACAGAGAAATTGTTCACGAAAGGAAGAGTCAACTGATGCAGCAAATCTCCTCGTTGTCTTACTTTAAGAAACTGCCGCAGCCACCCCAACCTTCAGCCACCACCGCCCTGATCAGCCAGCAGCCTTCAGCATCGAGGCCAGGCCCTCCCTCCACCAGCAAAAAGATTACAACTCCCTGAAGGCTCAGGTGATGGTTAGCATTTTTTAGCAATAAAGTATTTTTTCATTAGGTATGAGCACTGTTTTTTTAGACATAATACTATTGCACACTTAACAGACCACAATATAGTGTGAACATAACTTTTATGCACTGGAAAACCAAAAAAAAAAATTGTGCGACTTATTTCACTATGACCTGCACTTCATTGTGGTGGTCTGGAACCGAACATGAAACATCTCTGAGGTATGCCCGTACTAATAACACAGATCTTGGGATTTAGAAAAAACATTATTTGTCAAAACACTTACTTTTAGTGTTAATATTCTCAAACCAAAACTAAAACTTTTACCTCCTAAAAACAATAAATTCTCAATCCCAAATTTAAATCTCAAGTAATCATTTTTTCTAGAAAATTTTTCAAAGCCAAATATTTACTCCTACTGTTTTTAAAACCAACTCATCAGGAATAACTGTACTATTATAACCTTACCAAAACTGTTGCTGGCCCTTGAAAAATGACTACAATAATGGCTTATGAACAATTCTATTCTAATCCTGCCTGATAGAAAGAGATAAGGAGGAAAGATTGGTTTATTGTCTCTGGTGATAGACACATAGTAGCAGGGCTCACTTCTGACACCTCTTACCAAGATTGCTATGAATGTCAGAGGTGATGAATCTATAAATGCATAGCTCAAACTAGGGCACTAAAAGTGACAAAAAAAATGACACAAATATCAAAAGATGGCTCCCTTAAAAATGCTTAATATAAAGTAAGCTTAAAACAAAACAGTGAGAAAAAATTTTAACGAGTAATTTTCAGTATTTCTGTTCAGTGATGTAAGCTGCCAGGAGAGCTAATGAAACAGAATTCCTCTTTAGGATTGAAGGAGTACTGGTATTCTATCTAAAACTTTTTCTTTCAAAAAGCATGATTTGCAAATATATTCAGATTATACAATTAATTATAATTTTATTCGAAGAATCTGTTCCTTTTACACCCTATCTATTGCTCTAAATTGGAGGGCTCAAAAGAAGGAGTTTAAGTATCTAGATAGCAATCAGTAAGGCCCCAGGACACCAATGTTAACTTCCCTAGTGGCTATCCACCTATTATTTGAAAGGAAGGGACAATAAAAGAAACAAGAGCCTTCTTATATCAGTCACTGCCTCCAATAACTTATATTTTATCTCAGGAAAGAATCCAGAAATATGCAACAAATAAAACAGAAAATAAAGCAACATAAAGACAGGAATGAGATACCTCATCAAAGCTATCTAAAGATATCTATGAACTATCATAGCTAAATAAATGCCTGGCAAATGAACAAGCAATCAAGTGTTTAACATTCAGGGGAGAGGATCACTGAAAGCTATATAAAGAAATGACACACAAATGTCATGTAAAACTCTGCATTAGAAATACTCAGTGACTGGGAATTCCTTGGCGGTCCAGTGGTTAGGACACGGCACTCTCACTGCCAGGGCCCCAGGTTCGATCCCTGGTCGGGGAACTAAGATCCCGCAAGCCGCCCGGCGTGGCCAAAAACAAAAAAAAATACTCAGTGATAGTTCAAATGTACTTTAGAATACCAGTATACCAGACGTACACAAGTACAAAAGATTGAGACCATGTGATACCTTGTTTCACTTATCACACTGGCTGTAAGTTCAAAGTGTGATAACACCTAATACTGGCAAAAATGTGCGGAAATGGGCACTCTATACACTATTATTGAAAATATAAACTGGTATAATGACTTTGGGGAGCAGTTCAGCAATATTCATCAAAATTTTAAACACAACAGGTGGGCCAACAATTACACTGCTAGGAATTTCCCATACAAATATATTTACATGTGTGCCCAAAGACTTTTATACAAATATATTCATGTTAATGTCTGTAACAAAAAATAATGTCTGAAATAACCAAAAAATTTTTTTTGTTAATAAAAGGGGTCATATTACTGGAGAGTAGATTAGAAGATATGTTGATTGTTACTCCCTGTGAATATGACCTTACTTGGAAACAGAGGCTTTGCAAATGTAATCAAGTTAAGAATAAGGTCATACTGGATAGAGTGGGCCCTAAATCCAATATGACTGGTGTCCTTATAAGAGGGAAATTTGGACAGAGACAGATAGAGTGAAGACACAGACACATTCAGAGGGAAGATGTCCATGTTAAGACAGAGGCAGAGATTGGAGTTATCTCAGAAGTGTGAATGCGGAGTGATTGCTAATGGGTGCAGGGTTTCTTTCTAGGGTGATGAAAATGTTCTGGAATTAGATAGTGGTAGTGGTTGTACGAGCTTGTGAATTTACTAAAATCCACCATACTGTACGCTTTTAAAGGGTAAATTTTATGGTATGTATATCTCCATTTTAAAAAATTAATAAGATAGCTAAGTGAATGGCATTCAGTATTTAAATAGAAATGTAGAAGCCAGGGAAAGCCTCAAGAGCTAAAAATGCACTTTTTTTTTTTTGTCAGAGAATGTCTCATACATACTTAAAATCACAAGAGTGAATGAACTCTCAAGAGAGAAAATACAAAGAAAAAAAATGATGATGGCTTAATCAGGAAATTTGTCAAAGTGGCTGAGGCTCGTTCTGAGAGAAAGGCAGTAACCCTAAGAATAGATCACAAAAGCCGAGGTAAGAGTTTCAAAAGGGGGCAAGCTACGCCTTACCTTTATATTTAGTAAAAATATGCTCATACACAATAAATACTACTTAAAAAATGAAAATGAAAGAAAGTGAGTAGACAATAATTCAAAATAATTAAAAAATAAAGGAAAGATTGCAAAAAGCTAAAAGATGTGAAAATATGTAGGTTACAAGTGATCTGGGTGAAAGTTTAAAGAGCATGGAGAAGATGGAAGATTAAAAGTACTCAAAATGGGTATGCCACACGTCTCAATATCTGGCAAAGAAAGAAAAAATTAAAATACGATAAAAACTATATCCTGGTCCAAAGAATGCTTTTCAGAGTATCTATTCACATCTACCAACAATGACAAAGCAGCCAAAGTAAAGGGAAACTCCAAAAAGATTACGGAAATAGGAGATATTAGAGGACAGTGGCCTAAAAAGGTAGGAGAAAATAGGACTGTGTGCAGAGATATATTTTCACATCGAAGTTACTGATGTTAAGTGAACCCCACAAAAGTCCAAGTCATCCAAATAAGTAATAATCTTGTTGTCTTACACCTGCTCTTTAGTTGGCCAAGTACAAATGGCATGAATTAGTGAAGACAGTCTGGAACTTAAGACTGAAACAGACATGGGTTCAAATCCCAGCTCTACTACTCACACAACTAAGAAGTTAAGGGGTGACTGATGGGAAGGAGAGGAATCTGCATAATTTTATGAACAGAAATATGTACATATCATCTACAAAGATAATTTTGTAATATTTCAAATAAAAAAATCAATCCAAATTGATAAAAAAAATTTAGCACATACAATTTCAATCTAAAGTATTAGTTTTTAAAAACATTTTTAAAATATTTTTTAATTTTAAAGATATTTTATTTGAAGTATAACCTTTATATTATTTTGACTAGAAATCCATTCCATTCATTGTGACCTATATAACTTTAATTTTATTTTTTACAAAATACTGGCCATTATCTAGAAATCAATGTTGCTTTGACTGAGTATTTCTTTTTTTTTGCGGTATGCAGGCCTCTCACTGTTGTGGCCTCTCCCGT
The DNA here is from genome assembly GCF_937001465.1 of Orcinus orca. Taxonomy (NCBI): domain Eukaryota; kingdom Metazoa; phylum Chordata; class Mammalia; order Artiodactyla; family Delphinidae; genus Orcinus; species Orcinus orca. Next base: position 54,264,606 of record NC_064572.1, on the reverse strand, counting down.
TGTGGAGCACAGGCTCTGGACGCGCAGGCTCAGCGGCCATGGCCCACGGGCCCAGCCGCTCCGCGGCATGTGGGATCCTCCCAGACCGGGGCACAAACCTGTGTCCCCTGCATCGGCAGGCGGACTCTCAACCACTGCGCCACCAGGGAAGCCCTGACTGAATATTTCTTAATGTTTTACTTCTCCAAGGATAAACTTTATGGTGGTAAGTTACTCTTTAGAATCAATGCTTTTCTCTTTTAATAAAGTTACATCTTATGTTACCCTTCTTTAACTTTACAATTTTCAAAGGAAAATATTAAACCAGTTGTTATTTTAACTACTTATTTTGCAGTTATTTTAGTACTGGAAGTAGAGGTTTGTTTCTGACCTTTGCACACTCTCTCATACTGCTGTATAGATTCTTCCACTTTCTGATTACTTAACTGCTCCTGCAAAATAAAAGAATATGAATTAAATGCAAATGTAACTTAACTACACCCCATTATTTAATAGTGGGACTTGAAAACAGGGCTTAATATTAAGTTTGAAATCTGTCTCCTAGAAGGCTGACTAATAGTCTCCAGCTCCCAAGTTTGTTTCACCTCAGAGAAAAGGGCAGGGTGAGAGTGGTAATAAGAAAAAACAAAACAAAACCCCCAAACTTTAAACCTTTAATCTACCCCAAAAATGCCAAATCCTCTTCTTCACTCAACATTTCAAGCTAGCATGTATGTTCTCTTACACAATACAAAAAGCATAAAGAGAGAGAAATGAAAGTTTACTATGTATTTAATGTGGGAGGGACAAAGAAAACCATAAATAAATTCCTTAACAGTAATCTCAAAATGCAGAAAAAATAGAATCCCCACATGCCATACAAGTAAAAAGTAGCTGGGAGGTTTGAAAAGGACGCAAGGTTAATTTCTGGGCACTGGAAATCCTTCAATTCTAGTTTTAACCTGCCAGGTAATCCAACCTTCACTCCTTCTTTCATCTAACTTCAGCAATATCTTCTCATTTTATAAGTTTTAGAATAATCATTACAGAACCTGGAAATCTCTGAATACTATTATGAAATCAGCTGGAGATGGAAAGACGGTGAAGAGACAAAGAATGAAGGAGGAAAACGATGGAGAACTACGGACGTGGATGGACAGAGACGGAAACGGAGAACGAAGGAGGTGGACTGAGGGACGGACGGGGACGGAAAAAGACGAAGAACGACAGAGGTGGACAGACGGGGAGGGAAACAGACGGAGAGCGACGGAGGTGGAAGGAAGGGGACGGAAACAGACAGAGAACCACGGAGGTGCTCGGGCAGTGATGGAAAGAACTTATCAATAGATGGTGTCTGGCTACATAGGGGTGCACTGTAACAGGTTTTCAATCTGTTTTGAAACCTCACCATACCTTTGGGTTGACACTGAAATCATCTGTTATCACCAAGTACTCATAGCTGTTCCCCAAAGTCCCCTAAGGTGTTGGAATCGTGAAATAATTGTCTTCCTGAAAGTAGGATTTTTTTTTTAACTAACAAATTTATTTATTTTTGGTTGCATTGGGTCTTCGTTGCTGCGCGCGGGCTTTCTCTAGTTGTGGCGAGCGGGGGGCTACTCTTCCTTGCGGTGCGCGGGCTTCTCATTGCAGTGGCTTCTCCTGTTGTGGAGCACGGGCTCTGCTGCTCCACAGTATGTGGGATCTTACTGGATCCTTAAGTCCCTAGGATTTTTTTAACAGCTTATTTTCCTAAAAGCTTCCAAAAAGTCTCCTGAAAACACCATGACTCTTGTTCTGTGGGTGTAGGGGAACATGCAGGCAGACTAGGAGACAGTCCCCCTGAAACCCTGCTCCCGAGGACTGGAAATCTCCCTAAACCTTGGGACGTCCTACTGCAGTGACAGATGGAGAAAGGGTTGGTCTGAGACCCAGAAGCAGGGGTTTGCAGAGTTGGCTCCACCGAGGAGAGGGTGTGGTGCTTGGGAGCCCACACTTTGCAGCCACCTGCTGTCCAGACGGTGCCCAGGATACCGAAATCCAGGGTGGGTGGGGAGGCCTCGAACTCGGGCACTGCGGGCAGGGCTCCCCAGCTAACCCTGACCCTGGCAGAGCTGGGGCTCCAGGACCCTTCCCTGACCGCAAATGCAAACGCACCTCTGCTGCAACCCCAGCAGTGCTGCGCACCCTGACCAGACAACTGGGCTGGGTTTACCACCTGAGAGTTCTCACTAAGTTGTGACAAAACAAAACATTTTTAAGGCAGGATAAGGAAAAAAAAAAATTTTTTTTTTCAAATATAAAGTTCTCTCTGTGCCCACCCCCCACCCCACTTTAGTGTGCATTATGCATCTGCATTAACCCTTCCTTAGAAGACACAGGAATGCCTGCTGGATTTTAAAGAGCTATTTTCTCCTGGTGCCAGCAAAATAACGCTTTAGGAGATAACCTTCCTGCTTATGGTGAAAGGGGCCATGACTACCCACTACTCCCTTTGTACTGCAGATCTGGATTGTGTAAACTGTCAACAATATACCATTTGATGTACAACCCTTTGTCTCAAAAGGTATGTAAACCCTGCTTTGACCTCTAATGGGTAGAACGGTCTTAAGAGCTTTCTGAAAGACTGTCTCCCAGGTTATAATCCTCAGATTGGCTCAAATAAAACTATCCATTTCTTACTTAAAAAAAAAAACAAAAAAGAACTGATACATTTAATTAAACACTAAAATATACCAACAGAATCTACTAAAATCACCTGTTACCTTAAGTTGCTGAATGGTTCGCTGTTTCATATCTATTTCCTGAGAACACTGGTTTTTCTTTTTCTCCAGTTCATTAATTTTAATCCTCAACAATTTCTCCTCATCACGCATTACAGATACCTACAAAGTAATAAATCAAATTAAATATTTCTAGAAATACTAATTGCTTTTTGTTTAAGATTCATGGCCACTTGTTCAAAGATTCATGTCCTTTAAATCACATGAGAAAAATTACAGATTCTAACATACATGATATGGCTTCAAATTACCAGAAAATTTCTTGATGGTATGGCTTCAGATTATCAGAAAATTTCTTGATACTCCAAGGGAGATACATATGAAGAGGCCATTTTCTTTTTACAATATTTTAAGACTCTCAAACCCTGTAAGTGCTCCCAAAAAAGAAACAACATAGACCCCTGCATGCAACAGCAAAATCATTATCATGGAAAAATCAATAGAGATACTCTAGGGGAAAAACACTGGCTCAGATTTCCAAGATCTATTAAGTAATGTGATCCAGTAATATAAGAAATACTTCAAAAGCTAATAATGGCACATAGAGAATGAAAATGGAACAATTGCAAGATCAAAAGGTACCCATGCAAGTGAAGGTCAATTGATTTTTGGTATTACTGGTAATTTAATTCTATAAACCTATTAAAGAAATAAAAAAGCACTATGAATTAGTATGCAAATCTTAGAGGAGAGGAGGAGAGAGGAGGGAAAAGGGAAGGGGACGGGAGGAGAGATAGCAGGTAATCTATGTACACCTTTAGTCCAATTTCCATGATACCAATCCTAGAGATCTCAAAAACTGAAGGAAGTTAATTGAACAAAGTTCCACTTCATAAAAAGCATGGTATCTCCAAGCTTTTTATAATAAAATAATAAAAATAAATAATAATAAAATAATAGTAGTTCTGAGGGGTTTGGTTTCAGGTGATTTTTACACTTCTTTTTAGGCTTTTTGTATATTCCAAATTTACTACAATAAATATATATTCCTTTTATAATCATACATTAATAATATTTATTTTTATTGGCTTATTTTGTTCAAAAATATGGGACTTCCAGTAATAAACACCATCTTCATCAATTTTACAGATATAAACTGTCTGCCAATAAAGTACAGAAACTACGTGTTGCACCAAGATGCACATAAGGACTGCTTCAGTTTCCAAACTGGCTCTAACATTTACTGGCTCTAACATTTACTGGCTCTAACATTAACATTGTCCAAGTGAACTTGGACAAGTTCTCTCTCAATGCCTACTTCCTTAGTCATAAAATGGAAGTTAAAAAAATGCCTATCCCTAATATTTGTGTGAAAATTAAATGAGATGATACATGTAAACTCAGAACAACCAATCCAGACTAAGCTCCTATTATTATTAGCATTGACATCATACATTGTTTATTTTGAAAAACAGAAAACACTATTAATACCCACTCTTAGAGGAATGTTAAATAGTCATCTATACAATAAAACATTACTTAAAAAGAGATACCTAAATTCTGCTATAAAAAATCTTAAAATTATAATATATTTTTAAAGCAATTATTTATATATTGTTGATCCCATTTATAAAAATAAAACCATACAAGCACTATTTACATATATTTATTATGTAAAATGCATATAAAAAGATCTAAAAGAACACAGAAGGATTGACTGTCAAGAGTGGTCATATTTAAGAAGAGAGAAATGAGACTGGGGAGAAGACTTTCACTTTTACCTTCATTTCTTAAAAAATATTTCCTGGGCTTCCCTGGTGGTTCAGTGGTTAAGAAGCCGCCTGCCAATGCAGGGGACACAGGTTCGAGCCCTGGTCCAGGAAGATCCCACATGCCGTGGAGCAACTAAGCCCATGTGCCACTTTGCGCTCTAGAGCCCGCTAGCCATGACTCCTGAGCCCGTGAGCCACAGCTCCTGAAGCCTGCGTGCCTAGAGCCCATGCTCTGCAACAAGAGAAGCCACCGCAATGAGAAGCCCGTGCACTGCAACAGAGAGTAGCCCCTGCTCGCCACAACTAGAGAAAGCCTGCGTGCAGCAAGGAAGATCCAACATAGCCAAAAATACATAAATTAATTTTTAAAAAATTTCCTAATAATGTATTATAATGAAAAGTTTTTAATTGGAAAAAGAAGCCATTTTTAAAGAACTGAGTAACTAGCTCCATATGAACACAAGTCAATTATACCATGTTTGATAATGCTTACTGATCATCATGGTATTCAGAAATAGTATCTTAAACCAGGAAGTTTCTATACTCCAAGAAGCTTCAGCCAGGATATCACTTAACAGAAATAAACAACCTATATTACAACAATCTAAAACAAAAAAACATTTTAAGAGGACGTCCCTGGTGGTGCAGTGGTTAAGAATAAGCCTGCCAATGCAGGGGACATGGGTTCGATCCCTGGTCCGGGAAGATCCCACATGCTGCAGAACAACTAAGCCCGTGTGCCACAACTACTGAGCCTGTGCTCTAGAGCCCGTGAGCCACAACTACTGAGCCCGCATGCCTAGAGCCCGAGCTCTGCAACAAGAGAAGCCACTGCAATGAGAAGCCCACGTACCGCAACGAACAGTAGCCCCCGCTCACCACAACTAGAGAGAAAGCCCGTGTGCAGCAATGAAGACCCAACACAGCCAAAAAAAAAAAATTTTTTTTTTAAATAGATCAGAAAAGACAAAGGAATGGTGTTCTAGCCTATCCTGTAGTAAAGTCAAGAGAGGCAGACCAGATCTCACAATCAGTAATTCAAAATCAAACTACACAGGCCTTGCTCATACATTACATTCGATAGAAATGAGGAAAATGTATGAAGGCTTAAATACAGCCTAATGGTTATTTCCTTATTTGTTTTGTTGAGGATACTATGAACAATATGTGGACTGATAATAGGAATGTAAATCCAAAGTTCCCTCTGGACTACTTAGCTAAGTGAAAGGAACCTAACAAAAGGCAATAAGGTGCATAGGGCTAGGACTGCAGTTTATATTTTGGAGTAATTTAATCCATTTACCTGTCATTTGCCCAGAATTTATAAAGCTTTCAAGCCTGTCTACCACCTATAGAAACTCTAGTCTTGATCCTGAGGTGTTAAAACCGAAATGTCGTTCGAAATTTATTTTACAAGTTCAGAATCTACGCTAGATCCAAAGGTAAGTAATTTATATCCAATGAGGGAAGAAACAAAGGCTGCCCTGGCCAAAATTACATTCCTAGAAAGCAAACAATTCAGGCTTCTGAATGACAAACAAGTGCTTTTCCAAATTATGATTTTTAACTTGCTGATCTGACTAAACATTTTCCGATGCCTAATTACAGTTTAGGTCGTCTTTACTGTCTTACATTTCTAATCTAGTCCACTTTGAAATACTTGTTGTGTGGCCTGGAAACCTTCTGTGTATAATTATCAGAAACAACATATATTTTTTGCATTTTATCTATGGTGGTATTTTTTGGATTTTTCTTCCATTAATCAAAAATTGTATAACTAAATACAATAGAATAGATAACTACAGAATAGATAACTAAACGTATAGTCACACATGGAGTATTACACAGCAGTGAAAGTGATTAATTATAACCATACATAAATGTCAGGAATATGATGTGAAAATGCTCAGAACATGACATAATGTTTAGAGATAAAAAAAAATATATGATTTAACTTATATTTTTAAAAGATTAAAAAAAGATAAGCACAAAACATTCATAACAGTAACCTCAGTGGGGGTAGGAAACATAGAAAATCGATGAGACCCACAAGCATTTGTTGTATCAATATTCTTCAGACCTTACACATTTAAGTATTCTTTTGTAACTAACTCAAGGTAATGAAAAATATTTAAAATTACTTCAGCTTTTTAAAAAAGTCTAATTATGATTCAAAATCCAACAGTCATAAAAGAAAAATAAGTTGCTCCAAGGCAAAAAAAAGAACATAATCAAAATGAAGAAAAATGGCAATGTGGGGGAGAGATAGGGGCATATCTATAATTAATATCCTTCAAAAGTTAATTTCCAGAAAATATACAAATCAATTTTCACTGCAAAGTAAAGGAGCTGCTACAGTGGAGGATTACTGGACTGAATGTCAATATTGTGACGTAGAAAAAAAAAATATATATATATGTGTCATCTTGGGCATGTTACTTAACTTCTTGTCTCATATGTAAAATGGGATAGTAGTAGTATTGTTGGGAAATTATGTGAGATAGTATATGTAATGTAGAGCACTTAGAATGGTATATGGTTCAACCAAAGACTATATATGTGTTTGCTTTCTTCATGGTATTTTATTGTGTATATGCAATATAATTAATTTTGCTAGTTTCCCATTGATCAATGTATAGCATTTTCAATTCCTCTGCTATTCCAATGTTGTTGTCAATATCCTTGCATATCCATTACCACTGGCAAAAAACAAACAAACAAAAAGATAGTCTCCTTATTTTTCTCCTAAAAGATTAGCTTTTCATATTTAGATTTTCATTATGCTTATGGTTGTTTGATTTTTGTATTTGGTTTGTATTAGAAATCTATGACTATTCCCACTGCCACCCTTAAGTAAAATAAATCACCCTTAAATTAAAAAAAGTTAATTTCCTAAGTATGTAACAAGTTCCCACAAAGCAATAATAAAAAGAAAAACAATAACCCAAACTAAAATACAAAGAATATGAATATACAGACCACAGGAAAAAAAAAAACAAATGAATTTTAAACCAAAAAATGTTCACTTATAGTTAGAGATATGCAAGTTAGAATTATAGATGAGATACACGATTTACATGTCAAATTAGCAAATATCAAAAAAAAAAAAATGATAGGGGCTTCCCTGGTGGTGCAGTGGTTGAGAGTCTGCCTGCCGATGCAGGGGACGTGCGGGTTCGTGCCCCGGTCCGGGAAGATCCCACGTGCCGCGGAGCGGCTGGGCCCGTGGGCCATGGCCGCTGAGCCTGCGCGTCCAGAGCCTGTGCTCCGCGACGGGAGAGGCCGCAGCGGTGAGAGGCCCGCGTACCGCAAAAAAACAAACAACAAAAAAAAGATAAAATACTACTTTGTGGATAAGAGTATAGAGAAAAATACTCTCTTGTTCTCATACATTAGTTCTGGTGAGTAAACTAGCATAATCTCTAAAAAGCATAATAAATATCAAAATTACAAATGTACAAACCGGTGACCCATAAATTCCACTTTTAGAAATTTATACCAGAGGAAGACTTGCAAATGTTCAAAATGGCATCACTGCATGATTAACTGAAGACTGGAAATTACCTTGATTGTCCAACAATACGGGGCTGATTAATGGTAAATAAATGTTCAGAGTCATAAAAAAGAAAAAAAGCTCATTTGGAGACTCTTTATATCCTGAGATGGAAACATTGAGAGAAGAAAACCAAGGTTCACATAGTGTTTATAGGATGTTTCCATTTTTTATAGGAAGAGAAGGAAGGAAAAACAGAGGGAGGAGGGAGAAGTGAAGAGAAAAAAAATAGTTGGTAACATCTGACGCCTTGGAGGGAAACTTGATGGCTGGGAGGCCGTTTTTTCCCTCACTACACATATTTTCATATATTTTAAATTTGGAATCATGTGATTATATTTCCTATTTTTAAATCAAATTATAATAAAAACTTGTTACAATTGCACTACATACTCTCCTAAATACTACCTGCAAACAAAAGTTTGCTATTTATTTTTCTGGGGGGACTTGAACTTAGCAGCCCTTAAAAGAAAAAAAAAGGTTCTAATCTTACATAAGGCACATATTTTTCTTAATATTAGACATCCTTCAGTTTGTTTAATCTGACTAAATTTTCTTTTGTGAAATAACTTTTCTCATCATTTAAGAAAAATTATGGAGTTGACAAATGTTCTGGTCAATACTATAGTGTCTAAACTTGATATATAAGGAAAACAATCTTTATCATTTAAATTGGCCACACACTTTTTCAAATAACCTACCTCTTTCTGTACTTGCTCAATCTGCTTTTTGGCATCCGCCAGTTTCTCTTTCAGCTCAGCATAATCTTCTTCCTTCTTCTGAAGATCTGCTTTCAGATTCTGGGTAAGAGCAGCACTTGCAGAGAGCTCCTCTTTCAACCTAAAAAAAAAAAATCACTTATCTATAGTGACATATCACTAATCACTTAGAATCATATGCGTGAGCTACTAATAATATACAAAATTAGATCTTTTCACAAATTTGGAATGTCCAAACCATGAAGAAATCTTTCAAGGAGGATTTCAGGAGATTTTATAAACAGATCTTTGCATATAACTTTTGGTTCCAAAGGTTTATATAAACAAAATTGAAGCTCTTCAGTCATCATACATGTTATACTTAACCAGATTAAGATATGCCCACCCAGATTCTTTAAAAGCTACACAGAAAAGTCAATAAATGCTTTCCATATTTTCAAACATTTTAATAACTTTTAGCTTACTTTTCTGTTTCTTGCCAGTTTGTTTCTTTTTCTTCTTCCTTTAATTGAAGTGAATGCTTTGCATCTTGCAAATTGTTTGTTAATTTTGTGATTTCTTCTTTCAATTTGACTTCCCTTTCACTTAAATCTTTGGCGTTTTTGATAGAATCTTGAAGATTTGCTTGAAATTCCTTCAGATTTCTTTCTTGCTTTAAAATGATAGATTCCTTTTCCATAATTTCTTGTTCTAACTTGGCTGAATGGCTACATTCATCTTTCTGAGTTTCTAACATTGCTTCAAGTTCCTTTATTTTCACCTTATAGCAAGTAACATCTTGAGTAAGTTCTGAAAGTGCTCTCTTTCCTTCAACTACATGCTGTACTTGAATATCAAGACCAACAGTTTTTTCTCGCAATTCTTCCTTCAGCTGCTGTATAAGACTTTCTTTTTCTTTTAGTAGATCTTTATGCTCCCTCTCCTCCGTTTTTAGTCTATTGTTTGCATCTTTACAGTCTTTTACTTCTGCCTGTAATTTTTCAATTTGTTCTTCCAGTTCCTGGATCTGATGTCTTTTTTTGGAGGAACTCTTTACAATCTCCTTACATTCTTCCCAAATGGCTTCAACAGTAGAGTGGAAAGACCTTTCCCTACCAAGTTCTTGAATACCATTTTCTTTAACTTGCTTACTTATCAAATAATCATTATCCAAAAGATGTAACTGTGTATTCAGCAAATTATCCTCTTGAGAACCATTTGACAGATCCCTGAGATTGAGTAAATCTATGTTTGAGATCTCAGAAACTGAATCAAGTGTACGCAATTCATCTATTTTTGCTTGCATTAATTTTATTTGTGAAACATTATTTGTGATGTTTCTTCTAGCAGTTTCTATCTCCTTTGACAATTTCATGATCCTCTCCTCCTGTTCTTGATTTATACCTCTCTGCACATGTAATTCAGAAATCGCATTGTCATAATTCGACTGAATTTGTTGGACCTCTACACTAAAACTACAACTCTTTTTTTCAGAAGAAGAGAGTTCCTGCTGCAAACTGACAATCTGTTTATTTAATTCTGCTTTTTCTTCCTTTTCATTTTTAAGTTCATTCTCAACAATGAGTAAACGTGTTTTCAGCTCTTCATTATTTTCTTGTAAAACTCTAATGTTTTCCTCATCTTCTGAAATGCTCTCTTGCATTTCTTCACTTTTCTTTTGGTTTTCAGTGATGGCTGGACTAACATGTGTAGGTCCTTTAAAAATAAAAAGAAATATTATTAATCTAGCAAACCTTAATAAAAATCAAAAAGTTACCATATAAGCCAATATTCAAACATAGGAAACATACGAAAGCACACTTTTAATGAAAAACAGAAATAAGCTATTGAGTAAAAAAGAAAAATCAGGTTGCAAAACATACAAAGCATACACCAATTTATGTAAAAATTGTAGTTCCATTAAGTCACAGCAGAAAAAGTTAGCAAAGGATGTGCAAGAAAATCCTGGTAACTACTTCTGAGTGGGATTACTAGTTACTTCTACTTTCTTTTTATAGCTTTTATGTTATTTAAATTGTCTACTACAAATCTTTATTATTACTATGAGATAGAAGGTAGGGAATTATACCCTAAGGCAGACTAAAGAACAGTCTTAAAGTACAATTATACTATAGATCTACTAAATTAGTGATTTGCAAACTGAGTACCTGATACTTTCACAGGTAAAATTAGGAGAAAAATGGTTAAATTTATGCCAAGTCTAATGTAGCCCTACCCTTCACTAGCTGCATAACTGTCAATAAACTGGTTGACCCCATGGCTGCTTCCTCAAATGGAAAATGGAAAATAATAGCAATAATACCACCTATCTCAGAGTTATTGTGAAGATCAAGATAATCAATGAGCTTAGAACACTGTGCTTGGGATATAGTTAGATATTATTAGAAACTGAAAATCTGTACAGAAGAGTTCAGCTAATTAAAAATAAATAAAAGTTTGTCTTTTCCAGGCTTAATATCTACATTTCTAAAATAAGGATATTTCTACCTGCCCTACTTACTACAGGATAGTGTTAAGAGGGCCAAATAAGTTAATATATAATGTATGTTAAAGCATTCTATAAATGTTATATAAGTACAAGAACATAGTTGGTATAGATTAAACTATGTCCAGAGAAGATGCACTATTAGCTAAAACTTAATTCTTAATATTTGACAAATTAACTCATCTCACACAACTGTCCAGTATAAACTATGTTCAAATTTTTCTCACAGATTACATGATTAACTCTTGAAACATAATTCTCAATTCTCCAGATACACAAATTTATCTTTTTATGTCTTCATACAATTTCCATTGATATAATAACTGATCTGATGAGTGTCTCATATCCTAGGAAAATTACTTCAACACATATAAGAATCTGATGCTTTGGTTTTTAAATTTTTTTCCTGTTCTATTTCACTTCAAGGTTTGATGTTTATATGTGTGAACTTTACATACACAACTCTAATACAATTTTTATGAATTTTCTACACAATACTGTACTGATATAATCAACTCAACATGTCCTTTGACCTTCATTCACTCCCCCACTGGCCACTTATCTGTCAATTTTACCTATATTTTTATTTGGTAGTCTAAGCACGTTGAGAATCGAACTCCTCATGCTTAAAGGCCCCAGATATAATATGAAATCCATAAGAGCAGAAGACAGTTATAAGGGAGAGATGGATTGAAATTCTCCTCACTAAGGAACCTGTTACTTTCAGTTGGTAACTGTCCAATGAATCTTTAAAAAGTGTATTTTATAGTTTTCTTTTTAGTGTGTGCCACCATATTATACTATGCATCTGAGCACATTAGATTATACTGAAATAATGTTTGTCACTCTCATTTACTAGATTCCAAACTTCCTGACAGCAGACTCTGTGTCTAATGCATCTTTATATACATGAACAATAATCCTAAATGAACTTTTAAAAATATTTATTTATTTGTTTTGGCTGTGCCAGGTCTTATTTGCAGCATGCAGGCTTCTTAGTTGCGGCATGTGGGGCTTCTTAGTTGCAGCATGCGGACTCTTAGTTGCAGCATGCATGCAGGATCTAGTTCACTGACCAGGGATTGAACCCAGGCCCCCTGCATTGGGACTGCAGTCTTACCCACTGGACCACCATGGAGGTCCCCGTAAATGAATTATTTTTGAAATTTAGCTACATAGCTTATGTTCTCCTTTTCTATCTCTAAGACGTTATCATTATATCAGAAAAACATAACTTTTGTCATCAGTAAACTATTCTGGTTCTAGATATGTGCAAATTTATAATCTAACATGCCTCAGTTATATTAACGTGGTTACTTTAGTGCAATTTTGTTTTAAATTTTGAGCTGTTCTCTTTACAGCGCCTTTTTTATAACAGTGGTTCTCTAGTTTTAGAGAATTGGCAAAAGAGCTTATAATATAGATTCCTGAGAACAAATACCAAACATACTGACTTGATAAATCTGGAATGTATTGTACACGCAAACACTTTGAGGGTACATGCACACTACTCCAGGAATCTATTTTTCTAAATTTCTGGAAGACCTTGATAGTCACCCGTGTAATAACATTTGGGATCTAAACATATCAGTTTGCTTCATTACTAAGCCCCTATATGGCAGCCCTACATGTAACTGTTCCATAAGAGATAAATGTCAAATATCACATAGTAATGACATACAAGCCCTTAAGTTTTTCCTCCTGTCTGTGGCAGGCTCTCATGCAGCCTAGATGAGAGATAATAGTACTCTATGTAACGAATCTGTTCAATTAAGAAGGCATTTTCAAGATCATGAAAAGATATTTAAAATTAAATCTACTATCCTACATATAAATAGGTTTCTATCTTCCTATATGCTAATCACAGTTGACATTGTGAGAAAAATAAAGAAAAAGCACAAGCATTTATGAAAGGTCTTTCAGATACTATTATATAATGTGGGGGAAAAAACTTAAGTGACTGTACAAGATTTTTAATCTTATGACCCCATTTGATAAATTAAAATCACAGCTCTCTCCCAGCATTACCCAAATAAAAAAGTTAGACAAGGACACTAGAAAAAAGAAAATTACAGGTCAATATCACTGATGAACATAGATGGAAACATCCTCAACAAAATATCAGCAAATTGAATTCAACAGCACATTAAAAGGATCATACACCATGATCAAGGGGGATTTATCCCAGAGATGCAAGGGTAGTTCAATATATGCAAATCAGTAAATGTGATATACTCTATTAATAAAATGAAGAATAAAAATCATATGATCACTTCACTAGCTGCAGAAAGAGTATTTAACAAAATTCAACATCCTTCATGATAAAAACTCTCAACAGACTGGAGAGGGAACATACCTCAACATAATAAAAGCCATATATGACAAACCCACAGCTAATGTCATCCTCAACCATGAAAACCTGAAAGCTTTTCCTCTAAGATCAAGAAAAAACAAGTATGTCCACTCTCACCATTTCTATTTAACATTAGTACTGGAAATCTGAGCCAGAGAATCAGGCAAGAAAAAGAAACAAACTGTATCCAGATTGGCAAGGAAGAAGTAAAACTGTCTGTTTACAGATGACAGAATTTTATAGAAAATCCTAAAGACTCCACCAGAAAACCTTTAGAATACAGAAATTCACTAAAGTTGGAAGATACAAAATCAATATACAAGAAACACTATACAAAACAAAAAACTGTACACTAACAACAAACTATCAGAAAGAGAAAATAAGAAAAGAAAACCTATTTACAATAGCATAAAAAAGAATAAAATATTTAGGAATAACTTTAACCAAGGTGGTAAAAACCTCTACACTGAAAACTATAAAACACTGGTGAAAGAGAATGAAAAAAGACATACAAAATAAGGAAAGATATTCCATGTTCATGGATTAGAAGAATTAATATTGTTAAAATGTCCATATTACCCAAAGTAATCTACAAGTTCAATTCAATACCTATCAAATTTCCAATGGCATTTTTCACAGAAATAGAACAGCAATCTAAAAATTCACATGGAACCACAAAAGACCCGAATAGCAAAAGCAATCTTGAGAAAGAACAAGGTTGGAGGCATTACACTTTCTAATTTCAACTATACTATAAAGCTACAGTAATCAAAACAGTATGGTACTGGCATAAAACCAGATTCATAGACCAATGAAATAGTTTCAAAAGCCCAAAATTAAACCTACACACATATGTCCAACTTATTTAACAAGAAAGCCAAGAATACTCAATGGAAAAGGACAGTCTCTTCAATATTGTGTTGGGAAAACTGGATATCCACATGCAAAAGAATGAAATTGAACTCCTATCTTACTCCACTTATAAAAATTAACTCAAAATGGATGAAGGACTTAAAACATAGCACCTGAAACCATAAAACTCCTAGAAGAAAACATAGGGTAAAAGCTCCTTGACACTGGACTATGCAACAGGTTTTAGATATTACACCAAAAGCTTGAGCATCAAAAGCAAAAAATAAATAAGTGAAACTATATCAAACTAAAAAGCTTCTACACAGCAAATGAATCAGTCAACAAAATGAAAAGGCAACCCGTGGAATGGGAGAAAATATTTGCAAACCGTCTATCTGACAAGGGGTTAATATCCAAAATATATAGGGAACTCATACAACTCAACAGCCAAAAAACCAAACAATCCAATTTAAAAATGGGCAGAGGAACTAAACAGACACTTTTCCAAAGAAGACATACAAATAGTCAACAGGTACAGGAAAAGGTGTTCAACATCACTAATCATTAGGGAAATGCAAATCAAAACTACAGTGAGATATCACTTAACACTTGTTAGGCTGTCTATTATCAAAAAGAGATAACAAATGCTGGCAAGGATGAGGGGAGAAGGGAATCTGCACACAGTTGATGGGAATATAAAGTAGTACAACCACTAGAAAAACAGTATAAAGGTTCCTCAAAAAATTAAATATAGAACTATCTTATGAGCTAACAATCCCACTTCTGAGTATATATCCAAAGGAAATGAAATTACTATCTCAAAGTTCATGCAAGTTCATGCTCTATGTTCATTGCAACATTTTTTACAATAGCCAGGACATGGAAACAACCTAAGTGTCCGTGGATGGACGTATGGATTTTTTTAAATGTGGAATAAATATGTATACAATGGAATATTATTATTCAGCCTAAATAAGAAGGCAATCCTGCCATTTGCAATGACATGGATGAACTTGGAGGGCATTATGTGAAATAAGTGAAATAAGCCACACAGAGAAAGAAAAATATTGTATGGTATCAATACGAGGAGAAAAAAAGATCCAACTCATAGAAATAGAGAGTAGAACGGTGGTTGTCAGGGGATGAGGGGTGATGGAAATAGGGAGAGGCTTGTAAAAGGGTATAATTTTTCAGTTTAAGATGAATAAGGTCATAGGATCTAAGTATCATACAGTGACTATAATTGATAACATTGTATTGTATAACTGAAATTTGCCTAGAGAGTATAACTTAACTGTTCTCACCAAAAAAGAAAAAAGAGGGGGAAAATAGGTGAATAAGTGAGGTGACAGATGTATTAATTAATGGTGATAAGGTGGGAAACTTTTCACAATGTATATCAAATCATGTTAAACATTTTAAATATATTACAAAATTATTGGTCAATTGTACCTCCATAAGGCTGAGAAAAAAATCCCAGTCCTCTCAAGATACTGATGTCCCCAGTGAGAGTATCCCCTCACCCCAAAAATCACTATATAATTTGGAAATCTCACCTCCCTACTCCATCCAAGAATTTATCCAGTTTTACATTCAGTAGTGTACATGTGAAAGCAAGTTTTATTTGTAAGTTTCCATTTTTCAAATACAATCCATATTCTTTTCCTTCACCGGATTGTTTAAATGCTCTTGGGCAGCAGTAATTATGTAATCCCGTAACAGGATTCCAAGATCTCTTTAACAGACTAACTTTAAAAGCTCATTGGACAAGGTTTTACTACCTATAACTTACCTTGTCTCTTCTGCCTCAAAAAGGACAGGAAAAACATGGCATTACCCCTGCTCTATAGCCTGCTTTCTGAAAAGCTGTTGAGTTTATTTTTGACGATTTTCCTATGTTTGTACTTACATTTTCCTAATTTAGTTCCTTCAGTTTATTCAAAGGATTCCATCTACTCTGGAGACTTAGAGATTTACCCCTATTTACGTTTACAACAAACTTGCCCATTTACTCTTATGAATTTTTAAAAATAATGTTCAACCAGTGCATTATTTTTATCAGACTGTCTCCTAACATCTTACAAAGCTGTGGCAAGTCATCCCAAAGTGGAATAACTGGCTTTTCCACTGATTCATACCTCTGTTCTACTTTCCCTTTAAGTAATTCTGAACTTATGATGTAATTTTCTCACCTATGACTTCATCAGTGGAAATGACTAATCCTTTTGCCCTTTAAGAAGACAAGTTATAAAGATGTCTGAACCCTTTATCAGGAGAGAAAGATGGGATCTAAGCAAGTTAAAAATGACAACAATCAGAAATTCAGAGCTCACAAATAAATCCTGAATATCCTGAGAAGAGATTTGAGTCATGCATACTATATGGATATAGTCCCTAAACCCTGAAGTGAATTACAGTAAGTGCAATAAAGCTTTTGTGATCAAGTAATGTTGTTCTCTTAATTTTACTATATTTCAATAACTAGGATAGGACTTCCCTGGTGGTGCAGTGGTTAAGAATCCGCCTGCCAATGCAGGAGACACAGATTCAAGCCCTGGTCCAGGAAGATCCCACATGCCGCGGAGCAATTAAGCCCGTGTGCCACAACTACTGAAGCCTACGCGCCTAGACCCTGTGCTCCGCAACAAGAGAAGCCACCGTAACGAGAAGCCCACGCACCACAACTAGAGAAAGCATGCGCACAGCGACAAAGACCCAATGCAGCCAAAAATAAATAAATAAATTTATTTTTAAAAAAATAACTAGGATAATTACATAAGGTACTTCAGATAATTTGTTTTGCACCTGATTTTCTTGTTCAGATATTCATATTATTCTTTCAGAAATTTTTATGTTTTATATCAAAAGATTCATAGAACATATTCAGAACAGCCTTGTCAGTGAGAAATTAAAGCATTAGTCTAGCAATAAAGATGAAATAGGTTTTACTGTATATAAACCTAATATAGGTTAACATAAAAAGTAAACATAAATAGAAAGATAATTAATTCAATATTTCTATCGCATTCAACCTATACATATACTGCTTACCTATATTTTGCAACAAAAATTAGTTCTGGTTGAAAAGTTACAGGTAAGCAGACTGTAGCATATCTCTGGTTTGTCTCCTTTATCACTATTCTGAAGGCTTATTTCTTGAACCGTTTACATGGTTATCAGCTTCCCAAAGTACAGATACAGTGACCTCAAACAAGTAAATTCACTTTCATAGGGAAATGGCTTTGCATTCCCTTTAAGAACAGAAAACATATATTCAGTAAAACTATCAACCCCCTAATCCTATCCTAATATTTATAGGAGTCACATATTTTGTTCTGGAGATTTTTTAGTAGCAGGTAGAGGGGAAGAAGGGGGGCTATAGCTACAATTTTATGATCCTTTATGTAGTCCCTTCAGTCTCTAACAACAAATAATTGAGAAACAGCCACAGTGGTTACGAATTTAAGGAGGAAAAAAAAATACTTTATGTTACCTAAACTTACTTAAATCTACCCATATCCAAATTATTTGTCACTAACAACTAGAGTTATTATACAGTCATCTTCTTCATGAATGGGTACCCTTAGGATTAGTCATACCACGTAGAACACTCGCTTCTGCCAACTTTCACTTCCACTTCCTAGTGATCTACTGTTTCTGCATTCTCAACTACCCTATATTCTCAACTGCTCTGTGGCACCGATCAAGGTGAAAAACTAGAGGAACAGTGCTATGGAAATCATAACAAGGTTATACTCCCTGTAGCTAAGGTCCCACTCCTTCAATGATAACAGAAGGTGACCATGCATATTAGTCTCAATCTATTAGCTCACACTTTATTGGATTAATATATCTAGTGCTATATTATCCTTTAAGTTATCTACTTTTGAAAACATTAATTTTACTGAGGTTCTATGAGGTGTTTATTATATTGTTGTATTACCCAATTGTTTTTATTCTTAACCACCTCAGGAGGCAGGTATATTTAACTTATTTTACTCATGACCAAAGAAAGACTTAATTTATCCATTTTTCTCAAGGTGAAGCAGCTAACTAGGTTTCTTTGGGTTTTTTTGGTTCATAATTCATAATATATTATTACTCATAAATATTAATAACATTCTAAATCCATCTTCTAAAAAAATTTTATTGGGGTATAGTTGCTTTACAATATTGTGTTAGTTTATACTGTACAGCAAAGTGAATCAGCTATATGTATACATATATCCCCTCTTTTTTGGATTTCCTTCTCATTTAGGTCACCACAGAGCACTGAGTAGAGTTCCCTGTGCTATACAGTAGGTTCTCATTAGTTATGTGTTTTATATATATAGTATCAGTAGTGTATATATGTCAATCCCAATCTCCCAATTCATCCCACACACCCCTTCCCCCTTGGTATCCATATGTTTGTTCTCTGCGTCTGTGTTTCTATTTCTGCTTTGTAAATAAGATCGTCTCTAGCAATTTTTTCAGATTCCGCATATATGCATTAATATATGAGATTTGTTTTTCTCTTTCTGCTAATTAGGTTTCTAAAGCTAATGCACCTTCTCTTAGAAAGGCCTCCCACCCTGTATCAGACTGTAAAAGTTTTCCAAAAGACAGAATGAATAGCTTAGAGACAAGGTGAAAGCTGCCATGTTCTTCCATATAACCAGGGATGTATAGTATAGAGAAGCATGTGCCCACTTTTTTTTTTAGTAATTTCATAGAAAACAAAACTTGACCACATTTGTCTTTAGTAATGTTTAGCTCAAAGTCTTACTGTCAAATGGCTTTTTCTTCAAATGAAAAAACAAAGTGGAGAAATTTTGGCAGAAAATGTACTATAATCATGAAGATGAAAGTGATGACTTTTAACTACTATAGGCACAGAAGTAAAAGAATTATTGGCATGTTAAAGTGATAAAAGCACAATATCTAAAAACATACTTATTAAAATAAAGGCAGCTTTAAATATACCCATCCTCTAGACAGTTTATAACATGTTAGTGTAAAACTTAGGGACATTTATATTTTCTCAGTTTTTTTTCCTTAGATAAGTAAATTTCCTTCTCTTTACAGCCCTTCTGTTTCCTGGTTTAGGAGTCAGCTTTCTTAAAAGCCTCCTGCTAGCAGCTGAAGAGTACCTTTCTTTGCTGGTGGTTCATCTTGTTGAAGTTCAATTTCATTTAATCTTTTTCTTCCTGAATAGGTTTTAGTTTTGCTGTCCTTAGACATTTCAATCATTTCATTACAAACCAATTTATTGTTTATTATTAAAGTAGATGTACCAGCATTGTCCTAAAGTAAAATAAATTAAAATTAGTTCACATATAGAAAGCTATAATACATTTAAGACTATATAAATTATGATTCAATACTGTATCATAAAAATTTTATTTTCAAGTTTATTGAAACATTTTCTAAGTTATTTCTTAAATCTCACCCTAAAATAACCAATGGCTCTAGGAAGTGAGCAATATTAACTAACTTGTACATTCACTAAGGACAAAAAAAAAACTTGTTTAAGTGTGTAGTTTCACCCCGATACTAAAAACAAATTCAACTTTAGATTTTCTAAGGGAATCAGGTGGCTTAGAGACTTATTTGCAGATAACCACAGAACCCTAAAACACTTACCCTAAGTCATAAACAAAATGTGCTTTGAAAAGAAAAATATGAAAACACTATGACAAAATTGTTTCTTATAGGTACTTTTACTTAAAATCTTGAGTAATCTTGAGTAACTGGAGAAACTCATCAATTGTTTTACAACCAAAGCTTCTCAAAGTAACAATGTCTTTGTTAGTTTGTTCACAAGTCGCAGAAAAGGTTCTAGCCTTAGCTTCTAGCTTATGTATATCAAAGATACACAGTCTACACACTGCTTTAAAAGTGAACTCCTAGCACCACCTCCCATGACACCACCTTCAGAGCTCCGGTGGCAACATGCATCCGTGAGCCTACCCCTGGGCTGCCTACCCGAGGCCCACCTCTACCCACGGTCCTGTATATGAGCCGAGCAAACAGGATGTCTCTGGGCCCTTGTCCCCAGCGGGCTGGACAAGGGCTGCCCACCAACCTGGCTCCATCAACCTTTCATGACCAAATGATAGCTGGCAAGCTCTGCTACACAGTCCCTCTGCTACCTCCCACCCTACCATCTGGCAAAGAATGGACCCTCTTCTGTGCATTGACTACCTGTGGAAATGTGACCAAGTAGTGTGAAATGCATGTTTAGCAAATGTTATGTACTGTATTTGAACCAATAAATGTGAATCCTTCTGCAGGTGGAAACAAACAAACAAAAAAAAAAACCCCAAAAAATGAGCTCCTAGTTTATCTAGATGATAAAAGCCATTTAGATTTTTATTTTTTACGGCAAAGACTATGCCTCCCTAAAAGGACAGCAGAAGAAAAGGTACCCAGAAAGAGGAAGGGTGAAACCTTAGCAGTTAAGTGTATGTTTATAAAGTAATTAAAAGTATGGTAAAGGCAGAGATTTTTTTAAAAGCAGAGATTAATTAAATCCCTACCTACTGGTAGCAATCCATTTTTGGGGGAAAAAAATACTATATGAGAAAACAAAACATCATTTTACATCGTAAAATCAGCAAATGTTCTTAAGAGACATAGATAAAATGACTTTAAGTCAAAAAGTAATGCATTATTACCAAAAAAAAAAAAAAGCAAAGTCCTTTTAGATATCCCTAAACAAAGGATATCATGAAGAGCAACCTACATGCTTTTTCACAATTAGTCCCTTGGTGTCGCTGATAAATGACAAAATCCTGGGGTAGAGGGATCAGACCTCTGACAAACTTTGAGTTTTCAAACAGACCATGACAATTTCAAGTTGTCTCCTCTTCCACTCTCAGACCTATCATAATCACCTAGTCATTTTTTTCCTCCTTCAAATTATACAATCTTCACCAAGAAAATCCATCCTCCACAAATCTCAGTTATTCAAAGGAATGTTTTCTGCCTAGGGTATGCTTGGTAGGAAGGATGCTAAAGAACCATGCAAAACAAACTTTTAATCATTAAAAGAGTCTGCTTTCAAAACAACCTTTGGAACAGTGACCCTAGATCAACAGTTAATCAACACCATGAGGTTAAGTTCTCTTAACCCTAGGCAAGTTATTTGACACCTCCATAAAAATATAAAATAACAGTATCTACATCATAAGATTGTTCTGAGATTTAAACAAGTAAATATATGTAAAGAACTTAAGAGTTCATAGTAAATGTTCTATAAAAATGGATATATATAAAAGTCTCAAAGAGCTACCAGCCAAGTTGGTTTTGTTTTGGTTTTGATGTAGGAGAGACATTATGGGGTACTACTGTACTTTCTACTTTACATAGTTTAATATAGCTGAATTTTTACAACTAGCAGCTATTTTTGTAACTAGAAAAAATAAAGGAAAAGGAAAAGATCACGAATTGTGTAAACAATAACTGTAATGTCTTGTACTAAGTACATTATTTTGGTTACCTTTTTAAGTACTGGGTATTAGATACCAAGATCTTGAATTATTTATATCTGATCATATCTTAAAATATTCAGTTCTTTAGAAGGACAAATGTAAGTTAAGAGAAGGTCAGGAAAAATATTAAGTTTAGAATTTTAAATTCACTTCACCTCTATGTATACCTGCAATTTCATATTTATATCTATCAATGTCAAATTCATCTACAACCATTTAGAGTAATTATCTGATCTGAAGGTACAAAGTGCTAGAGATTTTCAGGATTCCAATGCTGCACACTGCTCAGGCCATATCCTAAATTTTAGAACACTCAGTAACTTCAGACAAAATAAACACCATTTAAATATATCTAACCAACACAATAAACCTAGTAAAAGAATGACATAGATCTGTATGTGCTGCCATACAATTATCTCTAAGATGTCTTCTAAGGGAAGAAAGCAAGACACAGAACTACAATCCCATTTGTACAAATTTTTTTAAAAGTGTGTTTGCTTCATATATATATATATATATATATATATATATACACACACACACACACACACATACACACACACACACACACACACACACACACACACACACACACACACACACACACACACACACACACACACACACACACACACCTTTTCTGGAAAGACTAAAGAAACTTTCCAGAGGCCATCTTTGGAAAGAGGTATGAGGGTGAAGGCACTTATGCTCATCAATTTTTTTTATCACATTCATTTATTACTTTATTTTTAAAATAGACATACCTAGTCATAATTCATGCTGCTTATTTTACTTAATTATTAATTTCCTTATCAAGACAAAATAAAACTTAAAAGTATTACCTTAATAGACTTCTCAAGCTCTTGAACCAATGAATTTAAATTAATTTCTGATTCTGAAAAAATAAGAATATTAAAAATGAATATCTAAGCACCTAAAAAAATATATCACTGAATAATCATGAAACATAAGCTGCTATAGTAGACTCTTTATTGTTATACTCAGGAAAAAGGATTTTCACAGCACTAGAAGCACACAAGCACTTAGCTACAAATTCTACCACCAGAGAGTAATGTTTCTGAAAAAGCCACTTTCAAAACTTAGGGTAAAAATGAAACACGTATGCTCAATAGTAAAAAATTTCTGGTATAATGTCAGAAAAGAATTAGCTGGTACCTTTCTGATACACTTCAGAATGAGACATCACTCACCTGTTATTTTCCACCCATCTTGTTTCACACAGAAAAGGGCAGAGTATTTCATCTAACACTTGAAACTCAGATGTAACAAACCATATATATATATATATATATATATATACACACACACACACACACATATATACATATATATATTTATATTTATATAAATATAAATATATTTATATTTAAATAAATCTATAATATATATATATAGACAAAATTTACAGCTATACAATTTCCTATGAGATTTCTTAATTTGCTGATAAAGCTGTACTTAGTTTTTGGTGTTTTTTGAGAAGCCTGTTTTCTAGTAACATTGGTCTAAAAGTAAAGAAAAGCAAAAAAATATTTGTACTAGTAAGTTACTATAAACTCATACAAATGGTAAAATATTAAATACATTACCGCCATCATTTTCTGGCCACTTGGTAAATAAGCTGCATAAATCTCATACTTACCAACTGTTTTTTTATGAATTTATAACATCTACATAGGGGTAAAATACATCCACTTACCATTTTCTCTCTTTTTTAACTCTTCCTGGGTTTTGGTTAATTCTTCTTTAGTTTTAGCTAATTCAGCTTTAACTTGATTAAACTTTAATTCTAAACAAGCAATAGCTTCCTGGGGGTCAGCAAGAGATGCAATACATAAGTGAGCAATTTCAGCCTGTTTCTTAATATCAGTGACATCATCTTGAAGAGAACCAATAATATCTTCAACTCCTACATAATTCTGTCCTTCCTAAAAATAGCAAAATCCACATACCTAATGTTAACAGTGGCTTTCACTATTTCAGTGTGGTATCATCTGATTGAGATAGTTTTAAAAATAAACAGCAAAAAAATTCACAACTTTAAAATTTTTAAATAGATTATATAGAACTACCTCCAATTATGAAAAAGTTGTGCTCCATTACTCACTTTCTGTTCTACGGAACATGAAACATTATGTGTCCCTGACATAGTTTGGGATTTGGTCTGAAGTATGAAACTGGAAATTTGTTTCCTGCGCTAGCCGAACAAAGCCTTTGAAGGCTCATTATATAACTGAAAGTATACCTGAAACATTATTTCTCCATAAAAACAATGTCATAAACTATGATAAGTCATTACAGAACAATTACGATTACCTAGTTCAGGTATACTTTCAGTTATATAATGAGCCTTCAAAGGCTTTGTTCGGCTAGCGCAGGAAACAAATTTCCAGTTTCATACTTCAGACCAAATCCCAAACTATGTCAGGGACACATAATGATGGTTTGAAAGCAAGAGCCTGGACATCACCATCCCAGACCCCCTGAACTGAGTAATTAAAAAGCAAAGGAAAACAAAAACAAACTTTCCAAAAAGATGAGATTAATTTCAGCTTCAGTAGGAGCAGCAGGAAAGAATGTTTCCTCAACAGTAGGGAATGGTCAGTCAGCCAAGCAAGAGTGATCTTTCTATACATAAATGTTTTTGTTTTAATCAGAACAGAACTAAATGACCCTTTAGGTCTCTCAGCCATTTAAAATTCTTTAAGTTTAAGACAAATCTGAGAGGGTATCCCATAATCAGACAAAAAGGTATCTACCTACAATCAACACAATGACTCAATCAACACCAAACTGAGATATAAATGTAACAGATATATATTTTTATAAGTTCAATAGCTATATTTAAACTATTTGTGCTTACATTCTTAACAAAGCATGCTTAATTATAATAAAGCTACATATTAAGTTTTTTGTTTTAATTCTAAAGTATATTAATATTTCTCATCATTGATGTGGTATACTAAATCCTGGTACCTAAACCTCATGGTTTAATATTTCAGTTAACATACTTCAGTTTCAGCTTTCACGGCACGATCTTCATTGTTTGGTTCTTCTTGAGTGTCACATTTACCAATCAAATCCTTGAAGATAGCCAAACGACATTCAGCATTTTCTTCTAATATCTCTCGTTCCTGAAGGAGAGTTTCCCTTCATAACAGAAATTAATCCCATTAAGAAACAGAAAAAGCACTACTTCATGCTTTTATTTTAAATTTCTAAGATTAAGTACATTATAAATTAAAAGTCAGTTTAAATAATCATTCATGTATAATTCACAATCACCATGGGGATTAGTAACAGCTATTTTCAAGCCTGCATGAAGGTCAGAATTCAGAAGTCACCTAATATAAAATAAAAAGCCAAAAAAAAAAAAATTTAAACAAGTAAATAAAATTCTCAATTTTTACCAGGACATGAACGAAAAAACTTACTTAAAGTCAGCTTCCCGTTGAGCCAAATACTGAGTAAACTCCTGTGTAACTTCTTCACGGATTTTAAATTCCAATGTTAACTTTTCTTTTCTTTCATTTATTAGTTTTTTTTTCAAGTCTTCTATTAAATCCAAAAGTTTCTAAAATATAAATATTAAAATTCTAACTAAAAAAACAAATATATTCCAAGAGAAAGACTGTGCAAGTGTTCAAAAATAAAAATTTTTCCATTTAGATTGTAATTAAGCACCCTTTTATTAGAGACGATATTTTCACTGAAAATTGTGTATTTGCAGAGATTAACTAATCTGAAAAATCAAGTACGCCTCTCCACGTTTTAGAAACAGATATACAGTAATTCAAATGTCTCACTGTCTAGCTACACAAAGAAAGAAGAGAAAATAAAATTTGAGCATCTGTTATCTACCAGAAACTACTTTGGGGAGTTCATATTTTATTTCATTTAATCCACACAATCCTCTGTAAGCTTGGTAGCAGCATCCACATTTCTTAGGTGGAGAAGGTAAAGACCAGGTCTGTGGTACATGCTTAAGTTTGAGTTTAAAATCAGTCTGTCAAAACATAAAGTTGAAGTATTATATGGAGTAGTTACTAAGAACCCCCAAACATGTTCCAAAATGACAAAGAGAATGTTACATAACTTAACCTATTGGGGACTTCCCTGGCGGTGCAGTGGTTAAGAATCCGCCTGCCAATGCGGGGGGCATGGGTTCGAGCCCTGGTCCGGGAAGATCCCACATGGCGCAGAACAACTAAGCCCATGTGCCACAACTTCTGAGCCTGCACTCTAGAGCACGTGAGCCACAACTACTGAGCCTGCGCTCTAGAGCCCGCGAGCCACAACTACTGAGGCCGTGTGCCTAGAGCCCGTGCTCCGCAACAAGTGAAGCCACCGCAATGAGAAGCCCACGCCACAACTAGAGAAAGCCCGCGCACAGCAACAAAGACCCAACACAGCCAAAAATAAATAAATAAATAATAAAATAAATTTTAAAACTTATCCTATTGGGCTTTTATAACTATTCAAATGTGAGCAACAACTCTGTCTTTGAAAGCACATACATAATTAATCACGTAATACAGACAATGAACAATAAGGCAATTACAACTTGACATCATAGCCAGTATAGATATGTAATAAATTATAGCATTCAAGAAAAAAGCCTAATATTCTTTTTCAAGGCTTTTGATTAAAGTTTCTCAATAATAAATTAATAAACTCTCTCAAAGTTACAGATCTTTCAGTTTTTCGATTTTGTATTTGAAAATATTTCTATAGATATCCTGACTTTGAAATTCTGCTTCTAAGAACTTATACTGAGGAATTAATTATATAATAGGACCCAGCATTTTGGCTGTAAGAATGGTCACTGTGTTTTTTGCAACAGTGAGTGGTTGTATGTAAATAAAGAAAAAGTGAAACCCAGCTCAACAGTCAAAGAGATGGGTTCAACTATGGTACCATCATACAGTAAACTACTGTAATGAATTATGATGACATATTTATAATTCATACTTTTCACAATTTATTTTTAAGTGAAGAAAATTAGGTTACAATATTATAATGTATAGTAAAAACCTACTAACGTGAGCAGTAGATTAGAGAGAGATCTATATTTAATTATTTTCTTTTTCTTTTCCTAGATTCCACCAAGATTATATAATACTTTTATAATTTTGAATAACCACAGACTTTCCCACTGTTTAAAATAATAAATAATAACTACTGAAGAAGAAATGTGGGAGACTTAGAGAAATCTGCATGAATGTGGGAAACCTTGGAAAATTGGTTTCTTTCAATAATTCTCAACAACAATTAGTTTTCTATCATTGTTAGCATCTGACAAAGTTTTTGGTGAAAAAAATTCTGGTTGGTTAGCCTAGTTAAATGAATTGTAAGTGTAAATATGCTAATATCAATATATTTCATAATGATCTTTAATACAATCCTCTAATTAAAATGCTAATAATGTAAAGCATGCAAAGTCTATAATCATTTTTTAAAATATTAGGAAAAAACCTCGATTAAATTTTAATTTTAAAGTACCTAGTCATAAAATAAATAAATAAATAAAAATAAAGTACCTAGTCAACATTATAAGATATGCATTTACACTATATAATCCTTTATAAACTACACTATTTTTCCCTAATAAATTCTGAAATTCTACTAACATTTTAAGTTTAATGGATATTCTATATAAACTTCAGTTTTGAGAAGGTCAATAAAACCTAAAATAGCACTATTAATGGCTCATTTTGTCACTGAGGGAAGTACTACATTACAGAGATCCAAGGTAAACAAGGTCCAATCACATAGTAACCAGATTAACTGAGACTAGTGGCATCTGAAGCTTTCATTTTCATTTCCAAACAGCACAACTATAGCTTTCAGGGACACTGAAATAAACTATTAAAATGAGAGTATTTAACTCAATACATCATCCATCTACTTAGACTTCTACAGTCCAAAAGAGTACTATGATGTCAGATGTGGCAATACCACTGAAGCACATCCATGAGCACAGGATTACTAGTGTTCCTGTGACGCTGGTAAGAATACTCCGTGTATACATATGTAATAGTTATGACCAGTTAATGAGGGGAACTGGTACTGTGGACATGATCTACATTTCAGGATTAATAACAACTTAAATATATGTGTGAATTGTATTTGGACAGAGGATAAAAGAACTGCCACTGGGCTTCCCTGGTGGTGCAGTGGTTAAGAATCTGCCTGCCAAGGCAGGGGACACCGGTTCAAGCCCGGATCCGGGAAGAGCCCACATGCCACGGAGCAACTAAGCCCGTAAGCCACAACTACTGAGCCTGTGCTCTAGAGCCTGTGAGCCATAACTACTGAGCCCGCGCGCCTAGAGTCCATGCTCCACAACAAGAGAAGCTACGGCAATAAGCGCACACACCACAACTAAGAGTAGCCCCCGCTCGCCGCAACTGAAGAAAGCCCGCGTGCAGCAACCAAGACAAAACGCAGTCAAAAATAAATTAATTAAAAAAAGAACCACCATTAAATCTTATTTGTTTACCATAAATATAAGACGACCAAATAATTTTTGTTTTTGAATAAATAGGGTAATCAGTACTGGGCAGACATTCTGCACAATTGTACTTAAGACTGCAAAGTAAAAGTTTGGTGGAGTATGCTAAAATCACTGGGTGAAAGGATAGTGGGGAACAAAATATTCACATGGTGTCAAAGCATCTTCACAGATGATACGCTTTTACAATGAAGAGAGATCTAAACACAAAACCTTAGCCAAATGAGCAAAATTTAGCATCACCAAAAATGGGGAAATCAGACATCAGCTGCCTCCTGATGTGATGTAATGGGAAATTCACAACCTCACCTATGTAATAGGCTTATCTAAAGTGTTAAACCTGAATCAGGAAGTAATAAGACAGATCCAGACGGCAGATACTCTACAAGACAACTCACCACAATTTTTCAAAAACATCTACACTAGATTAGAGGTAAACTAAAGAAACATGATAATCAAAAGCAATGTATTAACTTTGGTTGTAGATCAATAACAAAAGTGGCTATAAAGGAAATACTGACCACTGGATAAATCTCAATATGGACAATATAACATTATGTTATTGTACCAATGTGAAATTGCTTAGGTATGAAAATGGTCTTTTGATCATGAGGAAAATGTCCACGTTCTTGGGAAACATGCTGAAGTAGTTATTTGTAAGGTGTCATTATGTCTGCATCTTGTTTTCAAATGATACACCAAAAAGATGTGTATTCACACACTCACAGAAAGAATTAAAGTAAATATGGTAAAATGTTAACAACTGGCAAACTCAGGTGAAGTGCAAATGTGTATTCATTGTATTATTCTTTCTGTGGATGTGAAAATTTTCAAAACATGAAGATGAAAGACAAAATTAGTGTATTGTTAAAAAAATGAGAGAAACAGCCTTAAGAATTATTAACCCTAACTTCAGAATAATAAATAAGCCAACTTTAGAAGTATGAGTTCTTAATACATACTCTCTTCTCCTCATGGCTACTGAAAGCCTTATCATCCTCTAATGTTTTATCTAGATCTTCATCAGTAAATTCACTTTCCACATTTTGCTTTTCTTCAGCTTTTTCTAGATCCTCAACCAAATCTTCATCTTCCACCACGTCTTCTAGACTACTTTCCCATGAAATTGTGGATCTCTTTTCATTTAGTATTTTATTATCTGAACTATTAATATCTAGTGATACATCTTGAGAAGATTTGGCAGGTCCAAATGATTTCTCTTGAGAGGAATTTAAAGTGCCTGGAACACAAACCTGTTAAAATATTCAATGTAACTTTTAAAACAGAAAAGGCAAGAACTGTCCACACAAAACAAAAATTTTATAAATCTAAGTCAAATGACAACTGGAGAATTAAAAAACAAAAACAATGCAAACAAACATGCAAGAAGGAATTAGCATCCTTAAATAAATATTTGATAAGAAAAAAGCTAATTACACATGTATACTCTAGATAAATTTACTTTCCTGGCTAAGTTCTTAGTATCAATACTATTCCTAGCAGGGGGGTTCCTGATTAGCCACTAAATGAACCAGATGGACAGCAGAGCTGACAATTTGCTGCAAGAATTACTCGAAATTTGTAATGGGTAAGTTTATTTATTACTGAGGTCATTTTACTCTTAAGCAGGGGTTACTTTCAATATTTTTCCTATGTCCTACTACTTGATCAAGTATTACATTTTAAATTTTCAGTTATTTTCTAGGTTTAGAGCTAGTGCAAAATGTATTAACTACTCCGAGAAAAAAATAATTAATACTCTAATGATAAGCTTAATAAATTGTGCAGAAATTTAATTATATTTACTTTTTGTGCAATGGCTGAGAACTTCAACACATTGAGTGTCTCATCGTAGGCAAGAAAACATTGGCTGATGTTGACAATCATACATATTTTCCCTTTACCGTTGAAAAAACTTTGAAAATAGTGGGTCAGTTTACTTTCCCGGAAAGGCACATGCTGTTGAAACCTACGGAAAAATTTTTCAAAAATCTGTAAGTTAAAACATATCTCATGAAGTCAGGATGCTGATAAATTTTACAAAGAAATAATATAGCTATCATGGACTTAAATTCTAGGTTAATAATTAGTTCCACCCATAATAATCATTTTCTGTTGATTCATGTTGTTTTCTTTAAATACTACTACTAGTTATAATAGTAATTCTAATACTAGGCAAAATGTAAAGAAAGTCACATTGAATTGGGTTGTGTCTTCTAGTGTAGGCCAATTACGCAATATATACACCTTAACTAGAAATGGTACAGGCTGATTCATAATTAATGCAGAAATCTACCACATCTAGAAAAACAGAATGCATTAATAAGAATAACGTGGTTTTAGATGCTAAACCAGCATCATCAGAAGCTTACTATCCAAGATGTCTGTTGATATATATTTGCTATGGAAAATATTGTGTTTACTTGATGAGCCACTGGCATTGACTGACATTTTTTTTTATTTCTATCATTTTTTTAATCCAAGATTTCTAAGTAATTTTAATTACAATCCATATATAGTCATAAGAAGTGAAAAACAAGAGAACTTTCTAAAACCAGCAAAGCTGAAGGGTCTAAATATTGTAATACTTAATATGCTAATAACATGTTCAGCAACTCTTACTTTGACTTTTCACTGTTCTTCAAAACATTGATACACTTTCCCAGAGTCAATAAAGAAGTGTTGATGTTCCCAGTCTCTCTTAACCTTTCACCTTCATTCTGTGTCTTCATGCTTCGTTCTGAACCAGCAAGATCACATAAAGACAATCTAAAAAAAAAAAAAAACAAAAACTTTAAAAACTTCTTCAAAACAAAACAATTCAGAATAATTACAATTTAAAGAATGCTCAACTTACTCACTGACTCGCATTACACGAGGCATTTCCGATTCTTCAATCTGTAATACTCTAATAGTGAATATGCTGTGACTAAAAGAAGTAAACAAAGATCAAATATTATCATTCACTTTTAATTTCTGCATTCTAAATAGGAGACAAGCATCTAAATCAACATCTATTTATATCCTAATACTAGCCATAGCTCCAGCGCTGCATTCTCCAACTAGCTGTCAGATATTTCAATTCAGTGCTCCACTATCACCTACATACCACCCAACTACCTAAAACCAAATATCTTATCTTTCTTGCACTTAGCCCCAAATCCTTCAAACCTACTCCTCTTCTTATTGCTATTAACGAAATCATTTATAATAAAGTCTCAATTTGCTTGCAGAGATATTACTAGTTAAAATGGTATTATTTACAGCTAATCTACTTTGAATATATACCTAAAGCAAAGTATACATCTGGCCTAAATACAGGCTTATCTGGATTATATATTACCTTCACTCCACACATGGGGGACAGGGTTCTTTCCCCCTTAAGAGAAAACCTGTTTTAAGTATAAACTTAAACTTATTTTCTTTTGCCTCTCATCCACCAATCCCTTTCATCAAAAACATCCTTCCTTTTTCTTTAGCTATACAAAAACATATATCATACATATATATGATATGTATATCACATATCATATATGATACATGATATGCATATCATATATCATAAACATTAAAAAAAATCCTTCCTTAGCCCTTTGAGATTTTGGCCCAACTCAGTATGCATACAGTGTCTGTGTTCATGGGGTAAGTAGGAAAAACACAGAGAAAAGTCCACCATTACAGGTAACTAAAATACTGAGCTTAGATATTCACATACAGAAAGAGTAAAAATACCTCAGACTGAGTGTAAATTAGTAAATCTTACGTTAGAACAAGAAACAGTCCTGATATTCTATGTGTTTAGTGCTCTTCAGTTTACAGAATGTTTTTATGCCTATGAATTCATTTAATATATCAGAGAACCTACTGTCCACTTTAATCTTAAATTAGTTGTGTTTAAATTAGCACACCTCAGGCTTACACCACAGGGTTTACTCCTTACCTTCTACTGGAAGCATTGTTCAGTTTTGTGAAAGCAACACTCTGGTGCTTTATTCCTAGTTTTAAAAGTCTATATGCTTCTTTGGAATCAGATACTTGAACCCACTGTAGATCTTTAAAAAATAAAGAGGACACATATCAATTTATAAAAACACAGCATTTGCAGTAGAATGTAATCTCTTTGAAGATATGTAATCTCTTTCCCAAAGACATATAATAAAATCTTTCTTTTAATAACACGCCCTAGGTATAGTCAACTCAGCTAGAGAGAGGCCACAACTAGAGAGAGGCCCACGCGCTGCAGTGAAGATCCCGCATGCCACAACTAAGACCCAATGCAGCCAAATAAATAAATATAAAAAAAGAAGTATGCAAAAAGAGGATATTATAATGATTTTCCAGTATTTAAGTAGTACAAACACAGAAAGTAAATGTTCTTCAACAGAATCTGCCAAAGGGAAAATTAAAAATAGGTAAGATTCCTTAGAATTAGACATCCAGAAAAAAAAAAAGACAAAATACATTACAGATTAAACCTAGAAAATTACCTAGCTATGAGACATTATAGACTGCAATTCATTTGTGAGTCATGAAGTCAAATTTATTGAGTCACAACTAGCGTATTGTAAAAATGAAGTACAATATAGAAAAGAACAAAGTGCATTCCTTGTAGTAAGGGTAAGTATAATTAATGAAACTTTTCAATTGTATATATGTATATATATACACATATGCAGGTACAGGATCATGATGTTATTAATATGTATTTCCTACTGTGGGGTAGTGATTTTTAAAAGGTTGGAAGAACAGCACTATGGAACAGAAACATTTACTGATACATGGCTCTGAAGTTTGAACACTGTTACAAAGCAGCAGAATAATGTGAATACCCACACACACAGCTTTTCCCATCCCCTAAAATCCAATCAGTAATACTCTAGCAAATACAACATTAAACTAGACCCCTTCACCTTCAAGTTTAATTAACATACCAAAACATACTTTCAAAGCACAAACTATTATCTTGATGTTAATAATCAGTATACAGGACCTCCCTGGTGGTGAAGTGGTTAAGAATCCGCCTGCCAACGCAGGGGATACGGGTTCGAGCCCTGGTCCGGGAAGATACCACATGCCACAGAGCAACTAAGCCCGAGCACCACAACTACTGAGCCTGTGCTCTAGAGCCCACGAGCCACAACTACTGAGCCCGTGTGCCACAACTACAGAAGCCCACATGCCTAGAGCCCGTGCTCTGCAACAAGAGAAGCCACCACAATGAGAAACCCGTGCACTGCAACGAAGAGCAGCCCCTGCTCACCACAACTAGAGAAAGCCTGTGCACAGCAACAAAGACCCAATGCGGCCAAAAATAAATAGATTAAAAAATAAAAAATAATTAGTATAAAAATTTTCAATTTCCAGTCTGCTTTCCTATAACAAAGCCTAGAAAGGAATTTCAGAGCAGTAAAGTAAAAAATACTCACTAGTATACCTTTTATAAAAGAATAGCCCTTTACATCTTGGGAAAGGCGTAGCATCTTTCTCTTTTGGAATTTAGATGAGACAGGAACAAACAAATCATAAATACATTCATTGTAAATCTCAAAGAAAGAAACCCACACAGAAAATTTTATATTATTATCCATATTCAAGCTCGCGTGTTCACAGTCTCTCACGGACTCTTCAAACTCTGGGATATTCAAAGAGTTTGTTAAACTTCCTACAGAAAATAAAAAAGATAATCACAAAATTAAATGAGACAATAGGATAGATCAAGACTCCTGGACTTGAAAAACTAAGTATCCTTAATCTTTTGACCAGCAATGTTAAAAACTTTTTGGACCAAAGCAGATATAAATATTTGTATTAACCAAAATCCGCTTATCTTTCTTTTCTTTTCTGCAAATACGCTAATAAATGTAAAAATAATTTTACGTAAAAATTAAACATAAAGGACAAAGGAAAAATAGTGTCTCTCTCGAAACAACATGAAAGTTAAGCAGTGAAAGGGACTTATTTATTAAGTCAAAATAAAACTTTACAATGACTGATATTTCATATAGTTATGTACCATTTTCCAAGTATTACTGTTTATTAAAGAAATTAAATCACCAGAAGTGATTCAAAAATTAAAAGCTTTTCAAATAATCAACATTTTAAAAGTAAATGAGAAAGGAAACCTTACCATAAAGAGTATCATAACTGTCATTATGCATAACAACCTGAAAAAGATTTTTTTTAAAAAGTTAAAGAACATTGTTAGTTAAGATTAAATAACCAGCTTATTAATTACCTATCCAAGTAAGCCACCTGCCTTTCATCTACTCAATTCAACAACCTCTATTAATTTCCTTTCTAGTGAAATAATACATCCTAATAATAGGAAATTTGGGAAACCACAGAAAATATTAAAAAGAATATCATCATATATAATCACTGCCACTCAGAGGCAATTACTAGTAAAATTTCAATATATTCCCTTCTATATTTTTCCCTACACTTATCCCATTGTAAGCTTTTTCTCTCTATAATTAAAAATTATTTGTAAACATTTGGTGGCTGCCTAACTGAAGAGATGTGATGTGAAATGACTTAACTAAATAATACTAAGATAAACATCTTAATATATTATTTTTTTCTTCTGTAATTTAATTGTTCCCTTAGGTCATATACCTAAATCTGAATTGGTGGATGAAAATATGAACTTATTTTAAAGTTCTCACTCTTAGTATAGTATTGCCAAATTGCTTTGGAGAGACACATTTTACAATCAATATATGAAAGTGAAAGTGTGTATTTCACATCATACACCTGAAACTTCTATAATATTGTACATCGACTATACCTCAATAAAAAGAACTTTTAAAAAAAGTGCATATCTCAAGTTTTTAAAATTTTAATAATTTCATAGGCAAAATAACATTTTGTTTTAACCAGGTAACTTGTTAGGGGAAGTTTTTCTCATTATTAATGACTTTAATTTCCTCTATGAATTATCCATGCAATTATCCACCAATCTCCATAAATTTTGTTAAAATACTCACAATTTTACTTGCAGAGACCATAATCATGGATTCTGAACTTTGCTCTCCACTGAGCAACAATATTTTATTACCTTGAAACACTGATTTCTAAATTACTTTAAGAAGAAAATCCCCATCAGTGTTTTGAATATATTTATAAAGACTGTTAATAGTTTTTAACAATTTTAAATAGATAAAATAAATGTCTGAAAGCATAACACAAAATCCACAAGGCAAAGAAGGAATAAATAGACAAGTATACTTTATAAAAAAAAATTTATTAAATAAAAAACTATTAAAAAGAAGAAAGAAAAGAGGAAAAAACATAACCTAACAGATAAGACACATGAATTAAGGTAGTAAAAGATTTACGACATGTTAAATGAAAGAGCAAGTTACAGAATGTCTGTATAATAAAATCTCATTTTTGTTAAAAAAAAAAAAGACCAGGGCTTCCCTGGTGGCGCAGTGGTTGAGAGTCCGCCTGCCGACGCAGCGGACGCAGGTTCGTGCCCCGGTCCGGGAGGATCCCACATGCCGCAGAACAGCTGGGCCCGTGAGCCATGGCCGCTGGGCCTATGCGTCCGGAGCCTGTGCTCCGCAACGGGAGAGGCCATGACAGTGAGAGGCCTGCGTACCGCAAAAAAAAAAAAAAAAAAGACCATATCCTACATATAGAGAAAAAGATATGAAGATATATGCAACTATATATGACTATGTTTCTGTGTGTATATATAGACACATACAGAAAGCTCTGTACATAGATTTTTTTGTGTGTACAGAGAGAAAAAGATCAAAAAGGATATGTTCATATCTGCTAATATTGGTTTTCTCTTCAGGAATGGAATTATAGGAAATTTTCACTTTTATTTTTCACATTCTCTTGTTTAGCTTTTGTGTATACATATTACTTTTACAATTAAAAAAAAGAATTTTTAAAAATCATTATATAGAAAGTTGCTGTTTCTACAGCAACCAAAAAAGATTTAAGAACCATTTACATTTGTATTGTTTAAACATTTCTGCTGTTTGTACAGTATGAAATAAGAAGAGATGACTTCAAAAAA
The DNA here is from genome assembly GCF_937001465.1 of Orcinus orca. NCBI lineage: Eukaryota > Metazoa > Chordata > Mammalia > Artiodactyla > Delphinidae > Orcinus > Orcinus orca. The sequence goes on along the minus strand of NC_064572.1, from coordinate 54,228,134 downwards.
GCTTTTAACACTTTTCTCAAAAAGAAAAGACAATAGCCACAAGCACCACAAAACAGTCCAATATAGGCTGAAACAAACTAAAGAGCTACTAAAAGGTCAGGATTATGTATATTTTACATACTAAAATACTCCCATACCTCTTTAATTTGTCGAAGCAATGCACTTTTGCTAGCTACTTCTTCTTTCTCTTGGTCTGGTGATAAACGTAAGTATTCTCTGGACCTATGTGGTTTAAGGGTCATCTTTGTACACAGTCTTTCCTGAAGACTATCAAATAATACATTCAAAGTTCGAGGTAGAATGCCAATATTTTCTTCTGTGCCTATGAAAAGAATTTTTGTTTTATACTCTCTTAGAAAAAAACATTCTTGAACTACCAAGTCTCCTTTTATACCACTAACAGGCAAGAGTAAAAAGCTGAGACAAGAGTGAGAGAAGTTGAAGGATTACTTGGTTTTCCATCATTTTGGTCTTAACTGTATAATTGACATTTTATCAACTATTATTCTGATGCAAAACCTGAAATTTTACATTCAGATCAGGCTTTAAGATTGGCTATCATTCATTATCACAAAGTATAAAAGTAAAATAAAATATAAAGTGTTTCCCTGGTTATCCATGCTTAATTCCCTATGTCACATCAATCCTTTTTCTAAGGGTTTTTTTTTAATTAATTATTTATTTTTGGTTGCGTCAGGTCTTCGTTGCTACACACGGGCTTTCTCTAGTTGCAACAAGCGGGGGCTACTCTTCGTTGTGGTGCATGGGCTTCTCATTGCAGTGGCTTCTCTTGCTGCAGAGCATGGGCTCTAGGTGCGTGGGCTTCCGTAGTTGTGGCACACAGGCTCAGTAGTTGTGGCTCACGGGCTCTAGAGCGCAGCCTCAGTAGTTGTGGCGCACAGGCTTAGCTGCTTCGTGGCATGTGGGATCTTCCCAGACCAGGGCTCGAACCCGTGTCCCCTGCGTTGGCAGGCGGATTCTTAACCACTGCACCACCAGGGAAGCCCCCTTCTGAGTTTTTATCATCATGTAATTCTCTACATATGGGTAAAGTAGTCGATCTGAATTAAAAGCCATTGGCAATACACATTCAATATGCTATTACTATTAAAAATTGAGCAAATGTGCTAGGCAATGGAAACATAACTATAAGAAGTATTATGAAAATGAGTACATTATTAGTGCCTCTTTCTTCCTTTCTAGCAAAAATAAAACTATTTACCTTGAAATGTGTAAGTTTTTCCTGAATTGGTTAGCCCATAAGTAAAAATCAGCCGACTCTGTCCTTTCAAGAGGTCTTTAACTGGCTGTAGAATGCAACCCTGGAAGAATTCCTTCTGTGTAGTTTCTGGGCCAAAAACCTAAACAAGCATTTTTTTAAAAAAATCTTTTTAGAATGTTCAAGTTAATATCCACAATGAGTTCTACCCTTTCATGTTTTTAATATTTAAAAGATTTGTCCTACAAGATTCATTCTTAAAATAGTTGGCCATATCCCCAATTCCCACAAATACACCTGCTAGTTTAACTACTTTCAAAAAGCTTTCAAGATAGAAATCTGACCCAACCAATAACTTTTTTTTTTTTTGGCTGTGTTGGGTCTTCGTTTCTATGCGAGGGCTTTCTCTAGTTGTGGCAAGCGTGGGCCACTCTTCATCGCGGTGCGCGGGCCTTTCACTGTCGCTTCCTCTCTTGTCGCGGAGCACAGGCTCCAGACACGCAGGCTCAGTAGTTGTGGCTCACGGGCCCAGCTGCTCCGCGGCATGTGGGATCCTCCCAGACCAGGGCTCGAACCCGTGTCCCCTGCCTGCATTGGCAGGCAGATTCTCAACCACTGCGCCACCAGGGAAGCCCCCAACCAATGACTTTTCATCTAGATTTTGAAAAGGATACTTCCCTCCACCAAAAAAAGATTGCAAGAACTCTACAAAGATTTTCTCACTTCCAATTATATATTTACACACCTGAAATTTGAGTCCTACCATTGAGAAAAAAATACCAGTACCTAAGATCTAAGTTTCATGAGCACAAGATGTATATAGTTCATTATATATAATTAGGTAGCAATTTAGCCTAAGCCAAGTTTCTTTTCCTGAAAAGAAAAATCGTCCATTTCACATGGGTACCTACCTTGGAAAAACTGAATGTCTGTGCCATCTGCCCAGAGCTTTTCTCACTTAATCGACCAAGGATACTTTGAGGATCCTTCAGCACAATGGTCTGTGAATCCAGAATATACACACAGCCCTAGAACACAAATAAATAAATAAAAACTAACAATAAGTAAATTAAAACAATGGTATTTTGCCCATTTAATGGAAGTAAAACATATTAAATTCAACACAAACCTCAGACTCATGTTCTTTTTCTGACTGTGTCAATGGTCTTACTCGAAGACAAACCTGGAGATAATCTTTGGATTCCAAACTGTTTGCCTTAAAAGGAGAAAATATTTTAAAAATAAAAAATATGGCTTTTCAGAGATCATCTTTCTTTAAAGTGGCTGATTGCTATAAAACAATCTGAGATTATACAAAACCTCTAAGCAAACAGTGACTCTTCTGTTTTTAACCACTTTATATGTTAAAAGAAAAATAAATCTTTTTAAAAAAACAAAAATACCACAAAAGACTCAATTTCCTCTGCCTTCTATATTTATACTTGAAGTTTACAATATGCTTCTTTGCCATAAGATCCTAACCTTTAAAACCAATACAAATAACAAGGTTCTAAGTCACTAAAACACAGAAATGTAGAATAAATCACAAGTAACCAGAATAGTCTATTAACCCAAATGCTCAATTGCATCACACACTTAGAATTTTTTTTGCTGTATGGCATTCTCTTTACTGCTTCCTTTGAGGAAGAAATGAGCTTAGTTCATTTTTTAAAAAATAATTTTAAATAAATGTTTTAATGTTTTTTTTTTTTAAAAAAGGAAACAATGACTTGAAAAACACAACTCACCAAACAAGACACAAGAAGTAGACGATTTGAATAACCCTATATCTATTAAAGAAATTAAATTTACATTCAAACAAAATAATCCCACAAAAAAACTCCAAACCCTGGTCATTCATTGGTAAATTCTCTCAAACATTTAAGGATATAATCACACAAATTAAAGACAAACTCTTTAAGAAAATAAAGGAAGAGAGAACACTTTTCAACGAATTTTGAGTCTGCCATAACCTGGTCACCACAACCTGACAAAGATACCCTCAGAAAAAAATTACAAAACAATATCCTTAATTAAGATAGAGGCATGGGCTTCCCTGGTGGCGCAGTGGTTGAGTCCGCCTGCCGATGCAGGGACACGGGTTCGTGCCCCGGTCTGGGAAGATCCCACATGCCGCGGAGCGACTGGGCCCATGAGCCATGGCCGCTGAGCCTGCGCGTCCGGAGCCTGTGCTCCGCAACGGGAGAGGCCACAGCAGTGAGAGGCCCGCGTACCGGAGAAAAAAAAAAAAAAAAAAAAAGTAGAGGCAAAACGTTCTCCAAAGTGGTTGTACCATCTTCTATTCCTACAAGCAATGGATGAACATTCTAGTTGCTCTGCATGCTCACCAATGGGTGGTGTGGCCAGTCTTCTTCATTATAGCCATTCTAGTGGGTGTGAGGGTGGTATCTGATTGTGGTTTCAATTTATGCCTTTCCCTTTTGACTAATGATGTTGAGCACCTTTTCAGGTGCATATTGACCCTACGAATATCTTCTTTTGTGAAGTGTCTGTTCAAATCTTTTGTCCATTTTTATTAGACTGTTTGTTTTCTTATTATTAACGTGTAATTGTTTTAAATATATTCTGGATAAAAGTTCTCTGTCAGAATAAAAAAGAGGCAAAAATCCCCTAACAAAAATATTAGCTAATATGTAAAACAGGATAGTACATCCTAACAAAAAATGGTTTATCCCAGAAAACCAAGGTCAATTTAGCATTCAAAAATCAATTAGGGTACTTAAAAACATTAAAAGAATGAGAAGAAACTTTTATCTCTAATAGATGCAAAAAAAGTGCATTTGAATGATGACTTGAATGTGATATATGAATTCAACATCCATTCATAATAAGAATTCTTAGCAAACTGGAATAGAAGGGATCTTCCTTAGCCTGATAAAGAGCATTTATAAGATACCTATAGTTAACATCATACTTAATGATGCAAGACTGAATCAAAGATGAGTAGCAAGATGAGTAACAACCCAGGGATTTCTGCTCTCACTTCTATTCAACACGGTACTAGAGGTTCTAGAGGTTTTAGCCAATGTAATCAGGTGAAAGGAGGTGGAGGAAGAGGAGGAAGGGCGGGGAAAGAGAGAGAAAGGGAAGAGGAGGAGGAAAAGGAAAAAAAAGGAAAAGCATCCAGAATGGCAAGGTAGAAATAAAATCATCTTTATTCACAGACAACACGAACATACAAAAATCTGACATCTTCAAAAAAGTTACTAGAACTATTAAATGAGTTTAGCAACATAGCATAATAGGAGATCAAAATGCAAAAATCAATTGTTTTTCTACATGCTGGCAAGAAATAGAAGTTGATTTTAAAGAGCGATACCATTTAGGATAACCTCAAAAATTATGAACTACTTAGAGAAAAATCTTACAAAAGATATGAAACACCTATATACTGAAAACTAAAAAACAGTGCTCAGAGAAAGTAAAGGAGACTTTTTCAAATATCAATTTGATACCAATACACACCTATTAGAATGACTAAAAATAAAAAGATGACCCGTAATAGCCAGCATAAAATTGAAAGAATAAAGTTGGAGGACCGACAATACCCAACTTCAAGACATGTTATAAAGCTACAGTAATCAAGATAGTGTAGCACCAGCAAAAGAACAGAAGCAATGGAACAGAAGAGAGCCTAGGAATAGATCCACATGAATATAGACAACTGATGTTTGACAAAGAAGCAAAGGCAATACAATGGAGCAGACAGTCTCTTCAACAAATGGTGCTGGAACAACTGGACATCCATATGCAAAAAAATTAACCTAGACATAGACTTTACACCCTTCACAAAAATAACTTAAAATATCTGGATGACCTTGGCTTTGGCAATGACTTTTGTGATTCAATGCCAAAGAAATGATCTATGAAAGGAATAATTGATAAGTTGGGCTTCGTTAAAATTAAAGTTTTCTGCTTTGTGAAAGACATAGTAAAGAGAATGAAAAGACTGGGAGAAAATATGTGCAAAAATATATATCAAATAAAGGACTATTACCAAAATATACAAAGAACTCTTAAAATTCAACAATAAGAACACAAACTGATTAAAATGGGCCAAAGACTTTACCAGACACCTTACCAAATAAGATATACAGAGGAAAAATAGCATATAAAAAGATGTTCCACACTGTATGTCATCAGGAAAATGCAAATTAAAAAGAGATATCACGGCCCACCTATCAGAATGGCCAAAATCTGAACACTGACAACACCAAATGCTGTTGAGGATATGCATCAACAAGAACTCTCATTCACTGCTTTTGGGAATGCAAAATGTTACACCCATTTTGGAAGATAGTTAGGCAATTTCTTACAAAATTAAACATATTAGTACCATACACTCCAGCAATCACGTTCCTTGGTGCTTAACCAAAGGAACTGAAAACTTAACATTCACACAAAATCTGCACGTGAATGCTCATAACAACTTTATTCACAGTTCCCAAAACGTGGAAGCAACCAAGATGCCCTTCAATAGGTGAATGAATGACCACATGAAAACATATTCAACATCTTTAGACATTAGGTAAATGCAAATATCTATCTGATACCAATACATAAAAATATCCATACAATGGATACAGTACATCCATACAATGGAATATAGTTTAGAAATAAAGCAAATGAACCATCAAGCCATGACAAGATATGGAGGATGCCATGACAAGACGTTAGGTGTCTATTGCTAACTGAAAGAAGCCAATCTGAAATAGCTACTGTATAATCCCAGCTATATGATACTCTGGAAAAGGCGACAATTTGGAGACAGTTAAAAGATCAGTGGTTACTGGGGGTGGGGGAGAGACAAACAGGTGAAACACATGAATTTTAGGGCAGTGAAAATACACTGTATGATACCATAATGATGGCTACCTGTCATCACGTTTGTTCAGACCTACAGAATGTACAACACCAAGAGTGAACCACAATGTAACTGTACAGCAAGGACTCTGGGTGATTATCATGTGTCAGAGTAGATTCATCAGTTGTAACAAATGCACCACTTTGGTAGGAGATGTTAATAATGAGGGAAGCTATATGGGGGTAGAGGGTATATGGAAAATCACTGTACCTTCTGCTCATTTTTGCTGTAAACATAAAACTGTTCTAAAAAATAGTCTGTTTAAAAACAAATAAGTAAATAAATAGATTGACGACACCAAGTGTTGGTGAAGATGTGGAGAAACTCAACTCTCCTACACTGCTGCTGAGAATATAAAATGCTATTATCACTTGGGAAAAGTTTGGTAGTTTCTTAAAAATGATCCAGCCATTCCAATCCTAGGTATTTATCCAAGGGGAAAAAAATAAAGGAAATATATGTCCATATAAAGATTTGTACACAAAAGTTCCTAGAAGCTTTGTAACAGCCAGAAACTATAAACACAAATGTCCCTCAGCAAGTGAACGGATAAACGGATAAATGAATTGTGGCATATCTAAACAATGGACAATAAAAAGGAATTACCTATTGATACACACAACATGCATAAAACTCAAAATAATTATGCTTAGTAAGAAAAGAGTACATACTTTATGACTACATTTATATAAAGCTCTAGAAGTACAAACTAATGTTTGATCAGCCGTTACTTGGAGGTGTGATGGGAGGGAGGGATTACAAGGAGGCACAAAGAAACTTTCAGGAGTAATGGAAACATTCACTATTCTTGACTGTAGTGACATTCTCACAAGCATATGCATTATGTCAAAACTTGTCAAAGACTATACTTCAAATATGTACAGCTTATTGTATCTTAATTTTACTTCAATAAAGCTGTTAAAAATATAATTTACAATAGCATCAAATGCCATGAAATGCTTAAGAATATATTTAACAAAAGATTGAAGGCCCCTACATGGGCCTTCAACAAAAGAAGTATAAAACATTGCTAAAACCTTAGAGACCTAAATAAATTGAGAAATATACCACAATCATGAATTAAAACTCTCCAATATTACTAAAATAGCAATTCTCTCCAAATTGATTCTAGATTCAATGCAATCCCAGTCAAAAATCCCAGTAGGCTGTTTTGTTGAAACTGGTAAGTCAATTCTAAAATTTATGAATATATTTACAAAGAACCTAGAAAAGGCAAAATATTCCTAAAAAAGAGAAGCAAATCTAGAGAATTCATACTATCTGATTTCACGTATTATTATAAACCTACAGAAATAGACAGTGAAGTATAGGCAAAAGGATAAGCAAATAGGTCAATGAAAGAGAATAATCCAGAAATAGATCCACACATAGATACCCAGCCATTTGATTATCAATAAAGACACCAGAACAATTTAATGGGGAAAAGAAAGTCTTTTCAACACATAATGTTAAAGTAACTAGATAAATGGAGGTTAAAAAAAAAAAATCAACAAACCAATCAACCTGTAGCCCTACATCAACTATACATAAAAACTAACTCAAGATGGATAACAAATATAACCATTAAAACAAAAGCTCTAACCATTTCTAGAAGAAAATGTTTTTAAAAACCTTCACCACCTTGGGCAAAGATTTCTTAGGACTTACAAAAGAAATCACCGTAAAAGAAAAAAAAGTTAAATTAGACTTCTTTAAAATTAAAAACCTCTATTAATCAAGACACTATTGATCTGATAAAGGATATGTATCTACAATGCATGAAGAACTCTCACAAATCAGTAATAAGACAAACGACCTAATTTTTTTAAGTAGGGAAATTATTTGAAGAGACATTTTACAAGAGAAGGTATAGGAATAGCCAAGAAATACTTGAAAAAGTGCTCATTTCGGGAAATGCAGGCTAGAACCACAACAAGGTACTACTACACACTCATAAAATTACCAAGTGTTGGCAAAGAGGTGGAAGAACTGGAACCTGCATACATTGCTGGTGCTGGTACAGTCGTTTTGGAAAACAGTTTCAGTTTTCTTATGAAGTTAAATATGCACTTACCATGTGACCCACAATTACTCCTAAGTATCGACCCAAGAGAAATGAAAACAAAACATAAGTTCACAGAGAGGCTTGCACATAAACATTCAGAGAAGCATTATTTATAATGGCCTCAAAATGGAAATCACTCATATGTCCATCAAACTGTAAATGGATATGTGGCATATCTGCACAATGAACTACTATTCAGCAATAAAAAGTAACAAATTACTGACACATGATGCGTGATGGATCTCAAAAACAACATGCTAAGTAGGGATCAGCAAATTTTTTGTGTGTAAAGAAAAAACACTTAATATTTTTAGGCTCTACAGACTGTCACAACTACTCAACTCTGCCACTCTGTTGCGAAAGCAGACCTAGAAAATAAGTAAACCAATGAATATGACTTGTGATATTTGATTTTTACGTCATGAAACATGATTTTTCTTTTGATTTTTTTTCTTCAACCATTTAAAAATATAAAAACCATTCTTAGCTTGTAAGCAATACAAAAACAGGAAATATAAAACCAGGCCATTATTTACCAACCCTTGTATTATGTGAAGGAAGGCACACACAAAAGTCTAGTAATGTATAATTCCATTTATACACCAAGAGGCATTTATCCCTTCCTCTCTTCTTTATCTATGATTAAATGAGCTAAAGTAGAAGAGCCTAGCACATGATGGGTATTAAATAATTATTATCCTTTTATATATGTTCCCTATACTCCTCTTTCCCCCTCCATCTTTCTTTATAAAATGGGTTACTCCATCTCTCTAAGGCATTGAAATTAATAATCTAATTTGTAATAAATAGAATATAAATGGATTGAAAGTAAATGTATAAGAAAAAGTCTATAAACACAGCAAACATAGTGACAGTAGGTAGGGTAGTAGAAAGACTTATTTCTTAAACGCTACTAAGTTAATTTTTTTTTAATCTGCATTATTTTTTAAACTAAGGCCTGCAATTCCTAGGGGCATAGTGGAATATTTTACATTTCTGAGGGAACCACAGCAGTACTTGACACATGTTGAACACCACGAACTATTAGCTTGAAGAAGTTCAGTTTCAACCTTAGATCACACTATTTCTTTTGATGATGTCATATCTTAGTGAAGCTGGATTTTCCAGTGGTGGTTGTGATAGCAAGCAAGTACGACCCCAAAACAATGAAGAACAGGAAATGCAGGTGGCAGTGTCTAATTTGATTCCAAAGCTTGAGAAGTTGTGCAGCACCCCAAATGCACACATTGCCCATTAGTAAGTAACCGTGGTTATTGAAAACTAATATTTAAAAATTTCATAAGTTATTTTTTTCTCAAATAGCTACTAAGTCAGGGCATAAATAGTCATTAAGATGTCTGCACCTACTACGTGAAAAGGAACTGTTATGTATTTAGGGCACCATGAAAAAATTGCTGAGATAGAAGTTTGCCTTAAACCTACAAAGTTTGGAAAGCTCTGCTCTAGTTGTACCTGTCCACAAGTGTGTGTGTGTGTGTGTATGTGTGTGTGTGTGCCCATTTGCTCTCAATCATGATGATCAACATAATACTTTTCTTGTACTTACCTCAGTGTTTGAAGCAACTAAGGAAAATTCACGAGAGAGGTCAAGCTTAATGCCATCAAAATTTATTTCCGAAGGCCTCGCAACTGGGTCAGCACTGAAAACATAAGATGGTCTAGGCACCCCATCTTGATTTACATTAGATTCCATTCTGCAAGAATAACAGTAACTTCCTTAGATAACCTTAATAAATCATATATCCATAGTTTATAAAGTCTGTGAGTCCAGCCCACTACTTCTTGCCATGTAACTACACTTCCAAAAGGAAAACATTAGACTATTTCATCTATAACATGATGACCCATGGAAAGGACAAAAGACAATTTTTTACAGATTTTAAATCAAATAATACTGGATACAGCCTACCACTACTATTCATGTGCTGCAACCTATGGGGAGATTCAGCCAAAGAGATTTCATGAGTAAAGGTAACCCATAAAATAAGAGAGTATAAAACACTCAGACTCTGCCTGAAATCCTCTCAGAAATCAAACAGTAAGGGCGGAGTAAATTATAACCTTGTCTTATTTTAGTTATTTAGTGTCTTCTGAAGAATGTTACTTACAGACTTTGTAATGTTTTAGCAATTAGGAGTCGGTAATCTGGACAATTACTTTCAACTGAATTCTTCCAAATAATGCAAGTAAAAAGTGAAATAACGTATGTGAACATATTCAAAACAGTACCTGATACATCACAGGTCTTAAAAATTAAGGCGAACATGGAATAATGCATCAGTAAACTATTACAACTAAATTAAACATCAAGTCACTAAATTTAAAGGTAAACTTAGGGGTAATCTTCACTGATAAAATATTAACATTAAAATATTTACTGAAAATCTACTAGGCGAACAATACCAGGGAGAAATGGAGAGAGCACTCTATTCTTTGAATATTATGAAATATTCAGAACAGTGACTGCCCACTAGAGTTCCTGGTTCAAGAAGGTAGTTAGTAATGGGCAACCATGGGGGTTAAATAAATGAGCCAAAGATGGCCCCTGTATACTGGCCCTGCATTGTTTACTTCTTCACAGCAGGCCAAGATCATTCGTTCAAAAACCCACTGAGGGGCTTTCCTGGTGGCGCAGTGGTTGAAAGTCCACCTGCCGATGCAGGGGACACGGGTTCGTGCCCCGGTCCAGGAAGAGAGAGGCCACAACAGTGAGAGGCCCACGTACTGCAAAAAAAAAAAAAAAAAAAAAAAAACCACTGAGGTGTCAAACTCAAATTTTTACACATCTGTTTGCTTTACATATAGCCAAAATAAGCTCATTTTTAGCCATTTAGAGCCCAACTGGTTCCCACATCCCATGAAACTGCACCCAACCATCTGCTAGCCACAGATAAAAGCCAGGACTATAAGACCCCAAGCCACTGCTACCCTTTGGAGGTCTCTGACATAGTGACTCCCTACTGTGCTGCTGAGCAATATATCACTTACAGAGAGCTCCCTCTCCTATTACCCCCACCCCTCCCCAATTCCCCTCTTCCCCTTCTAGGTGACTGGCCCTTCACTCTAGTCTCTGGAAAGTCTCATGCTGTGGGCAACTTGCCAAGCACACAAAGTGCCTGTCAAAGTGCTACCCCAGTAAAGCTCCTCATACGTTACTGCCACCTTGCGGTGTATCTTTTTCCTTGATCAGTCCTGAAACCCCCAAATTCAATACAACAGGGCTGTTTTTGGTTTTGTTTTTCCTAAATTGCAAAAAGAGTTAAAGAAATTACACATTTACCTTCAACAAAACCCAGCAAACTACAAGATCACCAATCATACAATTAAGTAAGTTTAATATCTTTATTGCTTTTTTTATTGTATAATCAGTGATGTAATCAAAATGAGAAAATTACTTAAATGCAGTTTGATAGAGTATTTCAAACATGCAATTTATGGGTGAAAATTAAGAAAAAAAGTATCTGATAGAATAAAAAATAAACACTGATCTAGAATATGGGAGGAAAGTGTGCAAAAATATGAAAGTACTGGCTTGACATTTCATAACTCAAATTTCATAGAAATGCCCTGGAAACTGGAAGGTAGGCTTCAATCTTTGCTTTCAATTAATTTTTGGTTAAAAAAAAAACATATTGATAAATCTTTTATGAAATTACTAAGTTAAAAAGAATATTGTACCTCCTTAAAAAAGTAAGGTTACAGTAGTTTGTACGTGCTCATATGTTCAGTTTTCAATGAATAAACTTCCTCTTAACAATTATAAAATTAATGAGATGTACTATCACTTCCTGTACTTTTAGTTAACTTCTACTTATGTGTGGCCTCCCTAACTAGACTAGAAACTTCTTGAGGGCAAGGACCTTGTCTTATACTACTCTGTATCCCCTACAACAAATTCAGAGATTTATGTAGTGATAAAAACTCCCTGTATAGTGGCTTAATAATAATAAATAAAATCCTCTCTGCAAAAAAAAAAAAAAAAATTGGTCTTACTCTTTTCTGATATTATCTTTAGCAACAGCAAGGTTCAAGACCTCATTTCTCATTTAGGAAGGCTGTTCCCACGACTGAGAAACAGCATCTTTTATCTTCTCTCCAGTGAGATTTCATGGTTGAAGACTGATGAAAAATAAAATCTGCTACTGAATGACGTTTCTGAATGTCATCCACAAAATATAGTCTCAAAAAAAGTCTTCACAGCTGATGAGTCCTTTATATTATTTTGCAAGCTGAAGTCTCAGGTCTTGGATATCTAATAAAAAGTACACACTGTTATGCTGCTTCGGGGTGAACATGCTACCTTGTTTTAAGAACAAAAACAAACCTGAGTTTGATCACCTTGGGGATTAAAAACAAGCTAACCTATAAGGCATGACCTTTTGTCAATTAGTCCTTCAGTAAGGAATATTAAAGAGCTGCACCAGGCAGGAATCACTGAGCCAAAAAGTAGAACGAGATGGGGGAAACCTCCCAAACTGGGCGATGACAGCAGTCAGTGCACTCGTCACACACACCCCCTTCCGCTTAGCACTGCAAAGCCCAAGAAGGGCGAGCCCTGGGCACCGGCAGCAGCCTGTAAATAACTGCACAGACGGCCACCACAGGGCCCCCATCCCTCCCAAATAACAGCACGTCACTTGCCGAGCAAACTGCTCACCTTAGGGATTCAGGACACCAGATTTGGCAATGGACGCCTGATCCTCAACACTAACAGCAGCAACAATAATAAAAATATTAATGATTGCAAATACTTAGTGCCTACTATACACCGGCACTTTCTAACAGGTTTACATATTATCATTTTATCTTCATAAGAGCCCGAAGAGGTAGGTTCTATTATTACCCCCTCTTACAGATGAGGAAACTGGCCCAGAAGGATTAAAGACGTTGCCTTGCGTCACACAGCCAATAAGCGGCGGAGACCAGATTTAAACCTTAACACGAGTACAACGGCTCAACCCCCCACAGAAGCGCACCCGGTGGCCCAGGCGTCTTCATTGCTTCGCAACCCAGTTCCTGAGAGTAACCTCAGGGATATCCCGAGCCCCGTCGGAAGGTGCTCACACTGCCTGAGACCTTTCCTCACCTCACCTGGTATGTGAGCAGTCCCCCACCTCCTTCCGCGTACCCTCACCTGCAAACGTTGCCCCGCCGGCCCAACCTGGGAGTAGCGCCGAGTTATTTTCGTTTTCAAATTCAAACGGAACGCTGGGAGTGGGCGGAGCTTCCGGAACGACGCCCCGGAGCGCAGCCGACTAGAGCTGTGGGCTTCCCTCCCACCCGCTCCCGGGAGAAGCTTTCAAATTTGGGGGCGGGGCTCGGAATGCCGGGCGACCAATGGGCGGAAGCGGCCTGGTAAGCGGCCAGTGGGCGGAGTTTCCCTGGGGCTCTGCTTGCCGGGCTAGGTAGGGCGCTGCCTCGGGGCTGCGGTGGGTACCACCCTCTGTTGGCGGCGGCGCGGATCTCGGATTCCATCCTGGAGACAATAAAGACGTGGCGGAGGCCCCGAGGTGAGGTAGCTGCCACACTTAGCCCCGCGACTACACTAGGGACCAGCCAACGAATGGCAGGCCTTGTCCTTGCGGGCCGGAATAGGCTCCGCATCGGGAGAGTCACTTAGAATGAGCGCTGCCCGCACTCCGAGGGTCACTCCCTTAGCTGCATGATCCTACCTGTCGTCCACAGCGGCCCTCGTGGACGAGATACATTTTTCCCAGAAAAGATTTTCAAAAGCATTCTTTCTCTTTTTGTTTTTGCCATTCTGAAAATATAATGCAACTACCGGCGTGAGGCGCTGTACTGTGACATTCTATCTTCCATGCATAGGCAAGGTCTTTGCTGTGCCCGAAATGTAAGTGCCAGTACATCTTATCTGCTTCTTTTAAAGTGATCCTCTTCTTTTGATGCGGTGTTATTACAGTCATATGACAAGTATTTACTACTTAGGCCATCTCTCCCTGCTGTACTTCATTTTAAAGAAAAGTAACTGCTAACGTTAATTGAGCATTTACCTTGTGCCAGTCATGGTGCTAAGCATTTAAAACTGATTGTCGTACTGATCCTGAGAACAACCCTGTGAGGTAGGTACTGTTATTATGCCCCTTTTATAGGTTTCGAGGAAACTGAGTTCATATGATTAAGTAATTTGCTCAAAGGCATACAGCTATTAATGGTGGAACTGGGATTTTAAACTCAGCTGAATGACTTCAAGACCCACCCTCTCACATGTGATCTTATTTTTGACTCTTTTACTTGGTTAGTAGCATTTGTAGAATAGTACCTGGTTTGATGAGCTTACTGTCTTCCTTTATTCTATATTTATATTTCCCATAACCTCCCCCTTCCTTCTCTAACTTCCCACTGCCTCCTTATTCAGTTTGCCTTCTTTATCCACAAAAAAATCATATTTGTGGTGAGCTAGTTTGGAGTAGAGAAGAGGATGCAGGACCAGGAGTAAAAATGAACAGAGAAAGTAGGTGTGAAAGGGAAGAAAGGAGGGAAGATAGAATAAAACTGTGCTTTACTGTTCCGGCTGGAACTAAGTCTTTAGGGGCCGCTGTGTCAAAGTCTCCATTTCTCCTTCAGGCACTTCTACCCCTAAATCTGCCCTTCCTGCCGTACCTCATAATGCCTTTATTGCTTTTGCTAGCTGTTACTGATTTCCAGCTCCAGGTGCTACATTTATTTATGTTCAGTAGATATTTATTGAAAACCTTCTATGTGCCAAACACTAGGCTAGGAGTCAGTTGAAACAGTGGAGGAGAGCTAGCAAAACAGACCCTAACCTTCCAGGAGCTTATATTCTAATAATTGAGAAAAAATTGCAAAGACAAATAATTGAGAAATTACAACTGTACTGAGTGGTTTGAAAGAAATGTTTAGAGCTGAAAGACTATGTCACAGGGGAACCTGAACAAATAATGTTTGATCTGGATCTCCAAGGGTCATTCGGCGTTAACTAGGTTTAAAAAAGAGAGGAGGGCTTCCCTGGTGGCGCAGTGGTTGAGAGTCCACCTGCCGATGCTGGAGACGCGGGTTCGTGCCCCGGTCCGGGAGGATCCCACATGCCGCGGAGCGGCTGGCCCCGTGAGCCATGGCCGCTGAGCCTGCGCGTCCGGAGCCTGTGCTCCGCAGCGGGAGAAGCCACAGCAGTGAGAGGCCTGCGTACCGCAAAAAAAAAAAAAAAAAAAAAGAGACGAGTAAGCACTCCAGGCATAAGGAATGTAATACCAGGCACAGGGGCAGGATAAATACTATACAAAATCCAATGGATTCTCTGTCTTATTTTATTCTAGCTCCCAGAAGCATTCCACACAGTTTGTTTCATCCACACAGTTAAATGTTTCAGCCTTGAAACTTCACTTGGCCTCTGGATCAGCAAAAGGTCATTCTCTCCTTGTTTACTCTTAACCTTACCAGCTGCCCAGCTTAGTCTTCTTTTCTGTCTCTTCTGCCTAAACTCTAAATTATGGGAATCCTCAGAGCTTGGTTTTGAGCTTCCCCTCTCCCCCACCTTTTTCTCTCCTCTGCAGTATTCCTCTTGGCAAACTCATCAACTCCCATGGATTTAAATATCTTTATACTGATAACTCCTAAATTCCTTATCCTCCCCAGACCTCTCCTCTGAACTTCAACCAAAAGCAAGTATCTCATTATCCACTTATCATCTCCACTTGGATGTATAACAGACATCTCTAACTTAACGTATTCAGTATGGGACCTTGATTTTTCATTCCAAAACTTAAAGCCTCTCCTCCCAAATCTCTGTCTCAGTAAACGACACCACCATGTATCTACCCAGTTACTCATTAGAAAGAATCATTTTTGAGTCCTCCTTTTCCCTCACCACTCTCATCCAGCTCATAAATGTATCTGTTGTACTTTTGTGTTATAAGTGAAATAAATACTCCTTTCCCTTTTCATTGCTCCGACCACTGCAGCCTCCCATCTGTCTACCTGCTTCAGGTCCTGTTCTCCATTCTTTATAGGGCAACGAAACCAATCTTAAAATGGAAATGATCATGTCAGTCCCTAGCTTAAAGCCCTTCAATGCATTTTTAGAATAAAATAATATTTATATGGTTCAGTGAAGAAAAAGTGCAAAAGAATATACCAAGTATGCTAACTTTTGTGTAAGCAAGAAGGAGAAATGAGAGTCTACATACTTACATGTATGTATACCACACACCCATTTTTGGCCTATTTTTGAAGATAGAAATACAAAAACTATAAAACAAAATTAGTTGAAAATGGTTATCTATAGGAGATGGGAATATTTTGCAAGGATTAGTGATAGGAGTGTGGCTCTCTGAATAAACTTCTTTTTTAAAAAAAGAGGACTTCCCTGGTAGCGTGGTGGTTAAGAATCCACCTGCCAATGCAGGGGACATGGGTTCGATCCCTGGTCCGGGAAGATCCCACATGCCGCAAAGCAGCTAAGCTCATGCACCACAACTACTGAGCCTGCTCTCTAGAGCCCACAAGCCACAACTACTGAGCCCATGTGCCACAACTACTGAAGCCCGTGTGCCTAGACCCTGTGCTCCAAAACAAGAGAAGCCACTGCAGTGAGAAGCCCAAGCACTGCAACGAAGAGTAGCACCTGCTCACCGCAACTAGAGAAAGCCCACGTGCAGCAACGAAGACCCAATGCAGTCAAAAATAAATAAAATAAATTTTAAAAAAAGTTTTGCCTTTTCAAAAAATTAAATCTTAAACAATGGAAATAAAAGCAAGCCCTAAAATTTAACACAAAGAAAGAGATGAACTTACCTGTATATCAAATTGTCAGCATAGCCACACAGAGAAAAAGAACTTCTTCAACTAACTTGAGTGTAGTACTCTATATACTGGAGTTAGGAGTTGTGGGATCCAATGTAAGAGCAAAAGAAATGTAAAGACATCAATAACTTGGTTTAGTAGGTTTGATGTTTAAAGTGGTATTGGTTTAGTAATCTTGAATCTATTATACATGTGTTATAGGAAAAAGCAAAGGAGTAAATATATTCATGTTGTTTGGTACCAGGGTTCTCACTGTGGGAGAAGGGAAATAACAAATATGGTATGATAGAAAGTAAGGAAGAACCCCAGGATGATGGATTTGAGTTGGTAGTAGAATGACATTATTATTATTATTATTTTATCTTAATTGGGTCCACTGAGAGGGCCTGAAGGTCTGGAAGCCCTGGCACCCCAGTAACAATGAGCACCCCTAGGACCAAGCCACACAAATGGTTTCTAAATACCACTTATCACTAAAAGGAACCAGTACTCCTTGGAGAAAAGGCTGATTCCAGGACTGGAGCAGGGAAATTATAAAGTGAGCCTAAAACATTCTTGTCAGAAAGCAAAGAAGTCCTTAGAGATTAATAGGGTCATTCCAAAAGGACACTGGATCTGGCCTAAAGGGGCTTCCACTAACCATGCTTGGAACAATTTGAACCTCAAAAAGAATAAGAATAATGATGGTAATAGATTAAAACAGGTTTAATTTTTTTTTTTTTTTTTTTTGCGGTACGTGGGCATCTCACTGTTGTGGCCTCTCCCGTTGCGGAGCACGGGCTCCAGACGCGCAGGCTCACGGGCCCAGCCGCTCCGTGGCATGTGGGATCTTCCCGGACCGGGGCACGAACCCGTGTCCCCTGCATCGGCAGGCAGACTCTCAACCACTGTGCCACCAGGGAAGCCCAGGTTTAATTTTTTAAGTCCTCTTCGTTAGCGGGGTGGATGGGGGAGAAAAGGACTAACAATGAAAATCTCTTCTTTACACAAGAATGCCAGTTAATGAATGCAAAAAGAATAATAAAATATTCCCCATATTGCAACTCCCATTGTAAAAATTGACATAAATAAAGCTTATCAAAGAATACTAAAACAATGGATAAAGGATGCTAAACCATTGGCTAAAAGGTTGTTGGGGAGCAGGATATTAACACTATCTCAAAGAATCACCCTAGAGATTAACTCTTAATTAGGGGAAAAGGTAACTTTACAATGTAGAGATTTATTTATGAGACATACCTTAATCAAGTGAGGAAACAACATCACCAGTAATGGGACTGTCTATCACCTGGTACTATTTGTGCCAGCAATGTTTAACCTGAATCTAATCACGAGGAAACAATCAGAAGGTAGAGCATCTTACAAGACAACAGACCCAGGCTCTTCAAAAATGTCAGTGTTCGGGAAAGAGAAAATCAAAAGGTGGTGGATTGCTTTAGTCAGGAGAGAGGTGTTGCTAAATGAAATTCATGAATCTTGATTGGTTCATAGATCTTTTAAAAAGTAACTGCAAAAACCAATTTGTGGACAATTGTGGAAATACAAATATGGACTACAACGTAGATGATGCTGAATCAGTATTAAATTTTGGACGTGTGATAATTTGTGACTATGTAGAAGCATGTCTTTGTTTTGGGAATATGTTTGCTTCAGTATTTAGCAGCAAAGTGTCACAGTGTCTGCAACTACTTACCTTCAGAAGATTTGGGGAAAAAATAAAACAAAAACAAAATAGAAAGATGTTAGGGAGAACAAAAGAACAGAGAAAATAGAACCAAAAAAGCAAATGTGGCAAAAAGTTAATAATTTGTGGATCTAAATAAAGGGTGTAACGATGTACATTGTGCCACTCTTTCAACTTTTCAAAACAGCTTGGAGCTTTTCTAAAATAAAAAGAAGAGGGAAAAAACTTCCTAATTCTTTACAATGGCCTACCAGGCCCTACAGGACCAGGCGCCAGCCAATCTCACTCCCCACTTTCTTACCTTTGTGCAGTGAGTTGATCTACTCTGGGTACTGCAAACACCCCAGGCTGTTTCCAGCATATGTGAACTTTGCATGGGTTCTGTCCACCTGAATTCTCTCCTCCCCATTCATCGTGTGGCTCACTTCTCTTCCTCCTTTACATCTCATCTATATAATGTTACCTGCTTAGAGAAGATTTTCTGTCCATCTTATCTCAAATGACCCTCTTTTTATTTGCGGGCTCAATTCCATTTTCCTGCTTTTTACAACCAGCAATTATTATATTTTTTATAATAATTATTATATGTCTGGTTTTTGTTGCCATTGTTGTTCTCCCACCTCCTAAAGGTAAGTTCTATGTGTACAAAAACTGTGTTTCTCTCTGTCACCAATGTATCCTCAATGACTCCATAAATGCATGGTGATCAAATAAATATTTGCTGAACAGTGAATGAAGGCTGACGTGCCTGGGGTGGGTAGATACCACGGAGAGGGCCAAGGCTAGATCCCACAAGACTTAGTCAGCTCGGTTACTGATTTGGGTCCTTATTCTAAGAACAATGAGAAATCAATGGACTGTTGTAAGCGTGCGCACCATACAATACAATTTGCCTCTGTGTTTTGAAAAGGTTAATCTGGAGCAGAGAATAGAGGCAGCCAAGGAGAATGCCGTTGAACCAGCTAGGAGGCTATTGCAGGCATCCCAGCAAGAGGTGACAATAATGTGGACTTGGGAGATGCCTGAGCAAATGCAGAAGACTGGACGGATTTCAGAGGTACTTTTTTCCTACGTTTTCCATTTCAGCACCAGCCACTGGGTTTTCCCTTAGAAACATAGAGCCAGCTTGACTGGGAGATGCTTAAGATTTAGTCCCCATTCCAAATAATTCCCTTGAAGTGAACATTAGCATAAGATGAAAAAATTGTTAAGTTACGTCAAGCCGATGGTCACAGCGTCTACTGGTAGTAATAGCTAACTTTTTATGTGCCAGATGCTATTCTAAGCACTTTACACTCATTCAATCCTACATACCCTATATTTTGTTATTAGTATCCTGCATTTAACTGAGGAGAAAACTGAGACATGGCACTATTGAGGAATAGTAAAGGTATCTGCTACGTGGAGGTGTTAGGTTTAGTTCAGGTAATGTTTGTAAAGTACTTATAAAAGTGGCTGGCACATGTTAACTAATAATTTGTTGTATAAACAGTAAACAACGGAATTGGAATTGGAATCTGGGTAGTTTGGCTGTAGAGTCTGTGCAATTAACCACTGCATTCTACTGCCTCTTAAAGTTTGGACTGAACACCCTTGGAATTCTATTAAAAAGACTGAGTGCCTAGCTCCTGCTGCAAAGCCACCTTCAAACGCAGGACAAACATAGTTTTACAATCCCAAAACTTGATATGTATTGATTACAAAGATTTGAATAACAGGTTCAATGAACATTTGTCGAGCACCCATTATGCAGCAGGTATCTCTACCCTTAAGACATCTTCAGTTTAGAGCAAGCCTTTCTCAGTCTGAGATTTCAAGAGTTAATCCCTAAGGCACCCACTGTATGTAATGCATTAATTTCACTCCTGTGTCTCTAGAACGGTATTACTTCTGTACCATCCTGAGAAAATCGGAAAAATAGTGACACAAATAATTCTTTTATGTCCTGTGGTTTATATGGGGAACGCCATGCACAGTTTCAAAACAGTATGACAGATGTCATGTTATGGTAGAAGTGTACAAGGAGTAATAGCTGCAGAATGAGTATGATTTAAGAGTGACACCTCTGAAGTTAGGCAGATCTGAGTTTGAATATAAGCTCAGCCACTTACAGGAAGTGACCTCAGGAAAGACATTTAACTTCTTAAAGTCCCATAAAGGTGTGAGGATTAAAATAGCATTTGTGAGTTATTTAGTAAAGTCCTGACGCATCGTGTGTTTCATTATGGTGGTTATTTTCATCGTCTGCTTATTAAGTCACTGGAATGCAAGCTCATGAATGTCTGTCTAGGACCACTATAGCCCTGACACCTAGAACAGTGCCTTGCCTATAACAGCCATTGGATAAATATTTTTTGTATTTAATTAATAAATGGCATCCAGCAAGGAAGATCTCATAAAGTGGCATGTAGGCTAAAATGAATGAATGGGATTTGCCAGTGAATTGCAGAGGGAAGCCCTTCCTGGCGATGAAAACGTATGAGGCAATGAGAAAAAAGACAAGAGCACACAAAAGTTTACAAAAACTGTAAGTACATAGTTCTGTAAAACTGTGAGTATAGCGAAAGTGGATAATGTCAGGAGATGAAAAAAGTAGGTGGGACCTAGAGCATGAAGAGCCCTATATAACTGCTAAAAAGAGTTGAACTACTAAAGTTTATAGGGCATAGGAGGCTGTGCCCAGCAGAGACATGGAGGGAAAAGTGGAGGAAGAGAAGCAGCAGAAAGAATTAGGTCTATAATATCTCAGTCTCATGATCTGGGAGTCAAGATATGAAGGACAAGACATAGAAGTTTATTATTTATAGGTGCAAAGGTAACCAGTAGAGGCAGAAAAATAACCATAATTCTCTTGGCTAAATGCTTCTCTGTCATTGTAGGAAGTAAATAGATAATATCTATAATTGATACATGAAGAGATAACATTAGGAGCATGCTATATTCAAAGATATGTCAAAAGAACCAAAAGTAAATTATAAGGGTGATTGCTTCTGGGAAGCAGGGCTGGAGTTGTGGGCAGGGGAAGCTTTTCGTTATAAACTTTTTTTAAATTTGTAGTAAACATTTTCTAATGTAATGTGTCAGAGCAAAGACACATTTCTTTATTAAGCACTTACTCTGTGTCAGCTGTAAGACCCCATCATCTTAGTGAAGGAGGGTCCCCACTCCTGAGTCTGCATCTTTTGCCATCTTTCTAAAACATGCTAAACTACTATGTGCCTGAGAGCTTCTGCACTTTCTGTTCCCTCTGTCTGTTCCTTCCAAATGTCTCTGCATGACTAAGTCCACCTCATTATTCAATGTTACCCTCCCCAAAGAGGCTGTCTTTGCCCACCCTCTCTGCAGTTGCTCCCTTCACCCTCCAACCAGTCACTTTCAATCCAGTTGGCCTCTTTTACTTTCTTCATGACACTTACAATAACTGAAATTACCTTATTTATCTGTTTACACTATGTCTTCCCCCACCACAGTGCAAGCTTATGAGACAGAGACCTCATCCATCTTGTTTACTATGTCCCTAGTACCTAGGACAGTGCATGGCACATAGTAGGTGCTCAATAAATATTCATTAGGTATTCAACAAAATTTTATTAATTGGATGTATAGATGAATTAGTACTATGCATTTTCCTATATGCCATCTCATTTAGTCTTAAGACCCTAATACTTCTCCAGTATAAATATATACATGTAAATATATATACACACACACATACACCAGAGGTGGGTTTCCCAGTCCAGACTCTTCCAAGTGCCAAAACTGTGGCTTCTCTTTCTTCTTCATTTTCAATGTCCTCTGGTGGTGAAGGATCTCACACTATTTTGAAAAGATGTTTTGTGTCCTGTTAACAAGGGTAAAATTAACAGACAGCAGTTCACGTGGGAGGCTACCAAAGTCGTAGGACACAGGTGGACATCCTTCACCTGGATGAGCTAAGAGGCCGAGCGCAGGTGCTGTGATGACCTGACAGTGATGACAGTAGCACCTGTGGCTCTTCTACACAAAGAGGCATGCTCACTTGAATGGTGGGGATGGGCTGCAGTCACTGGCCTCCCTTCCACATAGCTCTCCAGGGTTGGTCAGCAACCATCTCACATGGGCTCCCTCCCAACTCTGCCCTTTTGTGGAAGTCAGTCAATTGAATATTAAATGTCTCTTTCTCTTTGAATCCATGATCTAACAATCTCAGTTGTCCACAAGTCAACATGGATACATGTAACTACACGGAAGTGTGGGGCAAGAAAGAAAAACACAGCATTAATATTTCAGGACCTTTTCTCACTGCAAATATGAAAAACCACAACATTCTGTTACCAAAATGGAAATATTTAAAACCAAAATAGTACTATTTATACATCATATCTTGCATTGTTTTATAAATAGCACAAGGCGGTGCTAGTGGACCTCACATACATATTTTTTAACAACAATTATAGCCTTTCTGGTCAACTTTTGTATTCTAAAGACTTCTGTTTCTGATGAGCTATTTCAAGATTCTAGCTTCCTCAGAAGGAGGAAGCAGGATCGTGCCAATGTCATCTTTTTATTTTAGAAAATATTATCTTTATTATATGCTTTTCAGATTTCAATTACTAGAGAGAATAATGATGTCATGAATAGTTTGATTATTTTTTGGTTGAGGGAAGCCAATGAATTACTGTAATTAATTGATACATAATGAGACCAATTTTAGTAAATCCCTCAAAACATACAATCTTTGCTCTTTGCCAACAGAGCCTTAGTGATATTGGGAGGGAAGAAGGGAAATGAGAAAGGGGAAAAAGAAGAAATGCATATTTGGATACTTTTTTTTTCAGTCATCTAAAAGAATATTTCTGAGTCTTTAGTCACAGAGTTATAGAATATTAGAGACGTAAAGGGGCCTGCAAATTTATACAGTAAAGGGACCTGCAAATTTATACATTTATACAGTATTTTTTACAAACTTATCACATGTTTTAAATATAGTTGTGTCAAAACTTAAAGCTTTCCTTCATTGAATGCATGGAAAGTGGTCCTATCCTGTGGTCAACCAGACCACAAATGACAAAGCCATATGACCTAATTGACAAAGCCAGTCCTCATTTGCAAGCTACTCACTAAAATCCGACTTATTTTCTGTCAAAAAAAAGTCTTATTTTATTTTTCAGTTCAGATGTGTTAATATTTCATTTAAGCAATAGTATCAAAAACACTGAGAAGTTATAGAATCCATGTTGTACAATATATTCCTAAAAGCAATCAAGATTAAAATGATACAACTCTCATATAATTAATTTTACATTAGTTCATTGAAACAAAGTAATACATTTTTCATTACTTAATCTGCAGTAATACAATGTAGTACCCAGCTAAGAGTAGAAGTTATGCATGAATCAGGACCTATGAGAGCAGGTATGATATTCTTTAGGAAATGTACAATACATGATTCAAAATCTGAAATGCTTAATAAAAGTATACACTGTTTATATTAATCAGGGTAATTAAAGCTAGCTGCTGTAAAAAAAAACTCCACACTGTTTTTTTTTCTTAATTTTTTTTTAAATAAATTTATTTATTTTATTTTTGCTGCTGCTCGCAGGCTTTCTCTAGTTGCGGCGAGCGGGGGCTACCCTTCACTGCGGTGCGCGGGCTTCTTATTGCGGTGGCTTCTTTTGTTGCAGAGCATGGGCTCTAGGCACACGGGCTTCAGTAGTTGTGGCATGCGGGCTCAGTAGTTGTGGTCGCGTGCTCTAGAGCGCAGGCTCAGTAGTTGTGGAGCACGGGCTTAGTTGCTCTGTGGCATGTGGGATCTTCCTGGACCAGGGCTCGAACCCGTGTCCCCTGTACTGGCAGGCAGATTCTTAACCACTGCACCACCAGGGAAGCCCCACACTGTTTTATTTGTCATTCATTTCATAGCCCCAGTGAAAGTAGGGTGACTCTGGGGCAGCTGTCTTCAAAATAGCGGCTTGTTTCCTTTCATCTGGTAATCTGTAATATTGAACTCCATGGGCCCAGAAGAAGGGAAAGAGAGAGCTTGAATAATGGTGCTGGGGGAGTTTATAACGAGGCCTGGAAAATGGTGTCCATTACTTCTGCTCATGTTCCTGTGATAGGAACCCAGGCATGTGGCCTCAATCTAACTGCAGGGGAGAAAGGGAAATGTGGTTTTCCTGCACACTCAGGAAGAAGAAGCCCAGCTGATGAGCACATAGCCCATCCCTGTCACATAGCTAATAACTAATTGGTCCAGCAGCTAGCAAATTCACATGTTGTTATTAGGAGATAGTAAAAAGTAAATAATTCAGAAGATGAAATAAAATGGGAATGTACTATAATCAGAATAAATATCTCATGATCTAGATTTGATAAAATAGGGTTTAGCTCCCTTATTGGATGATATACAACTAATCTGAGAAAAATCTTGTAAAAATCTTACCTGTGGGTGTTAATCAGTATCTTTAAAAATTTAGTATTCCTAAAAAAATCCGGTTACACTGAAAAATAATCGGCATCGCTACCACCACCGTTCATAGGCTATCTGAAGGTGCTTTCCTTTCTAGCTAATGACAAGGGCCAGGATGAGTATTTTTGAAATATCTGAAAAGAATTGCTTTCCTTTAAAAAGTTTTTTCAGCTGTGTTTGCTTTGCTCTCATAGAATTTTCAAGGGCATTGCATTCTTTGATTGCAGTCCAAAAAGGGCAGAAGTACAGTCACCCCCACTACCCATTCTGATTTAATTCAGAATATCCCAACATCAGCCCAAATACCCTGGTTCTAAAGCAACATTTTGCTCTTATCAGAAATATGTATAAGGAAGACAGGCATTGGGCAGTTTTTTTATGTGCTTTGATTAATTATTCAAGGAGGCTTCCCCAGTCATTTGAATTGTCCCTTTCTTAGGTAACCAGGAGATTTTTACATCTTGGGACAATGCACCATAAGAAGATTCCAGATAACTGAGCGTATGCCTTTCTTTTCTAAAGTAGGAGAATGGACCATAGTAAAGGGAGAGGTGGGAACATAGAATGTATGCTCAAGACAGAGGAAAGAGTATGTTTAAGCTGGGGGAAAAATAAATAGGGCTTTATTGTCAAGTAGACAGGTCAATTCCAGGCTCTGTCACTTAGAAGTTTGTGACACTGGACAAGGTCAACGGACCTTTCTGAGTCTGATGCTTCTTTCTTTTTTTTTTTTTGTTATTGGAGTATAGTTGCTTTACAGTGTTGTGTTAGTTACTGCTGTACAGCGAAGTGAATCAGCTCTATGTATACATAAACCCCTTCCCTCTTGGACCTCCCTCCCACTCCTCCCCCCATCCCACCTGTCTAGGTCATCAAATGCCAGCTTCTCTTGGGTACAGAAGGTACCAGTAAATGGTAGTTCTTATTACAATCTTACAGGAGAGACCCATGTAGAAAAATAACATGACCATGGCCTAGATCATAACAAATATGATCTCCTCTCCTGAGGGAGAGAATCCTCATTGACTTTTATACATTTCTCACATTTATTTACTAGATTTTAAACACTTCTGGGTTTACAGGAACTGTGCTTTACTTATTTTTGTAAACTCCTCAGTCCTAAGGACTGCTCTTGCACCTAATGGAAAAAGACGAAAGACTTGGGACTGAATCAACCATCTTCAGTTCATATTAGATGTTCAATGAAGATCTGAACAAATATGATGAGAGGATGAGAAGAATGAGGGAGAAAAGCTGGCTCTCCAAAAAGAACTCGTAAAATCACACATGATGTAGGGCCCAAACCACAAACACTTAAAAGGCATTCAAAATTCTAATGAATTATTTCTAAGTTGAAGGAAATATTTCAGTAGAATGTCTAAAATACGTTTTTAATTCTGAACTTGATTAACAATAATTCTGAGTCACAGTTGGGATGTACAATTTGTGGAGATGTTAAAAAAAAAAACCATTCAAATGAGTGGATATTTAGGGGATATTTGTAGGAGTGTTTGGGACAGATCCGAAATGGGTTGTTTTATTTCATTTGTTCTGATTACTCATTGTGGGGCAATAAGTAACTAGGCAGATTAAGTACCAAACAGATCATTTGGGACAAAAAGAAACATCTATATTCAATGACTATAAATTTAGCCTATCCAGCCTCCTCTTGCCACATCTTCACACTATCCAGCATGGGGCTCAACTACTGGCTGTGTCAGTCAACCAAGAGTATCAGGTTCCTTTGCTAAAAAATATTCCAACTCAAATCATCTTGGCACACAATACCAAAAAAATTTCTTTGTCCAATAAAGTGACCAAATTTTAGGAGACTGACTAGAAACAGAAAAGCAAGTTACTAATGGAGCTTTTCTGAAATGTTACCATCAAGTGTCTAGTCGTGATCTGGGGTTTGTTTTTCTATTCATTCTAAGCAGTGCCCATGGGGCCTTTCATTGGAGGTGTCATATCTTTCATTGACAATGAGCTGTTTTATTCTGTTGTTTTTTGAATATTTCCTCTTCTCCGCTCCCTCCATTCTTTCCTTCTGGGACTCCTCTTTGTTTTTCTTCAAATGTTTGGTGATTCTCGGTTATCCTTCTGTTTGCATTTTCAGTTGTCTCTTAGCCTTTCCTGTATGTCTGAGTGCTTATCTGTTCAATGTTTCTGCTTCCTGTGGTTATAGGGGAGAGGCAGGACATGCTACCAGACTGAGTGGATCAGTAGCTCGTCTTCTGGGCACGGGAACTCCCACTTTCTTTTGGGGTACACACACCTCTTGGTTACTATCCTGCTTATAATGCCCAGGGGGTCCCATTGGAATTGCCTTTGCTGTTTGCTGCATAGCACAGGTGGAAGGAGAAGAAGAACTGCCTGATTGTTCCTACTGCTGTAATGCTACCAAAATCACACTGAATGTTCGTTTGGGACTGCCTCCCGTCCCTGTATTCGCTTTCCCCAAGCTTGGAGCAGTACTGAAGCCTGACTCACAACTTACAGGTGCCCTCTTCTTTAGTGTTGGGCGGTGGATCCCTCCTTCAGTGTTATCCCAGTTCTACTTTCTGTCTTTCAGCAATTTCTGCAGAATTTTTGATCCATTTAGAGCAATTCATCTTGTAAGTCAACATGACCTCCAAATATCTATATTTATATCTATATATATCTATATATCTATATCTATATCTATATATATATATCTTTTAGGTTAGTTTTAGGGTTTAGATCAGGGGAGGAAGGCTGGTTGAACATGTGTTTGTTAATATTGCCATATTGATCCAATATCTCTGTAGAAGTTTTCCAACATTTTTAAGAGACATACTACTTTTCAAACAAGATCTCATGTAGAGGATCAACATATTAAACGGGTAAAAGCAAAACTGATCTAGTTGAAGTAGAGGAAGCAGCCCTGCATGTGAACTCATTGGTCTCCCTTTGGCTCTTCACTGCAGTTCCTGAGACCCTCAGGAACTTAGGGTTGGAATGGAATCCAACCCTAAGATTCTGTGGAATCTAAGATTCTAAGAGTCTATGGAATCTTAGAGCTCTGCAGAACAGATGAAAAACCATTGACAAGATTTATAGTCCAGGAATGCCTGGCCCATTATAGGTTCTTAATAAATACTCACTATCATTATGGATAAAGAAGGTGTGCTGTGCGGATGGAATGGAATACTACTCAGCCATAAAAAAGAATGAAATTTTGCCATTTGCAACCACGTGGATGAGCCTAGAGGGTATTAGGTTAGTGAAATAAGTCAGACAGAGAAAGACAAATACTGTATGATATCACTTATATGTGGAATCTGAAAAATGAAACAAACTAGTGAATATAACAAAAAAGAAACAGACTCACATATATAAGGAAAAAACTAGTGGTTACCAGTGAGGAGAGGGAAGGGGAGAGGGACAAGACAGGGGTAGAGGAGTAAGAGATACAAACTACTGTGTATAAAATAAATAAGCTACAAGGATATATTGTACAGCACAGGAACTATAGCCAATATTTTATAATAACTGTAAATGGAGTATAATCTTTAAAAACTATGAATCACTGTACTGTATACCTGAAACGTATAATATTGTAAATCAACTTATACCTCAGTAAAAAAAAGTCCCCAATTAATAGACAAAAAAAAAAAAAGTAACTATCACTATTATTACTGTTAAAAACATTGCCCCTCTACCTTCCCTAGCCCAAGGCCTTCCGTAGGTCCCCATACCAACTTCTGCCATTCATTCTGGCAGTCCCATCTTGGAGAGAAGGAAAAAAATTTTTTTAGAGAATCAACAGCAGTTGAGTACCTACTAAATATACCCAGGCACTCTCCCAGGCCCTCACATGTTAACCTGGCTTGATCCTTACAGTGATGCTATGAGGCAAGTGTTTGATCTCCAGGATGTGATGAAGAAATAGGAGCTCAGACAGACATAGCAGGAATATACACAAACTCAAATGAGTAAGAAATGTCCAGTTATTTTATTTTCTTAAATTTAATTAAAACTAACTCCTAGCATGACTCCACTAGAATGGCAGGAAATGACATCTCAGCCATTCAGGGACCTGACTCGGGATTCTGGTTCTTGCCCAGTGTGCTAACGCATGGAGAGGGCCTGTCCTGTCCCCTCTCTTCCAACTGCGTGTATATCTGCTGGATCCCCATTTTCTGTACTAGAAAAGTTTCCTCTGGAGTGAGCCACTCCATGGCTTCTGTGTGACTTGCGATGTCGAGGATCTTCGAGGGGTTGGGGCAGGTCAAGGTACATCCCACCTCACAGCCATCCTCTCTGAGCACTAGCTTCCTCCTCCGGCCACTGCACCGAGGCTACTCAGATCTTAGGAATCCTCCCACCCACAGACCCCCATTTTGACAGGTGTGTTTGTCTTTTCCTTCTTGCTGCCCTCGAAGAGTCTCCCTTTCTCCTTCTAAGAATCCGTAGGGGACTTCCCTGGTGGCACAGTGGTTAATAAGACTCTGCATTCCCAATGCCGGGGCCCAGGTTCAATCCCTGGTCAGGGAACTCGATCCGACATGCATGCCACAACTAAGAGTTGGCATGCCACAATTAAGGAGTCCTCGAGCCACAACTAAGGAGCCCACTTGCCAAAACTAAGACCCAACACAACCAAATAAATAAATAAATATTTTTTTAAAAAAGAAAGAATGTGTAGAAGACTCTAGCAGAGTTTGAACTTTAACAAAACAAAAAGTGCTCCATGGAAATATCTGCTTTCCTTGTGCAAAAAAAACCCCAAGGCAAGAAATACCATGAGTCTTTTGCTGAGAAAGGGAGTGGTGAGCACAGGATATAGAGAATATGAAAAATTGATTCTCAGTAAGTTTTCCTGCCTCAAAAATTAAGTCACTGATTGACCCAAAGGCCCGCAGTAGTAAGAGGCAGACCAACACCACCTGACTAGGACACACATGGGTAGACCAAGCTCCAGTCGCTGCAGGGCAGGTGCTCCTGGGCAGGGGAGAGCAGCAGCTGCAGATTCTAGCTCAGAGTGGCCCTGTAACCACATTGATGGAGATCACGAGTGGATGAGATCCAGGGACTAGTGTCTTAGCAGAGTCTGTAGTCCGAGCCGAGAGCTGACTCACCTGCAGGGACATTCCATCATCTTACACTAGACAAACAGTGTGTCCCAAGGACAGAATCTAAATTATTCTAATCTTAGAATTTCTGCATCTTTAGGCTTATGTAAAGCTTTGCTTGCCAGAAACAGAATGACAACACTATTAAAAAGCATTTAAATGGAACAAACCCAGGCACTTTCTCAGATTTTAGTACATGCGTCATGTAAGGGAGAGTTAAAAGGAAGTGACTTGGGCTTCCTTGGTGGCGCAATGGTTGAGATTCTGCCTGCTGATGCAGGGGACACGGCTTCCTGCCCTGGTCTGGGAAGATCCCACATGCCGCGGAGCGGCTAGGCCCGTGAGCCATGGCCGCTGAGCCTGCGCGTCCGGAGCCTATGCTCCACAACGGGAGAGGCCACAACAGTGAGAGGCCCGCGTACAGCAAAAAAAAGAAAAAAAAAAAAGGAAATGACTTTTTTACACATAAATGTGCTTACAGATTTTCAAATTATATCCCTTTGAACAATAATTTCATATTTTTAGATGAAAGACTTTTAACCCTTTTTCAAACAACCAAGAATTTAATTTTGTTCTAAATTAATTTACTTGCAATGTTAATAGGGATAGTTTGTCATTACTCAGATATAAAATGTTAAATGGCCAAGGAGTTAAATCACAGAGAAAACTGAACAACTTAATTTTGGATCTATCTTTATTTTTATGTATACAGTGGTATTTTTATATTGACCTCAACTGTCAAAAACACATTAAAAATAAAAAAGCAGGGAGGTGGGAGGTGGTATAATTCCTCTGACAGCCAAAATAGTGGTTATAATGTTTATGTTTTCATAAGTGAGACCCTTGGACCCACAATTTTTGTGTTTACCCCAGATCACTTTTCCTTTACTAAACATTCTAGATGTGTTGTAAATTATGGAACAAACAAACAAACAAACAAAAACAAGAAAATTGAAAGTTCAAAGAAAAACTCTCCTGAAGATGCACCAGCCAAAGGCTACCACTGTTAACATTTTCATCGGTTTCTTTTGGGGTGTCTTCGTATATATGTGTTTCAGATTCCCACTATTGTTACTGTAACTTCTTTCTTTTATAGTCATGGTCGGCATTGCATTCTCTTTTTTCTTTTTTACTTATTATTGTAAAATAAGTATTTCCCCCATTTAAAAAGTAGACTCTTCATAAGCCTTTTTCATGGCTAATAGTCTATCATATGGCTGCATTACAATTCACTTAACTAGAGGGATTGTCTTCCAGAAAATCCATTCCTCTGGATTCCATACCTTGCTTCTCAAATGTGGCTTAAGTGCCAGGGGTTTCTGGATGCCACAGGATAAATACCTTCTTAAAGTAACCAATTTCTGACAAAATTGGAAGAGGAGATTCATTCTAGATAAACCCAGTCCAGAATTATGGAATAGAACAAGAAATGTATATGATTTTTAAGATAAAGCAGGAAAAGGATTTTTTAAATTAAATGAAATGTGGTAGAAGAGAAAATATTAACATTTGTGAAATGTCATTGCATCCTGCAATGTGATGGTCTTTTGTGATGCATACAATATTTGTCTTTTTGCAACTGGCTTATTTCACTTAGCATAAGGTCCTCAAGGTTCATCCATGTTGTAGCTTGTGATAGGATTTCCTTCCTTTTTATGGGTGGATAATAATATTCCTATAAACCAAATTTTGTTTATCTCTTCATCCATTGATGTACATTTGTGTTGCTTCTACCTCTTGGTTATTGTGAATAGTGCTGTCATGAACACGGGTGTGAAAATATCTCTTTGAGATCCTGCATTCAACTTCTTTGGATATATACCCAAATATATATCCCAGTGAGATTGCTGGATCATATGATGGCTCTATTTTTAATATTTTCAGGACCCTCCCTGTTATTTTCCATAGTGGTATAACCCATTTAAAAAGGAAGAAGACACACAAAGAAACATCCTATTTGTAGGTCATGTTGGACCAACATTCTTGATTCACAAGGGGCAGGAATTCACTTCCCCATGTCAATTGTCCCCATTCCTTTCCCTGACAAAGCCCTGATTTTTGTTCAGGTATCCATTCTTTCTTCAGAAGGCCTGTTACTCAAAGAAATTTAACCTCATCCCCAGCTCTGGGAGTCTATCTTGCTTACTCTAAACCGCTCATGGGAATCCCACAACCTTGCCATTGCATGCTTTAGGAGCTCAGACTTCAATCATTCACGGCACAGCTCTTTCTTGGGGAGTGTTACTGGCAGAGGAGTGGATATGTGACCTAAGTTGGCCCAGTCAGACTGAAGGGAAACGTTTCTGTGGTACAATGGGTAAAAGGTCTTTTTCTCCTACAGAACATGAACAAAGAAATGTGTGTCCCTACTTGTTCCTGTAAGCCATTTATTAACAGTGACGACCCTGGTCTGGAGACAAAACTGATACACAAAGGAATACTGAACCAAGAGAATATCAAAGAAATGGAGTGCAGCCCTTATGACATTGGGCCTGGAGCCCTTTTGAGCTCTGGATTGCCTGTTAATAAATTTCTTCACAGTGTAAGCTAGTCTGAACTGGGCTTTCTGTTACTTGCAGCCCAAAGCATCCTACCTGATATAACTCTTCTCTGCTATTCAGGAACCTTTGGGGAAAAGTTTGAGAATCACCTATCCATCTTACAACTCTGAGGTCTAACTGCTCCTGCTGCATTTCCTCTTTACACGTTGGCTGGTCAGTGTAGTCTTCCCACCACCAACCTGGGGATGTCGCACCCCAGGACATTTTAAAATCTAAGAGAAAGTTCTATTTTGTAGCTGAAGGAGAGATGAGGAAAGGGGATATCCCTCCTTCAGGAGATGGCCTATGACTAGAGCTAATCTAGAAGAGAGGTTGTACCCTGCTGATGACTTTGAAGGGAATGGAGTGCAGGGCTACTGCTAACCCATACTATGAATTAGAAAAAAAGTGCCCTTCCCAAGACACTTTACTTCCATATGATGGTAAACTGTCACAATATATTGATTGTGTTAGCACAAAATATTTTTCTCTCATTTGCCAGAAAATTGTCATAATGAATATACAAATGTATGCTATCTAGGGTGTAAATAGTTCTCTCTTATATCTGGCACCATTGAGCATGGTACCATCTGGACATAGAGCAGGGCATCCTCTTAGAGACAGAACACAGAATGCCGAGCAGATGAGAAAGCTGGTGGAGATGTACTTGCAGTCCACTGACTTGTAGTTCAGACATAATTTTGATAAGTAAACACCTTTACCAGGTGAACTGGGATAGATAAGGGTTTTGTTTTTTTAAATTTGTCATTTTAAAATAATTTCAGACTTATAAAAAGATGCAAGAAAAAGTCACCAGGAAACAAAAATCAGTTATCATATATCCTTCACCTAGTTTCCAAATGTACACAATTATGTAATGATAGTACAATTATGAAAAACAGAAAATTTACTTGGATACCATATTATTAACTGATATATAGATCTATTCAAATTTCCCTAGTTGTCACACTAATGATTTTTTATGGTCCTTGATCCAATCCAGGATCATATATTGCATCTAGTTGTCATATTTTCTGTCTTCTTCAGGCTAAGACAGTTCCTCAGCTTTTCTTTGTCTTTCATGACATTGATACTTTGGGGGAATATTGGCCAGTTACTTTGTAGAATATCCTTCAAGCTGGGTGTGTCTGAGGTCCTCATGATTAAATTTAGCTTATGCATTTTTGGAAAGAATACTACAGAAGTGATGCTGTGTCCTTCTCAGGGTGTCATTTGAGGAGTCATGTGATGTTGGTGTATCTCATTACTAGTGACGTTGACTTTGATTACTTGGCTACGGTGTTGTGAGCCTGATTTCACCACTGTAAAGTTACTGTTACTCTCTTTTTTGTTAAATTTTATTTTTGGCTGTGTCAGGTCTTCCTTGCTGTGCGTGGGTTTTCTCTAGTTGCGGCGAGCGGGGGCTACTCTTCATTGCAGTGCGTGGGCTTCTCGTTGCGGTGGCTTCTCTTGTGGAGCAAGGGCTCTAGGCATGCAGGCGTCAGTAGTTGTGGCACGTGGGTTCAGTAGTTGTGACACATGGGCTTAGTTGCTCCGGGGCATGTGGGATCTTCCCAGACCAGGGCTCGAAGCCGTGTCCCCTGCATTGGCAGGTGGATTCTCAATGACTGTGCCACCAGGGAAGCCCCTGTTATTCTCTTTATAATTAATAAGTATCTCGTGTGGAGATGCTTTTTAAATATGCATATATCCTGTTTCTCATCAAACTTTGTCCCACTAATTTGATGAGTCTTAACCTACAGCAATTATTACTGTGGTATTGGCCAAATGTGAGGCCAAGATTTGGGCTTTAGAATAAAATTGGAAAGAATCTCCAGAAGTAGGTGAGGAATATCTCGCAATCTGACAGGTGATAAAGAGCAGTTTGGAATCAGACAGATTCACATTCAGATATTGGCTCCACTGTGTATTAGCTGTGTGGTTTTAAGCAGTCTACCTTATAGAGTTTTTATGGTGGTTATAATGAATAGAAATAACTTTGCACAGTCTCTGGCACACCATAAATGCTCAGTAAATTTTTAGCTATTATCATAATGATTTTGGTTATTGTAAGAATCTTCAATAAAAAGAAAACCCAAAGGTACTTTCTTGGCATAGTTCCTTACGTAAAAAGTGCCCTTTCTTTTTTCTTTCTTTCTTTTTTTTTAAATTTTTAGCCTTTTATTAAATCTCAGCGGGAAGAAAATACTTCTGGTGTACCAGTTAAATGAGCAAGAAAGCACACTGAATATACACACACACGCGTGCACGTGCGTGCCATATGCCCAGCACTTTGGATGTAATGACAAAGGAGAGAGACTAGCTGAGATTAAAAGTATTATAAACATAATATCCAGGATTATTGAGCACTTTAGCAGATACTGCTGGGTTTTTTTAAGCCAGGAGCCAATCTCCCATTCATAGTACAACTCTGCTGTATGAGTAAGTGGAAATGTTATGGGCTAAAAAAAATTTATTTCCCAAGTTCCCTTGCGGTCAGAGGTGGCGAATATGGCCAGTAAACAAAAGTCTGCTAGAGGTGACTTCAAGGAAAACTGCTGAATTTTGATAAAAGAGACACAGCTGACATGTGCCTTTTAACCTTCATTCTCCCCCCTTCTTCCTGCCTGGAATTCAGAAGGAATGCTTGTAGATGCAACAGCCAGCTTGCAACCTAGGGACAGAAAGCCACATACTAAAGATGGCAGGGCAGGAAGATTAAAGGAGCCTGGTTCCTTCTGCACCCGGTCTTCTCTTTTTATAAATGAGGAAACTGAAGCTCAGAGATGTTAAGCAAATGATCCACGGTCAGTTAGCTCTTAAGCAGTGCAGCTGAGATTCAAATCTACGTCTATATGACTCCAGAGGCGTCTATTTTCTACTACAATACAAAGCTTCCTGAACATATCCAGAACTCTTTCTTCCCCCATTCACACAGTATGATGAACAAAGCAAAGTGTGATGGGCAAAACAAAACGTCCAATGTCTGACGGCAGAGCCACAAATATTACTCATTCATTCTCTTCGTTGACTACCAGCAATCCCAGTCTGATAAGCAAACATGACTGCTGACACTTCATCTTCTACTCATGCCAGTAAGTAAGGCATCAAACCGTGATAAGCAACTCCTGATGAGTGTCACCAACAAGCGGTTGCCACCCACAGAGCACATCCAAAACATCATGGCCTAAGTCAGAGGTCACAAAGAAATGGTAGATGTGTTTTGATTCGTTGGCTTGGACGCTTAATTAATTGCTTGAGCTAAGAAATATCCCATAATAATTGAGATTTCTTGCTGCTCTTACAAAACCGTGGCCTGAATTCCTGGGTGTTACCATTTGACTGGAGCTGCCCCTACTCCAGTACACCATTCCGTTCCATACTGCTTCTCTGATGCTAAGCCAGAGTATGTTTCCAATTATCATCAGGTTTGTTCTCTTCTTCATGTCGACTGAAAAAAAGATGCACAACATGAGAATTGTGAGTTAAGTTTTATTGGGGGCAAAATGAAGACTGTAGCCTGGGAGACAGCCTCTCAGATAGCTCTGAGGAACTGCTCCAAAGAGGTCAGTATATATATGTGATTTTGGTGAAGAGGGATACATGCAATCAAGCCCACATTTTGGCAGAAGGTTACTGCTGGTCACGAGAAGGTTGCTGCTGGTCACAAGGAGCGGATGTCTCCGGTAATGATTTTAGTGCTTTTCTAGATGTGAGGAGATGCAAGAAATCGGGCTCATAAAATATCCTGAAAATATCTAATTATGGGAAGACCTGTTCTGCCAGTTTTTCCCGAAGCACAGAGGACCTCATTTCTGATCTCCACCCTGAACTCCTTTCAGGGTAAGCATGTCAACGACTGCAGTGGCTGGTGACCTAATCCTTGCAGAGGCAGATGGCAAGTGACAAGTTTTAGTTGGCATTATAATAAAAAATTTTCTCTCTGTTAAATATTTGATCTTTATCTAAAACAAAAATTGATAGATAGAGCTGTTCCTTATACCTGGCCCACTTAAGGCATTTCAGTTACTTACCAGGAGGCACAGAATTGAAAGAACACTCAGACATGTGCTTTCTAAATCTGTTTTCATATTAACACCCCTTCTAGCTCATTCACGGTAACCCCATTCCATGTGTGTTACTTTAGCAGGCCTTACCAGCAACTGTCAAAGTAAGTATTATCTTTCTCATCAGGATAGGATAGGTTAGATGATTTTTCAGAGATCTTGTTGTGTAATTACTGTGTTGGTTAGCATTTTGACTGCTGTTTTGTTGATTGGCAAAGTTGTTTTCTCTGAGTATCCTTTTGGGAAAACAGGAATGGGTGAATAGGTGGACCAGTGGACCTTTGTTTCATCTAAATTGGTGACCTCACATCATTGCTTCTTCACTACACTTTTCGTTAGCATTATAAAATGAGCTAATTATTATTGAACACTGTGTCAGGCACAGTGCTAAGGGATTCACATGCATTGATTTGTTTATTCATCATAACAGCACTCTGATGTCTGTCAAAGGGTAAATTTTTTTGAAGTTGAATCATGACTCACATTCAAATATAAAATAAACGTATGTTTCTGGTTTTATTTAACATATCAATTAATGATATAATAGCTAAGATGTTACAGCCAGTCCAAATGAGAATCCAAAGAGCAAATACATTAAGCCATCAGGAATCCTTAAATGAACTTACTTTATTGGTGTAAAACTGATCTTTATCCATGGGACAGTAATCAGTTGCATACCAGTAGACACAATTTGCATTTCTATGAATAAGAACATTTGCATTAGGGCTTCCCTGGTGGCGCAGTGGTTGAGAGTCCGCCTGCCGATGCAGGGGACACGGGTTCGTGCCCTGGTCCGGGAAGATCCCACATGCCGCGGAGCGGCTGGGCCCGTGAGCCATGGCCGCTGAGCCTGCGCGTCCAGAGCCTGTGCTCCGCAACGGGAGAGGCCACAGCAGTGAGAGGCCCGCGTACCGAAAAAAAAAAAAAAAAATTGCATTACTCTGTTTTCTACAAATTATAAAGTTGTGAAATAACTCAAAGACAGTGAAATGCAGAGATAATCTGGATGAATAAACTAGATAGGACACCCACTAATCTTTTTTTATACTCATTTCAGAGTATTTCACAATTTTTCCTGAGAAGTACTTCTGTTGTTATTCCTCTTTTCCAAATAAGGAAACTGTAGCCAAAAGAGGTTAAGTAAATTTTCCAAGGTCTCATAACTAGTAAGTAGTGGAGTCGTGTTTGAATACAAGTCCTTCTGAATCTGGCAAAAGTAATGCAGTTCATTAAATCATTTTTCCTCTTGGATTTATGATGCTTGAAAAGTTCAGTTCAAAGCAAGCAAGAATCAGAAAATGGAAGCCCACTGTTTCTTGCTTTCTTCTCTATAGATATTATAAACTGGTAGCCTGAATTCAGCAGAAGGAAATTTTTTTATACACAATGTTTAACTTTAAAAATTTTTTAAAGTGAGTTATGACCATTATCAGTTACCTATTGCTGAGCAACAAAATGTAAAAAAAAAAAAAGTGGCTTAAAACACAATAAAAATCTGTTATCTCAGTGTCTTAGCTGGGTGGTTCTGTCTCATGGTCTCCTGTGAAGTTGCAGATGTAATGTTGGCTGGGGCTGTATCATCTGAAGGCTTGACTAGGGATGGATGATTCACTTTCAAGGTGGCTTACTCACACGATCGGCGTGATGGTGCTGACTGTTGATGGGAGATCTCAATTATACCCCATGTAGGCCTCTTCACAGACTGCTTGACTGTCCTCATTTCACAGTGGCTGACCTCCCCTAGTGTGAGTAATCCCAGAGAAAGCAAGACAGTCTTTCATATGTTTTATGACCTAACCTTGGAAGCAGGTCACATATCATCAATCCCGTCATATTTTATTGGTCACTCAGACCAGCCCTGACACAGTGATATACGTTGTGTAAGTGACTACACAAGGACATACAGTCACTTGTGACTACACAAGTGACTACACGAGATCATTGGAGATCATCTCAGGGACTGTCTTATCACACGAACATTTAAACATCACAAGACTTCACATAGGAATCTGGATTTCTGGCTGCTCTAGAAAGATCAGATCTGGCAACCCTGCATTCCCGCATGACAGTAATTAGTTGGAGTTGAATGGCTACCACTCACTTAGAAAGAATATGCACTTCCTGAATTCATCCTGGTTCCCATTCAACTCACTTATGTAACCTACTCAGCTCCTGTGCAATATCATTGACTTTTGACAAATGAAGTGTGTGCAGAGTGATGCACCTCTCATAGACCTAACTCCTAAAACATCCATGTGATTGTCCATGCTCTCTGTCCTCTTCCAGCTGCTGGCTGGATATCCATACTCAGAGCACCTTTGCGAGTCATGCACTGAAGATGGTAGAGCCTCGGTTAGCCTCATATCTGACTGCACGGTGCAGAGTTCCCTCTCTCCACGCTCGCCCTCACCCCTACTCTGGACTGTGGAGTGAGAAATGAATTTGATTGCGTTTGCTGTCTTAAGGTACTGAGATTGAGATTTGGAAGTTCTTTTTATGCAACTAGCAATAATACTATAACAAAAGCCACAAATGGGACCTTGAAGTGGGGTACTCCTAAAAAAAAACCCCAAAACCTAAAATAAGTGGCACTGGCTTAGCGTGCCAGTTGTGGGAAGAGAGGAAACTGATCCCAGAGGCAGAAAAGGTGGCAATCCATGCTGTGCATGGCAAAACACTTGGCAAAAATTCTCTCTTGAGAGGCAGTCCATATGCTTACAGACTGCTGGCTCCAAGAGAAGCAGTTGGAAGGAATCAAACCGTTAGTGCATTTTGGCCACAAGTGACTGGCAAGTTTTGGTAGTTTGCAGCAAGAAATGAAAGAAAATAGGAAAATTACATAAATTGGGGGTCTTGAAGTAGACTACTTCTAGACCCCAAATAGTAGAAAATAAGAGTGAGAAAACTGTGAGCAACACAGGACTGCTCAGTCACCACCACCTCTTGGCACAAGCCACGTCACACGTGGCTTTCCCTTTCAACCTGATAGCATCAAGGTGGCTGCCAGTAAAAAGAGGGAGGCATGAGGATAAGGGAACAAAGACAGAAAGGATATTGAGAACTATGTCTAGGAAAGTGTTTGGGCTGTAGTTTGTGGCAGAGGAACTGTCTAGAAGGAAATCAATGGGAAGCCTGTTAGGTTTCTGAGGAAATAGTATTTCCAAAGAAAACAGAAGTCTGGGACAAAGCCTAGTCAAGGCAGGAAACAACAACCAGCTTTGGACTCCCAGTTTTCCATGAGAAGGAAGCAGACTCCAAAATCTGCATAGTCCCGGAAATAATTTACCCTCTATCACCCACTTCAGATATTGCCACAGAGGATAATGAACAACGAAGAGAATTCCTGAAGAGTGGAACCAGGGGTCACAGAAAAATATGGACAAAACAATGCCTCTCGTAGAGGAGAAACAGAGTCCAGTCAAAGACATTTCCCAGTGCTTCCTGGTCAGGGAGATGTCACAGTGCCTGACCTACCGCTTTGGACCACTGCAGGCTTTCTGTCTTTCATTTCTTCCCTTTCTGTATGGGACACTGAAGTTCCTTGTCTCTGCTTACCAGTATATATTTGGGGAGGAGAAAGGAGCAGGGGGCAGATGACTCCTCTTTTTACTTTACAAATTACTCAAACAAAAAGAACCACATGTGAACCAGATAGAGCTGACTGAGCATCACCCAGGGCTTTGAGCTGGATTCAGCAGTGACTTCAGATAATGTTCTAGCGGGTTGGGTGGAGAGGAGTTTATTCTATAAGTGGGAGGAAGGATGAAATGGAAAGTTATTGAGCAAAAGGGAAAACAGTGGCGGAGACTGACCATGTGTTTTCCAAGGTCATTTCTTTTTCTTCCCAGGCATTAATTTAAACTATATTTCTCAGGCTCTCCTGCAATCGGGGTGGGTGGGTGGAGGGGCACGTGACTGAGTTCTGGCCAATGAGATGTGGACAAAGTTGATGTATGCTGTTTCCAGTCTTGGTTCCTAAAACACCTCCACATTCCTCTCTGTTGTCACTCCTCTGCTAGCTGATGTCAACATCTAGGGCAACACGAGTTTCCTAATTAACTGCACAGAGCAGACACCCCCAGCTGACAACATTGAACTCTTTGTGAACAACAAATACACTTTTATCGTATTAAGTCGCTGAGATTTTGGATTTATTTATTACAGAACCTAGTATTAAGTATGCTGACTAATAAAATTTCCACTGTACTAATTTAACATGCTAAATGTTATTATGACCAATGGGCAGCTTAAGGTTTCCTCGGAGATTCCAGAACTTTTAAATACATTATTTCAGCTGTTGGATGACTGCAGACTAGCTGATATGACAAATAAATTTTAATTTTCTGGGGGTTGCATGGATGACACAAATATACCCATCCATAATGGAATAATGAATGTCATATCTAAACATGCCTGAAGGGTGGACCAGAAACGGATGCCAAGGGAAGTGGTTAAAACTATTTTCAGGGGCTTCCCTGGTGGCGCAGTGGTTGAGAGTCCGCCTACCGATGCAGGGGACGCGGGATCGTGCCCCGGTCCGGGAAGATCCCACATGCCGTGGAGCGGCTGGGCCCATGAGCCATGGCCACTGAGCCTGCGCGTCCGGAGCCTGTGCTCCGCAACGGGAGAGGCCACAGCAGTGAGAGGACTGCGTACCGCAAAAAAAAAAAAAAACAAAAACTATTTTCAGGTATGGTCCTAGGCCCAATCCTAAGTCAATATCACAGATGGTCTATTGTAAAACATCCCTCAAAAGAGGGGGTTGGTACAGGAAAGAAGAGGCAGAGAAGCTAATCAGAGGACAGCGAGGAAGCACAGACTTTAGCAACAGCAAGAAGCCACCACCATCCTTAGGCTGGCAAGACGCAGCGAGAAGGTGGTATCATCAGATCCCAGGAGTTACGATCACCCAGCAGAAGAAAAAGTCAAGACAGGCATGTCCCATACCTGCTGGAGACTCAGAAGAGGGGCAGCAGCTTCGGGGAGATGCCTCCCAAGGCAGCAAGGGAAGGAGAAGACAACTCTGCCATTCTCATCAGCGCCTCCCATTGACTAAGCCAGCTGGAAGACAGCTGACCGTGGATCCTGAGAGAGCCCGCCTTCGGGAGCCAGCAGCAGGGTAGAGGTACGGCAGGCAAAGGATCTGAGCACATGAGCATAGGACCCACAGAATCTGGTAAGAGCAGGAAGAGATACAGAACATTCGATTCTCAATAAAATCAAAGCTCAAGTGTTAGAGCAACTTAAAAGAGTGTTGCAATCAAAGGTGGGATATTTTTAAATTTCTTGCTTTTCAGAGGTCCTGTTCTAGTTGTGATTTGAGTCATCACTTTTTTTCATTTTTTATTTTAGGTCATGGAAGACCCAGCATGTGGGGGAACTTCTTTATTCTGTGTCCAAATATGAAATCTGTACAGGTGTAGCTTCTTTCTCCCTCAATTTTTGTAAGCAAATTTGATTAAGCTTTTGAAAACTTTAGAGGTAAAAAAAGGTGGAAGAAATTCTGCCTCTGCCAATTGGCAGCTCTGTGATATTGGACAATCCACACGACCAAACTATGCAGGTGTAAATTCCTCATATCTAAAATGGACACAGTAATATCTTCTTACTTATCTCACTGGCTTATTGAAATGATCATAGTTTTTGTTTGCTTTATTGAGAAAATGTATGTGAAGATATTGGTATACAGAAAAGCATTATATATTGTTGAAACATTATATATATTAATACGCCTCCAAATCTGTCCCCCTACCATTCCATCCTTTATTTAGAGGGTTGGCTTTACTGAGATATAATTTGAATACAAATACATCTAAGTGTACAATTTAATGAGTTTTGACCAATATATACAGTTATGTAACCACTACCACGATCATGATATAGAATATATCCACTGCCCCCCAAAATTATCCCTCATCCCCCTGTGCATTTTTATACTTTGAAACTCAATACGAGGGAATTCCCTGGCAGTCCAGTGGTTAGGACTCCACGCTTTCACTGCCAAGGGCCAAGTTTCAATTCCTGGTTGGGGAACTAAGATTCTGCAAGCCGCGAGCCCAGCCAAAAAAAAAAAATGTCAATAGGTACCCACACAAAAACTTGTGCATAAATGTTCACAGCAGCATTATTTGTAATAGCTCAAAAGTGGCTATTAAAACAATAAAAATACTATTATACTATTCTATAATATGAATATAGAATATACAACATGAATATACATTTTTGAAGCCAGCCACCACATAAGTCTGACTACCCTGAGACTGCCATGTTGTGAGGAAGCCCAAGCCAGCCCAGCAGACCTATCATGTGGAAAGAGAATGATGACCAGCCAGCCCAGGCTGCTCCATCCACCCCAACCTAAGTGCCAGACGTGGAAGTGAGGAAGTCATCCTGGACATTTCAGCTCCAGCAGACACGACGGGGAGAAAAACTGAGGAACTAAACTGCAATCAGAATTAAGGCCTCAGATATATGGCCCCAGTTGAATCATCCCAACCATCTAGTCATCATGAAATAGACAAGCTATTTTCCCTGAGCCCTGTCCTGATTCCAGATCCACAAAATCAGGAGCAGAATACATGCTATTTAATGCCAGTAAACAAATGAAACCTTCTTTTATCCACCATGGAATCTGAAAAAGGTATTTGAATGAGAAACACTGGCTGAAAATAAGTGCCATCC
The DNA here is from genome assembly GCF_937001465.1 of Orcinus orca. NCBI lineage: Eukaryota > Metazoa > Chordata > Mammalia > Artiodactyla > Delphinidae > Orcinus > Orcinus orca. The sequence continues at coordinate 54,184,647 of NC_064572.1, read as the reverse complement.
CTACCCTAGCTGCTGAATTGGCTCCTGTGTAAAAATACAGTAGCTCGTTATTGGCATTGACTTTGATTCAAAGTCATATGTGTGACCTCTGCAGAGCAGCAACAGGGATGGCATCTGAAAACTTACCCTGGCAGAATTTTCTTCAACTGCTTTAGCTCAGAGGACCAGGAGTGATCTGTGAAAGCTGGTGTTCCTCCAACTTGCAGAGGGTGCTCCAGACACTCTGCAGCTAGACTCGACAATGCTACCTCAGCTCACCTGGTTTGGTGGGGGAGGCTCTGGCTTTTATGGGTACCCAGTCTGGATTCAAATGCCACTCCACCGCCTAAACCAGTGTATGATTCTGGACAACTTAATGAATTTGGGGACACTGAATTTTCTCTTTGAAATGAGGGTAATAACACCTAACTTTGTAGGTATGTTATTAGGGTTAAGTGAGCCTTACTTAACTGGCATTTAAGAACAATGATAGCTAATATTTACTGAGCATCTCACAAATAACTTTAAATCCCTCATCACCATCCTCAAGAGGTCTCTCAACACTGCCTGGCAATTTCAGAAATACTGCCTGGCAGTTTCAGAAGTAAGGGGAATTTGCACTATTTTATACCCTTCCTCTCTCTTCACACCTTCCCCAGACCCTCTTTCCCTCACTTTAAGCTGATGACTACACATCATATTTCACCAATAAAAGAGAAGGAAACTATGTCATCTTTTAGTCACCAAATCTAGACTTCTCCCTGCATCTGCATCTACTTTTCCATTGCTCTTTCATCCATGGAGGAAGTGCCCCTCCTCCCATTAAAGACCAGTCCTTCATTTGTGTTCTAAATCCCATCGCCTTTTACTCTCACCAATGGATCATTCTATCGGCATTCAGATAGGCTCCAGTATCTCTTTGTCTTTGAAAACTTGACACCTAAAGTCCCTCCAGTTACTGCCTTGTTTCTCTGCTCCCTTTATGGCAGATTCTCAAGAAAGTTTCTATACATGTCGTCTCTCCTTCGCCACCTATTTACTCCTCAGCTCACTCAGATTTGGATTCCAGCTCCACCACTCTTCTGAGATTGTTCCTGTCAGGGTCACCAATGACCTTCTTATTATCAACAGCAGTGTCTCCTTTATTGTTATCTTCTTATTTCACTTCTCAGCAGCATGAGGCCCACTTGGACTACGAAATATTCCCTGCTCTTAATTTCTGGGATACCTTATGGTGAACCAAACCAGATTTTCACCTGGTTTTCCTTCTCCTTTGTGAGAGTCTCCATCCTCAGTCTTTTTTCCTTTCTCAGCTCCGGGTGTCAATGTTAGTATTTCTCAAGTTTCGATCCTGGGTCCTGTTTTCTTCTGAACCTACACTGTTTCCCTAGGTGATCTCATCCATCACAAGCTTTAAATGCAATATTGTGCTGATGGCTTCCAAACGTATATCTATAGTTCAGGCCTCTCTTACCATCCCCATACTCACATCCCTACTGCCTAATTGACATACCTACTAGGATATCCAACTGGCATACGAAGTTTACCTCATCCAATTCTACTTTATTGCTAAAACCAGAAAACTAGGAGCCACCCTTGACTTTTCCCCTTCCCTAATTTCATAAATTTATTTAATAATTCCTGTTGATTTTACTTCCAAAATAAGTCTCAAAACTGCCCACTTCTATCCATCTCTACTGCCAGACTGCCATCATCTTTCATCTGGATGGCTACCTCCAGGCTTTCCCACTTGCCCCTGCCCTTGTCCTTTCCTATGTAGTGGCCAGAGTTATCTTTCTAAACATAAATAAATCAGTTATTGTCACGTGTCTGCCTCAAAACTGTCACGGGTTTCCCATTATGCTTAGAATAATCCAAAGTGCTTACCGGAGACTACCGTGCCTCAAGCCTTCAAGCCCTTGTCTACACCTTCAACCTCATCTTACCCTACTCTTCTTCTCCCTCATCATGCTGTAGTCACACAGGCCTTCTGTGAGCTCCAAATTCTTCACTATCCCAGGGTCTTCTGACTGTGATGCCCTCTGCTTTGCTCTTCACCTAGATTGCTGCTTTTCATATTTTGGATCTTAACAGTATGATCTAAGAACGGTCTTGCCCGCAAATCCAAGAGGGGTTTAAACACGTGGAGGTTTGTTTATCTCTTATAACAAAATTTCCAGAAGTAGGCATTCTAGGGCCGGCACAACAGCTGCATGAGCTTATAGGGACTCAGCCTCTTTCTGTCTTTCAGCTCTACCATCCTTCATATATTGTCCTTCTCATGTCTGACCTCATACTTGCTGCCTCATGGTCACAGATGGCTGGTACACCTTAAGGCCTTAACTCTATCTTCAAGGCAAAATAAGAGGAGAGTAAAGGAGCAAAGCCCACTTATGATTTAACTTTTTATAACGCAGAATTCCAAACATAACAAGGAGAATGATATGAAGACACTCCCCATCCATGGATCCATTATGCAACTACAATAATTATCAATCTGTGGCCAGTCATATTTCATCTATACCCTCTGCACACACTCTCCCTCTCCCCTTATTATTTTGAAGCAAATCCCAGACACTGTATCATTTTCCCCAAATATTTCACTATGTATCTCTAAAAGATAAAACTCTTCCTTTTTAAACAAAACCACAATACCATTATCACACAAAAATTAGCAGTTCATTAATATCATCAAATATCCAGTGTTCAAATTTCCAAGTGTCCCATAAAAGTCATACTTTTTATAGTTTAAAGTATCCAAATAAGACTACTACTTGCAATTGATATATCCTTGAAGTCCCTTTTGATCTGTAGGATCCCCTTTCTTTTGTTTTCTCTCAATTTATTTTTTGAAGAAACTAGGTCATTTGCCTTGTACAGTTTCCTACAATCTGGATTTTCCTAATTGCATCCGGATGGTGTCCTCTGTCTTCTATATCTTATAAGTTCATAGTTGGAACTACAGGTTTGATTAGATTCAGGTTTTTTGTTATGTTCTGCTATCTGAAAGCATCTAATGTCTGATTGTTTCTCTTTGTGATAATAGCAGCTTTTGATGATGACTGCCTAGCTCCATTAATTATGTTATAAAATGGTGATGTTTTAATTATATCATTCCTTCTTCATTTATTAGCTGGAATACTTCTATAAAGAGAAACTTCCTGCCTTTATTATTAGGTTACTCAATGGGTACAGAAAATAAAGGAAAGATAAAATGCTTGATTCTTTTCCTTAGTTTACCTGTTTTCAAAATAATGACTTGATTCACTAGTGTCCTCCAATGATAACCAGTCAGCCTTTTTAAAAAAGTTGTCTTTATGAACTTTTGGATTTAAACATATTTGATGAGTTTCAATACATTGCAGTTATTATCCTTATTAATGCTCAAATTGTCTCATCTTTGCCCTTTGGGAGTGTTCTCAAATTGGTTCACCAGTTCCTTTGCTATGAAAAAAACCCAGATCTTTCCTGAAACATCCTTTGGCTCATTTCCACTTCGTTCCCGCTGGCCAGAGTTGAGTCACGTGGCTACGCTGAGCTGGAAGGTAGTGGTAGTGTGGGTCATTCACCATCTCTTGAAAGAGGTTTCCGCTCATGCCTCGTCTAAAGAATGCACCCCCTATTATTCTGTAAGGCTCTATCTCGTTTACTTCCTTTATACTACTAACTGTAAACTGTAGTTATTTTATTTGTTCACCTGTTAAATGGGTCTGATTGCCTTACTGGTTGTAAGCTTCATGATATTTTCCCTAGCACAATACCTGTAGGTGCTCACAGAAGATACTCTATAAGTATTTGTTGAATAAATAAGTAAATGAGGTAGATACCACTGTTATCCCCACTGTATACATTGCTGCCCAATACGGTAGCTAGTGGCCACATGTTACTATTTAAATTTAAATAGTACAGCTACTATGGAAAACAATATGGAGGTTCTCCAAAAACTTAAAAAACAGAACTACCATATGATCCAACAATCCCGCTTCTGGGATTATATATAGAGGAATTGATCTCAGGATCTTGAAGAGATATCTGCACCCCCATGTCAATTACAACATTCTTCACTGTAGCCAAGACATTGAAGCAACCTAGATGTCCATCAATGGATGAATGGATTAAAAAAAAGATGTGGTATGTACATGTAATGGAATATTATTCAGGTTTTATAAAAGAGGAAATCCTGACATTTGCAACATATGGATGAACCTAGAGGACATTATGCAAAGTGAAATAAACCAGACACAGAAGGACAAATACTACATGATACCACTTATATGAGGAATCTAAAATACTCAACCTCATAGAAGCAGAGAGTAGAACCGTGATTGCCAGGGGCTAGAGGGAGAGGAAAATGGGGACGTATTAGTCAAAGGGTACAAAGTTTCAGTTATGCAAGCTAAGTCTTTGAGATCTACTGTACAACGTAATGCCTATACTTAATAATAGCATGTCCTTACAAATTTGCTAAGATGGTAGATCTCATGTTAAGTGTTCTTATCATCATCATCATCATAATGTAATAGTAGGGAAAGAGGGCAAAAGGAAACTTTTGGAAGTGATGGATAAGTTTATGCCAAAACTTGTGGTGAAAAATTGTGGTGATGGTTTCACAGGTATATAATTATCTCTAAACTCATCAAGTGGTATACATTAAATATATACAGTTTTTTTATATGTCAGTCATAGCTCAATAAAGTGGTTTTTAAAATAAGTTAATTTTTTTAAATCGTAAATTAATTAAAACAAAAATACAATCATGGATTTGGAGGGACAGAATACAGGACACGAATTTTGTAGGTTTCCATTCAGCCTGAGACAGTCAGTCCTGGACCCGGCGGTAGGAGCAATGACTCCCTGATTTCTTTTTTTTTTTTTTTTTGTGCTACGCAGGCCTCTCGCTGTTGTGGCCTCTCCCGTTGCGGAGCACAGGCTCCGGACGCGCAGGCTCAGCGGCCATGTCTCACGGGCCCCGCCGCTCTGCGGCATGTGGGATCTTCCCGGACCAGGGCACGAACCCGTGTCCCCCGCATCGGCAGGCGGACTCTCAACCACTGGCCACCAGGGAAGCCCTCCCTGATTTCTTGGTTTACTGTTGTACAAGAAGTAGCAGTTCCCTTACAGAAGTTCCCTTAGGAAGCTGATCCTGTGGTGGGATTCTGGGATTCATTACTGGGAGCACAGCCTAGAGGCTGTTCCTTCAAACTCTCCAGCGATTTTTACTTACCCAATTCCCTGCACTAATTCATTTTATGAGGAAATGAGTTAAAGTGGCTTTTATCACTTGCAGCTGAAGAAACTTCAGTATTCATAGGAGACTTCGCCCAGACAACAGGGAAGCTATAAGACAAATTTGAATGCCCTGAATGCTGGGACCCTAATCAAAGCCTGTCCCTTCCACTGATAATCATTCTCAAAGGAATGTGCATATCCCCTCTTCACCAGCATCCCCCCAAATATTGGAACTTTGGTGTTGAAGAGATGAATACATATACACACACACACATACACACAGAGATGTAGATATGGATATGGATATAGATACAGATACAGGTACACATTTTTTTTTTCCTCTTCCATATGCTGGAATGCTCTTCCAAATCTCTCTACGTGATACTTCGCACCTCAGTCTCTCAACCTTCAGGAACCAGTATCAATGTGGATTCCTCAACTACCCCCATGTAAACTGGTTCCTTTCTTCCAATAATTCTCTTTCACATCATTTTATTTGATTTTTATGTTACTTAACACAGTCTGTATTTATTTATTTAATTGTTTATTTTCTGACTTCCCCTGCCCACCTCCCCAGAGGAAGGTGTGCTCCATGGTGGGAGGGACTTTTTACCTTGCTCATCACTGTAACTGGGAACAGTGGATTACACATGGTAGCATCATTAAAAAATATTAGTTGAATAAGTATATAAAATAGAGAATGGTAATAGCTAGGACTTTTTTTTTTTTTTTGCGGTATGCGGGCCTCTCACTGTTGTGGCCTCTCCCGCTGCGGAGCACAGGCTCTGGACGTGCAGCCTCAGCGGCCATGGCCCACGGGCCCAGCCGCTCCGCGGCATGTGGGTTCTTCCCGGAACAGGGCACGAACCCGTGTCCCCTGCATCGGCAGGCGGACTCCCAACCACTGGGCCACCAGGGAAGCCCTCTAGGACATTTTTTTAAAAAAGGGAAACAAAGACCCAATGCAGCCAAAACTTAATTAATTAATTAATTTTAAAAAATGGGACGGACTTCCCTGGTGGTGCAGTGGTTAAGAATCCGCCTGCCAATGCAGGGGATACAGGTTCGAACCCTGGTCCAGGAAGATCCCACATGCTGCGGAGCAACTAAGCACATGCGCCACAACTACTGAGCCCACGTGCCGCAACTGCTGAGCCTGCGTGCCTAGAACCTGTGCTCCGCAACAAAGAGAAGCCACCGCAATGAGAAGCATGCACACTGCAATGAAGAGTAGCCCCCGCTCGCCACAACTAGAGAAAGCCCGCGTGCAGCAAACGAAGACCCAACGCAGCCAGAAATAAATAAATAAATAAAATTAAAAAATAATTTAAAAAATAAAAAGGGAAAAAAGGCTCTTTTGGAGACAAAAGTTTAAGATACTAGACTGCAAAAACATTTCAGTGAGAAATAAAGGGACCCAGTAATTGTTGTGAAGAGCAATGCTGTGTGGGCAGTGGAATACTGTATCAGGTGTTCGCAACCATGGCGTAAAGTCTGCAGGTGACCGGAGATACGCCACCTTTTGGGAGGCACTGTGGCTGAGTTATGAAACGTGCAGGTTCTAGGGCCACCCAGACCTGACTTCAAATGTCTGTTATACATTTCCTGCTGTGTGAAAGTGGGCAAGTTAGCCTCCCTAAGCTCTAGTTCTCTCCTTCAAAATATGAGGATAATAACAGTACCCAACTCAAGTGACTACTGTGTTAATTAAAAAAGATGACACTTAATAGTGTGCTTAGTACAGTGTATGGCATGTAAGAACTCAATAAATGTTAGATAAGAAGACTACTATCATTTTGCTAAACCCAGCTCCATTCCTAAACTTATGCCCAGTACTTGGGGTCGCTCTGATTATAGCTTATCAAATTTCTAGGCAGCCACACTCCACCTCCCTTCACCAATTGGTAGCTGCTCAAAAAATATTAGTGACTGACAGGAAGTTGGTTCATGTGAGGTGGGCTACAGTCCTGTACACATGGTTATTACTGGTAGTAGCAGCTGCTAATGATATATTTTTCCACCTCTGTTGACCAGAAACAAAACAAAAAAAACAACCCAACAACAAAAAACTAAAATAGGCAACAATAGTATCGAGTAGAAAATGCTCCATCAACCCATATAGAAAAACAGTAAAGAGAATGGGATTGGCCTGAACCCTCTCCAATGGTTTGTTCCATCCAGTGAATAGTCTTCCTTACTTTTGATTTGCCGTATTGAGAGGGACAGGGTCAATTCATCCTGTCAGTCAGCAAGTGCCTACCATATTTATGGTAAGAATACCTCCTCCACTTCCACCCCCACCTTAGTTAACTTCTATTCGATATTCAGAATTTAGCTTAAATATCATTTCAGCTACTAAAGTTTAAGACTAGGCCAGGTCCCCCTGGCGTGTGCCCTCATGGCACCAGGAGTCTTACCTTTTTTTATTTTGCTCTTGTGGTGATTATGTGCTTAAGGCTTGTCTTTTCCGTAATCTAGATAAGGACAGGGACTTGGTTTTTGCTTAAGAGTGTACCCCTGGTACTTAGCTTGGTGCCTGCTGTGTAGTAGCTACTCAATTCTGAAGAAAGGAAAAGAGGGAGGCTCTGATGCAGGGGTCATCAGAATCTCCCCACAGCACGTTACTCACCAGAGCAGTGTGCGTTTGCTTTTGGTGGCCTCTGACTGCCTGCAGCAGCGCTCCTCCCCGGGGTCCTGAAGAAAGCAGCATGAGAAGCAGGGTCATTGAGAGTAGCACTGTCCTCGAAAATAGTGTCTTGTGTGAGGTGCCCCATGCGAATCTCTAAGAAAGGTACCAACACCGATAGCAAAAAGGCAAGAAGCAAAAAAGAAGTCATTTTGGGTCGATATAATTCTGGCAGTTAAAGTTCTAGTAATTCTTTTTAAACTATATCTTGAAGAGTACCCTTTTTCCGAGCTCATACTGTCATCTGTGTGGCTATTAAGGGGTAGAAACTTGGGCAAATTTGGCTTTATTTCCATTTTAGCAAGGAACTAGAATTTCTACAGTGATGTGTAATGATGGCATGGTGGACAGGTTTTATGTGTGTCTTCAAAAAATAACAGTAAATTACAAGTCTTATTTAGAGTAATAGAAAACTAGTGCTGATGTCCCTTTTTTTTATGGGAGGGAGGGAAGGAGAGGGAGAGAGGAAGGAAGGAAGGAAGGAAGGGAGGAAGGAAGGAAGGGGGAGGGGAGGGGAGGAAGGGTTGAGTTAGACTGAGATAGGCAAATATTGAAATGGCTCACATATCAATGTAAGTTTAAGTACAAGAATGTCATGATCAGATCTATATTTTTAAAGGCTCACCCTTCTTAAAGTATAAAACCCAGAGAGAATATAGGTAGAAGATTTTGCTCCTTTTCTGCGTATTTTATCTTGCATGCTGAAACCACCACATTCCCAGTGGCCCAAACTAGAAACACAGAAATTATCCTAGCCTTACCTCTCCCTCACCCTGCAATTTGCCACTAAATCCTATAGATTCTTTAAATAATTTTTAAATCCACCTGATGATCTCATTCTGAATGGTGTGTCCTTCACTCAGTCCCTTCTCACCTCTTTCCTGGTTGTTTCCAGTAGTCTTCTATCTAGGCTTTCTAGCTAGGAACTTCCTCCCCTATTTTATTCTCCAGACTGCTGCCAGAGGTCCTTCCAGGATGCAAATCTAGTAGTTTTTCCACAACCTAAAACTCTTTAATGGTTTCTCATGGCCTTCAGGAGAAAGTCCAAATTGTTTCCTATGGTGCAGAAAGCCATCTGAGATTTGGACCCCATCTAAACTTTTTGTCCATCACTTACCTCCTCCCCTCGTAGGTTGTGTTTCAGCCTTGTTGAACTCCTGGCAGGTTCCCAAACATGCCAGATGGTTTCAAAACACCTGCAGAGTCTCCACTCCCTCATTTCTGAATGGAATTCCTTCCACCTTCCATGATGAAATCCCATTATTGTTCAAAATTCAGTTTACGGGTCATTTCCTCCCTGAAGCATGTCTTAACATCCATCTCAGCACCATCTTCCTCCTCTGTCTTCCTATTCCATCATTTCTCACTCTCTGGAGTCCTCTGGAATTCCCTTCCATGGCATTGGTGACATACTTTGTTTCATTCATTGTTGCTCCAAGGAAGGACCATCTGCATTTTTTTTTTAATCCTGTTTTGAAAAAAGTTACTGTTTTGTTTCTTTAATTAAAAAAATATTTATCATCATCATCACCATCATCACCATGCAGACTCCTGTGCTCCAAACCTACTGAAGGTCTATGAACCTCGGCCCAAAACTGGCTCTTAAAAATTCTCCTAGGTTACTGGTCATGTCTTGCTTGTTGATCAGGTGCTGGCTACACAGGGTGTTCATCTGTGCAAAATTCACTGAGCTTTACCCTTAGGGTATGTGTACATTTCTGTATGTATGTTATTTTCAACAGAAAGTTTAAAAGGAAAAAGCTCCCCAGGTTATTCTTATGATGGAGAACATTGACTTTCCTCTCCCTCTCTCTCTGAATTGTAAGCCCCTAGAGGACAACGAAGACATTTATTTTGGCTTTGTACTCCCTGCATTTGTTTTACTGCCTACAATATAGTACATGCTTAATAAATGATTAGTAAATAAAAAAAATGAACAGAGGGAGAGAGTGCCTTGTGGCACTCTCCTCCCTCCCTCTCTTCCAAATATTATCTGTTCAACTTCCCTGCTGGAGCACATGATAGCTCACGCCTCAAAATTTCACCTCTGAAACCCCCCCCCCCCCGCCCCCATACACCTGTGAGATGCCTCCTGGCTTCCTCTCTACCACATGCAGGGTGTAACTGATCCAGGGCACCAGCCTGACGATGATGAGAGAAAGGAAGCAGGTGGAGGACTTTCTGTCCCCAAACCAGTACTTCTGCCCTACCTGGGTCTGAGCCACCTGGCTCAGGCCTTCCTCACCATGCCTGGGAACCAAGCTGGAGAGAATATGTCCTTGGAGATACTGCATTGCTAAATCTTCTATTTGCATTTCTGATGTAAAGTGCTTCCTAAACTACTCAGTTTAAATTATGTAGGAATTTGAAAACTTTATGTTTGAATATTTAGGTGTAACAATGGAGGTTTTAGTTGTTGTTCTGTTTTTTTTAGCAAATTTACAGTAGAAAGTGAGAAACACCCTGGGTGAAGTATTACCAAAGTCATTTATTCAGTCACAAATGATTACCAAGAGCTTCCTAGGGATACAATGATGAATGAGAGTCATCTGCCTTAATGGAGATTACAGTGTAGTGGAGGGAGACAATCAAATAATATCTAACTTTTTCATAGCACCTATGATGTGCTGGACACTTTACATATATATTCATTTCATCACTGTAACAACTCAGTGATGTTTTATGATTACCCCCATTGTAGCATTGCAGACTGATAGAGTCATGAAGGTCAAGTATAGGAGGAGAGAGCCCTAATCTTGTCCTAAGGGTCAGGGAAGATTTCTTTAAATATAAGCAATTGAAGCAGAGATCTGAGGATTGAGTTGGAATCTAGTAGACAAAGAGGTCTGGGAACAGGCAACGGAAACAGCAGATGCAAAGTGATATTCGTGTGTTTGAGGAACTGAAAGGGTTCTCTGTAGAGGGACCATCAGGAGATCAAGACAAGGCAGGGGAGGTAGACAGGGGCCAGATCACCTCGGTTTTTTCTCCATGTCTTCAAAAGTATAATAAGGTCAGGGAAGCAAAGATAGGAGAATTAAGGTTTACTCTTAGCTTTGTTCTTACTAACCTCAGCCATCCCTCTGTGGCTCCGTTTCCTTAGCTGAAAAAATGTGTGAATGGACCAAAGCACTCAAGTGGTCATGGGTTCTAAAGCTCTGATTCTAGGTCAGGCTCTGCTGGAAGGAATTCCGATCAAGGTGCGAGCCCTGGCTGCTGCTGAATGCACCGAGGCCTCTGACTCCTCTGTAGATTAAGGAAATACAGATGATGGAGAACATCACACACAATAAGTTACACAGTAAATATGGCTGTGAGTATGGTTTGTTCCCCTTGTTGGAAGTGAAGGGTGATCTGCTAATAATAACGGTGTAATAAGGATAACCACCTCTTGTGGGCGTTTAACTGTGTGCCAGGACTGTACCAGGTACTTTCAGACAGATTTCTCATGACAGCTCCTAGTTAGATTCAAAAGCTGAGGCCTCACGGGATTACACAGCTTTAGGAAGGTCCTCACCACCCAAATTTGTCCTGCCTACTGAGCGTCTCCAGTCCTGTCCCCTGTCGCCAGGTGTGTTAACTTGAGCAATGACTTTCTCTTGGTTTGATCAGGGGCTGAGTTGGAATTTGAACCCAGCTCTGACTCCGGAGCCTATGGGGTTGTCTACCCTGCGATGCTGCCTTCCCTTCTTAAAACACAGGCAACTCCTTACTCTATAAATAGAGTGACATTGTCTCTTAAACGTCCTTTCTGGGTGAGGAAAGTGCTTTTTATAGCTTGGGACTGCTTCTGTTTACTTGGTCTCTTCCAGCACCGGTTAATCCCGCCTACATCTGTGACCTTCACTGTCCTTACACTGAATTCCTAGGTTTCCTCCCTGCAAAAGACAACTCCACGAGGCCACAAGGAGTCTGTGTGCCAGCAAAGAAATTACACACTTCTCCCTCTCCAAATCCGCCTATCTTTCTATAAATAATCGTTCTCCTTCCCTTCAGGCCTGTGAGTAGTTTGGTCACTTCACTAAACACACACACACACTCACAAAGGTTTCGGGGAGGAGAGTACGACGTGAATGACCTTGCAAAGGTATCTAGCTCACTGGGGACAGGATTAGCAAACCCAAACCTCTACAGGTATTTGTCTTCCCCGCACGTTCCTCCCGAAGCTTCTCGCTCCTCTCGCGCCGGCCTAGCCCAGTCCCCTCTCGGCTCGCTCCGCCATACGAAGCCCAACCCACCCATCTCTCCTTTGCAAAGCCAGAGAACTTCAGTCCCCATGTTGAAGCTCGGCGGTGGCGGCGGCGGTGGCGGGCAGGACTGGGCATGCTCAGTAGCGGGGACAGGTCTGGGAGGCGAGGAAGCCGCGTTTGAAGTCGCGCGGCTGGGGGATCCGGGGAAGGCGGGCTGCCGGGGCCCCGGCCGGGGGTGCGCTGGTATCCCCGATTCCGCGCCGGGAGTGGGCATGCTCCAGGCCGGCGCCGGGGGGCCGGCGCGCGGGGGGCAGGGCGTGGAGGAGGTTGGAGCGCCGGCGGGAGGAGGGGAGGAGCGCCCGGCTCGCCATCCCTCGGCGCCGGCTCTGCGGCTGTTGAATCGGAAGCCGCAAGGAGGATCCGGGGAAATAAAGACGCCCGAGAATGACCTCCAGCGAGGCCGCCTGAGCCGGGCCCCGCGCGCCGCCCCACCAGCCCCTGGCATGGGCGACCACGGCGGGCAGCCGGAGCGCTCGGCCTCGCATGCCCCGGGGACTCCCGCCGGCGCTGCAGCCGTGAACGGAGTGCTGCACAACGGCTTCCACCCGCCGCCCATCCAGCCGCCGCGCCTCTGCAGCCGGAGCCTCCCGGGCGGCGGCGACGCGGCGCCCCCGCGCCTCCCGCTCCAGCCAGAGCTCCAGCCACAGCCGCCGCCCCCTCAGCACGACTCCCCGGCCAAGAAATGCCGGCTGCGGAGGAGGATGGACTCGGGGAGGAAGAACAGGCCGCGTAAGTCCCTCCGGGAGGGGAGCGCGGGCGCCAGGCAGGCGCAGCGCGGGGTCCGGCACCCGGGAGCGGCGGGCCAGGCACCGAAGCGCGCGTCGTGCACACCAGCGCCCACCGTCGGCGGACCGCTCTGAGGGGGCGCAAGCACTACAGATCGTTGCCTAAGCCTGACCCTTGCTTGCTTCCATCTGTAGAATAGGCGATTGGACTCGGAGTCTGAGCTGCTCCTCAGGTCACGGCTCAATGGAAGGCAAATGCACTGGCCACCTTACTAATTTGTCGGTGGGGAAATGCACGTGTGTCAACATTTGGTGGGGTCCGGGAGTAGGGGTAGAGCAGCGGTGGGTGGAGAGCCTGAGTTGCCCTCGTTCTTCTCGCCCCTTTCCCTTATGAGAGCTTGTCTTTCTGGGTTGGCGCTCAGGGCAGTCAGCTTGCCCTTTGAATCGCAGAGAAGCCGCCACCTCCATGGGCCTATTCGCAAGCTCGAGGTCTGGAGGCGTGGAGTTTGACAGCCCCGGAAAATCACAGCCTATTAAACGCTGTTTCCTCGCAGCCAATGAGAGGACCTGTTGGGAGGGACACACCCACTGATACCATGTGGGCCGGAACTATGTGGACCAATGAAGATTGGAGGTGAATTTTTTCGCGGAGTGGGGAGGTGGAGTTGAGGTTTCTAATAGTACTGTACAGTGCAGAATGCTGAAATGCGTTATTTCACAATCTAAAGCTTGTATATATGTTAGTTTGTGAAGAGTCCCTTCCCCGCTGGAAATTCTGAGATGCAAATTGTAGCTCGAATTTACAACAGGATTTTCTTATCTGAGCTGAACTTAATTCAATTTGTTACCTCTTTCTGGGTCTCCTTAATGAAGCTTATAAATGGCAGAAAGCAAAGTAAGTAGAATGCATGCTAATAAGTGATTGCATTCAAACATGCACGTTTTGCATACAGGTTATTCTGTTTCACATAGGGAAATTGCTAGATATGCTTTGTTTTCGTCTGTAAAAGCTTGGTATTTGGCAAACAGCTTCACTTTTTTCTGTTTCTGTTTATCAACTTAGACTCTTAGCTTTTCTGCATTCAGGTAAAGTCTCTGAGACTTTGGAAAGCATTTTAACTCGACTGTGGGACGCGGTAACTCTGATACTTGTATTTTGTAGGTCTGAAATGTTTCGGTTGAAAGTTAACGTCTTGTCGGGAACTTTGAACCCATACAACAGATTGGCTACAGTTATAAGGAAGGCATCTTAACACCTAAATTTCTGTTTACTTTTGTTTTTGAGTCTTGTTAGAAAATGACTTTCTTTATGGATTTAGCATTGATTCCTAATGATTTATTAACTTGTTTTACTTATTTTGAAGCCAGATTTTAGTTATTTCTCTGATTTACATTAACAAACTGTATGAGAATTCACAATGTAAATAGCTAAAATATAACGAAAGAGAACTGCTTTGAGTATATAGTATTGCTAGCTTAAATGGTCTGTTTAACTGAGTGTATAATACCTCTTGAAGTAATTTTTGAGGAATTGAAAATACACTCTCTTAACAATAGCATGAAGGCAGAGAAAAAATAACCTTGAGCCTTAACTTTTGCTTGCAGATCCGCAGGAAGTATTATTCTAGAATACAGGAAAGTATAACTTTATGCCTGTGTGCTTTGTCAGGTATTAGTTTTGTATTTTTTTTAATGAAAACCATAGTTATTTTAAGTCTAGCGATCATACTTATTTATCTTTTAAAAAGAATTCATCAAAATTGACTTTTTATTATCCTATCATGTTTTTTTTCTCAAATTTGAACAAACATTTCTGAAATAAATTTTATATGTTCTGAGCCACATCTGCTGTGTTGACTACCAAAATCTCTTAGTTAAAACTAGGCTTAATTTAGTATCTTTATACCTTGCCTATTAGCATTCAAGTATCTTTTTACAAAAAAAAATACTGCCCAATCAGTTGATATTTAGGTAGTCTAAGACAAATCTACTTAGACTCAAGCACATCCCTATTTTATGATGACTGATAGCTTTTTACATAAGCAATTATTACAAAGAGTATTTACATGCTTTAAATGAAATTTGAGTATGTGGTTGATAAAAGCTTCAAAGCTGGACAAATAATTAATTCCTACTTACAGTTTGCAACTTCAAACTCCTGCTTCTGTCCAAACCAGAGGTGTTTTAGGGCAGCCAGATATCACTTCTCTCAGATAGGCACCTGGATTGCATATGTGAGTAGGTGTGTTTCTGTTTGCTGATATTTTGGGTAGAGTGTGATAAACATTAAAATAGTTCATGTTTAAAAGCAATGAATGGAATGAAACAAACAATTCAGTAGTTTTT
The DNA here is from genome assembly GCF_937001465.1 of Orcinus orca. Taxonomy (NCBI): domain Eukaryota; kingdom Metazoa; phylum Chordata; class Mammalia; order Artiodactyla; family Delphinidae; genus Orcinus; species Orcinus orca. Next base: position 54,169,432 of record NC_064572.1, on the reverse strand, counting down.
GATTATTTAAAAATTTTAAATCTGATCCCTCTGTGCAAGGACTATTCACAATCTTGTAATCTAAAAATCAGAATAGTGGCAGGTTGATTTTGCTAAATCAGGAAATCTTGTCCACTCTTTTAATCAAAAGATCACCTCACTCACTGTGCTTATTATCCTTGGAAAGCTTTTCCAAGACTTAACTGCTTCTTCAAGCTTTCTTGGTTACTTTAGCAACTGGGTGCCCTCAACCAAGTTAGGTCTCCTCTTGGAATGCTGGAGTCGGCTAGATGATCTTCAAGTATTGTTTCTTATATTGTACCTTCAGATTCTAAGATACTTCAGAGCTGATGGTTCTTTCTACATGACTTCTATGCTAGTTATCCAGTCTGCCACATGGCTTAACGTTTTATTATTGTTATTTTAAAAGTTTTTATTTCTGCCCTGTGCTGATTGTTCCATGTATGTTATTGGTCTTTTCTCCGCAATTAAGTTGAAAGCCTTATTACAGTTGGTAGTTTTTTTCATATGCTGTGCAACTTGGGTACAGATATTTGAGTATTTGATTGATGTTGATGAAAATGGTACAGGTGACATCATCACCACCTCACTGAAGTAGCCATTTCCATCTGTAAGACAGATGATGGTGAAAGTCCTTCAGTGGAGTTTCCATGAGGTCTCTATAGGGAGACTCCTTTCGCGTGCTCCTTGGTGCTCTGATGTTTTTGAAGCATACAAAAGTAGCTGACTCCTTATGAAGTCAACTCATATACCAAATATTTCTAAACTAATGATAGTCCTAGCAAAATGCCAAGAGCCTAATGTTTGTAAATGGTGTAGTTATTCAAACTCTGGAGAGCTTGAGTGTGAATTGCAGCTGGATGACCTGCGGCCATTTATTTAACCTCTGTGTTTCAGTTTCAGTATTGGTAAGATGGAGCTAATCATACAGCCTCACCAGGTTGATGTGAGGATTAAATAAGATAATATGTATATAAAGAACTTAGATTCCTGCTTGGCACATAGCAGTTATTCAGTAAATGCCAGCTGTCATCACCGCCATATAGAACACTGTCCACCACTAACCCACAGGACAAGACGACTGAGCTGGCAGAGACACCTCAGAATGACTTCCTTACTTAAAAAGGAGGGGGGGGGGGCTACAATAAGAAAGACCAAAAAGTTTTATTTGATTAACTATGACACTCCTAGCCCCACAATTACCTTTTTCCCCCCTTTGCCTCCCAAAATATTGGGTAATACAAAAATGGAGGAAAAAAGCAGGAAAAAGTACTCACAGTACCATCACTCAGAGAAAATGACTGTTTAAAATGTGCTAAAGGTAATTTTGGATCACACTAAGATAAGATTTTGATAACTTCTTTTTATTGGACTGTATTTGATTTACAATGTTGTATTAGTTTCAGGTGTACAGCAAAGTGATTCAGTTATACATATACTTATATCTATTCTTTTTAAAATTCTTTTCCCATTTAGATTATTACAGAATATTGAGCAGAATTCCCTATGCTATATAGTAGGTCCTTGTTGATTATCTGTTTTAAATATAGTAGTATGTATATGTCAGTCCCAAACTCCCAGTTTATCCTTTTTTATTTAAAAATGTTAGCAAAAGCATTTTCTTACAGCATTAGAGCATCATTTGCAATGGTTGTATTATATTCCCAATGTTCCATTATATAGATATACCATAATTTATTTAACCTGTCTCTCATAGCTTAAGGCTGCAGCTAGAGTCTCTAAACATCATTAGAGTCTCTAAACATCATTAGAGTCTCTAAACATCATAAACAGTTGTTGCTGCAGCAACAACTTTGTACATAACTCTTTATTTTTGATGAAATTGGTGAATATGTACTTTTTGGAGAAGGAACAGAAATGGCACAAAGGAGTATATAGCTGTTGCCTTGAAATCCTGGATATTTTATTCATTTAGTTTCTTTTTTCAGCTTTATTGAGGTATAATTGACATTTAAAATGGCAATATATTTAAAGTGATGATTTAATATATGCATGCATTATGACAAGATTCCCATCATCAAGTTAAGAAATACATCCATCACCTCATATATTTACATTTTTATGAAAACACTTAATTCTGCTTTCTTAGCAAATTTCAGTTATACAATACAGTGTTATCAACTATAGTTACCATGTTTACATTAAATCCTCAGACCTTATTCATCTTATAACTGAAAGTCTGTACCCTTTTACCGGGCTCTCCCTATTTCCCTCACTACCACCACCCCAGTCCCTGGCAACCATTGTTATTCGACTCTGTTTCTATGAGTTCCACTTATTTTTTTTAAGTTTCCATATATAAATGATACCACACACTGTTTGTCTTTCTCTGTCTGGCTTATTTCAGTTCGCATAATGCCCTCCAGCTTCATCCATGTTGTTGTAAATGACAGGATTTCCTTCTTTCTCATGGTTGAATAATATTCTATTGTGCACATATATGCCACACTTTATTCATTCATCCATCAGCGGACACTTAGTTTGTTTCCATACCTGGATATTTTAGACTCTAAGGATGCTTGGAGACAAGCCACACTAGTGAAGAGAGGAGAAAAATGCAAAGGAGGTAATTGTTTGAGCCAGCAAACACTATGCTGCAGAAAGCTAAATACCTGAGTACCATCAGAAGACTCAAGGATGTGAGCTGCGCTCTTCCGTCCCAGTGTGTAGCAACAGGCAAAAATAAGGGATGGATCAGTGCCTGCAGCCTCCTGGTGGAAGTTCCGAATTCTGCGATTCTCCAGATAGAAAAATAGCAGAAGATGGGTGAGAGTTCATTATGCATGTAACACATTCGTGAGTGCAAACTGAAGAAACCCTAACCTGTTACCGGTTTTAGCTAGCCACCATTGTCAAAGTGTAAGGCTTCACTTTTCTAAATATTGGGATATTTACCTTTGGCACTTAGAATTTCCCCTACTTCTGAGTCTGGCTAATTAGAAAACCCAGGATAAAAAGATAAACAGGTAGAATTTTCTGGTTGTATCTGCATAGAGTGTGAATATATATGCATTTTTAAAAACATAATCAGAACTTCTAGATGGACAGGGAACTTTGCAAATCGAGAACAAAAGACTAAAATGGAAAGCGAGGGCACATTGTAGATTGCTCCCTTCTAGGGTGTGGTCAGATTTCTAAGTTTGTCAATGAAGTTATGAATTGTACAATGCACATTTGAACTGGAGATTTAAGAATTTAATGGCCCAAGTGTTCAGTGTCTAAGTGGTTAAGTCAGGTATCAGGATTTATTAGGGAGGTGAACACCATGTTTCCCCAAAAGGCCAGTAAGTGAATTTCAACGTTAATACAAAGCATATTTTGTTTGGCATAGTAACAAAAGATGGAAAAAGTACTGTTACTTTTTAACATGTGGGACATTCAACAAGTGAATAAAACAAACTCCAGGCTGGTGTTTGGAGACATAATTGGTAGGGAAACACAGAGTACTGGTTTTAATTAACAGGTTTGAGGTTGGTTTTTTTATCTGTCTGATAGCCTGACTTTTAATAGTGTGTGTTATGCTTTAATACAAACCAATTACCATGAAAATCAATCAAGGTTTGACTTCCATTATGTTCAATTATATGCGTTAGCTTTACTGTGTAGGCCAGTGTTCACCTTGGGATGACAATATTCTGAATCAGATAGGGCACACAGAATTTCTTTAGTTTTTTTTAACATCTTTTTTTTTTTTTTTTGCGGTACGCGGGCCTCTCACTGTTGTGGCCTCTCCCGTTGCGGAGCACAGGCTCCGGACGCGCAGGCTCAGCGGCCATGGCTCACGGGACCAGCCGCTCCGCGGCATGTGGGATCTTCCCGGACCGGGGCACAAACCCGTGTCTCCTGCATCAGCAGGCGGACTCTCAACCACTGCGCCACCAGGGAAGCCCTAAGATCTTTATTGGAGTATAATTCCTTTACAATGGTGTGTTAGTTTCTGCTTTATAACAAAGAGAATCAGCTATACATATATCCACATATCTCCTCCCTCTTGCATCTCCCTCCCACCCTCCCTATCCCACCCCTCTAGGCAGTCACAAAGCACCAAGCTGATCTCCTTGTGCTATGCGGCTGCTTCCTACTATCTGTTTTACATTTGGTAGTGTATATATGTAAATGCGTCTCTCACTTTGTCCCATCTTACCCTTTCCACTCGCCGTGTCCTCAAGTCCATTCTCTACGTCAGTGTATTTATTCCTGTCCTGCCCCTAGGTTCTTCATAACCTTTTTTTTTTTTTTTTTTGGATTCCATGTATATGTGTTAGCATACAGTATTTGTTTTTCTCTTTCTGACTTACTGCACTCTGTATGACAGACTCTAGGTCCACCCACCTCACTACAAATAACTCAGTTTCGTTCCTTTTTATGGCTGAGTAATATTCCATTGTATATATGTGCCACATCTTCTTTATTCATTTATCTGTCGATGGACACTTAGGTTGCTTACATGTCCTGGCTATTGTAAATAGAGCTGCAATGAACATTGTGGTACATGACTCTTTTTGAATTATGGTTTTCTCAGGGTATATGCCCAGTAGTGGGATTACTGGGTCATGTGGTAGTTCTAATTTTAATTTTTTAAGGAAGTTCCATACTGTTCTCCATAGTGGCTGTATCAATTTACATTCCTACCAACAGTGCAAGAGGGTTCCCTTTTCTCCACACCCTGTCCAGCATTTATTGTTTGTAGATTTTTTCATGATGGCCATTCTGACTGGTGTGAGGTGATATTTCATTGTACTATTGATTTGCATTTCTCTAATGATTAGTGATGTTGAGCATCCTTTTATGTGTTTGTTGGCAATCTGTATAACTTCTTTGGAAAAATGTCTATTTAGGTCTTCTGCCCATTTTTGGATTGGGTTGTTTGTTTTTTTGATATTGAGCTGCATGAGCTGCTTGTAAATTTTGAAGATTAATCCTTTGTCAGTTGCTTCTAGGAGGTGTGTCAAAAAGGATCTTGCTATGATTTATGTCATTGAGTGTTCTACCTATGTTTTCCTCTAAGAGTTTTATTGTGTCTGGCCTTATATTTAGGTCGTTAATCCATTTTGAGTTTATTTTTGTGTCTGGTGTTAGGGAGTGTTCTAATTTCATTCTTTTACATGTAGCTGTCCAGTTTTCCCAGCACCACTTTTTGAAGAGGCTGTCTTTTCTCCATTGTATACTCTTGTCTCCTTTATCAAAAATAAGGTGAGCATATATGCATGGGTTTATTTCTGGGCTTTCTGTCCTGTTCCATTGATCTATATTTCTGTTTTTGTGCCAGTACCATACTGTCTTGATTACTGTAGCTTCATAGTATAGTCTGAAGTCAGGCAGCCTGATTCCTCCAGCTCCATTTTTCTTTCTCAAGATTGCTTTGGCTATTCGGGGTCTTTTGTGTTTCCATACAAATTGTGAAATTTTTTGTTCTAGTTCTGTGAAAAATGCCATTGGTAGTTTGATAAGGATTGCATTGAATCTGTAGATTTCTTTGGGTAATATAGTCATTTTCACAATGCTGATTCTTCCAGTCCAAGAATATGGTATATCTCTCCATCTGTTTGTATCATCTTTAATTTCTTTCATCAGTGTCTTATACTTTTCTGCATACAGGTCTTTTGTCTCCTTAGGTAGGTTTATCCCTAGGTGTTTTATTCTTTTTGTTGCAATGGTAAATGGGAGTATTTCCTTAATTTCTCTCTCAGATTTTTCGTCATTAGTGTATAGGAATGCAAGATATTTCTATGCATTAATTTTGTATCCTGCTACTTTGCCAAATTCATTGATTGATTAGCTCTAGTAGTTTTCTGGTAGCATCTTTAGGATTCTCTATGTACAGTATCATGTCATCCACAAACAGTGACAGCTTTACTTCTTCTTTTCTCATTTGGATTCCTTTTATTTCTTTTTCTTCTCTGACTGCTGTGGCAAAAACTTCCAAAACTGTGTTGAATAATAGTGGTGAGAGTGGACAACCTTCTCTTGTTCCTGACCTTAGAGGAAACGATTTCAGTTTTTCGCCATTGAGAGTGATGTTGGCTGTGGGTTTGTCATATATGGCCTTTCTTATGTTGATGTAAGTTCCCTCTATGCCTACTTTCTGCAGGGTTTTTATCATAAATCGGCGTTGAACTTTGTCGAAAGCTTTTTCTGCATCTATTGAGATCATACAGTTTTTATTCTTTAATTTGTTATTATGGTTTATCACATTGATTGATTTGCATGTATTGAAGTATCCTTGCATTCCTGGGATAAACCCCACTTGATCATGGTGTATGATCCTTTTAATGTGCTGTTGGATTCTGTTTGCTAGTATTTTGTTGAGGATTTTTGCATCTATGTTAATCAATGATATTGGCCTGTAGTTTTCTTTCTTTCTAACATCTTTGTCTGATTTTGGTATCAAGGTGACGGTGGCCTCAAAGAATGAGTTTGGGAATGTTCCTCCCTCTATTATATTTTGGAAGAGTTAGAGAAGGATAGGTGTTAGCTCTTCTCTAAATGTTTGATAGAATTTGTCTGTGAAGCCATGTGGTCTTTTGTTTGTTGGAAGATTTTTAATCACAGTCTCAATTTCAGGGCTTGTGATTGGTCTGTTTATATTTTCTATTTCTTCCTGGCTCAGTCTTGGAAGGTTGTGCTTTTCTAAGAATTTGTCCATTTCTTCCAGGTTGTCCATTTTATTGGCATAGAGTTGCTTGTAGTAATCTATCATCCTTTGTATTTCTGCAGTGTCAGTTGTTACTTCTCCTTTTTCATTTCTAATTCTATTGATTTGAGTCTTTTCCCTTTTTTTCTTGATGAGTCTGGCTAAAGGTTTATCAATTTGTTTTTCAAAGAACAAGCTTTTAGTTTTATTGATCTTTGCTATTGTTTCCTTCTTTTCTTTTTCATTTATTTCTGATCTGATCTTTGTGATTTCTTTCCTTCTGCTAACTTTGGGATTTTTTTTTCTTCTTTATCTAATTGCTTTAGGTGTAGGGTTAGGTTGTTTATTTGAGATGTTTGTTGTTTCTTGAGGTAGGATTGTATTGCTATAAACTTCCCTCTTAGAACTGCTTTTGCTGTATCCCATAGGTTTTGGGTTGTCATGTTTTCATTGTCATTTGTTTCTAAGTATTTTTTGATTTCTTCAGTGATCTCTTGGTTATTTAGTAATGTATTGTTTAGCCTCCGTTGTTTGTATTTTTTTGCAGATTTTTTTCCTGTAATTGATATCTAGTCTCATAGTGTTGTGGTCAGAAAAGATACTTGATACAATTTCAATTTTCTTAAATTTACCAAGTCTTGATTTGTGACCCAAGATATGATCTATCCTGGAGAATGTTCCATGAGCACTTGAGAAGAAAGTGTATTCTGTTGTTTTTGGATGAAATGTCCTATAAATATCAATTAAGTCCATCTGGTCTAGTGTGTCATTCAAAGCTTGTGTTTCCTTATTTATTTTCATTTTGGATGATCTGTCCATTGGTGAAAGTGGGGTGTTAAAGTCCCCTACTATGATTGTGTTACTGTCAATTTCCCCTTTTATGGCTGTCAGCATTTGCCTTATGTATTGAGGTGCTCCTATGTTGGGTGCATAAATATTTGCAATTGCTATATCTTTCTTGGATTGATCCCTTAATCATTATGCCCTGTCCTTCTTTGTCTCTTGTAGTAGTCTTTATTTTAAAGTCTGTTTTGTCTGATATCAGAATTGCTTCTCCAGCTTTCTTTTGATTTCCATTTTTATGGAATATCTTTTTCCATCCCCTCACTCTTAGTCTGTATGTGTTCCAAGGTCTGAAGTGGGTCTCTTGTCGACAGCATATATACAGGTCTTGTTTTTGTATCCATTCAGCCAGTCTATGTCTTTTGGTTGGAGCATTTAATCCATTTACATTTAAGGTAGTTATCGATATGTATGTTCCCATTATCATTTTCTTAATTGTTTTGTGTTTGTTATTGTACATCTTTTCCTTCTCTTGTGTTTCCTGCCTAGAGAAGTTCCTTTAGCGTTTGTTGTAAAGCCAGTTTGGTGGTGCTGAATTCTCTTAGCTTTTGCTTGTCTGTAAAGGTTTTCATTTCTCCATCGAATCTGAATGAGATCCTTGCTGGATATAGTAATCTTTCATCATTTTAAATATGTCCTGCCACTCGCTTCTGGCTTGCAGAGTTTCTGCTGAAAGATCAGCTGTTAACCTTATGGGGATTCCCTTGTATGTTATTTGTTGCTTTTCCCATGCTGCTTTTAATAATTTTTCTTTGCATTTAATTTTTGATAGTTTGATTAATATGTGTCTTGGCATGTTTCTCCTTGGATCTATCCTGTGTAGGACTTTCTGCGCTTCCTGGACTTGATTGACTATGTCCTTTCTCATATTAGGGAAGTTTTCGACTATAATCTCTTCAAATATTTTCTCAGTCCCTTTCTATTTCTCTTCTTCTTCGGGACCACTATAATTCGAATGTTGGTGTGTTAAATGTTGTCCCAGAGGTCCCTGAGACTGTCCTCAATTCTTTTCATTCTTTTTTCTTTATTCTGCTCCCTAGCAGTTATTTCCACTATTTTATCTTCCAGGTCACCTATCCATTTTTCTGCCTCAGTTATTCTGCTATTGATTCCTTCTAGAGAATTTTTAATTTCATTTATTGTGTTATTCATTATTGTTTGTTTGCTCTTTAGTTTTTCTAGGTCCTTGTTAAATGTTTCTTGTATTTTCTCCATTCTGTTTCCAAGATTTTGGATCATTTTTACTGTCATTACTCTGAATTCTTTTTCAGGTAGACTGCCTATTTCCTCTTCATTTATTTGGTCTTGTGGGTTTTAACCTTGCTCCTTCATCTGCTGTGTGTTTCTCTGTCTTCTCATTTTGCTTCACTTACTGTGTTTGTGGTCTGCTTTTCGCAGGCTGCAGGTTCATAGTTCACATTGTTTTTGGTGTCTGCCCACAGTGGCTAAGGTTGGTTCAGTGGGTTGTGTAGGCTTCCTGGTGGAGGGGCCTGATGCCCGTGTTCCGGTGGACGATGCTGGATCTTGTCTTTTTGGTGTGCAGGACCATGTCCGGTGGTGTGTTTTGGGGTGTCTGTGACCTTATTGTGATTTTAGGCAGCCTCTCTGCTAATGGGTGTGATTGTATTCCTGTCTTGCAAGTTGTTTGGCATGGGGTGTCCAGCACTGTAGCTTGCTCATCATTGAGTGGAGCTAGGTCTTAGCGTTGAGATGGAGATCTCTGGGAGAGTTTTCGCTGTTTAATACTACATGGAGCCGGGAGTTCTCTGCTTGACCAATGTCCTGAACTCGGCTCTCCTACCTCAGAGGCACAGGCCTGACACCTGGCCGGCGCACCAAAACCCTGTCAGCCACACAGCTCAGAAGAAAAGGGAGAGAAAAAGAAAGCAAGAAAGAAAAGAAAATGAAAGAAAAGAAAGTTATTAAAATAAAAATAAATTATTAAAAATAAGAAAAATTTAAAAGTAATAAAGTAAAAGAAAGAAAGAAAGAAGAGAGCAACCAAACCAAAGAACAAGTCCACCAATGATAACAAGCCCTAAAAACTATACAAAAAAAAAAAAAGCAAAACGAAAAAAACCAGACAGAACCCTAGGACAAATGGTAAAAGCAAAGCTATACGGACAAAATCACACAAAGAAGCATACACATACACATTCACAAAAAGATAAAAAGGAAAAAGAAAAGCATATATATATATATATATATATTTAAAAAAAAGAAAGAGAGCAACCAAATCAATAAACCAATCTACCAATGATAATAAACTCTAAATACTATACTAAGATAAACATAAAACCAGAAACAAATTAGGTGCAGAAAGCAAACCTCAAGTTACAATTGCTCCTAAAGTCCACCACCTCATTTTGGGATGATTCGTTGTCTATTCAGGTATTCCACAGGTGGAGGGTACATGAAATTGATTGTGGAGATTTATTCCACGGCTCCTGAGCCTGCTGGGAGAGATTTCCCTTTCTCTTCTTTGTTTGCATAGCTCCTGGGGTTCAGCTTTGGATTAGCCACACCTCTGTGTATAGGTCGCCTGAGGGCGTCTGTTCCCGCCCCCGACAGGATGGGGTTAAAGTAGCAGCTGATTCTGGGGCTCTGACTCACTCAGGCTGGGGGGAGGGAGGGGTACGGAGTGCGGGGCGAGCCTGAGGTGGCAGAGGCAGCGTGACATTGCAGCAGCCTGAGGAGCACCGTGTGTTCTCCCAGGGACGTTGTCCCTGGATCACACGACCCTGGAAGTGGCAGGCTGCCCAGACTCCTGGAAGGGGAGGTGTGGATAGTGACCTGTGCTTGCACACAGGCTTCTTGGTGGCTGCAGCAGCAGCCTTAGCATCTCTTTCCCGTCTCTTGTGTCTGAGCTGATAGCCGCAGGTCGCGCTCATCTGTGGAGCTCGTGCTCATCTGTGGAGCTCGTTTAGGCGGTACTCTCAATCCCCTCTCCTCGTGCACCCCGAAACAATGGTCTCTTGCCTCTTAGGCAGTTCTAGACTTTTTCCCGGACTCCCGCCTAGTTAGCTGTGGCGCACTAGCCCCCTTCGGGCTGTGTTCACGCAGCCAACCCCAGTCCTTTCCCTGGGGTCTGACCTCCGAAGCCCGAGCCTCAGCTCCCAGCCCCCGCCTGCCCCGTTGGGTGAGCAGACAAGCCTCTCGGGCTGGTGAGTGCTGGTCGGCACCAGTCCTGTGTGCGGGAATCTCTCCGCTTTGCCCTCCGCACCCCTGTGGCTGTGCTCTCCTCCGCGGCGCCGAAACACCCCCCTCCGCCTCCTGCAAAGGGGCTTCCTAGTGTGTGGAAACCTTTCCTCCTTCACAGCTCCCTCCCACTGGTGCAGGTCCCGTCCCTATCCTTTTGTCTCTGTTTTTTCTTTTTTCTTTTGCCCTACCCAGGTATGTCGGGAGTTTCTTGCCTTTTGGGAAGTCTGAGTTCTTCTGCCAGCATTCAGTAGTTGTTCTGTAGGAGGTGTTCCACATGTAGATGTATTTCTAATCTATCTGTGGGGAGGAAGGTGATCTCCACATCTTACTCCTCCGCCATCTTAAAGGTCCCCCCAGAATTTCTAAGTAGACCTTTTCTCTAGATAGTGCAGCCGTCAATGGTAATGGTGTCTCATTACTTAATTTATGACATCTTTTATATGCTTAGAGTTGTTTAATCATACACGCATACGTGTGGGACTGTTTTTTGTCCTTGGGAATATATTTGAACGCAGCCGATGATTCCACGGGATAAGGGAATGTTATTTTTAGGGGCAGTTACATCAAAATAATGATCTGGGCCTCTAACAGATTTCTCTATGGTTTGGAAAGCAGGTGAAAAGACTCATAACAGTAGTGGGTACTTATGGTAGTCACTTTGATTGACTGAGTAATTAGCGTTCCTATTATTTTGCAACAACTATGTGTCCCATTGCTAAAGCATGTGATTACCACTCCCACACTCCATCTTACAGATGGGGAAAGCAAGGCCCAGAGAAGTGAAGCAACCTGCCTGAAGTCTGAATGGCAGAGCCAGAATTCAAAAACAAGTCTAACTCCATTGCCAGCTAGCCAGCTTTCTTTTATGCCACATTCAGCCTATTATTTTGCAAAAAGGAAGTGCATTCTGTAAAACTTGTAGAAGAGATAAGTGTGTGCAATTGGTACACCTTTGGCAAAAAGCTCATTCATGTATTTGTGGAACTAACAGTAGCCAACATTTAGAGATGCTTACTCTGTGCCAGGAAGCCACACGCTACAGGGATTATCTCATCCAACACTCCCAGCACCCTGTGAGATAGGTACTGCTCTAGATTGAATGCTTGTGTCCCCCCAAAATTCAGATATTGTAATCCTAACCCCCAAGGTAATGGTATTAAGAAGTGGGGCCTTTGGGAGGTAATGAGGTCACGAGGATGAGACCAGAGAGTTCTCTAGAGGTTACAGCACAAAAGAGACAGCTGTCTAGGAATCGGGCTCTCACCAGACACCGAATCTGCCAGTGCCTTGATCTTGGATTCCAGGACTGTGAGAAATAAGTTTCTGTAATTTATAAGCTACCCAGTCTACGGTATTCTGTGACAGCAGCCTGAACAGCCTGAGACAGGTACCGTCACGATCTTCCTTCTGCAGATGAAGAAACTGTGCGAGGGCTCCTGGACTCGGGAAAACGGAGCTCAGATTTGGACTCTGCTGGGCCAGGGGACCAGATTCAGGACCCTAGTGGATTCCTAGGACGTGTCGGTAGTGTTTTGTAGTGGAAGGAGTTTTGGAGCCACCAGATCTGTATTCAGAGCCTCATTCTACTACTTACCAACAGTGTAGCCTCAGTTGAGATGCTTAACTTCTCAGAGGCTCACTTTGTTGACTAGAAATAACTGGTGTCCATCTTACCACTCGTGAGGACCAGACCTCAAAAATGTAGATAAAGTCTATGGTAGAATGCCTAGACCCTGATATGTGCATAGTAAAAGCTATTTTACTGTTAATACTAGCTGCTATTCATAAAGGGTATTTAATATTAATATTTTTGCTATTGTTTAGTCACAGAAGCTTTCAAAACTTTCTGAAATCTCAGGATTTTCATCCACTCATCTTGCTCCAACTGAAAACGTTTGGGGACTGGGTTTCAGGGTATCCTCCAACCTGATCTGACATCACCTCCTGAATGCAAGCTTCCCTAATTCCCTCTGAGGTTTCTGGAGGCAGGACACATGGCCTGTGTGTCAGGTCTTTATCTCATTGTCACTTTCATAGATTACTCCATTGCAACTCCTGAGACCAAGTACAAGCAGGCCCTGCCTGAGAGTGATGTTGGCAACTTTGTGGATAAGAAGACTGTGTAATTTATTTTACTGCTAATCTAGTGTCAGGACAAAGTTATTTTTAAAACAGGAAGTATCTTTCTTTGATCTTTACTGTTTGATATCTCAGCCCTTGTGTGAGGCAGATAGGCACCAAAGAGAGGAGAAATATTAGGAAAGGGAGCACTTTTCTTTTATAAAAGCTGCATGAGTTGAACATGGCTTCAGAATTTAGAACAGCTGCATCTAGTTCTTAGGCCTAGGTGGGTTTTTTTCTATTTTATCTTTTTATTTTATTTACTTTTTTAACATCTTTATTGGAGTATAATTGCTTTACAATGCTGTGTTAGTTTCTGCTTTATAACAGAGTGAAGCAGCTATACATATACATATGTTCCCATATCTCCTCCCTCTTGTCTCCCTATCCAACACCTCTAGGTAGACACAAAGCACGGAGCTGATCTCCCTGTGCTATGCGGCTGCTTCCCACTAGCTATCTGTTTTACATTTGGTAGTGTATATATGTCCATGCCACTCTCTCACTTCGTCCCAGATTACCCTTCCCCCTCCCTGTGTCCTCAAGTCCATTCTCTACGTCTGCATCTTTATTCCTGTCCTGCCCCTAGGTTCTTCATATCTTTTTTTTTTTTTAGATTCCATATATATGTGTTAAGATACCATATTTGTTTTTCTCTTTCACTCTGTCACTCTGTATGACAGTCTCTAGGTCCATCCACCTCACTACAAATAACTCAGTTTGGTTCCTTTTTATGGCTGAGTAATATTCCATTGTATATATGTGCCGCATCTTCTTTATCCATCCATCTGTTGATGGACCCTCAGCCTAGCAAACTTTGCTCTGGCAGATGATAAAGTGGATATTTCTGGGTGCTTCTTGCCCTCAGGATTAGCACGTGAACCTTCTGGTGTGCCTGGCCTTGACTCGACACTGGATCTGAGGCCACAGGACCTTAGATAGAGGCTCAGGACGGTCTGGACATGCATGGATCTCTGAGCTGAGGCCAGCCTGGGCAGTGCCAGTTACTGGAAATCCTCTGGGGCTTCTGGACAGACAACTCCTCTACAGCCTGATGTAGGCAGTTCAGGAGTGAAATAGGCAGAGATGGACTTAGTTGGCTTGAAACTCATGTGTCAGCAGAATGGTGAATCTTCCATCAAAACATCATCACTCAATAAAAATTATGGGAGGGTGGTCTTAGATGTCCTTCCTTATACTAAATCCAAATCTGCCTCCTAATTTCTACCCTGTGTTCCCTGACAGTACAGTCCATCTAATTTATCTTAGACATGGCAGCTCATTAGATATTTAAAGACAGCTATTTTATTTTGACTTTTCCTTGGGGTCCTACCCTCTGAAGAACCAAGAGCCGTGCTCTCACCTGCCAGACTCCATCACCCATGTGATTCAGTACAGGTTGCATTGAAATACTAGGAAGTATTAAAGTTTAGACTGCAGGGTGGCTTCCTTGTGTTGTCATAAAGGAGATCAGGTAAGTATTGAACTGGGTGACCTTGAACGCTGAGATTTAATACTCCCCATGGGTTGCACAGGGGCTAGTCAGTTTTTATTCCTTTGGGCCAAGGCACCGTGCTAGACCCTGGGTGTGATACTTGGTTTCATGTGATTCCAAGCTATAGTGTAGCCTGAAGCCAGTTACATGACTTGATTTTACTCAAATGCTATGGCAGTTCCTTTAAGTCATTAAAGTGTGTGTTTGAGTCAGAGGGCTTGAACGTAGTTGAGGCTGTTTACCATTCATATTTCCCCCACTACCTACATTTGATGAAAAACACCTAAAGAGATACTATGTGTTTCGGGGAAGGAAGGTAGTATTAGTTTGGTCAAGGAGATATCACATCTTACCTTTTGTGGAAGCTTTCTACTAGGAAGAAGTGGCCCAAATGTGATTTATTCTTTGGAGTGACCACATAATGTTTCATCAGCAATCTTAAAAAAAGGTAGAGGGTAACATTAATAATTACGCCAGGACCATCTTGGGCAAACCAGGAGTTCCAGTGGTGTGCTGGGTCCGGCTCCTACAGGCTCTGGGAGCTGGTTGTACACATTACTTCCCAACTCTGCATTTGATGCCCTTGTGTTGGTAGCTTGAAATTGGCCACTGTGGGTGTATTTACACAGTGGAAATTGGCAAATGCTGAAAATCAGGGCTTTATTTTCAGAGCCCTGAAACACTTAATTGTGAAATACTTACCAGTGCACCACTGCCTGCAATACATATCACATGTCACTCAGAGAAAAGTCCCAGAGGGCATCAGTAATACAAACTGAATTATTAAAGCATTTGGGGCAGAGAATGGCAGAAAAAGCTCAACATATCCTCTGATACGTAGGACGGTGCCAGAAGATGAGAAGTTAGGTGATGGACCCTCATTCTCAGGAAAGAAAGTATTCTACAAATTTTTGAGAGCCCACTGTAGTATAAGGGTAGAATTTAGAACCACATTACGGTCAGCCCTCTGTATTTGCAGATTCTGCATCTGCGGATTCAACCAACTACAGGTCAAAAATATTTGAACAAAAAATTCCAGAAAGTTCCAAAAAGCAAAACTTGAATTTGCCATGCACTGGCGACTATTTACATGGCATTTACATTGTATTAGGTATTATAAGTAATGTAGAGATGATTTAAAGTATATGGGAGGACGTGTGTAGGTTATATGCAAATACGATGCCATTTTACATAAGGGACTTGAGCATCCGAATTTTTTTGGTATCTGCTGGGCAGGGAGGGGTTCAGGGTTCTGGAACGAATCCCCCTCGGATTTTGATGGACAACTATTATCTGCCACCCTTTTTCCCTCTGAAATTCCTACACCAGAAATAGTTGGGCTCAGTGCTGGATGACCCAGTAGGTAGAACAAGCAGGTGTTAGTGTACCAGCAATCCAGCATGGGAACCACGAAAAGGAGAAGATAACATACATGTCTTTATATGTGTGTATACACACACACACACACACACACACACACACACACACACACACACGCTTTCACCCAAGTATTAATCATAGGAAAATCATAACTTTTGACTTCTTTATACTTATTTCACAATTCACTATTGTTTTTATTTTGAATGACAAATTATTTTGAGTTACACTTATTGCTTGTGGGTGGGGGAACAGCATAATTTTTTCTTTAAATAGGTGTAAATCTGGCCCCGGTTGAGCCTTGCACCTTTGTAAGGTGATTTAGAATTTATTGCTGCTTAAACAGCAGGGTGGAGTTGCCAGAATATCTTCATTTCATGTTCATGGTTAGGGTGGGAAGGTTGAGATTTGTCCCAGCCAAGAGGAGAAGGAACTCGGTGTGTATGTTTGGTTCCAGAACAGGATCTCTCAGGAGGGACTTCCCAGTTCATACCCCTTTGCATTTTACTCTAAAGGTAACTCATTGTTCTCCATTTATTCTCTCACTGTCCTGAAGAATTGTTTGGAGAGTGTTGGGATTTTTTTTTTAATCTTTTTATTTAGGAAAATTTCAAACATTATACAAAACTAGAGTGTATGGTATAACTAACTGCTAATTACTCATCACTCAGCTTCTACAATTATCAACTCACGTCCAATCTTATTTTATTTTGCCTATTACATGCAAACCTTCCCCTCCCAAACTGGATGATATTGAAGCAAATCTCAGATATCATAACATTTCAATGGTAAATATTTTCATATATATATCTAAAAGATAAGAACTCTTTAAAAAAACATAACCGTAATCTGTTATTTGTTAAAAACATTAACAACATATTATATCCAGTTGAGACAATAGTATTTTATGGTGCACAATTAGATGTAGAAATTCAGTTATCTAACCACAGTTAAAATTGTTACATCCTGTTTGTTGATAGATGAAAATCTGTTATCATGTTGCCCTGGAGGATTCCTTTGTTTGCCAGTACCTTTTATTGTTTGTTTATGATTAATTTTCAACCATTTCTTTATGGTTTGAGATTTTGAAACCTAATTCTTGTAATGAAATGGTCCTGTACCCCAAAATAGGTGCTTTGGGATCACCCCAAAATCACTGAACTAGAAGCGATTTTTATCTCCTACACAGTTTTTGTCTTGAGATTGAGAGATTAGGAACAGTCTTAAAAGAATTCCACACCCCTCCTTTCCTCTGGAGTAATTAGAGTGGGAACAGGCAAGCTAGCGCTCAGTTTGAAGATGAAGACAGTTAGGATGTAGGTCTGGACTCAGGCCTGGGAATCTGGAGGTGCTAGATTCAGGGTTGAACCGACAGAGGCATTGCTGAAATTTGTGAGAAATTCGGGATTCTTCTCAATCTCTCTACCTATGACCCTGTATTTCAAGTTAACCACAAAAGCAAAGAAAAAGATCCTGAATCTATCTAATATCACTCTTGTTTGTCAAGCATTCCTAGGGATCCAACCAGTTAAACATCAGTGAATTCTTATCTATATAACTGCTAGAACTGGTTTAATTTGTCGGTTTTATGACTTTATCAGTTCTGTGAAAAAAGTGCTTCAAATGCATTTTATACACCCCTGCCTTCTTTGATGGAATAATGAGTGTCATTTAATATCTTCTAACAATCTAGGGACATTATTAATATCATTTTTTATGCTGAGTTATAAAAGTAATGGCGTACAAAGCGTTTGCATTTGCTCTTTTGTTTTCCAGTCAATGGATGTTTGTTATACATCAGTTTTATACAGGACAGAACTTTTAGGGGATCCAAATATTTCATACAAAATTCTTCTTTAAAAATATTTTTGTCTATTTAAAAGCTGTAATTAAAAATGTGGAGATCACCCAACTTAATGTTTGGCTAGTTTCCTTAACCTCTCTGAGCCTCAGTTTCATCATCTGTAAAATGAGCATAATAACAGTGCCTACCTCATTGGCTATGGGAATTAAATTAAATATTACATGTGAAGCTCCTAGCACAGCACCTGCCACATAGTAAACCCTTAATGTTCGTTGATACAAGGCTGCTGCATTTTTTTATAGACCCTGGAATAAGCTTCTTCTGAGTTCTTATCAGCAGACCATTGATTGGCAAGTGTGCAGCTCTGAAGTATTTTTTGAAGTTTGGCCTGTGCATCTACGTCCACATAAACTTACACAAGCTAATACATCACTTCAGCACATGTTTACCACACTCGATTAAATTTTGGGCAAGGCTTAGGCATATTTGCTTTTAGCAAATGCTCTAACAAGTAAGTGGATAACCTGTCAAGTCCTGATTATGTTGTCTTAGAGTTTTAGCACTTTTTATAAGGTTTTGATGCTTTTTGTTTGATTTTTATATTTATTACAAGCAAACTGAGGAGTTGTTAGATATTTTAGTATTCAGCTTTTTGTGAAATTTTTCCAGTAAATCTTTTCAAGCTACTGCATCAGTTTTGATTCAAGAAATCTCTGAGATTGTGAGGAAAGCTATTCGGAAAACCAGTTAGGATTTGCACCTGCTCTCTGCGAATCAAGCTTGTCTCCATATTGTGTAATCCAAACAAGGTACACAAATAAACTGGATGCTGAGGTTCCTGGAACTGCAGCTATCGTCCATAAATGACAGTTAACCAGCCTTTATGTTCATCGAAACAGCATCATTCTTATCGGTTAACTTTACACTAAATGTGTGATATGTTTTTAAAATAAACCAATTTAAATAAGATGTTGCTTTGATCTCTTTCAAATGTGAGGTCCAGAGTTAAAGTGTAAAAAATAAAGGTTCCAGTGCTAAAGAGTTTGAAAATCTCTCAGTGATAGAGGAGGGCAGTGTGCCCCCAGACTAAATGGTGCTAGAGAAATAAAATCTTTTGAATACTCATATTTATATTTGTAAAGTTTTCATCTCTTTTCCCAATTAGATATTAAGTCTGGCTGTGCCTTTGACAAAAGTTGTTATAGTAAAAATAAACAGTTGTTACTAATCACAGTGATCATCACTTCTGGCATCTTGGCAGCAATAACCCAGAAGGCAGCTGAGAACCTAGAGGGAAGCAAACACTCCTGAGCCACCAAAAGTCACTGTTGGAAAGTAGATAAAGTTGGAGACGCTCATGCATTTTACACTTGGAGCACTTCCTGGGCTCTCTCGGAGTCTATTTACTCTTACCAAAGTCACAGCTTTACCAGACTTGATTTTCTGGTTTCTCTGCAATCATACATAGCAGGTTCGGGATAGACATTGCGGTGCACCGACAGCAGCCAAGAAATTAACAGCGTTAGCTTCTAAAAGCAAGACACAGAAAGCTATGACAGAGACAGAAGAATACGCAAACCTAGCAGCCTGGGAAGCACAAGTTTATGCGGTTCCTGAGGGCATCAGTATATAGTGGTGTAGTACAGTAATTGATTCTTACATGACTCCAAGTCATCAGAAAGAACTAAGATTTTCTTCTATTTTCTTTAAGAATATGAGAAGGTGGGTCATGCATTTTAGGAAGATTTCCTTCAAAAACAATTTATAACTTGGCATTTATATCTTAAAAGTCATTTATAAAAGGCAGGGATTGGGCCAGAGCTTTATATATGTTATAAAATCTGCTTTACTGAGATAGAATTCACCCACTTAAAGTGTACAGTTCAGTGTTTTTTAGTATATTCAGAGTGCAACCATCACCACAATTAAGTTTAGACTACATCATCACCCCCCAAAAAACCTTATTAGCAATCACTCCCCTTTCCCCCCATACCCGTAACTCCCAACCCTGGAAAACTACTAATCTTTTTGTCTCTATAGACTTGCCTGTTGTGGATATTTCATAGAAATGGAATCATATAATACCTGGTCTTTTGTGATTGACTCCTTTCACTTAGCATAGTGTTTTCAAGGCTCACCCATGTCTTAGTATGTATCAGTATGTCGTTCCTTTTTACTGCCAAATAATATTTCATGTTATTTATCCATGCATCAATTGATGGACATTTGTATTGTTTCCACTTTTTGGCTATTATGAGTAATACTGCTCTGATCACTCAGATACAAATTTTTGTGTGGGCGTATATTTTCATTTCTCCTAGGTATATACCTGAGGCTGAACTTGCTAGATCTTATACTAGCTTATGTCTAACCTCTTGCAGGACTGCCAGACTGTTTTCCAAAGTGACTGTACTATTTTATATTCCAACCAGCAGTGTAGGAGTGTTCCAGTTTCTCCACATCCTCACCAACACTTGTTATTTTCCGTGCTTTGAATATAGTCATCCTAGTGTGCTTGAAGTAGTATCTCATTGTGGTTTTGATGTGCATTTCCCTAAAAGGTGTCTTACATCCCTCAAACACTAACATCCTTGTGATTTTGAAACTTTTTGTAGGTTAAAACTTTATATCCAGTTTAATTAGAAGGTTCTTGAATGGGGACTTCCCTGGTGGCACAGTGGTTAAGGATCCGCCTGCCAGTGCAGGGGACATGGGTTCAAGCCGTGGTCCGGGAAGATCCCACGTGACGCAGAGCAACTAAGCCAGTGCGCCACAACTACGGAGCCTGCGCTCTAGAGCCCGCAAGCCACAACTACTGAGCCCACATGCCACAATGACGGAAGCCCGCATGCCTAGAGCCCATGCTCTGCAACAAGAGAAGCCACCACAATGAGAAGCCCACGCACTGCAACAAAGAGTAACCCCCACTAGCCGCAACTAGAGCCCACGCGCAATAACGAGGACCCACCACAGCCAAAAATAAAATATAAACAAATAAATAAATTTATTTTTTAAAAAAATCCCAGGACTTTAAAAAAAAAAAAAAAGAAGAAGGTTCTTGAATGGCTAGGAATTGGTGTCAGGCTTTACTTTGTGACAGTTACTGTGCTCAGAAGGGAACCCTGCGAAGAGCTGCTGCCATTTGTAAATATTAAAGGATTCTTTTAATTAAGTAGTGTCTGGTACAACGGCAATGTGAATTTAACTCATAGCAGAGTTTTCACTCCTCTCCAGACTGTTTTTTTTTTAACTTTTTATTTTATGTTGGAGTATAGTTGATTAACAGTGTTGTGTTAGTTTCAGGTTACAACAAAGTGACTCAGCCATATATATATATGTATCTATTCTTTTTCAAATTCTTTTCCCATTTAGGTTATTACAGAATTTTGAGCAGAGTACCCTGTGCTATACGGTAGGTCCTTTTTGGTTATCCATTTTAAATATAGCAGTGTGGACATGTCAATCCCAAACTCCCAAACTATCTCTCCCACCTCCCCTTCCCCCCTGGTAACCATAAATTCATTCTCTAAGTCTGTGAGTCCAGACTGTTCTTGATTAACGATCAGTCCTTGCAAACGAGAATGTAAGTGCCAGGGAAGCAGGTTCATTGCTGCGTCCTGACTCTGCCACAGTGGCTCCCACTGTCTATAGGAACAAAATATCTGTTTAATGAATCAGCGGAGGCATAAGCATGTAGCTTGGTCTCGGACTGTTGGAGGAGGGTCGTCGTGACCTCTTTATTGCAGCTTGCATTGCCATGTGAGCAGGTGGCACATCTCAAGGTCCCCACCCATCTTGACTTGAAAGATTTGACAGGCTTTCACAGCTAAAATAAATGAACAAAGCCCGTTTCTGGTAGCCCTGTTGTTCTGCCCCACAGTGCCGCCTAGCAATGCTGTTCTCCCCGAAGCCTCTTTAATTAACCGCTCCCTGGTATTAAATTGTCAATAGCATCCCTAGAGTAAGTAAGCATGCTCTGATGGCTTGTCAAGACAGAAAGCTAAACCTCTTGGTGGTTTATTCTGGGATTTGTTTTAAGTAGGTAATGAGATTACCATCTTGAGCCTCAGTGTATGGCATTAGGTAGCTGGAAGAACCATTCCTGGGTGGATGCTGGGATCAGCTCTGGTGGCTGAAACGCTCACACTGGTGATAGTCGCACAGGTGCACTGTACTCAGGTCCCCATGGCATATCTCTGCATGGTCAAAACGGTGGAATGTTTTTAGTCCACGGACTATTTCTTATGAATAAGGCGGTGTAGTTAAAGGTGAGAACCACATGGAAGGTTGATACTCACCTTCCCTTGCCTCTAGACTGGGCGGGACAGGCAGCTTCTGGGTGAGAAATAGGGACGATGACCGTAACTGTCTGTAATTGTCTTTTCCTCACCCCCCACCCCTGCTCCCCCGCTTAACCTGAGAACATTGCTGTGGAATGGGAAACAAATTTCATCTGCCTCTCATTTTCCCTCCTTAAGACCTGGAACAGATTCAGGGCTTGACTGCAGGGGTGAGGGGGAGAAGATGAGCTCGGTGGTCTCTCTGCTCTGATTTCTCTCATAAGAAGTTGGCATAGAGAAGCTCTGGGACCTTGGGAAAGAAACTGCACCTCACTGAGCCTCTCAGGGACTTGAGGAAGAGACTCGAGGAAAAGTTTGTTTTAACCTTTGACATTTTGGGTCCCCTCATGTCTGCCTCCAGCTTGGCCCTGCTAACTCCTGGCCCAGACCCAAGCTAAGAATACATTTACTGGTGCCACCAGAATGGTGCCCTGCAAGACCTTTTGTTCCTCCCAAATCTTAACCTACAAAAAAAAAGTGACATAGCTTTTATGTCGATGTATCTGTTTGTTCTTCTGATTTCATGTGGTTGTCTGTGCCATGGGTTGCAAATCAAAGAGTATCTGCCTGCCTGACCTAAATACATGAGTACTGTTGCCAGAGCGCTCTTCTTTATGGACGAATGCCTGGTTGCCTTTAAAATGGGAGTCACTGGGAGAGATTGGTTCAAGATGGCAGAGTAGAAGGACATGTGCTCACTCCCTCTTGCAAGAGCACTGGAATCACAACTAACTGCTGAACAATCATCAACAGGAAGACACTGGAACTCACCAAAAAGATACCCCACATCCAAAGACAAAGGAGAAGCCGCAATGAGGTGGTAGGACAGCCGCAATCACAATAAAATCAAATCCCATAACTGCTGGGTGGGTGACTCAGAAACTGGCGAACAATTATACCACAGAAGTCCAATCACTGGAGTGAAGGTTCTGAGCCCCACGTCAGGTTTCCCAACCTGGAGGTCCAGCAACGGGAGGAGCAATTCCTAGAGAATCAGACTTTGAAGGCTAGTGGGACTTGATTGCAGGACTTCCAACAGGACTGGGGGAAACAGAGACTCCACTCTTGGAGGGCACACACAAAGTAGTGTGCACATCAGGACCCAGGGGAAGGAGCAGTGACTCCAGGGGAGACTGAACCAGACCTACCTGCTAGTGTTGGAGGGTCACTTGCAGAGATGGGGGTGTGTGTGGCTGTGGCTCACCTTGAGGACAAGGACACTGGCAGCAGAAGTTCTGGGAAGTACTGCTTGGTGTGAGCCCTCCTAGAGTCTGCCATTAGCCCCACCAAAGAGCCAGGTAGCCTCCAGTACTGGGTCACCTCAGGCCAAACCACCAACAGGGAGGGAACCCAGCCCCACCCATCAGCAGACAAGTGGATTAAAGTTTTACTGAGTTCTGCCCACCAGAGCAATACCTAGCTCTACCCACCACCAGTCCCTCCCATCAGGAAACTTGCACAAGCCTCTGAGATAGCCTCGTCCACCAGAGGGCAGATGGCAGAAGCAAGAAGAACTACAGTTCTGCAGCCTGTGGAAAGAGAACCACATTCGCAGAAAGATAGACAAAATGGAAAGGCAGAGGACTAGGTACCAGATGAAGGAACAAGATAAAACCCCACAAAAACAACTAAATAAACTGGAGGTAGGCAACTTTCCAGAAAAAGAATTCAGAACAATGATAGTGAAGATGATCCAGGACCTCAGAAGAAGAATGGAGGCAAAGATCGAGAAGATGCAAGAAATGTTTAACAAAGACTTAGAAGAATTAAAGAACCAACCACTAGAAGAATTAAAGAACAAACAAACAGAGATGAACAATGCAATAACTGAAATGAAGAATACACTAGAAGGAATCAGTAGCAGAATAACTGAGGCAGAAGAACGGATAAGTGACCTGCAAGACAGAATGGTGGAAGTCACTGCTGCGGAACAGAATAAAGAAAAAAGAATGAAAAGAAATGAAGACAGCCTAAAAGACCTCTGGAACAACATTAAACACAACAACATTCGCATTATAGGGATCCCAGAAGAAGAAGAGAGAAAGGACCAGAGAAAATATTTGAAGAGATTATAGTCAAAAACTTCCCTAACATGGGAAAGGAAATAGCCACCCAAGTCCAGGAAGTGCAGTGAGTCCCATACAGGATAAATCCAAGGAGAAACATGCCGAGACACATAGTAATCAAATTGGCAAAAATTAAAGACAAAGAAAAATTATTAAAAGCAACAAGGGAAAAATGACAAATAACATACAAGGGAACTCCCATAAGGTTAACAGCTGATTTCTCAGCAGAAACTCTACAGGCCAGAAGGGAGTGGTGCAATATATTTAAAGTAATGAAAGGGAAGAACCTACAACCAAGATTACTCTACCCAGCAAGGATCTCATTCAGATACAATGGAGAAATCAAAAGCTTTACAGACAAGCAAAAGCTAAGAGAATTCAGCACCACCAAACCAGCTCTACAGCAAATGCTAAAGGAACTTCTCTAAGTGGGAAACACAAGAGAAGAAAAAGACCTACAAAAACAAACGCAAAACAAGTATGAAAATGGTAATAGGAACATACATGTTGATAATTACTTTAAACGTGAATGGATTGAATGCTCCAAGCAAAAGACACTGGCTCGCCGAATGGATACAAAAACAAGACCCATATATATGCTGTCTAAAAGAGACCCACTTCAGACCTACGGACACAGACAGACTGAAAGTGAGGAGATGGAAAAATATTCTGTACAAATGGAAATCAAAAGAAAGCTGGAGTAGCAATACTCAGATAAAATAGACTTTAAAATAAAGAATGTTAGAAGAGACAAGGAAGGACACTACATAGTGATCAAGGGATCAATCCAAGAAGAAGATATAACGGTTATAAATATATATGCACCCAACATAGTAATACCTCAATGTGTAAGGCAAATGCTAACATCTATAAAAGAGGAAATCGGGCTTCCCTGGTGGTGCAGTTGTTGAGAGTCCGCCTGCCAATGCAGGGGACACGGGTTCGTGCCCCGGTCTGGGAGGATCCCACATGCCGCGGAGCAGCTGTGCCTGTGAGCCGTGGCCACTGAGCGTGCACGTCCAGAGCCTGTGCTCCGCAACGGGAGAGGCCACAGCGGTGAGAGGCCTGCATACTGCAAAAAACATAAATAAGTAAAAGAGGAAATTGACAGTAACACACTAATAGTAGGGGACTTTAACACCTCACTTACACCAGTGGACATACATCCAGACAGAAAATTAAAGGAAACACAAGCTTTAAATCACACAATAGACCAGATAGATTTAATTGATATTTATATGACATTCCATCCAAAAACAGCAGATTACACTTTCTTCTCAAGTGCACAATTAACATTCTCCAGGATAGATCACATCTTGGGTCACAAATCAAACCTCAGTAAATTTAAGAAAATTGAAATCATATCAAGCATCTTTTCTGACCACAATGCTATGAAATTAGAAATCAGTTACAGGGAAAAAAATGTAAAAAACACAAACACATAGAGGCTAAACAATACGTTACTAAATAACCAAGGGATCACTGAAGAAATCAAGGAGGAAATTTAAAAATTTTTGATTATACTTGCTGGAGACAAATTATAACAAAAACATGATGATCCAAAACCTATGGGATGCAGCAAAAGCAATTCTAAGAGGGAAGTGTATACTAATACAATCCTACCTCAAGAAACAAGAAAAATCTCAAATAAGCAATCTAACCTTACACCTAAAGGAACTAGAGAAAGAAGAACAAACAAAACCCAAAGTTAATAGAAGGAAAGAAATCATAAAGATCAGAGCAGAAATAAATGAAATAGAAACAAAGAAAACGATAGCAAAGATCAACAAAACTAAAAGCTGGTTCTCTGAAAAGATAAACAAAATTGATAAACCTTTACCAGACTCATCAAGAAAAAGAGGGAGGGCTTCCCTGGTGGCACAGTGGTTGAGAGTCCGCCTGCCGATGCAGGGGACACGGGTTCGTGCCCTGGTCCAGGAAGATCACACATGCCGCGGAGGGGCTGGGCCCGTGAGCCATGGCCACTGAGTCTGCGCATCCAGAGCCTGTGCTCCGCAACGGGAGAGGCCACAACAGTGAGAGGCCCGCGTACCGCCAAAAAAAAAAAAAAAAGAAAGAAAAAGAGGGAGAGGATGCAAATCAATAAAATTAGAAATGAAAAGGGAGAAGTTACAGTGGACACCACAGAAATACAAATCATCCTAAGAGACTACTACAAGCAACTCTATGCCAATAAAATGGATGACCTGGAAGAAATGGACAAATTCTTAGAAAGGTATAACCTTCCAAGACTGAACCAGGAAGAAATAGAAAATATGAACAGACCAGTCACAAGTCATGAAATTGAAACTGTGATTAAAAATCTTCCAATGAACAAAAGTCCAGGACCAGATAGCTTCACAGGTGAATTCTATCAAACATTTAGAGAAGAGCTAACACTTACCCTTCTCAAACTGTTCCAAAAAATTTCAGAGGAAGGAACACTCCCAAACTCATTCTACGAGGCCACCATCACCCTGATACCAAAACCAGACAAAGATACTACAAAAAAAGAAAATTACAGACCAATATCACTGATGAATATAGATGCAAAAATCCTCAACAAAATACTAGCACACAGAATCCCAACAACTCATTAAAAGGATCATACACCACGATCAAGTGGGGTTTATCCCAGGGTTGCAAGGATTCTTCAGTATCGCAATGTGATACACCATATTAACAAATTGAAGAATAAAAACCATATGATAGTCTCAATAGATGCAGAAAAAGCTTTTGACAAAATTCAACACCATTTATGATAAAAACTCTCCAGAATGTGGGCATAGAGGGAACCTACCGCAACATAATAAAGGCCATATATGACAAACCCACAGCAAACATCATTCTCAATGGTGAAAAACTGAAAGCATTTCCTCAAAGATGAGGAAAAAGACAAGGATGTCCACTCTCGCCACTATTATTCAACATAGTTTTGGAAGTCGTAACCACGGCAATCAGAGAAGAAAAAGAAAGAAAAGGAATACAAATTCGAAAAGAAGTAAAACTGTCACTGTTAGCAGGTGACATGATACTATACATAGAGAATCCTAAAGATGCCACCAGAAGACTACTAGAGCTAATCAGTGAATTTGGTAAGGTTGCAGGATACAAAATTAATGCACAGAAATCTCTTGCATTCCTATACACTAACAACGAAGGATCAGAAAGAGAAATTAAGGAAACAATCCCATTCACCATTGCAACAAAAGGAATAAAGTACCCAGGAATAAACCTACCTAAGGAGGTAAAAGACCTGTACTCAGAAAACTATAAGACACTGATGAAAGAAATCAAAGATGACACAGATGGAGAGATATACCATGTTCTTGGATTGGAAGAATCAATATTGTGAAAATGATTATGCTACCCAAAGCAATCTACAAATTCAATGCAATCCCTATCAAATTACCAGTGACATTTTTTACAGAACTAGAACAAAAAAACTTAAAATTTCTATGGAGACACAAAACACACCGAATAGCCAAAGCAGTCTTGAGGGAAAAAAGTGGAGCTGAAGGAATCAGACTCCCTGACTTCAAAGCTACAGTAATCAAGACAGTATGGCATTGGCACAAAAACAGAAATATAGATCAATGGAACAGGATAGAAAGCCCAGAGATAAACCCACGCACCTATGGTCAACTAATCTATGATAAAGGAAGCAAGGATATACAATGGAGAAAAGACAGTCTCTTCATAAGTGGTGCTGGGAAAACTGGACAGCTACATATAAAAGAATGAAATTAGTCCCTAACACCATACACAAAAATAAACTCAAAATGAATTAAAGACCTAAATGTAAGACCAGACACTATAAAACTCTTAGAGGAAAACATAGGAAGAACAGTCTTTGACATAAATCACAGCAAGATCCTTTTTGACCCACCTCCTAGAGTAAGGGAAATAAAAACAAAAATAAACAAATGGAACCTAATGAAACTTAAAAGTTTTTGCACAGCAAAGGAAAGTATAAACAAAACGAAAAGACAACCCTTAGAATGGGAGAAAATATTTGCCAACAGATCAACGGACAAAGGATTAATCTCCAAAATATATGAACAGCTCATGCAGCTCAATATTAAAAAAACAAACAACCCAATCCAAAAATGGGCAGAAGACCTAAATAGACATCTCTCCAGAGAAGACATACAGATGCCCAAGAGGCACGTGAAAAGCTGCTCAACATCACTAATTATTAGAGAAATGCAAACCAGAAGTACAATGAGGTATCACCTCACACCGGTTAGAATGGGCATCATCAGAAAATCTACAAACACCAAAGCTGGAGAGGGTGTGAAGAAAAGGGAACCCTCTTGCACTGCTGGGAATGTA
The DNA here is from genome assembly GCF_937001465.1 of Orcinus orca. Classification (NCBI taxonomy): domain Eukaryota; kingdom Metazoa; phylum Chordata; class Mammalia; order Artiodactyla; family Delphinidae; genus Orcinus; species Orcinus orca. Next base: position 54,141,195 of record NC_064572.1, on the reverse strand, counting down.
AATTGATACAGCCACTATGGAGAACAGTATGGAGGTTCCTTAAAAAACTAAAAATAGAACTACCATATGACCCAGCAATCCCACTCCTGGGCATATACCCAGAGAAAACCATAATTCAGAAAGACACCTGCACCCCAATGTTCATTGCAGCATTATTTACAATAGCCAGGACATGGAAGCAACCTAAATGCCCACTGACAGATGAATGGATAAAGAAGATGTGGCACAAATATATAATGGAATATTAGCCATAAAAAGTAACGAAATTGGGTCATTTGTAGAGACATGGATGGACTTAGAGACTATCATACAGAGTGAAGTAAGTCAGAAAGAGAAAAACAAATATCGTATGTTAACGCATATATGTGGAATCTAGAAAAATGGTACAGATTACAAGGCAGAAATAGAGACACAGATGTAGAAAACAAACGTATGGACCTCAAGTGGGGAAAGTGGGGGGAGAGGGTGGTGGGATGAATTGGGAGATTGGGATTGACATATATACACTAATATGTATAAAATAGGTAACTAATAAGAACCTGCTGCATAAAAAATAAATTAGTTAAATTAAATTTTTTAAAAATGGGAGTCACTGGGAGAGAAGAGCACATGGATGAAATTTATTTATATATGGAACATTTCTAGACCCATATCCGTGGGGTTTAGTCCCAGATGAATGATAACTGGAAACTTCAGAAGCTGTATTTAAGATGTGAAAATCACCTGTGGCACTCATGTTATAAATTGCCCAGAAATAATTTAATTAACAAGTGATAGGTTGTTCCCAAGTCCCTCCTGGGAATGGGGTGTCAGCTGGGTCATTACCGTGCATTGCCCTCAGCTGGCAGCCTGAGTTCCCTGGCAGTTAGGAGCAAAGGCAGCTCATTCAAACTCTGATTGTCACTTTCAAATAGTGGTCCAGCTACTTAGAGCATTCATTGCGATTCAGCTAGAACTGTGGTTTTGAGCTTGACCTGTGAGAATTCCAGGGGCCCCTCTTTGAAAACATTTTCTCCAGTCCCACTGCTTTGGGCTCTCCAGGCAGTGGCCTAGGAATTTTTGTTTTGTTTTGTTTTTTAACGTTTTGGCCACACCTCACGGCATGTGGGATCTTATTTCCCCGACCAGGGATCAACCCACACCCACTGCAGTGGAAGTGCAGAGTCTTTTGGACCGCCAGGGAAGTCGCAGGGAGTGCCTTTGATGGTTTTTATGATGAGGCAAATTTGAGAAACATTGTGGTTGAATACAGCCAGTTTTAAAAAATAAAGATAATTAAAACATTTGACTTTAAAGTTTAGTTGCATAAAATACTAAAATGGAAGTTGCTTTCCAGAAATACAATTGTAAACAAATCGTAGAGATCCAGTTCAAATTACACACACAAAGTAAACTCTGGTCACGTATTGTCATTTCTAACCTGGGGTTGGGTGTCGAGCAGAATATAAACAGCTTAACTTTCATAGACCTCAGGCACTTGCCTTTGCAGGGCCCCTTGCTCCATAAAAAAGAAATAAAAATTGTATTTTACGACTCTTTTGATATAAAGATGGATGTGTTGATAAGATGTATTACAACATTTTCTTTGACCTGAAAATTCATATATTTTCTTCTGATTTTAAAAGAAATTGCAATATTTTCGTGATGGCTTAAAAATACTATAGGCACCGAGCCCATTGTGCCTAACAGTTAATTTGGGCCAGCATGGCAGAGGTGGTGAAATCCAGAAGTTAGTCCTGGAGGCTGATGTGATAATACTTCTACTTGTCTCGGGAGTTCTGAAAGGAATCCTCACTATCCTTTTGCTCTTACTCATGTGATACTATGATCAGCACTTTTGTTCCCACCCTTGTCTGGGTGAGAGGGAGAAAGTTGATGGGCATCTGAGGCTGTGTCAGTGGAAGAAGGGTTACTGTCACACGGGGGTATGTAGCCTTTCCCGTGGTGATCCATTCCCACAAACATACCTGTGCTTCCTTAACTGTGTTTTGAATTGCCAAGTTTAACATACAGGTTTTGCCTTGACAATAAGGGAGTAATTCAGGTCTTTTCCTACCTGAAGGAGCCCTGGTGATGTCAAGCATCTAACTGGCTAAAGGACTCTGCTCTTGGATGTCAGGCTTCCCCTGACATTCTTTTTTTTTTTTTTTAAACTTTTTAAATTGAAGTATAGTTGCTGTACAATATTATATAAGTTGCAGGTGTACAATATAGTGATTCACAATTTTTAAAGGTTTTAGTCCATTTATAGTTATTACAAGATCTTGGGTATATTCCATGTGCTGTACAATATATCCTTGTAGCTTATTTTATACCTAATAGTTTGTACCTTTCACTTCCTTACCCCTGTCTTGCCCCTCTCCCCTTCCCTCTCCCCACTGGTAACCACTAGTTTGTCCTCTAATCTGTGAGTCTGTTTCTTTTTTGTTATATTCACTAGTTTGTTTTATTTTTTCGATTCCACATATGATATCATACAGTATTTGTCTTTCTCTGTTTTACTTATTTCACTAAGCATAATGCCCTCCAAGTCCATCCATGTTGTTGCAAATGGCAAAATTTAATTCTTTTTTTATGACTGAGTAGTACGCCATTGTATATATGTACCACATCTTTTTTATATTGCCATCTTGGATTTCGGTAACAGGCTTGAGATGGGCAGAATATTGCTTGAGACAGGAAGGAACTGTTGAGATGAGGAATGCAGGCATACTTTTTTTCATGGACAAGACCACAGATCTGCTCTCTGCTCACTGAAGCAAAATTAAAAGTTTTTTTTTTCTTTTGCATCATTACAGAGAAGTTTTTGTTTGAGAATTCTAAAATAACTCTGATTATGAAGATTCAACATATTGACTGTAAAAAATTGAAAAACATCATATCAGCAAAGCCAGAAGAAGAAAAAAACCTTAATCCACTATACATAATGCCTGTTAACATTTTGGCCTGAAGTTTCTAGTCTTGTTTTCTGCGAACAATAGCTGTTTAATTTTTATACAAAATTGTAATCGTACGAAATGTACCATTTAATCACCCACACTTTTCACCTAACAGTATATGATGAACATTCTCCTTACATCATTAATTGACATCCTACACAATGATTTTAATGGTGATGTATTGTTCCTTTGTGTTAGTGGATAATCATTTATTTAACCAGCCTTCTATTTTTGGACATTGAATTTCACATCCTCATTATTAGTAAAACTTTAATGATTTTTGTAAGATAAATTTTTAAATGCATGCATAGTTATTTCTTTAGGGTAAAGTGGAACTAATGTATCAAAGGGCATAGGAATCTGGAACTTTTTGATGCATATTTCCAAATAGTGCAGAGGAAGGATTGCAACAGTTTATATTCCCATTAGTACTCTGTAAGCGCTTGTGTTCTTGTATCCTTGCCATGTGACTGAAATATAAACTAAAGAAATCTGGTATGCATTAATTTGAAAGAAACCATGATTCAGGTTTCTTTGCATAAGAGTATTTAATGTTTAGCAGATTGCTCTGTGTGCAGTAATTATGGGCTTCTTCACAATGTTATGAAAACCCTTTTATTAAATTTTACATTTGCCATTTTCTTCAAGGTCCTTAAATAGTTCTTAGGGTCTCAACTGTTACGTTTTATGCTGTTAAAAGTACGGTTTTGGAGAACTTTGTGTGTGTGTATTTAGGATGATAGAATATGAGAAATAGACAGAACTTTAGTTAGTTGGGTTAGTCTACCTCCATCTTACAGATTAGTAAATGGCTCAAGAAAGAAACTTGCCCACAATCATTCTATCTCTTGCAAGTGACAGACAACTCAGACTAGCAGAGCGAAATGGGGAATTTGTTGCTCACGAAACTAAAAATAGGTTCTGTTACCTGCTGTGACTGACCTTGGGTAATTCCTTGATCTTTCTAAACCTTGATTTTCTTATCTGTAAACAGGGTGTTGAACTCCACCAAAGGTCCCTTCTACCTCTTAAAGTTCAATGTTTCTATGAATATATTAGCAAAGAATTTCATTATACTATCAACCAAATTTAGACATAGTGAAGGGAAGGCTAGCACTCAGGAAATTTTAAAAGAAATCCAGTTTGTATTACACACTTGGATCTAAGTTAAAGTTGTTGTGGTTGTTTTTAACTTGCAGAGATCCTTAGGCAACTTGAACATAGTCAGTATTCACATAGTGTAAAAATATCTCCAAAGCGCTTGAAAAGTCTCTTTTATCTGTTGATCACACGTCATCTTCAAACATCTTTTCCACTTGTTTATTAGTTTGCTTAACAAACCTATTAACAAATAGTGGGGCAAGAAATGCAGTCCTTTTGCTCCCTGTTCACAACTATTATAACAAATTTCAAGTTGGTGAACCTAGGGAAAACTGCCCATGACAGCAGCAGGTTGCTGAGTCAGACCCGTGCACAGAGGAGCTAATCTTGAGCACTGGGCACCTACTTTACACACAGGAAGACACACCAATGGTAGGGAAACTTGCTGCACTAGGAACCCTAAAGCTCTGTGGCTGGTTGTTTGAGAGGAGGTAGATTTTCTCATGTCAGGCCCCCTTAGCTCTTTAAGATTGTTTCCTTGACTGGTAGGAAACCTTTTCTCTCTGTTTGTGTGTGGTTGTTTTGTTTTTGATTTTGGTTTTGGTTTTTTCTCACTTTACTCATTAATGCTGTTTGGAATTCACTGTGTAACCCTTGAAATTTACTGCAAGAAGCATAAGTGTCCCTCATTGTGAAGCAATTATACCCCGGTAAAGATGTTATATATATTTAAGTGCCCCTCAGAGACTATTCTAGTGTTCTGAAAAGGTCTTTAAGAAACAGGCTTTGTCTTAAAGCCATTGACTACCAATAAAATTTTTAAATATTTTCACCACACTGTGTAGAATACAGATTTATTTCAGGGTTTTAACTACTATCAGGTTGCCAATTCAGGTTTGTGTTTCCAGAAATTTTTACACAAATAAATGCAACAGAGCCTATGTACCCTTTTATTAACACTCAGCTACCACATGTTTATCAGCGATACTGGCAGTCCCTGGATCTGGTTCTGCAGGAGAGGGAAGGCTCCAGGGAAAACAACAGCCAAAGATTTTGATGGAAAGTATACTAGTCAGGACAGGCAAGATCATCCTGCGGGAACAACCTCCAAATCTCAGTACCTTAAAACAACAAAGGTTTATTTCTCCTTCGCACTGTAAGTTCATTGATGGGCAGCTGGGGTTCCAATATGGCTCGTCTTGACTCTGCATCCTGGCTGATGGAGCAATCATTATCTTTAATTTTGGTGGTCACGGTAACAGAGAAAGAGTTCTGCAAGGTCTGACACAAGCCGTAAGGGCTCTCGCCTGAAAGTGACACACACCATTTCCATTCCTAACTCACTGTCCAGATGAAGCACATTGCCCGGCTCCATTCAGAAATGGCCAGGAACTGTAGTCTGACCCCATGGGCCAGGAAGCAAGGGAAGCAGCAGCCCTAATGACAACCACAGTTTGCTCTTCTGATTACCAGATATTTGGCTCGCTGCCCCTCCTGCAGGTGAAACACTCATCCCCTCCCCAAAGGAGAGAACCCCGCAGTCCCACCCAGTCACAGCATCTGGATGATGCAGTTGGCACTAAATTAGGGGGTCATTTTGACATCAACTCTGGATGTGGGTCCTCTTGATCTACAGACTTCTGAACTAAAAAAGGCATCTGGGTTTAAAAGGGAGGAGTAAAGGGTGAATGCAGACGTTCTGTATCTAGAACGAGCATCACTTCTGGCAAACACAGAACAGGCCCTTAGTGGTTCAGCTGAATTTATCAAAGCATCTGCATACCCTGGATTAAAGAAAATGTGAGTCAAGGATTGTCTCCATCCACAGCTCGTATACGGGAAGTGTAGTTTAGGTAGACCTTGATATCAGGAAGATAAATAAAACTGAACATTTAAAATATGACAGTGTCCTATAAAAGCATTAAAATGTGAATAGAAGAGCATTTAATTTTTCATGAAGGTAAGAAATGAATATAGGTAAGTGAAAGCAATTTCTATTGCCATTCAAACTATAGTTTTCCAATCCTTGCTCCCTTTTACCTTAACCCAAACTGCTGATATGACATTTAACTGAATTTCCAAAACTCTACACTTTCCCCCCCCCCGCCCCGTTTTGCTGAGTTGCTAACAAAAGCTTTGAAATGGCTCAAAACTGCGCAGGAGGTGAAGCAGGAAGAAGAAACTGGAATTGTAAATAACTTATAAAATGCTTAGCTGTCCCCTGATGCATTTTAAAAAGTGAGACCTCTTTTCAGTTTCCTGTACTTAACAATATCCAACCAAATAAAGGCCATGTAGGGGCTTTTCTGGGTTACACACAACTTATTCTGTCCATTCTGTGCTAAGGTGTCTCCTATTTTCCATTATCACTGAATTCTTATTTTTTTACTTCTTTATATACTGCAAGTTCTAAGTATAGAATTTTCTCATCCTCTCCCCTGATTTCTAACCTCTACCTATAAAACCTGCTCATCCTGCCACCTTCTGACAATATTAACAACCTGAAGGGGTGGCCCTCTGTACCTTCCTGTGGGCTCATAAAATCATAAACACTTAAGGTTCTTCTTTCCACCTGCCTGCCTGCTGTCCTTCATCCCTCCCTTCCTCCTTTCTTTCCTCCCACCCTCCCCTACTTTTTTTTCAAACCAGAAGGGGTTAATAAATTATTTACACTTCTTGGTATCTCTTGCTTTTCTCATTAACAGAAGATTGGGGGTGTATCCCTCTAGGCAGTTAGTATAGATCTCATTCATTCTTTTTAATGTCTGCCTAATATTCCATGGTTTGGAAGTCATGCTTTATTGAAGTTTCTCTGTTAAAGGGTATGCACATTGTTTCCAATTTGTTTTGATCTTGCTTTTTTGTTTTTCTTAAATTTGGTCACTGTAAGGGGTGCAGTGAACTTCCTTATACCCGTCCTCGAATACTGGTCCTTTTTCTAATATGGTCCAAGAGAGGGATTAACTGCATTTAAAATGTATGTGTACTTTTAATTTTAATAGATGTTGCTAGATGTTTAATAGATGCTGTTGTCTTTCAAAAATAGTTATCCTAGCAGTGTTCCAGAATACCCTTCCCCCATCCTATCCAGTAGTACATCTTTCCTACTTTGATGAGAATGGATTACACCTGCAACCCCAATTGCATCGCCTGGGCACCTGTTGATGTACTATAGCGTATTTCAGTGGGGTTGAAAACTAGGGCTCTGGATGGCCTGTGTGATTAGGGGTAGTTGCGATTTTTTGTGTGTGTTTCTTTAAAAATCCATGGAAAGTTTATGAGAGGGAGGGAACTGGAGGCCATTCTTATGCAGTCCACTCCTTTCACAGATAAGGAAATTGAGATCCAGGGGGGTGGAGGGAGTTAATGTGAGCTAGTTACTGGCTGCTGCTTCTGGGAAGCAATTGGTCTGAATTCTAAATCAAGGATTTACCTACTACCTACACTGTGGGCCATGCTGACAGTAATTTTTAGAGAATGGACCAAGAAATGTCATCTGTGAGATAGGGATGAACTGTTTCCAGTTTTCTATTCTCTCCTGCTAGGCTGGATAAGCAAGCTTCCCACCCTACACCGGGCTGTGTGGGATTTGCTTTGCAAACTTCTGCAAAGATAATAGGACATTTGTTAAATTGGTCTTGTCAGTGGCATTTGCTGCTCTTACTCTTTTTGGGAGTTTGAGGTTTTCTTTTTCTATACCATTAGAGTTACTGCTTACTAAGTGTGGAGCAGCTGGCTTGGATCACAGCTAAAATGACAACAGGGAAGCACAGGAGAGAAGATTCTGTTCAGGAATGGCTTCCTCCTATGTACTCCTTCCTCCTCCCTCCCCAGTGTACCCATGAAGAGAGCTTAATAGTGGGGCTGCCTAGAAAAAAGAAGCCCTCTAGGTCCCAGGTATGTTCCTGGCCATGTAATCTCTAGGTGTAATGTGCACAGTTTGACCAGGGCTCAAATGGATGTTCCCTAGGGCTGAATAAAATAAGCTTTTTGAAAGAAGCCACTTTTACTTCTTGAGTCTTTAGACTCAGTTTTAATAGAGGTTTCAGCTTTAGCCCATGGAGTCTGCTGAGGAAGGTGAAAAGGGAGACTCCAAATTTTGGATTCCCACTTGGGTTTGCCCTGTGTTCATTACAGAACATATGACAGCCCAGCGTTAACTTTCCAGGTTGCCTCTAAATAAAGTCAGCCTGTTCAGGGAGCTCAGCCCGTTCTCTTAATAACAATGAAAATAATTACGATGGAAATTCATTTTGTCATAGATAAGCCTCTCCAGCAGATTAAAATATAAATATATATTTATATATAAAAATACAACACAGGGCTTCCCTGGTGGCGCAGTGGTTGAGAGTCCGCCTGCCGATGCAGGGAACATGGGTTCGTGCCCCGGTCCGGGAAGATCCCACATGCCGCGGAGCGGCTAGGCCCGTGAGCCATGGCCGCTGAGCCTGCGCGTCCAGAGCCTGTGCTCCGCAACGGGAGAGGCCCGCGTACCGCAAAATATATATATATATATATATATATATATATATATATATATATATATATATATATATATATATATATATATAAAAAACACAAAACATGCCTTTGTGTTGCAAACCTGGTCAGGAGCTATGCTATTTGTGGGCTTGACTCTCAGTGGTCATGGTTCTTGTGGCTTAGCTGTTTGCAAGCCTGCAAGTTGGAACCTCTGGGGAATGTAAAAAAAAAAAAAAAAGCTCGTGCCTAGATCCTCCCTCAGAATTAAATCAGAATCTGTGGCAGAGGACACATGGGTGAGGTGAGGACTTCTAGGCGGGCCATTTGAGGTGGAGAGAGTTTCTCTCCTTAATAAAGAAAGAAATGAGTTGTAGCTCAAGCTGTTCTTTTGAGAATCCTGTCGCCATAGGGATCATCATGTGTGCCCCTCAGCGCTCACAGCCCACTCTCTCTCCTTTCTCCTTCCTATTTATTCTGTAGATTAAAGCAGTGGAGTCATGTCATATAAAGTCAGCACATGAAGGCAAAAATTGAATGCTGTAAAAATGATCATCGAAGAATGAGCTAGGAAGACACGGTGAGGCGTAGAGGTCAACGTACCATCTCTTGGTACACTTAGCATAGCCAGCGTTTCCTCTGGCATCAGAACAGATCACTGTTTTCTTTGGCTGAGATTCTGATAAAATAGCATTTGGGAGCCAGAGTGTATGCAAAATATGTATCTTTAAGTATGGGAGTTAACTCTATTTGGTGAGTTTCTGGAGCCCTGAGAACCACGTGGGAATTGAGACTGGCTTAGGGAATCTTATTCTCATCTCATATTCAATTCCGAGGCCGATTCTGAATGAAATGTAGGCAGAATCATGGACACCATTTAAATGTGTGAATTTCTCCTCGCCTGTCTCTTTTAGGCACCTATAGTTGAATTCAGGTAAACTGCATGGTAAATGCAGCTATAGATGCAACACCACTGCATTTCATTATTGACTATTCAAAGACGGCCCATTTCTTTGTCCAGAATTCAAGGGCACTCTGTCTTTCTGTCTGCTAGCGTTCCCGTGGTTCGGCATGGATATCGGTGGGACGCTGGTTAAATTGGTCTACTTTGAACCGAAGGATATTACAGCTGAAGAGGAACAAGAGGAAGTGGAGAACCTGAAGAGCATCAGGAAGTATTTGACTTCGAACACGGCTTACGGGAAAACCGGGATCCGAGACGTTCACCTGGAACTGAAAAACTTGACCATGTGTGGGCGGAAGGGGAACCTGCATTTCATCCGCTTTCCCAGCTGCGCGATGCACAGGTTCATCCAGATGGGCAGCGAGAAGAACTTCTCCAGCCTCCACACCACTCTGTGTGCCACGGGAGGCGGGGCTTTTAAGTTCGAAGAGGACTTCAGAACGGTAGGTCCGCTTTACCCCCCTGCAAACAACAAAACCACCTCTTAGAGAAAGAAAGAAAACCTCTCCCATGGCCATGATCATGGCATCTCTTATGGAAGAACCTGACCACTAGGCTTGGGACTTTGGACAAGCTTACTTCACCCCTCTGTGCCTCAGTTTCCTCATCTATAGGAGAGTAAAAATAGTTTCTGCCTCATAGGGTTGTTACATGAAGGATTGAATGAGATAATATGTACCCAGCACTTAGTGCTCAATACATATTGGTCGTCCTCATCATTTTTGTTACAATTACTTCTGCACAATATGCCAAAGACAAGGTGATGTAAATCCCCTTCTGAAGTATTTTAGTTTTCCACAGACTCTTATGTTTCATGAAAACCATAATCGTTGTGCCAGTTTCATAGATACATAGACTGAGGCCTGCAGGAAAGGCTTTCTACGCATCTTACTAAAAATGATTACTTCTTTCTACCCATTTGCTCTGTATCATTTGTATTTTATGAATGTCCTTCAGAAGTTTTGCTCACAAACAAAAATGAAATCTTTGACATTGTTTGGAGGTGAATTGCTTTATTGGTGAACGTGATTTAGCGAGTATGGCTCTGCATAATAAGAATAATACTATATCCTGACTGGCAGTGTTGCTTCTTTAGACTTGACAAAGTTGGCTAAGTGGAAGATATGGATGGGTGACATGGAGTCCTAACTTTCTCTTTGTTAAGCAATCCCTAACACCTATGTGTTCCAATTTCCCCATTTCTACAGTCAAGATAATCTCTATACTGTCTAGCTTCATCTCACAGGGAATAAAATGAGAAGAAAGAGAAACGATAGAGAAAATAAAGAGAATTCAATTCACAGTAGTGATTGAACATAGGAGAAGGAAGGGTTGGAAGATGTGGGGATTCGTCTCGCCAGAAAGTTTATCATTCATGAATAAATTAATAAATCAATGCATTATTCATGGTACTTAATAAAGCTATAATTGCAAATTTTATTTGCATCATCAAAAGTAACATCATTTATCTCATTGATAAGTGGTTTCTACAAGAGCTGGCAATAGAGCCCTAGAGCATTATATTAAGTCAGATTGATTATATGCAGGTTTTGGCTTTTCCTCCTGTGCCCCTTTCCCTTGCCAGCAGAATCTGACACTGCCACTTACTTAAATGATCCATGGGATCTTTTTCCCACTAAAGGGACCCAATGATTGAAGAGTTTTGAAACTGAGAAAGTTGAGATCCAGGGGCATGAAAATTAAGTTCAAATTCATAAATGAAAAAGCACTGATCCTGAATTCTAGTGCTGTTTCTGCATTTAACTAGCTGGGTGACTGGGCAAGACATGTCCCTCCTGTGGGCCTCAGTTTCATCATTTTCAGAAAGTGGCAGTAAGGTGTTTAGGCGGATAAGGAAACTAAAGCTAAAGAGAGATGAAGAGGCGCTAAATACCGTCCCCTAGGTGAGAGCTGGGTGTCGGCTCAATTCTGATTCAGGAAGTGCTGACCCACCCCTAGCGCTGTGAGCTCCCCAGGTCCCTCAAGGATGTCCTCTGTGTCCATCTCCACTAGGGAGCCTGAAGTGTACCAAGGTGACCTGGGACATTTAAGCAAACTCCATCAAAGTCTCCGTCCCTCCTCTTGGGTAATGCCCTGGATTCCAGAAAGTTACTCAATCTGTGTTGGCCACGAGCAAGTGTGTTTCTCAAGTTTCTGAACTGAGAAAGGTCATATCTTATTACGGCCAAGATAATGAAGCCTCTGCTCCTTCAGGAAGTTTCTGGAGCCTAATGAACAGACCAGTGCAGGGAGCAAGTTTGGAGTATTTGCCTAACAGCCTGGCCATCTATAAAAGAAAGTATTATATAGCCTGCCTTCTATTTCCATGCTCAGTCTTGGCCAAAGTGAAGACAATTGAAGACAGATCTCTTCCTGTAGCCCGTCTGTCAGTAAGTGATATGCCCCGATCCTTCCAAAGTTTGTGAGGATGAATAGGTTTTATCATTCTCTTTCCTAAGCATTCATTCTCATTCAACAAGTATTTATCATACTCTATCAATGCAACAAGTACTGTTATGAACAAAACAAAGCCCCTGCCTTCCTGGAGCTTATATTCTAGTGCAGGGAGATGGTCAATAATCAAATAAGTGATTATGGAGTATATCAAATGGCAATAAGTGGGGAAAATAAATAGGTAAGGGGGATAGGAAGTGCTGGGCAGGTCTTTGTGTGATGAGGTAACATTGGAGTAGGAACCCGAAGAAGAAATAGAGCAAACCAGGCTGGTATGGGGAACAGTTAGGGTTAGTAAGTGCTAAGGCCCTTAGGTATAATGTATCCAAGCTCTTCCCTTTTCCAGAATGGGAAATTGAAGGTGCACACTAAGTTGTAAAGGATCAATATATACTACTATACTATGTAGTAAACAATCTGACAAATAATAAAGCAGTGTATGTACATACCTGTAAAGTCCTGTCGTTGTTATATAAAATCACTCTTTTGAGCATAATACAAGTTTGCAGACATGTATTTTAAAAACTCGAGTAACTAGGGCTATCTAAATGGTGTTCAGCCGACCCTGAATAGTTAGCAATTTTTATGTCTGATGACTGTGTCCTTTTCATATATAGTAAATGTATTTAAATCCTTAGATAATGTTAACTAGTCTTCATCAATTTTAGAATGTACAAGAAAGGGTTACAAAGCCACGAGACAAGCATTAAACTAGACCCCTGTGTAGAATACTTTCAGTTGAACAAAGCTGCATTTCTTTCTTCCTTTTTCTTTCTTTTTTTCCTTCCTCCTTCTTCCTTTCCCCTCTTCCTTCCTTCCTTCCTCCCTCCCTCCCTCCCTCTCTCCTTCCTTCCTTCAACATTTTAGGATCACTGTCACAAACAAATTTCTGCCTGGCAAAAGTTTGCCTTCAAAATTAATGATTCAACAAAATGGAACACAAAAGACAAACTTAAACAACATATGCTCCAAGAGATTGGTAGGCCAGTGAAGAATCCTACAATTTGAGAAAGTGGTTCTCAAAGGGGAGGCTCCCATGTGGTTGTATACCAGGGCACTTAATCCTGTAGATTTCATTGAACTTTGTGTTTCTCCCCACTGTCTATGTTCTGCGAGTGTTGTTTTAAATAACCTACCAGAATATTTTATGTACCAAATCTAATATTTTCATCCACAAGTACACTTCCCAACTTCAACAGGAGTCCTATTTAGAATGCAAAGTATTCTAATGATAGAAAATTTTTAGAAAAAAGTCATCCCTTTTGTCCACTTAGCTCTTCATTACAAGAGATACTTTTCCTTGTAAGTTTTGTTCAGTTCAAGACTAACATTTATTACAAGTTAGAAGTGACTCTTTTCCTTTTTTAGACGAAAATACCCACCGTCTAAACAAGCAGGATATAACAACAATCTTACTGGGTTTACATGAGATTTAGGGAACAGTAAAAGATTCTCTTATAGCTTCACTACATTTTTTTCAAGGTGTGAGGACTTAAGAATTGGCCTTCATTAAGCCAGAAATCTCCAAGGACACAACCGAAAAAAGTTAATAATGGTGGAAAAGTCATCAGGAGGGGATAATAAGGTAATTGTGGATGTGTGAAATTCTAAATCTAGGTAGACCATTCATTATTAGCTGGGTTCCTATTATTAATCCAGGAACTGATTTGTGATATCGCAGGAGCATAAGCTTTGTAGATACCGTCATCCTACACTTCATTCTGGCTCGACCCTTTTGGCCATTCGTGTACCCCTTTTATCACTGGGTGCCAGGAGGAAGAAGCCATCTTTGAGGTTTTGTTATTTTTCTCACTCATGGAACACATTTGAAATTTCTCTCTCTCTCAGGTCTCAGTTAGCTGTCCTGTGTGAGGAGAAAAGAGCCCCGAGTGTAATTTATAATTCAGAGTCAACCATTTTATATGCAAATTGTTCTTGGTTGAGTAAGATAACCTTTTCTGCCACTTCCATTATGATTTATGGAGCCAGGGTCAGCAAAAGCACCTTGGGAAGCGTGGGGTATCACACAGATGCGTATTTTATTCATTTTGTGCAGAACGATTTGGTGACTCATTTCTCAAGCACAGGAGAGTGATGGGACTGGTTTGGGGTAGGTCCATAGAGAGTAGGTATGGGACCTCCTGGGATGGTTTTTACCAGATTTATTTACTCAGCTATTTATTTAGTTACTTTTTAAGTTTATCTTATTGAAGTCTAGTTGATTTACAATGTTGCATTAATTTCTGCTATACAGCAGAGTGATTCAGTTATACATATATATACATTCTTTTTCATATTCTTTTCCATTCTGGTTTATCACAGGGTATTGAATATAGTTCCCTGTGCTATACAGTAGGACCTTGTTGTTTAGCCATCTTATATGTAATAGTATTTATTTTGGACAGACTGAAGCACATAAGGAGAACCTCTTAGAGTATCCTGAACATGTGTTTAGAATCCATATTTTTTTAATTTCATCATACAGGGAATCACTGAATTCCTTTGAGAAATTAGAGTTTTCGGTTTGGAAATGATGTTTCCAAATGTATTTCAACTTGAGATAAGAAGACCTGAATTATTTTACTTCTTATATAAAATGCATGTATAACTCATGTTTCCAAAGCATGTTCACACAGCCATCTCACTGGATTCTTGAAAACAGCCCTGCAGGTTAGCCAAGGCAGCTCCTATTGGGGAGAGTATGTGATTTTATTGAAGGCCTGTTGTCACTGTACTGGAGTGGGGTCATGCATTAATCCCAGCTCTTCAGCTCCAAAGTCTGTGTGGTCCTAGGACTAACAGCGTCAGCATCACCTGGCGATATTGTTAGACATGCAATCAGAAACTCTGGGAGTGGGACCCAGCGATCTGTGATTTAACAAGCCCCCCAGGTGATTCTGATGGCACCTAAAATTTGAGAACCCCACTGCACCCATGCTTGCTTGGGTGACTTTGGGACTAGGCAAAGCAAAGTTAGTTTATCATAGTAGTAGTTTGAAAAAAAAATTACTTTTTTTACTTTATTTCTTCCCCTACTTCCGTTATTTACAGAGTTTGAGTCTTAGGGCAAGTTTGGTTTGTTGGTGTTAAGTTTGGGGAATAGTTTAAGCTTAATGATTTAGGAATTGGCAGAACTCATACTTTCCAAAAGTGCTAAGGAGAGTCACAAGCAGTGGGGTGCTGAAATCAGCTCCTACTGGTTCACGAGAGCCCATTGTGTGCATGAGAGCGCATTGTGTCTTCCCAACGCTGTGTTTAGTGACATCGTGTTGGTAGCTTGAAGTTGGCTATGGTGGGAGTGATTATACCATGGAAATTGGTAAATGCTATAAACCAGGGCATTTGCTCCCAGAGAGCTGGTTGTTAAACATTTACCAGCACGCCTTGGTGACAAGGTTATGTTCACATTAGCTGAAGCTTCATCTGCATGTTTGCTGGATCTGATGGTTTTTTTTTTTTTAATTTAAAACTAGCTGCCAGCATTTAAAAATTGGAAGTTTTCACATAAAAATCTGGGTTTCCAGCTCTTGAGAAATAGAATCATTTGGCAACATTAAGCCCTTATTACCACATGGCAACAACGGGCTGCAGTGAATTTTAAATACGTGTGGATTGTCTGTGGGCCACAATCCCCATCATTCTGTTACTTTAACATTTAGTCAAGGGACTTCACTCCTTTATTGGCTCCTGCAGCATTTTCTTTTGTTACCCTGGTATAAAGAAAACTAAACCCAAAGAAAGAGCGTTTCTCCATAGCTGGGATCTGAACATCCTGTCCAAGTAATGATTTGACTCATCGCTTACACTTGGGAGCCTGTCTGTATTCCTGGATGGAAAAGACCTTTGAGGGAGGTCTCCATAGGTCTCCATGAAAGTGACTAATATTTCTGTTTCCCAGTTTGGGGATGCATGACCTCAGGCTTCAGAAATATCCATCCCTCAGTGAAATGTTATAGAAGAGATGTTCGTTTGCTGCTAGCACTTTATTTGAAAGTGATTTTGAGGGGAAAGGTGAGATCTTTCCCTTCAGAGCAAAGCTACGTGCTTTGTTTACTTGCCCTGACAGGTTTTTCTTTTTCCCGAACATAGTTTCAGGATGTCCCCTGAACAGATGGTGTCACTGTTCGTGTTTGTGATGTTGGTTCTGGGCACTGCTGTCAATATTGTTGATGGACCTCCGATTAATTTTTAAGCAGGTGAACCTATGGCCCCAAGACTGGGTGATGAAATCGCTACTTTTCAGTTTGTGGTGATCCAGGAGGGGACAGTTTTCCCTGTTGCATTTAAGAAATGTTTATTAAGCCATTATTATGGACAAGCCTTTGAGCGTGGTGCTCAGGGGCACCCACTGAACCAAAAACAAGCCAGAATGTGACCCACGCTATGAGCGCGTTGGAAGACGTTGATAGGGCCAGGGAATCCCGGAGGATGAGGAGGTAGCGTTTCCATGGCTGTGTCACTATAGTGTTTAGGTCTCCAGATAGCCTTATACCTATAGTATTACCCCCTGAACACGTGAATCATGACATGCATCTCACCCAAAAGTTCCACTTGGTGAAAAATGAAATGTTCAAAATCACTTATGAGATAGATGAACTTTATCACCAAGTGTCATTTAGAACGATTGTTTCTGCGTATCAAGAAAACGTCTAGTGCTCGTTTTGGCGGCACATATACTAAAAATTGGAACGATACAGAGAAGATTAGCATGGCCCCTGCGCAAGGATGACACGCAAATTTGTGAAGCGTTCCATATTTTTAAAGATGTTAAAAAAAACCAAAACGTCTACCACCTTGCTGGTAACCTATTCTAACTAATTCTGCTCTGCAGGTATAGCTTCAGTGGATTTTTGTTGAATGGGACATTCAGGTGAGTGATAAAAAGTCAAAAGTTTTCTTCTAGCTGTTAACTTTTATAATGAAGATGATGCTTTTGGGGCAAAATATCTAAGTATAGTAGTTGTGTAGGTGGTTTCCAGATCCCAGAAGCAGGACTCATTATGAATGAAGACAAGAGAAGAACAGCGCGTTATCAGGAGGCGTTTGCTAGTTGTATCACTTAGGGAAAATTACTTAAGCTCTATGAGCCTTAACCATAGAGTTAGGATAACAATACCTCCTCATAGGGTTTTTGTGAGAATTAAATGATCTAGTACAGGTGCTTGGCATATAGTAAATATAAGTACCAGTTATTATTTTCTTAAAGAGATTTTTTAAATTTAAATTAGAACTTAAAAATGATCTTCCATCATTGGCTCAGTTTCATGTTGGTGAATGTTAGATTCTTTTTTTTTTTTTGGACCAGCAGTAATATCACTCTTGAGGATCGTGAATAAACTTTTGAGGATGCAAAGTACCCATCCTCTGCTAAGGCTAGCCCTCAGCCAGCTTATTCCCCTTTACTTTTTTCCCCCGTACCTAGGAGAATAGGAATTTTTGTTTCATAGGAGCATGAAAGGACACTCTGGGACCACCTCAGCTATTAATAAAAGAGTCAATATTTTTTGAGTCCTTTGCACTTGCTAAGCCCTGTGTTAACATTTTACATATATTATTATCATGTAACCTTCACAATACTGCACTGTGGGTATTATTCCCATTTTACAGAGGAGGAAACTGAGGCTTGAGAAGTTAAGTAACTTGCCCCACATCCCTCAATTAGGTAAGAGTGGGAGTTATAGCTTTCAAAGCCAGGTCTGTCGAACTCCAAAGCCCAGGCTTGGGAAAAGGAGAGTTGGGCTGTGTGGGCTCAGAGGAGATTGTCCCCAGCTCCCAGGCTCACATGCCTCCCTCAGGACTCCGTATCCTGCCAAGAAGTGTAGGAGCCTTTCTGCTTTCAGAACATTTCTCACTTGCCTCACCCTGAGGTATGCTGGGTGAGTGCTCTAACAGTCCTGTGACTGCTCTGACAAATTACCACAAACCTAGCAGCTTAAAACAACGGAAATTTACTCAGTCATAATTCTGGAGGCCAGAGGGCCGAAATCAAGGTGTTGGCAGGACCACACTTCCTTCAGAGACTCCTGGGCAGAATCCATTCTCTGCCTCTCCCAGCGTCTGGTGGCCATCGGCCTTCCTTGGCCTGTGGTGCAGTTCTCCAGGCTCTGCCTCGCGTCTTTACACGGCCTTCTCCTCTGTGTCAGATCTTTCCTGTGTCTCGTAAGGAAACTGTCAGTGGACTTAGAGCCCACCCAGATAACCCAGGATGCCCTCTGCATCTCAAGATTCTTCACTGAATCACACCTGCAAAGACCCTTTTTCCAAATAAGGCAGCACTCACAGGTTCTGAAAATTAGGACATGGACGTAACTTTCAGGGGCAACCCTTCTGCCTACCCCACGTGCTAGTGGCTTCCTTGCCAGCTATCAGGTAGGGTCCTGTGTCTCAGCAGGCACCGTGGGTAGACACGACATCCGGTAAAGGCTGCCTTACCAGTGGAATGACTGGTTCTCAACAAGATTTCACAGCGTGGTGCTTGAAGGATGTTTCCGTGCTTTTCCTGTTCATGACACATGTTAAGTTCAGCTGAAAGCTTCCGGGGGCTTCCCCTGAGGTGGTAGTGGTCTCTCTCACAAGGGTTCCTTCTCTTTCAGATTGCTGACCTTCAGCTCCACAAACTGGACGAACTGGACTGTCTGATTCAGGGCCTGCTTTACGTTGACTCTGTTGGCTTCAACGGCAAGCCGGAATGTTACTATTTTGAAAATCCCACAAATCCCGAATTGTGTCAAAAAAGGCCGTACTGTCTGGATAACCCGTACCCTATGTTGCTGGTGAACATGGGCTCAGGTGTCAGCATCCTAGCAGTGTACTCCAAGGACAACTATAAAAGAGTTACAGGGACCAGGTAAACGTGGTTTCCACTAGAAGAACCTTTTTGTGCTTAAACCCAGGCCTCTTCCTTGAAGACCACTTTCTGAAAAGGTTATTTATATTTAATACATTTTTAAAAGAAAGATCTTACCCTCCTCAGCCAACCAAAAAGGATCTATTGGATATGTTACACAGGGTGATTTATAGAAAGGTTAATAAAACACAGCCTTGGTTGGATACTGGTGAGGTTGTGGGAAAAAGTGTTGCACATACCAGAAATTTTCCCAAAGGCAGACATATTAAGTGCCAGGTGAATGGCAGGGACCACACACACAGTAGAATCCAGGTGGAAGGATGCTTGGGATGGTCAAAGAGGGCTTCTTTCTGGAAGTACCTTGGTGCCTAGCACAGGAAGAATTGCTTGAAATAGTCATTCCAATCAGTGAGCCAGGTTGGGTTTACAAAGAGTGTTTTTTACCCTCAGGTAAATGCTCCAGCTGCAAACTGGAATAGTCAGCACACCTCACAGGGAATTTGGGAGTGCAGTGGATGGGAAAACAGCCCTGCAACTAGAGCAGAGCAGAGTACCATGTTTCTTAATGTACACACTCCCCAAGGGCACGTGGGCTCAGCTTCCTGTTAATGGGGATTCAACATGGGAAAAAGACCCAGGGTCAGAAGTCTTTGAGAAATTGTAGTATAAACAAAATTAAACAGGTTTTCCTTACTTATAAGAAGATTTGGTATGAAGTGTTTCTTCAACTTATTGGAACACAGAGCCCAGTTTTGGAAGAACAACTTAAGGAACTAGTGTTGTGTGCTTTGAAACATGGTATTGAAACCCTTCTTTTTGATAGATGAAGATATCACGTAACTTCTCTGGGCCTCAGTTTCCTTGTTTGTGCCATGAAGTGAGTGAGTTGTTTCTTAGTTTTACAAGCTTTTCCAGTACTGAAATTCTGCAGTTCTACTCACCCGTTAGGAGGAGAGCACTGCTTTTCTCCTGTATTGGCATGACTTGTGATGGGTTCTGCAGACATCAGTGGTTCACCACTGGGGAAGGGAAGATTGAGGCCCCCAGGGGACGTTTGGCAACGTCTGGAGACATTTTTTGGTTGTCACAACTGGAGGTGCAATGATAATGGCATCTAGTGACCAGAGGTTAGGGGCGCTGCTAAGTATCCTACAGTGCATTGGTCAGTCCCCCACAGCAAAAAAAGTATCAAGCCCCAAATGTTAACAGTTAGTGGTGTTAAGAAACCCTGAACCACACATTCTGACCGATCCTGCTTGTGTCCGGAATATAGGCTTTGGTGTGTACGTTAATTGCCGCTAGTCAATACATTTTCTCACTGAGAATACAGCACTAACCTTACTTGCTCACATGAGCATCACAACGGGCCCCGTGGCCTCATTAGGACTGTCAGAACTGTCCGAGACAAACGAAGAATTCGGCTGAGCTGGTTTTACCTTGAGAGAGTGATCTCCTGAGAAAGGTATAATTTTTAAGAAACTACAAACTGCTTCCCCAAAGGAGCCATTGAATTGGTAGAGCTAGTCTCAAGGTAACAACAAGCTAAACATTTTCCAGAATGAGAGATATTTATAATTTTGTTCATTAACACTTAACAAATTCATGAATTATATCACAGGTACGCTCTCTCAAACTTGGGGGTTCTAAGGATCTGGGTTGTCTTTGAATAACAAGCCCAATTGTGACGTTTGATATCTGTCACATGTGCAATAATGCCTGTCCATTCCAGTTACTGGTAAATGCCAGTTAATGATCACTGATTTGCAACATCAACAAATCCTGTGTGGATGCCCAAGCTTCCTTACAAGCTCTCTTTAACCAGTAGTTTTGGAAAGGTGCTGCAGGAGACTGAAGGTTCCTAGAGAGCCCTTTCTGGGGCTGCCACAGGTGGGGGAGGGGAATGAAATATCAAGTCTCTGGGCCCCAGATCTTGTCCAACCAGAGTTGTTCTGCCAAAGGTTTTTTTTGATCCAAGTTAGAAAACCACTGATGTAAACTAGAGGCATACCTCGGAGATACTGCAGGTTCCATTCCAGACCTCCGCAATAAGCGAGTATCGCCATAAGGCGAATCACACGAATTTTTTGGTTTCTCAGTGCATATAAATGTTGTGTTTACACTGTACTGTAGTCTGTTAAGTGTGCACTAGAATTACGTTTTAAAAATATATATGCCTTTATTAAAAAATATGTTATTGCTAAAAAATGCTAACCATCATCTAAGCCTTCGGTGGGTAATAGTCCTTATCGATAGTAGCACCAAACATCACAGATCACCATAACAAATAGAATAATAATTTTAAAATTTGAAATATTGGGAGAATTACCCAAAATGTGACACAGAGACACAAAGTGAGCAAATGTTGTTGGAAAAATGGCACCGATAGACTTGCGGATGCAGGATTGCTGCAAACCTTCAATTTGTAAAAAATGCAATATCTGCAAAGCGTAATAAAGGGCAGCAGAGGAAAATGAGGTGTGCCTGTATTTTGGTCAGCAGTGAACATCTGTGTGTGGAATACACTTTGGGAATCACTGATTTAAGCAAAGGCTTCAGTTTTAATTTTGTTACTCCTACTGTGATAGCTATAACTCTAGGTTTTTTGTTATTCTCATATACCCTATTTTCCCATTCAGCATTTTTATTTTTAGGAAGCCACATCATTACAGGATATCCGTTTTCTTTTAAGCATGTGATTTTAAATGGTTTGTTTCAGTGTTATCTGTAACTTTACTGCATCCTAGATTAGTAGCAACATTTCTGTTGACCAACTCCAATTTTATTACAGAAGTCAACTGAAAAAACAGAACTTAACAGCTAACATTGTTAGAATGTGTAATCTATTAAAAGAGGAATGAAAAGAATTTTAAAACTTCAGTGAAACGAACAGTGCAGCTCATTTCATTCTTTTGGAATCAGTTTTAAGGGCATGGATAATTAAGTAATTGGATTCTTCTACTTCTTCCGAAAATTCCTCACTACAAGTTGGTTGGTTTTTTTTAAAAAAATGATGTTTTGGTCTCTGATTTGCTGAGAATCTTGCTGTGTGTCTGCTGAAACAAACATGTATCTGATTATGAGAGAATCACTAGACTAGAGAGTGGTTAGCAGGTTAAGGAGGTCAATAAAGTGCTCTTCTGCAACCGTGCATTCTTTCCTCCTATCTGCAGTACTCCAGCTGTGCCAATCCATGCTCGCTTTCTCCATTCAACTCCAATTCTGTCTGGAGTCACCTGTCACTTTCCAGTCATACAAAGCGCATGTCCTTTTTCACTCATACCAACACATCAGATGATGAGTTGCCTTCTTTCTAAGTCAGCCAGTGTCTTCAGGTGCCTATGTTTGGAGTTGGTTGTTGAACACCTTGATGAATCCAAATACCTGATATTCAAAGAAAGGTTATTAGTGTGGATGAAAGGAAGGAACTAGAAATGTGAGCCAAGCCTTTTAAAAGAAGATAAAGAGAGAAAACAAGGCAAATTCAGATGACACGCAAACCAAAAAGTGTTCCCATTAAGCCACGCTAGCTTTCTAGGGTAGACTGAAACTAACGACGTCGCATGAGGTGCCCTGTTAAATGTAAATGAAGACAAACTTTCTTAGAGGGAATCCAAACTTTCTACTGTGACTGAGGTGTCAAGGCAATAATGCCCACAGAGCTCTTTTTGTCCTTGTGGTACTGCACCTACAGTTTGGATACGGTGACTTGTGCCCAGCTACCTAATTTTCCATGAGGACCCATCACTTCAATCAAGTATGTATTTTTGTAAGAATCACTATTTAAGAAATATCACAGTTAGTCCTTAGATGTGATTTAAAGAACCGTGTGTCTATAATCTGGTGCCTTCTTGGTAACAGTTATTGACAGTCAGTATAATTTACCCTAAATTTTCTTTTTTCAAATTTAAGTTTTAAAAATAACCTCGATCTCAACTTGAATTTTCTCTTAAAAGCCAGTAGCCAAACACATGTGGAATTCCCAGGGCTAGCAGCTCTTGAGGCTTCAGAACAAATTGATGTGCATTTGCTCTTCTGTCTAGTAGGTAAAGAGTAAGGCCCATTCATGGCCATATCAGTGCTCTTTCCTGCCAGGAGCTCACTGGTGACAGCTTTACTCTGAATCTGCTTTACTTCCCCTCAGGTAACTTTGATATTAATACACAATTGAGTTCACTTTCAACTATCATAATTGGTTTCTAATTTTTTTCTCAAAAGACTATTTTAGAAGAATTTCCCCCCAAACAACTGAAAGCTTTTAAAACATGGTTTGAGCATTGAAACCATTTTAAGATCTTTGTTACTATTCTTTGACTATTGGGTGGTAAGTAAAGTACTAATAACCTTTTCTAGAGTTTACTAGAAAAAAATCCAATATGAGATCCATCGGTGGTTTCCTTTTTGAAATTTTTGAGGAGCTTAAATGAAATTATTTCTGCTAGAGAAGCAAGGTCAGATGAAAGATACAGCTTGGGGGCCAGCTATTCCGCGCAGCGTCCCAGTTCAGTTTTGTCACCACAGAGTTTGTCTCTATAGATATGAACTGTGCTTCAGGTACACACAGTTTCTTTTTCTAAGTATTTGTTTAGCTACATATGTTTGTATTTTTTCTTTTTAATAGAGGTCATTTCTCTGGTTATTTGCTGCTTTCAGACCATGCAAATAAGGGAGATAGATCATGATTTGGCCCCATTTTATAGGTGGGAAGATTGCATGAAGCACTTAGGTCAGTGGCTAGTTCAAGGTCTCACAACGGAAATCAGTGAGAGTCTTTCTCTGGTTTTGTTCTTAAACTTCAGGGCGAGTTTTCCTTGATGTTTCTTTTAGTCTCTGCCCTCTTTTTTTATCCAATCTACCCTAAAGCTCTTTTTCACCCAGCACTTTGATTCAAGTGCCCCTTTGTTTTTCTTCTGTTCTTATTAACCCATATTAGTGATATTGATGTAGTTGGGGACTTGGATGGGCATCTCTTAAAGTAAAACTTAAAAAATAAACCTTATTGTTCCTTCAGTCTTGGAGGTGGAACATTCCTAGGCCTATGTTGCTTGCTGACTGGTTGTGAGACCTTTGAAGAAGCTCTGGAAATGGCAGCTAAAGGCGACAGCACCAATGTTGATAAGCTGGTGAAGGACATTTACGGAGGAGACTATGAACGATTTGGCCTTCAAGGATCTGCGGTAGCATCAAGGTAGAGACTAAGTAGCTAGGAGCAGTAGCGATTAAACACAAGGCAACCTCTCCACCCTGGCTGTTCATTTAGTTGTTGTTTTTTTTAAATGTCAACCCACCAGCCTGGTGCAAGGATCTATGGTATTGGAGCTCAGACTTGATCTCCTGCCCTTGATGAAGCACTGAGATGTTTAGCTCTTGTTGCTTGTGCTTAAAATAAGGCAGCTTTGAAAGAAGGTTCTGGAAAACTGCAACAGTTTCCCCCGTTCCATTCTTGTCCAGATATCTAGAGGCATTTAAATTTTTTTTTTTTTCCCCGTTAATAGCCATGCTACTTTGTCCCTATTAAGAAAAGGGCAGCCAACCATTCATACCGTAATCCTGTCTGCTTGTAAACAATGGTAGCCAAATCAGGTCATTTGAGCTCAATCAGAGTTATTCATAAAGCTTTCCACAGTACTTTGGTGGAAGCGTGGGGCCTGCCTAAGGATGATTTTGAACACTCTCGCTACTATTTCCAACATAGCTTTGGCAACATGATGAGTAAGGAAAAGCGAGATTCCATCAGCAAGGAAGACCTCGCCCGAGCCACCCTGGTCACCATCACCAACAACATTGGCTCCATTGCTCGGATGTGTGCATTGAATGAGGTAAGGCCTTAACCTAGGGAAAGCCATGTGTCATTCATAAACATCGTTTGGCAGTGCAATAACTGTTGACCCTCACAAAACCACAGATCCTTAGGAAACCTGCCCTTCCTCGTAGTCACACCTAGTAGGACATGAGGGGCGTGTGTTGCGGGGAGGGACAGGAGTATGTTTTAGTTTTAAGTAGGCACTAGATGATGACAAACAAAACCGTCTAACTGTGGAAACATGGTAAAAATGACAATCTATACCATAACCTCTCCAACCTCATGGACACACACCTAATGAAGGCTGGCGAAAATCTCTCTGCATCCTTGCAAATAATTGCAGGTAAAACATTCCACTTGCAATATTCGATATTCTCTCTGCTTTCAGCTTCTTTACAGTGTTGCCTTGTGGCATGGAGTTCAAGCAGCATTGTACAGGGCTATCAAAGCACAGAGAGCTTGCTACAGCTGGGGCCAGCCAGAGCCCCAGGCACAAGAAAGGGTGGACCTGATGACAGACCAAGCTTTGGTACCATGTGTTAAAACACCGCAAAATTCCTTTGCAAAGAATGGAACCCTTTTCTGAAATACAAGATGTGTAAAGTAGGTGTGTAATACAGCTGAGTTGTATTAGGAAGACAAGAAAGAGGGGGCATGGAATAGGTAATAGTAGAAGAAGCACTAAAGAATCTAGTAGCATCAGTAGTAGACTTTTTTTTAATATAAATTTTAAGAGAAATATGACATACCTACAGAAGAGGGCTCAAATCACAAGTGTACAGCCTGACGAATTTTCACACACACACACGCACACACACACACCCCCAATACCCACCACACAGATCAAGAATTAGAACATTACAGGTACTGCAGAAACCCTTTCCAACCCCCTTCTAGTTGAATAGTGAACTGTTAAACAGGGTATGAGGCAGTCTTTATAATAGGTGGATGGCAGCCCTTCCTTTGAACTCTGGGGTTACAAGAGAGACATCCTCCTTTCACAATATTTTTTTTTCCACATCTTTATTGGAGTATAAATGCTTTACAATGTTGTGTTCGTTTCTGCTGTACAACAAAGTGAATCAGCTATATGTATACATATATCCCCACATCCCCTTCCTCTTGAGCCTCCCTCTCACCCTCCCTATCCCATCCTTCAAGGTCATCACAAAGCATCAAGTTGATCTCGTGCTATGCAGAAGCTTCCCACTAGCCATCCATTTTACATTTGGTAGGGTAAATATGTCAATGCTACTCTCTTACTTCGTCCCAGCTTCCCCTTCCCACCCTGTGCCCTCAAGTCTGTCCTCTACGTCTGCATCTGCATCTTTATTCCTGCCCTGCCACTAGGTTCATCAGTACCACTTTTTTAAATTCCATATATATGCGTTAGCATACAGTATTTGTTTTTCTCTTTCTGACTTACTTCACTCTATATGACAGACCCTAGGTCCATCCACCTCACTACAAGTAACTCACTTTCGTTTCTTTTCATGGCTGAGTAATATTCCATTGTATATATGTGCCACATCTTCTTTATCCATTCATCTGTCGATGGACACTTAGGTTGCTTCCATGTCCTAACTATTGTAAATAGTGCTGCAGTGAACATTGTGGTACATGACTCTTTGAATTATGGTTTTCTCAGGGAATATGCCCAGTAGTGGGATTCCTGGGTCATATGGTAGTTCTATTTTTAGTTTTTTAAGGAACCTCCATACTGTTCTCCATAGTGGCTGTATCAATTTACATTCCCACCAACACTGCAGGAGGATTCCCTTTTCTCCACACCCTCTCCAGCATTTATTGTTTGTAGAATTTTTGATGATGGCCATTTTGACCGGTGTGAGGTGATACTTCATTGTGGTTTTGATTTGCATTTCTCTAATGATTACTGATGTTGAGCATCATTTCATGTATTTGTTGGCCATCCATATGTCTTCTTTGGAGAAATGTCTATTTAGGTCTTCCACCCATTTTTGGATTAGGTTGTTTGTTTTTTTGATATTGAGCTGCATGAGCTGCTTGTATATTTTGGAGATTAATCCTTTGTCAGTTGCTTCGTTTGCAAATATTTTCTCCCATTCTGAGAGTTGTCTTTTCATCTTGTTTATGGTTTCCTTTGCTGCGCAAAAGCTTTTACGTTTCATTAGGTCCCATTTGTTTATTTTTATTTCCATTACCCTAGGAGGAGGGTCAAATAAGATCTTGCTGTGATTTATGTCATAGATTGTTCTTCCTATGTTTTCCTCTAAGAGTTTGATAGTGTCTGGCCTTACATTTAGGTCTTTAATCCATTTTGAGTTTATTTTTGTGTATGGTGTTAGGGAGTGTTCTAATTTCATTCTTTTACATGTAGCTGTCCAGTTTTCCCAGCACCACTTACTGAAGAGGCTGTCTCCATTGTCTATTCTTGCCTCCTTTGTCAAAGATAAGGGGACCGTATGTGTGGAGGTTTTCTCTGGGCTTTCTATCGTGTTCCATTGATCTATATTTCTGTTTTTGTGCCAGTACCATATTGTCTTAATTACTGTAGCTTTGTAGTATAGTCTGAAGTCAGGGAGCCTGATTCCTCCAGCTCCCGTTTTTCTTTCTCAAGATGGCTTTGGCTATTCACGGTCTTTTGTGTTGCCATACAAATTGTAAAATTTCTTGTTCTAGTTCTGTGAAAAATGCCATTGGTAATTTGACAAGGATTGCATTGAACCTGTAGCTTGCTTTTGGTAGTATAGTCATTTTCACGATATTGATTCTGCCAATCCAGGAGCATGGTATATCTCTCCATCTGTTTATGTTATCTTTGATTTCTTTCATCAGTGTTTTATATTTTCTGAGTACAGGTCTTTTGCCTCCTTAGGTAGGTTTTTTCCTAGGTATTTTATTCTTTTTGTTGCAGTGGTAAATGGGATTTTTTCCTTAATTTCTCTTTCTGATCTTTCATTGTTAGTGTATAAGAATGCAAGAGATTTCTGTGCATTAATTTTGTACACTGCTACTTTACCAAATTCATTGATTAACTGTAATAGTTTTCTGATAGCATCTTTAGGATTCTCTATGTATAGTATCATGTCATCTGCAAACAGTGACAGTTTTCCTTCTTCTTTTCCAATTTGGATTCCTTTAATTTCTTTTTCTTCTCTGACTGCTGTGGCTAGGACTTCCAATACTATGTTGAATAATAGTGGTGAGAGTGGACAACCTTGTCTTGTTCCTGATCTTAGAGGAAATGATTTCAGTTTCTCACCATTGAGAGTGATGTTGGCTGTGGGTTTGTCATATATGGCTTTTATTATGTTGAGGTAGGTTCCCTCTGTGCCCACTTTCTGGAGAGCTTTTATCATAAATGGTGTTGAATTTTGTCAGAAGCTTTTTCTGCATCTATTGAGAGGATTATATGGTTTTTATTCTTCAATTTGTTAATATGGTGTAGCACATTGATTGATTTGTGTATATTGAAGAATCCTTGCATCCCTGGGATAAATCCCACTCGATCATGGTGTATGATCCTTTTACTGTGTTGTTGGATTCTGTTTGCTATTATTTTGTTGAGGATTTTTGTGTCTATGTCCATCAGTGATGTTGGTCTATAATTTTCTTTTTTGGTGATATCTTTGTCTGGTTTTGGTATCAGGGTGATTGTGGCCTCATAGAATGAGTTTGGGAGTATTCCTCACTCCAAAATTTTTTGGAAGAGTTTGAGAAGGATGGATATTAACGCTTCTCTAAATGTTTGATAGAATTCGCCTGTGAAGCCCTCTAGTCCTGGACTTCTGTTTGTTGGAAGATTTTTAATTACAGTTTCAATTTCATTATCTGTGATTGGTCTGTTTATACTTTCCAGTTCTTCCTGGTTCAATCTTGGAAAGCTGTACTTGTCCAAGAATTTGTCCAGTTCTTCCAGGTTGTCCATTTTATTGGCATATAGTTGCTGGTAGTAGTCTCTTATGATCTTTTGTATTTCTGTGGTGTCAGTTGTAATCTCTCCTTTTTCATTTCTAATTTTATTGATTTGAGTCCTCTCCCTTTTTTTCTTATGAGTCCCTGGCTAAAGGTTTATCAACTTTTTTTGTCTTCTCAAAAAACCAACTTTTAGTTTTATCAATCTTTGATATTATTTTCTTCATTTCTATTTCATTTATCTCTGCTCTGATTTTGTGATTTCTTTCCTTCTACTAACTTTGGGTTTTCTTTGTTCTTCTTTTCCTAGTTGCTTTAGGTGTAAGGTTAGATTGTTTATTTGAGATTTTTCTTGTTTCTTGAGGTGAGCTTGAATTGCTATGAACCTCCCTCCTAGAACTGCTTTTGCTGCATTCCATAGGTTTTGGATCGTTTTGTTTTTATTGTCATTTGTTTCTAGGTATTTTTTTTTATTTCTTCTTTGATTTCTTCAGTGATTTTTTGGTTATTTAGCAGTGCACTGTTTAGCCTCCATGTACTTGTGTTTTTTACTGTTTTTTCCTGTAATTGATTTCTAATCTTATAGTGTTGTAGTCAGAAAAGATGCTTGATACAATTTCAATTTTATTAAATTTTCCAAGCCTTGATTTGTGACCCAAGATGTGATCTATTCTAGAGAACGTACCATGTGCACTTGAGAAGAAAGTGTATTCTTCCACTTTCAGTTGGAATGTCCTAAAAATATCTATTAAGTCTATCTGGTCTATTGTGTCACTTAAAGCTTTTGTTTCCTTATTTATTTTCTGTCTGGATGATGTGTCTATTGGTGTAAGTGGGGTGTTAAAATCCCCCAGTATTATTCTGTTACTGTCAATTGCCTTATGTATTGAGGTGCTCCTATGTTGGGTGCATAAATATTTACAGTTGTTATATCTTCTTCTTGGATTGATCCCTTGATCATTATGTAGTGTCCTTCCTTATCTCTTGTAACAGTCTTTATTTTAAAGTCTATTTTATCTGATATGAGTATTGCTACTGCAGCTTTCTTGTGATTTCCATTTGCATGGAATATCTTTTTCCATCCCCTCACTTTCAGTCTGTATGTGTCCCTAGGTCTGAAGTGGGTTTCTTGTAGACAGCGTATATAAGGGTCTTGTTTTTGTATCCATTCAGCCAGTCTGTGTCTTTTGGTTGGGGCATTTAATCCATTTACATTTGAGGTGATTGTCGATATGTATGTTCCTATTACCATTTTCTTAATTGATTTGGGTTTGTTTTTATGAGTCTTTTTGTTCTCCTGTGTTTCCCACTTAGAGAAGTTCCTTCAGCATTTGTTTTAAAGCTAGTTTGGTGGTGCTGAATTTTCGTAGCTTTTGCTTGTCTGTAAAGCTTTTGATTTCTCTGTCGAATCTGAATGAGATCCTTGCTGGGTAGAGTAAGGTTGTAGGTTTTTTCTTTGTTGTAGGTTTTTCCCTTTCATCACTTTAAATATGTCCTGCCACTCCCTTCTGGCTTGCAGAGTTTCTGCTGAAAGATCAGCTGTTAACCTTATGGTGATTCCCCTTGTATGTTATTTGTTGCTTTTCCCTTGCTGCTTTTAATAATTTTTCTTTGTATTTAATTTTTGATAGTTTGATTAATATGTGTCTCAACATGTTTCTCTTTGGGTTTATCCTGTATGGGACTCTCTGCACTTCCTGGACTTGATTGACTATTTCCTTTCCCATGTTAGGGTAGTTTTCGACTATAATGTCTTCAAATATTTTCTCAGACCCTTTCTTTTTCTCTTCTTCTTCTGGCGCCCCTATAATTCGAATGTTGGTGTGTTAAATGTTGTCCCAGAGGTCTCTGAGACTGCCCTCAATTCTTTTCATTCTTTCTTCTGCTCCCTGGCAGTTATTCCCACCATTTTATCTTCCAGCTCACTCATCCATTCTTCTGCCTCAGTTATTCTGCTAGTGATTTCTTCTAGAGTATTTTTAATTTCAATTATTGTGTTGTTCATCATTGTTTGCTCTTTAGTTCTTCTAGATCTTTGTTAAACATTTCTTGTATTTTCTCCACTCTGTTTCCGAGATTTTGGATCATTGTTACTCTGAATTATTTTTCGGGTAGGTTGCCTACTTCATCTTCATTTATTTGGTCTTGTAGGTTTTTACCATGCTCTTTCATCTGTAACATATTTTTGTCATTTCTTTTTTTTTTGATTGGTGTGGCTGTATTCCTGTCTTACTGGTTGTTTGGCCTGAGGTGTCCACACTGGAGTTTGCAGGTGGTTGGGTAGAGCTGGGTCTTGGTGTGAAATGAGGACCTCTGGGAGTCCTCACTCTGATTAATATTCCCTGGGGTCTGAGCTTCTCAGTTAGTCCAGCGGTTTGGACTTGGTGCTCCCACCACAGGAGCTCAGGCCCAACCTCCAGCCTGGGAACCAAGATTCCGCAAGCCACATGGTGTGGCAAAAAAAAAAAGAAAGAGAAAAAAAAGGAGCAGTTCAATAACAAAGAATAAAAAATAAAATAAATTTAGAAAGATAAAAATATATTAGGAAAAATAAAAATATAATTGAAACAAATGCAACAAGGTAAAACAAATCCACCACAGAAAAAATGAAAAAAAGAAGGAGGGGGAACAAGCCAAAAGGAGCAGAATAATAACAAAGTATAAAGAACAAAATAAAATTCCAAAAATAAAAGAACTGTTAGAAAAAATGAAAATATAAATGAATCAACTACAAGGTGAAACAGAACCCCAATCTAAAAGAGGAAAAAAGAAAAAAAATAAAAAGCCTTGGCTATGGGGGGCAGAGTTTAGGCAGGGGGTGGAACTTAGGCAGGGGCGATGCTCAAGCGTGGGGTGGGGCCTCTGCTTAGGACCTGCGCAGAAGGGGAGAGGCAGCATGTCCAAACGGGAGCCTCTGGAGTGTGGAGTTCCAGAGTTTGGAGGTAAGGCCCTGGGTGAGGGCGTGCGGCTGGGGTTTATGCCCAGCGTGTTAGAGGGGGTCTCAGAGGGGGTCTCCGAGTGCAGAGGCAGGGCAGTGGCTGGGGGTATGGGGTGAGGCTTGGGCTCTGCAGGGTAGGAGGGAGGCTCCAGGGCAGAGGATTAGGCCTGGGAGCCCAACAGGCTCCCCAGTGCCTCAGTGGACAGGGAAAGCACTGGCCACGTTCCCTTCCCTTCCTCCATGCCTACCCCCACCCAGGGTCTCCCCTGTCCCTGCTGGACCCCTAATCGTGGGCCCACCTCCCACCCCTCTACCCAGGGAAAATTTTCACAGTGGTTAATGGGTTCATGTATTGTTAAAGCTTCAGACAGTTAGAAGGCGATGTTCCCAGACCCTGGTTGCTCTTGATAGACTGAACAGAATAATGCCAGCTCCCAAGACTCCCTTCCCTTTGATATGAGTGACCATAGCAACTGGCTCTGTGAGTGAGTGAGGAGTGAGCAGTGTCTGTGTGGCAGATAGGCTGAGCTCAGTGTGAGGGGTGTGTTCAGAATACAAATCTGTATCCGCGACAACAAAAATATAAATGTATTATTTGTTATATTGTAACCCACATACTGACCAAACAGGATATTTCACCATATATCCTAAAGGTAGAGACTGGGTATTGTTTCTTTTTTGTATTCCCAGTGTTTGGCATAGAGCAACCTGACCACAGTTGTTAGATGAATAACCATGCCGTAGCCATTTAATGTATTGAGTTGGTTGGGAGTTCCCTGGTGGCCTAGTGGTTGGGGTTTGGAGCTGTCATTGCCATGGCCCAGATTCGATCCCTGGTCGGGGAACTGAGATCCCATGAGCCACGTGGCATGGCCAAAATATTTTTTTTTAAAAATGTTTTTAATAAATAAAATTTTAAAAATAATTTATGAGTTGGTAATAATATATTTTATAGTTGGAAGTTTGGGGGATTTAAGGAATACACAGGCAAATTTAGATGAACTCCAGTTTTAATTTCATATGTGAATGTTGGGAGCTGAATTTCATATCAGATCTAAGGCAGCCTAACATAATACCTGTAAATGAGCCCAGTATTAGTCTCTGCCTCCCC
Organism: Orcinus orca; assembly: GCF_937001465.1. Lineage (NCBI taxonomy): Eukaryota > Metazoa > Chordata > Mammalia > Artiodactyla > Delphinidae > Orcinus > Orcinus orca. Next base: position 54,108,665 of record NC_064572.1, on the reverse strand, counting down.
CAACCAAATTCTCCCCCTCATGTTCTTGTGGAATGCATTCTGAGGTTTGTTTGACTTCATCTTGGAAATCCTGAAATAATTCCACTTAAAAAAAACAATTCACTCTGCAAGGTCCTGGAGTACAGTGATACACAGCACATTGGGTCTGTTGCTAAATGTTATTTTTATGTCATGGTTCCATTGTTTTTCTTTCATTTTTTTTTTTCCAGAATATCGACAGAGTTGTGTTTGTTGGGAATTTTCTCAGAATCAATATGGTCTCCATGAAGCTGCTAGCATATGCCATGGATTTTTGGTCCAAAGGACAGCTAAAAGCTCTGTTTTTGGAACATGAGGTAGGTTGAGTTCACATGGACTTAATCGTCCTACATGGAAGTTTTTGGGTTGTCTAACATATGAGCGGGTTCCTTAGTTTGCATTTATGCAAAAGATAAGGAAGAAGATTATATAAAATGGAAGCTCTATTATCCAACAATCAGGACTAGTAGATGGTTAATTTAAAAAAACAGAAAAAATGTTTAAATGATTAATCATGGAAAAATATCTTCCTACTTTTACCATTCTATTTTACTATAAAATGTATAAATGTTCATTCACTCACCAATTTCTTGATGTAGGACCAAGACCTATTTTTGAGCATGGGTTCTGCTGATCAGAGCTTTGTAATTGTCTTTTTTTTTCCATAATCCACAAGTATTATGCAACTTTTATGATACCTGGTTTGTTTCTTTAAAGTAGATCAAGAAATTAAAGATACTTATGAAGCAATTTGGTTGCAGAGTCATTCTAGATTTTCCCAATCTTTCATAGGTAGGATCCACCTAAACAGAGGGCAGTGGTTTGTGACTACTTTTTTCAATCTTTGTTTCATTTTTTTCCATTTTTATTGAGATATAATTGACATATAGCATTGTATAAGTTTAAGGTACACAACAATGATTTGATATATGTATATACTGTAAAATGGTTATCAGTGTAAGTTTAGTTATCGTCCATCACCACACATTGTTACATTTTTTTGTCCTTGTGATGAGAACTTTTAAGATCTACTTTCCTAGCGACTTTCACTTGTTAACTAGCTTTTTAATCTTTCTCAAGAATTTAACTGGATTTTCAAAGAGATGACCATTCATCTTGTACTCTTTTTATTGGTTTAGGTGGCATATAATTACATTAGATTATTACATTAACAATCAAACTGTCATAAACAAATTTGAGGATAAACACAGGTGACTCTTGGCAAGTAAACAACTCAGCTGGTGAGAACAGAAGTGCTTGGGCTGCTCCGAGTAGCCTGGTGGCCTTGAGAGGCTGGTGTGCTAGCCATTAGGCAGCCTGTTTACAGAAGAAGTGGAGTGCTCCGGTTAATGCAAAGGGGCCCTTATATCCAGTTTCTACACTAATACAAATCGGAGGTTTCTAAAACTGAGTGGGGAGCCCTCATCTCTTCCCACCTCTTCTATTCCCCTTCAAAATCAATACTGTAGAGAGCAGCTGTTTATCACGGGAGGTACCCAAAGCCTTGGGTATATTGCAGCAGAAAGAACATTGGGAGAACGAGTGTCATAAATTTTAATTGTAATGAATAACTACTGTGGCATTTTTCTCATCTCCAAACTGAATTATTTATTTGAAAAGTTGCTGGTGCATTTATAAATTATTTAGAGCTCTCTAAGCCTATGTTTTGTTTTATTAAAGCATCTAAAACAATACGAAGTTAAATACCAAATAGTTAACTGTTTAACTGTACTAAAGAAAGTTTTTGTTTTTGTCTTTTTAAGGAGGCTAAGGCATGAAGTGATATAACTTTTTTACGGGGGGCGAGGGCAGTGGAGTCTCAGAATTTTCACTCCCCCTCCTCCAACCAGAGCAGCTCCTTTTTTATCTGCTTAGTTACCGATTTCCCTTGTAAGATTTTGTTTAAAAAAATAATTAAAATGAAAAAGAAGACCACTCTTCTAGCCCATCTGGTGTTGCCATATTTAGCGATTAAAAATCTAGGACACAGTTGTTTTACCTGGCATTTATCTGGCAACCCTAAGTTTAGATCCTCTTGGACTAAGGCAGAAAACAAAGCCTGGAAGCCGTCAGGGATTAAAAGCCATCTACAAGGGCACACAGGGAGTTAGTTGATGGTAAGATAAGGAAAAAGAGCCAGCATTTGGGGGAAACCTACTTCTCTGGATAAAAAGGCATCCCTTTGTACAATCTTAGGCCTCTGTGAATGATGGCTTTGGTTTGTTACTAAGTATCATAACTCAGTCTCTATGGCCGATGAAAGTAGAGCAATTTTATATCTCCTTGTAGGTGTTTCTCAGAAATTTCTCTACCTTCTTAGGTTCACTCTCACTTAGGCAGGTCTTCCTGGAGGATATTATGGAGAGAGGACTTTTGGGAGGTGCTGGTGAGGTGGCCTTCCTGCCCTGCCTGGAGTCCTCACTCACTCAGTCCCACTCACTCCACTTATGTAAGTGCGCGTCTCCTAAGAGAAGTAGTGTAGCCAAGCCGTTGAGAGCACAGGCCCTCACTGACTTGGAGACCTTAGGCAATGGCTCTACCTTTCCATTTCTGTTTTAGCTTTTGTGGAATGGGGTGATAATATTATTTGTCTCATAAAGTTACTGTGACGATTAAGTGAGGAAATCCATGTACATTTCTAGCATATAGTGAGCCCTCAGAGGGCAGCTGGCAGGGAGGCAAAGATCCTACCATGTAGTGTTCTGCCAGATGCCACCCATTTCGCAGTAAGTAACTGTTGAGTCAGGCAAATACCAGAGGAGGAGAGTCTCTTGGCTTTTGGAAACCAGCTTCTCTAAACATTTCCATTTTTCAGCTTCCTTCATTTTCACAGATAACGTGAGCTTTTCCTTTACAGATGAGCAAAGGGAAACTTAGCTGATTTAGATGCCTTTCTGGGATCTACTGAGGGAAGCTTAGAGCTGTACCTTGTGAGACATTACAACTTTGAAGTCAGATAGATTTGCGATTGAACCCTGGCACAACTCATGTGACCTTGAAAGGGTAATTTACTTTATTACTTCCCATTTCTCATCTGTGGAATGGGAGTAATGTGAATTTTGCCATGACAAGGATTAAAATGAAATAATCCTAATCCTAAAAATCCTAAAAATTGTCAACACTGATGTAGTATACACTGTGGGGCCAGATATTTTTCTACGCACTTTACATCAGTTAATTTATTTAATGTATATAAACAAATAGCTATCCAATGCATTTATTATTATTATTATTATTATATCATGTTTCATGCCAGAGGTCAGGTTTTAAGTTTCTTGTATCTATAGCATTAGGGGGCAGCATTCCTCGAATTATGAAAAACAGTAGGTATTGGACTAAGGTTCAGAGATAATCGTACAGAAGTTTTCTCATTGTTGTTGTAGGGTTATTTTGGAGCTGTTGGGGCACTGCTGGAACTGTTCAAAATGACTGATGACCAGTAGAGATGGGACAGGGATCCAAGCTCTGCGGCTGGAGAGGGTGAAAGCCACTGTGGGACGGAAGCCAAGCCATTATGGCAGATGAACCTGCTGGATTTGTAAATAATTAAAATCCTTCTAGCTGATCTTTTCTCTTGGGTTTTGAGCTTATGATTCAAAATGGGGAATACAAGAGTTTTTTCTGTATACTGTATTTTTTAAAAAAATATTTGTGCAGCGTGGCCAAACCTACCAATCTTATGCATTGACTTTGAAAAATGATATGATGTTTAAGAAGGACCTGAAATGTAAGTGCTGTTTATTTTTCTTCTGGGGTTTACTGATCAGTGTGGTAATTTTAACTTCATTTAGTAATTACTCTAGGAGATTTTACCTTGACTTATATTTTTCATGACGTTTCATGATTTGCTGTTGGTTTCAAATGAAACTACAAATCTGTCATGTTTTACTGTGAACACTATTTTGTTTGTTTGTTTACCTTTTTGGGTCTCGTTTTTTCTGTTTGAATGTCTTAGGGAAAAAGAGAGTCCTTCCCCCTGTTTCTGTCCTCAGATGACTCCCCGTCCCCCCTCCAATACCGTTCTTTAATGTAATTGTTCATATTAATCAAGGTGCTGACCAACTCAATACAAAGTTAAGCACGAGATCTAAAGCTCTCAAAAGTGCCCTTGAAGAGAAAACTCTGAAAAAGTGTTCATGAATTTAGTGAGTCTGGCAAAAGTTGAAAATTATATGCAATTTTGTCGTATCCCTTATGAACATATAGTGTTGCGGTAGATTTATTTTATGTTAGGTTATGTTAAATTGAAATGTTCTCTGATGAGGTGTCCTCATCCATGCACAGCGTATGAATGGCAACAAATCCTTGTGCAAGATATTGGGATTTACAGGGGAAAGTCTCCCGGTAGATTAACTGTTCACGTTGGGATGTTTAGGAGAAGTCATGGGTTGAGATGTCATGTGGTAATATCTGTGTTTTGTACATGTACGTAGCTAGGAGCTTTGTAACAAGGCGTCTTAAATAATAATAAAGTTGTTTTTTATTTGAAATATTTTAAACTGTATTTCAATCCCACTTTCTAAAATTAAAAAAAATTATTATACTGATCTATATATTTTTTTTCTGTTTGAAAGATATCATTGGGACTGATGGGTAACTTTCAAATGAGAGTCTTATACAAATACTGAAACACATGAGATCTAATGATTTAGAACTAATTAATCTTTTGAATTGAGCATATTGCTGAAAGGGATTTTTGAAGGACAGTACAATTGCTCCATGATGAAACTTTCCTTCTCTGCCTCTGGGCACTATCTTTAATTTCCATGTCTTCAAGTCTTGAAGAAGTTGATGTTAATGGAAGTATTCACTTGTCTGGTTGAAATAAAGCCTGTTTCTGTTGTGATTTTTTTTAGTGTATATGTTATTTTCATTTCTTAACCTTTATGTCCATCTTATCTGCTTTTGTATCATAAAATGAATATGTGTTGTACTTTTGCTACTCTACATTTCATAACTTGAAGCTTTCACATAAGCATGGTAAGGTCCAAAACACTGTGTCTTCAGTTGAAGCTGTAGCCCTATGCAGGGTTTTTTTTTTTTTTTTTTTTTTAATGTAGCTTTATTGTTCTTATACAACTAACTCCTTATTCCCAAAAGATCACTACTATATTTTGTTATTCTGAAAGAGTTCCAAAATTTGGTCATCACAATTATATTTGATCAACTTACGTCTGGCTTAAAACAATTCAAGCAATTAAGATGCTCTTGAAAAAGGTAAGTGTGAAAATCCACATATCCTCTGTGATAGTACCTTTTTTAGATTGTTCTCTTCTGCCATTCCTACTCTCATCTGTTAGGGAATAGCACCCGTTGGATCATGGTTCTGCAAAAAATAAAATCAGGGCAAGTTAGTATGACTACATAATTTTTTAATTATCTGGAATTACTTGATCTCTCATTACAAATGTTTAAAACATGAGGAGATAAATTACTCCGTTATACAAATATCAGTTAAATGTTGTTTACTTATAGCCAGCATTTTTTTTTTTTTTTAATGAGGGAGTTGTAGCCTGAGGAATTTTTTTACATTCACTTGAATTATAGAAACTTTCCTTTGTCTCAACATCATGAAGAAACTTGGCAAGACTAAAGAATTTTTATCTTGAACTCCATGAATTCAGGGTGACCAGGTGGTCCAGAACATGACTTTTGGTTCTGAGACAGCTGCAGTTTTGATCCAGCTCAGCTATTGGCAAGCTTTGTGGACAAGCTGCTAACCCTCTCTCTAAACCCTAATTTTCTCACTCATAAAATGGGGCAAATAGTAGTTTTTACCTATGTATTTAAAAAGCTTAGCACAAGGGCTAACACATAGTAAAAGCTTCATTAATGCTAGCTATGCTGGAAAAAAAATAGATGTTTGTAAATTAATGCATTAAATCAATGATTTCTAAACTGGAATGTGGGGAATCCATTTTAGCATAAAACATCACACAGATCTGCATATGCTAGTACACGTCTACAGCCCCATATCCACACTTCCAAAATCCCAAACTCTTAACATTTCTCTTGACAGAAAAATTCAAGACAGAAAAAGTTGATTTGAGCATTATTTATCATTCTTTGGCGGGCTCTTCACATGTTTTGTTGCAAAGCTATTAATGTGTGTTTGATTACAGGGTCTGCCCGAGACCCTACCAGAGGTGTTAATTAAGTAGGGAGCAAGGGCTTCCCTGGTGGCGCAGTGGTTGAGAATCTGCCTGCTAATGCAGGGGACACGGGTTCGAGCCCTGGTCTGGGAGGATCCCACATGCCGCAGAGCAACTGGGTCCGTGAGCCACAACTACTGAGCCTGTGCATCTGGAGCCTGTGCTCCACAACCAGAGAGGCCGCGATAGTGAGAGGCCCGCGCACCGCGATGAAGAGTGGCCCCTGCTTGCCACAACTAGAGAAAGCCCTCGCACAGAAACGAAGACCCAACACAGCCAAAATAAATTAATTAATTAATAAACTCCTACCCCCAACATCTTCTAAAAAAAAAAAAAAGTAGGGAACAAGTCTGAATCTTAAAACAGAAGTGGTCTCAAGAGTTTCAGATAAAGGACTCATGGAAAGATTTACCTGTATTCTTCAGCTTATGTACTTTTCCATATTCCATATTTACATGGATTCAGAGTCCCTTTGTTGGGAACCATTGTTACAGGTAATTTATACTTGACATCATTCAGTCATACAAGGAATATTAAGAAGTTATTTTGTGCCAGGAAGGAGCACTGAGTAAACTAGGAGGAATAGGATACAACCCCTGCTGTCCAGTGTGGGGAAGACAGAAGTCTTAAACCAACACATATAATTAAGTGTCACAGGTGTCATTCATTCATTCATTCACAAATATTCACAGCAGTGAACAAAACAGACCCATCCTCACAGACCTTACATTCTGGAAGGGAAGACAGATACATTCCTAATTACATAATGTTACATCAGTACTGCAAAGAGAAAAAGTAAGGTAGAGGGGCCTCAGAAGGAGGTAATTCTGTTTAGAAAATGAAAAGGGGATTGAAACTTCTCTGGTTAGAGTGCTCAAAGACAATCTCTCTTAGGAGGTGACGTTGGAGCAGAGGTGAATAAAGCTGAGAACACACCATGGAAATAACCTGGGGAAAATACTTTTACTCCTGGAAAATGAGAATGGAGGTTGTGAAGACCTGTAAGGAGGCCAGTCTGCCCGGAGTAAACAACGGGCAGAGTGGTGGGAAATGCAGTTTTAGGAGTAGCCGTGGACCAGGTCCTATACAAAGTCCCACAACTGAGGGTAGAAAACTGCCCTTGAAGGAGGCATTGGTCCCCTCTCCGGGAGGAGGGTGCAAGAAAAGTTTTCACAGAGTCTTAACCAACAAGTAGAGACCACCGAGTAGAGCAGGATGAGAGAAGCACTGAGAGAAGAAACAACCTGGCTTGTCCGGGACGCCGTTTGCTTCAGCCAGAGTGTGGTTAGTGGGAGCGAAACCAGATACTAGGAGAGAAGAAAACAGATTATGGAAGGACTCGTATTCCATGTAAAAGATGTTTCTGTAGCCAGTGTGAAGCCATCAAAGAGTGTCAAGTAAAGTGAAACTAGAATTAATCTGGCTTCAAAGTGATAATAGAGCAAAGTGATTCCGCTTATATAAAATGTCTAGAATAGGCAAAGAGACAGAAATTCGATTAGTGGTTTGCCAGGGCTGGGGATTTGGAAGAAATGAGGATTTACTGCTAATAGTTATGAGGCTTCTTTTTTGGTGATGAAAATGTTCTAAAATTGATTGAAGTGATGATTGTACAACTCAACTAGAAACCACTGAATTAATTAAATGGTATGCGAATTATATTTCAGTAAAGGTACTTTTCAAAAATAAGTTAAATTTGAAGGTTGAAAAAATCCTTTAAATACAGCACCAAAGTGAAATTAGGTATGTTAATTGGATATTCTTTATTTTAACCTAATTGGTGTCATTTTCAGTTTTGTAAAATATTCTACTCATTGTATTTGATTTTCTACCTTCTTTCTCCTGTACATTCCTTGAACATTTTTAGACACAACAACCAAGTGCATTTAGTCAAATGTGTATGGCAGAGTTGATGTGGTTACAATAGTAAATAATAAATGCCAACAGCCTCAGCCCCAGTTGCCTAAGGTTTCTTTTTTTGAACAAATGGATTTCCTTTTTAATTTTTGCAGTTATAGCTTAATAAGAGTTTTAATTTTCCCTTAGATTTAAAACAACTAGAAAGAATTGGACTTTTTTTATATTAGACTTTTTCTTCTCTCCTCTCTTCCTCCCCTTCACTCTGTTCATGAAATTTGCTGTTGCTATTTTAACCAGGTTCAGCATCTAAAGAATTCATGCCATGTGGCTGCCATAATGTGGCTAATGAGTTGTCTATTTTAGTTCCAGAGTGAGGCAGGTGGTCTATGTCTCCTTGTGTACCTTTAAGAGATACTTACATTGTAATTTTAAAGAAAACTTAAATTTTAAAATAATTGTTTTCCATTGACTACTCATTTATTTACCCTGACTTATTAAATATTTTTTTCATGGTATGTTCTCAGACTATGTTTTCTAGCATTTTTCTTGTGTTTGCATACTTGTGTGAGTGTGTATACATGGTGCATTGAGGAAGAAATAAACCCCAAGTTAATCCTGCAAGTAATGCATCTGGAGTTTATATGAGAACCATAATTTATGCAGCGTGTATTTTTAAATTCAGCACTTGAACAGTTTGTCAAATGTTACATTATTTTAAATGTAGGCCAAGAGTGTTTCTGTATTAAGCTCCACAAGTGTGTGGGTTAAAATTAGGCAAGTTAAATTGGATTGTGAATGTCAAACAGGAATATTTTTAAGCATTCTCCTTTGGTGTTTGATTACTATTTATATTGGATTTATAAATTTTGAAAGAAGCAGTCACTCTTGTCTGTCTGTTCACGTGCCAACATCAACATTGAATTTATCAAGTAATTATTTATGCAATGTTTAGACAGGCAAAATGAAATGGAGAAGGGAGCCAATTATCTGTGGATCCTACCCACACAGTTTTCAGCAACTGCAGAGAAAATGGGTTGGTTGTCAAGAACAACTGTTTTGTTGACTCTGCCCTGAACATTTAGTTAATTATGCAATTCTTCCTGTCCTTTAGCCTGTGTTTCTACATTCCATGCCTGGCCTCAGCTGTCTGTGTCAGTCATGACTGTGGTCGTTAATTAACCACGACGACTGCCTCAGCAAAATCAAGCTGGAGGAATCCCTGTCCATTACAAAGCTTGGTCTCAGGGAACCTTAAGGACCATTTCACCTGTGGCATAATCTATTTTAGTGGCCATCGAGAAAGATACTACCAAGATATAACCACCCTTGGATATAAGAAATTAACCTTTTTAAAAGGATATATGACATTAAGATTTGCTTTAAAAAGAAAATGCCAAACTGAGTCTCGTTTTCGGATCCCACACAACTTCCAAACACACTGGCATGCAAACTTTAAGATTTATTAACTCATTATATAATGTTAACTATCGATTCATTAGTTAATTAAAGCTCATGTTTTAATGTCAGCTTTTACCTATTGACCCAGTGCTGCAAAAGAGAATTTGGAAGCAATGATGGAGTCTTACATTTCAACTCAGGGGAAATCAGTTTTGATCATTCGATTGGTAAGTTGCAAAACTATGCTAAAAGCCTTGCCCAGAGTAAGGTTACCAAGTATGAGAAGCGAAACTTAAACCTTTTGCCTTTATTCTAATTTTTAAATTCCTAAGTAAATGTGAGCTGTTTAGGGAATATCAGTTAGGAAGGAGCCAACTTACTAGCCTGTTTTAAACTCTCTTGAACTCTCACAGGTTCTGACCTGGCACCGGATGAAGAGGGAGGGCTTGGGACAGAGAAGACCTTTGACATTCTTCCAAACCTGCATTTCTTTGATTCTAAAAATTGGGCATTGAGCCTACCCTTTATAAAATTATCACATGAGAATAAATGGTGTTTACATGGAAAAGAGCTCATAACAGTGACAGCTCTGAGGGATTAAGCCTTTCATGTGCTTGGCATTCCGTGTACATCACCTCCTTTAATCTACCCAGCAAATGAACATGGTGGGGATTCCTGTCTCCATTTTACAGAAAGACTGAGGTTTGGAGAGGTAAAGGAGCAAGCCCACGGTACCAATCACCAAGAATCTTGAAATGGCCTTTTGGGAAAAATCAAAGCTTCTCTGAGTCCAAATGATCCAGATATTTACTTCCATTCTCCAAAGGGATTGTATATAGACACAATGTCTGACTGTGTAACTCTCACTCCTATCATTCATCTCATTGATATTTCTTCACACCCAGGCTCAATATTTCACATTGGCTGGTCTGAGGTCCTAGCTCAAGGGCCTTCCTTCTCTGTTATTCGGTTAATAGTAACATTCCCCCACCTGGCCTTCTCTCTTTCTTCTTTAGTCACACTTCCACCACACTCTATACAAGCATTGATGCTAGACTTGCACATACTAGAGTGCTTATAAAACAGACAGAAAACAAAAAGCTTATTGACTAAACTTCTATGCAGTTAAAATAATCTGTATTTCATCTTGTCCAAGAAGAAATACTTGAGTCTACAAAATACTGGCTTATTGTGAAGACCCATGCCAAAATTAGTTTTGCAAAATGGAATAATTATTGACTTCTGTACTAAAGTTTTCTATTATAATTTGAAATAATTTCTATTTTAGTCAATAACTTACATTTCTGAGCTCTGATATTACTTTTGAAAATGTATTCTTCTCATGAAACAGTTCATCTTGATGTGATTTTTAATTAATCTTTCAATTCTTAAATTTTGAAAGAGTATATAGAAATTATGGTATTTGGTGTTTAAGTGTTTCTCATTAGATTTTAAATTTTTAGTAGTTATGCAATTTTTAGTATCAGCAAATAAACCTCTTTTCAATAGTTAATATTTAAATGACCTATCATTTTGTCTTGATTATGATTTTTATTAGGAAGAGCGTGTCTTCTAAATCCACTGTCATCCTCAAAGATAGAAGAAGAGTTCTTTATTGAGTTATTTTTATTCCTGTTCAATTTTTGTTTTTGTCCCTAGAAATGATGTAGGTCAAAGACAGTTTTCTTTTTCAAAGGGAATCCTATGTTCTCAATAACCTAGCGCAGAGTTAAATTGCTTAAATACTCATAGCATCTCAGATGTCAGATGGCTTTAACAAAAGGAGATGCTCAGGATACGGAATATCTTACATTGTGGTATAGGCCAACATGCCTCAGAATAACCTGGAGAGTTTGTTTAACACGACTATTTGGGGACCTCTCCCTGGACCATCTGTATCTGAATCTCTAAGATTGGGGTCCCAGAATGCATAAAAAAAGATCTTCTCAAATAATCCTTAAAAACCTAAAATTTGAGAATCACTGTCTTAGAGGTTATATTACTACTAACATTAAAAATCATATCCACATTTAAATAAACCTTCCTGATTCTCTGGCAGGTCACACCCATTTGCAGGAAAGCAACATTGTTCGATGATCAACTACTGATTAAATAAACCCAGCTGCTGTCTCTGTTAAAAATGACGGTACCACATAGACATTAATCAACCATGGCCACTACATAATGACTGACACCCTTCAAAACAATAGACACAAAGAGCAGTTTTATAGCTTGGTTTTCAATTTCTGTTCCATTCCCACATTTTTCTGATACCTCTTTCGGTGTTCTGAATTTAGTTTGTAGGGAAGAAGGAATCTCTTAGCTGGCAGTTACTCTGCTTAAGATTGTCTGAGGTTCATCTCGGCTGAGCCACTAGTCTCTCTCCAAGTATGGAAGCAACAAAAGACATCTTCATAAGGTCAGCCTGCACTTACTACTGCTGTCATCTCTGGTTACTTAATAAACACTTTGCATTTTTGAAGTGCTCTGCAAACACACCGGAAACTTTAAGGACAATTTGCACAGAAACTTAAAAGATTCCACGTCTTGGGCTTCCCTGGTGGCGCAGTGGTTAAGAATTCACCTGCCAATGTAGGGGACACGGGTTCAAGCCCTGGTCGGGGAAGATCCCACATGCCGTGGAGCAACTAAGCCCATGCAACACAACTACTGAGCCTGCACTCTAGAGCCCGCGTGCCACAACTACTGAAGCCCGCACGCCTACAGCCCGTGTTCCACAACAAGAGAAGCCACCGGCAATGAGAAACCCGTGCACCACAACAAAGAGTAGCCCCAGCTCGTCACAACTAGAGAAACCCCGTGCGCAGCAACCAGGATCCAATGCAGTCAAAAATAAATTAATTAATTAATTAATTTTAAAAAATAATAATAAAAAATAAATTCTTCAGGCTCAGGAAGAGGAGTTACTCTAAATTCCCAATGACTGCAAGTCACTTATTCACCTAGGTATTTAGGTATATTTACTAATATACCTAATTATTTAGGTATATTATTCACCTAGGTATTTAGGTATAAATTTCCAGCATATCCTGAAACACTGTTATTTTGAAAAACCTGTACCATATTAAATTAAAGATCATTAAAATAAACATATTTTCTTCAGTCTTACTGTGTAATTGCTAAAAATGTTCTCCCCGGGGTCATTTATCTAAAACTAGAGCACGTTTTTTTTTCCCACTTAAGGAGGTAATGATGAAGTGAAAATATAAAGGAAAAAAGCCCACTTTTTGTTTTTGCTTTGTATACACGCTATTATTCTGAAAGTCCATCATTTTGAAAGCTTAAGGCATATGAATCATTTCACTGCAAAGGTATATACATATATCTACATCTACGTCTATACAGCTGTTTCATGACTTTCAATATGTGTTCATAGATTGCTATTATATCTTATCATTAATAAACATTTATATTATATTAAAAACTCTAAAAAAAGTTACAAATGAACTTATTTCCAAAACAAAAAGAGACTCACAGATATAGAAAACAAACTTATGGTTACCAAAGGGAAAAGGAGGGTGGGGAGAGGGATAAATTAGGAGGTTGGGATTAACATATACACACTACTATACATAAAATAGTTAACCAACAGTATATAGCACAGGGAACTCTACTAAATATTTTGCAATAACCTATAAGGGAAAAGAATCTGAAAAAAATATATATAAACATTTATGTGTATAACCGAATCACTGTGCTGTACACATGAAATTAACTGTAAATCAACTGTACTTCAATAAAAACAATTTTTAAAATTTTAAAAAACTCTATTCAAAGCAAGCTTTTACTAATTGTTGTATTTCATGTAATTATGACCTCCTACAGCTTCCTTGTAGCACTTAAACAAAGAGTCAACAGGGGGGATACAAAATCCCCAAATGATTTCGACATTTGGACCAATCACATCACTTGAGCCAAGACTCTTTGTTCTTAAAATCTCAGCTGGCTGTTCTAATGGCTGGCTACCCACCCGGCCCACCAAGCAGGGTTGTTTGTCAAGACTTTGAGGCACATATTCTGCTTCCAGAATCAACACCGCGTAGTGATTATTTCTCTCTCTTTTTTGTTTCTTTTCCCCCAATACTTTATTTTCAATAATCTTCACTTTCCTGAAGGAACTAATTTGGGGAATGGGGACCACTCTTTCAAAAAAAAAAGTTAAACTTAGTATTTTAATCCCCCAAAGGCAGGGACTACAAAGAACATTCCAATCACATGACCGCACCACATTTTTGTGTTTAAATTAAGTCAGGGTTATGAGGGCGATTAATAACACACACTGACTCAAAAAGTCAGCTGGCATGATTAGGAAGGGCAAACTTTTCTGGTTTTAGTAGAGAAACAAAATAAGCATATAATTGACCTTTGCATTCCATTCTACTTGAAAAAGGATTTCCAGCCTTTTAAAAAATCTTCATACTTCTGGTCCATATCACACTCGGAATTAGATACTTTAAAAATATGCCATTAACCAAATTTTGTCTTGGCAGTTGGTTTAAATATTTATTTAAGATATGTAGCAGTTGCTGCACTTAGAATTTAAAACAGATGGCAGGACTATATTGGCACTGTGCATTACTGGCAGAAGTGGACCATTTGAACTTTCTTAAAGTTTTGCAGCTTTGAAGCTTGAGGGGACATGATTGACCCTCTTTTCCTCTGTCCTTAGGGGAGCACAGAATTGGTTAGGGATGCTAACTCAGAAATCATGACACTGAAGATGTGTGCAGCTGTTTAGGAGAGTGGATGTAAGAGGCAGGTACCCGTAGGATTCTCCCCTCCCCTCCCCTTCCAGCTCACTTATTCTGTCTCCTTGTTAAGGCATTTACTTCTTTTTCTGGGTCTCTGGAGACATTGCTGGCACACATTCCCACACTGAGACAATTCATTTTCCTCATCAGGAAAGATTAAGAAAAGAATAGAAGACTGTGTGAAGGCAAAATGCAAAGTCCAGCATTTCTCTGCTGATCTCAGCTATTAATGACCCAAAAGTCCATATCTTGGTAGAATCTTAAAGATTCTAAGAGTTTAGCACAGGGTCTGGCACATAGTAGGTACTCAGTAAATCTTGAACAACGGAATGTTTCCTCCAGCTAGACTTTCCTCAGCCTTTTTGTGTTTTTAAAATTGAAGTATAGTTGATTTATAAATGTTGTGTTACTTCAAGTGTACAGCAAAGTGATTCAGTTACACACATACATACTTTTTCAGTCTTTTCTATTATAGGCTATTACAAGATATTGAATATAGTTTCCTGTGCTATAACATGGATGGACCTAGAGATTATCATACTAAGTGAAGTAAGCCAGAAAGAGAAAGACAAATACCATATGATATCATTTATACGTGGAATCTAAAATACAACATAAATGAACTTATCTGTGAAACAGAAACAGAATCACAGACATAGAGACCAGACTTGTGGTTGCCAAGGCGGGGGGTGGGGAGGGATGGACTGGGAGTTTGGGATGAGCACATGCAAACTATTACATGTATGTATAACTGAATCACTTTGCTGTACACCAGAAACTAATACAGCATTGTAAATCAACTACACTTTAATAAAATAAATTTAAAAAATAATAAACCATGTTTCTTTGTTTTGCTGATTTAAAAATTATAAAACTAACACAACCTCCATGTAATAACTCAATAACACATCAAATGAGAGTCTCACTTTACTCTTACCTATTTCCACTCTTCCTGTCTCCCCAGAAGTAAGCACTGATGTCAGTTCGGTACATACATTGCCAATTTTTTCCTATTCATTTGCATTTATAGGTACTCATGGAAATATATCATTTTAATAACATATATTAGTTACGGATGCATACTTATATATTAGACATATAAAAATATGCGTGGAAATAATAAACATGAAGTTCAAGATAAGGTTATGAAAGAGCTGACCTCCTCTCTCTGTCACAACAGAGTGTGAGAGTTCACTTCCAGCTATTCTCACCATAGGTGAGAGCTGCCTCTCACTGCTAGAACAGGCATCAACGAGATGCACAGTGCTGCACCGGTTGGGCTTCATGGCAGCGTGTTTAAATTTACGCTGAGTTTTCTGCACAGTGTGTTGGTTTCCATCAAACTCCAGATCTGAAGCCAACTTCTCCAGGAGGCTTCCTGCACTGCCCCACCCTGCCTCGGCCCCCACTGTGAAGTGTGACACCCTTCTCCAGTTGGCAGAATACAGGCGTGCCTCCTTTCGTTGTGCTTCGCTTCATTGCACTTCACAGATGTTGTATTTTTTTAAGAACTGAAGGTTTGTGGCAACCCTGCAACGAGCAGGTACTATCGGAGCCATTTTTCCAACAATTTGCTCATTTGATGTCTCTGTGTCACATTTTGGTAATTCTCACAATACTTCAAACAGTTTTATTATTATTATGTTTGTTATGGTGATCTGTGGTCACTGATCTTTGATGATACTATTGTCATTGTTTGGGGGCACCAACCAAGAACTTTATCCATAAATGTTGTGTGTGTTCTGACAGCTTTACTGACCGGCCATTCTCCATCTCACTCCCTCTCCTTGGACCTCCCTGTTCCCTGAGACGCAATATTGAAATTAGGCCAATTTATAACCCTACAATGGCCTCTAAGTGAAAGGAAGGGTGCACACCTCTCACTTCATTTTTTTCCGCTGTGCAGCTTGCAGGATCTTAGTTCCCCGACCAGGGATTGAATCCAGGCCACGGCAGTGAAAACGTGGAGTCCTAACCACTAGACCACTAGGGAATTCCCAAGAGACGCACGTCTCTCACTTTAAATCAAAAGCTAGAAATAATTAAGCTTAATGAGGGAGGCATGTTAAAAGCTACATAGGTTGAAAGCTAGGCCTCTTGCTCCGGTCAGGCAAGCTGTGAATGCAAAGGGAAAGTTTGTTTTTTTTTTAATTTTTATTGGCATATAGTTGATTTAAAATGCTGTGTTAGTTTCAGGTGTACAGCAAAGTGAATCAGTTATACATATATGTATATCCTCTCTCTTTTTTTTTTTTTTTTAGATTCTTTTCCCATTGAATAGAGTTCCCTGTGCTATACAGTAAGTCCTTATTAGTTATCTATTTTATATATAGTAGTGTGTATATGTCAGTCCCAATCTCCGAATTTATCTCTCCCCCCTTCCAGGAAAAGTTCTTGAAGGAAATTAAAAGTGTTACTCCAGAGAACACAGGAATGATAAGAAAGTAAAACAGCCTAATTACTGATATGGAGAAAGTTTTAGTGGTCTGGATAGAAGATCAAACCAGCCACAACATTCCCGTAGGCCAAAGCCTAATCCAGAGCAAGGCCCTCATTCTCTTCAATTCTACGAAGGCCGAGAAAGGTAAGGAAGCTGCAGAAGAAAAGTTTGGAGCTAGCAGGGGTTTTGTTCATGAGGCTTAAGGGGAAAAGCTGCCTCCACAAGTTGGACGGGCAAGGGGAAGCAGCAAGGGCTGATGTAGAAGCTGCAGCCAGTTACCTAGAAGATCTGGCTATGATAATGAGTGAAGGTGGCTACAATAAACAACAGATTTTCAATGTAGATAAAACAGCCTTCTGTTGCAAGAAGATGTCAGCTAGGACTTTCATAGCTAGAGAGGAGAAGCCAATGCCTCGCTTCAAAGCTTCAAAGGACAGGCTGACTATCCTGTTACGGGCTAATGCAGCTCATCACACAATAAGTTAAAGCCAATGCTCATTTACCATTCCAAAATCCTGGAGCCCTTAAGGACTATGCTAAATCTACGCTGCCTGTGCTCTATAAATGAAACAGCAAGCCTGGATGGTAGCATGTGTGCTTACAACATAGTTTACTAAATATTTTAAGCCCACTGTTAAGAACTACTGCTTCAGAAAAAGAGATTCCTTTCAAAATATTACTGCTCATTGACAAAACACCAGGTCACCTAAGAACTCTGATGGAGATATACAACGAGATTAATATTGTTTTAATGGCTGATAACACAACATCCATTCTGCAGCCCAGGGATCAAGGGGTCATTTCAACTGTCTTATTATTGAAGAAACACATTCCACAAGGCTACAGCTGCCATAGAGAGTGATTCCTCTGATGGATGTGGGCAAGGTCCACTGAAAGCCTTCTGGAAAGAATTCACCATTCTAGATGCCATTAAGGACATTCTTACAGGAATAGGTCAAGATATCAACATTAACAGGAATTTGGAAGAAGTTGATTCCAGCCCTCATGGATGCCTTTGAGGGGTTCAGGACTCCAGCAGAGGAAGTACCTGCAGATGTAGTGGAGATAACAAGAGAACTAGAATCAGAAGTGGAGCCTGAAGATGTGACTGAATTGCTGCAATCTCACAATAAAACTTTTGCAGATGAGGAGTTGCTTCTCATGGATGAGTAAAGAAAAGTGATTTCTTGAGAGGGAATCTACTCCTGGTGACCATGCTGTGAAGACTGTTGAAATGACAACAAAGGATTTAGAATAGTACATAAACGTAGTTGACAAAGCAGCGGCAGGGTTTGAGAGTATTAACTTCAATTTGGAAAGACGTTCTACTGTGGGTAAAACGCTCTCAAACAGCAGTGCATGCTGCAGAGAAAATCGTTCATGAAAAGAAGAGTCAATTGATGTGGCAAACTTCACTGTTGTCTTATTTTAAGAAACTGCCGCAGCCACCCCAGCCTTCAGAAACCACCACCCTGATCGGTCAGCAGCCTTCAGCCTCGAGACCAGGCCCTCCACCAGCAAAAAGATTACAAATAACTGAAAGTTCCAATGATGGTTAACATTTTTTAGCAATAAAGTATTTTAAAATTAAAGTATGTAGGACTTCTCTGGTGGCCCAGTGGTTAAGAATCCGCCTGCCAGTGTAGGGGACACGGGTTCGAGCCCTGGTCCGGGAAGATCCCACATGCTGTGGAGCAACGAAGCCCGTGCGCCACAACTACTGACCTTGTGCTCTGGAGCCTGTGAGCCACAGCTACTGAGCCGAAGCGCCGCAACTACTGGAGCCTGCGCGCCTAGATCTAGCCCGTGCTCTGCAACAAGAGAAGCCACCGCAATGAGAAGCCCACGCACCACAACGAAGAGTAGCCCCCACTCGCTGCAACTAGAGAAAACCTGCGCACAGCAACAAAGACCCAATGCAGCCAAAATAAAATAAATAATGTTTAATAAAGTATGTATATATTTTTTAGACATAATGCTATTGCATGCTTAAAAGACTTCAGTATATTGTAAATTAACTTGTATATGCACTGGAAAGCCAAAAAATTCATGTGGCTTGCTTTATTGCCGTGGTCTCCAACAAAACCCACAATATCTCTGAGGTATGCCTGTAGTTATCTTTTCTCTCCCTTATGCCACTTATCACGTTCCACCATCTAGTCCTGTTTTTTGAACGTACAACCCTTCACCACTAACTGTAGCTTTTAAGGATAGAAACTGGGTTATGCATCTTCGTAGTCTCTTTCTGCCTAGAACATTGCCTCAGTCAACAAATGACAGGACACATATGGTTTAACACTCGTTTTGTATAAATGAAGGTATTACAGATGAATACATTCTATATATTTATTTTATTTAAAACATTTTAAAATAAGGCAAAATTCACTTAATGGCATCTAGAAGGGTGAATCCTTTCCAGAAGTGTTTCAATTGACTTTGCCCATTTTATTTATTTACTTATTTTGTTTGTTTGTTTGTTTTTTTGCGGTACGCGGGCCTCTCACTCTTGTGGCCTCTCCCGTTGCGGAGCACAGGCTCCGGACGCGCAGGCTCAGCGGCCATGGCTCACGGGCCCAGCCGCTCCGCGGCACGTGGGATCTTCCCGGACCGGGGCACGAACCCGCGTCCCCTGCATCGGCAGGCGGACTCTCAACCACTGCGCCACCAGGGAAGCCCGACTTTGCCCATTTTAAAGAGAGCAATTCAGGGGCATTTAATATATTCACAGCCTTATGCATCTACTATCTAGTTCCTAAACATCTTCATCACCCCAAAAGAAAGCCCCCTGTCCATAAAGCAGTTACTTCCTCAGCCCCTGGCAGACACTAACGTGCTTTCTGTCTCCATGGACTTACCTTTTCTGGATATGTCATATAAATGGAATCATACAGTACATAATCTTTTGTGTCTGGATTCTTTGACTTAGCACAATATTTTCAAGATTCATCCATGAAGTAGCACGTATTAATATTTCATTCCTTTTTATGGTTAAATAAACTGTTCTATATATTTTATTTGCAATGTGTTGCAGGTATATGTCATCTGCCCGATTTTACCTCTAGATGGCATTACTTTCTTGGGAATTTCCTGGTCTGTCCCAATACTAGTTAGTGAAATTAACTAAATTACACTGTAACCTTATATCAATTCAAGAACTGCTTTCATGCATCTCCCTCCCTCCCACCCTCCCTATCCAGGGAAGAGATATGGGAACGTATGTATATGTATAACTGATTCACTTTGTTATAAAGCAGAAACTAACACACCATTGTAAAGCAATTATACCCCAATAAAGATGTAAAAAAAAAAAAGAACTGCTTTCACTGCAAAGCCAGATGAGCCCTAATGAATCAGCCATTATGGCTGCTTTGACACTACAGCGTACAATATGCCGTGGATCTGGCCATTACATGCTGTTATAAGCAACAGTGGCTTCTGGGTAAGTAGAGATTACTTTCCAGATGTGTTTTAAAAATATCTATTTCATACTGAATTATTGTAGCTTGAATCGTTTTATTAATCTGGCAGTAAGTAATAATACCCCAGTCAGGACTGGAATAACAAAATACTACAGGGGATTTTGTAATGTCATTGTGAAATCTACATGATACTTGGTTTGATTTATAGACCTGGCTCCTCCTATTGCCTAAAGGACCATGGACAAATCTCACTGGTCTTGCTTAATCCTCTAGAAAGAGAGGAAAGTAAATTAAAACCTTCCTTGTGGGGTTTTATGAGTCCACCTCTCCCCCTAGACCGTGGAATTGACTCTGACCATCCCAGACTACGGATCTCTAGCCTGTTTGAGAGGAGAAGCTGTTTTGCATTTTCCAAAGCCTCGTGCACTCCTCTCTCAGGGTGAAAGGGTTGAGGTGATAGAGGAAATCCCAACAAGCCAGGCCCACATCCTGGGAGCCTGACAGCTCAACTGCTTCCTCGCTGGGAATCTCTGGGAACTGAGTAGAGGAGCAGAAGGGAAGGGGTGGACCTGAGACGTGGCCCTGCCTTTCACTCTGTGAGACCCTGCTTTCAACTCATCAAATGAAAAATGACTGTGAAAATGCAGTGTAATCTGGGAAGCACTATGCTAATTGTTACCAATTTTGAGGACTTAAAGATTCATACTCATCGGTGTTTATATTATGCATAAAAATGTTATTCTCTTTAAGGTAGTCAGTGTCATTAAGCTCAGGGCTTCTCAAGAATTTTAACAGTTTAGAAAGCAATTCCGTTTTGAGTATCTTCCTGAGACTATCATCAGAGAGAGTGGTCTGAGAAGATTCTGTGAGGAAATTACAGCACTTTTAAGTAAGTGATCTCTGTACTGGATACTCCTAGTTTGTTTAGTTTAGTTAGGTGAGGTAACTTTGACTTGAATGAAATATATTATAGTATGAGAAGCATTTGTCCTGTCTGGCGATAATAGTTCAGAGCTTCTTTGTACCTTTAGTGCCCAAGAGAATTTGACATATAATAACCCTTAAACATATAATGACAACTGAGTTCCATTTCCTATATTTCTCCTTTATTTGACTAGGAGTTTATTTAGGGTAACAATAATTTTATTGTTTATTGAATTCTCATTACCAAATAGTGCCTGGCAGTCGAAAAAAACAAAAAACAAAAAAACCCAACCAAATACACAAAAAAAGAAGCGTTCGTTGTATGCAAAATGAGTAAATTACTGGATACAAATATTGCTACTAAAGATGCAGAAAATACAGGTTTAAAATAGTTTGTTTTAAATTATTAACAGCTTATTTCAAAGTTGTGCATTCTCCCCTAGCTGACCTAGTTGCTTAATTAAAGCTGCCCAAGCAGTTAACACCTGGCGCATCTTTTGACAGACAAAAAATCAAAGCAGGTAAGTAGTGTTCATAGGTAGGTCTACAAATGATTCATGTGCCCTAAAGTTCTTAAAACATAAGCAATACAGAGTTCTTTGCATGTGTAGGAAGCACTGGGGTCTTGAAAACAGAATGGGCAGAGGCTTGGGGACAAATGGATGAAATGAGATAATACAAAGCATTCAATTCCGTACTTGGCTCCCAGCACCTTTGTGCTAATTAGGTAAAGACCTCTCTGGACAGATGCAGCCCTGCAGGACTACAGTTTGGCAAGCTGAGTGGGGATTGGATTACTGTTCCCAAGCTCCCTTGGGCAGCAACCTTGCACAATGAACAACCTGCAGAACAATTTTTGGAGGCCCTCCGACTAGCTATTGTCATCGAGAGACAGCATGACAGAGTGAGTAGTCAGCCTCCCCAGCTTACCAGTGGGTACCTTGTAAGAGAGTAATCTTTCCGTGGCTTGGTTACTCACTTGTAAAATGAGACAATACTAATATTCCCCTCGCTGGGTCATTATGCAGAGTGAATGAATGAATGTATGTAAAACACATAGAACAGTGCATGGCAAATGTATATATTCCATAAAATGTTAGGTATTGTTATCAATATTAGACTACTTCTCAATAACAGACAAGGCAAAGTGGTATCAACTCTTTGACAGTCTTGAGGCATGGGGTTTAGGATGGTAAGGCTTTGAAGGAAGGGTGGTCGTGGACACAAAGCTCCGTCTTGCAGAGAAGTAGGAGCAATGAAACCCTACAAAGAACCATGCAAATTTAGGGGCGTGGAATTCTTCCTTGGAACTCCACGATCTTATACACCACCTCCATTCCAATGACTTCCATCTAGATGTTCAATATGTATTTGTTGGTGGGTTTTTAAAGTAATCTTAAATGTCTAAAATCTTTGCTCTCCATCCAGCGCTGCCGGCTGGTTTGTTAGTATTGCTAGTTTATACTGAAGTCAAATGAGGCAGTTTTCTCAATCTCTTCCTCTGAGAAGATTATTTACGTGTACTTTTCCAAATACTGCAGCATTCTTTTCTTTTAGCTTTCCAGATTGAACTTTTAGTTAATTAATTAATTTAATTGAAGTACAGCTGATTTACAGTATTAGTTTCAGGTGGTCAACATAGTGATTCAGTATTTTTATAGACTATACTCCACTTAAAATTATTACAAAATAATGGCTATATTTTCCTGTGCTGTACAATATATCCTTGTTGTTTATTTATTTTGTACATTGAGGTTTGTATCTCTTAATCTTCTACCCCTATCTTGCTCGTCCCCCTTCCCTCTCCTCTCTGGTAACCACTAGTTTGTTCTCCGTATCTGTGTGGGCACTTAGGTTGTAAGTTCTAATACTAAACACAAGGGGGCAGCGTTCTGCCACCTATCCCTGCCCTGGCTCCGTTCAGACACCTGATTTTCATGAAGTGCTTTTTTTTAAGCTTAGTTAAGGAGGCAAATCCTTATTCCTTTAAGACTCAGGCTTGCTGTTTTTCTTCACTACTGCCTGGAATATATACCTACCCTTCTGTAGAAATAAAATTGAAATCTAAAAGCCTGACTGTATTTATACCCAGGACGTGTTAATAGGGAGTTTAAAAAACAACAAAATACTTAAACCAAAGCATTTTAGGCTGGCTATCCCTCTCTACTGGGTAACATAAAATATAATGATATTGCCATTAAGGTGATTGTCTGGGCTCTCTTAAACACTAATTTGCTCTGTTAATCACCATAGATCCTTTCCAAAGGTAATTGCTAACCCCGAATACTTCATTCCACAAATATTTACTAAGTGCCTTCTGTGTGCTAGGGATTCTTCTGGGGATTTAATGGAACCCAGACAAGGGTTGTATCTTTGTGTTTAGACTGGTGATATTCTGTCAGGAGAGGGAGGGAGGGATATACCTGCCTGCAGAGGCTCGGCCCCCTTTGAAAGAATATCTTTAAAACGTTTAGGTTTGTTAAGATGGAAGGGGATTTAGAGATTACCTAGTGGAAACTCAGATGCCTAGAGGGGCCAGACAGATAAATAAAATGGGTCAGTTGGGGTCTGCAATTAAGTGAAGAGCAGGTGTCTAATTTAAAGACCACTCTCTCCCAATAAGCTCAGGCTAGAATATTCTTCTCTCTTCTTTCTTTTTTTAAACCCAAAACAAGACCTGCTCCCCTCAACACACACACACCTTCTCCTAAAGTTACCAAACAGAAAGAACTGTTTTAAGGGAGGTGGATTCACAGAACCAGGAAGGGCAAGGAGTCAAGATAAATCACCTTGTCCTCTACCCCACCCCTCCCCCCCAATTTTTTAAACAAACGTATTAACCCAAACCATGATAAATATTGAGCAATGCAAGACCACAACATGAACAGCGGCCAAAGGCTACGGTATAGGTGAGGTCGCTGTTTTTCTCCTTCCTCAAGGAATTTTCTAGGCCATTAAGAGAGCTTCCCTTTCTGAGTCTGGTTTTTCTAAGTCTCCTGTTAGCATTCAGCAGGAACAGGGCATGCAGTGTAACCATCTTCAGGTGCTATCAGAAGAGAAATGCGAGGTGCTAGCTGTGTCTTCCTCCCCTGTCACTAGTGAATGTAAGAGGGAGGCAAGGAGTCTCTGGGGCCAGATTTGTCAAGGGAATTCAGATGTTGATCTTTCAAAGAGAAGCCAGAAATCTGGAGTTTCATGGGGAATCTCCCAATTTTAGAGAGCTGCCAATGAATTATCTCAATGCTGTGAAGGCCATTCCAAGCTCATCTGAGAGCTAACTTTGCCTCATTTGTCCAGTAGCTTAACCTCTAACCTAATTAAATCCTCTAATTCTACAGATTAAATAACAGGCCCAGAGAAGTTAATGACTTGCCCAACATCATCACATAATCCGTATTTTTTCCTCTAAGTCATAAAATAGCTGAAAAAAGTGGAGGAAATGTCTTACAACTAGTGAGACAACTATTGTCAACTTAAATAAAAGGTAGGTGCGAAATGAGCCAGGTACTTGGCAATGTTGGTGTTGAGACAATTCAGAAGAGTATGATTTATACTAACAATGAATGTAGTACCTAATGTGGAAAATGATCATTGCAGAGGGGCTAATGAGAAAATAAAAGATGCTCTGGCTGCCCTGAGTTACAAATCAGCACCGTGATCATTCTATCAAATTTGAGTAAGTAACTATGAACACAACAGGGTATTGGAAAACAGCTGCAGGCTTACATATCAAGAAATTCTGGGCAAGTCAGACATTCCATTATTTCATAAATCTAATAAGAGAAGTGCATATGGAGTTTACTATTAAATTAAGAAAAAAATGGCTCAATATCACACAGGAAATACAATAAACATGTAGGTATTGCTAAAGAGCTCAAGCAAATGAGGGGATGAAGGAACATTTAAGTGAAGCCAGTTGGGACTTCAAATTCTGGGGCCATTTCCAACATGTCCAGTGGTCATTTTTTTTATATGGGGGCTAGAAATATTTTATACCATTTAAGAAAGTTTTGGGGTTTTTTTTTTTTTTTTTTTTTTTTTTTTGCAGTACGCGGGCCTCTCACTGTTGTGGCCTCTCCCGTTGCGGAGCACAGGCTCTGGACGCGCAGGCTCAGCGGCCATGGCTCACGGGCCCAGCCGCTCCGCGGCACGTGGGATCCTCCCAGACTGGGGCACGAACCCGTGTCCCCTGCATCGGCAGGTGGACTCTCAGCCACTGCGCCACCAGGGAAGCCCAAAAGTGCTATTTTTTTTTATTGTTCACCACACGTGGCTAATTCTTGTGCCAAACTGACATTCCAAGAGGACAGCCAAGTGCTGACTGATGTCACCACCTGGTGTTACCAAGTCGTGTTCACCTCTCACTGACCGTCTCCAGATTCTGTTAGGGCAGAGTGGATGTCTATATTGTTCACGGTCATGCTCCCAGCTCAGTTCCTGGCACTCAGAAGGTCCTCAATAACTGTTTAGTTAGGCTGAATTGGCTCAGCTGGAATTGAAGAATCAGAAGCAATTGGAAGGGAGCTTAGAGCTAGTTCTCAGCATCTTCATCCATTCCACCCCTCCCAGCACGATACCAGCCCCTCCTCTTCCACGTTCTCCTCCGTCAGTGATGGGAAATACAATGTGCTGCTAGCAAGCAGTCACATCTACTTCAATAATCCTGCCTTAGACCCTCTCCAGGTGATGCTAACGCCAAACTATATAGTCACAATGTTCTTGGCCAAAAGCCTATACTTTTAAAATGAGATTACATGAGATTCATATGAGTTTTTGTTTGTTTTTTGCGGTAAGCGGGCCTCTCACCGCTGTGGCCTCTCCCGTTGCGAAGCACAGGCTCCGGACGTGCAGGCTCAGCGGCCATGGCTCATGGGCCCAGCCGCTCCACAGCATGTGGGATCCTCCCGGATCGGGACACGAACCCGTGTCCCCCGCATTGGCAGGCAGACTCCCAACCACTGCGCCACCAGGGAAGCCCCCATATGAGTTTTAATATAACCATAACAAGTATTAATAATGCATGCTGTATAATCAATTGGCTTTCTCCCCCAAAGAGCTCAAATTCTTATTGTGATAAATTTGTACCCACAGATAAACAGGAATACATCTCTCTTCATAAGGGGCAACATAACCTTTTAGCTTCATAGAAGTTTCCCAACAATAATGTGATGTGGTTCCACTAGGCTGGAAGAGCATGGGCTTGAGAATTCCAGACCACCGGTCACCAGTATAACTCTGGAATGGAATTTAATTTCTAAATGCACACTCTCACCCAACCAAAATGTCTAACTTGTCTATCTCAGGGACTCCACACCTTGAAAACTTCGAATCCTTTTAACCATTCATTCATCCAATAACTGAGTTCCTGATATATGCCAAGCACCACGCTAGGTACCAGAGGCACAGTGGTGAACACGATGGGCATGGTTCCTATTCTCATTGAGCTTTTAGTTTAGGGCCAAACAAAATGAAAGCAAACAGCAACAAAAACTCAAGTTGAGATAAAAATTATGAAGGAGAAAGAAAGTGCTAAGATGGAGAATAATGGAGGAGAGAGATCGAGTTTAAATAGAATGGTCTTAGAAGACCTCTGGGGAGGTGATATTTAAGTTGAGGTCTTTGCAATAAAAAAAAAAAAAAAAAAGATGAAGAGCTTTCCAGGCAGGAGGAAGAACAGATGTAAAGACTCTACGTCCTTGGCTTGATGCTAAGAAAAAAAATAGACATGGGGAATGTGGCACAAGATGATGCAGGGATGGGCAGGGGCATGACACACTTACGGGCCATGGTCAGAGGAGCCCAGATTGGTGCTCTGGGAGCCATAGAAATGTTATAAGCTGTGAGGCAATGTGATCTAATTTAAGTTTTGAGAAAAAAATTCTTGGTGTTCTCATGAGAATGGACTGGCAGAGGCTTAGAGCAAAAACAAGTAGGTGGGTTAGGATGCTATGACAGGAGTAGGCAAGAGAAGGCGGCAAGCAGTATTAGGGTGTTGGCAATGCAGATGGAGAAAAGTGAGGCAGATTTTGAGCTAGATTTTGATGAGTTCATTGACAGGACTTGCAGATGGATTGATGTGGGAGGTAAGGGACGACTCTTAGATTTCTGGCTTGATGAATGGAATGGATTGGAAACCCAACACAATAAAGTCATAGAGGAGAACTGCTCTGCTTAAAGAAAGAGAAAAGGAAAAGGGGAGGTCTGGGTCCTGTCCACTGGGGCACCTTCCCAACTATCCTTGGGTCTCCCTAGGATACCTAGGTCATGATTCTTAAATTTTAGGGTGCTGAGCCGTTTGGAAAGCATATTAACATACCGGTTCCTACATGTAGTGTTTCTGGAACAGAGCACTTGGAGCAGATATAGACCAGAAGGTTAACGTTGATGTGTCTGCTTACAAGATACACTGCTTTCAACTAACCTTCAGATTGGTTGGAAACACTTAAAGCAACTGGCAAGCCGTTTGCTGGCAGACTTATGGCCCCTTTTTATAAATGTATAAAAACCAAGGTAGCCTTTTTTTTTACTTCGTGTTTTTCCACTCTTCACATTCTACTGAAATAAAATAGAACCAATGGCTATTATTTATATTGCTAGAAACTCTTTGAGTGGTTCTTCCAGTGGTTGGGAGGAATTGTATTTTCTTCACTTAATGATGCTATCGTGTCATCGACTATAATCACGAGAACTAATTCATATGAATGTATAAATGTGTCTCTGCTGAAAAAGACTGATACAATAGTACCCAGTATGTGTTAATTTGTGTAACAATTAAGATATACTTTAGCACAGAAACTAAAAGGGCATTTGGCCATTGTTCTTTTACCTTGATGCCTTCTTTATTTGGATTGGCTTTATCCTCATCAAATACTTGCTTCAATTTGCACTTTCTGAATTTATCAAAAATGAATAAAGGTGAAGCAGAAACTTGCTAAGTAATCCATTAACAAGATCAACACAGAGAGTCAAAGAGGGTAAGTCAGCCCCAAACAAAGCTGGCTGATTTTTTTTTTTGCAAATAAAGTCTAATCGGCCTTCCCTGTGTTTCTGATGTTAGCAGATGAGCCGTCTAGCTGGAACCATGCATCCCTTCAAATGACTTACAGAAGTGTCTGGTCCTGCTGTGAGCAGGTCCTGCTCATTATCACTCATTCTCCTCTTGAAAGAGAATGTTTCAGCTCTGCTGGTGTACACCTCTCTCCTGCCTCTGAATGGTTATCACACTTATGCGACTCATGAGGCACTCGCTCCATCCCGCTTAGCAGGCAGCTGCGCATCTTTCCTATCTCCCCCACTAGACATTGCGAGCATTCCCCGAGGTCCAGGCCTTGTCCTTCTGCTCTGGTTTCATCTCAGCTCTCTTGCTCTGAAGATTTTCGAGCCTTATCTCTAACTTTGACCTTTTCCCTTGGCCCCTGACCTAAATTTCCAACAGTCTGCTGGGTATTTCACTCCCATCTCAAGCCCCACGTGTCATATATTGAATAGTTCACCGACTGCTACCTCTTAACTCCTGTCTCTGTTAATGATCACCATCCTCCCGGCTGGAGACACACATGCTTCTCGTGTCTCTTTCACTCCCTATCTAATCAGTCACTTTGTCCTATTGATTTTCCCTGTTCTCATCAAAATGACTTATTTACTCACCACCAAATACACCTTGCGCTTTCCCACTGCTAATATTATTACCTGCAGTTTCACCTACCATGAGAGCCTTCTTATCTGCTTATTGACATGCTCCAAGGAGTTCCAGGCTCCCCTGTAAAGTCAGCCTTTGCCTTAAGCAGCATCTGTCCCAAGCATTTAGCTTCTCCTCTGAATTCTAGCAGGTGTTGACTTCCTTTATCAAAATGATCTTGCACCTTTTCTTTTTGAAATGTTAGATTGTGGTGACGGTGTTTTTGAAATCCTTTATTGTTATTCAACTTCTCTCATTTGCCTGGTTACTTCAACTAGTTTGTAAATTCCTTGAAGACAGGAACGCTGTCTTAAATACTACTGTACTGCACACAGGCTAGACACTCAAAAATACTGGTTGATTTGTTCGAGTTGGATTTGTCTGATGATAGAGATGGAGAGACGCGCACTGTAGTTCAGTTTGCAATTCAGTCGCTCATTAAGTTGGCCCAGTAAACACAAATAAGTTATTTTCTCTTCTAATATATTGCTCACAACACTTTTTTTTTTCCCTTAAGTCATTGAAAAGCACAATAAAAACTGGGCAAAAAAAACTTCTGATAGATGTGTTTGCAAAAACTTTTCTCTTATACTCTTCTAAAGTGAATACAAGATCTGCAGACACTGAATTTATAGTAGTCGTCTCCTGGCTAAATAACGCTGCATGACAGACCACAACAACCCTGCAGTGGCTACAACAAGAAACCTTTATTTTTGTGCATGAACGTGTAGGTTGGCTGGGTAGTTCTGCTGATCTGAGCTAGTCTAGGTGGGCTCACTCATGCCCCTGAAGCCTGCCATGGGGGTAGCAGCCGGCTCTGCTAATGTTGGTCTGGCTCTCCTGGTGTCTGGGGCCTTGGCTGGGGTGACTGAGCTGACTGAGCTTGGCCCCATGTGTTCGCTCATCTTCCAGCAGGCTAGCTCAGGCTCATTCTCATGGTGATGCAGGGTACTGAGAGAGAGCCAGTGGAGCCAGTGGTGGCCTAATATCTAGACTCAGCACTGGCCCACCACTGTTCCTCTTCCCCACTGATTCAAGGGGTGGGGAAACAGGCCCCACTTCCCGATGGGCAGAGCTAATTCACATTGCAAAGGATATGGAAACAGGGATGGAGAACCCCAGTTGTTCTTGCAATCAACCTATCCCAGAGCAGACACACCTGATTTCATATACCAGCACAGTTTTCTAGTTGCATAATATTGGGCAATTTATTTAACCACTCTGAGCCACTTTCCCTCAATTGGAAAATAGGTCCTGTGAGACTCAAAGGAAATCTATACACAGGGCCTGGGACATTATAGGAACTCATTAAATTCCTCACAGCTCTCCCAACAGCTGTTTAGAGAAGGGAAAGAGGTGTACATCATCTCTTAACATGATGAAAATTAGTTAATTTTATTTAAATTTGATTTGGAGAAACCAAACGTTAAACCCAAATGCATAATTCGGGAAAAAATGACATAAAAGTTTGAGCAGTCATTTGAAAGATTTTGAAGAAATTAACTGGGAAACAAAGTTCAATGTTATTAAAATCAGTAGGACTTTGAGCTGATCCTATGGGAGCAAGAAAGGGCAGGTCACAAAGTCTGTGGGGCAGACCATGGGGACTTTCTCATCGCTTTTTGGGTCATACTCCACATCTGGTTGGGTGATAAAACCAGCAGTTTCTCTATCTTTCCCATTCTCCACGTAAACTTTCTTATCCCCGATGTGTTCTCGGAAGGAGTCCTAGCTGGGTCAGAGAACTCTCAAACTGCACAGCAGCCCTGAACTAGGAAGAAAGTCATAGTGTGGGGCTATCTTGGTCCTGCCCACGGTTGCTGACTTAGCTCAGAATAAATGTCATAAATCCTAATCAAATGAATCTATAAGAGGAAGAATCACAGAGGTGACAACAAAGGTGATGAGTAGCTAACATTCACTCATTCCACAAAGATTTATTGAAGTTCCTACTCTGTCAGCATTGGGGGAACAGAAAATGAGACTGAGAAGTTTTCTGCCATCAAATAGCTTATATCCTATGGGGTCAAGGGAAGAGTATTTGTATTTGCTGTATTTTCAGCTAACACTTATCTTATTTTTAATTTTCCCCTCAACTTTATTGAGGCATAAGTGACAAAAATTCAACATACTTAAAGTGTACAGTGTGATGATTTGATATATGTATACATTGCGAAATGATTACCACAACCAAGCTAATTGAAACACCCATCACCTAACAGAGTTACCTTTTTTGTGTGTGTGGTGAGAACACTTAAGTCTACTTACTTTGAAAATTTCAGTATACAATACAGTATTATTAACTATAGTCACCATGCTGTACATTAGATCCCCAGAATTTATGCACCTTATAAGTAAAAGTTTATATCCTTTGACCCCATTTCCCACAACACCCAAGCCCTGGCAACAACTGTTCTATTCTCTGCTTCTGTGAATTTAAATTTTTTAGATTCCACATATAAGTGAGATCATACAGTATTTGTGTTTCTGTGTCTGGCTTATTCACATAGCATTATGTCCTCCAGGTTCATCCATGTTGTCACAAATGGCAGATTCTTCTTGTTTTATGACTGAATAATATTCCATTGTGTGTATATATATATATACATATACACATATATATATGTATATATAGAGATCACATCTTCTTTATCGATTCATCGGTCAACAGACACGTAGGTTGTTTCCATGTCTTGGCTATTGTGAATGATTCTGCTAACGCTCATTAAGTACTTACTGTGCGTGAGATACTGTGCTAGGCACTTCACACATATACGTCTCATTTAACCTTCACAATAGCCCTGGAAGGACGGTGTTGTTATTTTGCTTGTTTCATAAGTGAAGAAACTGAAGTTTTGAGTTGTTATGTAACTTATCCAAGGTCACCCAGCTAGCAAGTTCCTGATAGGTTAACATTCGAAGTGATGGGGTGGGAAGGATTTAAGGGACAATATCCGCTGGGGGTCTGGTGATAAATGGAGTTCAGAGAGAGGTCAGAATTGGAAATGCACTGCTTCTGACAGGCAGGTGTTAGCCACAGTCATGACAAGAGGGGGATCGGGATTTGGGCAAAGAAGGGAAAGCAGAGAAATAGGGGCTACATTCTAAGAAAACCTTCATAAGAAAAGAAGTGATGAAAGAGGGACCAAGGAAGACAATAAAGAAAGTGGAATCTGAAAGGTGCCCATAGGATGTGATCTTGTTAAAGAAGTCAGAAGAACAGGAATTTGAGAAAAGCTTATTCAGAAGTCTGTTTCTTGGTGTCCTGGGAAGAATCACAATTTCCCATTCCATGTATTGCCCTCATTTGTATAACTGACAGCATAATATACTTGCATCTTTTTTATGCTGTTTGTAGTTATCCTTAGAATCTTTATTAGCCATGGAAATAAACTTTCAAATTCTATTTAGGCAAAAGCTTCACATTTCCATCCCCTACCCCCAACCTTCTGGTAGCTTCCAGTCTGACATGGACACCCCAAATATCACTTATCTGGAGCCAATGTTCTCGTTTCTCTGCTGAGTCCACACATCCTTGTTTGACCAAGTAACAGGAACAAACAATTCCTTCTATAATGGATGTACCCTAAGGTGTTATGCTTCCGAGAATCTCATCTGAAAATTGATTCCCCTGAACCATGGCGCAGTGTGATTTTAGTTCACACACTTGTTATTTATTGGTTACAAATGGTAGGGATTTGACTAGGTTTGCTGTGTCTCTAGGCCAGAACAGTACAGGTAGTGTCCAACTCAGAGAGGGAAGGAAGAAGCTAGGGGAGGGGGTTGGAGCACAGCCGTAAATGGTAGTTGAGGTACCAGAGTAGCTGACCACATTAGCGAAAGGTTATTTAACTAATAATGATCCAACTGTAGTACCATGTCCCCCACAACTTTTAAAAATGTAAAATTATTATTAATACTAATACTGGTTAAGATTTCTTGCACATTTACTATGTGCAGGGCATGGCATCCAGCACATTCTATGGACTATCCCATTTTGACTCTCACAAAAGGACTCAACGGCTTAGGTTTAATGATCGATTCCTCCACTTCCCTTAGAACAGATGAGGTTCTGAGTAGAATTAGGAAAAGCTGAAATATCTGGGCTCACCTCCTCGCCCAAATCCTGGCCTTTAGCCACCGCTGTCCAATAGAACTTGCTGTGATGAAGGGAATGTTTTATATGCTGTCCAGTATGGCAGCTACGAGCTGCACATCAATGTAGACCACTTGAAATGTGATTACTGCAACAGACTCGCACTAAGAAACAAACACACAAAAAACCTGAATTTTAATTAAAATTTAAGTAAATAGCCACATTTCATAGTCGTTTTGGACTGTGCCAATATAGAACATCTCCAACATTGCAGAAAATTCTATTGGATAGCACTGTTTAGGAGAAATGCTGCATTTCCCCCTTCCTCCCTGGTTGGATTCCAAGGCAAGCAAAGGGGTTTCTTCTCCCGTTCCCAGCTCCTCCAACCCTCCAGGCTTAGGGAAAGGCGATTCCTCATTCCGCCTTCTCCTGCTTCACCTCCACGCTGCCCATCCCATGGCACCAGCTTGTTCAACAGCCTTGGGTTGTGGGAGCCCCAAAGGGGGAAGCAGATGGGAGTGACCTTCTCTATCAGCAGCAGCATCAACGATCCACAGTTACTCAGCTCTCAAAAGATGAAAATCATTCTGCCAGAGATAGAATCAGCCGAGCTAAACCTGCACACACACACACACACACACACACACACACACACACACACACAGCATTTAATGACATAAACAAAAGAATTGCTCTGTGCTTTGCTAGAGTCTCTATAACTGGTGACTTAGATGGAAGAAAGCCTGTGAGGTTTTCTTTCTCTTCTTCAAAACTTTAAAAAATAACTGGTTGGAAGAGAGACCTTCAAGATGGCAGAGGAGTAAGACGTGGAGATCACCTTCCTCCTTACAAATACATCAGAAATACATCTACATGTGGAACAACTCCTACAGAACACCTACTGAACGCTGGCAGAAGACCTCAGACTTCCCAAAAGGCAAGAAACTCCCCACGTACCTGGGTAGGGCAAAAGAAAAAACAGAGACAAAAGAATAGGGGTGAGACCTGCACCAGTGGGAGGGAGCTGTGAAGGAGGAAAGGTTTCCACACACTAGGAAGCCTCTTCACTGACGGGGACAGGGGGTGGCAGGGGGAGAAGCTTCAGAGCCATGGAGGAGAGCGCAGCAACAAGGGTGCAGAGGGCAAAGCAGAGAGATTCCCACCCAGAGGATCGGTGCCGACCAGCACTCACCAGCCTGAGAGGCTTGTCTGCTCCCCCAACGGGACGGGCGGGGGCTGGGAGCTGAGGCTCGGGCTTCGGAGGTCAGACCCCAGTGAGAGGACTATGGTTGGCTGCGTGAACCCAGCCTGAACGGGGCTAGCGCGCCACAGCTAGACGGGAGGGAGTCCGGGAAAAAGTCTGGACCTGCCTAAGAGGCAAGAGACCATTGTTTCGGGGTGCACGAGGAGAGGGGATTCAGAGCACTGCCTAAACGAGCTCCAGAGACGGGTGCGAGCCGCGGCTATCAGCGCGAACCCCAGAGACGGGCATGAGACGCCAAGGCTGCTGCTGCCGCCACCAAGAAGCCTGTGTGCGAGCACAGGTCACTCTCCACACCTCCCCTCCTGGGAGCCTGTGCAGCCCCCCACTGCCAGCGTCCCGTGATCCAGGGACAATTTCCCCGGGAGAATACTCGGCAGGCCTCAGGCTGGTGCAACGTCACGCCGGCCTCTGCCGCCGCAAGCTCACCCCGCATCCATACCCCTCCCTCCCCCAGGCCTGAGTGAGCCAGAGCCCCTGAATCAGCCGCCCCTTTAACCCCATCCTGTCTGAGCGAAGAACAGACGCTCTCAGGCGACCTACATGCAGAGGCGGGGCCAAATCCAAAGCTGAACCCCAGGAGCTGTGTGAACAAAGAAGAGAAAGGGAAATTTCTCCCAGCAGCCTCAGGAGCAGCAGATTAAGTCTCCACAATCAATTTGATGTACCCTGCATCTCTGGAATACCTGGACAACGAATCATCCCAAAATTGAGGCAGTGGACTTTGGGAGCAACTGTAGACTTGGGGTTTGCTTTCTGCATCTAATTTGTTTCTGATTTTATGTTTATCTTAGTTTGGTATTTAAAGTTTATTATCATTGGTAGATTTGTTTATTGATTTGGTTGCTCTCTTCTTTTTTTTATATATATATAGATATATTTTTCCTTTTTCTCTTTTTTGTGAGTGTGTATGTGTATGATTCTTAGTGTGATTTTGTCTGTATAGCTTTGCTTCTACCATTTGTCCTAGGGTTCTATCTGTCCGTTTTTTTTGTTGTTGTTGTTGTTCTTTTAGTATCGTTTTCAGCGCTTGTTATCATTGGTGGATTTGTTTTTTGGTTTGGTTGCTCTCTTCTTTGTTTCTTTCTTTTTTTTCCTTTTTCTTACTTTTTAATTTTTTATATTTAATAATTTTTTATTTTAATAACTTTTAATTTAATTTAATTAATTAACTTATTTTTTTCTTCTGAGCCGTGTGGCTGACAGAGTCTTTGTGCTCCAGCCAGGTGTCAGGCCTGTGCCTCTGAGGCGGGAGAGCCGAGTTCAGGACACTGGTCCAACAGAGACCTCCTAGCTCCACATAGTATCAAACGGCAAAAGCTCTCCCAGAGGCCTCCATCTCAAAGACCCCAGAGACCCCAAACACAGTAAGATAAGCAAAATGAGAAGACAGAAAAACACACAGCAGATGAAGGAGCAAGATAAAAACCCACCAGACCTAAAAAATGAAGAGGAAAGAGGCAGTCTACCTGAAAAAGAATTGAGAGTAATGATAGTAAACATGATCCAAAATCTTGGAAATAGAATGGAGAAAATACAAGAAATGTTTAACAAGGACCTAGAAGAACTAAAGAGCAAACAAACAATAATGGACAACACAATAAATGAAATTAAAAGTTCTCTAGAAGGAATCAAGCAGAATAACTGAGGCAGAAGAACGGATACGTGACCTGGAAGATAAAATAGTAGAAATAACTACCGCAGAGCAGAATAAAGAAAAAAGAATGAAAAGAATTGAGGACAGTCTCAGAGACCTCTGGGACAACATTAAATGCACCAACATTTGAATTATAGGGTTCCTAGAGGAAGAAGAGAAAAAGAAAGGGACTGAGAAAATATTTGAAGACATTATAGTTGAAAACTTCCCTAATATGGGAAAGGAAAGAGTCAATCAAGTCCAGGAAGTGCGGAGTCCCATACAGGATAAATACAAGGAGAAACATGCCAAGAAACTATCAAAAATTAAATACAAAGAAAAAATATTAAAAGCAGCAAGGGAAAAGCAACAAATAACATTCAAAGGAATCCCGATACGGTTAACAGTTAATCTTTCAGCAGAAACTCTGCAAGCCAGAAGGGAGTGGCAGGACATATTTAAATGATGAAAGGGAAAAACCTACAACCAAGATTACTCTACTCAGGAAGGATCTCATTCAGATTCGACGGAGAAATTAAAACCTTTACAGACAAGCAGAAGCTAAGAGAATTCAGCACCACCAAACCAGCTTTGCAACAAATGGTAAAGGAAATTCTCTAGGCAGGAAACACAACAGAAAGAAAAGGACTACAATAACAAACCCAAAACAATTAAGAAAGTGGTAATAGGAACATAAATATCCATAACTACCTTAAATGTAAATGGATTAAATGTTTCAACCAAAAGACATAGACTGGCTGAATGGATACAAAACCAAGATTCATATATTTGCTGTCTACAAGAGACCCACTTCAGACGTAGGGACACATACAGACTGAAAGTGAGGGGATGGAAAAAGATAATCCATGTAAATGGAAATCAAAAGGAAGCTTCAGTAGCAATTCTCTTATCAGAAAAAATAGACTTTAAAATAAAGACTATTACAAGAGACAAAGAAAGACACTACATAATTATCAAGGGGTCGATCCAAGAAGAAGATATAACAATTGTAAGTATTTATGCACCCAAGATAGGAGCACCTCAATACATAAGGCAAATGCTAACAGCCATAAAAGGGGAAATCGACGGTAACACAATCATAGTAGGGGACTTTAACACCCCACTTTCACCAATGGACAGATCATCCAAAATGAAAATAAATAAGAAAACACAAGCTTTAAATGATACATTAAACAAGATGGACTTAATTGATATTTATAGGACATTCCATCCAAAAACAACAGAATACACTTTCTTCTCAACTGCTCATGGGACATTCTCCAGGATAGATCAGATCTTGGGTCAAAATCAAGCCTTGGTAAATTTAAGAAAAGTGAAATCATATCAAGTATCTTTTCCAACCACAATGCTATGAGACTAGATATCAATTACAGGAAAAAATCTGTAAAAAATTCAAACACATGGAGGCTAAACAATACACTACTTAATAACCAAGAGATCACTGAAGAAATCAAAGAGGAAATCAAAAAATACCTAGAAACAAATGACAATGAAAACATGATGACCCAAAACCCATGGGATGCAGCGAAAGCAGTTCTAAGTGGGAAATTTATAGCAATACAATCCTACCTCAAGAAACAAGAAACATCTCAAATAAACAACCTAACCTACACCTAAAGCAATTAGAGGAATAAGAACAAAAAACCCCAAAGTTAGCAGAAGGAAAGAAATCATAAAGATCAGATCAGCAATAAATGAAAAAGAAATGAAGGAAACAATAGCAAAGATTAATAAAACTAAAAGCGGGTTCTTTGAAAAGATAAACAAAATTGATAAACCTTTAGCCAGACTGATCAAGAAAAAAAGGGAAAAGACTCAAATCAATAGAATTAGAAATGAAAAAGGAGAAGTAACAACTGACACTGCAGAAATACAAAGGATCATGAGTGATTACTACAAGCAACTCTATGCCAATAAAATGGACAACCTGGAAGAAATGGACAAATTCTTAGAAAAGTACAACCTTCCAAGTCTGAACCAGGAAGAAATAGAAAATATAAACAGACCAATCACAAGCACTGAAATTGAGACTGTGATTAAAAATCTTCCAACAAACAAAAGCCCAGGACCAGATGGCTTCACATGCGAATTCTATCAAACATTTAGAGAAGAGCTAACATCTATCCTTCTCAGACTCTTCCAAAATATAGCAGAGGGGGGAACACTCCCAAACTCATTCTACAAGACCCCCATCACCCTGATACCAAAACCAGAAAAAGATGTCACAAAGAAAGAAAACTACAGGCCAATATCACTGATGAACATAGATGCAAAAATCCTCAACAAAATACTAGCAAACAGAATCCAACAGCACATTAAAAGGATCATACACCGTGATCAAGTGGGGTTTATCCCAGGAATGCAAGGATTCTTCAATATATGCAAATCAATCAATATGATAAACCATATTAACAAATTGAAGGAGAAAACCATATGATCATCTTAATAGATGCAGAAAAAGTTTTTGACAAAATTCAACATCCATTTATGATAAAAACTCTCCACAAAGTAGGCATAGAGGGAACTTACATCAACATAATAAAGGCCATCTATGACACACCCACAGCCAACATGATTCTCACTGGTGAAAAACTGAAACCATTTCCTCTAAGATCAGGAACGTGACAAGGTTGCTGTCTTCTTCACTCTCACCACTATTATTCGACATAGTTTTGGAAGTTTTTGCCACAGCAATCAGAGAAGAAAAAGGAATCCAAATCAGAAAAGAAGAAATAAAGCTGTCACTGTTTGCAGATGACAAGATACCATACATAGAGAATCCTAAAGATGCTACCAGAAAACTACTAGAGCTAATCAATGAATTTGGTAAAGTAGCAGGATACAAAATTAATGCACAGAAATCTCTTGCATTTCTATACACTAATGATGAAAAATATGAAAGACAAATTAAGGAAACACTCCCATTTACCATTGCAACAAAAAGAATAAAATACCTAGCAATAAATCTACCTAAGGAGACAAAAGACCTGTATGCAGAAAACTATAAGACACTGATGAAAGAAATTAAAGATGATACAAACAGATGGAGAGATATACCATGTTCTTGGATTGGAACAATCAACATTGTGAAAATGACTATACTCCCCAAAGCAATGTACAGATTCAATGCAATCCCTATCAAACTACCACTGGCATTTTTTTTTTTTTTTTTTTTTTTTGTGGTACTTGGGCCTCTCACTGTTGTGGCCTCTCCCATTGTGGAGCACAGGCTCCGGACGTGCAGGCTCAGTGGCCATGGCTCACGGGTCTAGCCGCTCCAAGGCATGTGGGATCTTCCTGGACTGGGGCACAAACCCGTGTCCCCTGCATCGGCAGGTGGACTCTCAACCACTGCACCACCAGGGAAGCCCACCACTGGCCTTTTTCATAGAAGTAGAACAAAAAATTTCACAATTTGTATGGAAACACAAAAGACCCCGAATAGCCAAAGCAATACTGAGAAAGAAAAACTGAGCTGGGGGAATCAGGCTTCCAGACTTCAGAGTATACTACAAAGCTATGGTAATCAAGACAGTATGGTACTGGCACAAAAACAGAAATATAGATCAATGGAACAAGATAGAAAGCCCAGAGATAAACCCACGCACATATGGTCACCTTATTTTTGATAAAGGAGGCAAGAACATACAATGGAGAAAAGACAGCCTCTTCAATAAGTGGTGCTGGGAAAACTGGACAGCTACATGTAAAAGAATGAAATTAGAACACTCCCTAACACCATACACAAAAATAAACTCAAAATGGATTAAAGACCTAAATGTAAAGCCAGACACGATAAAACTCTTAGAGGAAACATAGGCAGAATGCTCTATGACATAAATCACATCAAGATCCTTTTTGACCCACCTCCTAGAGAAATGGAAATAAAAATAAACAAATGGGACCTAATGAAACTTAAAAGCTTTTGCACAGCAAAGGAAACCATAAACAAGACAAGAAGACAACCCTCAGAATGGGAGAAAATATTTGCAAATGAAGCAACTGACAAAGGATTAATCTCCAAAATTTACAAGCAGCTCATGCAGCTCAATATCAAAAAAACAAACAACCCAATCCAAAAATGGGCAGAAGATCTAAACAGGCATTTCTTCAAAGAAGATATACAGATTACCAACCATCACATGAAATGATGCTCAACATCACTAATCATTAGAGAAATGCAAATCAAAACTACAATGAGGTATCACCTCACACCAGTCAGAATGGCCATAATCAAAAATTCTACAAACAATAAATGCTGGAGAGGGTGTGGAGAAAAGGGAACCCTCTTGCACTGTTGGTGGGAATGTAAATTGATACAGCTACTATGGAGAACAGTATGGAGGTTCTTTAAAAAACTAAAAATAGAATTACCATATGACCCAGCAATCCCACTACTGGGCATATCCCCTGAGAAAACCATAATTCAAAAATTGTCATCTACCATAATGTTCATTGCAGCTCTATTTACAATAGCCAGGACATGGAAGCAATGTAAGTGTCCATCAACAGATGGATGGATAAAGAAGATGTGGCACATATATACAATGGAATATTACTCAGCCATAAAAAGAAACGAAATTGAGTCATTTGTAGTGAGGTGGATGGGCCTAGAGACTGTCATACAGAGTGAAGTAAGTCAGAAAGAGAAAAACAAATACCATATTCTAACACATATATATGGAATCTAAAAAAAAAAAAGGATATGAAGAACCTAGGGGCAGGACAGGAATAAACATGCAGACGTAGAGAATGGACTTGAGGACACGGGGAGTGGGAAGGGTAAGCTGGGACAAAGTAGAGATTGGCATGGACATATATACACTACCAAATATAGAATAGATAGCTAACGGGAAGCAGACACATAGCACAGGGAGATCAGCTCTGTGCTTTGTGACCACCTAGAGGGGTGGGATAGGGAGGGTGGGAGGGAGATGCAAGAGGGAGGAGATATGGGGATGTATGTATATGTATAGCTGATTCACTTTGTCATAAAGCAGGGACTAACACACCATTGTAAAGCAATTATACTCCAATAAAGATGTAAAAGAAAAAAAAAGAAGAAAAAAGAAATAACTGGTTGTCCTACATTAAGGTGGAAATTGGGTCTTCTTGACCACCCAAAGCAATGTTTAACTAAGAGAAGTATTTTTCTGAACTGCAAAAGTATTCAAGTCTTTAACCTAAAGACCTTCACAGATGAAAGCTCAGGACTTACAGCTGCTTCAACATTTTAAGTACATTTTCAATGCTAATGAATTCTTTTACAATTCGTATTTGCTAATTCTTCTGTGTGTTTTAGAGGTAGCTTTACTAATCATTACTTAGATGTAACCCAGAGCTTTCTGCAGGTGAAAAGAGGAGCTCAATCCAGATTTTATAGTTAAAGAGCAGGAAACTGGGGAGGGGGTAAAGAGACAAAATAGCGGGAGGGTAAAATGAGGAAGGTCTTTAGCAGTCTATTTTTAAAATACCCTAAGGTATTGTGTGGCCACCGAGCCATAACTTTCTAGTCCCCTTCTCAAATTTTCTAAAAAGCCTTACTCACTTTGAAACTTTGAAGTACAACCGACTAAATCACCTAGGGATTCTTGTTAAACGGCTCTGGGGCTGGGCCTGAAATTTTGCATCTCTAGCAACGTCCCAGATGACGATGCTGTTGAGTAGCAAGGATGTAGAACCCAAGAAATTGGAATCAGACCTAGTCAGTTCGGAGACTTTGCTTCTGACGGGGAGCATAATTTACAGGAAGGACCGTCGGGCAGCTCCTTAGGCCACTGAGACAGCCGACTTTAGCGACGTTTGGAGAGTCGGGCGAACCCTAGCACAAGGAGCAGCCGTAACTTTTACTGGGGGTGTGTTACGTACGTACCGGACTGCTGTGCCTCATTCATTTTGTCCTCTTCAGCAAGCACAGGAAGTGGACACTATTATTATCGTCGTTTTATATGTGAAGAAAGGCTCGGAGATTTAAGTAACTTGGCTAAGGTCATGAGGTTTTCAGGAGAGTTGAATCTAGGTCCATCTAACATTAAGAAACAGTGTTTTAAACACTTTGGGGCCTCAGTTCCCTGTGCTGTGAAATGGGACGGGTTGTGTGGCAGAGTCCAGATCCCTGCCGGATACACCCAAGAGAGTCCTTGGATTCCTTTTCCAGAGCTTGCTCTTTGAGCCTGCAGGGGAAAGTTCTTTCTGAGAACACCCGGCCCCCTCTGCTTGCCTAGGTCAGGGGAACGCACTGCAGTTGCCGGGGAGGGTCGGGCCGTCCCAGAGCGAGCTGGCTCGGGTCACGGAGGGCCGATCCATTACATAACCGCGAGGCGGCCCTCCTCCCGCGCGCCCCTCACCCCTCGCCAAGCCGCGGCTCGTAGAGCGGATCTCAGGGATAAATCCCATTCACCCGCCGGCCAGAGAGTGCACGGCAGAGCTCGGGACGCTGAACTTGCTGGTGCATTTCAGAGGCCGAGCGCGGGGATTTTCCCCGCCACGCTCTCCGCCTCCCGCGCTGCTCGCGCTGCCCGCGGGGTACCCGCCCCAGCACCGCCGGCGCCCCCGCCCAGTCCGCTCCCCGCGCCTCAGACGCGCTGACCGCGGCGCCTGGGGCCCCGGAAGGGGCCACCGCGCGGGGACGCGGCACGGTGGGCGCGCCCCGGGGGTATGTCCGCGCGCGCGGCCGTCCGGGCTGCAGAGGACCACGCGAGGTGAGCACGCAGTGGGGCCCGGCGGGGGCAGGCGGAGAGGGGGGTCTGGGTGGGCTGCGGAGGGCTGGAGGCTGGCCCGCCGGGCTGCCGGGGCGCAGTCTCCCGCCGGTCGCTCTGGCGCCGGGATACCGAGCGCTTGGGCCCGGGAACCACCTGGCTCACCTTCTGTCCTATCTCCCGCTCGGCCGTGCTGAGGACGCGGTGGCTCAGGTGACCCGGGCATCCTTCGCGGCGCGGCGGCGGGCTCTAGAGCTGGGCTGGGCGGAGGTGGCGGAGGGCTCTCCCTTGGCTCCCCGCCGCCCCAGCGCCTGGTGAGACGCGCGCGGGGAGCCCGCCACCGTAA
This sequence comes from Orcinus orca, assembly GCF_937001465.1. Lineage (NCBI taxonomy): Eukaryota > Metazoa > Chordata > Mammalia > Artiodactyla > Delphinidae > Orcinus > Orcinus orca. Next base: position 54,065,946 of record NC_064572.1, on the reverse strand, counting down.
CCCGGTCCCTCGGAGCGCCCGTTGGTTTAGAGGAGGGACACGTGCCCACTTGCCCCGACGGTGCTGGGCAGGCGCTCGGGCAGTTTCTGGGCAGGTGGCTGGAAAGGGAGCGGCTTTGATCCCTATCTCCTGTGTTTTCCAAATGCAGACTTCTCGTGCAAGAGAGACCGCCTGTCTTCTGGATTCTGTTTCCAGTGTATCATATTTATTTCTTTATTTTGAATCTCCCCTCACCCTCAGGTAATAGTACTCACAACCTTCAATTGACTTAATTTCTTAGTTGCTTCTTGTCCTCACAGAAAATCAGTGATACCTGTAGTACAGATTCAGGGGAAGGTGTTTGAAGCAAAATTTAAAAGCACGATTCCAGTAAGTCCTGGGGCTCTTTGGTTAGCCTTCGGCTTTCACAACTCAGCATTCTGAATCTCTTGTAACTTTTTTTTTTCTTTTTTTTTTTAGTGTTGAGTTGGATGGGACCTGCCAGGGCACTGGTTCAACCCTTACATTCTTTTTTTTTTAAACATCTTTATTGGAGTATAATTGCTTTACAATGGTGTGTTGGTTTCTGCTGTATAACAAGGTGAATCACAACCAGGACCACTGCCCTGGGGTCAGGCTCACCACGGGTGTCCCTTGATCACTAGGCCACCTTCTTTAGCTCAAACCTCAGGTGCTAGGCTTGCCCACCTGATCTCACAGGCCTGGCTTGTCTCGTCACTTCGTACCTCACATATTTCCAGGCCTGACATCCATGACCCCCACTTCCAGAAAACACACACACGCACACGCACACACACACACATAGTCTTCTATTTATGTCTTTTATGCTCTTGTACGAAATAAATCTTCTCTGCATTTTGGGGAAAAAAAGAAAAAAAGCATACATACATCCCCATATCTCCTCTCTCTTGTCTCCCTACCCAACGCCTCTAGGTGGACACAAAGCACGGAGCTGATCTCCCTGTGCTATGTGGCTGCTTCCCACTAGCTATCTGTTTTACCCTTGGTAGTGTATATATGTCCATGCCACTCTCTCATACTTTGTCCCAGCTTACCCTTCCCACTCCCTGTGTCCTCAAGTCCATTCTCTATGTCTGCATCTTTATTCCTGTCCTGCCCCTATGTTCTTCAGGACCTTGTTTTTTTTTTTTTTTTTTAGATTCCATATATATGTGTTAGCATACGGTATTTGTTTTTCTCTTTCTGACTTACTTCACTCTGTATGACAGTCTCTAGGTCTGTCCACCTCACTACAAATAACTCAATTTTGTTTCTTTTTATGGCTGAGTAATATTCCATTGTATATAAGTGCTACATCTTCTTTATCCATTCATCTGTCAATGGACACTTAGGTTGCTTCCATGTCCTGGCTATTGTAAATAGAGCTGCAATGAACATTGTGGTACATGACTCTTTTTGAATTATGGTTTTCTCAGGGTATATGCCCAGTAGTGCAACCCTTCCATTCTTGAAGGGACTCTAATTAGTTTATCTTACCTTTTCTTTGCTGAGAGCTGGGCATTCTGGTGGCCCAGTCAGATTAACCCTGGAGGAAAGTCTTCAGATCCTCCAAATTTAGAAACACACTATGTCCAAGGGTATTGGAGATCACTAGCTTTTTTTTTTGGCCGTGTTGGGTCTTCATTGCTGGCTGGCGTGAGCGGGGCTACTCTTTGCAGTGTGTGGGCTTCTTGCAGTGGCTTCTCTTGTTGTGGAGCATGGGCTCTAGGCGCTTGGTCTTCAGTAGTTGTGGCACACAGGCTCAGTAGTTGTGGTGCACGGGCTTTGTTGCTCTGCAGCATGTGGGATCTTACTGGACCAGGGCTTGAACCCATGTCCCCTGCATTGGCAGGTGGATTCTTAACCACTGTGCCACCAGGGAAGTCCCCCGAGATCACTAGCTTTTAAAATCAACTGCCCCTGCATAGTTTGCTCCCCTCTCCCCCTATAAATGTCATGTCAAACTAAGCCAATGGTGTCTGACCCTCCCAGGGAGTAGTAATTAAGTGACTGGATTTGGTCACTTATAATCACAGGATCTTGGAAATTGTACAGGTTTTTAGAGGTCATCTTGTCAAACTCTTCACCTTACAGCCTGGGAAGCTCAGTTTCCTGTTAGCAAGGATTGGTTAAGCTCTTTGGTGATGGAGCCAACACCAGAATCCAGGCCCTCTGCTTCCAACGCCATTCAATTTTCAAAGCATGTTGCTTTCAGGCATTTTGAGCAAAAATGATGACTAGAATCACCTAATCATGTCATTTTCCTGTTCTTATTATTTATTTATTTATTTAAACTGGTGGGTTTCTGAAATAGATGAGAGGTTGATTTAGTCAAACCACCTTTGTAGTACAATTTTAAAAAATACAAACCCTTAATTTTTTTTTGTGTGTGTGGCACGTGGGCCTCTCACTGTTGTGGCCTCTCCCGTTGCGGAGCACAGGCTCCAGACACGCAGGCTCAGCGGCCACAGCTCACGGACCTAGCTGCTCCGCGGCATGTGGGAGCTTCCTGGACCGGGGCACGAACCCGCGTCCCCTGCATCGGCAGGCGGACTCTCAACCACTGTGCCACCAGGGAAGCCCCCAAACCCTTAATTTTAAGTAACACATTCTTAAATACATGTCTTTAAATAATAATACAAAGATGAATATGCAGATACATCGCAGATGAACTTCCAGGAGAAGAAAAGTAATCAAAATCAAAACATATGGATGAAATTTACCCTCATCTCTCTTTGAAGTCTTTTCTGATTCTTACCTCCCTGTGGTGGTGATTGGTTAGAGTTAAAAGTGTGATTTGTGACTTTGGAGCCGGCTTGAGAAAAGTGGCTTATATGAGGACAATTTGTGTGTTATGATTAACACCATAACCTATAACAGAGCTGAGAAAGGAATTTTAAACAGACTTATTTAGCATTTTAGCATTACATCGCACATTTTTTACGTCTTTCAATTTACTTTCATTTAATAGGTATTTATTGAGTGCCTACTATGTGCCCAGTGCTGTTCTGGGCACTTGAGGTATGTCAGTGAACAAAACAGAGAACTTTGATCCTGTGGACCTCAAGTTACAATTAATTCATTAGAATTCCAGGATTTTGTTTGGCAGATAGAAGAGAATTTCAGTTTTGCCTAAAGTAGGGAAATAGATGTAAATATTCCAAATTATCTTCCTTCCAATACTGTGATTCTGCTGATTTTAAAATCAGTGAAAAACAAAAATAAATTCAGTTAAAGTGACTTTAACTTTTATGAACTGACATACGTGAACTCTATGTGAATAGAAATTCCCACACTTGGTTATTTTATGTATATTCATTCGGAGTCCCTGAAATTACACTTCCTTTAATGCAAGGACATCATTGTGGTGACATTGAACTTAATGAAGCATGGGAGGATTAGTTTTCTCAATCGTGTTGGTGCCCCTGTGTCAGTGTTGCGGACTGTAATTGTATTAGTTTTAAGATGTAGCTTCTTATTTATTTATGAAGATGGTGTTCTGCTTTTATTTTGTCTCACTTTACATTTTGTCCCCTGCTCCATATTAATAGGAGACACAGTGTTGTGACTTATTGGTAAATCCGTTACCACAGAGGTTTTTCTTTTTAATCAGACATCGCAGTTTTAAGCATTTTCTAATTTTCTCAATTGCCTTTTCTTCAGAACGGCATGGTTTGCAAGCTCAGGCATGTTTATTGTTTTTAACAAAGGCTTATCAAAATGAACTTGGCAGTTTTTCAGTCGTATACGGCCAAAAAAAAGTATTCAGTGCCGCTTTGAGGGTTGTTTATGCATTCCTTACCTAACCCATGGCTTTGCTTTTAAAAATCGCCAATTTGGAAGCTATGTTCTTATGAGTAGTTTCTAGGATATCTAAAAACCCATTCAAGTGGTATAATAATTTAATTGAGAAAAACCAAATCCACACTTGAAGACAATGGGATGTTTTGAGTACAAAGATTTTTCTCTCTGTTTTTAATTTGTTCTACATCAGAGGACATCAGGAAGTGTCATTATCTAACAAGGTCCTATTTGAAAGTGATCTCTGTTAGACATGTGGAGGAGAGTCATGATTTCTGATAGCTGCTAGGCACCCAGAGGAGTTGATTTTCTTCCTTTGCCTACCCCTCTGCCCCATCAGATTCTCATCCCCCTTCCTTACTGCACATTGAAGAAAGAGGTGCATTGCTCTCTAGCCAGGTAGGAAGTTACACACCTTTACTTAATTATTTAATCAATGTGCTCATTCATTATTTACTTAATAAATATTTCTTGAACTTCTTATTCCAGGTTTGTGCAAAGATTGTGTCCCGTGCCCCTCTTTTCCTGTGCTGGTGTCTGTAGGAGATATAAAAACACAAGCAGCCTACAGCCTCATACGGAAGAAAATACATTGTGTAACTAGCTATGTAATACCAGTTATAAGCACTGTAAGAGATAGATAAGTATGTTGGAAATTGAAGGAGAGAGAGCATGTAGGCACTCTGGGGAGTCAAGGCTTAGGGAAGAATTTATGGAGCAGGACACATTTGAGCTGATTCTCGAAAGATGAGTAGGATGGTAAAGCTTTTATAAAGGCAGGAGGGTATACCTATCTTTATGGGAACACATCCTTGCGTCTTTTGAAGAAGTAGACATATGGAAGACTTCCTTTTGGGGACAGTTGAGGTTGTGTTGGGTTGTCTAATAGACACATCGCCTCTACACCCTCTGCATGCATACCGCTCCGTCCTAGGTAATGGAGTATCCACCAACACTAAGACAGCTCATGGGCTTAACCGGTGCTCTCCTTTCCCTCTGAAACATGAACCCGTTGTTGCTCAGAGCTCAGAGACCACTGTGGCAAATAACTGTCATCATGATAAATGGGTGTACTTTGCTTTTATCAGCTCAGGTGCACGCTTACCGTGGTGTTTGGTCACAGTCTTGTTTATTTTATTAATACTTGCTCTTGTAATTTTGCAATTTAATTAAATATTACATAAACTGATATAATGGGAGTGCCAAAAAGGAATGCTATTTCTATGAAAACAAAGTTGATTGCCATATAGACTCATAAAAATAAGCCATATTAAAACACAATATCAACAGCTACAACCTGGATGAACCATGAACACATGTTAAGTGAAAGAAACCAGACACAAAAACCACACATTGTGATTCCATTTATATGAAATATCCACAATAGGCAAACACACAGAGACAAAACGTAGATGTGTGGTTGCCAGGGTATGGGGTGGGGGAATTGAGAGTGAATGGCAGTAGTTACAGGGTTTCTTTTTGAGGTGATGGCTGGGTTCTGGAATTAGACAGTAGTCTTGGTTTTACAACATTGTGACACTACTAAAAACCACTGAATTATATACTTTAAAAGGCTAAATTAAAAAAAAAATCAGCAAACTACTGCTCCCCAGGTATGGAATACAGAGCTATAAAAGATTGGAAACTATAGTAAAAAAGTCTAGGGAGATTTTGCCCTCAGGTTTTTTCACAAGTGCCTTTAAGGTACCAGTGCATTTAAGAAATGGAAGGAGGAAGTCTGGGGGAGGTTTAACCAACAAAGGCAACACAGAACTGCAGTCGTGACCTGGCACCCAAAGATTAGTGAATGATTTTACTTTTATTTATGTGACTAAAATTGAAATAAAATGTTTGAAACATGATGTATCAACTTTTTGACTCTCTGCTTTTACTGACTTTGATTGCTTCAGTTAAGAGAGCTTTTAATGTTTCAACTTCTTAGGGTACCCTAGCATATCTTGAAAATAGCTCATTTCTCTGGCTCTGGAGAGAAATTCCATGTTTATGAGCCTCTCTTATGGATGTAATATTAGTCCTTTATGATTATAGAGGAGGCCGGAACCTAGTTTTCAGTCTTCTAAATCACCATAAAGATCACAACCCATTTTTCCCCACGCTGTCTTATGGCTCCCTGGTTCATATATGTAAACAAAGTAGCAACATAAAATCTTAACTCTACCAATATGTCGTCACTTGTAGACTTCATGAATTTCAAAATATTTCTGAGCACAATTCATCATTTTCTGGTTTACTTAACATATTACAGCTGAAGGCCACAATTACTTATTTTGTAATTCTACTTTTTTTTGATGAAATACTGTCCATGGAAGTAAGGTCATATTTATCTACCAAAACCAGTTGTATTTCTTGACATAACAAATTCAGTTCTCTAAACCTGTATCAAAACAACGACATTCACAGCCCATGAAGGAACGACCAAAAAAAAGAAAAAATCCCACACTCACAACAAAGTTAGATCTGCTTTAAAGGAGAAGGGAATGCAGCCTCTTCGGTCAGATATGGGTCAACCAGACAACTAGCGGAAAGCAGCCTTACCCATCATTATTAACTAGTCATGAGCCAGGGGAGCCCAGCTCACAGGCATCACTGCTATCAAAAAGGAATGGTTTGTTCATGTTGGTGTTTGACAACTGAGTTGATCAGTTGATGCAAGACTATATCAATGGCTCTCAAGCCTGGTGACACATTAGAATAAGCTGGGGAAGGAAAAGAAACTATTGGTGCCAAAAGGCACCCTCAGAAATTCTGATTCAGTAGCTCTGGGACAGATCCGGGGCATCAGGAATTTTTAAAGCTCCCCTGGTGAATCTCATGTGCAGCCAGGGTTGAGAGCCACCAATCTATATAATACTTAATCATTTTATGCTTTTTCAGAATAAATGTTATTGAAACAAATTGCTGTTATAGTGTCTTTTTATGATGAAAAAATTAAACATGATATTGGATTTTTGTAATTTCTCTATACAGTGTCCACTAAGTAAATGGGAAGATTTTCTAACGGTTAAGTGAATTTCCACTGATTTTTCCCCCCTGTGAGATTCACTGAGCTTATGTGTGTACAGTGTCAAAGTAACCAAAGCAACCAAATTTGGTATCATGACAGTCAACCAACCCATCAGTTGCCCACCTTGTTGCATGTTTTTGGTGATTGTGGTGTCGTATAGGTCTGTTACTCGAGGACAGTAAGTTGGGGTTTTCCTGTACAACAATGTGTTTCCTCTATAATAACTTACAGATATGTCCTTATTTATTATGTGTTTCCTTAAGTTGACTGACTTGTTAATCCTAATGCTCAAATTTGCCTCTTAAATAAATCCTTAATTAAAAGGATACTTTTCCTTTTATTTAATTGTACCAAATTGATTTCGAAAATATAGGACTTTAGATAAGAAAGCTAGTATAAGAAAGATAGCAATTTAAACTTGGCCTTGTGTGACTTAAACAAAATATGACTAATTTTAGGGTTTTCCTTGTCATTGGGATTTACTGTCTTTGAGAAAATGTGGTGAAGGGGTTGACATAGGACCTGAAAAAGACTGATCTAGCTCTCGCTACTCAGACCAACTTTATTTTTAGTGACATTTGTTCTTTTATTTATTTATGTATTCATTTATTTATTATTGAAGTATAGTTAATTTACAATGTTGTGTTGTTGAATCAGCAAAGTGATTCAGTTATATATATATATACACACACACACACACACACACACACACACACACACACACACACACACATTCTTTTTCAGATTCTTTTCCCTTATAGGTTATTACAAAATAGTGAGTATAGTTCCCTGTGCTGTACTGTAGGTCCTTGTTGGTTATCTCTTTTATATATAGTGTGCATCTGTTAATACTCATGGAAATTCTCATGCCTGGTTACCGGTTAGCTTTCCCAAACTGTGCTTACGCTGTTAATTTTTGTATTGAAAATAGCACCTTCATGGATCTTGACCAGTAGTTTTTGAAGTATGTTTTGCAGATTTCTGAGAGTTTCAAAGAGCCTCGGGGGCTGTTCCAGGGCATGGGGACAATGTGGGCAGGAAGAGTCCAGCGTCCAGCTTAGGGTTCCTTTAGGTGGTTTTTTCTGCAACCCGAGTAGGTGGGCTATTCTTGATTTCACATTTTGGGTTTCCAAGTAAGATTTTATTTGAACAAAGGGTTTCTTGGCAAAAACAAGTTTGTAAATGCCTAGGTCACATGTTTCTAAGTTTCTGCTTTTCCTTCCCTGCCAAATTTGGTTTATGTGGTTCTGGTCGCTCCTAATTATTTCTAGCTGCTACTGTGCATCTGTGTTGAAAAAAGCATGGGAAGACTTGGGGTCTTATTAACTTTATATCCTTCATGCTTGTGGGGAGAGAGAGCCAAATGAGCAGTTAGATATTCTGGGCAAGAAATATAGATTGGGAGTCATCAGCATAGAGACTCAGTTTAAGTTGTGTGTGTGTGTATGTGTAAGTGTAATTATCCATGGGGAGTGTTTATAGAGAGTGTAACAGGTCAAAGATAAAATGCTGAGGAGTAGCTGTGCTAGGTCAGGTACACTCTTCTGTACTCACGTTAACCCAATACATATTTGGTCAGTGATGTTTCCTTTTTCTATTTTAATTTGCTGTTTCCCCACATATGCTCGTGCATAACTGTTGGAAGAGTTGGAACACGAGTGTATGTGTGGGTGGGGGAGGTAGCCTGGTATATTCTAATTTTTAAAAAAATATTTATTTGGCTGGTAGGGTCAGAGCACAGGCTGTGGGAACCAGCCAAGGAAGTTCTCCCACTCTTCAAAAATCCTATATCCTGCTCAGAACTATAGGGCTTCTTCCATACGCGTATTGAGGTGCAGAATGAGAAGATAAACTTGAGTGGTTAGCTAGTGGATTTGGCAGTGTAGACAGCCATTGTGGTATTTTTGGCATAAAATGATTTAAGAAGTATTGTGGTTTCTTGACTTTTAAAAGCCAGATATCTCCCCCATGTCTCTGTTCTCTCTTTTGTAATCAGAGCAGTGACTGCCAGGTTCTGGTTGTAATCCCAATGAACCCAGGGGTAAGGTCCATTCCACCTGGGTCCAAGCTTCATTTCGTTTCAGTGACACAGACCCTGCCCTCCATGCTTGCTAGCTGTTTGGCAACTTCAGTTACAAGGCTCACCAGGCAACAGTGAAGACTTAATTAAAAAATTCATAAACATTCTTAGAAAAAGTCAAAGTACGTGGGTAAAGAATACATAAATGGATATAAATAAGATACTGTCAAAAATATTTTACTTAATAGTAAGGGTGTTCCAATGATAAAGGGACTGGTCATTGTATCAAAAATTAAGCCCCACACATTTTCCTCTTCTTTTTAAAATTTTTTTCTTGAAATATAGTTGATTTACAATTTTGTATTAGTTTCAGATGTACAGCAAAGTGATTCAGTTATACATATTCATATAAATGTATATATTCTTTTTACATTATCTTCTACTATGGGTTATTCCTTTTTACTTCTTTAGGTTGACTTCTTTGATTATCTTCCACATTCAAATAAAATAAAATGTAGCCAACCATATATTCTAATTTTTAAAAAAATATTTATTTGGCTGCACCAGATCTTAGTTGTAGCACATGGGATCTTCGTTGCAGCATGCGAGATCTTTAGTTGTGGCATGAGGGATCTTTAGTTGCGGCATGTGGGATCTAGTTCCCTGACCAGGGATCGAACCCAGGCCCCCTGCATTGGGAGCACAGAGTCTTAACCACTAGACCACCAGGGAAGTCCCATATATTCTAATTTTATTAGAAATGAAGGTCTAACTAAAATTTCAAATGACATTGAGTCATTTGATCCCCCAAATTGACATCTCAGAAGTGTCCTGGAACATTCTGCTTTCTTTATAAATTCTCGCATAATAGTATGCCTAATTGGTTCCAAAGACAGGTTACTGTATATTAAGGTAAAATTTCAGTTTAGCCTTTTGTAGTTTTAATAATCTTAAATAGTCTCTTCTGGGGAAGAGACATTTGATGAAAGAGAATTAATTACCTTTAAAGTCCCTAATTAAAAGATACTGTGATTAAACAATGTTAAAATAACTCAGTGAGTTTACCTCTTCACCAGGCTGAGTACCCAGCACGTGCTAGCTGCTGCCCCGGATGCTGAAGGCCCACAGAGAAGAGGCAGGGTCCTTACTCAAAGTCTTACGCTATCCTAGGGGAGACAGGTGTATCAACAAAGAATCACTGCACTGTGATAAGTCCCACTAGTGACTGCTTTCTATGGGAGTTTAGAGCCAGAGGTACTTAACTCTGCCTAGATGGGTCAAGCAATTAAATGTAGAAATCCATGAGGTGAACAACCAGAGGAAGGGCGTTCTAGGCAGCAGGAACAATAGGTACAAAGGCAATGAGGTGGGAAAGGACGCTGTGGATTGAAGGAACCACATGGTTTTTCAGGGTGGTTTGGGGTGGCCAACGTGCGGGGTACGTATGTGGCTATGTAGATGACAGAAGAGCAGGCAGGAGCTAGATCATTTAGGGTCTTGTGTATCACGCTAAGGTAGAAGGAGTTTCAATTTTGCTTTGGCCACTAAGAGTAATCCTTGAAAGCTTTTACACAGGGGATTTAGGTAGGACTGGGGGTTTGGTGATAAAATTAACTTGTGTTTCAAACAGCTAACTCTTAATGGGGCTTGAAGAAAAGTCCAAGAGGGCGATAAACCAGGGGGTCTGCTGAAGTGGTACAGATGGGAAATGATTAATGCCTCATGGTAAGACTTGTGCTTTATTTATATTTTTGGTGCCTTGGTGCCCTCTAGGGCATGTGGTAGAGACGTTTGGTTGGCAATATGATATTCTGTGCAAATAATACAAGATTTGGGCATCATCGGCTACTAGGTTCAGTTAAAATCACATGATGGGATGTAATTACCTGGGGAGTGTGTGAAGAGTGAAGTGTGAAATGGATCAAAAAATTGTGGAGCGTAACTAGGGTGTGTTCACATTCTACCGCGGTCACTGTACCTTTCTTTTTGTCCTCTGATTGTCTAGTTACATGTTCTTTTTCACTATACCAAGTGTGAGGGCAGGGCCCGAGTCGTGTCACTGCCACACACGACTTCAGAAAAGAACACTCACATGTCTGAGTCGTTGTGTCTCACCATGAGTAGTAATGACCTCTGGAGTTGTGTTTCAGCTGCCCCTGCTTAGCTGGTTCCAGCAGCTGTCATGGTACCTGCCCTTCGGTAAGTGTTCAGTACATGTGTTGAATGAATGAATAAATGACGCAATATCTAATGAGTGGTCCGAGGAAGAAGGATCTAGCCAAAGAAGTAAGAAGCACAGGTCTCAGGGGAGGAAGGCTCAACAGGAGAGACTCCTGTCATGGAAATTCAGGGGAGAAATAGTTCAGGAATGAGAGAGAAGTCAGCAGTGCCAGATGCTGCAGAGAGGTCAGTTAATTAAGGATGCAGAGCTACCACTGGCAATTAGGAGCCATTGGTGATAATGTCAAAAATAGCTTGCGTGGTGTGTATGGGGGCAGGTGGCAAATTCCATTCCATGGTGGTGGGAATGAGGACGGGGTGAGGAGACAGGTTCTTAAGAGGCTGGGAGTGTGAAGGGAAGAAAGTAATTGGTGGTAGTTGGAAAGGGTGGCAAGGCTAAAGGGTAGTTTTTGCCCCTTCTCTCTCCTTATGTCCCCTTCTTTCCTTTCTCCTGTTCTTCCTTTCTGCTTCAAGATGAGAGACACTTGAGTAAATTTATAGGCTAAAGAAGACCCAGTGTAAATGTCTAGGTTCAAAATATAGAAAAGAGGAGGGGGATATTAATTAGAAAAATTAAATATAAATGGACACATCTTTCTTTGAGAAAGGCAGAAAAGAAATACGGATGCACATGGATGTGAATAAACTGGAAGAATAACTGAAGGAAAGGAAATAGAGGGAAATCCTATCCAGCGGCCCCAATTCTCTCTAAAATAGTAACTGGCACCAATAGTTTTGGACACTTTTTATGTTCTAAGCATTGTTAAAATTACATATATTTACTCACTAATTTCTTGCAACAACTCTGTAAAGATGGAATTATTATCCTAACTTTACAAATGAGACAACTAAGACACAGAGGGTTAAGCAACTTGCCTGAGGTTGTACAGCTACTAAGAGGCAGAACCAGGAACCAACGTGTGTATGGAATTGGTGCAACACATTGATGCTGAGTCACTCCACGCACTTAGCCTGTGTTAGAAATCATGATTGTGTCGCGCCATTCATCTGCAAGGTTGAAAGATTTGCTCTAGCAAAACTTGCCTTACCGTTTATAGGAGTGGAAACGTTTGGATATTTGGATTGATGTGGAATTGGGGACTGGTGGCTTGGAAGGATTGGGGATGCCAGAAAGAGAGCAATTGATGTGATGGATCATGAGCTCTAGCCTCGAAGGAGAAGGATACGCGAGCAGGACAGGCTGATGGAATGGGAGAAAATGGAGGAACCAGCGGCCTGAGGGTTCAAGGAGGTTGAAAACCAGGTGCAGGGAGATCAGCTCGGTGCTTTGTGACCGTCTGGAGGGGTCGGATAGGGAGGGTGGGAGGGAGGGAGATGCAAGAGGGAAGAGATATGGGAACATATGTATATGTATAACTGATTCACTTTGTTATAAAGCAGAAAGTAACACACCATTGTAAAGCAATTATACCCCAATAAAGATGTTAAAAAAAAAAAGTTGAGGAGCTGGAGACTTGGGGAGGTTGGAAAGTTGGGGTTAGAGAGGGATACTTAATTCTCACAACAACGCTGCATTTCAGAAGTGAGGGTAGGCACAGGTGATGGTAAGTTGATGGTGTGGCTTTGGGAGGACATGACTCAAGTGGATTGGAGGTAAATCTCACGAGGTCAAGGTCAAGGCTGAGATCCGCAGAGATGTTGGGTAGATGTTGGCTAGACCCTGCTTCTCCTGGGAGGATGGTTCCAAGAAGCCCTACGGACTGGTCTAGACTTTAGAAAGCTGCCACTCAAGTGTGTTATGGTTTTAGGGAAAGATACAGAAGGTTAGCTGATACCTGGCATGCAATAAAAATCACTCAGTGGTCTCAGTAGAACATTGTCAAAGAACAGTTGAATAGCTTCTATTCTGCACTGTAATTTTTGAAAAAAAGATTTGAAGTGTTAATTGACAAGACAGTACATTTCACAAGCAATTTTGGGTGTTTTAGAAAATTGCCATTATCACCCTGGAAAGAAAAGACTACTTGCTCTGATGACATCTCCTCTTCCCCTTCCTTCTCCCTCTTCTTTTTTTCTCCTGGTCGTGTGCAGTACAACAGTCTCTGGGCAGAGAGAGGCAGCTGAAGATCATCGGGCTTCCAGATGTCGAGCTTTGTTGTGATATATGGGGGTGGGGGTCCTGGGAGAGGGGCCAGAAGCTTCCGTGAGACTCTTCAGTGGGACTCACTGTGGTGGTCTCTGCTTCTATAGTTAGCCGTGTGATGGGAACCAGCCGTATGTGTTCCCTTTGTACAACTGTGCATACCTCTGTCTCCCTTTTTCTTCTGCCCATTTAGGATTTCAGGAAATCAAAATTACATCTGATGGAAGCTTAGAAATCCCCACATGTGAAGTTGGGGAGCTACCGCATAGGGAAAAATAATTTGTGAGCTGGGTCTGATACAGAAGTGGTACATGTAGATAATGTATCAGGTAGGATGTTTTGGGGTGTAAGGAACAGAAACCCTAACCTGGGCTGACTTTACTAGTAAGGAAAAGAATTCCTTTGTGTAGTAGAAAGTCCAGGAGCAGAATGTCTGGCTCTGAGTTTGTTTCTTTGTGATTCTTTTGGTTTTGGACCTGCCCTGTGTTGGTTTCATTCTCAGCCTGACTCCCCTCATGGTCCCAAGATGGGTAATAGTTTGAAGGGTCATATCGAGGTAGGAGACATCCAGTGGAAGGGGAGAAGCTGTGTCTTCGTATCTCCTCAGTAATGAGGAAACCTTTCCCAGGATCTCCCTAAAGACTTTTCCTCAAGTCATTGGCAAGGGTTGGGTCACTGCCCTCTCCTCGGGCTTTGTGACTGAGTAGTGGCAGCTGGCGGTGAGGCCCCTGACAATTCCTCTGTTATCTGCCACCGATTGTCTTTAGCTCACTAGTTCAGGGCTCACTGCTCTGGAGATTTGCAAAACACTTGTGTGTATGTGTCCTTTCAGAACACGTGATGCTTTTCTTTCCACCGTTCCTTTCTTTCCCCAGGTATAAGCTTTTTGCATATTTATGCTTTTGAAATAGTAAAGGGATTTACAAATGTTTCTCAAGTTCTCGTATATTTTGTGCCATCTGAGCCTCATGAAGAGGTCAAGGCTGAATTTGTGTTGTATTGAGGCTTTGCGGTCCAGAGACCTATCAGGAAATGAAGTCAGTAAGTGTGGGGCATCATTTTTTTGATGTCGCACGTTGCCCTGCTTTGAACATCATTGTGGAGTGAACTTTTTCTGTATTTTGGTTTATATCATTATGGTAGTTTCTTTGAAGGAGAATAGCTGGGTGAGAGTTTGAAATTTTTATATGAGTTGCCTGATCAGTTCGTGGAAAGCTTTTGAGTGGTGAAAATGCCACACTTGTAATGTTTTTGAGGATTATGTCTCTTTTCATTCTGCCGCTTTATATGCCTGGGATCATAAAATATTTCCGGAAAATCAGAACTGTTCTGCCTGATACCACATAACTTACTTTTTCCCAGGCCCCCTTTGCAATTATAATACAAATAGTGTTTGAATTGCTTAACCTATACTGGATTTTGAGGAAATCCAGCCTACGTCAATTCTTCCCCATTAGTTGTCAAGTCCAGGGGAGAAACTCAACTTGTGCATCTTGCTTCATTCTCCCCTTAGTGTGAGTTACTGCTCAGGAGGCCTCTTGATCTACTTGCAGATCGACTCCCTGAAGGCCTGTTTTTCAGACACATCTGCTTTTTATTCATGGTTCTGGCCCTCATGCTGGGCCCTCTGCTATACTCTTAGACATTCTGTGAGTAAATTGATGGGAAAGATGAAGTGAGAGATACTGTTTTTTTGTTGATGCAATATGAACGTGGAGTATTCGTTAGCGGTTTTGAGGAGGAAGTAGAGAGACTCCTTCATATGACCCAGTGTAATTCTTTCAACAATTCCTAAAATACTTCTCCCCAGGTCTTGCCACCGCCCACAAGATACATTGATGAATGAAGCTATATAGCAACAGAAAGTCAGAGGAAGGAACTGCCACTATTCTTAAACAGATTTTTAAAAGTCATAGTTGCGAGTAGAGCGTATATGATATAAATCGTGTTCTCTGCCTATATGTTTCCCCAGGTAATTTTAAACACTAATGTGTCATGTATGATATTAGGAAAAAGCAAAGAGTGGGACCACCCCTGCCCTGGAAGAACCCATTAACAGACTGACCACACAGTGTGACCAGGACTGTGGACGTGGGGACGGGGAGAGAGTCCAGTGGCAGCAACTAAATCGTTTGGAGCAACGCTGTGAAGTGGGTAGACAGGGGAGACATGGTTACACAGCAAGTCAATGGGAGAGACTGGATTTCAACCCAAACCTTTGTATGTCCAAATTGCACACTTTAGATTTGCTTTTCTTGGTTTCTTTTTCCAGATCTGCATTTTCAAAATCACCTCTGAAATAGTTTAGACTTTACAGTAGGGAATAAAGGGCATACTGCTTCCCCACTGCACCCCCTCTTCTCCCACGCTCCAGGTTTACACTGCGAACAGTTTGGTGTGTGTGCTCCCTGGCCACCTTCTCTGCGTGTACAAATCACCTAAAGGAGCCAGGCATGCCTGTCTCCAGACAGACAGAACTGCTGAGAGGGCAGAGGTGGGGCTCAGGAACGCATTGTCCTCTCCGGGACCTACCTGGGTGAGGCTGCTGGAGGGCTGGGCTCTGGGAACCAAGATACTCCCAGGTTTAGCAGCACCGGAGTGTCCTGGCAGCCAACTCTTCTGAGAAAGGAGAGCTATCTGTGCTGCTCTGTCCTGCCTTGCCCAAGCAGAGAGCAGAGCCCCTGACAGTAAGAGGTGGGGAGGACGGCCCGGGCTGCCTCTGCTCATCTCTGTTTTTCCAGCACTTGCATGTATTGGTGCTCAGCTACTGTTGCATGAAAGAAATGAAGATGCCCTAGCCCTGGTCCTGTAGACAAATCATCGAGTGACTTTGGGCAAGTCACTTGAAGATCAGAAGATTCTAGTCTCAGTTTCCCTGAGTCTAAGGTACACTATTTTTCCTTCTCATTGTAATGTTTCTGAAATAACATGTGATCGGCAGTAGATGCAAATATTTAATATCCTGGAGTTTCTTAATTTTTCCTTTTTCCTGAAAAGTTGTTTTTAAGTCCATGAGGTAACTTACAATTTCTGTTATTTTAGGGTTGTGGGAATGTGGTAATCAATCCCTTGAGGAGTGGTTTGGAGAATGTGTAATGCCTAATAACTCACTTTGTGAATGGTAGAGTTCTGTATAAATATGAAAGATCAGAAAACTGCCCAACTACCTCTGCAGGGTTATTTCTTAGAGACGCTCAGACAGGGACGTGAGAGTCTTCTGTTCAATAAAGTTGGTGTTCTAGGTTATGAGAATGTACATTTCTAATCTCCCCATTCTCCCAATAGAACTCAATAAGCTATTTTCATTTTGAATTAAAAAAAAAAAGAACATGGCTCTTAAACATTGGAATTTTTCTTGAATTAGGCCTCAGCAAGAACTGTTGGCCTGTCATGGATTTAGTGGATTCCTGGCCATTATTGGAAGTATCACATTGGCCACAGAACTGTTGTAACTTGAACAGAATGTTAATCCAAAAAAGTGCTGTGTTTCAAATGGGAAATTACAATGCCACTTAGTTCCTATGATATGCCGGGTAATGAGGGGATTAAAAACAATTACCCACACTGTTGACCTAAAACAAATAGACTGCCAGATATTTCTCTAGCAAAGATGGGTCTATTCAGGATCATCAGAGAATTGCAGTTTGGGGTCTGCAACCATGGAGAGCCACGTGCAAGTCCCTTCACAGCCAGGGAAGGAGAACTCTTTTATAGAGGGGAAAAGGAAGTTGGCAGGGTTCTAGTAAACAGAGTCCATGGCCTTTCACTGGCTGAGCTGTTGCTAGGAAAGGAGTCTTCCTTCTTGCTGTTGAGCTCTGTTACCATCACAGGGCATAAGTGCTCCCCTTTCTGGTCTCCTGACTCTTTAATTGAGGTTTCTGTTTATCAGTTTTTTACAAGACTCTATTCCTCTCCAGGTGGAGTTCAGTTTGGAGAGCCTTCAAATGGTGAAGGTTAGGCACTGAGCTAAAATTTCCCTTTCCAGCTCAATTCAACCAATTTGCCTCAATAACTAGTGTGAAGGAGTTTACGATCTGGTAGGAAACAAGGTGGACATTTGTTTTGGTAAAAACAAGGTGCTAAGCAAATAACCAGTGGAAACAAGATCACAGAGGGAATATTTTTATTCATACAAGAAATTGTATCAGTTGCTTAGAATATCCATTTACAAGCCAATGGTCTGTCATAGCACTTAAACCAGGGGTTGCAAAATCAAAGGTCTTTGGGGCTCAAGTGTGAAGTAGCTGAGTTGTGACATAATAGGGTGGGTCTGGGCTGTAAAATTGAGGAGAACATGTAAAGGTTCATTCTCTCACCATCCATCAGATACTTGAGTTCTGTTCTTGGTGTCAGGGATATATCAGTGAACAAAACAGACCAAAATCCCTGCCCTGGAGTTTACATTCTAATTTTTTGCTGCCTTGAAAAACAAATAATTAGGCCAGTTAGAATTATCTCTAGAGTATAAATAAATGAATCAGATGCATTGATGTGTTCCTGTGAATAAATTGCACAGATTTCAATTTTGTTAGCTTTTAGCCCTTTGTCATATAGCTAGCTAATATGTCTGGATAAGTGAGATTGTTGTAATTATAAGTCAAGGTAGCTTCATTTTGGCATTCTGCTTGGTCTTTTGCCTTAATTTGCCAAATAACCACAATTATAAAATATTATTGGCTCTACAAGGCAGCACCTGGTTTATTTAATTTTAATTGAAAGTAAAGCATTGTGAAAAATCCCATCTCTCGTCGTATTGATTGTGATGACTTTCCGAGGTTAACTAATGATGGCTGAGTGCAGTTTATGACTGCCCTAGTCGGTGGATCCCATGGCTGGGGCCAGAGAGCTGTGAGCTGAGCTGGGAACTCCCCCAGGAAGCCATTCTATGGGGAGCAGGGCTCTTGCAGGCCTGGTTTTCTGCAGGGCTTTCTGCAGAGTGACTGATGAGGTCACTAGAATAACAAGCCTGGGAGCTTGGACCTGGGAAACCATGTGCCTTTTCTTTGAGCTTCTTGTGGGAATATGGGGATAAGAAGCATTTGTGACTGCACTTATTTTCAATTTCCACAAATAGAACTTCTGCTGGGCCTGTAAAGTAAAGCAAAATTGATAGTTTCAGAGAGAGAAAATGCAGGCTGCCGGCAGGGATTCGAGCCCTCTGACTCTGACTGTTCTGTTAAGTCTGTAGTGCCCAGGGGGACTGTTTTTAGCAAATTAATAGGTATTAGAGATGTGAATGTTTGTGGCCTAGACTCCTGTTTCAGGAGCTTCCTGGCATGTGCACCCAGGAGCTCCAGCCTTCTCCTCTATGTCGAGGGTGCTGCACTGAGCCGGGACACAGCAATTCTGCCAAGCCAGGGCTCAGCGTTCTCAACCTGGGGGAGCCTGAGAGTGCTGACAGGTCATGAGTATTACAGCAGTGGTCTTGGGTTGTCATAATGAATCTGTGCCCTCAAGTAATCACATCATCCAATGAGGTTGCTGCCAAACACCTACTGGGTATCTTTACATTTACACAAAGTTCAGGGGGCACTTTTTTTGTTGTTGTTTTGTTTTTTAGTGGTACGCGGGCCTCTCACTGTTGTGGCCTCTCCCGTTGCAGAGCACAGGCTCCGGATGCGCAGGCTCAGCGGCCATGGCTCACAGGCCCAGCCGCTCCGCGGCATGTGGGATCTTCCCAGACCGAGGCATGAACCCGTGTTCCCTGCATTGGCAGGAGGACTCTCAACCACTGCGCCACCAGGGAGGCCCCAGTGGGCACTTTTAGGGATGCAATGTTTGTGTGCCCCCCCAATTCATACGTTGAAGCCCTAACCCCCAATGTGATAGTATTAGAAGGTAGGGCCGGGACTTCCCTGGTGGCACAGTGGTTAAGAATCCGCCTGCCAATGCAAGGGACATAGGTTAGAGCCCTGGTCCGGGAAGATCCCACACGCTGTGGAGCAACTAAGCCCGCGAGCCACAACTACTGAGCCCACATGCCACAACTACTGAAGCCCGCACGCCTAGAGCTCATGCTCTGCAACAAGAGAAACCACAACAATGAGAAGCCCGCGCACCACAACAAAGAGTTGCCCCCGCTCGCTGCAACTAGAGAAAGCCCGCTCACAGCAACGAAGACCCAACGCAGCCAAAAATAAATAAATAAATTAATTAATTAAAAAAAAAATAGAAGGTAGGGCATTTGGGAGGTATTAGCTTTAGATGAGGTCATGAGGGTGGAACCCCGTGACAGGATTAGTTTCCTTTTAAGAAGAATAAGAGAGAGAAATACCTCTCTCTCCATATACACACCAAGGAGAGGCCATGTGAGTGCATAGCAAGAAGGCAGCTCTCTGCAAGCCAGGCAGAGAGCTCTCACCAGAAACCGAGCAGGCTGGCACCCTGATCTTGGACTTCCAGACTCCAGAACTGTGGGAGAATAAATGTTTGCTGTTTCAGCCACCCAGTCTGTGGTATTTTGTTGTGACAACCCGAGTGGACTACGACAGGCTCAGTACCTCTTCAGCAGGGCTGCAGTATTGTTCCTTTCTTCTTTGACCTCAGTGACCCCAGGCTCTCTTGGACTTCTTTTTACCTTTCTCAATTTCGTTGCAGCCTCCTCTCCTAAAGATCAGGGTTCTTCGAAGTCCCCCTCTCTCTCCTTTTCTACCCACCCTCAGGACACCTTGTTTCTCATTTCGTAGTCTGGGGACCAGCATAGGCCTCACTCAGCAGCTCATCAGAAATGCGAATCTTAGGCTCCCTCCAGACGTGCTGAATTGACTCTGCCATTAACAGGGGACACCCACAGAGTCTGAAAGTCCTGCTTTTAAAGGTCTTTGTGATCAACTGTGTGCTCTGACCTCCAAGTGTATATTTGATCTGCACACCAGATCTCTCTCCTAGGCTCTAGACCAGTTTATCCGACAGAACCTCTGGGTCCACTTCCAGGTCCCATAGGGGTTTTGAACTTTACCAATCCAGAGTCTGGCTCCTCTTTTCCCAATTATGCTCTTTCTCCTTTGGGCGTCCAACAAAAGATAGGGTCTGTTCAGAAACTTTTGCTTTAGAACTCCCGTATTACTCCATACTCCTGGTTAAATGGTTTCTTTGGGGTTAGTCAGGGTTAACTGGTCTGGCTGACCCATTGTTCAGCTGACCTCTCCTCTGAGTGATTGGCACATTTATCCACCTCTTGTTAAGTATTTTGAATCTTGCCCATGGTGTCATGTTCAGTTAGTAACATTTCTAACTTTTGTCCTCCGTAGAAAGTTTGAAAGTGTACAAGTACTGGGACTTCCCTGGCGGTCCAGTGGTTAGGACTCCGCACTTCCACTGCAGGGGCCATGGGTTCAATCCCTGGTCGGGGAACTAAGATCCTGCGTGCCGTGCGATGCGGCCAAAAAAAAAAAAAAAGTGTACAAGTACTGAATAAATATTTAAAATTAAGTATTAATCATTATCTTTGTTATTAATTATTAATATATTACAGGGACAAGTAGTTAATAAATATTTTTTAATGGTGTGGAAATTTTGCTGACTGAAGTGCAAGATTTTCAGAATATTTGTGAATGAGCTTAATGAGTCCAAAAGAAAGATCATCAGGAATGTAGTGTGACCTGATATGTCACATGATTGAATCATACAGCGTCTTTTGGGGAGAGAAAAATCAGAGGCAGCCTAACTGTCCAACAGTAGAGGATTGGTGAACTCAATTATGGTACATTCATACAGTAAAATACTTTGCAATCATGTCTAAATGATCAGACAGAGTACCTTTATTAACAGCCATGGTATCAAATGAAGCGAAAACAGCAAATTACAGATAGGATCATCATGGTGTTTTTTTTTTAATTTTGGTAAAAAATACAAAATGTAAAATTTACCATTTTAGCCATTTTTAAGAGTATAGTTCTAAAGACTCTGAAAAAGAATATATATGTGTGTGTGTGTGTGTGTGTGTGTGTGTGTGTGTGTGTAAAACTGAATCACTTTGCTGTACACCCAAAACTAGCACAACTTTGTAAATCGACTATACTTCAGTAAACAAGGAAGAGTATAGTTCTGTGACATTAAAGTACATTCACACTGTTGTGCAACTATCATCACCATCTATCTCCAGGACATTTTTTTTTATTAATTAATTAATTTATTTTTGGCTGCATTGGGTCTTCGTTGCGGTGCATGGGCTTCTTGCCGCCGTGGCTTCTCTTATTGCAGAGCACGGGCTCTAGGCATGCGGGCTTCAGTAGTTGTGGCATGTGGGCTCAGTAGTTGTGGCACACGGGCTTAGTTGCTCCATGGCATGTGGGATGTGCCCGGACCAGGGCTCGAACCTATGTGCCCTGCATTGACAGGTGGACTCTTAACCACTGCGCCACCGGGGAAGTCCCTCCAGAACATTTTTTATCATCTCAAACTGAAACTCCATACCCATTAAACAATAACTCCCCATTCTCCCTCCCCCAGCCCTTGGCAACCACTATTCTCATTTTGTCTCTATGAATTTGACCACTCTAGGTACCTCACATAAGTGGAATCACACAGTATTTGTACCTCTGTGACTGGCTTATCTCACTTCATATAATGTCTTCAAGGTTCATCTGAGATGTACCATGGGTCAGAATTTCCTCTTTAAGGCTGAATAGTATTTCACTGTGTACATATGCCACATTTTGTTTATCCATTCATCTGGACACTTAGGTTGCTTCTATCTTTTGGCTATTGTGAATAATACTGCTATGAACGTGGATGTACAAATATCTGTTCAAGTCCCTGTTTTCATTTATTTTGGGTATATACCCAGAAGTGGAATTGCTGGATCATATGGTAATTCTATATATTTTTAATTTTTTGAGGAACCATCATCCTGTTTTCCATAGTTGCTGCGCTCTTGTACATTCCCACCAGCAATACACAAGGATTCCAGTTTCTCCACATCCTTACTAACACTTGCTAACTTTTTTGTTTTTGTTTTCAATAATAGCCATGGTAATGGGTGTGAATTCTCAGTCTTGTTTTTTAAAAATGTATTTACATACATATATAATATAAAAAAACTCAAAGGATTTATTCCAAATAAAAACAGTGCCTATTAGTTGGCAGGATGTAGCTGATTTTTATTATTGTCTTCTTGCTCTATTCTCTCCTTTTTCCACATTAAGCATGTATAATATGTGTAATTAAAAATGCTTGAGGGCTTCCCTGGTGGCGCAGTGGTTGAGAGTCCACCTGCCGATGCAGGGGAAACGGGTTCGTGCCCCGGTCCGGGAAGATCCCACATGCCACGGAGCGGCTGGGCCCGTGAGCCATGGCCACTGAGCCTGCGCGTCCAGAGCCTGTGCTCCGCAACGGGAGAGGCCGCAACAGTGAGAGGCCCGCGTACCGCAAAAAAAAAAAAGCTTGAAACTCAGAATCAAGCTGTATGAATTCAGAGGTTGACAGTACCTCCCGTTTGCCCTTGACTGTGAAGACTTCACGTGAGTCCCCCTACTTGCTGACTTTGGACCTGATGCTGCCCCTGTCGCATTGCCACTGTCCATGGGTGGAGGCCGTCCACAGATGCTCCAGTGCTGGAGGCCCGGCTGCCACACATTCCTCTGCCCAGTGAAGCAGAAACAGAGCTTCTTGGTAGTGGATTAGACTACAGACATTGTCATAACCAGGCCTCAGCATGTGGTTTTCTGGTGCCCAAGTGCATCTTCCTCCCTCATTTTGATTTTTAACACAAAGAAATCTCCTTTTTAGGTATGTTTACTCGGCAAGGTTTTGACTGGTCATCTGGGTGGATTACAAATGAAAGGGAAGGCTGCTTTCTTCCTATTCTGTGAAATTATATATTTTGTAATTTTCCAAAGAGTTTTATGGCTCATAGCAAGTGCCTATGTCAGCTTAAAACGCAGTAAAGATTGCATTATGTGCCAATTCAGAAAGAGTTGAAAGGGATCCTTTCCTGGAGCAAATTACTACTACCTTTATGAAAATCAGGCTTGTCCAGTTTACAGTAATATAATTTATTGCTTTTTTTTTTCCAGTTACTATATTTGATCACCTACAGGGTAAAAGGGTGGGTTAAAAGTATGTTTTTGTTTTTTGGGGTTTTTTTTTTAGGGATAGAGAGAGTGATGAACCAGGGGACAGGTGATAAGGAAAGGCACTAGTTAAGGGCCTCTTTACACGTGATTGACTGTTTTAATCAATTATCAGTGACCTCTTATGGGAGATTTTTTAATTTTTGGTTTGTTTTCTCCTGACAAGATGATTCTGGCTGCCTAGCCTGAGGGCCAAGAATTTGCAGCAAAGTCAGAGAGACTGTTGGAATTGTCCCAACTTGAGCTGTTAGGACTTGTGCTGGTTTTGTGTGGATATAAGAAACAGTGGTAAGATGCGGTGACTAAATTTGGGGCCTCATAGAGCTGGAAGCAGGTGACGCTGAGGACAGATTGTGTGTCTGGGAGGCACAAGAGTGATTCCACTTCTTAATCACACTACATCTGGATAAGACATCCTTGTTCATTTCATCTCAACATTTCTTGTGCTCGGTTTTCTCCCAAACTTCTCAAAAAAGAAGCAGTCAATGACTTTGGGGTTTGGCTTTCTGTTGCCTTCCTCCCTCCTTTCCACCCTTTGGGCACGTGGCCTCGTTTTCCTCCAAAGCCTCTTCCAAGGGCTGCCGTTCGCTTCCATCACCGAAGCCCCGGCCCAGCACTAGGCCTTAGTGGTCCAAATCATATGAGGACAATTGCAAACTCCGCTGCAAGCGTCTTTCCATCTGACCTGGGGCTTGTCTTCTCCAGTGACTTTGCAGTGACACCTCCTCCAGCCCACGTGGCCCCGTGGCCTTTACGGGTCACTGCCCATGACTCACCTGTTCATGTCTCTACTTTCTTTACACACATTTAGAAATCCACACGCTCCAAGCACTTCCGGACGCGCCCTTCTCTGTCTACCCTGTGGGTGTGAAATCACTTCATGTTTCATCTACTTAATCACTCTGTGCTTCCACTTGGAGAAGGCACAGAGCCGTGAAGAGAGGTTCTTCTCAGGTTAATGGGATTTTACAGGGACCTTTTAGAATTCTAAGTAGGAATGAGATAACAGCCATGGATTAGGTGGCACTACATTAATTGTTGGTGAGTTTTCTTTTTGCTGAAGCACATTTTGACCACCTTATTTTAAAACCTTTCTCAAATAAAACAAGGTTATGTTTATGTAATGAGGCTAGTCAAGGACCTACCACTTTAGTAAGGTATATTTAATGTCAAGGGAAAATAATATAAAAAAAAAAGGTATAAGTCAGTTATGTGAGAAACAAATCATTTGATAGGTTATCATTTTTTAAGATTTGTTATAGAAAGAGAGTGTGGCTTCATCCTCCTTCATGCCTGCTGTTTTGAATGACATGGGGCTGCTTTTGAGAACGTTCATCAGAGAGAAATGAACTAAGCACGTGTCTGTTTTGACAAGGTCCTTATTACCAAATAGGACCCCCCTGACCTGACCTCCACTTGTGGTTTTGATCTGGGGTAGAGCACGTGTTTCCTACAAGCTTTGCCCATCACTGTTGCTTCTCATCTTTTCAATCATTGATGAAGGGATAAGAGAAAGCTGACTGCTGGCTTCTTTGCACAGATGGAGGCCTAGTTGATAGGAAGTCAGGGACTTCTTTGTCCTCTGCCAAATTAACACTTACAAGTGTTGTGTTGGTCTCAGTCTGCGGCAGCCAGTGTGATTTGGCAGCTGGAAACTTAAATGCACACTCCTTATGGGAGTGGTATCAACTGTATCGATGCCTGGCGGATGTATGGCCGAGATGACTGATGTTTATTTGCTTCTCTAATCCCAAGGGCTCCAGGCACTTGGCACATCTTGGATAGCTCTCCAGTGTGAGGCTCTGAAATGCTGCAAACTCCTGGGCAAGTGCTTAATTCTGCTCAGGCGTGTTGCCCACCAGCTGGTGAATGCAAGTGGCCTCTAGTTTGCAGCTGGACCAGGAATATTTCTGGGGGCATCACTCTGGCCCGAATTCCAGCATGAAATGGTGGTTGTGCAGGCTGTGTACTCCCTACACCGCCCTAACTGAAGCAGGGCTTTCAAGCAGTTGAGGATCTGGGCTGTGTGAGCAGCCAGCCTAAATAACTGAAATGAAAAGCAACACGGTAAGGATCACATTGTCTTCAATTAATTTTTCAATTTCAATAAATGTTTGTTTACTCAGGACCTGTTATATGTTAGGTATGGTCTAGGTGCTGAGAATCCAGCAGTAAATAAGATAAGCAAGATTCCCTCCCCCCGGTGCTTTGTGACCACCTAGAAGGGGTGGGATAGGGAGGGTGGGAGGGAGGGAGACGCAAGAGGGAAGAGATATGGGGACATATGTATATGTATAGCTGATTCATTTTGTTATATAGCAGAAACTAATACACCATTGTAAAGCTATTATACTCCAATAGAGATGTTAAAAAAAAAAAAGATTCCCTCCCTCATAGAGCTTATGGTTTTGTAGTGAAGACAAACAGTAAACAAATTAATGAATGTGACAGCTTCAGATAGTGATAACTGTGCTATGAAGAAATTGAAACAGTCTATTTAGAGGTTGTGTGGACAGGGGGTATCATGCATTGTTATGGTGGGGAAGGGCTCTCTTAGAAAGAGATATTTGACCTGAGGTCTGAATGACAAGAAAGAGCCATTTTTGTAAAGACCATGGGGTGGAGGGGTATTCCAGGGAAGCAAGAGCAAGTGCAAAGGCCCTGAGGCAGAAATGAGTTTAGCATGTTCAGAGAACAGACAGAAGACGTGGGAAGCTGCTTCAGCATGACTGAGGGGAAGAGTGGTAAGAGGTGACATTTGAAGGTACGAAGATGGCCCTTCAAGGCCTTGTATGTTATAAGGAGGATAGGTGGTATTCTCAGGGCAATGGAGAAACCATTGGAGTGTATTAAGGAGGGGAATGAGGTGGTCCAGTAAATAGTGCCGCCTTCCATCCAACTGTGCATTTATGGTCCAATCTAAAAAGCCCTCCAAACTGTGGCACGGTGCCTGCTGTAAGAATGCTCTTGAGGGTGTTAGTCTTACATCACACGGTGTTCCCCATGAGGGATTGAGGAGAGATACTGTAGCAGCTAAAAGTCGCTCTGTCTGAATTCCAGCCTCAAATGGAATTTGTGGGGACTCTGGAGCCAGCACTCCAGGCAGGGTTTAAACACCTGTGTGACCTTGGGTGAGTCATTCATTAATTTCTGTGTGCCTCCATTTCCCCATCTGTACAATGGCGCTAGCAGTTTTAGCCCTCACTTTGGTCATTGTAGAAAAGATTAAACGAATGGTGCCCAGGCATACGGTAGGCACTATGTAAGCACACTATTATTACTGTTAGGAAAAATTGTCTGGCTTTAGTCCAGCTGTTTTGTCATTACCTTATGGACATTACAAATCGTGTATCTGGCTGGATTTTCCTTTATTGGCTATGTCTAGAAATTTTAAGGCCAACTTTTGTGGCCTTCACCATAGGAAGTGGATTGATTTTACCTGAATTAACATTCTCCTTTGTTCCATTTTATGCAATGTTCCAGAAGTTTTGTAGATATTTTACGTATTATGTGTATTTGATAAAAATGTGGTAGATCATACATAGTTTTACAAATTATTTTGTTCATGTAACTGTAACTGTGTATCTGGAACAACTCCCCTTGTCAGGAATTATACTTCAGCCAGTCGTATGTAAATGAGAGCTCATAGCTAATGTAATTAATCTCAGTCAATTGAACTAGAAATATCACTATATTTTTACTGGGTGTAACAGTAGTACTTGTTTCTTATTAAATTTTCAAATAGTACAGAAGTAGATAAAATAAAAATTGTACTTTTAGCTTTATCTTATGTAATCTGTGTGCCTTTATAATTTACAATTTGGGGGGAATAAATATGTAGTTCACATGCATACATAAAATATAATTCTGACCTCAATAGGAAAATGTTAGTTTATATCTTACTAGAAAGGGTCTTTTTTTTTTTAAATAAAGTTATTTAATTAATTAATTTATTTACTTTGTCTGCGTTGGGTCTTCGTTGCTGCGCGCAGGCTTTCTCTAGTTGCAGCAAGTGGGGGCTACTCCTTGTTGCAGTGTGCAGGCTTCTCATTGTGGTAGCTTCTCTTTGTTGCAGAGCACAGGCTCTAGGCACACGGGCTTCAGTAGCTGTGGCACATGGGCTCAGTAGCTGTGGCTCGTGGTCTCTAGAGCGCAGGCTCAGTGGTTGTGGCGCACAGGCTTCTTTGCTCCGTGGCATGTGGGATCTTCCTGGACCAGGGCTCGTACCCGTGTCCCCTGCATTGGCAGGCGGATTCTTAACCACTGTGACACCAGGGAAGTCCCAAAAAGGTCTTCTTTAATTAAGAGAAACATGTTCTTAATGAAATCATTTTGGGTTTTCTTTCTCTTTCTCTCTCTGTTCTTTTTTTTTTTTTTTAATCGGGGTACAGTTGTTTTACAATGTTGTGTTAGTTTCTACTGTGCAGTGAAGTGGAGTTCCCTGTGCTATACAGCAGTTTCTCATTAGTTATCTATTTTATACATATTAGTTAGTGTATATACGTCAACCCCAATCTCCCAATTCATCCCACCCCCCTTTCCCCCCTTGGTGTCCATACGTTTGTTCTCTACGTCTGTGTCTCTATTTCTGCCTTGCAAACAGGTTCATCTGTACCATTTTTCTAGATTCCACGTATATGCATTAATATACAATATTGGTTTTTCTCTTTCTGACTTGCTTCACTCTGTATGACAGTCTCTAGGTCCATCCATGTCTCCACAAATGACCCAGTTTCATTCCGTTTTATGGCTGAGTAATATTCCATTGTATATATGTACCACATCTTCTTTATCCATGCGTGTGTCGGTGGGTCTTTTCTTTCTGATGTCTACACACTTCTAATCCTTCAATCAGTAGCTGTACACAGGGTAGCAATAGCATGTAATAGGATGTGTGCTAGATTAGGAGTCAGGAGATCCAAATTTAACTCCATTCTGCCTCTAACCAGCTGTGTGCATGTAGAGGAACTTTGGTTCCTGAGACCCTAATTCAGTGCTCTTTTCCCTGCACCCTGTGGAATTTTCCCCCTGTGCTTTTCAGTTACCCCTATTCACCATTATACTTTTCTACCTCCGCTGAAAAGACCTGGTCTTTGAGTTTTCAGAAGATTTTTTAAAAATATTTATTTATTTAATTTATTTATTTTCCTTATTTTTTTTTGGCTGCGTCGGGTCTTAGTTGTGGCATACGGGATCTTTGTTGAGGCATGCAGGATCTTTTCGTTACAGCACGCGGTCTGCTCGGTTTCTCTCTAGTTGCAGCACACGGGCTTCTCTCTAGTTGTGGCTTGTGGGTTTTCTTTCTCTAGTCGTGACACATTGGCTCCAGAGTGTGTGGGCTCTGTAGTTTGTGGCACGCGGGCCTTCTCGTCGAGGCGGGCAAGCTCAGTAGTTGTGGCGCATGGGCTTAGTTGCCCTGTGGCATGTGGGATCTTAGTTCCCCGACCAGGGATCCAACCTGCGTCCCCTGCATTGGAAGGCGGATTCTTTATCACTGGACCACCAAGGAAGTCCCAGAGTTTTCAGAAATTTGATACCAAAAAATGCAATATACTGTAGTTCGATTTAAGAATAATATACATTTCTTATTGCTATGAATACTATATGTTAATACTATATGTTAACATACAGTATTATAACATAATACTATCTGTTAACTTCTGTATTCTTCTTCTGTTTCTACGGTATTCTTTAAGAATAAATAAATAAAACCAAAGAAGCTTGATATTTTCCTTGACCCATGGGGAAAGTGTTTATCAACAGGGCGCATGACCAAACACATTAATTCTGAGCAGACAAAGAGCGTGGATATTCTTCAACTAAAGCGCAGATTGGAGGTAGAGGCGCGCAAGCCTCCTCTCCCTTAGTTTCACTCCCTCCCCGGCTCACAAAGTGTCAGAACTTCCTGAGGATTCAGTGCTCAACCTCCCTGACATGCAGCTGCAACCATAAAAGGAGTTTACTTCCTGTCCAGCAGGTAGAGGGGAGTTGTAAGCTTAGAACCATGCTTTTCTCAGCTCTTTCTGAATCCCTGGGCTCCATGAAGGTGGGTCAGGCTGTAATTTATACTTTTTTTTTTGTTTCAGAACACTTTTTTCATTGTAATGGATTGATCATAACCCCTAGTTTCCAGTACAGTATCAAAGTGGACCTATGCACAGTCCCTGTTCTCTTGTATTTTATGTTATTTACTTATTTATATTATTTATTTATAATATTTTATTCCTTTTGCCCATTTATCTATGCTCAATCCCACTCTTTTTTTCTATATATACATCTTTTTCTTTCAAATATATTAATGCCACCAATCAGGTTAAAGACAGTTCCTAAATTTCTTGCCACTTGCGTAATAAATCCTGAAATCACTAAGAAAACTTTTGCTTAGAGTTGATCATATCCTTTTGCTTTTAACTGTCAGAGTCTTGTTGGTGTCAGAGTCTTGTTGGTGCCCTCATCACTGCCAGCCACCCTCACTTTACAAAGTTGGTTCCACCAGAGAGCTCTCTGAAGGACCCTTTATAACGGCAGAGGGAGAATAGAACAGTTCACAGAGTTCTATGAACGTATTTGAAGGAGCTAGTCCCTTCTTGCCCTAGAACTTTGCTTACTGATGTTCTGACTTGGCTGCTGTGAGAATGACTGATCTGGAGACCAAAAGTTAAAAAACCAGAGGGGCTAGTTACATTTTCAAAGTGTTTTGCTCTTTTTTTCTTTTTTTTCTTCTATGTAACTCCACCTAGATTAAGGAATAGAACATTGCCAATATCTTAGAAGACACTCCGCCTCCAGCCCAACTTCTTGTGCACTGGATCTCTTTGATTACGTTTCCTTCCCCCCAACCTGATAACCACTGTCCTATGTTTTGTGGACCTCGCTTTTGTATGTCTCTAAATAATACAATTTAGTTTTATAAAATTTTATAAAATTTTTGAGGATAGAATACCACTGTTCATATTACTTTGGGACTTGTTCCTTTCACTTATTATTAGGTTTCTGAGATTCATCTGTATAGGTGCATGTAGCTGTGGTTCTTTCATTTTAATTGCAACATGGTATTCCTTTGTTCGAATTACTAATATTGATAGACATTAGGGCTTTTCCAGTTTGGGGTTTTTACCAGAGATGCCTGCATAAACACTCTCATACATTTGTATATGCATTTCTGTTGGTATATACTTAGGAGAGGTCATGTGGAAGTCCTCTCTTTAACTTTATTAGATAATGCCAAGTGGTTTTCAACAATATTTGTACCAATTTACACTTCCACCAATAGTGTACGAGAGTTCTCATTGCTCTGCATCTTTGCCAACACTTGGTATCGCCAAACTTTTAATATTTTTTGTTAACGTGATGCATGTATGGTGGTATCTCATCGTGTGGTGTGTGTGTGTGTGTGTGTGTGTGTGTGTTTAATTAATAGACTTTATTTCTTAGAGCAGTTTTAGGTTTACAAAAAAACTGAAGAGAAAGTATAGAGTTTCCATATACTCTTTCTCTGCCCCTCCATGATTTCCCCTATTAGTAACATCTTGCATTGGTGTGGAATATTTGATACAATTGATGAACTAGTATTGATACATTATTATGATGATTATGATTAACTGAAGTTCATAGCTTACGTTAGGGCTCACACCTATCTTGTGTCTTTAATTTGTATATCTGATTGCAAATAAAGTTGAGCATCTTTCCATGTACTCATTGACCATTGGATTTCCATTTGCGTGGATTGCCTGTCCAGGTCCTTTTTCTATTGGATTGTCCTATTAATCATATTGATTAATAGGGGTGTCTTTTATATTCTTGATAGGAACCCTTTTAGGTTATATATGTTGTAGATATATTCTTCCACTTTCTGTCTTGTCTTTTTACTCTTTTAATCATATCTTTTGATGAACACAAGTTATTAATTTTAATGCAATCAAATGTATCAGGGTTCTTCCCATCATGATTAAGGGCTTTTTGAGCTCTGTTTTAGAATTCTTTCCCTACCTCCAGCTCATGAAGATATTATATTCTTAAAGCTTAATCATTTTGTTTCTCATATTTTGTTATATAATACACCTGAAATTGATTTTTGTAAATGGTGTGAGATTGGGAGCTGTGGGGTTTTTCATTAATTTTGTTGGACACTCAGATGTGGAACATGTTTCTGTAGTGTTTCTTTCATCGTGTATTTCTTTCTGTTTCCTCTGTTTGGGGGATACCTATTATTTGAATGTTTGATCTTCTGAACCAATGCAGTTTCTTATTCTTTCGCTCTAATATTCTATATTTTTGTGTTTTTGTCTGCTTTCTGGGGTATTTCTTAAACATTATCTTCCAGTCCTTCCATTAAAATTTAAATTTCCACTATCATGTTTTTAATTCCAAGAGTTCTTTTTTGGCTCCTGAATGTTTCTTTCTTATAGCCTCCATTTCTTGTTTGACTTGTGCACTATCTTTTCTCTATCTTTTTGAAGATATCAACTAAAGTTTAAAAAAAAAATTTTCTTTCCTGACCTTGTCTTTCTCTTTCATGCCCTGAATTGTCTTTGTCCTTGTTTCCTCTGAGTTCATTTCCCCCCAGCCCTTCCCCTCCTGATTCCCTCTATCTGAGCTTTTATATTAGAGGCTTTTAATTATCTGGTGATCTGTGGTTGTCTATTCATTTAAGAGCGAGATGTTAAAAAGCTGATTGGATGGAAGAATTGGTGAATTGGCAAGCCACATTATGAATGAGGAGCTCTGGATCCAGCAGTTTTGTTGGATGTAGTTCCTGCATCTCCCAAGGGTTAGCACCTTTGCTCTCAGTTTGGTCGGTTTCTCCAAAGATACATCTCGGTCTTTTGCCCTGAGGTCACAAACTTGGCTGGTAGTGTTCTGGGAGTCCAGTGAGACCTGGGTTTGGGGACAGGGTATCTCACCTTTCAGTATGGTTTTCATTTAATCCCCTTGTTTTCATATGGCGCCTCGCCTTCCCCCTGCACCCCAACTGTATCTGCTGTTCCCAATAACATAATGTGTAGCATTTCCACAGAGTGAACACCATTCTGTGTTCACTGTGGAGATGGGGAGGCTAATTGTCTCAGGGTGTGGGGGGTGAATTATTAAAAAAATTTTATCGAAGTATGGTTGATTTACAACGTCGTCTTAATTTCTGCTGTACTGCAAAGTGATTCAGTTACATATATGTGTGTGTATACATACATATCCTTTTTCATATTCTTTTCCATTATGGTTTATCACAGGATAGTGAATGTAGTTCCCTGTGCTGTACAGTAGGACCTTGTTGTTTATCCATCCTATATATAAAATAGTTGGCATCTGCTCATCCCAAACTCCCAATCCACCCCCCACCTCCCCCTTGGCAGCCACAAGTCTGTCCTCTATGTCTGTGAGTCTGTTTCTGTTTCGTAGATAAGTTCATTTGTGTCATATTTTAGATTCCACATGTAAGTGATATCATATGGTGTTTGTCTTTCTCCTTCTGACCTACTTCACTTAGTATGATCATCTCTAGGTCCATCCATGTTGCTGCAGTGGCATTATCTGATTCTGGGGCAGGTGCCGGGGGGAGGAGAACTTTTAAAGACTTTCCATGAATACTATTTTTAACCACATTCACTGCCTCTAGAAGTCCTCTGTTCCTCCATCCCTGAGTCTTTCTGCGATTCTACAGTCAGCTTACTCCTTATTGTGTTCCTTCCCTGTCGGCTTAGGTTTCAGCGTTCTCCGTTTGGCTAAGTCCTATACCATCTGTTCATTTATTTCCCAGCTTCCAATATTTGGTTCACATTTCTTATCTGCTATCATCATCTTTCCTGTTCTCTTTATCTTTGTGGCTTATTTCTTTTTTATTCCTTTACCATCAGTGGCATTTTAGGAGACAGCAGAGATGAACGTGTGTGTTCAATCTATAATAAATCGCAGTCTGAATGTACCACAATTTATCCAGCTGATTCCCTGCAAATAGAAACTTACTTCAGTTATAAATAATGCTAATGCACCCTTATCCAAACATATCTGAGCATATATGACAGATTCCTAAATAAATGTAGAAGTATTGGGTCAGAAGTTAAGTTCATTTAAACTTTGGTAGATGTTGCAAAATATCACTCCAGAAGATTGAACCAATTAATACTCTTAACAACAGCGTGAGCTAGAACATATGTCTTTGTTAATGAACTAGCTATATATCCTCTTGGATCCTTGGCTGATTGATTTCTTTGTTGGATTTAAAACATTCGCTTTATTTAATAATCCTGGCAGGCTTTCATATTAGATAGCTGAAAAACTTGATCCTAAATATCGCTGTATCACAGTTCTTCAAGAAAAGAGAAAATAGCGTGTGGGTGATTGAATTAGTCTACCAACAGGAATGGAGCCAGTACGGTTACTTGGATTTTCTTTATTTCCACTGTGTTCCTGTGGCTCACAATACTTCAATTTCCTAGGCTTCCAGAACTTTTAGCGTTAGAGGAACTGGAGATTGATTTGGTACTAGTCTGCTTTGACAAAATTACTTTAGTGAGAACCCTTCATTTATCTGCTACATGTTACACACTCACTGTCCCGGTCCTACTGCTTCTGATTACTGCTGGCTCATCTGATTATTTGAGTATCTGTGCAAAAAGGGATAAAAATGTGTTTGTTTAGGCCTATAAAACACTGGTAGGATAACTTTAAGGGATGGGGAGCCAAACTGAGGAACTGAAAAGAGCTACGGATGGAGGATTTGACCCCTTTGAGTTCACATCCTGGTTTAGCCACATATTACTACATGATCTTGGACAATAACATAAGCTCTGAGCCATATGTATAAGACCAGAATAACAATGCTTCAAAAAGTTAGTCAGGAACTCGGGTGCAAGTGACAGAAATCAAATTCAACTTGGCAAAAAGCTAATTCATTTATTCACTGAACAGAGAGTTCCGAGGGTAGGATTTAGTTATAGCTGATTCAGATGTTGGTACAATTTCAGAACTATGTATTTCTCTCACTCCTTCTCTTTCCTGGGTTGACTTCGTTTTAGGTGGGGTCTCTCCCAGTGGAGACAGAAATGGCCACCAGCAGCTCTATGTATCCATTCTTCGGCTTGGAATCCCATGCAAAGAAGGCACTCCTTCCCAGTAGTTCCAGCAAATGCTGCAAGGCTGACTCTTACTGGTCTAGTTTGGTTCATAAGTCTCTGAATGAATCACTGTGCCTCTAACTAGCCAGGCCTTTCCAGAAGCACGTAGGTTTCCAAAGCACATGATCTGAGGATGGGTAAGGTGTCCAGCCTAAAGTTTCCTTACTCCCAACTTGTTGTAAAAAAATTTTTTTAACTCCTCTAGGGCTTGCTGGCTCAGTAGGAGAGGAGATTAGGAAACTAGGGTACAATCTTACTTGGTATGTACACTCTTTATCTAGGGGATGATTTCATCTTTATTCTATTCTATTCTACATTTTATTCTATTCTATTCTATTACTTTATTTTTTCATTCATACTTTCTAGGCCCAGCCCCTGTGAGGCATGTAGTACTTCTCCTCTGGCTGGTTCCACCCCCCTCAGCTCTTGGTCCTCTGGTGGTTATGGACCCTTGCTGTTCCTTAGAGAACCATTTCCCCTGCCCGGAGGCCCTCTTGGGTGGGACTATAATGGCTCCAGGCAGCTCTTTCCACGGCAAAGTCTGCGGCTGGCCTGTGGGAAACTTTCCTGCATCCCTGGAGACTCCATGGGGAAGGGGGCTTGCAGTTACTATTCCCAGGAGGGTGCAGTTCTCCTTTGTGCCAGGGTCAATGCCATTTGCCAGCCTTTCTTCTGATCCCCTGGGCCTGGAGTCCCCTCCACTGAGTTTTCAAACAGAGTCCCAGCTAGGCCCTGATTTCCTCCTTTTTCTAAGCTTGAGGTGGGGTGGGGGCATCCCCATCTCTAAAGAAATTGTCTTAAAATAATCCTCTTTTTAACTCCGTTCTCCCAGCCCTTTTCTATTTTCAAAGCTAGGCGAGGAGCCCAAGAGCTGTGGAATGAGATTTTTTGGTGTAAATTCTGAAGATGGTCATCTGGCCCATCACAATAGAATTTCGTATTCATTTTATCTCATTATTTCAGTTGAAAGTTGAACTGAACATTCCTGAGTTACAGTAAAAATATATATATATATTTGATCTTTGTCTATGGCTACTGGCAAGGCACCCTGAAAACCCTTGGGATTTCCTCAGTGACTGGAGTGTCTTTTGTTATTCATAAGCAGCACTTTTGGAGCACACCTGAGTTTATGCTAATGAAGTAATGGGGGGCGGGGCTTGATAGCCTCAGGGCGGGGCTGGTCTCCAGAAGGACTAAGTGATTAGAGGGGTGGAGCTTTCAGCCCTACTCCCTGATCTCCTGGGAGAGGAAAGAAGTGGGGCTGGAGATTTAGCTCTATAAAGGGGCTGCCACAACTAAGACCCGGTGCAACCAGATAAATAAATATTAATAAAAATAAAAACATAAAAGACAAACATTTAAAAAAAAAACGGTCTTGAACAAGAGCTTCAGAAATCTTGTAGGTTGGTAAACTTGACATCCACTTGCTGGGAGGGTGGCACACACTAACTCCACCAGCAGAAGCTCCCAACTCAGGACCCTTCTGGACCTCGCCCCACGTACCTTTCTATCTGGCTGTTCCTTTGTATCTTTTATAATAAACCAGTAAATGTAACTAAAGTGTTTTTGTTTTCTGGAGTTCTGTGAGCCATTCCAGCAAATTTTATAGCCTGAGGAGGGGCTGGTGGAAAGCCCAGTTTCTAGTTGGTCGGCCAGAGGTGCAGGTGCCTTAGGACCTGAGACTGGCGGAGGCAGTCTTGTGGGCTGAGCCCTGTAACTTGTGGGATTTGACGCCAACTCCAGGATGATAGTGTCAGAAATGAACTGAATCGTTGGACATGCAGGTGGTAGAGGATTGTTGGAATATTTGAGAATCAGAGAATACTGTTTTACGTATAAGTCAACCCAATCTCTTCCAGGCTTCAGGTGTTGCCAGCAAGTTCTGAGATTTGCTGCTAATCTAGGTTCACCAGACGTACTCATCAGGATCTTGTAATCTTCAAGCCCATCACCCTTTGATCAACTTCTCTGCCAATTGAAGAAACACCCTACTTTTTAATTCCTTTTCATATGAAGACACTTCATATCTTGAGACGTATTAGTCATCTATTTCTGACTCTTCTGAGATTGTTATATATGTATTTTTTATTTGCAAGTGAACAGAATTATATGTAGCATTATGGATACTGATGTTTGGTACAAGGGGAATTATATTTTTCAGTTTATCCCACTTTCTCTTTGATGATGACCAGCAATTATATTGACTTTTATGATCATAGAAGGACATGGGACTGATATCTTTAGGGATGAGTCAACAATAACTTTTACACCTTTTTTTCATCATATCTGAAATAACAGACCTTATTATGTATTCACAGGTATAAATACATGTAGTAGAATATTGTTTCAAAAATATAGTGTGAAATATATATCTAAATGATATTACCCTTTTAAAAGTATCCTTAGGAATTTTTAAGGTCAAGCTATCATTGTTCATGATATTTTAGAGCCTGATTTTTCAAAACTAGTTTAAACTTTTAGCTTATTCTTTTGAATATCCTCAATAATGGCTGATCTCCAGGAAGGTGAATATAATTTTTGGAAACATCAAAGGTCACTGGGAACCAAGTCTGGTGTGCATCATTGATTATCAATTTAAGCAGTACTTTTGGGGTCAAAATACTACGTCTGCAAAATGGTGAGCATGGATTCCTTCTTTAAATAACCTGGCTTTGAAAACAATACCAGGGGTAATTTCAAAGGCTTTTTCGCTATATAATGCCATTAAAATATACCCACATTTTCTAGAGATTATTATTTAAAAGTAAAAAGTTCAATCACCCTTTCTTTCTTCTCAAAAGACACCTTTCAAGAGGCCATACAATAGCTTGTGCTAACAGGGATGTAAGCCACTCCCTAGTCACTTTCCTGACATGTCAGTTCCCATTTTGACTCTTGTCGCATCAGATCTTCTACTTATCCTAACATTGTGCAGAATAAGCGCAACCAGCTCTTGATATCTCTGGGTATAGTTTGTATCTTAGTTCACCATGAGCTTTCTGCGTCCTGGTCATCATTCCTCCCAACTTCTTTTACAGAGGGAGGTGGTCCTTTGAAAATCCCCCAAACTGCTGAGGGAAAAAGCGTCTTTAGATGTCTAAAGCATCCTTTGGTGGGGAACTGTCCCTGTTGTTGGTTTGTTGCTACTGCTGCTATCCCAGGCACAGGCATTGCAATGACCCAACTAATGAAAGCCAGCTTATTTTCAAAGCCTTACTGAACCCGTCCCATAGCCTGCCAATTTAGGGGTGAAGGTTTGGTTCCCAAGCCCTTGTAAGCACTTTTATAGACATAGCATTAATTCAGAAAGGAAAGTGCAATTCTGCTGTGCAAAACCATGATGCCGAGCTGCACCGATGCTGAAGGGCAGATACCCAGATCCCTTTCTGAATGATTATAATTAATGTATGTAACTCCCTGAGCACAAGCCCTGGCCCACAGGTAAATGCTGAAAAAGTGGCTGCTGTTGTGATGATGACATTCACCTATGGAATTAAAATGTTGTGTAGTCTTTTTGCCACACCATCCTGGGCATTTCCTTTAAACACCCAATTGGTCAGTCAGATGTTATTTCCCGTTAGAGGAGCCTTGTTGCCTTTCCCCAGGATGGCTGTGCTCACTCAGAGGAATCTGACCCTTTGTACAGATCCCACAGCGCCCAGGCCTCCTTCCCAGCCAGCTGTGAAAAGGTTCCTGGTGGCCATCCACCAGTGTCTGAAGCACTTCCCGTTGGCAGTGAAAGGGTATACGTTTCATCCCATAGATCCAAATTTCATCTTTGAGTGTCTTTTGACCTGCAGGGGTCGATTCAGTAACAGGAAGCCACACACACCTCTTCTGGAACATTGTGTACACACTGTTTTCGGATCTAAGACCTTTGACCTGCTGACTACAAAAGCAGCTTTTCCTCAGGGAATCACATTATCCATGTTAGAAAG
This sequence comes from Orcinus orca, assembly GCF_937001465.1. Lineage (NCBI taxonomy): Eukaryota > Metazoa > Chordata > Mammalia > Artiodactyla > Delphinidae > Orcinus > Orcinus orca. The sequence goes on along the minus strand of NC_064572.1, from coordinate 54,027,654 downwards.
CAAGGAAGAAAAAAGAGAAACAAGGCATTGAGGAGGCCTCAGTTTTAATAACATTCATTTCCTTTTCTCTTTTTGTTGCTAGACTTATTTCTATTACATGTCACCGTTGCATAATCGACATGTGTGTTTGACTCTCTTGTTTGTTTTTTCTTCCCCAGAAAGACTTAGTGATGCTTTTATGAATCCTAAATCTCCTTCCTTGACTGAGGTGAAGGGGAAGGCCATTTCTCAGTCTTTGTGGACTTTAAAAAAATTTTTTTTTTTAAATAAGTAAACCATATGAGGCTTTTACATACAACCGCGGACCCTTCTCATTTCCAGGCAGTGAGATCGCTGCCCACCCACCCTGCATCTTCCCTGGAGTACAGAATGGGGAACCAAGGAGCTTACTGATTAAAAACTCTTTTGGCTGATTGCCGTGAATGCTAGAGATTTCTGTCTCTGCTTCAGTTTATTTCACATATTGGGAAAATGCTCTTTGTTGCTTTTTTTTTTTCTTTTTACTGAGAGGGCAATGTTTTTACCAAGTAGAGATGGCTTGCTAAGGGAGTATACATTCCCAAACGTGCTTTTCTTCTTTTATCCATTCAAAGGATGAATTAGGCCTAGAACAGTCACTGATATGCAGGCCTGTATTACAGTTGTATAGTCTGATGCCTCTTTCAAAGCTGTTTCCACTGAGATTAATTTCTTTCATTTCCCCGGCACACACCTGCTGATCTAGTCAGACCACTCTCCTTTCTGCATGGAAACACACCATGCTTATGGCTGCTTCTGTGCCCTGACTCATGTTTTTCCTCTCACCTGCATTGTTCTTCATTTTTCCCTCTGTGTTTCTGCACCTGCCTTCTCAATCTCTGCGCCTTTACATATACTGTTCCTTCTGCCTGAAACACTGTTCCCACCATCCTGAGTTGCTCTCCCCCAAACCTGTCTCTGGTATCTTTGGTTGCAGGTAACATCAACTCATTAAACTGTTGCAAGGTAGAGGGGAACTTTTATGGAATGTTACATGGACAGGAAGAACACGGGCCATAAAGTAGTTCAGGGAAACTTGGGGCAGGAAGAGACGTTAGGTTTTCTGAGCAGCTGCAATCAGGGCCTGGGGAGCCACTGGAGCTAAAGCAATTAACTCCTCTATCTCACCCTCTCTGTGTGCCACATGGCTGCTTGCTCTGAGTCTATACCAGCATTTTTCAGCCTTGTCATGATTGACTCTTTGGGCCAGATAATACTCTTTTTTTTTTTTTTTGCAGAGCTGTCCTGTGCACTGTAGGGTGAAGCAGCATCCTTGACCTTTGTCCACCAGATGCTTAAAAAGGCATTCTGGCTGTGACAGCAAAATATGTGTCTAGACATTGCCGAATGTCCCCTGGGGGACCACATTGTCCCTGGTTGAGAACCACTGGTCTGCACAGAACTGCTACCTTCCTCTGCTGGTCCTCAGATCCTGTGGGTATGAACGTGGCAGAGCATGGCTCCCCAGCTTGCCTCCTAGCACCTCCCAGCTCCAGCCTGACTCAGTCACTTCATTTTCCCATTCCCAGTTGCGAAGACGTAGAATCTCAGAGTTTGGTTCAGCCTGTGGTTGGCTCCTTGGGATCAGGTGTGGACTCCCGTTCGGTGAGCTGGGCCAGGGAGGTGCAGATCTTACAGAACTGACATGGCTGCAGGCCCCCTCCCCCAGGGTCTGCTCTTGGATCATTCTGAATGATGGAGCTGAATTCCCTTGAAGCTGAGCTGGACAACATTTCTAAAAATATTTTATTAAAACATTGCCTTTTACAAAATTTTATTTCATATTGGAGTATAGTTGATTTACAATGTCCTGTTAGTTTCAGGCGTACAGCACAGTGATTCAGTTATACATATACATATATCTATCTTTTTTCAGATTCTTTTCCCATTTAATATTGGGTATACTTCCCTGTGCTATAAAGTAGGTCCTTGCTGATTATCTATTTTATATATAGTAGTGTGTATTTGTTAATCCCAAACTCCTAATTTATCCCTCCCTCCCACCTTCCCCCTTTGGTAACCCTAAGTTTGTTTTCTAAGTCTGTGGGTCTGTTTCTGTTTTATAAGTAAGTTTATTTATATCACTTTTTTAGATTGCACATATGTGATATCATATATTTGTCTTTCTCTGTCTGACTTACTTCACTTAGTATGAAAATCTCTAGGTCCATCCATGTTGCTGCAAATGGCATTGTTTCATTCTTTTTTATGGCTGAGTGATATTTCTTAAACATGGAACATTGAACGTGACTGAACAGAAATGAAACGTATGTAATTTGTAGAGAGGGTATAGTGCAGTGGTTAAGACCACAGTCTTAGGAGCCAGATTGTCTGGGTTCACTTTCAGCTGTGCCACGTGCTGGCTGTGGCTTGGACAGACTGCTTGATCTCTCTCTGCCCCAGTTTCTTCATCTAGAGAATGGCAGTAATAATAAGAACAACAGCAATAATAATTAATACTAGTATATCACTTACCACATGTGCCAGGCACTGTTCTAAGTATGTTAGTTAACTAAATTCTCACAGCTGTGAGTTGAAACCTTTTCAGAAATCCTTAGGACAAAGTGTTTTGTTGTGGTATATAGAATATATATATGTAACCCCCCAACAGGGCTGGGGAGAGCACCCTGTGATCAACCAACCAGAAATGATTTTGCACTGAAACATAAGAATATCCCACTCGGAAAGATATATTAAAACTATGAGTGTTTGGGTCTAGCCACAAAATGAGTACGTTGCCAACCTATGGAAAAATTTTGGAAAAAAATTTCAGAACTTTTTGGAATTGTACACTTGTATATTCATCCCCATTTTATAGAAGAGGAAACAGGTTGAGAGAGCGTTAGTAACCTGACCAAGGTTACAGAGCTAAAAGTGCAGAAGCTGAGATGTGGACTCAGGCAGTCTGATGACAAAGGACTTTCTCTCGAGCCTGGTGTTATAATACTTCATGTATCAGAGGGTTGCTGTGTTAAATGAGTTAATATGTGTAAAGAAACACTGAGAGCAGGTGTGGCACATAGTGAATGTTATTTAAGCATTAATTATTATTGTAATTTTTCTTCATTCTAAGGGGTCACTGAGATTTATTATCATAGTGGTTGTCAGTGCAGTGATGCATTCAGGGTCCATTAAAAGCAGTGCTTCCCAACCTCTCTCATGGAGCCAGACCTCAAAAATCATGATCTTTCTCAGCCAAATTGGGGTAAACCATGAGACTGTTCCTGGCCTGGGCTCTGGCCAACTCAAGGTTCTGCCCAGCTGAGGGATCCTGTTATGGGCTGAATGCTTGTGTCCCCCCTCAAATTCATATATGGAAGCCCTGACCACCAGTGTGGCTGTTACCCATTTGAAGATGGGGCTTCTAAGGAAATGATTAAGGTTAAATGAAGTCATAAATGTGGGGCCCTTTCTGATAGGATTAGTGTCCTTATGAGAAGAGATACCAAAGAGCTCCCCCCACCTCTCTCTATTTCTGGCCAACACCCCCCCCCCCAATACACACACGTGGCAAGGAAAGGCCGTGTTTACAAGCCAGGAAGAAAGCTCTCACCAGAAACCAAATTTGTCAGAACCTTGATCATGGGCTTCTAGCCACCAGAACTATGAGAAATAAATGTCTGTTGTTTAAGCCACTCAGTCAGTGGTATTTTGTTATGCAGCCCAAGCTGACTAATACAGACCCATATCACACCTGTAGCACTGTTCAGCAGTTGGGAAGCTCTGAATTAAGACATGTTGATGTATTTCCTTGTATACAAAATGACTCCAAGCCATTGAATTTTCTGGGTCTTTTCTTTTTCTCTTTTCTTTTTTTTCTTGGTCGATTCTATTGCCATTAGACTCTTAACAATGATCTCCTCACACTTGGTTACAGATTTGTCTGTGATACCTTTTTGCACTGCACTGTGATTATAGCTTATCATTGGAGGGCTTGAAACCCATTGAAACAACCTTGTTAGCATAGAATACACAGTAAAAATACACTGGCCTTTGGAATGTAGACTTCAGCCATTCATCAGCCTTTTTTGCTGTGTTCTTAATTGATTGCATTCTTGAGAAACAAGAAATCAAATAAATTTGTATTATTTGACATTCTCTTTTAAGTGAGGAGTATGGATTTAAGACTTGAACGGTTAATTACAGATGAAACTGTACTTTTCAATCTTATAGGCAATTAATTATTTTGTAGAAATCAAAATGTTTATTTTCTATTCTCATTCTAAGATCCTAACATTATTTCAATATAAATCAAGCATTTATTTATTTTTACCCTGAAAATATTAAGGAACTCATTCTTCCACTAGCCCCCAGCAAAGACAGTTTTGTCATTATCAGCATTCTCTCAAGAAGTTTATCAAAGGAAAGGGAATGATATCTTTGCGTGAGCCTAAAATGCCACGAGAAAGAACATCACATTCTCATTCTGTCTAGTACAGTTGCCCTAAAGTGGACTTTTTCACTTCCTATTAGTTACTCATCAAATATTTCATCACTTTTTAAGAGAAAAACAATTTTGAAAATTATAGTGAAAGAGCATGCTGGAATAAATTTCTTTATTTTACACATACACAACACACACATTCACTTTTTTTGGGAAAAAAAAAAACAGAACTAAACTCTGCTAATTGGATTGTTTCCTTAGACAGCCTTAAAAAATGATTGTAAATTTTCTCTTTCCACAGATAGATTCTTGTTTTCAGCCTGTTAGGAAGAAAAGAAGTGAGGGGTGACCTTTGATCCAAGTATAAGAGAGTGGTCCCAAAGTAAAGCCCTCCTAAGTATTCCAAGAGGATAAAATTTTGACAAGTTTAAAAGAAGAGGGCAAACTCAACCATGGTAAAGATATAAAATGTCAAATATCAACTCTGTCAAATATGCAAAAAAGCATATATGAATCGATGTTGAATGGGAAAGAAAGCAGTAAGAATACACTTAGATACAACTATGTAAAAGTGTTTTTATTACTTTTTATAAGAAGGGTATGAGATTATTCCAAGAAGTTCAGAAAATACAGGAAGAGACCATTTATAATCTTACTTTCCTCACACAACTGTTTTCTTTCTCTCTGCATTCCCTTCTCATTTTGTCCTTGTGCCCATGTATTTTCTGTAGTTGTACTCATAGCTTGTACATTTTGTGTTCTATGAGTTAGCCCAACACAGGCATTTTTTGGGTGCTGCTACAGTCCTCCTAACCATCATTTGTAAAGGCTTTATAATGATCCATGGTTGGGACATGTACTACTTAGGAAAAGTCACTAAAAAGGGAAGAGAACATGGACACAGATATTCGATATACAGATATTTGCCTGCAAAGAATTTCAGTGTGCAATTCAAAAGAAAGAACCAACTAAATACTGCAAAGAAGTAAAAATTAGTTTAAATGTTCAAAGAGCATAGTATTTCTTGGATTTATTGTTTTCCCCATCATTTTCTCTCTGCCACTCTCCCTCATTCAATTATTTAGTTCTTTTGTCTTGTCCCAATATCATAAGGGAAACTTGACATAGAAAGATAAAGTCTCTGGGTCTCTCCCTTTTTTCCTTTGGATACTCTAAGACAAGAAATATGGGTGCTTTCAGGTATGATAAAGATACTTATTTACTAATAATTTGCTAACCACGTCACTGTTTGAACTAGTAACTGGTATATGTTTAACTTAGATAAGTATTTTTGGAGTGCCTACTGTATGCTACTATATAGCTTGTATAATTGCTTTGCTTTTTTTTTTTTTTTTTTGCTTCACGTTTTTTTTTTCATTTTCTTTTTGCGGTACGCAGGCCTCTCAATGTTGTGGCCTCTCCCGTTGCGGAGCACAGGCTCCGGACGCGCAGGCTCAGCGGCCACGGCTCACGGGCCCAGCCGCTCCACGGCATGTGGGATCCTCCCGGACCGGGGCACAAACCCATGTCCCCTGCATCGGCAGGCGGACTCTCAACCACTGCGCCACCAGGGAAGCCCTTGCTTCACTTTTTAATTTGGAAAATTATTGAAAGATACAAAAGAAGATGAAAAATGTATCAGCTGGTATAACAGGGAAGGGAGTTAATGTATGTTATTATGTGAATATTTTCATAGGTGTCAGAGCTTTTACACATATTTGCCCTTTAATCCTCGTTAAAGCCCTAATAAAGAGGAACTATTAACTTCAATGTACAGAGCAGGAGACAGACTCAGGAAGCTAAGTCGCACGTCAGGTTCATACAGCTATTAGTTGTGAGCACTGGGTTTCAAAGGCAGGCATGTCTGACCCCAGACCAAGTGCACTGGTTTATGTGCTTCAAAATGTAATGCAGCATTCATATTTGTAGCAATCTTAAAGGCCTCAAAGAGCAGTAGTATAACTGAGGGCAGGGGAAACCTCTGGAACTCTTTCAGAGAGGAGTATCCTGTCAGAGGAATGTGGGTTTCTTTTTTCTTCTTAAAACTTGTTTTTTCTGAGCCATGTTATGTTACTGTTTACAGCTGCATCGTGGCCTAAGGGCCTCTTGGAAGCCTCCTCAGAGAAATGTGCTTTCAGAACAGCTTTCACACCCAGCCTCAGAACACATGTGAATGCCTCCATGTGAAGTCTTTGGAGAGGAAATGGTGATAGATTTTCTTCTGCTGTTTAGAAGGTTCTGCTTTATAACTATTATTTTACAAATTAAAGTTATATAATCGCTTTATAGCTGTTATTCTCCACACTATCTTGATATAAAGTATTATGATAATCATAGGATATTGAAATTTAGAATTCCTATCCCATTCCTAAGACTCATGGAAGCAATCTATAACAATAGTCACGACAGTAAGAAGAGCTACCATTTATTTGAATGCGTACTTCGGGCAGATCCTACGCTTTGTGATATAATATGGATTACCTCATTTCATTTTCTTAACAACTCCATGAGGTAGGAATTGGGATCAAAAGGATCAATAAAGGGCTTCCCTGGTGGCGCAGTGGTTGAGAGTCCGCCTGCCGATGCAGGGAACACGGGTTCGTGCCCCGATCCGGGAAGATCCCACATGCCGCGGAGCGGCTGGGCCCGTGAGCCATGGCCGCTGAGCCTGCGCGTCCGGAGCCTGTGCTTCGCAACGGGAGGGGCCACAACACTGAGAGGCCCGCGTACCGAAAAAAAAAAAAAAAAAAAATTGGATCAATAAAAACCACCTGTCTTCTCACAAGTTCAATACCAATTTAGAGGTAGAAACAGGAATCAAAGACTAAAATGCTGCCTTATGTGCTGATAATGCTGATAAGAGGGGAATGAGGCTTAGGACTACCAGCCAGGAAGGACTGCAGCACTCTGGGTACATAAAAGATGGACTTACCCAGTCACCGTCCTTGGAAGCCCTCAAACAACCACAGGCCTCCTTTGAAGGGCACGTGCCCCTGTTTCATGTACAGGGTGGAAGAGCTGAGAAGGATGAGCCCTCTCTACTCACAGGCAGATCCCAAGCGGAAAAAAAAAAAGAAAAACAAAAAGCTGAGCATGTGCATCTGTTTCTCCCCAACCTATGAATCAGATAACCAACTTCTCCTCCTGCAGAGAAAAGTAGGTGAGTAGGGAAACACCAGGGGTGCTAATAGCTCCACTGGAGTTTCTGCCCCGTGGAATCAATGGAAAGGAGGTCTTTGTCCCTAGTTGTAGGTACTGTGCATGGCTCTACCCTACAGATGAGGAAACTGAGTCCCTGAGACACTATATAAGAGTCATAATTAGTAAGCGCAGGAAAGTCTAAACAGAGCCACTAAGTGGTGGAGTCAGGATTAGCGAGGCCAGCTGGGACAGGCTCTGCCTTCGTTCAGGTACAAGGTCGTGGGAAACTAAAAAGGGAGGGCAGGTGTGAGAGGGATACCAGAGGAAGTGGTACGAGTTGGACTCACTTATTCTGAGGGTTGGGGAGGAGAGTCAAAAGACTCAGAGTGTTCTAGCATACCTAGTTGGAAAATGGTGAAAGCATGAAAATAAAATGTGTTTCCAGGATAGACCAGCCAGTGCTTTGTAGGCATGTGACTTTGAGGTAACTTACAGGCTGTTGGAAATCGGAGTTTTCAACTCCGGAGGAAGATCGGCAGCAGAGATGCAGATTTTGGAGCTGTCCTTTTAAAGGTGATCGCTGGCTGAAACTAAGGGAGCATTTTAGTATGAGCAGCAAAAGAGGAGGTTGGTTCCACAAATTGAGTTTTGTGTTTGAAATACACCAGAAGATTTGAGTCGGTAACCTTGAGTGGCTTGATCTAATTTAAAGGCAAGGCCCAGCACTGATTGGCTCAGGAGTTGATCTCGTTTTTTTTTTTGCGGTACGCGGGCCTCTCACTGTTGTGGTCTCTCCCGTTGCGGAGCACAGGCTCCGGACGCGCAGGCTCAGCGGCCATGGCTCACAGGCCCAGCTGCTCCGCGGCATGTGGGATCTTCCCGGACCGGGGCACGAACCCGTGTTCCCTGCATCGGCAGGCGGACTCTCAACCACTGCGCCACCAGGGAAGCCCCTTGATCTCGTTTTTAACCATAGCCCTAGTGCACTACAGGGCAAGCTTACAGGTTACCCTGGTGTGCAGGACAGTTTCCATTTGCACCTCCAAGTTCACTGTTCATCCCATTTCCACCCACTTCTCTGCCCTGGAAGGCTGACACTTATAGGCTACATCAACTTGGTTCCTGTTTGGTTCAGCCACTGATGGGACTTAGAAGGCAGGAAGAGTGTGAGGCTGGTGTATTTTTTTCTTGGTTCTTTTACTGTCAGATCCTTATGGACTGGCTGCTTTCCTTTACCCAGTGACTCTGCAGAAGGTTCCAGTAACTGCTCTCTCCCTTTGCCTGTCAGGTCTAGAAGTGCTAGTGATACTGGCCCCAGAGGACTCTACTGACCTTTGTTAGATTTTATGAACACTTGTTCACACCTTTATAAATAATATCTTTGTTGAAGTCTACCCAGTTTCCCAGTTCCTTCTGGGACCTTGAACAAATAATATGCCTCATAAACCAGAAGGAATTGATGTTCTTCAAGGCACTAGGCTTACCCTTAATAAACAGAGAGGGGCTTCTAATCTGGGGGTGTCAGACCTGGGAGGAGATGACAGAATTAGTACAAGGTGGGCAAATCCACACGTACGTGACGGCATCCTGTCAGTGGACAGAAAAATATCTTACACAGTTACCACAATTTTTCAGCTGGTTGTAAATGTCTGAGTGATTCATCAAATAAAACAAAATGTATTTGAAAATGCCATGAAATTCATTTTAACTGTTGCGTTTACATATTTTATCGATCAACAGATAACTTATTCTAAAAACATGACTATTGCCTTGCTTGGCTAAGGAAATACTCTACGATGTATAGAGGGACCTCACATGCAAAAGGATTGGAAACTACTTCCAAGGCCTTTGTTCATCAGACTTTTCTGTGGGTCCAAATCTAGAAGGAAGTGGGATGAACTGGTTCATTCCTAACTATTTCAATAAAGACAGAGACAAAGACAACCACCTACCTGTTAAAGGAACTTTTGTAAAAAGCACTCCTAACTTTCATTTCTGGGGAGAAATTAAGGTCCTGGGTCTTTTTTTTTTTTTTTTTTTTTTGCTGTACGCGGGCCTCTCACTGTTGTGGCCTCTCCCGTTGTGGAGCACAGGCTCCGGACGCGCAGGCTCAGAGGCCATGGCTCACGGGCCCAGCCGCTCCGCAGCATGCGGGATCCTCCCGGACCGGGGCACGAACCCGCGCCCCCTGCATCGGCAGGTGGACCCTCAACCACTGCGCCACCGGGGAAGCCCTGGTCCTGGGTCTTGCACTGAGGAGCACCCCACATTCTCAGCTTGGCAACACCTTGTCCTTTGTGTGACCTGCCGTGGCTCCAGCAGCGAGCAGAGTCTACAGAGTGCAAAAATAAACATCTCTAAGGGCCTGTGGAATTTGATGGCCTGTGCAGTATGGGGCAGACATGGGCTGAGGGCCAGGCCCTGTAGGTGAGCCTCTCAGCAGCCCACGTTCGTTTTTAGCCACTCAGTCAAAGCAAGAAGAGACAGCCAGCCTGGCAGTGAAGTTCTGTTTCCAGGTTTGGCCCTGTCTGGTGTCAGGACCTGGCCCTGCCCCCGTGTTCTCAGGGTATCTCATTGAGATATATTCACTTAGGCCTCTGTTACCCAGATAATGGGAAGGCTAGTTAATCTGATTTGACAGTGGCTAAAAAGAACAAAGAAAGAATGGATAATTTCTTGCCCCCATTCCTCAAGCTCCCTGGGCACCCTCCCCACGTGACTTGAGAAAACATCCATAACTCAAGATTTGGGGGTGTTCGTTTACTAAATATTTACTGAGTGCCATTTTTTTCCAGGAACCATCCTAGGCACTGAAGCATTAAGGGTCCCTGCTCACAGGGAGCTCACACTCTGAGTGCAGACCTGAGTTCTTCTGCTTGCACTCTCTTTTATATATATATATATATATTTATTTATTTATTTATTAATTATCTTTCACCGCCCCACGCGGCTTGTGGGCTCTTAGTTCCCGGAGTAGAGATTGAGCCCAGGCCCCCAGCAGTGGAAGCACAGAGTCCTAACCTTTGGACTGCCAGGGAATCCCTGCCTGCACTCTCTTTGAAACACAAGTTCTCTAGAACACCCCGTGACTTGAGGGGTTAACTTCCAGCCAACTGAAATATTTCACTCGGTTCCCCTTCCATGTCAACAACATGGCGGGAGCAGTGATGACAGAGTAAGGAAAATGTTGTAGAGACAGGCAGCACTGTTCTTCCATAAAAGGTTCTCTGTCAACTAACAAAACGATTCTGTGAAATGCATCTCAAGCTCCAAGTTTCTCCTCTGTAGCCAAGAAGCCTCTGATGTAACGTCATCTGATTTAATGATTCCATATGCTGTTGAGTGTAAAATTAGAATTAAAGAGTTCTGCAAGGTCACTGAGTGAGACACAAAAATTTCTTCCTTGAACCCCACAAATATTGAGCACCAGTTTTATACCAGACATTGTGCTAAGTGCTGGAATATTCAACTACATGTTGTATTTTTTATCAAAGAGGGCTAGCTACAGCTCAGGCCTATTGCTGCTTTTACTTGTATTTCCAGATAGGAGAGAAAAGAACTGTATTTTTGCAGAAAATGGTTACTGGGGGCAAGCTCCTTGTTTTGAATTGCACTGTCAACAAACTATTGGACTCAGGAGTAAGCATTTTTCTGTTGTTGCCTAGAATCGGCGACTCTGGATTAGGAACTGACAGGGTGAGAAAGAAACTTGCTTTCTACTCTCTGCCTCTTGTGAATCAAAAATTGTACCTTTTTCTCCTTTTCTGTAGACCAAATGCCATATAAATCACCCTGCTGCTTATTCTACGTCTTATGTAAAGTCTTCCTATCCTCAGAGTCTCATAGACAATGTAGAAACGTCGGCAGCTTCATTAGCAAAGGTTAGTGTTTCAGTTTAGTGCCAAAAGGTCCTGACAGACATCCAAAAATTTCTGGTTGAAGTCGGTAATTATTTACTCCCCTGTTACCAGAATCTGTCTGAGGACTAAGCAGAGAGAAGCAGAAAGGAAAAGAAAAGCAAAAAAAAAAAAAGCAAAGTATTTCTGCACTTAAGAACAATATATTAAAAAAAAATTTTTTTTTAAAATTTTGGCTGTGTTGGGTCTTTGTTGCTGCACGTGGGCTTTCGCTAGTTGCAGAGAGCGGTGCACAGGCTTCTCATTGCGGTGGCTTCTCTTGTTGTGGAGCACCGGCTTTAGGCGCGCAGGCCCAGTAGTTGTGGTGCACGAACTTAGTTGCTCCGCAGCATGTGGGATCTTCCCAGACCAGGGATCGAACCCGTGCCTCTGCACTGGCAGGTGAATTCTTAACCACTGCGCCACCAGGGAAGTCCCAAGAACAATATATTTTTTTCACAACGTATGTGTAATATCATTGGGCAACAAAAATAAATAAGTCCATATGCGTTAGAAGGCGTCCCTAAGACCCAGAGACTTCAAGTGGAAAAAAAGTTGGGTCCCTGAGCCAGAGACAATCTAAGCCCAAGCAGAGAGAGAAGGGGTTTCTTTAACTTCTCCCCGACTTTCAGTTGTTTTGGGGGCTTGAGTTTGCCCCTGGATAGAAGTCTGTAAGGCTCAGCTGGGATACTTTTCTCCACTGTTATAAAGGCCGTGCAGAAGTGTTGGAATTCCCTCATGGCAGACCTGGAAGATGGCCCTTCAATGCACATCCCCTCGGCCAGGGTGTTCAGTGGGCCCTTGAGCCCCGGGCGGGTAGAAGCAGACATTTAATCATTGGTAAGAGGGTGTAATAAAATATCCAGGGGCTGGGAGGGAAGATATCTTTCTCTTTCCCAAGAGGTTTGTATTTCACCGTAGCATTTAGCAAATATATGCCAGGCACTGTTCTCGGTGCTGGAAACACAAGATCGAACATAATCATGGCTTCCACCAGGAGGGAGCTTGGAGGCCAGTGGAGAGCAACGGGATGCAGAGATTAAGACCACAAGCTTTGAACTCAGGCCGAGGCTAAATCTTGGATAGTTAGAGCATTCTTTATCTGTAAAACAGAAATTATAATACCTCCTCCACAGGGCTGGGATAAAGATAAAATGAGAAGAGGAGGCGGAATAAGATGGTGCTCACCAGCTTTTTACCTGCGCCTACTCAGCTATCCCAGGACCAGCTTGAGGCTGAAGAAAAGGCAAGATCCCAGAGATCACGACAAACCTCACTGGTCTCGTCCCAAAGAGAACCTCCCCCATGCAGGTACCGGAAAGGCTGGATACCTCGGTTATTAGGGGACTTTGGAGGTGGAGGTGCTTTTCCAGCGATCCATGTGGCCCAGTATCCCCTGAATATGGGACAAGAGAAAAAAAATGTCAAATGCACTGGCCACTCAGGTGCACGCTGAAGGAAAAATTAAGTATGATGCAACTGCTCGACAGGGACAGTCAAAAGACAAGGTCATTTATAGCAAGTACACTGACGTGGTTCCCAAAGAAGTCATGAATGCAGATGACCCAGACCTGCAAAGACCTGATGAAGAAGGCATTAAAGAGAAAAAAGACAAGGGTAACCTTAGAAAAATCCTTTATCACAGAAGGTTGCTGCAGCCATGCCAGTCCGAGCAGCAGCTGATAAACTGGCCGCTCCTCAGTATATCCAATACACACCGTCTCAACAAGGAGTGGCTTTCAACTCAGGGGCTAAACAGAGAGTTTTTCAAATGGTGGAAATGCAGAAAGATCCGATGGAGCCGCCAAGGTTCAAGATTAATAAGAAGATTCCCCGGGGACCACCTTCTCCTCCTGCACCTGTCATGCACTCTCCTAGCCAAAAGATGACCGTGAAGGAACAACAAGAGTGGAAGATTCCTCCCTGTATTTCAAACTGGAAAAATGCAAAGGGTTATACAGTTCCATTAGATAAACGTCTGGCGGCTGATGGAAGAGGACTGCAGACAGTTCACATCAATGAAAATTTTGCAAAACTGGCCGAAGCCCTCTATATTGCTGATTGGAAGGCTCGTGAAGCTGTGGAAATGCGAGCTCAAGTAGAGAGATAGATGGCTCAAAAAAGGAGAAACATGAAGAGAAACTTAGAGAAATGGCCCAGAAAGCCAGGGGGAGAGAAGAGCTGGGATCAAAACCCATGTGGAAAAAGAGAATGGGGAGGCATGTGAGAGGGATGAAATCCGGCGTGACAGGCGAAAAGAGAGCACGACCGGAATCTCTCCAGGGCAGCTCCAGATAATAGGTTGAAACTGCAGATGAAAATCGAGATATCAGTGAAGTCATTGTTCTTGGTGTGCCCAATCCTTGGACTTCCAATGAAGTTCAGGATGACCAAAGGCTCTTCAACCAATCCAAGGGTACGGAGAGTGGTTTTGCAGATGGGGAAGATGAAATTTACAATGTTTATGATCAAGCCTGGAGAGGTGGTAAAGATATGGCCCAGAATATTTACAGGCCCAGTCAAAATCTGGACAAGGACATGGTTAGCGATGACCTAGAAGCCAGAATAAAGACTCACAGATTTGTTCCCAATAAGGAGTTTTCTTGTTCAGACCGTAGACAGAGGCCGAGAAGGACCATCCAGTTTGAGGAGGATCCTTTTGGTTTGGACAAATTTTTGGAAGAAGCCAAACAGCACGGTGGCTCTAAGAGACCCTCAGATAGCAGCCGCCCCAAGGAACATGAGCATAGAGGCGAGAAGAGGAGAAAGGAGTAGATACTTTCTTCAGAGTGAATGAACTATCATTCATAACCCTAATGATGCAAGTCATATGGGGGAACACTTTGTAAATGACCAGGATAAAAACCAAATCTGGGTGTCAGAGCCCAGCGCTACTTTTTATTACAGGAGAAAGGGGGGATGGAAAAATTCTACTTTGAATTATTTCGTTTTTTTAAAGAGTGGGTTGTGTTTGTGCTTCTCCCACCTTTTGGCATTTATAGAACATTACTGCCCCACACATGAAATTAAGGCCACTTCCTTTTGAGTGACATTAACACTTTGGGGTTAATATTGTGTCTAAGAGTGACTGCTTACGAATAAAGTTACCCCAACCACAGTGAGTAGAAAGAAGGATGTCCACATATTGGAACCGTCCTGCCAAATGATGTTTGCCCCTATTGTGCTCTGTTTTAATTTGGAGTGGGGAAAGTAAGCTCTTGCTTGGTGCAACTATTTGTTTCCAATAAAAACATTTAGACAAAAAAAAAAAGATAAAATGAGATAACATATGTATAATAGTGAATCCAGAGCCTGGTGGATTAAGTGCCCCCAAATAGTAACTGTCGTTACTATTATTGCTGTATGGCTTCACTGGCCCAGGAGTCAGAGACTTGAGCTCTAAGTACTGGCTGAACAGTTCCTCTGTGACAAGACTGCTTTGCTCCTGAGTGAGCGTCCTTTAGAGGGAAGCCGGTTGTGCTGAATATTCTTCATTTTCTAGCTGGAATGGTTGATTTTCTTACCTGATGTCTGAAGATTAGACCTTTCTGACGAAGATGAAGTTCTTTTCCCGTTTCTTTCAATTGAATTACCATGTTAAAACTAGTGACTGTTATTAATGCTTTTAATTTATTTTTTAAGACTTGCTGGGGTTCTCTCTGGTGAAGGCAGAGCTTATTTCATTCATTTATTAGACACTGATAGAGCTCTTACTCTGCATCAGACATTGTGTGTGTGTGTGTGTGTTGGGGTTTGGAGATGGTGGAGAGAATTGGGGGAAGAGACAAGGATGACTTAAGGTTGTTTCTGTTCTGTGGAGTTAAACAGGCCAGTGGTAGAGAGAGACGTTAAATAGATAACAACAGTGCATCTGATAAGGGCCAGGAGGGGTAGGTACAGAGAGCTCCAAGAGTCTGTAACAGGAAGATAACTACTTTGAGGATGGAGATGGGGTGGAAGCAGTTGAAGCAGAAATGATAAGTCAGGTGGGAAAGTGGCGAAGGAAGGAATTTGAAGGTAAAGAAAACAGCATGTAAGACGATACTAAAGCTCGATTTTTTCAGTGGTTTGCAAGGAACATATAGTATCATGGGATAGGTGGGAGTGGGACGATGGGCTGGGAATGAGGCTGATATTTGGCTACAGATACGGACATACATATGGGCTGAATATGGGACCAGACGGTCCTCGGCCAACAGGTCGTGGCTGAGGACACTGAGTTTCCATTATCAGAAATAGTATCTCTCAGTTTCCCTCTTGTTTCTACGGAGACAGGAGTGAGTATCTCAATAAAGAGCTTCAAATGGGACACCCTAAGGGGTACAAACGGTGTATCGTTAAAGAGTACTTTCCCACTGTAGAGGCAATAGTAGAGTCCATTTGGAAATCTTCTCTAGTAAGTTGTGGTAGGGTCGAGATTTGCTCAGATGATGACACAGATGTGAAAAAAATAACAGCTTCTTTGTTGCTATAATAAATCTAAACCTCTTCAAAGCCTCTATGAAGGCAAGAGTGGGGAGTTCATTTTGCTTTTTATGTCCTGTCTAAAACACCTTTGCCTGTCCCCCAATTATGAAGATTTTCTCCTATGTTTTCTTCCAGAAGTTTTTTTTTTTTTAATAGTTTTTGCGTTTATGTTTAGATATGCTATTTCGAGTTAGGTTTTGTATATGGTGTGAGGTGACACTAGAGAGTCGTTTTCTTCCCCTGCGAATAAATGTGTGGGTCTATTTCTAAACTCTCTATTCTGTTCCACTAATCTAATATACTGATATCACTCTTGATTGCTCTGGTTTTAGAACAAGTCTTTGACATCAGTTAGTATAAGCCTTCAACTTTTGTTCTATCTTTTGAAAATGATTTTGGATTTTCTAGGTTCTTTGCATTTCCATATGAGTTTTAGAATCAGCTTGTCAGTTTCTATTTTTAAAAAAAAGGCTGTTGGACTTTGTTTGGCATTTCATTGAAACAATCAACTTGGGTAGATATGACATCTTCTCAGTGTTCCATGGAATGAACATGCTTGCTCGCTTGCTCTCCCTTTCTCTCAAGCCTTTATAAATTTCTCTCAGCACTGTTTTGTAGTTTTGAATGTCCAAATAATGCACATATTATGTTAAAAGTATTCCTAGGCATCTCATGGCTTTTGAAAATGCCTAATGTAAAGTGGTATTTTTAAATTCCACTTTCTATTTGTTCACTATGAAATTGTGTACAAGCCCCTGTGTCCTTGTCTTTTGAAGTAAAAGTCTGACTCAAGAGTTAATGATTGGGAAACGTGAAGATGTAGAAACAAAGAATAGCTGTTGGGCTGGCGAACTGTAGCTTTCCCTGAAAGCTACAGATAAGGCCTGACACACATTGCTAAGGTGATTTTATAGGAAGCAGACCCCCACCAGATGAAAACTGCTGACTGCAAGAACATAGACCCTAGACTGGTTGAAACCAGAAGGTTGATGATGCTTCAAATTTCATCTTGACGCCAACCAATCCAAGAATTATCCACGTGCTGATCACGCCCTGCTCCTTGAACACTATAAGACTCCTCGCTACCTCCTCTAGGGCGGGACACCCAGTTTTGAGGGCATTAGCGCACTGTGGCCGCCTTTGCCTGGCAAAGCAATAAAAAGCTATTCTTTTCTGCTTCACCCAAAACTCTGTCTCTGCATTTCTGTTCGGCACCGGTGAACAGAGGCTGAGTTTCAGCAACAACTACTAATGTATAGAAATACAATTGACTAAAAAGGAAAAATAATAAATTTCAGTTCACCAAAATTAATAGTTTCTGCTCTTCAAGATGCACCATTGGGAAATGAATGGGCAAACCACAGAATAGGAGAAAATATTTGCAATACATATATCTACAAAAGACTTGTATCGAGGATATACAAAGAATTCTTGTATCTCAATAATAAGATAAACAACCCAATTAAAAATGGGCATGATATTTGAACAGAGCCTTCACAGAAGAAGATATATGAATAGCTAATAAAACATGAAAAAACGGTTAACATCATTAGTAGTAAGGAAAGTACAAATTAAAATTACAATGAGACTCCATTACACACTGGAGCTCTAATGTGTTACGGTAATATCATACAGCCATGTTGATCTTCTAAAGTTAAATATACACTTACAATATGACACAGTAATTTCATTCCTAGGTATTTACTCAAGAAAGTGAAAACCTATGTCCATAAAAGACTTGTATAGAGATATTCACATAAGCTTTATTCATAATGGTCAAAAATCGGAAACAATCCTAATGTCCATCAACAGATAAATAAATTGTAATATATCCATAAAACAGATTACTATTTAGCAGTAAAAAGGAATCGAGTACAGGTATGCACAGCAACCTGGATGAATCTCAAAACATCATCATAGGGGCTTCCTTGGTGGTGCAGTGGTTAAGAATCTGCCTGCCAATGCAGGGGGCACGGGTTCGAGCCCCGGTCCGGGAAGATCCCATGTGCCGCGGAACAACTAAGCCCGTGCGCTACAACTACTGAGCCTGCGTGCCACAACTACTCAGCCTGCGCACCTAGAGCCCGTGCCACAACTACTGAGCCCGTGTGCCACAACTATTGAGCCCGTGTGCCACAACTACTGAAGCCACCGCAGTGAGAAGCCCGAGCACCGCAACGAAGAGCAGCCCCCGCTCACTGCAAGTAGAGAAAACCCGTGTGCAGCAGCCAAGACCCAATGCAGCCAAAAATAAATAAATAAATTTATTTTAAAAGATTGTCGTAAGTGAAAGAAGCCAGAAGCAAAATAGTCCATATTGTGTGATTCTGTATTTACGACATTCTTGACTGGCAAAACTCATCTACATCAACAGAAAGCACACCAGTGGTAACGCAATGCTGAGGTTGGTGGAGATTGACTGCAAAGGAGCGTGAGGGAATGTTTGGGGTGATGAAAATGTTCTATATCTTGATTGTGGTGGTTTTGCATGAGTGTGTACATTTATCAAAAGTCATCAAAATGTAGACTTAAAATGGGTGTGTTTTATTGTATGTAAATTATACCTCAATGTAAAAAGTTTCTAGCAGGTTTTGCAAGGTTAAAGTAATGTCTTTCATTTAGCTCAGTCTTTTTGGAATCAATAAGCAGCCAAATTGAAGGTTGATTTCTGTATAAAGGTCATTTTTCCCCTGTATTGTGTTCATCCCTCCCTCTCCTGTATGAGTGGTTGGTTTAGGGGAGAATCCATGTGACCTCATGGTAACAGTGGCGGAGGTGGTTGGCATGCAGATCCGTGAATTCTCATTGGCCTAAGCAGAACTGTCCCTAGTATTGGTCACTGGGCGTCCTGCTGATGAAACTCATCTTGGTGGTCTCTAGGTAGTGGCTTCTCTCCTCATTGTGCACTGTGATGACATATCTGCTGCTGGTGGAACTTGTAGTTTGTACTCTCTGACTGTCCAGCACGTGGGGAAATTCCTCACCTTTTTTGTTGTAGTTCTTGAGGATCAGCCATGATTTCCATTAGGCTCAGGTTATTGGCCACGGAGTCACTTTCCCCTTGGCCCCAGCCCTGCCTCTCATCTCTTAGCTGTCTTCTACTGAGAACATGAGAGAGCCTCAGATCACTCCTGTGCCAGATTGGCGGTGAGGGACAGTCGGTGGACACTGTCTTGGCTTTCTCTCTGCCCAGACACATCACAGGCCAAAGGCACCCAGCGAAGCAGTGTCTTCCCATTGTTACCCATGGGACACACAGCACAGGCCTTCTTACTGCAGCTTCCCCCTCAACTGCTCAGGTTCCTATGTCTTCTCTCTATCACATACCTACCCCTGGTCAAGGCTGTAGGGAGTGGGAGACGTGGTCCCTGAGATATCTGGGCAGCTCATCACCCTTCCTTTAAAAAAAATGTCCCCTTCCTCTCTTGGTGTAGGCTTCTGCTCTCCCTTTCTGTGTGGTGAGAACTTCCTCTACAACACAATACTGTGACTTCTTACTTATAAGTGGATTTATTCTGGATGGGACCCTTTTCCTTGTTCCACAGAGAAATAAACAATAAGCATAGTCTACCAGGTATCTTAGATATTGGGGAAGAGATACTTAGCAATCAGCCAACTGGTTTAAAGTTTAGACATCAGTAATTTGATGCCCTGTTTTTACAGATTAGGAAATAGTGGCAGAGAGGAAGTGATTCACGCAGGATCAGACGACTAAGTAATGTCACTTGGACCCAGTAGTCTTGAATCCCACTCTTGGTATCTTTCTGCCACACACCTCTACTTCTCTTTTGTCTGCAAACCAACGTAAAAAGTAAGGATACTGCTAAAGGTTAAGGCACTGGAAATAAGCAGAAAGGATCAAGGAAGGAAAGAACAATGGAAAGACAGTGTTGGGAGCCCACCCAAATAAGTGCCTTTTCTCCAACTGCATACTAACTGTAAGAAATGTGTAGATTTTCTGATAGAAGGGATCACTTCAGAAAACTATACTGAGGGCAATGTGAAAGATTTGCCCTACAAATGGAGTGCCTTACTGGAAGGTGATCGGCTGTTAGCAAGAATTTTTTTACACATGATTAGATTTTTGAAAGCAAAGAGGACAAAGTGAAATTGAAAATATATCCCAACCTGTACTGTTTAAGGAGTAACCTTAGAGGAACATCCTAATATAGAGCCTCTTTGGTTTCAAAAATTGTTTTTCCTGAAGCCAAAATGAGATGCAGAATGCAATTATATTTTAGTGGTTGGATGTCAAAATAAAATAAACGGAAGGCTGCTTACTAAAATGAAGAATTGCACGATGGAAATGTACTTTCTTTGCTTATAGTTGTAGGTATTCTCTTAACTCAGTGAAGACTTTTCCATTATATTTGTGTCATATCAGGTGGGTTAATTATTTACAAGAGGCTCAGGCTGATGTTCTAAGGGGACCACAGGCTGCTCCAAAGTCTCCGGGAAACTAGGTTAGCCTTGTTTAACCTGTGCATCTCTTCTGAATACATATAAATCTATTACATGACCTGTTTTGAAAGAAACTCACATGTTTTGTGAGCAGCCGTACACCCCTGAGTTAAGCTGGTGGTTAAACCTCCCCTGCTACCCCACCCCACCCCCTGCTTCCTTTGGTCATGGTCACTCACATGAATGAGTGCTTAAGCTTTACCATGGCTTGTTGACAGAAATGCCCAACGACAATTTTGAAATCTGGAGGGCAGATGGGCAAGTATACTGTCCAAAATCCACCAGAGCTACTTATCCCTATTTTGACTCAGATACAGCGTTGCCAGGTGAGTCCCTTTACTTCTGAGAGCTTCAGCTTCATCACCGTGGAAAGGGGGGAAATCGTGCCCATCTCTGAGGCTTGTGAGGCTCAAGGGCGACTATTCATGAGGAATTATTAGTAACAGTCTCGCATACTGATGCTTTCAGAGAAGTCCTTTCTCCCCACCCTGGAACCGTGTGAGGATGTTCCTTGTTCTGTGCTTTACCCAGCTTGACTCTAACTTACAACATACCTTTGCTCACTATGCTGTTACTTAACAATTTTTATTTGGATTTATGCAATTATGTTTTTTTGAGAGACCCTCACCAATCAGTTCTGAACTTATAAGTTGTGGGAATGCCAAAGGAGGTTGTCTAACTGAAACAAATAAAAATGGAATCATCTGGGGATAGCGGAGGCAAGGTAAAAATTAATGATGTTAAATATCTTTTAAAGAAACAGAACATTTTATTTTGCCAAAGGCTTGTTACCTTCCCTGTGTCTTCTATGGGATAATCACCTAATTTTCTTTTTTTTTTTTTTTTTTGCGGTACGCGGGCCTCTCACTGTTGTGGCCTCTCCCGCTGCGGAGCACAGGCTCTGGACGCGCAGGCTCAGCGGCCATGGCTCACGGGCCCAGCCGCTCCGCGGCATGTGGGATCCTCCCGGACCGGGGCACGAACCCGTGTCCCCTGCATCGGCAGGCGGACTCTCAACCACTGCGCCACCAGGGAAGCCCCACCTAATTTTCAATGTGCAGCGTCAGTAAATAATATGGTTATTTTTAGTCCTGGAGAAACTATACGAAAGAGATTTTTGTGCTCATTATTTACACTGCAGGAGTAACCTGAAATATTTATTTCAGAAAATTATATATAAAATGGTATTGAATGCGATTTTATTTTAATTAATGGACTTTATTTTTTAAAGAAATTTTAGGTTTACAGAAAAATTGAGCAGAAAGTACGAAGAGTTCCTGTGTACCCTTTCTCCTTCCCCCACCAATTTCCTCTGTCATTAACGTCTTAGCTTAGTGTGGTACATTTGTTACAATTGATGGACAAAGATTGATACATTATTAACTAAAGTCCATAGTTTGCATTTGGGTTCACGTTTTGTGTTCTACAGTTCTGAGCTTTGACAAAGGTATAATGTCATGTATCCACCATTATAGTATTCTTCAGAATAGAATGCAATTTTGAAAATGAATTTTTTTTTTTTTTTCAGTACGCGGGCCTCTCACTGCTGTGGCCCCTCCCGTTGCGGAGCACAGGCTCCGGACGCGCAGGCTCAGCGGCCACAGCTCACGGGCCCAGCCGCTCCGCGGCACATGGGATCCGCCCAGACCGGGGCACGAACCCGCGTCCCCCGCATCAGCAGGCGGACTCTCAACCACTGTGCCACCAGGGAAGCCCGAAAATGAATCTTAATTATACCATCCCACCTAAATTTATTTTTGCATATTCTCCCCATTCTTTGTGAGTTACAAGTATACATCTTTTACAGAAGTTTTACATAGCTTCCCTCACATTGTACTCACAATTTTAGAGTCCCCTTTTTGCTTTAGCATTGCATCATAAATGTTTTCCCATATTACAGTATTTTCTTCTTCTTTATAATTTTAAAGGATTGTCTATTATCCCATTTGTTTGACGTATCATAATTCTCTAGACATTTCCCAGTTGTTGAGCATTTAGGTTGTTTCGGTTTTACATTATTCATAGCACAGCTATTATTTATTTTGCCAGTAGTGTTCAGCTTCTCTTAAATTGTTTTCTTAGGATAACTTCCCAGAACTGAGATTACTCTTCAAAGAGTATGAATAACTTTCTAATCCTTGATCCGTTGCCCTGTGTTGCTTTCCAAAGGGCTGTTGCATAGCACTGCCTGTCTCAGAATTTTTCAACAGCACTGGGCAGCACAGACCGAGGACGGTCTCACACTGTCCACGTATGGGTAGATGGCTTTATAATCTTACATTGAAGACAATTTAACCTTGGGGACTATTCTAACAGAAAAAACTCTGAAGAGGCTAGGACTATAGTCAGCTTTCTAAGCTTTGGCTTTTTCACTTGTACAACCGATCCTATCATTTCGTGACACATGTTTGTGTCCAATCAGTGAGTTATGACATTGTGTGTGTTTGTCCGCGGGCGCTGGTAGAATCACCAGTGCTAGTCCTATTGCAATTGCCGGAGTGCTAGACGTCAAGCATGCCATAAACATGACTCACGTATGGCTGTTCAAGAAACTTTGATTTATGGCAACACAGTATAGGCAGAAGTGGAAGATCTTATTGCCTAAAGGAGTCAGGCAGGTGTTGTACATGAGTGAAACAGCACAGGGATTGGACAGTACAGGAGGTCAGGGGCAGGCTGAAGGGGCTGTACAGGCGTTATCCAAAGGAAGGGTGTCATACTTGACTCCAGCTGATGGCTGCCAAGAAGGAATGCCAGACCGGTATCTTTAGCGCTCTCAGTTTTTCAAGACGACTTGGAAATCTGTAGTTTTAGATATCTTAGCTGGTACAGGCTGCTATAACGAAAATCTCACAGCCTGGGTGGCTTAAACAGACCTTTAGTTCTCATAGTTCTAGAGGCTGGGAAGTCCAAGATCAAGGAGCTGGCACATTCAGTGTCTGGTGGGAACCCACTGCCTGGTTCATAGATGCCATGCTTTTACTGTGACATCATACAGCAGAAGGGGCAAAGTAGCTCTCTGGGGTCTCTTTTATTTTTTTAATTTTTTCAACTTTGCATCCCTTGTTGTATTTCTAATTTTATCTATTTATCCATTCATTCATTCATGCTGCGCTGGGTCTTAGTTGCGGCACACAGGAGCCATTTTCTTGAGAAAGTCATGGTTTTAAAGTAAATTTTTCTTTATTAGACAGTTTGGTTTGTCCATGATTTACCAGGTGGTGTGTGGTCTGTGGTCACCAAACAATGCATGCTTAGTCATATTTGAAATGATGTTTTATTTATAAAGAGCAGATCTTTTTTTTTTCTTTAATATTCATTTTATTTATTTATTTATTTGGCTGCGCTGGGTCTTAGTTGCAGCATGCAAACTCTTAGTTGCAGCATGCGGGATCTAGTTCCCTGGCCAGGGATCAAACCTGGGCCCCCTGCATTGGGAGCACAGAGTCTTAGCCACTGGACCACAAGGGAAGTCCCTGATGTTTCGTTTAATCAATATTATTTAAAATTTCTTCTGGTGATCATTATAAAATTGTACCCCAAATTGGGTGATTGGCTCAATCCAGTGGAAAAATCACCTGTTAAAACTCTGATTTAGTCTCTTAAAAAGTTCATCCCTAACTGTAATTAAGAAGCTTGATTGACATGCCGAAGTATACCATAAGAAACACTTGATCTCACAGTTCTTGTGGGACCACATTCAGGCCGCGCTTAGCTGGGCCTGGCTGGCTTGGCTCAGGGTCTCACAAAGCTGCAATCAAAGTGTCAGCCAGAGTGTGTTCTCAACTGGAGGCTCAACTAGGGAAAAAGTCTGTTTCCAAGCTCACTTGGCATGTTGGCAGAATTCATTTCCTTCTGTTGTAGGACTGAGAGCTTTAGCTTTTTGCTGTCACTTTAGCTTTTGAGGCTGTCCTCAGCTCCTACTGGCTACCCATAGTTCCCTGCCACGTGGCCTTCTCCATGGCAGTGTGCAACACGGCAGCCTGCTTCTTCAAGGCCAGTGGGAGAGTGAGTCGACTAGCAAGGCTGAGTCTTATTCAGCATGACCTAATCATGGGAGTCATGTGTCATCACTTGTGCCATATTCTGGTTAGAAGCAAGTCACAGGTCCCACCCACACTCAATGGAAGGGATTACACAAGGACAAGAACAACAGGATGTGAGACCGTAGGGGTAGCTTAGAAACTGTCTGCCACAAGGAGCTGTGTGTGTCTTGCTTATCACTGAATCCTCGGTGTCCAGAATAATGCCTAACACACATTAGATCCTCCATAAGTGTTGGTAGTTGAATGAACTAATGTTGCAGATATTACTTCTCTGAATCATGTGTTGCTTTTTTTTTCCCCCAAGTCTATGGTTTACCTTTTGGTCTTATTTATTACATGTTTTGGTGTATAGACATGTTAAATTTTAATTTAGACAAATCAACAGAATTTGCCCTTGGTTTGTTAACATTACTTTGCATCTCAGGGAGTCCTTTTCCCATCCAGAGGTTAGATAATTATTTGCATATGTTTTCTCCTAGATTCTAAATGACTTCTTTTTTACATTTAACTCTGATCTATCTAGAAGGTTAAGAAATAAATGGAGGGACTTCCCTGGTGGCGCAGTGGTTGAGAGTCCACCTGCCAATGCAGGGGACATGGGTTCGAGCCCTGGTCCAGGAAGATCCCACATGCCATGGATCAGCTAAGCCCATGCGCCACAACTACTGAGCCTGCGCTCTAGAGCCCGCGAGCCACAACTACTGAGCCCATGCACCACAACTACTGATGCCCACGTGCCCTGGAGCGCATCCTCCACTGCAATGAGAAGCACACGCACGGCAACGAAGAGTAGCCCCCGCTCACCGCAACTAGAGAAAGCCCGCACACAGCAAAGAAGACCCAGTGCAGCCAAAAATAAATAAGTTTATTTTTTTAAAAAAGGAATTAAATGGAGAGTTGTAATGGGAGGTAGCAAATAATCCTTTTTTTCCCCATCCCTCTTTGCTTCCTTATTTAGTTGTATTGAATTATTATGTGCTAGCTTCTGGGCTTTCTATTCTGTTTCACTTATTTTTCATTCTCTTCTTGCTTCAATTTTTTCCATCTAAGAATTAAAGCATTCTTGGTCAGAAAGGCCAACGCAGTTACTGTCAGAATCATTCAGTATAATAATTAAGACATAGCCTAAGCTGTTGTAACAGAAAGACTCCAGAATGGAGAGCCTCAAATAAAGCTGAGGCTTATTTAACTTTGGTGTAACAGTGAGGGGTGTGTGAAGTCGGGAGCTGGAGAGGCACCTCTTCCCCACAGAGTCGTTTGAGGACCCAGGCTCCTTCTGTCCTGTAGCTCTGCCAGCCCCTTGGGCGATGTCTGGGCCTGTGTGGTTGGAACTGTCTCATCCCCATATCCACATTCCAGTCTATGAGAAAGGAGGTGGCGGAAGTCTTAAGAAAGTGCCTTTGCCTTTGAGCTGAGGAACCCGCAGTGGCATGTAATATTTTGCTCATATCCCTTTAGTCTAGACTAAACCACGTTGCCACATCTACCTTCAAGGTATGGTATCCAAACTGTCGTCATGGATTTGGCTAAAAGTTGAGAAGATCTGTTATTAAAAAAAGAAGAAGGGGGAGAGGTTCCAAGGACAACTAATGGTCTTTGCACTAGGCCACTATTCACAGTTAACAAATAATCATATTTAACAGGAAAGTAATAATCATTTTTACCAAGTGAAAAACTGTCTTTGGATATGGCAATAAAATACAACTATGTCCTGATTTTTGGTTTTAGATGGCCAGTAACCCATGTTCCAGGTAGCATTCTATACCAGTCTTGAATGCCAACAGGAAATCACTGGACAGCAGACCCTTCCAAGATCATAACTGGGCTGTTGGAGTAACTTGGAAAAGAAGAAAAAAGAACTGAAACCATGGCAAAAGTAAATAGAGCTCGGTCTACCTCCCCACCGGATGGAGGATGGGGTTGGATGATTGTGGCTGGCTGTTTCCTTGTTACCATCTGCACCCGGGCAGTAACCAGGTAGGTGGGACTTTCTTCTCGATTTATTATCAGATGACCTGGCTTGTCTTTTTTTCTAAGTCGGCTTCGTTCTAGTTCTGAACCTGTCATTGTGAAAATATATGTGTAAATATATGTTTTGTGCATGTGTGTGTGTTTCCTTTGACTGATCGGATATCTTTTTCTTTGCAAGGAATGTGATTTTCTGACACTTAAAAGTCCTGGGTAGTGGTCTCCTATAATCTCTGCCACATAAACCTGGAGTGTTAGGACATTTTTCAGCTAAATATTATGGCTCTGCCAGACATTTCTTTTCCTAAGCAGCTCATCTCACAAAGGACAAATATATAAGCTCAAAATAGTCCTTGAACACATCTTGGCTCACCAGAATACTGAGCCGTTGGAAGCTTAAAGCCTAGAGTTTAACTTCTTTTGCTTCATTTTGCACTTGGCTGTGGTAGTGGAGGCTGATTTCTAGGTTGAAGGACAGAAAGAGCATAAATACAGGGATTCTCTCATCTCATTTGGTCGTGTTTCCTCTTTTCCTTTTACCCAAGGGCATAGCCTTGACTATACTTAAGTTAAACGTGTGTACACTGAGATGATTCATCTCATTTACATTTGGAATAAAGCCACACTTGAAATCTGCATGTGCTAGCTCTCTCCTCTAGAGGTGCCTTCATTCAAATTGAACTCTGTTGCTCTTCTCTGGCAACACTCCCTTGGCAGCCAAAGAAACTGATTTGCACTACATATCTTCACTTGATAGCATCATCAATAAAAGCATCGGGCTTCCCTGGTGGCACAGTGGTTGAGAGTCCACCAGCCAATGCAGGGGACACGGGTTCGTGCCCCGGTCCAGGAAGATCCCACATGCCGCGGAGCGGCTGGGCCCGTGAGCCATGGCCGCTGAGCCTGCGCGTCCGGAGCCTGTGCTCCACGATGGGAGAGGCCACAACAGTTGAGAGGCCCGAGTACCACAAAAATAAAAAATAAAAATAAATAAAAGCATCGATGTACCCCCCATAACAAATAGATAATGCAGGAAAGAAGCAGGATGTTTGTTTTTGCTACAATAAGGATTCGTTGATTATGTGTCAAAATAAACTGTAGATTTGTTTAAAATAATATGATGGTTGAGTCTGATTTTTTTCCCATCTGGATTATGGATCTTGTGTTCTGGGAGTGAAGAGGTCATAGAGTTAAAAGGCATCTCTTTCATCTTTGTTCTTACATGTGGAAGCTTTCATCATTCCCATGGAAGGAAAGTTCTGGAAGTGAGCTTAGTGCTTCTATAAGAAGGGCAGCTGGGAACCAGAAAAGAGGATTGTGGCTGGCAGCAAAGGCCTGTTTTCAGAGGTTCCTGGGAGAGGCTGAGAGGAGGATACCTGAGCACTATAGGCTCAGAGGAGAAAAGGGTGGCACACCAGGAAGCAACCAAGAGAACTGGAGACAGAGACAAGGAAAGCAGCCTTCACGGTGACTTGTCAATTCAGAAGATCAGTGCCTATTGGGCAGTTAATTCTTTTTCCAGTTTTATCGAGAACTAATTGACATTCATCGCTATATAATTTTAAGGCATACAGCATGATTTTTTTTATTGAAGTATAGTTGATTTACAGTGTTGTGTTAGTTTCTGGTGTACAGCAAAGTGATTCAATTTTTTATATGTGTGTGTGTGTGTATATATATATATATATATATAACTGAATATATATATTCTTTTCCATTATGGTTTATTACAGAATATTGAATTTAGTTCCATGTGCTATACATTAGGACCTTGTTGTCTATCTATTTTATATATAATAGTTTGTAAGCATGATGATTTGATTTACATATACTATAGGTTCAGCTAACATCCGTCTTCTCATATAACTACAATAAAAAGGAAAGAAAAGAAAAAAGATAAAAACTTTTCTCTTCACGATGAGAACTCCTAGGATTTATTCTCTTAACAACTTTCCTATATATCATACATCATTGTTAGCTGTAGTCATCATGTTGTTCATGACATCCCTAGTACTTATTTAGCTTATAACTGGAAGTTTGTATTTTTTGACCACCTTCCTCCAGTTCCCTTCCCCTCCCCACCCCCCGCCTTGGTGACCATAAGTCTGATCTCTTTTTATATGCGCTTGGTTGTAGCTTAGATTCCACACATATTTAAGATTATACAGTACTTGTCTTTCTCTCTCTAACTTATTTCACTTACCAGAATGCCTTCAAAGTCTGTTCATATTGTTGCAAATGGTAGGATTTGCTCGGTTTTTTTTTCTGGCTGAATAATATTCCATTGTATATACATCCCACACCTTCTTTATCCATTCATCCATCCATGTCTTGGCTATTAAAAATCATGCTGCTATGAGCATGGGGGTGCAGATATCTTTTCTAGCTAGTGCTTTCATTGTCTTTGGATCTATTTCTGGATCACATGGTAGTTCTATTTTTATCCCTGCTGTTTTCTGTGGTGGCTGTACCAATTTACAATCTCATCAACAGTGCACAAGGGTTCCCTTTTCTCTGCATCCATACCAGCATTTGTTATCTCTTATCTTTTTGATGATGATTATTTTAACACGTGTGAGGTAATAGCTCATTGTGGTTTTAACTTGCATTTCCCTAACAACTAGTGATGTTGAGCATCTTTTCATGTACCTGTTGGTCTTTAGTATATCTTCTTTGAAGAAATGTCTATTTAGGTCCTTTGGTCATTTTTTAAATTGGGTTATTTGTTTTTTTTTACTATTGAGTTGTGTGCATTCTTTGTATGTTTGGGATATTAACCCTTTATCAGATACGTGGTTTGCAAATATTTTTTCCCATGCTTTTCACTTTGTTGATGGTTTCTTTTGCTGTGCAGAAGCTTTTTAGTTTGATGTAGTCCTGCTTGTTTATTTTTTATTTTGTCGCTTGTGTTTTAGGTGACATATCCAAAAAATCATTACCAAGACCCATGTTGAGGAACTTTATTCCTATGTTTTCTTCTAGTAGTTTCATAGTTTTGGGTCTTATATTTAATCCTTAAATCCATATCAAGGTAATTTTTGTGAGTGGTCTAAAATATGGGTCTAGTTTTATTCTTTTACATGTGAATATCCAATTATCTCAGCACTATTTACTGAAGAGACTGTCTTTTCTCCATTGAATATTCTTGGCTCCCTTTTCAAACATTAGTTGATGCTTAGGTTTATTTCTGGGTTCTCAGTTCTGTTCCACTGGTTTATGTGTCTGTTTTTATGCCAGTACCAAACTGTTTTGATGAGTACAGCTTTATATTATAGTTAGAAATCAGGAAGTGTGATACCTCTTTCTTAGGATTTCTTTGGCTATTTAGGGTCGTTTGTGGTTCCATATAAATTTTAAGAGTGTTTTATCTACGTCTGTAAAAAATGCCATTGGATTCTTGATAGGAATTGCATTGAATATATAGATGGCTTTTGATAGTGTTGACATTTTAATAATGTTAATTCTTCCAGTCTACAAACATGGGATATCTTTCCACTTATTTGTGTCTTCTTCAGTTTCTTTCACTGATGTCTTGTAGTTTTCAGCATAGAGATCTTTCATGCCCTTAGTTAAACTTACTGTATTTGAGGCTATTGTAAATGGGATCAATTTCTTTATTTCTTTTTTGGAAATTTTATTGTTAGTGTATACAAACACTACTGATTTTTGTATGTTAGTTTTATATCCGGCAACTTACTGAGTTCATTGATTAGATCTAAGAGCCTTTTGGTTGTGTCTTTAGGATTTTCTATATATAAAATCATATCATCTGCAAATAGAGACAATTTTACTTCTTCCTTTCCAATTCTAATACCTTTTATTAATTTTTCTTGCCTGATTGCCAAGGCTAAGACTTCTAGGACTATGTTGAATAGGAGTGATGAGAGTGGCCACCCTTGTCTTGTTCCTCATTTTAGAAGAAAAGCTTTCAGCCTTTTACCATTGAGCATGATATTAGCTGTGGGCTTGTGACTTATGGCTTTATTATGCTGAGATATGTTCCTTCCATGCCCAATTTGTTAAGAGTTTTTATCATAAATCGATGTTGAATTTTGTCAAATGCTTTTTCTGTGTCTATTGAGATGATCATACAATTCATTTCTTTCATTCTATTAATATGATGTGTCACATTGATTGATTTGTGTACGTTGAACCATCCTGGCATCCCAGGAATAAATTCCACTCGAACCTGGTGAATGATCCTCTTAATATGCTGCCAATTCAGTTTGCTAGTATTTTATTCAGAATTTTTGCATCTATACTCATCAGGAATATTGGCCTGTAGTTTTCTTTTCTAGTAATGTTCTTTTCTGGTTTTGGTATTAGGATAATGCTAGTCTCATAAAATGAGTTTGGGAGTGTTCCCTTCTCTTTGATTTAAATAATATGCTTAAAGGTTAAACCATACATCTGGAAGGTAAAAATTCGAACAATACAGAAACATATAAGATAAAGCCTTTTTCTCCTCACTTCCTGAATCCCTGTTTCACTGCCTAAAGTTAATCTCATAAATAGTTTCTTGAGATCTGTCCAGAAAAATTTTTAAAAACCTTATGTCCATATATAAAGCATGTTCTTTTCATTTACACCAATGGGATCATATTATACACACGGTTTTGAACTTTTTTTTTGCTTAATAATATCTTTTGGAAATATTTCCATATCAGCACATATGGCTCTACCTCACTGAAAGGTAGGTGCTTAAAATTTCACCATATGGATGTTTCCATAATTTATTTAAAACATTTTTATTGATGGACGTTTATATTGCTTGCTGGCTTTTGCTTTACAGACAATGCTACCATTTATAATCCAGGGCATTTAAAAATCATATTTCACTCTTACCTTGTAACTGATGATGCTTCCTTGCACATAAAATTTATATAAGCTTAAAGTTGTGCAGGCTATTAAAGTAGTCATTCTTATTTATTTACTCCCTCTGTTCGTTAATGTGCATTGCTTACATATTTTTTCTTCAAGACATCTTGTTACCAAACACAATATCTATGTTAAGAATCATATTTCAGGACTTTCCTGGTGGCACAGTGGTTAAGAATCCACCTGCCAGTGCAAGGGATACGGGTTCGAGCCCTGGTCCGGGATGATCCCACATGCTGCGGAGCCACTAAGCCCATGCGCCACAACTAGTGAACCTTTGCTCTAGAGCCCATGAGCCACAACTACTGAGCCCACATGCCACAACTACTGAAGCCCGTGTGCCTAGAGCCCATGCTCCACACAAGAGAAGCCACTGCAATGAGAAGCCCGCGCACCGCAATGAAGAGTAGCCCCTGCTCACTGCAACTAGAGAAAGCATACACGCAGCAACGAAGACCCAACACAGCCAAAAATAAAAAAATAAATTTATATATTAAAAAAAGAAGCATATGTATGTGGTTATTAAATTTTACCTCTGACAAGCCTACTCACATGTGTGGGCAAGAATCTCAGGTGTTACTTCTGAATTTTACATACCTACAGTTTGATATGACTATTCAGATCAGTTGGAAAAAACCCATCAAACAGAAAACAAAATAACAGAACAAGGTAAAAAAGTCACAAGAAATAAACATAGTCCCACAAATATTAAACCCCCCAAAACAATTTAGTGGAGAGAAGAGATTATGATTTACAACACCAAAATATCTTATTATCATTTGGGGTGCTTTCCTCTTAGTTGTCCTATGTTCTTCCACATTTCCAACTTCTGCATCTCTCTTTTACTAATTCTTTCTCTCAGCTTATAAGCTCAGATTCTTCACACCTCTACTGTACCGTATCTAGCCACGTGCTCCTACATAGATGCCATCTGTTCTTCTTCCTTTCTCATTCACGTTCTTGAAGTTGCTACTCAACCATTTCACTTCTTTATCTTCCAGTGACTTCTCTAGCAACTCTCAGCCTGCCTTCCCTCCTAATTTCCTTCCTTTCGTACCTTGAACCTTGAACAATGTTTAATGAGCACCGCATACATGGAAACTATGGTATGCAGGGGACACGGGTTCGTGCCCCGGTCCGGAAAGATCCCACATGCTGTGGAGCAGCTGGGCCCGTGAGCCATGGCCGCTGGGCCTGCGCGTCTGGAGCCAGTGCTCCGCAACGGGAAAAAAAAAAAGTTTGAAGCATCAGGATCTGATTTGTGCTCTAGTGAGGAGGACACTTGGACCATGGAGTGTAGAATATACTGAAGGCAGCCAAGTGTGAATTCAGGAAAATCAGTTAGGAGGGTTTTGGCTGCAGTCCAGGAGAGAAGTGTTGTCATGAATGATAAATGATAAAGGCAATGGAGCTCCGTGGCAGCGTTTGAAAGATATGTATAAGGTAGGATAGCAGAATTTGATAGTTGATTAGATCAGTGGTCCTAAACAGGCTGACTTTGCTCTCCGGGGGCACCTTTGGCAGCGTCTGGAGACATTCTGAGCAGGGGCCAGTGATGCTGCTTAACATCCTGCAACGCACAGGACAGCCCCCAGGACAAAGAATTATCAGGTCCGAAATGTCAATAGTGCTTCGACTGAGAAACCCTGGGCTAAGGATAACTTAACTATTTTGATACTGAGGCTATATCCAAGAAATCATTATTCACTTAAATCGAAGGCCTAGTGGTTAGGAGAAAATAATAGACTTTTTGTACTAGTCTAGCAATCTTTAGGATGTTAAGAAACATCGTAGAGTTTCCTGTTATTGTTGTACCGAATTAAAACTAGTATAAGTCTGTTGCAGTTAGCTCATGCTTTAGAAAAAGTTCTGCAATATTTTAATTAAATTTAAATTTATATACTCAGCCGGGTAGTTTATGTTATCATTCTCTGCATTTTCGTTGTGACTATGTTTCAGTACTCCAAACTCTGATATAATTATTAACCTAGCATCAGATCTACTATAGCACGTTGTCTGGTTTCTTAAATCAGTGAAAGGGGAAAGACAACTTTTGATGTCCCTTTGATAGATATCATCCCATACAGTGCTCAGTGTGGAGGACAAGAACGGGACTCTGGTGAATACGGAGGTGTGCCATCTGGAGGGCCTCAGCTGCAGGGTGAACATCAGCTGTCAGTGTCCGCAGGGTCCCCCTCACCTGCGCAGAGCTGCCTCTCACGAGAGCTCGCCCCTCCAGCGGTGCCCATATCCAATGATTGACGGAGGGAGGTGCGTAAAGGCCCGCCTATTTCCCTGGGGATTGGCTGAGGCCTGTCAGGCCTATATCTGTTTGCCCAGCTCACTCTGCCTAATCCTGCCCACAAGGGTTGATCCCTCTCTGTACTCTGCACATCAAACTCCATCCCAGTACCTTCTGGGACTTAGAATTTAGCACCCTATACCAGGGGTCTCCAACCCCCGGGCTGCGGACACAAGCCCGCGGCCTGTTAGGAACAGGGCCGCCCAGCACGAGGTGAGCAGGGCGAGAGTGAGCGAAGCTTCATCGGCAGCTCCCTATCGCCCGCATTGCCTCCTGAGCCATCCCCCACCTCACCCCACCCCGCCCCGCTTCGTGGAAAAATTGTCTTCACGAAACCGGCCCCTGGTCCCTGGTGCCGAGAAGGTTGGTGATCGCTGCCCTATACTGTCTCTTTTCTCTTTCCTACCACCAGGACTGGCAACATAATTACAGGGCCTGGTGCAAGATGAAAATGCAGGACCCCTTGTTCAAAAGGCAGGAAAAAAAGGGCCGGTAAACGTACTAAAATGGGAAGCTTTTCCTTTTTTCAGCGGTCTCGGTTTTTCACGGTGTTTTAAATTTACTATTTAGTGTTGTTCTGAGTAAAGAAAATGGAAATGTTAAATTAGTAGCACAAATCTGCCGTTCATCTTTATATTACCGGTAGCCCTACCTTTTACTTTCCTTCTGTGTCATCATTTTCAGCATAAGTGATCAGTTAATCCAGAGAAGCAACACGAGTAAGAAAGGATCTGATAGGAATCCTTGGCCCTTTGTCTTTCTTAAAACACCATT
Source organism: Orcinus orca (assembly GCF_937001465.1). Classification (NCBI taxonomy): domain Eukaryota; kingdom Metazoa; phylum Chordata; class Mammalia; order Artiodactyla; family Delphinidae; genus Orcinus; species Orcinus orca. The sequence goes on along the minus strand of NC_064572.1, from coordinate 53,993,319 downwards.
GCCTTCTTCTGCATTTGAAGCAAGTTTTGGTTTGAAAGGAAAGCATGGTCTTTCTCTCTCACTCCCCTGTGCACATGCTCACTCAGTTGTAGGTGTAACACACTTACCTGGTACTCAGTCTGAGTCTTACTGGACTCCCACACAAGAGTCTACTGGAATTCTGTGTCCTGGGGCATCTCTAAGACTATGTGCAAATGGAAAAGCACAGAATTGCAGACTGAAGAATCCGTAGCTCTCTGCTCACATGCATGCTTCATTGTCCCATTGGACTTCACTTACAATATGCAAATTCAAAGATAAAATTATTAGGAATTTTAAGACAGTGACAGCTGAGTTGAACCAAGTTTAATGCTTCTGAGTGCCAGATTCTGCGCGACTGTATAGGTTGTATGCCCATGAAGCTGGACCATCCTAACACAGCAGTCCTGATTCTCTTCCCCCTTCTTTAACTTTTCCATCACTCACTTTTACATCCAGCAGCAACTGGAGAGGAAAGAGAGAGTAAAATAACAGGTTATTAGGGGCTGCTGAAGCATAATGAGTTGGAATGTGGTCCTATCCAAGGAGACAGATATCCTCCTATCTCATCTCCAAGCTGCAAGGCCTGATTTCTTTCCCTGCTATCACGGAGCTCTAAAAGCTTCCTGTCTTGAATTATCTGTGTGCGGTTCATTCCAAACTATTGCTTCTGGATCACTTATGTCTTGTTTTTCCTAAGTAATTAGCTATTTTTCAGCATAAAAATTTCTCTGTCTCTGTTTCTGTCTCTGTCTCTGTATATACACCCCCATACGTATGTATATACACACACACAGATAAATTTCTGATTGTATAAGAAATCAGGTTCGCTGTAAAATAATTCAGAATGCAGAATAAAGACAAAAAATCATTTATAACCTCACCATGCACATATAATGACCGGATACATTTTGGTTAATATGCTTTCAGTCTTTTTCTAGTTGCATGAAGTACATTTTTATAAAAATAAGCCCTTACTATATGAGCTATTTTGTAACTTACTTTTTTACTTAGCATTATATTGTGAATTTATTTCCAAATCAATAAATACAAAGCAAATCATTTTTAATACCTAATAATATTTCATTTTATTGATGTGCTATAAGTTACTTAACCAGTCCCTTACTGACGGACATATATGCTGTTTACAATATTTGGCTATTATAAATAGTTCTCCGGAGTATATCGTTTTATGTGTATCTATTATTATTATCATCACCATCTGTTTATTAACTTTGCTTAAAACCTAGAAGTGAAATTGCTGGGTGATGTATAATACTTTATTGTCAAGTCTTAACTTGTATAACAACCTCTTAGAAGTTTCAGATGTTAGTGAAACAGTATGATGAGTAACAATCCATGTGTCTGACCTGTCATCTTTTCCGTAAGACCTTCCCTACAGCAGTGATCTTCGCAACCACTTGGTTTCAGCAGCCACTCTAGTGGGTGGACACTTGTTTCTTTTTTTCTTTAATTAATTAATTAATTTATTTTTGGCTGCGTTGGGTCTTCGTTGCTGTGCACGGGCTTTCTCTAGTTGCGGCAGCAGGGGCTACTCTTGGTTGCAGTGCGTGGGCTTCTCACTGCGGTGGCTTCTCTTGTTGCTGAGCACGGGCTCTAGGCGTGTGGGATTCAGTAGTTGCGGCACACGGGCTCAGTAGTTGTGGCTCAAGGGCTCTAGAGCACAGGCTCAGTAGTTGTGGCTCACGCGCTTAGTTGCTCCTCAGCGTGTGGGATCTTCCTGGACCAGGGATCGAACCCGTGTCCTGTGCATTGGCAGGTGGATTCTTAACCACTGTGCCACCAGGGAAGTCCTAAACACTTGTTCTTATCCCTTAGAACATCTCAATGGTTAGCTTCTGATTTCCCACTTATTACAGGCCAGCAACGTACCATTGAAAATCAATTAAAACCCCTGGAGACTGGAACAGATGATTGAACCAAAACTTGAAACTCTCAATCGAATACATGTTCATTCTTTTTTTTTTTTTTTTTTGGTATAAAATGTTTGCACTTTTTTTTTTCAGATGTATTTCAATTTTTTTTGTGGACTTCCAGACATACTTCTCTCAGGATTATGCACAGACAGCCTGGATCCATTCCATTGTAGACTGTGTGACCATGCTCTGTGGTGAGTATCTCCAGGGATAGATAATTACTGGCTACCCTTGAACTATACATGACAGTGACCTTCCACTGCCTTTGATGACCAGTTTTTCTGAGTAGAAGGGCTATGATTAAAAATTGGCTAAAACCATATAAAAAGAAAAGTATGATCCTGCATTTAGCCAAACTCCCCCAGATGTGCTTTTGCAGTTAACATTCTTGGCTGATGTCAGATGGACCAGGTAGTGAATACAGTCAATTGGACACATACCTATAGAGATAGGGAACTGGGCAATCACAGTACTTGTCCTGATTTTGGACACAGTTAACTGTACAGTATATGCTTGCTTTCTTCTGAATGCTGTGGTCCCCTCATTCTCCAGTCACATAAACAGCCATTGGAAAGTACCACGAGCCGTTTCAATGTGATCTCCTTAAATGAGCGCCAACAATGTGTGCATCACGTCTCAAGTCTTGTTTTCATTCTCATCCCTTCCCAGAGGGTTCAAAATTTGGCTCGTTTTTCATGCATCAATCTTCATTCTTAGGGAAGTATTGTAGAAGGATAGAATGGTGCAATCATGAGATAAGCACATTCACTACGGCTGTAGTTTTCATCAAGAGCCACACAGGTGCTACGTACGGTGTACAGAGTGTTCTCAAGATTCTTGGAATCTCTCATCGATCTAAGGAAAAACTAACCTTGAGATTTTTCTTTTTAAAACTTTCCAACCAAAGTTATTAAATGAGTGCCATAGAAATTTTCTGCAGTTGGGTCAAATCAAAATGATCTATTTGCAGACGAGACCCATGTAATCCTTTCATTTAGGTGACTCCTGAGTATTTTAGAAAACTGTTATCTCTTCAGGCCATGTCTTAATGGCAAAAGAGAAATACTATATTATTTGGTATCATAAATAATGTCATCTATTCCATTCTAGGTACTGATTCATATTTATTTTTAGAAAAATGTACATAATCAGGAATTGGTTGATTTGTGCTGAAATGTATTTCCTTGGTTGGGAGGAATTTGAGTGCAATTCTAGGTTTCATGAGATGGCTAAGTAGACGCTACTGATAACGCAGGAAGGTCATAAGGGATCAAGAAATCATATCTTCAGATTTTATTTCTAGCCTGTCTTTTTTATTTTAACCAGTAAGATGATCACTTGGTTTTCAGGGTCAGATGATTAGGCACAGCCTTTGTGTGAGCATGCCAAGACAGCCATGTTTATCTTTCATGGAGGATACAGGTGATTCATTTCTCTCACTGTTATCTTTTGGAGAATATTTATAATCCCTCAAAGAGGAATAAATGGCCTTCAGTGACCACAGTGGTCACAATGACCATGTGAGGCATTGAGCTAAGAGCGGGGTCATGTTAGATGCAGAATATTTAAATTCTGCAGAATCACATCTGGGACGCCCATTGGGGTCATATCTGTCCTATGACGAACAGGGAAGCGAACATTTTTCATTGAGTTTAGTATACATTTTGTCACTTTCCAATAGCCATAGCAGCATCAGTCTGAAGAATTAGATATATTTTCAGGAGATTTGCTCATTCCTATTCTCCAGAGGTTATATATGCAGCCAGCCACTATTCTAACAAGATGGGATATTAAGCTGATGACTGATTCTATCGTGTACATTTGTGTCACACCCAATTTTAACCTGATCGATATAAAAATTATACTCCACAGATACCTAGAGAATTGGCTCTTCTGATCTTGTTACTAGGAGTACTGGTGTCAGCATGAATTATTCTTCAGAAAGAAATTCACATACATTCCTCACCCATCATCTCTGCCATCAGTCTGAGAGACCCAAGGAGCCAGAATAACAGGGTGAAATAACCCTGCACTCGGTGTAAGGTTCCCTGAACTGTATAGTTCTTGGTGATCTTGGGTATGTCATATTCCCCTAAGCTTCAATTTCTGTTTGGCCTCTTCCAGCTTTAATTATTAGTCTATAAGCCTGGAAGTTGGCACAATTCTGACACATTGTTAAACCACAAATAGAGTGAGGCCAACCAAAATGTCATCATCTCATTTCCTAGATTTTCTGGGCTTTGATTTCTCATCCACAGGGTTTCCAAAAGCCTGGAAACAGTGCCAGATTGTGAAATTTGTCTATGATCTCTCTGCCTGGCCTTTTCCTGCATAACACTGCTGGCCATGCCGTGTTGCCCACTTTCCTTTTCTACCATTTACCTGTCATAATTATTGTTAATTGTGTATGAGCAACACTATATGAAACATACAAGGCACATCGCTGTGCAAGTGACATGTAGTTTAAAGGAGCTGATTCACTGTTTAAAAAACACCACATAATCCTGGGATTATGGCTGTCATAGAATGGAGATGTGGAATGAGCCGTCAAACGCCAGTCAGGAAATGTGATCCTCATTCCAGCTTTGCTACTTATTCTCTGTGGGACCATGGACAAGTCACTTCCTCTCTCCTTGGTTTCCAAATCTGTAGAATGAGTGGGGCGGGCTCGAGGCTTTGAAGATGGGTCGTCCTCTGCTCTGCCAACGCAGCACCCACAGCCTTTCCACAGTGCCCTCAGGGCCTTTGTGTTGAACCTATTTATTATTGTTTTTGAAGCTCCACTTGGGAGTGTTGTCAGTAACCATTTTTCCTGTCAAGTGGGAATCATGCTGGGTGGCTTGCTTGCATCTACTGGTCTCATCCTGGGCTCATTTGCCACCAGTCTGAAGCATCTCTACCTCACTCTGGGAGTTCTTACAGGTAAGGGCACTTCGTACCACCCTTCTCACCCCACCCTATCCAGGGGTTGTCAAGCCCACCAACAGATCAGTAATTCATAAAATATTCATTTTGTAAGATGCATAATTTATCTTAATGTCTGCGTACCTAGCAGTTAACCAAAAGGGCTAGAAATGCAATGGACTGTCGTACTGTAGTGAAAATGTGTCACCACTTTAATTCAGCCACTTGACAACAGTGACTGCTGGCTTTCCCTTGGGCAGCCGTGTATGGCTGAGATTCTCCACTCAGAAGCAATGTGACATTAGCCAGAGCAACATAAATTTTCGGCAATGATCATTCTCCCAGCATCTTTGCCAAGACATTGAAATACTGTCTGTGGTTGACCTGAGTTGCCCCTACTTTATAGCGAGTACCATTGTCCAATAAATGGGGTTTTACCATTTTAAAAAGAAAGCCCCTGTGAATATTCTTACATTGCACATTTTCTTTCGATGTTACGGAAGTATCTTTAGAAAAATTAAGCCCATAGAAAGAGAAGCAACTGATGTGCATTCCATAAATCACACTTACAGGGACTGCATAGGATCAAGGTGGGCTTGGTTGGTGGGACTAGAGTAGCAGTTTTCTGCCCCATCACTTAGAGGGGAGGGTGACACTAACTCTTGTCTGGGCCACAGGGGTAGCATGATCAGGCCAATACAGGATATAATCTCGTAGTAAGGTTATAAATCTCGCTCTGTCAGCTAAAAACGGTATCTGTCCCCTGTCATCCAAAGGGCCTGACTGCTAGGGTGTCCCATCATCCCAGTTTACCAGGAACTATCCTGGTCTTGGTGCTGAAAGCCTCACATCTGGGAAACCCCTCAGTCCAGGCAAATTGGGATCATTGCTCACTCTGCTCTGCAGATGGGAACAGGAGCTGAAGGTAGTTCTCCTTTTCCTTCCTTGACATTTAAATTCCAGGTTTAAAGCCCTTCAAGTTTTCTCGACTTAAAAGGAATAGAAATGGAAAATCTTGAAGAGGCGTTCTGCTGACTTTAAGGGATATTTTCAGGTGGCTACGTGTACATGCTACGTTCGTGTATAAAATTGGCACAATGTTTCCCAATATGTGAGATTACTCTGAGCTTTCACGGGGTCACAAATGCTATTTAGACCCAAATATCAGTGTGGTCCAGATTATCAGAGTTGTGTCTTCAGGGGCAGTGAAGAGTTGAAGTAATTCTCTGGATAATTTAAAAATACTTAAATTATCCAGAGATAATTTAAAAATACTTAAATTATCCAGAGATAATTTAATTTATTAAAATTAATTTTAATTTATTAAAAAAGAAGTGGTGGGGAGAATAAATTTCTTAGGTCAGTGTTATCCTGATTTTCTAGTTAATTCAAATTGAGCTTGTATAATAGTTTTTAAGTTCTTCATTTTATTTTGCTTAAGTCATATTCCCTTAAGGCTTTTCTTCCCAAGAAGAAAGTCATATATATGCTATACTTTGCAAATTGTGGATGACTGGTGAGGGGAGACTCATTTTCAGCTTGGTGTAGAAAGCAGTTTTAAAAGGGCTTATTTGATTCAGATTCTCTTTATTCCAAATAGTATGATTCTGAGAAATGCTCTTTCCCTGGCTGTTCGTGCCGTGCCACCAGCACTCATAGAGCTCTCTTTATCCCCAGGTCTTGGATTTGCACTTTGTTACTCTCCAGCTATTGCCATGGTTGGAAAGTATTTCAGCAGACGGAAAGCCCTTGCTTATGGGATCTCCATGTCGGGAAGCGGCATTGGCATCTTCATCCTGGCTCCTGTGGTTCAGCTCCTTATTGAACAATTTTCCTGGAGGGGAGCATTACTCATCCTTGGGGGTTTCGTTCTGAATCTCTGTGTTTGCGGCGCCTTGATGCGGCCAATTACTCTTAAAGATGACCAAACAACTTCAGAGCAGAACCATGTCTGTAGAACTGAGACACAAGGCTTTCAGCGGGCGTCTCCCTCTTCGACTTGGACTAAAGAATGGGTGCAGACCTGCCTCTGTGGCTCTTTGCAGCAGGAATACAATTTTTTACTGATGTCAGACTTCGTTGTATTGGCCATCTCTGTTCTATTTATGGCTTATGGCTGCAGCCCTCTCTTTGTATACATGGTGCCTTACGCTCTGAGTATTGGAGTGAGTCACCAGCAAGCTGCTTTTCTCATGTCCATACTTGGGGTGATTGACATTATTGGCAATATCACGTTCGGATGGCTAACTGACAGAAGGTAAATCCATGAAACCGCCATTGGTTCCCCACTAGGGACTTTAAACTTTGAGTTTCCCCTCATCACCTTACCCTCTAGAATACCTAGGTCTGAATAATGTTAACAGGTTTTGGATATCTGAAGGCAACTCCCTTGTTGGTTCTTCTAGTCAGAGGTTAGCAAACTTTTCTGTAAAGGGACAGACATTAAACAGACGAAGTCACATTGGCTTTGTGGGTCATATGATTCCAACTCTCCAACTCTGCTGTTGTAACACAAAAGCAGCCATAGACAATATGTGACCAAGAGAGTGGCCATGTTCCAATAAGACTTTATTTAACTTTAAATTAAAATTTTAATTTCTCATACAATTTTTCCCTCACAAAATTTTATTGTTGTTTTGATTTTTTCCAAACATTCAAAATTGGAAAAACCATGCTTAGTTCACAGTCCAAAAAACAAGTAGTGGGCTGGATTTGGCCATAGTTTGCTGACACCTGTTCTAGATTTTTTAGGATGTTGGGTATGTATAAATGGCAGAAGCGAAGTTCTGGTGACAGATTTAATTCCATTCTAAGTCAAATCAGTCCTCCGGTGAGACAACTTCTGTCTGGGCATTGTGGTTTTAGTTTCTTTTGAACCACCCCAGAGAGTGGCTGGCAATAGAGAGAGGAACAGACTCCAGTCCAGGCAGGAGGATCAGGTCAATAATAACACATTATCTGTAGCCACGTATTTATTTGTTGATTGATTGATTGATTGATTTTTTAATTTATTTTTATTTTTTATTTTTTTGCGGTACGCCGGCCTCTCACTGTTGTGGCCTCTCCCATTGCGGAGCACAGGCTCCAGACGCACAGGCTCAGCGGCCATGGCTCACGGGCCCAGCCGCTCCGCGGCATGTGGGATCTTCCCGGACCAGGGCACGAACCCGTGTCCCCTGCATCGGCAGGCGGACTCTCAACCACTGCGCCACCAGGGAAGCCCTGTAGCCATGTATTTATATTTGACAGTTCAAAGAGCAAATAGTTTCATTATGATTTTAGGCTTAGAAACCAAAGTTATAAGAAAGCTACTGAGTAGTTTCTTCAGCTAATGCTAATCTGTTTGGATTGAAGAGAGCAAACTACTCATATTCTCCTAAATGATGGACTCTTCACACTTGAGCTGTGACCTGGAAGAGCTATCATCCTATGGCTTCTCACACGTTATGTCTTTGGGAACTAATCAGGATCCAACTGCCATTATCCAGTATCGTGAATATAATATTTAGTATTAAATCCCCATTTTTAATGGTTAATGAGTTGGCGGGAGAGCAAAGGGTAACCATCCTTACAATCAAATAACTCAACAAGAAGCAGCCTGGTATAAGTCTGAGAGACGGATCTCTAGTCTGAGATATACAAGACCTAAGTTCTTGTGCTGGCTCTGCCCCTTATTATCCCTGTGACCTAGAGAAAATCACCTAACCCTCAGATCCTCAAGGGTCTTCATCTGTAAAATGGGCCAGTTCAATATTTGCCTTTGGACATTATAGCATTTTGTGAGGCTTAAATGAGATTGTGGGCAGAAAAACATTTGTAAAGCATAAATTGCTGGTGCTGATATTATACAGTCTTTAAAATAATTGGTATCATAGATGGGTTTGGATCTACAAAGGGAAGTGTTCATGGAAGTACCACTGGGGAGATCTTGAAATACGACTTAGTCCTAATACAAGACCTTCATAATCTCTGGCAAATCACCTTCGTTTCTTCATATTATGGCTTCCTCTTTGTATAACCACTTGGGTTACTGAGCATATATGACGTGCTGGAGACTAACGGATGACACATCTGAAAGCATCTAGAAAATATTAGTCTCCTGACACTCTATGTGTTATTTCACAACTATCCTTGAATAACACTATGAGATAGACAGCCTCCCCATTTTATAGCTAAAGGAATTGAGGTTAGAGTTAGGCAGTTAGTAGGTGGTAGAATTGGATTCAAACTTCTATCTTTCTAATTTTAGAGCACAGGTTATTTTCTACCATACCATGCTTCCTGGGAAGATACATTCTTGCATTTGCATATACCAAAAGAAAGACAGGAAGACAACGTAGAAAACACACAGTGCGGAGGCCATCTCTATAAATAATTGTAGTGCTTACTGCTACCTGGGCATGGCTCTAGAGCTCTTTGATGGAACCTGTGCATACTGCACTCATTCTTGGTCTTCACATCCACAGGTGTCTGAAGAATTACCAGTATATTTGCTACCTCTTTGCCATCGGAATGGATGGGCTCTGCTACCTCTGCCTCCCAATGCTTCAAAGTCTCCCCCTGCTCGTGCCTTTCGCTTGTACTTTTGGCTACTTTGATGGTGCCTATGTGACCCTGATCCCAGTAGTGACTGCAGAGATCGTGGGGACCACCTCTTTGTCATCAGCGCTTGGCGTGGTGTACTTCCTCCATGCAGTGCCGTATTTGGTGAGCCCACCCATCGCAGGTAAGTTTGCAGAGAGAACCCCCAATCACCTCTTCTCTGTCATATTGATGTAAAAACAGTGAACTCACACACACCCATGAGGATTGGAAGTAAGGAGTGAAAGAGAAAGGGATGCCAGAGCCACAAAACATCATGGTCTCACCTACATCCTTGTTTTATAATCTTCTTCCAACTAACTGGGGGACCTTAGCATACTTGGAAAGAAAAAATCCCAAATTAGGATCTTGATTCCATTCCATACTAATGATAGAAGCAATGGAATGAAGCAACTGTTCAGACTTATAAATAAGTTGGGCACGTTCAGAGGGAAGGCTGGCAGGAGAACAGGATTCCAGTAAGGGGGGGCGGTAGGCGGTGAGGCTGAAATGATGAAGTGCGGGTGTCATAGTGGAATGTCTTGAGTGCCAGCCGAAGGAGTGGGGCCCTATACGCTTCAGAGAATATTGCTAGTATTACAGCTTTTGTGCAAAGGGGTAGTATAGTAAAGAGTATATTTTAGAAAACGTGGTCTAGCAATTGACCTGGTAACTTAGGGGAGAAACAGGATTTTATCCTAATAGTTCAAGAGCCATCTGATAAAGGCCTGAACTAGGGCTGCTGCGGCAGAAATGAGAATGAGCTCTGGGGCGAGGGGGAAATTTGGGGGAAAAAAATCAACTGGATTTAGCATGTGGGGATGACAGAGGGAAAGAAGTCCAAGATAACTTAGGAGATAATGGCATAGTTGAAAGAAATAAGGAAGCTGGAGAGAGTAGCTTTGCCAGAAAAATACTAAAAATTTAATGTTTAGACATATTCAGATATCAGAAATACCCAATAAAATGCTCAGTAGTGCTGTTTAAGGATGAAATCTGAGAATTTGAGGGAGGCCAGATTTGGATATACAGATTTGGGATTCAGGATAAAGCATCTAGAATGTTTTGTAAACTGTAAAAATGATATAAAAATTAAAAACATAACTAAATAAGTAATTCAACAAGTATTCATTGCATGCATTAAATAATTCAACAAATATTTATTGCATACATTAAACAAGTAATTCAACAAATCTTTATTGCCTGTGTACACCAGCACTGTGTTTGGCGCTGTCGGTATAGCAGCAGACAGGTCAGAACCCATGCCTTCTTGCTGGGGTGTGTGCTCTAGACCAGTGTCTCTCAGAATGAGGTCTTGGGACCAGCTGCATCAGAATCCCCTGGGGCCCTTGTTAGAATGCAGACTCCTTGACCCTCCCTCTGTGATCTGGACCTTTGGGGGTGAGTTCCAGGAATCTACACTCTCAGCCAGTTTTCTTGTGATGCTCCTGTACACTAAAGATTGAGAATAATTGGTCCAGATTATTACCTGCCTAAATTAAAAACGAGAGTGAAGAAGTTCTCTGAGGATAGGCAGAAGAGATATGAGTCAAACATTTGCTTAGAAGGAAGGGAGGGAATTTTTTGAAGAACGCAGGATTTCTGCTTTAGCTGCTATTATGAGTACAAAGTTCGGCTTATTTCTAAACTCCAGCAATTGCTAAAGCATCAAACCAAGGGAAACTGACTGCTTGACAGCTGCTGATGAAAATTCCTCGTCAGTTTAAACTCCATGATAAAGGACTACATGTTTAGTGCTTCATTTTTGGAAAATGCCCCCAAAATGTTCCCACATCCTCCCTCCACAGCCACTTTTTTGTATTTACCAACATTTAGGGACAGTGTAACTCTGTTAAAAAGTCATAGGACATAAATTGGGATTCCTGGATCCTTTTTTCAAACCATGGCCTTCATTTGGCAAATCAGACATTATACTCATTGCCAGGTACTAGAGGATTAGCATGTGAGTTCCTATTTAATACTTCTTGTATTTAATTACTTTTAAGATAACTCTCTACTCAATCTCTTCTGTTTTCTGCTACAAAAATGTACAAGCAAATCACATGATAACTAAAATATTTGAGAGTAGTTTGGATTGCAGGAAACTTAGGGCTTCTAACAATTTTTGCATGCCTTTTTTGACTAATCGTTTTGAAGTAGGTGAGAGGAGAAATCGTACACTTCTCTGGTGGATTTTCTTGGCATATCAGTAAAGTTTGGAGGAATTTTAAAAAACCTTTTTAGAATTTGAAAAAGAATAGACACGTGTATATGTATAACTGAATCACTTTGCTGTACACCTGAAACTAACACAACATTGTTAATCAACCATACTCCAATATAAAATAAAAATTTAAAAAACTTTTTTAATCACAAAATAATTTCCTGCCAAGGTCTAATTTTACCCCACTGAGTCTCTGATTATTGTGACCTATATTTTGCATATCATATACTCTGGTTCTCCTCAAAATTTAGAGCCGGAATAGATATTGTGGTTAATTTGTTGCAATAAGAGATAAAGAAAATTTATCTTTTCTTTAAAGATAAAGAAAAAAAGAGATAAAAAAAATTCTGTGATTACAGAATTCTGCTTTCTGAAGTTTGCATTTTAAACTGTAAGATGGTCCAACGTTCTAATTTTCAAACTGGATGGGGTACGATGACTGGATCCAACAGAAAATTTGGATTCTGCTTTATCTAGAAGCGTGTTCTGTTACTCAGGATAGTCAGTATGTGGCTGCTGGGAATACTACTACTAGCATTCTGTACAATTACATTCTCTTAACACCCTAGATAAAGAAAGAATCCCATCATCAGTAATTTGAATGATGCTGTTTTTATCTTTTTTACCGTATTTCATGGGATTAATAATAATAACTAATATTTATTTGTGAATACTAAGAGTGTGACACTTCCAAGCACTTTACCTAATAACAACAACCCATTTTAGAAGTTTCCCTAGAAAATAGAATGCATTTTTCAGTTGCTGCACAATACTTTTAGGACATCTGCTTTTTATGTCAAAATTATAGCAGCGTTGCTAGCCATCTATTGTTATTATCCTGACAAATTATTAGATTTGAAAATGGGTAAATAATTGAATTTTCAACTCAATATCATTTTTCTGTTGCTTGTTACAGGATGGCTCGTAGACACGACTGGCAGCTACACTGCAGCGTTTCTTCTCTGTGGGTTTTCAATGATATTTAGTTCTGTGTTGCTTGGCTTTGCTAGACTTGCAAAGAAGATGAGAAAAACCCAGCTGCAGTTCCTTGCCAAAGAATCAGATCCCAAGCTGCAGCTATGGACCAATGGATCGGTGGCTTTTTCTGTAGCAAGAGAATTAGATCAGAAAGATGGGGAGTCTGTGGCTATAGCAATGCTTGGTTCCAACCCCGCATGATCAATGGCCTTGAGCCTGAATCTTCAGGGCTGAAAGAGGTGGGACCACTGTATTGTACATGTTTCTGAAGGATTTTATTTTGGCAGAAGTATTGCCTTCTAAGGAAATTTATCGTTTTATTAATATGTTTGTAATGGAAAAATAGCAAATAACAAAGCAAGCTGGACTGGCTCAGAGTATCCCCTTTTGGGATTTGTACTCACAATTGAACTCGCATCTTTTGGGCAGTGAGCATCACACTATGGAGAATGTTAGGACCTAGCTGATATAATTCACCGTAAATAGAGGTAATTTCAAGGCACGACCAAAGCAGATGACACTGGACGCAGCTTTGTTTCAAATTCTCTGCCCTTCCATCTTCCCTCCTCAGTTAGAAGGTAAACAGAAACATTGACATGTAGGTTTCTTTATGCTGTTCAGAGAAGGGGGTCCTGTATTAATCATTGCCTTTTGAAGAACCTAAAGTACTCTTCAACAACCTGTTTCAAATGCTAATGAGAAACTCCACTAGGAAGAAGGTTTGTCATCCTCACCTTCCACCACCACTGAAAGCTCTTTTCCTAAAAAGAGGCACTTAACCTCCAACCAGACGCTCACCTCTGTTGCTATCACATATAATATTTGCTCTAAATTGAGTAGAACACACCAAGACACATGGGCGATTTCTAAATCTTACCAGAAATGTTAACTGTAATGCTTCCCTTTTTTTTTCCTTTAGAAATAAAGCATTTATTTAAACTGTAGACAATTCCTGTTAGGAATGGAAAAATGTTGGCAGCATTCCAACTGGGCAGGAATTGAATTCTTGAATCAGCAGGTCTCTGGTGAAAGTTTTCTTTTCAGATCAGATATTTAGGTTCATTACCCAAAACAGGACTTGGGAATTTGGCCTGAAAAATATTATTCTAGAGATACTCTGAAGCTGAGATTCCTTTCTCCCTGTGTTAATTTTTGTTCCAATGTCCACTGCTCTTCATCTCTTTATAGATAATCATTAGTGGACCTTTTCAGCTGAATGAGAAGACTTCAGGGGTTAACCTCAGCATCACAGCCCTCCCACAAATTGTAGCTTTGGTCAGGGGAGAGGGAGGACAAAGTTAAGAAGGCTAGTGGTGTGTTGTTTTACAGTTTATAATCACATACCTTAACTCATTGGATTATAGTTTGCTCATTCCCAAGTACCCTACTTTCCTGTGGTGTGGGATAAAGTCTTCAGATTGAAGAGGGAGGGCATAGGGAGAGAAGAGAAAGGCCAGATCCCCCAGCCTGTCTCCGACCATTTTAAGTCCTCTGAATTATAATCCTGAATCCCAAATCATGTTGCACTTGTAACACAGGGGCAAGTTATACAATTGAAAGGGGATTTTAATTATTCAAAAATTTAAAATCTGAACCTCAGGGAACTATTTTGACCCTGAAGGCCATTCAATCCACTGTCCCCCAACAGATCTCACAAATGCCTTGCCAGGGGTGCTGAGAGAAAAAACACAGCCATGAGGAAGATCCAGGGTTGACTAAGCACATTCAGCAAGAGTCTTTGCCTATAACTGGATTTTAAATATATATATATAAAATTATATATTAATACATTGCTTTCCGAATGAAATGCTGACTTGATTTGATGGCAGAAAACTAATATCTCATAGGTGTTTTCCAAAGAGAAAACAGGAATGTTTCCTGTTATCTTTATACTTAGTTTGAGAATTTAGTTGTGAAACACTTCCTTTGTCATTTGCAATTTTAAAACAATATTTGGAAAATATCTGTAAACAGTCAAAGTTAAAATGAAGTTTTATGTGTTTGGAATAGCACTTTACACTAAATGTCATTTCTTGAATCTTCAAGCCTAAAGATTTTTTGAAATATAAAGAGTTATAAATATTCTTATACATATTTTTTCCTAGTGATGATCACAGTAAAATTTTGTTTATCTGGTTCTGTGATGTAATTTCTCTAAAGTATTATAAGTACTCATGAAAAATGAGCATAGAGATCAGAGCTTTTAAAAATTTGTATAAAATATTTGTGATATTCTGCCTTTATACATGCATACATTTGTATTTTACTTTTCTTTTTGGAGTGGCATTTTTAGGAAACCAGTAAGGAAAATGTAGATCTTAGAGGTTACCATTGTCATCGACACAAAATTTTACTGTTATGTTCCATTTGTCTATACTGTTTATTTCAAAATGGAGCAATTCATGGGAATGATGTGTTTGTTTTGTGGAATCAAGAACAAAATTGTGGTGGGATGATTTTACATCTTAAATATTTCTTTATATCACTGCAAGTTCTACTTTGAAATTGAATGAGTAGAAAAGCAAACGAAATGTCTAACTTCTGTAGATACACTGTACCATTTGGCCTTTTGTTCAGATTGTGATTTCGCTAACAGATTGGCTATTGATGATAATATTTTCTTATTTCAAAAGCATAATAAAATGAGTTGATAGTCATGTTTGGAAAAACATTTTTCCCCTGCACAAAGGGTTTGGATTGTATTGTGAGTGGCTCTGTCTGGATTATGCCAGGATGTAACTGGCATATAAAGATGTGGTAAGCGATCAAATAATTTACAAAAAGCAGAACCATTTATTGAGAACTTCCAATGTGTTAGCTACCGTGTTAAGCACTTCCTATGCATTGTCTTATTTAATCCCCGTAACAGTCTGTATTATCACCATTTAATAGACATGGAAACTGAGGCATTAGGTCCCACGTCTTCTGACTCTGCAGTCACTGCACTCTAGTGCCTGTAGTGAATTCCTGTAAAACTAGGAAGCCGTCTGATGCTGGAGTCTGCCTCCCTCCCTTTGCACCTGCTCAGATCTTCTCATGTGGGTTCAAGAAACCATTTGGAAATAAGCCCTTCCTTGGGCAGATGAAATCCTCTGGGTTATGCTGCAGTCTTCCAATCAGTATAGATGGGAGGATCCTGGATTGGAAATTTCCAAGAATCTTTCCAAGAGTCTGGTTCTATCAAGACCACTACTTCCAGGCTAAGTGGCTTAATTTGCTGTCTATTGATCCAGGCTCCTCTTTGGGAGTATTTGTCGGGGCGGGGGGTGGGGGGATGGGAGGATGTGGAGAAGGCTGGGCAGCACACTTTGTCCCACCTTCCGCATTACCAAAGTCACGCTTTCTCAGTCAAGAGGTGAGTTCTTTCTGAAGTGCCTATACCATTGCCCAGTGATGATGAAGATGGTAATATCTATTTGGCACTCATCTTCCTGGTCCCAATAGGTCTAATTTGGAAATTGTTTATTGAAATGAAATAGTGTGAATTCAAGGTAGATATGAGTTTTTCTTCTCATGCTTCAAAGTTTGTCTTTTTTTTTTAAACTCCACTGAACAATACATTTTTATACATGTTGCCAGAGCAGCTACCAGTAAGAGATGACTGGGATTTTGTCCCATTAGCACAGAGAAATATTTGGTGGGAGGATTGGGAAAAATATTAAATAATGATAAAAAGATTGATGTTTAAAACATTTTATTATGAAAATTTCCAAACATATACAAAACCAGAAAGAAAAGTACAATGAACTTGATGTACCCATCCCCCAGCATTTATCTACCCCTTTCCCTACACCCCTGATGAAGCTGTTTGAAATATGTTGACAGAACAAGGAATAACTAAACTTGGTAAGAACATGCTAGCGGAGGGTATGGGTGGTCAGTATCACCTATTCAAGAGCCACATCATTACCTACAAAGCTGATGGGGACCCCTTGCTTGCCGCAGTCTTCCTTTGGGCGTCTGAATTGCAGGCTAAAACTCTTCCTGCTTCGTTCCCAGCCCCGATGTGGTCTATCTACCTGAAGCTTAAGGAGGTGTCAAATAAGTGAAAAGTGCTTCTGAATTCTGGGAGAGAGTGATCACTATTACTTTCATTATTCCTCGTAATTATTTAAGTGTCAGAGCCCTCTTTGAGGGGTCCAGGACCTAGGATTGGTCTAAAATTAAATACAAAGCACTTTTTTTTTTTTTTTTTTTTTTGCGGTACGCGGGCCTCTCACTGTTATGGCCTCTCCCGTTGCGGAGCACAGGCTCCGGACGCGCAGGCTCAGCGGCCAT
Organism: Orcinus orca; assembly: GCF_937001465.1. NCBI lineage: Eukaryota > Metazoa > Chordata > Mammalia > Artiodactyla > Delphinidae > Orcinus > Orcinus orca. The sequence continues at coordinate 53,976,399 of NC_064572.1, read as the reverse complement.
GGCTCACGGGCCCAGCCGCTCCGCGGCATGTGGGATCCTCCCAGACCGGGGCACTTACCACTGAGTCCAGTGCCTAATTCATAGTCACTCAATAAACACTTGGTGAATGAGTGAAAACAATAAGTGAGCAAATGAAAAAAAGAACGAAGGAAGAAACGGCTAAAGAGCATTATAATGCAGCAAGGGTAGGGCTGACTGAAGGTCAGGTTTGCTTGAAGTAGCTCTTGCACCCAGAATGCATAGGAAATGTTAGATGTTCCCAATTCAGTGGCCCTAAATAGGACACCTGGTAAGAAGTGTCACGTAAATAGCAGGAGCTCCAGAGCACTGAGTATCATGGGGCAGGTTTGGGAAAGGGAATAAAGGTGGCAAAGAGAAGAGTTGGTAGAAATATATTAATTAAAACTTTAGATTAAGGCCTGAATGTAAAAATGATACAACTGTGTTGAACCCAGACAGACGTAATTAAATAGCTCTGTTGTGATCAAATTGAGTGGGAGGCCTGGGCAAGAGGCACTGCCCGTGCAAAGGAGTCCTGGAATATTGGGAAAAGGTGGAGCGCAGGAGTCTCATCGTGAAAAGATGGGGTTTCAGTTACAGGGACCACACAAGCTGCTTTTACTTTACATGAAAACCCTGCTCCAGGATTTGGCCGGGAGCAGAAGCCCCTGACTGGTGTCTTGCCCGGTACTGTGGCTGGCCTCTAACTCACAGGGCATGACTGAAAATCAGATGGCGTACTGGCTAACTTTTTTAAGAGTTGGTGAGAGGAGTTAATCAACCAAAACTATTTATTAAGCACCTCCTTGGAATCTGGCACCATGTTATATATGGTGGGGAATTCAAAATACACGTACCACCCCTTCCATGATCTCAGGTGTACTTCCTAATTGGTAAATTGAAACTAACTCAGGTGAGAATAATCCCAAGAGGTGTTTAAACGCTGACTGAGGCTAAGGGCGTTGGTTCTCTGGGCGTCAGGAGAGGAAGAATTCGTGCTCTGCCAGAGAAATTTGAGATGATTCCGAGGAACTCAGGTATGGAATTGAGTGGGTTGGAAACAGCCTCTACTCTTTTCAGGGGAAGAAGCTGGGGAGTAAGGGAAGAGGATGTGGGGAAGCCTCTTTATGTGGCTACCTGAAGTTCTAGTCGATTCCTAAGGCCAATGCAAAATCAAACACAAGCTGACACTAATAAATGTTCTGGTGAGGGGATCCACAAAGGTGTCTGGAACTTTGGGGACTGCTGGGATTTTGGGCTGCATTTGGCTAAATTAAAAACAGGGATTTTCAGGGCCTGGGGTTATACTTTAACAATTACCTCTCAACTCTAAAAAGGAATCATTTAGGGCTTCCCTGGAGGCGCAGTGGTTGAGAGTCCGCCTGCTGATGCAGGGGACACGGGTTCGTGCCGCGGTCCGGGAAGATCCCACATGCCGCGGAGCGGCTGGGCCCGTGAGCCATGGCCGCTGAGCCTGCGTGTCCGGAGCCTGTGCTCCGCAACGGGAGAGGCCACAACAGTGAGAGGCCCGCGTACCGAAAAAAAAAAAAAGGAATTATTTGTAAGTTTTTTCTTCTTAAATAGTCCAGAGATTCAAGAAAGTTTTTGTTTTGGTTTGTTTTGTTTGTTTTGTTTTGTTTTTCAAATAACTACATGTTATGCAGCGCTGCCATCTGCTGGAATTAGACCACTTCCCAAAAGTTGGTGATGCCTCCAATTACAGTTTAATTGGACAAGGCCAGCCTTAGAACAAAGTTTGTTGTTCCCTTCTCTTCCCTCCCCTAGTCCCTGCTCACTACCCATCCCACATGTATCCTCTTCCTCTTGCAAGTACAAATATAGGGATAAAGATGCTGTGTTGTATTTTTCAGGATATATTTTCATTGCCTAGGTCACTTCTCTATGTAGAATATCAAAGTTAATATGAGTGATAATTTTAATTGACTTAACTAGGGCTAACCATAGGTAAAATTTAATGTGAAAAAAAATATTTTGAGCCCTCTGTGGCCTTCTTTGGGAATTCAGATTGCCATCCTGGGTCCCATTCTTGGTCCCCTACTATTGTGTTAATTGATTTGAGTTGAAAAAGGATTAAGTTAAAGTGTAAGATGAAATCTCAAACACATACCAGAAGTCAAATTTTGAGAAATGTTGAAACCAAATGACATAGGGGAGTGTATTCTGTATAATTTGGAAACATAAAATGTCATGCTGGTTATACTGTATACCAATTATGACAGATTTAGTGATTGAATTTACTTTTAAATGTGTAGTTCCCATGAAATTGTGAAGGGATGCTATTTATAGCAACAATTGCCTTCAAAGAGAGTGTATCATGTTAAAATGAAAGACTCTTTTGAACTAAGCAACTAAATGAATTTGGTTATGCATAAGTGTGTCTGTGGCTGTATATGAGGATAAGAGAAAACTGAATTACTCTGTTTCAGGAAAACAGTGGAATTGGTTTTTTTTCAGGAGAAGAGTAGAGATAGGGAAGGAGATAAGGCCCAGAATCACGGCAAGAGGCAGGAATATCAAGAAATGGTTGAGGGTGTTTCCTTCTTTCTTTCTCTTTTCCCTTCAATCCATCTCTCTCTTTTCTTTCTTTCCTTCTTTCTTTCTCCCCATCTCCTCTCCTCTCCTTCCTTCTATGCTTTCTCCTGCTCTCTTCCTTAAAAAAGTGATTATATAATATTAAATTACTAAGTTGTGGATTCTCCTCTCCTAAACTTTATCAATAAAGGGTTTTTATATACAAATGGCCTGTAAATGGCTTTCATTTTTGGTGTTTGTTTGGTTTTTATGTTTGTTGTTTGTTTTGGTGAGATTGAGGTGTAAGGTTACCGGTGTTAAGGTGGTATGGAAAAGGGAAATCATGTGAAGAGGTGAAGTGCCTCTTAAACTAAATTAGTGTTCAGTGGAATTAGGGGCTCAGAGCTACTTTCCAAAGTCCATGGCTTGGAGGCTCAAGGCAAACTCAGGGGATATTAAGGGGCAGGTGATCCCAGCCTACTTTTTGTCGTTTCATGAGTTACAGCACCCTCCTTCCTTGCCTTCTTGTGTTGTTCTCCACACTGGGTAAAGTTCTGATTCTGGTTGGTATGTGCATGGGAGATATATCCTACTTCCCAAGGGCAAAGAATGGGATATTCTGGCTTCTAATTGTTTACTGGTTTTTCAACCTTCCAAAGTAGGTTTGCTTCCTTTTTCGAGGAATTTATTCCAAATCTCTGATTTCTAACATCCAACTCTTAAGCCCCTCCCTTAGACTGAGTCCCTTGATTTCTCAGGCCATTCTCTCCAGGGGTTTCAGAGCAGCTTTTTTTTTTTTTTTTTTTTTTTTTTTCGGTATGCGGGCCTCTCACTGTTGTGGCCTCTCCCGTTGCGGGGCACAGGCTCCGGACGTGCAGGCTCAGCAGCCACGGCTCACGGGCCCAGCCGCTCCGCGGCATGTGGGATCTTCCCGGACCAGGGCACGAACCCGTGTCCCCTGCATCAGCAGGTGGACTCTCAACCACTGCGCCACCAGGGAAGCCCTCGGAGCAGCTTTTAATCCCTTTCACAATTCCTTCCAGGGAGTTCTGGGACTCTGTGAAAGTGTTGGGTGACCTATGATTGTAGAATGTCTGTGCTTTGTGTGATTCTCTGTAGCATTCTCCTACAGTTTCTGTAAAGATTGGTCCTATCGTCCCATATCCTTCATTACAAATTTTAAAGCTATTTAGAAAATATTGATTAGTGGTTAAATGTTAGATTCTAGAACCAGATACCCAGGGTTTGAATCTCTTTCTACCTCTTATTAGCTACGTGACCTTGGGTGATTAGTGGTTAAATGTTAGATTCTAGAACCAGATACCCAGGGTTTGAATCTCTTTCTACCTCTTATTAGCTACGTGACCTTGGGCTTACTTAATCTCTCTCAATTTCAGTGTACTCATATGCAAAAGGAAATAACAAAAATGCTTATCTATAGAGATTTTGTGAGGATTTTATAAGTTTAATACATGTAATGCACTTAAAACAGCACCTAGTACATATTATATTCTATGTAGCTATGAGTTAGCTATGGCTATTCACATGACACTATAGTCTATATATGTGGCTGAACTAGGATTCCCTCCTTCCTAGGGCTTTGCTCCAATCTGGTGGTGAGTTAGGGACATGTTTGGAGGAAGTTGACCTATAGGCTCACTTTTGAACTCTTGGGTATTCATCTCTTTCTTCCTCACCCCATTTTACCCTTTATCAAATTGGAATGGAAGAAGTTTCAACAGGAATGGCTTTTCCTGAAGAATAGGAAAGGCCAGTGTGTTCAGTGTCTTTGGTGTTAAACCCAAGTGACATCAATCCATGCTTGTCCTTCAGAGTTTATCCACGAGGCATCTGTGTGCTCCCATGAGATTTGGCTTTCCCAAAGCTTACACATCTCACCTTCATTATTTTGTTGTTTTCTCTTCCTAGAGCCCATCATGAAAGGAGATATTGAGAATTCTAGTTCATCACTTATAAAGGACCCCTAGGTTCTGAGCAGATAGAATATATACATGGCATTTCTGTGCATGTTCCTAGTAATTAGATCTGTTTTTTAATTCACTTAAAGTGAAGTACAACAAAACACTTAACAAATTTATCTTAGCAAATAAGACACTGCCAGAGAAGGTGGGAGTTTTGTTTGGGGTGGGATAGGTATGTGTGGCTTGATACAGGAAAAGAGGAAGCTAAGGCAGAAAAGAAACCACATCTCAGTGATCCAGAGAACTTTGGCTAAGAAGAGAATTGCAGAGGAATGGGAGGCTGTGGTCCTGGGAGAGAAGTGGGAGAGAAGAGTGGAGAGGTAAGATCCTCCCCAAACCTCTGATTCTACATTATTCTTGCTTATTCCTTGTTATTTCCCCTAACCTTTTTATTCAGAGAGCTTCCACATAACAGGGTAAAAGTTGTATCTAAACTTGGGCTGTTGTTAACTTTAACCTAACATATGTAGTTTCCCTTAGGATTTCTACTTACAAATGGAATGCATAGGATGTAGAGCAGACAAGGCCATCCCCCCAAAGTTATTACAGTCGTTTCCTTACCTAGATGATCCTCAGAATCCCTTTGGGTGCTTTACAAATATATAGGCCCCACCCCTGGAGGTTCTAGTTTAGTAGGTCTTTCATGGGACCTGGGAATTTGATATTTAAAAAACTTCACCAGTGGTTCTGATTTAGGGTTAGGTTTATGAACCACTGATACAATGCAGAGAGAGTGGACTGTAAATGAGGTCAGATCTGGTCCTAGAGCTACCACTTAGTAACTAAGTAGCTTGTGTGATTCTGATAATGTTACTTAACTAACTTCTGAGCATTGCTCTATTTATTTGCAGTGTTGAAATAGTTAAATAAGGTGTAATATTAAAGTATCTTATAATTAATGCAAAGCAGTTATTTTTATATGGGCCTTTACCATTACATATATATATATATATATATATATATATATATATAGACACACACACACACACACACATATAGCTGTACATATATATGTACAAGCTGACCACGTGGGTAATCTGGCTGTCCTTTGATGTCTAGGTCATCCCATACTCACTTTTATCATCTACCTTTTCCACTTTGAATTTGGACAAGTCCAGTTCAAGGCCTGTAGACCTCACAGCAGCTGTGAATAAGCTGGTGATGGCTTCTTCAGCCTCTGCTCAGCTTTATTGGATATAAGTCATTATTTCAGTCAACACAGCCATCTTTGGTACCTCAGATACATTCACAGCCATAATTCTACCTATTTCTAAAAATTTTATTTATTTATTTATTTATTTATAGCTGCGTTGGGTCTTCGTTGCTGCACGCGGGCTTTCTCTAGTTGCAGTGAGCAGGGGCTACTCTTCGTTGCAGTGCGTGGGCTTCTCATTGCGGTGGCTTCTTTTGTTGTGGAGCACAGGCTCTAGGCACGCAAGTTTCAGTAGTTGTGGCACGCAGGCTTCAGTAGTTTTGGCTCGTGGGCTCTAGAGCGCAGGCTCAGTAGTTGTGGCGCACGGGCTTAGTTGCTCCGTGACATGTGGGATCTTCCTGGACCAGGGCTCAAACCTGTGTCCCCTACATTGGCAGGCGGGTTCTTAACCACTGCGCCACCGGGGAAGCCCATAATTCTACCTATTTTTTGAAGTTGTCTGAATTACAGTTGGTAGCAGTTGCTACAATGTGAGTATAACTTCTTCCCTTGCTCCACTTTCCATACCCCACTCCCCCTACCCATGATGCTGAGAACAGATCTGTAGGAATAAAGAGGAATAAGAGAACCAGACTGAAATCTCAACAGAAAAAGTTTACTGGGGGCTTCAGTAATGACTAGAGCTAGAATGACTACCTCCTTTTTGAAATACTTCACTTGCTATAGACATGTATGGAATGGGGAAGAAGACAAAATTTGAATCTACATGACTTTGGTATTTTTGGCTGCCAGTATCCAATCCCGATTTTCTCGATAATTCCATCCCTGCACCTTGCAGTCCATGCTTCTAAGGAAGTTAACTTTCTCCTCATTCCTGTCTTTCTGTGCCAGCTATGTCTCAGGCCTAACTAATGAACATGGTCTCTTCCTCTCTGGCCATGATGACTTATTTGAAAATGGTTCCATAACCTATGACAGTCCTATCACACTGCAAACCTGGACTTCTCAGATGGTTCAGGGAAGAGATGTGCTCTTTTCCACTGCATAGAGACAAGAGTGCATGTGGCAGCCATCTTAGGATCACAAAGGTAGTTTTCTCAGAATGGAGCCAAATTTGATAAATCAGTGCTGAGAAGTAGAGACAGTGATTGTGTCTTGGCCACAGTGCTTTGAAAAGATTGAGCCTTGTTTGAAAACACGATTTACTTTTGTTTCTTACTGGTTTAAAGACAGATTATGCCAGGTTTTCTATTTTCTGTCATTTACAGTGGATAGCATCTTATATACAAATATTTATACAATTTCTTTAAGAGATGTGGGTCATCTGAATTGAAGTACTGAATGCTACCAAGGAACATAAAACACTTTCAAAAGCCAAATGGTCAGGTATAGGATATGTAAGGCATGCCTTAAAACGGCATGTGTGGAAAAACCTACGCATAAGTAGATAGGAAGTGGATGTTATTATTTTGGCTACATTAATATACATATAGTTCATAGAAAAGATAAGGGATAATTCTACCAGAGTCCTAAAACCTCACTTTAGGTATGAAGTTAAACCCTGTGCACAAACCCTTGCCAAAGGATAAAGACAATTTGGAGAGAATTCAAAATAACCATGATGGGGAGGAGACTGCAATATGTCTTATGGCGGTGGGTGAAAGGAAATGGAATGTTTAACTCAAGTTTCAGGGGACACAGGGCAATTGTCTTCAATTACTTTAAGATATGTGTAGTAGACATTTGGTTTTTGGCAACTCAGTGTCACGACTTCACATAACAGCCATATGTATTTGGTGATTCATTTGTTCCTTCAAATTTATCTGAAATTAGTGCTGCCCCTGGACTATTAAATTACATCATTCATTATATTTTCATTTTTGCTTAGGTCAGTTTAGCTGAGTTTTTTGATTTGCAATTAAGAGTTTTAACTAATACAAAATGTCATCTCTAAAAAGCATTAGATCTTTGAAGTCCCTAAGGACAGACCAAAATGTGTAAACTACACGCTAGAAGTCTTCAGTTAAATGGCAGAAACAAATTTTATTTTTTTAATAAATTTATTTTTGGCTGCATTGGGTCTTCGTCGCTGCGCGCGGGCTTTTTCTGGTTGTGGCAAGCGGGGGCTACTCTTCGCTGTGGTACGCAGGTTTCTCATTGCGGTGGCTTCTCTTGTTGCAGAGCTCAGGCTCTAGGCGTGCGGGCTTCCGTAGTTGTGGCTCACGGGCTCTGGAGTACAGGCTCAGTAGTCGTGGCGCACAGGCTTAGTTGCTCCGCGGCACGTGGGATCTTTCTGGACCAGGGATCTAACCCGTGTCCCCTGCATTGGCAGGTGGATTCTTAACCACTGCACCACTAGGGAAGTCCCAAATTTCTAAGAATAAGGACTATCTGAAGACAAAAATTATCGTTTAGGAAGATAATTCAACCTTCAAATTTTGATGGTTAATTAATAAAGGTGAATTTTGAGGTCTTTTTTAAACTGAAGAGTCTATGAAAGTATCTCTAAATAAAGTTTAGGAAGGCAAGCACAATACTGACAAAATTTAAAGTTATTATAAATATTAATTTTAGTTCAACTTATATAGTTGTATTATTCATATGCTGATTTTATACTTTCTTAGTGTTATGCTTCTTATATATTTCAATATTTTAATATCTAGTGGATTTTAAAATCACTTAATAGACCTTAAAGTCTAATGTTTAAATAGAGAGGCTTGTATAGTTGTATCTTTGTTTTGATATCACAACGGTAATTTTATCGCATATGAAGTCTCTACTTGGGAACATAACCTTAATCGTAACATTATTCCCAATGGGAGAAAATGACTTGCTGCAAAATAAGCTATTTGCTGCAAAACAGGACAAATGCTTCTACTGATAGGTTAGGACTTCAGTCCTGAATTACTGAAATACTTAAAGATCATTCCCTTGCCTGTTCTTAATTCTTGAATAAACAAGTGAAATCAGCGAAATAAATAAAACCAGCAGGGAGATAAGTAAAACGAACCTTAAAAAAAATTTAATTCATGAGATACACTGCAGTATTTATGTATGTTTGAATATGCTGAGAAAAAAATATCTGGAGGGATACCTATCAAATTATTAACAGTTTACCTTGGGCATGTGGAACTGGGGTAGGGCGAAGGAAGTGCTCTTTTAAATTCATATACTTTAGTATTGTTTGAAATTTTACAATGAGAGTTCACTACTTCTATAATAATCAAAACTATAATAGAAATTTAAAAAATAAAAATAGTAACAAAAAGTAAAAAACACAGTAGTTTTAGGAGGTATGGAGAATATATACAGTATATATTACAGTAGTTTTAAGAGCTACATTGAAGGTATGGAGAATTAAATCATATGGCATATTTTTCCACTAACACTGTGGTGGTAAATATAATTGTGTAGTCTATAATCAAGGAAACAACATTAAAGAAGCCACTTTTAGCAACATCCCGATTTAAAAAGTCCTCTGGGGTAAAAGCCCTTAAGCAGTGACCCTTCAAAGTGGATATTAAAACTGAAAACAGGGCTTAACTATTCCTAGAGGATCTACAGGAAAACATGTCAATCTGAAAACTTCAGACAAAAGGAAAAGCTTCATAGAAGTAACTTTGGAATACTAAAACAGTTAACCAAAGGCCAGAAATTGTGTGGATGAGAATTCCAACCAGTCCAGACCCAAAACTAAATCACTGAAATCTTGGTAATCTGGGGATGTAGGTTAGGGGCATCTACTTTACCCATTTGTTTATCATTTCTCCCAACTTCTCAATTGGTCCGCTTTTTATCTCAATGATTTTAACCTAAAAATACTGCAATTTTAATTGGAAGGAATAAAATTAATTCCATCTAGATTAACTTTAGGTTTATTCTTCTAGTTAAAAGAACTAGAAAAATTTGAAACTAATGATTTTCCATTATCCATTTTTTTCCTCATCACTATTTCTAGCTACTTAATGAATATTTTGGGAGGTAATACTTTGGATTTCTCATGGGTCCCTGAAGTTCTGTATATGGGGAAATCTTTTTTCTCATGTTCTAGTGTTTTCTCCTTTTATTGAAGTCATCAGGGATGACAAACTTCTATTATAAACTTTTTTCTTCCAACAAAGAGGATTCTTTAGGTAACTATCATGTTGATGGTTAAATATCCTCAAAGTTGGAACATCTGTAACTAGAGGTTTCCGTCTTTTGCAAGCTACATAGTTAAGTGCTTAACTAATATAATTTTGCACTCCTTAAAAGACTGTTCCTGACGTAGGTGTCAAAGGCATGTGTAGGATTATACTCGCAGCATAAGGAAGTGATATGGAAAACTTCACAAAATCTAATCAGAAAATTATTATAAATAGCAGAGATAAAGGATATAAAGTCATAATGACCATACTTTATAAAGTTACAACAGCTGGAATTTTGCTGTTTCTCAATGGATTACTGTATTTTAATTAAAAAAAAGATTCATCATAACTAAATATATAAAGTATTTAGCATGATGCCAGATACAAAATAACAATTCAATAAAACTTAGCTCTATAATGAACAATGGATTAAAACAATAAAGAAAAATATAAGAAACCAAAATGGAGGAAAAAAGCTTAGAACTAATTTCCTGGAGTATGTATTTAAATGGAAAGTCGAAGCTCACAGAGAGCAGTAAGAAATTCTGCATTTTCTGGATCTATCTTTTGGGCCCTTTCATAGTACTCAGCAGCTTGCCTCTTTTCTCCCTCCAGCTTGTAAACAAACCCTAGGGCACTTAAACTCTGCACATCTGAATCATTGTGACCAAGTCTCTTGGAAGCCAATTTCTTTAGAGCACTTGTCAGTTTAGTACGCAGAGATGACCTGTCTTTGACCTTTAAGGCTTCTAAATAATGGTGGATGGCAGTATTTTCTGATTTACAGTGAAATTCCTGAAAGCGGCCATAGTGGTAGTGGATCTGATGTTTGTGGTCATCAGTTATGTTCTCCAGACGAAGAGCTTTCTGAAAAATGTCTTCAGCGTTGCCATACTGGCCTCCCTCAGCATACATGTTGGCCAGGTCCGTGTAGGCAAATGCAAACATAGAATCTCGCTCCACAGCTTCTTTGAAATGAAATATAGCTGACGTAATCAGCTCATCAACTTTCAGTTTATCCTTTCCTTTAGGTCTGTTGCGAGTGGCCTTCTTGATTTGGATCATTTGTGCCCTATAGCAAAGTCCCATTTGGTGATGCAGGAAAGAAGAGGTTGGTGTTGCCTCTAAGGCCTTTTTCAAAAGTTCAAGAGCTTTGTCCCAGGAATTTTTTCTCCTATAGAATTTGGCTGCATAACGAAGAACGTAAGGTTGGGATGATATTTGGTCCAGGATTTCTTCAATATACTTTTCCCCTTCGGCTTCTGCATGTACATCTTGAAGCTTCAGCGCCAGAAAAACCTTAATATAGGAATTATCTGGGTTCAGGGTAACAGCTTTCCGCAGGGGGCCCAGAGAAAAGCTCTTTATAGAGCCTTCTCTGTCAGAATCATCCAGGCGATACACCGTGATGGCATAGCCGATGTTAAATTCTGGATTGTCGGGTTCTGCTTCCAGAGCCTTCTCAAAAGCTGCTTTAGCCTTTTGGTAATACTTTCCTCCAAATTTCAAGAGTGCCCACCCTTTCTCACAGTCAATCTCTGGACGCTCCAACTTGTAGTCAGAAGGACTGGACAATTTCTTGCAGACGTTCCTTACCTTGTCTATATACTTCTGAGCTTCTTTAAGCTGGTCCATGTGATAATAAACCCAGGCGTAGTTTCCCCAAGTGACCAGACTTTGTACTTCTTCTTTGTCCGAGTGTTCTCGCTGTATTATTTCTTCTGCTTGTTTCAAGCACTCTAGAGCATCTTTATTTTGGCCCTTCAGGTGTTTCACATAGGCCAACAGGTTATAAAGAGTGAGTCTGGATTTTGTGGTAAGAAATTCAAGCTGTTGCCCAATTGTATCTTCTACATCAAACAGATCAATGTCTTCCTTAAGTAAGTTCCATGTGAAGTGACATTCTAACTCCAACAGAATGGCCTTCAATGAGTCCTTAGGAATTTCACTGTCAAAGATAAAATCCTTTTTAATTTTTGAAGAAATAAAGGAAATAATAAATTTTTAAAGCTTAAACAGGTTGTTAAGCAAAGAACTGTATTTTATCTATTTGATCTTACAGTTAAAGCACTAGGTTTCTATAACTCTATACACAGAGGAAACTAGTATAGTTATGTCCTAAAATATTTCATTAAATTCACATTATTTATTGCAAAACCAATTCTGGAGAGATGACAGCATTTTCTATGTTATAGGGTATCTATTTCCTTTTGGCAGTCACTAACCCACAAGGACCACCTATTTTTAGAGAGGGGAATTTAAAATATCGTATTTACTAGTTCTGAAAATTAATAATAATAGATATATACACAGTTAATAAACAACATAAAAATTTCTTTTCTGTATTATGAGTAGTGAAGGGAAAGAGGAGAAGGTGAGAAATAAGAAAAATAAGTACACTGAAGGAGAGAGAAGCCACATGAATATATAATTTTTGCAGAGAAATAAAGAAACAAACAAAGGAAACCCCACAGAGAAAAAAAAGACACAGAGTCAGAAAGGAACAGGAACAGGAACACCAAGAGACGGGAAGAAGTATAAGTTTGAGATATAACAAAGATTTAGAGAAAATGGGGAAAAAGCAAAGGCAGGGTTAGTAGGTTTTGATGTTATGTGGAATATCCTTCTGACCTTTAGGATTGTGGGCATAAATAAAGGCTACCACCTATTATTAACTTAACATTACCCTTAATGTTCACTTCACAAATATTTGTTGAACTCCCTTTGTGTGAAGCACAGTGTTATCTCTGCAGGGCCTAGTTTCATCTCTGAAACTAGGAAGCTGAAAGGGAAAGGAAGGGACAGGAAGTATTTATTCATTACCGAAAGACTTTTATGTGCAAGATGTTCTGAATAACCCTGGGGATGTAACTGTGAATAAGACACAGCCCTGCTTATACAGAGCTTATAAGTACACTAAGTACACAGTCAATTACAACTCAGCATTCCAGTAAAGTTCCATGGAAGTGACTCAGGAAGGGCACATAGTCCAGTGTTGTGGACATCTGGGGCCTTCATTTGGTGGAACATCTCCCCCTACTCTCAGTCCCTGTGATCTGAGACAGGCTGTCTACACTTTCTTCCAGTCTGTAGGAAAGCACACATATTCCAGCCATTCCTTGGACCCAGTGATATATTCAGAGATAACCCAATTAAAATATAATTTTGCTGAAATGGGGCTTTGCTGGAACTCTCTTCCAAAAATTTTAAGCTTGTAGAATATAAGCTGGAGTTGCTGGTGGCCATCTTTCCAAACTCTTGGGGACAGCCTGCCTGAGAAAGAATCAAGCATAGAGGAAAGCAGGGCTTAGACAGGAATAAAGACAGATTGCTTGTGGTGCTGATTAAATACCTGGATCACCCACCCTATCCCTCCCTGGACCTCTACGTTTTTAAGGAAATAATCTCTCTTTTCGCTTAAGCCAGTTTGAACTGGGTTTCTCCTGTCTGCAACTGACAAAATCCTGATTAATATACCTAGTTTTGCTGATGGTAGTGGCGAGGCAGCCAGGAAAGACTTTCTAAATCTACAATCGGCCACAATTAAGGGTTGAAAGAAATTTACAGAAAAAAAAAGCTACTTAAGGCTTCTCTCAAAGAGGGAAATATTCTAATTATCGGATGAATAATGTACAGTGTGTGTGTATTTCCCTTTATGCTGTGCACAGGACTCTCCTCCTTATATGTATGTATGCATATTTGTATAAATGTTTACGGGAACTATAGTATTTCTATCAAGAAACATTTATTGGGGACTTTCCTGGTGGTCCAGTGGTTAATAATCCGCCTTCCAATGCAGGGGATGCGGGTTCGATCCCTGGTTGGGGAACTAAGATCTCACATGCCACGGGGCAACTAAGCCCGCACGCCGCAGCTACTGAGCCCGCACACTCTGGAGCCCACGCACCACAACTAGAGAGAAACCCGCACGCCGCAATAAAGAGCCCACGTGCCACAACGAAAGATCCCGTATGCTCAAACGAGGATCCCGTGTGCCGCAACTAAGACCCAATGCAGCCAAATAAATGAAAAAAAGAAGGAAACATTTATTGATCACCTCATGTCATACGTGCCAGGCAATATGCTGGTTGTAGTGAATACAGTAATGAGCAAGATAGAAAAAGGCCTTTTCTTCATGGTAATTCTATTATAGGAGAGGAGGGAACAAAAGGGGTTGACAGAAAATAAACATGTAAACAAATCAACAGACAACATAATTCCAGACAGTAATAAGTGTTAAGAAAAAAAAAAATCAGAGTAATGGGATTATGTGGTGGTGGTGGTAGTGGTGGTGTACTTTACTTATGATTGTCAAGGAATTCTTTTAGTTGGGGCTGACCTGTGCACTGCAGGATATTTAGTAGCATCCCTGGTCTTGACCCAGTAGATGTAACTAGCATTCCTCCGGTGGTGACAGCCAAAACTGTCTCCAGACATCACCAAATGTCCCCTGGGGGAGCAAAAATCACCCTGGTTGAGAAGCACTGGCTTAGACCATTCTGCCCTCAGATCTTTTATGACTTCCTCCTTTTCATTGTTGAGATCTTACTTCAACTCAATTGCCCCTTTCTAATCTTAATAATCAGTAGGGGAGCAGATAAACCAAGAAATCTGGTGTCATGAAAGCCTAAGGAAGAAAATGTTGATTTCGAAAAAAGAGAGAAATGTTTAATGTGCACAATGATCCTAAGAGGTTGAGAAAATGAGGACAGAGATCACTGTTTGGGGAGGAGTAAAGTTGTGGGGGAACTTGTTGTTTTAACAGAACGGTAGGGATGAAAATATTACTGGGGTGGGTTGAGGGGATAATGGGAAGAGGAGAAGAAGTGGATATGGGGAATATAGGTCACTCCTTCAAGGAATTTTACTATGAAGGGAGTAGAGAAGAAACAGAGGCAAATCTGAGGAAATTGTCAAAAATTTTTTCATATTTTTAATGACTTAATGATATGTCAAAGGGAAATGATCCAGTATTAAGGGAGAAAATGATTCTTGTGGGAGAGATGGGGATAATTGTGAGAAGGACGGAATACGAAGCAGAGTGAAACTATACACTGTTAATACTACTCAAATCTTTATCTCCAGCCCCAAACTCCTAACCATGGTTACTATGCCCTTTACCATCTGGCCCATGTCTACTTCTCTAACCTCATTTTGTACCACTTTCCTCATGCTCACTGCACTCCAGTCATACAAGCCTTTACAAAATTTTATTGTTTATTATTTCTTATGCCAAGTATGCACCTACGTCAGGGCATTTGTACCTGCTTTTTATTCCCTCACTCTGTGAATTCTTCCTAAGAGAGTACTAGGGTTTACTTATTCTCATAATTCTGGGCTTGGCTCAAATCTCAGCTCTTGAAAGAAGGCTACCCCTGACCACTTTAGCTCAAGCTGCATCTCCACCTTGCCCTGCCATCCTACAGTCTAGTCTATCACATTTTCCTATTCTTCACAGCACCTTTATCAATATTTTCTGGGAGTTGGGAAGGAAGAGAAGAGTGCTTTGAATCAAATATGAGATTGAGGTTTTAAAATGAATTGGGCTGGGTCTTTAGGAACTGGAAAGAGGCTGTCCTAATAGCCAAAAGTGGCAGAAGAGTCAGAGAACTGGACTAAGTACACAATTAGCAGTAGTGACTAGAAAAATAAAACCACTTCATATTTATAATCTAATCATATACTTCATGACATGTTTTCTAATTTTATAAATACTAAATTTAAACATTAATAGCTAACTTAGTATTATATTTAGTAGACATTTACATTCACTTATAATTACTAATTTTAATTTTATAAATTTTTCGTATTTATTCTCTTGTGTGGTCTGTATATACATATAAACACATATATACAGGTCCCACATTTTAGTGATTGTAGGTTCTAGACCAGAACTTTCTAACAGAACTTCCTGCCACGATGGGAATGTTCTTATCTGTGCTGCACAATGTGATAGACACTAGCCACATGTGACCACTGATCACATGAAATGTGGCTAGGATGACCAATGAACTGCTTTTTATATTTTATTTACTTTTAATTAATTTGAATAGTCACGTATGACTAGTGGTTACTGCATGGGACAGGACAGTTGAAGACACTGGGCCTATACAGCTTAATGTATAAAAAAGCCTCAAGCCCAACAGGCTAGACCTCTACTCTAACTTGAAATTTTCCCTATTTTATTCACAGTGAGGGCTAAATTAAATGGCAAACAAGGATATATATGAGAAAACAACTTTATGCATAAGACCTAGGTTCACTACAGATTCAGCTCAATAGTATAAATGTTACACGTGTACAATATATTTCTAGAATCAGATGAGAGGTCAAAAAAAACACCCCCCAAAACCATTCACTTGCCACACTGCACATGTCAGGCAGTCTGCCAAGCACTTTACACAAATTACATTTAATTTTTATAACAATGTCTTATTATTTTCACAATTTTATGGATGAGGGCTGGGAAACAGAGTTTAAATTACATGTCCAAGGTTACACAGCTATAAAGTGTCCAAGCACAGATTCAAACCTAGTTCTGCCTGACTTAAACAAAAGGTTATGCCTTTTAACCATAATGCTATACTACCCCTTTCACATAAAAATTGGAGTTGTTTTTAAGAATAGTTCGCTTTAAAATATAGGATATGTCTAATGTATGTAAAATTCACTTTGCCTGGGAAGGACTTAAAAGAAAACAAGAGATTTTAGGGCAGCTTAAAGAGCAGGTAAGAGGTTGTGTAACTGCCCATTGGAAAGGACATGTCAGACAGTTAAAGGTCTCAGGATAAGAAAACAATGGTTTCAAATACGAGCCCTCAATCTAAAGTCATAGCATTCTGCATTGTTGGAGCTGTTTTGAGATGGAGCTGCTTCTCACTAGGACACGCTGTGGAGGGGCAGAGAGGGTGATTAATGATTCTTTCAAATAACAAAAGAGCTGGGTGGAAATGTATTAAAAGTGATCTGAAGGAAGGACAAAAATCTTAGTTATCAAAGATATAATTATCATCATTATTCATGTAAGGGAATTAAAATACCTTTTTTTCCATAATCCAAAGATATGCTGATGATCTTCCAAGGTATTTCTTCTATCTCTGATCTCTCCCCTGAATTCCAGACTTATCTAACTTTTAGTTTACACCTTCAATTAGAAGTTCAGTTGGCATCTCAAGTAAATATAGAAATTATAGAAATCTGGGTTCCTTGAGCCTGTTCCTCCCTTGGTTTTCCCCACCTTGTTCGGTACCTCTTAGTTCCACAGGCCAAATAACCTAGGAGTCATCTTTGATTCCTATTCTTCAATAGGAAGTCCTGTTAATTCTATCACCCAAATACATCTCAAATCCATCCACTTTTTTCCATTTCCACTGCTAGTCTAGGAAAATAGGAAAGACTATTACCTTTCCTTTGAGCTGTGGCAAAAATCTGGTCTCTGTTTCCACTCTTGGTCCCCATACAGTATTAGTAAACTTTTAAAAATGTAAACCAGATTACGTCAGTCTTCTGGTTTAAAATCTCCCAATAGCTTCCCAACACCCTTAGATTTTAATCTAGCCTTTGCCATGTCTTACAAGTCCCTAAAGGAACTGGACTTGTCTACCCACCCAACCTTGTCTTCTCCTACTCTCCTCCTCATTAACTGTGTTTTAGACATACTGACCTTCTTCCTATCTTGAACATATCAAGTTCAAGGCCTTTTACACCTGTTGTTTTTACTCTACTTAAAAAGCTCTGCTCCTAAATCTTTGTATGACTAGCTCCTTCCTTTAACTCAGCTCAAATATTCCTTACCCAAGAGGCCGCCTGTGGTAGAGCTATCTAAAATCACCCCCTCCATTCTAGGTCACTCTCTTAGCACTATTTTATTTTCCTTATAGCTGTTATCACTTTCTGAATTATGTTGATTATTTACTCATTCATTCTTGGTTGTCTATTTCCCCCATTTAAATGAGAATAAGGACCTTACTCCAGTTTTATGTTTTTCACCTCTGTGTCCCCAGCATCTGTGATTTCAGGCATATAAGAGAAATTCAATAAATATTTGTTGAGTGAATGCAGTTATATACTGGTAGCTTCTGGCATTTCCAGCCCAGAGGCATGAGCCTAGCATTAAAAAAAAAAAAGCACCTGAATTTCAGATGAGGGAATTCCTGCTAGCTCTTCCCATCTTGCTAATGGCTCCAAACTTTCTGCCACTTCAGTCTCCCCTATCCAACATGGGCTTACCAGCCCTCTGCCCAACCACAGAGTAAAATGAACATCTGCCTCTGCACAAGGACGATGAGGACGGAGGGCTGCCCCAGGCATTATGATGTGGCTGTGAGATCTCCAAGGGACATTCAGTTAGCCGTGTAAGTGCTTTGCCCACACTCTGGAATTTATGCACAACTGGACACTTATGACAAGTTTTACTTTTTCAACTATGTCTACTTAATTTTTAAACTTTGTCTCTGGGGAGCTGGCAGAGAGAGGCTATTGTGTCTCAAGAGGCAACATCTATCTTCAGGTAATTTTGTGTGTGTGTGGGGGGGGGTGTTTTTTGTTTTTTGCCAGGAAGGAGTAGTCTTTCATTTTTCTTGGGAGACAGTTAGTGCCCAATGGGGTCCACCCCTCTTCCACACCAACCTGCATCTACATACTGTGCACCCGCCTTTCCTTCCCTATTTCTTCAGGCTCCTTCCTGATACTTCCCACCTCCCTCCCTTCTTACAAATGGTAGAAGTGAGGCATTTATTAAATATTTTTAGTCAACATTTGCAAATATTATGTGTCCCCTTCTACAGTCCTAAGAGATGGATGCTATCAATTTCTACAGGTAAGAAACAGACCCACCGAACTGAAGAAACTTTGCTTTGGGTCACCCAACTCGTAGGTGGTCAAAGTCAGGATTTAGAACAAAGGGCTCTACGGGCTTCAGGGGCCCAAGGTCGGAATCTCCCACTCCTCAGCTTCCCGATGGAGACCGTTAACTACCCACGTGCAGGGCAGGGGACCGGATTACATGGGTCAGCCTAGGACCACCCACCACACGCCAGTCAAGGAGACGAGAAAGAAAGCCTCATAAAACGGTGGATGGGGTGGAACTAGAGCAATCTGTCCACGGTACAAAGGAGGGGGAGAAGTCAGACCCAGGAATCAGAAGGCAAAATGGCAGGAACGGACGCGTGTGACGCCGGGCGCTGAGGCCTGCGGGGACCGGCCACGCAGAAGCCGCCCGCACCGGTCCGGGGCCGGCGACGACCAAAGCCGCAGGGAGGTGACAGGCCCGCGGGAGGCGTCGCCCGGCACCCCCAGCCCCGCCGCCCCCCGGCCCGACAGTCCCGACCGCGGACGCCCGGGGCTCCAAAGAAGGGTCCGCTCGGCCACCCTCCCCAGCAGGCCCGCCTTCAGCCGTCCCGGGCCCGGACGGGGATCCCGGGGAGCGCCGCCAACGCAGATGCCTGGCGGCCGGGCTCGGCCCCTTCAAAGGCCGCAGCGCTGCGCTGGAAATGGAATACGCGAGAAACGCGGGTGTGCCACAAAGGCCCCACGGAGTTGGGGAGAAGAAGCGGGCAGAAGCCCTCACCTCATGGTGCCTGGGCTCTGAGTCCGTCTTGGGAGGCGCCGGTCCCCTCCGCTTCTCCCCTCAGCGCTCGGCTGCTGCGCGGACTGAGCGGCCCCGTGCGTGTGCGCGCGCGCGCGAGCAAGATGACCGCAGCGCTACTCCGCGCGCGCGCGGGGGCGTCCGCTTTGTTCAAGGCAGGACCCGAGCGGGAAGAGGAAACTAGAAAGTGAATCTGATCCCCGACTAGGCGGAGTCCAGCCCCGGAAAACAGAAACTTCTGGAAGAGCTAATTGAGTGGGCCCCGGAGCCGGCTGAGGAGTCTCAGTGAGAGGTTTGCGCAGCGCGGGGTCATTCGGGGTGGAATTTACAGCTGGGCCTCGAGACTTCGGTATTGGCTCTCACCTATCTCGCTGAGGCCACTTGCCTCAAGATTAGCTTTCTTGGGGGTGGTTGTTTGTTGTTGTTGTTGTTTTAACTAAAATGACAGGAGATTGCTCAGCGTTATTTTGGTTGGGTGGAGGCGATGCTCTTTACAGCTTTCTGCGTCCTAGGCTGGAACTCAAGTCTTGATTCAGCCAACACAGGTGCAGTGCCGTGCACTTGTGCCATGATTTCCATTGGGTAAATCTAGAGAAACTTGGGGGCCAAAATGTGTATACATTCAACATTTTGGTAGCTATTGCCGAATAGCTTTGAAAAGATGTTTATACACCCCCCACCCACAATTGTATGAAAGTTCCCTTGCCTTCCATGCCCTTGCCAACCGAGCTTCCTATAATAAGGTCCCAATAAAGATGAGGTGGTATTAGGAATCTTAGCAGAAAATAGCGAACGCCAATACACTAAAAATTTTGTCCCCTTCGAATTCAATCATTCATTTCTTCAACAAGTTTTATTAAATAACTCCTAAGAGCCAGACATTGCTGAAGGCCCTGTCAATATAGCTGGGAATAAAAGAGGCAAGGGGCAAGCCCTACCCCGTTCACCATCTTCTGCATTTTGTTCCTGGTTGTGCACAGAGAGGGGAGATAATTCTCAAACTTTGAGAAAACGTGTTCATCATCGAAACGTTTCAAAGGCACCAGCTTATCACTTTTATACCATCCTAGTCACTTTGCTTTCAAATGAATGGGCAGTGATGTACAGTTTTTACTGTGTGGTCACTAGTTTTAAAAGTGCTGACTTTTTCATTCAGTTTTGCTGGAAAAGGGGCCTGTAGATAAAGTCAGTTCTTGCTTCCCCAGAATCACGGCAAACATGGCTAACAGTGTAGGTACAGAAGTGTAGTTAGTTGTGCGTTTGTGATTTTATTGCTCTCCTATTTGTTTGGAGATAATTTTTAGTGTGAGAGGTAAAGATAAAGAACATATAAAACATTTTTTGTTAGGTGGTGCTATGGAGAAAAAGCAGAGAGAAGGTTGGAGTGCAAAGTGTTTTGCTGTTATAAATACCTTGGTGAGGGAAGGTTTCACTGAGAACGTGACAGTTGAGCAAAGATCTGAAGGGGGTGAACGAATGAGCACTGTAGATATGGGGCTAAGGAAGAGCGTTCCAGGCTGGGGGAACGGTAAGTGCAAGGCCTGGAGGTGCAAGCATACTTGGCAAGCGCAGATGGTGTGGTTGGAGTGCAGAGAGCAGGGAAAACGTCCTAAGAAATGAGGCCGGAGCGGTAATGTGGATGCAGTGGGTGTGTAGTCTGTTGTAATGTTTAAGTGGGAAGCCACATTTTAGAAAAAGTACTGAATGGTTTATTTGGAGGTAGAAAAATAAGCCCAGAATTTCCTCCTTCCTAAGGATGTAGAACATTTAATAGAGCTCTGTTTGAAAAAATTTCCAGTGCGTAGGTAGTGTTTTTTCTTCCTTGTTCGTACTCCTTTCCTTTCCTTTCTTTTAGCTGTATCTGGGCCAAGAGATAGTCTTTGCTTATTAAGGTTTGCGTGGACAGCAACTAAACAATCAATGATAAAAACCAAAAGGGAAAAAAGGATCCTGGTTATCATCTTATATTGTTTAGGAATTCAAATTCAGAAAGACAAAAACCGTCTATAAAAATTTTAAAGGAATATACACTTTCAGGATTGGGAAGAAGCAAAGACCCGACTGTTGAGTAGGTGTTGAACATGCTGAAAGTACTGGATGGAATTTGAATCTCAGTCTTTTTTTCACAGACTGTTGGATTGGGTGGATTCTTGGGAAAATTAATCGTGTATTACCTTCTGAATTTATTCTCATCAACCTGTGAAACACAGCAACTAGAGAAAAAGAGAAATAGAACATGAAACATGGCAGCTGATCAAAAATCTGCTTGGGAAACTGAAACTTAAGTAATAACTCTTCCAAGAAATAGATATAAGCCAGAGTTTCTCAACCTTGACACTATTGACAGTTTAGGATGTTTAAGCAGCAATCTTACATCTCTCCACTAGATGTCAGTAGCACCCTGCAGTTGTGACAAATGAAATTGTCTCCATATAATGCCAAATCCAACTTTTTTTGTTTTTTGTTTTTGTCCCGAGGGGCAAAATCCTCCTCTTCCCTCTTCCCCACAGTTGAGAATCATGTAAGTAATACCCTCATGTATATACCTAATTTATTTGAATTAGTCTTCCAGCACAGCCCGAAAGAAAGAGGAGGTGGACTTTAGGTAGGAGAGGGAAAGTGGATACAGATGAAGGGAAGTTGGGGGTGATACTGGAGTTCAAGAGATGGCCTGGGTGAGAGGATTGATATCCAGGGGAATAGCAGTAAAGGCCTACTCCCTTCAGCATGGGCTTCAAAGTGGAGGTGCCTGTATCACATTTGGTCTGGCTGGGGACAAGATACAGAGCTATGGACACAGACTGAGGGTGGGCAGTTCAAGCTGGGGCAGGCTGTAGGGTAGAGGCTTTTAGTCCCAATGCAGTTCCAGCTCTAGCAGCATCGTGAGAATGGAGACATTGGTGGCCAGGATGATCCTCAAGGAGGCAGAGCCAGTGGTGGTGGGTAGACAGCAGTTAGCAAGGACTTGGGCTGGGGCACCTATAATAGTAGTGAATGGCAGGAGGTATGGCTTGGCTTGATTCAGGGTACATGAGAGACCCCCGCTGGGCACCTGGGGGGAACTCTAAATAAGGACACCGACTGAGGTTCTGTCAGTCATTTCCATGGGAGTAACAAGCTCCTGAAATTCAGCTGTCAATCTAAAGCCATCAGTTACCGCTTGGTAATCCCTGGATATATTCATTTGTAAGCTTGGCAATAGTATCTTTAGTACCAAAGAGCATCTGTTTTCCTGGATTTGCTGCTTGTTGTTTTCCTCTGCAAACATCCAGGCTGTCACACATTTTAGTTTTACTGAGCTCCGGGAAGTGCAGAGATCTCTTCCAGAGTTGGGAAGGATGGGAGAGAGAGGTGGTATTAGGTTATAAGTTATACACACTTAAGTAAATGTGATCTCTGAAGGTTGTCAAACACATCTCACACAAACACCTTACATAATCCAGAGATTTATTTTACTTTATTTATTTTATTTTATTTTATTTATTTTATTTTACTTTATTTTAATTTAATTTATTTTATTTTATTTTTAATTTATTATTTAATTTTTAATTTATTTATTTTATTTTTAATTTATTTAATTATTTATTTTAATTTATTTTATTTTAATTTATTTTAATGAGCTCTGCTTTCTGGGTACAAACGATGTATAACAATACCTGGGAAAAACTGCCTAGTTGAGAATTGACCACTTATCCAATAATTATTTACTTTTAATATTTCTGACTCGGGGAGTTGGCAGTGAGTTAGACTTATTTTAGTACCTTACAGCCTCCTCCCACCAACACAAGCACTTTAAGTTATGTTTTTGTTAATCTAATAAATCTCTTGTTTTAGTGATAAGGAAATTGTGAAGATTGCTTCTATGTAACTCTGATGCCTGCCCCTCAATGATATAAATTTTGCTCACTTCATTTCCTATAGAATTTCAGTAGAAATCCAAAGCCTTGCCCAATATTTCTGGGAATCCCCTGGGGACTTGTATTTTCTGTGGATTAGGGGTCCGCACCAGGAAATACAGGCAGTCTCCAGAATCTGGAAAAAGGTACCAAAAGAATTGTCCCCTAGAGCCTCTGGAGGGAATTTGTGCCAACACCTTGATTTCAGGCCAATGAAACCAATTTCAGACTTCTCATCTCTAGAACCGTAAGATAATAAATTAGTGTGGTTTTAAGCCACCAAGTTTGTGGTAATTTATTAGAGCCACGACAGGAAATTAATACATCCTCCCCCCCAGACACACACAAGAATGAAAAAACAATAACATTGCTTCCTTAATTTTCCTTTTAAAAACATTATTTGTTGTGCATTGTCTATCAATAAAATGTCATAATCAAAGATGATTGCTACAGACGGTCTCTCAGATCCTTTAGCATCCTTTTAATATTTCTTTTTTCTTTTTTTTAACATCTTTATTGTTAAAGAGTATAATTGCTTATTGCTTATTGTTAAAGAGTATAATTGCTTTACAATGGTGTGTTAGTTTCTGCTTTATAACAAAGTGAATCAGCTATACATATACATATATCCCCATATCTCTTCCCTCTTGTGTCTCCCTCACTCCCACCCACCCTCCCTATCCCACCCCTCTAGGTGGTCACAAAGCACCGAGCTGATCTCCCTGTGCCATGCAACTGCTTCCCACTAGCTATCTGTTTTACATTTGGTAGTGTATATATGTCAGTGCTACTCTCTCACTTCGTCCCAGCTTACCCTTCCCCCTCCCCATATCCTCAGGTCCATTCTCTACATCTGAGTCTTTATTCCTGTCCTGCCCCTAGGTTCTTCAGAACCATTTTTTTGTTTTAGATTCCATATATATGTGTTAGAATATGGTATTTGCTTTTCTCTTTCTGACTTACTTCACTCTGTATGACAGACTCTAGGTCCATCCGCCTCACTACAAATAACTCAATTTCATTTCTTTTTATGGCTTAGTAATATTCCATTGTGTATATGTGCCACATCTTCTTTATCCATTCATCTGTCGATGGACACTTAGGTTGCTTGCATGTCCTGGCTCTTGTAAATAGACCTGCAATGAACATTGGGGTGCATGTGTCTTTGAATTATGGTTTTCTCTGAGTATATGCCCAGTAGTGTGATTCCTGGGTCATATGGTAGTTCTATTTTTAGTTTTTTAAGGAAACTCCACACTGTTCTCCATAGTGGCTGTATCAATTTACATTCCCACCAACAGTGCAAGAGGGTTCCCCTTTCTCCACACCCTCTCCAGCATTTATTGTTTGTAGATTTTTTGATGATGGCCATTCTGACGGGCGTGAGGTGATACCTTACTGCAGTTTTGATTTGCATTTCTCTAATGATTAGTGATGTTGAGCATCCTTTCATGTGTTTGTTGGTAATCTGTATATCTTCTTTGGAGAAAGGTCAATACCAGCAAATGACTGAATCAATAACACTTCAAACAAAATGGCATAAAACAAGAGAAACTACTTGGCACAGTTTGACAATGAATTAAATTTCAAACATCTTCATGGGGAAAGCTGACCTTTAATTGACTGTGTATTTGTTTTACTGTCTTTCTCACTAGATTGTAAGCTGCATGGGGTTTGGGGAAAATGTCTGCTTTGTTTCACTGAAGGGTAGCAGAATATGCCACCCCCAAATATGCCACCTTGCCATAGGATTATTTTGAGCTAAAGGCAGTTGAAAAGAAGCAGATATAAGGAAAGCTGTCTGCTCTCCCCCGTCTTCCTGAAAAAAATGTCTCTCCTCCTCTACCGGGAAGGAGAGAAGTTGATCACCTGAGACAACTCTAGTCCCTAATCAACCCAGAGACACAAACAGAAAAATATACATAACAAACCTGATAAGCAGGCTATTATCTTCCATTAGTTTCCCTCATATATTTGCCTTCCTATAATTTGCCACTTAGAAACTAAAGTTCTTTGCCTTTGCCTTATCACTTCTCTAAAAATGTATTGTTTGTTTGTTAGGATGCTATGTAAACCCACCCCTTTGAATTACTCATCACTGGGTACTCCCCTGGGTATGCCCAATGCATGTGTTAATAAACTTGTTTGTTTTTCTCTTGTTAATCTGTCTTTTTTCAGTTTAAGGCCCAAGCCAATGAACCTAAGATGGGTACAGGAAAAAGAATTTTCCCTCCCCTACATCACCATAGTATTTTTGGTATCTAGCACTGAAAACTATTTATTGATAAAATGAATGAATTGAACATTTTATTTTACGTAAGTCCAGTGGGTTTTTTTTTAATAGATCTTTATTGGAGTATAATTGCTTCACAATACTGTGTTAGTTTCTGTTGTACACCAAAGTGAATCAGCCATATGCATACACATGTCCCCATATCCCCTCCCTCTTGAGCCTCCCTCCCATCCTCTGTATCCCACCCCTCTAGGTCATCACAAAGCACCGAGCTGATCTTCCTGTTCTCTGCAGCTGCTTCCCACTAGCTATTTTACAATCAGTGGTGTATATATGTCGATGCTACTCTCACTTTACCCCAGCTTCCCCCTCCCACCCCATGTCCTCAAGTCCATTCTCTATGTCTACATCTTTATTCCTGCCCTGCAACTAGGTTCATCAGTATCATTTTTTTGTTTTAGAGTCCATATATAGTTAGCATACAGTATTTGTTTTTCTCTTTCTTACTTACTTCACTCTATATGACAGACTCTAGGTCCATCCACCTCACTACAGATAACACAATTTCATTTCTTTTTATGGCTGAGTAATATTCCATTGTTTATATGTGCCACATCTTCTTTATCCATTCATCTGTCGATGGACATTTAGGTTGGTTCCATGTCAAGGCCAGTGTTTTACTTGCTACAAATCTACTCAACAAACTTTTTTTTTCTACTATATAACATTCACAGAGAAATGGTTCTTCTCTCTCTTCCTCTCTCTCTTTCACACACAGAGACCTGTATAGTCTGTTTCACTATTTTCCCAATACAACCAATGTTTTATCAGGTTTGAGTAACTGTTCAAAGATTACATCATTGCAGTGAATTACATGTTTCTGAAAGCAGCAAGCAGAAAAGATGATTAGTATATGTTGATGTAAAATCAAATGATATGTAAGAGTGGTCCATATTTCAGTGCGTACAGGTCACAAACACAGAGTTCTCCAAGACAGGATCCAGCCTCAGGGCCTGCTCGTAGTACTCCAGGGCTTCATTCATTTCTCCTTGTACTTTGTGGATGAACCCAAGGATGCACAAGCTTTCTATATCGGATGCATCTCTCTGAAGTTTCTTTAAAGCAAATTTCTTCAAAGAACTGATACTTTTATTCCTTGCTAATGATGCCATTTCTATTTTTACTGCTTTTAAATAATGGCTGATTGCATCAACTTCAGATTTTTTGTGAAATTCCAGAAATTGGCCATAGTGGAAATGTACCTGTTGCAGCATATATTTGCTGAGTGATTCCATGCATAACACCTGTTGATAAGCATCTTCAGCTTTTTTGTGGTCACCTGCTTCTGTGTACATTTCTGCCAGGTCTATGTAAGCAAACTCAAATGTGGGCTTTTGTTGCACAGCAAATGCAAAATGAGATATGGCTGATTGTATTATTCTGTTGATGTTTTCTTTATCCTGTCCTTTAGGCTGCCAGTTTGTAGCTCTCTTTATTTGGATCATTTGTGACTTGTAGCAAAGCCCCATCTGGTGATGCAGCGTGACAGAGGAGGGTGTTGCTTTCAAGGCCAGTTTTAAGAACTGAAGAGCTTCATCCGGAGAGCCTTTTCTTCGGTAAAACGTGGCAGTATATCGGAAGACATAGATCTTTGAGGACCCGTTGGTCAGTGCTTCTTTAATGTATTCTTCTCCTTCAGCTTCTCGTCCTACACCTTGAAGCTCCAGGGCAAGGAGAGCCTTAATATATGCATCTTTTGGGTTTAGCCTGACAGCCTGTTGTAGGGTATTCAGACAAAATTCCCCAGTACGCTTTGCTGCTTTGTTAAAGCTCTCCAGGCGATAGACGGTGATTGCATACCCAGCGCTGAATTCAGGGTTTTCAGGGTCCACTTCCAGAGCCTTTTCAAAGCAGACCTTGGCCCGTTCATAATTCTTTCCTCCACATTTCAGCAAGGCCCATCCTTCCTCACAGTCCATATAAGGACACTCCATTCTATAGCTGGAGGAATTTGCAAGCTTCCTGCGAGTGTTCTTCACCTTGTCCAGGTAAATCTGGGCTTCTGCATGTCGGCCCATGTGGTAATGCAGCCAGGCATAGTCGCCCCAGGTAACCAGACTTCTCATGTCTGAGTGGTTGGCATGTTCTTGCTGGGTTAAGTCTTCAGCTTCTTTCAAACTCTTCAAGGCTTCCTCATTCTGGCCTCTCAGGTGTTTCACATAGGCCAGTAAGTTGTATATTCCCACTTTGTATGTGTTGTCTAGGAACTCAATCTCCTCCAAGACCCTGTTTTCTAATTCAGGTATTTCAGTGTCGTCAATGACCAACTCCCATGTAAAGTGACATCTCAACTGTTCCAGTTTATCCTTGATCTGATCTTCATCAGCATTAGTACTATAAAAACAAAAGCAGATTTTCTTTGTTAGGTGACAAACAGCCAATAGAAATAAGCTAGACAAAACACTGCGTATTTAGAGCTTAGCCTTGAAAAGGGCACGCCTGCTTTGATCTTCCTCTGAGTTCCTGTATTTCTAAGATCCCTGTGGCCTTTAAATGCAGTTTGCTTGGCTTCATACACTGGCCCCAGCACTTTCTACCCATGCAGCCTCTCTGTGCTTCAGAGTCTCTTTTGTAAAGTGGGGAAAATAATAGACTTATCACACAGGATTTGGTGAGAATTAATAAGCCTATCTATGGAAAGCACTTAGAGCATACAGATTTCATGCTATGTAAGAGTTTCCTAGGAGACTGGTTCAAGATGGCAGAGTCGAAGGACATGCGCTCACTCCCTCTTGCAAGAGCACCGGAATCACAACTAACTGCTGAACAATCATCGACAGGAGGACACTGGAACTCACCAAAAAAGACACCCCACACCCAAAGACAAAGGGGAAGCCACAGTGAGACGGTAGGAGGGCCACAATCATAATAAAGTAAAATCCCATAACCGCTGGGTGGGTGACTCAGAATCTGGAGAACAATTATACCACCGAAGTCCACCCACTGGAGTGAAGGTTCTGAGCCTCACGTCAGGCTTCCCAACCTGGGGGTCCGACAAGGGAGGAGGAATTCCCAGAGAATCAGACTTTGAAAGCTAGCGGGATTTGATTGCAGGACCTTGACAGGACTGGGGGAAACAGAGACTCCACTCTTGGAGGGCACACACAAAGTAGTGTGTGCATCAGGACCCAGGGGAAGGAGCAGTGACCCCATAGGAGACTGAACCAGACCTACCTGCTAGTGTTGGAGGGTCTCCTGAAGAGCCCAGGGACAGCTGTGGCTCACCGCGGGGACAAGAACACTGACAGCAGAAGTTCTGGTAAGTACTCCTTGGCGTGAGCCCTCCCAGAGTCTGCCATTAGCCCCACCAAACAGCCGGTAGGCTCCAGTGCTGGGTCACCTCAGGCCAAACAACCAACTGGGAGGGAACTCAGCCCCATTCATCAGCAGACAAGTAGATTAAAGTTTTACTGAGCTCTGCCCACCAGAGCAACACCCAGCTCTACCCCCCACCAGTCCCTCCCATCAGGAAACTTGCACAAGCCTCTTAGATAGCCTCATCCACCAGAGGACAGTCAGCAGAAGCAAGAAGAACTAAATCCTGCAACCTGTGAAAGGAAAACCACATTCACAGAAAGATAGACAAAATGAAAGGCAGAGGACTATGTACCAGATGAAGGAACAAGATAAAATCCCAGAAAAACAACTAAATGAAGTGGAGATAGGCAACTTTCCAGAAAAAGAATTCAGAATAATGATAGTGAAGGTGATCCAGGACCTTGGAAAAAGAATGGAGGCAAAGATCGAGAAGATGCAACAAATGTTTAACAAAGACCTAGACGAATTAACCAACCACTAGAAGAATTAAAGAACAAACAAACAGAGACGAACAATACAATAACTGAAATGAAAAATATACTAGAAGGAATCAGTAGCAGAATAACTGAGGCAGAAGAACGGATAAGTGACCTAGAAGACAGGTTGGTGGAATTCACTGCCATGGAACAGAATAAAGAAAAAAGAATGAAAAGAAATGAAGACAGCCTAAGAGACGTCTGGGACAACATTAAATGCACCAACATTCACATTATAGGGGTTGCAGAAGGAGAAGACAGAAAGAAAGGACCCAAGAAAATATTTGAAGAGATTATAGTCAGAAACTTCCCTAACATGGGAAAGGAAACAGCCACCCAAGTCCAGGAAGCGCAGAGAGTCCCAGGCAGGATAAACCCAAGGAGAAACACTCCGAGACACATAGTAATCAAATTGACAAAAATTAAAGACAAAGAAAAATTATTGAAAGCAACAAGGGAAAAACAACAAATAACATACAAGGGAACTCCCATAAGGTTAACAGCTGATTTCTCAGCAGAAACTCTACAGGCCAGAAGGGAGTGGCACAGTATATTTAAAGTAATGAAAGGGAAGAACCTACAACCAAGATTACTCTACCCAGCAAGGATCTCATTCAGATTTCATGGAGAAATCAAAAGCTTTACAGACAAGCAAAAGCTAAGAGGATTCAGCACCACCAAACCAGCTCTACAACAAATGCTAAAGGAACTTCTCTAAGTGGGAAACACAAGAGAAGGAAAGGACCTACAAAAACAAGCCCATAACAATTAAGAAAATGGTAATAGGAACATACATATTGATAATTACCTTAAACATGAATGGATTAAAGGCTCCAATCAAAAGACACAGGCTCGGTGAATGGATACTAAAACAAGACCCATATACATGCTGTCTACAAGAGACTCACTTCAAGCCTAGGGACACATACAGACTGAAACTGAGGGGATGTAAAAAGATATTCCATGCAAATGGAAATCAAGAGAAAGCTGGAGTAGCAATACTCATATCAGATAAAATAGACTTTAAAATAAAGAATGTTACAAAAGACAAGGAAGGACACTATATAATGACCAAGGGATCAATCCAAGAAGAAGATACAACAATTATAAATATATACACACCCGACATAGGAGCACCTCAATACATAAGGCAACTTCTAACAGCTATAAAAGAGGAAATCAACAGAAACACAATAATAGTGAGGGACTTTAATACCTCACTTACACCAATGGACAGACCATCCAGACAGAAAATAAGGAAACAGAAGCTTTAAATGACACAGTAAACCAGATAGATTTAATTGATATTTATAGGACATTCCATCCCAAAACAGCAGATTACACTTTCTTCTCAAGTGCACACGGAACATTCTTCAGGATAGATCACAACTTGGGTCACAAATCAAGCCTTAGTAAATTTAAGGAAATTGAAATCATATCAAGCAATTTTTCCGACCACAACGCTATGAGATTAGAAATCAATTACAGTGAAAAAAAACGTAAAAAACACAAACACATGGAGGCTAAACAATAGGTTACTAAATAACCAAGAGATCACTGAAGAAGTCAAAGAGGAAATCAAAAAATACCTAGAGACAAGTGACAACGAGAACATGACAATCCAAAACCTATGGGATGCAGTGAAACTAGTCCTAAGAGGGAAGCTTACAGCAATACAATCCTAACTCAAGAAACAACAAATATCTCAAATAAAGAATCTAACTTTACACCTAAACGAACTAGAGAAAGAACAAACAAAACCCAAAATTAGTAGACCTACGGACCTATGGACAAATTTAGTAGAAGGAAAGAAATCATAAAGATCAGAGCAGAAATAAATGAAATAGAAACAAAGGAAACAATAGCAAAGATCAATAAAACTAAACGCTGGTTCTTTGAGAAGATAAACAAAATTGATAAACCATTAGGCAGACTCATCAAGTAAAAGAGGGAGAGGACTCAAATCAATAAAATTGAAATGAAAAAGGAGAAGTTACAACAGACACTGCAGAAATACAAAGCATCCTAAGAAACTACTACAAGCAACTCTATGCCAATAAAATGGACAACCTGGAAGAAATGGACATATTCTTAGATGGGTATAACTTTCCAAGACTGAACCAGGAAGAAATAGAAAATATGAACAGACCAATCACAAGTAATGAAATTGAAACTGTGATTTAAAATCTTCCAACAAACAAAAGTCCAGGACCAGATGGCTTCACAGGTGAATTCTATCAAACATTTAGAGAAGAGCTAACACCCATCCTTCTCAAACTCTTCCAAAAAATTGCAGAGGAAGGAACACTCCCAAACTCATTCTATGAGGCCACCATCACCCTGATTAGAAAAACTGCACAAAGATACTACAAAAAAAGAAAATTACACACCAATATCACTGATGAATGTAGATGTAAAAATCCTCAACAAGATACTAGCAAACAGAATCCAACAGCACATTAAAAGGATCATACACCGTGATCAAGTGGGATTTATCCCAGGGATGCAAGGATTCTTCAATATATGCAAATCAATCAATGTGATACACCATATTAACAAACTGAAGAAGAAAAACCATATCATCATCTCAATAGATGCATAAAAATCTTTTGACAAAATTCAACACCCATTTAGGATAAAAACTCTCCAGAAAGTGGGCATAGAGGGAACCTACCTCAACATAATAAAGGCCATATATGACAAACCCACAGCAAACATCATTCTCAATGGTGAAAAACTGAAAGCATTTCCTCAAAGATCAGGAAAAAGACAAGGATGTCCATGCTCACCACTATTATTCAACACAGTTTTGGAAGTCCTAGCCATGGCAATCAGAAAAGAAGAAAGAAATAAAAGGAATACAAATTGGAAAAGAAGAAGTAAAACTGTCACTGTTTGCAGATGACATGATACTATATATAGAGAATCCTAAAGATGCCACCAGAAGACTACTAGAGCTAATCAATGAATTTGGTAAAGTTGCAGGATAAAAAATTAATGCACAGAAATTTCTTGCATTCCTGTACACTAACAACAAAAGATCAGAAAGAGAAATTAAGGTAACAATCCCATTCACCATTACAACAAAAAGAATAAAATACCTAGGAATAAACCTACCTAAGTAGGTGAAAGACTTGTACTCAGAAAACTATAAGACACTGATGAAAGAAATCAGAGATGACACAAACAGATGGAGATATATACCATGTTCTTGGATTGGAAGAATCAATATTGTGAAAATGACTGTACTACCCAAAGCAATCTACAGATTCAATGCAATCCCTATCAAACTACCAATGGCATTTTTTTCAGAACTAGAAAAAAAATCTTAAGATTTGTATGGAGACACAAAAGACCCCAAATAGGCAAAGCAATCTTGAGGGAAAAAAACGGAGCTGGAGGAATCAGACTCCCTGACTTCAGACTATACTACAAAGCTACAGTAATCAAGACAATATGGTACTGGCACAAAAACAGAAATATAGATCAATGGAACAGGATAGAAAGCCCAGGGATAAACCCACACACCTATGGTCAACTAATCTATGACAAAGGGGACAAAGATATACAATGGAGAGAAGACAGTCTCTTCAATAAGTGGTGCTGGGAAAACTGGACAGCTACGTGTAAAAGAATGAAATTAGAATGTTCCCTAACACTATACACAAAAATAAACTCAAAATGGATTAAAAACCTAAATGTAAGACTGGACACTATAAAACTCTTAGAGGAAAATTTAGGAAGAACACTCTTTGACATAAATCACAGCAAGATCTTTTTTGATCCACCTCCTAGAGTAATGGAAAGAAAAACAAAAATAAACAAATGGGACCTAATGAAACTTAAAAGCTTTTGCACAGCAGAGGAAACTACAAACAAGACAAAAAGACAACCCTCAGAATGGGAGAAAATATTTGCAAATGAATCAACGGACAAAGGATTAATCTCCAAAATATATAAACAGCTCATACAGCTCAATATCAAAAAGCAAACAAACCAGGCTTCCCTGGTGGCACAGTGGTTGAGAGTCCGCCTGCCAATGCAGGGGACACGGGTTCGTGACCCGGTCCAGGAAGATCCCACATGCCGCGGAGCGGCTAGGCCTGTGAGCCATGGCCGCTGAACCTGTGTGTCCATAGCCTGTGCTCCGCAATGGGAGAGGCCACAACAGTGAGAGGCCTGCGTACCGCAAAAAAAAAAAAGCAAACAACCCAATCAAAAAATGGGCAGAAGACCTAAATAGACATTTCTCCACAGAAGACATACAGATGGCCAAGAGGCACATGAAAAGTTGCTCAACATCACTAATTATCAGAGAAATGCAAATTAAAACTACAATGAGGTATCACCTCACACCAGTTAGAATGGGCATCATCAGAAAATCTACAAACAACAAATGCTGGAGAGGGTGTGGAGAAAATGGAACCCTCTTGCACTGTTGGTGGGAATGTAAATTGATACAGCCACTATGGAGAACAGTATGGATGTTCCTTAAAAAACTAAAAATAGAATTACCGTATGACCCAGCAATCCCACTACTGGGCATATATACCCAGAGGAAACCATAATTCAAAAAGTCTCATGCACCCCCATGTTCACTGCAGCACTATTTACAATAACCAAGTCATGGAAGCAACCTAAATGCCCATCGACAGATGAATGGATAAAGAAGATGTGGTACATATTACTCAGCCATAGAAAGGAACGAAATTGGGTCATTTGTAGAGACGTGAATGGACCTAGAGATTGTCATACAGAGTGAAGTAAGTCAGAAGGAGAAAAACAAATATTGTATATTAACGCATATATGTGGAATCTAGTAAAATGGTACAGCTGAACCGGTTTGCAAGGCAGAAATAGAGACACAGATCTAGAGAGCAAACATATGGACACCAAGGGGGGAAAGTGGGGGTGGGGGGGTGGCGGGGTGGGATGAATTGGGAGATTGGGATTGACATGCATATACTAATATGTATAAAAATAGGTAACTAATAAGAACCTGCTGTATAAAAAATAAAGTCAAAGCACAGGTTCCTGAGATCACACAGCTGCATGAGTGGCAAAATCAGGACTCAGGCCATTAAAAAAAAAAAAAAATGTTTCCTATTTTTGTAATTAGGATAGAGACCAGTAAGAAATGCAGAGCCTTAGGAAACATTATTGACCTTAGGAACTTAGTCTGCAGATTATGCAACAAATTAAGACCACCTAAAAGCAATAATATTTGGCCCATTTATTTGGAAATAATAATGGATTCACAGAAATTTGCAAAGATTGTACATAGGTCCAGTGTATCCTTCACCCAGTTTCTCCCAAAGATTATATCTTATCTAACTATGTCAAAACTAGGAAATTGGCAGTGGTACAATATGCATACAGTTCTGTCATTCTATCACATGTGTAAATCCATGGAACCATCATTTGATCAAGTTAGAGAACTACTCCATCATCACAAACATCTCTCTCATGCTGTTTCTTTAGAGTCAAAACTGTTGCCTCCCTCCATTTCCAAACATTTCTAGCTTCTGGTAACTACTAACATGTTTTTCATCTCTATAATTTTGTCATTTCATGAGTGTCATATACATGGAGTCATATATTATGTAATCTTTGGAGATTGCCCTTTTCACTCATCATAATGCCCTTGACATACATCCAAGTTGTTGAGTTTTATCAACAGTTCATTCCTTTCTACTGGGGGGTCATTTGCCATGGTATGGGAGTATCACAGTTAACTATTCATCTGTTGTAGGACATTTCAATTGTTTCTGGTTTTGGCTTATTACAAATAAAAGTGCTATGAAGAGTTGTATACAGGCCTTTACATGGACATACGTTTTCATTTCTCTGGGATAAATGTTGAGGAGTGCAATTGCTAGGTCATGTGGTAAGTGTATGCTTATGTTTTTAAGAAGCTGCCACACTGTTTTCCAGATGAATAGTATCATTTTTCATTCCTACTAGTAATGTATGAATGATCTAGTTCTTTGCATTCTTACCAGAATTTGGTATTTTCACTTTTTTTTTTAATGTTAGCCCTTTTAATAGACATGTAGTGGTATCTCCTTGTGGTCTTAATTTGCATTTCCCTAATGGCTAGTGGTGTTGAACATATTTTTATGTGCTTATTTGCCATCTACATATCCTCTTTCATGAAATATCTCTTCATATCCTTTGCCTATTTTCTAATTAGGTTTTTTTTATTGTTGGGTTTCAATAACTCTTTATAGATTCTAGATATGAGTGCTTTGTGATGTTTTCAAATATTTTCTCTCAGTGTGTGGCTTGTCTTATTATCCTTTAATAAGGTCTTTTGAAGAGCAAAAGTTTTTACTTTTGATGAAGTATAATTTATTGATTTTTTTTCTCTTATGGGTCATGTGTTTGGTATCATGTCCAGGAACTCTTCACCAGGCCCTAAGTCCTGAAGATTTTCTCCTGTATTTTCTTCTACAAGTTTTATAATTTTACATTTAAATCTGTGATCCATTTTGAGTTAATTTTTGCATAATGTATGAAGATTAGGTCAGTGTCTCATTTTTCAGCCTATGGATATCCAGTTGCTCCAGCGGCATTTGTTGAAGACTGTTCATCCTCTATTGAATTACTTTTGCACCTTTGTCAAAAATCAGTTGGCTGTGCTCGTGTGGGATTATTTCTGGGTTCCTTATTCTGTTCCACTGATCTGTGTGTTTATCCTTCCACCAATACCATACAATCTTGTTTACTGTGTGTAATCAATCTTAAAACTGGGTAGGGTGATTCCTTTCTATTTTTCTTTTCCAAAATTGTTATTCTAGTTCCTTTGCTTTTCCATATAAATTTTAGATTAATATTTTCTATATCTATAAAAAATCTTGCTGGAGTTTTGATAGGAATTTTATATCAGTTGGGGGAGAATTGACATTGTTGCTATGCTGAGTCTTCTAATCCATGAACATTCTGTATCTGTTTATTTAGATATTCTTTAATTTCTTTCATTAGCATTTTAATAGTTTATAGGCATTGAAGTCCTATGCATGTTATGTTAGATTTACACTTAAGTACACTTATGTGTTTCTTTTTGTGCAATTTAAAATTATATTGTGTTTTTAACTTAATTTTTACATGTTCCTTGCTAGTATATAGAAATACAATTGACTTTTGTATGTAAATCTTGTATTCTGTAACCTCGATGAACCCACTTTTTAGTTCTAGGAATTGTTTTATAGATACCTTGGGATATTCTATGTAGACCATCATGGCATCTATAAATAGGGACAGTTTTATTTTTTCTTTCTGATCTGTATACCTTTTATTTCCTTTTTTGCTCACTGGAAAAATTTCTTTAGCTATTCCTTAAGGGTAGGTCTGTTGGTGCCAAATTCTCTTAGCTTTCCTTCATTTGAGAATGTCTTAATTTCCTATTTATTCCAGAAGGATATTTTTGCTGGATATAGGATTCTAGGTTGAAAATTCTTTTCTTTCAGCACTTGAAAAATGTTATGCCCCTTTCTTCTCAACTCCATGGTTTCTAACGAGAAATAACTTGCCATTAGACTTGTGTGTATGTTTTTCCCTTCCTTATAGCTGAGGTGTCATTTCTCTCTACTGCTTTCATGGGTTTTCTTTTTGTCTTTAGTCTTCAGAATTTTAACTGTGACGTGTCTTGGATTTCTTTGGGTTTATCATCTTTGGACTTTGGTCAGCTACTTGAAATTAGAATCACATTGGATAATTTCTATCATTCTGTCTTCAAGTTCATGAATTCTTTCCTCTGTCCTCTCCATCCTGTTTTTGAGCCCACCCACTGGGTTTTCATTTTGGTTATTGTACTTTTCAATTCTAAAATTCCCATTTGGTTCTTCTTTATATCTCCTTTTCTTTGCTGAGACTTTTTATATTTTCATTTGTTTCAAGTGTGTTTGCAATTGCCCATTGAACCATTTTTACGATGGCAGCTTTAAAATCCTGGTTAGACAATGCTAATATCTGTGTCATCTCAGTGTTGTTGTCTGATGATTATTCTTTCTCATTCAAGTTGAGATTTTCCTGGTTCTTGGCATGATAAGCAATTTTTAATGAAAACCTGGGCATTTGGGTATTATTATATATTATAGGACTCTGAGTTACATATAAATCTGTT
Organism: Orcinus orca; assembly: GCF_937001465.1. Classification (NCBI taxonomy): domain Eukaryota; kingdom Metazoa; phylum Chordata; class Mammalia; order Artiodactyla; family Delphinidae; genus Orcinus; species Orcinus orca. Next base: position 53,938,911 of record NC_064572.1, on the reverse strand, counting down.
TTAGCAGGCCTCCTCTAATACTGTTGTTCTAGGGAAAGGGGAAGGACACCTCATTCCACACTGCCAGATCAAGGTGGAATCCTGTTTACTCACTTGTCTTTCATTAACACTTTATGGGGAGCCTGGGCTCCTCATTACTGCTGGATGGGGGTGGGAGTTCAGGATCCCCCAGGCCTCTGCTGATACCACCCTGGCTTGAAGGGGTAGGTGTGCCTTGTTACTCTTCTCCATGTGGCCTTTACTGATGCTGGGAAGGGAGGTGAGTGGGGAAGAGTGACCTTATTACCTCTGGATGGTGGTGAAAGTCCTGAACTCCACTAGGCCTCTCTGATACCACCTCAGTGGGGAGTGGGAGGATACCTCATTACCACTAGGTGGGGGCTGATGTCCACACCTCCTTTGTGGTCTTCACTCCCTCACTGCAGAGAGAGGGACTCTTGTTACCACCCTGGTGGGGATGGAAGTCTTTGCATTCCACTTGCCCTTCTCTGGCATCATCCATGGGGGTAGGGGGAGGGGGAGAGTTGGGATGCCTAGCTATAGCCTGGTGAGGGTAGAAGTCTAGGCTACCCACTCAGCCTTTGCTGGCAAAGTTCGGAATGGGGCTTTAGTTTTTATTTGATTTTTTCCTGTGTATTTGGCTGGAGTAGAATGGTTGTTCATAAATTTTTTGTCTTGCTAGGCTGTCCCCTCCTTGGTCCTTTGGCTAGAGATAGCAGGCTTTTCATGGGACTTTTCTGTCTATGCCTGCTGGCATTTCTAGGTTGCTGGCTTCTCCAGCACTCAGTCTGGGATATATGCAGAAAAGAGGAATATCCATATACAAGAGAATGAAGTTGGACCCCTACCTTATACCGTATACAAAAAATGAAATCAAAATGCATCAAAGATCTAAATGTAAGACCTAAAACTATAAAAATCTTGAAAGAAACAGGGAAGAAACTCCATGACATTGGATTTGGCAACAATTTCTTGGATATGACACCAAAAGCACAAGTAACAAAAGTAAGAATAAATAAGTTGAACTTCATCAAAATTAAAAACTTTTGTGGCTCAAAGGGCACTATCAATAGAATGAAGAGACAACCCACAGAATGGGAGAAAATATTTGCAAATCATGTACCTGATAAGGGATTAATATCTAGACTATATAAGCAATTCCTACAACTCAACAGCAAGAAAAAAACAACTGATTAAAAAATGGGTAAAGGACTTGAATAGATATTTCCCCCCAAAGAATATACAAATGGCCGGTAAGCAGATGAAAAGATGTTCAACATCACCAATGTTAGTGAAATGCAAATCAAAACCATAAGATATCTCTTCACACCAATTGTGATAGCTGTTATCAAAAACACAGAAAATAACAAGTGTCGCTGAGGATGTGGAGAAATTAGAACCCTTGTGCACTTCTAGTGAGAATGTCAAATGGGGCAGCTGCTGAGGAAAATGGTGGTGATTCCTCAAAAAATTAAACATAGAATTACCATATTATTCAGCAATTCCACTTTTGGGTATATACCTAAAATAAATGAAAGCACAGACTTGAGTAGATATTCATAGCATTATTCACAATAGTCAAAAGGTGGAAGCAACCCAAGTGTCCATCAGTGGAAGAATGGATAAACAAAATGTGATCTATACATACAATGATATATTATTCAGCCTTAAAATGGAAGGACGTTCTGACACATGCTTCAAAATGGATGAACCTCGAAGACATTATGAAAAGTGAAATAAGCCAGTCACAAAAGGCCATGTGTTGTATGCTTCCATTTACATGAAATATCAATGATAGGCAAATCCATAGAGACAAAAAGCAGATTAATGGTTGCCAGGCCTAGGGTGAAGGATGAGTGGGGAATGGCTGCTCAGAGTGACAAAAATGTTCTTGAAGTAGATAGTGGTGATGGTTGCACAACACTGTGGTTGTATTAAATACCACAAAATTGTATACTTAAAAATAGTTAAAATGGTAAATTTTGTCTTACGTGTATTTTATCACACAAATAATCATATTACTAACTTGAATAGAAATTCTACAAATTATATATGTCTGTGTGTGTATATATATATATATTTCTAGTACATGTTGAAATAAACACAAAAGCATTAAAACATAAAAGCTAATTACCATGCCATCTGAAATGAGCTCATGAACCTCCACTGGTACCCTTTAAGAAACATTTGTTTAAAGATTAAATAAGATATCATTGAATAGAGACTCTGGTTCATGTCTCAGCTCTATCACTTATTATCTGTGTAGCCTCAACATTTCTTAATTTAAAATTCGTATTGCAAAATAAGTATAATAGGAGTACCTGCCTCATAGGTTTCTTTTGTAAATGTAGTAATTTACGTAATACTTTGGAAGCCAGGTTGGCCCTTGATAAGCATTCAGGAAGTGATATCTACTTTATCATTATTATTACTATTTTCTTAATTATCAGTGATAGTCCACTCTTATCTGTCTGTGGACCAAAGGAGGGGAGAAGGGTTGATAATAGGCCCATAATTATATGCATTTTCTGAAGCTGTTGCCCCTTCAAAATTTTGCCCACTGGAGCACTGAGGGGGAATTTGCAGGTTGATACAAATTAATGTTTTTTTGATCTGCTGATATCAAGAGTTATTTGAATGAAGATTCAGTTTGGGTAATATAGAAATGTTCACATTAGGCCCTTTACCTAAGGAAGATGAGGGAGTTCCCAAGCACAGAACTCTAGCCAAGCCAGGAGGCTGTCAAACATCTGCAGACCACATGGCTTCCCCAGAGGACACGTAATCTGCTAATCTTAAATCCAGTCAGGTTGAGAAGGCCCAACATAGGAACCCGGCAGTGCAGATAGTGAGACCAGAAGCCAACAGAGAAAGGTCTTATTCTCTAAGCAGTGAGCTTCTCCTACTCTTCCCACACAATATTTCCCTCAAGACATCTGAGCCATGACTATGGCTCACACAGCTGTGTGGGTCCTACTTTTTTCCCTGTTGTGGAGCCAGAGAGCAATATTTCTATCCAGACAAACTGTCCATTCCCTCCCTAGGTCAGACAGAAGTGAGGTTGGTGAAAAATTACTTCAGAGATTGGGATCATTTTCTCCTTTCCTCCCTTCCCATTTCCCTCCCCTTCTTTGGGTTTTAACATCTTCCTCAGGGAGTTGCTAAGAAAAATAAAGATGTCTGAACTAATAAAACAGTTTATGTGTGTGTATGAATGTGCATGTGTGTGAGCACACACGTGTGCGCGTGCGCGCGCGCACACACACACACACACACACACACATTCAGTCCAAAGCAGATGATCAGATAGAAGAATAAGGGAATGTCATCACTGAAACTAAGTTTGTTGAGATAGTATGATTAACATTTTTTCCAGAAACTTTACACAGAAAGTAGAAAGTGAAATTAAAGTAGGCAGAGCGGTAGAAAACGAAACTTAAACAGTTATTGCTTCCTTTGTTCTGTATTGAAAACGGATTGAGAAAAGGCTGGTGGAAAGCAGTTTTATTGATGTGCTAATTCCTCTCTCAGACTCCATAAGGCCTTACAGAAACCCAGGAACCAAGAGATGCCAGTAATGTAGAGTCCACTGAACCTACAGCCAGGGAGACCTGTGAAAATTGGCTCTGTGAACTTGCCAAGGTCATGCCCCCAATCTGTGCCTTGTTTGCTCATCTGGAAACAGAAATTCTTCTTTTTATGGTATAAAATTCTGCAAATCACTAAACTAGAGCCTTAACTCAAATTTGTTCCAATTCTCTGAGAGGTTGTATCTTACTAATTATTTTGTGCCTTTGCATACCCTTCTTTCTGGAGAATGGTCAAGGATAAAAAGAGTTCTATAACTTCTTCTTTATTCATAGGAACAAAGAAAGTGTAAGTGCTAGCATCTTGAGACATCAAACAAAACATGTTGGGCCTTAACGAAAACATTTCCTTATTCTTAATGCTCTCTCTTGTAGTCATCTAAAGTGTTCTCATTAACCAGACATGATTACCATACCTGTGCAAGAGAGTATCCTCTTGGTGCCCGTGGCATCCAGTTCTACCCCATCCTGACCCATACAGTCTTCTGTAGTCGTGGTGCTTGTGTTAAGAGGTTGGGAAGAATAAGTGCTGAGACTATGGTCCTGGGTACAGATTACGCTCCTATTACTGGTGTTCTCTGAACTCTTGTTTTCCCTACTTTGTATTGGAAATTGCCCTACTCTCCTGATACGTGTAGTAAAGTGGTGATTCCAGCAGATTTTGCAAAGCAAATTTCTCCCCAATCACAGTTAATTTAATCACTGGAAGGCCCCTTATTGAGAGGAGACAATTAGACTTGCTTCCCTGAGAAGCTGAATCTGTTGAGCTTGGCATATATATATTTGGCTACCATTGTTAGCTATGTTTTTCCATGGCACCTGACAATAATAAAAACAGAGGAAGTTTATTCACAGAGAAGAATATCAAGTGGTTGAGAGGAGTGAAACAGAATTTGAGATAAGCGATGGAAGGTTTTGATGACGCCTTCTGTCCATAGCTTCACCGTGAAGAGTCAAGGGGCAAGGAGTATCTTATGGGATTTCAGGGTGTGTACCGAGTTGTATGAACCCAGATTACCAACGACTGTGGACCTGGGACCATACTGAGGGTTGTTCCTAGTGCTGCAAAAACCCAGGGACTGGCAAGGGTTTGGAACCAGATCTGCCTCCTACCCTAAAGGAGAGCGTCAGCCCATTGTTACCTATCATGAAGGTTGGTGGCTGGGTTCTCGATGACTGCGTAGAAAAGGGAGAGTTGAGGGAGGTAGCCTCATTTTTAGTTACTCTCCTGTATATAGAAGGCTATGAAATATAAAAACCTACTCCTAATGAAGTGGCCAGGATTCTGGTCATTACTTTTGGTTTCAGATTGACAGAAATAAACAATCCACCTAGTTCAGAAACGAAGGAAATATGCCAGATACCAAGAAAGCCTCCTGATCTTTGATCACTTGAGCAGAAGGTAAAAGTAAGATGCTCTGGAATAGAGAGCTCTCTGATGCTGCAGAATGACACCTCAGTCAAATTCCAACTCAACTGTAGTTCATGGAACTTGAATTTAAATACTTAGCAACTACCTGGCACATAGAAGCATGCAAATAAAAGGTGACTATTGGGAGACTGGGATTGACACATATATACTAATATGTATGAAATGGATAACTAATAAGAACCTTCTGTATAAAAGATAAAAAAAATAAAATTCAAAAATTTTAAAAAAAGGTGACTGTTGGTGGTAGCAGTAGTAGCAGCAGCAGCTGCAGCAGTATTTTCAGTCATCAAGTTTAAATAGTGCTTTCTTTAAAAAAAAAAAAGCTTCCTATACTTTTTCTTTTAAAATAAGAAACAGAAAAGGAGCAGCTGCAAGAACGTTTTCCTCTTAGAAACACTTCATCAGACACCCTGTCAGATCCAAAAAGTTTCTGCTCAGCCCCTCCTGCCCAGCTCATCTCCCATGCCAGCCCTCACCAATGCTATAAGCTTCCACTGAGACATCCTGAACTGGTTAGAAAGTTCTACACAAATAAAAATTTCTGAATAAATAATACAGGTTTATCTGTGTATTCTGATAAATGTTCAGGCTATAAGCAAACGCTGAAATAAATGAATTAGAAAAGCTCTCTTTTTGGGGAGCAGGGTGTCTTTGGAATCCTTGTGGAGAAAAGTAGTTGGGTTTGTAATTTTCCAATGTACTAGATAGAATGTAGAGAAGCAGACGAAGTGTTTATCTTGTCATTGCCATGAACTTGCCAGCAGTTCTGGTTCTATGGGGCTCTGGCTTGGGCTGATTAGGTATTCAGAATCTTGCCTACTGTCTCTGTGGATTAAACAGAGCTGTGAGCAATACAAGACAGAGCAGTAGAGAGGAAACAGCCAAGAGTGTGTGTGTGTGTGTGTGTGTGTGTGTGTGTGTGTGTGTCCCCAAACATGTGCTTACAGTTAGGAAAACAAAACAAGAACTGGAGAAAATGATGCTTATAGAAAATGAAATTTCAGCACTATGCTGTAAGTCCATCCCCAGGAGTCTAGGACCAGCTAGCTCCCTGAGTGATTGGCCAACTATGATAAGCTACTTCACCTCTATAAGCCTCAATTTCCTCAACTGATACATAAGTGATTTGGAATAGATTGTCGAATCTCTACCCTCACTGCACACTAGAATCATCTAGGGAGGCTCCAAGAATAATGCCAATCAGGCCCTGTCCCAGACCAATTGAATACACCCCTGGGAATGGGCCCCGCGTCTCAGTATTAAAACGGAATGCTCAGGTGATTTTGATGTGCACCTGGGCTGGAACCAGGACCTTGATGATCCCTGGTGTCTGTTGTTTGACAGAAATTCTCTGACTGAGTGATCTGGGACTCAGTCCCTGGACCTACTTCCCTTTCTGTGAGTCCCGGGTTCAGTCTCTTCATTACTCTGCGCCTTGTTTCCCCACCTGCACGGTGGGCAATGAGCTCCTCAGTCTCTTCCTGATCCACAGGATGGATGGAAAAAGAATGGGATTCTGAGTGCTTTGGCCACTACCAGAGGGGAAGGGGGATCGGGGGAGGGCAAAATGGGTAAGGGGGGAACTCTGTGGTGACAGATGGAAACTAAACATTTGGTGGTGAGTACACTGTAGTATGTACAGAAGTTGAAATATAATATTGTACATATAAAACTTATATAATGTTATAAACCAACAACAAAAAAATGTGTGTTCCTTTTGAGATTATTTCTAAATACTTCTGATCACATCCATGGAGAAGAACTCAGAGACAACAGAAGTCCTTTGTAGTGAATGGTCTGATGATTTTCACATTTTCTCATGGGTTTTCAAGGGTCCACTCAGCCCACCTTAACCCACAGTTTGGCTTATTGCAACACAGTCAAGTACTGAGTTTTTATCATTTCCTCCTTTACATTTCAGGCTTATTTTGAAATAATTACAGACTCACAGGAAGTTGCAGGAAGAGTCTTGTGCAGCCAACCCCTGACCCCCCCAGTAGCAACATCTTGTGTAACTGTAGTACAATATCAAAACCAGGAAAATGACATTGGTACTGTGTGTATATTTTAAAGATAAAATATATTATGATTTCATCTTACAAATTCAAATTTACAGGATTTTTACTTAACCTAATCGATCCTACATCTGTGTATTTTTTCCTCCCAAATTGAATATCTCTTTTCTATGTGATACCAGCGTACATATGATCTATTCCACAATACACTGACAACAGTCTCAGAATAACAAACTCAGAACACCTTCAAAATGATTGCTGAGTAGAGTTTAGCGGTTTTGTTTTTGTTTTTGTTTTTTTGCTGTTCTTTCATCGTAAGATATAACCTTCTAAAGATGTAGAGTCGAATTACAATGTATTAAAAAAATCACTTGGAATACTTCTCTGTGCGGTTTTATCCTTTATCTCACATATATTTTGGTTCATTTGCCTCATTTTGATTTACTTCTAGAATACTTCTTTTTTTTTACTTTTTTATCCTAACATTTTATTATGAACATTGTTAAACATAGAGTTCAGAGAATTTTCCAACAAACACTAATACACTCACCACCTAGATTCTACAGTTAACATTTTACCATATTTGCTTTATTACGTATCTATTCAGCCATCAATTTCTCTATCCACCCATGAATTTATCTTATTTTTTTGTTGTGTAAGAAGGTAATCAGTGCAATTAATTGATAAAACATTTCAGCATGCATATTGTTGTAACTTTAGTCAGACCTTGTTTACAAGGAAAAGACGATATTCCTGCTCTAGTAGTTTTCTTCTGGTTAAATCTAATAAATCTGCTCTTAGTTTAGTATCAAAGTTGAAATGGGTGTTACTTGTGTGTTCCCCAGGTATCATCTGAATGACCCCACTCAAAACTCCCTTACCCTCTGCCATTGGTCAATTCCAGCTCTCAGGGATCAGGTAGCATAAGTCAACCTTTTAATTCCATGGCCTGTAGAAGTAAATCCACCCCCACTCCCAATATTTAAAAAAATTCTTGGTAGGGTTTATATTCCCATGGCTTCCTTGCCTCAGGTCTTCTACTGCTATGTAAATTGCCTCTGTGTTTTTCTACTTCTACCCAAACAAAGAATATACAAAAAGCATACAATCTTTTAAAAATCTCACCAGTAAAATACATGCAGAGACTTTATTAGCTTATTGAGTTGTTAACTTTATTGAATGTTTTTGGAGAAAATATTTTAGGGAGAGAAAGGAGAAGATTATATCACATACCACAAAGCAAACACTTAAAAGATACATGAAGGTATTTGTGTCATTTTTAGCTTGCACATCCTAAACAGGTTTTTCCCTTACTTTGCCTTTTCACAGTACATTTTAACTTTTCTTAGGTGTGAATAAATGTCCAGCCAAGTGTTTGGAGCACATAGGTCTCTCATGATTGCCAGTAGCTGGACAAATGTAAATTTTAAAGTTTGAATTTATTTTGAGGTTATAGACTTGGCTCACTAACCAGCAAATCTGGGAACTCAATCACATCTGAACCCTGTTTTCTAAATCAGATATTTGTGTCTTCAATTAGCAACTCCCATGTAAAGTGACATCTCAATTGACCCAGGCTATGTTCCATGAGATTTCCATTTGATTCATCACTGTATTTGTATTTTTTAGGAGGATTCAATCTAATGGAAATGAAGCCAGTACTTTGAATACTCAAATATTATCCGTCCCCCGTGTCCTTGCCTTCTTTATCTGTTGCCTCCCAGGATTCTATGGTCACGTCATTAGGACAAAAAGCACGTTGGTGTAAAAACCCTGAGGAAATGCTAATTACTTCATGGTGCCAACAGGCAGGTAATATGAAGTCTAAAAGGCAGCTGGAAAGAAATTAATTCTGCTAATGTTAAAATGATTTCAGCATCACCCTCAACACTGCAAACCCCTTCCTTCCTTCTGCCCCCTCTCAGCATTGTAGTACACCACTAATGCTGTCAGAAGAAATGTGGAGAGAGGGTTCACAGAAGTGTAGATTCCTAACTCATCTTTTCCATATTCCCAACACATAAACATGTTTTGGTTTTCTCACTTCCCAGGAAGGGTTCTGAGTGAAACATGAGAGCCAAATATGCAGGGCCTAGTAATTTGCGTTCTAATAGAGCACTCAGGTCGGGTGTGGTACAGGGAATATGCCACGCAGTTTGAGAGACTCTGTGACACTTACTCCCTGTTTATAGTTCACACGGGAAGTCTAGCAGGTCGGTAAGAAGACGGTTCACGTAGACATATCCCCCAGTCCTGTCAGAGCATATTTCAAGGCAAAAGCGACTTCATTATGAAGTTTCATAGTGCTGAACTAATCCTTAGCACGTTTGCTGAGAAGTAAGCGTGCTTTTAAAATAACCACAGCAACCATAACAAAACACACAAAGCTCTGATTTTGTCCTTTCAAATATAAGAAACAAAAGGGGGACCGGGACCTGCAGCAACTTTCCTCCAGGCCCCAGCTCTCATTGACCAGATTTTGCCTGAAAGGATCTGAGCATGCCCTCCTAGGCTCTCTCAACATCCCTTCCCAGCTGCCAGCTGCCAGCTCTGCTGGGAGCACCTCCCTCAGCACCTGACTCTGTAAATCGGGAAGAGCCACAGAAATAAAAGTGCATGAATTGGTAACATAGATCAGATAGATGATTAGTGAAATGCATATTTAATCTACTAGCAAAAACTGACTCAGCATAATTCAGGAAGTTGCACTCAAGAACAAGATTTGGGAGAGATTCTCAACTTCCTATCAGAGAACCAGGGAACATTTACCTCATGATGGCTATTTCCCTGCAATTCTGAAAAGCTGGGGTTCAGGCAGATTTTATTTTCTGCTGTGGGTTGCAAGCAAATGCAGAGGAGGTTTCCACTCAGGATGCTAGCTGTTAGGTCTGTGCTTTTATAAAATAGAAAAGGAAAACAAAACTGAGGGAATGCTATCAAGATTCCTGCTGAGGAGAAACTGCAACTGAACATGCAGAGCTGAGCTCAATTCTCCACTGGGAGTACCATTCTACACAGATTCTGCAACTGTGCTTGAGAATTTGAAAGAAGGCATTGTCGATGCCATGCACATTATAGGCCCTCCTCCCAGAGATTCAGATGCAACCTAGGGGCGGGCTTGGGCTCCGGACTCTGCATTTTAACAAGCACCCTGGAAATTCTGTTGCAGAAGTCCCTGTATTGTGTTTTGAGAAGCATAGTCCTGGAGGTATTTTGTTTTCTGTTTTGTTTTGTTTTTTTTGGCAGTACAGTATGCGGGATCTTAGTTCCCCCACCAGGGGATTGGACTCATGCCCGCTGCAATGGAAGTGAAGAGTATTAACCACTGGACTGCCAGGGAAGTCCCTGGAGGTATTTTGAAAAGCAGTTTCCCATTTACTTGTAGGAGATCATGTAAGTATCAAACAGTGAGTCAGACATCTAGAAGAAAGGAAAATAACCACAGAAAGCCTGGACTTCGGTTTTCTCTTTGACCAGCTCTGGGGTATTTCTTGAATCACATCACAGCCTCATTTCCTCACTTCTAAAATGGCCTGGAATAAATTTCCTTTTTTCTTCCATCCAAATGATAGGAAACTGTGCTGTAGGGAGATGCACTTTTACCTTCATCTCAGGTGTGGCTCTGGGCACTCTAAGGACTGATCTTCCCTCTCCAAATAGGGACCCGAGGGTCCAGACCTCCCAGTCCCTGCCCCTCCTCTCTAATGTGAGCATAATTAAAAGCATTAATACATTTCACCCGTTTGGCCTTTGTACCCAGAAGAAGCCCAGCCCTGGAGTTTGGCACCTTAGTAACGACCCTGCTCTGACACACTCTCTATATGACTTCTTGGCCAAGTAATTTGCCCTCTGAGGCCCATTTTTCTCATCTAGAAAGTGAAGCTAATAAAAAATAATAGCGTTCCCTTCCTAGGGCTACTGGGAGGATGTTGATAGCTAATGCGTGTAGAGCCCTGGACAGAGTGCACTTCCAACTACAAGGAAACTGTTACTGCCATGATAACTGGCATATCAGTGTTATCATTTTAAGTGAATTCTGAGTGTGCAAAGGGGCCAACAGATTTCCTCAGTGGATGGGGCAGAGGAGGGCACTCATTAGCCAGCCAGCAGGTATGAGGTGTTTCCCCAGGTGGCTTCCCCGTTTGGAAATTTTTAGCACAGCCGAGAAGGAACAGCCTAACTTGCCCCTGTCCCTACAGCCTCTGGGAACAGGGCACCTTGATGTGGGCCTCAGTCCAGCATAGTCCAGAGAGCCTCCCTCAGAATTCCTCAGGTCCGTGGCTCTGGACACACCCAAGCACAGATCACTGCCAAACTTCTTAGGCAGACTGGCTACCAAGGCACTGGGCAGGGCTAGGTTTTTCTGGTCAACTCACTCATGCAGACATGATTCACATCACTCATGCCTGGGAGCCCATCACATAGGGGAAGTGACCTGAGGCATTTAGCAGTGAATTCCTCATATCCACCCCATCCCCAGATATAAGCCTGCAGAGCATTTGGGAGCCCTTGGGTCGCCCTGTCCTCATTCCCTGAATGGTCACTAGGGTGCTCCCTCCCCAGCCAGTCAACCCCTCGATCCCTTCCCAGGTGTTTGATGGGAAAGTTTTCCTTTTCTCTCAGCTGTTTTCTTCCTGAGGCTCTAACTGATGTTAGAACTCAAGCAGGTCTATATGAATCTTTGAAAATCAAATTTACTAAGATTATGCTTTACATTTAATAAAATGAACCCATTTAAAGTGTAGTTTGATGAATTTTGACAAACATATATACCCATGTAACCACCACCACTATCTCTCTATAGACTATTTGCATCATCCCCTGTGTACCCTCCTCGTCAAGCCCAGTCTCACCCTCCACCAACCCCAGGCAACCGTTGCTCTGCTTTCCTTCATTAGAAATTAGATCAGTATTAGGAAAGAGAGTAGGTCATTATGTTTTGAAGAGAAATTATTTTCTGCTGCTCACAAGTTCTCATTACAGCAATAAAAATAAACTCCCAGCTTCCAGTTTGTTTTCCTATAAGAAATGGGAAAAATGTCCATCTGTAAGGATTGTTTTTTCCACTTCTCACCTTGAAGTGATCAAACTTTCAGGGCAAAATTACCAACATGAGTTGCCTTTTTACTACCAATTTCATCTTTAATAACATCTGCTGAAAAGAAATGCTTCCTTTTAAAATGACAAGAAGAAAGCCTCTTAGTTCTTTCCAAGAAAACAACAGAAAAAACCTCAAAAGAGTAATTTGCTTAGATCTGACTTTGAACCAGCAAACTTTGTAGCTGATTGGATCTAACCACTCCTGCCAAGCCTCCCTCACATCCGGCTCCTGGCTCCCAGCTCCACCCGTGAAGCTTAGGGAGTCGGAGTGCACACACCAGAAAAAGTCACAGAAATAAAAAGTACCCATATTGGTAAAGGCATGTTTAGTCCACAAGCAACAGGACAACTCTGGAACTTGCCTGCACCCAAGAAGCTCAGCTTACAATTTGGTTTCAAGATCGAGGGTGCTTGCAAGGTATCTCACTGACCTCATGATGGTGATCTGTTCTCTGCTGTTCTGAAAAGCTGGGGTCCAAGCTGATTTGCTCTTCAGAAATCTTTCACGTCTGCCTCAAGTAAATACTGAGGGGGCTATAAAAGAGGGATGTGGGGTAGGGAGAATGCATCAGCTGATATTTTCTCCCAATCTCTGAGTGACTGCCTTTATGAAACCGAAGAGGATTTGGAAAGTGAAACTGATTTAAAATCAAGAGGAGGAAAAAGAAACTTAAGAATCTGTCATGACTCAGTAGAAGTAAATCGTTTAAAAATCATGACTGGGGACTTCCCTGGCGGTCCAGTGGTTAAGACTCTGTGCTTCCACTGCAGGGGGCGTGGGTTCCATCCCTGGTGGGGGAACTAAGATCCCACAAGCCTCGGGGCACAGCAAAAAAAAAAAAAAAAATCGCACTCCCAGGAATCTGACCCTAACTCTAGGGTGGGTCCCAGGAAATTGCTTTTTTAATGAAGTCTGTAGGAGATTCTGGTGTAGGGGTTTCTGGGAGCACATATTGTGAAAGACTGCTCCAGAAATATGTTGTAAAAAGTAACTTCGTCAAGTCAATTTACTTGTGGGAGACAATTTGCACCTTGAGACCTGGATTTAATTCTGTGTGTTATTTACTAGCTCTGGGATTATCCATGAGTCAAATCACTGAGCCTGATTTTTTTTCCCCCATGCTAAATGTAAGAAGCCAAGCCCTGGGGTAAACCCTGAGCACTTTCAATCTCTGAGGTCTAAGGCAATCGTTCAGTTCTTCCAGCTATAAAATGGGAAATAGTAACACATATAATATTGTTGGCAAGCTGCCTAGCTGATAAATTTACATATTTATGCTTTAAGCTCTGAAGGAGTGATAATACCCTGAGAGATTTTTTTAAATAAAATTTTCTATGATGTAAATATCCGTGAAAATATAGGGAATATAGTTCTCATGGCTGATTTGAAGATGCAAGAATCGTCAGTTGCGTAGGAGAAAGGCTCCCTCCATTCTGAAGCTGCAGAAGGTGAGAGAGAGAGATGCTTGTGTAACAAAACTGACACCTGTTTGTCTTTTCCCAACAATGGGAGCACCATAAGATACTTCGAGTTCAGAGACTGTGTTATGTCCAGCCAAAGTAACCTGCAACTGGGAAAGTCTATAATTCTGTTGGTTGTCTGACTTAACTATTTGTTATCCTGGTAGTGATAAAGTGACATCCCTTTATATCTTTTATAGTGTCACCCAGGTAAGAGGGGCCCCTGCTTTTGGCCCACATACCACAGACACACAAGATGTAAATTTGTGAAGGAACACATGGCATCTCTGTTACTGAGAATCCAGTGCTTAATCCTGGCATAGCGAGACTTGAAACCTTAAACGTCCCACATGCCACAGACACACAAAATGTAAATTTTTTAAGGAACACATGGCATCTCTGTTACTGAGAAGCTGGTGCTTAATCCTGGCATAGCGAGACCTGAAACCTTAAACATCCAGCCCAGGGAAAATGTGTCTCTATCTCTTGCCTTCTTTGCTCAAAGAGAAAGGAAATTGTGTCATAAAAATGTCTGTGTGGTGAGGGTGCTGATTTTAGGGATAGACACTGCTTTGAAGTGCGGAAATGATCGGAAGTGATTAGATCAGAGAAAAGGCAAAGTTACTGAACTGGCCAAAGCCTTCCTCTCAGCCTGAATGCAATAGATCTTACATTATGAAGTTATTTTCCAGTACAGTTGCACCAGCTGCCCATTTCTTGCTGCTTTTCTTGTTCTAATTCCTGGCTTACGCAGCACTCATGAATTAGCATGGTATTTGCAACAGCTGCCTATGGTAGTTGAATAACATTCTGTGTGTTAAGAAATTCATAGTGTGCTTAAATTTGTACACATGTACATTTAGACTTACACGGTGAATCACATTTTCTTCTGCTTTTAAACTCTTCCTTTGTGCCAATTTGCTGATGAATGGTTCCTGAGAATGGGTATTTAAAAATAAAACAAGTGGGACCAGATTTTCATACCCACACCCTACTCAGAAAATAGAATATAGAATTTCTCCAGCATGTCTCTTGGGTGCAAAAGTAATGATGGTACTTAAAATGTTAGTAATAAGAAGGGCACAACACAGTGCCAACAAACTTAGAGGTTAAAAATAGAAGGTGATGAAAGGAAAGCTTGCTTTCTTTATATACATTTATAACAAGAGTAGTCATTCTTTTTTTAAATAGCCATATTGAAATATAATCCACATACCGTACAATTCACCCATTTAAACTATACAGTTCAGTAGTTTCAGCATTTCACAGAGCTGTGCAACCGTCACCACAGTCAATTTTAGAATATTCTCATTACCCCAAAAAGAAGCCCTACCCCCCTTTGCTGTCACCTCCAGTCCTTCCATCCCTCCCAGGCCTAGGCAACCACCAATCTACTTTCTGTCTCTTATAGATTCACCTACTTTGGACATTTCGTATAAATAGAATCATACAATATGTGACCTTTTGTGACTGGCTTCTTTCATTTAGCATAATATTTTCAAATTTCATCCATGTTGTAGCATGTATCAGTAAGGACTTTATTTTTATTGCTGAATAATATTCCACTGTACGGAGATACTTTATTTAATACATCAGTTCATCAGTGGATGGATCCACCTTTCGGCTACTGTGAATACTACTATAAACATTCATGTACAGATTTATGTGAATGTGCGTTTCCATTTCTCTTGGGTATATACCTAGGAATAAAATGGCTGGGTCCTGTGGTAATTTTCTGTGTCTAACCATTTGAGGAGCTGCCAAACTGTTTTTCCAAAGGCACTGTACCATTTTTACAGAGAAGATTTTAGTCAGTTTCCCTCTTTGTGGCCTCCCAAGAAGGTATAGATTACCTTCTTGGGAGGCAACTATGCTGTAAATCATAAGGAAATTTTGTAATTAGTCAAAGCAAGTTACTTCTCCCCAAAAGAGCTGATGGGGGAAATGGTGGAGGAAGGGAGGGAACAGGAGTACATGGTCTCTAGTTGGAACCCACATTTTCCACACTGGCATCCAGGGTTGACCCTGCACATGGTAGGGACCCTATCTGCGTTTATCTTCAGGATTCTCACACGTCCATGCTTCCAGTGGCCCCGGACACACATTGTGCAAGTCAGCTGACATGAAGTGGAAAGAAAGATGGAAGTTCTGTGGAAAAGGGGGCTGGGGGCAGAGGCTGATGAATCTTTTGCTGAGGACTCTGAGGCTGAGGAATAATAAGTATCACTTAGAACCCAAGCAGGATGAGAGAAATTCTCCTCATGCCTTCCTGGGCATCAACACACTTGAGAACGTCTTTGGCAGGGATATCAGTACTCCCCAGGTGACAATCAGATACAGAGAATGACGAGCTGTATTGAAGCAGTTTTGTGGGCAGAGGACATTGTGGGTGCTGGAGCCATGCAAGAAGCAGATGTTATCAGATAAGTCTGACAGACTTGTTCATCCACACTTAGGAGACACCTGCTGGGGGCTTGTTATTTATCTGGTGAGTATCTGAGGGGAGGGAAATGCACTGAGAGATACGGTTAAGAGCCAGGGAATTACAAGTCATTCCAATTAATGTGGCTCCATTTGTTATTTCTGGATAGTGAGATTTCAGGAAACAAGAGCTACATACATAATTGTTTTGATTGTTTTCGAATCATGTCTCTTAGCTTTAAGTCCTCGAATAAATATTAAGTGTAATGTGACATACATCTCTTCCCTACCCTTTCTACCTTTTTTCGTTTCGGGCTCCTGTTCCAGCTAGGGTTTTGGTGGCATGACATGAAAGGACAAGGTCACGTACACCTGGGGTACCTTCTTTAGCACTCTGCAGGCACCGATGGTCCTCTCTCAAGGTCAGCATGCCTGCCCATCTTACCCTCCACTCAGGACACTCGCAGTTTTTCTCCCCAGGCACCAGATCCGATAATAAGTTACTCAGGCCAAGTTAGCTAAATCTTCGCCTGCAACGGACACTTGTCCAAGTCAGTGCCATCGAATAAGTTTACCTTTGCGGCTGGTGTGAATTGTATTTTCCACCGGAGGCCTCTTGAGAAACAAGAGAGACTTCACGGCGTCCTGTCTCTCTCTGTTCTTTACTTAACAGAAAAAATTCTCCCACGTGTGTTTAGATTGCCTCCAGGGTGGGGCCTACCACAGAATTGGAGATACTCCTCCTTTCTCGTAATGGACATCAGAAGAGGAGAGAGAATGTGGGTGGAAGCACAAGATGTTAACAAGATCTAGCAGAGAGAAGGGCAGCAGGCCACCTGCTTCCCTATGGGGGCAGGGTGTTTATGTACACGGGGTGCTTGGTGGTGGTGTCAGGGTGTAAGCTGAAGCCCTGGACTCTTACAGCTGTAGAAGAAATGGTGGTTCTATTCAGTGGTCATGAAGTTAGACCACTCTGTGTTACATGGAGCCAGTTCATGCTCAGTGTAACATTGTATTTATCAGTAGTGGAGTCTGGAAGATTTAAGGTACAGTAAAATTTCAGAAAAACCAGAACACGCCTTTATGTCCCATCACACCTAAGTGATTTATTAATTAAATCGATGACTTTTTCAGGCATTCACGCCATGTATACTGATGATCTCAAGTGCACACCACGCTGTTTTTAAAACAAAAAATATTCACTATACTGTGCATTAAACCTCCAGGTCTTATTTATCTACCAGTTGGAAGCTTATACCCTTAAACTACATCTCTCCTATTCCCCCCCACACCCCAGCCCCTGACAACCACCATGTAAATTTAAATTAATTCCAACAGGCAATCATTTTGCAACCCAGAGGGTGACGGGTGGTCTCATGCTGGGTCAGCTGACTGTTTTGATTCACACCAACCTTGATGTCTGTCCCTGGCCATTCAATATTTACCCAGAAAATCCCAACTGCCCCAGGCGTACCATGACTTTTGTGGTTTCCCTCAAGATTTTCAGGGTTAAATGACGTTTTATATCACCTAATATACAATATTTCTAATGGGGGAAAAAAACCTCCATTATTATTTCCTAAGACCTTTCACTAGGTCCTTAACCACCAAATAATTCCTCTGTCCAGCCGCTTTCCTATCATCTTGAACCTGCGCTCATCAAAGCATTTTTGAATAAAGCAAGTCTTCATGTTATAAAGAAATTTTCCCAATAGTGGCTAAGAAAATGAAATTCTCTCCGTATGATTATAATCTACAATGACAACCCAGCATTCTTCTCTCCTTCTCTTTTGTCTACTCTTTCCCCATTCCTACTGGTAAGACATTTTTCCATATAAGTTTTAAAGAAAAGTATTATTTTGGTTTCTAGCATATTGTACAGAATCTACTTTTTAATCCTTCACATGCTGTGTTATGATTACGGGGCGGGGGGCAGAAAGGAGGTGAAATCTCCCCACATGCCTCCTGAAACTCTTGTATTGTGGTTGCCTGACCCCATTTCTTTTAGATATGTTCCTTCTAGATTTGACCTGTTCTCTGCTCTCTTTTTCTAAAAACTCTCCTCCCCCTTCAGTTAATGGGACAGTTGAACTCATGTTGTTTGTAGAGTTTGTAGAGACAATCCTAGATGGAGGCTTTTCTGAGGAGATGGGGGGAAAAGGCAGAAGGTAGAGAGAGAGGACAGCCAGCCCTCTCTAGGCTTTGGTCCCCCAGCCTTTGGATGGACACAACACATTCGTGTCTATGCAGGGTGTCGGGGAGGGGAAATTTCGCCTTACCCTTTGGGGTTCCTCTGGCTGATCTAATAATTAAATTGACACAAGACAAATGAACAGGAGAAAATCTAAGTTAATTTCATACATATGGAGTCTCATAGATACAGCCTAAGAAGTGACCAAAGCAAGCAGCTTTTATATCTTTTAGGCAAAGAAATAATAAATTTGTGAGGAATTGACAAGGCAAAGAAACTTGGGCTTGGGGACTAATTAGTGGAGAATCTAAGCAGACCTGGTTTACATAGCCTTCTCAGCCCTCAATTCCCTATCTCTGGCGACAAGGATGTCTCGCCACCTCCTGCTACAGTGAGGGTACCTTTCACGTGGGAGATTTATTTCCTGCTTTCAGAGGAGGGTCAGCGTGTTCTTCTTGCACTGGCTGTTTTCTCAAGCAACAAATTCAAAATAATCAATATGCCACTGGCATATTTTGGGGCAGCCTGCGTTGAACTGTATCACAGGGCCAATCTGTACAGGATCTAAAATGACTCCAAGGATGGAAAAAAACATTGCTAAAAAGGACCACAGCGTTACAGGTGTGAGGTATCTGACTGCTTTATAGAAACATAGAAAAAAACCCCAAGACATCACCCCACAGAGGGAATGTCACAGTGCCAACTGCTCCCAAGAGGTCAATCGGGAAATAGCCCCTTTACTGAGCCCCAGGACCTGCCCCCAGTCTAGTCCCCCTCCCAGAACTCCCTGAGCAATTCAAGTGTTAACACTTGCCTAGCAGAGTTTCTCCTTAA
Organism: Orcinus orca; assembly: GCF_937001465.1. NCBI lineage: Eukaryota > Metazoa > Chordata > Mammalia > Artiodactyla > Delphinidae > Orcinus > Orcinus orca. The sequence goes on along the minus strand of NC_064572.1, from coordinate 53,919,870 downwards.
CCCTGATCCAGTACTGTGGCCAGGGTCTAAGTCCATGCCTATCCCATACCAGTTGTTAAATATTTTGAATACCAACTTGGTGGAAGGGTGTCAGCTCCCTTCCAGCAGTAGCCCTATGGGTACCACATTCCGATTCCTTATTCCTCAGCTAAAGATGCTAAAGGGATGAGGTTTCCAGAGTCCAAACCCCTCTCAGAGTTTTTCTCTGCTGGCTGCATTTCTCCATTCAGTTCCTGAAGAAACGCCAAGAGATGCAAAGCCTTGGGATCTGCTCCGTTTTTTGAGAGCTTGATTTTGGCAAATTTTTGCAGTCTGTTTTACATTTTTTCTCTCTCCTTTGACTCCTGGTTTATTTTCACACCCGTCGTAAAATGGTGGATGGCCTTGTCTTCACACTTCATTTGATACAGCTGAAAGTTGCCATATCGCAGATGGAGCGCTTGTTTGGCTACAGGAGGAAGCTCTTTGCTGAATTCTTTTTGAAAGTAATACTCTGCTTCTTCATACCGACCGGCTTGTGAAGAGAGGCAGGCGAGATAGAAGCAGATGTGGAAGAAATTTCCATCGCTCTCATCAGCTCTCTTTAAATGACCTAGAGCGTGTCCTATTAGTTCCTGTAACTTCTCCCTTTTCCCACCCATTTTCTGTATTTCAAGGACTTTGGCCCTATAGTAGCACCCAATGTGGCAATGCAGGTAGGTGTTGTTTGGCACGCATTTTAGAGCCTTTCTCAGGAGTTCTATAGCTTGGTCCAGGTCACCTTTTCTTCAATACAGCTTTGCTGCCCCACGAAGCACATGTGTTGCCAATGGGGCTTTCTCCAAAGCTTCTTTGACTAACCTCTCTCCTTCACCTTCTTTATTAATCTTTTGAAGTTTCAGGGCCAGGAGGACTTTGACATACTGGTTGTCAGGATTCAGCTGAATGGCTTGCCTCAAAGGGTCAACGGGATTCTGAGACGGTGGCCAGTTATCCAGACGGTAGCTCGCGATGGCCCGTCCAGAGGAGAATTCTGGGTTCTTGGGTTTCTTTTCCAGAGCCTTCTCAAAACACACCTTGGCCCTTTCATTTTGGTTTCCTCCACACCTTAACCGTGTCCACCCTCCCTCACAATCCATCTCAGGACTCTCAGTTCTGTAGGGGCTGAAATACTTCCGGCATACTTGTTGCACCTTGTCTACATAAACCTGAGCTTCTGAGAATCTTCCCAGGTGGTAGTAGACCCAGGCGTAGTTCCCCCAGGTGACCAGGCTTCTGATCTCTGCCTGGTCAGCGTGCTCTCGCTGGATGAACTCTTTAGCCTGCTGTAAGCATCCCAGGGCTGCCTTGTGCTGGCCTCTGCAGTGTTTTATGTAGGCCAATATGTTGCACATTGTGGCTTGGAATTCGCTGTTCTGAAACTCAATCAGGTTACACACTCTGTCTTCAAAATCATCCAAGGAATTTTCTCCCTCTACCAAGTTCCAGGTGAAATGGCATTTTAGTTGCCGTAGGCTGCTGTCCAAGGAGTTCTTTGTGGTCTCTCTGTGGGGGGAAAAAACAGAAAGATGAACACTCTGAGACATAGCACAGATTCACCAGACAAGAAATGGGGAGCCTGACAAATAGCATTCTCCTTCTCCTAAAGGGTGTCAACCCCAATCAAAAAAGAATATTCTATTGGAAGACTGGGATTGAAACATATACACTATTGATACTATGTATAAGATAGACAACTGATGGGAACACACTGTATAGCACAGGGAACTCTACATAATGCACTGTGGTAACCTAAGTGGGAGGGAAGTCCAAAAGGGAGGGGATATCTGTATGTGTCTGGCTGATTCATTTTGTTGGGCAGTAGAGGCTAACACAACATTGTAAAGCAACCATACTCCAATAAAAGTTAATTTAAAAATTTTTTTTTAAGGAATATCCTTTCCAGGCTTCCCTGGTGGCGCAGTGGTTGAGAGTCCGCCTGCCGATGCAGGGGACATGGGTTCGTGCCCCGGTCCGGGAAGATCCCGCATGCCACGGAGCGGCTGGGCCCATGAGCCATGGCCGCTGAGCCTGCGCGTCCGGAGCCTGTGCCCCGCAACGGGAGAGGCCACAACAGTGAGAGGCCCGCGTACCACAAACAAACAAACAAAAGTGATGAAGTAAATGCTCCTTTGGGATGAGTTGAGAAAACAAGAAGTGAGGAGATAGTTCCTCTGAGAAGTTTCGCTGTAAAGGCAGGAAGTAGGGTGGCTATGGCTGGAGATGGCTGAGGGGAGATTATTTTTGAAAGTGGGTGATATTAGTGAATGTTTATGTGCTGATGAGAGTGATGCAGTAGGGATGGAAAAACTGATACCAAAGAGCTGATAATTGCTGTAGAGAAGTCTTTAACGAGGTGAAATGGGATGTGAACTAGAACAAAATTATGATGCTCAACCATTTTTTTTAAAACACTAGGGATAATTCATCCAAACTATGGAGGGGAAGGCAGGCTGAAGGCATAGATTTAGGCAGGTAGAAGATTTGGTAGTGACATGTGAGGGTGGTTCTTTAAGTTTGCTGCTTAGGGAAGGTACACCAAAATGTTAGCAATACTTTTTATCTTTATTTATTTCTCTGTGTTTCCTTCTCCTCTACCTTTAAGTTTTTGCTTTTGAGCATGCATTTTGTAAACCAAGAAATGTAGGCATTATGACTCCATGGAGTCAGGACTCGATAGTTTCCACTTGCCCCTTCAGATCCACTCTGCAACCTTCCCCACCAGACTGTCACCATCAGAGAGGGAGCTCCATGGTCTCTGGCTTCCCAGTGGGTTTGGCCAAAGGGAGACACAAGAGCTCAGAGGGAGGGAGTGGTATCCTCGAGTATTCACTTCTGGGGCTTCCACCCTGCAGAACGTTCCTCTCCTGAAGCCCACAGGTGCTGTCAGTTGGCCTTCTGTTTACAATTCTTTTTTCAGGTTCCTATAACTTCTCCTTTCTCTTGCGGCTTGGGAACCTAGTGTGTTATTAGCCCCAGGGTATTACATCATCTCTTCTTATCTCTGAACCCAAACCACTTCTTATTCAACTTTCTTTAATTACTCAGCTTGAGTTCAACATCAGTTTCCTGCCAGGAACCTGATTTACACAGAAAAAGAAAGGAAACCTTAAAAACCAGGACTCAGGACCTGAGAACTAATTGGCAGATGAAATTAGCACATTCTTTTTGTGACCTTGTACAAGTTGTTTAGCCTTTCTGAGCTTAGATTTCTTATATCTTTTGTGAGGATTAAATGAGATACATATGAAGTGCCTGTAACATTGCCTGGCACATGGAAAGCATCTGAAAATGTTATTTGTTACTACTGTTATCATTATGGGCAACAACAAGCTACATTAATCAAGTGAGGCCATTCACAGGGATCATCTTATTTGATATTCACAACAGGCCCAGGAGGTAGGTGGTCAATAACCCATTTTCACATGAGGAACTGAAAGAGCTAGTTTCTTACACAGTATCACACAGCAAATACACTGCCATTTCAGCCAACCAAATGTGTGTGTGTGTGTGTGTGTGTGTGTGTGTGTACAGGAAAAGAAACGTCATTGTTGAGCAATGCATTCTTGATTTCTGGGATGATGACAGAAGTTGTAGCACCAGAAGCCTCTGCTAATAATAGCAGCAGCACCAAGAAATGAAACCATTCTGCATCGATCCTCAGGGAAGTCACCTCCCTTCCATCAGACATAGAAATGACAGTTCTTGCTGGGAGCCCCAGACCCCATCCTTACCCATAGTCTCTTGTCACGGTCCAAGGATCAGGGGAAATTTTCTTCATCTTGCCAGATTTCAGTAGCATAAACAGTATTGTTGTTTGAGTCAATGAATACAAGATCCAGGATGCTAAGGGACAGACATCAGTCAAAAATGATTTTTTTTAAAAAATCCCTTTATTGCCTAATTAAGAATCTATGAAGACATGATCTGCCCTGGTTAGCTGTCCAACACAGAGGTCTCTCTTTTTAACTTGTGGGCTGCTTCTGGGGACTGAGCAGAGCAGAGACTTGAGCATCCCCCCTTTTAAGAGGACCCACACCAAAGGCTGCCTGGAATCAGGCACTGTGGACCTATCCTATGTCCGTGGATATGGTCCTTTCCCTCAAGATCATCTGTCTCCTTCTCTAATTATCCCCAAATGACTGGCAATGACGACATCCATATATGTCTCTCATTTTCACTTGGGTTTCCATTCTCTCTTCTCTAACAAAGACAGTTCAAAGCAACAAGTGTGCAAATATTCTTACAGCAGAATGCAAGACCAGAGGCAATCCTTTGCTCTATTTTAGATTCTTGTTATTATTTAATTAAAGTATGTCTCATAGGAAGCATTGAAACATTTCAAATAACCAAAAAGTACCCCAGAGGGTGTCTGCACTTTTGTCCAGGGGTCCCTGGCACACCATCAGCAGTTTCTACCATCTGGTGAGTCTCAAGGATCCCAGGAATGGTAATCACAGCTATAATAATGTTCTCTAGCAGAGATTGCTAACATTTTTAAAGGGCCAGATAGTAACTATTTTCAGCATTGTGGGCAACACAGTCTCTGTCTCAACCCCTTAACTCTGCTGTTACACTACAAAAGCAGTCATAGACAATACATGTTCCAGTAAGACATATTTATGAAAGCAACTGGCAGTAGGGTGTTAGTCCTTGCTCTATGGCCCAATACATTCTTCATATTCACAGAGCATCTTGAGGAAATGGCACATAGTGTTATTCACTCTACCTCCTTTTACTTCAAATTTCTGTTATTTTTTTTTAATTTATTATTATTATTATTGTGGTATTTTTTGGCTGCGCCGCACGACATACAGGATGGTTCCCTGACCAGGGATCGAACCTGGGCCTCTGCAGTGAAAGCGCCACATCCTCACCACTAGGCCACCAGGGAACTCCCAAATTCCTGTAATTACAACAAATGACCTACAGGAATATCTCATTGAACATCCCAAACATACCATCTCTGTCTATACATTGGCTAAATCTTTTGACTAAGTGATCGATAAAGTCCTGACAATTGTGGCCTGGTCCTCTCCTTAGCAGGCTCCTCGCTGCTCCCCACTTTACAGTATTTTTCCTAGCAGACTTCTTTCCTGGCTGTCAAAAATGTGATCTGATTGATACTTAGGTAAATTGGGGCAGACTTGGTTTCTTAAACAGGAAACAAAAAGCAGTAACCATGGAAGAAGTCTTGGTGGCAAAACACTTGCTAGGGTTTTACTAAAAGGTGCAGAGTGCTGTGAAGATTTAAATGAAGAAGTGATCACATAAAATTCTCTGAGGCATAAATGGTTAGAAGACTTGCTGCAGAAGCAGCTCTTGGATGCTTGCTGAGGGATGCTGGAATGTTATTGAGGTGGGAGCACTGCTGGAGACTTCCAAAGACTTACCAAGTAATACAAGAACAGTGAAGGCTTTATTGGGCAACAGAGAGCATTCCATTTGATGGCATGTCGTTGTTTAGAGCTAGAGAGAAGAGTTGGAGGCAAATGTGGGAAGCCTTGAATCAAAGGCATTATAAGAGGATTGTCCTCTCTAGAATGGGTATTATGGTTACGCCAAGATGAGCAGAAAGTTTCTTCTTGAGTATCAGCTCCCATGAATTGGTAGCTGATGTCGCCCGTGGTCACTGGAAGGAGTAGTGGTGTATTGATACATACATATATATATAATAACAGCATTATTCCAGTGGTATATTTCTAGCATGACACAATAACCCAGCCAGATGTTTTCCTTTCCCCAGATTTCCAGGTATAGCTGACTCACCCCTGTCAATCCACCACAGACTGTCGATGTCCAAATGCCTGAAGTCCAAAGCTCCAGATTTCTGCAGCTTCACGTGGGTTTCTGTGTTCAGGGCCTCCTGAGTTCCCTCTTCCCAGACTCCATGTTTATGGTGTTTTGACCTAGATGTGAAATTAACACCTCCGCACAGCACCCCTAAAATACCCATTCACACAGTGCAACAAACGATTTTGCATTTGTTGCCAAAAAAAAGCCAGGTCACCCAGCTTCCTCCCAGCTCTGAATCCCTTTTGTCAGAGGACACCCGGTCCCCACACCCCATCTCTTTCCTTCCTGTATCCAGGGACAAGATGTCCTCCCACTCTGAACACAGAAAATGAACCAGTTTATTTTTCTCAAAAAAAGAAAAAAAAACATGAAGAAAGAAAATAGAACCCCACACACACAAAAGGAATTGAGATGCCAGTTGCTACTTTAAAAAGGAAAAGTCAACTCATTCCACACTAAAATGCTAGGGGAATCCCAGTGTTCTGAGACTGTGGATAAATTTTCTTTGTGGTTTTCTGTATTTTCTTAATTTTATGAGTAGTCCTTTTCAAGAACTACAAAAGAAAAATGGTGTTTTTCAAGCACTCACTTCTGAAGGGGCTGTGGAAACCTTTGCGGGGAAAGAAGATGGACAGGCCACCACCGCCCAGCTCACGAGGGGCCAGTGAGGTGGCCAAGCCCGCCCCCTAGTGGGGAAACCTGACAGCGCTCTCCACCCCTCCAGGGTCCGTTAAAATTGTTCTTGCAGAGAAAGCTCCTTGACATCCGTCTTGACAATGATTTTTTTGGATATGACACCAGAAGCACAAGCACTAAAAGCAAAAGTAAACAAATGAGACTACATCAGGACATGAACACTACATGACACTGTCCTTCTGTTGCTTTCTTCTCTCTTCCTTTTCTAATTTCAGTGTGTTCACTCTCCCCAAACACTCCTAAGGGTGAAGGCGGTGTGTGGAGCCCTGCAGATTTCCCCACTCTGCCTAACACAGCGCCTTGCCCATGGTAACCACAGTACTTGATTGAAAAGCAGAACACTTCACCACAATTAAAGGTGACCCAGTGGGAGTCCCTATCCCCAGGATTCCTAGCTGCTCTTCCGGGAGAAGCTGCTGGGTGAGTGGAGACCTGAGTGTAGATGCTGAGATGCTCCCAGATACTGGACACCTCCTGATTGACAGGCCTGACATGGCTAAGAGAGACTGAGGGGAGAGAGGAGGACCATACGACCACAAGTTTTTGATGCAAATAGGATATGATAGCCTTAATAGGTTCTAATCTTGGAGATTTTTTTCATTTGTTTGTTATCCACATCTATGCAAAGTAAATTCTTTTTATTGATCAATTTCACTAAATTATAACAAGTCTTACAAGTTCTTTTCATTGGCTTTGTAAAATAAGCTTGTTTTCAATGAGTTCCAGCAATGACAGGCTTTCAATAAGTGTAACTGGTTTCATACCCCTACTGTCACCAGTGATTCCCAGGTCATTCCAGCCTGGAGTCAAAACCGGCATCTCCATGAGAGAAACAGAAGAGAGAAGTAAAACCCTGTTTCTCTGGCTCCATTTCCACCCACAAGAGCAGAATCCAGCCCTGCCCTAGTCTACCCCCAACTCCCAAATATGTCTGGGAGCTCCATGGAATCTCCATGGTGCTTCTCCTCCCTGCTTCCCATGCCACTCCTGTCACTGCTCTCTCCAAAGCCCAAGCTGAGCCTGGTGTCCTTGGCCAGGCCACGTGCTCCCCAGTGAACTGGCAGAAAGGTTTGCCTTGACTCCCTGCATGTAGCTGGGTTACCACATATGGAAACTGTAGTGACAGAAGAGCTTTAATGTACTTTTACCTACACAAGTAAGAGCCTAGGCTGGGCAGGAAGGGAAGGCAGATCTAGAATGAAAAATACTCCCCAAACCTCCCCTCCCTTTCACACTGAGTCACGTTCCTCACACCAAATCTGTGTTCCCATTTTCTCTTCCGTTACCTTAAAATCTATCCAAGACACTCCTAGTCATTTCTGCAAATGGCCCCCAGAAGGGCACCACCCCATACAGCGACACACCAGTAACAATTAACCCCTGAATGCCCCCAGTGGCATGGTGGGGTCAGACTCAGCTTAGTACCACTTAAGTTTTTAAGCCACGATCCTGCTTCTCTTGCCTGGACGCACACACACTAATCATACACATCAGCCCACACACATACACACACGAGCACATACACATGTACACACACTGATTTGTCTCCTATTTGAAATATTTCTATCTCCAATCACTCTTTTTTTTTAGTTTTTATTTTATGTTTTTATACAGCAGGTTCTTATTAGTTATCCATTTTATACATATTAGTGTATACATGTCAATCCCAATCTGCCAGTTCATCTCACCACCACCCCCACCTCCCCCACCACCACTTTCCCCCCTTGCTGTCCGTATGTTTGTTCTCTACATCTGTGTCTCAATTTCTGCCCTGCACACTGGTTCATCTGTACCATTTTCCTAGGTTCCACATATATGCGTTAATGAACGATATTTGTTTTTCTCTTTCTGACTTACTTCACTCTGTATGACAATCTCTAGATCCATCCGCGTCTCTACAGATGACCCAATTTCGTTACTTTTTAATGGCCTAGTAATATTCCATTGTATATATGTACCATTTCTTCTTTATCCATTTGTCTGTCGATGGGCATTTAGGTTGCTTCCATGAACTGGCTATTGTAAATAGTGCTGCAATGAACATGGGGGTGCATGTGACTTTTTTTGTTTGTTTGTTTTTTTGTGGTACATGGGCCTCTCACTGTTGTGGCCTCTCCCGTTGCGGAGCACAGGCTCCGGACGCGCAGGCTCAGTGGCCATGGCTCACGGGCCCAGCCGCTCCGCGGCATATGGGATCTTCCTGGGACACGAACCCGTGTCCCCTGCATCGGCAGGTGGACTCTCAACCACTGCGCCACCAGGGAAGCCCTGCATGTGTCTTTTTGAATTAGGGTTTTCTCTGGGTATATGCCCAGTAGTGGGATTGCTGGGTCATATGGTAATTCTATTTTTAGCTTTTTAAGGAACCTCCATACTGTTCTCCATAGTGGCTGTATCAATTTACATTCCCACCAACAGTGCAAGAGGGTTCCCTTTTCTCCACACCCTCTCCAGCATTTGTCGTTTGTAGATTTTCTGTTGATGCCCATTCTGACTGGTGTGAGGTGATACCTCATTCTAGTTTTGATTTGCATTTCTGATAATTAGTGATGTTGAGCAGCTTTTCATGTGCTTCTTGGCCATCTGTATGTCTTCTTTGGAGAAATGTCTATTTAGGTCTTCTGCCCATTTTTGGATTGTGTTGTTTGTATTTTTAATATTGAGCTGCATGAGCTGTTTATATATTTTGGAGATTAATCCTTTGTCCATTAATTCATTTGCAAATATTTTCTCCCATTCTGAGGGTTGTCTTTTCATCTTGTTTGTAGTTTCCTTTGCTGTGCAAAAACTTTTAAGTTTCATTAGGTCCCATTTGTTTATTTTTGTTTTTCTTTCCATTACTCTAGGAGGTGGATCAAAAAAGATCTTGCTGTGTTTTATGTCAAAGAGTGTTCTTCCTATGTTTTCTTCTAAGAGTTTTATAGTGTCCGGTCTTACATTTAGGTTTTTAATCCATTTTGAGTTTATTTTTGTGTATAGTGTTACGGAACGTTCTAATTTCATTCTTTTACATGTAGCTGTCCAGTTTTCCCAGCACCACTTATTGAAGAGACTGTCTTGTCTCCATTGTATATCCTTGCCTCCTTTGTTATAGATTAGTTGACCATAGGTGTGTGGGTTTATCCCTGGGCTTTCTATCCTGTTCCATTGATCTATATTTCTGTTTTTGTGCCAGTACCATATTGTCTTGATTACTGTAGCTTTGTAGTATAGTTTGAAGTCAGGGAGTCTGATTCCTCCAGCTCCGTTTTTTTTCCTCAAGACCGCTTTGTCTATTCAGGGTCTTTTGTGTCTCCATACAAATCTTAAGATTTTTTGTTCTAGTTCTGTAAAAAATGCCATTGGTAATTTGATAGGGATTGCATTGAATCTGTAGATTGCTTTGGGTAGTATAGTCATTTTCACAATGTTGATTCTTCCAATCCAAGAACATGGTATATCTCTCCATCTGTTTGTATCATCTTTAATTTCTTTCATCAGTGTCTTATAGTTTTCTGCATACAGGTCTTTTGTCTCCCTAGGTAGGATTATTCCTAGGTATTTTATTCTTTTTGTTGCAGTGGTAAATGAGAGCGTTTCCTTAATTTCTCTTTCAGATTTTTCATCATTCTTGTATAGGAATGCAAGAGATTTCTGTGCATTAATTTTGTAACCTGCAACTTTACCAAATTCATTGATTAGCTCTAGTAGTTTTCTGGTGGCATCTTTAGGATTCTCTAGGTATAGTATCATGTCATCTGCAAACAGTGACAGTTTTATTTCTTCTTTTCCAATTTGTATTCCTTTTATTTCTTTTTCTTCTCTGATTGCCATGGCTAGGGGTTCCAAAACTATGTTGAATAATAGTGGTGAGAGTGGACAACCTTGTCTTGTTCCTGATCTTAGGAATGCTTTCAGTTTTTCACCATTGAGAATGATGTTTGCTGTGGGTTTGTCATATATGGCCTTTATTGTGTTGAGGTAGGTTCCCTTTATGCCCACATTCTGGAAAGCTTTTATCCTAAATGGGTGTTGAATTTTGTCAAAAGCTTTTTCTGCATCTATTGAGATGATGATATGGTTTTTCTTCTTCAGTTTGTTAATATGGTGTATCACATTGATTGATTTGCATATATTGAAGAATCCTTTCATCCCTGGGATAAATCCCACTTGATTGTGGTGTATGATCCTTTTAATGTGTTGTTGGATTCTGTTTGCTAGTATTTTGTTGAGAATTTTTGCATCTACATTCATCAGTGATATTGGTCTGTAATTTTCTTTTTTTGTAGTATCTTTGTCTGGTTTTGGTATCAGAGTGATGGTGGCCTCATAGAATGAGTTTGGGAGTCCTTCCTCTGCAATTTTTTGGAAGAGTTCGAGAAGGATGGGTATTAGCTCTTCTCTAAATGTTTGATAGAATTCACCTGTGAAACCATCTGGTCCTGGACTTTTGTTTGCTGGAAGATTTTTAATCACAGTTTCAATTTCATTACTTGTGATTGGTCTGTTCATATTTTCTATTTCTTCCTGGTTCAGTCTTGGAAGGTTATACCTTTCTAAGAATTTGTCAGTTTCTTCCAGGTTGTCCATTTTATTGGCATAGAGTTGCTTGTAGTAGTCTCTTAGGATGTTTTGTATTTCTGCGGTGTCCACTGTAACTTCTTTTTCATTTCTAATTTTATTGATTTGAGTCCTCTCCCTCTTTTTCTTGATGAGTCTGGCTAATGGTTTATCAATTTTGTTTATCTTCTCAAAGAACCAGCTTTTAGTTTTATTGATCTTTGCTATTGTTTTCTTTGTTTCTATTTCATTTATTTCTGCTCTGATCTTTATGATTTATTTCCTTCTACTAACTTTGGGGTTTTTTTGTTCTTCTTTCTCTAGTTCGTTTAGGTGTAAAGTTAGATTGTTTATTTGAGATGTTTGTTGTTTCTTTAGGTAGGATTGTATTTCTGTAAACTTCCCTCTTAGAACTGCTTTTGCTGCATCCCATAGGTTTTGGATCGTCGTGTTTTGTCCTTTGTCTCTAGGTATTTTTTGATTTCCTCTTTGATTTCTTCAGTGATCTCTTGGTTATTTAGTAATATACTGTTTAGCCTCCATGTGCTTGTGTTTTTTATGTTTTTTTCCCCTGTAATTGATTTCTAATCTCATAGCATTGTGGTCAGAAAAGATACTTGATATGATTTCAATTTTCTTAAATTTACTGAGGCTTGATTTGTGACCCAAGATGTGATCTATCCTGGAGAATATTCTGTGTGCACTTGAGAAGAAAGTGTAATCTGCTGTTCTGGTATGGAATGTCCTATTAATATCAATAAATCTATCTGGTCTACTGTGTCATTTAAAGCTTCTGTTTCCTTATTAATTTTCTGTTTGGATGATCTGTCCATTGTTGTAAGTGAGGTGTTAAAGTCCCCCATTATTATTGTGTTACTGTCGATTTCCTCTTTTATAGCTGTTAGCATTTGCCTTATGTATTGAGGTGCTCCTATGTTGGGTGCATATATATTTACAATTTTTATATCTTCTTCTTGGATTGATCCCTTGATCATTATGTAGTGTCCTTCCTGTCTGTTGTAACATTCTTTATTTTAAAGTCTATTTTATCTGATATGAGTATTGCTACCCCAGCTTTCTTCTGATTTCCATTTGCTTGGAATATCTTTTTCCATCCCCTCACTTTCAGTCTCTGTGTGTCCCTAGGTCTGAACTGGGTCTCTTGTAGGCAGCATATATATGAGTCTTGTTTTGGTATCCATTCAGTGAGCCTGTGTCTTTTGGTTGGAGCATTTAATCCATTCACGTTTAAGGTAATTATAGATATGTATGATCCTATTACCATTTTCTTAATTGTTTGGGGTTTGTTTTTGTAGGTCCTTTTCTTTTCTTGTGTTTCCCACTTAGAGAAGTTCCTTTAGCATTTGTTGTAGAGCTGGTTTGGTGGTGCCTAATTCTCTCAGCTTTTGCTTGTCTGTAAAGCTTTTGATTTTTCTGTCAAATCTGAATTAGATCCTTGCCAGGTAGAGTAATCTTGGTTGTAGATTCTTCCCTTTCATTACTTTAAATATATTGTGCCACTCCCTTCTGGCCTGTAGAGTTTCTGCTGAGAAATCAGCTGTTAACCTTATGGGAGTTCCCTTGTATGTTATTTGTCATTTTTCCGTTGTTGCTTTCAATAATTTTTCCTTGTCTTTAATTTTTGCCAATTTGATTACTATGTGTCTGGGCATATTTCTCCTTGGGTTTATCCTGCCTGGGACTCTTTGTGCTTCCTGGACTTGGGTGGCTATTTCCTTTCCCATGTTAGGGAAGTTTTCAACTATAATCTCTTCAAATATTTTCTCTGGTCCTTTCTCTCACTCTTCTCCTTCTGGGACCCCTATAATGTGAATGTTGTTGTACTTAATGTTGTCTCAGAGGTTTCTTAGGCTGTCTTCATTTTCATTCTTTTTTCTTTATTATGTTCCATGGCAGTGAATTCCACCATTCTGTCTTCCAGGTCACTTATCCATTTTTCTGCCTCAGTTATTCTCCTGTTGATTCCTTCTAGTGTATTTTTCATTTCAGTTATTGTACTGTTCATCTCTGTTTGTTTGTTCTTTAATTCTTCTAGGTCTTTGTTAAGCACTTGTTGCATCTTCTAGATCTTTGCCTCCATTCTTTTTCCAAGGTCCCTGATCATCTTCACTATCATTATTCTGAATTCTTTTTCTGGAAGGTTGTCTATCTCCACTTCATTTAGTTGTTTTTCTGGGGGTTTATCTTGTTTCTTCATCTGGTACATAGCCCTCTGCCTTTTCATCTTGTCTGTCTTTCTGTGAATGTGGTTTTCGTTCCACAGGCTGCACGGTTGTAGTTCTTCTTGCTTCTGCTGTCTGCCCTTTCCTTATGCCTTTGTTAAATCATCCTCCAAACTCCAGAACTCCATACTCCAGAGGCCTTCCTTTCCACATGCTGCCTCTCCCATTCTGTGCAGGCCCTCTCCAATCACTCTTGATGTTTCTATTTGTCCCACCTTCCTGACCTTTCGTAGGATGATGGAAAATGTATTTGTACAGCATCAGATCACATAAGTAGAGACCCTCCAGTTGATATTTGTCCCACTGTCACAACTCTCTGAACAAGCCAGAAATAAATCATTAGATCTTTTGGTGCCTCTGAGTTCATCATAAAAGTAGGAGAGTGGAGGTGGGAGTTGGGGGAGATATATTGAGAATAGTGACAGAGAGAGAGAGAGAGAGAGAGATAAATGAAGACTGAGAACCAGTTTGGCCTGAACTTCAAATCCGTTGAAAATATGGTGAACATGCTCCAAACCATTGGATTGGTTGAGCCCAGGCACAGTACTCCCAAACTTGGTGTAAGACAGAAATCCCCAAACAACAGAAATTTGTTCTCCACTGTTCTGGAGGCTAGAAATCCAAAATCAACGTGTTGGCAGGGCCACACTCCCTCTGAAGGCTGTAGGGGAGAATCCATTCTTGCCTCTTCTAGCTTCTGATGGGTCCTGTGTTACTTGGTTTGTGGCTGCATTACTCTAGTCTCTGCTTCTGTCTTCATATGTCTTCTTACCTGTGTGTCCCTGTGTCTTCTTTTCTGTCATAAGGACACTGTCATAGGATTTAGGGCTAATCCTAATCCAGGATGATCTCATCTCAAGATCTGTAACTTAATGAAAGATATAAATAGTAGCCTCATTGAGGGTGTACTACATGCCAGGCACTGTACGCATATTTTCCTTGTTTCTCACAAGACTGCAGCCCTGCAATCAGTTCTGCAAAGTGGGTGTTATTAGTCCCACTTTACAGATGGGAAAACCAAGGCTCAGAAAAGTTGCTCAAAGTTTTAGAGATAGAACAGATCTGACCAGGTTTAGACAGCATACCCCTTGATTGTCACATCCTTGTTGCCAATTCCATTCATTCCACAAACATTTATTGAACGCCTACTGCATGTGAAAGCCATTCTAGGGGCTGAAGATACCTAGAACAAAGGACAAAACAAAAATCTCTGTTTGTTCAAAGTTGAAATTCTAATGGGAGATACAGACAGGAAGCAGATATGTAAAATATGTAGTATTTTAAGTGGTGACATAGCTATGGAAAAATTATAAAGCAATATATGTACCTTGTCAAACATATCAACTGTAACAAGACGTCTTTGAGATAACCGGGAGACTTGAATATATACTGGTATATGATAATGTTAGTTTCTTAGATTTGATAATGGCATGGTAGCAGTGTCTCTAAAATACATTTATTTAAAGATGCAGACTGAAGTGTTTATGTATAAACTAAGATTGCAAAAATGTTGCAAATTATTGATATTGGATGATAGATACATGAGGAAGATACTTTAAAAATTTTTTGTAAGTTTAAAAAATTTCCATGATACATAGTTTGGAATAGGGGTGGCAGATAAGACATGCAATGGGTTTTGTAAGACCAAATAGGTAAATCAGGGAAGGTCGCACTGAGAAGGTGACATTGGAGCAAAGACTTGAATGAGGTTGGGGAGGAAACCATATGGATCTCTGAGAATGGTCCAGCCAGAAGTAGGAGTTAGTACAGAGCCCTGAGGAAAGAGAGAAAGAGAGAAAGAGTGTGGAAAGAGAAATGTACTCCAAAGAAACTGGGCAGAACTGTGAATAAGAAATCAAACTATGATACCTGCTAGTTTCCCTTCAGCTTTAGAGTTATTAATAATGTTCTTTACTGTGTCTTATGCAACAGAACATTTCAGACAGTATCATAATGCCAATTAAGTTGTGACATTATTTTGAGCCGAATCATTCAGGTTTTAAAGGATATTGAATATTTTAAGTGTAGACATTATGAGGTTTTCAAAAGCCAGAAATGATCACACCTTTCCAAACTAGAAAAGCCCACTGAAGCATACTACAGGTTTCCATTTCTAATAAGGTAATGTCACTTGCTATAACCCATACAAAAAGCTCCCTGAGGCCCTTAATATTTTTTTTAAAAGAGTAAGGGGGTTTTGAGATCAAAAACTGAGAAAATCACAATGGATTATCCCCAGTCTTGTTGGTAGATTCATTTCTTCCCATGACCTCATGCAAAACTATTGCTTTGGAGTTCCTAGCACTTATCCAAGTCCCTGGCTGGGCCTAAATTGTCAGTCCTTCTGGCTCAGGAAGCTGCTTTTCAGTTACCTGAGAGACTTTGACCAAAGGTACCCTGTTTCCTCCTTGGCATTTTTGTGTATTTCATTTGTTACTTTCTTTTTCTCACTTTTTTCTTTTTCTCATTTTTACTTTTTATTCTCTTTTTTTTCTTTATTCTTTTTATCACTCCTTTTTCAGTTTTTCTTATTAGTTTAGTTTATTTTCATTTTTGTCTGGCATTGTGTTTTGATTCAGTCATAAAGACCAGTTCATGGGGTGAACTTCGAACTGGTTTTCTTTTGATTTGGACCAAGCTTCTCACCAGCTCTTCCCAGATGTAAGCCGACGTTAGGACGCCTCGACTCCAAGCGCAGCAGTGAGTCCAGTGTGCTGCGGGGCCTCTGAGCCGTCTCTGTTGAGAAGAGACCCAGATTCACATGGCCTCCACCAGACCCTCGAGACCGTTGGCAAGGGAGACTGGGCTACGGTGAAGTTGGCCGGCACATCCTGGCTGGGAAAGCGAGAGCCGTGAAGATCGTTGATGAGACTCAGCGGAACTCCTCCAGCCTCCGGAGACTGTCCCGCAAAGCAGGAATCATGAAGGTTTGGATCATCTCAACATAGTGAAGTATTTGAAGTGACGGAGGCTGAGGAAACTCTCCGCCTTGTTAGGAGGACGCTAGTGGAGGAGAGGTGTTTGAGTACCTCGTGGCTCATGGCAGTAGGAAAGCAAAGCAGCTGAGAGCAGAGTCCACCAGGAGGGTATTGTCCACAGAGATTTAAAGGCAGAAAACCTGCTCTTGGATGTGAACATCACACTTTGGCTTCAGCAACAAATGCACCTTTTACAACAAGCTGGACACCTTCTGGGGTGGTCCCCCTCATGCTGCCCGGAACTCTTCCAGGGAAGAAGCACAGGAAGTCACCCTGTCTACACTGGCCAATGGATTCCTGCCTCTTGATGGACAGAACTTCAAGGACTGCCAGACGGGTACTAGGACAGAATATATTATATTCTCTTCTGCATGTTTATGGAATGAAAATCTGTTTAAGAAATCTCTGATTCTCAGTAAGAAGTAAGAGCAAATCATGAAGGATCCGTGGATTACTGTGGGTCATGGATATGAGGAACTAAAGCTCTACATGGAGCCGCTCTCTGACTACCAGAAACCCCCAGCAGACTGAATTCATGGTATCCATGGTTACACGTGGAGACAGAGATCCAGGACTCACTGACAGGCCGGAAAGACAAGGTAATGTTCCAATATCTGCTCCTGGGTTATAAGAGATCTGAGCCAGAGGGCTACCGGGTCACCCTGAAGCCTCAGCCTTCAGCGGATCTAACCGCAGCGCTCCTTCCCCGCCCCCAGGAAAGGCACAGGGTCCCCGCCAGCTGCAAGCAGCACATTCCCACCTCTAACTGCTGCTCTGAGAACACTCCGCCGGGGAGGAACGCAGATGTGGCGGAGGATCAGGGCGCAGGGCGGAGGCCACAGCACAGCCAGCGAGCGGCAGCGGAAGAAGACCGCCTCTGCCGCCCACCCCCAGCGCCCTCTCCACCGGCACAAATCAGAGCAGGAATCCCCCGCGCTGGGAGAGCGCCAGCCTCGGCCAGCCTCCGTGCGGAACGGCCAAGGCAGCCTAACCGTGCGGGTCCGGGGCCCCCTTGGCTTCGGCTTCGGCCACAGTCTAACCCGGCCCCGCCTGCACCAGGAATCCAAGTGCAGCCCACGGGGACCTCCGGCCCCGTCCCGCGGAGAGTACCTGTGAGGAGCCCAAGCCCAGCACAGCCCCCACCTGTCCCCGAGTCCACCCGTCTACCTGCAGGGTCAGTAGGGAGTGGAGCCCCGGCTCTGTCCAAAGGGAACTTCTCCCACAGGGGCAGCCCGACAGGTGCCAGACCCAGACATTCTGCCCTGAGGTGAGACTCCAGCCTCCGCCAGCGGCAAAAGCCACGATCGGCTCCACCGGGAGCTTCTTCAGGAAGTTCAAGTCGAAATCGAGGTTTGCCGGAGGAACCTGAATGAAGCTGAAAGCCAAGACAGAGGGATGACACTCCTCACTCACGTGGTGAGCAGCCGAGGCAGAGATGAAACGTGAGCCGCGCTCACTACACTTGAGATGGACGATGGAGACCACGAGCTCCGTGGAGCGGGAGGAGAGGATGCGGGGGCAGGAGAGGATGCGGGGGCAGGAGAGGATGCGGGGGCAGGAGAGGATGCGGGGCAAGGCGATGCTCCACGTGAGCAGCTGCCGGTGCAGCAGAACCAGGACCAGCCGCTGTGCGGGCAGCCGGGACTCGCGAGCAGGGAGGGCGGCCTCCCGACCTAGGGGATTGAAACGCGAACCCCCATCTCCACGCCTCCAGAAGCATCGCCTCCAGAACCCCCGCCCGGGGATTAGAGGAGGCCCTGTTCCAAGTTGAGGCCGCGCTCCCCCACCTGGAGCCAAACCGCAGCCAGGCCCGGCGCCTCCCTGGAACCCTGCTCTTCTTCTTTTCTACCTGCTGGGGAGGCGCGATGCCCTGTAAGATAAACACAGGCGACGCCAGTGAGAACACACAGCTGTTTACTCAGAGGTGCCCAGAGGAGTCGCCACCATCACTTGCATTTGGCGGGGACCCCAGGCAGACAGAGCAGTGGGAAGCTCCCAGGTGGAAAGGGAAGGCTCCAGGAGCCCAGACTGGGGGCTGCTGGCACCGGGAAGCTGGAGGAGGACTAACTAAAGATGGACATCTTATGTGATTGGTTTAAGAAACGTATTTGGCTTTCTCTGCTTGGACCTGAGTTGGAAGGGGAGTATAGATGTGGGGAGGAAAAAAAAAAAAGGAAGCTGGCAATCATTGACCCAAGTTCTGATGCCTGTTGCATTACTGGAATAAGGAGCCCAAAGTGGTGACTTAGGTATTTCAGCTTCCAGGTTAAAGGAGCCACAGTCAACGTAGATCCATTAATTCTGGACATCTTTCCTTCTTGGAAAGATTAACATGCAGGTTAACTGTTCAAAGCTCTTCCACTGGGGGAAATTCCCATAACCACTGTCCTTTGGAACCACCCCTAAATGGGGCTAGAGTGCTACAGTTGTCTACTTTGGGGAGGTACCAAGCATATCATACAGAACCATGTATAAACTGGTCCAAATAATCTCTTCCTCAGTCAGCTAGTCACATGGAACTCCCCATGAGGCCATAGGTGAGGACTGAGAGCGAAAAGGCAATGTAGAAAGAATATGGGTCATGGGAATCTTGCTTGTGGGACTTCCTTGCGTCTTTAGGTCCTACATGGGCTCAGTTTCATCTACAGAACTTCTTGATGATGGAGAGCTCCTGTGCACACCCAACTTTATAGTTTAATTGGTCAGGCTACACCCAATTCATCATGGGTAGTCAATCACATATAGCTTGATGGCCTATTGTCAAGTATTCATTCAATCTCTACTAAGAGTCCTGAACAAGCCAGACACTGTTCCTCAAAGGAGAATAGTAATTCGCAGAGGATGACATAGCTATGCTCCAAGATCCTAAAGGTGTGTTCTGTGATTCACCTGACAAAGGCTCCATAGAGCATCACTATCTGTCACAGGCACTTTGGGCCTCTCAAATCTGTTGGGTCATGTGGCACAAGTAGCAGAGCAGCTTGCCTGCAGCTCAGACCTGTTGCAGACCCTTCTCTTGCTCTGTGGGCACTCAAAACTGGCAGCCTTTAGGATAATTCAGAAAATGGGTCAAAGTAGCAGGCTCAAACGGGGTACACATTGTCTCAGACTCCAAGGAGGCCCACTAGGCTTGGTACCTCTTTATCAGTAGGAGAAGGGAGCAGATGCAACAACTTGTATTCCACATTGGAAAGTACATGTCAACATGCCCCAGACACTGGACTCCTAGAAACGTCACTAAGGTGGCAGACCTCTGAAATGTTAAGGGGCTTATTTCCACCCACTGATATGCATGAGTCTTATCAAGGTGTCTAGAATGGTTGCAACTTCCTGCTTACCATGTCCAAATCAGCAGCATACCATCAGCATCACAGTGGACCAGCATGATGTCTTGGGAAATGAAGAAATATCAGTCTCTGTGAAGGAAACAGTGACAGAGGGCTGTATCCCTGAGATAAGATAGGGAAGGTGAATTTCTGGTCTGGCCAGCTGGAAGCAAACTGCTTCTATTGGTCTTTACTAACATGAATAGATAATACAGCATTTACCAGTTGCATAGCTGCATACCACCTGCCCCAGAATGGGTCAATTTTCTCCAACAATGAAAAGCAGGAACAGCAGCTAAACTGAAGTGACCATCTCATTAAGTTGACTAAAATCCACTGTCCCCAAGATCCATCTGCCCTTTGCATAGACATAGTTAAGCAATCCTTTAAAGAGAAAGAAATTGGCACTGAGACCACACAACGAACAAATGACAGACCAAGAATTCTGACTCCAAAGTCTAAGCCCAGGTCCTCACATCTTAACACCTCAGCAACTCTGTAATCACATCCAGTCGCCATCACAAATTGGACCTGCAGATTCATTACTAGGACTTAGTCTCAATTTTTGGTAAAGAAATTTTTAAAAATTCGTCCTCTCTCAAATATGAAATAGATTGCAAAATAGGTGCCCCAAATAGGATCCAATCCTGCAATAACTGATCTCTGATGGAAGTTTAACTCGTGACTGGCTTTCTAGATGGCGGTTTTGTAATGAATCAACATCCTTTTTTTTTTAACATCTTTATTGGAGTATAATTGCTTTACAATGGTGTGTTAGTTTCTGCTTTATAACAAAGTGAATCAGTTATACATATACATATGTCCCCATATCTCTTCCCTCTTGCGTCTCCCTCCCTCCCACCCTCCCTATCCCACCCCTCTAGGTGGTCACAAAGCACCGAGCTGATCTCCCTGTGCTATGCAGCTGCTTCTCACTAGCTATCGATTTTACGTTTGGTAGTGTATACATGTCCATGCCACTCTCTCACCCCGTCACAGCTTAACCTTCCCCCTCCCCATATCCTCAAGTCCATTCTCTAGTAGGTCTGTGTCTTTATTCCCGTCTTACCCCTAGGTTCTTCATGACATTTTTTTTTCTTAGATTCCATATATATGTGTTAGCATACGGTATTTGTCTTTCTCGGCAGCGATGGGCGCGAGCGGCGGGACTGCCGGGGGACCGAGTTGTACGTCGCCCTCCAGCCTCGCGCCCGTGTACCCGCTTGGAGCCCCAGCTCCTGGGACTCGGGCCGCCGAGTCCGGCAGAGCTCGGGGAGGCGCTGAAGCGCTAGGCGAGGCTTTGACAACTACAAGGTCACTTACAAATTGCCCGCCGAGGGTGAAAAGAGCTTCAACTCTGTGGCCAAATTGCACAACGTGAGGAGCTTGGAGGAAACACGAACTGTTTCATCCCGTAGACCGTGCACCAAGGCGAAAAGCCACTGCGGGAGAGGATGTGGACCCGGCTAAGGCCCAGAATTCTGACAGTGATTCGCGACATTTTATGACCCGTTCCTGGCTGTTCCTCCGCAGATAACAGCAGGTCATCTAAAGCAGCCTCACACAAACAGGGACCACTCGTCCCCTTCACGAACGGTGGAGAGACTTCAAAAGCGAGTCCTCAGCGGGAGAGAGCCGGCCTTCCAGCTGCAGGGCCCGCGCGCCTTCCTCTTCCGAAGCTAGTGAGTACCTCCCTCAGCATCGACATTCAAGTGAAGCAGAAGATACTCCAGCTCTGACAACCTGTTTATTGATAGGTTACAAAGGATCACAAGGTAAAAAATCACTCAGAGGAAAACACAAGTACTGTACCTGTGGCTAGGCGTTCACAGTGGAACTCAGAAGGAGCCTCATTCATGGAAGTGCTAGGAATTTGGGCCAAAAACCCAGCGCCCTCACCACAAAAACTTAAAACAAATGTATTCCCTTTTGTCATTATGCGAGAAGAGAGCCTCCTGTTTCCTCTGAAGAAGGAGGCACAAGGATAAGAAGCATCTTAATGGCATCACAGCAGCTGGACATCTACCACGTCACTGTACACCTACACGGCTGCTTTCCTGGAAGGATATTTGGTACTTCAGAAAGAGCAGAAACAGTTGTGAGGAGATGCAAGCCAAGATCCCAGGACAAAGATTAGCTGAAAGACCGAACATTAAAATGCATACCTATAATCCAGAGGGTAGACTTTGGGGGAAATACCAAGAAGTAAGGGATGAAGATGGTGATCAGTTCTCTGATGATGTATTCTGAAGACGGGCATTAGGATGTTCTCCTAAATCTCTCACTGTTGAGATGTGGTTGTCTTATATCAGACTTTTGAACAAGTATCAAGACACCAGACACTTTTGAAGGCAAGAATTTTATAAAGTTACACTAAGGAAACTATTGAAAAAATGCCCAGTTCATCTGTCAGAAGATGACCTTCATGTGCTTGAATATTGTGTTTAACCACATTGTATTAAAATTTTGCACTGTATCATGCATTGGTCTGAGTATTGCTTATAATAGAGTGCTTTCTTTAAGCCAAATGAAAGCAAGTGAGTCCTTTTTGTCTTATTCTCATCTCTATCAGATATTACTTATTACCTGTCTTTCAGGGAGATACTTAGTTGTGCCAGGAGTCACCTAAAATGAATTAGAAAGATATAACATCCTGCTTTTTTGGATAAAGAAGTGAGCAGTCTAGAGAATTTTATGCATATTTGCAAGGGGTTATTGAGATATTGGATGTGAAGTACTTAGGAAGACACTTACAGGAAATGCTTAACAAATGTGTTTCCTCCTTCTGCCTTCCCTTAGGAAGAATGTTATCTTTCATCTTGTTCGGAATAAGGAGTACTTTTAGCATGAGCTAGAGGTGAAGGGTCTTTCTAGGTGACCAGAATTTCCTGGAGCAGCCTGGGGTCTAAGAAAGGTCTAAGATGATGCACGGAGGTGAAGGGAGTACCCATGCTTGTGCTTTTCCTGTTGAGTTCTTTGATCTAACAGGGGATATGTTCATTTACCGGATGTTAACGTTTGGAAAGGAAATATTTTCAAAAGCTACGGTTGAGGGACTTCCCTGGTGATCCAGTGGGTAAGACTCTGCGCTACCAATGCAGGGGGCCGGGGTTCAGTCCCTGGTCAGGGAACTAGATCTGCATGCATGCTGCAGCTAAGAGTTCGCATACTGCAACTAAAGATCCCGCGTGCTGCAACTGAGACCCAGCACAGCCAAAATAAATAAATAAAGTGCTTACCCATTAAAAAAAAAAAAGCTACAGTTGAATTATTGTCTTGCCAATATGTCACTTTAAATTTACCCCCAAAGAGAGGGAAACCTCTAGGCTGCAGAAACCTCAGTGTCACTTATACACACTTTCATGTCATCTTAAAGGATTGTATGGTTGTCTCCAGAGAAGTTAACACTTACATTACCAAAGATTTGTTTGTCTAATATGTTGGCATCTCTTCTTTTCTGAATTAATTTATTTTTATTTATTTATTTTTGGCTGCGTTGAGTCTTCGTTGCTGTGCGCGGGCTTTCTCTAGTTGCGGTGAGTGGGGGCTACTCTTCGTTGCAGTGCACGGGCTTCTCATTGTGGTGGCTTCTCTTGTTGCGGAGCACGGGCTCTAGGCGCGCGGGCATCAGTAGTTGTGGCTCACAGGCTCTAGAGCGCAGGCTCAGTAGTTGTGGCGCACGGGCTTAGTTGCTCCATGGCATGTGGGATCTCCCTGGACCAGGGATCGAACCTGTGTCCCTGGCATTGGCAGGTGGATTCTTAACCACTGTGCCATCAGGGAAGTCCCTATGTTGGCATCTTTAAACAATGTTGAAAGAAGAATAAAATATTAGAACAAATAAGAAAAATCCTTAAAGGAGAACCTTTGTTAGACCTATAAATTTTATTTCAAAGACTTTATCCTAATGGAATTACCATGCATAATAGCTGATATTGTTTTTTTTATAAATTTATTTATTTATTTGGCTGCGTTGGGTCTTCGTTGCTGCACGCGGGCTTTCTCTAGTTGCGGTGAGCGGGGGCTACTCTTCGCTGTGGTGCACAGGCTTCTCATTGCGGTGGCTTCTCTTGTTGTGGAGGCTTCTCTTGTTGCGGAGCATGGGCTCTAGGCACGCGGGCTTCAGTAGTTGTGGCTTGTGGGCTCTCTAGTGCAGGCTCAGTAGTTGTGGTGCACGAGCTTAGTTGCTCCGTGGCATGTGGGATCTTCCCTGACCAGGGATCGAACCCGTGTCCCCGGCATTGGCAGGTGGATTCTTAACCACTGCGCCACCAGGGAAGTCCCTGATATTGGTTTTTAAAAATGGAAATAACTTAAACATCCAACAAAGGGGATTTGTTAGTAAATTATTGTACCTCCAAATGACAAAATCATACATGCAACCATTAAAAGTGATTTTTAAAATGTTGAATGACATAGAAAGATTTCCAATATTAAGTGGGAATAAAGTAGACAACTAAATAATATGTATAGTATGAGGCCATTTTTGTAAAATTAGGTATGCAGAGGAGAATTGTGTTAGATATATACACACGAAAGTGGGAATTATATTGAACCTATATGATAACGAAAAGCCATTAATAATAAGCAAATAAACTGAATTTATAGAAAGGAATTTACTGTAAGGAAAAATGTTAAAAAAAACAAACAAACAATTAACCAACATTTATCGAGTGCTATATGCCAGACCTATTATAAGTGCTTTTTTTTTTTAACATCTTTATTGGAGTATAATTGCTTTACAATGGTGTGTTAGTTTCTGCTTTATAACGAAGTGAATCAGCTATACATATATATATATCCCCATATATCTTCCCTCTTGTGTCTCCCTCCCTCCCACCCTCCCTATCCCACCCCTCTAGGTGGTCACAAAGCACCGAGCTGATCTCCCTGTGCTATGCGGCTGCTTCCCACTAGCTATCGATTTTACGTTTGGTAGTGTATATATGTCCATGCCACTCTCTCACTTTGTCCCAGCTTACCCTTCCCCCTCCCCATATCCTCAAGTCCATTCTCTAGTAGGTCTGCATCTTTATTCCCATCCTGCCCCTAGGTTCTTCATGACCAATTTTTTTTTTTTTAGATTCCGTATATATGTGTTAGCATACGGTATTTGTTTTTCTCTTTCTGACTTACTTCACTCTGTATGACAGAGTCTAGGTCCATCCACCTCACTACAAATAACTCTTAAGTGCTTTTACACATTTTATCTTGTCTAAACTTTGAAATGGTCTTAGACACTACTAATTTTATTTTAGAGATGCGGAAACAGGCAGAAAGAAGTTAAAAATCTTCCCCAAGTTTGCATAGCTAACAAGTTGTAGATACTGGCTTGAACTTGGGAGGTCTGATCCCTGAGTCCGCATTGTTAACCACAATTCTGGCCTTCCTCCTACTTCCCTCTGCCAGCATAGAGTGTAGAAAGATCATGTGAACATTATCTTGAATTTCCCCAATCTAGCTCCATTTTTCATCTTTTTCCATCCTGCCCTGTGAAGTGGAAGGATTATGGAATAGACTATATTAACAGGCTCCTATGTCCTCCAGCTACTGATTGAGTTTTGTCAATGGGGAGCACTTTGGAGAAGAAGGGAGAGAGACAGTGATGGTAGAGGGTTTATTTCTCTGGTTCTCTCCCTGCTGAGAGGCTAAGTGCTATGTCAGTCTACTGAAGGGTACTGTTCCTTTCAAGGGGCCTTCGATGAGACTCTTTCCTTCTGTTTTCCAGTAGCCATCTCATCTCTTTGGGCCTAGTGATGGCTAACTGCTGTGCTGTCTTGTGATTCCCCTACCCAACAACTGTTAAATAGTCCCTTTGTAAATCAGCTCTCTCAATCATCCCATTTTAAGTGTCCTAGTTAGAATCCAAACTGATACAAGTCGTGATACCTGTTTTCAAAAACCTGACATTGAGCGTTTCGGGTATACACCACATGAACAGGAAGGTTTAAGCTAGTATAAGAATAGATCCTCTGTAGGAGTAAGGTTGATGGTTACAAACTAAGATATTTTAAGTTGCACGTTCATGGCCACCTGCACATTATTCTATTCTCCATTCCTTATTTTCCTCTTTTAGACAGATTAGCTGTAGAGATATCTGTAAAGCATGCTGCAGGGTGATCAAAATGCTCTCTGAAGTTTTGCAATCTTGCTGTCATAAGTAATTATATCAAAGTAATTCTCACAGCAGTTTTCAGAGCAATTTACAGACCTTGTGACACACATGGTCATCGAACCATAGAGCATTTTATAGACAGCTCTTCATCTGGAACAGATTTATGAGGTCATTAGATAGGCCCCCTATAGAAACTGAGAAACAGAAAATAGAAGCTGAGACAGACTTGAGTCAAAACATTTGTATAAGGCTTCCCTGGTGGTGCAGTGGTTGAGAGTCTGCCTGCTGATGCAGGGGACATGGGTTCGTGCCCAGGTCCAGGGAGATCCCACATGCCGCGGAGCGGCTGGGCCCGTGAGCCATGGCCGCTGAGCCTGAGTGTCCGGAGCCTGTGCTCCGCAACGAGAGAGGCCACAAGAGTGAGAGGCCCGCATCCCGCAAAAACAAAAAAAACAAAAACAAACAAACAAACAAAAAAACAGACTTGTATAGACTCCTTATCTTCCACTCAAGATAACATAAAGCATAATATAATAACACAGTTCTTTCCCTGCTTTCTCAGTCCTCTAATATTGAGGCCCTTCTCGTTAACTGTTGAACTATTTCACAAGTCTGAGCAGAACAGACATTTGAGGACTTGCAGAAAAGGTGTGTCTATAGTCAAGCATCACAAGTCATGACCGGGTCACTCTTCCACTCCCTTGAGGCAGCTGCCTTCTTCTTTTGTACCCAACATGATTGATGGTGATAACATATAAAAGTTTCATAAAAACAAAAAATAAATATATATTTTTCTAAATTTGAGGCAAGGAGAGAGGCTTTCATTTTCTGCTCTGACAGCTCAGTTCTGACTCACATAGGAAGGGAAAGGGTTGGAGGAGGAGGTGGAGAATAAGGAGAAATTCTAGAAAGTTGCCTACACAAAAAAGGAACAAGCCAGCAGATATAAAGGTACAGAACATCTTTTAAAGCTAATGCTGCATCTGCTAGTTCTGTCTATAGTTGCTTCCTTAACTACATTCAGATCTGTGCTTTCTATAAAATGCAAATAAATTCTGCAATACTTGGAAAGACTGATCTTATGAGAGTAACTGTTAGACTGGCCTGGCTGTCTACAATTGGTTGGCACTTAGTATTGACACTGATTTCCATATTCCTAGGGTTTACAGGGTAACCAGGATCTTGTGGGAGAACCCAGCACTGCTGACCACTGTGGCCTTTCCTCAGGTCTCAGTCTGCTCCCTTTCAGGCCTTCTTTTCTCCTAAAGATCCCAGGGATTTAGCCTGGTTCTTCTCTTCTTTGGAAGATTCCTTCTCTGTAATGAAACGAATGGTACAGACAAAAAGTGTAATTGCCCTCTCTCTCTCTACTTTAATAGCTCCTCTGAGTTTTTTTTTTTTTGTTTGTTTGTTT
The DNA here is from genome assembly GCF_937001465.1 of Orcinus orca. Lineage (NCBI taxonomy): Eukaryota > Metazoa > Chordata > Mammalia > Artiodactyla > Delphinidae > Orcinus > Orcinus orca. Next base: position 53,892,745 of record NC_064572.1, on the reverse strand, counting down.
TTTCATTTGTCTGTTTTTTGTTTTGTTTTGAACCATGAATCATTTTTAAAATGATATGTTATAGAACTCCAACAGAAATTTGTGGATTATAATGTTACAAGGGGTATAGAAGTCACTGCAAACAAATTGTTTAAAGACATAAGCACAATTTCATTGTTTTAAAATATCATGTAAGTGTATCACAGAACAACCACAAACTCAATAATAAGCAATATTAAAATAAAACAACAAAAGCATTTTCAAATCAGTAAAAGCCAAAGTTCTCGCAAGGATTTATGTAGCCATACATGATGGACTTCCCCATCCTTACCTCTACCCCTGCCACCCTCTGAGTCTCCACCTGGAAGGCTCCCCTGTCCCAATATTGACAGGGCAAGCTCCCCCATTTCCTTCAGGACTCAATTGGCCCCTTCTTTGTGACAAAGTGAAAAATGGCCGGCTGGCAGTTAAACTATTAAGAGGGAATGGAATAGAGAGCCCAGAAATAAGCCCACGCACCTATGGCCAATTAATCTATGACAAAGGAAGCAAAAATATACAATGGAGAAAAGACACTTCAACAAGTGGTGCTGGGAAAACTGGACAGCTATATGCAAAACAATGAGATTAGAACATTTCCTCACACCATATACAAAAATAAACTCAAAATGGATTGAAGACCTAAATGTAAGACCTGAAACCATAAAACTCCTAGACGAGAACATAGGCAGAACATTCTTTGACATAAATCATAGTAATATATACATATATTTTTAGATCTGTCTCCAAAGGCAAAGGAAACAAAAGCAAAAAAGGGGGAGGGGGAATCTAGTTACACTTAAAAGCTTTTGCACAGCAAAGGACATCACTGACAAAAGAAAAAGACAACCTATGGAATGGGGAAAAATATTTACAAATGATATGACTGGCAAGGTTTTGTTGCCTTTCTCCTGAAAACCTTCCAATGGCTTCTTATCTTGGTCAGAAGAAATAGCAGAGTCGTTACAATTGGCCCCCAAGGCACCTCTAGGACTTCAGGTTCTACCACTCTCACCACGTGCATTCTGTTCCAGCCATGCTGACCGAATTTCGCTTACTAGAACCTAGTAAGAATATTCCTGCCTCAGGACCTTTGCATTTGCTATTCTCTCATCTCAGAATACTCCTTCCCCAGTATCCACATGGCTCTGAGTCACCTCCTTTTTGTTTGTGCTCCGGTGTCACTTCATCAGAGAGTCCTTTCCTGATTACCTTGTACATAACATAGCACCCACCTTCTTTATCCCTTTAGTTTTTTATTGCTCTTCATAGCACTTTCCATTACCTCATTTTTTAATTTATTCATGGTGTTTCTTCCCATTAGAATGTAAGCAGGAGAAGAGGGCTCTTGTTTGGCTACTATACCCCTAGTGTCTTAATAATGCTAGGCATCTTAGCAATAAAAATAAAATGTACAGTAAGATTACTTTGCAGCAGGCACACCGCTAAGGGCTTTATACGTAGCATATAATTTCTTTTCATCTGTAGAGCCTATGTTTTCCGTGCTAGGCGCAGAGAGTGGCGGCCCTGCAAGAGCCCCTGGGGCAGAGCCGGGGGCAGCCGCTAGGAGACCGGGCGGGTGCGGCCTGCAGGTGTAGCTGGTAATCGACTCCGCCGGGGAGGAGGCCGCAGGGCGCCGCACCTCTTGGTCCATGGCGCATGCTCCGCTTCAGCGGAGGACCCTCTCAGAAGCGGCGGCGGCGCTAGGCCTGGGCGGTGTCTCCGCGGCACTTCCCGGCGGCCGGCTGCTCTGATTGGGGGCGCTGGTAGCCGGAGGCGGGAGCTGGCCCTGGCGTCCAGCCGTCACCGCCTCCTCCAGGTCCCAGCCGGGGACCCAGTCCCGCGAGCTGGCACTGCGGCTGTGGACAGCGGCCCGGGAGGATTGCTCCAGGTGAGTGCCGGCCCCGTTGCGCTGCCAGGTGCGGGTGCCGCAGCTTCGGCTTCCCCCCACGGGCTCTGAGGCCAGGGCCCCGCACCGCTTCCAAGGCTCATTCCAGCCGGCCCTGAGCCTCCGCACGCCGGCAGGACTCTCTGCGCTGGTCTCCGGCGCGTCTTACCTGGAGCACCTGTGGATGCCTCTTCTGCAGGTGGTCGCCCGAGGCATCTCGCGGTGACCCAGGAATTGAGGGCTGTCTTGAATTTGCCTGCTCTTTCCCAGGTGCCCTCGGGTTTCCTGGGCAGGCGCGGTCACCTCTGGGCTGCAGCGACACCCAGGATTTCTGATTCCCAGCTTCCCTCACCTCCTGCCTCCTTGTCCTTTACTCCTATTAACTCCCCCAGGCAGCCTGCAGACCACTCTAACTTGTTAGTCAAGGTGTGGTCGATAACGGTTTGACATCGGTCCTGGTGAATATCTTGGCGATACTATTTAACCAGTTGGCATTTTGCTTCCAGTACTTGGGTGAGGCTCAGTTTCCTGGAAAAAGGACCTAACGGTACTGCAGAGAGTTGTCGGAGGCGTAATTAACATAGTAGGTCGGAAGCGCTGCCTGCGGAAGTCTGGAGCATAGCAGGAGATTAAATGGGAGCGGAAATTATTAGTGGTGTTGTTATTATTAGAAAGCTGAATGACAAGCTGCTTTGGAGCTTTTCTTCAGCCACTGAACTCTGGACTGCCCCAATCCCATTTTTCAAAATCTGTCTTGTGCACCTACACTTTGCTAGGTCCTGGGGGTTCAGAGTTGACTCAGATGCTGGCTCTGCCCTTGGGCTGGGGTAAAATGAAGACAGACAAGTACTTAATTGGATTGTTACAGTATAAAAAGGGTTGAGATAAAAGTTGCTAAGAGAGCCCAGCAAAGCACATTGCATGCATCCTGGAGGAGGCTTTTTCTCTTTTGAACTTCTCAATCCTCATCCTTATGACAATTACTGGACTAGTAGGTTGAAAAACTAGTGTTTTGTTGGAAGGAAAAATCAGCTGGGTGACATTTCCAGTTGAGTGGCTTCAGCTGTTATCTTCCTGGAGCTTCCATTGTGGACAGCTGGTCCAGGTCCCGGAGGATAGGCCTGAGTGGAAACGCAGGTACTGCCAGAGGCTTCACTGTTTCAAATTGTGGTTACAGACTTTCACTTTTCTTTTCAATATACTCCTTATTCCCGAGAAATAATGGGCTTTTGGAAGGTTATATTTATAATAAAAGGTAGCCCGGAACTGTACAGCCCTTCCCAACCACTGTAGAGAAATACAAACTTATGAGTAAGCACAGTGGGCTTGCTTTGCCAGTAGAGACTCAAGATAACATCCCCTCCTGTCTAGAATTTCCAGGTTCACCACTGCTGGGAGAAATCACTGTAGCACCATCAAGAGATGCACCGACAGAAGGGAGTCAGTTCACTTTTGCAATCTTCTGAGAACCAATTTCTTAAGACTTGTGGAATACTCAGTTTAAGCCCAAGACTTAAAAACAGCTGTATTAAAAAAAAAAAAACAGCTGTATTGTATTACTGACGTACAATAGCAGGGCATATTTAGAATGTACAATTTTATGTTTTGATATGTATACACATGTGAAACTGTGATACGTTCAATATCATTAACCTGTTCATCACCCCCAAAAGATTTCCCTTTGCAATGCTTAGCTCCTGGCCCTCGTCTCCCCAGGCAGCCATTGATCTGCTTTACGTCAATAGAGATAAGGTTGCATTTTCTAGAGTTTTATAGACATGAAATCGTACATATTTATTTATATGGTCTGGCTTCTTTCACTCACCATAGTTGTTTTGAGATTCATCCATGTTATTTTATGTGCATTCCTTTTTATTGCTGAGTAGTGTGTATATATCGCAATATGTTGACCCACTCACCCATTGGGGCATTTGGGTTTTTCCAGTGTTTGGCTGTTGGGCAAGTCTTTGTATGGGTATACACTCATGCATCTTTTTTTTTTGTTTGTTTGTTTTTGTTTTTGTTTTTGCGGTACGCGGGCCTCTCACTGTTGTGGCCTTTCCCGTTGCGGAGCACAGGCTCCGGACGCGCAGGCTCAGCGGCCATGGCTCACGGGCCCAGCCGCTCCGCGGCACGTGGGATCTTCCCGGACCGGGGCACGAACCCATGTCCCCTGCATCGGCAGGCGGACTCTCAACCACTGCGCCACCAGGGAAGCCCCGTTCATGCATCTTTTTGAATGATTATATTTATTTTGAAAAATGTGGGGGGCCTGGGCTGTTGTCCCAGCTTTGCCTCTAACCATCTGGGCGTCCTTGGAAGAGTCACTTCATTTTGCCTTTCACATCCATCTTCAAGGTCTTTGCTACACTATGATTTTGTGCCATCACTGCCAGAAACTAGATGGTCTTTGGTGATGGCTGGAGGGTCTCAGAAGCAAAGAGGGGTGGTCTTCTTTCCCTCTATTGCTCTTGCAAGCTCTCTTTTCTTTCATGACACTTTTTCCCTTGGGTGTAATTTTATGCAGGAAGGGAAGTGAATAGCTAGTGGGAGCAAGAACTCATATTGCTGAACTTAAAAGGGTTTAAATTACAATTAGGAAAAGGTGGGAGGTTAACAGGCTCTGGAATTTGGGGGATCTTCCTTTTTCTCAACCTGTTCTCTTCTGAGTCCTTCTTTCTGCTATTTCTCTGGGAACATTATGTTTAACCACCTGGTGAGGAGGTGAGTGGGTGTTCTGGGCTCCAAATGTCACATATTAACTGGGGGTGGCGGGTGGGAGGTTTCCCAGTAAAAGAGAATTCCTCAATTTTTGCTTCGAGGTATGGCTTGAGTCATTTGTTCTATATTTGCCCTTTACCTAACTTTTACCTGACCTAAACCTGGTTCAGAACTTTGTATGGGAGCATTATTTACTAACATAATTTTGTGTAGTAAAACTTTGTGTAGACAAGTAACAGCAGACTGTTTTATACAGAATGAAAATGTGGCTCTGGTGTTTGGTGGTCTGTTTGGTCCTTGGGACCCTGCATTCCGAGGTATCTAGAGGGAATCTGGCACCTGTGGATCCTGAAACAAATATGAATGTGGTAAGTTTCTCAAAGTCATCTGTTTTTAAAAACGCATCTGTGATCAATGTTAATTATTTTCTGAAATCCAGTTATGTACCTACACGAAGCCACAAACTCTATTCTCTTTATATCACATTATGTTTTTCCTGTTCTCCGAATCTTAGATTCAGCTAGCTGGACTTTACCTAAAAGGTAATGTGTATTTTACAAACCTCATTTGCTGTTAAAACATATACTTCTTAGTAAGATAAGTGATATTTTTATACATTCATTTCATTTTTAAGTCTCACTGAATTTGTTTAAACAATAAAAAAAAGTGTCAAAACTTTGAAAGAATGTTAATACTCAATGTGCTGAACAAGGACGGATTACCAATGTCCATAGTTCAATACAAAAATCAAAGTATCTGAAAAAAAATTTGTTAGAACAAATAAGCAAAAATAGTCCCTCGAGTAATGAAAACATTTCAAAGTTATTAATCTTAAGTAAACAATTAAATCTGGCGATACCTTATTTAGGCATAAAATATCAGGAAAGTACATGTTGCTACAGAAAACAGCAGCTTTAAAACAGATGATGCAGTGACGCAACTGAAGAATCAGGCAACCTTGGAGATGGAGATAAATTTATAGTCAGCCAAGAGAGTATGACCTGATATCTGGGTCTTAAGGTTACATTTTATTTCTTGTCCCAGATCTTTTCTTTTTAAGTTTTTTTAAAATTGAAAGCATTTTTATTTTAAAATTTTTTTCCTGTAAGAATGATAAACTTAAATCCTTTCAAGTGTTTGTGGTAGAGAGAATAATGAGTACTTATTTACACTAAGTCTTCTGGATAATTGAGTTATCCATATGCCACTGAGCTCCCAATTAACAATTGCCCCATGGATTAATTGGTACAAACTGTTAATGTATAAAATAGATAAACGAGGATATGTTGTACAACACAGGGAATGTAGCCAATATTTTATAATAACTATAAATGGAATTTAACCTTTAAAAATTGTGAATCACTGTGTTGCACACCTGAAACATATAATATTGTACATCAGCTATAACCTCAGTTTAAAAAAAAAGAAAACAAAAAACAATTAATTGCCCCATGGATCTTTCCTTATGGAGTAGTGAATTTGATCATAATTCCTTACTTTTCCTCTTTTCCCTCCAGTTTTATTGAGATATAATTGACATATAACATTGTATTAGTTTAAGGTGTACAACATAATGATTTGCACTATGTATATATTGTAAAATGATTACCACAATCATTTAATTAATTTATTTATTTAACATCTTTATTGGAATATAATTGCTTTACAATGGTGTGTTCGTTTCTGCTTTATAACAAAGTGAATCAGCTATACATATACATATATCCCCATATCTCCTCCCTCTTGTGTCTCCCTCCCACCCTCCCTATCCCACCCCTATTTACAATAGCCAGGACATGGAAGCAACCTAAGCGTCCATCGACAGATGAATGGATAAAGAAGATGTGGTACATATATACAATGGAACATTACTCAGCCATAAAAAGAAACGCAGTTGAGTTATTTGTAGTGAGGTGGATGGACCTAGAGTCTGTCATACAGAGTGAAGTAAGTCAGAAAGAGAAAAACAAATAGCGTATGCTATCACAATCATTTTTTCTTTTCTTGTTCAACTCTACCTTGACATTCTAGTGTAGTTTTATTCGTCCATTGGTTAAAAACAGATTAATACTTTTTATGCTTCATTTCCCGGGATGGGGTCTCTTAAAACAAGGAAAATGGTAGATTACAGTATTACCTGGCATATCTAGAAAAGAAAGAAAGAAGTGTTTATTTGTACCTGGGAGCCAGGATGGAAACAAAGAAGCCCAAAGCTATGGTAAAATAAAACACACTTGGCGTAGAACATGTTAAAATGGTTTAGCTGAACATCTATGAGTAGAACACAGAGGTGAAACAAGGGGAAGATTTACTTTTGCGATGGGATGTTGGCTGCTAGATTGAGCAGACTGCAATTTCAGTAACAATTCATTTCTTAAGGAAAACCTGGAGAATGTCATTGACACTTTGTCTTCTCCTTTGCTCCACAGAGTGAAATTATCTCTCACTGGGGATTCCCTAGTGAGGAACACCTAGTTGTGACAGAAGATGGATATATTCTTTGCCTTAACCGAATCCCCCACGGGAGGAAGAACCATTCTGACAGAGGTATGGGTGTTTTCTGTGGTGAGAAAGGAAAGCTCTGAAAATTTAACAGCATTGCTGGAATTTGGTTCTTTTTTTATGTCAGTAACCAAGTTCAGATTTAACTTGAAAACATTGAAATGGGATTATTTTTTAGACCAAAGTACTCAACATGTTACATTTATGCAAGGTGTATAAAAAACACTTCTTTGGGCTTCCCTGGTGGCGCAATGGTTGAGAATCTGCCTGCCAATGCAGGGGACACGGGTTCGAGCCCTGGTCTGGGAGGATCCCACATGCCGCGGAGCAACTAGCCCCGTGAGCCACAGTTACTGAGCCTGCGCATCTGGAGCCTGTGCTCTGCAACAAGAGAGGCCGCGATAGTGAGAGGCCCGCGCACCGCGTTGAGGAGTGGCCCCCACTTGCTGCAACTAGAGAAAGCCCTCGCACAGAAGCGAAGAGCCAACACAGCCATAAATAAATAAATAAAATTAAAAAAAAAAAAGGCAAAATTCCTTTAAAAAAAAAAACACTTCTTCTTTTAAAGAAATAAGGACAAGAGTCATCTAATTTCATATTTCGCTTAAAGGTTCGAAGGTCAGGTTTGTTTGAGGATATGCTAAAATCTCTGCTTTGTTTGTTATAAGGAAGCATTTCATTTAATAAAATGGTTTGAGCATTAAGTAGATAGCTCTTGCTGATTGAAATTACTTAATTTTTTGAATAGGTAGTGTATTCCCATAGTTCAAAAATCAAAGAGGATAAAAAGATACACAGTGAAATACCTCCCTCCCATCTCATTCTCCACCTCCCCAGTTTTTTATGTATCTTTCCAAAATCTCTTTATTTTAAATTTCTTTATCTCTAAAAAAATCTCTTTAGAAGCAAACATAAATTATTCTTTTTCCTTGCTTCCCTTTTAATATAAAATGTGGCTTATAATGCACATTCTTTTGTTCCTTGAATTTTTTACTTAATATTTTGGAGATTTTTCCATACAATACAGAGAGCACTTCATCATTTATCTCTGCTGATACATAGTATTCCACTGTATAACTACCATGATTGATTTAACAAGTGTCCTATTGATGGGCATTTAGACTATTTCTAGTCTTCGATTAACAAATATTGCTGCTGTAAGTAACCTTGTATGTGTGCAAGTTTATTTATAAGATACATTTTCAGAAATAGAATTTTTGGGTCAGGATATATGGATTTGTGATTTTGATAGATATTGTTAAATTGCTTTTCATGTGGTCTTGTTCTGGTAATTACTCATAAGCAATATATGAAAGTTCTTATAGTTTTGGCTTAAAATATATACATATTTTTTCTTTTTCTTATAGCTCAAGCAAAACTGGTTTCCAATGCGGATTGAGGAATTTCTAGATAGATTACTTGAAATTGTTAGATATCAGAATAAGGATCTGATCCTTAGTCAATCATCTCTCCAGATGTAGCTTATTTTTTTTCTTTTAACATTTTCTGATTTTAGAAACTTAGGAAATTAAGGTGAGATTAAGGTAATTGGATAACTGTCTCTTCTTCAATTAAAATTTTATGTGAGTAGAAAATTTTTATTCAAAGCAAACTTAAAAGCCCTCTGTGTTAATGTGAGCTTTGTATCATTATCTGTTTTTCTCTTAATATAATCTGATTTATCCATGTTGTTCTGCCATAAATTCTAGCTATAATGAGCCTTTCAGTAATGTTACCTGGTCAAGACAGCCAATGCTGTTTTTGAAATTTAATTTCTAACTCTTGAGAGTTTTATGATTTACAGATCCTGTTAAAAGCATGTTACAAAATGAGCAATGAGTTACAGCAAGGGCTTCTATTTTTTCTTCTGCTCAAGACACACAAAACATATTTTATTTCAGAGTGAACATATGATCTTGATTTCCTTCCCTTTTTTAAAAAGAAGTAAACCCTGTATACAGATTTCGGATACCATATAAAGAAAAATAGGTATTGATATTATTTCTCTTAAAAGTGGTTAGTTGACTAATAATTAGTAGTGTGAGCCATTGTTAAAAAAATGCAGGGAACCACAGTAAAAACATGCTTAGAGAATGTGCCTCCTTTCTTTTTCTATATCCACCTCTAGGCTTCTCTTTCCTACAGCAATTAAAGCATATAGTGCCAGATGCCCTATGGTATGTATCTCAGCCACTGCAGGTGAAGGTGCTATGCCCTGGGAAGTGAGCATCCTTTTTTTTTTTTTTTTGTGGTACGCGGACCTCTCACTGTTGTGGTCTCTCCCGTTGCGGAGCACAGGCTCCGGACGCGCAGGCTCAGCGGCCATGGCTCACGGGCCTAGCCGCTCCGCGGCATGTGGGATCTTCCCGGACCGGGACATGAACCCGCGTCCCCTGCATCGGCAGGCGGACCCTCAACCACTGCGCCACCAGGGGAGCCCAGCATCCTTTTTGATTTGCTCTCAGGTGGTAGGAAGAAGAATCAGGAGAAGTCTGCCTGCCCCTAAATACTTCTGTGCTTTCTCCTCTGTAGGCCTTGGATTCTTCATCTGTAAAAACAGTTGATTGGCTGGGATGATCTCAAAGTTCCCCATTAGTCTTTATCACTCTCTGGTTCTACGGGTTATATTCTATATTCATTCATTTATTGGCAGGGGTGTGTGGATTGGGGCAGTGGATACCCTTGGTTTTCAGAATGGGGAACAGACTGAATGCACTCTAAACCAAGTCTGGTGATAGCATTAAGTCCCCACCCTTTTCCCCTGTAGAGGATCAGTGGTATGTATATAACACCTGCTGTGAGCTAAGCTCAGAGGCGAGTTTTGGAGGAAATCTGTGACAAGTGACTTAGTTATCTAAAGGAATTTGTGATTCTCCTGAAAACTGCATAGGTGTTTCTCTGATGGTTTGCATTTCCATGGTCCAAGGCAGAGCACGGAGCTGAGGCTCTGCACTGTCCTTCACTCCCATTCAGGAGCAGTGTTGTTAGTGGTACTAATTTGGCTTATTTAAGCCAGATAGACAAAAAGAATACACACAATCCTTCACACCCAACATGGAACCCAGCTCATCCATGCCCCTTCCCCTCCTGACTCCCCCTCTATTAATCACACCCTTGTCCTCCTGGACCTAGACCAGAAACTGCATAGTCACTCTTGACTCCCATCCTGGAGGAGCTGTCAGGTCCTCTCTAGGCTCCCCTGTTATAAGGCTTCAGTTCAGCCCTTTCTTCTCTTCGCCAGGCCACCATCGTACCTTATGCTCTTGTGACCATTTACTTGGCCATCTGAAATAAGCTTAGAACCTGAGAGAGAGAAAGAATTTCAAAACAGGAATAGGGAAATTCAGTCTGCTTATCTTTTAAGAAATTAATGCTTTTAAGAAAATAATGCCGTACATCTGTACTATTTATAAGTCATTACAAGATATGTTAAAACATTATTCATTTATCAAGGATGAAGTGAAGCTATTCCTCTTACCCTTCTTAATGTAGTTTTTCTCAGTTTTTGTGTTCTTCTGTGATGCTGTGACCTTACCCCTGGGTTCAGGGGTGCTAACAAAGGCATTCTTGTCTGTGGATACTTGCTAAGTTGGAGTTTCTGTGAGGGGGCTAGAGCTGGGGATCTCCTATTCTGCCATCTTGCCGATGTCACCTCCGTTATTTACTTATAGGTACCACATTCCTTGTGGAACCTTAGTTTAAAGCTGTGTGGTGAGGGCTTCCCTGGTGGCGCAGTGGTTGAGAGTCCGCCTGCCGATGCAGGGGACACAGGTTCGTGCCCCGGTCCGGGAAGATCCCACATGCTGCCGAGCGGCTGGGCCCGTGAGCCATGGCTGCTGAGCCTGCGCGTCCGGCGCCTGTGCTCCGCAACGGGAGACGCCACAGTGGTGAGAGGCCCGCGTACCGCAGGGAAAAAAAAAAAAAAAAGCTGTGTGGTGAGCATCTTTAAGTCCTGTCTCAGTGACCCCCTCTGATTGTATGTAGAGCCTCACTTGGGAATCACTGGAAGTTTTTTATGATCACAAGACTTGGCCACATGGCTCCTCTACCCATGCCAACTGCTCTCCTTTCTGCCAACCTCCCTGTTCTCATCCGTCTTACGTAGTTTTGCAGGATTAAGCTTCGTGGAGCGCAGGTATAATTATATGATATGGCCACTCAGCAATCTTCATGAGCCTCATAAATGAAGATAACACCATTCCTTAATATTTTGTCCTAGCTGTTGTCTTTACTGTTCACCCTCATTTTATACAGCAGTGGACCTTTGAAGTTCACCATGGATATGTGCAAGAACTTCATGATTCCTCAAACTAGTGATTACAGTTACAGGCTGTGATGTCTACAGTGACTTCCTCTGTAGAATGGGATAGAATACCTCTTTCACAAGGTTTATGAGGAGTGCTTGAGAACCACTGGTTGCCAGCTGTGTTTACCCATCATCTAAGAAACATTTATCATTTATCAACTGCACAGGTTTAAATTGGCACCATAGCCAAATTGCAAATGGTATAACTGAAGTTGTATCTGTGATAAGTATCAAAGAACTGCTCTCTCACATGCTGAAATCCAAATGAGTTATTTCCCTTTTGCTAAATTCTCCCTGGGCCTCAGCTGGTGACACAACCCTCTGGATTGGTGTTCACCCTGCCCACCATCTTTATTTCTATGCATTCCTAAAAACATTTTATTTTTTTCTGTCCTTCCAGCCCCACCCAGCTTAACTGCCAACTCTCCATGCTGCTTGAGCATGAAGGAGACACACTTCCTCCAAACTCCCAGATGCCTTGCTAACACCCCTCCTGAGGTGTTTTTCTTCCTCTGCTTCGGGGTTAACTCACGTGTGTACTTCCCTCTCCCCGCCATCCCTCCCTGCAACCACTCTTTGAAGGCAGAGGCTGTGTCTTTGTCACCTCTGTGTTCCTCACAGCAACCAGCAGCACCAGGTTGCCTGCGTGGGTGGCCTAATTAAGAGATATATCGGGCAGTCTTCAGAATTGGGATTCTGAAGTGCATGAAGGCAATGGATCCTCTCTCTAGTAAAATAAAACAGACATTTGTGCACACACAGATTTTATATTAAGATGCAGAGGTTGTGTGGACTCAGTAAAGAATCCCCTGATTTATTTTTATTTAAAAAAATTTTCTTTATTGAAGTAGAGTTGATTTACAGTGTTGTGCCAGTCTCTGCTGTACAGCACAGTGACTCAGTTATACACATATAGACATTCTTTTTTCATATTCTTTTCCATTATGGTTTATCACAAGATACTGAATATAGTTCCCTGTGCTCTACAGTAGGTCCTTGTTGTTTATCCATTCTAAATGTAATAGTTTGCATCTGCCAGCCCCAAAGTCCCAGTCCATCCCTCTCCCTCCCCTTCTCCCCCTTGGCAACCACAAGTCTGTTCTCTATGTCTATGAGTCTGTTTCTGTTTTGTAGACAGGTTCATTTGTGCCATATTTTAGATTCCACATATAAGTGATATCATATGGTATTTGTCTTTCTCTTTCTGACTTACTTCACTTAGTATGATAATCTCTAGTCGCATCCATGTTGCTGCAAATGGCATTATTTCATTCTTTTTTATTCCATTGTATATATGCACCACATCTTCTTTATCCATTCATCTGTCGATGGACATTCAGGTTGTTTCCACGTTTTGGCTATTGTGAACAGTGCCACTATGAACATACGGGTGCATGGATCTTTTTGAATTATAGTTTTGTCCGGGTATATTCCCAGGAGTGGGATTGCTGGGTCATATGGTAATTCTATTTTTAGTTTTCTGAGGAACCTCCATACTGTTTTCCATAGTGGCTCTACCAATTTACATTCCCACCAAGAGTGTAGGAGGGTTCCCTTTTCTCCACACCCTCTCCAGCACTTGTTATTTGTAGACTTTTTAATGATGGGCATTCTGACCGGTGTGAGGTGGTACCTCATTGTGGTTTTGATTTGCATTTCTCTAATAATTAGCGATGTTGAGCATCTTTTCATGTGCCTACCGGCCATCTGTATGTCTTCTTTGGAGAAATGTCTTATTAAGGTCTTCTGCCCATTTTTCAATTGGGTTGTTTGTTTTTTTGCTGTTGAGTCGTATGAGCTGTTTGTATATTTTGGAGATTAAGCCTTTGTCTATTGCATCATTTGCAAATATTCTCTCCCATTCCGTAGGTTGTCTTTTCATTTTTTTATGGTTTCCTTTGCTGTGCAAAAGCTTGTAAGTTTGATTAGGTCCCATTTGTTTATTTTTGTTTTTAATTCTATTGCCTTGGGAGACTGACGTAAGAAAACAGTGGTACAATTTATGTCAATGTTTTGCCTGTGCTCTCTTCTAGGAGTTTTATGGTGTCATGTCTTGTGTTTAAGTCTTTAAGCCATTTTGAGTTTATTTTTGTGTATGGTGTGAGGATGTGTTCTGACTTCATCGATTTACATGCAGCTGTCCAGCTTTCCCAATACCACTTGCTGAAGAGACTGTCTTTTTCCCATTTTATAATCTTGCCTCCTTTATCAAAGATTAATTGACCATAGGTGTGTGGGTTTATTTTTGGGCTCTCTGTTCTGTTCCATTGATCCATATGCCTGTTTTTGTACCAATTCCACACTGTTTTAAAGAATCCCCTGATTTAGGCAATCCTTTGTCTGTCTGGTCAGACCTCTACTAATTAGGAAGCTTGAAATGTGTATTTAGAAAACTGTTAGTGACCTGTGGAGTGTATGTGGGCTGTTTCTCAATGTTAAGCAAACTTCTCTATCAAGTGTTGAGCTACCCCTACTTTGCACTAACTCCAATAAGGGAATTGAAATTCAGAAATCCATCCTTTATAGGGAAGTGGTTATATTTTAATCTGCTCAGCCTTATTTCAGAAAGTCACGGGATGCTGGCACTAGAAGGATCTCAGAGTCCTGCCTGGGCCGGCAGTTTGGAGAACTTGCATTTTTTTTTTTGCAGTACGTGGGCCTCTCACTGTTGTGGCCTCTCCCGTTGCGGAGCACAGGCTCCGGACGCGCAGGCTCAGCGGCCATGGCTCACGGGCCCAGCCGCTCCGCGGCATGTGGGATCTTCCCAGACCAGGGTACGAACCCGTGTCCCCTGCATCGGCAGGCGGACTCTCAACCACTACGCCACCAGAGAAGCCCGAACTTGCATTTTTAACATAACTCTCTAGTGGATTCCAAGGGAAAATCCTTGGGTTTGGGAACCCAGGTTCTAGAGCAACACTCTTATTTTACTGGGCGTGACTGTTAGGTTCAAAGAGGGAAGGGGATTTGCTTTAGGTCAAAAGTTAGTGGCCCAGCCAGTTTGACTCCGGGTTCAGTGTCCTTTGAACTGGAGTGTGCGGCCTTACGTAGTAAGTATTGAGCAACTTGATCCTATGATAGTCAGCGTATTTATTTGTTGGTTAAAACAAAGAAATAGAGAAAGGCCTTGCCTAAAATACATAAAATAGCAACAGTAACAGCGAGGCCGACTTACTTCTGCCTAACTAGGAAATAAACTGTAAAATAAAGCAATCATCAAAAAAAGCACCAACCGTGGAACATTTATGTCTGAAAAGCAGTATGTGTCTGATGGCCTGGTGAGTGAGTTCATTCTGGAGTGTGAGTAATTGCCTTCGTGCACAAACAGGGTTTTTGAACTTTGCCGTGGGGTTGCCCATTGAACTTTTTGAGTCATAATTGAAAATTCACAACGTGGCTTGTGAGTTAGGTTTCGGGGGGAAAGACCATCAGGCTATGGTTTAAAAAAAAACCTTGGTTTTGACTATACGTTTTAGGTTTCTGACCAATTTCTGGGTTTTCTGTTCTTCTCTTGTACGTGGTTCCTAAGGAAACCATTTCCTAAACGCAGTGCTCTAACAAGCTAAACAGAGGCCTTGATCAGCTGGGATGTAATTCCTCGCCTCCCAGTGGCACTGGACAGACGTAGGGCCATTAATCAGTGCCCGGACTTGTTGACTCTAGCTCCCTGAGCTCACTCCCAGGCTCACTTGGACCTTGATGGTACACGGGGCAGGGGGCTGTATTCAGACCCTCTGCATAACGGAGCATCATGAGGCAGCGTCAGCTGCATAGCACAGCTTGTCTCGTATTGGCCGGTGGGAGCTGGGGCTAAGAGTCAGAGTGGAAGGGAGGAGAGCGCTGTGCCCGGCACCCCTCCCTCCTCCAGTACTCCCTCCCTGCCTGCTGCCTAACCTCGATGTCGCTTCAGGGAGGAGTTCCCCAGCTCTCACACCTGCTCAGGCTGACCCCTGGCCACGTATTCTCATCGCTCTTTGTGTGTTTCCTTCATGGCAGTTAAGACAGGTAAGACAATAAATAATAGCGTATTCTGTCAGGGGTGATGCTTATAACCTCGGTCCTCCCCACTAGACCATGAGCTCTCAGAGAGCCCAAACCTTTTCTGATTACTCGATGATCTCTCCCGCCCAAGGCTTCAGTCTACCTGCTTCTACAGTCCTGGTCCTCCTGGGGACTGGGTTGACCAAAGCATCCGCACTTTCTAGTGTTCCTTGCCCAAGAGCACGTTGAATTAAGGATCCTCCTGAGCTCAGAGGCACCGTGCCTCTGTTTGAAGGCAGGCTGTGGTAGCAGAGAAGGGCAGGGGAAGCAGAAAGGCAGTTTGGCATGGAGATAACAAGCACTTTGGTGTCACGTAATCACATGGTTCCCAGTTCCACCATATACTAATTGTATTTGCATCCTTGGGCAAATCATTTCTTTTTTCTATGCCTCAGGGTCCCTGTCTGTAACGTAGGAAGGATAACATAAATGGCGTAGTGCCATCCTGGGTACACAGTAAACTCTAATTAAGGCAGTGCCCTGGAAAGTGCACATGGTATATGTGGGGTGGGTATCTCTGTGTGTGTGAATATGCGCTGTTGGGTGTTTTTTTATTTCTTTCCTTCCTTTATTCCTTCATTATTGCTTTCATTCATCAAATTTGCCTGGAGCGAGCACCACGTGGCAGACTCAGCATTGGGTGCCACGGAGGCTGCAGTGAATGAGACGGACCGATTGCTGCCTTCTTGTTGCTTAGCGATCAAAGTGACCACCACTGCGGCTGGTGGGGCGAATGGCATCCCGAGGATGGGGTGTTTTTCTTCCCTGCTCTGTGATCCCGGCACTATTGTGTTTCCTTCTGCCGCGGGTCACCCCCTTTCCAGCAGGGTGACTGTGAAATGTGAGTGCAGTGATCTGGGCAGTGGCAAGGTCTGCATGCCTTTCTGAACGCTTCCTGTGGTTGGGCCGTGTGCTGCACTCTGTGTGAACTGTCACATGACTTGTCACACAGCTTGGATGTAAGGGCTCTTATTACCCCCTGTTACAGAGGAGGAAACCAAGGTTACAGAGGTTAATTAACTTGCTTATTATAAAGTAGCTGGTGGTTGGTAGTAGAGGCAGGATTCCCATGGCTTGTGATGGCATGTCTGCCCCTTGGGCTCTTAGCACTGCAGCAATGTCTCTGATCAAGGGACAGCGTGCAAAGTGCTTGATTTAGATAACCTGCGTACCAGCTTCCATTGCTTAAGTTCCTGGTGATGAGTGCTTTGGAGATAAGCCTCTCCTTATTTCTCCCTCCAGTGAATATAAGGTGTTGTGGCCGAGCCTTCCCACTAATGTTATTTGTTGACAGTGTTTTGGGCTGTCTTTGAGGCCAATTCTTCAAATTAGAATTAGACTACAGAAATTCACCCAGTCGTCCCCTGTTGTGGATAAATAAAAGTCTGCTCTTGATTATTCTGGAGTCGGAGGCCCTAGAGCTGCCTTCAGGGGCCTCTTGGATGCAGGACCCGGGATCTTCGCGTCTGGTTGGCCTCTTCTCTGGGCCAGCCTGGTGCAGCAGAGGACTGGACATGCTCCCCTTTTAATGAATCCACTTTGAGCACAGCTATGGATGGGCTACGTCAGAAGAGCTGAGGGAGCTTGCCGAAAATAAATATTTCCAGGCTCCGTCTCTGGACTTCCTGATTCCCTAAATCAGGACCAAGGGCAGAAATGTGCGTGGAGTGCCCCCAGATGACTTTGAGATGTAGCCACTTCTAGGAAATAGTGCTTGGCTTGATTTGAAGTGGCCACGTACAAACGGCATATTTATAAGCGCTCCCCCTGTCCCCTACCTCTTTATTTTTGAATGAAGTTTTCTTTAGAGTCATGGTTACAAGCAAGGACTTTAGCATGTGGCTGACTTGGGTTTCAATTCTGGCTCACTGCTTAGGTGATTGTTTCAGAGCAGGTTACCTATCCTCTCTCTCCGGGCATCAGTTACCTCATCTGTAACATGGGGGTGGATCTTAACAGCTCTCTTGGCAACACTGTAATCCATGTGAAACGTGGTGCGTGATAGGTAGCTGTTACTGACGAATAGTAATAATAACAACAAATCCACCAGGTGCCACAATGCTGGCTAGAGTTTGTCTTAAGTAGTCGGGGCAGATTCAGGAAGCCCGCTGGGCCCTGGCTCTTTGGGTGATCGACAGCCTGTCTTTGGCGTGGTTGAACCAGCCCTTGGACTTTGGCTTTGTGCAGTCCCATGGATGGCTGCAGGGAGGTCTAAAGTGAGGGGTGATCCCGACTTTGCATTACTCAGTATGGGGTGAAGGGATGCATGTGCACCATAAGCCAGGTCCTTGTTGCCATTTTGTCTAGAACCTGCCTTTGCAGAAGGAGATGGGGGGCCCTTATGCCACTTACAGCCCGTCTTCTAAGCTTTTCTAGAAGATTTTAGGTCATGCAGGCTCCTGCCAAACTAGCAAGCAGCCAGGTCTCTCTCTTCTTCAGGCCCAGGAGACATCCTGCCCGCCTCTGAGTCCTGGTTTGGGATTGGTGGCTGTGCAACTCTGCACAGGTTACTTAGCCACACTGCCTCAGAGTCCTTATCTGAAAAATGGGGGTGAAAACTCGTCCCCAAATGTATTAGTTTCCTACTGCTGCTGTAACAAACTACCACGAACTTAGTGGCTGAAAACAGCATAAATTTATTACCTTACTCTTCTGGAGGCCAGAAGTCCTAAGATCAAGGTGTTCGTAGGGCTGCCTTTTGGAGGCACTTGGGGAAGATCCATTCACTTGCCTTTTCCAGCATCTGGACGCTGCCCACATTCCTCGGCTTCTGGCCCCATCCTCCATCTTCAAAGCCAGTAGGGTAGCATTTTCCAGTCTCTCTCTGATTCTGACCCTCTTAGAAGGAGCCTTGTGATTATGCAGGGCCCACCGGATAATCTCGGATGCTACCCCATCTCAAGATCCTTAATCACGTCTGCCAAGTTCCTTTTGCCATTAGCCTTTTCTCGGCTAAAGAATGCCACTTCATGTTGTCTTTCTTCACAGAGCTTGCATTCTAGTAATGATTTATTACATTTGTACATTTATTATTATTGTGAGTCACTCTTATTTATCAGCCATTGTACCATCCCCACTTTAGAAAAGGACATCGATACTCCAGAGAGATTGAGTAAATTCTAAAGGGTTACATATCCAGTAAGAACCAAAGTCTATTTCATGCCAACGCGCTGATCTTTGTGATCTCCTCCTCTCTTCCTCCTTCTTTTGGTTCTTTGTTGGACCTCAGCTGATGTCTCACACCATTTTTGAGCAAGGTGGAGGCCTGTCCAGACACCGCCCTGGTAGAGAAGGCCAGTGCTTGGGAGGCAGGAGGAACTTGCCCGTGCACCCAGTCATCTTCCTCTTGTGAGGCTGTGGGCTCAGCAGATTCATTTTTGGAGGCTGAGTAATCCCCTCCTGGCTTCCACCCACGTTTGGCCCCATCAGGCAGGCAGCGCCGTGGCGGCCTGTCACCGGGCTGCATTTCTTTGCTGGCTCTGTGCTAACTACGTAGGTGACTGTGAAGAAGTCACTTGCCCTCTCTGGGCCAAGGTACTTTTAGGCCTTTCCCTCAGCCCCCAGCCCTCGTACAGCCAGTTTGGACAAGCTAATTGCAGGGCACAGCAGGAAAGGCAGCCCTTGTCCTGACCTGTTGGTTTGTTGCTCAAAGACAGACCAGGCTGCAGGTGCTGGAGTGTGTGGACTAGGCTGGTCCTTGGAAGAATTGCCTGAGCGGGCAAGGTTGCATATCGCGGCCTGGCCTCCTGTTCTCTGTCTCCTCCATCCATCTACTAGAGATTCCTTTCTTCCAAGCACTTGGTCCAACTCCCTCCAAAATAGCGTTCTGTCTTTGGCTTGTCATTCCCTGAGGGCCTCTGTATGTTGTGGAATGACTCTCTGTTGTTAGCCTTTCCCATAGCTGTACGTTGTAGAATGACTCTGTTGTTAGCCTTTCCCGTAGCAAAACCGCTAAGAGCATGGACCCTGGCATTAGCCTTATGTAGATTCGAACCCCAGCTCCCCCACTTTTTAGCTCTTATCCAATCTTGTGCAAATTACTTGACTTCTGTTAGCCACAATTTCTTGTTCTGTTAAATGGAGATAGTACTAACTTCATAGGATTTTCAGCACAGTGCCTTAGAGCACAGGGGTGCATAATAATATAGCTAGCTGTTAATTCAATCGGCTTCTCTCAGCAGGATGAAAAGAAATCTGATTAAAGTAATTCACTGGCTCTCTCTCGCCCTGTCACAGAGAGAGTCATGGACATATACACACTAACAAACGTAGTAAAATAGATAGCTAGTGGGAAGCAGCCGCATAGCACAGGGATATCGGCTCAGTGCTTTGTGACAGCCTGGAGGGGTGGGATAGGGAGGGTGGGAGGGAGGGAGACGCAAGAGGGAAGACATATGGGAACATATGTATATGTATAACTGATTCACTTTGTTATAAAGCAGAAACTAACACACCATTGTAAAGCAATTATACCCCAATAAAGATGTTAAAAAAAAAAAAAAGTAATTCACTGGAAGGTGTGAATGGCAGTAGGTTTAACCCTCCTAGAGAGAAACTTCTTTTTCCTGCAAATCCTTAAATCCTTGATTGGTGGCGGGATGGGAAAGATGACATAATGCCTTCCTTTCTCCCCACTCGCCCCCTCTTAGGAGCAGGTGGGAGAAGCTGGCAGACATGTGGGTAGGCCCGTCACAGTGCCCTTGTCTATTCTGCTGCCCTTTTGCATTCGCTAAATGCCAGAGGGAAGGGACAAGCAGTTTAGCACCCATTTTCCATCCCAGGACGGGATTTGTTAATATTTTCTCTTTGTTGGTGGCCCATCGTGTCTAATGGAATCACGGGCATGGGAAGCCCAGTGGGTTGTATCCTCTGCAGCTTCCTCCTTAGAGGCCCCTTTTGTTCTGGGAGGAAAGGGAGCTGGCCACACCTGCAAGGATGTGCAGCCCTGAAGGAAGTCCTTCATATCCCCTCTATGCGCAGGTCAGACAAGGCACCATGCCCTCCCAGCGGTTCCCCAAGCTGCCTGTGCATCAGACTCCTGTAGGGAGCGTTTACATTTTACAGTACACTCTGGGGTCCCATCGGGCTGAGGCCTGGGATGCGGTGCCAGTTCTCTGCCAATCCAGGCTGCCGTTTCTTCACCCGAACCCTTTGTGGGGCAGTCTGTCTCTTACTTAAGAACCGGCTCGAATATTACTCCCCTGGCTGAGTACTTTTCTCTTTCCTCTGGGCTTTCCTGCGTGGTGGTCTGACCTTTTCCACACTGGGCTAGAAGGTAATCGTGTGTCTGTCTCCTTCACTAGAATGGAGCTCCGTTGGGGAGGGAGCATGGCTTACCCACTTTCGTGTCCCTGAATCTAACACAGTGACTAACACATAGTAGGTACCAGGACGGGTTTATACAAGATGTAACGTGTGTTCTGAATCACTCGATTTCTTTTGACTTCTAGTGCACTGCTTATTATACAGTAGAATTCTCAGTAAAAACTCTTCCGATGAATGAGTAGGACGCAGCTGAGAGGCTGAGGTTGCTGAAATGCCGTTTCTCAGCATGTGCCTTTCCATGCCAGCCCCTTTCCTCCCCTGCTGGCATTTCCCACGAGAAAGCCGTGGGGTCTGCCATATGCTTTGAGTTCTTGGCCCAGATCCTCCAGATTTGGAAACACCTGGCTTTCCAAGAACAGATTCACTGTTTTCTTCCTGGGTGCCACCTCTTCTGTCTGTTCATTGAGCTTTTCATATTCAGCTTGAAGTGAGGGATGGGGGAATCCCAACACACAAGAAGAGAATTAGAAAAACAAGCGACTTCGATCCGCTCCCTTCCCCCGTGACAGGTGTCTTAACAAATCACTGAGTTTTCTCCACCACCCCTCCCCCGACACACACTGGATGGCTTTGCTGTCACCCTGGGGTCTGCATGGTCTGGTTGTGCGCGCGTGTGTGTGTGTGTGTGTGTGTGTAGGTGTGTTCTCTTTGTCCTTGTGCAGTTACTTTCATTTTGTAGGTACCCAGCTGATTGTGGCATAGAGTTAATGGATGTCCACAGATTACCCTTTAATGTAAACAGTTTATTTAAATTCCAAAGTAATTAAACATATTTTCTTTGTTTCTTTTTCTATTAAACAGAGACTCTTTATAACCTGGATTGCAGTAGTGGTTGTTTTAGGCAAAGCCAAGTCCATGGAAGTTCAATGTACAGGGAGAATATAGGAACTTTGGGAAACCCTTCCATGGAGTGTAGGGCGAGGGGTCTGGGAATGTTTTAAGCCTCGTGCAGGGGTGAATGGTAGGTACGGGCTGCAGTGGGGGTATTTGCAGGTATTGTTGGAAGCCCCTCAGCCACCATAATTGGCACACGTGCATGGTGGGCACACATGCATGGTGGGCACACATGCATGGTGGGCACATGCCTGAGTTGGCCGCCTGCACTTTCCTGGGCTTCACGCTCACCTCCTGGGAAAGTGTTAGTGGCTCCTAATTGCCTGTGGGAATCCAGAAGTTATTTGTTGGTGATGCTTAAAGAGTTTCCTGGTATATCTTCAACTTGCCAACTCCTAAACTTCTCCCTTGAAGCCTTCTGTGGGGTTAGGGAGGGAAGTGCAGAGAGATTTCAGGGGAATTTGACATATTCCCCATCTAGAAAAGGTAGGCAGAGAAAAACAAATACCGTGTGCTGACACATATGTATGGCATCTAAAAAAAAATGGTTCTGAAGAACCTAGGGGTAGGACAGGAATAAAGACGCAGATGTAGAGAATGGACTTGAGGACACGGGGAGGGGGAAGGGTAAGCTGGGACAAAGTGAGAGAGTGGCACGGACATATATACACTCCCAAATGTAAAACAGATAGCTAGTGGGAAGCAGCCACCTAGCACAGGGAGATCAGCTCCGTGCTTTGTGACCACCTAGACGGGTGGGATAGGGAGGGTGGGAGGGAGATGCAAGAGGGAGGGGATGTGGGGATATATGTATACATATAGCTGAAACTAACTTTGTGATACAGCAGAAAGTAACACGACATTGTAAAGCAATTATACTCCAATAAAGATGTTAAAGAAAAAAAAAGAAAGAAAAGGTAGGCAGCTGACTCCTGGTCCCTGAAAACTGGCACCTGACCCCCCTTCCAGCTCAGTCCTGGCCTGGCTGCCCCACTCTCTATCCTGCTCTCCCCTCCTCGGTTCTCCCACCCCCACTGAAACCCGTCCGTCTTTCTCAGGACTCTGCCCTGTGAAGTTGGCTGCACAGCCTCAGGTTTCACTAAGTGTCTGAAGAGGCACAGGTTGGAACCAGCACAAGGAATCTGGCCCCCATCGTGCTCTCCTTCTGCCTCGCTCTAACTCTCCTTTCCCCAGCAGGGGCCACCGCAGTGCCCACGCTCCTTCTCTCTGACTGGTGACCAGCAGCAGCACCTCTTGGAACAAGGCAGTCCTGCCCCACTGCTCCCCATATGTTGCCAAGGTCTTTTCTTGCTTAGCCTGACTTCCTGGTCTTTTAAGGTCCAGTCTTCTTCCTCATGGCCCAGCCCCAGAGCAACTTGGGTGTGTGAGAAGTGTCTTAATGTGCCCAAGGAAAGCATACAGCTCCCAAGCGCCCTTCACACAAGTACATATAGTACAGTTACCACGGAATGATAATGCTACCTCAGTCTTGTTTCTGTTTCCTTATTTGCTTTGTGATCTTTTGTGACTTTTCTGATTAGCAAGATATCATGTTTGTTTTGAAGCTTAGTGCTGCTAACTCCTAAACATGATTGCTTTCCAGGTCCCAAACCAGTTGTGTTCCTGCAGCATGGCTTGCTGGCAGATTCCAGTAACTGGGTCACAAACCTGCCCAACAGCAGCCTGGGCTTCATTCTGGCAGACGCGGGTTTTGATGTGTGGATGGGGAACAGCAGGGGAAACACCTGGTCTCGGAAACACAAGACCCTCTCCATAGACCAAGATGAGTTCTGGGCCTTCAGGTATCTTTGAATTGATTATGACGGGGGGGTCTTTTTCCTTGGTACCCTCAACATAGACACTGGGGAGGCAAATAGACAGGAAACTCAAGATCATATGATGGGAAACTAATGGTTTATGAAAGGTTTTATGCCTTGTTAGGAATTTAATAAATAGCAGTAAGGTAAATTATAAATAAATGATTACATTTATGGGTTACATTCAATAAGGGATTTTTAGTTATTTTGACATTCCTGGTGGTGCGGGTGTCGCTGTGTAAATTGTGTACCATACCCTCTCCCTTCCTCCATAAACACGTCCTGCAAGTATTCACTCCTCTTATTTCTAGAAGTTCTCCTCTTCTCTCTCTTACTTCTGGCTCTACCAGTTGATCACTGCATGATATTAGGCATGTGGCATAAGCCCTGTGTCTGTTGCCTTTTTGTAAAGTGGGGATAATAAATACCTTTCTCATAAGGTCACTGGGGGCTTAAAGGAGAGGATACAAGGAAAGAGGCTGGCACAGAGCCTGGCACAGCGCAAGTGGTGGTTACAGTCAGTACACATGCGTACAGGTTCAGGGCTGTGTCTCTGTACCAGGCATTAGAGAAAGTCAGCACCATGACTCCTTCAGGCTTGCTTCCCCATTTGTAAAACCAGAACCTACCCGAGGCCGTGAAACACAGGAATGAGAGCTTCTACCAAAGGCATCTCCAAGAATATACTCGTTGTTACACTGTTTGTAATAGCGAGAAATTGGAAACTACCAAATGCCCATCAGCAGTGAGTGAACAAATAAAGTGTCA
Organism: Orcinus orca; assembly: GCF_937001465.1. Classification (NCBI taxonomy): domain Eukaryota; kingdom Metazoa; phylum Chordata; class Mammalia; order Artiodactyla; family Delphinidae; genus Orcinus; species Orcinus orca. The sequence continues at coordinate 53,868,525 of NC_064572.1, read as the reverse complement.
TGTATTTACACGATGACCAGCCGACAGCTGTATGTGACGGCAAAGATGAAGTCAGATGCAGAATGATACACGCTGTTTGATCCCATTCATAGAAAAGTTCCCACATGGATCAAACTAATTTAGGGCTTAAGAAAGGAGGATAGTGGTTATTTGGGGAGGCATGGTTAGCAAGGAGCCCAGGGAGGCTTCTGCAGCGCTGGTAACGTTCAGTTCCCTGTGCTCAGGGCTGGTTTACCCAGCTGTGTTCAGTTTGTGATAACTCGTCAAGCAGCACACTTGTATGCTGTCGTAGTTGCATGCAATGTCTCAATGAAAAATTTCCTTGTTTGGATTACAGTTACGATGAGATGGCAAATTATGACCTACCAGCTTCAATTAACTTCATTCTGAATAAAACTGGCCAAGAGCAAGTGTATTATGTGGGCCATTCTCAAGGCACCACGATAGGTATGTATAAAATAAAGATGGGAGGTTGATATAATGTTTTATTACAGTTTGTTCCTTCTTAAAAGTGAAATATAAAAAAAATAATGTTCAGATAGAGTTTTGTGTTTGTTTTTTAATGCCAGGCAGAAATAATGAATAGGGCAAAGAATTTTGGTAATATTGAGTCTTCTCTGGAAATTCAGACAAACATAAATAGATGAACATGGTGTATGGTTCCCTTGATTGAAGGAATCAATGTAAACCACAGCCTATTACATATTTTCCTAGTTAAGTGATACGGGGATGTGAGAGAGTGGAAAACAGGAAGTTGTATAAGTGCAGAGACTTTTATAAAGAAAACAAGGAAATACACTGATTTTTTAAAGTGAAGTGGAATAAAGCTAGCTCCAAGGATGCCATAGTACACTCTATTTACAAATAATTTTTTAAAGTCATATATATTTTTAATTTATGCTGATGATAAAAGTATTATGTGTTCATTGTAAACAGAAACAGAAAAGTTAGCAAAGTTTTAAAAAAATAAAAATTGCCAGGAGTTCTCTGGTGGCCTAGTGGTTAGGACTTTGAGCTTTCACTGCCTCGTCCTGGGTTCAATCCCTGGTCAGGCAACTGAGATCCTTTAAGCCACGCGTCGTGGCCTACCCCCCGCCCCCCCAAAAAAAATGATCGTAATTCGAGCAAACAAGAGCTCCTCTGATTAGGGACTAGAGACCTGTCCCGTAATTTATTTAATTCCCCTGTTAGTGTTTCCTATGACTCATATCTTTGTGTTCCTATCACACAATCTTCTTAGAATACATTCCTAGAAGACAGCTATGATGTGAAAGGTATGAATGCTTTGAAGTGTCTCCTTATGCGTGGTTAAGCTGCCTTGTCCTCACTACCACTCCTCTTGGTCACCTTGAGAGCCTTCAAGCAACAAGTAACATGGACGTAATTGCCCTCCTTATTGATGGACTTAAGCATTTCTTGCATCTATATTCGTTCTTCCATGACTTGTCCATTGGTGTCCTTTGCCCCACTGCTTTCAAAATTGACATTCTGGGGCCAAGTTTAAGGCAAGAAGTGACCTGAGAGGAAGCTAAAAGATATTTTAAAGCTAGAGGATTCTAAATGTGTAAGTTCCTTTCGAGTCCTTGGCGACTGCGTTGAGCACCTTCGTACATCATTCTTGGTGATGGAGGGTGGGGGGCAGTAGGGGATGGACACAGTGCGGTGGAGCTGTTAGGAATAGTCTTCGATTCCCTGGCTTACATCATTAAAGGAACGGAAAACATCTTCTGGTTCTAGCAACCCGGATTTCTTCCAGTGCATATGTAGGCTGAAAATCAAAACAAGCACTTAGCAAAACTTGATTTACTGGTTTAACCAAATTCAGTGTTTTTGCACGTAGGAGTTCAGAGGCCCTTGTTTCAGGAGTTTTGCCTCCTGGCATTGCTTGCACAGGTCTCAGATTGCCACTAGAAGGCGACACGCATGCCTGCCCTTGCCTTTTCAGAGAAGAGTCCCAGAAGATGGAATTCTCTTATTTTCCTTTTGTTCCCACAGGTTTCATAGCATTTTCACGGATCCCGGAGCTGGCCAAAAAGATTAAAATGTTTTTTGCCCTGGCTCCCGTGACCTCAGCCCAGTTCGCTACTAGCCCTCTAGTTAAATTAGGACGATTTTCAGATCTTCTCATTAAGGTACTTGGATTCCCCCCACCTCCACTCCCTTCCCTCACAGATTTCCTTTCTGGTTCTGAAGAATTGGCCTTTAGAGGAAGAAGGTGTGTCTTCCTCCCCTGTGTTTTGCTATCAATGGAACAGTGGGTTTTCCTCTCTCTGTGGTTTTTCTTTCCCCTTTCACCCCTACTTCCAGATCCAGGGGAGCCAGGGAAGGTGTCCTTAACTCCACACTGGAGCTCCCTGTTCTCATGGCTAACACGTCAGTGCAGATCCCCACCCACCTTACAAAGAGAGCATAGCTTAAACTTTAAACCTCCCTGAAGTTGCCCTTTATTCCATAGGGTGGGTCTGTGCCTAGGAGTAGGCAGCAGATGGGAGACAGGCGATGTGCTATTCCACATGCCCGACCCTGACCACACTGAGGGTGATCTATTATATTTTATTATATGGCCCCTAAGCAGAGGCCAGTAACTTCATCGGAATTCAATGTGTGAACCCTCCAGGATTTGCTCAAGGAGGAAGCAGGTTTTTTTTGTTTTCTTTGTTTTTTTGCGGTACGCGGGCCTCTCACTATTGCGGCCTCTCCCATTGCGGAGCACAGGCTCCGGACGCGCAGGCTCAGCGGCCATGGCTCACGGGCCCAGCCACTCCGCGGCATGTGGGATCTTCCTGGACCGGGGCACGAACCTGTGTCCCCTGCATCAGCAGGCGGACTCTCAACCACTGCGCCCCCAGGGAAGCCCAAGAAGCAGTTTTTATGAGGAGTTGAGAGCCAGCTGAGGCCAGATGGTCCGTTACGCACGCACTATGTTTTATGTATGATAGGTGTGTACACACACATATGAAATCCTATACAGAAATATATACTTAACTTATACATATCTCTTGGCCATTTAAGAAATACGTTCACAGGACATACAGACTATACTCTGACCTCAGAATCTGACTCTCACCTAAGATGGGATTCTCTGTACCAGTGATCAGACAGGCAAGTAAGATGTGGGCCCCTCTAACCACATTTATTTTAAATACCTTGGATAACAGAACCTTCGATTTTCATTATAAACAATTCAGAGATTACAAATAAAGTACCCTTCAACTACCAAGGCTTCTCCTAGCGCCTTCCTCAGAATTAAGCACCGTGCTCAGCCTGGGGTCTTTTCCTATAGACCTTGTGTGTGAATTTGTATACCTATATAGGTCCAGAGAGAAATGTATTGTTTTGTTTCACTGTAGACAGTATCCAACTATGTAACTTGAGTACCTTGATAAAGACCCTATTTCCAAATAATGTCACATGCTGAGATACAGGGAATTAGGACTTCCACATATCTTTTTCGGGAGGGACACAATTCAACCCATAAAACTGCCTTTGTAGGCATTTGAATTTTTCACTCTGCTTGTCCCTCCAGAGGGTAGGCATCGGCGAAAGTGTAAATTATAAGGAGACAAATTTGGGTTCACTATAAAGAAGATCTTTTTCCTAGTTCCTATTACACATGTACACGACGATCTGCCTTGAGGGCATAGTGATTGCCCCAGAAATACTTGAGCACAGGTCCAGGGGCCATTGGTCAGGTCTGATGTACACCAGGAGTCAGCAGATGTTTTCTGTTAAAGGTCCAGATAATAAATATTTTTGGCTTTGTGGGTCATATGGTTTCTGTTTCAACTACTGAACTCTGCCTTTGTCTTCTTTTTTTTTGGCTGCGTTGGGTCTCCGTTGCTGTGCGTGGGCTTTCTCTAGTTGCGGTGAGCGGGGACTACTCTTCGTTGCGGTGCCCGGGCTTTTCATCACGGTGGCTTCTCTTGTTGCGGAGCACGGGCTGTAGGCGCGTGGCTTCAGTAGTTGTGGCACATGTGCTCAGTAGTTGTGGCTCGCGGGCCCTAGAGCACGTGGGCTTCAGTAGTTGTGGTGCACGGGCTTAGTTGCTCCGTGGCATGTGGGATCTTCCCGGACTAGGGCTCGAACCCATGTCCCCTGCATTGGCAGGTGGATTCTTAACCACTGCACCACCAGGGAAGTCCTCTGCCTTTGTCTTATGAAAACAGCCAGAGACAATGTGTCTAGAGAAAAGCATGGCCGTGTTCCAATAAACTTTATAAAAACAGGCAGTGCTGGCAGAAGAGGCATGGGGAGTTATTGTTTAAACGGGTACAGAGTTTCAGTCTGAGATGTTGAAAGAGTTCTGGAGATGGATGGATAGCAGTGATGGTTGCACAACAATGTGAATGTACTAATGCTTCTGATCTGAACCCTTAAAAATGGTTAAAATGGTAAATTTTGTATTAAGTATTAAAAAAACCCCAAAGGCAGTGGGCAGGATTTGGCCCACTGGCCAATAGCGTCGGATCAGATGTATGTGTCCTAAGCAGACACATTGCTGACCAACCACAGTTTCAACTGTTTCTCAGAAGTCACTAGCAGGCAGATGAAACTTTGGGGATGGCCCTGGGATCAGGGATCATTCAGGCCCCCTCCCACTGTAAAAGTCTTCTGTGGACCTATGTGATTTTTTGCCTTCTTTTTTTCGTTTGAGACTTTAAATACACGTCTGTAACATCTGCTATTGCCTTAGTAAACGTATCACACAGGTGTCCTAGTTTGAATGCCCACTGGTTGCCATTTCTCTTCTGAGGCCATCCGTGGACACGGTTGGCATGTGTCTGCTTGTGAGGTGGGACGTGGAGGGCATACACCAGAAGGAAATGCTGAGATATTCTTTTTATTTTGCAGGACTTATTTGGGGTTAAAGAATTTCTTCCCCAGAGTATGTTTGTGAAGTGGCTGAGTACACATGTTTGTACTCATGTCATTCTGAAGGAGCTTTGCGGAAATGTCTTTTTTGTTATGTGTGGATTTAATGAGAGAAATTTAAATATGGTATGTATGTTTACAATAACACTTGCTTTAAACTGTCAGTGATTTTATTTTATCTGTGAATGTGCTTCTTTGTGTTGGAGGGTATGGGAGAGGCAGGAATGACCTCATTAGAGCTCTAAAGGCTCTTTCATTTAACGGGTATAAGAATCCACCTTGGCAGGTACCTGGAACACCATTTGCGGCTAGCCTCAGGCCAGCCATTGTCAGCTTCCTACATTGTACCTATGTGGAAACTATGGAATGAGGGAGATCGGTCATCATTTAAATTGCAATATTTATATTTATTATAGTGATCTTTTTCTTCAAAATAATTACTATAAATGTGTTTAAATTTGGAATGGCCATTTACACACACACACAGGCACATACCCACCCATGTATATATACATTTATTTATTTATTTTATAAAATGTAAACCCTTGGCCAGCAATGTGCTGGTGTTTCTAAATACATTCGTAGTTTGTCATGTTGTATTTTGAAAACAGGTCTTAAAATTCTGGAATGAAGGCTCTAGGGAATTTTTAAGGGATGTTAATTTTTCTTGTTTCTGATGAATAAAAGCAAGGTATGATTGTTATATAAAATTTTGGAAATTCAGAAAAATATGAAGAAGAAAATAGAAATGAGCAGTAATCTCAACCAATACAGCCGCACGGTTACCATGTTGCTGTATATCCTTCATGTGTATTCTGTGTGTGTATGTGTGGTTATTCATATTTTTACAGGACGTATTTGTAGTCAAAGAATTTTTTTTCCTGCTCTTAATCTCACGTATTTGAGATTGTGGCTCTGTAGTTTTTAATGCTTCAAGGTGCAAACTGTGTTTATTATCAATGCCTCCTTCAGGCTGTTTTCATTCTTTATTTCCATGTGTTTATTTTGCAGTCTAGAGTGGCTGTGTATGCCACACACTGTCCTGCCGGAACTTCTGTGCAAAATATGTTACACTGGAGCCAGGTACGCATTCCAGGAGTACAGTGGGGGGTTTGTGGAACATCGGCCTTAGAAAGTTCTGTGCATTCCATGAAGCAAATAGAAAGGTAGTCTGCTTACACATCTGAGCTGCTTTCCTTCCTGAGTCCTGGGCTCCTGTCACTATGTTTATCTCGCTTGTGTTATCGTCCCTGGGGCAGACTGTACTACGGTATGAGTTCACCAAACAGCTATTGGGGTTGACTTGTTTGTTCTTTTCTTCCCCCTCCCCTCTGTCAGTTTTTCATTGAGTTCCAGATTTATTTTATTTCTGTGTTGCTCCAGAAAGCAAGATTTTAGAGCAGCTTTGGAGATAGAAGCTGCTATTTCAGCATTAACCTATGAACACTGTATGCCTGAAACATCAGTGGAGAAACAGAGCTAAATCAGTCAAGGATATAAGTAAGAGACACTAAATTTTAAAATAGAGTTTTGATTGTATGATCACACATCACGAAAGTATGCATGTTCATTCTAGAAAATGTATAAATTACATACGAGTATAATAATAAAAATTCTCATAAGGTGAAAAATAAAATTGTTCTGTAATCCCACACAGAGATAGAGAATGTGTACCAGGGATATAAAATGTCTCTGCATTCTACTCCATATCTCTTGCTGCGTATCATTTCAGAAAGAAGTGGTTAAAGATATAGATAGAAATCATAATTGTAGAAATAGGTTGTTTACTTTTCTTCTTACTCTTTTATAGCTGTTTTTTTTCACCTGACAATATGTCAGGGACTTTTTCTACCTCAGGACATGTTTTTGTATAACTTTTCCCCCCAAATTCTTTTTAAATATGAAATAACTCACCATTTAAGCATCAGACCAAGATGCAGTGAGTGCCTTGGATAGCAATCTTCAAACAACTGGCAGTCACTGCCTGTATCAGAATCATGTGAGTTGCCTTTAAAAGTACACTTTTTAATATAATATTATTTTTAAACAGTAAGGGATATTGGGTTTGTGGTAGAGCTGTTGGATTAGCTACAATCCAGGCTTTTAAACACAAAGACTCCTGTGTCCCATCCCTAGAGATTCTAATTCATTCAGAATGCAGTGTGTATATCTTTACTTTTTTTAAACATCTTTGCCGAGGTATAAGTGACATACAATATTTGAAGTGTACAATGTAGTATGTTTTGCCATAGATATACACCTGCAAAGCCATCACCACAATCAAACCAGTGAACGTATCTGTCACCCCCAGAAGCCCCCTTGAGTACCCCCTCCACCCTCTCCCATCTGCAGCGACCCATCTGCTTTCTGTCACTATAGGTTACTTTGAATTTTCCAGAGTTTTGTCTAAATATAATCATACAGTATATATTTGTTTTTGTCTGGCTTCTCTCAGCATCATTATTTTGAGATTCACCCAAGTTGTCATGTGCATCAGTACTTCATTTCTTTCTGGTGCTGAGTGGTGAGAATTTATATTTTTTTAAAAATTCTGCCCATTAGATTCTTCTGCCCAACTGGATTTGGGAACCTCTGATCCGGGACATCACTGGTGCTTTGGTATCCTTCCTCAGTTGTCCCAGGAACGCTGTCAGTTGCGAGTGCTATCGGTTACCTCTCCTTGGGCTTATCCCTATGGAACCAGGCAGGACCCGGCCTGAGGCTTTTAGCCCCGTAGTGACTGTAAGGCCTAGTGTTAAGCGTCAGGGATTCAGTACCAGAGTTTGGCCTAGAAGAGGGGCATCTGGAAGGCAGGTAGCTCATGACATGCTGAGGAGCACACCTTTACTTCTGAAGGGATGTCCCGAAACCTTCAGAAGTCCTCAGATGTTCACCCCCAAGCGTCCCCTCAGTCCCCTACTTTTCTCCCCAGACACTTCTCCATCTAGAGCCGCTTGTTCTCTCTGTATGCCCTGCCGTCAGAAGAGCCTTATCTTTCTGAGCATTTTTACCCTCTTACCTAATGGACATTTTCCAGTAAGGTCCAGTTTCTGTCACCTCAAGAGTCAGCGCTCCCCTGTGTGGAGGACGACTGAGCCGAGCTGCAGGCTGATGCTGAGCGGCCCACGCTGGCAGCCCCATGCCTCAGCAGAGCACAGGGGACCGCCAGCCCTAGCCTTTCAGGTACCCTTGGGAATGTGGTGCATGTCACAGCACGGTAGTCCTCCAGCCTTCTGTGCTGCAGGCCCCCACTGGCGCTGGGTTTGCCTAGAGCTCTTGGATTGCCTGCAATCCAGGCTCCTGCTCTTGTTCCAGCCCTTTTTCTTTGTGGTACGCAGGCCTCTCACTGCTGTGGCCTCTCCCGTTGCGGAGCACAGGCTCCGGGCGTGCAGGCTCAGCGGCCACGGCTCACGGGCCCAGCCGCTCCGTGGCACGTGGGATCTTCCCGGACTGGGACACGAACCCGTGTCCCCTGCATCGGCAGGCGGACTCTCAACCACTGCGCCACCAGGGAAGCCCATTCCAGCCCTTTTGTCAAGCAGCTGACTGGGGTCAGGGGCTGCTGGCTGTGGATCAGAGCACTGCTCTCAGGCCCAGTGGTGACCACGTGGTTTTAGGTCCTCACTGCATTGCAATGTGCACCACCAACGTTTCTGAAGGCCAGATTCCCTGCAGCAGTCAGCCCTGCCCTTTGTTCTTCTGCTCCCTGTGTCATCCCTTTGTTAAGAAAATGGTTGCTTTGTGCAGCTGTTTCATAGGATCTTCTTGACTCTCCCTCCTCTGGGCTGTTGGCCAAGGGCTGCCGGCCAGGGACTGCCACTCTCTGCCTACCCAGGACGTGCTGGGGCAGCAGCCCTGGTCCCTGCTGGGAGAGGCTTCCACTGAGGGTGTGCGGGGCCTGGATCCTGGCAGGCTTGAGGGCTACAATTCAGATGTGAAGTTGGGAGGTTTCCATGGCAGGAATTTGGGGGTGCCCTTAAAGGCCGTTCTATTCATAGTAAATTTTGAAATGGATCTTTTGTATAAGTAATTAGCATTCAGTTCTCGAAGTTCGAAAACTTAGTTCTTCACTGGTTTGTTTTAATTTAGCTTAGAAATCTTCTTCTTCTCTTATAAGCCTCACACGTTTCAGAGACCCTCCGGAATCTCTAGCCCCTTTGCCAGCTATGCCCAGAGCCCAGCTACTTACTCCTGTTTGAAGAAGGCCGGTCCTAACATATCTTTACAGTGCTGTTCAGAATTACTTAGGGTGCTATAAAAAAATACAGTTGCTTGGGTCTACCCAAGACTTGTTGAGAATCAGAATTCCTGAGGGTATGGCTCTGGGATCTGCATTTTAATAAGCACCTTGTAAGATCTGATGTTCTCTATCGTTTGAAACCTGCTGCTTAAAAAAAAAATGCAAAATATACATTAGCTAGGCTCTTCAAAACACTCTAAGAGACATTTAGTAAAATTTTTGTTATACATATATGTTCATTATGAAATTTTAAAAATATGTGAGTACAAGAAGAAAATACATTACCTGTATGTCTACCACCAGGGATAATAACTACGATTAGTATTTGCGTATTATAGGGGAGGTAAAATTTTTCCTTTACTCTCTTCGGGTTTCTGACTGGGACTGACATAGGACAAATTAACTGGAGAAAAGCGTATGGATTTCATTTACGTGTACATGGGAGCCCTCACAAAAATGAAGACCCAAAGAAGTAACTAGGCCTAAGTGCTTATATACTAGGTTGAACAAAGGGTAGCAGTTTTAGAAAAGTAACTAAAATATATGGGGAGACTTACAAGACATGAGAGTTATTTTCACAAGGTCTTTTTGTATAGATTTCTGTCAGCCTCCTCTTTTAGACTCTGGTGATGAGCACGCTTCTTCCTCCTGGTGTAGGGAGGGCTTCTTTCACATGGGAGTTTTGTGTTCTCCTTTTAGAAAGAAAAAGGAAGGTCAGCGTCCTCTTCACATCTTCTGTTTTTCAAGTTCCTTTAACTCAAAATAATCATTATGCCAAAGCGGCATATTTTGGGGTGGCATGTCCTGAACTCTTACACTGTAATCTTATAATTTTTTTTGGTATAATTGTTTCCATTACAGAAGGAGGATTATGCTACATGCACTTTTTAATAATTTTATTTTTTATTTGATCAAACAGCATTGTATTTCTGAGGTACAGGCTAAGTTGCTGTATCAAAGACCCTAAAATACAGCATCTAAATAAATAGTTTCCTTCCTCAGAATCCAGTCCAGACATCAGTGGCACACAGTTGTGGAGGAGTTGTGACCGGTTTGGGAAGTCATGCAGTGACCCAGTCCCCTCTGCACTATAGCTTGGCCATCTCTGGGGCGCTGGCCTCTTCTGCCTGGTTGAAACTGGGTCACGTTCATGGCAGTTCCAGCCCCCAGGAAGAAGGCACATGAGGGATATGGTTCCTACCCTGGCAGCCATGTGCTTAGCAAAAACTTTAGAAATTTTATTACTGAAAGGAAGAAGGCAGGAATGGGTACTGGGGGGCAGATAGCAGCCTCTGCCATGATCAGAAATGCTTTTCCAGGTCAGTAACTACACTTAAAAATATTTGTAACTGAGGACAACTTTTTATTGTTCGAATTTATTATTATTATTATTACTATGATAGTTTTATTGGCAATAAAACATTCTGGGATAAGTATTCTTGAATTAGAGATCTGTCCTTATACATTAGGCAGATGACTTCCTTAGGATACAGTCTTAGTAGACTTAGTGATCAGAGGGTAGGCATCTCTTTAAGACTTCCAAATATGTATGGTACTTTAGAAAGGTTGAACCTATTTACATTTTCATTACCAACAAGATGTTAAAATAATTTTTTAAATAGTTTAAAATTAACTTAAACTTAAAATATTCATATGTGGATAAAGGTCAGGTGGAAATGCTTATAATATTAGGAGAGACTTTAAAAACTGTCTCTCCTAGTATTATAAGCATTTTCACCTGACCTTTATCCACATAAGATTACCACTTAAGTATAGCCATAGTGCATGTTCAATTTTACTTTCTGACTTTTCTCCACTTAGTATTATTTATAAACAGTTTTTCTTTCTATTGTATTATATTTGTATTTACGACAGCGGCATACCATGTGTATATTGATGTAATATAATGTATTTAACCAAGTATCTGTCATTGGATGTTAGCTTATTCGCAGGTTTTTGTTACTATGAATAGTCTTCTTCACATTTCCCTCCTTCTGAGATGCCCTTTCAAGGGCGTAGTTTGAAGTCCTATGACGCTGAGCACAAAAGTCAAATCTGAAGTTTAGCCTGAACTCTCGGCACGTCTTTCCTTTGTTTTTACACTCACTCTGGGTGCTTTATATAAAAGCCAAAGACATATGTGAGAAAGTGACAAGCTGGTGTCTGTCTATGGGGGCAGAACAACTTGCATTGATATATTTTCACTGGCATTTAGAGCTAGGGAAGAGATGCACTAACAGGTGCTGTAAATTCATATCTTATTGTGCTTGTTAAATGTGCTGCAGGTATTAATATCTGTCATTTGCAATGGCAAATGCAGATGCTAAACATTCCCCCTGTAGTACCTCATCTCACACTGTTGTTTATTGTATAAACCAGTAGACTTTTATGCAATTGATAAGAACTGAAGCCAAAGGCAGTTGTGACAAAGAATGCCTAGGTTTTTCCTGTTTACCAGACGCCACCCTCTGGCCAAAGCTTATTAAACAGTTTCCAATTCATTTGGTTCGCCAATTTTGGATTTAATTCTTGACATATTTTTAATTGGGGGATATAGAGGAGGTATGGATTTGCATTATTTAAAAATTTATGAATAAGTGACTTTTTGTTCATATTTTTCTATCATGCTATCCTAAATAAGCATACATTTAAATTTCATATACAATATCATTTCATGGCTCTAGTATCCTCAACTGATTAGAATTGTTCAGTGTACAGTACAATTTGGTGATTTTACTGGTACTGGTACTCAATAAAAAGTGTTAAATGAATTAAATTCGTAAAATATTAAATAATATAACTAGTCAAATTGGATGGATATATAGGAAATATGATGGAGATTATATGTAATATAATTACATATACAATTAATGTATTTACATACTAATATAAATACACATTAATATATTAATCCATTGTTATATGTAATATGTATTTCTTTCCCAAGTGAGATAGTGAACTCTTTGGAAAAGTTTAAGATTCAAATTCCAATAAAAAAACATCAGCGTAAAGTTTATCCAACGGGTGCAATGCTGATCCAGGATCATTTACAGCACATATGTGTAGCTGCTTTATTGTGTCATGTAATAGCTACTTTCCAATCATACAGTGAGAAATTGAGTCATTTAGGAAAGGAGAGCAAAATTATGCCGTTTTATTTTAAATTGCAGTTTGGAAATTAAGAGTGAATCTGGGTATCGGTGGAAACTTGGTATCTGAGGGGGTGGCTTAACTCTTGCAACCTGTGATGCTATATCAGATTTCTGTGTTAGATAACTTTATTTCTCCCCCAATTATCTTCTGTCTAGCTTGTTAAATTGCAGAAGTTTCAAGCCTTCGACTGGGGAAGTAGTGCCAAGAATTATTTTCATTACAACCAGGTAAAGTCTTCAGAGTCTTTAGAATTAAAATGGGCCCTGAAAACTCATCAAGGAAGCCAGCCTGAGTTATGAGGATTCTGGCTGGGTTCAGGTGCCAGGGGAAATGGTCGGGAGGGTTGACTAGGTAGCCTTTGTTTCCCCCCAGTCAGTTCTAGAACAACCTAAGCATCCTGGTTCGTGCTTTGGACCTTGTCCTTTCCCTGGCTCTGTATAGTCATCTCTGTCATCGGTCATGGATAGTGATCAGGCAGGCACACAGACCTTAAGAGTCAGACAAGCCTATAGGGCTGTTATCTGGTGGTTGGGGGGCCTTGGCCAAATTACGTTGCCTAAACCTTTTCTTCCATATACACATGAATTGACCACTTTTTGGGTGCTAAGGGCTCTAAAATGGGAGGCACTCTGCTCATGTTTTTCTTATTTAATTCTCAGAATATCCCTGTGACATAGATGTGATGATGATTAAAGAGGAAGAAACAGAGGCTTAGGGAATTTCTATGACTTGGGTCACACCCCAGAGGGAAGGGAGGTGTGGATATGACTCCAAAGCCCCTTCCCAACCACTTGGTTTGGTTCTACAGCTTGGCATCAACTACCTGGGAGAATGACGCCTTCCTCCCAGGGGATGAAACTCGTTACCTTGCCCAACACAGGGTGACAACTCGATAGCTAGCAGTGGTAACGGCTAGCATTCTTTTCTTGTGGGTTAGGCTTCTTTTTGTTCTGGTAATAGCAACCTGAAAAGTAACTAGAGTGATTTTCAAACTTTAGTCTTTGATTCTCAGATCAGATTGACTAATCAGTGTTTACTGGGGATTGTATTTTTGTCAATTAAAACAACAAAGACAAAGCTTTCTATGGGTTTTCATTACAGAGTTACCCTCCCTCTTACAATGTGAGAGACATGCCGGTGCGGACCGCTGTCTGGAGTGGGGGGCAGGACTGGCTCGCAGACGTCAGCGACGTCAGTGTCTTACTGACCCAGATCTCCAACTTGGTGTACCACAAGCACATTCCTGAGTGGGAGCATCTCGACTTCATCTGGGGCTTGGATGCCCCGTGGCGGCTCTATAATGAAATAATAAGTCTAATGAGGAAGTATCAGTGAACGCCAGGCTGGAGACATTTACTGTCAAGTCATGTTAAATCTGTTTGCTTAATTTCTCTAAATATACTTGTTTTCCTTTCCCAGGTGTTTCGTATTTTTATATTCAAGAAAATGATGCCGTTGAAGATGCCCAGTTCTCTCCAGTTAGGATAAGAAACGCTTTTGCTTTTTTTGTTTAATCAAACAAACTGCCCGCCCACCTTTGATCCTCTCCCATGGGGAGGAGAGTGGTCTTAAACCTAAGGAGGGGTGGGTGGTGGTTTGGAAATCCGCAGTTTCCACTGAGCGAGGCTGTGAGTGGTGTCTGAGCCCTGATTAACCCCATTTGCAGGTAGTGGCTGCAGGTGCGACCCTGGATTCAAGGACTGTCCATCCAATGCTCTCCTTGGACAAATGAAGCAACCAAAGCTGGCAGAGACAATGCCATAGGGCTCCCAAAACATAGATTTAGGAGTCTAATGTGATCTCTCCCACTACTCTGTAAGCTTGAAGATATATCTTACTTATCTCTGTATGCCCAGAATCTAACACAATAACCTGGAATATTAGTGAGTTAATAAATATATGCGGACTGACAGAATGTGTGACAAGCGATGGACTTTGTCATTTAGCTATATGAAATTAGATGCACAAGTAACATCTGGGCGGGTCTGAAGTGGAATCTGATTTTTCATGGCAACTAAAGTGAAATCATAAAGAAAAGAGTAAAACTGTACTAGATGCGAAGGATCTACGTCCCCAGGAGGATGCCACTCTCCCCACTGGCCTTATGTCCCCCTCAAGAAAGAACAATGCTTTCTCCTTTGACGAAGGCAAACTGGTTTGGCCAACCAGGTACAAGATTCTTGGGTCAGGGCCAGAAAGAACAGGACAGTGAGTGGCTGTTTTTGTTTGTTGTTTTCCAGCAGCAGTGGGAGAGAGCTCATCAGAGAATGGCTTCTGTGTCCTGGGTGACTTGGTTTCCCTTCTTTGGTTGCTGCCGTGGAGTCTCCTTCAGATGCCCTTGAGAACTTGTGGTCAGTCAATCTGCCACTCAGACCACGGGAATGAATGAGCAGGGGCTACATTCTATAGAGTCCACCTGTTGGAGTGTTTTTCTCTTCACCTCCTTCCCAAACTGTTCTTTGGGGATTTTTCTTCAGTATGTGGGCCAGTCCAGAGGTGGAGATGTTGCATGGTGGTTTTTACTACAGTTGGGCTACACGGTGCATTTGCCTTTGTTGCTGGCCTCTTGCTCCTGATGCAGCTGTGTAGGCTCTTATATCCTTACAACCCTAGCTGCATTCATGTAGCTTTATTTTACCGTTGGCTGACAGTACAGAACAAGATTGGACCTTGTACCTTGAGAAGTCCTGTAACAGGTTGGGAGGAGTTCTGACTCTCTTCTTTTCCACTGGGTTTGCTATATATTCTTTTGAGCAGAGCACAGAGATCTCCACAGACCTCTAGGGCAAGGAGAAGACTAGTTAATATTCCGTCAACTTGGAACTCCAAGATCTTGTGTTTACTTGGGTAAAGCCACTGCATGAAGTCACAATTGAGAATGAAGTCATTTTTTTCATTCGCCATAAGGGGGCGCTCTTGGCTCTGCTTCTTAACCTTTTCTGGGCTAGGCAGAGAACTTTGCTGATTTAGGAGGCAACTGGTAATTTGAGGACTGATAAGACCAACCATGTCTGTGGTCATTTCTGTCCAGGATTATAACTAATTCTTGCCTAATTCGTAATATCTGAAAAATGTTCTCAAAGAATAACTGTGCCCCAAATGGGACATGAAAATAAAAACTTGCCTAATAGCTAAGAGTGGTCAGAACCTCAGACATGAGGAGGAAGTGGGGAATGCTTTAACCAAGGCTTCACACTTATTAAGACTGTTGATATTATCTCCAAACAATGATTATTTTGTGTTTGTGGGTATGAAATGTGTTAATTTGTTAAATGTATGCCTTTAAAGTATCCTGTAATTTTAACTCGTCATTTTTTTTTGATATATGGAGAGATTTTCAAAATGTGACCCCTGAAAGACAACATCAAGTTATCATAACTCTGATTTTAAAAAGTTTGTCAGTGATTCATTCAAGAGTATTTATTGAGTATTTATTGTACTGTGCAAGGTACAGATTTCAAGATCAATTCCAAACTAAACAAGTAAAACCTTCTCTACCAACTTGGTTTAGTAGTACTAAAACAAATACTTTGCATTTTTACACTGTGCCTTCCGGGGTTTTGAAGCCTTCTCATAAGGCTTTGATCTTTACAGCACCCCTTTGACGGGTAAGGTGAGTATTTTCTCTGCTTTACAGGCAACGGTATGCCTTTTAATGGGGATGATTTTATATGCTTTAAATATTTTAAGCAGGTTTTTGAGAGTTCCAACAATGTTAGTAGAAGCACCCACTTACATGTGACACAGATGGATCAAAATATAAAGAGAACACTTTTAAAACCAAGTATGTCTCAGCATCTGTGTCAAATAAGGCCATCAAGGACTCTCTTGGGGGAGCTTATACCCTCCCCCCACCAAGTTCTTCATCAGCATCCCCTACTGTTTTGGTGTTGATAATTATTGTTTTCTGAGTCTCTTGTAAACTGCCCTATAAGTGGAACTTCGATGCCGCACTCCAACACCAAACTCCTCCTGTAGAGGTACCTACCTTGAAATTGACACTGACCAAGTTCTGCTCTCAGTTTGGCTCTTACTTCCTATTGAACCCTAGCTAGTCTTGACTTTTCTGAGACTGAGTCTTCATGTTTACAAGGAGGGATTAGATTTTGATCTTTGAGTTTGCTCCAGCCTCTATGAGTTTTACGTGTTACAGCTGTAAAACGTTAAAACACTTCTCATCTCTGATACCCAGGAATAATCGTTTCGGCTAGACAGATGCCAACACAGTCTCACCTAATTATGGAAAGAAAAAATAATCGTAAAGGCCATGCAAAAAAAAGAAATTGTGTCATTGGTAAAGGGTTTTTCCAGCTACATCTTCTATTTTTTTCTTGTGGGGAGGTGGGGGCATTACACGTTGTCTTTTGGTGAGTTGGTACCAAAGAGCTTTGAGATTGTGTTAAACAGGCACAGACCCGATTGGTGTACTCTCAGAAGAGTGATTGGATCTCTGTCAGAAAGACCACGCCAAGATAAAAATACACAGAAGTCGAAACCAACTGGAGAAGCACAAGAAATAGTGTGGCCAAAATCCTAATACCATCACAAGTCAGTAAACACCCCCTTCTATGGAAAACCATCCCAGTAATCCCAGTAAGTAAATAGACTTAAATGATATCAACCAGTGCCCCAGAAAAAATTCCTTTTTAAGCCTCTATTTAAAGCCAATATCTTCTAAAATGAGCATTGAGTTCACAGATATCTTTTGAACCTCATATGATGCTTGACACTGTGGGAAAAAAATCCTAGACGATAGACTCTGTGCCCTAAAAAGACCTATTCATCTAGCAAGCCATTAACTAAATTTTGTGTAAGTTTAAAGTGTTTAAAGGTGCATGTTTGCCAGTGCAGGAAGTGGCATTACTTAAGGCTAAATAGGGCTCAATTTTATTTGGGTCCATTAAGTGGGGTGCTGGTTTTGATTGGTCAAAATGTTGTGCCTACTATTTCAGCATCCTCTGTGAGAGAGAGTGGACAACTGATGAGATTTTAACTGACCACTTTCCCCGAGACAATTGCATTTGTAGATAGGAGGACACAGACTTCTGTCCTGGGGCGGGGGGTGCTTCATGGGCTGGAAAGGCAGAGAAGCTGGTGGCTATTCTTCAAAGTGCTGCTGCGAGTAAGAGGGGAGAGCCTGGGCCAAGCAGGCAGAAGCTGTGGCTTCAGGTCTTGCTGCTCAGGGTTTTATGGAGCATATTCTAACAGGCTTAGGGATAGAGGATGGAAGAACCAAGTAAGGAAAAGAACGTGATGGTTGAGGCTGGGGTCTCAGAGGAGGCAGTCCTGATAGCAATCTATTAGCTAAATCCAAATTAAGCAAATGAAGCCACCTACTTAAATCTGAGAGATTCCAAAGCATTCAAGCATGAAAGCTGAAGCCAAAGAAAAGAACAGCATGTGCTGAACGGAAATTTGAAGGTTGACTTAATGTCTGTGGAGGGCAAATCTGAGTGACATCGTACTTCTGAGCAGAATTCATTTGGAAGTGTGAGAAAGTGAGCTTTGATGGTCCCTCTGGAGCACTGAGGAGCCCAAGAGTGAAGGCTTAGTAAATGGCATAAGAGACATTCAATAGTGTGGTGTAATTCTCAAACTACTTCTTAAAAATCACCCCCCCACACACACCCCCAAAAAAGTAAAGGAGAGAAAGCCCTCCTCTTCTCTCTGAGTTGCTGCATGAGTTATACAAAATTCAAAGGTAGGGTGATGTCTGCCAGGAATGGGAAAGAAGTGGTGCCTGGGTTGTCCTAAAGGTGAACTGCAAAGAGCAGTGGAGGAGGGGGAAGATTGAAGAGGAGCCTAGAAAGGACAGGCTGTCTAACTGGGAGAAACCCCCCCAGCAGGGAAGCCAAGGGCCTGCATGGTACCTGTCTCTGCTACCATCCAGATATCCAAGCAACATTAGAAAATTCACCCCCTTTCCTTTTTCGCATTGGCTGTCAAGAAGCTCAAAGCTGCTTCTGAACATTTATCTGATCAAGACACAAGCAGAATATCGTAATATTCTTATGGCCAACTGAGTTTAAAAAAAATAAAAAAGGCTGCAGTAGGGCCAGATGCTGGGGGTTCCAGAGAATGGGCATCTAAGGAATATCCATATTCCATTAGTGGCAGTTCAAGGAGGTTCTGAATTATGAATTGACCTGTTATAGGGGTGTGTGTGTGTATACATACACATAAAACATCCCATATATATCTTATATATTAATATATATGTTATGAATTGGACTATTACATATCATCTATTTTGGGCCCATATATTGGTCTATATTTTTGTTGTACTTATTTCCTCATAGTATATGGCTTTTTATCTTTTATTTCTCTTTACATAACTTTATTTGATGTTAAATGAAAACTTCCTCAGTTATTCTTTAGGTAAAATGTGGAGTACACATTTAAAATAATATGTCTCATTCTGTAACTCTGTTCCAGGCACTATACTTTTCCTTCTGTAAGACCATGGCAATAATAATCTTGGCCGTGTGGCAAACCCTGCTCTTTTAAGGACTGGATGAAATCACTTCAAGTAAAACACTTAGTTAATGCCTGGCAGACGTTACATAGTAACTTTAACATTATTGTTATTGTTTTCTCATTTAATGCTTGCAGTAGCCTCATGCGGTGGCTACTATTGTTATTTCCCTTTGGAAAGGAAGGGGTGATAAGAATACGCAAAGCTTCATGGAGAGAGGCTCTGGCCCCATCCTCATTGTGAGGCAAGAAGAGGCAAAGCTAGGGTTAGGAGCGATCCCTGGCTTCGAAGTTTCCGTCCCAAACTTCTATCCTCTAGGCGCCCCTTGTGTCTGGCTCCCGGGGTCAAACGCGGAGGTTGCTTTTCATGCAAGTTCTGGGGTCACCCCCTGCCCCCGCCCCGACCCAGCACAGCTCTCTTAGTACCGAATTCCTCAGGCTCAGTCCAGGCCAGTCGACTCCAGCTGATGGTGGAGAAACGCAGAGGTGAGCGTGGCCTCGCCGGTGGGCTCTCTGAGCCTGGGATGGTTTGGGGAAATAGGCGTCAAGGACGTGGGGCAAGTTGGCTTCGCGAAGCCAGCAAGGGAAAGGTAGGGAGGGCGTGACATCATCTGTTCAATTAACAGCCTCCCCTGAGGCTTCCAGAATGCAAAAATATTCCCTTGATTCTCAAAGTGGGTGGTTTACTGATTTCACTGCTTCCACCCCAAACTGAGATGCAGCGGCTTTTAGCCAGATCTGGGCAGGCTCTGGATGTTAAATCCAGCCCTTGACTTATTTTTTTCTTTTTTTTTTGTAAAGTGAAGGATAACAGTCGCGGTCCCCTCTCATCCCTCCGTGCCTCCAGGTTCCCGTCGCTGGTCTGGGCGACCCCGGCGCGCCGCGAAGGGACGACCCGCCCGCCAGGTTTGGGGGCTTCTCCGGGGGAGTCTGCGTGAGGTGGGATCTGGAGCAGTCCGCGAGCTGGCGGGCATAGCTCCTCACCGGAGACACTGAAACTGGAGGAGGTTCCCGTCCCGCCAATCTGATTTCCTGCGCTGCTCGCCGCCGCGCGCCGCTCAAGACCCGCGGTTAACTGCAAAAGGGTAGTTTGCTGATCACTGCTGGTTAGATCAATACGGCGAGAGCAGAAAGAAAAGATCCGAAATACGAAAGGTACGTGGCTTTTAAAAGTTTTTTAATGCAGTTACACTTGTATCTTTATTAAAACACATAGACGCAATTTTACGTATGCATGAAAAAACACAAGTAATTCTGCACTGGTTGCAAAGGAGCTCTTTCCGGTGATGATGGAAATATTCTTCATCTTGTTTGGGAATGGTGATGATCCATGAATTGAGTTGTCAGAACTCGTAGAAACTCTACACTGAAGATCTGTGCATGGTATCGTGTGTAAATTGTACGTCAATTAGAAAATCAGAACGTAATCTTGCATGCATAGAAAGTACTGCGTGCCGTTGCGTAACTGCATACATGAATGCCGATTAAATGCAGCTGTAGATGAGTATTTATAGCAACTAAGCGCAACTCTGTTGGATTATTTAATTATGCAAGCTCCCCGAAGCCGGGAAGGGGAGAAAAACGGCGGCTGACATCACTCGGGGCGGGGCCGAAAGCCCTAAGAAAAGTCGGTAGGACCCGAGCGGCAGCCGCAGCCAGACACCACCTCATCATGAGCAGCCGCAACGGCTCCGAGCTCCACGTCCTCTGCAGCTCCGGCCAGCTGTTCTTGCAGCCCCTCTGGGACCGCCTCAGGACCTGGGAGGCCCTCATACAGTCGCCCTTCTTCCCCGTCTTCTTCTCCATCACCACCTACGTGGGCTTCTGCCTGCCCTTCGTGGTGCTGGACGTCCTGTGCCCCTGGGTGCCCGCGCTACGGCGCTACAAGATCCACCCGGACTTCTCGCCGTCGGCTTGGCAGCAGCTGCCCTGTCTGGGGCAGACGCTCTACCAGCACGTGGTGTTCGTGTTCCCCATGACACTGCTGCACTGGGCGGCCAGCCCCGCCCTCCTGCCCCCCGAAGCCCCCGAGCTGCTCCAGCTGGTCCGCCACGTCGTGCTCTGCCTGCTGCTCTTCGACACCGAGTTCTTCGTGTGGCACGTGCTGCACCACAAGGTGCCCTGGCTGTACCGGACCTTCCACAAGATGCACCACCAGAACTCGGCCCCGTTCGCGCTGGCCACGCAATACATGAGCGTCGGGGAGCTGTTTTCCTTGGGTTTCTTTGACATGATGAACGTCTTGCTGCTCCAGTGCCACCCGCTCACTGTCCTGACCTTCCACGTGGTCAACATCTGGCTGTCGGTGGAGGACCACTCGGGCTACGACTTCCCCTGGTCCACGCACAAACTGGTACCTTTCGGGTGGTATGGGGGCGTGGAACACCACGACCTGCATCACTCCCAGTTTACCTGCAACTTCGCCCCTTACTTCACACACTGGGACAAAATACTGGGAACTCTGCGGTCTGCTAGCGCCAAGTGACATGCAGGCACCGCTCCCGGCGTAGTAGTGTGTGCTGTGGTGAGGGGTGGGTGTACCTCAGACATTGTGCATTTCACCCTTGAATCGGGAGAGACGCCCTTGAGGTTGCTTTTTTGTTTTATTTGCTGGAAACTTACAGAGAAAATCTGATGTATTTTTCACAATCTAGTAATTTATGTAATGTTTGTATATCAACAATTATATTTTTGATGTGGAATTTCAGCTCACTTCAATAGCCTTGATATCTGGGTACAAAGTATCCAAAATCAGTGGCGTATTTAAATAATCTCTGAAAGGGTTTGTTTGAAGAACAAGGAGTTTTACTCTGTTTGAAGGTGTCCTAGAAGTAGGCTAGAATAATATATTTTTATGGAGAATCTGATCTGTGACTCTGTAAACAATGAAACATGTTCCTGCTGGACAGTGACTAAGATTATTGTGCCTTTTTTCTTTGTTTTCATAGAGCTGTATATTTATATCGAAGGAAACGTTATTTATGCTTGAAAAAAAGTTTTAAAAAAGGACATAAACCAAACAAGTACTGGCTTCTGGCATTTTCACTGGCATTTTGACTGATAGAAACTGGAATGAGAAGAGGGAGCTGGGATGGCAGGTGCTCTTCAGAGTCTGCGTCAGCCCAGCTGTGGGAAGAGGAATCTGGTGGTGGCAGGTTTGGGGGAGGGGAAGCTTGTAGGAAAGGAGGTCAGAGAAGGGATCTGTTTGTTGGTTTGGGTCTAGAGATTTCACAGAGGGAAAAACACTGTTGTTCTGGATGTGTTTTAGTTGATTTCTGTGTAACAGAAAACTGATAAAACTTACTCTGTAAAGTTTTACAGAGAGATTAACACTGGGCCACCATTGCATTATTTGGGGGGGAAAGGGTGGTGTTGGGGGATGAGTAGAATTAGTGAAGTGCCTTGCTTTGCAAAACGGGTAAGTCAAGTGTGTGCTTTAAAGGGGCTGATAGGTAGGGGAGGGATTATGAGTGAGCCCCCCCTTTTCATAAAGCCATCTAATACAAATGACCATCACACATTGTCTCTGCAATCTGAGATTTTTGTATGTTCACTTTTCTTTATGAAGACTTACATGCAAACTGCATACTCGTTTCTCAAAGAAAGAAAAAAGTGAAATTTGGCCCTAGATCCCTAGTTCCTCACTTGCAAAAGGAGATTGATTGTGTCCCAGATGTTCTCATAGATTACTTGTGACAGTAAATGTGCCTATAACTGACTGCACACCTGTCACCCATCAGGTACCCCATTCTGCTGCTGCATAATTGTTTTAATTTTATCTTTGGAACACCGTTTAGATAGATAGGGTAAAGGCAAACAATCAAGACACTTTAGACAGAAGATCTAAAGAGAGGCAGCTTTGCATGGAATTCTAGGCTCATAATATATGCACCAAACTATCTTGTTTAAAGATGAAAAAAATCCATCTAAAGACTTGATATCCATACTCTGCCAAATGAACCTCCCTAGAAATATGTTGCGGTGCTCCAAACCTTTGCAAGATGCAATCAGAGTGCCTGGCTGCCCCTCTGATTTTCTCACATTCCCTCCCAATGGGCGTGCCCTCTTGGCTTCTGCTGAAGTCACCTCCTCCTCTGTCCGCAGCAGGACCATGCTGGGACTTAAAGATTATATCAAGAATAAAAAGTGAAATTCGCAAGCACAGGTAGTGAGGGGAAAATGCCTCACTGGAGGTAGTGTGTTATTATCATGAGCCAAACGGTGAGCAGAGAAAGAAAAGGGGGATGAACAGGCTGGGGTAGAATATATACTATTAGTTGCTTTGAGCAGCTTTAGGCATGCAAAAGCAGTCTGCAAATCTTGGATAATGACAATTTGTTACAGCTCCCTCCCAGAGAATTTTTGAAATGGGTCATAATGCCTCACTGTGTAAGGGAATTTCCCATTTAGGACAAATTGTACACGTGGAAATTACTTGGGTTCAGAACACTTTCTCAGAGTTGGATGTCTTAGCAGTTTCTGATACCTTGGGGGGTGGAACTAGGGGGGTGAAGAGGATGAGCAATTTCTTGGATAGTTTTGAGAGAAGAAGAACAATGATAACGAAATAATGCACATTTGCATGAATTTTCTCACATTGTTTCACTTGTTCCTTACACTCTAAGGGATGTAGAGTAGTTATTATTTTTTAAATTTTAATTATTATTATAATTAAAATAATATAAAAATATAATATATTTTAATATAATATAATATATATAATAATATAATATAAATTATATATATAATAATATAATATAAAAAATAATTATCATTATTTTTTCATGATATGGATGGAGACTTGGTATCTGCACCGGTCAAGTGACTTGCTCCAGATGATAAAGTACTAGGATTTGGAGCTGGTTCTTGAACTTAGGTCTTGTAGTGTATACTGTACCTGTCTTTGGGTGGCGCTTATGGTAATCTTCACAACTGCCAGTGAGCTACAAACCCTGCAACACCAACAAATGGCCTCCCTCTGCTATTCCTCCCCTGTCAAACACAGCGTCCGCCATGAATTCAAAGCCTCTGCTTGGCAGGGGAGAAAGCCAGATTAATCTCAGCAGGGCTTGGGAAAGCATGAAGCAGGTCAGAGGCTCTGTTTTCTGTACCCTCGTTGCACATCAGGGAAGAGTACACATGCTGAAGCCAGATTGCCCCGGGAGGGGTGTGGGGGGAAACTTGACTTGGGACTTAACAAACTGAGTGACTCTGGACAAGTTACTTAACCTCTCTGTGCTTGGCTTCCTCATCTGTAAAATGTAGTTAATTATAGAACCTACCTCCTAGAGCTGTTGTGAGAGATTTTGAGCTACTCTGTGTGAGTGCTAGGTGGGTTGGAGGTCTGGACTGTATTTGTGTTTGCTACAAATGATGCTTCACGATGTGAGCTCCAGGACTGTACCAGGATCGTAATCTTCTGTCCACACAGATGTTTGAGCTCTCCTGTCTACAGGGAACCAAAAAAAGTGTTGGAAAGAGCCAGAGGTCTGTGTTTGTCTGATTCTGTTTCCTCACCTCTGAGTCATCCCACTCCCACCTCTTCCTGAGACTTTCACTCCCTATTCACTGCTATCTTCCTAATGATCAAATCCAACGATTTCCCACCCTTGATTTTCCATCTCCTTGGCTTTTTTTTTTTTTTTTTTGCAGTACGCGGGCCTCTCACTGTTGTGGCCTCTCCCGTTGCAGAGCACAGGCTCCAGACGCGCAGGCCCAGCGGCCACGGCTCACGGGCCCAGCTTCTCCACAGCATGTGGGATCTTCCCGGACCGGGGCACGAACCCGTGACCCCTGCATCGGCAGGCGGACTCTCAACCACTGCGCCACCAGGGAAGCCCCTTGGCTTTGTTTTTAAGGTATTTGTTTCTGCTCACCAGCCTCTTAGAATGTGGTTCTTGCTTGGTTTTAGTGACGCTTCTCTGTTGTTTTCCTTCCCAATTCTCCAGCTGTTTCTCCTTCCTTCAGTGGCTGCACACTCTCCTCAGCAGGGAGGCCAGCCTCAAGGTGCTTCTCATTTTATTAAAAAGTATCTATGTTGTGTGTAATGACGATCCTTCCTACCATCTTCTGGTGCACCCTCTAAATTTCTGCTTGCATTGCATTCCAGTGCACACGTGGGCACTTCTACGTGCACAGGCCATGTGAATGTGTATAAGTGCACGACATATGTATACACACTGTCTATGTACCTACCATGTACAAACTATATGTCCACACACTGTTATACGGACACAGACATGCATTTGCCCAGTATATATGTGTATGTGAACATACACAGTATATGTATGAACACTATATATGTACAAACATACTTTATACACCCTATACATGTATATATGTACCCATAATATATATACACTATATATATACATGTTCAAACGTGACATATATGTGTACATATATAGAGACATTATATACGTACATCTACCATATATTATATATGTGTATGTAATATGCATATGTATATGTATATATACAGATATATGTGTATATGTATATATATACATATGTATATTCAGGTATATGTGTATATATACGGATATGTGTATATATATATATATACTCCTCTCTCTAACTACACACACACACTACTATTTCGGTCCTGTTTAACATTCATCTGTGCCCCTAGTACTATGCCTCGTTCTTGATAAATACTGGTTCAGTGTTGTGTGAATCCTGGAAGCAGTAGAAACACAGATTTGCCATTAATCATGTTTTTCTTCATTTATTCCATCTTCCATCACTAGTCCATCCTAGCTTCCTAACTAAGGCCATGCCCACAACCCATAATCTCTGTTCTAGAGAAGTTCACAGTCTACTGGGAAGGAGCATCAGGCAAGCAAATGCATCTAATCTAATGTAGTTAGTGCAACACTGGGGGTGTGTTAACAGGTTGTTAAGGGAGCCCAAAGAAAGACAGGTCCTTTGAACACTAGAAATCATGAAAAATTTGTATGCATTCACTGGGCGGGGTAAAGGGCATACCTGGAAGAAGAAACAGCACGTAAATCAGAGAGGGATGAAATAACAGGATATGCCAGAAACATGGTGGGAAGCTCCAAGCACTGGGCGACCAAGGAAGGAACGTCAAGGCGTGTTGTCTCACCACTTGACAAGCTACTGAAGCTGCTTTGAACCGCTTGCTCGTTTGCCTATGTCACAGGGATTTGGGAGATGGTGTGGAAAATTGCTTTGAAATGAACATTAGGCCTTGCTATTATTTGTTGTTTTATAATGAGTACATGGATGAATTGAAAACTGGACTTGGAAATGACATGCTAATAAGCTTAGGTTGTATTTTTTAGGCAATGGTGGGGGACAGGGGTGAGAGTTCCACAGACCTTAAGCAAAGGGGTGATGTGATCAGATCTGGTGGAAGAAGTTAAGTGGCAGCAGAGGATGGTAGTGGTGATTCCAGTTAGGACCGTTGCAGGTTCTGCCTGGATTCTAATCCTGCCTCCACCATTTATGAACTTTGTGTGTTTGAGCAGATTACTTCATCTAAGGCTCAGATTCTTCATCTGGAAAAACAGGGCGATAATACCTACTTGTAGAATTATGGTGAGGAATAAGGAGGATATTTAGAGAATTTAGCACTCTGCCCCACATAGAGCAAAAACTGTAAAGAGTAGCTCTTTTGTTAGAAGTTGTTACAAAAGGGTTATAATTGCAAGTGTGAGATGATAAGCCTGCAGCAAAACAAGCTGAGAGAGAGGTGGAGACTGAGACATAGATTTCTCTTTTAACATAAAAGTAACATACGGTCATGGAAAAATTTCAAACCTAGAGAACAGTGTAAGGTAAAAAGTAACAACAATCCCCATTCAATGAATTTACTTCCACCACAGATATAATCAAAGTTAACCCTTTTTTGGATGCCAAACGGAAAGTCAGTCATTCAGTGTCTTTTTCTCTCTTTCTCCCTCTCAGCTGGGATGCATTAAGTGGTTTGCATTGAATGAATGCATTAAAATAAAAGGAAGTTAATGTGAACAGAAGTTCTCTGGACAAAGGCCCAAGAGCATTTCCTCCTTCTAAATATCTTTTGCTTATTTCTTTTTTCTATTCCTTTTGATCACTACTCAAAACAAGAAGAGAAACTCAAGTTGTCTCTCTTCACAGTGCACAGAACTGCCCGGGGCCAGAGGAAAAGCGAGGTTTTCCTTGCTTCCCCTTCTCACGCCTAGAGCGTTTCTTTGGTGCCTCTTACCGTGACTTTACTTTCTGCCTTCCAGCGAAGCAGTTGCCTTCTCTGCCGGGGAGAAAGGTCTCTGAAAGAAGAGGTCATGTCTTACAGATCTTTGATTCCTTCAAGGATCTTGCACTTGAAAAATGCTCAATAAATGTCTCTGGAGGGGAGGCTCCAGGGCTTGGAGGCCGAAGAGCCTGAGGTTGAGCTGCCTGATTTTCTGTTTGGGGAGAAATCATTGAATCACGCTGAACATCAGTTTCTCTCTCTGTGAAATGGGTGGAGGTTGGAGTGATAATAACTGGCATTGCCTACTTCCTCAGGCTGCTGGGATGCCCCAATGAGATAGAGCAGTGAGTGGCTGAGTGGGTGTGGGACGATGTGGACCTTCGGCAGCTGGGAGGCACCAAGGTGCTATGGCTGCCGTCTCCCTCCATCTCTGCCACGACCACACTCCTCCAGGGATGGAGGGCTTCCTCCATCCAGCCCCTGCCTCTTGCGCTCCATACCTTCTGTGACTTGTATTCCCCTCCTCTGCATGCCCTGGCTCTTGCTGCCCTGCTGAATCTCAGGAGAATATAGGAAGAGAGGCGAGCTTCAGAGGGACCAGGAGTGGAGGAAGCTGGCCCCAGGGTAGCGCAGTTTGCAGAAGTAGCCGGAGCGGTAGTATTTGTCCAGAGTCAGAAGTCGTGTCAACCTGAGACACGCCAGGAGAGGGCTCTTCTTTCTGTACCAAGGACCGGCTCCAAGCCAGGAGCTGCAGCCTGCTGGATAAGTGGGATTTGGCCGCAAAAGGCTTTTGAAAGAAGCCCCTTGGAGTTGGACAGTAACTGAAAAGAAGTCACCCTTCACTAGGCAGTTTGAGTTCCTTGTCATGAGGTGAAAAGGAAGAGTGACCCACGCTTGGCAGTGGGTTTGATCTGCCTGAGATCCAGCATCGCCTAGGGAAGATAGCTCACATGCTGACACTGTCAAGCTCGGAGATTCTACAAATGCTAAGGCTGAGACACCACTGTCCAGTTTCCCTATTTTATGAATAAGGAAACTGAGGCTCAGAGATGGGAAGTAACTTTCCCGGGGTCACACAGCTGGGTTAGAACTCAAAGACCCGTGCTCTTCCTGCTTTTCCCTTCTGCTTTCCTCCCACCCTCTGGGTCCTCAGAGCCACTGGGAGCTGTCTCCTGCTGAGCAGCAGAAATGCAGTTAGGGGACACTGCTTAGGAATTGTTGTGATCCATATTCTTCATTAATCATTTGCATAAACACAACATAAACAGCTCTGCTGATTTGTAGGAACTTGAGTGAAGCATTTATTTCAAATTTTGCTGAGGTCTGTTTTGCATACCTTCATGCAGAGCTGGTGTGAACTTTTCTTTCATTCCTGTGAACTCTGAAAATCTTGTTTTAGAAAATGTTTAAGAAAGCCTCCATGCAATGGACTACAACTCAGCAATAAGCAAAAATGAACTCGATGCATACAACAACAAAGATGAATAATTATGCTGAGTAAAGGAAGCCAGACCAAAAAAATGTGTACTATATGGTTCCATGTATATAAAATTCCAGGAAATGTAAATGAATTCATATGACAGAAATTCATATGACTGCAGTTGTTTGGGGGAGGAAGAGTGGCTGCAAAGATGGATCACTAAGGGGCACAAGAAAACTTTTAGGAATGATGAATATGTTCAGTACCTTTGGTTGTGGGACTGGTTTCATAGGTGTATACATATGTCAAAATTTATTGAATTTTATACTTTAAATATGTGTAGTTTATTGGATATCAGTTATACTAGATGATGACGATGATGGTGATAAGTTAATCCAGGACCTCATGTTTTTTTGTTGGTTTTGGGTTTTTTTGGTTTTGTTTTTTGCAGTATGCGGGCCTCTCACTGTTGTGGCCTCTCCCGTTGCGGAGCACAGGCTCCGGACACACAGGCTCAGCGGCCATGGCTCACGGGCCCAGCCGCTCCGCGGCATGTGGGATCTTCCCGGACCGGGGCACGAACTCTGTCCCCTGCATCGGCAGGCGGACTCTCAACCACTGCGCCACCAGGGAAGCCTTCAGTGTAGTTTTAATATACTATTCTTTTATTATGAGTGAGGTTATGTATTCTTTCATAGGCTTGAAAGTTATTTGTATCTTTATTCCCATAAACTGTTTGTATTCTTTATCCATTTTCTCTTGTGTTGTTGTTCTCTTTCTTAAAAATTTCTGGGGATTATATATTTTAGAGTGATTAGGCTTTTGCTGGGATGAATCGTTAATAGTTTTCCCAGCTTGTTAATTTATTTTTTGATTTGTTTATGGTGAGTTTTACCCAAGTAAAGTCATTAATTTTTTTTTAAAGAATTGAACTTAGTTTTTTAATGGTTTTTTGATTTTGAGTCAAATAATAAAGGCCTTCTCCACTACCCTAAGGTTATAAAGAATTCTTGTTTCTTGAGGCCATTTGTGGTTTAATATTTTATACATATATACATATAATATACACTGACATTTTGTGAGAGGTGAAGCCAATTATAGTTTTTTCCCAATAGCCATGCAGTTATCTGGACTCCACTTATTGAATTCATTATTTCTTTTATTTGCCTGTCAGCCTATTTAGTACCTGTTAGTTATTGGAGCTTCATAATATGTTTTATTATCTGGTAGGGCTAGTCACCTCTCATTGCTACTTTTTTTTTTTCCCCCCAAAGAATTTTTAACCAGTCTTGTTTGTTTATCTTTCTTTATAAAATTTCAAATGATTTGTTCTGGGTCCCTTCAGTCTCCCCCAAACCCCGTTGGTTTTATTTACTGCTACTACAATAAATTTATAAATTAGCTTAATTAGAACCGATATCTTTATTATGTTGAAACTTTCTATTAAGAACATGGTGTAGGAGGACAAAATTTGCCACCCCAAAATGTCTCTTTGGCATGTGGATTATTTGAGCTGAAAACAATCAAGGCCCAAAAGACTCAGGAAGAAACTTCAGTCTTCTAGTTCACTCTATGTCCTACTGTCTCTGCAGTCCCAGCAAACACTTGTTTACCAAACTTTTCTTCTTCCCTCTCCATGTGAATTACCTTCCTCCTCTGTGATGTCCTAAACCACTGCCCCCAAGGTTCCCTTTTGTCTTTAGCTGAAGATGGTATATTTCAGGTGAGGGTTTCAGCCATTTTGGTGAGTTACTCCATTTTACTGGGTCTTTTGTTTGATTTTCTCCTGTTAATCTGTCTCTCATCAGTTTAATTCTTAGACCAGCCAGAAGAACCTAGAAGGGTAGAGGAATGTTTCTTCCTGCCCAACAATGGTATGTCTTTCCAGTGTTTTACATCTCTCTTTACATAGAATTGATGAAATAAAAATTCACATTTTAAGGCAAGACAAGAAACATTTAAACATAAAGCTTTTTTCTCTGCCTTTTGGCCTCTTCCTTCCCCTCTAGTGTGCATATCATGCATCTGCATTATGTGTTAACCAGACCTCCCCAATGGCAGAAATACCTACTCAACCATAAAGGTCAATTTTTCTTCTTCTGGCGCCGACCATGTAACTCCTTAGAAGATAAAATTCCTTTCTCAGTCTTTTAAGGCAGGATGACCCAGTCCTCATCTACATAAAGTTCACCAAAGATATATGTGCAGACATCTTCAGCGAACTTTATGCACAATGCCAGTACATCATTCCCCTTAAAGATAACAATTGGGGGCTTCCCTGGTGGCACAGTGGTTGAGAGTCCACCTGCCAATGCAGGGGACACGGGTTCGTGCCCCGGTCTGGGAAGATCCCACATGCCGCGGAGCAGCTGGGCCCGTGAGCCATGGCCACTGAGCCTGCGCGTCTGGAGCCTGTGCTCCACAATGGGAGAGGCCACAGCAGTGAGAGGCCCGTGTACCGCAAAAAAAAAAAAAAAAAAAAAAGCAATTGGTGCAGAACAGATGGGTCAGACTACCTGGGAAGAAACCGTGCAGCACCTAATGGAAGTTCTTAGCTTAAGTACTTACTTGTGACCTTATAAATGTACTCTGCCTATTTTATAAGATTATTGTTTCTTGCATTACCAAGTGTGTGACTGAGCCTCAGATAAAATCAGTGATGACTTGATACAATTGATCAAAAATATAGTTCTATGAAATTAATGATTATAATAGTGTAACTCTAAATATGGGCAGAAGCAACAAGAGGAAACCGTTTCCTGGACCATAACAGACTAGTAAGACGGGTGGCCCAGAGGCATTTGGTTGCTGTTAACAGGGTCTAGACCAGAGTGCACAGTGAGTGGCCTATCAACGAAATCCTCACCTGACCTGGGAATGAGCATTCCTAGCTCCATGAGACAAATTGGTTACAAAATGCCTCTCAAACTTTGGTTGAAATTAAGACAGAAAGAGAAGGGATCGTAGAATAAAGAATGTTTGCCACTGTCCAGTTCTACAAGATGATTCATTAGTCACTGAGTTGCTGACCTACCATATACCCTAACAGGAATTCAGGGCAAAGATCAGGATGAGGTACTTTGTTGTCTGGGAAAACTGACAGAACTGTTACTTAGATAATTAGATATTTCTAGAAGAAGATTTTGTAAACCCCGTTTCTTGCATCTTCCCATGCGCAGAAAAGCCCTAAAACCATTAACCAAGGTATCTGTTCCTTGAGAAGAGCAGTAACTTTCCACCGAGATGTGTGCTTGACTCACGCACTCCTTCACTAAAATCACATATTTACTGGACCGCCTTTTACCTCTTCAGAACAGTTCTCAGAGCTCTGTGAGAGACTGTCTCCTGGGTTATAATCCTCAGGTTGGCTCAAATCAAATGTTTCATTTCTTTCTTAGATTGATGACTGATGAATTATTTTGTTGACAAGATCATACACAATTTTTGTAATCTTATTCCTATTTTACCGTTTCTTTTGCTACTTTTAATGTTTTTTCCACCTCTCTTTATATCTTTCTATGAGTCTTGTTTGTATTGATGAAAGATACTGATTTTTAAACAAATGCATCCCCATCGCTGTACCAAATTCTTATTCTTTTAGTTTTTTAATTTTTATTTATTTATTTACTTATTTATGGCCGCGTTGGGTCTTCGTCGCTGTGCGCGGGCTTTCTCTAGTTGTGGCGAGCGGGGGCTATTCTTCACTGCAGTGCGCAGGCTTCTCATTGCGGTGGCTTCTCTTGTTGCGAAGCACAGGCTCTAGGGCACACAGGCTTCAGTAGTTGTGGCATGCGAGCTCAGTAATTGTGGCTTGCGGGCTCTAGAGCGCAGGCTCAGTAGTTGCGGCACATGGGCTTAGTTGCTCTGTGGCATGTGGGATCTTCCGGGACCAGGGCTCGAACCTGTGTCCCCTGTATTGGCAGGCAGATTCTTAACCACTGTGCCACCAGGGAAGTCCCTTATTTCTTATTCTTAAGCATGCATTTGCTTTTCAATTTATTCTCTTAGGTTTTTTAATATTTACAATGATATTATCTGCAAGTGACTATAGTTTTACCTCCTGCTTTCTAAATTGTCTGTAATTTTTCCTTGTATCATGGATTTACTGGTACCTCTAGTAAAATATTGAATAATAGTGGTGAAGGAAGACATTCTTGTCCACCTGCTGACTCTTGTAGGAAGTTCTCCAGTTTTCCTTACAATAAGCATGATACTAGTTGGCCTGAGATAGATTTTCTTTTATCGTATTGAGGAATGATTCATCTTTTCCCATTATTATTATTATTATTATTATTTTTAGTATTTATTTATTTATTATTTATGGCTGTGTTGGGTCTTCGTTTCTGTGCGAGGGCTTTCTCCAGTTGTGGCAAGCGGGGGCCACTCTTCATCGCGTTGCGCGGGCCTCTCACTATTGTGGCCTCTCTTGTTGCGGAGCACAGGCTCCAGATGCGCAGGCTCAGTAGTTGTGGCTCACGGGCCTAGTTGCTCTGCGGCATATGGGATCTTCCCAGACCAGGCTCGAACCCGTGTCCCCTGCATTGGCAGGCAGATTCTCAACCACTGCGCCACCAGGGAAGCCCCCATTATTATTTTTAATAAAGAAAGGTTATTGAATTTGTCAAATGCCCTTTAGTGTCTACAGAGATGATATGACCTATTAATGCGATCTATTAAAAACCCTTCATTAGTGTGATCTCATAGTCTGATAAATTAAATTAATAGATTTCATCATCAAACTATTCTTACATAGCTGGAATAAAAACTGTTTGGTACTCTTGGTATTATTCTTGCAGTATGCTGCTGGATTTGCTTTGCCAACATTTTTTTTTAGAATTTTCCCCCAATATTCATTACTGAGTTTGAATATTGTGGTGTGGATGCATGTCAGAATGGGGGAGGGGGGAGCAAGAGGAAAGAGAGAGAGACGGGAGGGAGAAAGGCAGAAGAAGGAGGAGACAGAGGAGGAGGTCAGTCAGGAGGTGTTTATCAAGTTTTTGTATTGAGGTTACATTCATTTCATAAAAAGAATATGAGAGCTTCCCTTCTCTCTCTGTGCTCTGAGACAAGTAACATTGAAATACCCTGCTCTTTAAAATCATTGTACCCTGTGAAATGTCTGATCCTGGTGTATTTTGGGATGGAAGGTAGAGCAGTTCTTCTCTGCTTGCTGTATGCATACCTATCAATTTCCTAAATTATATTTTAAATTATATTTTCCTAGAAAAATACTCATTTCAGCCATGTTTGCAAATTTATTTGTATTAAGTTCAGCAAAAAAACTTTTTTATGATTGTCTTATTGTTTCTGTACTTATTCTTTCTTATTTTGTATGTCAAACACCCCTTCTTATTTGGAAGGAAAGTTTGAATGGTTATAAAAATTTTGGTTCCCATTTTCTTAAACATCTTGCCATCTTGCTCTACCCTATCCTGGAGTTGAATGTCGCTATGGACAAATTTAAGGCCAAACTGATTTTTTTCTCTCTTAGGAACTTGATCTTGGCTGGGATGTCTGAAAGGATGTTTATCTTTCAAGTATAATAACTTTATTAGGATATGTCTTCACATCCAAATAAATTCTGAGTCATTTTCCAGGGCATATGGTATTCTTTCAATATGAAGATTTGGAACTTCTTTTATTTCAGGAATTTTTTTTAATTATAATTTTTATAATATATCTTTGTAAATATTTGTTCTGATCCATTGTTCCTGTCTTCTTTGGATTTCCTTCTCCTATTTCTATATCTGTTTATCCCGCAAATCTTGTTGAAGACAAGGGATATAGCGTCTGCCTTTCAAAGTGAACTCTTCTCTTTTAGAAAATTTATTTGCTGGCACATTCTAAGATCTGCCACTGATCAGCCTTCCTACAATTCTTTATGCTTCCTTTTGTGTGACTTCTTACCGACCTCATGTATATTTCAAGACCCTACACATATGGAGTGTTTTAAAATCTCCTAGTTCTACTGAAAAGATACTTTTGTTGTTGTTATTCTTGTTGTCCTTTCTCCTCCTCCTCTTTTCTCTGTGTGATTTCAGGAGTAGAAGAAAATGCTGCCTTAACAATTCATTTTCATGTGGCAAAATTATATTAATTAAAAATACAATATACATACAATAATCTTCAAAACTCTCACCGCTGTGGCCTCTCCCGTTGCAGAGCACAGGCTCCAGACGCGCAGGCTCAGTGGCCAGGGCTCACGGGCCCAGCCGCTCCGTGGCATGTGGGATCTTCCCGGACCGGGGCACGAACCCTGTCCCCTGCATCGGCAGGCGGACTCTCAACCACTGTGCCACCAGGGAAGCCCTACTTTTCCATTTTAATCTTCTAGGGACATTTGTTGATAATGATGTGTCTCATATTGTGGCCTCTAACTTCACAAATTTCTCTTTTCTCTGCTTTCCTCCTTCTCCTCCTTCTTCTTCTTCTAAATCTTGTGTTCTGTTCACACCCTTCAGCCACATAGCCACTGAGATCTTGACTTTGGAGTAAGACAGACCTGGGTTCAAGGGCAAGTGCTTGCAGTCCTGACCCCTTACTGTCTCAGCTCTTCTTAGCCCCTTTCTCCTCTCTCCATCATCAAAGGCACCACAGTAGACATGCTATGTGGTTACCACTGTTGTTTGGTCCGCCCAACAGTCATTCCCATTCCTTTTGGTTCCATGCGTACCTCTCACTATGAGGTTAAAAAAATTCTAGATGTTCACCTCTCTCTTTCTCTCTCAGCTGCTGCAAGTTGTTTTTCTAATAAGCTGATCATGCCAGAGATGGGAACTCTCTGACCTTTCCAGTAGTTGTTTTAACTTACATCCAAATTTTAAGAAAATACACAACCCATGTATGATTTCAATTTGCCTTACTCTTTTGATCCTTGTTTTTTATTGGCAAATAAAGGGTGTTATTCCTCTTCTTTTTGTGCAGTAATTACTCGAGAAACTCTGTTCTAGTCAGTGGTAAGTTCAAGAAGAGAAGGATATGAGCCCTAGAATTTAAAAAATCAGAGTTAACCCATTTCCTTTGGAATCACCCACCAGCAACCCTTCAGTAACTCATCAATAACCATGAGGGCTTTGTTTTCAAACCCTCAAAGAGAAAGGGTGGGGAGAGGCGGGGATTTAAAACACCAGAACTGGGTGCCTGCAGTGGGTGTGGTGGATTCCTGAAGCCATTTAGTTACATCCGTTTTCTTCACCTTCTCACCCCAGATGGGCTTGTGCTCTGCTGTGATTTTATTTCCAAAGGCTCCTGCATCCATGCTCTTGCCATTGTTGCAGATTTCTGCAGAGAGGAATCCCACAGGCAATGATTGTCCTAAGATGATGGAGGGGGAAAGGCAAGAGCAGAACTTACTCTGCTTTTCTCCAACTGATCTTTTCACAGTGCCAGCCACCCTCCACCGAGGCTGTAGCCATTACTCAGTGCATTGGCCAAAACACACACACACACACACACACACGCACGCACACACACCAGTTCAAAATAGTCTTCCATCTCCCAAGGGGCTTCTTCTCTTCTGCTCTGCTCCTCCCCCTTTCTTCCTCCTCTACTCCCCTCCCCTCTCTTCCTCCTTTTTCTTCATCTCCTCTTCCTTTTTAGCCTCCTTCTTTCTCCTCTTTAATTCCTAAAGTCTATATATTCTTCTGTAGAAGAATATATAGTTTCTTTGGGTCTGATTTTGCTGAAGGAGCCAGCATCCTGTGAAAATTCACCATCTTTGCTGGCATCCTGCCTATTATGGTGACAGCAATAATTAGGCTGTCTGGAGTGTTGTTTACTTCAGTGAATATCACGCAATCAATCCTTTGAAGATCAGTAGAGTTTTGAGCAGTGTCTCTGCAAACAGTAAAAACATAACTTTTGTTCTGTTTCTTTTTTCTGGCTAACTTCACTTGTTACATTTTACTGAAAAAGTCCCTGAGGGATATTTGACTTTGTTTGGAACTACTGCTGAAAAATGTAAAACAATAATGTAACCAAAGACTTCAGTTAAGTCACAGAAAGCTCTGGCTACTTAAGAGGTTGTGATAGTTAATTTTATAAGCCAATGGTGATAGTTAATTTTATAAGCCAATGGCTATGGTGCCCAGTTGTTTGGTCGAGCTGTTGCTGTTCAAGGTGTTTCGCAGATGTGATTACTACCATCACTTGACTTCAGGTGAAGGAGATTTCCCTCCATAGTGTGGGTGGGCCTCATCCAATCAGCTGAAGGCCTCAGAGCAAAAACAGATTTCTCAGAGAAGGAATTCTGTAACATAGAAATCTTGCCTGAGTTTCCAGACAGCCAGCTTGCCTTACAGGTTTAAAACTTGGTAGTGTCTACAATCACATGAACCAATTCCTTAAAACAAAGCTCTCTCTATAAATACCTACATACAGGTAGCTCCTGCTTTTCAAAAGTTTGCTTGATGCCACTTTGCTCTTGTGGAAGACCTACATTAGAACCTGTAGGTTCAAACGAAATCGAAAAATTTTTGCTTTTCAGAAAAAAGGCAAAAAGTAAAAATAGTGTTCAGCGTTTGTTTTCCAGTTATTTTGGAGAGGCAGTGCACGGGCAGGGCAGTGGGAGTGGTGTCACCAAGCTCCTTTCCCAGGAACTACACTCAGCATCTCAGCATACAGCCACCATAGCTTTGAACTCTGTGAACATCTGTGCTTTATCTCGATTTATTTTGTGCATCTGTTAACAAGATGTGTCCTAAGGTAATTGCTTCTTCACTGTATGCCATTTTGACTCACAAAAGGTTTCACAGGAATGCTCTGCTTTCAGAGAGCAGGAGAAACCTGTATCCTGTTGGTTCTGTTTCTCTGGAGAACCCTGACTGATACAGAGGTCATATCACATCTTTTCTTGAAAGTGAAAAAGGCTTTTAAATCAAAGTTGGTTAGATAAATTTCTCAGGTGTCAGTTTACCGGGGGTAAGTAGAAGCAGGTGGTAACTGCTGCTTGATTAGACCTGCCCCATTAGACAGAGGCATGATAGAATAGCTTCCTTTGGAGCAGAACTCAAAACCAAATTTACCCGAGGTAAATGGACACTTAGATGGGAAATAATGAGGTAATCAAATGCTTTTTCCCAGAAATATATATATGTTTGTTTGTTTTTGCCAAAGTGCACATCTCTTGAACCAGAGCCAGCAGCCCTTTAGGCCCTGCACGTCTTTAGCTGTATTCATTAATTCTTACATTCATTCATTCATGCTTGAAACATTTACTGAATAGGGCAGGGACTCTCTCTGTCCTGTTCACCACTGTATCGCCAGCATGTAACACAGTGCCTGGGATGTGGCAAACATTCATGGAGTTTTTGTTGACTGAATGATAGACATCTTTTTTTTAACATATTTACTGGTGTATAATTGCTTTACATTGTCGTATTAGTTTCTGCTGTATAACAGAGTGAATCAGCTATACATATACATATATCCCCTCCCTCTTGCGTCTCCCTCCCACCCTCCCTATCCCACCCCTCTATGCGGTCACAAAGCACCGAGCTGATCTCCCTGTGCTATGCGGCTGCTTCCCACTAGCTATCTATTTTACATTTGGTAGTGTATCTATGTCCACGCCACTCTCACTTCGTCCCAGCTTACCCTTCCCCCTCCCCATGTCTCCAAGTCCATTCTCTACGTCTGCGTCTTTATTCCTGTCCTGCCCCTAGGTTACGTGTCAACTGAATGAATAATTAAGCTGGAATATCTGTAGAGGGTTTTCAGCTTCTTTGCTCCAAGTCGCCTTCTGTTGTTAAGTATTCAGGATGACCCGCCTTGTTCCCCGCAGTAGAAACCCTTCAAGTCGAAGGCCCTGGGGTCCCATCTGCTGCCTAATACTGACGCCAGGTTTGGGTCCAGGTTTGAAAAGCGGTGCTTAAGCAGGTTTAATTCAGCAGCTTGTTCCTGTGCATGCCCTGCCCTTGGACTTCTGTGCCTGTAAGAGGGCATTTGAAGTCCACTTGGTTAGGGTGTGCTTCCTCTCTTTACCACGGATGATTAAGGCCATGGTACAAAGGCAGGGGTGGTGCAGTATAATGTCCTGAGCTTTGGGCTCCCTTGGATGTGGGTTCAAATTGAAGTCCTGCCTTGAGCCCTGGTTTCCTCATCCGAAGAAACGCATGTGATAAGACCCCTCTTGCAGAGTTGTTGTTCTAAGTGTGCTTTAACACTAAAAAGCACATAGGGGACACTCAGTACATGTTGATTCCTTCCTCATTCTGGGATCTAGGTCTATCTTGCTTTTCCTTGTGCTTACAGTGAATGCCATGACTTGGCAAGCCAGTGTACATCTGCGGGGAAACATTTTCTCACTATCCAAGAAAATGTTGAAACTGGGTATTATATTCCAAACATGCCACAAGAGACGTTGTTTCAACAATTTATTCACAAGCACTTACTGAGTGTTAAATTTGCACCAGACACTTCAATGCACTAGGGATTCAATGATGAACAGGAAGAAAAGTTCATGCTTGCGTGGAGCTTATGTAATACAAGGAAAATTAAAATGTGTCATTAAAATATGATAGAGAGGGCTGATGGCTGGTTTAAATTTGGTGGTCAGGAAAGTTTCTCTGAAAAAGCTTCATTTAACCTGAGATCCTAGGAACAAGAAGGAGGCAGTCATGTGATGATTAGAAAGAAGAGGATTCTGGGCAGAAGGAATCACTCCTTCAACAACCTAAGATATGTTGGTGTGGTTAAAGAACAGAACGAAGGCCATTGTGAGTCAAGAGTAGTAATTGAAGGAAGAGCCTTAATGCACTCCTGTGCAATGTGAATGTTCAAAAGGGGTGATTTTGTTTGCAATATTTCTCAAGTTTATTGGACCAGAAAACCATTTTTACATAGGGTATCTATTAACATTTCTTGGGAAATAATGTTCCTACACCAGTTTCTGATTTATTTCTGCTTCTAGACTTCCCTGCCCTTGATCCAGTTACAATTCCGACTAAACATTATTTGGAGAGAAGTCATGCGATGCCAGGCGTTGAACAGATTTCTTGTCTCTCCCTATGGCGGGTGCTAGTCCCAGTTTTCCTAGCTGAGAGTTCTGAGGCTCTGGTCTGGTCCAGTCAGGAGTCATTACAGGCTCCTTCCACAAGTGCACTGAGAAGGCATCTTTTCTTCAGTAACAGCAGCCTCTAAGGCTTTCTTTCCAAGTATAGATTGCTGTTCATGTTTGACTCCTGTGATTAATTTGAGGGATGCCTGGGGAAGGTCTTTGAATTGAAAGAGTTTTGATTGAGGCCATGGTAATCTACTTCTCTCCTTATCTCAACCCCATGCAACTGTCCAGACTCATTCTCACAGTAATTATCCTAACAGAGAAGAAGATTTACTGTTATTCTTGTGTAAGTAAAATGGCTATTTAAGTTTAAGTACAAGGTATTTGCAGATGAAGAAATACATCCTCCACAAAAGCTATAATGCCACAGTTAATAATGTTGTACCTGGGTCTTAAGCCAGGACTTTTAATTCCAAAGTTTATTTCCCTTTACACTATACTCTGCTACCTTCCTAAAACTTAAGAGTTCTGTTACCAGTGAGACTCATGGTCTATCCCTAGTTTGCAAACTCTTTTTTTATGCCTCCACATTCCTTATATGTCCAATACATCCACAAGCAGTAACTTCTAGTTATTTTTATTTTACTATTTTCATTACACAAAATAAAGGATGATGGCATGCTTTCATGCCGATTTTATTTGTGAAAATAAATGTTTATTTCAAGTATGAAAAGTAATGTTTAAACATTATCCAAAAATTCTGTTCAGTTCAACAAGTATAAAGCAAGACTTCTGACAAAATTTCTGATACAATCTCACCAGGAAAGCATGCCATCATCTTTTATTTTGTGTGAAATGTGAGTAAGCCCCTATTGACAATCCCTGGTGTATCCAGTCCCATATTCCATTTCTCTGCATTAAGAGATGTGGCACATGGGATCTTAGTTCCCTAACCAGGGATCAAACCCGCTCCCCCTGCAGTGGAAGCACAGAGTCTTAACCTCCGGACCACCAGGGAAGTCCCAAGAGATGTTTAAAGAGAAGATACACTGTGTTTCTTGAAATCAACCACCAAAGGAAGTTGCTGTTTCTCCCTCAACCCCCATCCCACCTCACCTCAGGAGCTTCTTGTAGACTCATCAACTGGGATCAGGGCTGATACATTTATTTCCTCCAATCTCTTCTCGAAGGAAGTTATCTTTTTTCTTGTGCCAGTGGCTTAGGGCTATAAAATATCATACACTTACCACCTGCCATATAAAAGAGCTCTCTGTGAAGTAGGAGAGTGTAATCTGGCTTCTTATGACTGACCTCTAATGGGTTGTCAGTGCCCTGGGAATTTTAAACATACTTAACACTTTTGGGGTGTCTGAAAGATGTTTGGTCTATCAAGGTTGTTTGGGGAGGCAACTGGCTGCCTACGAAGAAATCCTACAGGATAAAATTGAATTGCAGGCTCCATGAGAACAGGATCTTTGTCTTGTCCATCACTGTTCTCAGAACCTGCCATGATGCTGGAAATACAATGCTTGTATTTGCCAAGTCAAATTTTTGCCAAGTCAAAGTGAGTCACCATCGCACGGCATCCAATATGCAGCCCAGACTCTGGTCTTAAACTGTATACCCAGACTCTTAGCTTTACTGACAACCCCCATGGATTAAGTAGCCAACTTTTTATTTAACAAGCGGGGGACATCCCTTGCCCAGGATGCAGTTTCCAGTATTTTGGTATCTAGGGAGCTGACCTAGGTGCCAGGTGGTTGCTTGTTTAATTCTGAGCCCCCTTAGCTACATTGACCCTAATGAGCCTCCTTGCCTCATCTGTGCTTCTCCAAACTGCACTTCTCTAAATTTTCCAGCACATTAGTTGTTACATTCTTGCTTTACTTGAATTGTAATCCCTCCTTCATCAAGATAGCCGTTCCCACAGAAGTAGTTATTTTTATGACTTAGAATATTTTTTTCGTCTTCATCTTAAAAGTGAAGTTCATCCTCAAAGGGCAACTTAATTTCCCTTATTTCCTAGTCCTTGGGGAGAATGGAATTTTTGCATTCACGTATCTCTAAAATCACCCTGAAGAAACCACCAATGTTCTTCATTTTTGGCATTAAGCAGAGACCTTTACTTATATGGTTTGTTTCTTGGCTCTATCATAGCAAAAATGCTAATTGCTTCCTCATTTATTATAATTGTTCTCAGGTTTTTTTTTTCAGGATTTCAAGTCTTGATTCTTAGTATCTTTCATGCTTATAAGAAAGCCTTTCTCAGGAATATGAGATTCACGTAGGAGAATAGGACATGCTGCTCTATCCTCTGAGTCATGTTGGCCATGTTGTGTTAGAACAGCCTGAAGACATTTGGAGAAAATGAAAGAGTCTATTTCATCTATCTGAGTCATTCAAGCACAGACTTTTTTCCCATAAATTTAAACTCAAGCTAAGGTGCCAAAGTTCATAGAGTTTCACTTGCCTAAGGGTTCATGTTACATACAA
This sequence comes from Orcinus orca, assembly GCF_937001465.1. Taxonomy (NCBI): domain Eukaryota; kingdom Metazoa; phylum Chordata; class Mammalia; order Artiodactyla; family Delphinidae; genus Orcinus; species Orcinus orca. The sequence continues at coordinate 53,826,674 of NC_064572.1, read as the reverse complement.
ATTAGGCTAAACCATATTAAAAATACAATTTTCAACTTAAACTCAGCAAACATGAATGTAAAGCTCTTTCTGTATGTAAATGGAGGACCAGAAAAGGACCTTAGAAGTATGTTCTCCTTAGGTGCAGAATAGAGTGATAGGTTAGTCTCTTCCATTGAAGTATGATGTTTGTCTTTACACACTTGAGTTGTTGGAACCAAGTGTGGGAGCGAGCTTACACTTACTCTTTTATATTATATCCCTTAAATTTGACCTTTTCCTCCAGTGGACTAGGATCTTTTTGGATTCTACTCAACTTGGCTTTTTGTCTCCTGTACATTTTGATAGGCAGGTTCTCTCTGACTGCATATTAGTCACTGGAGAAGAAGTGTAAAACAGGATAGCAAGGAGGACAGGTCCCAGTAATGGACAAGTGTCAGTGATAGGGCTCCTCAATTCTCCTACATCTGTAGAGCAACTGTTCCCTCCCAGTTCGTTCTTCTTGATCCAGCTGTCTGAAAAAAAAAATAAGAAAAATAAACCCTCTGTGCAACCAAGAGGGAGAAAGCAAACAGATGTTTGTTGAGTGACTGCTACATGCTAGGAGCCTACTGGTCTGGAAGCTTTATGCTAATTGATGTTATCTAATAGCATCTTCGTTACAACCTAAAGAAAAATGTGTTATTATGACTACTTTATAGGCAGGGAAACTGAGGCTACAGGAAATGCAATAATTTGCTAAAGCCCACTTGGCATGTAAGTGAGGGAGCTAGGATTCCAACCTAGGTCACCAGGTGCCATATTGGTCCTCTAGCTCCTTAAGTTTCCTCCCTTCAAACCTCATTGTCCCTCAAACTCTTCTGAGGGTGTGATCTGCTCAATTTCAAATTCAACATTGAGTTTTTAGAATTTACCTTGTCCATCCTCCATTCTTGTAGCACTTCTTCCATTCTCCATAATTTCTCAATAGTGTATAAACACCAGTTCAATAATTACATCTATACTTTCTTTTAGCATCCTGGGACCTATTTCAACTCCGTTAGAAAACTTGGCTCATTTTGAATATTTATGTGCTTTCTAAAGGCCTTAAACCTCTCTTTAGCCATTTTTCTTCTATTTTCCTTGCCTAAAAATCCTTCTCTTTGAAAGAGAGAAGTAAAATCAGTGTCAGTAGTTTCATGGTCACTTCATAATCTTTTCCCATTTGCCATGTGTCTCCAGCTGAGAGGCTTACACTTTTTTTTTTTAGTATCTTCTTGTTCTAAATACAACTTTAAAGGCTCATTTGAGGACAGAAACTTTCTGGAATATATTTTGGCACTTCAAGTGTGATATACCCTTTGATCAAACAATATCACTTCAAAGGTTGGTCAATGAGATAATCACACATGTGACAAGCTTTCACTTCAAGGATGTTCATTGCAGTGTTACGTATAATATTAAAAAATTACAAACAACTCAAAAGTTCAATAGTATGATATTTGTTAATTAATATGGTAAAGCCATAACATAATAATGATCAGTAATTTAAATTCACTTTGATACTTGATGACAAAAGGTAAGATATACAATGTGTTACTGGATGAAAAAGAACTTGAAAAGCTATTTAGAATAAAATTACATTATTTGTAAAAACGTACATAGAAAGAAAACTTGTAGGAGAGACATCAAAATGTTCACTGTGGTTATTGATGGGCTATAGGAGTGTGAGATAATTTTGTTTTCCATTTTGCTTATATGCATATTCAAAATTTTCTATGAAGAACTTGTGTTACTTTACAATTAATAAAATTTGTTTTAAAATTTATTTTTAAAAAGAAATTTCTTTTTTTTTCCTGAGCTTTAGCTTTTTGAGACTCTTCTTAAGAAGTCCATTATGTACCTTTGACAAGCATTTTCCTTTCATATTTTCTACCTGCCCTCTAAAATAAGAACATAGTAAAGAGCTTCCTATCTAACCCCAGAGCTTTCTTTAGCTGCCTTCTCCGTTATTTCTCACATGACTTTATTGTCTGAATTCCCTTAAGAATGTTCCGTCTTGCTAGAACAGCTTACATTTCAGAGTCTCAGGTCATGAGATTTCCCTATCTTTCGTTCCCACTTTATTTTTTGGCTTTTTTAAAAAACACACTTTATCTTTTAGAACAGTTTTAGTTCACAGCACAACTGAGAGAAAAGTACAAGAGCATTCCCATATACTCCCTGCCTCCTCACCCAGTCTCCCCATCCATCAACATCCCACGCCAGATTGGTACATTTGTTACAATCAGTGATCTACGCTGACACATCATGATCACCCAAATTCCGTAGTTTGCATTATGTGCACTCTTGGTGTTGTACATTCTATGGGTTTTGCCAACTGTATAATGACACGCGTCCACCATTATAGTATCATACAGAGTAGTTTCATTGGTCTAAAAATCCTCTCTGCTCTGCCTATTCATCCTTCCCTCCCCTCACACCCCATGGTAATCCCTGATCCTTTAATGGTCTCCATAATTTTGGCTTTTCCAGAATGTAATAGAGTTGGAAACATAAAATATGTAGCCTTTCAGATTGGTTTCTCTCACTTAGAAATGTGAAAATGAGGTTCCTCCATGTTTTTTCATGGCTTTCTAGCTCATTTCTTTCTCGTGCTGAATAGTATTCTGTTGTCTGAATGTACCACAGTTTATTTATCCATTCACTTACTGAAGGGTATCTTCATGCTTCCAAGTTTTGGTAATTATGAATAAAGCTGCTGTAAGCATCCAGTTTAGGTTTTTGTGTGGACATAAGTTTTCAGCTTATTTGGGTAAACATCAAGGGGCATGAGTATGTTTAGTTTTGTAAGAAACAGCCAAACTATCTTCCCAAGTGGCTGTACCATTTTGCATTCTCACTAGCAATTAGTTCTTGTTGCTCTACATCCCCATCAGCATTTGGTGTTGTCAGTGTTTTGGATTTTGACCATTTTAAAAGGTGTGTAGTGGTATCTCATTATTATTATATTTGCAATTCCCTAATGAAATATGATGTTGAACATCTTTTCATGTACTTAATTGCCATCTGTATAAATTCTTTGGTGGAGTGTCTATTCAGGTCTTTGATTCATTCTTTAATCAGGTTGTTTGTTCTCTTATTGTTGAGTTTTATGAGTTTTTGGCATATTTAGGTAACAGTCCTTTATCAGATATGTCTTCTGCAAATATTTTCTTCCAGTGTCTATGACTTGTCTTCCCATTCTCTGGATAGTGTTTTTGCAGAGCAGAAGTTTTAAAATTTTAATGAAGTCCATCTTACCAATGATTTCTTTCATGGATTGTGCCTTTGGTGTTGTACTGAAATACCATCACCATCCCCAAGATTATCTAGATTTCTCCTCTGAAACCTAGGGGTTTTATATTTTTACATTTGACATTTAGGTCTATGATCTATTTGGAATTAAAATTTGTGAAGCGTGTAAAGTCTGTATACGGATTCACTATTTTTTGCTAGGTGGATGTCCAATTGTTCTAGCACCAATTGTTGAAAAGACCATCTTTTCTTTATTGTATTACTTTTGTTCCCTTGTCAAAGGTTAGTTAACTATATTTATGTGGGTCTGTTTCCCCTTTGTGGATAATTCAACCTGGAAATAGCTTTCACTTTCTTTAGTTTTACTTTCTTTGAAGCTGAAACTAAGCTTCAAAACTAAGGTCACAAATGTATTCAGTTCTCTAATTTTGGCTAATTTAATCAGATATCCAGATAGGAGAGGTTTTCTGTTGCTACTATATTTCATTCTGTGCTGATTTAGTTATCTTTGTCAGGAATACACTTTTATGTCCTTTGTCTAGTAAGTGGGAATTCTAGAACTTATTCACTAATCATTATTTCTATACTTTCGCATTTTCTCTAATTCCCCACCATCAGATTTATGCATTTCTTCTGGGTCTACAAACATTTATAATTTACCATCTTTATATCAGCACCAACATCTTTCAGAGATTGAGAGAGGCCCAAGCCATTAAAGTATTTTTGAAGTTAACCGATTATTTAAAAATGATAAAAAATAAGAATACAGTGTTAAAAATCACGGTATATTTTAATTATATATTTTTAAATACAGTTTTTCATAGAGAAAAAAATTCAATTTAATTACTAAATAATAATTATAAGATTTTATTTAAAATGTTAATTCCTATCATGATACTCAGTTTGTCTGCCTAGTCGCGAGGATTGTGGGATCTTAGTTCCCCGAGCAGGGATCCAACCCGGGCCCCCTGCAGTGGAAGCGCAGAGTCCTAACTGCTGGACTGCCAGGGAATTCCCCTCCTTATCCTCCTTTACTAAGATAATAATTTTTTTTTCAGAGCTGAAATGAGACCAGCTGAACAATTAGATTTCTTGGCAGTAAGGGGTGGTCTATGACAGTGTCCTATTCAGGGGAGATAGCAGCCAGCCCTGGGGGAAGGAGTCCCCTTCTAAATAAAACAAGCAGCAACCTTTGCAACTGGCCTGCAACAATCCTCATCAGACCAATGCTTCTGAAAAAGGAATATTCTTCTTCTATTATTGCATTTTGAGTGTGAATTCCATTTAATAAAATAGTATTGATTATTGATATTTATCGTATTAGGCTTGCGTCTTTATGTTAAGAACTCAAATGCACTGTCTTTATGTCCCTTGTTCTGTGCCTTAGCAGACGGACATCTGCAGCGGGAGGATGTTTCTAACTCTATTCGTTTTCATTCGATAAATGCCTCCCAGTGATTTCTTTCTGTGGTGACTTCCTAGAGTTTCTTCCACTGATAACCTCCTTCTCCATGAGTGACCCTTAAAGTTCTCCACACCACCATCCTCAGCCTAGATTATATAGCCCCTTCTTTATCCTGTAACACAGAAGATATAATGACCAGAATCTTCTTTCTCTCCTTTTTTTCCCCCTTCTCTCCTTTTCTTTTAAAACTCTTCTCCTGCATTTCCCTGTTAAATTTTTTTTCCCATTCTTCTTCTATTTCTGGTATTCATTTATAGGAGTCACCAATCCCTGGCATAATCCAGGGAAAACTCTCCTAGGCTCAGATGGCTCAACCCAGCCCCCAACTCCCATCGGTTATGCGCTGGCTGCAATGGCTCTTAACAGTTAGTTCTTCTCTCTACCAGGTTCTACTTGGCTGGTGCCCACACCTGTCCTCTGCCTCCTGTACTTTCTGGGATGCCTCCTTGAGAGTCACGGGCAGCCCTCTGCCCCTTCTAATCACCTTGAGTAGCCATGATGCCTCCTTTCCACCATACCCTTCCCTCTCACATAGACAAAATTTATTTTTTCCTTAAACTCTCTTTAAGGTTGGCTTTGCAGACATATTATTCCCAGAGAAGTTAAAAGACTCCTAATACCACAAAGTTACTGGAAAAACCACAGGTAGAATTTCCAATCTAGAATGTTTGAATAGATGACATGAAACCAAACTTAACATTGCTACTGATTCAAATTCATGTCTGTGCAAAGCTAGGCAATTATGTATGTTGGGAAGCTGACAGAGCAATGTTGGGACATGCTATCTGGTGAGCGGCCTCTCTCGTTTGGTTGCAAGTTTCCACTTCCTGACAAGTCTTGTTTTGCTGCACAGCTGGTACAAACGCACAGCAGGGAGCCAGGATAAGCAGAAAGCCAGAACATACAGAAAAATATAACTCATCTTGCAGGTGGTGTTAGTTTTTCAGACACCTACTCACTTTTTCCTTTCTGCACCTAGGTTAGAACCTATTTGTCAACCTATTGGAGAGTTGACCACCAGCCAGATTGCAATTCCGATCCAATTTGCAGAGAGTAAGTCTTGATTACTTGCACAGAGGGAAGACGAGTGTCGATTTTAGCTTCTCAAGGCCACACATAGTTTGTTGTCTAATTTATGTAAAGGAAACCACTAAGATTGGACTTACTAGAAAGCATCCTGGGTGGTTGCCCCTGAGTAGTGCCAAGCTGTGACCCTCACTTCCTACATATACCTCTCCCAGGGCCAGTCATGCATCTGCTACCAGCACTAAAGATATCAAGGCTCTGGTTTAGGTCATGCATATCTTCAGTCTTCAGTTCATCAACTCTGGACTCAATTTCTTCATCTTTGAAATGAGAATATTACCACTTATCTTGCAAGATTGTGCTAAAAATTAAATTATTTCAAAGTATACGTTAGATGTACAACAGAAATTCTATTCATTATTTATGGAATATTTATTGAGCATCTACAGTGAGCCAGACACTATACTAGGGATGGAGTCTCTGTCCTTAGAATGCTTATAGTAATCTAGTGGAGGAGACAAAAATTTTACAGATAATCTTACAAATAATGCTATAATTACAATAAAAACTAAGAAAATAAACAGGATGCTATGTTAGTTCCTGCCATCACTTAACCCTACGTGTGGTACAATACTGGAAATCAGCAGTTTTTAATATAAGCAAGATAGAAAACATTTTAGCATCCATTTCTTAGTAGAAAATTGGAGCTATTACATAATGGGTTTTATGATATATACCAGAAAAGTTGAAAGAGTTGTCCCATAGATAATAATTTGTTTTGCCTTAATCTTCTCAAAAAGGAAATGAAAATCAATCCAATTCAAACCAAACAAGCAAAGCAACTAACTCAACAGCAAATCCATCAACCAACAAACATAAAATAATTAAACAGCAAGAGGTTTCTAACATTACAGAAATTGATTGCAGTGACACATTTCAAAATAAAATAATAATAATGAGAGTAGCTGATATTTATTCAGTTCTTCTCATGTCCCAGTCCTGTGCTAACTGCTTTCCTGGATGCCCTCATTTATTCTTCATAACTCTTCCAGGTATGCAGTGTAATATTCACATTTTACAGATGAAAGAATTACAAGTTAGAAAATAACCTGCCAGGAGTCTCACTGTACCAGAAAGACTGAGTTGGGTCTCCAGTAAAGATCCTTGTGACCAAAAACCCTTGTGCTATTAACCATCACACAATAAAGCATTTATCTAAAAATAAAATGATTGATGAACCAATTTTGGAAAGAATTAGACTCTCAGACCATTCATGAATAAATTCCAGGTAGGTAAAATATCTAAATAAAAAATACAAAACTCCATGAAAAGATAAAATGTAGAAAGTATTTTTATATTATTAAGGGTGGAGAAGGCTTTGCTAAGTATGGCATCAGCCCATAATTTATAAAAGAAAGTAAAGACTGATAGGACTAATTTAAAATGTTGTTAGGGCAAAAGAAAACACAAACAAAGTTAAAAAGGAAACAACAACTGAGAAAAAAATTTGTAATCTAGGTAACAAAGAGTAGAGGTCTATAAAGAAATCAATAAACCAAATAAAGAAAACAAGTGGAAAATAAATAGATTAATAATATGAATATAACTGTCACGGTAAGATTAACTTTACTGATCATTAAATAGCAAATCAAAACTGTAATTATTATTTCTTAAATATTTTCAAATTAAAAAATTCAATCAAATGTCAAACACAAATAAATACCAACAATTTGTCAAATATTAAAAAGCTATTATAATTTTAACTGTTTCATCTCTTGATCTCTTTTAGTTCTAAGATGTATCCTAACAAATATTTCCACATCTGTGCAGAAATTCAGGTATGAAACTTAAATATTACATTTCATGAAATAGAGAAAAATAGAAAAAACTACTGTCCATGTAATTTAGTGGAAACAGGTTCTTCAGGAAGAATGCAGGTGTTACCATATGATGGACTTGGCAGTTATTAAAAAAATGTTGACCTATATATTCTGATAAGAAGGGTATGATTTGTTACAAAATAGGAAAGCACATTGTTGAACAGTATTATTTCATTTGTTTTATAAAACTGTATCTCTGTATACACAGAAAAATAGCTGAGACATAAGTACTCAAATATTAGTAACAGTTACCTCTAGGAAATAGAAAGAAGAAGCTTCAGTATCTACTTTTGTATTGTTTAAATTTTCAACACACACACACACACACGTATTTCTTCAAAAGTTTGAGACAAGTCAGAAATAAAACATTTAGTCATCTCATAAAGTACAAAAAGAGATTATTTATTTAAGATCCAACTGACCAAAATGTGATTTTATTCTAAGGATGATGGTTGGATGGTCACTTTCATTCTGCTGTAGCTATTTTGGGGAATCTCTCAAGATTGTTTTCTTTTTCTTTCTGAGGATTTCAGTGGTTCTTTCTGGATTTTTTCCCCCTGGAGGAAAGAAAAAGACTGTTCTATCTAAGTGGTGATGTGGACCTGTCTATTGGCTTGGAGAGGTAACCAAGTGTAAGCAGCACCTTTGTTCTCACTGCACACACAGCCGCCACCCTCAGTGCTGAGGCTACTGTTTACACATAGGACCACGTCTCTAATTCTTCACCTTCATTAACTCCCAAAGGAAATCCCAGTTCTTGTGAGCAGCTCCCAAGTTTTTTAACTGCCAAGCCTGAGACAGAAGAGTTGTGCCTTTTTAAGTAGATAATGTTGTTCATTAAAAGACAACAGAATTTGATCAACTTTGGGCTGGATGGTCATCAGCTGGGATAGGAGGTTCTGATAACAGCGGGGCTATCATTCACACTGGCCACAGGGGCACTCATGGGATTCCTAAACGGAAGTCATTAAAAACTATCTCATCATTAAGTTCAAGATGTTAAAAGTAGCCTATGAAATGGAAAAAGTTAATGGAATTTGGTTAGAATGAATGCTGAAGAGAGATGATTAATAAGTGAATCCTTCCTTCCTTCCTTCCTTCCTTCCTTCCTTCCTTTCTTATCAATTGAACAAAATTTAAATACTTGCTTAATCTTGCAAGAAAATATCTGAGGTGTGCTCGGACACACAAACGATCAGGCGATATTTCCTTAAAGTTTTCTTGAGTCATCCCTCGCACCCTCAAAGTCTTTTCAGAAGTCTCCTTTTACTTACTTTCCATTGCTCTCCAGTTGTTCTGGCCTCCAGCATGATGTTTTCCTTCCTCCCTGCCTGTCTTCTTTCCTTGCTTAATTACTAAATGTAAATTTCACCTTACTGTTAATTATATAAGTAATTCCTATAGAATTTACATGATATAAATTCAAATAATTCAGATAATCAGAAGGTCCCTTTGGAAAAAAAAGTCCCCTTGAGCACTGATCCCTAGTCTCACTCCCATTCCCAGAGGTAACCATTGTTATTAGTTGATATGTATCCTTCCATATCTTTTCTTCTACAATTACTAGGTTGGATCACATGAAATTGTTTTTTTGTTTTTGTTTTGTAGAACACAGATGGTTGAATATCAGCAATTTTATATGATGTACCCTTCTCTCTCTCTCTCTCTTTCTCTAGATATATGTATATATACACACACACATAGACACACACGGAGGTGTAGAGTAATATTTTGTGGATTAAAAAAACATTAATAGGGCTTCCCTGGTGGCGCAGTGGTTGAGAGTCCGCCTGCCGATGCAGGGGACACGGGTTCGTGCCCCGGTCTGGGAGGATCCCACATGCCGCGGAGCGGCTGGGCCCGTGAGACATGGCCGCTGAGCCTGCGCGTCCGGAGCCTGTGCTCCGCAACGGGAGAGGCCACAGCAGTGAGAGGCCCGCGTAACGCAAAAAAAAAAAAAAAAAAAAAAAAAAAAAAAACATTAATAGAATCATTTCATACTATACATATTTTATTGCAATTTTTCACATAGATCCTGGAGATCTTCTAGGTCCATGCATGTAGCTCTACCCTATTCTTTTTAACTGCAAGTAAAATTCTTTAGTATAGATCATTTATTTACCTTTTCCATTCCTCTCTCTCTCTAACTTATCTATTTATTTCTTGCTATTATAAATCCTGTAATACCTGCACATGCCTCTTTGCTTATGTGAGAATATTAAACATTTTATTTTTGAAAGCAAATGTCTATGTAAGGAAACAAGTTAGGAATAAGTTTGGTATTATTCCAATAGAGTCAGTGCATAGCATGGGGTTAGAGTAGTCAATATTGGGTCCACTCTTTTATTTTTCCAACTGGAAAATTGGAGATTTAAGCTTGAGATAGTGGTGGTAAGGTGAGTGATACTTTGAAATTCTCTTTGTCTAAGAGTGTCCTATATGGGTTCAACATTTTTCAGTCTGGCTTTGAGGGTCTTCCAGTTCTGTGTGTCTCCTCTGCTATTTGGCCCTTAGGAAGTTCTCCTTGAGGTCGCAAGTGGGTCATCCTTTTTATTGTAAACACAGAAACAGAATTTCAACAGCCAGATTCTGTGCTTCTTAATTTACTAATCTGTTCCATGGTGCCATGGGGTTTAAAAGATGTAACCGTATGGCTCCAAACTTGTTTACCACCAATGCGCTCCCCTCTTTGTAGTTTTCCTAACTATGGACCTCAGAACTTAAAAGATTTCCTTTTGGCCCCCAAATAGCATTTATTAATCAATACATTTTATTTTGTAAGTATTTACCACAGATAGAGAAATATATCCATCATTTGAGCCGCATGAGGGTACAAGTGTGGTTGCACTGAGTTACTATGATTCAAAGTGAGGATATCTAATATTTGAATCTGTCTCAGACCCTTTTTGAAGGTTGATGTATCATTTCATTAGGCTATTCGAGAGACTGAAAAAAGATTTGGGCCTCGTTACTACTCATATAAAATGAATAAAAGCCAGGGAGGGGGCTTCCCTGATGGCGCAGTGGTTGAGGGTCCGCCTGCCAGTGCAGGGGACACGGGTCCGTGCCCCGGTCCAGGAGGATCCCACATGCCGCGGAGCGGCTGGGCCCGTGAGCCATGGCCGCTGAGCCTGCGGGTCCGGAGCCTGTGCTCCGCAACAGGAGAGGCCACAACAGTGAGAGGTCCGCGTACCGCAAAACAAAAACAAAAACAAAAACAAAAGCTAGGGAGGGGCGGGGGGGAGGATTCACAATGTCTAGTATAGAATCTCACTCAAAGAAATAGTCTGCCAAATGAAAGTGATTCGAAGCATTTCAAATGTTTATTAGAACTTCCTGTAGAACATCTATGAGGACTCAATTTATATCCTGTGGTAAGATTCTCATTTCCCATTCCTTCATAAAATTCTTGTTTCTCATCTCTCTTGCTCTCAAGATCTCTGTCAACCTATCACTACCATGGAGATTCTCTGTTTACCTTTCAATTTCACTTCAATAAAAACTTCCTCCAAACCCAGCCTTGCATGGTTCTTGACTTCCTGCCCTGCATCTCTCTCTTTCATTTATTTTTTACCCTAAAAGTTGCCCTCCTTCTCCTGTTACCTGATCATCTCAGACTTCTAAGTTAAGACATTCTTGATTTAGAAGATTCTCAGGGTGGAAGAGAGGAAGATGTAGGAAGCAGAGAGAAAGATGGCTCCTCCGTCTCTCCTGGAGGTTGTAGTTTTAGGAGAAGAAGCTGGGACATGTGAGGCTGTAGTGATTCTTTAATTTTTAGTACCTGAAAATAACGTGTGTAATAAACTTTTTGACTATTTTCTTGGCGCTTTGGAGGAAACAAACAGAATTCTATGTGTATTCTCTGGAAGGTACCTAACCATTTCCTCCTTCTTGATCTGCCAAAGAAATACTGTGTGTTTCCTAGGAGGGCAGGGCCAACCTACTTCTGCAGAGGACTTCGGGTTCCTTCTTGGGGGCAAGAAGAAGAGAATGAAAGGACTAGTGACTGTGGAAGCTTAAGCTTCTGGGCACAGATTGATGAGAAACTGAATGATGGTTTGGGGTCACTGCTGGTATTTCTCTTACCCTTGCCTCTGCTCTGTCTGAAGTCCTAGGAGAGAACTGTTGGAACATGAGAAAACAATATTAAAACTTTTATTCTTAGTAGCTTTTTCATCTCAGTCTTTTTAGTTTCTGTTTTGGTGTGTGTTTTCTAGTGTACATAATATATAGTAATAAAATGGTTTACAAATGTAATAACTAAATATGTTCATGTATATATACTAGGGGTGCTTGCTCAAATGTTTTTACCCATAGAAGCATACTGTCAAAAAGTGCGTTTGTCCATTTATTCATTATTGAATTCCTGCTGTGTGTCAGTATTTCCTAGGTGATGGGGATGCAACAGTGAACAAAGTTTAAGAATTATTGCTTTGTAGGGATGGTCCAACCACCCTTCCATCAGTAATACTGATTAATAGTTCAAGCAATAACTAACGAGACTCTTGCTTTCAACTACTTTTGATAGATGGATTAGAAACAGAGTCAACCCCAAACTGCATGAAAACTGTTAGAAAATGTGAGTGAAATCTCCATGAGAGAAAGCATCTAAGTCTAAACATTTGGATTTGAACAGTGTAAATAGAGGATCACTTCCCTTCCCAGAAGAAAGAGAAACCTAAGAGTAAAGGGAGGGAAAATGCTCAGAGATGTTCAGAAGGCTGTAAGCTTTTGGACTGCAGAGTGGGGAGAAATCTTCCTTCTAAATCTCCTTTGGCATCTGTATCAAAGCACAAAGCAAATTTATATAAATTATTCTGTCAAATTACACTTGGTGCAGGCATACTAAGTGAGAGAAACGGGATTAAGCTATTTCCATCCTTCATCTCAATACCAGGTCGCTATTATTATTCCAGTTCTCTAGAAGAGAGCCCTGAGATTCAGTTAAACAAACTTCCCAAGACCCCGGCAACTAATTAGGGAAGGTGCCTTTACACCCAAGTCTGATGCCAAATCCATCTCTTCCCCATTATGCCGTTATCACCCAAGGCACAGGGAAAAGCTGGAGGGATTAGAACAGAGATGGAGAAGGAAATCCAGAAGAGGCAAAAGCAAGGAGCATTGTGATTCCTGATCCTTTTCCTCCTGAGATGTCCTCTTCTTTTCTTGTTTTGGTCCTTCTTGTTTTTGGTCCTTACATAAGAATAGACTTCAAAGAATGCCAGGAATATTCACAGTTAAGTTCATGGTTAGCATGCCATAAAATTTATAAGGATACTGTATGGTGAGGGGAGGGTTTTGGGGGGCCTGTGGATGTGCTGTTCTGGTACAAATGATGGGCTTTTTGGAGTCGGGCTTGCATTGGAATCCTCATTCTGCTGCTTACTGATTATACAAGTCAGAGCCTTTCCTTTACCATCTCTGAACCTGAGTTTCCACATCTCTGAGATGGAGCTAATTTCACTTACCTTACAGAGTCACTGATAATGTGTGCCACTTGGCCCACATCAGAGCTCTTTTCTTCTTCCCCAGGGAAGCCAATCCATGTGCTTTACCACTGGAGTGAATAAGCAGCCATAGTCCCACAAAGAAGGTTTCTTTTACCGCAGTCAGAAACAAGTAGCCTGTCATAAAGGCTTGTAAGCTTTGCCCTAAGCACCCGGGTGTATTATCGCTAATACTCGCAGGAGCCCTCTAAGTAGTGCTGTTATTTCTGTTTTAGAGATAAGAAAAGTGAAACTCAGAGAAGTTCTGATTGAACACTGGAAAATGGCAGAGCTAAGAGTAATACTTCTGCATAAATTCCGCTCCCATTCACCAGCCCTAATCCTGCGGCTACAGTGACGGGAGAGGCAAGGACATTGACTTCTAACTGTCTAGTCAGAGAAAAGAATCAAGCATGTTTCCTGATATTCTAAACCAGACCTTATTTTTTAGGGGAGCCATGGAACGTGATAAGGCTTTACTTCCTATGCTCGTCCCGTGGGAAGACTATCCTCAAACTGGAGGCAGAGGAAGGAGGGGGTGGCAGGAAGGAATGAAGCAGAAGCATTACACATTTCCCTTTTAGCTCTGAATCAAATTCTCTGAAACAGGACCACTTGGAAGCACGACGCCTCACGCAAGATGTCATCCTGACACTTCCTTATTGTTTGACTACGTTTTAACATATCTTGGTAGAGAATGCAGTCCTGTTCAGGAGGAGAGCACTGAGTCCCCCCAGACACATCAATTACCAAAATGAAAGCTGAAGAATTAAAGCGATCATATAAAACTCTTTCAAAAAGAAGCAGTCTATGACATTGATTAATAGTAAGAGAAATCTCTTACCATTGGTAAGAGATAGTGTTGGATAGACTAGCATTCCGCACAGCTTTGCAGTTTACTAGCTCTGTGACCATGGGAACTTGTGTTCCTGAATTCCTGTTCCTTCAACTAGAAAATGGTAGCAGACATTCATTCAGTGATTATTGAGCAACAACTATATGCTATGCACTATTTTAGACATGAGGGATATAGTAGAGAACAAAGCAAACAGAAACACTTGCCTCTCAGAGCTTACCTTCAAGGCAAGGGAGGGAAATAATAAGTAAGATCTATAAATAAAGATACATTAGAGGGTCTTCCCTGGTGGCGCAGTGGTTGGGAGTCTGCCTGCCGATGCAGGAGACACGGGTTCGCGCCCCAGTCCGGGAAGATCCCACATGCAGCGGAGCGGCTGGGCCTGTGAGCCATGGCCGCTGGGCCTGCGCGTCCGGAGCCTGTGCTCCGCAACGGGAGAGGCCACAACAGTGAGAGGCCCGCGTACCGCAAAGGAAAAAAAAAAAAAAAAAGATCCACTAATGAGGTTTTCAATTTTGGCTGCACATTTATGTCACCCAAAGAGCTTTCAGAAATACTGATGCCTGGGTGGCACTCCCAAAGATTCTGATAAAAATGCTCTGGCTTGTGGCCTGGGAATCTGTGTTATTAGAAATTCCTCAGGTGATTTGATCCAGCCAAGGCTGAGAACTATTCTCCCAGACAGAGCCACAACTTTCTAGCCCTGTTCTCTGTATGCCTGGCCTGCATTCCATGGCCAATGGACATGTTAACAATGGGCTATGGTCATCAAATAATAGGATGAAATAAACATTTTGCCTTGCGTGGAGCAAAGGGAAAGTGTTCCTTAATATGGTCCCTAGGGAATAAGACTAATTATTGGAATTTTAGGCATCTAACTGGCTTGAGGCAACCAAAACAAAACTACTCATTATTATTTTCTTCAAAATGGAAGAACTGATTATTCTTTTAAAGCCAACCTTCTTATATCTGCAACTTCTGAGATCCATTGATTACTGAAATGATGCTCTATTTGCTTTCCTAAACTTCCGGAGTCTATGTTATGATTAGGATTCTCAAATTTGCTTTAGACTTGGGAGTTTATTCTTGAATCTTCCACCCACCATTTTTATGAGTTTGGGCAAACACTTAACCTCCCTCTTTTAAAAAAAATGTTGCTTTTAAAAAAAAGTTTCCAGGCTTCCCTGGTGGCACAGTGGTTGAGAGTCCGCCTGCCGATGCAGGGGACACGGGTTCGTGCCCCGGTCCGGGAAGACCCCACATGCCGCGGAGCGGTGGGGCCTGTGAGCCACGGCCGCTGAGCCTGCGCGTCCGGAGCCTGTGCTCTCGCAGAGGCCACAGCAGTGAGAGGCCCGCGTACCGCAAAAAAAAAAAAAAAAAAAAGTTTCCATTTTTTTTAAATCGGGAGAATTATTTTAATCATTTCTGCCTTACTGCTCTCATAGTATTGTTGGATGAGACTTTTAAATTATAACAAAACATGAAACTGGTTACAGGACACCCAACCCTCTCAGAAGCTCCCTAATTCAATTTCATGCAGCCAGGTGGTGTACCTTTATGGAACACTGACTACACCTCAGCCACTACTTTATTTTATTTTATTTATTTATTTATTTTAACATCTTTATTGGAGTATAATTGCTTTACAATGATGTGTTAGCTTCTGCTTTATAACAAAGTGAATCAGCTATACATATACATATATCCCCATATCTCCTCCCTCTTGTGTCTCCCTCCCTCCCACCCTCCCTATCCCACCCCTCTAGGTGGTCACAAAGCACCGAGCTGATCTCCCTGTGAGCTGATCTCCCTGTGCTATGCGGCTGCTTCCCACTAGCTATCGATTTTACATTTGGCATCGACATATATACACTATCAGCCACTATTTTAGAAACTGGATTACAAAGATAAATAGGTCCCCACCCTTACTGCCAAGTTGTTCACAAATGGAACAATAGACAGGAAAACAATGGCAATACAAGATGGTATCTGCCAGACCAGCGTCTTTTTCTGACACAATGGAGTGACGGGAATGTACCCTGAGTTTCTTTGGCAGCGTCACTGAAGTTTCCCATGGACGCCTGTTCAGAGGTGGTAAAGATTGATCTGATCACACTGATCTCACCCCACACACTAATTTGAGTGCTGAAGCTGAGCTGCAGTCAGTATACTTTTCTTTTTTCCTATTATCTACCTTATCTGGAGGGGATTTTTCTTCCACCACTGTGTTTTCATCAGAACCACATTGCAGTTCTAAACCATTATCTAATTTTTTAATCTTAGATACTTTAAACAAACTAGCAATGTCTTTTCTGGCAGGGATAATGACTTCTTAAAGCAGAGGAGGAGGGTATGTGACCAAATGCTCTCTCTCCTTTTCTAGGCCATCTCATTCCAGGATGTTGTCTTTTGGCTTTCAACCCACTCTACGAGTGGAGTTTAATCAAGCCAGTTGTGCTTCCACATAATAAAAGATAACTGTATTAAGTATAACAGACCAAACAGTAATAAAACTTGTCTAGAAGGACTTTATTTAAAGACAAGCTATTACATAAACAATTTATAATTCTCCACAGAATTTAGTTTAACTCTCCTTGGAGTATCTGTATGAGGTATAAGGTTGCTTTCATAAAACTTGTTTTTCAGATATTGATTTGAGATTGGGGCCTGTGGGATGTCATTTGACTAGAAGACTCAGATATAACTAAAGCCTAGCTTCTAAGTAACAGAGATTGAATTATAGTTGAGGACCAAGGGCATAGCACTTCTACGTACAAACATTTATTATAAATCTTAGTGATATAAAGGATATGTAGCACACAATTTACAAATAACAATAAAATATACAATACCCTTTTTTTCGGGTGTACAGCAAAGTGATTCAGTTATATATTTTTTTCAGATTCTATTCCGTTGTAAATTCTACATAAGCAATTGATTCTCAAAGAATGCCTTCAATGATTTTGGCTGAAACCTTGTAACTCTAGTCCAACTATAGTTACAACTGACAAAGTAATGTAGTTCTGATAGGGATGCTTATTGATACTTTCATAGGTGTTAATGAGTAAGGTGAAAATGAAGCAGCAAAGACAAACACTGGAACCTCACTCATTCATCAGTTACGTGATTGATTTCATTGCTGAATTGGATAATAGTTTTAGAACACTAGAAGAATAATCCTCAAATTTTGATACTACGCATAATATAACCGTTATGATGCTGTTTCAACTTTTAAGTTGAATTTGCAATGTTAACATTTCTCCATTGTTTTCCTAAGTCTAGACCAAGCAACCAAATCTACTCCACCATCCCCAAACACCTTGATTTTACTTAAAAGAATATTTTATTGGAACACAAGCATACTCATTTGTTTCCATGTTGTGTACGGCTGCTTTTAAGCTGTAGCCTGAGTTGATTAGTTGTGACTGGGATGGCTTGTAAAGTCTAAAGTGTTTATAATCTGGCTCTTCACAGAAAAGGGTCACTGACCTCTAGTCTAGACAATCAGCAAAACAGCAAATCACACACTGTTCTGTAGTGTTTGCCAATTTCCATGTTGTAAGACTCGAAGGCTCATTTCAAGCTTCCAACGTGACATCACTGAACGTGGAGCTGGGAAGAGATGCACAGTAGTGGCACATGATTATATAATACTTGTACTGTACAGTTAAAATTGACATAAAGAATTTCAAGGGCATGGATAATCAAAACATACAGTAAAATAATTAGGAAGTGATGAGTTTCAAGTTTATTATCTTTATTTTTAATATAATTTATTTAATTTCAAGTTTATGTAATTTACTCAAGTTTAACAGCTGACTTGCTAAGTTCCTGAACATTTTGTAATGGACTTTCAGGATCTGGTATGAGATGACTCCAGCACACCATTGTAAATAGCACCCTTGTGCACGGTGCGGAGGGTAGGGGTGTGTTCTACATTTGTCTGGCTAGTGAATAGGAAAGACTTCAAAAGGGGGAAAAGGTGGAAGTGTAGCATGGGAGATCCTTGAAGAATGAGTAGGAGTTTGACTGAATAAATCATTTTTATAAACATTTACTGAAAACCTACAAGTATTGGTTCAGAGTTGGAGCTACAGGGCTGAGGAAGACACAGACTCGGCCACAGACTCCACAGCTAATGAGAGAGGTAGTCATTCAGTCAGTTAATCAATAGTTTCTCCTACTGTGAGCCCTGTGCCACAGATTTAATAGTCAACAAGGTATCGCAAACATATAATTATGATGCAAAGTTAAAGGCTAAAACAGAAATATGGAAAAAATATCCGGAAAGAGGGAGAAGAGGTTTCATAGAACATTTAGGGTGGCTTCCACATTTGCATAACACTCTTTCTTTCCAAATTAGTTGTCTCACTGCCTCAGAAAACGCTACGGGCTTCTTATCTTTCGTGTTTTTTACCCTTCCTTTGACCTGGCTTCTCTTACCCTATCTGCCTTTCCAAATCC
This sequence comes from Orcinus orca, assembly GCF_937001465.1. Lineage (NCBI taxonomy): Eukaryota > Metazoa > Chordata > Mammalia > Artiodactyla > Delphinidae > Orcinus > Orcinus orca. The sequence continues at coordinate 53,808,242 of NC_064572.1, read as the reverse complement.
AGCCATCCCTTAAGACTCGGTTTAAATCTGACCTCCTTCAGACCATGGTTCTATCTGCCCTCTCTGAGCTTCTGTAACATTTACTACCTGTAAATTCTCTTGCATATTTTTAAAAATTTATTTATTTATTTATTTTTGGCTGCATTGGGTCTTTGTTGCTGTGCGTGGGCTTTCTCTAGTTGCAGTGAGCGGGGGCAACTCTTTGTTGCAGTGAGCGAGCTTCTCATTGCAGTGGCTTCTCTTGTTGCAGAGCACGGCCTCTAGGCGCGCAGGCTTCAGTAGTTGTGGCACGGGGGCTCCAGTAGCTGTGGCTCACGGGCTCAGTAGTTGTGGCTCACGGGCTCTAGAGCGCAGGCTCAGTAGTTGTGGTGCACAGGCTTAGTTGCTCCACGGCATGTGGGATCTTCCCAGACCAGGGATTGATCCCGTGTTCCCTGCATTGGCAGGCGGATTCTTAACCACTGCACCACCAGGGAAGTCCCTCTTGCATATTTTTAAAATTGTTAACTATATGCATCAGTATAAGGTGGAAAGAGTACACCACAACCACAATTGACAGGAGAGTCAGTGAATTTCAGAATTACAGGGCCATATTACCTAAGACTGATGGAAAGAACAAACTTGTAAATTTTTGCAGTCATGAGCCCTTTTTATTTTAGTGAATATAAAATTTGATAGAATATGAGCAAAAAATGGCAAGGTATAAAGTATTTTTTATAAAAGTGTTTGAGTCCAGAGGAAAGCCACATAGTGGAAAGAAAAATAGGTCTTACCCTTAGATGGATGTGCATTCAAATGCCTGCCCTGTCATTTCTTAGCTGAATGACTTTGGATGAGTTATTCAACCTTTTTGAGACTTTATTCTTTTACCTGAAAGTTGGTAAGGGTCCATCTAACTCACATAATTATTGTGAAGATTACTTAACCACGACATCCTTGACACTATGGATTAAATGTCATTTTTCTGTCCTTAGCACCTGGCACTAAGTTGGTCTGCAATATCTATTTGTTGAAAGAATGATTGAGTCAGCCATTATGAAGTAATTTAAAAATATCATTACTTCTCACTGCAATGAAATATATCCATAGACATTTTCTTCATCCATGTGACCAAACTGACAACTTACATTGAGAATTTATGAAGGAAATAAAAAAAAATCCACTCATGTAAAAGGAGAAGTGAAATTAAGTACTCAGTGCATTTGTTAACATGATCCAGTTCCTTCTGTGGTCACTTACTGTAGGTATGTCTGTACCATTTCCTAAAGTCTCAGTTTTCCATTCTGAACAAAGTACTTCAGTTTTCCATTCACTGGCAATCCTACCCTTTCCAGGTTATTTACACCTGCAGAATTTCTAAGTGCTAGACCAGTCTGAATTGCCTTTGGTGGGCCCATGGTATTCTCTTCTAGGTTGCTGGTTTCTAGAGTTGATATGTGTATCAGAAACACAGAGATGTACCAAAAGCAGTCATTATAAGGAATGAAGCCTGTTATATTTTCCTGTTTAACATCTTTACTTTATCATCAAATTTTAAAAGCTGACAGTGATTTACTGATTCAGGGCTAGGATTAAGTCACCGTTCCATATGTGGTAGGCAGACTAATGCTCCCCCCAAAGTGTTCACATCCTATCCACAGAACCTACAAGTATGCTACCTTTCATGGTAAAAGGGGCTGTGCATATGTGATAAAGTTAAGGGTCTTAAAATAGGGAAAGTATTCTGGATTATCCAGATGAGCCCAGGATACAGTAAGTCCCCTACATACGAACCTTCAAGTTGTGAGGTTTCAAAGGTGTGAACATGTGTTCACATGTCCAATCACGTAAGTTCACATGTCTGGCGTACATTGTCACTTGCCTGCATCCTCTACAAGTGGTTGTGCTTCTGTGTACTTTACTGTATAGTACTGTATAGAGTACAGTAGTACAGTATCTTTATTTCCAGCTAGATCTTCAAGAGAACGACTTCATTGAACTCCTTGCTATGCAACATGAGGAGCTTACTAATGAAGACCTGATGGAATTGGAGGCCCAGAGGAAGGACGAAGAGAGACAAGAGGAAGAAGAAGTAACTGAAGTACCAAAGAGATTCACAATGCAGGAAATGGCAAGGGATTTTCTTTATCTGAGGAGGCACTGTTAGTTTTTGAGGCACAGAACCTGAATGTAGAACAGTACATGAAGGATGCAGTAGCCTTTCAAAATGCAATCCTGTGCTACCATGTTATCTATGATGAGAAAAAAAGAGACTACCCGGACATCACTGGATTGGTTTTCCAAAGGGTAGATAGAATTGAATCCGGCCAGGGACCAGAACCTGTGCCATCCACGTCAGGCGTGAGTGAAATTGCAGCTCGTCCTCCGTCTCCCACTGCCGAAAATCCTTCAGCTCTACCACCTCCCATCTCCTCTCCCCACTCTAGTCAGTAACTCTTCTTGCCTGTTCACTTGATGCCAGCCCCTGTATGCCACCTGTTGTACTGTACTATTGTATTTTTCAAGGTACTGTACGGTACAATTAAAAATGTTTTCTTTATTTTTGTGTTTGTTTTTTATGTGTTATTTGTGTGAAAAGTATTATAAACCCATTACAGTACAGTACTATATAGCCAATTGTTTTAGTTGAGTACCTAGGCTAATGTTGTTGGACTTAACGAACAAACTGGACTTATAAACAGTCTCTCGGAATGGAACTCATTCGTATGTGGGGGACTTACTGTAATCACACAGACCTTTAAAAGGTGGAAGATAAAGGCAGAAGAGTCAGAGAAGGAGATGTAGGGGTGGAAGTAGAGGTTGGAGTGATATGATTGCTGGTTTTGAAGATGGAAGAAGGGGCAACAAGCCAAGGAATGTAGGCAGCCTCTAGAAGCTGGAGAAGGCAAAGCAACGGATTCTTTCCTAGAGCCTCCAGAAAGAATAGAGCACTGTGTAAACCTTGATTTTAGCCCAGTATGCCCCATTTGGGATTAGTAATTTCTAGAGCTGTAAGATCATAAAGTTGTGTTGTTTTAAAGCCACTGTGTTTGTGGTAATTTGTTACAGCAGCCATCGGAAGGTAACACATCATATCTTTCTCCTACCCAGTGAATTATACTGACTCATTGCTCCCTCCCTTACCAAGTGTCGAGCCTTCTGCCTTGTCTCCCAGGGCCTCTTTCATCTGAACCTACCTCTCTATAAAAGCCTGAGCACTATTTATTTCTTCTAGTCAAATCAGTGCCATTATGGTACCTCTAAAACCCATAGAACACAATACATGAAAACACACCACACACACACACACACACACACACACACACACACACACAGAGAGAGAGAGAGCCCGTTCCCGAATAGTTTCCTTCTCTTTACACATCCAAATAACCAAATTCTACCAGTTCTTCCAGCCTCATATCTGTTCCAAAAAGCCTTTCCTATTTCACCCTCTGTTACTGATCACTTATAACTGTTCTATGCAGTTTGATATTTGATAACCAAAACTATGTGAGAGGAAAAAAAAAAAAAACTGTGTGAGAGGGATAGGACACAGGCCTTATTATTCTCTTACTACAGAGCTAGATAAACAATCAAACTCAAAAAAACACTTGTTGCCCTAGTCATTCTTCTGAGTGAGCTGAGCTGTCAAACCTTGGTTTTGGGGTCCTTGTTGAGCCTTAGATCCTATCAAATTGTTAAAACTTCAAATGTCATAAAACTAAGTATTGTGCTTTCTAAATCCATCACGTCACAAAAGTAAGTATATGGTTTTAAAGAATTTTGATTCTTGTATATGATTCTGAGTGGTGGCCCAGGCTGTGAGTTTCTGGCTAGCTTGATAACATGGGAAGTCCAAAGTCATGCACCAATTCTGTACACACTGTGCCACCAAAAATATTTGTTCTCTATTCTGTCTGAATTGATTGCATCAGGCTTGTTATCTCCCTAAAACTGAGTGGTAATCCTAATCTGGTTTAGTGTTGACTTGCAAAATAGCGCCAACTGATTTTGCTTCTGTAAGTAGCATTTTCCTTATTTGGAATGATGTTCTGAATATACTTGCATAACTATTTCTCTCTCTCTCTTTCTCTCTCCCTCTTTATCTCTGTTTCTCAGGAAAGTCAAGTATCATGTTCCGCATTCTTTATTTATATCTCATCAGTATTTTCCTTGAAATCCGACGTTTGCAGATGTGAGGCATGAACCTAATACTTTACTGTTGATGGATGAATCCTTATAATAGAATTATTTTTCAACAGAGTAAAAATAAATGAAGTGGAGGCGTTGGTAACAGTCCCTGCTGACTACCTCAAAATTCTTACACGAAACACTTCCTCTATGTGACTCACCGAATGTCTTTGCTCAACTTCAGCTATCACCATTTGGGATCCTACTGTCTCTAAAAGAGGAATAACTGCAGAAATTTGCCTCTTATGATGAAACAAAACTCTCCAGTTCTGACCTGATTGGATCAGTCATCTTCAAAAAGCATATACAAAGGAAGCCAAAGGTTTTAATTAGTTAAAATGATTCTGACTTCTTTAGAAGGCAACAAATGTTGCATTTGATTCAAAACAATTCCTGTGTTTAAAGAGCAAATGAGAAGATGAACAGTCTAGCCATTCAGAGATGGAATGACGAAAGGCAGCCCAATCTCAAGGGGCCCCTTTACTCACCTACAGAGGGACTGCTCTCACGGAGAGCTGAGCGGGTGTGTCTGTGTCACTGGATTTGAGGATGGAAGGAAGGGACAGAGGGAGTTCCAGAGTTTTGCATGTGGACCTCTGTTAAGCCTCTTGCTTATAAGTGACAGAAACTCAATTTAAACTAGGCTCGAGAAAAACAATTTTGTAAGGGTTTATTGGATATCTTAGTCAAAAAAGTCAGCGGTAAGATGGATCAGACCAGCCTGAATACACTCAAAGGTATATTAAAAGGTATGTCAAAACAAGGTATGCATGCTTGCCAAGTCCTGGAATACATAGTCTTGGGATACACACGTATTTCATTTGATTGGGCTCTTTCTAGCTTTCTGGATACTAATCGTTTCATTGTCTGGATCCCAGGGCTTCTCTTTTATTTTTAAGTGCTACTCTTGTCAAAACAAGACTCACCCCATATTCTTTCAATACTATTTTCTGACTCATTTTCCTTCTCCTCTCACTCCAGACATTTGAGTTCCTTTGCCCTTCACCCCTATTGTTCTCTATTCTAGATTTAAAAATTTTTATTTTAATCTTGAAGATTAATAGATTCTTTGGGGAGGGTCATTAAAAAATCATTTCCTTTCAGACTTGACATGGCTTTTTATTCCCAAGTCCAGAAAATTTCAAATTGTGCTATTGTGTGTGTGATTAGCAACATATTTACTTATCTGTCTTCCCCAGTAACTAAACCAGTTTCCTTGAGGACAGGCGGTAGGCTTTCATCTCCCTGTTTCTAGAGGCTGGCACAGTTCCCAACACAAAGTAGGAAGAGTTAACTGAATGAATAAATTTCATAAACATTCAGACACATTCGGTAGAGATCTATCTGTTACATTTGTTAAAAAATTGGCGGAATAAATTGGTGAAAAAATAGTGAAATTTTAATATGGGCATATTAGGGTTCAGTTAAGTCTTGGTACTTATTTACGGAAAGACCTTTGTTTGCGTTATCCCTTAAAGCCTGGATTTTCATTCCGATAGCTCCTCTACAAATAGTAGAAATTTCTTCAATGTGCAGCTCAAGTGCACCTAGATTCTTCCTTGATCACTCCAAATATAGGTGGTCTCTCTTCCTTCTTTGAACTCCTATCGCTCCTTGTACTCCTTTTGTGACTATTACCAACACATCAATGAACCTACCATACTGCCCTGGATTCCTGTCATCGGTGAACTCACTTTATTATAAATTTAAGATTGTAAACTTCTTGTGTAGCACACAGATCTGTTTAATTTACTTTTGTAGCCTGTCTCTCCCCAAACACAGAGCTTTGATCTGTGTTAGTGATGAGTAGATGTTTGATGAATATATAACATCTAGTTAGATTTGTTCTGTTACCCAACTGCACCCTAGGCAACTGCACATATAATACTGCTTCCAGATGAAAAGCGGTGTTGAATTTGAGGAGGGCTTAAGTTTACTCTTACCCTTTCATCTTCTGAAGATGATAGTGTATGCTAAATAGGGTTCTTTATCCCTTGAAAAGTCTATGTTATTTTCTCAGGTACAGCTTCTGTCAGAGTCAGATGGAGATCCATTAGCCAAGGTTTTATACTCCAGTTTGGAAATTTAGGCAATGTCTATCCAATGCTTAGCAGTATAAAGACTGAGTTTCTGGCAGGAAGCTGGATGTCTTCCAACAAGGCTTACTCGTTGAGTTTTCTGATGTTCAAACCAATGTTTTGGTGTAGCCATAGGCTTGGTGGACACACCTAACTTATGCTCTTCCTCTTCCAGAAGCTTTTACCTCTCTAATTAGCTGGAATAATAACATGGGGGTTAGGAGACATAATATATAGATTAAGAGCACACACTCTGGAGCTAGACAGACTTGAGTTCAAAATTTTACTCTGCCACTCACTAATTGTGTGACTAAGGATAAATTACAAATCTCTACATGCTTCAGTTTTCACATCTCTAAAATAGAAATAACCTAGTACTAATTTCATGGAGTTCTGGTAAGGATTTAATGAGATTATTTATGTAAAGAGCATAGGACAATGCCTGGCACTGTGTAAATACCCCAAAATTATTTACCATTATCTTAGTCAAATTTAGGCAGAGCAGAGGGTTAGAAATGAAAGTTTCTTGAATGTCTATCACATTCCAGCCTCTACACAACGCTCGTGCATAGAATACTTCATTTGAATTTTCATTACCAGAGGAAAAAATTTTCATTTCCTGTAGGTTTTCATAAAAGTTATCCTTTTGGAGAATTAAACATCCTGTGCCATTGGAATTACATTTTTTTTTTAGACAAAAGTACTTTCCTCCATTAAACATTAAACATATCCTTTTAGTATCCTCAATTTACTTTCTGCTTTAAAAATTACTTTAAATTAAAGAATTAAATTTAAATTCGAATACATTGGCACTAATAAAAGAATTTTTTCCACTTTCTATAACTGAAATACATGAAAAGGAATTCTCTCTTAGGGCAAAGGCACATGACTCATAGCCAGATTTCCCTTTTGAATTTCTAGATAAAGTTTCATATGTATGGTATTAATTAGTTATATTTAGAATTATTTTTGAAGTTTCACACTTTTACATCTTGGGAGTTTAAAGACTTGAAGGGCTTTGTCCAGGACTAGCAGAAGACCTATTATATTAGGAATGGGTTCATGTCAGGAAAAGGAACTGGTAGAAACAAATCATGACTCTTTCTTTATAGGAAAGAAAGGACAGTTTGTTGTGAGACTAATTCTAAGGAATTAGGTGTGGAAAGGCAGAAGGGAAATAGGGGTGATATCCTAATCTGATGAACAATCTACCACATCAATTAAACAAATGCAAGGTATAGCAGGGAATCCTTTAATGATGATAACTATCCTACATGAACCAATTTGTGTATGTATGTTGGGAATAAAACAAAAAATTCTAGGAATACTAGAACTACAGAGACTTAAATCCGATGATTTTTTTTTTTTTTTTTTTTTGCGGTATGCGGGCCTCTCAGCGCTGCTGCCTCTCCCGTCGCGGAGCACAGGCTCCGGACGCGCAGGCCCAGCGGCCATGGCCCACGGGCCCAGCCGCTCCGCGGCACGTGGGATCCTCCCGGACCGGGGCACGAACCCACGTCCCCTGCATCGGCAGGCGGACTCCCAACCACTGCGCCACCAGGGAAGCCCTAAATCCAATGGTTTTTGTATTCAATATTATTTTTCTGATTATTTTCAATTCAATAAAAACAAACAAATAAACAACAAAAGCAATTATTGGGCATGATCTTATGGCAGACATTATTACAAGGTTGAGGATATAAAATTGAATAAGACATAGATAGACATCGCTTTAAGAAAGCTTGCAGTCTGGTGGTATGAGGGTGATTCTCCCCCCAAGTTCAGTGGGACAATTATTTTTGTAAGATATTAATAAAGAGTTATACCCTAGAGATATAAACAAAATGCTATATGACTACAGGGACAACTTTCAGGAAAAGAACTTGAAGCTCCTCAGTGACAGAATGGATGTATTATTCATCTTCATATCCTAAGACCAGACATGAAGAAGGCCTTCAAAAATGATCATTGAACTGAAGAGAGCATTGGCAGTGAAGAATGGATAGTTAGAGATTTAGGGGCTAGAGATTAAGGTTAAAGTAAGATTTGGATGAATCCTTCCACTTAGCATTCTTCCTCATGGGACACTTGAGAGCTAAATGGAATAAAAAGGCTACTATATTAATTGCTTGGTAAACATCTTCTCAATAATTCTGTGAATACATGTTTTAAGCTCTGTTTTACAGAATAGGAATATGAGGCCCAGAGAAGGAAATGGCATGATTATTAAGATCAGAATTTCGGGCTTCCCTGGTGGCGCAGTGGTTGAGAGTCCGCCTGCCGATGCAGGGGACATGGGTTCGTGCCCCGGTCCGGGAAGATCCCACATGCCAGGAAGCAGCTGGGCCTGTGAGCCATGGCCGCTGAACCTGCGCGTCCGGAGCCTGTGCTCCACAACGGGAGAGGCCACAGCAGTGAGAGGCCCGCGTACCACAAAACAAAAGAAAACAAAACAAAAACAAAAAAAACACTAAAGGCTAAGGAGTTCTTGGGTGATCCCAGGGTTGTCTTTTGGAATCATGGCTTTGATATTTAAACAGAGGTGCATTTCCTTGCCACATCTCTGGTGACAACATTTCATCACACAGAATCCAGCCAGGTGTATGCCTTCACCATGACAGCCAAAGTGTTGGACCTGAGGGTCCAACATGGGCTGTGATGGTCTGCAGATTGTTATAGAGCTTCTAGCTGTCAAGGTGGTCACTTAGGGCAAAGAACCAAACTGAAAGTGACAATCAAGGCTTTAGACACTTACTGTGATAGCACAAGCAAGAGGCCCAAAAGAGAAGCACTGGCTTCCCAGTTTTTCTTTTTTTTCCCTGGAACGGTACTGGGCACGGATCAGGTGACATGACATGTAGTACAGATGAGAAGAGTTGTCTCACTGCTGAAGGACCCTAAACTAAGGGGTTCTTCTCTTCATGAACCTGGGGGTCAGGGGTAGGAAAATGGGGAAGAGATAGGAGTGGAAAAATTACTGGATCAGAGTGGAGAAAAGTGCCCGGATAAGGAAGGCACCTAGGAAGTGCCTCGGCCGAGGCCCCAGTAAGGAGACGTCTGGGCTGGGGATGCAGATGTGAGTATAAACGTGGTTGCCCTGGGGGTAAGGCGTGAGGCCTGCGTCCTTGACTGCAACTCCCTTCAGAAAACTGCAGTGCGTTGGCTGAGCACCTCATTTAGTGTGGGGAGGACGGCTACCCCCAGGAAGCCTGCCGTGCAGAGCTTCATCATCATCTGAGGTTTAGGGCCTGAAGGACCACACGTGGGATTATCGTCTCTGGCTGGACTCCCCAAACACTGCATCAGTGATGGACAGGAGTTGTGGAAGGTACTCTGCAATAGGCAGTACAGCCCTTGAGGGAAGCATCAGAAGAAGGTAAATGCAGCCTCACATGAGAATAAGAAGAATGTCTAAGAAACTCGTGAGAGAAAGGCCAGAAGTGGGCATTCTTTCCAGCCTTCGTGTACAAACCTTTTATCAAGGACCTGGAACCTTTCTTGGTTGAAGGCAGGTACGCTTGTGCTGGTTCATGGTCTTTTTGTTTTTTACCTGACAAAATAGGAATTACTGGTGATCAGGTGAACCATTGGTATAGAGAGTGCTCTCAGTCATTCACTGGAAACCCTAGTCAAGGCTACATGCTGCCAGAAACCATAGACCGCTGGGTATTGTAGTTCCTGATCCTAAGGAGAATGATTTGGGTTGTGGTAAGGACAGGTCCCAGACTTGCCTGGGATCTGTCTTCGTTTGAGTACTCTTTAGAGCAAACCCAGAGATAAGGATTTCAGTGTAAATTTGTTTTGAAGGTGATCCCAGAAAGCATGCCAACAACATGAGGAAGGCAGACAGGGTAGGGAGAAAAACCAGGGAAGGGTGAGTTCATCATCAGGTGATGGCTAAGGGTCACTGGGGTTCAATCCCACAGGGGACCCTCTGAGAAACTGTGCAGAACACACTTCAGAATTGTCCAAAGAGGGACAAGGAATCTTTCCTTCCTCAATAGGCAAGAATCCTTCCTGACACCTTACTATTTGGCATTTCCTGCCTGTTCTAAGCACAGGCTGAATATAAGTTGAACAGATGCTCTAAGGTATAAAGCTTCAGGAAACCATTGCTCTGAATGGAAACTGTCTGCAGGGGTCCTTCATGAGGAGCAATGTACAGATAGCATCTGCCATAGGGTACCTGGCCTTGGAGATCGAGAAACAAAGGCTGTCAATTACTCCATGACTTTCCCGGTCCAGCCTTAAGAATTATAAGTCGTCGTGACAGTGTAAATGACTGTGCCTTTTTGGGATAAAACCTGGTAGCACTGCAAAAGTTATTGGTGGTTGGTGATGTATATAGTTACTGGGATTTGTATGCTGGCCACATATGCAGAGGAAAGGGAAAGCCTTACACAATTGTTAAGACTTCTGTGAAGAAACATACCACGAAATGCTATGAGGTGCAGTTTGGGAAATCAGACCCAACTGGCACTTGAAAGGATCATATGGCTACTTCTCCCTTCAACGTGCCAGTGATTTGGCTATAAATAAAAATACTTCAAGAGGAAGAAGAGAGAAAAAATGAAGCAATGTTAGAGAACAAGACCAAAGAGGGAAGTCAGGTTCGGAGATGCCTATTTCAATCCAGTGACCGGAGGCTCCTGTGAGTGTGACCCAACTCTTCAAGTTGGGGCATTCCCAAATAGGATCCTAGGGATGGGAGATGGAGACCCCAATTTCGGTCACGGGCACCAAAATAAGTCAGAACTCATGCCTTTTAATTTGCTTCCAAATTCAAAGGGATAAACAGGAACAGTGTGCTCTCTAGCACAGTAAAGCCCAGTATGTTTGGTGTGGAAACAGCAGACAGTTAAAAAAAAAAAAAAAAAAAAGAGCACTGAATGAGGTAGAAACATTTACCCAACTGTTCTGGTTGTTAAAAGGAATAGCATCTTGTGGCAGGTTGTATATGTGAAAGAAACTATTTTGTCCCTCAAAAAAAGACCATGAAATGCTGCAGGGGGTGGGAGTAACTGCATCCCCACGAGAGAGGAGCTGAGGTAGGGAGGGCCACCCCTAAACGATGCTTCTTCCAGATACGAGGGTCAGTGGCCCGCAGCAGGGCCTTGGCTGTGAGGATATAAATGTGGCAGAAGAAATTCAACCTGCCTTTAGGTCACTTGGGAACCTCTTCTACCTCAATTGATGAAATAACAACTCCCCACTCCTCAGCCTCTGAGGGGCCCCACTAACATGCACTGGTGCCGTCAGCCCCATGTGTGGCTAGGTTAGAGTGGTGGTGACCCACTTCAGGAAGCCGAGGAGATACTGTCCCCCCGTCCAAGCCACAAGGCTGAGTGAGAGAATGGCCCTTCCAAATGTTCTACAGTTGTAGAAACCCCAGAGGATGTCTAAGTTTTAAATTAATAATTATTTTCAGAGATGGGTAGCCTGGGAGCTTATGGACTTAGCATCCCCCCAATTTATGGTTGACGGTCTTTTACTCAGGCTTGTCTCGTATTTGAGGAATTACCAAGCCTGCCTGAGCTGAAACATCTAAATTATGCAGGTGGATGTGTCTCGTAGACTCAAGCTGAATCTTGTTTTCTGTCCAATTCACAGAATTCTTCTCCCATAGGTAAAAGGGAGAATCAGGACCATCGATATAAAAAAATCAACTAGATATTGTTGTTAGGATCATTTTCTGTGTGTTCTTTCCGGACAGTAAAGTTAGAGATTAACCTACAGGTTTACCTGGATGGACAAAAGGTTGTGTTCAACTGCTTTGTATAAACAGCCCAAACTCCTCCTTTAAGAAGTATATCTAAATGATTTGTATTTAGTTGGAAAATCATTTGCTCCTTTCTTGATAAGGCAAAATGCCACATTTCCTTGAAAAAACAAAAGAATATTCTTGGTACAGAGGAAATAGGTACTAAGAAAGTGTTCTGTTCTGCTTTTTCGAGTCCAGTTTTTCCAGTACCGGAGAACTGAAGGTCCTGTAATTAGGGAACTAAGCATCAAACTAATTGTAAAATATGTGAACTTAAATCAAGCAGTGGACCAGAGTTAGACTCTTAGAAACATGATCATAGCCATCTGGTGATGGTCTCTCTGTTGTTCCTGAGTTCTTAATTGGTTCATCTGATTTAAGCATTGCTTGTCCTTTCTTTCCTAACAATACCCAGACCAAGCAGCCAAGTACTAACAGAAATCGGTGCATCCCCAAATACCTCAAATCCTTGTATCAAACCAATTGCGGTTTCCTGAATATTCTATGTTTTTTCACATCTCCCGGCTGTTCCTTCTGCCAGGAATGTCTTCTCTCTTCTCACGCCGACTCTCTAGAAGCTGACTGATTCCTCAGGAGTCGGTTCGAGCGATACCACCCCTGTCATTCCCTGAAGGAGTCTCTGTTATGACACCTATTACCTGATATTCACAGTTATTGAGGGATTTCTTTTGGTGAGTTGGCTGTTAGATATTTTCTTCTAGGCGAGAATTTCTCAAAGTATAATTCTTGGATCAGAGGCATCAGAATATCCGGTGACTGGAGCAAGTCACCTATTCCTAAGCCCCACTCCCAACATTTTCAGTCAGAATCTCTGGGATCTCTAGAGAGTGAATCCCAGAATCTGCATTTTTACTAAGCTCCTTAGGTGATTCTTAGGCAAATGAAAATTTGAGAACCACTGGAATATACTATAAGAACAGTAAAGACTACATTTATATTCATCTTTGTGTCCCTAGTTTCTAGCATGTAACCAGGCATGCAGTTGGAGCTTAATAAATGTTGAGCAATAAATAAATGTCTGATGAATACTGATTCTTCATGCCTTCCTGCATGTTTTCATTTAGTCACTTATTCATTAACCAGTTATTCAACAAATATTTATTAAGAGCCTACTATAGGCAACACATTCTTCTAGGAACTAAGACTATAGTGGTGAACAAGTTCCATTCATCCAGAGTTTATTGTCACATGATTTATTCAAAAATCTATGTTACTGTTGTCAATTGCACAGACAACAAGATCCTTATTCAGATGTTACACTGGGCCTCCATCATTACATTTCCACACTTTAGTTCTCACTTTACACAATGCCTGCTCCTGTTCTTGTCCTTCAAATTCTGCCACCACTTACACACTGAATTTAAGTTTCATTTCTCTCTCGAAGCCTTCCTCCTAACGCCTTAGTCCTATGTTTATTTTTCCTCTTCTTGACCACTCAAAGATCTCTCCCCTCAACTGCATTAACAACTGCTTTAGCCATTAATTTTTTTAACACCTTTATTGGAGTATAATTGCTTTACAATGGTGTGTTAGCTTCTGCTCCACAACAAAGTGAATCAGCCATATGTATACATATATCCCCATATCTCCTCCCTCTTGCATCTCGTTAAATTTTTTTGAGGGAGGATGTCCCATGTTATTTTCTAATTGTGCCATGGATCTATATCATGCGACTCTCACATGAGCTTATAAATGCCATGAATGCGGGAGTCAGACTGTATCTTTTCCTGAATGTTTCATGACACTCCGCATTTCATTTACTTTCCCACTTCCGCATTCAATCGACAAAACATCAGTGAGCACCAGCTACGTGTGAGACTCTATTGGTCAGGCCCTGAGAGCACAAAAAAGCTGGGGACGTCTGCATCAAGAATTCCCAGTCATCGGGCTTCCCTGGTGCCGCAGTGGTTGGGGGTCCGCCTGCCGATGCAGGAGGCGCGGGTTCGTGCCCCGGTCCGGGAGGATCCCACGTGCCGCGGAGGGGCTAGACCCGTGAGCCATGGCCGCTGAGCCTGCGCATCCGGAGCCTGTGCTCCGCAGCGGGAGGGGCCACAGCGGTGAGAGGCCCACGCACCGGAAAAAAAAAAAAAGAATTCCCAGTCCTGGGAGCAGCAAACATGTTGGGAAAGAATTACAATCAGTGGACAGCTAGAGTGGAGGTATTAACAAAGAGCTCTTAGCATCACCAAGGGACATAGTAGATGCTGACTCAGTAACCATTGATTTGAATTGATGGTACACAGAAGCAATGATTTCGTATGATTTAATTAAATGAATGCACTTTCAATTGTTTTATGCTATTTCCGTGCAGGTTTTTGCATTCATATGTATTTACTAATGTTATGTTATTCCTTGACCCATCTCTGCCTGGAAATACATTACCTTTTTCTTCCAGCGCTTATCTCAAGTTCTATATGAGCATTACCTTAGGAGCTTTGAAGAAGAAGAGGAGGAAGAAGAAGGGGGAGAAAAAGAATAAGAAGAAGGAGAAGGAGAAGTCAAAACATGAATGCCCTAAATTTGGACTTCACCCAAACCAACTGAACCAGAATCTATGGAGCTGGCACCCTGGCATTGGCATTCGTTTTTTTGAATTTTTGTTTTTTAAAGTTCTTCAAGTGATTCCCCTAAGTAGACAGGTAGCCAGCTAATGCTAAAGGTAAATATTTATATTAATAGGTGTTTTTTGGCTGCAAAGCCCATATTAGATGTATTCCACCACACCTCAGCAAATAAATAAGTCTGAAAAAAAAAATTCCATAACCCCCTGAGTGATGAGTGTCTGCTATTTCTACAAAGAGTAGAGATGAGGAAGAGAGAAATGGAGGGTAAAAAGGGATTGGGATCAGCAGCAGATGAGGCGAACGTAGAAAGGGGTGTAGGGTATGAGGAGACAGAATTGTGTCATGTGACTTTCACAAGCCATAAGTAAGCCTGGCTCTCCCTCGACAAAAATATGTACACACATACATATGTGAAGACACAAGCATGCACACACATGCACACACACATGCACACAGCCCTCCACTTGGCTTGCTTTTATACTTTTGTATGTGGCTGGAAGCAGAGTGTCCTGAGAGAGAAAAGCAAAATAAAAGAGAAAGTGATACAGGCTATTCTGTCATATAGTTTGTGAGGTTTACCTTTCACTGAAAAAAAAAAATTCATTTGACTAACGAATTCCATGCTTCATCTTGAGTTGAGGCGGTCATCCTAATTATAAAAGAAAATACAAATAAATTAGTACTACTAAAATCAATACATTTAAACAATGTTCTGTCTCCCAATGTCTTATACAAATATTTACTGAATGAATCAGTGAACTCAAGCGGAATAACATTAATATAAACAAACTTCTTTTCTGTAATGGCTCTTGGGTAGATACTAGCCTCAAACAGCAGTTTCCAAACTTTGCTGTACATTAGAATCATCTGCGAAAAACCCCAGGCTCAGGTCAAATCCTGTATCAATTAAGTCGTAACGTCTGGAAGTGGCAAAGAAAAGCCTGGATATTTTTTTAAGACTCCCAAGTAATACCAGTGAGAGGCAAAATTTGAGAACTACTGTCCTACTAGATTTTTAATGCATAAATGAAGAATATTTAGAGGATAATTAATCATAATAAGTAAATATCTTTTTTGGGTACATCATGCTTGGATTTCTAAAGGAATGAGATTACATGATCCTTTAAGGAACCAGTCTTATATATATCTACCTTTGTATTGAGTTAATCTATGCATGTGAAGGGTAATTTCAAAAGAGTGAATGATTCAAAAATGCTTAGGTGTGCAGTGTATGAGTTTGACCATGATTTAATATCTAGCATTCTTATTAGGGTTTCCAGAATCTAGTATTCCAAAGAGTTTGTCTTTCCACAGTAAATACCATCTAATGACAGGAGATGGAATCCAGAATAATGCAAGGAGGTAGAACTCATTGGAAAAAAGTAACAGTGGAAGAGTATAAACGCCAACTTGCAGGAAAAAATTATGAGTTTATTGCAGTCTTAGGAATTCAATAGCAGAATATAAGATGACACATTATGTTCTGCACTGTCACAGACCCCAGGACATGGCACTTATGTAAGTAAAAAAAAGTGGTAAGGGGGAGCAAGTGAACTTATTACCTGATCATGTACTACTATTCACCAAGTTTTATACATGTCATCATAATTAATCCTGCCATAGACTGTGTAAAGTTGATATTATCGTCTCCTTTTTCCAGATGAAGAAATTGAGGCTCAAAAAAGGTTCATTTTCTAAGGTGATGAAGCTATCAGTGACAAAGCCAGGATTCAAATTCAGATTGACCTGGCTCCCGGCTTCACAACCTTTCCATTGCACTGAGCCATAAAATACGGTCTTCTCTTCCATCCTCTCTCTCCTGCTGTATCTTACCTGGATTTATAGCTGGTGTGCTCTGCAGCAACAGGCTGTAACTTTAAAAGAATGCCAAACACTGTTCTAAGAGATGTATATGTATTAACTCAGCAAGGTAGGTAGTAGTATTATTCTCATTTTACAGATAAGGAAGCTGAGTGTGGTAGATAAAATAATGCCTGCCCCAACGCAAGGTGTTTGTGCTCTAATCCTTGGAATCTGTGAATAAGTTACATTATGCAACAAAAGGAATTTTGCTGATGAGTATTGATGCTAACAAATGGGAACTGACAGCATCCGCCCCTGAGGGCTGCCTGGTATAGCTGGGTGGAGACAGGCGTGTGGGAGAGATTTGATCTCCCACGTTTGAGGAAACTGGAAAAGCTTAACAAAAAGCTTGCCCTGATTTCAATGAACTCTAATGACTGGAGAAAATCAGAGTCTCTGATGCCAGCATCTCCCAAGATGAAAGCAGTTTAGTCTTAGAACGTTCTTCCGGAGGCCAGAGAAGATGTTTGTTCCCACATTTCCAGAAACACTTAGGGAGAGAGGCTGTCTTCAGAGCTGTGTCCCTTCTCGGACGCTTTTAGAACTTCCACCAGCCCCAGCTGAGGGCAGGTGGCGAGATCCTGCCGGTCTTTTATGAAGCGTTGCCATGACTCACTTCTGTGCTCTCAGCTGTGCTCCAGCTGCTCTACCTGCGTCCTTGACCGCATCATTAGCTTTCCTCATTCATGAGGGTTGAAGATGCACCAGCCTCTCAGCTCCCACTCCACTCTCTTTGCATTATATCATCTTATTGGTTTATGGGGAGGATGCTGTCTATTTCACTGAGACAAGTCCATTCTGCTACTCTGTGCCATCAGCTGGTAGCTTACGTTCTGCTTGTAGGCAGGGTGGAGACCCTTTTGCTTTGTGTAGATAAGATGGCAGTGCAATTACTCAGGTAGCTCCCTCACTTCAAAATTCCTTGATATTCTCTATGCAGTGGCCTTTGTTTCCACCTTGCTCTATGTACCTGTGGTCATACCTGTCCTTTACACCAACTGGGAATGTTCTATGGCAGAAATGAGTGTGCCATTCTCTGATCACAGCCTCCTTTTCCTTTCACTCCCTGACTCACGTGACACCACTTTAATCGAGACTGCTATTCCTTCTGCCAGTTCCTTTTCTCCCCATATGATGGTGAATTATGTCTCACGTTGACCTCACTCTTCTCTATTTATTCCTTTATTCTCATTTCCTAGCATGTCTTTCCTCTCCTCTTTCCCCAGTCCATAGAGGATTTTCTTGGTCTGGGAGATTATAGGAGAAGGAGAAAACAATTCCTCTATTTTCCAAATCTTTCAGTTTCACCACTTCCTCTCAGTTTTTAAGTTCACAGCCCAGAGACGCTTCTTTGGTGGTTTTGCCCTGAGACCTTCCCCTCAGGAAATGGCTGACACATAAATGGTTTCCTGAACAAGGAAAGGGCTGGGCCAACCTCAGACTTTGAAGGGGAGGGGGTGTAGGAAGTGGGGCATACATCTATTAAGTACTCTGGAATAAATTTCTGCCACATGTGCAAATAGCTGTAAGACAAAGTGACACGTGCTATAAGAGAGGCATGAGAGAAACCCAACTGGAATATTACTGAGGGAACCAGGAAACATTTACAATGATGTTTTTAACTTACGTCTCCTAACACTCACCCCATGCTACATATTAGGTCAAGCTTCAAGATTAACAGGCACACTCAAGGGTAAGACTAGGGGCCGCTGATTCACCTAATGCAGATTTATCTTCCTTTTTATTGATTGATTTGGTGGTTCGTTGATTTGGGTCTTTGTCAGAGAGTGAAGGTGCCTTGTGTATTTAAAATTTGCTCATCAAGCTTCCTCATAAGCCTCTCTAAATGGATGGAATGTCAGAAGACATTTTTTGAACAAATTTATTTGGAGTTGACTTTTCCCTGGGAACTTGGAAATTGAAGTTAAATTTAAAATTAGGCTTAGGGGTTAGACATCTTGGGAATCTTGTTGAAGGGGGATACATTTTTTTTTCCATTTCTTCAAAAAGAATTTGATTAATCTGCTCAAATAACGTTTACATGATTCCACACATGTAGAGGGAAAATGGGAAATGCACTAAATCATCTCGATGTTTTCTTGGCATGGAAAATAAAATCTAGATTTATTTAAGCATCTGGATGGTTGAGAGCACTCACTATTGAGCTCCACCCCATGGATAGTCACAATTATTCAGGTTATTCTGTCCTTTTACCACTATTTCAAATTATATTCAGAGCCCAAGAAAAAGGGACAAAAATGTATTAAGAGCCTTCTTCATGATTACAGTGGGTATAACTTACTTTATTTTTTTTATTTTTTATTTATTTATTTTTTACAGGTAAAACAGATAACTTTTAATGAAATGGGTGAATTCCAAAAGGGTATAACTTACTTTAGGAAGGGGAGAAGATAGGATGTCTGTACTTCTGACTTTGCATCGATGCACCCGGGCCACTTTTTGTTGCCAAGATTGGTTCCCAGCTCTGCTTTTGGAGACTTTCCCTTGTGCCCCCTCCCCCTTATTATTTATTTATTTAAAATTTTTGGCCTCGATGATCCCAGCTTCTTGATCTTGGATGTCCTTTTTTGGTTCAATAATTTCATTTAAAAATCTAGCCATAATGATTTTCGATCATTTGTTTGTTTTGGTCTGACCTGAAGCCATTCTGATGCCAACCAGGGTTCTTGGCCTTCCCCAATCAATAGAAATTGACTAGAGGCCAGACAAGAAATTCAGCCAAGGCTTAACTGGGGGTCCTACAGCCACAGAAGGGAGCAAATACAAGTAACAGGTTCCCTTGATCACTCCCTGAGGTGGGTGGGTCCAGCTGCTTCCTCACAGGGAGTGAGGGTAGGGGTGTGTCCAGGGGTGGGGCCGGAGGGGGCTTAGGTGGTCTGCCCACCCCTCTGGTGGTGTTGAGTGCAGGGGGCATGCACAGTACCCTGCTTTTGCTCCCAACACTCAGGTTTTGCTCCCAGCTCTTCAGAAGTGGCATTTGGGTTTTTTGGTCTTTTTGTACCTTTTGTCCAGAATTTGCCCCAACTGTGCATGCACGCAGTTATTTTTAGTCCCTTATAGTGTCATTGTATTTTGTAGCTTGAGGAGATATTTGTCCAGGTGCAAGCATCGCAGCAAAGGGTCCCAGGTCTCAGGTGCCAGCCTGTCTCAATTCCTCCGTGTGTGTTGCACACACAGACAGTTCCATGGGCAAGGCCTGCCCTGGGGTGGGCCCAGGAATAGATTGAACTGTGCTTCCAGGCCCACCACAAATCATTTTCAGCTCCATGGGGGCAGCTCCTTGACCATGTTCCAGGCCATGAACCACACCCATGAACTGACTTTCACATGTTAGCTATTGTTTAACAGAGAAAACTGAACCTATGAGTGTGGTAAAAAAAAGTGCAAATTTATGTCCACTTCTGGGAAAAATAAGTCATAGCATGCACACTACTGAATATAGGTCAGTGTCTGAACTTTGGGGTTTTCTTTAATTATTGCTAAAGGAAAAAAAGGAGTAAATTATAAGCTTTAAATTATTTTTTAGGGGCTAAAAAGTTAAGATGCACATAAAAGCACCTCCCCAATGTAAGGAAGTGACATTGATTCTGGGAGGAAGAGAAGACCATCTTCCTAGATGTTTTAGACGTGCTAATTGCTTAGATGTGCATGTAGTCTAAGTTTAGCGGTCATGACTTTCACCTCTGGTTTTCAGCCGGAGACAATGACTATCCACAACGTGTAGTAATGAAAATTTTGAATAATATGGTCACTCAGCTCTGGAGAGCCTGGCCCATTTCACAATCTGAGCAGCTTAAGTATCCAATAGAAGGTAAGTTCTTCCAGGGCACAAACGGATTCTATCTTGGTTACAGTTGTATCCCTGGCACCCAACACAGTGTTTGACACGATAAATGCTTGTTGGAAAGAAAAGTGAATGAATCTCACTCTCTGCTCACTACTCATCACTATTAACTCTTGTCACCAAATAAACGACCTGTTATGAAAATGGTGATGGGGTGAAAGAGAAAACTTGATAAAAGCAATTAACCTTGTTGTGAAACTGCCCAGGAAACCAAAGCTACTCCATGGAAATATGACGCTGCAAAAAGTCCACATTTAGACTCTATGTTTAGACTCTATTTATGAATTTGTCATAATTTATTCAAGATTTTTTTTCTCTGGATGCCTCCTCTGTGATAGATATTACACTAGAAAGTGGGAAAACAATGGTGAGTGCATTGATGATCTGTTATAATCTAAAAATCAGCAGGTCACGGATTTCTTCTTTGCTTAACTTTATACCCGAAGGTTGTCTTCGCGTTTGCGTTGGGGTAGGAGTTGGGGAATGGGGCATGGGTAGAGCTGGCAAATGGGAAAATCTTTCCAAATATTGCAGTTTATCTGTTCAAATGCATTCGTTATCTGCGGTAGAGACACATTGGCTCCCAATGAGATTTAATTTCTAGAGAACACAGATGGACTTGTGAGTTAAGCCTGGTGGGAGTCAACTGAACACAGCCCTTTCCTTCCTTCAGAGAAAAGACAAAGGAGGGAGAAGAAAGAGGAAAAAGGGAAAGAAGAAGGATAAGAGGAGGGAGGGAGTGGGGAGAGAAGAAGGAAGAAAACCACAGAAGGGCAGAGGGAGAGAGAAAGGAGCAATGGCTTTATTTCAATAGGTCAAAATTCCCACTTTCTTCATTTCATCAGCATCACAGAAACCTTTTCATTGTGCTTCAGGAATCAGTATTACAACTGACCATTCATCTGGAGCAAAACCAGAAGTCCAAGTGAGCCAAGATCATTTTCTGCACTATTTTTCCTCAGAATTATTTCTCATCCTCCTGTTCTTTTTCAGTTGAGTGCTCAGCGGACTTTCCCTCCACCACCCACCAGGCTGCTTATCTTCATGGAGAGGCCTTATTGCCCTTGGTGTTTGTCTTTTCTCTGTCTCAGGAACAGCCACCTTCCCAGGGGGCTTCCCCTTGAATACTCTGCTATTTCCCAATCCTTTACAGAGAACTGAGCTTCCTCTTTTGAACGAAAGGCGAACAAGTTTATTCCCTGTTTTCCTTCATTCTTTCTCCTACTCCAAACAACCAGAAGCAACCCAGACTATTTTTTAAAATAAGTAACAATTTACATAAGCAAGGTATAACAGTAACTGAGATGTCAGCTTCCTAGAACTTTTAGTGCGCAACCTGCCATTTTGGGAATCCATGTGACTAGGTCATTGGTGTAACCAATATGAAAGGAGGCATAAAACGCTTAAACTAATATTTCCAGGGAGAATGGGAAACCAGCAAAGACTCTGTGATTCCTACCCAATTTTAGGTATGACACAAACTAGAAATTGCCATTTTATTAAAAAGCCAAGAGCTTGTATGCAAGTCCACGCATGGCTGCTTTGAAATGTGGTTATAATGGTGATCATTTTCATTTTGCAGAGTATATGGAAGCAGAATAAACATTCTTAAAGCTTAGCATCACATGAAACTCTGCTGTAGCCAGACACTAAGCATGCAGATGCTTTATTTCTCATCTGGCATGGCTGTGTCATTTGTGGAAGCATTGAAATACTACCTTTATAGCTTGGGTAGGTAGATACTGTCCTGAACCTGAATCCTCCCATCATCCCGCCCCTGCAGCCCCCTCCCCAGGACCTTTCTCAGAATTTCTTCATAATCCAGTGTCTAAAGAGATTACATCCAGAATAACAAGGGACACCCAGATCTGGGCTTCAGCACCACGACCTGTGTCAGGTTGTTGCCTGAACTATGCTGGTTGTAAAACATATTTGAATGTTACCCTTGAAAAGAATTATTTCAATGCACATGGCTTGACCAAAAATAGAGAGAGAGAAAATACAAAGAGGATTAGAAGAAAGAGAAGCAGAATTATTATAGATGAAAAAGGGATCATTTCCAAAGTTGGAGCTCTCACTATTTCCCACTCATGAGGAAAAGGGGTCATGCAATTCCAGAGCCAGACTGCATATCGTTTGTTGTCTTTTTAAAATAAATGACAATGCTCCAGATATCACTTACATTTCAGAAATAATCTCATAATTTGCCTTCCTCCAAAGTGAGTTTGTCTGCTCACCGCTGGATCCACAGAGCCCAGCGCAGGCTCTGGCATATAATAGGTGCTCAAAAAGTATTTGTGGAGTGAAAGCAGCTTCACGTGCATTATTCCGAAGGGTGATCTCCCAGGGCTTTTTATAGTCTAACAGAATAAGAAGACATTTTATAACGTAGATGAGATACATGTTTATTCAGTAATCTATTTAAGAAACAGTTATTGTTAATTTACTATAGTATGAGTGCTGAGACTAAAATGCGGGGCAAATTTCATTCACTCCTTTTACAGATGACTTGCCCACGTTTATGTGTCTAGCAAGTGAGAAAATAGAACTGGAGCTTCAGTCTTCAAGTCTTTTTTGAAAAGTGGCTGTATGTATCATCTGCCTATTTATGTGTGCTCAACTTCATTTGCAAAGGTAAGACATACTCTCTACATAGGTAAGTGATAGGTTCTGAGTGCTTTTTGTTTGTTTGTTTGACTCTAGAGGTACAGAGCTGTAAGGAACAGATATATTCCTGGCAAGTAAAATGTACACAGAAATGTTATGAAATGAGTCATGTTTTTAGTGTAAAAGAAAAATGCCCTTTTTGCAAAGATGTTGTGCCTTGTTTATCTTTTGATCCTCAACACCTGGGACACTAACATGAAGATGCTCAGCAAATTACTTAATTAAATAATAGACACCTGCTTTCATGAATGAACCAGGATTCCCAAAGAACCTTCTCTGGATGCTTCTAGCCCCTGAATTTGGGTATGATTTGCTCTGGTTGTGAGAAGTGGAGGGTGTAGGTATCAGGACGTGAACGTGCTGATCGGAGACATCACTGCGCCAAACTACATGTTATCAATGTTATCAATTACCTTTCAACATTTACGGCAACTCACTGAGCACCTTGGGCAGAGCAGGGAATGCAAAGATGATGCAGACTGAACCCATCCTTCAAAGGGTTTATATTTAGATGTTTTATACTGACTTAGGTGGTGAAGTGTGGACTAGTGATATAATAGTACTCAAAGAACACCATAGAGTTCCATAGTTTTCAATACCTCTGAGATCCCACTCCTTTACAAGAATTTTGGTTCAGATTCTCTTGAGGTATAAAGAGCTTCACTGAAACTTCTTTGGGACAAGGGAAATGCAATAAATACACCGTGAGGACCCCTGAAAGAGGCTTTTCTTGTGCATCTTTCTTCCAAAACACAACCATTCATTAGAGAAAGAAGCAAATCCCATGATACATTCAGTCCTTCCTTGTCCCATTCAGAAATATAAGGGAAAACTTAATTTTACTAGCAGCCATGTGATCTCCTTCCCTGGTCACTATCCCTCAAGCAACACTTCCAGATCTACTCTGACCTCCACCGTCCTCTCCAGCTCCAAAAATTTACAATGCCACAATTCCAAGCAAACTTCTGAAAAACAGAAACTCTGAAGTCTTAGCAGAATCCTTTCCTAAATGAAACAACGCTTATGAATGCAGTAGAGAGTCACCCTCAAAATCATTTATTCTCCAACTGAAAAATGTCACACTGCATTTCTTAAAGTAACTCACAGTTTGCAAGAGAACTTTTTACATGTTATTCATGCTTTCCTGCATCACATTCTGGCCAGAGTTAGAAGTGATCAAGGAATCATTTTCTTCTCTCCCTGAAAAATTCATTGGCCCATGTCCCTTTTTTCTATGTCTTTGCTAGCACTACTGGATGATTATCTGAACACCAGCTGTGGCTTCCTTTGAAACTTTTTGGATGTAACTATAGCAAGTATGAGTCCAAACGAAATTACCCTTATCTTCTGTTTCCTGTCCTCTAACCAAATGTTTTGACCATGTGTTTAGCTTAGAAGGGAGAAGCTGCTGTTTCACTCGTTAATAATGCATTTTTGCTAGGATCATAGCAAGTGTTCCCAAGGTTCGTGAGACAGTTTGCCAGGTGTCATGTGCAGAGTCGTTGTCTCCTTTCCAGGGATGTGATGCAAACTTGGCTCTTGAATCATGTATCTTTTTTGAAACAATATTTTTAAATTTAGGGAAACAGATGAAAGGGTACATGTCATTTCAGTAAATATTCTTTTTCTTTCCTCTAACCCCAAACAATAACTTAGTGTGGAAGTCCCAGGCCAAAACTTTTACCCTGAATACCCCTGCATTAGGAAAAAAATCACGATATTGTGGCAAATGTTTAAGGTTCTAAAAATCTTGCCCAGGCATCCGTGTCTACGATGCTGTCCAATATCATAAGGCTATGACGCTCTCTTTGGCAAGGCTCTTTTTTATTTGAGTCAGACTCATGCCTTTTAACCACCAAGATGTTCTCCTGATGGCCCTAACCCTTGGACTTAACCCACAAGAAATCATTGCGTTTTCTCCCGGATGTGACATTTCATTTCCTTTTTTTTTCAGTTTCTTGAGTCCAGCTACCCATCTTCTGGGTCTTTCCCCTACTCTGCTCTTTGAATGATCTGTAACACTTGCTGTCCTTGAATTTAATGACAATAGCTACCATTCATTAAACTCTTCTCTGGAAGAGTTTAGCACTGGAGGTTAAGATCATGGTCTTGGGTTCAGATTATCATGTTTCAAGGGCTGAGGATGCTACACAGTAATGTTGGGACTCTGCCACAGTTTCCTCATCTATTAAATGAGGCTAATAATTCTATTTCCCTCAAAGTACTGTGTGAGAATTGAATACATAATACATATAAAGTATTTTACTGGCGGGCAGTAAACCATGTTTAATGTTAGCGTATTATTATTACCATATTCAGGCACTGTGGTAGGCAGCCTCTAAGACAGCCCCACTGATCCCTGTCACCCCACCTTTATGCCCTTATGAAATCTCCTCCTCTTGAGTGTGAGATGGACCCAATAGCTCACTTCTAACAAACAGAATATGGCTAAGTGATGGTATATCACTTCTGAAATTAGATTATAAAAAGACTGTGACTTGTCCTGAGCTCTCTCTAGCTTTCTCTTGGATTGCTCACTGTGAGAGATGCCAGCTGCCATGTTATGAGACAGCCCTCAGAGAGGTTCATGGGTGAGCTTGGAAGTGGAACCCCCAAGATGAGCCTGGAGGTGGTTGCAGCCTTTGCTAACATCTCAATCGCAGCCTTGTAAGAGACCTGGCTTAGCACTTCCCAGATTCCTGATCCACAGAACTGGTGAAATAATATATGTTCCTTGTTTCCAGTTGTCATGTTTTGGGATACAGTGACCCTGGAACATCACTGGGGGTTAGTGGCATCTACTTTCTGCTCATTGGAAAACCCGAGTATAATTAATAGTCCTCCTTATCCATGGTTCTTCCATATCCACGGATCGTGTGGTGCTGTAGCACATATTTAGTGGGGAAAAAAAATCCACGTATATGGCTGCTGAGCCTGCGCGTCCAGGGCCTGTGCTCCGCAACGGGAGAGGCCACAACAGTGAGAGGTCTGTGTACAGCAAAAATAAAAAAAAAAAAAATCCGTGTATAAGGGGACTCACGCAGTTCAAACATGTGTTATTCAAGAATCAGCTGTAATTTGTTACACAGCAATAGGTAACTAATACAAATACTATGATAATCACGCCACACAAAATATCTCCTTTATCTTCACAACCACTGAAAAGGGTACCCAATTTATAGATGAGGCAATGGAGGGTCAGAGAAATTGAGTCACTTGGTCACACATAGCCAGTACTTGTTGGACACCACATCTGAATACAAATCTTCCAGTCTGCTGTCTCATCCATTATGTTCTTTCTTTTTTTTTTTTAATTGGGATGTATTTGTTTTACAATGTTGTGTTAGTTTCTATTGTACAGCGAAGTGGCGTCCCCTGTGCTTTACAGCAGGTTCCCATTAGTTATCTATTTTATATATATTAGTGTATATATGCTAATCCCAATCTCCCAATGCATCCCATCCTCCCCTTTCCCCCTTGGTGTCCATACGTTTGTTCTCTACGACTGTCTCTCTATTTTGCCTTGCAAACAGTTTTATTTGTACCATTTTTCTAGATTCCACATATACATGTTAATATACAATATTTGTTTTTCTCTTTCTGACTTACTTCATTCTTTACGATGGTCTCTAGGTCCATCCAAGTCTCTACAAATGACCCGATTTTGTTCCTTTTTATGGCTGAGTGATATTCCATTGTATATATGTACCCCATCTTCTTTATCCTTTTGTCTGTCGATGGGCATTTAGGTTGCTTCCATGACCTGGCTATTGTAAATAGTGTTGCCATGAACATCAGGGTGCATGTGTCTTTTTGAGTTACGGTTTTCTCTGGGTATATGCCCAGGAGTGGGATTACTGGGTCATACGGTAATTCTATTTTTAGTTTTTTAAGGAACCTCCATATTGTTCTCCATAGTGGCTCTATCAATTAACATTCCCACCAACAGTGCAAGAGGGTTCCCTTTTCTTCATACCCTCTCCAGCATTTACTGTTTGTAGATTTTTTGATGATGACCATTCTGACCAGTGTGAGGTGATACCTCATTCTAGTTTTGATTTGCATTTCTCTAATAATTAGTGACACTGAGCAGCTTTTCATGTGCTTCTTGGCCATCTGTATGTCTTCTGTGGAGAAATGTCTATTTAAACCTTCCACCCATTTTTGGATTGGGTTGTTTGTTTTTTCGATATTGAGCTGCATGAGCTGTTTGTATATTTTGGAGGTTAATCCTTTGTCCATTGATTCGTTTGCAGTTATTTTCTCCAGTTCTGAGGGTTGTCTTTTCATCTTGTTTATGGTTTCCTTTGCTGTGCAGGAGCTTTTAAGTTTCATTAGGTCCCATTTGTTTATTTTTGTTTTTATTTCCATTACTCTAGAAGGTGGGTCAAAAAAGATCTTTCTGTGATTTATGTCAAAGAGTGTTCTAACTATGTTTTCCGCTAAGAGTTTTATAGTGTCCAGTCTTACATTTAGGTCTCTAATCCATTTTGAGTTTATTTTTGTGTATGGTGTTAGGGAGTGTTCTAATTTCATTCTTTTCCATGTAGCTGTCCAGTTTCCCCAGCATCACTTACTGAAGAGACTGTCTTTTCTCCATTGTATATCCTTGCTTCCGTTTTCATAGATTAGTTGACCATAGGTGCGTGGGTTTATCTCTGGGCTTTCTATCCTATGCCATTGATCTATATTTCTGTTTTCATACCAGTACCTCATTCATTATGTTCTACTGCTTCTCCCCTGAAGCAAATCAGTTCTTTCAGTTTTTCATTCCTTCAGTCAACTAATCAATCTATCATTCAACAATTACGTGCTGGGCACCTCTTTGAGGATTAGAGTGATGAAAAAGATCGACAGGGTTACTGCCCTCATGGAGTTCGCAGCCCAGTGAGGAGAAGTAAAAGACATGTAAATAATAAATTCACATCATGGTAAGTGCTATGGCTGATGTAAACAGTGTGACAGGACAAAGGTCAATGGTGGGAGGGGAGAGAGAACTTGGACTGGAAAGCTGGTCAAAGCCTGACATCTGAAGGGTGAGATCAAGCCAGCCTTGGGAAGCCTTTCAGAAAGAACCATCTAGGAAAACGGGCCTCTTGCTCTTTCATTTCCTACTCCTTGGTTTTCCACTATACCTTTACTGGTTCTTACGACCTCCAACCTTGGAACCTTACCAGACTCACCTTGGAGTTGCTTACTGCTTGGAGTCATATTATGTTCTTCCTAGATGAATTCAAATTGTTCACATTGGCATCAGCCCTTCAAGGTTGTACCATATTCTCCTTCGTGAATTTGAAAATATTTACCCAAATTAAATAGACCACCATATCCCCTCAAGCTTGTTTTCTTTCCACATGTGCCAGCCCCCAACTTTATATTGGCGTTGTCCCTCCACTCATAAAGGGATTATCATTGTAATTTTACAAATGTAATATGTGTTGCCTGGCACATAGAATGTTCTAGAATGACTTGTTAATGTTTGCTGTATAGTCATTAAAGTCCATAGTAATAATATTTGAATTATAGGGGGAAATTCAAGTATCTATTAAGTAGTAAGAAATAACTCCTTGTTCTCATGGGAGCTTACATTCTGGCCAGAGTCCTAGCTCTCATCCTAACTATGAAGAATAGCATATTAATGAAGCTATATTTTAGCTAACATTCCATTTCCTGAACATAGTCTTTTCGAGTGGACAGTTTATAACATAGACTGTTTGAAATATGGATGGCTTTTATTTTAATCAATTTGAAAATGCTAATAAGTAGGACCCATCCTACATATTGAAGATGAGAAAAGCTATGAGGGGCTGGTGGAGGAGACAGTAGGAGAAAAAGGCGGGTAAGAAGAGAAAGGATAGAAGGAGCAGTGATCCAAAGGGAGCTTGTCATGAATTATATTCTTGTATTAACAGCTGCAAAGACAGATGAAGTGGTGCTTAAAACAAAACGTGGATGCCTTCAAAACAAATTTTAAATATTGGCTCAATAAAGAAAAATTGGCACTTATTTGCTGCTTTAATATTACTCATGATTTTCATGGAAATTTGGCTACAAAATTCAAGCTTAAATTGTACACTCAACATGGTCATTCCTTATGTAGTAATTAAAGCCCTTTTAGCTGAAATTGAATCTATCCTTGCAATATCTTCTGTTGGCTAGAGTACTAAATAGAATGAGTATTGTCTTTAATACAAATTGAGACCTTAAAAAAGGTTTATAAATGAGACTAAAATGTAAGCAATCTGGTCTGAAAATAACGAGTAAGGTAGTGCAGCTGTTTAAGCAGCTATACTACATGGAGTCTACAACTGGTCTTTTAATTGCTGGTTAAATAACTCAATGTTAAATTTACTAAGGTGATTTGTTTAATCATGGCCGAAAACAGCTCTGACTGAAATGGTGGCACTTTCAGTCTCATTCAACAAATTTACCTTCAGTGAACTTACAAATTACAAGTGAATTATTGAGTTTCCCACAGGGAAGTCCCATTACGCGTGCATCCTAAGAATTCAGACATGTTTGAAGGGATCTCTTTCAATAAGCAACAGTAAATTTTTCCTTGAACACTGCATGAGATGCATCTATTTCACAATTTAAGGTTTACCTTTTAATCAGACTTATCAGGCTTCTTTCATTGACTGTATCAGCAAATTAAGAGCAGGAAGGTCTGTAACTGAGATTTTTTTTAGAATCATTTGTGATAGAAATTGACCTTTTTTTTTTTTTTATGTCGACAAATACAGTTGACCAAATGCAGATTTAAAGAAGGGGCAGGGTTCCAGAATTATTTAGAAGTTTTATTTGTAAAAGTAGAAAATCTTCATGAGGTTATGGAATGATTATCAAAATATTAAGAAATAGCCTCTTTTGGTCGAACAGTAATGTCTGATGAGAATCAAATAAGTCTTTGTTAGACCGGGAATGAGTTCGTGCTTATTCATCAGCTCTCTGTCGTCTGGGGACCAACCTTTCTAAAGTTGAGCATTTCCAACTTCCAGGCAGGTGTTGAAGATACATTCTTTAACCATTTCAAAGAGTTTTCCTTTGTGCAAATTATTTGTCTTTTCTGAGGCTTGGATTCAAAGCA
Organism: Orcinus orca; assembly: GCF_937001465.1. Classification (NCBI taxonomy): domain Eukaryota; kingdom Metazoa; phylum Chordata; class Mammalia; order Artiodactyla; family Delphinidae; genus Orcinus; species Orcinus orca. The sequence goes on along the minus strand of NC_064572.1, from coordinate 53,778,166 downwards.
GATTTTAGCTACGTTATTTCTATGCACTGTCAGACAGAAGCAACCCACCCAGACTATCAATTTTTCCTTACCTACGAAAGTAAAAAAGGTGTTGTTTTAATCATTTATAACACTCATGTTTAATCCTCACAGCCCAGTGGAGAGGTATTATAGCCATCATTTTACAGGTAAGGAGACCAGGGTCATATAGCTTCTAAATGATTGAATTGGAATTAATCAAAAGAAATGACAAAATAAATGGACCTAGAAGGTATTATGCTATGTGAAATAAAGTCAGACTGAGAAAAACAAATACTGTATATTTTCACATATAGGTGGATTCTAAAACACAAAACAAATGAACAGATTTAACAAAACAGAAACAGGCTCACAGATACAAAGAACCAACTAGTGGTCGCCAAGGGGGAGGGAGGTGGGTCAAATAGGTGAAGGCGGGCTTCCCTGGTGGCACAGTGGTTGAGAGTCCGCCTGCCGATGCAGGGGACACGGGTTCGTGCCCCGGTCTGGGAGGATCCCACGTGCCGCGGAGCGGCTGGGCCCGTGAGCCATGGCCGCGGAGCCTGCGCGTCCGGAGTGACGGGAGAGGCCACAACATTGAGAGGCCCGTATACTGCAAAAAAAAAAAAAAAAAAAAAAAAAAAAAAAAAAAGGTGAAGGGGATTAAGAGGTACAAACTACCATTATAAAAAAAATAAGTCACAGGGGTGTGACGCAAAGCACAGGGAATACAGTCGATAATACGGTATGAGCTTTGTATGGTATGTAATCTATAAAAGTATTGAATCACTATATTGTACACCTGAAACTAATATAATATTGTAAGTCAACTATATGTCAAAAATTAAAAGATAGAGAAATAAATAAATAAAGTTAACATACCCTATGTTAAATATCTTATAATGACAAAAAGAGAGAAAGAAAAAGGAAAAGAAAGCAAAAGAAAGAAGAAAAAGAAGTATCACAATGGTTGAAGGTGCTGATTCATCCAGTCCTAAATGTAGACCAGATACTAAGTACAAGGGATACCCCGGACTTTCCAATTTTCCAAGGGTGATTTTTGAATGTATTTATACTTTTAAACCTATTTACTTATTCATTAATTCATTCTTTGTTTCTTCTTCTCTTTTCTTTTATATCCCTTGAGTGTAACAGACTCCTTGTATATACTGCCTGCTGTGACAAGTTGTCCTTTCTTTTATTTGTCCCAAATGACTAGTATTATATCTTATAAAAATGTCTAACTCTCCTCTTTGACAAGGTTTTGAGTGATTTGTCTAATGATGTGGTTAATTTCAACTGCGTCATCCATGTTCTTTCATCTGGGTTTTTTGGTCTCTCACGAACAGTTCTTTGAAATTCTGATTTCACACAGCCTTGGGCTAATACTTGAAGGTTTATTTAGTGCAATAGAGTCTCTTCATTATCTAGTCTGTTATGGTTTTTTTTATTAGAGTATAGTTGATTCACAATGTTGTGTTAATTTCTGTTGTACAGCCAAGTGATTCAGTTATACATATATATATATGTACATTATTTTTTAAAGTAGTTTTTCTGTCATGGTTTTTGACCAAAGTCATACTGTACTCAGGCTTTATCTTTCCAAAATAAAAGTTTGTTTTTTGTAGACTAGCACAGTGCCTAGCATATAGTTAGTACTTAACAATATTAAATAATATCTTTATGTTCATTATCAATCAATCAATCAGATATGTAGTAGGGATATGCCAGGAATATGCCATGTGCAAGATGTGGCACTAAGCCTTGTGTAGACAGAGATGAATAAAAGAATACTAACACCCTTGTGGATTTTTTAGTCTAGAAGTGCTATCCAGTAGCACTTTCTGCAGTGAAGGAAATAGTGTATACCTGCACTGCCTGCTACAGTAGTCTCTAGATACATGCAGCTATTGAACACGTGAAATGGGACCAGCATGACTAAAGGACGGACGTTTAAATGTCAATTTAACTTAAGTAGCCTCATGTAATAGTACAAATCTAGGCCACAGAGACAATATATAAACAATCTTAATACAGTAAATTAAGTGCTATATTAGAGGTATATAGAGATTGCTACGAAACAGGCAGAGGTGACTCTTCTGGGGAAAAAATCAGGAAAGGTTTTATATAAGTGATGACATTTAAATTGGGTGTTAAAGGATGCATGAGAGTTTGCTATGAGGAAAGGTGGAGGGGAGGGCATTCTGGACACAGGGCACTCCATGTATAAAGGCAGAGAGCCTAGAAAGGGTCTGGCATACTCAGGATACTTTGAGTTATGTTTATTTAACTCTAAAAGCAATTAGAGTTAATGCTTAGCATTAGAGTCAATGCCCATTTTTAAACAAATCTGCAATTTTTTTACCTACTCGTCAATATAGCAGTCTTTCTACATACAGTTTATTCTCAGCCTATGTGTTTTACAACGAGAATAGGTTCATAGTCAGCAGATTGGAGGGTTCCTCCACTCTTCAATCTTCATTCTCTCCTCCAAATTATTTTATGAACAGGTTAAATAAAACTGGCCTCAGGTATGATCTTTATGGGACTCCAATTCTTACCCTTCTCTTTATTTCTTGTTGCTAAGACATTTCCTTGCTTTTTCCATAATGTGATTTCATTGTACCTTCCCTTCTCAATTCCCATGGCCAAATTAATAATATGGCCTCCTTTGATTATGTGAACATCATTTTATCTCCACCTATACCCATATTTATTCCACACCTCCCCAAACATAGCAGCTTTGAGATTTTGGGATGGTTTACCTTATACCAAATTCCGGACTGTACTCTGGTTGTACTAGATCAATTAGATCATTGCTATCCTCTTCAGCATAGCTCTTGCCTCAGAGTCAGTCTCTCAGGTCCAGTTGTGGTACTGCCTAGGACTTTGGTGTAATGATGTTGGGAAGAGATCCTCTTTCTGTCTTTGTATGTGAACCAGAAAGCATGTAGCCGTGATTCTGCTGGCAGTCATCTTAAGGCATGGAGGAGGGCATTGCTGAAACAATGTGCCTGAAACCTGACTATCCACACACACTGAATTTTCCTTTATCATTGGGCAGTTTTAAGTTGGTTTTTTTATTATTATCAACAATGCATCCTAACACACACAGCTTCTTAGCTAGACTAACCTTTATTTCTTGACTGACTTCTAGATAAGTTCCTCTAAGGTACTTAGGGTATTGATCTTCTCTATCTTGCCTATTTCATCCTTGAAATAGGCAAGAAGTTTCAAGATTAAAAGATTAGCAAGCTCAAATATTAAGACATCTCTTATTTCAATACTTACTTCTTGGCCCCGTTTCAGAACTAGAGAATCTAACAGATGCAAGAGATCCCAAAAGTCATACTGATCAGCATGGTTGACTTGATAATTCATGACTCCTGACTTGGTCTAAGGCTGGTAACTTCTCCTCTTTGGCCATGGACTACTCTAGAAGGAGAATCTGTCCACGTATGATGCCAGGTTTTAAGAACTATTGGAGGGTTATCTTAGGTGATGGGGCACAGTTTCATGACATAATACTATGAAATAATGGCAAATATTTGCATAATGCCTACCATGTGCTAAGCACTGTTCTAAGCACTTCATTAACTCATTTAACTCATGTAATCTTCATGACTACACTGTTAGTATATACTATTATTTCCACATTTTCCATATGAGGAAACTGGGGAACAGGGAGGCTAAAACACTTGGGCAAGGTGAGACAGCTAGTAAATAGGAGAATCAGGAGTCAGATCCTTGCAGCCTGGTTCCAGACTCTATGCTTAACAAGTACCTCAATATAGTAAAAGCAATTCTTTTATCAAGTAATGATAAATTTATAGAGGTACCATTGGAAAAGCCCGTAAATTTGAGCTTTTCTGATCTCCCTAAAGGCTTTGTGGTGATCCATCCACTCACTCTTTTTCATTGCCCTTGGGAATGACCAACATCTATGTACAAAGTTGCTAGCAAACATTAAGTGTGCCACTTCTGGACAGGAAGAGTATTACTTTGGGAAAGCTACCCAGCTCATTTGTGGCTTCAATACATCTGAGCCTTGGTCTCAAAAACTGTAAGCTATGACCAATAGCGCACAACTATACTATGGTCAAATGTGTCTGTACTTTGTGAAGAATATGTAGGCAGCTCATCTCTGTGGAAGTGTGATTCTTGATCCTAAAAATGACTTCTCCAACTATACTTCTTCAGGGCAAGGATGATATATCATTTTCCTTTATAGAAATCAGTTTGTTTCTAAATACACATGTGATTTCCATATAATAACTACACACTCAGAAGAATGCCTAATATAAAAAGGCTGACAATACCAAGTGTTGATGAGGATGTGGGTCAATCAGAATTCCCATATACTGCTGATGAGAGTAGATTTTGGCACCGCCATTTTGGATGGCTGTTTGGCATTATCTGCAAAGATAAAGATATGCTTATTTTTTAATTTTTAAATATTACTTCTAGGTATATAAACAACAGAAATACATACATATGTTCCCCAAAATGCAAGCACTAGAAAGCTTTTTACAGCACTATTTGTAAAAGCCAAAAACTAGAAGGAAAAAAAACCCCAAATATCCATCAGCACAGTAGGCAAACCAACTGTGATATATTCACGCAATGAAATACTACATTGATCTACGGATATGTGCAAAAATATGAATCAATCTCACAAACATAATGTTGAGTAAAAGAAGCCAGACCAAAAAAAGCATATATACTATATGAGTCATTTTGTATAATGTATAAAAACTGGCAAAATTTCTGTGTGCTATCAGGTTACCCTTGGACGGGCAGAGCTGCGGTGGGGGCACCAGGGGGTTTCTGACATGCTGGTTTTGTTTTGTTTTTTAATTTGGGTGCTGGCTGCACGGGTGTAATCAGTTTATTAAATTCAGCTGAGCTATACCCTTATGATGTACACACTTTTTTGTAGGTACGTTGTATGTCAATAAAGATTTTTTAAAAAAACGAATTACACCCATGCAGTTTCCCTGCATAGTCTGGTGAATAGTATAGATGTTCAGTGTTTCAAGACAGTGAGTGGGTTTGATCTTCCTCGGAGAATGACTCTTGATTCTGGGGAAAAAAATGCCTGGCCAGATCCCATAACCCTTTAACCAAATAGACCCAAATAAACCAAAAGTGAGCATTTAAAATATAACCAACGTACTTTTCAGATTTGTAAAATGTTTAGATTAAAAACTAAACAGGATTTTCAAATAGAAAAATTGTCCTGTTTTGACCTTTATATTAATTTTCTGGATAGTTGGATTTGGAATTGCAAACTTTTATGTGTTCATTTGTGGGGAAAAAATGTGTTTGATTTGTTACGTGCTAGTGTTCCTAGCAGCATAATTTGGAGACTGTGTATGTTCTGAAAAATATACGTGATTAGTTTAGTAAAATTCTAGAGTATTTGGGCTTTTTCAAACCAATAAAAGAGACATATATTGATAAATAATTCAGGTTGACCATTCTCTTAGGGTTTTGTGAATAATATACAATATTGTGATCAATGTTCAAGATGCCATTTTTCTTAGGAGTTCAAATTCAATTGCCACAAGATACCATTCTGGATATTTCATATTCTTCATTTAATTTTTACTGCAACTACAGATATGGGTATAGATATTTATTCCCATTATACAAGTAAGAAAACAGAAGCCATTGAAATTGTCTCGTCCAGCTAGAATTCTGACTCCAAATGTAAGACTTTTCCATCCTACTAGTGACCCTCAGAGATTGTCTTCTTCTAGAGACGTCACTGCTAAGAAGTCTAGGAGACAAGAAGCCTTATGCTGTGCTCACCAAGGCACCATCCTATGCCCGTAAATCAGCATATGTTAGGCTAGAAGAAGCGGGTATGGAGAAAGGAATATGGGCCTGGGAAGGAATATGGGCAGACAGAATTTGCCAAGCATTTCCATTCCTTTCTATTGAGGATGAGGTCTAGGCAAACAAAATCCAATGCAAGGTTTTTTTTTTTTGTTCTTTTCCCGACTCAGACATGATTTTGACTACCTTAATGCAGGGGATTCTAAAAATCCTTTCTCTTCTGCACAAAATGTTAAGAAGGAACAAACCACGGGGCCCCTTTTGTCCTATGGTCTTGACCTTGTAATTGCTAAAGAATGTGTTCATATTCCTTGGTCACAAGCTCTCTTGGAACTAAAGGGAGAAGAAATTAAATTCTGTAAACAAAGTTCAGAAAGACGCCGTTTGGTTCCAGGAAAGAATTCACTTCGGGTCTGCATTCAATCAGGGTTGAATTGGCAGCTGCAACATCTTTGGGAAGCCCCTGAGTAGCTTGGAGAACTGATGTTACATAAAAGAGTAATTTCTGTCATTTGAATTAATTAATGTTTGAGTCCTCGGGTGGTATTGTGAGAAGCAAAATATTTATTAAAGACTGGCTTGTGTATGTAAGGAAAAACTAGACCCCGGAGACAGTAACAATAACAAAAAAAAAGAGTAGTGATCTCGACTCTCCTCCTATTAGAGAAAGAAGAAAAAAAAGGCCATTGGGATGACAGACATTTTATTCTTTATGCCTTTTTCTTTAAAAGAAATAAACTGGGACGTAGAACAGCAGGATCACTGAGGTACTATGTCATTTTGCCCTTGATCTCTCCTTAGCTCTTAGAATAGTAGCTCTAACTGCTATTTCCGCTTTGAAATATCATTCTGCGTGAATTAACTTATTTAACTGTGTGTCTAGTGAAACTTTTCTCTATCTTCTGTTTCGCTCTTTTGAATTTGAATTGAGCAGTGGCTAGACTTTGGTTTGAAAGGTCAGCCTTCAAGAGGCTTTTAGAGTCCTTCTAGACTCTAGGACTAACCTCTAAGTAACTACCATAAAAGCTGATGCCAAAAAGCTTTCCCAGAGAGGGGTCATGGTTTCTGAATTTTAAGTCCAGGCCTATCATTTGACCAAAAGTTTTTCTGGTTTGTGCCTTTGCTTATATTTGGTTGTCTACTTCAAAATAATTAAATAATTCTAATTGAGCCAAATTGAAGTACATCTGGGGAGTAGCTGCCCATTAACTACTCACTGTGTGAATGAATAAATGAATGAACTGCCTTACCTACCTAAACCTGGTTCTGTCTCTGGAACTGAGAAAGAAGGCTTGACATTGACCCTTAATTCTTTGTCGAAAACTTGTATGCAGCACCCAGATCTCTAGTTATTTTCATCATGAGTATTTCTCTGAAATTTCTTCAATGAAGGGATGAATTTAATGAATATGCAACCAGCTCATAAGAAGGGTAACAAAATAACAATCCATTAGCCAAATCCAGCCCCAAAACACTTTTTATTTGACTTACACAGTCTTTTTTTTTTTAATTAAAATTTAGGAATTGGGAGATTTTACCTAAAAATATAGGTTCTATCTCTTCTTGCAGTATGACTATATCTCTTGCAGCATCACATGGTGGACCAGAATATCACTCACTACCTGTTTTAGACAAGGCATGAGCCCTACGCTTTGCTACAGTACATGTCTGACCTAAGAGGAGTTGCCCTGAATGATTGTATTTGCTCTGTTAATCTTCAAATGTATAGTAAATGCGTATTTCCCTGTACCACAAATTTAGACTGAGAGCTGTATAATTTTAGAAAAATGGAAATGAGCGTGTATTTTTCTCTTAATAGGAAAATGAGGTTTTTTACAGAAATTTAATCATTTTTAATCTGCCTGGCCCCTTTGGGTATTTGATTTTACAACTCTTGCCTTACTGTCTTTTTTCTGTGATGAAGATTCTACGCTTTTCGTTTCTCAGAGCTTTACGAAAGCCAGAAGAGAGAGAGGGAGAACTGTTGTTTTCTGTAAAATAAATCTTTAGTATTTTTATTTTTCCTATCAGTGTATATCTGAATAGTGATAAACTCAAGCTGTAAGCTTATCAGAGACTGCTGACGTAGGGGTGAAAATCAAGGAGATGGAGTCCTAGACAGGACATGAACGAAGCCAGTCCCTGGCGTGAGGACCTGGGCTCACGTGTGGGGCTGAGCCGAGTTGGAGGCTGGCAGGAAGCTGTGAATCGGAGCGCAAAGATCAGAGAGCAGCCAAGAGGGGCCAAGTCCAGCCCTTACTGGAAGAGCCAAGTCAGAGCTCAGGAAACTCAAAGAGGAAAACATGTTTGGAACCTGTGTCCTGCCTAGGTTTCAAGACTTGAGCACACATAGAAACTTGAGGCCAGGTTGGGTGGCTTACCTTTAATCTTTAAAAAAAAAAATCGTATTCTAACACCTTTCCACCAAATAACTTAATATGACGTAGAAATGGTTTCTTTAGCAATTTTTCTTAAAGTATACATTTTATGAAAGCGTAACACATACAAGTGTGCAGTTTAAGGACTTCTTTTTATAAGTGAACATACCATGTAATCAGCATCCAGATCAAAAAATAAAACATTGCCAACACCTTCATGGTCTTCACAGACATTATCCTTCTAAGGCTAACCGCTAACCTTACATGACACATAGATGACTTTTTCTTGTTTTGTAATTAATATGTAACTGGAATCACGCAGTACATACTGGCTTTTTTGGTTCAATATTATATTTGTGAAAATCACACATTGTTGCACATAGCCTTGTTTTACTGCTGTTGTATGAAAACACCGTAATTTATATATTCATTCTATTAGATGTGCATTTGAGTTGGTTTCCTTGTCTTTTTCATTTTAGCCATTCATGTAATTGTGAATTGGTACTTAAATTGTTTTTAATTAGCATTTCCCTAATAACCTGTAAAGTTGAGCACCATTTCTTATGTTGATTGGCCATTTGAGTACTCCCTTTTAAAAAGCATTTTTTCATGTCTTTTGTCCACTTTTTCCTATTACATTATTTGCTTTTTTCCCTTTCTATGAGTTTTAAAAATATATGTTTTCTGTATATGAACCCTTTCGTGATACCTGTTTTGCAGGTATCTTCTCCCATTCTGAAGCTCGTCTTTTCACTAGTGATGTCTTTTGATGAACTGATATTTTAAATTATAATGTAGTCCAATGTATCTGGGTTTTTTTTTTATGGTAAGTGCTTTTTAACTTATTTTATTTAGGAAATCTTTGCCTACTTCAAAGTCATAAAGACATTCTTCTATACTTTAAGCTTGAAGCTTTAATTATTTTATCTGTCATAACATCTGTGTATCTGGAATTAATTTTGTTTACAGTGAGAAGTAGGGGTGAAATTTTTTGTCATATGGCTATCCACTTGACACAGCGTCATTTATTAAGACCAACCTTTCCCCAGTGCACTGCAGTAATCAAGTGACCATATGTGATTTGTTTCTGGACTCTCCTTTCTGTTCCACTGGTCTATTTGTCTGTTCTTGCACCAGTGCCCCGCTGAAACTGATTAACTGCTCTATAACAAGTCTTTGTATCTAGTAGTTTAAGACCTTCAGGTTTATGTTTCTTCTGCAATATTGACTTAGTTATTCTTGGATCTTTTCACTTCTCACATAAATTATACAGACATCTTATTAATTTCTATATGTCCACACACACACCGACTTGCTTGGAATTTGACTGGATTTGCATTAAATTTATAGATCACTTTGGGGAGAAGTGACATTTTTACAGCAGTGAGTCACTTTATCCATTAACATGATTTCAGTACCTGTTTTTTAGGCCTTCAGCTTTCTTTCAAACTTATTTATATTTCTCAAAAAGACCACACCGTCCTTCTCACAAGATTTTATTTTTTATTTATCACTATTTTATTAATATACAGTTTTCTGATTACCTACATAATAATTATTCAATGTACAAAAAATGTTCAACTACAAAAAAGGGGAGAGAAAATCAATAATTCATGATTTCTACCTTCTGGTAAAATCACTGTGAATATTTTCATGTAAATATCTTCCATATATGCCATAAAATGAGGACCATGCTATATATAATCTTTTCTATCTTCCTTTGTCTCCTAACATATTTCAGAGATATTTTCTCCCTTGAATAAATTTCTATATATTATATAATAAATTTATATATAATAATAAAATTATTATATATGATAAATTTCTATGACTTTAAAAATAATTAAATAGTACTCTTCCAACATATTGGCATCAAATAAACAATTTAACAGAACCATTATTATTGGTAATTTCAGGTTTCTTTGGATTTTTTCTCTGTTCTGAATCATACTGGAGCAAACATTCTTGTAAATTAATATTTGGTTTTATGCCTGACTCTAGGATTCTATGAAACTGTTGGGGTCCCTCTTGCCAGGTGTCCTCATGAGAATGAAATCATCTTTAAACCCTACATGACAATCTCTGATGCACCACCAGCTTGCCCAGGGAAGACAGCATGACCTGGGAATCCAACTGCTTCCTTAAGATCATCCAGGTATTGGATGATTATCCAAAATGCTTCATTGTGGGAGCAGAAAATGTGGGCTACAAACAGGCATAGCCAAACCACACGCCCCTGCATGTAAAGACTGTGGTGCTGATGGGCAGGACCGCATGATGTGGGAGGCCGCCGAGGATATCTGGCAGGCAACCCATCCTCCACGTCTCCTGTCTTCACTGACACCAAATGGTATTAAACCACATTTGGTAGTTTCCCACAGAGACATCTGGTGCATTTCCCCAATGCCCTCAGAAGCTCCAGAAGTGGTATGCACAGAGCCCCAGAGGACATTTAGAAGACATTGCTTCACAGTGAGTTTTCCCCCGGTGTGTTTCTCATACTATAGGAACTTCCCCCCCACCCTTCCTCTCTTCTTTATGCCTCTCCTCCTTTGAGGAGGAAAAAGCACTGGAGAGGGCAAAGGAAGTGGGCAAGCCAAAGTCCTACAACTGCTGTGGTCAAGTGTGTCTGGTTTTGTTTAGAATCTGGTGTTCATCTCTGTGGGAGTTTGATTCTTGATCCTAAAATTTACTTTTCTGGTTGCCCTTCATCAGGGCTAGGGTGACAAGGCTTATCATTTGTTCAGCACTACTCTTCTGGGAGTGATTTACCATTTATTTGTATCCCATTGTGAAAAATCATTCCAGAGAGATTTGTCTGTAATGGCATATAGGTTTAATGCCTGTATCAATTCCTCTTGTTTGGTAATGGGTAACTGGAGAACTAGGTGGAGAAACAGATTCCTAGTTTAGAAGAAAAGAATGCTAGAATAGTTTACCAATATTCATTAGGAATGTGTGTGTTGGGGGGAGTATGTTTCTGAGTCTATGTTCTCATTGCTTAGGATGTTACATTAGGGAAGGTATAGGAGGCTGCTGATAATGACCATTAGGAAACAACTAGAGGTAAAAATTAGTTGAAAAGTATTAGCAGAGAGCTCCTGATTGGCACCTTGGCTGATGGGTCTAAATAATGTTTCCCTGAACCAACCCATTTCTCATCCTGTGAGAGGGCTTTTCTCCCAGCCCTAAATATGTGTCCTTAAATTGCTCCTGATTTTTTCATAACTTCACTCTCACTTTCACCTCTACTCTCCTCTCTTCTAAGAAGTTTTTTTTCCTTCAAAAACAAAAACAAAAACAAAAACAAAAACAAAAGTTCCTTTAGGGCTTCCCTGGTGGCGCAGTGGTTGAGAGTCCGCCTGCCGATGCAGGGGACGCGGGTTCGTGCCCCGGTCCGGGAGGATCCCACATGCCGCGGAGCGGCTGGGCCCGTGAGCCATGGCCGCTGAGCCTGCGCGTCTGGAGCCTGTGCTCCGCAACGGGAAAGGCCACAGCAGTGAGAGGCCCGGGTACCCGCAAAACAAAGTTCCTTTAGCAGGAGGATTTGCAAATAATAGTAACTGAATTCAATTCAGTGCAACATATTAAGTCTTCAGTTCAGTTGAGGGCCACCAAATTCCTCTAATGATAATTGTTTCACTGAATCACATGAGGTACATATACAAGCAAAAACACAAAAACGGTCACTTACTTCCAGGGGGGTTATCACAATATAAACTGAGTATTGGAGATGACTAATACTATGATAAAAAGAGTTAACAGGGAGGCCACTTATCAAGAACTGTGATGGATCAGAGCTTTCACCCTCCTTGCAAGCTAACAAATTAGTCTAACACAGTTTCATGGAAACTGTGAATTTCATGTTTGTGTCACTTCCTCTTGCCCAGCAATTCCCACAGAGGTGACTGGGAGAGACCCATCTGGCTGCTTGCTTCATAGCTGAGGTCCCCTTGAGTTTAAGGAACCTGAATCTAGTATGAAAGTACTACTCCCTCCTCCTCAGAGGGAGACATTGTATCTATCTTCCAAGGCTGCTTGCTGTATAAATATCCTTAAAAAGGCCGCCAGAAACAAAAGGACGCTTTGTGTCCCACTCACAAGACATGCAGAATCACAAGAGACCCATGGAGAATTAGCTCTGCCTGGAAATCAAGGAGGGCTTCCTAGAAGAGTTGTCTAATTTTAACAATAAATAGGAGGTCACCAGGCAGAGAAGTAAGAGAAAAGACACTTCAGAGAGTGGAAACCGAGTGAGCAAAGACCTGGAGCAAAGACCTGGAGATGGGATGAGGAAAGTACCAGGACAATTTCCAATGACTAGGGACTAAAGTACTTTTCTCAGCTTCAAAGATTTAATCAAATTTTGATCATTATTTAAATTTATTTTTGCTCTAAGTTGATGTAATCATGATCCCAGGTATGTTTGTGAGACAGATCATTGAGTTGAATGCGCTGAGGGGTGGGGTACAGGTCAGGATACAATCTGCTGGGATAAATATATTTTACCTTCTGGAGCCACACAGAATAAACGCCCCTCCACTCACCCCAGATTATGACAGCAGTGTTACAGCTATCTGAAGACAGCTCCTTCCCCAAAGCCTTCAGCATCCTCAGGTCTTTCAGCCACCCCACAGATGTCATGGTTTTTCAACTCTTCCCCAACTTAATCTTTTTCTGGATATATCTCAGAACACTCTAAGAGTGTATCATCTGGAACTGGACAGAATTTTGGGGTCCTGAGTTCATCTTTTAAACTGCTGAGTATCTAAATTACTAACTCCATTGATTGCTTCTGGTTCTACTAGAATTCATGTTGCCAAAGCAACCAACTGAGCAGTAAAGGTATCATCCTATCAGCCCAATTGGTATTATATGGGGCTTTTGGACAAACCTGGCCCTGCGAAGGAAGGTGCTGACCAATCTGGAGAAAAGAAATTTTGGGAGCCTAACAAACTTTCCTGAATTGGGGCCAGAAGACCATCTGCATCAATATAATGGGGAGGGGGGGAGAGTCGTGACTGATAAATGCAGATTTCTGGGCACTACCCCTAACAAATTAGTCTCCCAGCAGATGAGACCTGGGAAATCTGCATTTTTAATAAACTCCTTTGGTGATATTTATGCACTCAAATAATTTTATACACTTGAATATTTTTATGCACTAGAATATTAGAAAATTCCTGCTTAAGAAAGTCCTTAGGAAATGAGTCATTTTGTCCTGAAGGAGTTAATAGACCTCCTTCAGGAGCCAATGCACTTCCCAGCCCAAGGGAGAAATTTCCCACCTTTTCCTGCCAGTGTGTCTCCAACATCCCTCAGAGGAAAGGATAATTTATTCTCCTAGCTCATTATTAGGGGCAGAGTGGGAGCAGAGATTGTTTCCTTTTGTCCTGAGGGTGACTCACACAAGTGAGTGTACCCTGTGTTATGCAGCTCAGACTTGATAATCCTCAGAAGAAGTTCCAAATGGGTATTGTCAGGCTCAGTGTAAGGCACACATAGGTCATAGAGGTGAACAATACATGGTGCGCTTGGATGTCTAGAGAAAGATACTAAAAATAAGGCGGCGGGCACACCAAAAAACATGCATCATAATTAGTGCCGTGAATGAAATAAGTGGAGTACAGTGAGAGAAGGAATAAAAGATGAACTGGGCTTGTTTTCCTTCAAAGGCAAAGAAAAAATGTAAAGAAAACACACTACGTCTATGGGAAACCAAAAGGCAGGCATATGCCAATGATATGTCCTGAAATATACATTTTCTGTTATATATGGTTACATTTAACACATTATGTCTTTTAGTCCTTACAATAATTCTTCTAGGTTAGATCCAATTACACCTGTTTGATAGATGAAAAAACTGAGAGCAGGAGGGTTATTTAATTTATTCCACAAATTTATTCCAGGCATGGCATCATATAACCTGTATGATTAGGGTCCTATAACAAGTTTGTGTCTGGCCTCTGACTTCAAGATGCAGACTTTCTGTGATCTCTAGTCAAATTGCTCATAGCATGTGCCAAAGTATAAACGTGAAAATGTAAGTTACAATATAACTTAAATGTAAGTATAATGTACTATATAAACTAAAATATGAGTTATTCCCCTATAAGAACTGTAATAAAACATTCATGTACTCGCCACTTTCTATCAAAAGTCAATGACAAAGAAAGAATTTTGAAGGCAGACAGGGAAAAAAGGCAGTAACCTGCAAAGGAAACCCCATTAGGCAATCAGCAGACTTCTCAGCAGAGACTTTACAGGCCAGGAGACAGTGGAATGACATACTTAAAATACTGAAAGATAAGAACTGTCTGCCAAGAATACTCTAACCAGCAAAGTTATCATTCAGATATAAAGGAGAAATAGTTTTTTGGATCTGCCTCCTCAGGCAAGGGAGACAAAAGCAAAAATAAACAAATGGAACGACATCAAGCTAAAAAGCTTCTGCACAGCAAACTATCAACAAAATGAAAAGACAACCTACTGAATGGGAGAAGATATTTGCACATCATATATCCAATAAGGGGTTAATATTCAACTATGTAAAGAATTCAAACAACAACAAAAAAACAAACAACCCAATTAAAAATGGGCAGAAGATTTGAATAGACATTTTTCTAAAGAAGACATACAGATGGCCAACAGGCACATGAAAAGATGTTCAATGTTACTGTATTAGGGAAATGCAAATCAAATCTATAATTAGAATTATAAAGGCTATTGTCAAAAAGAATAGAAATAACAAATGTTGGAGAGAATGTGGAGAAAAAAGCACACTTATACACTGTTGCTGGGATTGTAAATTGGTACAGCCACTGTGGAAAACAGTAAGGAGATTCCTCAAAAAATTAAGAATAGAACTACCATATGATCCAGCCAATTAATATCCACCTCTGGGTATTTATCTGAAGAATACAAAAACACTAGTTCAAAACAACATACACACCCCTATGTTCATTGCAGCATTGTTTACAATAGCCAAGAGATGGAAACAACTTAAGTGCCCATGGATAAATGAATACAGAAGATGTAGTTAGTACACACACACACACACACACACACACACACACACACAGAGTAGAATACTACTCAGTGATAAAAAAGATAAAATCTTTCCATTTGCAAAAACATGGATAGACCTTGAAAATATTATGCAAAGTGAAATAAATCAGATGGAGAAAGACAAATACCGTATGATTTCATTCATATGTGAAATATAAAACAAATAAATAAATTAACAAACAAAACCAAACACATAGATACAGAGAAAAGAGTAGTGGTTACCAGGGTGGGCGAGGTGGAAGGGGGAAGGCAAAATGGGTAAAGAAATTCAACTGTTAACATGATGGGTGGAAAATGTATACAGAAGTTGAAATATAATGTTGTACACATGAAACATATAATGTTATAAACCAATGTTGCCTCAATTAAAAAATAGGGGAAATGGGGTACTAGGTATATGGAAACGCCCTGTATCATCATCTCAATTTTTCTGTAAACCTCTAACTCTGTTCTAGAAAACAAAGTCCATTAAAAAAAATGCACTGTCTTCCAAACACAAAACTTTCAAAAATGGAAACACTTCCACCAACTATTCTGATGGAAGTCCAGGTCCAACTGGAAAACTTATGTGCTATGATTTGAGAGTGACTCCCAGGAAGCCTGTGCCCCCAAACTATTATGCAACGAGCCAGTCACTTCATTTCTTGAGTTCCTAAGGCCTTTTCTTTTTCTTTTTTTTTTTTTTTGCGGTACGCGGGCCTCTCACTGCTGTGGCCTCTCCCGTTGCGGAGCACAGGCTCCGGACGCGCAGGCGCAGCGGCCACGGCTCACGGGCCCAGCCGCTCCGCGGTATGTGGGATCTTCCCGGACCAGGGCACGAACCCGTGTCCCCTGCATCTGCAGGCGGACTCTCAACCACTGCGCCACCAGGGAAGCCCCCTAAGGCCTTTTCTTAATTTGAGATATAAATACCTTGTGTGTTTGGAAGCCTTAGAGGGAGGTAGAGAAGAGGGATAGTGAAAAATGTGGAATTATACCATTTCTCTTTTTGTTCTCTGGGTGGTGCGTTTTACCTCTATCACAATTTGATTTCGTAAAACTGAAGTTAGAGCTTCGCCTTCCCCTTTGTATTAAAACAGTTTTGTATCTGTCAGCCCAAGCTAATCTTTTCCACCTTCCTCCTTCTTGCTGTGTTGGACTTAAGTTATGCTGGGGTTTGCCTCATTTGTTGATGCTGGATGTTGGATTGTAGCAGTGAGCTGTATTCCTAGTGCCAAGAATTTGGGAGTACTGTAACTGGGCAAAACATTTGTTTCTATTTTGAAAAATTTAAATATAGTATAATGCAATATATATGGTACAGATAAATATAATACAATATTACACAGTGTGATACAATAATAAAACATTCATGTACTCACTACCTAAGTGTAACAAATAACAGTTCTTGTAAGTGTTTCAAATATTTTAATAAAAGAAAAAAATTAAAAATATATGCCCAGGAAAAAACTATAAAAACTACAAAAATTCCATTCTAAGAATTCTGTATTGTACCTTGAATATAGTAGGAAGTTAAGATGTACAGCCTCAGCAAAAGAAAAGTACAGTACAAAGTTCTGAGAAAAAGGAAATTAATAGAAATCTGTACCCTTAAGAGGAGGGGGAAAATATCACAAGTTTCCTCTTATAGTGTCAGGAAGTAACTTACCTCAAAAAGGATACAGAAGGGAAAAAGGGAAAAAAAAAAGATACAGAAAGACTAAAACACAACCTTGAGTTTATCTTTCCTGGAAAAATACAATCATGTACACACACATACACACACACACACACACACTAATTTGTCTCAGGGTTTTTTCTTTCTGGAACTTCCAAAATCACTGAGAGGTCAGATTTACTTTATTTCTAATTTCTTTGCCTCTTACTGTCTAAACAACCATCACCTTATCATCTGCTATCATATTCCTTGATTTAGACAGTTGAGTGATCTATTACATAACTCCATAATGCTGTTAGTTCTTATCACTAATCATTTTGTTTATAATTTTATAACTTATCTCCCCAAGTGGATTGTAAATTCTTTTTTTTTAAACTTATTTATTTTATTTATGTTTGGCTGTGTTGGGTCTTCGTTGCTGTGCGCAGGTTTTACCTAGTTGCAGTGAGTGGGGGCTACTCTTCATTGCGGTGAGCGGGCTTCTCATTTCAGTGGCTTCTCTTGTTGCGGAGCACAGGCTCTAGGCGCCTGGGCTTCAGTAGTTGTGGCTCACGGGCTCAGCAGTTGTGGCTCACAGGCTCTAGAGAACAGGTTTAGTAGTTGTGGCACACGGGCTTAGTTGCTCCAAGGCATGTGGAGCCTCGGATCATGTGGGATCATGTGGGATCTTCCTGGACCAGGGCTCGAACCCATGTCCCCTGCATTGGTAGGCAGATTCTTAACCACTGGGAAGCCACCCGGGAAGTCCTGGACTGTAAATTCTTGAACAAGAGCTTGGTGTTATGATTTTGGAGTCCCTGAGCTCAGTGACTTGAGAAGTTGTGCACCTTGTAAATCTTCAACAAGAACATGCTGCTTGCTTGAGTGAACTGGTATTTTTAATGTGTATAATTAGTGGTTTGTTTGCATTTTTCAACTTCATTGAAAACCTCAATGAAGGTTGCATTGTGTAACCTTAGCAAATGCCCTCTATTCCTGAGACCATCACTAAATCCTATTAACATTTTTTTTTTTTTTTTTTTTTTTTTGCGATACGCGGGCCTCTCACTGTTGTGGCCTCTCCCGCTGTGGAGCACAGGCTCCGGACGCGCAGGCTCAGCGGCCATGTCTCACGGGCCCAGCCGCTCCGCGGCATGCGGGATCTTCCCGGACCGGGGCACGAACCTGTGTCCCCTGCATCGGCAGGCAGACTCTCAACCACTGCGCCACCAGGGAAGCCCCATATCCTACTCTTTGGAAGGAAGTCACCCTAAACAGCTCACACGTAGAGATTAGGGAGTATCTGCATCAATTATTTGGAAGTTTTCTGCATGGGAGACTTGTCTCTTCTCCCTTCTTTGTTAATTTAATCAAACATTTGTTTATATCAGTATGGACTTGTGGATATTTCTTTTATACTTTGGGTTATAATCCAATACTATGTTATTTTGTTGCTCAAATTGTTCCAGCTTCGGCCATTGAGAGCTCTTTCTGTTGGTTCCCTGTGGTCATATATTCTTATGTAAGTATGACTATCTTATTTGGTATTTAGAACATTGTATATGTCATTTAAATTTAAAAAAATTTGTTCTAATTAGATATATTTATGAGAGATAATTTTAACAATACAAAGTGCATAGGAAGCTAATCACACAGAATATAGTACTCAGAGTTAGAAGTTTTAGCATATAAATTTATATGTTTATATGAATATTTAGAGATCTTACTGATAACTTAAGCTTACTTAACACATTCTTTGGCCTTCAGAAGAATACAATATGGAAAACTTCTTGATGAAAGAGAATTTTTGTCTCTGAATAGTTTACTAGTTTCTTCCCAATTAAAAAAGGAAATAGAATGATAAAGGACTCAAATCAATGTAACTTTTTTGTCATAAAAATAATTTTGCAAGTTCCTTGGCAATTAAACTTATGAGCTTCTTCTTTGTAATTCATACAGATCAGTACCTGAGGTTATATATAGAACTAAGCCATTGTTGGTATAGAGCTACTTAATAGACTCTTACCACTAGGATTATTATGTTATACTCAAAAAATGGTGAGGGATTCAAACTAGTTAATGGAATGAAGAATGTGGTGCCAGAAACACATTTCAGTACTGAGAATAAAGTAGAAATAGAATAGAAACTTCCAAACACTGCTAGTCCCACATTTCAGCTCTTTATCCCCTAAATTTTATTAATATGTTTAATTTAGTCATGTGCGATATTACTTTGATTCCAATTGTACTGGTTAACTTATTAAAGTAAAAATTTAGAAACCTAGTTTTCTTTAAGACTTTATACATCTTTTGTCAATCTTGTATATTTACTAATTGAGTACAGGTTATGTAAAACAAGAGCTATTATTTCTGGGGGAGGTTTTGATTAACGTTCGATAACCTCATTTCTAACATATTAAATTATCTACAAACTTAGTAAATTAAATTATGTGACATTTTAAATGCATTTATAATTTTTATATTCAATTTTCTTGTTAAATACTTCAAAATTTGCAATAGCTTTTGGTTTCTGGGTCGACAATTGATAACTTGAATACGATTATGTGTCAGTCAAAAGCTTGGGACCAGTATGAAGAACTGGAGGCTACATAATTCTAAGATGAGTCTTCTTGAGCCACAGACAGAAACACTAACACCCTCCCACTCCACCTGCCTACACACACATTCTTTCTGAGTTTTTATGAAGGCAATGGGAGATTCCAAGTTAATACTCATTTTATGAGATTAGTTTTAAAACCCTGACCTCTGGGTTCTTTCAAATTTGTCACATGATATGGTTAGATGATACTCTGTAAACCCTTCCTAGGTTGTTTTATTAATTAATTGGATGAAATAAATCCATAAATCTATTTAATGTTTGAGTATATTAACCACAACTCTAAAGTCATTTTAATGACAAATATTTGTCATCTTCTCCTTTTATTCACTCTTTCAAATCATTTTTTTCACCTCTACATTCAGAATTTTTCCTTTCCCATTAAATTGATTTGATTTTTTTTCATTGTAATTAGAGTATCTTAAATTGAATGTGCATTATTAACCTCCTCTGCCCTATGAAATTTTTTGTAAAATAGCTACTTTTCACTAGTGTCCATGAATATATGTTGTTGTTGTTGAATCACAAAAAGAACTGATAATCTCTCTCATGTGGTTAGAGCTGTGTTTCTCCTGGGGAATTTGTAACATCTGATTTAAATCTGACAGAATTCTGTCTCTAGACCACCTTCAGACTCAAAACTGTAATGTAGATTCCTGCCTACCTGCCCTGCAAATTGCAGGCATGTCAGCCCCATGATTGCATGAGCCAATCCCTTAAAACTCTCTCTCTTATTATATATATCTTGTTGGTTCTGTTTCTGTGGAGAACTATGTATGACAAATACAATTTTTTTGTTTTATTTTGTGTTTTCTTTTGTTTAGGATACGAGGTGCAATGTAGAAATGACTCTATATGATTGCTAAGGCTAGGTTATAAAGGCGATGGAACTTCTCCTTGCTTCTTTTGGAGTGCTTGCTGTTGAGAGCCAGTGACCATGCTGTGAGGAAGGTAAATCAAAAAACTGCATGTTGGTGTTCTGACCAGAGTCCAGCTGAGATCCCAGGTGGTAGCCAACCTCAACCACCAGACACAGGAGGGAGAGAGGGAGGGAGCAAGTGAGCCATCTTGTGGTTCCAACCCTCAGCCACTGAACTGCACTAGTTTATACTGCAGGGAACAGAAAGACACTACTCAACTCTCCCTAGCCCCAAGCTCCGCCTAAGTTGTAGATTTGTAAGCAAACAAAATGATTATTGCTGTTTTAAGCCATTAATTTTAGGCTTATCAACAACAATTGATAACTGAAACACCTTGTCTGTGAACATGAGGATCAGCTTAGACTAGGTTTTACTACAGGAACGACTCCCCAAATCCCAGAGACTTAGTAACAGCAAAAGTTTACTTCTCGCTCATTTCACTTGTCCATTGTGGGTCAGCTGCAGTTCTACTCCAAATAATCCTTGCTCTGGACCCAGATGAAAGAGCAACCTCAATCTGCAGCATAATGATGTCATAGTAAAGGGCAAAAAGGAAATGAAGGAACCACACTAGGGCTCTGAAAGCTGCTACTCAGAAGAGGCACATATTTCCACTCACACGTCATTGGGCAAAGAAATCAAGTGGCCCAGACTGACAACGTTTCAAATGGGGCAGGAAAGGGTGATCCTCCTGCAAGAAGGAGCAGAAGTTGTATGTCCAGCCACACTGGGGCCTGCATGCATCACCCTTTCACAGGGAGGAGTGGGGAACACTCTGGACAATGATGTGATCTGCCAGAGTGAACATCCTTATGTAGGAGAAAGAACGGTAAAGAGTCAATGGTTAGACACTTTTTAAATCTAGTTTCCAAAAAAACATTGCTCAAATATCAACACATTTCTTAAAACGTTGCCCACTATCCCAACCAGCGTGTAAGATTGTTTCCCTGTTCTCATAGCACTTAGTATTTCCCTCCTCAATATTTATAATACTCTTGTAATTACTCCATACTGGTGGGCAGGTGGTCACACAATGAGTTTAACCTGAAGGCTTTCTCTAAAAGACGGTGAGGAATTATTGAGGATTTGTGAGCAGAAGAGCAAAGCAATCTGCCTTATATTTTAGAAAGACTGATCTGGGGACTTCCCTGGTGGTCCAGTGGTAAAGAATCCACCTTCCAGTGCAGGGGCACTGGGTTTGATCCCTGGATGGGAAACTAAGATCCCACATGCCGTGGGACAACTAAGTCTGTGTGCCACCACTGTTGAGCTCGCGCGCCTCAACGAGAGAGCCTGTGTGCTGCAAACTACAGAGCCCATGCGCCCTGGAGCCCTCACACCACAACTAGAGAGAGAAAACCTCACTCCACAACCAGAGAGAAGCCCGAGCACTGCAACGAAGAGACCACGTGCCGTAACAGGAGATCCTGCATGCCTCAACGAAGATCCCGTGTGCCGCAACTAAGACCCGACGCAGCCAAAAAAAAAATAAGGAAAATTTTTAAATGAAATAAATAAATATTAAAAACACAGTGTTTAAAAGAAAAGAAAGAAAGATGGATCTGGTGGCAATTTGGAAAATGGGTTCAAGTAGGGTGATACTGGAGGCTGGCTAACCAGCAACTCTGAGGATTTTGTCTAGAAGTGTGGTGAGTAGAGGCTGAGTAAATTGATAATGGGACAAAGACCAAGGACATTGTTAAAAAATTAGTAATAAGTTCCATTGACTCGCATGGGAGATAGATAGGCTGTGGGAAGTGAGGGAGAAAAAGAAGATGATGATGCTTGAGTTTTAAAGCTTAAATGATTTCTCCTTAAGACAGAACAGCTGGAATGTTTCCTTTCTATTGTTATCATTTCCGACTTTTCCAGAGAACCTGATCTGCAAAAGTCTTCCAGGAACTTATGTTCAGGGCACGAGTTTTCTACTAGTTTATCAATGATTGTGTCATAGCTCTTAGATATTTCTTACTCAAAATCTACATGAAAAAAATTCTTAAAAGAAAATTCTTACACCAAAAAAGGAAGAAATGGCAATAAAATTTAGAACTGAACTCTGCTGAAATGTGTATCTGAGAATTCCTGGCAAGGAAGGATGTGAAGCCATCAGAAATGATGCTGTCTACTGCTCCATGACAAGTCATGAAAAGACACAGAGTGTTGCTCAGCAGGCATCTCTGTCTACTTGGATGTTCTCCAATTGAGTGGCAAGGAGAAACTATCCTTTGAGGAAAGAGGAGGGAGAGAGGATTTATCTGCCTAGATTCCTCCCAATGGCTGTTTTCCAATGGTCAAAATTTTCCCCACAAGGAGAAAATGCCCCTGTACTTCTGGGTTGTGTCATCTAGTCTTTTCAGTAACCTCTTGGGATGCTAGACTCCAAACCCTGATATGGGGCATTCTGTCTAAACCCAGAAATGATGATCAGAACCAGAAATGCCAAGAGCGCGGGTGGTCAGTCAAGGCTGAGTCAACACACTCAGTGCGAGTTACCGGGTGGCCTTAGGTGGCAGATGACAGGGATAAGCAGAGTTTAGGGGACTGTACTTGATAGGTGGGGTAGTAGTTGGGGCCCTGGGAGATAGGCGGAGTTGAAGGAATCTGAAAGGACTCAGAAGATTTGTGCTCCATACATAACCTATTCTTCTTATCTATGTCATTGCTGCACACTAAGTGCTCTGTTCACATCATCTAATCTTTTTAACCTTATAGACATTTTACAGGTGAGGAAATTAAGATCCAGAGAGGTTACATGTGTTGGCCAAGGCCACACTGCTAGAAATGCAGAACGATTTGGAAGGAATTTACGGGTCACAGTACTAAACTGGCAGGCTTGGAGGAAAGCTTCCTGCACTTGACTGTCAGCGTCGTGAAGTTGAGACCTTGTCTGTTCTGTTGCCACAGATGGTACGTGTTCAGTTAGCATTGCTTAAATGAATTTAATAAACAAGACACTCATTACTAGAAAAAGTATTATATTTGCAATTCTTTCTCCTTAACTTTCCTGTTATGTAATTTTTCAAAATCATAGGATTCTGGGCCCTTTTTTGAATGCCGAAAAATATAGTTTAGAAGAAAAAAAAAGAGAGTCTTAATTATATACAACGTGAATTTTCATTGGTAGGAATACTTCTCTCACCTACAGTATATTATTTATGGAAAAGTGCTCACCTAGAGCAGAATGGAATCCCCATCTCATCATTTAGAAACAAATTGTTAAATTTTAACAATATACCAGCAGATTTTCTTTATCTCAAATGTTATACTTTAAGCATGTAACCTTAACTCCTATATAGTAATCAGTCATCAACAGATAAAAGCCTTTGAAGCACAACACTTAGTAAGTTATTAAGATCCCATAGCTTTGAAAGCCCATAATATTACAGATATTTTGGGTTTCCCTTCTTTGACAGCTATAATTAAGTTTGTGTTTGATGATAGTTTGGTGAAAATTGAATACGGAAACATTATTTAATAACACAGCATCTTGAATAGCATATATGTCTGCCAATGACATATATATTCTGGGTCTAATATCAAGAAAGAAGAGGGAGGGGCTTCCCTGGTGGCGCAGTGGTTGCCGATGCAGGGGTTCGTGCCCCGGTCCGGGAAGATCCCACATGCCGCGGAGCGGCTGAGCCCGTGAGCCATGGCCGCTGAGCTGAGCCTGGGTGTCCAGAGCCTGTGCTCCGCAACGGGAGAGGCCACAACAGTGAGAGGCCCGCGTACCACAAAAAAAAAGAAAGAAGAGGGAGATAATGTATAAAATGTGGTTTGCAGTTACATGGCTTTTTTATTTCTCACAAATGTAAAAACTGATCCTAAAATTTATATGGAAATGCAAGAGACCTCAAATAGCCAAAGCAATCTTGAAAAGAAAGAATAAAGCTAGAACTCGTATTTTCTTGTTTCAAAACGTCCTGGCATAAGGATAGATATATGGATTGATGGAGTAGAATTAAGAGTTCATATATAAACGCTTATATTTATCGTCAATTGATTTTTGACAAGGGTGCCAAGGCAGTTCAATGGGGAAAGAACAGTCTCCTCAACAAATGGTTCTGGGACAACTGGGTATCCACATGCCAATAAATCAAGTTGGGCGCCTATCTCACACCATATAACAAAATTATCTTGAAATAGACATAAACCTAAAGGTATAAAACTATGAAATTGTTAGAGGAAAACATAAGTATAAATCTTTGTGACGTTGGGTTAAACAATGGGTTCATAGATATAATACCAAAAGCACAAGTGACAAGATAAGAAGATAGATAAAGTGGACTGTATTAAAATTAAAAAGTTTTGGACCGCAAATGATATCATTAAGAAAGTGAAAAGTCAACCCAAAGAACAGGAGAAATATTGCAAATTGTATATCTGTATCCAGAATGTATAAAGAACACTAACAATTCAGTAATAAAAAAGACAAATAAGCCAAAAAAAATGGGCAGTGGAGATGAATAGGCATATCTCCACAGAAGATGTACAAATGGCCTATAGGCTCATAAATGATAAGTCGACATCATTAGTCATTACTGAGTTGCAAATCAAAACCACAGTGCGATATCATTTCACATCCCCGTGGGATGGCTATAATCAAAAAGGCAGACAGTAACAAGTACTAGGGACAATGTGGAGAAATTGGAGCCCACATTCATTGCAGCTGAAAATGTAAAGTGGCATAGCCACTTTGCAGAAAAGTTTGACAGTTCATCAAAATGTAAACCATAGAGTTACCATATGATCCAGCAACTCTAGGTATATACCCAAGAGAAATAACAACATATGTCCACACAAAAACTAGTACACGAATGTGCATAGCAGCATTATTTATAATAGCCAAGAAGTTTAAGCCACCCAAATATCCATCCACTGATAAATAAACTGTGATACATCTATACAATGTATATTGTATACAGTATTCACCTGTAAAACGGAGTGAAGTACTGGTACATAGTATAACATGGATGAACTTTGAAAATATTATGCTAAGTGGAAAGAAGCCAGTCACAAAAGGTAACATATTGCATGATTCCATTGACATCCAAGGTCCAGAATATAGAGACAGAAAGTAGATTAGTAGTTACCTAGGGCTGGAGGTGGGGAAATGTGGACTCATTGGTAATGGGTATGGGTTTTTTTTGGTGAGGTGATGAAAATGTTCTAAATTTAGATTATAGTGATGGCTGCACAATTCCATGAATATTTTAAAAACTACTGAACTACACACTTTATTTTTTTTAACATCTTTATTGGAGTATAATTGCTTTACAGTGGTGTGTTAGTTTCTGCTTTATAACAAAGTGAATCAGTTTTACATATACATATATCCCCATATCCCCTCCTTCTTGTGTCTCCCTCCCACCCTCCCTGAACTATACACTTTAAATGGGTGAATTGTACAGGGGTGTTGAGGAGGTGGAGGGAACAGTTAACTTCTCTGAGCTTCAGTTTCGTCATTTGTAAAATACTTAGTCCATACTTTTTTTTTTTTTTTTTTGCGGTACTTGGGCCTCTCACTGCCGTGGCCTCTCCCGTTGCGGAGCACAGGCTCCGGACGTGCAGGCTCAGCAGCCATGGCTCACGGGCCCAGCCGCTCCGCGGCATGTGGGATCTTCCCGGGCTGGGGCACGAACCCGTGTCCCCTGCATCGGCAGGCGGACTCTCAACCACTGCGCCACCAGGGAAGCCCCCAGTCCATACGTTTTTGTTGGAGTGAAGTGAAATGCCTGATGAGCATCTGGCCCTTGAGAAGTGCACGGCAATCAATACTCTTCAAGGAGGTGATTTGTAACCCATTTTCAGCGTGGATTTTAGAGACGATGATGAACAGGATGGGCTGTTTCCTAGACAAATTTACATGCAACCTCAATTTAATACATAATTTTAGAGGATTCAAGGCTCCTTGAAGCCCATCTACAGGTCCTCTAGGTCAGTATTTCTCAGGGGGTCTTCACTGGAATTCACTAATGGGGAACCACGTTAGGAATTCAGATGTCAGCTCTGCTCCTCCGCATTAGAATCTACACGAGAACAGTCCTCTACGTTTTAAACTCACCCCACAAGGTGATTCATGTGCCCTCATTACCATACAGATTAAATGACCACAGTCAATATGTCCTGCCTGACATTTTGGGTTATTTGCAGGAATAAGAGAATGCAGCCCATGTGCACTCAGAATGTGCTTTTATGTGATTGGCTTGTCTTTCCCACAAGACAGCAAGCTCCCGAGTACTGGAAACTCTGCCCAGTAGCCTCCTTCACATACCCACCCAGCAAAGGTGCTGTGACCTGAGTGAGTTCGTCACAAAGAAGGCTCACTGCCTGGTGTTACAGGAAAATTAGCCCCGTGTGATGGCTTCAATTAGGGTCCAGCAGACACTGTCATTATTTGAGTTTGTAATACCTATTTTGCAATCCAATTCTCGGAAACATAAAACATCTGAGATTTCCTAAGTTTCTCTATGAACATCAAATAGCTCCTTATTTAGTAAAAGTTACAAAGTCAAAGATACAAAATCAGCAGAGATTAAACCAGCTTTTGATTTGATGGTGCTTAAACCTAACTTTCAACAAATGTGTATGTACTTTATCTGCATAGGAAATGCCTTAAAAAATAACTTTTGTTTCATATATGTGTGTGTGTGCAAAAGAATAATCCCACATCATTCCAATGCTCACTGCCCGGAGGTAATCATGTTTTAATTTTTCATGAATATCTGTTCGTATCTATATAGAGATACATTTAGATATGGAAAAATACACAGTCGGACATCATTTCCTTGAGAAGCCCTTCCCTAATCTTCTAGCCCCATCCCAGTCTAGATTAGGTTTCCCTGTTACACCAATTCATAGCACCTGTACTTTTTTCTTGATATCCCTCATTAGAGAAGAAATTATTTAGTTAATTAGTATAGATGTTTTCTGCTATATATTTCCACCATGAGATAAACTCAAGAATATATATATATTCCTGAAATATATATATTTCTTGAGTTAACAAGGGGTAATATTAAAGGTCTGTGTGTATGTGTGTGCTTCTAAAGCCAGTTAGCTGCCATCTCAAACATTTTGTCAGGAGCAATCATGAAAGCATCACATGGAAACAAAGAATGCTACTATAGCTCTCATTAGGAACCACTGCCTTTGGTAGACTTGAAACAGAATAGGGAATTCACACATACACACACACTCTCACACACACACACACACACACACACACACACACACAGAGTTTGTGAAAAGCGGTATGAGGCATAGAGGATACCTGGCTGAATTCAGCCTGGTCTGGTCATCTTTACTGAGTGTCACCGAGAGCCTTCTCTAGGTGGGGGCAGGCACCCTCTCATCTAACTCTAAATCTTATGTCAGACCCATGTTGGTTTTCAATGAAAGTTCATTAGGCTTCTGGTGAGGGTACTAAGAGTTCCAGGAAATGACACTGCTCATTATTTTAGAACTTTCTCTAGAGTATAAAAACTCAGTCTCAGTTGTCAGCAGAAAGATGTATACATTTGTACAAAGCTTTAGCTTCTTAAAGCCTCAGTTTCTTCATCCTTAAAATGGGTGTAATAATACCTACCTCAAAGTCTGGGAATAACATGCATTGATGGAGTTAAAACTGAAAAGGATTCTTGAGGGGCCCATTGATATTTCTCCATAAATAGAAGAGTAAGACTACCTCGAAGCTCTCCACATCTGAGACCCTCCATCCTCACTCCCTGCAGGAAAACATTTCACTGAACTTCCCTACTGAAACATTTGCTCTTATTGACAGTAAGGGCAGAAATTGAGGTAAGGCTATGAAATGATCTATCAAAGCTATTACCATTGTCACCTTATTCCGGATTTTTAAAAAAAATTTTTTACTGGAGTATAGTTGATTTACAATGTTGTGTTAGTTTCAGGTGTTATTCTAGATCTTTACCCAAAGAAAACTTGCCCTAGAAAATAGAAGTCTGACAATCATTGTATATGTCACCTTCTGAAGCTGAAGAAATCAGAAAAGCCTTTGATTGTTACTATCAGATAAGAACTAGCTGGCATTACACTTCCTTTTCTGACTGTGCAGAATTAAAATATGCAACTTCACTTGAATGTTTTTTGGAAATACTGCTTCACGAAAGAAGCTGGACATAAAAGACCACACATTATATGTTTCCATTTATATGAAATGTCCAGAAAAGTTAAATCCTTAGGGACAGAAATCAGACTGGTGGTTTCCAGGGGCTGGAGGGAGAAGACGGGGAGAAGTGACTCCTTAATGGATACAGGGTTTTCTTTGGGAGTGATGAAACTGTTTTGGAACTAGATAGAGGGGGTGCTTGCACAACACTGCAAATGTACTAGATGCCATTGAACTGTACACTTTCAAGTGGGTAATCTTATGTGAATTTCATCTCAATTAAAAACAAAAAGGGAGGGGTGAAGAAAGGGACTTTCCAAATGCTGTGTTCTTAAGAAGTCCTGTCTCAGTGAAAAGATGACTAAGGTGTGAGGCATAGGTCAATCCCTAGAACAGCTGGCAGAGTGAAGAAAATGCCCAAGGGCAGAGTGTACTCTGCACAAGGACTTGGCGGGATGGGGTGTGGAAAGTGCTGCGTTGAGATCCCCCCTCATTTACTGATTCAGGGTTCCACCAATTCAACAAATGGTCCTTACAAAGACCAAGTGCAACCAAGTCCACTTATTGTTAATTGTGTGTCTCCTGTTGTTAGAATCTCAGCTCCAGAGTCTCTGGATATTTTATTAACATTTTAGTGAAAGGCTTAAAATGGTGCTGGCTCAAAAACAGTTGCTCAACAAGGATTTTCTAGAAGACTAAAAATTCTGTAGTTCTGTTTAAGCACGTTCCTTTCTGTAGCAGTGTGAAGTCTGAACAAGGTCCAAGTGAAGCAAAATTCTATAGCCCTTTCGGAAAACTTCGCTATCTCCTGTTGCCTAAGGTGAAACTAGAAACACCCACGTCCAGGTGCTGGGGTTGTCATGTCTGAGCTATCCCACCCTAGCCCCGCACCCAAGGGGCCAGACTGCATAGCTCTCCTGCTCTGTTCATCCTTTGAGTGGGACCTTCTCTGCTGGGGCAACAGCCCACTGGAGGAGTATCCTTGGAAGAGTAGGGGGGCCGAGGCTTTGCGTAGAAATTGTGAAAATGCTGCCAGTACTGGTCAAAAAATCCTGGTGGTCTGTGATAGTCATAGTGATAGAGCACTCCAGGAGATTCCTGAAACTTCATTGCTAAACTTCCTGCACATCTGCTTCTCTCGGCAGGGTGAAGCCCATGATCCAGCCATTACCAGAAGGCACTGGGTCAGTTATTTGGAAGCAAAGATAAGCCCATGGGAGTCCAAAAGCAAAGCTAAGACAATTCTGTTGAGTCTGTCAAGTCCTGTTACCCAAATATACCCATAAATGGGGTAAAACTTTTAGGGATGCTCTACAGACTGTCCTAGATCTGATTATCACACAATAAATATTTCCAAATACTTGCTGTGAACATGAAAGGATGAACAAAATGCATATTTCTGCTTTGATTAATCTATGAGGAGAGGGGATTTCATAAAATTTTATTCAAAATAGAAAATAATACGTGCCATTACAAAGGGAGTTAAGAATAACTTCTGTGCCTTAATCTCTCTTTCTACTCGTATGTATTTGTATAATGCGGTTTCTTAAATTACGGTCCAAGGGCCTTCAGCATGATGATTATCAAGGGTGCTTGGTAATATGCACATTCCCAGGCACGGCCCTGGATCTACGGAACATCTCTGGGAGCAAGACCTGGGAAATATGCAGTTTCAAAATTTCCTCAGGTGATTCTTATGCACATTAATAGTTAACAACTCGTTCCATAGTACATTATAATTTATTACACTTGCCCATGTATTTTCTTCTTGTTCCTCTCCAAGTCACAAGAAGGGTAAGCCAGATGTGTCTTTCATCTTCTAGATGAGGAAACAGAAACTTGGAGATGTTCAGTTCAAGGTTGTAAGTTAGTTTGTGGCAGAGCCAGAAATTGAACTTGGATTTGCCTGATTCCAGACTGCGTCTTGACCTACTACTCCAGGCTGTGCTTGGCCTCTACTAGGAAAAAAAAAAAAAGAATCAAAATATGAGATGACTGGGATATGTTTTGGTAGGGATAAGTCTTTTATACAAGGAGGGCAGTTAGTACTAGGAGAAACACTGCCATCTTGTGGCCAACTGAGAGCAAAGTGTAGCCTTGTTATTTATTTATTTTATTTTATTTGAATTAATTAATTAATTAATCCTCTATGTAACTGAAAACAACTTGAGTGCTAGTTGTAACTTAAAAATGTAAAACAAAACATTGTTTCTGATCATCTAATGACAAAATTGGGGCCTTGGGGTTAATATAGAATTGTAAGTGCACTTCTTGAGGGCCACCGCCTCTCAATCTGACCAAACAGCAGTGACACACAACACATTTTAAAAGGAAAACTAAAAGGCACAGCCGGGCTAAAGAATAAGAAATCCTTCCTTGCTAGAAGAATGGAAAACAGCAAGATAATTAAAGACCTGGACAGAAGCCAAAGCCTTGTGAGATCAATGCCTGGAAGGAAAGCAGAGTTTGCTGCTGGGTTTAGCCAAGAATAAATGGGCCCACCTGAGGCAGAGGACAAGAGCCAGTCTCCCTTCTTAAAATCGGGGACTGAGGCAGAGCTTTCTGACTGGTGAAAGACAGCTAAACAGAACTTCTGCCAAACACTGCCTGGGACTATGGCTTATATGCTGCTGTGGGGCTTGGGATCCGGGAAGACCTAGGCACAACCTCATGACATAGAACTGAGCCAAGCTGCCCCCAGATACATGACTGAATATGTGACAGCCCCAGTGTCACCAAGGGCTGTGAGTTGCAAAACGCATCTATAAATCCAGGCTCAGAACTGGGGACTCTGAAAGCCCTGGTAAAAGAAGCCACAAAACTACTAGATAGAGGTGAGTGAAGAGAAATAAGAAAAAAAAAAATCTATTATTCAAGATGAACCTACAGAGTTCAAAAATACAAGAAGAAAATCACACCAGAAAAGCCACACTACAAAATCAGCATGAAATCACTGCAGTTAAGGTTAAGATAACAAAGCAATTCTAAAACAGACTTTAAAATAACTGTAAGATCCTGAAAGAGATAGACGGTAGAATAAAATCTATTGAACTCTAATAAATTGCCAGTGAAAACCAAGCAGAAATGAAACAGGTACAAGTGAACGTGTGAAAGAAGCCCTTAGAAATGTTAAGAATGAAAAATGTAGACAACGAACTATATACCTCAGTGGATGTAATACTCCAGCCTGATTAGTAAGAAAGAAAAGAGTTAATTTGAAGAGAATGAAGAGGAATTCCCCCAAATGCAATATATAGAGACAATTATACTAAAAAATTAAAAAAATAAAAGTAAGAGACCTGAAGAATAAGCCAAGAAGCTTCGCCAGATAATACTAAGAGTTTCAAAAGAAACTCTTCTGAAAGAGAAAATAGCTGAGAATTTTCCAGACAGGACAGAAGCTACAGCCCTATCTTTCTGATTAAAAATTTACTCTTATTAAATAAGTTCAGTAAAAATAAATCTACATCAAAGCTCGTTGTAGTGAAACAGCAGAACACCAAGGAAAAGGTAGGGGAAACTTTAAAACGTATCAGAATTTAAAAATAAACATTACCTTTGAAGGAATGATATTTAGACCAACAGCAGACATTCCATCAGCAGCGATAAATGTAAGAAGACAGTAGATTAACATTTTCAAAGTGATGAGGGAAAACTGCAAGTATTCTGGCATAAAATTCTATACTCAGATACATTACCTTTCAGGAGCGAGGATGGACAAAATTCTAAGTTGCATTGATTATATACCTTATCCAGACAGCTCTACAGAAACTGATGATTCAATAGCTAAAAAGTTTCTGATCAAATCGACGTTGGGAGAACTCCGTATGCAAACCAATGAGGAAGACCAAGATGTCTGAGTAAGCAAGTCTCACCATATGATCTACAACCTCTTTCTACAAATAACCTTTTTTCTACAGCTCACGGGTGACACTCTTACCCAGGATGTCCGCCACAAAGAGGACCAGACCAGGTTCACCACAATAAGGGTGATCTTGAACCAAGGGCCACCTCAAGCTCTGGATCATGGCTGTGATTATTGGGAACAGTCACACTCAAGTGAAACTATGAGGGAAAAAGCCATACCACCAAGTCCCAAGACCTTCTCAACTTCCCTCGTCCTCCCAAAGGAACCTGAAATTCTCGGATTGGAACTTACCAGAATAGGTACAGGATGTTCTCTAACTCAACTTCACCTTGCAAAGTACAAGGTGAAGATACTGTGGATTCTGTTCTAGACCACCGCAATAAAGCAAATATCGCAATAAAGCGAGTCACACAAATTTTTTGGTCGCCCGCTGCATATAAAAGTTATGTTTATACTATACTGCAGTCTATTTAGTGTGT
Organism: Orcinus orca; assembly: GCF_937001465.1. Taxonomy (NCBI): domain Eukaryota; kingdom Metazoa; phylum Chordata; class Mammalia; order Artiodactyla; family Delphinidae; genus Orcinus; species Orcinus orca. The sequence continues at coordinate 53,745,234 of NC_064572.1, read as the reverse complement.
AATAGCGTTATGTCAAAAAAATGTACATACCTTAATTTAAAAATGCTTTAGTGCTAAAAAATTCTAACCATCATCTGAACCTTCAGCAAGTTGTAATTTTTTTTGCAACAGTACCATCAAAGATCACTGATCACAGATCACCATAACAAATATAATCATAATGAGAAAGTCTGAAAGATTGCGAGAATTACCAAAATGTGCATGAAGTAAGCAGATGGAGAAAAAAATGGCGCTGATAGACTTGCTCGATGCAAGGTTGCCACAAAACCTGTTTGTAGAAAACACAGTATCTGTGAAATGCAATAAAGCGAAGCACAATAAAATGAGGTGTGCCTGTAGGACTTCCGCTTCTGGCCGTGAAGATTAACTAGTATCAGACTTGCCCCCCTGCTGTCTAGAACCAGAAAACCAGGTAACAGATAGTGCGGACTATCCCTCAGAAAAGAGAAACTAAGGAGGTGATCTCTATGACCACTCAGCCTTCCTGCCCACAAGCCCTTTCCCGATCCTAGTACCGGAGGAACTCTAAGCAGAGAACAGTCATCTTGTCAAGTTGAGGGGCAGAAGGTTAAGTTTAGGAGGCGGAGGCTGCCAGGCTTTTCGGAACAGAATACTGAAAAGAAGGAAGCTACACAGAAAAAGAGTTCCAGAAATCGGTACAGAGATTCTCTGGAGTCTTTGGATGATACTACGCGCACATGCAGGGATAAGACTCCAAGACCAGCAAAGAACAGCTACAGGTGCTGTAAGCAGAACAATTCCCAAGGCTGACATAGGAGTAGCAGACTGTTGATGCTCCAACCAACCAGAGTGAAGAGATCCCATTGAAAAGCCACAGAGAGTACTGGACTTTAGTAGTAGGGCTAAACCAGCCATAGACTCACGGTTGCCAGATCTGCCCTAACAAAGATATAGACCTGAACTATCAATGCCGTAACCAGTCCAAACTGAGATGTGCTTGTAAGTATAAATAAAATACAAACCAGATTTTGTGGGCTTTACTATGAAAGAAAAATGTAAATTATATCATTAATAGTTTTTATACTGCTTACATTTGAAATGATAATACTTGGGAAATGATGGGTTAAACAAAATATATTATTAAAATTAAGTTTTAAAAAAGAGAGATAGTCCAGTGGTCACTACGTAGCCAGAAATGGAAAGTATGCAGGAAGGATTATTTCAAAATCCCCAATTTAGCTTTCTTACCAGTAAAACCAACCCTTTGAAATATTTACTTTCTTAACCACACGTTCAGTGCCTGATATATAATCCTGTTATAGTAAATCCTCACATAATAACTAATTACGTGTTTAGGAGAGGGGTATTTTTGAGAGTAACAGCCTATGGAGGAAATTATTTAACTACTAAAGGGCTTTAAAAAGGAAATACCTCCTAAGAGACCAAAGGAAGGATGAAAGATTTATAAACAGGTTACATTTAGCAATAGATGGAAAAAAGAAAACAAAAACAAAAAGCAAGGCCCCACCAAAAAAAGAGATAACCACAGATACCAAAAACATGATTTTAATTAAATAGTTTTACCTATATTTTCTATTTCCAAACATAAGAGGAAAACACCTTCCCTCAATGGAAGCTCTTTAGGTAGTTCTGAGTATCTGTTTCAGCTTATAACTGTCTTCAGCTTACAACTATATAAATATTAATAGTATTTATTAACATTCACATTTAGTATAAACTTTCAAAAGTGTTTAATGTAAAAGTAAGGAAGTGGTAGTGGGGAAAGGGGCTTGTTTGTCTAAGAAGCTACAGGAAATAACAAGAGCAATTCCTGAAACCTGACATGATTTCACTTTTGCTCTGTATAAGCTGCCTTTGCATCAAGAGAGAACACATGGGGAGTTACTGAACATTTTGTGGCGGGTGGAGCAAAATAAGAATCTACCTTATCAGCTTTGGTGGTAGACATGGGTTCGTGCTATGCCACAAAGCTACCTTCCGTAAGACCAGTTAGTCTCTCCAAACTAAGCTAGGTGTTTCCAAGGGCAGTCCCAGCTTTGCATGAATCAGTTAAGTGTTTCTTAGGCAGTCCTTCCAAGTCTGGGGGTGCACAGGCCACCAAGACGCACATCAAGGAGAAAATGGAGAGGTGCCAATGATCTAGTAATTCTTTCCTGATCAAAATGTTTTGACACCTGAGAAAGAAGTGGATTATTTTGATCCAAAGTGACAAACAAATATAAAATAGCCAAGCATTATAACTGAGTCTGCATTTTCTATGTGAATTCAAAATTGAAATATTTCACCATGAAATGCCAATAATCTGTGCAAAGACCTTTGAGGTAGAACTTTATTATAGTCTACATTCAGATGTATGTGTAAGTTTTCCCTGAGTACGCTCCTCTCAAAACTGTAAACAAAATTTACAAATATGGTAAAATCTCTAGAATTATCAGTGGAGCTGGGGAGGTAATTTAGAGCCAGTTGATTGTGACAGGACAACAAAAGATCACATCTACTGATTTATGGAATGAGGTCAGCCTGTGGATAGGCATTTGTATTTACATATGTTAATTACATTCATACTTACAGAATCATATGTTAGATACTTGAACATGATCTGAAATCTTTTGTCCTTTGCATACGTTCTTTTTTGCGCACTTGACATGCCCCTGTATTTACTCTTAACTGTGTCCGTCTTCCCAGCTAGATTTTAAACATCCTTGAAGGCAGAACCATGAGATGCTCAAAGCCTGTAAACATATTAGCTCTACAAATCTAATAAATGAAAAAAGAAAACACACCCCGTAAAAAAAAAAAAGCCAAGCAATATTTATAGCTTGCAGCTACCCAGAACTTATTCGAACATTAATCTTTCTTTAGTATATTCTTAGAACTGAGTTAGTTGTTTTTCACTTTAAGCCAAGCTTTCATTTTCATTTTGCAAGTCTGCATTTTCATGTTCACTAGTAATGTCCTTCTGGACTATATCTTGAATTTTCTCTGCAAGGGCATGAAGTTTGGCTTTTCTGAGACTTTTAATCAAAGTGCAATATGCATCTTTCTTCCCATGACTTTGATACCAATTACGGAGCAGTTGGACTTTCTGTTCAGCTGTATCTTGGGGATTGTCGTGCTTGATCTCATCTATTTTAGTTTCCTCCATACCATTCTTCCGAACAAATTCTTTAACTTCAGTTATTTTCATTTGTTCAGCAATACTAATGATATGTTTTCCCAAGTCAATGTCTGAAAAATAGAGAATAGTCTCTGAAAATTTGTTTTTCTAAACAAAATTCCCACTTCTGAAAACCATGTTTATTTCTCCTCTTACAGTACTTAAGAATATGGGTAAGTCCTAGAGATCTAAAGAGCCAGTCAGGGAAAAACAAAAACAGAAACAACCTTGAGTTCTAATCCCCATTCTTCCTGTGTCCCCAGTAATTTGCTCTATTACCTGGGCAAGATACATAACATCTCTGTGCCTTCTTTTCTCATCTATAAAGTAAGAGGGCTGGAAAAGATCACCTCTAACGTCCGTATGGATTTGATGATCAATGACCCACACATCTAAAAGGCTGGCCAAGAGTTTATATGACCATCTTATCACTGACTCACAGGTCGAAGAACAGAACAGAATAGAATCATGAATGTTGTTACGGAACTAGGATACACCAATAATAACTGAGTCTACAATTCAGATTAGCCTCCGAGTCAATGTAGGCAGGAGTTCTATACTACACCTAACTGCTTGTGAAGGGAAATTAAGCCTTCAGAATACAGCATCTTGTTACCTGAGTATTGGTTATACATTTAAACTGCTTAATAAACCCTTTTTGGTGAGCAGGAAGAACTGGAACCTCAAGAAACGGCAAGACCCCACTATATGTTACTGAAATTCACAAAATTATTTAACTCTAAGATTAGCCTGTGACTCCTAAGGAAGCCAACTCGATGAAATAAAATGATAAAAGTTTTACCTGTGAAATTCACTGGCATCATTTCCTGGGGAGAAAAATAATGGAGGGAAGGAGAAAGATAAAATATATTTAGAATACTCTAAATGTAACAGAATACTCTAAACGTAATAAAATACTCTAAATGTATAAATTTAGACTAAGTGACTAAGGAGGATTCTTTCACCATTCAAATTTTTATTCTGAAAGTTTCCAGCCTAACCAGAAACTAAGGAATATTGGCTTTTTTTTTTTTTTTTTTTTTTTTTACGGAGGCAAGGAACCTAAGTAATTTGTGGAATGTGCTGAGATTATTCTTTATATAGACTCATGAAAATAGACATAATAACCATAATCATTCTAAAATTTTCTTTACTGTAACTATTCTAATTTTTGACACGACAACATAGTTTAAGTTGGAATGATTTTGTACCATATTGATTTAAAGAACCCTAAGCCTCACTGGCCCCAAATGAGAAAATCGTTATTCATCAAGTGAACTGGTTACTCTCCCCAGTGTATCTTTTGCTATATGTGTGTGGGGGTTTTTTTTTTTTTGGCCGCTCTGTGTGTGGCTTGTGGGATCTCAGTTCCCCGACCAGGGATTGAATCCTGGCCACGGCAGTGAAAGCCACTAGGCTACCAGGGAACTCCCTCTTTTGCTATTTGAAATGCTTTGATTCCATGTTGTAAAAAGATATGGTGACAAATAAGGTAACAAGTGTCTGGAGAGAGCTGAGTTGTACCTTTACAATGGCTTTAAGTGTTATCTCTGTGCCTGGACTTGGATACGGAATCCCTGCTCTGGTAAAGGATGTCTCTCTGCATTTCTCTTCAGGATAATACCAACACGAAACATGGAAGCTTGGCCACATCCTTTTCTCAACTCCCTTTGTGTAAGTGAGAATTTATTACTAAGAATTAATTCTTGTTATTTGTATAGAAGCTTCTTATCAACTGGGAACCATATCTTAATTCATTTTTGATGCCCCTCTAACCCATGCACACACAGGCATCATAAATGTTTGTTTTTAAAAAAGTAAAAGTAAAAAGCTGAAGGACTACCTTCTCTATTTTTTTAAGAAGGCTGATGCATGTTTCAACACTTACAGTATTTGAGGCTATAGATTTCTGGTGACCATTCTTTCTATTCCTGCGCCGTCTTTTCACCTCTGAAAGATCCAAGAAATTTCTATCAGACTCAGGTCTCAGCCTTGTAGGAAGCATGTGAGAATATACTCTCATACTAAGAGAAGTGTGAGAAGAAAGGAAAAACTCATTCATTGAAATTTAAAGCAACCGAGCACCATAGAGGCAGATTCGTCCTGATTTTGAAAATTCCATCCCACCGAGTCAAGTGGTCTAGAGATACGCCACACCTTAATGGAGCCATCCAGTTACCACACACTGGCCTAGCCTGAAGCTGGCTTTTGACTTATTGTATGGCCATCACCACTCCCTCTCTCTGGCTTGAAGCTGGGCACAGAAGCCATAGGCTATGGAAAGTCGACATCAGTTTGCCATGAAGTGGCATTCAATGCCCCAAAACTCAAGTACACACACTCACAAATAATTCAAATATATATACTCAATAAGTGTATGCCTTGAAGTCAGCATGAGGTGGAAGAAAGAAATCTAGAAGTCTCCAAGCACAATTTAAGTGTTTATATTTTTAGTTAAACAATCTCTAATGGCAAGGCAATCTCTTTATCTTCAGCTGACCTGGAGAAATAGTGATTTGTTCCAACAGAAAAAGAAAAATTGGATGTTTCAGAGTTATTGAAAGTTGGCATCACCATGTGTTGTATGAATGATCTAAAGGGATTTTTCTAGAGTAATTATAAGTACAGCCAATTTTGGTTTACGTGCTGACTTTACTAAGTAACCCTTGCATAAAAGGTATTGCCACAGTATTTTAAGTTAAGGTGGAGAAATAATCAAAAAGCATGGAGTCTGGACAAGAGAAAGGAGGCACAGACAGGGGTGAATTTATCAAGCGTCCCCTGCAATGCCTTCGCTCCTTGAATTCTCTTTGTGCATGGGATGATCTCAATGTAGACTGAAGGACTACTTCCGATTCTTGGCCAACTCAGCTACTGCCTAAATACAAATACCCTTGTTCATGGGGAGGGTGGGAACACCCAATCAGTGCCCCAGAATGGTTGCTCAAAAACAGTAGCTGAGAGATAACATCATCTGTTCTTACCAGCTCTCAGGGGTGCATTTAGAAACAGCAATTTAACACCATACCAGAGCTGCCTACCTGGTAGGAGCTTTCTTTCTCCTGGTAGGTAGGAGACAGGAGGGAATTCTTGTGAACAACTACTTCCCAAGTTACTTCAATCTACAGTTTGAACAAAGTAAGAACTTACCCCTGTATATTAGTGCAGATATTGGAATGAGGATCAGGGGGGCCCATAAACTGTGTAAGTTAGATCTGGATCCTGTAGATTGGAAAACTGGACATGGTAAATGAAAGTAAGCAATTTTTAAGATTAAAACGAAGTACTCTCAAAGAATCAAAAGTTTTGGATTGGCTTTTCTTCATGTTTTACAGTGGGGTTGGAAGAAAGGAGAATATAATCATAAAAAGAAATAATCACCTTCTCTGCATTTGGTGTTGCTGGTCGGTGTGCATTTCTCAATGATTCCATGTTCACACCTAGAAAAAAATACAGAGGGAATTCAGAAAGCCTGGTGGACTGATTCCTTGATCGTTTTCAATGACACACTATAAATCCAGGGCCATTTTATTCATTTTTGCATTTTTGGCAAACATATTCCCTCAAATATTTCTAAATTAGCATCTACACTGGTGCAAATTCATAACATAATTTGGTTGTTTAGATGAAAAATATCCCAAAAAATGACTATGGTTTAAAATGCCTTGAGGTAAAAGAAGGTATTGAAACAACAACATAGAAGAAAAAGGATGAAATAGACACAAAAGTAAAGTTTAATTTGGTCATAAACTGTGCTCTTAAAATCATAAATTTCCAAAAGCAATTTCCAAACTGTCCCATAGAACAATAAAATGGCCAGACAATAGCTACTGCCCAGGCTGCTGCTTAGGGAGTCTACCTAGGTGGTCCTTAAAGGTTACCCATTTTAGCATCAAGTGGTGATTACAGCACTCAAGAGGTTCCTGTGGGATTTTCTTCAGACAGCCAAACACTGACAAATTGTCTGAACTATAACCTGGCTCTGCCTATTACTTAACTAGGTGAGCTTGGGCAAGTCACTTAACCACCATGAGCCTGTTTTCTCATCAATAACAAGGAGATAATATTACTTGCCTCAAAGGGTTACTGTGAAAAGAAAATTAAATCAAGATTATGAGGTATTTAGAATTATTATTATTTTACCATTATTTTACTACATTAGTTCCCCTCCCAATCCCCACTTACACTGTCACCATGACCGTACTCTCAGACACTTAGGCTAGAAAGGAGAGTCTAGGTTAACTGCACATAATTTAACATTTTCTAGTAAATAAGAGACATAAGGCATTGTGTCCCTACTTTTCAAGTCTACTAAGTGAACTCCTAAAAATTTCCCAAGGTGAATTACAAGTTTAAGGAGAGGCACATGAATATAATCCTAAATATTTATATTTATACAAAACAACATCTTACAAAGCGAAAGCTGTTTTTACAACACATATTACCCAGTCTGATCTTCACAGAAATTAGGCTGATAAGACAAATGAATATTATCTGCATCTATGAATGAGGAAACTGAAGCTCAGAGAGGTTAAGTGATTTGCTCAAAATCACCCAATTAATCAGAAGAAAAGTGAAATCTATAATCAGGTGTTCTATCTTTGGGTCAAAACCAAGCTCTTTTAGCATGAAAGACAGGCCTTTCATGATCTGATCCTGGCTCCTTCTCAGTCTTTCCTACACTCCAGCCAGGTCGTCTGTTCTCCAGAGCTTCCTTTTATCTCTTTGCAGTGGCTGTTCCCCTGCCTGGAATGTCCCTTCCATCCGTGTACACCTGGTAAGGCTCTTTCTTTCCTTCAAGACTCAAGCCATGTGTCATATCTTTACCCATCTCCCCAGGCAGAGTTGAAAGCTTTTCCTATATAATTCAACACCCTGAGTACAAGTCTCTTCTTGCCAGGTGGTGTGAACACAATAACCACTGCTTTTCTTGACACTCTCTGCCTCTAGCCTTAGACCTTCAAAGCCTGGCCCATGTCTGTTCATATCGTTGGCTTGAGCAGCCAGCACAGTATCAAGCACATAGGAGGTGTTCAATAAATGTTTAGATATAGGATGTTTGGGTGAAGAAATGGTTATCTACTTGCTTGGAGGCTTCCCTTTAGGAAATCATTCTCTCTCAAGATATACCTAGTGTTTTAACCAGAGAAAGACTAAAACTTACGTGGTACAAGGGTTACAGTGTTCACACAGAGATACGTTACAAAAAAAGTTTGGTTTACATCTGCACTTGGTATTCTGGGTCCGGGTACAGTTTTTTTCCACTTCTAGGCCTAGAAAAACAATTTGCAGACTATTAATTAGAGCAGCTAGTTATAAATGGACAATGAAAAGGATGGGCAGGAGCTGCATGGATTTTTGAGTTCCAGCGCTTGTTAGCAGTCACACCATCACACCTTTAGTAACACAACTAGCATTTAAATGCCAAATACGCAACCCCAGGTTGAAAGAGTTGAAATCGTTTAGCAGAGTTTTAAGTAAACAGACAATCCAGCAACCTAGACAACCCCACCTGTACTTAAATGGCTCCCTTTTTCTCATCTAGAGCCTGGCTACTCCAAGTATGGCTTAGAGACCAGCAACATCAGCATCACCTGGGAGCTTGTTAGAAATGCAGAGTGTCAGGCCCTGACCCAGACCTACTCAATCAGACCAATGCCAAAACCCTCACTTAGAGATTCTGATTTTATTGCTCTGAGACGGGACCTAGGTGTTGGCATTTTTCGGAGCTTCCTGTTTGATTCTAATGTACAGCTAGGGTTGAGAAACACTGCTTTAGAGCCTAAATAGGGAGAAGAAAAGCTTTACATCCAGAGAGTTCTTGATGTCTAACAAAACTGGGAATACTTCCGTTTTATTTTAATCTGAACCCTCAAGATAGATTGGGATATTCATGAAAATTCAGGTCCCCAATTGGAATTATCAGGACAAACCAGATCCCCAAAGAAGGGGGAGCAAACCACCCACCTCTTGGGTTCCTCTGTCCTTGTATCTGAAGGAGTCTGAGCTCTTTCTGGCTAAGAACAAAAGCCATTATACAAGCATAAATCAAAGCAGGAAAAAAAAAGTCCCCGCAGTTTTGATTGGAGCTCGTGGACCCTGTTCACCATGTTTACGTTTAGTCATTCTCCTACATCTGGGAGAATTGCCTAGACTTGACTCATAAATGTCACTCAGTACCTGGTCCTGCTTCACCCCAGCCAGGCCCATCCTGTCCCTCCTGTATGCTGACATAGTGCCAGAATAGGTCCCAATTTCAGACTGTATTATACATGGTGATACATGCAGTACCATGATTGGTCCCTTTTGATTGTTTATTAAGACACTTACCATGTTCTCCATCACAAACTCTACATCTTCTGCAGTTAAAAGAATGATGGTTCTTGTCTGTGTACTCCACCCCCTCTGCACAGAGTACACATTCTGGTTCACCTCCATCAATTTTGCAATCATCACTTTTCCGTTTGCCTGCCCAAGAAAAAAAATGGAGCAAGTGTTTAAATGCAAGGTAGTCATGCAACAGCAAGGGAAGTCTGAAGGGATGATAATAAAACAGGAGTGGAGGGGCTAAGCTAATGAAATATAAATATAGTAGGGGAGAAAGTTGTTGTAAAAATCGTGGCAAGAGACAGAATTTGTCCCAAGACAAAAGCTAAAAGAGTCACTAAGGAATATGCCTACAGAAGTAGGATGATTAAAAATAGGAGCATATAAAACAGAGGTTAGAATGACCAAAAAAGCACTAGAAGAGACGCCTTTACCAACTTTGGGGGGAGGAGAAAAGAAGGTTGCTAGGTATATATTCATGGTAGAGATGACTGCCACTGGCCACTGAGGTTACCTAGTTAATTCTTGTTTCTCTGACTTATTTTACTTTCCAAAGTCCACAAATCCTGACAAGGACAGTATTGTTTAAGGAAGAGAACATTTGAAGTTCTAAAGACTTTGGTCAAATATTTAATAGCAACAATATCTTTAACAAAGTGCTTAATCTGGGACTTCCCTGGTGATCCAGTGGTTGAGAATCCACCTTCCAATGCAGGGGATGCAGGTTCGATCCCTGGTCAGGGAACTAAGATCCCACATGCAGTAGGGCAACTAAGCCTGCGTGCCACAACTACTGAGCCTGAGCACTACAACTAGAGAGCCTGCATGCCGCAACTACAGAGCCCTTGTGCTGCAACTACTGAGCCCATGTGCCACAACTAGAGAGAAGTCAGTGCACTGCAACAAAAGATCCCACGTGCCTCAACTAAGACCCAACACAGCCAAATAAAACAAAAGAAAACAAACAAAAATAAGTGCTTAATCTCTCTAAGCCTAACTTCCTCATGCATATGATGGAGATAATCATACTTCTCTTGCATGACTAACATTACTGCACAGGACCTGCCTAGTAATTGCTCACAGTTCCCTTTTCACTCCCCTTTCTTTCTATTCCTTTGCCGTTAAGGGACAGAATATGTTATGATGTGCAGGCATGAACGTATTTACAACAAAATTTATTACCAGGTTTGCTATCTTAATACGCAAAAGTTTAAATCATGTTCGCATTTACTTTTATTTACTTTAAAAATAAAATGAGTCATTGGATTTCTATTAGTAAGTATTATACAACAATGCCTTCTGGAAAATTCATTTATTTAAGAAGTGTTTATTAAATACCTATTGTGTGCCAGGCACTTTCTAGGAGCTGGAGATACTGCAGGAAATAAGACAAAGCCTGGTCTCCAAAGGCTTCACATCGTCAAGGTAGAAGCAGGCAATGAACAAATAAATACAAGACGGCAAGTGGTGATTAGTGCTGTGGGGAAAGCTAGTTTAGGGCAAGTGAATAGAGAATGAAGATGAAAGAGATAGAAAATATAAAGGGAAATCTAAGAGAAAAGCCTGACTAGTAACTGTAATTATTATGTTATAACTAATTTAAAAGAATAGGCAAAATCTAATCTGCCCCCCTCGCATGTACAGCAAAAATAATTTATGCTCTTTCCCCAGGTACATGACTTTCTTAATAACCTCATAGCATTCTTTTTTTTTTGTCTTTTAAAAGAAAATTTATTGTAACATTTCAGACAATTACTTTACATGACTGTTCAGAAAATATTCTCATTTTAGATCCCATGACAACAACAAAAAAAGATTAGTAGAACAACAACAAAAAAGATTAGTATACAGAGAAGGTGAAAGAAGGAACACTGGAGATCTATATTAAATTTGAAAAGAAAATTCCTCAGTAACAGTAGCTCCTTGCCATTCATGAGCAATATGTTATAAAACCAACACAAATACTCAGTTTCACTTATTCCAGTACAGCATGTAGTTTCCATCCAGAAGAATGCAAGTAAAATGTACGTGCACCCATCAGATCCATAACAATTCTTACAATGGTAACAATAAATGATAATATTAACACTCATTAAGCCAAGGACTCTGCTAAACACTATTAACACATTTCCATTTAATGTTCACAATAATCATAAAAGGTCAGAACTATTATTATGTCCATTTTACAGTTAAAGAACCAGACTCAAAGAAGTCAAGTAACTTGCCAAAGGACATGAAGCTTGTTAATAGCTAGGAGGACCAACCATCCCTGTTTGCCCAGGATGTGGGACTTTTAGTGCTAAAATTGGGGACGTCTCAGGCAAACCAAAATATGTTGGTCATCCTCTAAGTGTCAGATGGAGGATTTGAAAGCAGGGACTGATGCCAGAACTTGAGCTATTAAACATTATTCAATATCTGCTTGGTAAAGATTTCAGCTACCATGTTACAAACTAAGACAAAACTTTTGAAGTGTTACCACAGCTGGTAAAGTGTAGGAGTTTACATTCCAAGACTGGAAGCTCCCTGAAGTCAGGGGCTCTGTCCTGTTTCTCTGCCTTCATCTCACAGTCCCCATGGCTTGTCTGCTGCACTGGAGAATGTGTGCCCTGGGACATTCTTCACTTGCTTTGCCTTTTCCTTTTTAACACTGTCCCATAACTCTCTCTCTGAAGTCAAAGCTTCCCCATTTGCCTTCCTGGGATCACTCTATGGAGGAATTATTTACTTGGTATGCCCACTCTGGATGCCAAAAACCTAACTGCAAATGGTGATTAGTACACAGTTCAGCACATTACAATGTCTTTACGTTTTCCCTAATTTAGGACTTTGAAAAGGATTAGTCAATGTGGCAGAGATTCCTGATTGTCACCCAATATCCATTTTCCCTTCTCCCATAGGAGTAGGATATTTACCAGGGGACATGGCTGCCCTGAGTCAAGACTACATCTCCCAGCCTCCTTTGCATGGCCATGTGACTAAGTCCCAGCCAATGGGATGTTAGCAGAAGTGTCCAGTAATACCTTCCAGGATGTCAGGATGTTTCCCAGAGCTGGTGTGCAGTTTAAGTCTGAAGTTTCATCTGCTGTATGTGCATGAACAGCAAAAATAAGGTAAGCTGCCTCTCCTAGGAACATGACTTTCTTAATGATTTCATAGCATTCTTTTTGATAAAACAAAATACTACATAAACAAATTATGAAATTTAAACATATACAATATTTTAGTAAACAAAGGCAATGATAGGTCAATAGAAAAAAAAATACATTGTGGAAGCTCAGAACCAAATTTAAATACAGTGCATAAGGGTTCTATACCATTGCAGCAGTATGTTTAAGAAAACCGAGCCAAAGTACAACTTTAATTGCTTGTCAGTGGAATTATACTGCTTTCTAAGTGAATTGGCCTCTTTAATGAATTACCTTGCAGAATGTGCCTGGCACAATGCCTACAGCATGACAGGGATACAATATCACAAGTTCTTTCTTTTTTCCAATGTATACAACCTAAATTTATCAAAATATTTAAAAAGTAGTTGTTTTCTTGAAAATAATATTTTAATATATATTTGTTTCTGAGTATAATAGTACATATGCTCATTGTAGAAAATTTGGAAAATTTAGGAAAGTGTAAAAATCACCTATACATCAACCACTCTGAGATACTGTTTTCATTTTGGTGCATTCCTATGCATATAAACACACACATATATACATGTGAGTATATGTGTGTGTGTGCATATATATGTGTGTATGTGTATATATATATATATTTATATATATATATAATGTATGCAGTGTACCATAGAATCCTTCTTATTGGATATGGTGATGTGATGAGGACTTTTTTGATTAAAAATGTCAGTTCACATAAGGGATCATTGAAAAAAATACTGTCAATATTTCAATTTATAAAATATAACTATATAATTATTTGCCACTCTTGTGATGTAGAAACAAGTTATTAGAATTCTACAGTCTTTCTCACTTAAGTCACATCCAAAATGCATCGCCTATGATTTCCTTTTTCTTTTTTGGGGGCAAAATCTGACTTCATCTTTATTTTATTTATCTATTTATCTTTGGCTGCGTTGGGTCTTAGTTGCAGCACATGGGATCTTCGTTGCAGTGCACAGGCTCTGTAGTTTGCAGCACACGGGCTCTCTAGTTGAGGTGCATGGGCTCCGTAGTTGCGGCATGTGGGCTTAGTTGCCCCGTGGCATGTGGGATCTTAATTCCCCGACCAGGGATCGAACCCGAGTCCTCTGCATTGGAAGGCGGATTCTTAACCACTCGACTACCAGGGAAGTCCCTGATTTCCTTTCTCCCTTTCTTTCTTTCTTTTCTCCTCCTTCTTTCTTTTCTTTCTTCCTTTCTCTTTGATGGAAAGAAAACTTAAAGACACCAATAATCTGTATGAAAGGCGTTAACATTTTTGTGATTTTTCCGTGTATTTTGCCTCCACCTAATACATTAACATTTTTTTTAGTAACCCGACTTTACTGAAATTCTCCAAAGCATTCAAAATAATTTTCATAGAAATAAAGTCTGTTTTTTCTGTGTATTCATATATTGGTTTATGTAATATTTAATTAAATTACATATTAATATCACAACACCAATGAGCATAAACAAATTTGGAAGCAATCTGAATATTGATAAGTTTAAATTTTAAAAAAAAAGGAATAGAAGTGGAAAGAGTGTTTAGTATATATTGGACACCATCCAGGATCTTTTAGAGATGGAGCAGAGAGAATTAGTTAATCCAGCCAGCAGATCAGTTAGAAATCTCTTAAGGGAATTTATATACATTGAGGCTTATATCAGAAATATATCAGAAAACATGACTTTGATTGATACATAATATTCCAGTCTTTGAATACTCCAAAATTTACTTAATCTTACATCATTGGGTATCATAGTGAAATGTCATGCATACAATATTTTCTTTTATTTTTGACTATTTTCTTAAGACATTTTTCTATAAACCTATTACTGTATCAGTGTATTTTCAAAGTTTTGATCCACATATCCAAATTTCCTTCTTAAAAGGTTTTTTAACAATTTACATTCCAAGAATGACATATGAGAGTTATCTCACAAGCAAACTCACCAGGACTGAGATCACTTCTAAAACTAAAATAAAACAAAGCAAAACAAACAAACAAAAAGCAAACAAAGTCCTTAACAGTTTGATATTCAAAGCTTATTATCTTCTTTTTAATTTGCATTTTAGGTTTTAAAAATAAGAGTAAAGGTCTCAATTCACAGGAAAAATAGATGGTGTTTAGCAAGTTACAAAAAAGCCAGAAAGCCATTCTTCATTCTCATTTGGAGAAGAGTAAATGTGAATATGCTTAAATGTAAATGGGTTAGATTATAAGAGATTTTCCATAAGGGTTATTAAAACCTGGAGAGAAGGCCAAGATGGACTGTTAGAATCCTTTTATAAACAGGGCCCGTGCCTGTTTAGCAGCTAGAGTGCTGGAGGCCTGGAGAGCCAAACATGAAACTTACCACCGTCCTTTATGGTTCTATTAATCTATCGCATATGCCCATGTGTTGTTTTCCTTTATCTTCCTGTTTTCCTTCACAATGCAACTGGGAGATCCATATCTGTATAAAATAGTAGTCAACTCTACTCCATGTTGAAAAAAAAGTCTGCCCAATTGCATTTTGCTTAGCTTCCAATTTGCTACTGTTTGAAGGATTTCCAATCTGAAATTGGTTTTCATTTCAAAAATACTGATTTTAAAAAATGGTTGGTTTTTCTCCATTGCTTTCCTAGCTTATCTAGTTATTTGGTTGTAAAATGCAAATGTATTTTGCAGGCTTCAGTGCTAGGACAAACAGCTTTCTCAGAGACTTTCTGATCGAAGGGAAGTGTTGAGACATCTCTTAAGGATAGAAGTCCCTTGCTTTCAGAGCTCCACAATTATTATGATATATTCTCATCAGTCTGATGTGCTAAGTTTTAATATCCACAAATTAGTCTGCTTTTGCTATTGAAAAATGGAGCTAAATAAATAAATCCTCTCATTTCTGAGGTACATGTCATTTATAAATTATATTTACTTATTCTCACATCAAACCAGTGTGATAAAGATGACATAAGCTGGTCTTCGGAAAATAATGTCATATTTTTTTTCCTTCCCAGTCAGGCCATAATGCAGGAGAACTAAACGCTATAAAAACACTCTCTTCATTATTATTATATGCTACTCCTCACCCTGATTTTCATTCTGATCGCTAGACTTTTTTTGTATAACATACCAGGAGGACACGGCTGACAACAAAATTCGTGCTCACGATACAGGCCTTCATCGCAGCTCTCCCTTTTAGTAATATTCTTACTCAATTTCAGCATCTCAGAGTTGCTATCAGCCACATGGGCATTATCACCTTTAGACAATGGTCCAGCAATGGAGGTAAATATCTGTAAATGAAAAACATGAAGAGAATTTTACTGACTTCTGAACTAAGCAACTTGGTAAACAGGTGTAAGTCGCCCCAAATGGCTGTATTTTATTTGCCATGCACAGGCAAAATCAACGTGCGTTCCATCCTTCCACTGACTCATCTCCAAAAAAGGAGCAGATCAATTGCATGACAGTCCAGACCTCGGGTTCTCCAAACTACCCGAGAAACAGCATCACGGATGGTAGGAGCCACAGCTCTGGGCTCAAAAGTCACGGCTCCCACTTAGCAGCCCTATGATTGAGGGGAAAGTCACTTAAATTCTCCACGTCTCTGTTTTGTTATCTATAAGGTGGACATAAGCTCTTCTTCATAGGTTTGCTGTGATGATTAAATAAAATAATGCACTTCAAGTTCTTAGCACAATTCCTCACACATAATAAATAGGTGGCTGGTAAGCAGTATTATTATTATTATTAAGTTCCAGTGAGGGACAACATAGCAGAGTAGGAAAAAACATGAAATTTCAAAACGACTGTGGTTTGAATCCCAGCTCTGCTGCCAACACTGACTTTGGGCAAGTTAAAGGGCCTCACTGATCCTCAGTTTCCTGATCTGTAAGTGACAACAGTACTTTCTGTCTTGAAGGGTTATTGTGAGGATAAAAAGTGATAATTTCTCCCAAACCTGGTACTTAGCTTACAGCATGTTCCGTTTCTTCCTTTTTTATATATAGCAATAGAATCTACAGTTTTGATGAACTCCTTCCTGGTTATCTAACCATACAATAAATCCAACAGGATTTTCTTCACTTTTATTCAGGAAAAATGAACTTCTCTTAATAGAGAACCAATCTTTATTATTTGTTCCTTTTTTCTGGAGACAAAACCCATAGGTCCAAGTGACACTGTGTCAAATTCATCTTAGTTAGGCTTGAGTTCCTTAGAAAAATGAGCCTCTAAAACGTATGGAAACATTTGGAGGTAATGTCTGTTTGATTCCTTTCTCAGGTTTTCTAAACATTTATTGTTTGTCTCTCTAAATACAAATACAAATAATTTTTCATCTTATGTGGAATATGTAAATTCATTGCTAAGCATCAAAAAATTTTAAACTACTGGTTCTGAGGATTTTTCCCTCAAGGTCATTTTTCATAGTTTTCATGGTATACTTTTTCCTTCTACTTTATGGCATCTTCTGGGTCAAGGGAACTAAATATTCTTCACGTATAAATCACTGCCACAGGAGTCCCCACATCTTCCCTTTTAGCCCTTCCCCCTTTGTCACCAAAGCCTGCATCCCTTCTAAGTCACAAGATACCATGGGACCTCCAAGGAAGGAGGGACGAAGGAGATGCGGTTGCCATTTTTTCCTCCTGGGATGGATGTATTGATGTATTGAAAAATACATTTCTAACATCCAGACTCCAGGAGGGAATATCACACCAAAATATCAAGAAAATACTTATCCAGGGTCACTCATGAGCAAAAGGTAGAGAGCTAGGACTTGTCTGAGTCTCCTCACTCTTATTACAGTGTTTTTTCCCCTACACCCACCTCACCATAAAATACAGCTTACTTCCTCTATATGAACAATTCTATGTAAAGAATAATTGGAAATGGTAAACAGATCAGAGGAATTATGCCTAAATGTACTGGCTTCACTATCAAACCACTGCCTTTTCAACCCAACAGACATTTCACTAGCACCTTCTATGTGCCAGGTTCTGTGAACACAGAGACAAGTAACATTGATTATAATCGAAAATCAATGTTAAGTTTCCAAAAGCAGATTTACACATGGGCATATTATTTGTAATGTATTAATCATTGGGGGATTTTTTAATGTTATATTTGCATGACTCTTACTTTTTAAAACACATTTGAATCTATGATCTGCTTCTAAAGCAGCTTTGAACAAAAAGTATTTATTAGTATCAGTTTCTCTTTTCAAGATGACAGTTCCCCACTTCTTACCTTTTCTACAGAAGGTCATCCTGTCATCCTGTTAATATTAGTCCCTCTTCTAGATCAGAGCATCAATAGCTAATGAACAGTAACTGAATTGGGCACTTTAGGAAATAATAATGTGATTGAAATCACACCAAAGGGTTAACTGCTAAGATGGGAAGGGCTTTCAAATGAAAGTCATTCACCTTTTAGGATCCTTATTCTATAACAAACTTTGTTCTATTTGACAGTCAGAAATTAAATATACTAACCATGTAACATTCCAGACATTGCCAGCACATGAAAATTCTCAAACAAATGTAAAAATCTCTGTAGCTAGAAGAAATCAGTAAGTCCTTTTTGCAAGAGATAATGGAAAACAGAATCTAAGCAACCAAACTGAGTAGACGCAACTCCTTTCTGTTATCAGCCACCTCTGTTGCTGGGAAGAGGGAGTTAACAGTGAGATGTTACTTGCTCTCCTTCTCTTTCAATTCTGGTTTCTCACCAGAAACTGAAGAAAATGACACAGATTTAAACTCAAAGAGATCTGAGTCAAAATTGGGTAGCCAAAATTGACAAGTCAAAGGTGCTCAAAGTTGATACCCAATAGTGTGTGGATGTGTGTGTGTGTGTCCCCTACAGCTATAGGTCCCATCCTTTCCTTGGTAAGCTAATTTCATCCAGCAGTCATGTGACAATATTACAAGCAGGTCCACAATTCCTGGTTTAAATGATCAAGCACTCAGAGAGTGCTTAACATTTATGTAATGTAACATTTATGAATTGTTACCTTAGTGTTATTTCTAAAAAAAACTGTGCATATACTAAACATTCTGGAGATGTCTAAGAGAAATGTACTTTCTAATTTTGCTTTAGTTTTGAAGTTTTTGACTGGAAATCAAAACCCACTGTTCAAAAATACATTCAGAATTTGAGAAATGTGAATCTTGGAGTAGAACAGTGAAAGACATAAACAACACTGGCCACGGAGCAGATACCAGCGCCAAACTCATCTCATATTTGATCACACCTGCTTCACAGAGCTGAATTTCTGGAAACATTTCCTACTTAGTTCAGCATCAAAGAATTATGTCAAGGATAAAAAAAGAAAGATGGGTCTAAAGAGCATGTTCTAACTCTTACAAGATATTATGTAAGCAGTGTTCCACACAGCTTGTGTTTTTTTAAGTTTTTGCATTAGCTCAAGTTTGTAGTATGCAAAGATTTAACCCAAACTTTCCAGGCAGAAACTGGGGTGTTTTTGACTGTGACAAGGCAGGAAACCCACAAAGAACTAAGTGATCAGAATGCTCAAAAAATTTTTTTTTCAAAAAAGCTGAAAAGGCCAGAAAATCAGTTAAATCAAAGATGTGAAAAGTGGATAAACTAAGGCAAATGATAACCAAATGGGAAAAAAAGGAATACAATTAATTTAAAATTTCCATCATGACAAAGATTAAAAAGTCAGAGAGACCTCAATTTTATATTCTGCTGGGAATAATATTAGCTAACACATTAATCAATTACTTAAATGAGTAAATACTTTGTTGAGTACCTACTGTGTGCCAGACAGACATCCAAGAACAGAGCAATAAACAGATAAAGACTTAGCTCTCATAGAGTTTATATGTAAATGAAGTGTACTGTATTAGTCAGGGTTCTTGAGAGAAACAGGACCAATAGTGCTTGTGTGTGTGTGCACACACACGTGTGTGTGTGTGTGTGTGTGAAGAGAGAGAGATTGATTTATTTTAAGGAATTGGCTCACACAACTGTAAAGGCTTGGCAAGTCCAAATTCTGCTGATGGGGTAGGCCAGTATGCTGAGGAGTCAGGGAAGAGCTGCAGCTCAAGTCCAAAGGCAGTCTGGCAGAACTCCTTCTTCCTTAGGGAATCTCAGTCTTCATTCTATTAAGGCATTCAACTGACTGAATGAGGCCCACTCACTTACAGAGGGTATCTAACTTACTCAAAGCTTACCAATTTAAATGTACAAATCAACCAAAACAAAAAAACAAGCAAAACTGTCGCAGAAACATCCAGAATAATGTTTGAGCAAATATCTGGGTGCCATGGTCCAGTCATGTCGACACATAATATTAAGCATCATGTGGAGGGAAATGATAAAGAAACAAAGAAATATGTCAAGGAGGAATAAGTGCTATTTAAAGGAATAAAGCAAGCTTGGGGGCATGGAGAGTTTGAAGGGTGAGGTAGTGATGTTTTAGGAAGAGTGGTCTGGGAAGGCCACAGAATAAGAAGACATTTGGGCAGTGACTTGTTGCAAGTGGATGACCAGCTGGGAAGGGCTTTCCAGGCAGGTCACACCTAGAGGAACTTGGCTTAGCCCAAATGGGGACATACCTGAGGACCTCAGCAAAAGCATTATTAGCAGCTAGCTATTAAGAGAGTTAAAGGTAAATGTCTCCTGAATCACACTGGTAATTAACATGTTGACCACTGAAGCCACAGTGGGATCATACAGCCAATCAGAACCATAGATGCTGCAGTCTCGTAGCATCCTGGAACGTCAAAGCAGAAAGGGACCATATGAGCATCTGCTCAGCTTCAATATAGATTTTAAAAATGGATCTCCTTGCATCTTTCATTATCTACAGGATTTTAATATTTTCTGCAAATCAGAAAACTTGCTTCTCTCTCTCCTTCTGAATTGTTTGTGAAAATGTTAAGTCAGGAAACCAAACCCTAGACATTTGCCTAGCTTTTTACAAAGTTCATTCACACACATCACCTCGTGGTCATCGCAATAAATCTACACATGAGGAATTATTACGGCCTTATTTTATAGCCGAGGAAGCTGAGCACAGAGTATATGAAATGACTCGTCCAATAACCCACAGTTAGGACTGGCCAAGGGAGGACTCGACAACTCTGGCCCAAACACCTCTGGGCTGTTTCAGGTTTACAAATTACTGTCCTAGTTGCTTTCTCCACGTAGGCACACAAACAACTCAATTTGTTTTCAGACAATTGTTCGCAAGACGCCTGTGTGTTAATTATACAATGAACCTTCAAAGCAAATGCATGTTGAAGGTGGAGGCAGTCTGGCAGGAACTTCCTGGAACCCAGAAGTCAGTCCCCTGCCCTCTAGTCTGGGAAAACTGTAGCAGGACTGTCCAGGTTGCGGTTCTGGCTGGCAGGGAAGGTGAAACTTCCCAGCCCTGGTCTGCAGCTTGAAAGGAAGGGGAGTTTAGGTTTCCCTTCCTCCAGCCTGAGTG
This sequence comes from Orcinus orca, assembly GCF_937001465.1. Lineage (NCBI taxonomy): Eukaryota > Metazoa > Chordata > Mammalia > Artiodactyla > Delphinidae > Orcinus > Orcinus orca. Next base: position 53,724,162 of record NC_064572.1, on the reverse strand, counting down.
CCATCACACCCACTGTGAGTCCCTTGCAGGGGTGGGGATCTGCAATGCACAAATAGGAATCAGAAGTCTTCCTATCCTCCAATCTTTGCATTTGCTCCATTTGAAACTCTCAGAAACAGGGTGACGTGAGACTTTGTCCCTTGTATCAGATGATGAGAAACTGAAAGAACAGCTGGATTTTTATTAATTATCTGCAGCAGTGATGAATCACTTTTCATAGTCAACCTGGTTACTACGTAGAAGAAACAAAGCAGGAATGGAGCAGGAATGGCCAGACCCAGAAACTGATGGCTACCCTTGAGGTATATCACTTCACTTTGACAAGCTCTCCACACTTTCCCAGGAATCATAAACACCCAAGATTTAACATGGCAATTACAAATAGAGTAACATTGCAGTGACTGAATTAAACAAACTACTGGAAGAAACTGAGAATCCCATTAGCATTACTTCAAAGAAGCAGTGCGGCAATTGGCCCTAAGAGATGAGCTAGGGTTTGAAAAGGAAGTTTAAAAAATCACCTTTTTTTCTGTTCTTAGTGAAGTTCAAAGCAAACAGGAAAAGAATTTTAAAAAGCAGAGGCAAAAAAAAAAAAAAAAGGTGTCTGGTGGTGAAAAATGGCAGCAAGAATAAGTAGACATCTCTGGAACAGTCAGCGAGATTTTTCAATACTGAGCACACACTTCAGGCTGATTATAGATATTCAAGCTGACTAGAAGCTCTCCAGTAATCATGGTGAAGAGTTTTAGAGATGACCCAACCCAAGCCCTTCACCTTATAGGAGAAGCTATGCCCCAAACGGGTGGTGGGGTGACTGGTCCATGTCACACAGCTAGCTCAAGAGATTCAGACTCCTATGGGCTGAATTGTATCTCCCTCACATCCATATTCCTATGGTGAAGTCCTAACCCCAAGTAGCCCAGAATGTCACCATGTTTGGAGATAGGGTCTTTAAAGAGGAAATTAGTTAAAATGAGGTCCTTGGGTGCACCTTAATCCGATATGACTGGTGTCCCTATAAGAAGAAACTTGGACACAGGCACAGACAAGGGGAAGATGACGTGAAGACACAGGGCCATTGACAAGCCAAGGAGAGAGGCGAGGAAGAGATCATTGCCTCAGAGTCTAGGCTTCTTCTAACCTCCAGAACTGAGAGAAAATAAATTTCTGTTGTTTAAGCCACCCAGTCTGTGGTGCTGTGTTACGGCAGCCATGGGAAATGAATACAGGCCCAAACCACCATCTCTTGATTCCCTCAGATTCTGGATTTGAGGGAGGTCAGTGGTGCATACACACTTGGGAACTCCTCATAGCTGAGCACTAGGATTTCCCATCTTGAACTATCACTGAACTAAACAGACAAGAGATGGCAAACAGTCTTCAGAACCGGAATCATCAGGGGCCCCTAGGAACCTGAACTTCTTCCCAGTCTTACAGGCCCCACTAGGGGGTTGAAATCTCACTGTCCCCTACTGTCCAGGACACAACTGGAACAAGAGGCTAGTTCTGGTCATTCGCTCTTTAGACTTTTAATTACTTATCAATACTTTAGGAAAAAGGAATTCTAAAAAGACCATTAATAGTTCACCATTTCCGATTGTATAATGCATCTCGAATATATTTGTGTAAAGGGTAAGGAAATAGTAATGACATTTTGTAGTAGGTGCATTATTGAAAAACTGAAATAAAAACAAATAAAAGAAAATTTTCTATATTAAAGAGATAAGTGAAGATCCCGTTCGTTCTTACTTTTTTCAAAATGAGTAAATAAAATTACACAAGGTAATCTTATTCCAGTAATGTTTTCATTCTTTCTTAAGGCTAGTTTCTTGGGAAGACCAGGAGAGAGATAGCTGAGGCAGTGGGAGTACGGGACTGGTTAGACCCCTGACTGAATCAAGCCATAAATAAAACAAAATGAGGAAACCCAGAGAATTTCATCTGGGATTAGATTTTGAGTTTAGTGCTAGAGTTAGAAAAATCATTTTCAAAACCCTGAAAGACATTAGAATCATGTAGTGATGGATTAAAAATTTAAAAAATGCTTAGGTCCCAACACAGACCTAAAGAATCTGGATCTCTGAGAATGGGGTCTCCTTATGATTATGTTCTGTTACTTAATATTTAATAACCCTGGTGGTTATTTTGATGCTCCTCCCAGCTGAAGACCAACTGGAGGAAGCACAATTTGAGGTTAGCAGGCGACCACATTTACATGTGAGAAGATAAGAGTGTTACAGAGTAACAGCATCTGTGCTCTGCACTTGCAAATCAGAATTTGACTTTTCATGGAGAAATAATGACCCTTCTAAAAATAAGCCCGAAAAGAAAAGAAGTCATCTTTGGTGGAGGAAATGGGTGATGGGAGGGCTACCAAGTCCTAAACTAGAACCCTAGAGTCCTTAAATGCCCAGAGGGGTCCCAGGGCTATCACAGGAGTAAAGCATCCAGGTGGAACAGACAACAAAGTGTAGGAGGGGCTGGTCAAATGGAGAGGTGCACGTGGACCAAAGGGGCAGCCATTTGATCCAGGGGAGTGGGGGTCAGGTGGCATGTGGGTCCAGATCTTCCAGTTTTCAAGAGAAACCAAAATCTTCCAACATTTAAGGGGTGGCAGCTAATATTAAAAATATATACCTGCACACATACATACTGTTTGTGTCAGTACTGTGCAGGGTAGACAAAACATAGCCTGGGGCAGTGTAAGCCCAATTTTTGAAATCAGGCCTAAATCCACACAGACATCCATGTGAAAAAACAGTCCATCAGGAACAAGGATCCTTTTGTGAGGATGGCTAAAAACCATAGCTCAATCCTCAGCAAGGGGCAAGAGCCTTACACCACAGGTTCTGAGTTCATTTTCTCTCTCTGTCTCCCCTCTTTTTTCTAAGATCTCTGACCTCAGAAATCAAAAGTGTTGATGTTTCTCACATCTTATATTTTTATGGCCTCCCAGAACACAGAGGAGACTAAATCCAGAATGCTGCATCACTTGACTGTAGGACAGACTGACGTTAATGACTCCGAAGCAAAGTTTATTCTAATTTTCCAAGTTTATCCCAGTTCACAGCTTAACAAAACCTACCTACGGTAGGCTTGCTTGCCTCGCTGGGCTGAGTACATCTGACGATTGAATCTGTAGTCAGATTTGCTAACTTACAAGATTGGCCTTACTCAAAATGTACAATTTCATACGAAAGTCACTATCATCCCGCACTTAGTGGATCTCGGGCCAGGTGTCCAAGAGAGCAATGGCTGCTGTTTCTAACTGCCCAAAGATGGGGATGGCTTGGTCGCACAAAAGCTCATTCCAAATCAGAAAGGGAGCTGTGATCAAAGAGGAGAACTAGCCCATTTCCTTCTGAGGAAGGTGAAGTTAACAATCTTACAATGATCAACTTTCTAATTTGGGCCTTACAACTCATAGTCTCACTTCAAAGAAAATAGTATGAAAGTAGGCAAGTACTTTTGAATTATTTGTTCCTGTTTAAGACTGAATGGAAGATAGTTAATTGGTGTTAGGAGTCCAACTACATAAGAAGCTAAAGATACATTGTTTTATTTCATTTTGTTTGTTTATTTATTCATTTTATTTCTTTCATTTTAAAGCAAGGGTCTTCCAGAAAATGAAAGGACTTATTAGCTAGTTAAATGCTGTTTTCCCACTTTTGTGAATAGATACACACACACAGCAAAAAGAATACAATACTATCCATTAAGGTACTTACAATGGTCCTATAAATAATTTTTTGGTAATAAGCTATATACGGTATTATCTTTACATGATTACTTATTATTTTTCATCATAAGTCAATAAGTCTTTAGTACCTATTACAAAACATGTGCTCATTTAAGGGACTTTTGGAACCTAAGATAATTCACCAAAAGGCACTTAACTCACTAGGGGTTTTCAAGTGGGGGATTTCCTTATTCAGGTTTTTGATCATCTCTTAGAAAATGATTACTCTGTCCTTGGCAGTTGTGGTAGCCTTCAGAGAGATTCCTTTGAACTACTGACATTTCCACCACTAAGAACTATTTAGAAGTAAATTACTTGTTTAGTGTCCCAAAGAAACTTACTTAGAGACAACATCCAAATCCTGAGTCCTCTTTGTCTTTCACCTTTTGCCTTCTCTAAACTCAACGCAAGAATAAAAATTGCTTTTTCTAAATTAAACTCTAATTTTGCCACCAAGGGTGGTAATTGTATTATGGAGACAGACAATAGAAGATTTTTCATTCACCCAATTGTAGCTAGTCATGAAGGACCCAAAGATTTCCATATATCAATTTCATTTTTCCTTTCCAATCTTGCCATCTTTTATAAATTTCTGTTTTTCCATCCTGGTTGTTAATGTTTTAAATTACATTTCATAATTTATTTTATTCGTAAGAATTTTCAAGTTTTTTATGATTTAAGGAAAACCTGTTAAAAACAACAATAAACAGAAACACATTGCAACCTATTTCATGTCTCTTAGGCTGGTTTAAGAAAAATTATTAAATTATAAACTAAACAACTGTCCTTTATTTTGTCCCTGAAACTCTTCTGTATGATTACTTATAAATACACCGACTTCTTTTTCAGCGGCCCTCTCCTTGTCCTCGACCATAATTTTGAGAAGTGCTCTAAGAAATAAAGGAGAGGAAAATGGCTAATCTAGTAACTGCCTAACCATAGACCTAAACAGTACAAGACAAAGCCTATCAGGACTATGTGCTATTAAAAGAAGCAGCAGCAGTCCTCACAGCTATTTCTCACACAAATTTCTAAAGTAAGTTTGCCTCTTTTTCTGTATCCTTTAGACACTTGTGAATTGTTTGGGGCTTTCAAACTTACTTATCGTAGGTCCCATGGAAATGACACCCAGAAACTAGGGGAGAGAAAACTAACTCCAAGAGGGAAGAAAGAAGGGAGGAGAAGCAAAGAGGTAAAGGATGGGATATTTGCTGACCATAGATTGCGCTAGACACAAGAGGACTGGAGGAAGAAAGAGGAAAAGAGAAAATATGGCCGCTCCCTCCCATCCACTTCCAGCCCACTGACATGATTAAACCAAACTTGCTTCTGTGTTCCATGTAATTAGCACTCGAGCCCCCATTTAATTTATTTGCACACTAGTAAATAAAGCCCTACTAAGTGCGAAGTCATAAAAGCAAGCATTTTCTAGAGACACACAAGGTGACATAATGGTGTGGAAACTTCTTTAAGAATAGAGGCGTGATATTGTGCCAGTGATGGGGGCAGGGCAGCATTCTGTGTAACTAAATTTAAGAGTCATATTAGAAAAGAGAAATAGAGGATATACTACAAAATGCAAACAATGATTATCTAGGTGATAGGGTTATGTCAGATTTTTTCTTTTTACACCTCTGTATTGATAAATTTTATTTGATAAATGTTAATTTCTTAGGCCACATATCATATATAACAGTAATAAGCAAATTATGTTTAATATATATTATAGATATTATAACATGTATATATAAATAAATATGTATGTATACATACATGCATATATGTGTGTGTATGAATGTGTGTGCATTCTTTCAGAAAAGCAGTTTCCTTGGTGCTTTAAACATGCACCTCTGGTAAAGATGCTATAGTATAAAAGTTAAGCATAGCTCTGGGCCTTGATAATTTTGCTACACTTATTAGTATTGTTGTTCCAAGAGCTAAGAGACTGTCAAAGCAACTAACACTGCAATAAGGCAGTGGTTAATGATAAGGAAGAGAAGAGTGTGATCTGAGGTTGTATAAATGGTTTCTCAATTTTGAATCCTAAATTTTCTCGAAGAAAATTCCTAAAGGAGCCCAAATATTGTACATTATTTCTGAAAGGATCAGGGAAATTTTTTTTTTTCCAATCATAAGATTGTTCCAGACATCAGTGCTTTCTTCCTTTCAACTCTTGTCATCTGGACATCAGGTGCAATCAACGAACCGCCCGGGCTTTGGAACTGGATCTAAATTAAATCCCCGCCCTGCCGCTTACTGTTTGGACTCGGTCTAATTACTTAAGCTTACTGAACCCCATTTCGCCATCTGTAAAATGGAGATGAGGACATCTTCCTTCCTGCGCAGCTGCGAATGAACTGAGATCACATTCGTAGACATTCTGATCACAGTGCCTGGCACTTTGATGGGGACCAACAAAGTAAGAATCCGTTGGCTTTCAGAGAATTCGGAACTCACATGAACCTCTGGAGGCCCAGTGTCTTCGATCAGCCATCACCACGCTGGCATTGCTGAGGCAGGGACTCTCCAAAAGAGGTGGCCGCTGCTTAGGCTTCTAGGCCAAGTACAGGCTCCCCAGCGCGTGCGCGGTGGCAGCAGGTACCACCGCCTGAGCAGTGAGGCCCAGGTTCCCTACCGCCCCGGAGTTCAGCAAGCAATGAAAGATAACAAGAAAGAAAATGGAGAGAAGAAAATTAAAAAAAAAAAAAAAGACCAAACCTGAGATAGTGACTCACGGTCTTAAGGAGAGGGATTACCGGAAGGGAAACAAAACAGTTTCTTTTTCTGTGTAGCGATAAGAAGGTAAACAAGTCTCTTAAGGCGCATTCAGCCCCAAGATAACTTTTTCAAGAAAGAAACGGTGCAGTCCAAAGCCTCAGGTTTAACCACCGCCTCGGGGCTGATTTATTCCCTAAAGTTGGGAACTGCCGGAAAACCTGTATTACCAGTGCAGGGAGTGCAGGTTCTCACCGCCCCGCGGCGCGCACATCCACCAGCACAGCAGCGGTGCTTCGGCGTGACTTGTAAGGACTTGTCCAGAAGATCCCCTCCAGTCTCCGGTCCCTCCAGCGACACTCAAATCTCGCACGCCCCGGCCTGCCCCCCGCGCCCACCCCTCTCTGGGCCGCGAACAGCGTCCCCGGGGAGCACCCGGAGCTGTTCCGCCTGCCCCGCGGGCTTACCGCTCTATATCCAGCCCCAAGAAAAACGAGTTCCCCGGTTTCCTGAGATCCCGCCCTCAGGGAAAGTCCTGGCAGCCCTGGTGAGCCAGCCTGTCAGAGGCCGGACAAGCCCGCCGCCCACGCGCGCGTCCCCCTGACGCCCCCGGAGCTAGTCCAGCGCCCGCCCAGTGGCCGAGCTGGGAGAGGCTCCCGCCCGGGCAGGAAAACACTCACCAGTGGCCAGAGAACCCAGATCTCGGACATGGCTGTGGAGCAATCGCCAAAGTGAATGAGCCTCTCCAACTGGCACCCGAGCGGGTCACACACCCCGTGAGAAGTGCCAGCCCCGCCGGGCCCCTCCCCGCGCTCCAGCCAGCCTGAGAGAGTGTTCCCGCCGGGACCCGCCCCGGGGCGCTCACGCACAGTTACTCCGGTAGCGCTTTTCTCTTTCTCCAGCAGCGTCTCCGAGCACCTGCGTGTCTCTTCTGAGAGACCCGAAAAGACTTAAAGAAAGGTCCCCGGGCCCGGGGGCGGGGGGAGCCGAGGTTGGAGGAGGAAGCTTTGCTGCGGAACGCCTGGGTGGGGGAGGGCGCCGTCGATTCAGCCTGCGCGCGCACGGGGCGGGGTGGGGGGGTGACGGGGTTGTAGAGCCGGGAGTGGGGATTTGTTACACAAGCGGGCATTACCCGTGGCGGGCGTTTCCGCAGTCGGCTGGCATGCTTAGCTCAGGTGAGGATCTTGAGAGCGGGCTTGATGTACTTTCTAAACTCTTCCGCAGTTTAAACTGGGAAGGCTGGGGAGGGCTGGGGTGCAGAGCGCAGACATCCTGCCTCCGTGCAGAAGCCTCGGCTAACTGCTGGGATTCTCAGAAAAGACCCAGTCTTCCCTCAGCTCCACGTGTTGTGGTGGTGACCTGAGAGGCTCACAGGAGTCCCCGGACTAGTGTATGTAGTGAGAGTTACCGAACGAAAAGTTTCAGATATTGTGCTATGGGGATTCCGAAGAGGACGGACCCCTTACCTTTTATTTCTCAAGAGGCGTACAAAGCTAACTCCCAAGACAAATCACACAGCTCCAGCTGTGTTAGAAGTTCACAATTACTTCCCCTCCTTTGTTACTCATTATTTCCTGGCGAATTTTCTTAAAAAAAAAAAAAAAAGTAGTACTTTAGTGCTTTGGTTAACAGCTCGAAGTCACTATTGTTTTGGAAAAGTTGATCTGTCTGTTTAGCCAGTTCTGCAAGAATTTTACAGAAGAAAGTTTGTATAATGACATCATCAAGGAGCATGACTCTGAAAGTAGTTCCTAGGCTGGGCACCAGTGAAGCGGTATTTCCTCGGCATCCTTCACTAAGCTTTACACCCTCACTCAGGTACTCTTCTTCCTTCCCAGATGGCTGTATCCCATTAGGAACACTCTCCTTTCCCTCCCTTTGCCTGGCTCATTCCTCATCCATCAGACTCCCTCTCTGTGGACATTTTCTTCTGGTAGCCTTTCCAGGCTCCCAAGTCTGGGTGAGGTCACCCTCCTAAATGCTTTCACTCACCTGGTGTTTTGCACTGCCCTCATGGCCCAGTCTTGTAGGTATGGATTTACCTGTCTCTGCTCATCTCCCTGCAGATTGATAGTGCTGTGAAGAAGACCCTGGCTGGCCAGTCCGGTTCCTAGTTCCCAGCCCAAAACAGACACAAAAAGAAGTGAATGGTGGGGGGCTGGAGCCAGGAAGTTGGGGGTGTGTGTGGGATGTGGAGAGACTGTGTATTATCTTTGCAACTTTTCTGTAAACCTAAAACTGTTCTGAAATTTAAAAGTTTATTGAAATTAAAAAAGAATCATAAAAGGAAGGAAGGGAAGAAAGGAGGGAGGAAGGGAGGGAGGATAGAGAGAAAGAGAGAGACAGAGAGAACAGTTGACAAAATCAGCATCTCATGAGTGAATCATGAGCCAGCAACTTTTACAAATGGTTCTTCCTTACTTAATATTTACCATTTTAACCCAGTGAGGTAGGTGATTATTAAACTTACTTTATAAATAAAGAATTGTAGCCAAAAAAGTTTAAGCAACATTGACCATTTGGTTAGTTAATAAATAGCAGATCCAGGAATTAAACTTCGATATTCTTGTTCCTGAGGCCCTGCTCTTTCTAACCCGCTCTGCCCCCCTCCACCCAATTACCCTCAAGTTCAATGAAATAATTATAGATGCTTTGTGGGGAGGAATGTGTTTCATGATGAAATGATTTTAGAAAATTCTGGGTTAATTTAAACAGGTCTCTTAATCCAAGACTTCTCAGAGCCTTCAATATGCTAATATGCACTGTGACTGTCTAAGAGGGGGCTATGATATATACTGTTCCCCAGCCTCTGTCTTCTTTATAGAGTCCTTTGAAGAACACCTTCTGAATGACCACCTTAGGAACGCTGGTGTTCTGCGAGAAACAGTTCAGACATCTCTAACGGTTATTTTTATTTAACAATGTATTCCTACGGGCCTCCAAGCCTTCAAGGGCAAAGAAATACAATTTTGATAACAGAATTTCTGGCACTCTACCAGATGCGGGAGATACTCTGGACAACCGTCCTGATTTTACTGAAACCACACCATATGAGTTAAAGCCTGTTCTACTCTAAAGATATCCTTGCCATTGAACATTTCCTTCTGAATAACATTTAAACACACATCTGCCTATTTGAAAAAGCTGGGAGGAAGAAAACCCCCAATACCTTTTTACCATCAAGACTACTTTTATTTCTTCTCCACGAATGTTTTAAAAATTGTTATCAAAAAAACTGCTCTCACTAAATGGCAACAAATTGATTTTAATAATCCCCACTTGCAGTGCACATTCATGATTGTTTATCCTACATCTTTCCCCCTTCTCCCTGGTAACAGCATCTCTAAGTTGCCTTTGTTCCTCTTCCCTCTTCTTAGCTATTTGATGTGGGTGGTTGTACTTGTCAGGATTCTCTAGAAAAACAAACACAATGGGATATATATAGACAGATATCAAGATCTATATAGCTAGATCTATCTATTTATCTATCTATCTACCTATAGATGATAGATAGATAGACCTATGTGTATATATATATAGAGAGAGAGATGTAAGGCATTGTTTTATTTGATTATGTAGGCTGGCAAGTCCAAAATGTGCAGGGCAGGTTAAGCAGGCTGGAAACCCAGGGAAGAATTGCAGTTCTCGTCCAAAGACCATCTGCTGGCAGAATTCCCTTTCTCTCAAGAGAGGTCACTCCTTTTCTTAAGGCCTTCCATTGACTGGAGGAGGCCTACCCACACTATGGAGGGCACCTGCTTTACTCAAAGTCTATTGATTTAAATATTAATCCCATTCAAGAAATACACCTAGAAACACCTCAGATAGTACCAACTGTTTGGGTACTGTGGCCTAGTCAGAGTGACACATCATCCTATGTGTCAACATAGGATTAACCATCACAGTGGCATTGACACCAATCCCAGGGCCTGTGTGTGTATGTAGTGAGGGGAGAGGAAGACAGGGAATCCCAGTTGGTTAAGGCAACCAGCATATCACATTCTGTCGTGAGCTTTCCTGGAAACAGTGGGACACAAACTCTTTTTGTTTTTTCTCCACTGCATTTGAAGTGGGAATATTTGAAGTGTGGAACTGGTGAGGTGTTCCTGCCAGAGCTGGAGACAGAGTCAACCCACGCTGAGAGAAAACCACCCTGAGAGGCTGAGCCTAGGAGTGTCGCCTGAGTCCTGGATTGATTTAGTCCTGAAATTGAAACCTAGACTACCCACAGTTACCTGGCTCAGTACATTCTCAGTGTTTGCTTCTTACAGCTAAAAGAATCTTAACTACTATGTCATCAGAGCTTATAATCAGTGTAAGAAACTCTCTGTTATCAAAATTAGTTGTTACAAATGGACTGTTGCAGTTTCAGGCTCAAGTAAGGATAAAGGCCTAAATAAGCCTGCAGAGATGGCCGAAGATCTAGTGCATCACTTCTACCAAAGAATTTTTCTATAGCTAGAGGGCACCAGATACCACATCAGCCAAGTGATGAAGAAAATTGAATACTGTTTCCATCCATGGATAGAAATATATTTGAGTTCTTGGGAAATGGAAGAAAGAAGAGGGAATGTTTTGATTTGGGTATGTAATCTGTGAACCTGATCACTGAGACATTTTCATCTCCCAAAGAAGATCTTATTTCTCTCAGAGTTAAAGAAATGACGTATCCAAAGGACCTAGCACACTCAATAAATACTACTTACTACTTTGGCACTGCTCTTCCTAAATGAGGTGCCGTCACAGGACAGGTTGCTAACTGGGGTCACAGTTCAGGTAGAAAGAAAGACAAGTTTAGTAGCTTACAACCACTTTCCTGTATTATTTCCTATATGAGTGTGTTCATGGGCCCAAAGGTACAGGAAGGTACTTTTCCTTTTTCTCCAAGGAAAAATGCTTGGAGCCTGGCTGACAGAAGCTGGAAAGCTTGGCCCTGGGATGTGGAGCAAGTTACTCAATCTCCCAAAGTCTTCCACCGTGAAAACTGGTATATTAACCTACCTCTTTAGCAAGAACTTGAAAAAGACAATGGATTAGAGAGCATTTAGACTGCAGTGACTAGGACGCAGAGAGCACCCTGAGAAGCCAGTAGTTGGAGAAAACAGCTCTTCTGTAGGGCCTGAGTTTGTAATCCAGTTGGGCACTCCTCCCCTGAGTGCCCTGAAAGCACAGATTTTCTATGAATCCACACGCGAAAAGTGGGCCCGGGCCCACCCAAGGTGTTCAGAACCGACACACGAAAAGGTAGGGACCACTTTTCAAGAAGTGCTAATCTGGGGCAGATGAGATTTAAGGCTTATTTTAAGGCTGTATTTCTTAAGCCTCAGTCTACATTTTGCCATATCTGTGGTCCACTTGTACTTTCATTTAACTAATATATATGTTTAAGTCAACTTGCTTTGTTTCTTAAGTAATTTATTTTTAAAAGCAAAGCATTACTTTGTAACTATAAATGGAAAATCAGCATTCCTTACCAAAGGTAGAAGGTATCCATAAAAATAAATACACAACTATTGAAACAAAATATTTGCCTGCGTACCACTAAAAATGTTTCCCAAACCACCTGTGGTAAGGGTACCACTACACTTCTGGAAAGGTTGGCCTAAGACATGAAAGTCTCTGCTTTAGCCTTCCTCTCTGCCTCCAGAATGACAGCCAGAGAAAAGACCAGCAAACCTGGACCTCAGGCCCATCTCTAGGTAATGTCAACAGCAAGAGATGTCAGAGCAGCATGGGGTTAGGGACAGTCATTGCCTGTTAAGCCCCATCTAGTGCTGGAGGAGTGTGATTGGGGGCAACCCTCCACCAGGGCACAAACCTTTCCCTATTAGAACAGGCTGAGTGACAGATCAAGGGAGATGATGGATGCGGAAGAGGGGAGGGTTACAGCAAGTCCTGTAAAGCTAGAGAGAAAATGCAGAGTGAGGTATTAGAGGAGAGATGATAGGGGAACAGGAGGCTAATTTAGAGCACAGAGCACCTGGAGAGAAGGAAGAAGTAGATGGTTTTCTGCAGAGGATGGCCTTAGTCAACTAATACAGAAGAGTCAGGAGGATAGACCCGTGGATTTAAATCCTAGTTCAGTTACTTCACTAGCTCTGAGAAGCTTTGCATAATATTTAACCTCGTTCGGCCTCAGTTTTCTCACCTGGCAAACCTAAGTGCTTGCAGTGATAATGATTTGTCTGGGAGTTGGTCTTGTATTTTGTAATATTATTTTAATCTTTGCAATGTGCAAATGTCCTCTCAAGACTACGTGATCACCAACACCTTTCGTAGGTAACAACCTATGTGGCCTTGGCCCAAAGTTACCAACATTGGTGCCCTTTTATTTATCTGTACTGCTTTTCCTTCTTCACCAGGTCAGAGAGCATAAACATTGCCTGCAGCCCCTCATCTTGGCTTCTCCACAAAGGAAACAGTATATTTTAAACTTTTTGGAAAAGAAATAAAAAGAAATCATTGGCTCAGGCTCCTCGTTCTCATGATCATCTATTGTTGGCTCTGATCAGGTCTCTCTCTTCATATGTGACTTGACCATTTAGACAGGCCCAAAGGTTTCATGAAGAACTAAATGCAAATTGCATGCCCAGTTTGTGCTATGTCTGTGGTTCATTTGCTGGTTCAAGTCCACCAAATGGGTATTGACAAAGAACAAAGATCTTAATAACTTGCTTTGTGACGTGCCTCAGTGATTATTACAAAGTTGTTCAAACCCATAATGAGAAATGCCCAAAAAGGGAGGGTGTCATGGATATATGATTTAAAATTGTTTTAAATTTCTAAGCATCCTCTCCTCCCATATACACACCACCTCCTAGGAAGGATGGTTCTCTAGAAGACTCTCCCAAGTGTTGTAGTGGGTATGAGTCTGCTGGGTTTGGAGAGGCTGAGACTGAGCAAAGATACAAAGCAGGCATCGCCCACTCACCTGGCTTTGAAATCTTGGAATTTCCAAGTCATCCAAGGGGCTTTAAAATTTTTCTTCAAACTTATTTTTATTTAAACCATGAAAATATGTTGGGGAGAATTGTTTAAGGAGAAAGGAATGTGAAATCCAACAAAACTAAGGTATTATTCATAATAATATCCAATAATATTAATTAGATTTTTTTAACATCTTTATTGGAGTATAATTGCTTTACAATGGTGTGTTAGTTTCTGCTGTATAACAAAGTGAATCAGCTATACATAAATAGATGTTAATAGTAATGTCTAACGCTTAATAATAACTAATCTTAACACAGACATTTGTGCGTTCTTCGCCTTCCTATTAACTCATCTAAGCCTCATAACTACCCCATGAAGTAGGACCTGTTACCATCCCATTTCATAGACAAGAAACTTGTTATAGCAACTTACCCAAAGTCATACGGTTATGTGGTAGCCGAGGTGAAGTTCTGAAGTCCATGCTGAATCTACTTCCTCTTCAAACAAGTTACATCAATGGCCTTATGATCAAGACATAAACTCTCTAAGCAAGTACAGAACCTGATTGTTTTGTGGTTCCGTTGAACACACGGTTTCCCATTGATTAATGTCATACTTTTATCATTTTATTTTCTTCAATTTCAGGCTTTATTTCCTAAGACTTCATGAGTTAAGGGTACTCTTTATTGTACTGAGCGATTCTACCAAGTAAGAAATTTTGCTGTCTTTATATCCATTCGCCCCTTCTAAGAATCATAGCTCTTGTCCATGTCAATTGGATTGAAATGAAGACTGTGATGATTAAGATTGTGTGGCCATAACTCCACACTCGAACTCAATGCTTTCCAAACCTTCATATGGAGATAAATCTCCTGGTGATTTTATTAAAATTCAGATTCTGATGCAGTAGGTCTGAAGAGGAGCATGAGATTCTGCATTTCTCACAAGCTCCCACAAGATGTAGATGGTACAGCTGGAGAGGACCCTTGCGTTGGCAAGGTAATCAGCTCAGGGAAACCAGCCATCAGTCCAGTTGTCTGATCTCATACAGATACAAACAAGCTGACTCCACTTTTAACATTTTGACCAGGTGTATTATTATTTGAGGATTTCTTTTATGGTGTTAGGTAGGGAATGTAGGGAAGTCAACAAACCAAATAATGTCATAATAAACGTATTTTTATCCGGTTTCCATTTAGCTTATTCTTATACTCCCTAGGCCAAATTTTCACTTAGCAGAAACAAGTCTGCCCTGACTACATAAATAAATAGTTTCTATCAAGAGAAAGAAGGGAAAAAAAAAACTTAGTTCATTTTCAAACACACTGAGCTTTTATTTCCGTGAACAGAAAGAAAACTGGCAAGAAGCCTGCTGATCCCCTCAGCCAATCAGAATAATATGACCATAAATGTCCATAAATTCCCCCCTCAGTGAATCTCTGCCTTCTTTATTTCTGTCATGGGGACATGTATCTCACAGTTCGGTGCCACATACTCTGCCTTTTATGTCTTACTTTCCCCTTCTCAAAAAAAAACAAAAAACCCACATTGGATCTCCCATGTAAAAATTTTTTTATGTTAAACTTAGTACACGTGCAGCTTTTGATTACCTTTTAATGATAATATCTAACACATTTAGAGCATTTAATATGAGCCAGGTACTATTCTAAGGGTTTTATAAATATCATGTCATTTAATGCTAATAAAAATCCCGAGAGAGGTCTTTCTTATACCCATCATATAGGTGCAATAAAGTGAGGCCCCAAGTGGTTAAGGATCTTGCACTTGTCACATAGTGAGTAAATTGTAGAGCTGGAATATGAACCAAACAATTGCTTCTTACATTTAACAGTGTGCTGCCCTCTTCCTGAGCCAGCACATACTAGCTAACTGAGCATTTGCTATGCATCAGACCCTTTTCCATATATTATCTCATTTAATTCTACCCACATCTACAAGGAAAGACTAACTTTTTAAAAATTTTTGATTTATTTACTTTTATTGTATTGGAGTATAGTTGATTTACAATGTTGTGTTAGTTTCAGGTGTACAGCAAAGTGATTCAGTTATACATATACATATATTCATTCTTTTCTTATTCACATAAGCAGGTACCTTGATCAAATTCTCAAGTCAAGTAAGGGACCCAGGTCTGTCTGACTCTAAAGCCTGTGCTCTTTGCACAATATCTTGATATCTACCACCTTTTTAGTGAATGAGAGTTTGCCTCTTGCTTTTTTTTGTTGTTGTTGTTAATGTAGGGCCAATTGGAAACCTTTGCATACACCAGAGCACAGACTAGAACATATATTATCTGGTTCTGGGACTCTTTCTGAAAGGGTCTAAAATACCTTGCCTAAGTTTTTCCTACCCTTTTCCCCACCTCACCTTTCCTACCTCTCTCACAGTTCCCTCTTCCTATGACCTCATGTCTCTCATCTCTGCCCATCTACCTCTTTGTGGCCTTATTAACAAAGTAGACATTGGATGGAATTGGAAAATATCCCTCCCTTGCTTTCGCTTGGGGCTTCCCCACAGTGTGGGATTGCATCTCTTCATTTTGCTTTCTTTTCCTTAGATACTAGTCTAGCCCTCATGCAAAATAGAATTTCCTATCTTCTTTTCATGTTTGTCAGTAGAGCGAAAGTTCATAAACCACAATGATGAAGGATAAAGCATTGGCCAATTTCTTCAAAAGAAGCATTTCCTCTCTCAGCCCAATGATTGACACATTACTAACATTTATGAAGAGTTTAACTGCACTAGAAAGCGTTTTATGCACAATCTCATTTGATCCTAATATCTTACTATTTAAGATTATCCTCATTTTACAGGTTAAGAACCTTAGGTGTGGTGAATTTAAGTAACTTGCCTGAGTATCGCACGCCAGTGTATGTTAGAGCTGGGTTGGACCACCTGTCTTACCCCTCTGTCAACTGACCCCACTCCCTCTTTGATGGTGTATTGTCTTTTGCCCTTTGCTTTTGCTGACTTCCTGGCAGTTGGCCTCCCCACACCCTCTCCCCACCCTGTCATCAAACTGCCCCTCTGGAAGGACCCTCTTCCTCCACTTTGACAATCCAAATCCCACTCCTCACATAAGAAAAAATTGAAAACTCGTAGCCTTCCCTGACTTGCTTCACCCCATTGGGACCTTTCCAAATGTAGAACTTTCTCAGCACTTTCTTTTCTTTTTCATTGTTTTATTTATTTATTTTTAACATCTTTATTGGAGTATAATTGCTTTACAGTGTTGCATTAGTTTCTGCTGTATAACAAAATGAATCAGCTATATGCATATGTATAGCCCCATATCCCCTCCCTCTTGCGTCTCCCTCCATCCCACCCTCCCTATCCCACCCCTCCAGGTGGTTGCAAAGCACCGAGCTGATCTCCCTGTGCCATGCAGCTGCTTCCCACTAGCTATCTACTTTACGTTTGGTAGGGTATATATGTCCATGCCACTCTCTCACTTTGTCCCAGCTTACCCTTCCCCCTCCCCGTGTCCTCAAGTCCATTCTCTACGTCTGCGTCTTTATTCCTGTCCTGCCCCTAGGTTCATCAGAACCAGTTTTTTTAGATGCCATATTTATGTGTTAGCATACAATATTTGTTTTTCTCTTTCTTACTTACTTCACTCTGTACGACAGACTCTAGGTCCATCCACCTCACTACAGGTAATTCAATTTCATTTCTTTTTATGACTGAGTAATATTCCATTGTGTATATGTGCCACATCTTTATCCATTCATCTGTCGATGGACACTTGGGTTGCTTCCATGTCCTGACTATTGTAAACAGTGCTGCAATGAACATTGTAGTACATGACTCTTTTTGAATTATGGTTTTCTCAGGGTATATGCCCAGTAGTGGGATTTCTGGGTCATATGGTAGTTCTATTTTTAGTTTTTTAAGGAACCTCCATACTGTTCTCCATAGTGGCTGTACCAATTTACATTCCCACCAACAGTGCAAGAGGGTTCCCTTTTCTCCACACCCTCTCCTGCATTTATTGTTTGTAGATTTTTTGATGATGGTCATTCTGACTGGTGTGAGGTGATACCTCATTCTAATTTTGATTTGCATTTCTCTAATGATTAGTGATGATGAGCATCTGTTCATGTGTTTGTTGGCAGTTTGTGTATCTTCTTTGGAGAAATGTCTACTTAGGTCTTCTGCCCATTTTTGGATTGGGTTGTTTTTTTGATATTGAGCTGCATGAGCTGTTTGTATATTTTGGAGATTAATCCTTTGTCAATTGCTTCGTTTGCAAATATTTTCTCCCATTCTGAGGCTTGTCTTTTTGTCTTCTTTATGGTTTCCTTTGCTGTGCAAAAGTTTTTAAGATTCATTAGGTCCCATTTGTTTATTTTTGTTTTTATTTCCATTTTTCAAGGAGGTGGGTCAAAAGGATCATGCTGTGATTTATGTCATAGAGTATTCTGCCTATGTTTTCTTCTAAGAGTTTTATAGTGTCTGGCCTTACATTTAGGTCTTTAATCCATTTTGAGTTTATTTTTGTATACGGTGTTATGGAGTGTTCTCATTTCATTCTTTTGCATGTAGCTTTCCCAGCACTAATTATTGAAGAGGCTTTCTTTTCTCCATGGTATATTCTTGCCTCCTTTATCAAAGATAAAGTGACCATATGTGCATGGGTTTATCTCTGGGCTTTCTATCCTGTCCCATTGATCTATATTTCTGTTTTTGTGCCAGTACCATACTGTCTTGATTACTGTAGCTCTGTAGTATAGTCTGAAGTCAGGGAGCCTGATTCCTTCAGCTCCGTTTTTCTTTCTCAAGATTGCTTTGGCTATTCGGGGTCTTTTGTGTTTCCATACAAATTGTGAAATTTTTTGTTCTATCTTTGTGAAAAATGCCATTGGTAGTTTGATAGGGATTGCACTGAATCTGTAGATAGCTTTGGGTAGTATAGTCATTTTCACAATGTTGATTCTTCCAATCCAAGAACATGGTATATCACTCCATCTGTTTGTATCTTCTTTAATTTCCTTCATCAGTGTCATAGTTTTCTGCATACAGGTCTTTTGTCTCCTTAGGTAGGTTTATTCCTAGGTATTTTATTCCTTTTGCTGCAGTGGTAAGGGGGAGTGTTTCTTAAAAATTTCTCTTTCAGATTTTTCATCATTAGTGTAAAGGAATGCAAAAGATTTCTGTGCATTAATTATGTATCCTGCTACTTTACCAAATTCATTGATTAGCTATTTTAGTTTTCTGGTAATGTCTTTAGGATTCTCTGTGTATAATATCATGTCATCTGCAAACAGTGACAGCCTTACTGTCTTCTTTTCCAATTTCAATTCCTTTTATTTCTTTTTCTTCTCTGATTGCTGTGGCTAAAACTTCCAAAACTATGTTGAATAGTAGTGGTGAGAGTGGGCAACCTTGTCTTGTTCCTGATCTTAGTGGAAATGGTTTCAGTTTTTCACCATTGAGGACAGTGTTGGCTGTGGGTTTGTCATATATGGCCTTTAGTATGTTGAGGGATGTTCCCTCTATGCCCACCTTCTGGAGAGTTTTTATCATAAATGGGTGTTGAATTTTGTCAAAAGCTTTTTCTGCATCTATTGAGATTATAATATGGTTTTTATCCTTCAATTTGTTAATATGGTGTATCACATTGATTGATTTGCGTATATTGAAGAATCCTTGCATTCCTGGGATAGACTCCACTTGATCATGGTGTATGATCCTTTTAATGTGCTGTTGGATTCTGTTTGCTAGTATTTTGTTGAGGATTTTTGCATCTATGTTCATCAGTGATATTGGCCTGTTGTTTTCTTTCTTTGTGACATCTTTGTCTGGTTTTGGTATCAGGGTGATGGTGGCCTTGTAGAATGAGTTTGGGAGTGTTCCTCCCTCTGCTACATTTTGGAAGAGTTTGAGAAGGATAGGTGTTAGCGCTCCTCTAAATGTTTGATAGAATTCGCCTGTGAGCCATCTGGTCCTGGGCTTTTGTTTGTTGGAAGATTTTTTGTCACAGTTTCAATTTCAGTGCTTGTGATTCGTCTGTTTATCTTTTCTATTTCTTCCTGGTTCAGTCTCGGAAGGTTGTGCTTTTCTAAGAATTTGTCCATTTCTTCCACGTTGTCCATTTTATTGGCATATAGTTGTTTGTAGAAATCTCTCATGATCCTTTGTATTTCTGCAACATCAGTTGTTACTTCTCCTTTTTCATTTCTAATTCTGTTGATTTGAGTCTTCTCCCTTTTTTTCTTGATGAGTCTGGCTATTGGTTTATCAATTTTGTTTATCTTCTCAAAGAACCAGCTTTTAGTTTTATTGATCTTTGCTATTGTTTCCTTCATTTCTTTTTCACTTATTTCTGATCTGATCTTTATGATTTCTTTCCTTCTGCTAACTTTGGGGTTTTTTTGGTTGTTGTTCTTCTTCTTTCTCTATTTGCTTTAGGTGTAAGGTTAGATTGTTTATTTGAGATTTTTCTTGTTTCTTGAGGTAGGATTGTATTGCTATAAACTTCCTTCTTAGAACTGCTTTTGCTGCATCCCATAGGTTTTGGGTCATCATGTTTTCATTGTCATTTATTTCTAGGTATTTTTTGATTTCCTTTTTGATTTCTTCAGTGATCTCTTGGTTATTTAGTAGCATATTGTTTAGTCTCCGTGTGTTTATATTTTTTACAGATTTTTCCCTGTAATTGATATGTAGTCTCATAGTGTTGTGGTCAGAAAAGATACTTGATACAATTTCAATTTTCTTAAATTTACCAAGGCTTGATTTGTGACCCAAGATATGATCTATCCTGGAGAATGTTCCATGAGCACTTGAGAAGAAAGTGTATTCTGTTGTTTTTGATAGAATGTCCTATAAATATCAATTAAGTCTATCTTTTTTAATGTGTCACTTAAAGCTTGTGTTTCCTTATTTGTTTTCATTTTGGGTGATCTATCCATTCGTGAAAGTGAGGTGTTAAAGTCCCCTACTATTATTGTGTTACTGTCGATTTCCCCTTTTATGGCTGTTAGCGTTTGCCTTATGTATTGAGGTGCTCCTATATTGGGTGAATAAATATTTACAATTGTTATATCTTCTTCTTGGATTGATCCCTTGATCATTGTGTAGTGTCCTCTTTGTCTCTTGTAATAGTCTTTATGTTAAAGTCTATTTTGTCTGATATAAGAATTGCTACTCTCACTTTCTTTTGATTTCCATTTGCATGGAATATCTTTTTCCATCCCCTCACTTTCAGTCTGTATGTGTCCCTAGGTCTGAAGTGGGAGTCTTATAGACAGCATATATATGGGTCTTGTTTCTGTATCCATTCAGCAAGTCTATGTCTTTTGGTTGGAGCCTGCCTTCTCCAGCTTAGGGGCTCTGGAAAACCCTTTCCTGCCCCAATCCACAGTTGTCTGAGAAGAGCTTAAAAATCAGACTCCATCACTCTGGAATATGTCTACTATTTGTCCCTTTTATGGATAAGAGTAAGCAAAGACAAAGTTTGTCATTACATTTTGCTGTGTTTTGGTGGTAAAATCCCAGTGTCAGACACAAATTCAGACATATCTCTTTGTCAGGTTTTTGGATTCATAAATACCAAGTGGAAAATTCTAAAGCTGCACAAAGTATCTAATTTCAGGACTATCTAAATGCAATATTAATATTCTGGTATGATGTCCTTCTTCCCACCCCCTAATACTCACTGCTAGGGCTGAGTTGTTTTTAGCTGGAAATAGCTCTATTCAGATGGTCCCCGCATTCCTAACTGAATGCCCTCTCTTAGGAACAGGGACCTGAGCTCCAAGGAAACCTTGGGATAAAAGTGGGGATGGAAGTCAGAGAACACTCAGCAATTTGCTGCATTCAAAAGGGAACTCAGAGGAGAGGACAGTCAGGTCAGCAAGACTTTTCTGGGATTTCAGAGTGTTTCTGGAGAGTGGAATAGGATGTGGAGATTGGAGTGATGCTTCTTGGAGAAATAGATCTACTTGAATGGAGTGGTGACTTTGCCTGTGAGTGGAGAAAGAGCTGGTAAGCTGCAAGCTTTACTTTTTTACATAAAAGTAAAAATTTTTCTTAAGCATCGTATCCTGCAGTTTAACATTAAACGTGAGGAATTTATGCATTCCCTGAATACTGAAAACACTGTTCTATCACTAGAAATGCATTTAAATTCATCTTTCTTTAGTTATTAGTGTGGTCTGCTATCAGCATATTTTGCATAAAGTGCCTATTTCCTGAAGGATTAGAGGCATTCATTCATCATCAAAGTCCAGGCAGAGTTGATCATTTACCAACATTCACGTGAGAGACGTTTACTGAGCACCTGCTATGCCCTTGGCACTTAATAGACACTGGAGATACCGTGGTGAACAGTCAGGGTCCCTGCCCTAGCCTAGTGAGAAAGGTGGGTATAATGAAAGAATCATACACTATCACAAATACTGATAAGTACTACGAGGTGAAGTTTGAGTGCTCTTAAATTACATACTGAGATCTAGTTGGGAGGGAGTGTGGTGTTCAGGAAAGGCTTCCAAGAAGTTGATCATCTCAGAGATCTGAAAATTCTGAGTGGGAGTAAACCAGCCAGAAAAGGATGATGAGAGATGAAACCAAAAGGTCTGAAAGTTTCCTTTGCACAATAAGACAATACGCCATTCTGGGCGGGTTGTTTCCCTTCAAATAGAGACATCAAAGTCATATCAAGGCAGAGTGACGCTCAGGTTACAACATGTGTTTAGGCACAGTTGATGCCCCAAACATACCAGAATGTGGAAATATTTGTTTCTTACAAAGCAGTTTTTTTTTTTAAAAAAAAAAAAAAGATGGAATATTGACACTAAAGTCAAGAAAGTTTTTCGGGAGATGAGAGAAGTGGCAGGGCAAACAAGGCATTGGAAAAAGCTATTTTAATTTTATGGAAATAATGTGTCCCAATTTCCCCCACTCCCATCACTTAGGATTACACTTGTTGATTCAACCATCAAGATCCTACTTTTAAATTGTCTTGAGTACCGTTCAATGCGAGGGAAAAGATCTTAATGCAACGTAGATAGTAATTTTCCAAGCCCCTACACCTTTATGTTTTCTGGGATGTTTCTTTTTATTCAGAAGGATCTTCTACCCAGACACATTTTCCATCTGTATGTAGTCTGGGAAAAAAATAAAACAATGTGGTGTTTTACCACCAAATGCCAAACCCATATAAAGTTCTGATAGACAGAAACTTTTCCTTCTGTATGTCTGGGAAATCTTCCATCCACATCCACTTTCCAAGAAAAAGACTTTAAAAGGGGTGAATGAGGTATAGGGGTCTGTAGAATTTCCACAACACATACACATTTCGTTACTAGAAAAGAGGACAGAAATTCCTAAATCAGCAGTTGCCTGAAACATTTTTAGCAGAGCCTCATTCCAGGCCAGCCAGTGAGAATTAAGCAGGAAAAGACTTTGTGACTCAGAAGCTGCCTTCCCTTATAAAGTCAAGGTTCTCCCGAGTGGTATTTTGACTACTTTTGGAGGAGGGGTTGCCTGCATCCAGTTCTCTGAAGAAGCCAGAATTTTTTGTTCCTCTCTACCAAAAAAGTACTCCATCAACAAATATGTGCGCAAGATACAGACCCTGCCTGCATTCTTTCAGGTCAGCGGAGTGCCTGTAATACCAGCATCCGCAGCTGGTTTTTGGGTAAAGTCTTCGTTGTCATGGGTTCAGGAAAACAAACATGTTTTATTGCTCTATTAGGAATTTTAAACCCAAGGTGACCAAAGACCCTGCCTGAAGTCTTCCTGGGTTCCTGTGCCTGTGAGGAATCACCTACATTACATATAAGAAAATTACTGCAAAATAAAGAATTTCATTAATGCATAGGTGGGACCATTATGGAAACATAATTAAATATTGTGATTAGTCAGATAGTCTGGATAAATGAGAGTTGCTAAATCTAACATATCTGAGTTATAAGTTTTCAAAGACTTACATATAGATTTATTATACAACATGCAAGCTGTCCACAAATAATTATCTATACAACCCTACTGAATTGAATACTTTATTTCTGAAGAACTGTCAGGACCATGCCACACCTTCAGGTCACAAGTGAAAAATCTCAATTATTGTTATATGTTACACCAAAAAAAAAATTGTTATTTGGACACTATAGTTTGAATTCTGGATAAAATATAAGAGTGCAGTATGATGATAATACCAACAAAATCTTGAGATTCATTTAAAAACCTCAAATTTATATTTATTTCTAGTAAGGTCCCAAGTTAGGGGATGGGGGAAGACTTGTCAACCATCTTCCTATTTTTTAATTTAGTGATGATTAAAATGGGTTCAGAGTATAACCTTTAAAAATTGTGAATCACTATGTTGCACACCTATAACTTACAGAACATTGTACATCAATTATACTTTAATAAAAGAAAAAGAATAAATGCATAAGGTAATCAGATATATCACCAGAAAAATAAAATAAACTGGATTCAGGGATGTGAACTTCATGGCTTCTGGACTGGCTGAAGTATTCACAGAGATTCAGCCCGTTTTTTTTTTTATTGGCCTTTACAAGACATGGCCTATGATAAGAAAACTATGAAACAATTTGTTCTACTTTATACATTTATCTTTAATCTTTGAAAGTTTAAGATACAAGGGTTCTTAGGCTTATTTTTGTTTGTGTTTGAAGGTTGCCAAGATGAGCTGCATTTGCAATTTGGGTTCAGGTAATGTGGAGTGTGATCAAATGCATGTAAGAATGGAACAGTGCTGAGGAACATTCTATTGCAAATCACCAGAATTCAGTATTCCGCTGCGTTCTCCTGTCAGTACTCACAACAATTTGATGGAGTAGATGTTATAATATTACTGTTTTACAGATGAGAAAACTGAGGAGCTGAGATGCTGGATAATTTGCCCAATGACTCAAATTAGGTTGAGTTTGAGTCACAACTGCCTGGTGTTTGAATCCAACTTAATTCCGAAGCCCATATGCTTTCTCCTACTTTATGAAGCTTTTCATCACATACAGTGAGAGTTTTGGCCTGTTCCAACTATCTCAAATTCCAATCAGGTTTTAAAGAATTGGGAGTTCCTCAGCCTGAAATTACCCTATAGGGTCTCAATTTTGTTGGAAAAGGAAGTGAATGCCTTGAATTCCAAATTGTAGCATTTAGACTTCTTGAAGCATCCAAAGATATCTCATGGGACCCTTCCTGTTCACTTTCTTTTCTAGGGACTAAAAGTGTGTCTGATGCTAGAGAGAGAGTGTTGTGTAAGCTCCCGGCCGATCTCAGCACACAGCCTGCCCTCCCTCAACGCCAATCAGGCCACATTTGCTCTCTATGGAATCATCTCACTCAAACCTTAGCATCATCTAACAGAACCCTAAGTTTCCAAAGCTTCCCATGGCACTCTGGACAACAAACATTTAAGCATCTCCCGACACCTGATATTCAGCTGAATTAATCCTCCTTTAGGTGACAGCTTATAATATGCCCCCTGGATTAGCATTTTATAGTTTTCAAGACACTCGAGCAGTTTATGTCTTTCTGTAAAGTCTACCAGCTCAGGAACCCGGTGCAGTGGTTGAGCCAGTATCGTTGTCATTTTGCAAATGAGGAGACTGGGGTGCAAGTCATACACAGCCAGTGGATAATAAGGTACCAGGTCTTGGGGCAGAATTTCAGCCACTGTATCTGGGTCACACTTTCCTTCTGTGAAAACTATCAACCTCTTTAGCCTATTACCTCATAGATGCCACCAGGCCAGTTTATACTATATATTTTCAGATTTAATATTTCAATCAGAGGTAAGTGGAAGTAAAAAGGACATTAAAATATATAGGCCCACACACTTATAGTTATGGATGACGAAACCAAGGCCACAGGGGTTAGTGAACTGTTCAAAGCCACGCAGACACTTAGTGACAGAGCCTAAAATAGAGCAAAGCCTTCGGGTCTTGCCTAGTTGCCTTCCCCTGTCTCTGTGTCCGCTCTCTGGAGACATGTGCCTGGGACCTGTAATCTAACTAGAGATGACAATGATAATAATGAACCGACCTACACAATTTTCCTATACTTTTGATAGTTCTATGTCACATTATCTCCCTACACTCTGCTCCAGTGCTTCTGGGTTGCTCTTGTTTAAATGCACATCTTCAAGCCCCACCCCAAAGCATCTGTTTCAGGTGAACCCCAGGAATGTTCATTTTGAGAAACTAATGAGTAATTCCAATGGCTAAGGTTTTATAAACTTAGGCCACGCTTTAAGAAACTCTGCTCTAACTCACTATTTTCAACGACTGGGTTGGGAAATGCATTGGTTAACTACATTTAAGCCTTACTTTTTGTAAGGCTGTCCCAGAGACCAGTTATAATGGTGGTCAGTAATCGATTAGCAGAAAGTCAACCCAAACCAGTGGTGTATCATAAAATAGAGACTCCTCCAATGAGTCTGTTGTTCCTTTAGTAAAAAGTTCCTCTGCTCAGAAATCCTGGGAAAATCTGCCCCTTGCAGCAGAAGTGCAAAGAGAAGCCTAATGGCCACCCTTGGCTGCTTTGCTGAGTAACCTGACCTCCCAAACTGTGTGGTCCAGCCTGCTTGGCCGAGGGCTCTGTTCTGGGCATTGGTGTATACTGATGCAGCTAGTGTGCCTGACCTCCTAAGGCTTCGATACTAGACAGCCACACTGTTTAAGAGAAGGAGGGCAATGCTAGAATGTTGTAATAACCCTGAAATGTGCTAAAGAAAGCCTAGAGCCAGAGCACTTCCTTATCGTATGCATCTTATCTGTTCTTTTCTTAAAATACATTAGGAAAACTTTCTGAAAATAACAATGTTATTTTCAATGTCTGAGATGGTCATTGCCACTCTTTTAAGGTTTGGGAGAAATAGGAAGTTGCTTAACTGCATTCCTGAGTTCCCACTCTGTGTGGAAGGGCTCTGTGCCCTCAGGGAATAACGAACACACAGGCTGCCTGTAAAAGTTGGCAACCTAATGGTGGGCGCAGGGCACACATGAGAAAATGTAGAGGCTTATAACAAGGAAAGGTAATGAGGGAATCACTGGAGTGATAGAACATTCTCCACGTGGAAAAATTAATCTAAGAAGCTTTATTTGAGCAGGCTTTTGAAATAAGGCAGGAACCTGATTTAGCAGAATAAGAAGTAGGAAGGTATCTCAGGCTCTGGAAATTGGATGCATGAGGGCTCTGAGGCAGAACGGCCTAAATTTGAAGGAAAGGGGAAACTCAGGACATTAAAAATGTTTGTAAAGCTTGAAGTGGAAATTGCAAGGGGGCAGCAAATGGGAGGTGTGGAAGGAAGCCTCCTTTGAATGTTCTCGCTCTCCTGATAGTTGAATTCTTACAGCAACATAGAAGGAAAGAGGTCTATTGGTACAAGATATATAGATACTATACGTATATATGAAATATTCCTAATTGAGACCACCTCCTTCACTGGATTTGTTGCCCTTTGGCCTGCTCTTCTGTGTATCATGTAAAGTATTGTTTTAAACAAACCCTTGATAGCAATCCACACTTCTGCTCCTCCCCTTTTAAAATTAATAATCTATTGAAATACTGTAGGATGGAGTCCCAGGGAGCACTGGAATTGTGATTGGACTGGTTGTTATTATTTTGTACCTCAGTTTACAAACTGAAGTCCCCCAGAAAGGACTTAACCTCCTTAAATTTTTTCTTAATGTGAATTAATTGCCATCGTTGAAAAATCAGGGGATTGTCCATAAAAATTGCAATTTGCCTTCTCTTAAAAAGTGGAAAACCAAGCAACTCTGAACTAGCATATCAACAACAGATGAGAGTTGAATGGGGGAGGACCCCTTTACAGGATACCTGGGTTCCCTGTTCATCAAAGTTATCACTTGACTTTTTCAGTCATTTTTGCCTCTCTAGGCATTTAGATTTGCAAAACTTGCTGTAGATTTTGGGACATAGATGACCGACACATGGCAAAAATGTCATATATAAGATTGTGCACACCTAAAAAAATTAGGAAGTAGAGAGGTCAATCAATGCAGAAGTTGTTCTGTTGTTAATTCTGTTGTTCATACCTTCTGCAGCATCATCAGTAAAACCTAGTCTCAAAGCTTGTGATTTTTATGGACTGGTAATGCCTAGTACTTTCTCACTGAGATTTAGCAAACACTGTCTAAAGATAAAGGCAAAGAGGATATGGAAGAGAATGTCAGAACTAGAAGAAAACCGAGAGGCAAAAGAGCTCAAACTTTCATTTCAGAAATAAGTTCTTGAGATTCGGCGATGCAGAGATCTTGTCCCCAGTCACAGTAGCTTCTTCGTGGCAGAGTCAGAACTGTGGAATTCCCATATCAGAGGTCTTTCTTTTGCACTGTGGCTACTCCCGGCTTGCCTGCACTAAGTTTTCTTCTGAAGTGTGTAAATCAGCCACTATAAGAGCTGCATGTTGCGTATTTGTAACAGGAGATATTATTATTGATCTTTCTCATTTTTTAAGGAACAGAGGTGGACAGTATCATTCATCCAAGAAACTTAGTATGGTGTCACTCATACTGCAGCGAAAGACTGGAGAGCCAAACAGTAAATGGGTACT
The DNA here is from genome assembly GCF_937001465.1 of Orcinus orca. Taxonomy (NCBI): domain Eukaryota; kingdom Metazoa; phylum Chordata; class Mammalia; order Artiodactyla; family Delphinidae; genus Orcinus; species Orcinus orca. The sequence continues at coordinate 53,696,206 of NC_064572.1, read as the reverse complement.
TAAAAATCTCTTCAAATTTCCCACATAGTACAGGAATCCATTCTACAATAGCCCTGAAACCATCTGGCTTCCAATTAATTCATTCAATGGACAAGGTGTTCTCTACCCCATAAGGCAATTTGTCCTCCGTGCTATTGGGTTGTTAGAAATTTTAACCTAAGTTTCTAGGTAAGGGGGAATGAAATCTGTTTTCTCGTAGATGTGACCCATAGTTGCTAGTTATATTTTCTCAAGAAACATGTAGACACCCACTCTCCTCCCTGATATCACTTCAGGCCTTTAGGCAAACCTCACGTCTCCCCAAGAGCCTTTCTTTTGACTAAGCGTTCTTGGGTACTCAGAGCCATTCCTGTCTGTGGCCAGACTTCTGGGTCACTCACAATCCTCACCATCATGAGGATTCTCACCGGCCATTTCCTTGATAATTTACATGTAACACTCTGCCGATCAATGCCTTGAGAAACCAACAGGTTGAGTTTCTAACTGCAGTTTGCTAAAGCCAAACTGGGATCCAGGTTGCAGAGACTTTCTCTGGTTTATAAACAGCAATAATAAAAGACTTTCCTCTTGGTGTAGCAGTTTGTTACTAGCTCAAGGCTTCTGTTAAGGACAAATGAGTCTCTGAATTACCTTTTACACCATAAACTCTCTCAACAGTTCATGTGCCCAAACTCTTGCTATTGGTTTCATCTTCAGCTTGCCTTCCCTGTATAGTTTTTCTGAAGTCAGTGACTTTCATAGATGTACTTCCCAAGTAGGAGCATGGTTGCTTCTCACCTGTTGTATGTGTACTACGGCCTTCAGATAACTTTGGGAATGACTCCTTCCTCTAAGAATACAGCTTACCTAATCCTTTGCTTTAACCTCAGGTCCAAAGTCATACACACTTGTATTTGAATCCTAAATCCGTCACTCAGTAATGGTGTGACCTTGGGTTAAGCTCAGCTGCAGTTTCCTAATTTAAAGAATGGATATATTAGTAGTACAACTGAAGCCTGATACATGCCAGTAGCTTAATAAATGTTCGTCATTGTTGTTGTTAATGCTATTGTAGCTCTGAGGTGCCCTGTATTGCTCGTGTGCCACGTGACCCTCTTCCCACAGCCTTATATATCCCAGGATCCTGGGCCCCCATGATACCATTCCTCTGGTTGACATAGCTGATACTTTCTCTTCTTTAGCTGACTCCTCAGCAGTGTCCAGCACTCCCATCCAAAGTGCTGTAAATATTCTCCTTGGTATGGCTTTTTTCTCCTCCAGCATGCTGGGTTCCAATTCCAAAACACTCCACGCTGGTAATATCAACAATTCTATGTTTATCCACTGTTTTGTGTCTAGAGGATCCAAGACTCGGTTTCTAGACTAAATAAGTGACTATCAGTCAGTCTCCACAGAAGTCCAGCAAATCCAACCATCCACCACGTCATCCACACTCAGACAATCAGAGAGTCATCAAGCTGGAAGGAACCCCAGGACATCAGGTGATTCTGCCCTTCGGCCCAGTGATTCCCAAATTTCGGTTTGGATAAGCATCATTGGAGGTCCTATCAAAAATAGATTTCATGGGCTTCCCTGGTGGCGCAGTGGTTGAGAGTCTGCCTGCCGATGCAGGGAACACGGGTTCGTGCCCCGGTCTGGGAAGATCCCACATGCCGCGGAGCGGCTGGGCCCGTAAGCCATGGCCGCTGAGCCTGTGCTCCGCAACGGGAGAGGCCACAACAGTGAGAGGCCTGCGTACCTCAAAGCAAAACAAAACAAAACAAAAAAACAAAAACAAGAAACATTTACTGCATGTTTTAGATTCTAGGAATACAAAGATGAAATGCATTTAGTCTTTGCCCTCTAGCCTGGAATTTAGGTGCACTGTAGAAGAGCAATGCTGTGGGTCCCAGAGGAAAGGTGAACATGGTATGGTATGGGCAAATGGAGGAGGGGCACTTAAACAAAATGGGGCTTAGTGTCACCTAGCTGAGTTGAGGAGGTCGCGTAGAAGAAGAACTGGATGTGTGGGAGGAGTTAGAGTGGTAAATGGGGAAAAACTGTTCCAGGCAGAGGAACAGCAAGAGCAGAGATCCTAAGCTGTGAGCTAGTCTGATTTGTTAGTGGAAAAGTCCATTGTTCAGGATTATTGGGGCAATGTTGGAGCATACTACTTCTGAGTGGGGGTAGATAAGGTGGAAGATACAGGCAAAACACAAGTGCTGTTAGCAGAGGGATATTAGTGTCCTTCTGCTCCAGGAATTCAACTCAGCTTGTGGAGCTCTCGATCCTTCATGATTAACCCTAATCTCCCAAGTTATCTTTTGGTGACAGCGAGAATATTAAAAGCTGTTCTGCCTCCAAAATCTAACAGGGTGTTATTCTGCAAGCCAGAATGCATTTTCTTCTTTTACAAATAAAATAAAATATAGTAAAGCACTGGAATCATCTTGAAATACATTATATAGTCTAGACACTCTGAGAAGCTTAAAGGAGTGCACAAGTTTATTCCACTTTCCTAGTTGGCCTTTATGGCATTGTGGACAGACAGCTTTAGGGTTTTCTGATCCCTTTCCTAACACAGGACTTGTGCATTATCTCTAAACGTCTATTGGATGTTAGTCAGTATATCTAATGTCAACGCCATTGGTGGAAATTTTCTTTCTATCTGAGAAACTGTTACAAATGTATTGATGTGCAACAGGAAATACATTTGTGTGTGATTGAATAAACATATATGATATGCAGAATAATGGCCTCCCCAACACGTCCATATCCTAATCCCCCAAACCTGTGAATTTGCAGATGTGATTAAGTTAATCATCTTAAAATATGAAGATTACCCTGGATTATCCAGCAGGGCCCAATGTAATCACAAAGGTCCTTCTAAGAGGGAGGCAGGATGGTCAGAGTCAGAAAGAGAGATTTGAAGATGCTACAAAGCTGGCTTTGAAGATAGGGGAAGGGGCCACGAGCCAAGAAATGCAGCGGCCCCTAGAATAGAAACGACAAGAAAACACATTCTCCCCCAGAGCTTCCAGAAGAAAGATAACTATCTTGATTTTAAACCAGTGAAACCTATTTTGGACTTCTGACCTCAAGATCTGTAATATAATAAATTTTGTTGTTTGTAGCAGGTTTGTTGCAATTTGGTAAAGCAGCAAAAGGAAACTAACACAGAGTGTCACATTCTTTTGGTTAAACGTTTAAGTCTGTGCTTGTTTTTTTGTCTGATAAACTGTCTCACCTCTAGATCTAACTTTCGCTCATAGAACACTGGATGATAATAATAGCTAATAATCCCATAGTATTCTCCACGGGCGAGGCAGTATTCCAGGCACTTCTCATTTATTAACTCTTCACATCCCACTACCACCTTGTGATAAGATATGATTATTAACCCTATTTTCATATAAGAAATCTAAGAGTCAGAGCGAGGACACGTTATGGTTACCAGGGGGGAAAGCTGGTGCGGGGGGAGGGATAGTTAGGGAGTTTGAGATTGACATGTACACACTGCTGTATTTAAAATGGATAGCCAACAAGGATCTACTGTATAGCACAGGGAACTCTGCCTAGTATTCTGTAACAACCTAACTGGGAAAAGAATTTGAAAAAGAATAGATACATGTATATGTATAACTGAATCACTTGGTTGTACACCTGAAACTGACATAACATTGTTAATCAACTGTACTCCAATATATAATAAAAAGGTTTTTAAAAAGGGAGAGAGAGAGAGAGAGAGAGAGGACACAGAGCTAGTGGTAGCTCTAGAACTTGAACTCTGAATCAAAATCCCTTGTGTATTGCTCTAAAATTTTTTGCCTTTGTACAAAGACAAGGACTGAAGGCTGATTTTCACTGCATTTCCTCCTTATGCTTCAGGTTGTTTCTCTCACATTTAGTGTGCCAAGTGTCTTCTCTTATGGGACATTCCTTCAAACTTCTCAGATTTTGAAATAAATAAGAGCACTGTGAAAATAAACACTATCTATTGAGTATTAGCATATCCCCCAAATACCTGCATTTACCTTCCCATAGGAGGTGTCAGATCAAATTAGCAATAAAAAACTTCTGATTTGCTCAAGCAAAGAACAGAACGGAGTCCAGCAAATCCCTGCAGATGTGGCTGGAATGGCCATTGTGCCAGCATGGGCTGGGTGAGTTTGTCTGCTGGGGCTGTCTTAGGAGAACTCAGCCTTTGATTCTGACAATTCCAGAACCTGGAGAATTCTGAGAATTAGAAACAGAAAGGATGCCTTGCTCTCACTGAGTCTCCTCAGGCAAAATGATTTCTATGAGCTGAACAAAATAGTTAATGAGTGTGATCAGTCTAGAGAAAACAATTTCTACAGCCCAAATTTTCAACTGCAGCAGAAAATCATTTTCCTTGCCAGACATCCATATTATATGGCTGTTTGCCAATACTGACGCGGCCAAGTGAAATCCACATGGTACTGGGGGTAAAGATTAATCAAGAAATCATTAGGCAATTAGTGAGCACTCACTGCTTGCTCAGCTCTGGACTGAGGATTAAAATTGTCCCAGATCTCAAGGAATTTACAATAAATCATCATTGGATAATGCTACCAAGATGGTGTGTGCTGTTTGTAGAACCACACGTCTGGGCATGATTCTTGAATGTGCTTATAGCCTGGAATTTATTTTATAGTTTTCCTGAATGGCAACCAAGTCATCAGACACTACTGTTTTTCTAATTGCTCCATAACTTCTTGGATACATGGCTGAGAGCTGCAGAAGATATCTGGCCACTTGACTGGAGATGTCTCTGTACACACACACATACTCATCCAGCACTGTTTTCTCTCACTGAGGAGACTTGGATGGGATATGAAAGTATAAATCTCAAACCCAGACAATGAGACCATTTAATCACTGGTTCAGAAATTTATTTTCAGTTAGAGGTCCTCCCTGGTTAGTGTCATAAATTTTAAAAAAGAAGGAAAGGGGCTTCCTTGGTGGCGCAGTGGTTGAGAGTCCGCCTGCCGATGCAGGTGACACGGGTTCGTGCCCCGGTCCGGGAAGATCCCACATGCCGCGGAGTGGCTGGGCCCGTGAGTCATGGCCGCTGAGCCTGCGCGTCCGGAGCCTGTGCTCCGCAACGGGAGAGGCCACAACAGTGAGAGGCCCGCGTACCGGAAAAAAAAAAAAAAAAAAAGAAGGAAGGAAAGAAGGAAGGAAGGAAGGAAGGAAAAAGGAAAAAAAACTTGTAAGAAAAACTGAACCTGAATCATCGTTTTGTATGTCTGTTCGTGTCGTCATAGTCTGATTGCTATCAGGGCTGTGAATGCACACTGGTAGAATCAAGGGAGAAAATGACATAAGAATCAGGAAGGGGAACATCAAAACTCTTATTTTCGGTATTTAAAGAAACATTCACTACATAAACTGTCAGGGACTACACAGACACTGCTTGAGACAGAAGTGGGAAGAGGCAGGATCCTACCTCTGCTCAAATTGCCCTCCCAATGAAGAAAATATGGAATTTTTGCTTCACGTGTTCCCTGTGATAAAAACCACTAGATTAATTCCAAATGCCCAACTTTATGTTATATTGCATAGTCTTCAAGTTTGAACATTCACACAATTGTGTTTTCTGGTTGACAAAAACTAGAAACGGTTGACAAATCCTTGAAAAATACAGAGCAATCTGTTATCATTTAGTCTTAAGCCATATAAAATTACATAATCATCGATGGTGCAATGTCTCAAAGATAAATGTGTGCGCGCGTGTGTACCATAAATCAAATGGGTCAGACACAGTAACATGAGTGAAGGGCTGGCCACAGCCGTAAAACAGAGACATTCATCCTGGGATTTTTCTCATATGTCAGCAGAAATGCTCATGGTAGCTGTCAAAAATATTTCTACCATGAGTTTAGTTAGAACCTTGGCTTGGCAAAGAGGAACAGGCAAATGTAAAACCATTGAAGTTATTTGTTGTCACCTGGGAATGAGAGCTTAAGGTCAGACTGGTGTTTACTCACTACCTTCCTCTGAGGAATGCCTGGGTCACCTGTTATCTGTCACCTGTCAGGTGCATCAGCGGGGCAAGAGGAGGCTCAGAGAGGCTTCCCTTAAACACGCCCTTTGCTCTCAGACTGCTTCTGTGACAGGTGCCTGCATGGACTCTGCTTGAAGGACAGCCCCTATCATGCTGCTACATCGCTCAGGACAAATTAGCAGACACAGCTAATGAACCAGGGCACCAAAACGGTCAAGGTCGTGCTGACTTCCAAGCACCTCTGTGAAAACACGGGCCTTCAAACCTGTCTCCACTTCAATTCCTACTTCCATCACCCCCCACCCCGCCCCAGACTTGATTCATAAACCCAGCACTGACGACCACAAAGTTCTCACTCCCTCTCTAAACTTATGGACCATTGCAGCATCTCTTTCTTCATTGCAGACCCCGCTTTTAGGGGAATTTTTAAAAGTCCCTGCTCCTCATAGGCAGCTTCTTTCTGTGCTCGGTTCATGAGGAAATGACCCGAAATGCTAGCAAGACAGCCGGCTGGCATCTCCTGAGGAATGTGCGAACCGTGCCTGCATCTGCCCCATGAGGCTCACTCAGTATCTCTGGGCATTTCAGCAATTGTTCTGAAGGCTTGGGGTGTTTATCTCCCACAGGCAGCTGAGCTGCCTGCCTTTTCATGAGCAGAGCAGTGGAATGCGGTGGAAGAGACCCAGACCTCCGGCCACCCAGATTAGAGAGTTTTGTGCTGAGGTCCCTATATGGTTGTGTTAGACTGAACGGAGGGCTGAAGCCTGTCTTTGTTCCTTGTTTGGGAAGCAAGTGGGAGGGGAGCAGACCAAGGAGCTATATAACCCTTCAGCGTTCAGCTTCCCCGAACACCAGCCAGAGGAGAGGAGCCCAGCCGAGCACTTTCAGGGTAAGTGGCACCGGCCCAGGGATGTGACTTAGATTCCAGCGGCTCTGACATTCCCCAGCATAATCAGATGTCATCTCTGGGGATTCTGGCCAGGCTCACACACTCTGAAAGTTTTGAATGAAGATTGTACTACTAACACGATTGTAGCTTTTAGCTCTAATTATCTAACCTTAAAATCCAAGCTAAGACGCAGCCTGGTGTGGGAAAGGGTGGGGAGAGCAAGACGGAATGAAATCTATGTGTGTCACCTGCAACATCTGTTTATACTAAACCAACTGCCCGGGTCTTGCAGTGCATTTCAGAGACGCAGTCAAGCTGTCTGCAGTAAGTTACATGATGATTTATATTTAGGCACTGGAAACTCCAGTATCTGCTTGTGGTTCAGATTTGGTGTGGGGATTTTTCACTGGACTGTACTTTTGGTGCAGCTACGGTGTCTGGAAGTGGATTTTAGAATTGAACCGAGGTTGCCTAGCCTTTGATATTGGCTCTTTGTGTATTTGCATCTGGGCTTCTCTGGCTCTCATTGGTAGTGTCTTCTGTGGGAAAGTCTCTTGAGTGTAACTGTGAGCTTACACTTCAAGATATACGCGTCTCAGTGAAGTAAGCCAGAAAGAGAAAAACAAATACCGTATGCTAACAGATAGATATATGGAATCTAAGAAAGAAGAAAAAGGTCATGAAGAACCTAGGGGTAAGACGGGAATAAAGATACAGACCTACTAGAGAATGGACTTGAGGACACGGGGAGTGGGAAGGGTAAGCTGGGACAAAGTGAGAGAGTGGCATGGACATGTATACACTACCAAACGTAAAATAGATACCTAGTGGGAAGCAGCCGCATAGCACAGGGAGATCAGCTCGGTGCTTTGTGACCACCTAGAGGGGTGGGATAGGGAGGGTGGGAGGGAGGGAGACGCAGGAGGGAAGAGATATGGGAACATATGTAGATGTATAACTGCTTCACTTTGTTATAAAGCAGAAACTAACACACCATTGTAAAGCAATTATACTCCAATAAAGATGTTAAAAAAAAAAAGATATATGCGTCTCGGTTGGTTGGTCGTCTGCAGCAGAGCGCAGCAGGCGCCCCGCTGAATCTCTGTGAATAAAGAGAGAGGGAGCCGGGTGTGCGTCTGACAGCTGTTTGCGTCTCAGCCTGTGCGATGTCTGGTTTGCATTTCTCAGCCGGGCGGGACCTGGGAGCCAGCCCTGCCACCACAGGCTGCTCTTTGCTGTAAATCAACAGTTGGCAGCTTCAGCCCGGACTGGAGTTTTCACACTGAGATTTTCCTTCCATTTTGTGATTCATGACTAAATATGGTTTGTGTTTCAAGACTGTCGAGCTGGGACCTGGAGCGTTCCCCTCCCACTAACTCCTCATTTTTGGCACAAGATGCACTCGAGTCGGTTAGAGCAAACCCCCTGACCCGGGTGCTGTTCCAAAAGCAGACATTCGAGTGTGTTTTACCTAATTAGGAAATGCTTTGCTCCAAATCCAGCTGCTCATCAGGTTAGGTAAGAGTTGCAAACCACTGAGCTGGGTCCTTTCTGGGGACACAGATTTCTCTAACGACAGTGCTCCTTTTAGAGATTTTAAAATTCTTCCTGGACGTTTTCTTTCTTTCTTTTTTTGCCAAATAAAAACACATTTACCAAATGTTGAGATCTTTTTATTTTCCGCAGGCTTGCTGATCTGAGCGTTAAGTCTACTTTGTCTGCAGTGCATTCTAACACTCCCCCAAACCCTTCCTGCCCCAGGAAAGGGTTACTAAGGACATGTGTATTCACAGTGACCACACCATCACATTTTTAGAGCCTCCTAATTCCAAATATTTTATCCTGTTTTCAGCCCTTACTTTTGTTTTGGCAAGTCTGCTTAGCACATCCAGAGAGGCCGCTGATCCAGTCTGCTTAGCACATCCAGACAGCCTCTGACACATGCCTCCGACGCCGACTGCTTTTCCGCCTTCTCTCTCTTACATTTCTCATCTCTCTTTTTGCTTCTTAATCTGCTAGGAAGGAAGCCAAATCACATGACTGCCAAACAGAATTCAGTGTCTGGAAAGGGAAGGGAAGGGTGGGAAAAGAAAGCGTAGGCCATTGATAAACCTCATTTTCCATTCTCACAAGTAGAGTCCACAAGTTGAAGGTTTCTGTGGTAGGCCTAGAGGGAGTGTGGAGAGAAAGCAAAGACTAGAAGTGAAAAGATCTGGGTAATGATAATCATCACATAATGATGCTAAAAATTTTAAAATAATATTTATTCATAATGTATATGCCACCATAAATTATTTTTAATGCCTTTTAGAAAATCTAATCCCCATAAGAACTCTATGGGCTACATACAGATTTTACTGCTGGTTCATAGATAAAGAAACTGATTTAGAGATGTTACATAACTTACTAAGTCACATAGCTTCTAAGCGGTGAAGGCCACACTCAAATCCAGAGTGAAACTCCAGAATCCAAGCCCATAATCATCACGTGCTGTGATTTTTAGTGTCCTAACTCTGCCAGTTTGGGATCTTGGACAAATCATTCCAACTTGAGTCTTGATTCCCTGGTTTGTCAGTTGGCGATAACAGTACGTGTCCTGGATTTTAAGATATGTTCTCTCAGTTGAGGTTCATGCTCTTTGCAAAGGGTTATGTTGTATGAGACACTGCCGTGGAAGTTCTAGGCATTTGGAAAGACAGAGCATTGGTTTCATGGGAATGGTCTAGCACAACTCAAACTGTAATAGCTTTTTTTTCTTTTCTTAGGTCCCAGAAATTTCCTTAAAAGAGTTACCTTTTATATCTAGGCCTGGGGGTGCAATGAGTTCACCAACTGAGAAGACTCTTCCTGAACCTTAAATCCTATCATCTCAAAGTCAGGCAGAGAACTCTGGGTGTCCTTCTCTTTAAAAACTATTTTTCACCTAATTCTGCTTAGAAAAGGGAAGGGGTCTAGATTGAAAGCTGAAGGGTAGCCAAGGGGACCTGATCTCTGGTTCAACTTTGCCCGTAAGGCCCTGTGCGCCCTTGAGCAAATCACTTCCCCTGAGTTTTCTCATTTGAGAAACGAGGGCATTAAATGAAAACGTTCTCTAATAAGCCTTCAATTTCCCAGATCTCTAAGTTGTTACTTGTGCTCCAGCCTTCCAAATTTTGCCGTAGGATACAAGCTTAACAACGGGATATTTGAAATATTGCTTTCTTACTAAAAGAATACATGCTCAATTTATTTAGAAAATATTACAGAACCCAGGGATGATCATTTAAAACACCTAGAAAACCCACCACTTCACAAATAACCCCCATCAACATCATGGTAAATATGATTAATCTTCTTCTAGTGCATAAAAATACATTTTTAATGGGATCGTACAATGTTAATTTCTCTAACCTAGTATCACATAAGAATATACCTGTAACTTATCCTTTTATTTATCTTTTTTAATGGCAACAAAGCATTCTACTGCATGATGTGTAAGGTTTTGGATTCACCCTGGCTTGTTGGACTTACAGGGTAGCAGTGGTTTTTATTAATGGAGTAACTGTGGTCCCTAAAATTTAAAGCACCTTCTTAGAAAGTTTTGATTGGTTCTAATGTTTTTCCAAGGGTAAAATTTAAAGTCTTCAGGATCCAAAAGAGAATTTTCTTTTAAACATTTTACATTAAATGTCTCAATATATCCAAATTTTCACATGCTGCCCATTCCTCAAAATCTACGTTTTTGAAAAAAATTTGAAGTTATAACATACCTAGAAAAATGTGAAGATGGTTGGATACAGACAGCAAATTCCAGATACTTCTTTAACAAATGACTTGTCCCTGTGAATATCTGATCTCATGGTCTGATATTCCATATGTGCTCTGCAGTAGTTCATTCATTCACTTACTTAGTCAGTCTTGAAAGTGCTTGTGAGCACATGTGACGTGCCAGCCACGGTGCTAGAGACCTGTTGTATGAACATGGAAATCAGAGTTTTAGTTATAAAAAGTTTTCAGTCTAATGAAAGTACTTTGAGGTAAATGCTGTGTTAGATAAGAATCAGCAGAAGGCACTCTAGGAGTGCACAGGAGGGGTCTCAACCCAGCCTCGAAGGTGGGAGTGGTCAGGTTAAGTGCCAAGACTGTTGGATAACAGCGGGGTGGCTTCCTCCCTGTTCCCTGCAGGACCCTGTGTCGCAGCTCCAGCCAAGATGTGTGAAGAAGAGGACAGCACCGCCCTGGTGTGTGACAATGGCTCTGGGCTCTGTAAGGCTGGCTTTGCTGGGGACGATGCTCCCAGGGCTGTTTTCCCGTCCATTGTGGGACGTCCCAGACATCAGGTGAGGAAAATTTTCTCTGGAACAGAGAGAAACAAGGCTATAGATTTGGTCCCTCTATGTCTCTGGTACCCGTTATGGGTATTCATAGATTGTCTGTTGCTCTCTGCCCGGGAATTATGTAACCATGTTAAAAATGTACCTCTGATGATTGACGTCTAGAAATAAGTACCAATTTAATACACAATGTTGATAGATTATCTATTGGGTGTCTATCAGATACAAAGACTGGCTCTTTTTCGTAAATCCTTTTTGTCTAAATGTAATCATTGTCATCAGCATCAGAAACATTTATGAGTTTATGAGTTATCTGATGTATTCCATAGCTACTCTTTGGAAAGAAACTAAAATAAAAGCCCAGGTCACTCACTCTCACAGAACCTAATGTTAGATGAAAATCAGCATTGTTACCAAATGTAATTTTCCATCTGTTAGCTGTCAACAAAATACATGCGGACAGCCACACGGTAATTTTACATAGCATTATGTAGAAACAAAATGTGGATGGCAGCCACAGGGTAAAAACTGAGAGTTTCATCTCAGAAATTCTCCTTCACAGCAGAAATGTATTTTGCACATGGAGCCTATCTGATGGATATTTAAGCTTTCAATTTGGCATACATTCACAAGAGCAAATAATAGAAACCTCTCCCCATGAATGAACTCTGTCCCTTTGTTGAACTTCTGGGATGGAGATATTTTGCATAAATCACTACTTATGGAACTATAGTAGCCACGACTGTTTTGCAATTTTAAGTCACTCCAGTGCAATTTTAAATTTTAGTAATGAGAATTCTCTCTTTTTTAAAGCTTCACCATATTGATTAAAAAATACATCCCACTACTTTAGGCAGATGTCAGTGTTGATTGGTATGAATTTATCTATGAGAAATCAAGCACAGAGTGATCATTTGTAGAAAAAATGTTTTTGCTCATAACGGTTAGATATACTCTTGCGTAGGTGGCAAGTTCAAAAGTACAGTTTAAAGGATTTATAAGGGGCAAAATGCCATTTAATTAATATGTAAAATTTTACATATCCATTCAACAAATAATGATTGAGTGCCGAATGTGTGCCAGGCAATTTGTCATAGTGTAGAACAAGACAGATACAATCTTTGCCTTAAGAGAGCTCATCAAGCGATGTAGAAGATAAATGACACAAAGTTGCCTTACCCCCAGGGTTCTCTGCTATTTGAGAGAACTAGTCAGGCCTGTTTCCAATCAACTAAGGCTGTTTCGTAAGAACTTAGTGACAGTAGGATTCAGCAAATCATTGTTGGTACCGGAAGGAACTTTCTATCGCAATGATTTAACCCTTTGTGTTTGGACTGTAATCAGTTCACAAGTTCTGAGAGAGGCTGGCTCGTGATGTGTTGAACCTTTTTTAGGGGGTGATGGTGGGAATGGGACAAAAAGACAGCTACGTGGGTGATGAAGCACAAAGCAAAAGAGGAATCCTGACCCTGAAGTACCCGATAGAACACGGCATCATCACCAACTGGGACGACATGGAGAAGGTACCGGGAGATTCATGCATAATTCCTGGGGCTCCTGTTTCCAAACATCTTGCTACTGCTGGGGAAAAGAACTGGCTCACTTTGCCCAATTGTACTTTTACTTGTTGATGTTCCTTCTAGATTATTACTAACTGGAAAAAAGAAAATCCTGAACTGTTTCTTTAAATAAAAAAAAAAAAGCAAATCCTTTGCCTAACAGGGTTTATAAACCAATTAGAGTGAGCTAGCTCTGCAGATGAGAACAGTAGCCCTTAGACAATGGTGAGTATTAATAGACTTGCTCAGTCCACTGGCTTGCCCTCAAGGACAAGCATTATATGAGTAGCAGCCAGGAGAACAAAGGGTTGCCTTCACCCACCCATTCTTGAAAGTTTTTCATTAACTCACCCTAAACATTTAAAATATATATATATATATTTTAGTTTTCACTATAGAAAGCTATACATTCATACATTCCTGAATGTTCCTCAACATATTGAAGCCCAAGCACATGACAAAAATTTTTAAATAAATATTTTTAAAAGTATCTCCCTGTGTTGCCTTAAGTGAAGTCTTTATCTCCCAGACCCATATAGAAGAGCTAATGAGGAGAAGAGTTAAATCCTAGGATTTTGATGTTTGTTATTAGGCATTATGGAAACACAAGTGATCAGAGAAAAAGCAGAAGAAATAATGAGAAAGTGACTTAAATTTTTAAAATGCAGCAAATATATTAGAACCAGAACATCTGGACTTTTATATATCTGTCAGCTCCATACACACACACACACACACACACACACACACACACACACACACACACACACAAACTCTCTCTCTCTCTCTCTCCCACTAGTGTAAAAGAAAATAGTGTTGCTAGGATTTATCAGTAATAATGCTGAAACTTCTGCTTCTCTACAAAAATTGTGTTTCCTTAGGTTTACTGAGTCTAAGATTCTGGATTTGTTTAAGACTGCAGTTTTCACTGTGAAGAAGATATTAATAGTAGGAAAATACTCTTTTAAGAGATTCTCCATGGAGCTGGCAGCGTCTCAGAGGGACGCACCTGGAGAAAGATCCTTGGAATAAATAAAGCATTCCATAATTTTTAAAATTTAAATTCAAAGGGTCTTCGAGAGAGAGAGAGAGAGAGAGAGAGAGAGAGAAGAATAAGAGAGAGAGAGAGAGAGAGAGAGGGATTGGGTGGTTTTTAAACGATGCTTCAGAGTATCCGTAGTATATAATACGATCGGTAGAATTTCTTTTCTTCATTTTTTTTTTTTTTTTTGATTTCTTGAACACTGTGCTGCTTTTACTCCATCAAAGGAATAGAACTTTCAGGAGTCTCATTTCCTTTCTAGAAACAACAAATTCAAAACCAAAGTAACTGCGATAAGATAAACACTCTTTAAAGTCGATCTAGCTTTTATTAGTGTATGAGCTTTCGCTAGCAGTTCTTGTTTTATTTTGTTTTAATTCTGAATGAATTTAATATTTCTGGTGCTAGTGGAGAATTTTCAGGCTTTTAAAAATAACTAGTTAACTGAACCTTTTTCACAATGGTTTGCTCTTTACGGCATCCAGGGATTAAAGGGGATGCTCACAGGGAACTCTACTTAATACTCTGTAATAACCTATATGGGAAAAGAATCTGAAAAAGTATGGATATACATATATGTATAACTGAATCACTTTGCTGTACATCTGAAACGAACACAACGTTGTGAATCAACTATACTCCAATATAAAATAAAAATTAAATTAAAAAAAGAAACAGCTCAAAAATAAAAATAAAAAAGAGGATGCTCAACCATGAAGCAAACACAAGTATGTCCAAAGTACATCGCACGGACATGCTAGAAATAGACACTGGCTTTTTTTGGAAACACCTGAAGGCCAAATGTCTGCCCATGAACGAAAAGTCCAGAGTGTGCTGACCAAGGCAGGCTTCTCTCAGCCCTGGGGAACAAAGAGGGGAATGGAGTGGAGGAAAATTTCCCTCAAATATTAAAAGTGGCAATTAGGCAATTAGGTCAGCTTCATTCAACCTTTCATATATTCATTCATTTGTCCTTTTACTTGCTACTCTAAGTCATTTGCCCATGAATATTAACTAAAGTGGAAATAGCAGGTAAAGAAGATATTGTTGAATAATAGTAACATTTACTCTGGGCTAAATAGCAACTCTAGGGTTCCCTGACTTAAGTCTCACAAAGACATACAAATTTTTTTTTTTTTTCGGTATGCGGGCCTCTCACTGTTGTGGCCTCTCCCGTTGCGGAGCACAGGCTCCGGACGCGCAGGCTCAGCGGCCATGGCTCACGGGCTCACCCGCTCCGCGGCATGTGGGATCTTCCCGGACCAGGGCACGAACCGGTGTCCCCTGCATCGGCAGGCGGACTCTCAACCACTGCGCCACCAGGGAAGCCCACAAATTATTTTTATATTACCCATGGAAAGATTGTGGCTGAGAAGGGTTAAAATTTGCCTAAGCTCACATAACCAAGAAGTGGTTAAGCCAGGATTTGAACCCAGGTTTGATGCCAGAGCCTGTACCCTTAACCACTACTCCATCCTGCCTCATAGGCCTGGGTTTGCGTTTTTGCTCATTCACCTACTAGCTGTGAATCCTCAGCAAGTTATTTACAGTCCTTGAGTTTCAGTCTCTGCATCTGTAAAACGGTGGACACATAATGAGTACTTCTAGCATTTTATTTGAACCTGGTTCCCTTAGCCCATTCTGATGGCGTTTTGAGGACTGCAGTGCCCCTACAGCGTCACATCATTGTGCTTTTCCTCGGTCCCCCTGCTAGATCTGGCACCACTCTTTCTACAATGAGCTTCGCGTTGCCCCTGAAGAGCATCCAACCCTGCTCACCGAGGCACCCTTGAACCCCAAAGCCAACCGGGAGAAAATGACCCAGGTAAATATGCACTCCAGGGCCCAGCACTTTGGTGTCTGGGGAAAGTCCTGTGTTAAAGGGGTTGTGCAGGACAGCAGCGAGAAGGCCCACCAAACAGTCCACTCACAGGCTGATAACTTTCCAGAATTCCGAAGGCCAGGAGCATCCTGGTGGCGCTGACATCCTTACTGCAGGAACAGCCCCTTGGTTCCAAGAGCAGCAGGAAATTTCCAAGATTTAACTGAAAAGGTGACATGTTTAGGTTAAAACCTTCTAAGGAGAAGTCATTTCAAAGGGCAGGATAACATAAAATGGGGAATTTTGGTTCTGGAGTCCAACAGATCCCGGTTTGAAAACTCGATCTGTCACTTAATCAGTTATGTGACTTTAAAGAATCCACTTAGTTTCTCAGAGCCCCAGTTTCCTTGTCCATATGTTGGGAGTAATATTAGTACTATTATTTTTCAAAGGATTGATGTGAAGATGAATGAGGTAAATGCTAAATGTGTTTCATGGTACCTGGTATGATAACCTTCAACAAATAGTTATTATTGTCGTTATTGTCACTTGTCTGAAGCTCAAAAGTTTTGGATCAGGAGACCATCCATTCCACCAGCCAGACAAGATTTCCAGTTTGGATGAGCTGCTAAATAAATACACCTAGTGTCAATTTCATGCTTGCTATGGTTAGGCACTGGGCTAAGCATTTTATACGCATTGTCTCTTTAAATCTTAACAACGTAAAGCAGGAGCTATTCGTATGCTGATCATATAAATGAAGAAATCGAGGCTCAAGGACATTAGGTGATTGTCCCAAGGTCACACAGCTAGAAGTGGCAGAGCTTGGATTTGGCCCATGATCTTTTGACCTCGGAGAATAATAAATGTAAACACTGCAGGGTCTTTTTCTCGGAAGAGTTCTAGGCGCTACACCAACACACTAGCAGCTGTTCTCTACAGGGGAACGTCTGTGTGCCTGGGAAGTGCTCATGTAGCAAGAGATGTTGTTTCTTATGGGGGCTATTTTTCCTGTGAATGGTGAAAAATATAGTTGGGAATTATGGCCGTCTAGCAAATGATGCTAGATATTCACTCTGGTGAATAGACCAGGGAGGGTTTTGCAGATGGAGAAATGGTGGTCTGTGGGCATCTCCGTGGGCACAGATTTCTAATGCTTGACCCAGAGGGACTCTCGTTCTAATCGTGTCCCTAGACTGCATGAGCTGCCACATTGACATTCATACTTGGTCCTCTGTTACCAGCAGGCGGTTCTTTTCTTCCAGGAATCAGGGCTCCTTCACTGCAGCCAGAGTGGCCTCAGATTCTAGGGCTGCAACTACATAAAAAAGTGGAACAGATTAAACGAACCTCAGACCACAGAACAGGGCTCATTCAACCAGTCTGAGCTTCAGGTTTAAAAGGCCTTTTTCGGGAATTCCCTGGCGGTCCAGTGGTTAGGACTCTTGAGTTTTCACTGCAGAGGGCCTGGGTTCAATCCCTGGTCAGGGAACTAAGATCTGCAAGCCGCGTGGCCAAAAAAAAAAAAAAAAAAAAGGGGGCTCTTTCATACACCAGAGAAGTATAGATGCTGTCTTTTGTTTCTTTTGGCTTTGATAACAGTATTAAGTCCTGGGCTGTTCACACTGGAGGACACTTAGAACCCTTCTCATCCAAACTCCTCCTCCATTTGTAATCAAGAGACCTGGAATGAAGCCCACGTTATTCAGCTGTTAGTTTGGTGAATTCTCCCAGGTCATGTTCAACTCAGGGCCAGGGCCAGGGCCAGAAGCTAGACCCTCCTTATACCTGTCTGGTCATGTATCCCCCTCTCCATGCCATCAGGCCTCTGGTATAATGGTTTCTTCATTTACACCTTCATTTCTCCTTGACTAGTAACCAAGGCTGCCCTGGCCCTCCTTTACCTTAGTTTCCTCTACCCAGAACCACGTGGGCCCTCTGCATTCCTCAACAAGATGCTGTCTTGTGCATTCTTGGTAAGACTGGCAGCATCACTAACTCAGCTCTTTGAATTGCTTTGCAGATCATGTTTGAGACTTTCAATGTCCCAGCCATGTACGTGGCTATTCAGGCGGTGCTGTCCCTCTACGCCTCTGGACGTACAACTGGTAAGTGGTTGGGAGGGGTGAGAGCCTCAGTTAAATACACCATCAGTTACAGGATTTAATGGTTCATAAACATGCGGGTTGTGATGGATTGGGGTTTAGTTCAAATTGACAGGGTTAATTCCAACCCTCAGAGGTCTTCTTCTCACCTTTAAAATTAAGTCCTTTAACTTGTATTTCCAGGAAGACTTCTCCTATTGTTTCCCTCTTCCTGTTCTTTCCTTTTTTTGTCTTTATCCAGCCTTGCCCCACTTCTCCTATCAAATGCCTTCCTTCCTTTCAAATAAGAGGCTTAGAGATTCCCCTTCTACTAGACCAGTAAGTGATCACATACCAGCTGCCCTGGTGACTTTTATTGTGTACAACTGTCCCCCAGGCATTGTGCTGGACTCTGGAGATGGTGTTACCCACAATGTGCCCATCTATGAGGGCTATGCCCTGCCCCATGCCATCATGCGTCTGGACCTGGCTGGCCGAGATCTCACCGACTACCTCATGAAGATCCTGACCGAGCGAGGCTATTCCTTCGTGACCACAGGTGAGGCCTACGGGAGATAAAGGGAGGGGGTGTAAGGGCGCGGTGTTCTTCCGGAACTTGGTGATTATCCAAGGAAACAATGGGAGGCAGCCTTGCAGGTATCAAGGCCTGATTCTAATGCCCAGGGCAAAGCAGTGCGTATTTTGCTACGTGAAATCGCTAAACGATTACACTATTTCTTCAAGAAGAGCAGTTATAACCATCTGGTATTATGAGCTAGTCAGAGCTGCACTATTTGAACATTTTTTAATCCCTTCCTTTCACACATAGAGACTGAAGTTGGTATGGCGTGGTGACGGGCAGTCTTTGGAGACATCTCAGTAGGACTTGGGTCCCAATTCTGCCACTCACTAGCTGTGTGACCTTGGACTAGATGCCCAAGTTCACTAAGCCATAGCCTCTTCATCTGTAAAATGGGAGTAATCATAGACCCTTTCTCACAAGGATGTTGTGAGTAGTAAATGAGATCATGCACGTCGAATTCCTGGCCCTGAGGAAGCATGCAGCACTTGTTAGTGACTATTAATACCAACCTGCAGGCAGCGACACATTTGTCTTCAGACTATAAACTGGTGTTCTGCTGCCCAGAGGCAGACTATACTAGAGATGTCGGGACGTTCTCAGTGCCCTTGACCCTGGCCGCCCGCCCTCCCTTGGCCAGTTTGGTCTTGTCCAAATGTTTAGGTTTCTGGACATCCCTGAGGCTTATTCTAGACTCCAAGTTTGAGCCCTGAAGATGTTAAACTCTCCTTTTGCAGTAGGCAGTTGAGTGACTTCTGTTCCTCCTCTACTCCCTATGAAGAATTCCAAGATGCTTCCAGAAGGTTCCCAGGGGCCCAGATGGAACCAATAGCTTAGAACTTCAGAGGGCAGGGGTCTGAAAGTGGTCTGCCTGCCCACTTCTTCCAGGCACCACTGGGCCTTCTCAACTGGGACTTGTCCCGAGCCAGGGCCTGCCTTTTTCTGGAAGGTGATGAATTTTCCAAGGGTTTGAGCTAGAATCGACCTGGCCCAGATGACACGGGTCTCTGGAGCTTTTGAAACTGTAGGGGCCTCTAAGGGGGGGCTTCGGCACGCGTCTTCCTGGTCAACTGAAAATCCAATATAACAAACTGTTATAAAGCACTTATAATGGAGATTCATTAGTTAATCGTGCAAAAAAGTTAATGTATTAAGGCTTTCCTGCTCTTTGCCTGTTTCTAGCCAGCTCATTTTCATCCTGTCCTGAACTTTCCAGACAATATTTGCTAAGAACCTTCTGTGTGAGGCACTCCGCTGGGAACAGAAGCGGTTCAATAGTGGATTTGTAACTTAATTGCCCTGATGGATTTGGGGGTGCGGAATGTAATGTCAAACTTATACACTTTGTGGATGGAGCCTGTATTGCAGGAGAGCCTGCAGTAGGGCAGGTGGATTTTGTGTGTGTGTGTGGTACGCGGGCCTCTCACTGTTGTGGCCTCTCCCATTGCGGAGCACAGGCTCCAGACGCGCAGGCTCAGCGGCCATGGCTCACGGGCCCACCCACTCCGCGGCATGTGGGATTTTCCCAGACCGGGGCACGAACCCGTGTCCCCTGCAACAGCAGGCGGACTCTCAACCACTGAGCCACCAGGGAAGCCCGGGCAGGTGGATTTTTACCGCCTGTGCAAACCATGTTTGTATCTCGCTGACAGCTGAGCGTGAGATTGTCCGGGACATCAAGGAGAAACTGTGCTATGTAGCCCTGGACTTTGAAAACGAGATGGCCACTGCTGCATCCTCCTCTTCCCTCGAGAAGAGCTACGAGCTGCCTGACGGGCAGGTGATCACCATCGGTAACGAGCGGTTCCGCTGCCCAGAGACCCTGTTCCAGCCCTCGTTCATCGGTAGGCAGCACACCCTGCTCCTGCTTCTGGGGAGACCACCCTCTCCTCCTGCACCCAGCCAACCCTCAGCCCCCAGCACCCTTCTGTGTGTGGGGACATGTGACAGGGGCCACAAAACCAAGTGCATTTCTAAACCAGGGCAAAGGAAAGAATGTCACATTTTTAAGAGTTAAGGAGACCAGAAAAGGAGTTTTCTTTTTAAGAAAACATTGTCTATGTTGTAGTCAAGCCCAGAGCATTCTTGGTGCGTGGTTTACAGTGAATGAATCAGATACTCTCTGTGCTTAGGACACAGTGGAGCCGCCCGATGGATGGATGGGAAGGATAGGTTGAATGCTGAGTTTGGGAATAACAGGGGGAGAGAAAAATGGAAATGCCCAATCCTACATTAGCACTGACCTTGGGAGATGGGTTAGCATAGATGTTTACAGAGGGCAGGCTCTGGGAGGGGTGAGCCTGGGTTTGAGTCTTAATTCTCTATTCATGACCTTGGACCCTGAAGTCTCAGGGTCCTCCTCTGTAAAATGAGGGCTGTCATAGAGGACTGTCATCCATATTTCATAGGGTGGCTGTGAGGATTACACGAGCTGTGGGGGGGGCACTTAGCCCAGGACTTGGCCGAAATGAGCATTCAATGCTTATTAGATATTGGCTGTAATTAATCACTAAGCGTTATTAGTATTGCATCACAAAACTGCAAAGATTGAAGAAAAGCGAGTCTTTGTCCGAATAAAATGAAGCTTTTTTTTTTTTGGATGATTCAGCATCATAAAGCTTTGAGGAGTAAAAACAAGGCAGCAGCCAAAGAGAGACTTGGGGAAAGTTCTGAGCAACGGCTGCAACATTGGCTCAGCATGGAAGCTTCTGCTGGCAATCTGAAGATTTTGCTTCTTATTTGAATCATTTATAGTAGTGAGTCTATTAAAAATTAGGGATACGATGTTGTAGCGCCCCACCCTCCCAGAGATGCTGAGGCAGGGCTTCCTCCCTAGACAAGAGGTAGGAGGACATGGGGCATTCGAGGACCTTTCAGTCCTGAGATGGCTGGTTCCCAGAGCATCATGCCTGCCTAGCTTCGGTCCAGTGTAAGATCATCCAGTTGCTCGCATCGTCTTCCACGTCAACCTGGGCTTTATTCACCACCCAAGGACCATGGCCTGTGTCTCTTTTCCAGGGATGGAGTCTGCTGGCATCCATGAAACCACCTACAATAGCATCATGAAATGCGATATTGACATCAGGAAGGACCTCTATGCTAACAACGTCCTGTCCGGGGGCACCACCATGTACCCCGGCATTGCCGACCGCATGCAGAAGGAGATCACGGCCCTGGCGCCCAGCACCATGAAGATCAAGGTACAGTTTGGTGACGGACCCATGTATGCTGCTGGCAATGCCAGCCCTACAGCCAAGAGGTGAAGGACTCTTCAGAGGCTGCCTCTTGGTCACACGCACTCACGGGTTTTAGAGCTAGGCAGTGGTTAAAAGTCCACAAGTCCCATACTTTAAACGATATAGGTCAGTTCAGTTCATAAAGAAGTTGAATTATCTTGTACAAAATTTAATATGTACTTATCCTTGTCAATCAGCTACTTTCAGCAGCTGCAGTGAAGGTCCATAGAGCCCCCCACGTGTCCATATCTCACTAAAATACACATTTTGTTGTTTTTCCTCATCACAAAAATAGTGCATGTCATGTGTAGAGCATTACAAATATTACAGATGAGCCAGACTTATTTCTGAAGAGGTGTAAACCCTTTAGATTCAATAGTGTATACTCCTCCTCTGGTACTAAATGTGACTCCATCTCAGTGGCCAGGAGTTAGAATTTTATCTTCAACTCTCTGTCTGACATACCCTTTGATACAAGTGCTCAAAAGCGCAGCATGACCCCAGGATGACCAAGCTCAGTCCTTGAGCCATCAGAGCCCCTACACTGTGTGAGTTTTGAGTCACAGTCAAAGAAACTCAGATTAAAAGGCCATCATTCTTTGGAGGCAAACTTACACGTGGCTGGTGACTTCTCAAAGGCTGTTATCACTCTGAAATCAGGAGGCCAGGCTGGGACCTTCTGATCCACGTCCCAGGGAGCAGGAGAAGGGGCCCCCTGGGGGCAGTTCACACACACGAGAGGTGTTCAGACAAGTTCTCTGTGATTTGCACTCCTTGTTTGAAAGGGTCTGCAGCTAACATGACAGGGAGGGATAGACGGAAGCCTGCTCTCTCTCCACCTTAGAGGCTCGGAATTCTGCGGGTTAAGAGGAGAGAGACTGTTTTCTGAGGATTTGTGATTCTCGGATGCCCCGCCGATGGGCACTTACCACCTCATCTTCCCACCCTGGAGGGAGGGACATGAAACCAGCTGCTAGGGTTTCTGACAAAGACAACCTAGGTTGGGGGTATATGACAGACACTCAGCTAGAGTTGGGTAGTTTCTAGTTCTTCAAACTTGGAGCGTTGAATAGAAATGAAGGTAGAACTTTGAGCTCCAGTGTGATGAGAGCAAACCATTAAAAACCTGGCACAGTAAGATGGTGACATTAGGGGAAACTGACACTGAATGGGGGTGGGGGGTGGTCTATAGGAACTCTCTGTACTGTCTTTACCACTTTTCTGTAAAACCAAAATTATACAAAAATGAAAAGTTATTTCTAAAACAAAACAAAAACATACCTGGGAGAGGTCCAGGTTTGCATACTGGGTCTGATACGTACCAACCGGTGTGATCAAGGTCAATTACTTAAACCTCTCTCAGCCTCTGTGTCCTCCTTTGGAATATGGGAGTAATTCAGTACTTACTCTTCAAAGTGGTTATGAGGATTAAATGAGATAGTACATGTGCTCGGCACATGGTAAGTGCTCGGTAAAGATCACGTACTTGTATTAAAAATAAATGTTCAACCAGAGCTCAAGGGATAAACAGAAATTAAACCCTTTCACCACCGTTTCAGAAATACCTTATCTGTTGGCCGAAGTGTCCATATTCATTTCTACCCAAGTATCCAAGTCTGATGTGGAATTTGGAATTACTCAACTATAGCTATGTTTAGAGTTGCTGTAGGGAGACATACCCTGCTCTTTGAGCCTAAACCATTCATTGATTTAAGAAATGTCAACATGTCCTTACATGTCAGGCCTATGCAGTGGGTAGGGCCAGCCAATGCAGCCTAACCCGGACCTATCCCAGGGGAATGTTCATCCCAGTGGGGGACGCTCGGGTCCCTCTGTGTTAAACAGTGCATCTCAGGGTACTTAATCAGGTCTACAGTAAGTTCCTGTGTGGTAAGCTCTGGCACAATCAAAACTTCTCCTCGAAGTTGCTGGTGTTTGTGTCCACAGAGCGTATGTGTCGTGCTGAGTGCTGAAGAACAGCTTATGAAAGTCGGGGACATTGTCAGGGCTTAAGTGGAGGCCGTGCAGGATTTGGGGCCAACTTTCAGTTTGCCCAGTATTAGACTGAATGCAGCAGGGGTGTCATAGATGCTTTGGAATAGATTGTGTAAAAAGAAGCTGGGAAACGAAATGTGCTCATTGAAGAATATTTAAATCCACAACTTATTCACACCCCATGGGTTAGGGTTCAGGTTCGGGTTCAGCATCTAACAGCCAAGACTGTCCCTGTTGCCCATGAAGCTTCAGCAGGGGTCACCAAATTCGGACCGTGCTGGAATGCCCAGGCCCCGTTCTAGTGCATTAACGGCCCTTCTTCCTCATCCTGACCAACAGATCATTGCCCCTCCCGAGCGCAAATACTCTGTCTGGATTGGCGGCTCCATCCTGGCCTCTCTGTCCACCTTCCAGCAGATGTGGATCAGCAAACAGGAGTACGACGAGGCCGGGCCCTCCATCGTCCACCGCAAATGCTTCTAGAACACTTCCCTGCTCTCTGTCTGTAGCACACACTGTGAATGTTTTGTGGAATAATGCCTTCAATTCTTTTCCAGATCATTCCTAGCCAAAGCTCTGACTTGTTACCTATGTGTTTTTTAATAAACCTGAAATATGTTACCTGTAACCTGTCGCCTTGGCCTCTGATCAGCACCGGGCTGATCACGTTATTTGTTAGGCTGACCTCACCCATTACAGAGTGGCTCCCTCTAGTGGTACGGCCGAGGACATGACAACCAGGATGTGTAAGCTTCCCAGAAAAGGGTGGAACCACATTAACACGGGAAGTGCCAACCAATGCCGTAAGTGGGAAGAATTTGAAAACACACAGGAGATAAACATAAACATGGGTTAAAGTGTATCAACAAGATAATCCACACTGACTCACAACTTGCTGAGTCATTATATAACGTTGCTCTCTATAACTTCCTGACTGGTAGCCTGGTGGGTGAAAATAAAACAACAACAACTCTGCGTGTGTATGTGTGTGCTTGTACACACACATACATACATATATTATACATGCACATATATATGACTTTTTATATATAACATATTAAACTTAAATATATATTAAAAGAAAGTATGACTTAAGTTTACCAGGGGAAACATAGATTTTTAAAAAACAGAAACAGTGCTCTAAAATCTCACTACACATCTAAATCATCTGTTTCCCTTCTCCTAATCAATATCTGTCTCTGAAAATGATACTACAGTTACTTTCACACCAGAAGGGATGGGAAAAATAACAATACTTTCCAAGGACCACTGGTGTCAATCATCACCACTAAGGGATTCACACATATCTTCACTCATTTGTTCTTCAGAACACTTTGGGGAAAATATTATTATCATGTCCATTTTATTGTACTTTATTTTGACATTAATTTTTTATTGAAGTATAGATTTACAATGCTGTGTTAGTTTCATGTGTACAGAAAAGTGATTCAGTTATACACACATACATATTTATTTTTTCAGATTCTTTTCCCTTATAGGTTATTACAAAATACTGAGTAGAGATCCCTGTGCTATACAGTAGGTCCTTGTGGGTTATCTTTTTTTTTTTTTTCCCGGCCGCACCACGCGGCATGCAGTATCTAGGTTCCACGACCAGGGATGGAACCTGTGGCCCCTGCAGTGGAAGTGTGAAGTGTTAACCACTGGACCACCAGGGAAGTCCCGGTTATCTATTTGTTATATAACAGTGTGTGTATGTTAATCCCAAACATTTTATAGAGGAAGAAACAGAAGTGTTCCCTTAATATCATTATATAGGAGAGCTGCCAACTTCTCTTTTACCCAACTGGCCCAGGAGGTACAAAGATGTATAAAAATACTTTCCCTGCCCTAAAGCATCTTTGTCTCAAAGCACTTTTCTGCCCAGGCTGTTTAGCATCCTCGCAGCTCCCCGGCTGGGTGCCACTTGTCCTCCTGGGTGTAAATATCTGAGTGCGGTCAGCAGCCACTGGCTGTCCTTGGGAGTTAGGAGGTGGATCTCCATGGAAGCATCTCACTGCAGAGACCTCAGAGTCAAAGATTTAATGCCTGTTTGGTCCAGAAAATCCAAGCTTCCCCTGGTCTCCTCTTCCCTGTAGCTTCAGCCAATTAAGATTAATACTACAAATAATAAGAGCTGGCATGTGCTGAGTAACTGTCATGACCAGATCCTGCCAAGCCTTTTATATTAGGATCCCATTTTATCCTACAACAGCCCTATGGATTGGATAGTCTCACGGCCTTTTTACGGACGGAGCAACCGAGGCTACGAGTGGTTAAGGAACATACCCAATGTTATACTACTGGCAGAGATGGGACTTGGGCTTGCTTCCAAATCCATACTCTTAGCCTTGAAGCCAGCATTTCTCAGAGCAGGTCACAGAGGTCAACCTCATCGGGACCTCATTTTAAATGGACAGATTTCTGGGAAACCCAAAGCCTGCCAAACTAGGAGGTCTGAAGCTGTGGCTGGGAACTTGAGCTCTAATCAGATTTCTCTGGTGATTCTTCTGCACGTCAAAATTTGAGAACCACTGTTAACGTGCTATGATTGAAATTTTCCAGTTGCAAGTTTATGCTTACCAGGCAAGGCACTCCATGCCAACTAAATTGAAACTTAAGGATTAGTGTACAAATACTTGGAAACAGATTACTTTCAAAATTGAGGCAAAGATCACCAAGCATTCCCGTTGTAGTCCCTGCAGGGTTTTAGGTAAAGCGAACCAAGTTGACTGTAGTGTTGTACTTCACATTCACCACCAGAGGGCGCGAGCTCTCCGGTAAAGAAAAGGACGTTTCGAACACTCTCATCTGGAAACTGGCGTGGCCCGAGGCAAAAATCAGGAAAACCTGAACCACCCACCGAATGTGCATTAGTGAAATGTTCTTTCCTTGTGAGCACCCAGCCGCAGTGCCTAGGCACCTTCTCCCAGTCATAGATCAGTGACTCCTCCCCTTCATGCCACAGATGCCCATGACTTGGAGGACTGGACAGGTGGCAGCATCTCTCGATGAGCCTCACATGAATCTCCAGAGGAGGTAAACCCAGCAACAGACAGGTTTGGCTGCTTCATGAGTCCTCTTCTCTCCCCTAACAATAGCAAACCAAACTCTATCTGACACTTCTCCTATGACCACCAATTTTCCCAGAACGGGCCCATAGAGCCCCTGAAGATGACATGAGTTTTTAATAACATTGATCCACATCAGGCAACCTTTGCTGCGAGCATATGAGCAAAAGGAAGCACTATTTTTTAAAAACGAATAATTCTCCGTTGTCTGTGTGGCATCATTTGTGTAGTCAGGCCGAGCTTGAGTACTTTTAGCAGGATTTCAAACAAAGAACAGCCTGGAAAAGAATCTGCAGTTCCTGCAAGGGAGGGGGCTGTCTGGGCCAACACAGTCACTGACTGCAACTAAGCTTATTCAAAAAGATCGGACACAAGAGGGAAGACATATGGGAACATAAGTTTATGTATGACTGATTCACTTTGTTATAAAGCAGAAACTAACACACCATTGTAAAGCAATTATACCCCAATAAATATGTTTAAAAAAAAAAAAGATCGGACAAAAAAAAAGAGAGAAGGAGATGGGACAGCTGGGGACGTGGTTCTTCTGCATCAGAGTAGGAAAACCAGATGTTTAAGTAATGTTTATTCCTGGGACAACCAAGTCAATTCAGGTAATGTTTGAAGGGCATATACTAGAGATACAAAGAACAAGGTTCTGTCTGCATGGGACTTACAATCTGTGGGGAAAATGGACATTAAACAAGTAGCTAGGGTGCATCGTGAGGATTACAAAAGTGGAAATATACGGGGTAGGAGCTCTTATGACCTCAGGGGAGGCCTCCCTGAGGAAGTAGTGCTTAAGCAGAGGTTTACAGAGTAAGAGATAACTAGGAAAAAAAGCGGGGGGGGGGGGGGGTAGTGAGAGGATTGAGGCTGGACAAGAGGAAGTAGGGCATATAGGGAATGTGTTCCAGGCAGAGGCCCAGAGATGGGACAGGGTGCTGCAGAAAAGAGAACACAAAGAATTGAACCCACACATAGACTTTAGAAGTACGACTATACTTGACTATAATTTTCCAAAGTAGAGTTCATAACATTTTCTCTGTGAAATATCTGTCTTGAAATCAGACACCGATTACAAGCTATTAAGGCAACGCTGAGTGAGAACTTTGTTATCTCTGATTCGCTTGCCATTCCCGAGCATTTTCTTACAGGTTAAATCAATTCCTCATCTCAATTTCAGAAATGTATCTGGGAAACGAACACCCTAAAACCACCATCTCTCACTCTGATTTGTTCCTGATGGCTCCAGCTATTCCTGACTGTTCTTTACGTGGCAACTTCATGCCCCTTAAAGATGGAAGGGAATATAAATGATTACCATTTGCCTGATTGGTTTTGTAACATGTTATCTTCAAGGAAAACAGATGATGACACAGGCTCCTCTGTAGCATAGTTCATGACAGTTTTCAGTGGCCTAAAGCTCAGGGGTCCTTAAGCAGATTTCCTCTTGTTGGAGAAAAAGCACTGTAGTCACACCAAATTAAAAGATGTCCTTTTCACATTCTCATATTCCTCTTAGATCCCGTCTTCTATTTCTTTCCCTCCTCATTCAGTTTTTGAACCTTATTCCTCAGTCCTCTCCTTGGATCCCTTCTTTCCTCCCCCACTTTAGATCTCTCTGCATCTGCTACAAAGTAAAACTCCTTAAGAAATGGGCTAAAATCATTTAACTTCAACCTTCCTTTACAAAATGGCATCACCTAATATATTAAGCAGGTGAATCGTATCCTCCAAATTTAGAACTAGCCCTCATTCTTAAAAACAGAAGAAGTTGTGATTTCAGATGGATGTTCTGATGTAATATTCTTGTGAATTCATACACCACTGCATTTAATGAAAAGCAAAAGTAGTATTTTAGAGCGCTATCACTGTGGCTCTAGTTGGTTGCAGCCCAAATAGTTGACCATCCTTGATAAAATAAAATTCTGCTTCTGAATTTGGTTCTAGTGAACTTGATAAAGGCCTGGGACTGGTCACCCACAACAATAAGACTGTGATGAGAGTGTGTTCTAGAAACCTCAGGCGCCTTCATCATCACCTCTGATTTTATTATTAAAAGTTGGCTTTAAAAGAATTAACTTAATAATGTATTGCTCTGTCAAAACTACAATGAGATATCACATCACACCTACTAGGATGGCTATAATAATAAAAAAATAAGTGTTGGCAAGGATGTGAAGAAATTGGAACTTTGTACATTGTTGGTGGGAATATAAAATGGTTTAGCTGTTGTGGAAAAGGTAAGCGTAGAACTACCATGTGACCCTGCAATTCTACCGCTAAATATATACCCAGCAGAATTGAAAACATACACTGAAACAAGTACACGTTTGCACTTGTACAAACAAATAAGTACATGCATGCTTATAGCAGTGCTATTCACAATAGCCAAAAGGTGGAAACAACCCAAATGTCCATTGATGAATGAATGGATAAACAAATTGTTGTATACACATACAATGGATGAAAAGGAATGCACTGATATATATGTTAAAATGTGGATAGACCTGTAAAAGTTTACGTTAAGTGAAAGAAGCCAGACTCAAAAGTTCACATATTTTATGATTTCAATTATATGAAATCTCTAGATAGAAAAACCCATAGAAACAGAATGCAGATTGATGATAGCCAGGGGGTGGGGGAGGGGAATGGGGATAAATGGCTTAATGGGTAAGAGGTTTTACTTTGGAGAGATGGAAATGTTTTGGAACAAGAAAGAGGTGATGGGGCTTCCCTGGTGGCGCAGTGGTTGAGAGTCCGCCTGCCGATGCAGGGGACAGGTCGTGCACCGGTCTGGGAAGATCCCACATGCCGCGGAGCGGCTGGGCCCGTGAGCCATGGCCGCTGAGCCTGCGCGTCCGGAGCCTGTGCTCCACAACGGGAGAGGCCACAGCAGTGAGGCCTGCGTACCGCAAAAAAAAAAAAAAAAAAAAAAAAAAAAAAAGATAGAGGTGATGGTTGTACAACACTGTGAATGTCCTAAATGTCACTGAATTGTTCACTTTAAAATGGTTAATTTTATGTTATGTGAATTTCACCCCAATAAATTACTTTTTAATAAAAAAATTAAGATTATGTATTGCCCTGGAAAAAATGTCAGTAAGTACAAAGCTTTATTGCTGAAAAAAACCTGCTACATCGGTTAATTCACACACCTCATTTCTGTAGGTAATGAAACCTCGCCCAAAGTCAAGAATAGAGTAAATTCCTTCTGGTTGTTTGTTTTTCTTGTTCATCAGCCTTTATATTAGGGGGACACAAAATGGAGCTTATTTTTTGAACAACCTATAAATGCTTTTTCTTGAAAAATTGAAGAGAGGAATTTTAAACATCCTCTTGGGACTCAAGAATACAGATTCACCACTCATTACATTGACACGTCTGGGACGCACCCAGATCGTGACTAATTTGAGTACACAATTTTAGTTTTTCACGGTCAATGCTGGTTAACTCGATGCAGATGAATAGTTAATCCTCCTTGACAGAGGTAAAACAAGACAAAACTAAACTAAACTATTTGTCTCCATTTGGTTTTAGAATGTCTTTTGGTCTAGATAATGCCCAAGACATTGACTTCAAACAAATTAAGTAAAGCCGGTCTGCGGTCTACAGTATTCTAATTCTACCCTCTCTCCCCCAGGGTCCTTCTCCATTTTCCTGTTTTCTCTCCCTCATCCTCTGCATCTCCCCAGACTAACTAAACTAATATTTTTGTCAGCTGCCCCCAAGAAAAATATATTCTTGCCTCGTGAAAAGCCAAGATGCTAGAAAAGGAAACAAGTTTCTTAAAAAAACAGAAGAGTTCTTTGCATATTGGTGTCTTCACAATAAACAACAAGCTAATGTCTTCTAAGAATAAGGAGCTGAAAGTTTACCTTTCTTCCTTTATCTCTGCCAAATACATGACATTTCTCAAGCATCCTTTTCACAGAAGACATTCGCCTGCTAGAAAATTCTGCAAGACATGCTGGAAGAGAAACGTCTGCTTTCCACATTTGGGACAACTGTAGCTGGTTTTGCAACAGAAATTTCGATATAAATCCAAACCATTATAATAAGGCAGTTTCCAGCACGACCAAAGTGGGTGCAGCAGGGGATGAATTGGGGGGAAAAATACTGAACCAATTCTAGGATGTGGCCTTAACTGATACTGTATCTCAAATATAATGCCACTTTTTCCACAAGTAAAATTCTACTAAAAAGAAACCAAGAATAACTTCAGTAGCTGAGAATAATCCACAGACATCCTGCTTTGCTCCAAGGTCTATGGAGAAGAGAACGATTTCTGCATGACAACAAAGAAAGTCATTTCCATTCCATCTCTGAGAAAAAAAGAAAACAAATTCAGTAAATATTTTTTGAGTATTATATTAGTGTGCTAGGGTGGCCATAACAAAATACCACAGACTGGTTGGCTTAAACAACAGAAATTTATTTTCTCACAGTTCTGGAGGCTGGAAGTAAGAGATCAAGGTGTTGGCAGATTTGGTTTCCTCTAAGGCCTCTCTCCCCATAGACGGCCATCTTCTCCCTGTGTCATCACAGAATCTTCCCTCTGTGTCTGTGTCCTGATCTCTTCTTCTTGTAAGGACACCAGTCACATTGGATTAGGGCCCCCTCTAGTGGCCAAATTTTAATTCAATTACTTCTCTAAAGGTTCTTTCTCCAAATACATACACATTCTGAGGTACTGGGGGCTGGGACTTCAACACGTGAATTCTGCGGGGGGGACACAACTCAGCCCATAACAAGTACATACCAGGTGTCAGGCACTGAGTACAAACAGACCAGCATTCAAAACCAAAGGAAATTCTCAATACTCTGTAATGACCTATATGGGAAAAGAATCTAAAAAAGAGTGGGGCCATATATATATATATATATATATATATATATATATATATATATATATATATATATAACTGATACACTTTGCTGTACAGCAGAAACTAACACAACATCGTAATCAGCTATAGTCCAATAAAAATTAAAAAAAAATACAAAGGAAGCTCAGGCGTAATTGGTTCATTTTCTACAGAAGCACAAATCTGAAAAGAAATGAACTAGCTTTGCCTTCGAAGGTAAGGAAGTGGCAAATGGGGCTCTGGAATGGATTCATATTCAAAAGAGGGAGCTGCACTGCCTGCTGGGAATGAGATCTTCCAGAGGAAGCTCTTCCAGGGAACGTCTATGGTCACACACCCACCCACTCACGCACACACACACACACTCACACTCATACGGGCCTCCACGGTGACTCACGTGGGCTCTGCTCCCGGCCAGCTCAGCCCTCCGCGGCGTGGCCACATCTCTGATGGTTCCTCTTTCAGACACAGAACATCAGGAACTCATTCTTCCACGCAGAGCGAGTCATAGGTTTGCAGCCTCCAGGAGTCCTTCAGCTCTGTGACAAGGTCCTCCTGGGAAGTCTGGTTAGTTGGGTTTGCACCTGGCAATAAGAAAACCATACGCCCTTCAAGAGCAGCTTTTCAAACTTCGTCTCAGGCCTGAGATTCTGCATCCCCTTGCAAGGGAATAAAAATGCCAAGAATACCCCACTCCCTTAGGGAATATGATATATCTTTTTAATGAAAAATGAGTTCCCTTCTAATTCGCTGTTCAGAAGCGATATAATTGGCTCTGAATGCTCAGAGTAGCTCTTTCTATTCTCTCCAGAAATCTAAGAAGCCAAATGTTCTTGGCTTTCAATTGAGTCCTTTCTATCTCTAGGTACCATTCAATGCATCGTTTTTTCATCAGATAGATACCTCTCATTGGACACCCTCTTGGTCTACTACTGTATCTTTGGTTTCCACTCTCAGGATATCATTCATTTCTCAATTCTTCCTAGTCCCAACAGTCATTGTTACTTGAATAAATTACATAATCTTTTCCTGTGATCAAGTATGTCAGAATATCATGCTGTCCTTAAATGCTAAGACGTCGAGGACAGCGTCACTCGGGGGAAAGTGGGCTGTCCGTGGAGCCAGGCTCGCAGAGCTAATAAATATGCCCTTAGCTGTGGGAGACTATAGACTCAAGTCCCCGTGCATTGGGCAAGCAAAGCTCTTGCTTCTGGAGTCTGGGACCTGAACTCTCCAAGCCTACAAGTTGTCATAGGCAGAAACGAGTCACTGAGCTGCCCACAGTAGGCTCTTTATGAATGAGAACTAGAGTAGAAGCTAGGTGACATGATACCTGTATCAGGGAAGAGACAAGTGGGAGCGGAATGTTATCTCGTCCAAGCACAGAGTGCAGGGAATATTCCTCCTAGGAATACAGAAATCCTTGAACTAAAAAGTGGATGCTAGTACATGCAAACAAGATCATTTAGGCAACTCAGATATAATGCCAGGAGGACAGCAAAGTCTGGGAAAGCTGAGGTTGGCACAAAAAACATTGCGAAGAGAGAAGGTTAGATCAGATTAGATTGACTTCCATTCTCTCCTTTTATTGGGGCTACATTTTCTTCATAATGTTTTCCTACCAATTCAACTTGCCAACATACTCCGTCAGTCCCCCATTCCTTCTATTAATCTATTATCTTTTCATCCAGGTAAATGCCTTTATTATCTGGGTACCAGTCACAAATTCCATTCCAAGCCTTGGTCATATTATAACTCGGTATTCATGATACCCTATTCAGTTTAAATATATTTTTCTTCCTATTCCCTGTGCCTTGGTTTATATAGATACTTTAATTATGA
Source organism: Orcinus orca (assembly GCF_937001465.1). NCBI lineage: Eukaryota > Metazoa > Chordata > Mammalia > Artiodactyla > Delphinidae > Orcinus > Orcinus orca. Next base: position 53,662,895 of record NC_064572.1, on the reverse strand, counting down.
ATGTTCTTTCCAAATGATTTTATTTATTCTTTTTGGTTGAGAATTATCAGTATTTCCTATACCTCATTTTTTCTCCCTGTCATCCCTATTGACTTTCACAGAAATAGGCTTTACATTTCCATCTGAGCCTTTTTTTATTCCTCTCTCAAGTGTCTCTGCTTTTAGTCCTCTAAATCAAGTTAATGAATCATCGGCTATCTCAGGTCCTCTGACACCTGATCCCTGAGTAGCAGCTCAGGGCTCTGGTCTCCTACACTAAGATTGACTACAGACTCTGAGCCAGGATTCGCTGACACTGAAAACACACGATGGGCTCAGCTGTCTGCAGCCGTGTTTCTTCTCACATCCTTCTTTGACCACCGCAGGGAAAAGTCTCAGAAACGTATGGCCTGTCTTGGAAACCCCCTGGTACTCAGAATTTCTTATGTGGAACTACATTTTACAGGAATAAAAATAATACAGCAAAACATCTAAAGCTCTGAAAACACATGCAGAGACCTCTAAAAATACAACAGTATAACTTTTAAAAATTGCGAATCACTACGTTGTACACTTAGAACTTATATAATATTGTACACCCACTATACGTCAAAAAAAAAGTTTAAAAATTCCAGACATATTGTTGTTTGCGGCACAATTTATTATCTGGTCATAGTATTTGGGCACATTAATAGGTATTGATTTAACTCCATTGTAACCTCTCTTGAGACAAAGCAACCCAAAAAGAAAGCTTCAAAATGTGCAAAAGTAATAAATATCAAACTTTCTGATCTAAAATGTATAAATATAAAATGTCAGTCATTTCCGGAAACATCTTAAGAAAATCCAGCAACCACAGGTCCATGGGTAAGTGTCTGGCGTGGACGGTGCTAATCTTCGGAACATATCACCTCAGATCCAGTACGATTATTTTTATGTCTTTTACCAACACATGTTTGCATATCTAGGAAAGAAAAAATTGGCTTTACCTCATGATGTTTAACATGATTCTCTTTAGGGAGGGAGTATGGATTTCCTAATATAAAATGTTTCTAATTTTAAAAATATTTCCACTCAGAACAAATACAATCGTATGTATTCATTTTCAACAAGAAGAAAATGTTTACAAAAGGTGCAAGTAATTTTCATTTTAAATAAATTCTAAGTTCAAAATACTTTCTCTGACGTCACAGCCAGGGAACAGCCAAGCAAACAGAAAGGACTCAAATAATGTTACTTTGGGGCTATACAAAGCTAATCAAAAAAATAGGATTACAGTTTTCATTGAACTGTTATGAAAAACTAATTTGGCCATATCAAGCAGAAATAATTCAGGACACATTTAATATCATTTTCTTTAATAATCGTTTGCTTGCTGGGACCCTGGAGAAAACTGTTAATTGTTTAAGTATCACACAGATATGTAAATGGAAAGGAAACTTTATGTATAATCAACTCTGCTACAGAAATACTGTCATTCTTTTGTAAGTAAAATAGTAATGACAAGAAATCAGAAGAAAATACAAAGATTGCTTAATTTTATGATAAGAAAATTCCAAAGTAAGCAATAAAGTGTTTTATCCTATATTATATTGCTACTATTTCTCTCCTTAAAAAAAAAAAAAAAAAGAGGCTTATGTGTTTTATAGCTGGAAGTCTCTACCTCTTAATCTCCTTCACCTATTTCACCTGCAAACCCCCTTCCCTCTGGCAACCGCGCATTTGCTCTATTTATGACTCTGTTTTGTTTTGTCTTAGATTCCACATATAAGTGAAATCGTATGGTACTTGTCTCTCTCTGTCTGACTTATTTCACTTAGCATAATACCCTCTAGATTCATCCACATTGTTGCAAATGACAAGATTTCATTTTTTTATGGTTAATATTTCATTGTGTGTATGTATATATCTCACATCTTTTTAAGCCACAGGGGTGTAATATATAGCGTAAGGAATATGGTCAATAATATTTTAATAACTTAGTATGGGGACAGATGGTTACTAGACTTACCATGGTGATCATTTCATAAGGTATGAAAATGTCACTATATTGTATACCTGAAAGTAACATATTACATCAACTATATTTCAATCAAAAAAAAAAGGAGGGGGTGAAAAATAAACACTATGTGCAAAAAATAACCAACGTTGTCTACTCACACTGAACAGCCTGGGGTCCTTGGTGTGTGGATGAAAGCCCTTCTTTTTACAAGCGGAAACCTCAAGCATGCCCGCACTGGTGAGCCTGAAGATGCCGGTGCTAAGTTTCAGAGTGAAAAAAAGGTACAAAAATTAAGGATCATTTGGGCTTTCCAGATGCTTTAATTTGAATGGTACAAGCATACATATTCTTCAGATGGAATGGAGAAAGAAACGACACACTAAAAATTTTACAGTGATTTTTTTAAACTAGTGTTGTGCTGATGGCCTAGAGGAAGACTGAAGAGACCAATGCTACTGCCAAGTGCCTGAACCGCTGTGTGAGACCTTGGGAGAAAAGCTGAGACCCCACAGGAGGAAATTACAGGTGATGGATATTTCTAATTTCTCTAATACATGCATATCTCATTTTATTGTACTTCACTTTATTGCACTTCGAAGATACTGCATTTTTACAAATTGAAGGTTTGTGGCAACACTGCATTGAGCAAGTCTACTGGAGCCATTTTCCAGTATTTGCTCACTTCACATCTCTTTGTCACATTTTGGTAATTCTCACAATATTTCAAACTTTTCCATTATTATATTTGTTATGGTAAAGTGTGATCAGCGATCTATGACTCGCTGAAGACTCAGATGATAATTCGCATTTCTGAGCAATAAAGTATTTTTAAATTAAGGTATGTACATTGTTTTTTTAGACATAATGCTACTGCACACTTAATAGTCTGCAATGTAAACATAACTTTTATATGCACTGGGGAACCAAAACATTCATGTGACTCACTTTATTGTGTCAGTTGCTTTATTGTGGTGATCTGGAACTGAACCTGCAATATTTCTGAGAAATAAATAGTATTTATAGCTGCAGCAAATATTTACTGAGTGCTGGCTGTAGTGCCAGGCACTATGCTAAGCCCTTTATGTAGACTATCATCTAGTTTCACCTTCACATCAATCTGTGATGGATAAGTATCCGGGATGAAGAGACTGAGGGTCACAGTGGTCAGGTATCAAACCGGGATCCCAGTATCAGTTTGTCTGATTCCTCTGCTCATAATCGTGCTATGATAGTCACTGTCCTCCACATTTAGGAAAGTTTTGGAGATAATTAAGCTAAGGCTGGGAATTTCCTTCTCTCTTTTTTTTTTTTTTTTTTTTTTTTGGGCCAAACGATTCAGCATGTGGGATCTCAGTTCCCGGACCAGGGATGGAACCTGTGCCCCCTGCAGTGGAAGCGCAGAGTCCTAACCACTGGACCGCTAGGGAAGTCTCCAAGGCTGGAAATTTTCTCACAGCAGAAATCATACAATAGAACTAAGATCTCAGACGGCAAACTGGAATAACATCTGCTTTATCCACTTCAAGGTCATGTAAAGAAGGAAAACCAGTAATTCTACCACGGAGAGGACCTTTAAAAGCAAAAGATGTCAGACCTACAAGTTATGGAAGCCAGCAGGCACCAGTCTCTTTTTCCCAAGGGCATGGTTTGCCTACTTATCCAAGTGCTACAACCTGGTGTGTGGACACACTTGAACCTAGCAGACCCAGACAAAGCCTTACTTGAACCCTCTCAATAGCCACACTTACTCTTTATGCTTCGGTGAACAGACAATGGCAATGGCCTCTGGCAACATGAGCTGATAAGAACAGTGAGTGTGGAGGTCAACACTGGATAAGAACGCAGTTTGGGTTGGATGTGTCTATAAAAAGAAAAGAGGACACTCTTATTGGACAATCCTATTGGACAATCAATGGCTGAGTGCTGGCCAAAGTCAGAGCCCATGCCAAGAAAAAACTCTAGTTATTTGCTTTTTCTTTTTTACCATCATTAATCAAATGAGGATTCTGAAAATGTCTTGCTGACATAATCCTTCCCTTTATGCAACTATAGAATAACTACAACTTTGAGAAGAGGCTCTTGGGAGCGTTTATGTACTTTCTGCTTATTAGGATAACATAAAACTGAAAATTTGCCAAAGCCTTTACATAGATCTTCATTTAATCATCACAACTCATCTGGGAGATATTTAGATAGATATTTACAAGGAACCTGAGACTCCTTTAAGGAACTTGCTTGCAAGGAGCACAACTGTGACTGGAAACCCAGAGACACTTATATACAACACCGTGGACATAAAAGGAAAAGTTTCGCTGAATGTTCCACACTATGCTGTTATCCCTTCATGGATTCCCCATTCCCTACAGATGAGGGAACAGAGCTCTCCAAGGTGTTGAAGATGTTTGGGACTCATCTCGCATGACGGGAGGGAAGGGGAGACTATAAATTAAAAGAGCTGTCTTCCAGGTTTGGGGCTATATACAGACCTGTGTTTAGGAGAGACAAACACATGCACCCACATGATTTGTAATTCACAGTAAACCCCAACCACCCTTGAAAAAGGGATGCAACCACTTAAATCATGTTTCCAACATCCCCGTCATGCTGGGTCCTGGCTCCATCACTCCCTAGTTGTATGACACTGCAAAGATTCCATAACCTCCTCATGCCTATTTCAGCAATTGTAAAATAAGGATAATAATCATTTTCTTCATGGGATTGTTATGAAACTTAAATGAGACAATCCATGTAAAATTCTTAAAACAGTGTCTAGCACAGAGATAGGAATCAAAATCATTAGCTTTTATGATTGCTGTTGTTATTGCTGTTTTTATTGTAATGTTGTCATTTTTTTAATTTAAGTTTTATTTTATATCGAAATATAGTTGATTTACAATGTTGTGTTAGTTTCAGATGTACAACAAAGTGATTCGGTTATACATATACAGATATCCATTCTTTTTCAAATTCTTTTCCTATATAGGTCATTACAGAATACTGAGGAGAGTTCCCTGTGCTATACAGTAGGTCCTTGTTGATTATTTTATATATAGTAGTATGTATGTGTTAATCCCAAACTCCAAGTTTATCCCTCTCCCCCTTTCCTCTTTGGTAACCATAAGTTTGTTTTCTATGTCTGTGGGTCTATTTCTATTTTGTATATAAGTTCATTTGTATCATTTTCTTTTAGATTCCATGTATGTGATATCATATGATATTTGTCTTTCTCTGTCTGGCTTACTTCACTTAGTATGATAATGTCTAGGTCCATCCATGTTGCTGTAAATGGCATTATTTCCTTCTTTTTCATGGCTGAGTAATATTCCATTGTATATATGAACCATATCTTCTTTATCTATTCCTCTGTCGATGGACATTTAGGTTGCTTCCATGTCCTGGCTATTGTAAATAGTGCTGCAATGAACATTGGGGTGCATGTATCTTTTTGAATTATGGTTTTCTCCAGATATATGCCCAGGAGTGGGACTGCTAGATCATATGGTAGTTCTATTTGTAGTTTTTTAAGGAACCTCCATACTGTTCTCCATAGCAGTTGTACCAATTTACATTCCCACCAACAGTGCAGGAGGGCTCCCTGTCTCCACACCCTCTCTAGCATTTACTGTTTGTAGACTTTCTGATGATGCCCGTTCTGACTGGTGTGAGGTGATACTGCATTGTAGCTTTGACTTGCATTTCTCTAATTTAGCAATGTTAAACATCTTTTCATGTGCTTTTGGCCATCTGTATGTCTTCATTGGAGAAATGTCTACTTAGATCTTCTGCCCATTTTTTGATTAGGTTGCTTGTTTTCTTGATATTAAGCTACATGAGCTGTTTGTATATTTTAGAGATTAATCTCTTGTCAGTTGCTTCATTTGCAAAAATTTTCTTCCATTCTGTGGGTTGTCTTTCCTTTTGTTTATGGTTTCCTTTGTTGTGCAAAAGCTTTTAAGTTTAATTAGGTCCCATTTGTTTATTATTTATTTATTTATTATCTTTTTTTTTTTCCATTACTCTAAGTGGTGGATCGAAAAAGATCTTGCTGTAATTTATGTCAGAGAGGGTTCTGCCTATGTTTTCCTCTAAGAGTTTTATAGTATCCCATCTTACATTTAGGTCTTTAATCCATATTGAGTTTATTTTTGTGTATGGTGTTACAGAGTGTTCTAATTTCATTCTTCTACATGTAGCTGTTTTACACTTTTGCCAGCATGTCTTATTGAAGAGACTGTCTAATGTTGTCATTATTAACTAGAGAGCATAGGCCCATAGAAACCGCTTCATGCCTTTACACATAACTATGATCTGTTGAAGAAATGCAAGATTTCAAAACCCCTTTCTACTTTATTTAATAAAATGAAGGTAAAATCCATTGATATCTATTTATAGAAAGATAAATGTCCGGCAGGGAAAAAATAACTATTGGTCTGCATAGACCTAGATCAACTGAAGAACAGAAATTAACTTTTAAGGCCCAAATCTTTAGTGAGGGCATGAGTGGGAGAGTCTGACTGCCTGTTACCTGATTCAGTGAAAACCTTCTATTCATACATAGAGCCTTCTATGCCTTGATGAAAAAGTAAGAAGTGTTCAAAGAAGCTCTAGTGCTATGGAGGCAGCAAGCAGATTGTCAAACAGATGAATCACTTTCCCTTCAACGTATTTCCAGACTGAATGCACACCGTTAAGACCTTCTGTTGTTTGTTTGTTTTTTCATTGTTTCTGTTTTGTGTCTTTGTGTTGCACCTTAAGATATTCTGAGTCCTTCATTTCTGCCAAGAGGAATCACTCCAGCTCCAATAAGGACAGCTCTCCCATGGGAGAATGGTGCTCCAATCCCATGCCCCCATTCTATGGAGATAAAAATGATGATGATGATGGTAATGACGATGATGACAACATCAGCAGCTGATGCCATTTATCACAATTGAATAACATGCCAGGCACTGAACTAATCACTTTTCCATGAATTAATTTTACAAGATGAGATGAGTGCTGTTATTATCCCCATTTTACCAGATGAGGAAACTGAGCTAAGCAGAAGAGTAAATAACATGCTTAAGGGCATAGAACTAGTTAAGCTGAGACGTCTAAATTGAAATCCAGATCCGTCTGATTCTGATTCAACCTTTCTTTCCTATGACCAATTTATATCCAAAAAATGTTAGCTCTGGAATTTGTTGCTATCGTTATGCCAATAAAGACCATCACAAAAAGTCATTACAACCACTGAAGTTTAGAAATACAACATGTTACTGATTTCATTGAACCACAACAATCTGACATGGTAAAATTTAAAAGAAGCAAAGTCTTAGGATTCTAAAATTATGCTAAATTCATTATTTAAATGATTTCATTGTTGCATATATTATATGTACATGTCATAAAGGAAAATCTTTTGTTTCTGATCTGGGAAATGTTTTATGAGATAAACTAACACTGACTTTTCAACATAAGCGTAGTTTAACTGTCATTCTTTCTCAGTTTATGTTACAATTGCTTTGCTACAATTTGTTTTCCTTTAAAATGCATTCTTGTTACATCAAACTAAATAATGCCTTTAAAATGACCCAATTTCTAAGCAAACGGTAAGGCGCATACTGGTAAGGAAAACAAACAGACATACAGAAAATTTTTGCAAAGTCTTCATTATAAATAATTTCTTGTATTTGAGAGGTGATTTATAGTTTTCAAAGGGCTTTCACATCTAGTATGTTGCTTACAGCTCACACAAATCGGTGAGGGAGAGAAGGCATTCATTAGCTCTACTGGATCAATGAGGGAACCTGGAAACAGGACGCTAAGAGTCCTGATCGAAGGACTGTACAGGCACACAGTAATTTGCAGGTGGAGCTAGGACTAGTCTCCTCTGCCCTCCTGAATTACAAAAACCAAAAGCTTGGTGATTGTGTGTGTGTGTGTGTGTGTGTGTGTGTGTGTGTGTGTGTTGAGGTGTGGGTGAGGATGTGTGTCCTGCCCCTCCTCAATACTTCTCTATAAAGCAAGTAAAATAAAAAGTGGCTCCTCACTCTTCAGAGGCCCTTGGAGGTCCCTAGGATGTGCCCTGGAAACCCTGACTAGCATCTCATGCCGTGAGATGACTTGTTCCTACCCCAGGTCCAGATGTGTGAGACTGAATGGAAAAATGTCCCCAGATAGATGAAACCATGGATAGGAAAAGTACACAATCATCACCAAATATCATCAGCTACAATATTCTGAGCTCCTAGAAAAAATGTGCTAAGAAGTTCACTGACATTATCTCACTATCACATGAAGTCCATTATTATGGTCCCCATTTTATGGATGATAAGCTGATGCTTAAATAACTTGCCAACATTCCTACAGTGAATTCCTAGCAGAGCTGATATTTAAACTCATGTCTTTCGATTTGTAAGCCCTTTCCTGCTCCTATGGTGGCCTGGTGGATGTTGGAACCCAATGTTTTTGGCCCTACTCCGTGGCTGTTTATACAGCGACGCATACACCCTTGGCCTGTAGGGGAGGTGAAGTGGAGGGTAAGGTCCCTATTTGATATGTACAAACACCTTTTTAAAAGAGACCTTTTCAGAAATTTTCTTAAAATAATTTACTTTAGACCCACAGCCATGGGAAAGAGAATGTTAATAATTGTCTAATCGTATTAGTTAAAAATCTGCCTAGGTCTCCATTAGACTACATAAAATCATCAAAACAAGTCAGCTGATTTCCAAATGTTTATCTCTCTTTCAACTTGGGATGGTAGGAAAGAGCATGCTATAGCCCTCCCCAAATCTGGATTTGACAGATGTAGACACGGCCTAACATTGAAGAAAATGCTTTAAAACGATGACATTTATTCCACTTGAAAATTTTAAAAATAAGACACTATTTCTTAAGCTAAACTTCCTCCAGAAGGAGAACAGCCCGCCAAAAAATAAATAAATAAACTGAAACCCCAAATGTGAAACATACATGGATCCACCCCAGAGTGAGGAGATTGTGTTGATCCTGAACACCGAATAATTCTTCTACATTCTCCACGTCACAATAGTCTGGTCCTGCAGACTGTTTTGGCACGATTAAGTGGGTAATAGTAAATTCATTATGCGTCTGCAAAACAAATAGCAAAGAGAATAATAAGCACCTGACAGGAAAAAAAAAGCCTGAGTAGGAAGTATAATGTTTTAACAAGACTAGAAAGGGCCCACCACTTACATCATCATCCTCTCACCGCGACCCATCACAATTCAAAAGCAAAGCCCCACACCTGAACACGGACCATCTGCCCAAAATTTGAGAGTCAGTTGTTTGGAGCCTGAAACCCATTTTCACAATATAAAATGTATCATGAATAGGAATTCGCATCCTGGGCCGGTCCCTGGAAGTTTAGCTAGTAAATAATGGTGTGTTACAGTACATCTGCAGTGGAAAAAATCAGAACAAAACAATAGCAGGTTTATTTGGCAGGGAGATGCTAAGTAAATAATCTTGTGGTTTTACTGAAGGACATTTCTAAGGTTTGTGAAGGTTGATGGTCTTGTTTTTAGTTTATTGTTATTTAATTTCGCGTGAAGATTTACGACTTTCTTCTACTATGGGGGGAGGGGTTGGGGGTGGAATTCACTGGGATTTTCCATAATTAAGGTAATGTTTTGGATTGGCAATTAGATAAAGAGAAAGGAAAAACAAATTGCCCCCCTTAGGTAAAAGATAAGAGTTGAAAGGAAGAGGGCTGTAAAGTAGTGATAGGATCCTCAGAAAAAAGAAGTTTGTGTGCTGAGGAGCTGTCCATCCTTGCCCAGCGCCATCTTGTCTCTAGTCTTAGGGCACTTCTGCAAACTGGACCCTATTCCTTTGGCCTTGATTACAACACTTCTCTCCATCCCAGCTCCTCCTTTCAAGGCTAACTTTATGTATTCTAAACGTATGTAGTATAAACATCGGCTTTTAAGGAACCCCTTCTTGACCCTCCCAGGCAGGGTTTCCCAGTTACACCTTCCCATGATACCCTGCACTTCCACTGAGAGCACCCAGCTCCATTTATAATTAATCATCTCTCTGGTTCTTTATAAGCATCACACGGCAAAGACTGAGGCTGTCGTAGGTGATTGAATGCCTGTCTGATGAAGGAATGAATGAAGAATGAATCAATGAATGAGTGAATCAAACTAAGTACAAAATGTGGTGTTGGGGAAGAAGCGTCCATAGCATACTGCCCCCTGCAGGGCAAAGAAGGTGGCTGTGGGGAGGAGATGGCAGGTCACTCTCCTTTGCTTGTCTCCTGTGTTTCTTCTGCCCTGGGGGAAACGTGATGATGCAACACTGGAATACAGTAGGAGAATGTGTGTTGAATGAAACATCCTATTCAGTTAAATAACAGTTTCCAAGTAAATGTTTAGGGATGAAAATGTGTCTGGACTTAGAAACATAAACGGATACCCCACAGAGGGTACAAAGGCACTTCCAAAGAAACATTGTTCCTCTTTCTTGAAGTAGGAAATTAAATGTATCTTCTCTCTTTTATCTCCTTCTAGTTTGATATTGTCTTTCATCACTTATTTCTGATAAAATCTTCCATACTTAAATATGACCTGTGCTATAAGATTGCAGTTTGTTGAAACTACTGCCTTAAAGAAAACAACAAAACCCTAGCTTTATTCTGCATGTATCTGAAAAAGGGTGGCGAGATTATACCTACCACAGACAAAAGCAGGTTGAGTTAATCATAGGAATATATGTGAAACTAACAATTGCAACGGAAATTTGATTCAGGAAACTAGATGGTTCTGGAAATCTGAAAGCCACCCTTTTTCTAAACAAAGATTTAACTTATGGTTTGATTAGTTAGTTCTTTACAATAAACTTTCATAGTATCTCTGAAATTTTACAATCCATTTTCTAGAAGGATAATTCCATTAATAATGACAGTAGTTTTATGAAATTAATCTATATTAAGTTAATTTCATAATGTTTACAAAACTTAGGATGCTTTTGCTCTGCTCAGCTTATCACAAGAAAGCCAGCTCTACTGAAAGTATCCTGTGCAGGGAAGATATGAAACAAACACCATACCAGTTTCCCACAGAGTATTCCACAGGTTTCTATTCCTCTCACTGTATTAGATTCTGCCAGGAGCAGAAATCTGTGGCAAAGATCTCTTGATAAAACGACGTATCTCAGTCCTTCAACCACTAAATCTAAGAAACAGAAAAGGGAGAAAAGACAAAAAGAAGAAACCTTACATCCCATCCTTCAAAACTGTTTTTAGCAAGTGACTGCAGGTAAATATAAATTTCAAAAATGAAATAATCAGGTGCTCCACTTTCTGTATTTCATTTTAAAACTTGTAAAAGTGAACATTGACTAGAAGGAAGGTAAAATTACCCCTTGCATATAAATTATTCATATACAAGTGGGAAGGTGCAAGCACGTTTACATCTTTGTGCCTTGTATCAACTATTTACATGTACGTGTGTGTTTTCTTTTGGCACAAAGCGCACAGGCTGCATAGACTACATCTCATATTCTATAAGTGGTAGGATTAATCTTTTTGTGTGTTTGCCATGTGTTACTTATATCTTATGAAAGTTGGTGATCATTAGTTAAGAGCACCATGTTTTTTGAGATTATTGGCAGTAGAGTAATTTATAAAATGGTTGCTTATCATAACTCTTTCAAAATAAATGGAAATATAAATTCCACTTAACAGTGTCTGCTGGGAAATTTTCCCGTTTGGTTTTGGAAAGCTGCCAGCACTGATGTAGCAGTCCAGGCAGCACTAACTTTTGGCAGAAACACATAACCCCTTTGGAGGTTAACACCCATGTGTACAGATCCTCCTGGGCCAGGGCAACGCTAACTATTTAAATTTAATGACTGAACAAGGTTCTGAACAAACAAGTTTTCCAGCATCTCCTTTCCTCTCCAGTGTGTTTACCTTTAGGATTCAGTGCTTCTTGGTCAAAATACGTGAAGGAAAAAAAAAAATGCTTGGAATTTTTCTCTCTTAGGATCTCTGTACCACGATCAAATACAGTGCTGTTTATCATGGAGCCTCTGTTCTACCAGGGGGTAAATCACGTTTCCGGAATTCTGAGGTTACATATAGCAAAAGTCAGGTGATATTGTCATTCACACCACATCATGTAGGGGAACTACCACAACTAACAATAAAATGAGGGGACCCCTCCCAGATGTCACAGAAATATGGTTCCGTTAGAGGAGATTCCACGTCTTGTGGGGTGCATTTCCTCACTTACTCTGAACAGCACTTAGAGTTGCAGCTGGCTTTAAGGCCCTGTTTACGGGAGGCGAGTGGCCAGCGTAATTGGTTGCATCACTTTTATTAGGCTGATCTGCAAATACATTCAGCAAGGAATTGTTCTGGTGTGTGGAAAAGCAGGACAAAGCACTCCCATCAATCTGCTCTGACTGCGCTGGAGTTTCCTGGCTTCGCATCTGACTCCGGGCTAATTCTTGCTTCTTGAGCTGATCTTCGAAAAACAAGAACTGCTCCGATTCTAGCTGCTGCTGGCGCATCTGAGCGATCCGCTTCCTTTCTGCCTCTATCAATCTCTGATGCTCCAGTTTTTTGAGAATTTCAGCTTTATATTTGTTCTAAAAAAATGTGGTTGCCAGAAGAAAAGGTTAGTTTCCAAGGCAAAAGCATCAAACTGGGATTAGACAGTTTCAATCTTCTAGGAGACGGAGAGACACAGCTAGATACTGCGATATGCCCACAGGGACACTCCTGAGACTGCCAGGAAAATATGTAACATCGTGGCAAAAGCCCCTTAATCTGATTACAGGAGCAGTTCTAAATCCACTCATATTTTACCAGAGACGGGCCAGGACAATCAAGTTCCCTCCACCCTCCGGTGCTTTTAAATATTAGTAATCAAAGTCAGGATTGTCTGCACAGCCTGACTGATCAGACCATACCTCAGAAATAGTTATATCACCCTGGACTGCACTGTCCAATATAGTAGCCACTAGCTACATGTGACTACCTAAGTTTAATTCAAATGAAATGAAATTAGAAATTCAACTCCTCAGTTCTCACTAGCCACACGTAAAGTACCACGGGCTAGTGCCTCCCGTATCAGAGAGTGCCAAATAGAGCATTTCCGTCATCATACAAAGTTCTGTGGGACAGTGCCACCCTAGAAGCTTTTGCATTTGACTCTATAACTCATACTGCTGGAACTTTATGGAGAAGGGGGAATCACTAACAAATGGTTCTCAGAATGTGGTCCAATCAACTCTATCAAAACAAACTACTAGGGCTTCCCTGGTGGCGCAGTGGTTGAGAGTCCGCCTGCCAATGCAGGGGACGCGGGTTCGTGCCCCGGTCCGGGAGGATCCTGCATGCCGCGGAGTGGCTGGGTCCGTGGGCCATGGCCGCTGGGCCTGCGCGTCCGGAGCCTGTGCTCCGCGACGGGAGAGGCCACAGCTGTGAGAGGCCCGCTTACGGCAAAAAAAAAAAAAAAAAAAAAAAAAAAAAAAAAAAAACTACTAGGAGTTGTGTTAAAAATGAAGATTCCCAAGCTCCCCAGTCTTAACAAAAATATCCAGGCATTATTAGGTCAAAGAATAAATCTTTAACAAGCTTCCCAAATAATTCTGATGAAAACTAGACTTTGGGAGCTACTATAAGGCAGGGGTGAGGTGGGGGACAGAGCTTACAGCAGTGTAAGCTGACATCAAAACAGCTTACACTTTGATATGCACTCTGGGTCTTGTTATAGAGCAGACTGGCCTTCAGCGGGTCTGGGGTGGGGCCTGAGAATCTGCATTCCAACAGGCTCTCCGGTGATGTGAGTGTTGCCTGTAGCAAAGGCTTAGCAGTGTGTCTGTTCATCTGTCCAAGGCATAAAGCCTGCCATTCCATCCCCCAAAGATTTCTACAGGTCATATACTTGGGATCCTACTGTGGACTAGGAAGTAACTGGTGCCACCAAAGGCAGACCAGGTAACAACTGCTGAGGCCGCTCCTCCCAGAGCGCTCCTGAGAGGACCAGCATGCACATTGCTGAGTAGGGAAGGGAGCTTAACTGGGCTGTTAAATTAAATCCCTTCCTGCTGTTCTGTCCAAGCCGCCAAAATCACTTTTTTTTTTTTTTTTTTTTTTTTTAGTTCAAATCAAATCATCAGTAACCACACTGGAGGAAATCTTCTCATCTCAACATTCCTTCTGTCACTCAGTGCAAACAGCTCACTCAAACCTGCCTTCTAGCTATACCAAAGGAAGCAGAGAAGGCCTGTGACCACACTCCGAGGTAACAAGATTGGACTGAACTGAGAGTCGGTAAAAGTGACAACTTCCAAAGCACATAAACACATAGCCAAACAAAAAAGCAAAACAACCTATATCATTATGCTGTAAACATTAAGAGTTCAAGTGTTGAACTGGAGTATCTTACAGACTGACTGGTCAGCTTCTTCTTTCAATGCCCTTCAGTCTCAGACATCATTTTCATTTTCACTCTCTATTTAATAAGAATCCAGGAGCCATCACCCCTTGGTGATATGATTACATTTCACTCATATGGTTAGCCATTATTCCATCTGATGTTATACTGATTACAATATTAAAGAATCAAATTCACACTTCCAAGGCATACGTAATTAGACACATCAGAAACTATATACTGTTCTCCCTACCGCTCTTACTGTCTCCTTTCATTGCTAAAACACAGCCATCTGGCTCAAGATTACATTGGCAAGAGTTGGTCAAAAAGCTCTGCTTAAATCACTGTAAGAAGTCTATTTCCTAATGCTTCACTTTATTAGATGTTGACAGGAAATAAAAATACCACAGCCTTGGTGCAAGTGCTTAACCAGGATATCAACATGAATTTTTTATGGGTTTTACGTCACTGTATTTTTAATTTTTAATTTGAATGCATACGACATTTGAAAAACTCATTAAAATGAAATTCAAAAAATATTTGCACAGAAAACATTCATGCAATAAATGTATCAACTGAACTTACTTCGCTTTGCAAATATTCTTGGTATTCTATGTTATATTTCTTTAAAAGGTCCTTTTTCAATTCATCTGTCCTTGGGAATGCAATCTCCTTCAGTTTCTTTTAAAAAATATATATATACATATTGATTAGTGGGATTTTCAGTATAGTCAGCTTTCAGATCATCAGCTGAGAAAGAAAAACAGCTGGTATGTGCATTAGAAATCAAGACACAAGTAACCAAAGATGATCGCGGAAAAATCAATCTTTTCTAGGGCTCCAAAATATAACTTTTCAGTAGAGAAGAGAAAAAATTATCCCCTTTGTAAGACCTTTATCGACTTCACTGGTTAGATAAGCATTTTGTTTAGTAGGTACCTCATTTTTAGGTAGTGGGTTTGTAACCGCACATTCCATGGTAGGTAAATTTTATGGCATCATAGTTAGAAGGGACCTCAGAGAACACCGTAAGTAGGGATCCCTAGTCTTAACAGACTGTAAAAAGGAGCTAAGGCACTTTTTATAAAAATATAGATTCCCAGGCCTAACCCAAGACCTACTGAGACAACATGTTTAGAGAAGGGTTTGGGATCTGGATCTCAAACAATTTCCCAGTGATCATAATTTAGGAAAATCTGATACAGTCCAAGCACCCACCAGCCCCGCCTTTGTAGAGATGAGGAAACAAAGGCCTAGAGGGATTGAAAGGCTTGTCCAATGTCATATACCTAGCTAATGGCCTCATTAGGACTAAAACTCCTAACTCTAGCCAATCTTTTGTCATCCATCCATCCATCCATCCATCTATCCATCCATCCATTTATTCAAGCACAAACAGAAAATGTATATGCTTTTGGAGAATTCTTTCCCTACAAGTAAAAATAAGAATAACCCTAAATTAGAGTAAAAGATTCACCTTGGCAGCCTAAGACCTTGGTTTCCATACAGAATTTTCTGAGTTTACGTGAACAAGAGAATTGAGGGGAAATGCTACTCAAAGGCCTGATAATGAATGACCCTTCAGATAGTGTAAAGAAATTTTAAAATGTAGATGACCATTTGACAAAAATTTGTGTTCTGCTTACAGACACCCCCAGGCCTGACATAGCTGGTAAGAAAGCTTTTATTCTGTTATGTGGTAAAAAGGTTTTTGAGAGTAATTTAAAATGTCATACTGTGATTGACTTTGTACATTGTTTTACCTTCCATCATATAAAATCAATCCAAACTACTTAAGACAAATGGAAAACATTTAAAAATGTTATCTAAAAGGATATATTCTTAGCTAATGATATTTGGAACTATATATGCAGCAAATGTTGATGGTAAATAAATACATTTCAACAACCTTCTTTTTCCTTTGGAATATTTCAGGCCACTCACTAAACACTTTGTTGTCTCATAGGCTAGTACTATAAGAAGAAAATGACTAGAACTTTGTGGCTGCCTTAATAATCAACACTGATATTCAAATAGGTTTTGGGTTCAGAATTGTATGGAATAATCAAAACCAGCCAAAATGACTGTCTCAAATAAGTATGGGGAAATAGACAACCATTCTCTCAATCTCTGGGAGGAATCATAAAATAATTCCTTCTTCACGTCTTAATATGATTAAGTACATTCTTGATCTTTTTCTTTTTTTTTTTTTTTCTCGTTTCAAGTAGACATCCCACAGTAATGATGATTAAAGGTCTAGGAAGAGATCGAAACATCATAGCTAATGGAATGAATCTTTTGTGCTTAAACTCTTGAGAGGATGAGACAGAGGAGGAGAGGAAGGGGATGAATCAATAATGGATACTTGTGGAACATTTGAACTCCCCGGGGGAGAGTCTATCCCACAATACCTTCATAATATCCTGCTTTTCGGGTACTGCACATTGCTGGTAATCTCGATGGTTAGGAAGCTTTTCTACAAACAAACTGCAGAAAAAGAAAACACGTCCTTAGCATTAAATGACAGAAAAAGCTCAATGATGGCTTCTAATTTGAGAATGAGCCTCCTTTTCAAAAAGGACATGGTTAATAACATTATTTAACCTATATTCTTTCCATTTGCCTTTCCATCAAAGGTTGGCCCAAGTATGATTTTGGCATTACAGGGTAGTTAACTGTAAGCACTGAGGTTAAGAGAGTTAAAGTTGGGATGCTCCCTGAAGAGACCACATCACTTTGGTTTTTCTGGGGTCTTTGGCACTATATCCCACTTGAGCATCATTTTACTTATGTGTAGTGCTGGCAACACTGAGGATCACGTGAAAATTTAAGAGTTTGGAAAGATGGATGTAACCCCTTCTCACCATTGAAAGACTCAAAGGGCCACTGATGAATCAGTAGTGCCATGGTGTCTATGTTAAAAACTCTTAAATGAAAATTCATAACTCAGAGAAATGTCAGCCAGAATCCTTAATGGATTAGGAGGTGCTAATTAAGAGTTAATTATTTTTCATCACCTTTTGAGGAACAAGGGACAATAAAAATGAAGGGAAATCAGTACAGCAAACCAGATACGTTGCTTCCAGGTAAAGTGAAGATATTACTTCCACGAGGGCAGGAAATTCTGTTTTTGTTTTTTCCTTATTGATGTATTCTTAGCCTGTAGAATGGTGCCCCTCTCATAATGAATGTTCAATAAATATTTGTTAAATGAATGAAAAGCTCTTAGAGCAAATAGTTTTTGATCAACTAATATGTTATAACTACTGATGTTCTGTTGTTTACAAATCACACATACATTCATCATCTCATCTATAGAATACAGAGGAATGGTATTATAACTCTTATCTCTCAAATAAGAAAATTAAAGCCTAAAGAAATTACATAAGGTGTGTCAGTTGCCTAGGGCTTTTGTAAGAAGCATAAAGTCGTAGACATTTAGAGTTGAAGAGACCTCAGAGATTTTCACCCATAAGTCTTTCATTTATGTAGATGAGGAACTGAACTCACAGAGGAAAACTGAATTACCTATGGTTATATCGTTAATGACAGGAGAGAATTCAAATATTCTGATTACTCAGTAACTCAGAGAGTGTAGTGGCCCTTTACCACACTTACGTGTGTGTGTGCAAAACCCAGAAGGTGAAAAAAATATTATCAATTAGTAACTTATAGTTCAGAAACTAAAATGGAAAATGTGTGCTATCAATGACAGTTTATAACGTCCAATTTCATGGTTATTGTTTAACTTTATAGAAACTTGATTTTTCCCAGGTAGGATGAATGTTGCCAACCAGTCTCTAAATTTCCAAGAAGTTAATTAACTTGAATAAAGTGCAGAGCCCACTTTGCACACCATATTAACTGCCTTTAATTTCGCCCATGGTAGAATCATGGATGCGGTATTTAAAACAGTTGATCTTTTCAGCTTCTCAAATGTTCTCAGGTTAAGTCCCCAACTAAACTAATACAATTAATCAATGTGTGATTTCCAGCTAAAACAAAAATAAGGGGTTCAGCTCAGATGAAATAATTTTTGGTAACAGGAGATCCTCCCAATCAGTAAGCTGGCAAATTGGTATAGAAAACCCAAATCCCATTTCTTTTAGTTCAAACTAGGATATCTTACTAACAAATATCTATCTAATGTGAAGTGTGATTTTTTTTTTTTTTTTTTTTTTTGCGGTACGCGGGCCTCTCACTGTTGTGGCCTCTCCCGTTGTGGAGCACAGGCTCCGGACGCGCAGGCTCAGCGGCCATGGCTCACGGGCCCAGCCGCTCCGCGGCATGTGGGATCTTCCCGGACCGGGGCCCGAACCCGCGTCCCCTACATCGGCAGGCGGACTCTCAACCACTGCGCCACCAGGGAAGCCCGGTGAAGTGTGATATTTTTACATGGCTGTTTTGATGGAGCCACTTTCACTCAATATTTTGGAAGCTCTTTTATACATACAATTCTTACACAGCTAAATAATTGCCTTAAAAAAAATACTAACTACAATGTGAAACCAACTACTACACTCTGTCCCGGAATCAGTTCCTTCCTAGGATCGTCAATTTATCCCCTAGTCGCAACCCATCAAATTAAATATTTAAAATGTTAATGGCACATTCCAGGTATTGTAGATGGAGCTACAATATGATGTCTGCTTTCATAAAGCTTGCATTCCTGTGAAGGAAGAATGACACAAAACAAGAAATTTTATTTGTGAAGAGAGGGAAGGGGCATGCTGGTTACTGCGCTGGCCTGTTGAAAGGTGTCTGACATCCCTAAGCTTCGCGACATCCCTAAGCTTCGCCCCATCCCTGATCGTTCATCCCTAAGCCTCAGAGATGGTGTAAGGCCGCCTTTGAGTACATTACTTGGTAACTTAAAAACCTGGACATCTCATGCTTTGGGAGATTGTAAATTCAGTCTGAATATGAAAACATGCCGGCATCTAAGCGGTCTCACCAAAATACCATGTAAATATTTTCCCCAATTTTCTCACTTTGAAGACCTCCAAAATAAAACACTTACGTTATAAATTTATTATAAAGAACAAAAGCATTTTCCAAATTTCCTTCTTCCAAATACACGGACGCCATTCTCTCCATTTCTACTCCGGATCTAAAGTAGCGGCGCGGAGTGATATCTTCATTGATGGTGATATTACAACCCAGCTTGCTTAGGGCGCGGACTCGCTCTTCTGGGCTGAGGGAAACATCCCTGTGGTCCGGCATGGCAGCTAACTTTTTCTGCAAAGTCGAATTTGAATCTCTGGTTATAAGAAGAAATGAACATGACTGAAATTATACATGTATTTTCTGTACTAAATACCTGACATCAATACCTAAGGAAAGTTTTTCATAAAAGTTAATGGTACGATAAAAATAATTCTTTTTGCTTAAACGTGTGGTCTACACACCAAAAAGATACACATCTCCAGGGTAAACATACACTCTTTTGGACTAAGACCTCTTATAGGTTTCAGCTACAATTACGTGGCAGTTTCTGGGTATGCAAATGTTTTAGGTCACTTTAGGTAAAATATCATTGACCCTTATATCCTCATGGAAGCAAACCAAGAGATGGATTCCTACCAGGGTAGGGATCATGTCATTATACTTGAAGGGCCTCCAAGAGATGGCTTGGATTCGAAGTTACTATCAGGATTCAATTCTATTCCAAAACACATCTGGTTTTATGAGTAGCTTTCAGGGCCTCCCTGTATCTTTACCAAGTGAATAAAACCCCACCAGTAATTCCAGGAAAAACTTTTTCAAACATATGGCCATT
The DNA here is from genome assembly GCF_937001465.1 of Orcinus orca. Classification (NCBI taxonomy): domain Eukaryota; kingdom Metazoa; phylum Chordata; class Mammalia; order Artiodactyla; family Delphinidae; genus Orcinus; species Orcinus orca. Next base: position 53,642,740 of record NC_064572.1, on the reverse strand, counting down.
CCCCCCACCCCTTTTTCAACATAAAGACACTCTCAGAGCTTGACATAATAGTAACTACACCATTAATTATTCCCTGACTGAGAAAATAATAATGATTACTAAAAAAAAGTCTGTGATATTAATATATTTGTATTTTATTAATAAAAACAACATCTATACACATCTGAAAAACATGGAACATATACATTCAGGATAATTGTTCAATTCTTCAGTAAAAAGTCAGTGCTTCTGAAAGGTGAAAAAGCCAATTTTTTTCTCTTAAAGGCAGTTTCTTAGCCTCAGTGGGACATATAGTCTCCATGGCAGCTACTCAGCCCCGCTGGTGTGAAAGCCGCCATAACCCCACGTAAACAAATAATCCTGACTGTGTTCCAAAAATATTGTTATTTGACCACAGGTAAATGTTTCAATGACATCATAAAGTTACTGGAAAAAAAAAATCTATGGAAATTAGGACATTTTCTAAAGCAGACTTCTAGCCTCCTGTGTGCACAAAAGTAACTCGTCCGTTTTTTATTACTATACAGTCTACCCTGAATTATAATTATTTGTATACAAGTTTGTTTGTTTGTTTGTTTTACGGTACGCGGGCCTCTCACTGTTGTGGCCTCTCCCGTTGCGGAGCAACAGGCTCCGGATGCGCAGGCTCAGCGGCCATGGCTCACGGGCCCAGCCGCTCCGCGGCATGTGGGATCTTCCCAGACCGGGGCACGAACCCGTGTCCCCTGCATCGGCAGGCAGACTCTCAACCACTGCGCCACCAGGGAAGCCCTGTATACAAGTATTTTTGACTCCTTATGAACTCCATGAGGGAAAGGAATCATTTTACACTCATCTCTGTCCTCTGGAATGTAGTATATTCCCTGCAACACAGATGATAACCAATAAATGTATCAAATAAAGGAGGAAGAGAGACAGGGAGCAACATGATTATAATTAGATTATCTTTTTATCTGAAGGAAAAAAATAAGATTTATTTTCCCTTTATGGGAATGGTGCTGCCTTTCCTAAGTTTAAAATTGATTTCAGAGATAAACTGGGAAATAGCCTAAACTCTTCATCAATCTGTAGTGTTTCATTTGCATATGAACTTCTTAGATGTAAATAAATTTTCCAGAGGAAAAAGCCTTAGTGTTCATTTTTACATTGACATGTCCACTAAAATTTTAGTTATTCCTACATAATGTTCTAGAAAAACACACAAGGCACTCCATAAGGATGACTCCTTCCTCTGCAGAGGTGGAAATGGGTCAGCCTTTATTATCCCACAGTGCCTTGACAATATGGGGTCAGAAAGTGAAAAGTTCCTACAATTTTCTGCTCCTCAAACATACTCTCAAAAGCAACTGAGCATCTGTGAAGGACTTTTTCCTCAGAGAGAGAACACTAACCTATTTCAGAGCAAGAACCAGGCTCTATTTCTTTATGTTCTGGTGCTAAGCTTTGTGTGTGTAGGGTATTCAGTATACCGCTGCTCCCAGGGCTACAGGGGTAGTGAGTGGGTTTGGGAGGGTCATCAGGAGGAAGGGGAGGGTAATGACAGCTTTCGTTTAGCAAGTCCCAAGGACAGGCTGGCAACATTAAAACTACGGTTTCCAAAAGTTGTAAGGCACAAAGTACAAAAACAGGGCCATGGATATTATATAACGTTCCTATATTCACATTCAGAGACTGATCTGGGACACACAATAAGCTCATGGGATCCCAAGGCCCCTGTTATTTCCTCTCCAGCACGTTATTTCTTCTAAGATGTAGCTCAAGAAGGTGTGTACTATGTTGGCTGTAAGGGGAAAAGATGAAAAGGATGAGAGTTTCAAGTATTCACACATTTACACAAAGATCCCAGAGCAGCATCTAGGTGTTAAATAGAAAGTTATTTCCTCGGTCATTACCACACAAGGTAAGCCTCTAATTTTTATCTGGGAAGAAGCTGAGGCACAAAGAAGTTGAAGTACCTGCTACAATGTCATCTGTGAAATTCTTCTCCCCGGTGTTGTGCTAAAGGACTACACTCCTGGAATCGAACCAGATAAATTAACATTTCACACTTTCATGGAAAAAAAAGCATTATTTTTAATTCTAGCAAAGATGGGTTTATTAATCACTTCCTCAAAGGAGAGGACCACACAGATGGATGAAAACGGCAAATGCTCAACTTCTTGAATTGTGACTCATTTCACATTCAGTGTGTTTCTGTTCTTCTTTTTGGGTTTTCAGACCACATGTAAAATATTGGTTGGTGCCACCTACCAGGGAATTCACCGTTAACGGCTGATCCATGTTGTCCTGTCTACAAAATGATGGTGTTTATTGTTTCTTCTCAATCACTTCATCTGTTTCAAAGACAAAAAGCAGAGCTAAGGTTATTTCTTGAGAACTCAAGTCTCAAATCCCAAATGCCAGGCTTATTTCTGCCTCAGAAAATATATGAACAAATTGAAAGAACTTATATTATCTGAGACGACTGGAAATCTCTTCCTGAAAATACAAAACTGCAGGTGGTTATAAGGTTTCTTGAAGCAGACTTTTAAAACAGGAAGTGTGAAGAGAATTAGTTATTGCCTAGTACCCAGTATGAATCTGCTGGGTGTTATCTTACTTAGAATACTATGCAAGGTTATAAAGTGGATTTACTTGCTTCGAAAGGAGAAAGAAGGTCATTGTGATTGAGAGCATGGACTCAGACCTGGAGCCCATCTGGGCTTACACTAAGTCTTACTGGCTGTGGTAGGTAGAATTCTAAGAGAGTGCTGTGATTCCCGCCCCTTGGGATCCACAGGTTTGTGTAATCCCCTTCCCTTGAGTGTGGCCAAGACCTATAACTGGCTTCTCATCTCAGCAGAACATAGCAAAGGTGATGGGCGATTACTCCCATGTTTATTATATTCTGTCACATGGCAAAGACGAAGAGATTCTGCAGATATATTAAGGCCCCTAATCATTTGAGGTTCAGTTAATCAGAAGGGAGATTATCCTGAGTGGGAGACCTCTCCTGCTGACCTGGAAGACTCAGCCATCCTGAGTTCCACAGCAGTAGGGAGATGAATTCTGCCAAGAATGACGTGCTCTTGGAAGAGGACTCCAAGCCTCAGATCAGATCCTTACCCTGGTCGACGCCTCCATTGCTGCCTTGTGAGACCCTGAGCAGCGGACCTAGTTGTGCTGTGCCTAGACTCCTGACCCACAAAACTGTGAGATAACAAATGTATGTTGTCTTAACACATGAAGCTTGGGGTGATTTGCAGTGCAGCAATAGAAAATGAATACTCTAGCTGGGTGACTGCAGGTAAATATCTAACCTTTCTGTGCACCTGAATAAAGGGGGAAAATAAGAGTACCTATGTCGTGTCATTGTGGTAAGGATTAAATGACTTAGCACATAAAGTGCTTAGAACAGTTCCCAGCACATAGTCAATATCATATCAATGTCCACTATTACTAGAATCTTGATTTTGCAGTTGAGGAAACTGAGGCTCAGGGATGTTAAGTGAATGTACCCAAGTTCAAATAATCACTCGATAAATGTTAGTCTCCTTCCTTTGTATGCTAGTTTAGGTCGAGCTCTGCATGATCACTTCCCACTTCTAAATTTATGTCGGCTTATATATTCCACTAATCACTTATGCGACGCTGAACACATATTTTCTCCTCAGTTCCTCATTCATGAAATGAGGCGGTTAAGCTACACTCTTTCAAGTTACAACATTCTGTGATTCTCAAAAACTTCAGAAGTAGATTATTCAATCCTTCCGTGCTATTTTCTGACCTGAATCCATGGCTGGACAATCCTTCCAAGGAAAGTCACTTAGTGTGTTCTGATCTTTCCCCTTCATCCTCTCCAGTGATCCCTGGAGTACACATCAAGCTGTCGGCCTGCAGGTTGCAGAAATGCCCAAGAAAGAAAGGACCTACAGAGAGCCCCAGTCACAGTGTAGTTTTAAAATCCAAATTAATCCTGGGACCACTGAATGTAGGCAATCCCTTTGGGGGAATTACCACTTCTCGGTGAGAATAAAACGGAAAAAAAAAAAGACGTTAAAAGAGTTAAGGAGACAGAACAAAGAGGCTTATGGAGAATTTGAGGCTGGGTGGGGAGAGAACAGGACAAGGAAATACTAGGTACTCATTGATTAGGGTCTCCTAAAAGCCAAAGATGAATTCTTTTAGGGGTTACTCAGATCCTTAAACAGAGCACAAATAATTTAAAAAGTTGGAAACATTAGCACAGCACTTCTAAAATCATATAACCCTGAGACTTGTTTAAAATGCAGATTCCTGGAACTCAAAAGGATTTTGGATCCCCTAGTTTTAAGCCCACCAATAGCATTGTTAGGATGTGGTGCAGGTGATTTTCATACATGAGACTTCCAAACAACGCTTTGAAAGACACTGCATCTGAGAATGTATCAAGCAGGATTCTTAGTTGCAAGCAAAGGCACTGACTCTTGAATCCACAGAATGATAATGGAAAGGTCACAAATTTCCAAGGCCAGAGAAATTGGGCCTGGAGGCTACATACCCAGCAACATGACCCCAAATCACACAGCAGCACTGGTCTGCTGCCTGTCACTGATGGGCAGGGGAGCCAGTGGCTTCCATCACCGACACCAGCTGCTGTCTGGGAAACCACCTGTGGAGATGCCACATATTTTTTCATGTCACTAGTTTCTATTTCAAAATATGAGATGGAGGTGCCTGACTGGCAGAACCTAGGTCACACGCCTGCAGCCAGGCTGCAAAGGTGGTTAAAAACGCAAATATCTAGCACTTCACACTTCCATACGAGGCAAAGTGGGATGTGCCAGGTGAGAAAAGGTAGATTCAGGGCTGGGCGGCCAAAAACAATGGTAAGTGCACAGAAAAATCAAACTTTTCCACAATGAGCTTCTAGACATACAAAATGCTTAATTCAATATATCTTGAACACCAGAATTTATTAAATTCCTATAGATGAAAACCAATAGTTAAATCTCTCTTTAACTCTATTAACTCCCACACACAAATTTATTTATAATTCAGAAACAGAAACCAACTCCCCTCAAATCTAATAAGAAAGAAGTTTATACATTGGTCAGTTAACTGCTTCTTTTTGGACCATTAACTACTCAGTGGCAGTGGTCCTACCTTAATTCCTTTATTTTTCAATCTGCAGTCCTAGCACTTATCCCCTGCAATATAAACAATTACCCATGTCAGCATAAACAGGTTATGTTCTCAAGACCAGTAGATGTCAAAGTGTGATACAGCATCCCCACGGGGTCTGCAAGGTCAATATTATTTTCGTAATATTACTAAAACATTATTTGCTTTTTTTTACCATCCATCTGTATAGTGGAGAGTTCCATAGGGTACAAGTTAATGGCTATGCTCACTTGTATCTTCTTGTAAATGTCTGCTACAATTTTTAATATGATAAATATAAATAGATATAATCCACAGAAACAAAGCTTTTTAGTGCCCTTAGTAATTTTTAAGAGTGTAAAGTGGTCTCATGACCAAAAAATTTGAAAACCCGCTGCTCTAGATCAACTACGCAAACAAACAAAACAAAACCTCGCCATGCTACTTCAATCTAACCAGAAATACAGTGGGCCATGAGAATCTAAAAGATGAAAAAATAATGGTCAAGTATCACCTTCCATTTGTACTACTAAGGTCTCACTAAAATAATTAGAAAACTGAGGGCACAATAAGAGATACCTTACCTCACAGAACCCAAGACCCACAAGAGCAAATGTGGCAGACTGCTATATAATCTGCAATACTCATTCTCTTTTTCTAATATAAAAATATAAATTTTTAGTTGATACATAGCCTGGATGTCTCTATGCCTCAACTGCCCCCAAGGAAATATGGAAGCAGCTCTATGATTCTGCCCTTTAAAACCAGCATCAAGTAATGCCAAGAACAATATCTAATCTGTTAACACAGTGTTTCTTTTGTGACCTTTTTAGCCTAAATTATTAATTCCCTTAATTTTCCTTCTCTTTCTTTTTTTTTTCTTAAATACTTTTTTTTGGGGGGGCAGGGGTGCTAAGCTCAGAATCCTGACTTACTTGCATACACAGAGCCAGATTTTCCAGAATACAAAAGACTAACCAGGCAGGAAAGAGTCTCCTGAGAGACCGGGCACACAGGACAGCCAGTGAGACCACCGCCCAAATGTGTCGTTTTCTCACTGGTACTCCTTTCAGGCTGAGTGCTGTAGGGAACTGGATAAGCAGGGGCGGCAGATGAGAGAGGCCAGAACACCTCATGCCACACGCTGCAGTCTCATTTCTAATTGGCCAAAAGCAGCCTTTCTTCTCCCCACTGGGTTAGAGTTCAGGTTTTCCTGGAAGAACATGGTGCAATTTACTTAGCTGGAGATAAAGCAAATGATCATAACCTAGACTGTGGGCTGCAGTGACCTAATCTGATTTAGATAAAAGGAGGTTAAAGGGTCACTCCCATGCTTTAAATGACAGAGGCAGAAAGGAGTATCTCCTGAGTGACAGGAGGCTTACAGATTGGGACTTGCTTCAGGAAAAAAAAAATGACCTAAGCTCATCCTTGCTTTTCATTTGGAAGGATTCAGATGTTAAAACCAAAGATTATTTTTTTATACTCAAGAGATTATTTTTATACAATATTTGTAAATCAGAAATTATCATCTGCTGTGACCCAGATGATAACATTATTTGTACTAAAATATTGAAAAATATGAAACTTGATCTGAATATTAGAAATAGCTTTTATTGTCTTTTTTATATACTTGTAAGTACTACATGTGAGTACCTGCTAGGTATCAGGCATTTGTCTCTTATTCCTAGAAGGATATCCCAAGTTAAACATACCTCAGCAGTGTGGTTAAGATTAGATCAATCAGCAAGAATGCAGTTGCTACAGGAAAGATTATTAAATAAAACACCATGCCCAATATAGGTTTTGTATTTGTTGTTTTTTTTTTGCGATACGTGGGCCTCTCACTGTTGTGGCCTCTCCCGTTGTGGAGCACAGGCTCCGGACGCACAGGCTCAGCGGCCATGGCTCATGGGCCCAGCCACTCTGCAGCATGTGGGATCTTCCCAGACCGGGGCACGAACCCGTGTCCCCTGCATCGGCAGGCAGACTCTCAACCACTGCGCCACCAGGGAAGCCCCCAATATATGTTTTAAATTACTTTTAGGTAAGTCTAGGCTACCCTGAGGGCAATCAAGTTGCACTTTGGGCCAGAAAAGAATTATTTCTCATAGTGCAGTACAATTTTTATTCTGACACCAGGTGAGATGGTTGGGCACCCTTAACCCAGCAGCTCAGGGTTTGGGGCTGTATATGTGTAGGAGAAACCAGCTTCTACCACTTGTGAGGTGGGAGTGCTATGGTGTCTTATTTAACCCTTTTGTGTACTTTATCTTCATCTATTAAATGGGGGGAAATAACACCCTTCCAGAAGAACTCAGTGGAAGCTTACATGAGGTTAAAAAAAAAAAAAAACACAAAAAAGAGAATTTCCTGGCGGTCCAGTGGTTAGGACTCTACGCTTCCACTGCAGGGGGCATCCACTTCCATCCCCAGTTGGGGAACTAAGATCCCGCATGCCACGCAGCATGACCAAATTAAATAAAGATCATTAAAACACACACACACAAATTCTATTACAGTTCCTGGCATGCAGTAGAAAACTCAAAGAAAATCAGTCCCTTTTCACATCAAATGGTTAGAAAAGTAAGATGATGTACGTAGGCTTCTATTATACATAGCAGAGATGACTAATGTTTAACTACTTGCTTCATTGCAATTAGTCTTTGACAGTCGCTGTCAGTTGTCTATCCAACAGCCGCCCACTATCCCCACCCCCGCTTCTTCCTGCCAGCAGGGCCCAGCCTCACTAGAGATATTCATGTTTCCAGACTCCCTGGCACTCAGGACTTGACTAGTTGGCAAGTGACCAAATCTTGGACAATGGGACCAGAAGGGAGAAATCTATTGGGAGGACTCTGAGATACTTTCATCTCTAACACAAAGAGATAGTCTGGAGAATATGTGCCTTTTCATCAGCTGGACATGTGTCTTCATGTAAGACTTGAAATGCAGCAGCTGTCTTGCAACCCAGACGGGTCAAGCCTAAGACCCAGCTGGATGGCAGAGGTGGAGGGTAGAGGGAGCCTGGCTCCTTGCAGACACTGTTGAGCTGCTGAGCTTACCTTGAAACCATTCTCCTCTGAACTGTTACTGTGTAAGACATAAGTACCATTGTTTAAGGCACTCTTAGGATTCTGTAATCTGCTGCCTAATTGATACAGGATTCCTCTGGCAACATAAGGAAATGTTTACCTATGTGAATCCAATGGTGAAAGTGGTAATTCTGAATACTAATACTAATATTAAGAAGAAGAAGAAGAAGGGGAAGAAGTTTGTGAGATTTAACAATTTTTGAAGGAAATATTTCTATAATATTACATTCTTCTTTGATTAAAATATAAATATTATTTAACTCTTTCTTCATGATTCAGTTTTATTTCAATGTACCTGCCAACAGCAACGCTTCCCTCCAGTTCTAATTTGCTTTCATCTAGAAAATCACTTAAAAAACAACTTCTTTACTAAACTTCTCTGACTTCACTCTTTCTCTCCTTTTAGTCTATCTTGATTACTGATAAAATAATTTAAATTTATTTGTAAAATTAAAGTTTAACTGGACATGGGTCTGAAAGGATCTCCTGTGAATAAACTATATGCTGATTACAGTGACTGCTACCTGATTTCTAATTTGGCTGCTCAAATATCATTTTTCTTACCTTTTCTTTCCTCTACTGTCTTCTACATAAGAGCAAGTTGAGTTCTGGGCAGGTGAGGTAGGACTATGTATATCACCTTTAATTCAGCAAAAGAGCTATCGTAATAATAATTATATTATTATGATAATATAATATCATATCATATTATAGTAATGGGTTACTAATTATATACTAACCAAAAGCTTTCCTTCCCTGGTTATCTGAAGTAATGCATTGACCTCCATTCTCAGCCCCCACAACCGCCTTATCAAATAGGAAGCAGTTGAGTCTAGAGATTAGACATGCAGCCTCCAGGGTCAGACCACATGGGTTCAAAGCCTGACTCCAAGCAATAACTGCAGAATCACAACTACCCAGACTGCAAAGTGCGGTTGATAACAGTAACTAAGGAAAGACCTGTTGAGAAGATGAAGTGAGAAAATGCTTGTGAAACCAACAGCGAGATGCTTGGTGTCAGGAAGCACTCAGCAAATGATAATGACCATTATCTCCATTTTACAGGGGAGGAAACTTGAGCCTAGACTAGACAAGCAACTTAAGTAAGTGGTGGAGCAAGGACTCAAAATTAGGTGTGTAATATCCCAGAGTTCATACTCGTAGTCACACAGCGATACTCGCAATTAATATTTAATAGCTGATGGTGAAATCAGGGGAAGGTCAAATTCTTGGACTTTGGACAAGAGTGATAGGATTTATTGCAGAAATGAGACTTCAGTTCAGCATTACATCTGTTTCATAGTCTTCCGGCCAAAGAAATAAAAGGGCATCCATTCCCTCCACTTGCTTCTTAGGCAGAGTGATGCGATGTCTGTGGACTGACCACCTGGAATATGTAGTGAAGAAATTCAAATGCATAATTATTTGACCAAGACACAGTTTAATTCAAAATATGTGCTGGTTTTTAATGTAACTTCTAAATTGTGGTACTCAAATTACTTGGCCATAAAAAAGAATGAAATAAATGTCTCTGTAGCTACATGGATGGACCTAGATATTATCATACTGAGTGAAGTAAGTCAAAGACAAATAACATATATCACTTATGTGGAATCTAAAACATAATACAAATGAACTTATTTATAAAACAGAAACAGGGCTTCCCTGGTGGCGCAGTGGTTGAGAGTCCGCCTGCCAATGCAGGGGACACAGGTTCGTGCCCCGGTCCGGGAAGATCCCACATGCTGCAGAGCGGTTGGGCCCGTGAGCCATGGCCGCTGAGCCTGTGCTCCGCAACGGGAAAGGCCACAGCAGTGAGAGGCCCGCGTACCACAAAAAAAAAAAAACAGAAACAGACCCACAGACATAGAAAACAAAGTTATGGTTACTGAAGGGGGAACGGGGGAGAGGGATAAATTAGGAGTATGGGATTAACAGATATATGCTACTATATATAAAATAGCTAAACAACATGTATTTACTGTATAGCACAGGGAACTATAGCCAATGTCTTGTAATAACCTATAATGGAAAAGAATTGGAAACAATATATATATATGTATAACTGAATCAGTTTGCTGTACACCTGAAACTGACACAATATTGTAAATCAACTATACTTCAATAAAAAAATAAAATAAATTCTGGTATTCAAAAGGCATTTCATATGCTCACAAGTATACTAATTTATGATTCTGTTGTACTTTTTAAATGAGGTGCTTCAATTACTATCTTCATAAAACAATTAAAAATTCATAAAACATTTGGAAAATGAATTTGAAGTGTTGGGGAGAAATTCAGTTAATTTGCCAAGATAGATTCATATGAGCTTAATTGTGTTATCTTGCTGTTGAAATACTAAAATTTCATGGAAATTATGCATTCTAAAGATAAGCCACCCATAAGCCACTAAACTCTAACATCCACTTGAACATACTTCCCTTTTTATTGCAATTTGCTTTTAAGAAAATACTATCCAAGGTAACACTCTTGCACTGTTGGTGGGAATGTAAATTGATACAGCCACTATGGAGAACAGTATGGAGGTTCCTTAAAATACTAAAAATAGAACTACCATATGACCCAGCAATCCCACTACTGGGCATATACCCTGATAAAATCATAATTCAAAAAGAGTCATGTATCACATGTATCACATGTATCATTGCAGCACTATTTACAATAGCCAGGACATGGAAGCAACCTAAGGTGTCCATCGACAGATGAATAGATAAAGATGTGGTACATATATACAATGGAATATTACTCAGCCATAAAGAGAAATGAAATTGAGTTATTTGTAGTGAGGTGGATGGACCTACAGTCTGTCATACAGAGTGAAGTAAGTCAGAAGGAGAAAGACAAATACCATATGCTAACACATATATATGGAATCTTAAAAAAAAAAAGGTTCTGAAGAACCTAGGGGTAGGACAGGAATAAAGATGCAGAGGTAGAGAATGGACTTTAGAACATGGGGAGGGGTAAGGGTAAGCTGGGACGAAGTGAGAGAGTGGCATGGACATATATATACTACCAAATGTAAAATAGCTAGTGGGAAGCAGCCACATAGCACAGGGAGATCAGCTCGGTGCTTTGTGACCACCTAGAGGGGTGGGATAGGGAGGGTGGGAGGGAGACTCAAGAGGGAGGGGATGTGGGGATATATGTATATGTATAGCTGATTCACTTTGTTATAAAGCAGAAACTAACACACCACTGTAAAGCAATTATACTCCAATAAAGATGTTAAAAAAGAAAAGAAAATACTATACACAAGTTATCTAATTCAATGAAGCATAATGAGTCAGAAATACATTTTTTAAATAACATCATCTTCTTGCCTGCCAGATGCCTGAAGCCCAGAGATGAGGTCAGTCCTTGGGCATTATTAATCAATTTTATCTAATTTTCATAAATTTCCTAAGGGCAGTGCTTGAAAGGCATGAATTTAGTCCAGCACTACTTTCTTTCTTTCTTTCTTTCTTTTTTTTTTTTTTTTTTTTGCGTTACGTGGGCCTCTCACTGTTGTGGCCTCTCCCGTTGCGGGGCACAGGCCCCGGACACACAGGCTCAGAGGCCATGGCTCACGGGCCCAGCCGCTCCGCGGCATGTGGGATCTTGCCGGACCGGGGCACGAACCCGTGTCCCCTGCATCAGCAGGCGGACTCTCAACCACTGCGCCACCAGGGAAGCCCCAGCACTACTTTCAAAAGCAAAAGCTGTCCCAGAATACCTCTCATACGCTGCTTCTCCAGTGTTCCTCAACCAAAGGAAATATTCTAACTGTTCAACATATTTCAATAGACAGCTGCAGTCACATTTTTGGTTTTGAACTAGACAATCTCTTCAACGAGGTGGACAAAACCAAAACAGGCTGTGTCCCTTCATAACTTTCCCTGGCAGGTTACTTTTAAATGTTTAAAGAGCCCCCTCCCTATACTGCCAAAGTCGTTAGCAAGTGGCCATCCACTGTTTCTCTTTGTTCGCCCCACTCACTTCCTTCTTATTTTCCTTCACTGCAGCTTATACTCCTCTACTCTGATGTAAAGTTTCCTCTGAGTGTGGTTCCTGGGCCACCTGCACCATAATTACTCAGTGGAGGAGGAGGGTGGTTGTTAATAAGAAACAGATTTCTATGCCCCATCAAGTCAGAATTTCTGCCAAGGGTGCCCCACAGAGCTCTATTTTTATCAAGCAGCCTAGGAGATCTTTATGCACATTGAAACTTGAGACTCACTGCATCAGATAAAACTGCTCTAAGACAGTTACAAATAACCCCCTAAATACCTGCCTTGATCCGCTGAACAGTACCTACTTTAGAACAAACTCCTGCTTTGCTCTAAATGAAGTAGAGGCATTTCCTTTTCCCTCCCACTTCCCTCACCTTGCATCTTACCTATTAATTTTCTGTCTTTTAACATACTTTTATTCCATGGGACACATTTCTTTCAAGGCTTCATTTAAGGCTTAATCTGAGCACTGTGTCTACACTCCATCCACTTTCACCAGGGTATCCGACTGTGATTTCTCACTCAGTAGTTCCAAGGCTAATAACTACTGTATATCTTTCCCACAAGTATCAGCTCCAAGTAAATTCATTCATTCATTCATTTATTCAACATTATTTATGAAGCTCCTACTTCCTGCTAGGAACTAGTGAGCAAAGACACAGAGGATATTGATCTTTTGAAATTTACCTTCTGCTAGAGGCAGGAGGTTGAGCACAGAGGTACTAAGATACTAAACAACTAACTGCACAAATATATCATTAAAACTGCAGTAAGTGCTACAAATACGAAATACAACAGAGGTGGTTATGCATTTTTTGGCAAAAAAAATCTCAGAAGTGGTGGTGTGTCCTTCTCAGTACATCAGGAGACACTGATTTACCCTGTTATCAGCGATGTTTACTCTGATCACCTAAGTTATGTCTGCCATGTTTCTCCCCTGTAAAGATACTATTTTTCCTTTTGTAATTACAAAGTGTCTTATAGGGAATTACTTTGCCAATATGCAAGTATACTTTTGCCCATTCATTTTAGCATCCAAAGATTATTCTTTTCTGAAGTGATTATTACTGTGGTGTTTGAAAATGGTGAATTTTCTATTTCTATCCTTCTTTCTATATTTATTAGTTTAGTTGGAGCTTTTGTTGAAGGTTGTTTAATTTTTTGTACAAAATTTTAAAATTTTAGGCTGTCAAATGGATCTATTTTTTTCTTTTATGATATCTGGATTTTTCATCATTCTTTAAAAGGTCTTCAAACTGACTGATGATAAAAATTTTTTTTAAATATGTCTACCAATCTTTTCTCCTAGTAATTTTATGGTTATTTTTGAATAAATACCGTTGATCTGTGTGGAATTTATTTTTATGTAAGTAGTATGACAAGGATACAGATTGTTTTTATCATTAGGCAAAAAGACCCTGAATCTCTTCAATTTTGCTTAGCTTCTTATTTAATTCTCAACTCTGCTCAATAAGGTGATCTGCCCAAACTAGGAACTAAGTACATATTTATTAAATTGAAGTAGTCTGTTAATTGTACCTCAATGAAGCTGAAAAATAAAAGTCTGGGAGTGATGGATAAACTTACATAGAGAAGAGATATCGGCAATTCAGAGAGGAGGCAAGTATGCAACTGTGTTTGAGATACCCCAGGACTGGACTGAGAGTGGTAAAAAGAATGTAGAAGGATAAATAGCTATTGGGAGCGATTCTGAGGGGAAAAAAAACATAGAACCTGGAAGTTAAGTGGACAGACAGGGATATAGGAGCGTAAGTAGGCAAAGATACTGCAAATGTTGGCATCTAAGGGAAGTGGAGATGGTGATGCTTCTGACTTCAACAGAGAAAACTTCTCCTGTATCTCAGTGAATGGCATCAACACCCAATTACACACAACCTGGCAAAACCTGGAAACAGTCACCATGCATCTTCTCCCTCCCTCAACTCCACATCCATTCTACCACTTATAGTTGCTGAGTCACCCTCCAAGATATCTCTCAAATCTGCATTTTCTAACCGTCTTTCCTTACAGTACCCAATCCGTGTCACCCTTTACTCTGTCTGCATCGCTCGAATAGCCTTCTAATTGGTCTATTTGTTTCCATCATGCTCCCCTTTGTTTAATTCTATATACAACAGGTATGCTATTCAGATATTGTCATTTCTTCACTTAAAACCCTTTAATAGCTTTCCATCACTGTCAATATCATGCATCTTTAATAGGTCCCACAAAGCTGGGTCTGATCCAGCTGCCAACCCACCAGCCTTCTATTCACCCTCATTTCACACTTCTACTTCCTCTGTATCTTTCCAGTGTTAGTTTAAGCTTCTCTTCCTCAGGCAGATATTTTTGACCACTTCCAAACTAAGTCACACTCTTGGTCATATACTCATGAAGAAATACCATACAAACCCAAACTGAGGGATTTTCTACAAAAAAAAACTGGCCAGTGTTCTTAAAAAGTGTCAAGATGATGAAAGACAGAAAGACTGAAGGAATGTTTCAGATCAAAAGGGACTCAGGAGACATGACAAAAAATGCCATGTGTGATCCTGTATGGGGTCCTGGACCAGAAGGAGGACACTGGTGAAATGTGAATAAGATCTGTAGATGAGACAATATAGTATTGTAACAATGTTAGTATCCTGATTTTGATAACTACCGTGATTATATTAACTGTTAATATTTGGGGAAACAGGTAAAAAGGATATACAGAAATTCTGTGTACTATTTTTGCAATTTTCTGGAATTCTGAAATTATTTTAAAATTAAATATTTTAAAAATGTTCAGTTAGTACCTTAACAATCCCTTCAACAAGTAAAATGACAACAAAAGGAAAAAAGTTTGCATCATATGCAACATATATAATATTGATTATGTCTAAACTATAGGGCATATTTGCAAAACAGTAAGAAAGAGATACAAAGTTGAATAAAAATCGGCAAATGGAATGAACACGTCATGAGAGAAATATAAATGGCTAAGCAGCACGTGAAAAATATTAATTTCACTAGTAATTAAGAAACTATGGATTTGAAATGGTATTTCCACTTATTTGATTGATAAAATTTACATGATTGGTCATACTTAATATTGATGAAGACTGGAAGAGAAATTGGCAATTAAAAAAAATAATACGATTCCTGTTGACCAAGCAATTCTAAGTTTCCCCCATAGACTGTCCTGCCCAAATAATACACTAATACACACACACACACACACACACACACACACTCTCACACACACACTTGCTCCCACTTTAGCATGGCTTAAAAATATTACAATTTTGGAAATTAAAATACACAGCCATCAAAAGGAGGTTATTTGAAATAAAGAATCTGTACAGGAAATGAAGCCATTAGAAAAGACTTACATCTATACGTGCTGAACCAGGAAGTTGTCCGCGTTACAGCATTAAGTGAAAAAAAAAGCAAGTTGTAAAAAGCATATAACGTATGACTCCCACATATGTATTTAATGTATGTTGGCATTTGCAAGAAAGGTATCTGAACAACATGCACTAGATTTTTCTCAGCTGTTCTCTCAAGGATGAAATCATGAAGGATTTCATATTTAACTTATTCATTTCGGTACAATTTGTTACAAGTATGTATCACTTCATTATGACAAATTATACTGTTTTTAAAGCCTATAAATTCTCAGTAGGTAGCTCCAGATTTGAAGCCTAGCCCTGCCAGTTTCTAGATGTGTGGATTTTGATCAATTACTCCCTGAGTCTGTTTCCCTTGTCTAACGTGAGACCCTTGCCTCACAACGTTATGAAGGTAGTGGTAGTTGAAACAGTTATTCAAGGGCTTTCTAAACCCAGAGAGGCTATCTGGCCTGATGACTGGGCAGCCTTGGTGTCACACCATAACATGCAGCTGCTGGAGAGCAGTTTATTGGCTATAGACCTTCAGGAAAACAGCACGGGAGAACACTGCTGCATGAACCCTTCAGTCAGTCCTGCCAAATTCAAAGCCCCAAGTGCTCACCCTGCTCCCTTCTGCCTTTCCTTAATCCTCTCTTCTGGACCACGTACCATGTGTCCCTAGCACAAGAGTAAGGTTTGTTTGCATCAGGTTAGTCCCCTGCTCAAAAAAGCAACTGATAACCTAGTGTCTACCCGAAGAGGTCTAAACACCCTTGCTGGCCCTCAGTGCTGTGCACTATTAGACTTTGCTTTCCACTGCTTCCCAATATAGAAGTCTTGCCCTACTTTTCTTTTTGATCAAACCCTCTCTGCCCTATCCCAACATCTGTCATTCAGAAGGAGGTGCAACATTCTTTCCTGCCAACTCTGTGGTTTTCTGATTTCTTCCACCTGAAAACAGGTATTAATAAGAAAATTAAACACAGTGTTGGGTGCCATTATAAAAACTCCAAGGCAGCCTTGATGGCTATGTTATTCCATAAAAATGTATATGAAAATCAGAGGAATAAATGCATCAAGCTTAAAAACAGAAGCACAAATTTGCATATAAAATTAGATTTAGCTCCTAAATACGTTTTTCTCTAAGTATGGTTTATTGACCACCTGCATCAGAATCCTCTGAAAAGGCTGTTAAAAGAAGGCTCCCAGGCCCCGCCCAAACTTACTGAATAATAACCTACGGGGGTGTCACGGAAGTGATTCTGGTTTTTTGAGACTAGTTTGAGATGCACTGCCCTAGTTACCTTTCTAAGTCTTTCAATAATATTACACTTGACAAAAGACAAAGAACCTTGATGCCATAAGAGTGTGATGGTCATTTACATTTCTTTCAAAAGCCACATTTGAATTTCTTGAACTTTTCAATACTTGGACAAAAAAAGTTCCACACCCACCAATGATTGTAAGTGATTTTCATCTTTTCTTTTTTCCTTAAAGTACTATATTGATTCAGTAAGGAGTTTCTCTGCCCCATTTTTACAAAAACAGGAACATATGAAGGATTTATTCCAGGCTTCTCTTTTCTAATCTCATTCCATCTACCACTTCCAATTGTTCCTCTTGTTAAAGAAAATTTATCCTGTGGAACAGTTTATAAACCAACCTCTCAAGGACAAAACAGATTGGAAAAGGAACTGAAGTCAATCTATCAGAAGATTGAAGCATGAACCCACAGGCATAAAGGCCTCTCCATATTTCTTCTCAGTGGTTGAAATGCATACTTCCGGTGTTAAAAGACAGGGCTCCAGCAACAGGTTAAATAAAATTATAGGGTCCTTAGATGAGCTGAATTTAAACTTGATCACCATCACTGACTGCAGTTTTCTTTATGCCTTTAATGAAAAGGTGCACAGTTGATTACTGTCCTAGCCACTCAAGTTTGAAGTAACACTCCCAAAAAAGACCCACAGTGGAGTTTCCCCGAGTACCTGCAAAGGCAAAACAGGCAGGCAGCGTTAACTGGGGACTGGAAGGGTTAAAAATGAGTCATCACTGGCCTCCTGTTTCCAATAAACCAGGGTCAAATCAAGTCAAGCAATCAAAATGAATAATTTGTGATGAGTCCCTGAACAGCTATCTCTTGTATGAGGCTGGGCTGAATCTTTGGTTCATTTACGGTGAAAGCACTGAAACCTAAGTATAGCAAAAGTTTAAAAACAAAAGACCAAATTCACCAAAACTCAAACTTAATCAAGTTTAAACTCACAAAATTTTAAAATAGTTCCTTTAAAAGAAACTGGACTTTAGTTAAATAATTATGAAATTTGCACAAAAGGGTAAAATCAAACAATGCAGACTGTATTTTTAAAAATGAGATTTAAAAAATTTTCCTCAACTGAATAGTATCTGTGAACTTTACACAAGACCAAGAAAATTTTTTGCCTCCTTAGAAAAAAATAATACTAGTTACAGATTTCTGAAATTTATTTATGAGAATAAAGAATTATAAGGACTAATGTAATGTTAAAATATTGAAATCAGTGATGATATACTCCTTGCTAAAGAAGTTCTGGAGGAATGCAGAATTTTTGATTCTTTGTTGCTACAGCAGTCTTCCCACCTATAATTAAAATCTGGCCTCTTTTTTTTTTTTTTTTTTTAATTGAGGTATAGTCGAAGTATAATATGTTAATGGCAGGTCCAATAATAAAAGCGCCTGGCCTTTTATAATTACACGTAATTATGTCAAGTCAAAGAACAGCTAAAATTTACTCTGCTTTTACTCTATAAAATATTCTGAATAAAAATGGTTATGAAATGTCATCATAACTTCACCATGGCTTCTGAATGGGAGATATATAAGACTCTGAGAGTGTGGACAAAGGTGGATGGCATAGAAGTTTTTCAGAATACTGATACCTTTCCAATAATATAATGTACACATAATTATTCGTAACATCTCTCTTCTCCAGTGATTCTTTACATCTAACGTAAATGTCTCCCTAATATGTGTTATACAGTATATATTATATTACATATAATATGTAGTATAATGTATATATTTTATAATACATACCTTATATATAATGTATACATTATATTATGTATACACGACATACACTGTATAAAATGCATCTAATATATATTATATAGCTAAATAATATTACATCACACAATATATATAAAACATATAATGTATATATTATACATTATATTAGGGAGACATATCCTGCTGCCTCCAGCGAAGGATCACTAGGTACAAGGAAAGATATTACAAATGAATATAATATGTATTGCATATGTCAACTGTTAGGCAAAAACAAAAAATAACCTACTTTTAAAGCATATGTGAAAACACAAATTGGACCCCTTCTTAAAGTATTTAATGAAACACATTTACAAAATACCCAAGCATCAAGGAAAAACAGCAAACGTTTTGTACAATAATCTGGGTACTAATTCTATCTATATAGGAGATGACAATCTCTGCAGTGGAAATGACTGGAGCCCTGGATCTCATTAGGACAAGCCCCCACTTTTCTCTCCCCAGTCAGTGTCCCCAGCACCTGGTATGTGATCAGGGATACACACAAGTTAGGCAAGCAAACACCGGAGTCGGATTGTCTGGGTTTGATGCCCAGCTCTATCACTCTATCCCAGCCTATGGCCCCGAGTGAATTACCTGGCCTTTTTGTGCCTCAATTTTTTAATCTGCAAAATGGCACCTATTCCATAAGGTTGTTTTATGAATTAATAACAATGGTAACAACTAATACATGTAGCAGTTAACCTTGTGCCAGACACTTCTCAGTACTTTTCATTTATACCTATTTATTCATTTAATCCTTCCCCAAACCTTATGAGACAGAAACTAATATCCCAATTGAAAGATGAAGAAACTGAAGCTCAGAGAAGTTAGTAACTTAATCAAGGACCCACAACTCGTAAATGGCAAAAAGAATTCATGTTCCCAACCACTCCATCACCCTTGAGATAACAAATGTAAAGGCTGAGTACAGTGCCTGGCATATAGCACATGTTTAATAACTAGTATTTATTAATAAGTATTTGTCAAACGTTTGCAAGATTCTGAGGTTACACCAGGGCTCGGCAGGAAAGAATGCTGTGATCAACTGGTGAGGTGTTCCGTGGATGTGGAATACGTGTGTGATCACACTATGCCCCAGGTTTACGATTCCTCTTCCACATAAAACAAAGAATCCTGATGTCTGGCTGTCTGAAGTTTTCCCTTCTTCATCTCAGTGTCTCTGGGATCTTATGTCAGGCTGTCATTATCTGACATCACATTTCACCTCCACTCTCTCCTTCTGTTAACCCACTCACTCCCCATCCAACTGCCAAAGTGCTCTTCCGAAAAGATGCTTTCATTACATACTCCTTTCAAGGAACCTACCTTGAATTGGCTACTTGATCTAAATCAAAATTCCACCCCCTTGCTTTCAAGGGACTTAATGAGACATGGAAGGAACATGCCTTTAACTCTAGTTCAAGGGCTCGGGTGCCTACTTATCAAATGAATACTTGATAAGAATGGCCATGTTTCATTATGCAGAGAATAGCAGTAGTGTTTGTGTTACTTCACAACAGTAATAAGCAATTTTTAAATTTTATTTATTTTGGACACCGCCCAACAGGAAAACCTTTTGAAATGTTTAAGGATCTCATTTGATTTTTATTCAGGATGAAACAAGCTTGATTGGAGGACAAAAAGGGAAGAATATCAGAGAAAAATCTGCATTATTATATGCACCATAATGTTAATATCCAGACAAATTTCAGTCAGCTTTCTAATCATTCATCCTGAAATTAGATCATGAATCATAATCACAGGGTAAACCTCCAATGACTGGGGACGTTAAGTCAGAACTATTTAAAAAAAAAAAAAAACGGAAGGCATAACACTCTTCATATTCAAGATCATACAATGCACTCATTTATTTTGAAAGGCTAGCTAGAGCTAATCAAAACATACGAATTACTGGTGTTTATATCAAGGGGCTGCTTTTAATAAATAGAAGTTACTAAGTAGCCAGTGGTCTGAATTAATGTCTGTAAGCCAACCACATCAATGGACAAACATAACATGGATTTAATTTAAAATTTAGAAAGAAAATCAAATATGAACTTTGAAGACTTAGCAATTTGCCAAAAGTTTAACTGGCTTTTCTACTCAACATGAGGAGATGAAGGATTGTACTAGAAGTTCGTCTAATTTGCTTAGAAATGCAACTAATTTCTGACAAAAGGCATATCCAGATGTAGCTACATCTAGATCGTTCCTGAGTTGAACATTACGATGTCAACTCAGGATTTCTGAATGTACACTCAACACATCCAACTGGACAATTCACATGTTCAGATAGCTGAAATAAGCAAGTCAGTAAGTACCAATACAGTGGTTTTTTCTTTGTTTGGTTTTGTTTTGTTTTAGCGGGATCGTTATTGTTCCTTCAGTTGAGGAAGTTGGTCTTAGTTGACTATATCAATTGGCTCCAATTTAATGTTTGATGTTTGATGATTCATATAAAGTTATGGCTAAAAATAATCAATACTAGAAGAGGTGATGTAGTAAGGTTGGGAAGATTCTAGAATTGGTATTCATTTAACAAATATTTAATGGGCAGCTGAGATCCATTAGCCCTCAGGGGTAGAGAACTGACTCTCACATTTTCAAGGATGACCATGAGTCATTTCTCGTAGTTTCAATTGAAGCTACTCCTAAAGCTTTCACAGGGGAGAGAAAAAAATGCTAGGATTAGACAGAATCACAAACCCAGTGGTTTATAAGTGTGTCTAATTGGTAAATGTATCCTCCCTGAAGGCACATGGCATTTTCTGGGCAGCATCTACTATTTCTTCTACCCCTCCGATCCTGAGCAAGAATTACCAGGTTTTGCTTCTCTATAAAAGGCAACCTCGCTCTCTGGATTGTAGCTGTAAGTAGTCTTGGGAAGAGTCCTTAAAGGAGGAATGTGATCGAACTGTGTTAAGACCTTTGTGCCGAAAGTAAACAGAGGTAACTATTACTAACAATTCTTTATTTTTTATCAGTCCTTCTCAGAAGCTAATCCCCAAAACAGTCTCCTCTCCAGGAAATAATCTCTCTGCTGAGGACACCCTTGGGACCACGATGCTCCCACTTCTCCCTCCAAGCCTTTCAATGGGAATGAGTCCTATAAAACAGAGCAAAAGTATGCAAGAAACTGGCCCTGAAGACCACAATATGGGTAAAGGACTTGGATTCTCTGCCTGCTGATTTAAATGGTGCTTATGTTACAAAAGACTGTAAGAAAACACGTTTCTTCTTAAAATTCCCAAGAACCAGCTAATACATAAATTACAGGTGAAGTAGTATGTTCAAGAGCAGATTCCCAAGAGGCAAGCAATTTGCTGTATACACGCTTGAACAGAAAACAAGCAGCCTGTTCATTTTCCAGGGAGATTCTAATAACATTTCATGCCTTTGAATGAAGATGTAATGGAGCAAACGGTAAACAAGAGGTACCTACTTCCCAGTGCCTTCCCAAAGGCACTGACTCAGTATTAAAAAGAAACATAGATATTTACAGTGTAGCTATAAAATGTCTACAATAATAGAGTCACAGAGTACATTTTTTATACGTATATATTTTAAAACAGAGTACCTTTTTGAAGTTCAATTTAGCATCCATCCCACAAACATAAGACTGCCAACTGAAACAAGATCTGGAAAAGCATAGAAGATAGTGGCTTAAACTCTGTGTAAAACAACCATAGAAAACTACTCCCCGAAACTTGAAACAGAAAATCAAACATTCACGTGTAATTGAACGGCTGGAACAAATCTGCCATATTGACCTTGACAGGGCCTTGAATCATGAGATCATAAATCAGCATCCTGGTGATATCCATTATAAACTTAGAAATGCCTTAAAACCTAAGACTTCATTTTATTCTCAGTGATTAGCAGGATGTTTGGAAAGCACTGTGCTCTCTGGAGCTTACTTTGAAAGATTCAAAGATTCGAACACCGATTTCCAGAAGGCCACCCCCAAGCCACCCAGACACTTAAGATTTTCTTCAATCCTCTCGATCAGGTTCTGTTTCCTGAATTACTTATTGTTTATTTATTTATTTTCAAATTTCAGTATTTACAGCACCTTAGGCTCTTGGCTATCAGCGGTGTGGCTTGTTTCAGAGAGTTCTGGAAAATTATGTTTTAGTGACATTCCACTTCTTTGTGTGTTTCATTAAAGGCTCTCCGTGAAGGCTTTTAAATTATTCAGGTGAGGGAAAATGCCTTATGAGTGGCTCATAAACGGCGTAACAGTAAGCATCATCTAGAAAGGCATGACACACGGTCCTGCAAGGACGCCTGTTTTTCCAACCGCCGCCCCTTCCCTCCCCACACCACGCACCCCCAAAGACAATGCGGGGGGTCTCTCTGAACGCCGACACCATCTCCGAGGCCGCACCCCAAGCCTAAACCAGAAACACCCGCGTGGAGGTAGATCACTGCGGGCGTCCCACCCTGCCCCCAGGAGCCACGGCTTCCTGCTTTCCCCATCAAGGTGAAACTAACCCCTCGGAGCCCGCTGGGGGGCGGACAGAGGCAACGCAGGTTGAGGCAGCCGACCGCAGGACTCGCAGGAAGGAAGTGAGCGGCCGCAAAGCGCATTTTCCTCCCGCGGAGCAAGCCCGGGACAGGACGTCGCCAGCGGAAGAGGGGCCGGCGCGCGCCAGGCCACCGGGCACACGCGTCCGCCGTGCACACTTGCCTGTGCCGGTGCGCGCACACACACACAGACACACACACACACGCGCGCGCGCGCGCGCGCGCCTACTCACCAGCAGCCCCTGATGTCCGGAGCCCGCGTGGGATGGCGACTGCAGCGGCTGTCCCCGCGCCTGCCGTGTGGCCTTGGCATCCGTCTGGCCGCTGCAGCCCGGGCCGCGGTGGCTTTTGCTAGAAGGCACTGCAGTAGGGTGATAGGGCACCCAGCGAGCAGGCGCCTGCTCCCTTCACTCTGCCGACCCTCCTCCGCTTCTCTGCGGACTGATGGACCTTTGCTACCTTCACTCGTTTGGCTTCTGTGCGTTCCTCTCTTCCTCCTCCCCTTCGCTGCCGTAGCTCCCCAGCGCCCAGCGCAGAGAGCTCCCTCGAAAACCCACGCGCAGGCCTGGCGATCCCGAGCCTGCAGCAGCCGTCCCTGATGCCGCCGCCGCCGCAGGAAAATAAACTGTCACTGCGATGGTCCCGGCCTCCTCTGCCCCGGCCCCTGGGTGCCGCCTCCGCCTCTGCCTCCGCCCCTTCCTCGGCGGCGGCCTCCCGTGTTCCGCAGAAAACGCTCGCGGGTGGAAGCAGGTCCCCGCGGTTCGGCCTAGAGCGAATGTGAAACAATCGGGTGCGACTCTCTCTTCTGAAACCCTGCCCGTCCCCTTCTCAGCCCAGAACCACGTGAACTCTCATTTCGCTCCACCATCAGTTTCACTGAGGGGGACCAGAGTGGGTGCCTTTTAAGTGCACACGTGAGGTGATACAGCTGGATTTGACCGTGAACTCGCATCGCAGTCAGAGGAAGGATAGGGATTTCGTGAAAATCCCACTTACACCGTATTAGGAATTCCACCTTGCGATTTATCCATAACCCCCCACACACCGTGAAACAGTTTAGTCCTCTTCCCCTCTCCCCGCTCTGTGTCCTGGGGTAACGCAGGCTATTATGATATCTTTGGGATATTATATTATTATCATGTGCAGTATATTTTTAGTATGGTCCTGGCACTGAGCCAGGCACTCTACATGAAATCTTATTTCATCCCCTCCACAGCCCTTATAAAGGGTACTCTTACTTTTCCCATGACTGAGGCACAGAGGAGCAAGGTAATTTGTCCCAGGTGACCCACCTGGAAAGTTGTAGAAGTTAAGATTTAAATTCTGATCAGACACCAAAGGCTATTCCTATTGGCTTTTAATGTGTAAATCTCTGAATGTGTAAACATTATACAAACACTACTACTTCTGAGTGAAATGCAGACTTTTTTTTACTTTTTCTGAGTTTGGTTGGGAGGTTACTTCCAAGAGAGGGAAGTGACTGCAGAGAGAGGAAATGGAACATGAACTTTTTCTAACCTGCTTTTCTTCAGGAGACCAAACTTCTAGCCCTGGTTCTGTCACCAAATGAGCTGTTTGGCCTAAGGCATTTCACCCTCTTAGGCCTCATCTCCCTGCACTGGTTTTTGAAATGGAGAGGTCTGGCTATTACAGGCAGCCTGCAGCCTTGATTTTTAAGAAGCAGTGGTATCATTGTTTTTTCTAATTTTGAATTTGAGTCTAAATTTTAACAAAAATTCAGACTTTGGGCATGTGCTGGAAAGTTGGAAGGACTGGCAACTTTTGCTTCATGGTGGGTTCTAGCAGCCATCAGCTAGAACTAAGTAGTAGGTGTATCCTTTAGACTGGGAAGATGCTCTTCAGTTTTCCCCAGTTCCCACCACTCCTATATGCCCCATCCCCTGACATTGAGGATATGGTAGACTTTTGAGTGTGTAGTTCAGAACTAGATAATCTCATGACCTACTAGACAATCTAAAATTCAGTGATAATTAAGAAGATTAATCAGGGGCTTCCCCAGTGGCCCAGTGGTAAAGAATCCACCTTCCAATGCAAGGGAGGCGAGTTAGATCCCTGGTTGGGGAACTAAGATCCCACATGCTGCAGGGCAACTAAGCCTGCATGCCACAACTACTGAGCCTGCACGCCTCAACTAGAGAGACCACGTGCTGCAAAACTACAGAGCCCACATGCTCTGGAGCCTGCGTGCCACAACTAGAGAGAGAAAAACACGCATGCCACAACTAGAGAGAAGCCCGTGTGCTGCAACGAAAGGTCCCATGTGCAGCAATGAAGATCCCGCGTGCAGCAACTAAGACCCCAGGCAGCCAAAAAAAAAAAAAAAAAAAGATTAATCAGATTCCTAAAAAGTATTATGAAACAAAGAATGCACATAAATATTTATAGTGGTCATTGATCATAGTCTTGTTGCCTAGAATCCCAAACTCTCATAAAAGGCAAAATAGCTCAGCACTCACTGTCTCCTCCCCTTAGCAGCTAGCATCATGGGACCTAAGTTCAGCCAATCAGAGTCTCCTACCCAAGTCTCTGAATCTGCAGTCTGATTCAAAGGGACCTTTTAGAAATAATACCATTATCTGTGGAGTAGCTGTCGTGCCCATAGACAGCAGTGCCAGCAGTCAGAGGTGGGACTGTCCAATGGCAGTACCAGTGGTGTCCTAAGTGGGCTGCTTGGGTGGTGTGGCCTGTTCTGATTCCAGCTACCAAGCTGCCCTGCCTGTTTCATGAGCCGGATTCTCCAACCTTTCTGTCTCTTTGGTATTCTATGTAATGGCCTTCCAAGACATTTCTCTTCTGCTTAAGTTAACCAGAATTGGTTTTAGTGTTTGCCATGAGAACTCTGACACAGTGAGGTTGGGTTGATCCAAGCTCTGCCTCCCTTTCATTAACTGAATTAGTGAAAAGTGGGCACAGAAATATTTATACATCTTTTATCTTAGAGAATTTTAAAGTGTTCTATAATTTTGCTTGCACTTTTAAAGATTCTATTTCAATATAAATCCCTTTAAAAGATAGATTTTTTTTGCCTTTATCAATTATATTAACAAAGATTGTATATAAATAAACATTGCCCATCAATACTGGTGAGGATGCAATGAAATGAGCCCCCTCATCTGGTGGTATAATTTGGATACGCTGCCAGGGAAGGAATTTATCAGTATGTTAACAGAAGCTGTAAAATACACACATCCCTTTGCCCAAAGTAATTTCACTTCCAGGAAGCAATGTATCCTAAGGAAGTCTGAAATGAGGAATCAGATTTTTCCACTGGGATATTTATCACCAACTTTGGGCATTAGAGTTATGTTTATGATGAAGCTGCTTATGATACAATGTTAAATAAATAAGAACGATACAAAACTGCAAAAACATATAATCTCAAATAGGTAAAAACACAGGGAAAACATCTAGGAGAATTTATTAAAATTATCCCTAGAGATTTGTTATAGGCAATTATAATTGCCTTCTTTATACTTTACTGTAATTTAAATTTTCTATAAAGGGCATGATTTCATCTTCTTTAAGGAAAAAAAGATTTAATAATTAAAAATAAACAATATTGGAAGCCAGAAAAATATAAGGTTGTATCTATCACAGTGCCTCATTCAAAACAGGTACATAATAAATGTTTGAGAAAAGGACAAAGGTAGGAATAAAGAAGAGAGAGAGGAAAAAATGAAGGACACACTATTTCACAAAGAAGAGTGATGAATTAAGGGACTCCCCTGTCTTTTGTTTAGTTGATGGTACATATAGAAACAAGACATTACATTCTAAATTGCTTTATTAAGTAATGCTGCATTTGAGTATTTCCCAAATGTGATAAGTGGCAAAACATTAATACCTTTCTCACTGTATAAGTAACAGGGAGTCAGCACTCAGAATTTTCTCCCGTTCCACAACATCAGAGATAGATCTGTTCAGAGAAGCTGGATGAGCACAGGGTGCTGGTATTCAAGAAAAAGAGGCAACCTCTTGCCTCTGATTGGCCATCACATGGAGGTCTGCCACTCTCCTTGGGGCACCCAAAAGTCCACGAGTTTGGAGTAGTCTTTATTCTCCCCATCAGTCGACATCCTAAGAGAATCTTATTTGTTGGAACTGACAGTACCAGGAGAAAGTAGGCAGTGTTGAATTTACATTGATTGAGGAACTGAAATTAATTTGTACCCTCCTGTAATTGTTTGGTGTTTGCACATAAAATGGTGCTCCTTGGGGAAATAATCGCCCTTACAGGAGGTCCTTGCTGAGACCAGATGGACTGGAGTTCTTGTTCTTTGTTTCACAGATTTACAGTTTCCTGGCTCTGGATTATCTTTAAAATCAAGGGGGAAGGGCTTCCCTGGTGGCGCAGTGGTTGAGAGTCCGCCTGCCGATGCAGGGGACGCGGGTTCATGCGCCGGTCCGGGAAGATCCCACATGCCGCGGAGCAGCTGGGCCTGTGAGCCATGGCCGCTGAGCCTGCGCGTCCGGAGCCTGTGGTCCGCAACGGGAGAGGCCACAACAGTGAGAGGTCCGCGTACCGCCAAAAAAAAAAAAAAAAAATCAAGGGGGCGAATGAATTAAAATACCCAACTCATTCTATTAGAAGAAAAATTCATCTCATAGGTTGTGTACTTAAAAGCATGTACCTCAGAAATTACTATATTCTTAAAAACATGTGTTCTTAAAACTCTGGGGTTTGCTTTTGTTTATACCAATAATTCTCAAAGTATGGAAGTGACCCTTGAAATCTTTTCAGACAGTCAAAACTATCCAGTCTACTCAGCAAGGTCAAAACTGTTTTCATGAAAACACAAATCCATTCTTTGACTTTTTTTTTCATTCTCTCATGAGTTTGCAGTGGACTTTTCCAGAGCTACATGGATGATATCGCCACAGCTAGAATGCAGGTGCAAGTGTGAGAATCCAGTCATCTCTTATGAAGCCAGATGTGAAAGAGATTTGTAATAATATAAAGCTGTGCCAATTTTCTCACTAGTTTTTGTTGTGTCTGGGAAAAATATCATTATATTGTAATGGAAATGAGATGTTTAGTTTAACGTGTAATCAGTTTATTATTTTTAATAGATTGATAAATATTTTAAGTTTCTCTATATTATTTTCTAGTATAGTAAAAAATGGATAGATATAACTCACTTAAATGAAAGCTCTCTAGAGTCCATGATAGTTTTTAAGATTAAGACTGTATAGGTGCACACCTGAAACTAACACAACACTGTAAATCAACTATACTTCAATAAAAAATAAATTTAAAAGAAAAAGACTGGGGGCTTCCCTGGTGGCGCAGTGGTTGAGAGTCCGCCTGCCGATGCAGGGGACGCGGGTTCGTGCCCCGCTCCGGGAGGATCCGACATGCCGCGGAGCGGCGGGGCCCGTGCGTGAGCCATGGCCACTGAGCCTGTGCGTCCGGAGCCTATGCTCCGCAACGGGAGAGGCCACAACAGTGAGAGCCTCGCGTACCACACACACACACACAAAAATAATAATAATTTAAAAAAAGAAGAAGACTGTATAGAATCCTGAGACTAAAAAGTTTGCAAAAACCACTAATCTGTGCCATTAAGGAACTAATAAGCTCTGAATAACCTATTTTTTCCTCAAACCTCGTTGAGGAATTATAACTGTGGCAACTAGCCTGTGTCAGCAAATGCAGGAAGCAAGTGCTTCAAAAAATGGAAAGTGCAGGCACGTTTGACGTTTTCCACTCCTGAGATTTATTTTGCTGCTCTCTTCCTGTTAATTACTTAGGCTTGGAGAATTCTATGTCCATTATGTTCTCATATCCAGCATACTGGATATGAGGTGAGGTTTCAGAATTCCTGGAACCTCATCCCACTGAGCCTAGTGTTTCCATCAAAACGTGGGAATGTTGGCCATGTTACAAAGGTAGCTGGGAAGCTCTTAAGGTAGTTATGAACCTGATAAATATGAAAGCATTTTGGAAATTACAATGTGCTTTACAGATATAAGGCTTACTACTATTTAACATTTCAACAACCAGACAGACATTTGATGAAAATGTGAACTCTCTCTTCAGCTGACATTATTTAATCTCTTGGATTTAGGTACATAAGATATTGATAAATGCGGAACAAATAGTAGTAGCGTTTGGAGCAATAGATTTTTTTCTAAAGACCTTTTTTTGCAGTCTGACTTACAGATAAAAAGGATGTGTGGGGAGGGACAGACAGGTGGAGCGAGAGCGGGAAGGAGGTGATAGAAAAGCATCTGACCCTCACCCTCACTGTCAAAACATATACTGTGATGGTCACATCTCCCCTGGGGCTACTTCATGCAATAGAAATCCTTCTGTGGTAAGCTTTGACTATTATTTAACAGCTATTCAGTAGGTTTGAGCAGAAACAGTGCAAAACACACAAGATAGCACTGTACTTGTTATTTAAATTTAAAATGTCTTTGGTCAACAGAAAAAGAGTACCTTCTGTTTATAGAAAAATGTGCCCACTGGAGTTTTCACTGGACTGAATAATACCTTCCTAAAATACAACTATTAAACTTATCTATTGCTGTGTAAGCAAAGACATGACCTTTTCCAAGGACAAATAGTAAAAATAGCAGATCTCTAAATATACATTTAGGCATGTGCTGCTGGGCTTAAAGCTTAGGCTCATAATGTAGATAAACACTAATATCTTTGTCTGCTCGGGCTGCTGTGACAAAATACCACAGACTGGGTGGCTTAACAACAGAACTTTTTCTCATAGTTCTGGGAACTGGGAAGTTCATATCAAGGTTCTGGCCGACTGGGTTCCTGGTGAGAGCTCTCTTCCTGGCTTGCAGACACCCACCTTCTCACTGTGTCCTCATATGGGGGTAGAGGGGAGAAAGAAATCTCTCTCTCTCTTCCTCTTCTTATAAGACCACCAGTCCTGTAGGATTAGGACCCTACAATTATGACTTTATTTAACCTTAATCACTCCCTAAAAGTCCTGTCTTTAAGTACGGTCATATTGAGTCACATCTGGGGAGACCCAATTCAGTTGCTAGCAACCTATTTGCCGTTTGAAGTAAGTCCAAAATAGACCTTGAATGAAGCCACACAGTTTCATACAAGTCTCATCAAAACTGCAGGGTTCTTTGACTCCAAGGCACAAAATAATCATGACTCTGTCATTGTCATACACTCATTTATTCAGTTTCTCTGACTAAATGTCAAACTTTGCCATCACAGGTCACTCTGTCATAATCCATTATGTTTTCAGAGACTCGAATAAACACAAAACACACTCTGCCCTCCAAAAAGGGAAGGGAGAAATTCTAAGAGGTTGTTGTTATTGCCTTTCTTTGACTTAGTCATGTTTTTTTACTCAGAAAGATCTTTATCGTTCTTTGAGGTGGAAAATAGGGTACATTTTCCTGAAGAAGCAGAGTTTTCAAATTTGAGAATCAGAAGTTACCACAGATATCACCTAGTCCAACTTTCTTACTTCACAGAGGAGGAAACTGAGATCGTGAAAGTGACGTCGACTTGTCAAGGTCACTGTAGACTGCAGCACCACAGCCGCGTCTTGAGTCTGTTCCATTACAGTCAGGAAACGTGGTTAGCTCGCCACTAGCTAGTGTTGTTGGATTTTACCTTTACCGACTGTACATTCCTTTCCCAGACATGATGCCAATTGGTTCTCTGAACCCTGTGAAACCAGAAGGCCATATGTGAGGCCAGAGGGTAAAGGGTTATGCTTCTAGAAGGGGTACAATCTAAAAGTGTGGAGGACAGAAGACTGCAAATCTGCAAAACATATGACAGTAAGGGTCAGAATTAAAGTGGAACTCAAATGCCACATAGAAACAAATGGGTATCTGTTACATAGTATAAAGGATAAATGAATTTCTGAAATTGGATATGAAGTGGCAGGGTAGTTGAGCACAAAAAATGGGTACTTTTAGTTGGACAAATTGTAATCAAAGGCAAGTTGGTTAATTTCTCTAAGCCTCAGTTTCTTGATGGGTAAATATAATAGAATTTTTTTTTTCTTTTTTGGCTGCACCACAAGGCATGTGGGATCTTAGTTCCCAGACCAGGGATTGAACCCGCGCCCCCTGCAGTGGAAGCACAAAGTCTTAATCACTGGACAGCCAGGGAAGTCCCAATGGAATTCTTATGAAGAGTAAATAAAATCGTATCTTTAAAGCATCTAGCACTATGTGTAAGGCAGGAAGGGGTTGAAGGAGGTTTTGAAGCCTGGACTACAAAAAGAATGGTGTTATTGTTAACCTAAAGCAATAAAATAGCCAGTTATTTTTATGGTAAAACGGGTTTACTTGGGAGCAGCAAAGAATTGCAATTCAGGACATGCAGCTATGGCAAACCACATGCAAGTCTGATGAAGCAAAAGAGAGGAAACTCTACTTTTATAGAGGAGACTGGGAAGGTGGGAGGGGCTGTTATAAAAAAAGAAGTCCAGGGCTTCCCTGGTGGCGCAGTGGTTGAGAGTCCGCCTGCCAATGCAGGGGACACGGATTCGTGCCCCGGTCCGGGAAGATCCCACGTGCCGCAGAGCGGCTGGGCCTGTGAGCCATGGCCGCTGAACCTGCGCGTCCGGAGCCTGTGCTCCGCAACGGGATAGGCCACAACAGTGAGAGGCCCGCGTACCGCAAAAACAAAACAAAACAAAACAAAAGTCCAGTGGAAGAGACTGGGAGGAGTTCAAAGTACAGTGGCTTTTCATTGGCTGAGTTGTGACAGTCTCTCATTAGCTGAGCTATTACCAGGCAAGGAGAAAATTTTCCTTCCTTCTGCTGGTGGTAGTAAAGTACTGTCTTTTCCCGCCAGAGGTGCAAGGTACGCCTCTTTCTGTTGGAATCTGTATTTTTTTTTAAATATTTATTTATTTGCACTGGCCCTTAGTGGCAGCAGGCTCCTTAGTTGCAGCACGTGGGCTCCTTAATTGTGGCATGCAAACTCTTAGTCGAGGCATACATGTGGGATCTAGTTCCCTGACCAGGGATCAAACCTGGGTCCCCTGCATTGGGAGCACGGAGCCTTAACCACTGCACCACCAGGGAAGTCCCTGTTGGAATCTGTATTGATGGCAAGTGGTATGTGTGGGAGAGCTCGCTCTTCTGGCCCCTCAATTCAATTTTTGTGAGATTTCCCTTTATTATTTTTCACATTATTACTGCTAGAAAAAAATCAAGCAATAATATAGGCTATATGAGATGGTGATGTGTTGGAGATGATGAAGAGCAGTCAAGTGGAAATGCCTAGTAATCCTGGGAAGTTAACCTTAACGTGTAGATTTGGAGGACATTTGCTGAGTGGTAATAAGTAAAAGCCAGAAAATGGATGAAAGCCTCAAGGATGAATGGGGAAGGCCTGGGCACCACGGATTGAACCTTAACAAATGTCCACATGTACTGGGCTGCAGAAGGAAGAAGAGCCAGAAAAGGGCAATCTTAGAAGAGAGCCAGGCGTAACTGAGTGTGGGGAATATTAATTACAAAACCGCCACCCTTTACTGGCCCTTCTCTGAGCCAGGCCCTGTGCTGAGTGATTTGCTTACATCACCTCACTTTATCCACACAACCCAGCAAGGTAGGTCATATCATCACCTTCTTTATTTCCAGGTGAGAATATGGAGTGATGCAGCCATGATGAGAGCTGGCATTCTGAACCACAGGGACAGAGGATCTCAAGAAGTAAGGGATGGTGAACAGGGCCACATGCTGCAGAGATGGCAAGGAGAACAAAGTCTGAAAGAAGGCAATTGGATTTTCCCGTTTATGTCACTGGTCATGAAGAGTACATTTTCAGAAGAGGGGTGGGCACATCCACCATGTTACAGGGACGTGAAGAGGGGGTATTGGGAAAGGAATGGGGAGCCAGCTGTGCACCAGTTACCCCAAAGGAAAGCAAGGACTAGATTGGTAATCAGGGGGTAACAAGAGCCCAGTAGCTTCTTCCTCCAGGCAGGGAAGCTGGTGGCAAAAGGAAGATAGAAGACTGTGGAATATGGACAAAGTTAATGAAGACAGTAAGATCCTGAAGGATGGGATCAGTAATGCAGGCGTGAGGACTTGTTTTCAGAACAAGAGAACAAAACTTCCCATGTTCTACTGCCTTGGAACTCTTTCTTAGCACACTCTTGTATTCAAAGAAACATCCATTCAGCATCCAGGCTTTAGATAGCAAGTTAAAACTTTGCTGTGTGACCCAAAGATGCCAAAGGACTTGTTTTCATGGCTAAATGGGTTTTTTTCCCTCATTAATTAGTATCTTGTTAATGGCAGTTACTCCAGGGTTTTTGTTGTGTTCCTTTTCTACTCCAAGCCCCTTGTCTGTATTGTGAAATCTACATAGCTTCCTAGACTCTTTCCAATGACTTATTCTCACATTATTCAGATTCCCTACAAGGAGAGACCAGGAATTAACCTATAAGCAAGAAGCCTCTCACCGCCTCCTGCTACCTCTCCAAGTCCAAGAAGAGAGCGGAAAATTGAGAACATATATGAACATGTATTCTTGTCACATGCAAGTCATCTGTGGCAGAAGGAAAGGATGAAAAGAAAAGTATAGGGTCGAAGGCCTGTGGTATCCATCCCAAAACAAAGTTCTTTGATTTAACATCCCATCAGGTAGAGGCGCTTCAGGGAGATAGGAACAGACATCAGCCATGCAGTAATTACTGACCCCTGAGTGTTCAATTATAGGTTTCCAGGTGGGATCTAAGGAGTTAAGGTTTGAGTGGAAGACCCTTTACACAATCTTGGTTCAGCATTTTCCTCCGTACTTGGATCATCAGAACCATGAACATGGACCATGTCTGCAAAAAGTGAGGACATTTACTGCAATGATTAAGAGAAAGGGCTTTGGAGTCAGCAGACCTGGGTTTGAATCTTAATGCTGCCACTTTGCAGCTGTGTGACCTTCGAGCCGTGAATTAACTTCTCTGAATGTTAGTTTCCTCATCTATAAAACAGGGATAATAATATACTTCAAAGGGAGTTTGTAACTATTCACTGAGCTGTTGTAGTAAAGTACTTAGCACAGTGATCAGCACCCTGTGGGCCCTCAATAAATAGTCACCAATACAGTTGGTAGTGAAAGAGGAGTCCCGGTTAGCAGGGCAGTCAGATGGGCGGAGTCAGATGGAGAGACATCCCTGAGCCATCCTGCAAGTTCTTTAGCCACAGAATAGTGTGTGTATGGAGTGGGGTCTGAGGGCTGGGGGCACAGAGTCTGCCTATCTACCTACAGGCCATTTAGCATGCAAATATCTAAGCTTACTTTCCTGGAAAGTGGTGTGCTCTACTTGTAAGCATTTGGATACTCTTTCAGCCCTGATATCTGAGCCCAAAAGAGATATCTGCAATGCAGGCTAGAGTAAGGAGTCAAAATGCATCTGTCAGCAGATGTTTCATTAAGATCTGATTCAACTTGATTAAAATCGGTATAGACTTAGCCTAAGGAAGCTGTTGCAATAGGAATAACTACTCTAGCATTGTGTCAGTGCCTAGAGAATGATTTGAATTCTGGAAGCTCTTGGATGACAGGGGATGGATTTATATGCGATTTTTAGTTTCTTCTTTTTTTGTAGTTTTTCTAATTGTATGATTTTTCTATTTTTTCAATATTTCTGCCAAGAACACCTATTACAAGTATAATAATAAATTTCTTAAAGGTATTAAGGAAATACATCTCTCTCACTAAACACACCAGTGTGAAAAACCAGTCTGAAAGGGGAATCGGGCCACTCTGTTCAAGATGGTTTGGAAGGAATTCCCTGGCGGTCCAGTGGTTAGGACTCAGTGCTTTCACTGACGGGGCCAGGTTCGATCCCTGCTTGGGGAAATAAGATCCCACAAGCCAAGCGGAGTGGCCCAAAAAAAAAGAAAAAAAAATGGTTTGGAGAGGAGAGGGCTTGGAGGTAAGCATCTGGGAGTAAGATGGAAAACTTTGGATTTATCCCCAATATGTTCTTTCCTTTTTTTTTTTTTTTTGGTCTTCCTGGTAATGGAAAAGAAAATCTGTCACTGAAGGACAGGGATATCTGAAGCTGCCAGAGGGGTTGAGGGTGGAGGGTGAGGCTGGGATATAGCCTTTGTTTCAGGAGACAGACCTGGTTGATCGGAAGGTTTTATAAAAGCTAAGGCCTCCAGTGAGTCTTCTGCTGAGGGTATCTAGGCTATGCCCCTGAGGCCCTGCCTTAAACTAAGAACTCCCAGTGGGTTCTTTATAGAGTAAATCTAGGATGAGACTGAGGCTTGGCTTAGATACCCTTGGTATCCACATCTGCTTGCATACTGGCCTGTTTATGACGATAACACATTCCTCCCCTCTTACCCCAGGCTTGGTAGGATACAGTTTGTGATGGCTAATGTTATGTGTTAAGTTGATGAGGCTTAGAGATGCTCAGATAGTTGGGAAAACATTATTTCTGGATGTGTCTGTGAGGATGTTTCTGGAAGAGATGGCATTTGAATTGGTAGCTTGAGTAAAGAAGATCACCTTCACCAATGTAAGTGGGCATTATCCAATTCAAAGAGAGCATGAAGAGAACAAAAAGGCAGTGGAAGGGCGAAATTGCTCCCTCTGTTTGAAATGGTACATTCACCTTCTCCCGCCCTCAAACATAGGTAGGTGATCCCAGTTCTTAGGCCTTTGGGCTTAGACTGGGACTACACCATCAGCATTCCTGGGCCTGTAGCTTACAGATGGCATATCATGGGACTTCTCAGCCTCCATAACAGTGGGAGCAAACCCTCCCCATAATACATCTCTCTATATACATCTCTCTATATCCTCATTGATTCCATCTCTCTGGAAAACTTTGACTAATATACCATTTAACCAATTACTCAACCAACATTTTGAGGCAAACTGCACACGATCTGCTTCTTATTATTATAAAACTAGACTATTTCTAAAATAGAGACCTCAAAGAGGAAAATAAAAATCATTGGTGATCTAACTACGCAGAAAAAACCAACACATTGTTCTATTTGTTCTCAGATTCATCTATACACACACACACACGTGTACGTGCATATATACACTCCATATATCACTCTATATACTTATTTTACCAAATTAGTATTAGAATATACATTAGAGTATTTTAAATAACCTTTTCTTCTTGACATATTGTGAACATTTTCCCACATCTATGTTTTTTTTGGCAGTGCCACATGACTTGAGGGATCTTAGTTCCCCGACCAGGGATCAAACCCAGGCCCATGGCAGTGAAAGCACAGAGTCCTAACCACTGGAATTCCCCCTACATCTTTAAATATATTCCTAAAATATAATGTTTACATCCAACTATGTCAGCTCAACAGATCATTACTGGATGACTTTTTTTAATATATTTTTTTAATGTTACATTTATTTTATTTTTATTTATTTTTGGCTGCGTTGGGTCTTCGTTGCTGCGTGCGGGCTTTCTCTAGTCGCGGCGAGCAAGGGCTACTCTTCATTGCAGTGCACAGCCTTCTCATTTTGGTGGCTTCTCTTGTTGGGGAGCACGGGCTTCTCTCTAGTCGCGTGGGCTTCAGTAGTTGTGGCTTGTGGGATCTAGAGTGCAGGCTCAGTAGTTGTGGCACACAGGCTTAGTTGCTCCGCGGCATGTGGGGTCATACCGGACCAGGGCTCGAACCCATGTCCCCTGCATTGGCAGGCGGATTCTTAACCACTGCGCCACCAGGGAAGCCCTACTGGATGACTTCTAAATGCCTAGCACCAAGAGAGATGCTTCAAGAGTCTTGATTCTGTCACTTACAAACTCTTCACCCTTAGATAAGTTACTGAACCTCTCTATGCCTCAATTTTCAGATCTCTAAAATAGTAATGATAATAATATCTACTTTGATGTTTGTGTGATGATTAAGTAAGACAGTGCCTTTAAGGTATGGTTCCTAGCGTATAGCAAACTCTCAGTCAATATAAAATAACATTATTACCATTATTAATAATGTTATTTAGCTTGTTCTGACCACACTTTTCAATGACATCTGTTATCCTGATCTTGCACAGCTATTCCATTTCCCAGCAGGAATTCCCACATTCTTTTCTCTTCTTCGGGGTCATATAGCTCCAGGACACATAAGTGCCCATGTTGGTTTAGAAAGAACCAGCACAGTCTTCACTTACATCAGGGCACATAAATCTACCTTTACCTTTTATCATAGTCACGTACACTACAGTTTACCATCCCATTTAAACCTAAAGAAGCCCTTCAATTCAAAATTACTTTTGGGAAGAGATTATTTTAACAACAGACTATGTATATAAAATGAAAAATAAATTAGAAAGCAACTTAATATCTGAAAACTGTTTCATAAAACTGTTAACTTTCCTCATCATTTGGGCAAAAAGGTAGGACATCTTTAAGAAGCACTGGCACTTTAAGAAAAAAGTGATGTGAACTAGTGGGAAAATAACCAAGATATAAATGAAATACACATTGTAATTTAAGGTGTGTGAAAATATACATACAGGGAGAACTAAAGAGCTTGGGAAAAATGCATGTAGACACTGATAATGAATTTTCTCTGGGTGACTTTTAAAAAACTGGTTTCTTTATTTTCCAACTAAAAAAAATAAGCAAGTATTACTTTATTGCTTCAAATGAAATATAGCAAATGGTATGTTTTTAAAAGAAATAGAAAGGGTATTAAAATTTATAGCGGGTAGGATTCCCTCCTTCTTTTAAAATTAAGCAGTAAACCAGAAGATGACTTCTAAGGCCCCTTCCTTCTCTATCAGTCCATGATTCTTTAAATTAAGAGGGAGTATTATGTGACATTTAATTAACTTGAAATGTAGAGTTGGAATATAATCAAAGTAGCTGGTCTTGGAGGGAAGATGATGCAATATACACAATCCTTCTTGGAAAATTGTTAGAAAAGTATTTTTCACTATCAAGACAATAGTGAAACTTTGAATAACTTTTTTAGATAAGAAAGTCAATATCAAATTGTGAACTGTTTGAGAAGTAAACCTTCAAGCCTAAGTTTTTTTTTTTTTATGATTCTCAGCAATGATAGTATATGCTAATCAAGAAATATTAAAACTAAGACCATTATTCAACAATCAATAAACAAAAATTATAACCATGAAACACTATCTTAGGGAGCATTGCTGTGGAGAAAGAGAACAATTGAAAAAACTCATCAATGGTCCTCATGAAGCTGAGTTTCTCTATATTCTTGATTAAGACAAAATCTCTAGGGTTCTAGCAATTTGCAGGCCAGAGATCCAGCAGCTTCAGAAACTGTATTATCCGGGGATTTTAACTAGGTCCAGGATCTTGAGGTGATACAGATACCACTTCCTTTTTTCTTTAAGACTGGACCGAGGAGAGAGCTTATACCTGCTTTGGGGGATTAGAAGGCAGATGATTTACCCAACACCTAAGAGACTAAATGAACCAACCAAAATAAAGGACCAGAAATGGTTATGTATAGGCATTTTCTCACCACTTCTTTAATATATCAGTCAGCATTGATAGGTGTGAGTGAAAGAAATCAAGCAGAAAATATTGGCCAGAGCTCACTAACTGCAGATGGGTCCAAGAATCAGATTTGGAGACAGTGCAGCCTGGGCCAGTGCTGAAAATAATGCTGCAGAACTGGTCTGGTAAAGGTACCACTGACACCATTGTTCAGCTGAGTCACTGCAATTAACACCCCCAGTTCCATCAACACTGGTCCTTGAAGTGTTAGAAGACACTTCTTCATTGGCGTCTTGCATTTCTGCCTGTCTTGCAAGCAGAGGCACTGGTTGCCTTCGTTTCAGATTATCTTTCAAGGATGTTTGCACAGCAGAAGCCTTAGAAGAGATAGTATTTCCCTCCAGAGCAAAGAGTAGACATGCTCACTGCCCATTATAAAAGATCCAGGTTCTTCTCCTGTAACACAACCACTGCGTGTTCAGGCATCTATCTGGCCCATTTGCATTGCTCCCATGAAAATTAGAATCAAGTGCATATGCTAATATTCATCCAGCTTGATGTGCCATGATTAATAGAGTCCCTTTGTCTTTGACCAAGGGTTTAGTGTCTTCTACTAGCATCCACCCAACTGTGGCACGTGAACCTATTAAAGTAGGGCAAAACCTCATACCCATCAGTTTTTGCACCTTGCTGCTAGAATTACTCCCATTGCTGTCTTAAGAAACTGTAGGCCACCACTAGAATGGAAATGGCAGTCTCAGCCTTTTTTCTCTTCCAAACTTCCAATTCTAAGCTCAGGTGACAGTTGTTTCTAATCAGTGGACCCTAGGTCATATGTCCATGTCTGAGGTGAACAGGAGTCCAGGAAATCCAATATTTGTCTTTCTACAGTTTTCACAGTGGGAAGGTCTCCAAACATAGCTTTTAGGAACACAGGAAAAAGTACAGACAAGTATTCACTACATCAGTAGTTATTCTATATTTCTCAAATTGATACACAGCAGGAATTCTTAGGACTCTGTCCATGGTTAGATCTAAAGAAAGAG
This sequence comes from Orcinus orca, assembly GCF_937001465.1. Classification (NCBI taxonomy): domain Eukaryota; kingdom Metazoa; phylum Chordata; class Mammalia; order Artiodactyla; family Delphinidae; genus Orcinus; species Orcinus orca. Next base: position 53,603,039 of record NC_064572.1, on the reverse strand, counting down.
GTCTATAATATCCCTCAGGGAAAGGCTTTAAATTCCATGGCTCTTGGCAGTGATGTTTATGACACATGGCAAAAAATACACCAGATGGCACTCTAAGTGGTAATGATACTTCTGCTTTCTTCGAACTGTTTTGGATGATTTGGGGGATTTTTTGTTTTGTTTTTATTTGTTTTATGACTTGTTCATAGAAAGGCAAGCCGGGATACACCAGAATCCTTCCAAGAGAAGAAGAGAGATATGGCCAAATTCCAGTGTTTCCTTTCATATATCTCAAATAAGATGGTTTCCTATGGAGCCATGGATTATTCAGAGCTAGGATGAGGCAAGTTACAGGTGACCAAGGCCTGCCAGAACCATAGGTGGAAGCCAGTCACCACCACTTGGGATAACAAGGAAAGAGGCAAGACTGAAGATGGGAAGATTCTCTAAGAGAACAGCGAGTTGCTAGGAGTGGGCAAGCAGCACTGGGGGAGAGGGTCCTAGAAGATCATATTTGTTACGTCCCTTTATCATGTAGAAGCCTTGACCTTGGTGTATGTATGTGTGTTTTATTTTTAATTTTAGAGTAGCATACATACAGAAACATGTGCAGATCATAAGCTCAATTAATTATCCTAAAGCAAATATATTTGTGAAATCATAACCCAGATCAAGAAATAGAACATTGCAAATACCCCAGAAATTCTCTCAAGTGCCTTCCAAATTACTCCCTTTCTCTTCCCCAAAGGTAAACACTACTCTGATCCTGACATCATATATTAGCTTGCTCTTTTGAATTTTATAAAAATGGAATTATAAGTATATACACTTTTGTGTCTGACTTCTTTGTTCAACATTATTTTTGTGTGATTTATCCATGTTTTTGCATGTAACAATAGTCTGTTCCTTTTTATTGCTGTGTAGTATTCCATTATATTACCATATCAAATTTTATTTATCCATTCTACAGTTGATGGAATTTGGGTTGAGTCCAACTTTTGTCTATTATAAATAATGCTGCTTGAACATCTTTGTATGTCTTTGGTACTTACATTTTGCTTAAGTATATACCTAAGAGTAGAATTTACTGGTCATGGGATAGTCATGTGCAGAATTTTAATAAATACTTCCAGACAATTTTACGGAGGGGCTATAGCAATCTATACTCCCACCTGCACTGGGGCTAAACTTTGAGGGACATCAAGCTCTGAAGCTGTATAGAATCTTCCATCTTGGATCATCATATGTCTTTGAGTCGTTAACAGAATTTTGGATGGAATGTAGGTAAATGTTATTTATATACATAATGTTTTATTAATCCCAGAGCAACCCTCTGAGGTACGAACTGTTAAAACCTCCATTTTATAGGTGAAGAAATAGAGGAATAAATTCCATGAGGCCAGAGACATTATCATTCTTTTCTGCTACTGGTTTTGAGCATTTAAAATAGTGCCTTGGGACTTCCCTGGTGGCGCAGTAGTTAAGAATCCGCCTGCCGATGCAGGGGATGTGGGTTCGAGCCCTGGTCTGGGAAGATCCCCACATGCCATGGAGCAACGAAGCCCATGCGCCACAACTACTGAGCCTGTGCTCTGGAGCCCATGAGCCACAACTACTGAGCCCCTGTGCCACAACTACTGAAGCCCGCGTGCCTAGAGCTCGTGCTCTACAACAAGAGAGGACACCGCAGTGAGAAGCCTGTGCACCGCAACGAAGAATAGCCCTTGCTCATCGCAACTAGAGAAAACCCAGGCGCAGCAACAAAGACCCAATGAAGCCAAAAATAAATAAATAAATAAATTTATTAAAATAAAATAAAATAGCGCCTTGCACATGGTAGGTAATCAATATATATTTATTGACTAAATAAATAAAAGTAATATGAAGGTTTTTTGAGCAAGTCAATCCATCTCTGAGTCCAGAGCATGTGCTCTTAACTTTTACTACTGAAAAGAGATGCACTCCATTCAGTGATCACACTAACTGCATGTCACTGTATGGCTCTACCGACGGCAAGATGCAAAAAGAGCTACTGAACCCAGAGATGAAAGGAGGTTGGAGGGAGGTAAGATTTATCAAAAGAGGAGTCCAAATGTTTTCTTCAATCTTTTGATCCCTGATATTTTTGATGCAAATGTATCACCAGTCATTCCAACAAGCATATCTGACCCAGCATCTAATTCTGGCTACACCGTATAACTAACCCAGCTCTTAATGTAAGGAATCAGAGAATCAGGAGCTGGAAGGAACATTTAGGGTCAATGAATTACCCTGCCCAAAACTGGTTTCTTCTAAATCAAGCCAGGCCTATCCTCTTCTGGAGTCCAGAGAGCTCATATTAAGTGCATTTTGCCATCTTGCATTCTCCCTTTGTTTCCAGGGGAAATTCTATCTATGGAGAAACTCTGACTATATACACTGCAGTCATATTCCTATGTTATGTAGTCTGATTATAAGGAGAGAAGTGGGAGGACAGAGAATACTAATCAGTGGAAGCAGTCAGCTTAAAAAACATGAATTTCCAGTGAAAACAAAGTAGCAAAGAATTAGAGATCAAAACATATTAACTAATATTCATATCAGTTATGAATTGTTGTGTTCATTGTTTCAGTTATCTCTTACAGTGTAACAAACCACTCCAAAATTTACTTAGTGAATCAAAAAAACTTATCTCATGATTCTGAGAGTTGGCTGAGCTCTGCTAGGAGGTGCCTTTATCTCACATTGTGTTTGCTGGGATCACTCATGTGGTTGCATTCAGCTGGGAGCTCCTGGCACTGGAACATCCAAGATACTGTCACTCAAATGTCTGGTGCCTCAGCTGGGTAGCTGAAGCCACCGGAGGTTGGGTGGGATTCTCTCTGCGGCGCCCCATCATGTGGTAGTCTAGCCTACGTTGTTGGGTTTTTTTTTGTTTTTCTTTGCGGTACACGGGCCTCTCACTGTTGTGGCCTCTCCCGTTGCGGAGCACAGGCTCCGGACGCGCAGGCTCAGCGGCCATGGTTCACGGGCCCAGCCGCTCCACGGCATGTGGGATCTTCCCGGACCGGGGCACGAAAGCGTGTCCCCTGCATCGGCAGGCGGACTCTCAACCACTGCGCCACCAGGGAAGCCCTAGCCTACGTTTTGTAAACATGGCTAGATCCCAAGAGAAGGTGAAAAATAAACTGGCCTAGGTACAGAATCGGCATAGCATCCCTTCTGTCACATCCTGTTAATCAAACAAATCACAGGGTTGTCCCATATTGATGGGAAGAGCAATATGCGTGCACAGGAATGGGAGGAACTGATGACTGTCTTTACAATTTCCTACGTTTGCTATGATTCAGACACTTCTAATCATTAGCTCATTTAATTTTGATGATTACCTTTTCAATTCTCTGATGAAGAAACCAGTAGTCAGAAAAGTTGTCTGAAGTCATCAGCCTTTTAGTAACAAAGCCAGGAATAGAACCTCTGTTGCTTAGATCCCAAAGCCCGAGTTCATTTCAATTACGCCACAGCATCTCTCATTTTTGAAATATTTAGTTAGGACACCATTTCGGCATAAACTTAAACAACTCTGAACTCAGAGACTTGAGAAATAATCTTGTCTAGCCCCTTCACTTCACAGATGAGGAAAGTGAAGTCTAAGTATGTTCAAATTCACATAGAAAATCAGAGCAGGAATTGGAAATCTGGTGTCCTAACATTTCATACCACCGTCCAAGCCAAGGTCCAGCACTGTCCTTAGGGGTTGGAAGCCCATGGCAGTGCCTGCTGTGTGAGCTCACCAGACTACCCAGCTGTGTTGACTGCATTTCCCCATTCTCTCGTCTGAGTGTTAGGGGCTGCCAACTGTTGGGCTCCAAGATGTGCTCAGTCATGCAGGAGGCAGAAGTGAACCAATAGACATTTCTCACCTGCCCTATGTGACAAGGAGCTACAGGGAGAAGAGGAGCCGTGAGGCGAGGGGCTGGGAAATTGTATAGGAAACCTGACCCTAGCTCCTAGCTAATTCAGCCTTCTGTTTGACCACCTGAAAATGAGGCTGTTAGCCTCAGAGCTCACGTCAGGAGGGCCTGCTCTGAGAGGGGAACATTCTAAGAGTTGTGGATTTCTCTTCTGACTATTTATTTGGTCAGAGTTAATAAGGCCTGTGTTGAAATGCAACAGGACAATAGCTGGTTGAGTTGGATTCTTTTTTTTTTAATTTAATTTGTTTATTTTTGGCTGCATTGGGTCTTCGTCGCTGAGCGTGGGCTTTCTCTAGTTGCAGCAAGTGGGCTTCTCATTGTGGTGGCTTCTCTTGCTGCGGAGCATGCGGGCTCTAGGCGCACGGACTCAGTAGTTGTGGCTCATGGGCTCTAGAGCGCGGGCTCCGTAGTTGTGCCGCACAGGCTTAGTTGCTCCGCGGCATGTGGGGTGTTCCTGGACCAGGGCTCGAACCAGTGTCCCCTGCATTGGCAGGCAGATTCTTAAGCACTGAGCCATGAAGGAAGTCCCCGAGTTGGATTCTTAAAAGTTCAGGGAATCCAGGCTCATGACAAGCAATATGGAGTTTCTGTGGTCTAGTGGTGTCTGGGGATCTGAACAGATGTTTGCTCACAAACATCTGGAAACCAAAAAACTGTCATAACGGCAAGAAGTCTACTTGCCTCTGAGGTCTAAAGCACGTTAAGATCAAATGCACTACAGTCTCTTAGAGGTAGCAGGAGAGCACAGTAGCTCAAGGGAAGGCTTTTGGCTATGCTCAGCCACTTGCCGGCTGCTGGCTTTGAGCAGGTAACCCTACCTCTCAAAGTCTTAGTTCCCTCATCAGTAAAAATGGTGATAATACTACTAACCTCATAGGGTTATTGTAAAAGAGCACTGAGTGAGGTAATGTTGATGAGGTTCTTGAGGTCTGCCCAGTAAGCACTCAATAAAGGCTAGCCATTATTTTTTATTATTATCTCAAGGGATTACTACAGGGATTGAACTTGACAATATATGATAAGCAGCTGACAGTGGGCTCAATCCATGGTAAGTGCTAAATAAATGAGAGCTGTTATCTTTGATATCAAGGAAATGCTAGGTAGTCACTAAAAATGATATTAAAGACTATTTAGTAACATGGAAGGGTGTCAATATGTACTGTTGAAGGGCAAACATAAGATGCAAAAAAATCATGCCAAAAATCTCATTTTTTTCAAATAAATAAAGTGTACATTTCCATAGGAAAAAGATTGAAGGGTATATACCAGAAAAACACTTTATTATAAACTAGAGCCAACCAAACAAAATCCCATAAAAACTTGAGACTGCATTTCATAGGCTTGGAGCTGAATCTGATCCAATGAACATTAGGATCTCATAAGGGAGTAGACATAAATCATCTCTTTTTTAAGCCCCGAAGACGTCAGGAATAAAAGAAAATTATAGGTCACACAGTAAAGTGGGCTACATTCTTCATCGTGGGTCAGAGTGGTAAACTCACACCCTGAAGTGTATACCTCGTCTCATACTGTGCAACTGGCTTTACTGCGAAATTGAAAGAGACTTACAATTTAAGTCATCCAGCAGATTCTTGAGTCAGTGGAGAAATAGTGGAATGTTTGCAGAAGTAGGTGGCTGTATCTTGAAACAGCCATCCAGTGTAACAGGATTTGTCAGTAATATATTTACTTCCTAGTTTTATTTTCTGTTTTTACCAAGAAATAAAAATTAACTCTCTTGTCTCAGATATGTTAAATTATCTAACAAAATTAAGAAACAAAAATCTCAGCATTCCAATGACTATGGGACCACGAGCATGATATTTACTCTTTGTGTTTCCATTAAAGCACATGATAATAACTAATTCTGTAAGCACATGGTAAAGGATGACACAGAAATAGAACACACTGTGGAATTAATCATTGCGTAAGAGCTAAACCGTTAAATAACCTATTTTAAATTTAAACTTGCAGTGCCGGTATTTTTTTTTTATTTTAAGGGTTGGCTGACCCCATTTCCTTCTCCATTACCATAAATTTCTGTATTTACTGGAAAATTCAAAAGTGATTTCAAATCTGACAATATTTTTTAATTCTTGAAGTAAAAACCCTATATTAGTACAAAACAAGAAGTATTACTGCTGTTTGGCTTCTGAATCCTGGACTTAATTTTAAGTGAACAAATGATATAAAAAGCACTGACAGAACAAGAGAGAATTACAGAATGAGATGGCAGGGCTCCAACGCATAAAACTCAGAAACACAAACATTCTGATTAGCAAAAGTACTTATATGATTAAATAGCAATTCTTAGCATTAAAAAGGTGCTCAAATGAAAAGCCAATGTCCTTGCGTTAGTTAAAGAAGAAATAACCCTATACAACCGAGGAATTTATACAGGCTGCAGATGAGAAAAAAAGTCTATAATAGGTATCTAAACTCTCTCATTTCTTACACTGAAAACTACTGGTGATATGCTAATAATTCTCAAAATCTTTATCTCTAGAACAACTCTTACTCCAAAGTTCTGAAACCACATAACAAACTTACTTTTGGATATCTCTCCTTACCTGTGCTACACTTGTGTCCCTTACTCACATCTTATGCAAACTGGAACAAATCATCTCTCCCCAGCCCTTCCTTAGTCTGACTCCTCTTCCAGTGTTTTGACTTTCAGTGAAAGGTATCAAAATCTACCAGATTTCCCAAGGAGCAAACATGCATGTCATCCTTGATATGCTATTTCCCATGTATCTTATGTCAGAGTAAGAATTCCTGCTATTTCTAATGTCTAAACATCTCTAGAATATTATATCAGCCAGGGTCCAGTAAGGAAAACCACACTAGTTATTTCAACAGAAAGATTTAATATAAGGACTCAGTTCAGTGGGTGTTGGACGGTTGAAAAGGGAAAGAGAGAACCTCGAGGTAACGGAGAGAGGATTGCAGGGGGCAGCCACCACTTCTTGGACTGGAGAAGCAGAGAGCAGAGATTGGGGTTATCAGAATTTAGGAACTTGGGGGAAGGACCCTGAAATTCTTCGGACCCAGGCTTGAAGAGGGGCCACTGTCTGGCTGTCGCTAATGCTGCAGGAGCTCAGCAGAGGAGTTGCATCAAGTTGGCAGTGGGAGGGGAGACAGCTGGTGCTGGGGCCTCTCGGGGGATGATTAGGCCGGTTCAGGCAGTGTGAAATGAAGCTGGACCAAGGGACTTCCCTGGCGGTCCAGTGGTTAAGACTCCACGCTTCCACTGCAGGGGGCACGGGTTCCATCCCTGATCGGAGAACTGAGATTCCACATGCAGCATGCGACTGGGCCAAAATATCTAAAAAAAAAAAAAAAAGTTGGACCAATGGCTGTTTCTAGGGTGAAAAACTATTGCTGGGCTTAAACTGATAGGATCAGCAAACATGGAATGAGCGGCTCTCTTTCTCCTTCCTTAGCCTGTAGTCTCCTTTGAGGGCTCCCTATTGGGAGAACCTAACATGAGGTCAGTGGGGAGAAAAGAAATATAGTCCACAGAGAGCTAGTGTCAGCATCACAGAACAAAATATAAACAAGTGTGTTTGGTGCCGGGAGATGGTAGCTGTCAAATGACGAAAATAAAACCGTTTAGTTTTATGTCCTTTATTTAAGGGGAAACAATCAATGGATTGGAGGAGCACAGTGCCTCAGAAGCAGTGGAGTACTCTTTCCAAGGATGTTTGGGCAGGAGTGAGTTGTATAGGTTGTTAGAAGCAGCAACACAGAAATAGGGCATGATTGGTTAGGAGGTTGGAGAGTTCTTCATAAGGCTACCAGGTCAATTAGGGCATAAGGAAAATGTATTTGTCTTAAATTGATTACCCTGGGGTTGCATATCTGACCTTATTTAGAACAAGGATATCAGAACAGATTCTTGGTGTTTGAGGACTGACTGGCTGGAAATACTGTGTTTCTGGTCAAGCAGAGCATTTACAAGGACACGAAAGTTATGTAAGTTTGGGTTTGCTGACGTGGCACCCTACGTCCTTCAGAGTTCCTCCTTTTCTCTCCATCCCCACTGCTGCTCTTCTGCCTTTGTGTGGTACCATAATCTCTCAGTTGACCTAATGCAGTAGCCTCCTAACTGGTCTTGCTGTTTTCTCTCTTGTCTGCCTCAAATCCACTCTCCACACATTGGCCAGAGTATTGGCTTTATTATATAAATGAAATTCTGATCATGACACTCCTTTAATCAGATGCTTCTAGTGGGAGCCATTAGACAATGTGGTGAGTTAAGATCCCTAGGTATGCTCTACTGAACCTCTCTTGGGGGTCAAGTCTTTGGGCTACACCTTGAAGGAGCCTCTTTTCCCTCACAGGGAGTTAGGTGCTGGTCAGCTGGGGCTGGCTATAAACACAGCCATAGGAAATGGACGTCTTTAATTTTAAGCCTGTAGTGTCTGACTCAAATATTATTTCTTGATAGATGTTCATGTGTGAAAATAGTTTCCTAGAACTTTTTCTCTTCTGTTTTTGTAATTATGGCTCAGTTTGCCATCTAGTGAACCTTAAACAATTTAAAAAAATTATCTGTTTCTCAGACCTCATTAGGACAGTGTTTCACCATGAGGGGTATGAGAACACGCTAACCCCAAATATGTCTCTTTGGCATATGGATTATTTTTTTGAGCCAAAGTCCATTGAGAACCAGCAGATGCAAGACAAGATTTAAAAACAGGGTACAAGTTTTCCTTTTGTAAAGGAAATTTATATCTATAAAGGAAATTGACATTAGTAGAAGACACTGAACAACTTGTAGCAATAAAGGGGGCATTGACTTAAATCTGCCTGACAAACTTTATTATTCAACCCTTGTTTACCTCACTTTTCCTGCCACCTCTCCATAACTTGCCCCCGCTCCCCTTCCAACCTTCCCCAGAAGCCCCAAACACCTTTCCTTTAGCCTAAGATGGTATCTAGTCGTAAATTCTAAACACCTCTTGGAGTTCCACATCCCCTGAGTTTCTCTCATGTATATATAAGATATATATGCTAACAAAGTTCCCTTTGCTGTTCTCTTGTTGGTCTGTCTTTTGTTGAACCCCAGCAAGAACCTAGAAGGGTAGGAAGAAAAAGGTTTTCTTTCCTCCTCTACGACTATATTCCATTCTCACAGTATAAGTGATCCAAGTCCTCTTTCTTCACCTTTAATTCTCCTGTTGGTCTAGAAGAGGTTTTTTCTACCTTAGCACTACTTTGGGCAGGATAATTCTTGTCTGTGAGAGGCTGACCTGTACACTGTAGGACGTTTAGCAGCATCCCTGGCATCCATCTTCTAGATGCCAGTATCATGCCCACACCTGGTTGTGACAACCAAAAATGTCTCCAGAGAGTGCCCTGTATTTTTATTTGCTAGATCTGGCAGTCTTACCTGGGGAGAAAAATCATCCCTGGTCAGTGTTCACTGGCCTAGAGACAAGTGTTTCGCCACTTGCAATGAATCAACTGCTTTTTTATTACTTTGTTTTTAGTGTCATCCATCCATTCAAACATTTCATGTTTCACAATTATAATGAGTATTGTGCCTTTAGAACCAGACTGTAGGGCAGGAAAAAGAATTTTCCCTCTACGCTTCTAGGTTCTATGGCTGAGAATCCGCCTGTAATAAAGACAGATTAACAAGAGGAAATCAAACAGAAGTTTAATAACATGTTTACCTCATGTACACATGGGAGAGACCCAAGAAAACTCTTGGAGATATCCAAGCCACCACCTTAAATACCTCCTTCAGCTAAAGAGAAAAGAAGATGTTGGGGGAGGGGCAGTTATGGGAGGTGACCAAGAAAAGCACAGAAAACAAGGGTAAGGGTGTTATGCAGATCATTGGGTTCTCCACTGATAAATTTCCAGAAGTCATCCTTTTCTTCCTGGTACAGTGAGGGAGACACTTTTACAAATGGAGAATTCCCTCATAAATGTAAATCTCCCTTACAAAAGGGTAAATTCTACTGCTTTCAGAGATCTGCAGTTTTTCAAGAATAATCAATTCAAAATAATCCTTTTGCTAAAAAGACATATTTTAGGGTGACACATTCTGCTACCCTTTGTCAGGAAGGAAAAAAACCTTTCCTCTACCCATCTAGGTTCTTCTGGTTGGTCTAAGAATTAAATTGACAGAAGACAGATTAACAGGAAAAAATCAGATTAAATTTTGTACAGATAGGAACCCAACATACATGAGAGCTTCAGTGACAGAAAAGTAAAATAAGGTATGTGTGCTATCCTGAGCTAGGGAATGGGACAGGGGCCTGGGGCTTCCAAGGACAGGAAGTTCACTCATGGGATAATAATAAAAAGAGGACATGTTTAGTAATTAAATATTTGTCCTGCCATATTAATTGGGCCACTTAGATAAAATTTACCTCCAGTAATAACATTTTTCTGGGAAAAAACCCCAACTTAAGTTCTTCTAGGTAGTTAAGGGAGGGGCAGTAGTTTCCCTTGAACCCACAGGATCTTGATTGCCTTTAGTTCGAAATAATCCTCATGCCAAAGTGGCACATTTTGGGGAAGCTTGTCCTGAACCCTTACACCTTCAAGGGAGAGATGCAGAATCCAAACAGAGGAGTTGCGGTCCTGATAAGAAATTAGAGAAGACTCTTTTTTTTTTTTTGGCCTCACCACATGGCAGGCGGGATTTTAGTTCCCTGACCAGGGATTGAACCCGTGTCCCCTGCAGTGGTAGCGCAGAGTACTAACCACTGGACTGGCTGACAGGGAATTCCCTAAAGACTTTTGAGTTCAGTTAGGGTGAAAAGAGTTTGCAGAAACTACAAATTAGTTAGAAGAGGTTACAAAGAAAGCTAAAGGGGATTACGAGAGATTTGCATAAGAGAGTGAAAGATTTAAGTCAGTGGGAAAGACACTTAAATGTCTTAGGAAATAAAGAAATGCAAAATGAAACTAAGCCAAAGAGGAAGTCAGCTGCAATCTTAGTGGGTATTGCAGGCTTCCGTCTCCAACAGAAGAATTATCTAATTCTTAAAACTCCTGGGAGGTTGGCCCCAAAGCTAAGTCATATATACATATAGGCTCATATATATAGGCTCAGGCCTTGGATCCTGGCACCAAATCTTGGCCACAAAGAACCTTAACTGATCACATCAGTTTGCTTGGGATGGTTGAACGCTTTCTCTCACGGGTGTGTGCATGGGTGTTTTAATTCTGGGAAAGTTTAGCACTTTGCTGTGATTGTGTTAAGTTCAGAGAAAATGTGTGAATATTTGGTATCATGTTTGGTATATAAAATATCTTGGATGTTTAAGAGACTTGGCATGTTAGCACGTTTGACCAAGTGGCCTGGTGTTTCCATTTAAAATGTATAAGAGAGTAATTGATGTATAATAGAATAATTGATTTTAGACTTATGATTTTAAAATGGAATGTTATAAATTGACTAAATTCGAAAACAGTATCAGAATGTTTAGGATGACTTAATATTTATTATATTAGAGTAAGTTTAGTTTATTAGATTTACAAGATTGTTTAGCTGGGAAAATATTACTCTAGGCTCAGAATTAAAGTGCTTATAAAGGAAAATCAAATATGGTAATACTATAAGTGTAATTTAAACCTTTTAGTATAATTGAATTCACTAGAATGTAAATGGGACTGATATTTCAAAAAGTTTAGGTGTTTTTTTGGTAAGTTTAGGTTTTTTTTTTCGGTACGCAGGCCTTGCACCACTGTGGCCTCTCCCGTTGCGGAGCACAGGCTCCGAACGCGCAGGCTCAGCGGCCATGGCTCACGGGCCCAGCCGCTCCGCGGCATGTGGGATCTTCCCGGACCGGGGCACGAACCCGCGTCCCCTGCATCGGCAGGCGGACTCTCAACCACTGTGCCACCAGGGAAGCCCAAGTTTAGGTTTTTTAAATTTGAGTTGCTCAAACTTTACTCAAAGATGCCCTTGAATGTGATTATGAGCACATTTATGTATATAAAATACTATAGCTCATAAATTGACTTTATTATTTTAATTAGTCTATATTAATAAAAAATATCAAGGAATAATAAATAAACTTATGTGTGCATAAAGATAGCAATAATCCATCCGTTTTAAAGATTATTTTTCATGAAGGTCAAGTCCTGTGCAGACATATATGGTTCTAACAAGCGAGTTTGTTTGCACTTAGCCTTTGGCAATAGCCACTGAAAACCAGATTTCAATTAGGAAATGTCCTAAGCACAATATCCTGTTTTGAGCCCTGAGTCCTTTCTGCCCGTGTGAGAACTTTTCTTCCCCCCTCGTCTTTGCTTCCTTTTTTTCCACATGTCACCACTGGCAGAGTAGGTATGACTCAGAAACCGGTTCCTCGGGGTTGTAACATTAGATGATGCGCAACTTGGGTGATTCATTACACAGTAAACTAATGCCCTTGTTTCATTGGGTTGGGCTCTCTGGAAGGTGTGTTGCTGTGTAGGTGGCTGGAAGAACACTCACAGGTGTGGAAAGAAAGGACTTGCCACCGACCTGGGCTTCTAGGGACCTTTCTCTTGACTGGGAAGGATTTTGATGTTAATTGAAAATACCTCCAGAAGATTCAAGAAGCTGTGAAATAAGTCTGTGAAGGACCAGCATGGGAATCCTATACTCTGAGGTATGTAACTTCTCTGGAAATAAGATTCCCAAGATGTTAAAAATCGCTCATGCTTTTCAAATGGAATTTCCTATCCCCATTAATGCCTCCTTTTCGTCTAACTTTCTGTAAGAGCATTAAGTTAAAACAAAGTCCAGTGTGCTCGTTTTTTTGATGTTTTAACATTTTAAGGCAAATTATTTTGCAATCCTAAAACTTTAGCTAGATAGTAGCTTGTAGAGAGCCATATAGTATACATGTCATGATGTCCAGATGTTTGAGGGGGTAATCTGGATCTGTAAAATGAAATTTATGAAAAGAGAGTTAATGGAGTTGTGTTTTCTGATGTCAAACATCTAGAGGACAAGTAAAAATTGTCTTCAACTGGATTTTCTGAACAGACTAAAGATAGCCTGGCTCTTTTATGGAAATGTGTGTATAGAGTAATGCCTTTCCGCTTGATATTTGAAAGGAGATTTTCACCTCTAACAATTACTAATAAAGTCTATCCCTGTATAGAAGAAGGATAAAAACAGAATGTAGTTTTGATATTTTGAGATTTTTCTTTTCACAGCTGATGGATACAGAAATGCTTTTTCCTGTATTGAGAGTAACGTATTAGAATCAAATAGATTGTTAACAACGTTTCAAAGGAGTACAACAGGGTGATGTTTCAACAAGAGTCCAAGAGGTGTGATGACGTTATTATTCATGATTTGCTCCCTTTCCTCTCTGACACAAATAACTGGTCGGTCTGCATTTCATTGCAGATGCTCAACAGAACCTCTCTGGGTGCTTCTTCTAATACTAAAGGCAGTTTCTCAGTGTTGGCAGTTATGTCTAATGCCAGGGGTGTGTGTGTGTGTGTGTGTGTGTGTGTGTGTGTCTTTCTGTAGTCAACTTTTCTTTGATTAGTTTATATTTCTAGATATGTCTTGCCCAATGACTTTAGGCTAGTAAAGAACTCACATATATGAAAATGTCAACTCATGTAATGTTCTAAAATACTACTCTGCCCTTTTTTTTTTTTTTTTTGCGGTACGCGGGCCCTTCACTGCTGTGGCCTCTCCCGTTGCAGAGCACAGGCTCCGGACGCGCAGGCTCAGCGGCCATGGCTCACGGGCCCAGCCGCTCCGCGGCATGTGGGATCTTCCCGGACCGGGGCACGAACCCGTGTCCCCTGCATCGGCCGGAGGACTGTCAACCACTGCGCCACCAGGGAAGCCCCTCTGGCCTTTCTTAAGCCCTAGATTGCCTAAGCACCAGGAAGTGGAACTTGTTGAAAATGCAGTTTCAAGGGCCCCTACCCCAGAGAGTCTGTTTCACTCAGTTTGAGGTACGGTTCAGAAACCTGCTTTTTAGCGGAGCCTCCCAAGTGATTCTGATGTAGGTGATCAGTTTACCACCCCTGGGAGAGAAACACTGCTCTCGGCTAGTGCTTTTCAAATTTAAATGTGCATACAGAGCACTCAAAGATCTTGTTCAAATGCAGATTATTATTCTATAGGTCTGGGTGGGGCATAAGATAATGCATTTCAGCTCTGCAATACGCTGCTGGCCCTGGACCATGCTGTGTGAAGCCAGACTGTAGTCTACAGTCTAGGTCCTGGAAATAATTACTTAAGGAAGTCTTTGCGTGTAATTGTTTGTTGATGGGGTGTGGATTTGGCAAGTGGTTGAGTCAAGGCAAGGCATTGATACTTATAAGTATCAGTGAGAATATCCCTGGAAGTGGAATGAACTTTACACTTTTCAGATATATTGAGGACAAAGCAAGGTGGAATCTACTATGATATTTGAAAGCAAATACAACAATCACACACACACGCATACACACACCCCTAAAAGACCCTAACTTATCTAGAAGCTCATAAGTAATTATTCAAAGCTCATAATTAACATTGAATCAAAGATAGTGTCAACTAAAATAATATATGCACAACCTAAAAATTGAGAGTAGTGTTTTATTCAGCGGACACACTGAGGACTTCAACCCCGGGAGGCAGCATCTCAAATAACCCTGAGAAAACTGCTCCAAGGAGGCGAGGGTGAACTAGGACAGATAGGAGTTTTGCAGCAAAGGGCAGGTAGTAGGAAGAAAAAGTTACTGTTAATAAAAGAAAACTAGATATGTCAAGCTAAGGAATTTACTGCTTTTCTATGTATGGGAAGATGCAAGAGTCTGGGCTCACTAAAATCACTCCTTTGATGTGCACCTCAGCTATATGGGGCCAGGATCCTGTGTTTTCATATCCTGAGCTTCCACAGGGCTCACCTTTGGAGTGGCTGCAGTCTGATGGCTGCTAGATGGCAGGTATTCTTTGTTTCCTTCCTAAATTCCCTCGGGGCTCACCGGCTCACGTTTGGCGGCTGGTGGTGACCGCAATTGCTGATGACTGTGACATCCTTTGTTTACTGATATGACAGGCAATATTTTATTTCTCAATAATCTTAAGTAGTGTTGGGATAAATGGTGTTTCCATGCAACTCAGTATCACAAGTGATACTACTTTGCGTAACTCAAAGAGGTACTTAGAACTTGGGCTCGCATAGCATCTTAACAAAAGAAAAATAAATTTTTAGAGGAATGGCAAGACAAAGGAAAAGTGCTTTGAGTTCCTAAGGCAGCAAATTGAGGGAAGGCAAATATGTAGGGGAGCTAATGGAAGACAAGGGCTAGTTAGAAATGTTACTCTGTAGATTACTTCGGTGACTTCTCTGGGCTGACAAAGGTAATTTTGTCCTTCCTGGTAGACAGAGAAGGGGCAACACCTTCACATATTTATGTCCTGCTTTTAGCTAAAGAGGGGGAAGGCAGAGAACATTCTTTGTATCTGCTTCTTCTCAATTGCCTTTAGTTCAAAATAACTGTTACGCTAAGAGGTGTAGATTGGGATGCATATTCTGCTACCCTCTGGAGGCTTGCATTGCTAATAGTTATGCTATTATATATATAGCATATATATATATTTATTGAGGTATAATTGACATAACATTATATTAGTTTCAGGTGTACAAAGGAATGATTCAATATTTGTATATACTGCAAAATGATCACCACAATAAGTCCATTAACATCTGTCATCACATATAGTTACAATTTTTTTTTTTTTTTTTTTTTTTGCGGTACGCGGGCCTCTCACTGTCGTGGCCTCTCCCGTTGTGGAGCACAGGCTCCGGACGTGCAGGCTCAGCAGCCATGGCACATGGGCCCAGCCGCTCCGGGGCATGTGGGATCCTCCCGGATCAGGGCAGGAACCTGTGTCCCCTGCAACGGCAGGCGGACTCCCAACCACTGCGCTACCAGGGAGGCCCACAAATTTTTTTTTTTTTGATGATAACTTTCAAGATCCACATTCCTAGCTGCTTTCAAACATGCAATGCAGTATTATTAACTACAGTCACCATGCTGTACATTACATCCCAATGACTTATTTATTTTATAACTAGAAATTTGCACCTTTTGACCCCCTTCACCCATTTCTCACACCTCCGACCTGCTGCCCTGTCTCAGGCAACCACCAATCTAGTCCCTATATTCATGTGCTTTTGTGTGTGTGTGTGTGTGTGTGTGTGTGCTTGTTTGTTTGTCGTTTTTCATTGTTGTTGTTTAGATTCCACATAAAAGTGAGAGCACGTGGTATTTATCTTTTTCTGTCTGACTTACTTCACTTAACATAATACCCTTAAGGCCCATCTTTGTTTTTGCAAATGGTAAAATTTTGTTCCTTCTATGGCTGAATAATATTCCATTGTGTATATGTACCACATCTTCTTTATCCATGTGTTCATCGATGGACATTTAGGTTGTTTCTAATATATGTGTAAGAAAGAAGGAGAGAATGAGGGGGTGTCCCAGAGTGGGTCCTAACCTCTGCAGTAGAGGATATGCTTAGAGCTCAGTGAGAGAACTAAGCTTGGATTGATCACCCCCAGCTATGCAGGCCAGACGTTTAAACAGGGCTGATTCATTTAAACCAGGGATCCCCAACTCCTGTTAGGAACCAGACCGCACAGCAGGAGGTGAGCTGCCAGCAGGCAGGCGAGCGAGGGAAGCTTCATCTGTATTTACAGCCGCTCCCCATGGCTCACATTACTGCCTGAGCTCCGCCTCCTGTCACATCAGCGGCTGCATTAGATTCTCATAGGAGCACGAACCCTACTGTGAACTGCACATGTGAGGGATCTAGGCTGTGCACTCCTTATGAGAATCTAATGCTTGATGATCTGAGGTGAAGCTAGTGCTGGGGAGCAGCTGCAAATACAGATTATCATTAGCAGAGAGGTTTGACTGCACAGAGACCATAATAAATCAATTGCTTTCAGACTCATATCAAAACCCTATCTGTGAGTGGCAAGTGCCAATTAAGCCGTATCTTACGGAGCAGACTGGACATAAGCAACACACTTCAGGTGTCATTGTCTCCCATCACCCCCAGATGGGACCATCTAGTTGCAGGAAAACAAGTTCAGGGCCCCCACTGACTCTGCATTATGGTGAGTTGTATGATTACTTCATTATATATTACAATGTAATAATAATAGAAATAAAGTGCACAATAAATGTAATGTACTTGAATCATCCCGAAAACATCCCCCCCTCCCCCGGTCCACAGAAAAATTGTCTTCCATGAAACGGGTCCCTGGTGCCAAAAAGGTTGGGGACCGCTGATTTAAACCCTTATCACACATACCTGTTCATACTATTTACAATAATAACAAGTATTTAATTAGGCCTTTATTATGTGCCTGGCTGTGTTCTAAACATTTTAAGTGTATTAACTCGTTTAATACTCACCCAACCATATAAGAGAGTCACTATGATTATCCTTATTTTACAAGTGAAAAAACTGAGGCAAAGATAGTTTCAGGAACTGGCCTAGAGTTATGCAGCTAAAAAGTACTTACTGGCTAGAGACCTGTGTACATTCAGGGAAGTTGTGCTCATGTCCTGATGAACATGCTAAGTTCTTTCCCTAAAGCTCTCTCAACAGGCATGTCACCCTCCATAAATAAGCCGGTCTTAACCACTCTGCTCTTTTGCCAGCACTCTTCCCCACGAAGTTACACTATTGTCCTTTTCCCTTTGTTAGAAGAATAGGGTAAACTAAATCCAGGTTCCAATGAGGTACATTTTACTCCCAACCTGTAGAGAAGTGTTGCACACTGCAAAGTATTACAAAAATTAGAAAGAAGGAAGTTGTATAAGAACTTAAAGAGCTCAAGAATTTGTGCTTAGGAGATCTACAGAATCTTCTCCAGGCTCTTGTCCTTGTCAACTGGGGAAACAAGGCCTTAAAAGGAATATCTAGAAAATTATATTACAATCATGTATCCCTTTAAACTTGGGGAAAGTCTAATGTTAAAGTTACCTATGAACAGTGGTACCCACACACACACATACACACACTCTTAATATTAATGTTTTAGGAATATATCTGTTTTTCAGACAGGAAGATGTTACCATAGAAAAAGAGCATATGGTTTAAAGAAGAAGGGGATCATATTGAAATATACAGTGTCCAGAGAAAGCAATTTAGGCTGAGCAGGGCTTTTTGGGAGAGCTGGTACCATCGAAGAGGAGAACTCAGGGGGAACAAGAATAAAGATGCAATGAATGGGAAGGCCATTGGACTGGAAACCCAGGAAACCTAGAATTTAGTCCCTATTGTGCCAGAAACTCGGGGCAATTGGGATAAATCACTTAACCTCTTCTGGTCACAGTTTTGATATATAAAACAGGATAGTTGGGTGAGATCCGGTTCAGCATGAAACATTGTGTCCTTCCATGATAAGGGAAAAGGAAAGGCAAAAGCAAATGAAAAAAATGCCCCCCTCACAATCTCTATCTACTTAGTTTGTGTATTGAATCCTTTGAAGATTTTGGCATTGTATATTTATTTATTTATTTATTTATTTTAAAAAATTATTTTATTTTATTTATTTTTGGCTGTGTTGGGTCTTCGTTGCTGTGCACAGGCTTTCTCTAGTTGCGGCGAGCGGGGGCCACTCTGCACTTTGGTGTGCAGGCTTCTCATTGCGGTGGCCTCTCCTGTTGCGGAGCATGGGCTCTAGGTGCGCAGGCTTCAGTAGTTGTGGCCTGCAGGCTCAGTAGTTGTGGCTCGTGGGCTTAGTTGCTCTGCAGCATGTGGGATCTTCCCAGACCAGGGCTCGAACCCGTGTCCCCTGCATTGGCAGGCGGATTCTTAACCACTGCACCACCAGGGAAGCCCTGGCATTGTATATTTAAAAAAGAGTACCAAATAGCTTCTATCCCAATTGATTTCTTGATTCTTTCCTTGTATATTTTAAGTATTTTACAAGTGATAATGTGGTACTAAATCACATTTTAAAAAGGAAATGATAACTTCAATGTATGAACAGAAACCATCACTAAACATTTGTAAATATTTATTCATTCACTCAGTCATCCATTTATTTAATCAACAATATTTATTGATCACATACTATATTCCAGGCACATGTTAGCTCCTGGTACATAGTGATAAATGAATAAGAGTAGATCTTGACCTCTTGGAGCTACCAATGTAAAATGAATATACAAATTAAAAAAAATAATTGTAAGTAGTGAAAGAGAAATCAAGGAAGCAACAGGATAAAGAGAGAGTATATAAGAGGGGTGTGTATATGTAATTAGATTTGACTTGAAAGGCCCCAGTGAGGTAATGACATTCGAGCTGAACTCTGAGGAATACGAATCTAGTCTTGGGAATCTTGGGGAGCGTGTTCCGGACAAGGGGTGTATGTATGGAGAATCTGAAGCATGGGAAGTTGGGCCAGTTGGAATAACTGAGTGGTATATGAAAGGTATGGGTGAGAGCAGTTCATCTAGGTACAGGCAGTAAGAAGTTTTATTGTCTATTCCAAATTTAGAGACTAATATTACTGACTAAAGATAGATTTGCTTTTTGTCATCACGGTGCTCCAGTAATTCTAAATAATGTCAGTTTAACATGGTCATCCTCACCCTTGGGCAGCCATTGTTTGGCAGAAAGTCCTGGAGCCCAGGAGGCAGTGAGAGTGACACTACTGCTTCCTCAAAGCCCTGCATTTACCTCTTTGGTGGTCTGAGGTAGTAGGGAGATATCAGGGCCTCCAATTTGCTAGATCAAGCAGCTAGAAGCCACCCTTCCTCTGCCCTTTCTCCTCATGATTGGAGGCAAAGACTTTCTTGCCCTGCCCTGGCCTCAGAACTTCTCAGGTCTCAAGTGTGGTAACGAAGCTTCTTTAACTTCCTGGCCGTGAAGACATCATGTTCTCAGAAAGACCTTGTTGGAGAAGGAATAGAAAATAGGTAAATGTGTGTCCTTCCTTGATTTCCCCTTCACTGTTACTATCCTCATAATCCAACAACTGCTGGGACTGTCCTTTATGTCACATAAAGGCTAAGTGGACCTAAGACAAAAAAAAAAAAATTCCTGTGCCTTTTTTATTTATCTGAAAGAAAGAATTTACTAAGAAATTTAAATCACATTATGTGAAGAAATGAGTCATCAGAAGGAAAGCCTTGAGATTTATTGTACGAATAAAATAAAGCCTTCATTATCATTCCCTAAGATTTCCTAAGTTGAAGAGGAAGAAAACATCTTCTTGCCTTTTCTGGGAAGATATTTCATTAGTGTACACGTTTATCTTGTACACTATCTGAACCGTGTTGCATCAAAAACCACAGATTCTCCTCAGAAATTGTGAGGGGACATTTTATTGTCTTTTTAATTTATTTATTTATTTATTTTTGCGGTACGCGGGTCTCTCACTGTTGTGGCCTCTCCCATTGCGGAGCACAGGCTCCGGACGCGCAGGCTCAGCGGCCATGGCTCACGGGCCCAGCTGCTCTGCGGCATGTGGGATCTTCCCGGACCGGGGCACGAACCCGTGTCCCCTGCACCAGCAGGCGGACTCTCAACCACTGCGCCACCAGGGAAGCCCAGGGAACATTTTAAATGGGGGGAGCTTCCGCATGGAGATGGTTAATAAGCAACTTATCAAGGCAGAGTTCCAAAGTCTCTTTCTTTAGACTGACAATTAGGGAGGATCCACTATACTTCAGGGGAAGCAATACTGAAAGTGGGGATGGTGGGGAAACTTTGCTTTTCAAGACCTCTATTACAGTGCAAGCAGCTCAGATTCCTCCATGGTACTAAAATAATGTGAAATATTTTTCCAGCTGTGATATCTATTTTACTTGGAGCAGTGTAAGACACGGTTATGTTAAATAACCCATACAGAATAGTTTAGTTAATCATCAACAAACTAAACGTGTCTTGTGCTCCCCAGAGGCACTTAAATTTTAGGGCCTGGAAAAGGGAGATACAAAGTGGGACTGGGGTGGGCCTCTAGCACCCAGTTATCAGCTATTTTGAAAGCCAGGCACGTACCTTTCCTCTTCTTCTGGCTGGTCTATGAATTAAATGGACAGGAGAAAGATTAATAGGAGAAAATCAAACAAAATTTTAATAACATGTATACTTGGGAGAGACCCAGGAAAACTGAATAACTCACCAAAATGGCTGAAACCCTCACGTTAAATACCATCTTCAGCTAAAGACGGAGAGGGTGTTGGGGGTAGTGATTTGGGACTTTGAAGGGGAGGAATATAATTCACAAAAGATGAAAAAGCAAATGTTTGGTAACTAAATGTTTGCTGGGCCTGCAGAGACAATGGGACACAGAGTGGACTCTGATCTTTAGGCCCTGCTGGGTTTCCCCCATACTCTTTGCAGAGATCTCTGCTGAAAGCTCTATTCCAGAACAGGGCTCCCTCACCCCCACTTTTTTTTTAATTGAAGTAGAGTTGATTTACAATGTTGTGCCAGTCTCTGCTGTACAGCAAAGTGAATCAGTTTTACACATGTATACATTCTTATTTTTAATATTCTTTTCCATTATGGTTTACTCCAGGAGATTGGATATAGTTCCCTGTGCTCTACAGTAGGACCTTGTTGTTTATTCATTCTAAATGTGATAGTTTGCATCTACAAACCCCAAATTCCCAGTCCATCCCTCTCCTCCCCCCCCCCCCGCCCCTTGGCAACCACAGTCTGATCTCAACCAACAGTCTGTGAGTCTGCTTCTGTTTTGTAGACAGGTTCATTTTTGCCATATTTTAGATTCCACATATAAGTGATATCATATGGTATTTGTCTTCCTCTTTCTGACTTACTTCACTTAGTATGATAATCTCTAGTTGCATCCATGTTGCTACAAATGGCATTATTTTGTTCTTTTTTAATGGTTGAGTAGTATTCTATTGTATATATGTATCATGTCTTCTTTATCCATTCATCTGTCGGTGGACATTTAGGTTGTTTCCACGTTTTGGCTGTTGTGAACAGTGCCGCTATGAACATAGGGGTGTATGTATCTTTTTGAATTATAGTTTTGTCCAGGTATATGCCCAGGAGTGGGATTGCTGGGTCATATGGTAGTTCTATTTTTAGTTTTCTGAGGAACCTCCGTACTGTTCTTCATAGTGGCTGCACCAACTTACATTCCCACCAACAGTGTAGGAGGGTTCCCTTTTCTCCACACCCTCTCCAGCATTTGCTATTTGTAGACTTTTCAAAAAACAAATTATTTATTTATTTGGCTGAGCCAGGCCTTAGTTGCAGCACACAGGATCTTCGTTGCCGCATGCAGGATCTTTTAGTTGCGGCATGTGAGATCTTTAGTTGCAGCATGCGAACTCTTAGTTTCGGCATGCAGGATGTAGTTCTCTGACCAGGGATCGAACCCAGGCCCCCTGCATTGGGAGCTCAGAGTCTTAGCCACTGGACCACAGGGGAAGTCCCTATTTGTAGACTATTTAATGATGGCCATTCTGACCGGTGTGAGGTGGTACCTCATTGTAGTTTTGATTTGCATTTCTCTGATAATTAGTGATTTTTAAAAATTAATTTTTATTGAAGTATAGTTGATTTACAATGTTGTGTTAGTTTCTGCTGTACAGCAAAGTGAATCAGTTATACATATATGTATATCCACTCATTTTTAGATTCTATTCCCATATAGGTCATCACAGAGTATTGAGTAGAGTTCCCTGTGCTATACAGTAGGTTCTTATTAGTTACTTATTATATATAGAGTAGTGTGTATGTGTCAATCCCAATCTCCCAATTTATCCCTCCCCCAGTAATTAGTGATGTTGAGCATCTTTTCATGTGTCCACTGGCCATCTGTATGTCTTCTCTGGAGAAATGTATATTAAGGTCTTCTGCCCATTTTTCAATTGGGTTGTTTGTTTTTTTGCTGTTGAGTCGTATGAGCTGTTTGTATATTTTGGAGATTAAGCCCTTGTCAGTTGCATCATTTGCAAATATTTTCTCCCATTCTGTAGGCTCTCTCTTTTTTTTATATGATGGTTTCCTCTGCTGTGCAAAAGCTTGTAAATTTGATTAGGTCTCATTTGTTTATTTTTGTTCTTATTTCTATTGCCTTGGGAGACTGACCTAAGAAAACATTGGTAGGATTTATGTCAGAGAATCTTTTATATAAATTCTTTAGGCAGCTGAGGGGGAGGTAAAAAGACTTTCTGAGTCTTCAGTTTCTTAAAAATAATCAGCCTAAATTAATCCTCATGCCAAAGAGGCACATTTTGGGGTGGCAAATTTTGCTCCCCTACATCATTAACCCATTCATGTATTTAAACATAACTGCTGTTTATTGAATATCTATGTCTATCTATTTATTGATGATAAATACATGTTAGCATAAGGCATGAAGATCAAACCTCAGACTTTCTGGCAAAAAATTCAGCTAATGTAAAGTTCTCTCTATCCTGAATATTTATCTTTCCTCCCTTGCTTTGGCTTTAGAATCAAACTGTCATTGTTTAGTAAGGTTAATTCTTCCGACTTTTGTTCACTATCCTATCATCTCTTCATTCTCTTTCGGTAATTATTTATTTGATAACCACCTCTGCCCATCTTCACTGGCTGCTATGTTTTTTAAAAATAACTGTAAGAATAGCTTACATTAATTGAGGGTTTATTATGAGTCAGACCTGAGTTATGTGCTTCATCTATACAGTCACGCTTAATCCTTTCTGTAACCTGATAAAGAAGATGTGATTATTAAATGGAGAAAGAAACTGAGCACAAATTGTTTAAGTAAGTTGTCCAAATAACATAACTGTTTCGTGGCAGAGTTGAGATTGGAACCAGAAAGTTTGTGTCCAGTGCCTGTATTTATAACCACTTGAAGCCACCACTTTGCCTATAAACATGCAGAACTTTGGCTGGACGCTGCTACACCCCTCTGGGTACTCACTAGCTCCCGCTTAGCTTTCACTACCAAACTTACCACGAATTCCTCTCTGATCACACTCCAATTCTTCATAGACCGCGAACCCAGGCCCCTGTATTCTGCCTTTTGTCTGACACTGTATGAAATTCATCTCTGAATGGTCATGAGTGATCAAATCCAGCAATCTTACCTTGCACTTGATTCTCTTAACTCTATCTTCCTTCTGGAAACTTTTAAACTTTTTTTTTTAGCAGGTACTGCTAAGCACAGAAACTGTGTGTCTAGGAAATAGGCAGCCTAAGAAAGATGGAAAAATAAGGTCAGGTTAATATTGGAAGTAATATTGCTCAAGTGGGATTGAGAAACACTCCAAGACCCCGTGCGACTCTTGCAGGAAAACTCTCCACTTTTCCTCTCCTCTTATGCTTAACTCTCAGGGAAGATTTTGAGGCGCCCGAGCAGAGCGAGCTTTGTGAGGTGTCCTGTGTGCATGTGGGCCCAGTGTTGCCAAATCTTTCAATTTTTAAAGAGAATCTGGAAAGCCAGATCACTACATGAAAAACTCCAGCTTTTGAAATACTGTAAGTTAAAATGCTAGGAAAAGAAGAATTAACAATTTGTATGTGATGTCTAAGTAAGCCAGGAAGGCATTTTACTTTTTAGCAGAAAAATTAACCCTATAGCCGCCTGTTTTCAAGTTCTGCGTAGAAGACCATCAGTTCCCAAGTGCTAGCCCGTGAGTAGTAGTCATCAGTGGCAAATTTTCATTGGTGTATGTGAAATTTTTTAAAAAATGAAGTAGATTTTTGCATAGAGCTAATTCTAACAGACTTTTTCCCGTCCCCTCGGATTATAGACTTACGTTGTCAGTGCCTTTATGACCCTGAGCTGCCCCCTAGTGGAGACAGCGTTTATAACAGCATAGAACCTTTTCAGCTGCTTTTACCTCATGCAACAAAACACTATGTGATGTCTAGTAATTTAATTTAATTTTCTAACTTTTAAAAAAAACTTTGCCTCCTTTGCATCTGGACCATGTCTTTTTCTGATTTCTCCTGCAACCGGTCTGACCATCACTTCTTTACCTCTTGGCAGATATCGCTAATTAATTTAATTAATACTTAATAAGCAATTATAAGAACCTCCATAAACTGAGCATCATCCGTGTGTCAGGTATTCTAAGTGCTTTTGTATACTGTCTAATTAAAATCAATCTGAAACTATTTAATGTGTGCCTACCATGTGCCCAGCACTGTGTTATATATATGTTGGGGCTATGGCAGTGAATGGAGTGAAGTAGCCTCTATTCATGTGGAATTTATAGCCTGAACTTCAGTGCTTTCCCTCACTCACTGTGGCCTCAACCCCTCCTCGTTCACAGTAGCTTTCAACACACAATTATAAATAATTAAGAAAAGAGGTATAGTTTTGTCAGTTGCTGTGAAGGAATGCTGGACTCAGGAAAGACAGATAAAATGAAAATAAGTTTTGACATGAAGGATGAGCTAGCAGTTAGCCAGGTGAAGAGAGAAGTGAAAAAGTGGCTGTTTTTTTGGTTTTTTGTTTGTTTTGTAGAGTAAGGGCAGAGGCCCCAGTAGAAGAAACTAAACATGAGATATTGGAAAAAAGAGAGAAATCCAGGGCTTCCCTGGTGTTGCAGTGGTTGAGAGTCCGCCTGCCGATGCAGGGAACACGGGTTCGTGCCCCGGTCCGGGAAGATCCCACATGCCACGGAGCGGCTGGGCCTGTGAACCATGGCCGCTGAGCCTGCGAGTCCGGAGCCTGTGCTCCGCAATGGGAGAGGCCACAACAGTGAGAGGCCCGCATACCGCAAAAAAAAAAAAAAAAAGAGAGAGAGAGAAAAGTCCAGAGGGAGAGAAGAGAGGGAAAGTAGGCAAGATGATGTCTGCTCAGATCGTGCTGTTAAACTCCCATCGTGCTTTGCAAAATTCCTTATAATGCTTTCTAAAATAAAAAGCATCTAGTTGCAGCTAATTGCATAATTCGTTATTTGTATATTATTTGTCTAAAATAGCTCTTTCCCACTGTGCAGATTTCCTTGAGTACAGGGGGCCGTGCGTCTTTGTCCCATTACTTAGTGTCCCATTACTAAACTCCTCTGATATGCAGATTTTGTCTTGAGTAGAATCCTGCTTTTCTAACAGGCATCATTTATCCATGAACTCAACACACACTTTCCTTACTGAGTTGGCAATATTGCATCCATCTTTTCACTAATTCGTCCATTCAGTGAACATTCCTGTGTGCCAAGCAATTTAGGGAATAGTAAGGGATCCCTGGTGGCCCTACCCTTGTTCTAGACTTATGGCTAGACATAACTGAGACCCCAAATCTCATCAACAAAGCAGTAGATTACAATTGGGAAACACGGGATTTTAAGGTGTCGGGTGATTTTTTTTTCTTGGTGTGGTTTAATTATTCCTATATTTCAAAACCTGCTTTTGTTTTCCTCTCCTCAGCCCATCTGCCAGGCAGCCTATCAGAATGACTTGGGTCAAGTGTGGCAGTGGGTGAAGGAAGACGGCAACAGTATCAACGTTCAAGATGGCTTTAATGGAGACACCCCTCTGATCTGCGCTTGCAGGCGAGGGCACCTGAGAATCGTTTCCTTCCTTCTCAGAAGAAACGCTGATGTGAACCTCAAAAACCGGGTGAGGCCATGACCATGGTAGTTCCTTTCTCCTCGCACCAATGGAAGCAGTGGATGTCATTTGCTTACTGTTTGTAGCTCCTAACACCAACAGTTTTGGGGGGCCTTACTTTAGAGAGACTGACACACACTGAGGCCATATTACCAGGCTAAAAAGCAAAATAAAACATAGGTCAAAAACAGACATATTTTGTGGGTTTCATGTCTGATTATGTCCTTGTATTTCTAAAAAAAAAAAAAAAAAATGGTTCACTCATTTGTCTGGATAGAGCGTCTTCCTTTCTTTTCCTCCTCCCCCCCCCATGCTTTTCTTTGCCCTTCCTCTCTCCCTACTCCTCTTCCTCACTATTACAGAAGTAAAAGGAAAGATTTCCTGGAGAACAAGTATTGACCTGGTGGTGCTATTTCATTAGTTAGATTTTTACCTACTCTGTCAATGTTCTGATCTCCAGAAGGTCCTATAATTTGCTTGTGGAATAAAAGAATTTCAGTGAGAAATTTGCCAAGAACAAATATGCGCACGAACCAGAGGCTACTTGAAACCAGACAGAAAGGCATGAAGAATATACTTACATATGTATTATTAGCTGACTTGGAGTCTTCAGAACTAAGGAAGAGCAGGACGTGCCGTGAACATCCTTTCAGAACCCCTTGGGAACATCCAGTGTCTGCATCATAGTAAAGGCAACATTTAAAGTACACTAAGTAAATATAAAAAGTCACTCTTTGTAATAATTATGAACGCCCTGTACCCACTCAAGTACATTCAATGAGGGAAAATAGCCTGTAGGGCCCCACTTCTCCCTTCCAAGTCAGTTTAAAGTCTAGCTCATTGGGAGTAATAATATATTATCAGAAAATGGATCACTACTGGACTTTCTTTTAATTTTTTTATTTTTAAAATTTTATTTATTGGCTGCATTGGGTCTTCATTGCTGTCCGTGGGCTTTCTCTAGTTGCCACCAGAAGGGGCTATTCTTCGTTGTGGTGCACAGGCTTCTCATTGCGGTGGCTTCTTTTGTTGCAGAGCGTGGGCTCTAGGCCCGCAGGCTTCACTAGTTGTGGTACGTGGGCTCAGTAGTTGTGGCTCATGGGCTCTAGAGTGCAGGCGCAGTAGTTGTGGCGCGTGGGCTTAGTTGCTCCGTGGCATGTGGGATCTTCCTGGACCAGGGCTCAAACCCGTGTCCCCTGCACTGGCAGGCAGATTCTTAACCACTGTGCCACCAGGGAATTCCACTACTGGATTTTCTTGTTTGTGCTTCCTATTTTTTGTGGGTTGGGTTTAAAAGCAAGTCATGGCTGTGTTAATCTAACAGATAGGCTGCTTAGTGGAGTGTGACATGATTGCCCCAGCACCCAGCTGAAGAACCAGGTGTCTGGCCTTGTGGTGAGATGGGGTGGCCAAGACAGATGTCTCTGGGTTTGTGCCCTCTCAGGAGACTTGCTGGTTAGGAAGCTGAGGGAGGGAGATGTTTGTCAACACAGGGACAGGGCTGAGGCGGCATGCTTATCTCTGTTTTGCAGAGAACCTGAGCCAGGCTGCTTATGGAAATCCTGGGAAGGACTTCAGTGGATACCTTAGCAGAGATTTTATGAGAAGTGTTTGGTTTGCAACTGTCCATTTAAAAGATATTTTCAATGGTTTTTAAAGGTTTAATCTTTTCCATTTTCCCCAATACTAATCCTTGTACATTAATAATCTGAATTGGTGCTTTCCCGTTTCTTTAGTCTATATTTGAGTTCTCTTCAGAAGTACTAAACAGAGGCCTTAAAAGCAAGCAAACAAAAAGCTCTGGTGTTGGTACAGATGTACATACATGCCTAACAGAGTGACGGATTGTATGGAAAGCAAATTAAACTAAAACATAGAGATATCTTTTCGTTGTGTTGTTTGTTTGTTTGTTTTGGTGTGCCAGATTGACCAGGATTAAGACAGAAAATCTAATGCTGATCAGGAAGGAAGTTTAAATCATTATCATTTTACCAGAGCACAATTTAGCAGTACAGTGTGAGGGGCATCAATGCCTTCCTTGTATTCCAGGAATTCTATCTTTTGAAACTTATGCTAAGGACACATTTAGAAATGTTGACAAAGCTTTATACATGAGGATTCAAGCAATGTTATTTGTGAAAATGAAAAGTTAAAATTACTTGAAATGTTCAACAGGTAGGGTGTGGCTAAATAAATTCGAACAGCTCCATAGAACAGTAAACAGTGCAGCCATAACAGTTACATGTTTAAAAATATTAAATGGCATAGGAAGATGCACATATTCTACATGTTAATTGAAAAAAGAAAGCAGGTATAATTTTGCATGTGCAGTATGATCCTACACTGAAAAATTCCACATATATGCATTTTAAAGACTGGAAGAAGATACAGCAAACTATCAACAGTTAACTCTGGGCTGTTGGATAATGGGTGATTTTAAATTCTATCCTTATACGCTTGTCTAGTTTACAAAATTTTTACAGAGAACAAAGATACCATTAGAAAAACAAAAATATTCTTATTTAAGAAGAGTAGAAATGAACTTCTCTTTTCTTCCTGACTTTCCTCTCTTCTCATTGATTTGTTTGGAATTCCAGTCACCATAGCTTGTTTTGCATTACACTTATTTGTGCGTGTTTCGGTCTACCTTTGCTTTGATTATGAGGCCCTGAGGTTTTATAACCCCCGCAATTCCTAGAAGCTTAAATCTGTCACCTGATAATTATTCATGTATTTGAAGAATTAAACTGAGTTATTTCCATTCATCCGGCACTGCTTGTGTTCATGTAGGAACATGGAAAAATTGCCATGTGGTTAAAATTTTCCTATAAACAAACCACAAAATAAATAATTGTGTACCATAGATGATTAAGGAGTAACTATAGGTTTTCATACTAAATTGTCCTATGTTTATATCTCCATGTATTTTTTTCCCCAAACCAAAATGAATGTGAGAATCTGTCTTTTGATGATTTGTAAAATGTACATTTCACTTGTCTTTCTATGGCCCAACTTTTCCTTTAGACTGTACTGTGTTCAATATTCTGGTCAATGGAATTCTGGGTTTATTAATTAGATTTATTCCACAGAAAGAGATGCCATGGATACCACAAAAACAAAAAGTGTGGACTAAATTTTTTGATAGGGTAATCTAAAAATATGCAATTTAAAACAATATTTTATTAATAAATAGTCCTTTTCTTAATTTTTTAGAAACAGAGAACCTGCTTGCATTATGCTGTGAAGAAAAGATTTACCTTCTTTGATTATCTACTCATTATCCTCTTAATGCCTGTCCTGCTTATTGGCTATTTCCTCATGGTGAGTACAACACTCGTGAGAGCAAAAGATAAATGAGTACAAATGAGTAAGAGATCGACAGCATGAGTCATTAAATTTTGCCAAGTTGCTGAGATGTAAATAAAAAGTAACAAAGTAAGCTCTTCGTTTGTATTCTACAAATGGCATCTCTAACATACATGCAATGCTATGACTGAAGTAAAGCAAGAAGAAAGGTAGCCCGGTAAATCAGTCAATGGTAAAATCATCTGTGCAATGTTTATTAGGAAAAATAAATTAAATTTGTTTAAGAATCTTCTGAAGGAAAAGCAAAAATCCTGAATATTAAAAAGAATCCCCTCCCTACTATTTCTTTTCTTTCTTTAAAATTTATTTATCTATTTATCTATCTATTTATTTATCTATCGATCTATCTATTTATTTATTTATTTATTTATATGGCTGCATTGGTCCTCGCTGCTGCACGGGGGCTTTCTCTAGTTGCGCTGAGTGGGGTCTTCTCTTCACTGAGGTGCGTGGGCTTCTCACTGCAGTGGCTTCTCTTGTTGCGGAGCATGGGCTCTAGGCGCTCGGGCTTCAGTAGTTGTGGCTTGCGGGCTCTAGAGCGCAGGCTCAGTAGCGCACGGGCTTAGTTGTTCCACGGCATGTGGGATCTTCCTGGATCAGGGCTCCAACCCGTGTCCCCTGCACTGGCAGGCGGATTCTTAACTACTGTGCCACTTATTCTTCCATTGTGAAGAATAAGTCATTAATCCAATAGTGACAGAACACATGTGAAGTTCCTATGAGGTAGTTGGTAGAGAGAGGTGGTCAGTGTTAGGAGAGCCCAGAGGAGAGGGATGTCACCTGGACAGGTAGGTTAGGGACAGTCTCCTGGAGGGAGAGGGGCCTGGGCTGAGATATTAAAGATGAACTTACCAGGCAAAGAGGAGAGAGGAGGCTTCTAGGCAGAAGAAACATTCAGGGCAGCTCTTCTATGGCACGGGGGAGCCTGGTGGGAATGAAAGACTAACCGAGGCCAAGGTGAGCCGGGGCTGTGGATGAGATGCCTGGGGCCATAAGCAGAGGGAAAAATATATGGCACCTTGTCACAGGCTGAAGACTTTGCTTTAGCCCCTGGAGCAATGGGATGATAGAAGGGTTTTGACCAAGGAAGGGAAAGACCGGCCACTGGACTCCATCCTCAGTAGGATTTGGCAGGAGTGGGGTAGGGCCCCAGATTTTGCATTTTTAAGTCCCAAGGTGCTGATACTGTTACTCCAGGGCCACACTCTGACAACCATGGCTTTACCTAATTAATATTAAAGAGCAGTGAGGAGGTGGGGGAGAGTTTAAGAAAGATGCATAGACGCGTAGGGGTGTTGGGATTAAAATGAAGCCTATTGATTGGAGTAGTCCAGACGTAAGAGGGAGACAATGTTTGTAAATAAACCTCTCTTGTTCTTGTGCTTGCTGTTTGTCATAGGTATCAAAGACAAAGCAGAATGAGTCTCTTGTACGAATGCTACTTAACGCTGGTGCCGAAGTTAATGCTACAGATTGTGTAAGTTTATATTTTTAGTCACTTTGAAATAACATTGCAAATGGTATTTGTGGGTAGTGTACTTGTCAACTATAAAGTTGCTCGCTTTATTTTCCGAAACACTTGTACATTTAGTTTCTGCTTCCTTCCCCTCCTTCCTTCTTTCCTTTTTACTGCGGCAGGCAACCTTGATATTGTTTATATTCTGTCACTGAACTCATGGGAATAACATTTTTATTGAATATAGAACATTTTTAAAAGAACTGCCCCGCCACTGGTGGGGAGTTAAGAAAAATGCAGGCTCTGATTACAAAATTCCAGCGTCAGTAGTTAAGCTGGAGTCAGAATGCCTATGTGTAAACCTAGGCTTGCCACTTTTTACCTATGTGAGTTTTGGCAAGTTTTAAACATACTGGACTCTCGGTTTCCTCATCTGTAAAATGGGAACATCACTAGTCCTTACTTATAGGGATCATACGGTATTTGTTTTTCTCTTTCTGACTTACTTCACTCTGTATGACAGACTCTAGGTCCATCCACCTCACTACAAATAACTCAATTTCGTTTCTTTTTATGGCTGAGTAATATTCTGCTGTATATACGTGCCACATCTTCTTTATCCATTCATCTGTTGATGGACACTTAGGTTGCTTCCATGTCCTGGGTATTGTAAATAGAGCTGTAATGAACATTTTGGTACATGACTCTTTTTGAATTATGGTTTCCTCAGGGTATATGCCCAGTAGTGGAATTACTGGGTCATATGGTAATTCTATTTTTAGTTTTTTAAGACACCTCCATACTGTTCTCCACAGTGGCTGAATCAATTTACATTCCCACCAACAGTGCAAGAGGGCTCCCTTTTCTCCACACCCTCTCCAGCATTTATTGTTTGTAGATTTTTTAATGATGGCCATTCTGACCGGTGTGAGATGATGTCTCACTGTAGTTTTGATTTGCATTTCTCTAATGATTAATGATGTTGAGCATTCTTTCATGTGTTTGTTGGCAATCTTATAGGGATCATTATGTGAAGCGTTGGGCAGAGTGCCTGGCACATAGTAAGTGCTCAATGAATCCTAACAGCTGCTGCTGCAGCCAAGATCCCAACCCACTGGTGAGAAGGGCCCCATCTGCAAACTAAGGAAAGATAAGGACAAAGGTCAAAGAGAAATCCAAATGACAGTAAGAACAGCGATAACAGGAGTACCATTGGCTAACTTCTCCCTGTTTATAAGGTTTTGTCTTCACCTTTGGCCCCAAACCTTTGCACTCATTTTCTTCCCTCAAAAGTTTACTTGCATGAAATAGTTCCACAAAAATGGTTTTCAGACTGTTTGTTTGGCTTAGCTGTACATTACAAAATATGAAAAGTGCTTGCTAAAGAAGCCATATGCTGCAGTGTGTAAGGATTCCGACTGATGTCGATCCTCTGTGTTTCAGTATGGCTGCACTGCGCTACATTATGCCTGCGAAATGAAAAACCAGACTCTCATCCCTCTGCTCCTTGCAGCCCGTGCAGACCCCATGATAAAGAACAAGGTAAGGATCTTTGGACCTTGGTCTGAGGTTCTTCTATCATCATAACCTTCTAACTCTGGCTTTGTGTTGACATAAATTAATTGCCTCTGAAGTTGTTAAGAGCAAATCAATTGTCCTCATTAAGGAATCAAGTTATCCTATTAATGCTAGAACCGAATGACAGTCAACATCGTCTGTCATTCGGTTCTAGCATTAATAGGATGACATTGTCATTGCATTGACATTTGACTTTCTTGGAGATAAATAGCTATGATTTCTTTTTCTCCTCAGCATGGTGAGAGTTCCCTGGATATTGC
This sequence comes from Orcinus orca, assembly GCF_937001465.1. Classification (NCBI taxonomy): domain Eukaryota; kingdom Metazoa; phylum Chordata; class Mammalia; order Artiodactyla; family Delphinidae; genus Orcinus; species Orcinus orca. The sequence goes on along the minus strand of NC_064572.1, from coordinate 53,569,916 downwards.
ACAGAGATTAAAATTTTCCCAGATTGAATTACTGCTAAGGAAAGCGTCATAATCATTATGACCTCATATGAAGAAGTACAAAAAGGACTGGATTCTATTTCCATCTTGGACTGTTGGTCTGTGGACCACTCAATCTGGAGGTCACCATGGTATGAGGATAACTATGGTTGCCATGGGTAATGTTTTGGAAGAGCTTTGTATTTCTAATGTTTTTTTTTGCTCAGTGGAGTTCACTGTGGTCAAAATCCTTCTAGAGGAAACACTAGAGCTGTCGGATTCTCCACTGCAGTCAAAAAAGGGTGATGTTTCAAACTCAGTCTCTCCTAAAGGAGAGGATCAGCGTTATCCATGTTATCTGTTTTCAGTTGTGTTGCTCTTATAAAGAGGCTGTCCCATCCATATCCTGCCCCAGGAGAAAAACTGTTCTTCTGAGGCTCCTTTGAGGAAGAATCAAAGCACGCACATTTGTATAGAATGGTGTGCGTATGTGTGCCGGTTTAGAGATTCGTATATAAATATTCCAGCCTCAACAAAATCGTCTATCAGTTGTCACCACAGATATTGGCAAACGCTACAAGTCAGAGCCTTGTTTTCCTTTCCAAGGAGCCAGTGTACCAGCATACCTCTAGATGTTTTGCTATCAATTTACAAATAAGAGCCGTCTTGATTTTGAAAAACATTATGTAACTATCAAGTTGTTTATTGAAAAATTGCTTTATGATTCTCTTGTGAATGCAAAGCAGTTACTAATCTTGTTAGTACTGTTTATTTTTTATTCATAAAATTAAAACTATTACTGTAAATTATTTGTATAAAGTAATTCTTTACAAGAAATAGAGCTATATGATGAGGTAGTGTCTGGATTATACTTCTAGAGGAGAGATTGTGAATATCAATATATCTCTCTCAAGTCCTTTGTCAGTGACACAGAGCAGAAACAAGCACATGTAAAAATGACTGAGGGGGCTTCCCTGGTGGCACAGTGGTTAAGAATCCGCCTGCCAAGGCAGGGGACACAGGTTCAAGCCCTGGTCTGGAAGATCCCACATGCCGTGGAGCAACTAAGTCCGTGCGCCACAACTACTGAGCCTGCGCTCTAGAGCCCGCGAGCCACAACTACTGAAACCCGTATGCCTAGAGCCCGTGCTCCGCAACAAGAGAAGCCACCGCAGTGAGAAGTCTGTGCACTGCAAGGAAGAGTAGGCCCCGCTCGCTGCAGCTAGAGAAAGCCTGCGCACAGCAACAAAGACCCAACTCAGCCAAAAATAAATAAATAAATTTATTTAAAAAAAAAAAAACAGACTGAATTTTGCAAAGCAAGACTGAATCATGAATATTTTTAGACATGGACTAAGCCACACCATGTGGTAACAAATATAGTCTAAGAATGAAAGATTTACCATCCTTGAACAGAACAAAGGTCTAATAAAAATCAAATCCAGGAATATTTATTGAACTATGCACAGTGTCTTAAGGTACATATTTTGTGAGGGAAGTAGTTGTATGTAGATACAGATTCTGAAGCCCTTAAACATCTCTTTCTACATTATTTAAGATCCATTCACATTGAACTGAGTTATCAGGTGACTGAGGATTGAAAGAAAAAACAAGTGAAACGTCACACATCAGTATACTTTCAACACATTGCCAGTATACCTTCACTTTGGTGTCAGAGTTTCGCAAAATTACCATGCCATGTAATTTATAAGTGTTGTCTTTGAAACTGTGTGAAAATTGGACAATTTTCTAAAGAAATAAATCCAGATTTATAAATGAGTTGGGTGATTGTCTAATAGTACCTTTGTCAAGATCAAAGCATAATGTTTTATTATGCTCATGACATTTTAAAACTTTCTTCCCAGCATTTAATTTTTGAAGACAGAAACCTGGGCCAGACATTTGAAACCAGAAGGTCTCCTAGCGGCAAGCTGTAAACTCTCAAACAAGCTTGGACTAGAACCTAGGTACTGAAATACACATGCATGCTTTACGCAATGCATATTGCATTAATTAGAAAACTCAAAATACCCTACAAAATTATCTTCTCTGACACTCAGCTACAAAACTTGGCCTTTTCATCTCTATTTGTACATTGATTTTTCTTTTTCTTTTTTTTTAAAGATTTTTTTTTTTGATGTGGACCATTTTTAAAGTCTTTATTGAATTTGTTACAATACTGCTTCTGATTAATGTTTCAGATTCTTGGCTGCGAGGCACGTGGGATCTTAGCTCCCCGGCCAGGGAATGAACCCGCACCCGCGGCATTGGAAGGCGAAATCTTAACCACGGCACTGCCAGGGAAGTCCCTTCTTTTTCTTTTTTGGTTAAAGCAGCTTGGCTTCCTGAGGTAGTGTTATGTATCTGTAGCAATAAGGTGAAAACATCTAGCTTATTTTGTCAAATTCAACAACAATCCAGAGGTTTAAGGTCTGTGACCCCAATTTGTCATTTTATTTTATTGTTCCAAAAATGTGGCTCATAGACAAAAAAATAAATGTTTTAAGGAAATTTACCTGAATGACATAAAGAATGTCTAGATAATTTCTAGCTGTCAGGTAAAACCTACCCTTCAAGACGGCAGAACACATAATAGCACATGAAAAGTGTGTTCACCCAATGAGTAATTTAATTAATTGAAAAAATTAAATGCCAGTTTTAGTGCCAAATGTAGAAAATCTAAAGGAATGTATACTGTATTTCTGCCTTCCCTTCTACTAATATGGTAGGTTTCCAATGCTGGAAATCTTTAAAGTCCTCCGTTCATGTACGCCGGCCCCATCTTTCATGAGGTTTTTCCTAAGACTTGTCATTATCAGATGCTTCACAAGCTGACACTGACAGTTCCCTAGGAAATACTTGTCTCTTCCTGCTTCATCAGATGTATTATTTCATTGTACATACGGTGAGGAGCATCCAGACCCCAGATGAAATCCACGTGAGCCCATTCAGGAATGTTCTTATGGTAGATGATGTTGGTCGCCTCGGAGAGCAGTATTCTCACGTCTTCTGGATTTGAAAGCCAGTCCTGACCCCCAGTCCACATTGCTGTAGGGACCGTCATGTCTCTAACTTTGTACCTTGCAGGAGCTGTCTAGAATAAAGGAATAGTTTTTAACTGTAGATAACATTTGGACTTCCAGACTCATAATTTACTTTTCTAATAAACACAGTAAATATGCCTTGTGTTGTAATGAAAGGTGCGTGGGCACTAAAGCCATATAGAACTGCATTAAGCGTTTCTGCTCCAACCTCTACTTGAAGGAAAAAAATTGACTTAGCCTCACTGAACCTCAGTTTCTTCATCTGTGAAATGGGGATGATATCTGAAATAATTTACTAGATTAAATGAGAAAAACATCTCAATTGCCTAGCACTTTAGGCGTTACATGTTCAATTCTTTTCCTTCCTATTAATAAATATTTAACACACAAAGTGCCTTTTAAAAGTTAACGCTCCTATATTTTTCAAAGATAATTTCACAAAGTTTCATGAGGCCAGATTTGGAGATACTCTACAGAGAAAGGCAAGAGGATGGAACCTACTGAAAAGGACTTGGGTGTTCACAGGGGTTTTCTGTCCTAACAGAAAGCCCTTGGGGCACACCCAGCTTGACTGTGTCTCCAGAAACATGGGGAAGTCCATGGCACTGGAACTCAGGGAGTTGGATCAAGAGGAGATAAAAATTAGATTCGGAGTCCAGTCCCACATCACCCAAAGAAGGTTATCTAGGATTCCTAATTCTTGAGAACTTCCCTTATTCAAACAGATCTGCTAGATCAAGTTGGCTGACTGAGAGCCCTTGAGGTTAACCAACACTCAGAACTTTCAACAGACATGTCAAGGTCCACTTCTCACTCAGGAAATCCACCTGGAAGCCGGGGTTCCAATCCCGGCAGTCCTTGTTTCTCTTTGTGGCTTTTAAGAATTTGAAGTTATAGCGTCTGATACTGTGAGTTATAATAAGACATATGTATGTGGTCTTCATCCACATTTGTGGTACAGAGCTCCTAATAACCCTCGGAGTTTCCTAAGTGACAGGAGCCATAAAGGTGTGTTTTGTGACTTTAATGAGGTGATTTTTTGAACAGGATGGGGGCTGAGCTCCAGAAGTGGAGCCAAGCAAGTGATTAGAGAGTTGGAAATTTCAGTCCCATTCATGACCTCTGGAGAGGGGAGATGGGCTGGAGATTGAGTTCAATCGCCAGTGGCCAATGATTTAACCAGTTGGACCTCTCTAAGGAAGCCTCCACAAAACCGCAGAAGGACAGGGTTCAGAGCCTCCAGGTTGGTGAACACGTGCAAATGTGGGGAGAGTGGCCCCATGGAGAAGACATGGAAGCTCTGCTCCCCTTCCCTTGCTCAGTGCAACTCTTTTATCTGGCTGATCCTGAGTTATATCCTTTTATAATAAACCAATAATCTAGTAAGTAAAGTGTTTCTCTGAGCCAATCTAGCAAATTAATCAAACCTCAGCCTGAGAAGGGGGTCATGGGAACCTCTGAATTATAGCCAGTGGGTCAGACACACAGGTGACAGCCTGGGCTTGCGATTGGCATCCGAACTGGAGGATAGTCTTGTGGGCCCGAGCCCTCAACCTGTGGGATCTGATGTTATCTCTGGGTAGACAGTGTCAGAATTGAGTTAAACTCTAAGTCACCCAACTGGTGTTGGAGAATTGCTTGTTCATGTGGAGAAACTCCCCTCCACACACATATACTGGAATTTGGTGGTCAGAGTAGAGTAACTTAGATACGAAGTTTTTTATAGAGTAACTTAGATACGAAAGGTTGGAATATTCGATGGAGCCTGTAATATGTTTTTCTCATCTAACAGGAGAAAAGACTGAACTGAAAGTCAGGTGTAGCTCTGTGAGTCTATGACACCTTTTTGCATGTGTGTTTTCTCTTTCTTTCCATGACCATTTTCTGGCACCTGCTCTGCACAAGTCACTTTCTCTCTAACTCATGACCTTAAATGTTAATAAATTAAATCTTATCTTGGAACTAGGATGCTTTCTCTAAAGATATATTTTAGGAAACAATGAAGAAGGATCTTAAAAATGTAGCTGGTACCTGTGATTGAGGGTTTGCTATTCAGAGGCACGACAGTGGTCTGTCCAATTTCCGAGACTTTTATATCTAGATATACAGAAGTACGTCTACAGAAGCGGATGTTAAGTGTGATATGAGACTCTCAAAGATTAGCCTGTGTGTGTTTTCTGCTCCCTCCAGCTTTATGTGTGTAGTCAATATTTGCTTACATTCTCACACAAGCTAACCAATAATCTTCAGTGAAGGTTTTATGCTTAGAAAAGTTTAATACTCATTTCTAATTCTCCATAACTTTTGTTTTAAATTTTATTCCACAACATTGGTTACACACATAGATTTTCTTGGGTAATATTGTTTTATATTTTTCACTTGCAAATTACAGATTCATTAAAAGTGTGACCAGGGAGAACTCTTACATGTAATCTAGTCCAGTAATTTTTATTTTAAAGAGAAAGAGATTGAGCCCTGAAGAATCAAAGCAGCCTAGCCATGATCATACAAATTTGTAGTGCAGAGGCAAAACTAATAGAGTAATTCTCACTTGTCATTAATACTCTTTTTACTGTACCATGAGCCAACCTCACCCCTGCCATCCGCATTTGTGGTTTTCTTCTGTTGTTTTTGTTGTTTTTAATCTTGAAAGATCCTCTAGCAGCCACCACAGACTACACCCTTCCCTTCACTAAATCTACCCAGCTTGTTCCTAAGAAGCCCCGTGCCTTGTTCATGGAGGCAGCCTCATCAAAAAAGTCCTCCTACTGCATTATAAAAGTGGTTCTCTTTAACCCTTAAAAGTCTCTTGGCTGGGCTTCCCTGGTAGCTCAGTGGTTGGGAATCTGCCTGCTAAGGCAGGGGACACAGGTTCAAGCCCTGGTCCAGGAAGATCCCACATGCCGTGGAGCAACTAAGCCCGTGCACCACAACTACTGAGCCTGCCCACCACAACTACTGAGCCTGCGCACCTAGAGCCCGTGATCCGCAACAAGAGAAGCCACAGCGGTGAGAAGCCCATGCACCGCAACAAAGAGTAGCCCCTGCTCATCTCAACTAGAGAAAGCCCTCGAAGAGCAACAAAGACCCAACACAGCCAAAAAAAAAAAAAGTCTCTTGGCTAAGCTTTGAACTTTTCCATTTTCAAATGAAGTCGAACCAGAACTAATTACTTTTTACTTGAATTCTTTCTTTTTCATATTCTTTTCCATTGTATTCCCTGTGCTGTATAGTAGGACACATTGTTGTTTATCCATGCTATATATAATAGTTTGCATCTGCTAATCCCAAACTCCCAATCTATCCCTCCCCCATCCCCTTCCCCCCTTGGCAACTACAAGTCTGTTCTCTATGTCTGTGAGTCTGTTTCATAGATAAGTTCATTTGTGTCATATTTTAGATTCCACATATAAGTGATGTCATATGGTGTTTGTCTTTCTCTTTCTGACGTACTTCACTTAGTATGATGATCTCTATTGTCCATCCATGTTGCTGCAAATGGCATTATTTCATTCTTTTTTATGCCTGAGTAGTATTCCATTCTACTTGAATTCTTGTATTTTACTCCTATTTCTAGAATAAACGGCCAGTATAACTTCCCTCTCACACATTTCAAAAGGATATATTTTCAGCAGATGGTATTTGCTTTCGTTACCTGATTTCCTTTTTCCAGATTCTTGGTCTCACTGCCCCAGTCAAATGCCTGAAGTTCCCCAGAATTCACTGCCTAAAAGGAAATAAAAATTTACATGACATTCAAATGTGTCACGGGATAACGGTGGAAGGAGGGGTGAAAATGTGCTACCAAGTCTGCAATTGTGAGGGAAGCAGAGAACAAAGGCTGAGGCTGCTCTATGGTTCAACTTTAGGATAATCTTCGGGAGAGTGTAAAGGCAAGAATAAGGTCCTTTCAGGGAGAAAAATGTGCTATAGAAATACTTGACCACCATATTATACAACTCCAAAAAGTGTATCCCCATTGTAGTCTATGTAGGGGGATATCCTGCACAACTCTGTAGGCTACAATGGGAGAGCAACCCCTAGAGTTGTGCAACGTGGTGATTCTGGGAGAAGATGACCAACATTTAATCCAGTGTAGAATTCTTGTTTGGTTTTGATTATAAAATCTCTCTCTCTCTCTCTCTGTGTGTGTGTGTGTCTCTCTCTCTCCCTCTCTGTCTCTTTCTCTCTCTTTCACACATGTACTAAAACATAACAATGACATTTGAAGAAAAATTTGACTAGGTTCTAAGTTGTTAGAAAAACAGATAGAACCAATATTTATGATTCATAGGTGTCATCATCACTATGAAAACTTTTTGCTCGAGTTAAAAGTCTCCCCCTTTTTTTTTAACAAAGTTGTAGTTTTAGTAGGCGAGAATCTAAGGTTAGTGATGCTTAGCTCTCTGTCCTATGTACATTCTTATTTCCACAGCCAATTGGGGTCACTCTATAGTATCATCTATAATGAGCAATATTAGGTTCAGTGCTTCATCACATGTGAAAGAATAATTAGCAGTCACATTGTCCTTGAGCTAATTCTGAAGGAACCCACCACACAGCGCCTAGAGACAGTTCCTGTGACTGGTAATCAAGACATTCCCTCCTGTGACCTCAGGTGAAATCTGCAGCACAAAGGACTCCTGTGAAAATCTCCTTGGGTAATTAGGTCCACATGTGCATTTTTATGACTACTTGGCCACACTGTCTTGCTGGAAGAGCCGAAAGGAGAATGTGGAAACGTGACCTCCAGCCTCATCTTTGAGATGGCTAAAGACTGAGAAAGGTCTCACTTGAACCATCTGAATTCACACTTTTAAGGTCCACTAGAGATGTCCTAGGGCCAATCCTTTCCTCCCATATCCTGAAAAGTTTCAGTGTTCGAGATCAAGCTCACAGTCGAAAAAGCGTTGACAGAATCACAAGTTATCTTGGAATAAATGTGAAATAACCCCAGGGCTGTCCAAAGGGCCTCCTCTAACTATTCCAGGCAAACTGCACAAAGACCCTTAACAAAGACCACAAATTCAGCATCCTTACCTGGCTCCAGTGCAGGATATTTTGCACAGATGTTCCAGCAGGTGTGTGAGCGACATATACATTTGCTTGGCTCTGTAATAAAGCATGAGTAGTTTGTGGGACGTGGAAAAACTCACAAGATGTGCACCTTGTCAAGACCAAATCTGCAGGTTATCAGACTAAGAAATGGGAACATCATTAAAGTATCAGCAGTTATCTATGAAACAGGAATATACACATGCACATAAGTAAAAAAATGCCACTAAATGTATCCTATATTCTTCATCAGAGAAAAGCTTCTCATTAGACATCTTGACTTCGTCTTTTAAAAAACTTCCTTAGATTAATTAAAGATGAAGGCTCAGGAGCTGGGCCTGTATTCAAATCTCACCTCTGCTATATAACTTTTAGGTGAAATTGGGAACATTACTTAATCCACTAAGTCTAATCTATAAAGTGGGAATATTGATAATACCTGTGTCATAGGGTTGTTACGGGGACTAACAGCCTGGCATATAATAAAATGCTTATCAAAAGGTAGCTATTAATCATATCATTAATTAAAGAGAAAAAAATCCTCAGGAATTAAAAACATGCTCCTCCAGCTGTTGGCAGATAGCTCCAACTATCTGGTGTCCTTGGGGGTATTCCTCCCTCTGCAGAGAGCTGCTCTGCCCAATATCTCCCGATTACTGGTGTTGTCTGCATTAAATGACTAGTTGATATGGGGGTATAAAGACACAGCGCTCTGATGCTAACTTGGGACAATTCTGAAGGGTCATCCCATTTTCATAGGTCCCTAGAGGATCAACTGAGATTCCCACTGGGACTGCATCACAGCTGGACTTTTTTTTAATCCACCAAATCCCATTTCCTTCCCTTCTCTAGATGTTATCCCAAGGACCTAACCCCAAATCATTCTGCACATGAATCTCCATCTCACAGTATGCTTCCTGGGGAACCCACTGTCACACTCACCAAGTCGTAGCTATGCCTTAGCCAAACCGAAACTCCCAGACAGCCTATCACAGGACTTAAGCTACGAACTGGAAGCACCCGAGTAGGAAGAAGAAGTAAGTGACGCATGGCAGTTTTCTCTTTTGACTTCTGGGTTCTAATCATATTTTTTTGCATCTGTTGATTCACTGTAGTAAAGCTGCTTTCAGACCTCTTCGATCTTTAATCTATGAAGTTAATATGTAGTCATGCCCTTGTGTTAACCTTGACTCAGACCATGTTGAAGCATTTTCCACATATTATTACGATTTGAAGAAAACGGAGCTTCTTGGAGTATCGTTTCTCTAAGTCTTCCCTGGCATTAGCTCACCCTCAAGGAGTGAGACTAATAACTCCTCACTTTGCTTTGGGACAGTGAGAATTCACTAGGCTCTCACTTACCATGTTCATGTTGTTCGTGTTAAATCCTCCCAGGAGTAACATGATGTTGCTACAGATCTGATCAATAATCACCTGGCCGCAAAGGTAAATAACAAACAGTCTGAGAAATCTGGTCTGGTAGAGAAATTCTTTTTTACCAAACAATCCCTGTAAAAATATGAAATGGAATAGTCATTACATTACAGTCAAAAGAAGTGTCTCTAACGTAAAAGTGTATGTCCTAGCAAATGGGTTGGAATACTCTTGTGCATAGACAAGGAATTTTCTGAGGAGTCACACACCTTGATCATCACATCTGGCAGCAACAAAAATTTGGCCCCAGGGCTTTTTGCATGTTTAACAGTAGCTATGGGTGCTAAAGCAAAATACATTCTTATTTTCTGAGCCAGCTCTGGCATGGTGGAAAACGCAATAAAGCCTGCAAAAGAGAAATATGTCAGCATGGATATTGAATATCCTAGAACTAATAAAGTGCTTATTTTACTTTTATCAAGATATTTCAGCAATTACATGTGACTGTGTTTTAACTCTCCTTTGAAACTATAAGCTCCTTGACAGGGAAAAGCAACAGCAGCAACAAATGCTCTGTGTTCCCTCTGACATTTAGATACTTGCTGCCCAGTACTAGGTTCTCAGTGAATTATTAAATTAAATTAGTCAGTCCAATAACATGGACTTTGAGAGGTAACTATATGTTAGACACTTTGCAGGAGTCTTTCATGGTTCTTGTTTAATTCTCAGATTCTTGGGGGTATTTTTTTTTTTTTTTTTTTTTGCGGTACGCGGGCCTCTCACTGTTGTGAGAGCACAGGCTCCGGACGCTCAGGCTCAGCGGCCATGGCTCACGGGCCCAGCCACTCCGCGGCATGTGGGATCCTTCTGGACCGGGGCATGAACCCGTGTCCCCTGCATCGGCAGGCGGACTCTCAACCACTGCGCCACCAGGGAAGCCCCTTGGGGGTATTTTTTTTTTTCCTTGGGGGTATTTTTAATAAATCTTTACAGTGAGAGAAATCGAGAGTTAAAGAAATAGTCTTGTTTATTGATAAGAAGTATGTTCTGTAACATAATGGGTGTTGAGATAGCAGAGTTTTGCTTGTTTTCCTGGATCTCTAACTTTTCTGGAACCCAAATTGGAACATAATCTAGTGGACAAGTTGTCTAATGAACTGGATTCCAACTCTTATTTCTGCCATAGACTAGGTATGGGACACTGGTTAAGTCAAGGTATAGGCTTCTATACCTGTAAAATAGAGACTAATTCTCCCAATTACAAAGGGACAATCTCTTTGGAGCCTTTGGGAGGAAAAGGCTATCATATACAGCCAGGGCATGCCCACTATATTTGAAATACTATGTGTCTATTTCAAAAGAGCCTGTGCACTCTCTGTTTAAGCTGATATTTGCAGGTTGTGGAGAAGACCTAGAAGACCTAGAGAGAAGCTAGAATCCCGTGACCCTGAAGGGGTATATCTCCGGATAAGGCCGGATCAGAGAGAAGCGTGCGAGGCCTGATCCCAGGCTTGGCTGTGCGCCATTTGCTCACATTTCTTCTGAGTATACAAACCTGATTTTTTTGGAACCTACCCATGGTGGTACCCTGTGAATAGCCGACATAATAGATATTTTCCTGGCCCGTTTTCTGCAAAATAAAGTCTATGACTGCAGGAAGGTCAAACCTAGCCATCTCATCATAACTGCAAGGGGAAAAGACAAAGTTATATGAAAAATTATAATCAGAACAAACAAAAGCAGCCCCCATGGTTTACAAACAATGCCTTGAATTGTTGACCCCATCAGCTTGTTACTGTGCCCCTTACAAGACTCAGAATGGACTTGTTTCAAACCTGTGACGCATGGGTGCCTCTGGGGTCACAGGCTGTTAGCAAACTGCTGTTTTCTCTAGATATTATCATAGAGAAATAACCATCTTAATGAACATTTAGTGAGCATAAGCTCCACCCGCTGGTGGAGGTGTCCTCTTATTCTATCAGCAGAACAGCACAGGGCCATTCAGATTCTTTATATGAAAAGTATTAAAGATGCTGCAGGGGCCTTTCTCTGGTGAAATGGATAAAGAGAAAGTTGAATATCAATAGGTAATTTAAATAAAAACACTAAAAAACTTTTGTAAGAGTGTGAGAGATGTGTTAATCAAATTGATGGTCCCTAAGGCTTATTAGTTCCTCATATATTTTTAATACTGCCTGGCCTCGTCTCCTTCTGGGGTTACTAGTCCTTTCCTTGTCATCACTCAGGGAAGAGTTAGTCCCAGGATATTCATCTGAAAGGAAAGGAACCTACACTTCTCCCATTGCAGTCTCAATCACCTAACACCAACCACTATTCTCATCCCATTCACCAGACTATCCTTCTACTTGGGGAACCCAATTTACATAATCCAAAGAATCACTAGTCAGTTAAGCCAATTGGGAGATATTACGTTGGGATCCTGATGAGCCAACCAAAGTAAATTATCTACATACCAGAAGCCGTAATTCTTTTTTTTTTTAACATCTTTATTGGAGTATAATTGCTTTACAATGGTGTGTTAGTTTCTGCTTTATAACAAAGTGAATCAGCTATACATATACATATATCCCCATATCTCCTCCTTCTTGCGTCTCCCTCCCTCCCACCTCCCTATCCCACCCCTCTAGGTGGTCACAAAGCACCGAGCTGATCTCTCTGTGCTATGCGGCTGCTTCCCACTAGCTAGCTATTTTACGTTTGGTAGTGTATATATGTCCGTGCCACTCTCTCACTTCGTCCCAGCTTACACTTCCCCCTCCCCATATCCTCAAGTCCATGCTCTAGTAGGTCTGTGTCTTTATTCCCGTCTTACCCCTAGGTTCTTCACGACATTCTTTTTTTTTTCTTAGATTCCATATATATGTGTTAGCATACGCTATTTGTCTTTCTCCTTCTGACTTACTTCACTCTGTATGACAGACTCTAGGTCTATCCACCTCACTACAAATACCTCAATTTCATTTCTTTTTATCAGAAGCCATAATTCTTTACCCAGTTCTCCCAAAGCCATCCATGTCCACCTCCACTCTCAAGATTTTCATATACCTGAAAGCCCAGAACTCATCTTGGTCTATGGAGAGGGTCTTGTGTTTCCGAGACCAGGTGTTTCCCCTGCTGTTCCCCATCCACACATCAAAACCCGAATCTGCCAGAATGAAGCCCAGGCTGTTGTTGGGCAGGTTGGAAATCCAGCTGCTAGCATCTCCAAGCAGGCCATGCTGCAGTAACACCACAGGCCTGGGACCTACAAAGAAGGGAATTTCAACAGCGTGAAATATTCTATGCCTTTCTCGTTATCCCTTAAGGTGCGAAAGATTTCAAGTTAGACAAACCTGTGTTCGAATCTTGATTCATCTGCTTGTTAGCTTGATTATCTTGGCCAGTTACTTAAACTTTCTGTGCCTTGATTGCCTCGTGAAAAAAATAGTATTTTTGTTATGATTAAATAAAATAATACACAAGAAGCAGATGGCACAACGTATGGACACCAAGGGGGGAAGCGGGGGTGGGAGTGGTGGTGGTGGTGGTGGGATGAATTGGGATATTGGGATTGATGTATATACACTAACATGTATAAGATAGATAAGTAATAAGAACCTGCTGTATAAAAAATAATAAAATTTTAAAAAAAAGCAGATGGCACAATGCCTGGCACAGAGAAAGAATCAATAAAGTTTGGCCTCTATTGTTGCTTTTGTGTAGTTATTATTATTACTAGACATGTCTGGGATCAGAGAAAATTGGAAGTGCCCCAGGAGGTAGTATAATATAATGATTAAGATAATTATATATGATAATCATAGCTACTATATATTAATAAAAAGAAATTATGTTATTATATATTAATATATTATTTATATATTATAGAATTATACATGAATATATGTGTATATATTAATGTTACAATATAAATAATATATACTATATAACATTTCTATTAACATAAAATTAATATACAATATAAAATTAATATATATTATATAGTATTATAGAGTATATATACTTATTGACATACTGTTAATATACACACATATATACACACTTATAAAAATACATATATACACAAATATATTTAATATATTATATATTTGCTATATTAATAATAAATAAACATATATTATATATAATTAATATTGCCATATATATACAGATATGTGTATATATATGTGTGTGTATATATATTACCACACATATACATATATATGTGTATATATGTTAATATTACCATATATATACATATATATGTGTTTGAGTGTATACATATATATGTGTGTGTGTGTGTATATATATATATATATGTATATATATGTAATGGTTTGATGATTACGGGCCCTCATGTGAAAAGGACCCACAAGCCAACCTGATAAAATAAAAGTTTAAAAAGTATTATTTTTTTAAAAAATTATTTGTTTTGTTTTTGGCTGTGTTGAGTCTTCATTGCCGCACGTGGGCTTTCTCTAGTTGCGGCGAGTTGGGACTACCCTTTGTTGTGACGTGCAGGCTTCAAACTGCGGTGGCTTCTCTTGTTGCAGAGCACGGACTCTAGGCACAAGGGCTTCAGTAGTTGTGGCTCGCAGGCTCAGTAGCTGTGGCTCACAGGCTCTAGAGCACAGGCGCATGGGCTTAGTTGTTCCGCGTCATGTGGGATCTTCCAGGACCAGAGCTCAAACCCATGTCCCCTGCATTGGCAGGAGGATTCTTAACCACTGAGACACCAGGCAAGTACGTAAAAAGTCTTTTGTCACAAGCTTATAGACATCTTTCAGTTGTTTTCAGGATGAATTTCACTGGCCCTCTTTTTTTTTTTAACAGCTTTATTGGAGTATAATTGCTTTACAATGTTGTGTTAGTTCCTGCTATATAACAGAGTGAATCAGCTATACATATACATATATCCCCATATCCCCTCCCTCTTGCATCTTCCTCCAACCCTCCCTATCCCATCCCTCTAAGTGGTCACAAAGCACCAAGCTGATCTCCCTGTGCTATGTGGCTGCTTCCCACTAGCTATCTAGTTTACATTTGGTAGTATATATATGTCCATGCCACTCTCTCACTTCGTGCCAGCTTACACTTGCCCTTTCCCGTGTCCTCAAGTCCATTCTCTACATCTGTGTCTTTATTCCTGTCCCACCCCTAGGTTCTTTAGAACCTTTTTTTTTTTAATTCCATATATATGTGTTAGTAAATGGTATTTGTTTTTCTCTTTCTGACTTACTTCACTCTGTACGACAGTCTCTAGGTCCATCCACCTCACTACATAAAACTCAAGTTCGTTTCTTTTTATGGCTGAGTAATATTCCATTTTATGTATGTGAGCATCTTCTTTATCCATTCATCTGTTGATGGACACTTAGGTTGCTTCCATGCCCTGGCTATTGTAAATAGTGCTGCAATGAACACTGTGGTACATGACTCTTTTTTTTTTTTTTTTTGTGGTACGCGGGCCTCTCACTGTTGTGGCCTCTTCCGTTGCGCAGCACAGGCTCCAGACGTGCAGGCTCAGCAGCCATGGCTCACGGGCCTAGTTGCTCCGTATCATGTGGGATCTTCCCAGACCGGGGCACGAACCCATGTCCCCTGCATCAGCAGGGGGACTCTCAACCACTGCACCACTAGGGAAGCCCCATGACTCTTTTTGAATTATGGTTTTCTCAGGGTATATACCCAGTAGTGGGATTTCTGGGTCATATGGTAATTCTATTTTTAGTTTTTTAAGGAACCTCCGTACTGTTCTCCATAGTGGCTGTATCAATTTACATTCCCACCAACAGTGCAAGAGGGTTCCCTTTTCTCCACACTGTCTCCAGCATTTATTGTTTGTAGATTTTTTGATGATGGCCATTCTGACCTGTGTGAGGTGATACCTCATTGTAGTTTTGACTTGCATATCTCCAATGATTAGTGATGTTGAGCATCTTTTCATGTATTTGTTGGCCATCTGTATGTCTTCTTTGGAGAAATGTCTATTTAGGTCTTCAGCCCATTTTTGGATTGGGTTGTTTGTTTTTTTGATATTGAGCTGCATGAGCTGCTTGTATATTTTGGAGATTAATCCTTTGTCAGTTGCTTTTTTTGCAAATATTTTCTCCCATTCTGGGGGTTGTCTTTTATTCTTCTTTATGGTTTCCTTTGCTGTGCAAAAGGTTTTAAGTTTCATTAGGTCCCATTTGTTTATTTTTGTCTGTATTTCCATTTCTCTAGGAGGTGGGTCAAAAAGAATCTTGCTGTGATTTATGTCATAGAGTGTTCTGCCTATGTTTTCCTCTAAGAGTTTTATAGTGTCTGCCCTTACATTCAGGTCTTTAATCCATTTTGAGTTTATTTTTGTGTATGGTGTTAGGGAGTATTCTAATTTCATTCTTTTACATGTAGCTGTCCAGTTTTTCCAGCACCACTTATTGAAACGGCTGCCTTTTCTCCATTGTATATTCTTGCCTCCTTTATCAAAGATAAGGTGACCATATGTATGTGGGTTTTTCTCTGGGCTTTCTATCTTGATCCACTGATCTGTATTTCTGTTTTTGTACTAGTACCATACTGTCTTGATTACTGTAGCTTCGCAGTATGGTCTGAAGTCAGGGAGCCTGATTCCTCCAGCTCTGTTTTTCTTTCTCAATTGCTTTGGCTATTCGTGGTCTTTTGTGTTTCCATACAAATTGTGAAAATTTTTGTTCTAGTTCTGTGAAAAATGCCATTGGTAGTTTGATAGGGATTGAGTTGAACCTGTAGATTGCTTTGGGTAGTATAGTCATTTTCACAATGTTGATTCTTCAAATCCAAAAACATGGTATATCTATCCATCTGTTTCTATCTTCTTTAATTTCTTTCATCAGTGTCTTATAGTTTTCTGCATACAGGTCTTTTGTCTCCTTCAGTAGGTAGGTATTTTATTTTTTTTGTTGCAATAGTAAATGGGAGTGTTTCCTTAATTTCTCTTTTATATTTTTCATCATTAGTGTATAGCAATGCAAGAGATTTCTCTGCATTAATTTTGTATCCTGCTACTTTACCAAATTCATTCATTAGGTCTAGTAGTTTTCTGGTAGAGTCTTTAGGATTCTCTATGTATAGTATCATGTCATCTGCAAACAGTGACAGCTTTACTTCTTCTTTTCTGATTTGGATTCCGTTTATTTCTTTTTATTCTCTGATTGCTGTGGCTAAAATTTCCAAAACTATGTTGAATAACAGTGGTGAGAGTGGGCAGCCATGTCTTGTTCCTGATCTTAGTGGAAAGTGTTTCAGTTTTTCACCACTGAGAATGATGTTGGCTGTGGGTTTGTCAGATATGGCCTTTATTATGCTGAGGTAAGTTCCCTCTATGCCTACTTTTGGAGAGTTTTTATCATAAATGGGTACTGAATTTTGTCAAAAGCTTTTTCTGCATTTATTGAGATGATATATGGTTTTTATCCTTCACTTTGTTAATATGGTGTATCACATTGATTGATTTGCATATATTGAAGAATCCTTGCATTCCTGGGAGAAACCGCACTTGATCATGATGTATGATCCTTTTAATGTGCTGTTGGATTCTGTTTGCTAGTATTTTGTTGAGAATTTTTGCATCTATGTTCATCAGTGATATTGGCATGTAGAAAGCTGGAGTAGCAATTCCCATATCAGATGAAATAGACTTTAAAATAAAGACTATTACAAGAGACAAAGAAGGACACTACATAATGATCAAGGGATCAATCCAGGAAGAAGATATAACAATTGTAAATATTTATGCACCCAACATAGGAGCACCTCAATACATAAGGCAAATGCTAACAGCCATAAAAGGGGAATCAACAGTAACACAATCATAGTAGGAGACTTTAACACCTCACTTACACCAATGGACAGATCATCCAAAATGAAAATAAATAAGGAAAAACAAGCTTTAAAGGACACATTAAACAAAATGGACTTAATTGATATTTATAGTACATTCCATCCAAAAATAACAGAATACACTTTCTTCTTAAGTGCTCATGGAACATTCTCCAGGATAGATCATATCTTGGGTCACAAATCAAGCCTTGGTAAATTTAAGAAAATTCAAATTGTATCAAGCATTTTTTCCAACCACAATGCCATGACAGTAGCTATCAATAACAGGAAAAAAAACTGTAAAAAATACAAACACATGGAGGCTAAAAATTATGCTACTAAATAACCAAGAGATCACTGAAGAAATCAGAGAGGAAATCAAAAAATACCTAGAAACAGATGACAATGGAAACACGACGACCCAAAACCTATGGAATGTAGCAAAAGCAGTTCTAAGAGGGAAGTTTATAGCAATACAATCCTACCTCAAGAAACAAGAAAAATCTCAAGTAAACAACCTAACCTTATACCTAAAGCAATTAGAGAAAGAAGAGCAAAAAAAAAAAAAAACCCCAAAGTCAGCAGAAGAAAAGAAATAATAAAAATCAGATCAGAAATAAATGAAAAAGAAATGAAGGAAATGATAGCAAAGATCAATAAAACTAAAAGCTGGTTCTTTGAGAAGATAAACAAAATTGATAAACCATTAGCCAGATTCATCAAGAAAAAAAGGGAAAAGACTCAAATCAACAGAATTAGAAATGAAAAAGGAGAAGTAACAACTGACACTGCAGAAATACAAAGGATCATGAGAGATTACTACAAGCAACTCTATGCCACTAAAATGGACAACCTGGAAGAAATGGACAAATTCTTAGAAAAGCACAACCTTCCAAGACTGAACCAGGAAGAAATAGAAAATATAAACAGACCAATCACCAGCACTGAAATTGAGACTGTGATTAAAAATCTTCCAACAAACAAAAGCCCAGGACCAGATGGCTTCACAGGCAAGTTCTATCAAACATTTAGAGAAGAGATAACACCCATCCTTCTCAAACTCTTCCAAAATATTGCAGAGGGAGGAACAGTACCACACTCATTCTACGAGACCACCATCACCCTGATACCAAAACCAGACAAAGATGTCACAAAAAAAAGAAAACATTGGCCCTCTTTTTGAAGAGACGGTTAGAAATCTTTTTTTCCTTCATGGCTGGGAGATTTCTTCCTTAAAGAGACCAACGGGTGCTGCAAGAACAACATCAGACACTAGAGGGGAGTATTCGGCACCGACTGGACCTTAAAGGCTGATACCTTGAACTCCAATCGCCTGGGCAATGAGTGAACAGTCTAAATAAACAGGACGTGAGAAAACAAAACTCCTTCCATGAATAGGCGCTGCAGGTGACCCCTAAGCTTATGAACTGCCACAGTATTCCGATTTGTGGAGCTTAGTGAAAAAGTTCTCTCTGTGTCTCCAGGCTATACATGTATTTATATAAAATTCATTCATTCATTCCACATATATTTATTCACACCTGCCATGTGCTTGGCACTCTTTTAGGTACTTTTTATAGCCTTGAACAAAATCGATAAATTTTCTGTGCCTTCTGAGTTTACATTCTGGTTGGGAGAGACAGATAATAAACAAACAAGCAAATATCTATCATATCAGTGGTGCTATAAGGAAAATTAAGCAGGATTAGGGGCTAAATTTCAGTAGCTGGCAAGGGCTTACAATTTTGAATAGGGTGGTCGAAGGAAGAATGGGAAAGAGAAGGCCTGAAAGAGGGGCCAAGGCAAACTGCGTGGATATCTGATGAAACAGTGGTGCAGAAGGAGAACTGCAAGTTCAAAGGCACTGAGATAAGGGCATGCTGGACATATATAAGGCATGGCTGTTCAGCTGGTGTAAAAATAGCTGGTTTTCAAAAAGCTGCACAAATATAAATTGGAATAAAATAGAACCCTGCAGCTTCTTTATACCAAAGCCCAATAGCATTCACCCAGCATTTTCTGGTCCTAGGTAAGAGCATGGGCTACACTGGCTGACAAATCTTAATTTGAGCGCAGATTTTGCAGCGTACTAGCAAGGACTAGCAAAGACTCTCTGGGCAAGTTACTTAACTTCTGTGAGTGGCAGTTTCTCAGGATTATTGTGAAACTTATATGAGACTAATACAAATAAAGCACTTAGCACTGCACCTGGCATACAGAAAGAACGCAATAAAGAGTTACATTATCTGTACACATGACAGATAATGTAGTTGCTGCTATAAACATAGAGCTAGAGTATTAAAAGGAATAGAGCCAAATAGAGATGAAGGATGGGCGATAGTGTACTATTACACTTTAATAGTAATGAATTTCTTAAAAGCCAACAATAGCCAAAAATCCCATACAGGGAAAAAACAGGATTATATGGAAACACGTACCAAAAATTTTAAATGTACACATAGTGCCCAATTCTTTAAAAGACTTTAGTGAAAAGCTGGGCAATGTCTTAAATATTTAAAGGGCTGTCTGGATGGGGAATATAGAGTGTGCTGGGGTGGGCGTCAGATGCCATGGCAGAGTCTGCATTCTTCATGAGCAAGGGTTGGCGTCATCTGCTTAAGAGATCATCAGTGGATATTCTAGAATATCTATATTGGAGGGGTTTGGGGAATGAATTAAATACTAGAAGGGATCAAGAAATGAGCTTTTCTTGAAGGTGTTTTTTGAAAAGCAAACACTATGTTTATTTGAAATAATTGGGGATAGGGCAGTGGTGATGGGGACGGTGAGGTAGCTGAAGGCATCTTTTGGCTGGAACAATGGGCCCAGTCTGTACCAAGAGCCCAGGCTCCCTCTACACACTCAAATCACAAGGAGGTGTTTAATGTAGGAAGGATTGCTATGTTGGGGTAACATAGGGTGAACCATACCTGTCTTCTTAAGTGGCACTAGGCCCTGAGGAATCCTGTTAACAGAAAGGATATACCCATCTTCTGTTGCAACTTCATACTCCTCACAGGGATAACCTTTATGTTGGATGATTTCACTCTATGGAAAAAACACAATTTTTTTTGAGTTCAGTTCTGTATGGTTATGTTCTCAATGATTATAAGGTAAAAAGTAGATTCCTTGATGCTGGAAGAGATAGACAAGAAATTCCTTGCTTTTCACTAGCTAATTATGTTATTGTAAAAAAAATTCGCAAACCCTCTCCAGTGCTCATTTTCTTTGTCTTTAATGTAGAGATTGAACTAGAAGGGTAGTTCTTAATGTGGGCTCTGGACCAAGAGCATAGCATCACTTGGGCACTTGGTAACAATAGCAAATGGTCAGTCTCCACTCAAACCTATTGAACTGGGAACTCTGGGGCTGGGGCCCAGCAATTTGTGTCTTAACAAGCTCCTTAGAAAATTCTGATGCACTCTAATATTTGAGAACCACTGGAAAAGAACACTGATTCCAAAACCTGGGTGTATGTCAGAAACATCTGGGACACTTAAACATAGATATTCCTGGACCCACTTCGGGTTAGGAATCAGGGAATTCCAGTGCAGCCAGAGGGACAGGACAGCTTATGAGAACCCCTGGTCCATGTATTCCTTAAGGTTCCTTTCAGCTCTAAAACCACAGACTCAAGAGCAGTACAGTCATTCCTCAGTATCTGTGAGGAATTGGTTCCAAGACACCCCATGTCTAGACACCAACATCTGAGGATGGTCAAGTCCCTTACATAAAATGGGGTAGTATGTCAGTCCTCCGTATTGGCGAATTCCGCATTCACGGATACGGAGGGTTGACTGTAGTTCCTAACACTTTTAGGTTAAGGATCCCTCAGTGAATTTGAGGAAAATATAGAAATGGATATACACATGAACACATTATATACTTTCAGTGGTTTCAGATTTCCTGTTTCCTATATATGGACTCCTGGTTAAGGACCCCTACTCCATACAGTTGTTACATACAGAAACTCTTTGTAAAATATAAAGCTGCTGGTCTTCCCTGGTGGCGCAGTGGTTGAGAGTCCGCCTGCCAATGCAGGGAACACGAGTTTGTGCCCCGGTCCGGGAAGATCCCACATGCCGAGGAGCGGCTGGGCCCGTGAGCCATGGCCGCTGAGCCTGCGCGTCCGGAGCCTGTGCTCCGCAACGGGAGACGCCGCAACAGTGAGAGGCCCATGTACCATAAAAATAAATAAATTTTATATATATATATATATAGCTGCTGCGATCTCCTCAGTATCCTTAGTTTCTGTCTACTGTAGTTACTTAGAGAAGGAGGGAATTATTTCTATTAGCTGCTGCTTTTAAAGGAACAAAAGAGGAGAAAGCTAAATGCCCAGTGTAGTATACAAGACAAAAGGGCATAATAGTTAAGAGAAAGGCCCTGGGGTCTCACTGCTTGGGTTTTTAAATCCTGGCTCTCACACTAATGCATAAACTAACTGTGTGATCTTAGGAAATTTAGTTAACTTGTCCCTATTCCTCAGTTTATTCGTCTGTAAAGTAGGTATACCAGTGGTTTATACTCCTTGGGATTATTGCAAAGAATGTAAAAAGATAACGCACATATGACACTAACAAGATTGGCTGGCACGTGGTAGGGACTCAAGGAGCATTAGCTACTACTATAATTAAAAATCACCCCCACCCTCCCTTTCAAGTAACTCCTATTCACCTTTCAGAATTCAGGTTAAGAAACCTTTCTTCAGAAAAACTTTCCTAAATTCCCTAAGTCCCCCTATTTTATGTTTTCTTCTTTGATTTCACTTCTCTTGTGATTAGTTTTGAGTGATTAGGAATTGAGTGTCTGTCTTCTCTGCTGGATTGTAAACTCCATGAAATCAGGGCACTTAGATCTCTCTGTAACCTCAGTGCATAACACAGTATCAGGGCCAAATAGGTGCTCAACTAACACTAGCTAGAAAAATACCTGAATGAGGACAGTTGTATACCAAAATACAGAATAAATTATATCCATATATATTAGTACTCAGAGTCAAACCCATTCAGACTCTGAAGCACTTTTTATTCTACTTCATTTAATTTATATGAGAGATTACAAGAATTTTCTATCTTACTTTGCCTCTCCATGTATGACTGCTAAATAGCAGAGTGAATTCATTGGATTTTAGTCTTAGAGCTCCTGAAGCCCAAACAGTGTGTAGGTGCTGGCCACGCCCAGTGGGTGAGGCCCAGGGAGATTGGCTCTACCTACAACTAAAGAGATCCCCTTCACTTAACGACCTAGAGGGATTTGTATGGGAACTTCTCAGGGCCAGAAGGATGGCCCTTAAGGATCTACACCAATTTGCTAACTATCTGGACAAACCATCAAAAGACAGTCAATCGTTGGAATGGTCAAAAGAAACCTGATATTTGGCATTCATGTAGATGCAGAATATTTCTATAGCCTGTCAGAGTTTTAGAATTCACTCAAGGAGGCTTCTGTAAACAAGGTCTTAAATCTGTATAAAAGCATGTTAAATCTATGATAAATGTATGGAGCATGAACATTACACAAAGTCACCTCACTCAGGTGGAGGTAGCCTCTCCTCCCCTGGGAGGGTTTATTGCATAGTTGTCACAATTATAAGCTTTGTGTTCTGGCAGACTCGGATTTAAATTCTAGATCTACCACCTACCAGGGGTGTGGCCTGATTTGAGTTGTTTAACCTCTTTAATCTCAGTTCCTTGATTGGAAAAATGCGTATGGTCCTATCTATGGAATAGGGCAGTGAAGATAAAAATCAAAAGCTTTTTCTGACCTATTGAGATGATCAAAAAAAAAAAAAAAAAAAGAGAGAGATAAAATCAAACAGTATCTCTACAGCTTTCATCACAATGTCTGCTATGGGATAAATATGACTATATGGTGGACATTGTTACAATTCAACTAAGAATGTGAAAGTAAGCCAAAAAGTGTTCTCTGAGATACCTAGAAATTTCACTTCATTCATGAAATTTACTCATAGGAGGACCTCTCTAACATTCATAGGGGTCCTTTTACTTCTAGACCACAGAGTTACCAGCTCAAACCAGGATTAGATAGATTAGGGTGGCACAGGGTGTTACTAGAAGTGACTGTCCTGAGAGTATGAAAGGAGATCTAACATCTTTCTAATATTGGAAGAAGTAGAAAAAGAACAGAAAGCACAGACAACGTGGAAATAATCATGGGTCTGAGCTTGACCCAAGATACTGCAATGATTTAACCGCTCCTGGAATGAGCCTAAGAATTCAAGAAAAAGTTAAACTGTGTTTGAAGCTCAAAGGGATTAAGTCATTTGCCTAAGTTTACTGAAACTGTTGAAGATGAACCCATGTTTACCCACACCCAACTTAGTGTTCTTTCCAATACAATATGTTAATTTACAACTATGTTCTACTAGCAGAAATCACCACCACATATAAATATAATATATAATGCAGATAATACACAGAGACAAACAATAACATGTAAGGTACTTTGTTTCCCCCCAAAATATGGAAAATCCCAACTTACAACATTCATGAATGCTTCTGGGTCCACAGCTTTAGCTGGCATATGTCCCGAATTCACATTTCTCTGGAACAAATGTGCCACCAGAATCAGAAGCCAATCTCGTTTCTGTGTGAAACAACCCACTCTCTTGACAAGATTTTTGACATGGTCCAACATCTGCACTTATCTGTTCTTGGTAGTATAACAACTGATTCTAAAGTCAGAAGAATCTGTAGGTTTAAAAACTCTTTCATATATTTTCCAGCTGTAATTGCTTCTCCAAATTCCGAAGCAAGGTAAACAAGTTTGGTTGACAGGAACAAAAGAACATAAAGTAGAATTGGAACAACATCCAGGATGTCCCAATACTGTCTGGCTCCGCCCACTCCCTCAAACAGCTTGGTGTGTAGAAAGAACTTTCTTTGATGCAACCTGGAGTTATGTGATATGATACAACTCATAAAATCCCTGTTCATCAACAGGTAATATGCACCATAGGAAGCATCATTTTCTTTTTTTCCTAGTTCTTTAAAAAAAAATTGTTTTCTTGGAGTATAGTTGATTTACAATGTGGTATCAGTTTCAGGTGTTCAGCAAAGTGAATCTGTTATACATATACATATATCCACCCTTTTTTAGATTCTTTTCCCATATAAGCCATTATGGAGTATTGAGTAGAGTTCCCTGTGCTATACAGTATGTCCTTATTAATTATCTATTTTATATACAGTAGTGTGTATATGTCAATCCCAATCTTCCAATTTATCTCCCCCCTTTATCCCCTGGTAACCATAAATTTATTTTTTACACCTGTAGAAAATTGTAACTCTATTTCTGTTTTGTAAATAGGTACAAATATCATATGATATTGCTTATATGTGGAATCTGAAAAAAAGGTTACAAATGAACTTTTTCTAGTTCTTATCTATCTTTTATAGGTAGAAAGGTATGAAGTCTGCAGAAAACTTTACGACCCTTTAGAGTCACAGTCTGGGGCTTCAATGATC
The DNA here is from genome assembly GCF_937001465.1 of Orcinus orca. Classification (NCBI taxonomy): domain Eukaryota; kingdom Metazoa; phylum Chordata; class Mammalia; order Artiodactyla; family Delphinidae; genus Orcinus; species Orcinus orca. The sequence goes on along the minus strand of NC_064572.1, from coordinate 53,545,114 downwards.
ACTGACCTTTGGCTGAAGGTCAATGTAGTGATAAGCATTTTTACTTATCAAGAATATCAAAAAATTTTAGGACATTTTCTATTTTTAGTTATGGGTAAGAACATTGATTGGAAGAAAATGAATCTTCCATGTTTAGGCCATTTCTAGGTAGCTCAGCTAAATAGACATGAAACGTTTTATTTGGGTTTGTAATCACTAGTTAATTGCTGAGAGATTACTTTGATGGATACCTGGTCATTAAATCATCTGCAATAACTAAAAGGAGTTGCAGCCTAGTTATTTTCATGAACTAAATGCCCCAATTCAATCAACTATGTGGCCATGTGAGCAATTCCTTAGCCTCCTAATATTTAAGCAGGCCAGGAGAATAGTTATTGTCATTTTAAGTAAAGAATGTGTTAGAATTTAAGAAAAAACACTATTTAAAGTAAAATATTTCTTTACTTTTACATCAGCTCTTCAGAACTGAGCTACCAGCAGCCACACTAATTGAGAGACTTTTGGAATGTGGGTTGGTGAAGGAGGTGAAGCCAGAACAGGAATGGTGAGTCTGTGTGTAGACAGCCGCCCACACTCTCAAGCCTCACCCACCCTGGGCCGCCTGCATAGATGTCATGAGGTGAGCTTGCAACTCTAATCTGGAGCAGTCTCAACATTCCCACCACTAGTCATCTGATGTGTGCTAAGGAGTAGCGATCTGACCTACTTTAGGAGAGCAGAGGAAGCCTTTGCCCAACACCTGGCAGAGCCCCAGGTCCTCAGCCCCCACTGAGCTCACTCCGAAGTTATGCAAAATAAAATTTGGGAAAAGAACTTGGGCTCCCAGTGTTGACATTTTAGGATTGTACAATGTTCATCAGCCAGACATATACACACTACTATATATAAAATAGGTAAATGACAAGGACCTACTGTATAGCACAGGGAGCTGTACTGACTATCTTGTAAAAACGTATAATGGAAAAGAATCTGGAAAAGAATACATGTATAATATACATATATGTGTGTGTGTATATATATATATATATATATAACTGAATCACTTTACTATATACTTAAAACTAACACAACATTGTAAATGAACTATACTTCAATTAAAAAAAAAGTTACATAGCCAGAAGGAAAGAAAATCTCATTCTGCCCTTTCATTTTCATTTGGGAAGATATGTTAAAAAGCCTTGCCCAATATTACGTAGCTAGATTGTGGCAAGACCATAACTAAAATCCAGGTGTTTTAATTCATCATTGAATATTATTAACGCATTTGAATAAAATGTAACATTTCCATGTTCTGCATTCAAGGACAAAGGCTCACCTACGATCGAAAGCAATTACATCAGTTTCTGTGAATTGTCTCTTTAAAAGTTCTCTCTGGATTTAAAATTCAAAACAATTCTCAATAATTTCATTATAAATTTGGGACATATAATCTCACATTGTTCCAATATATTCAGGTAAGGTCAACTCTCACATAATGTACATGTGAATACTGTATAGACGTATTATTGTTGAAAGAACTGATGCCAAAAAACTGATTAGTTCTGAAAAACTCCTAGGTTTTTGATAGTAGGACTACTTCCCTTCAACACGGGCTCTTTTACAGCCTTTAGAAACTGTGCCCTCCCTACATACAAGCAAATGTAGAGAAAATAGAGTTCAATTTGGCTATCAAATTCTTGGGTGACTTTATGAGCTCACAACTGTCATTTTGGAAGCAAGAAAGTGACATGCAAGGTCCAGCTCAAAGAGCTACATTTTGAACAAATATGAAATAAGTGTAGCTCTTCCACACTGCAGAATTTTAACAATGCCCTCAACGCCTGAGCAATCCACAGCTTGTGGAAATTATCATTAGAGAGAACAGGGGATCCAAATGTGCCAGTGTGACCTCCAACTTGGAATTGTTTATCTTGTTTTTGTTTTTTGTTTTTTTTTTTTTGCGGTACGCGGACCTCTCACTGTTGTGGCCTCTCCCGTTGCGGAGCACAGGCTCCGGACGCGCAGGCTCAGCGGCCATGGCTCACGGGCCCAGCCGCTCCGCGGCATGTAGGATCCTCCCGGACCGGGGCACGAACCCGTGTCCCCTGCATCGGCAGGCTGACTCTCAACCACTGCGCCACCAGGGAAGCCCTGGAATTGTTTATCTTGAGAGATTTATCTTTAGAAGGTTCTATCAAGGAACGCTGTGATATTTTAAAATGGTTTTTTTGCCATCTCAATACACAAAGGAGGATCTGAAGTACCCTGAAACTAAGAAAATACATCTCCCCTAATGAGCACTATCTATAAATCAGTTGAATATCAAAATTACATAAAAAAGGACAGGTCAAATAGGAGAGAGATTAAGGAAAAGCTAAGAAAAAAGTGAATAGAGGATCATTACCTATAGATGTACTGTGTGTAAAAATTATAAAAAATTGAATCAGTTAAACAAAACAGGACACCCCGACCTCCACACACACACCAGTAACACAAGAGTATAAAAAAAAGCAAAACTGGGAGTGAATTCCTCTTTTCTATTTGAGTTGCAGGTTAAAGGGCTCTCAAGTGCTGCTTTCCCCCAAGGTTGAATTGAGCTTTATTAAAACAATTCTTTCAGGTTCTATAATCCAAAACCTCAAGTCCAGTGAAGACTGTGCCGTGGAATCTGCCTGAAGGTCCAAGTCAGTGCTCTCGTCAGAATCACTCTATGATCAAATGACCAAAACTTTTGTACAAACGGATGCCCTATTCCTTCTCTCAATATGAATTATCTCACAAGAGACTCAGGGCCATCAGGCAAATGCTCTCTTTGTTTATCTGCCCTCCCAGTTTGTTAGACATACCTAAAAATATACGATTGTCATTTTGACACCAGTCAATATCTCTCAGCTGCACTAATCAACATGTGATGATTCTTTTTTTAAAATATAAATTGTTTTGTCTTAAAATAAAGTTATTAATCTCTAAAATAAGTTGTAGTTAAATTTAAAAAATTTAGATCTTTGGGAAAACATTTTAAAGATTATTGAAAAATAAGACAACAGAATGTACTTATGTTTATGCTGAAGGACAAGGAAAACTACAGGATTTTAAAATAACCACGGCACAATGTTGAGGTTGCTGGTATTATAGAAGGTATAACCTTTGTAGGTGAGTTGGTTTCTAAAAACACAAATATTCATATCTAAACTTATCACCTTATGAAGTTCTAGAAAATTCAAGAATATACGGTACTGGTCCATTAACATCATGATGTTTCTGGGAATTTATCCCTTTCTTCTAGGTTATCCAATTTGTTGGCATGCAGTTGTTCATAGTAGTTTCATGTGATCCTTTGTATTTCTGTGGTATCAGTTGTAATGTTGCCTTTTTCTAATTTCTAGTTTTATTTATTTGAGTCCTCTATCTTTTTTTTCATAGTCTAGCTAACAGTTTGTCAATTTTGATTATATACTCAAAAAACTAATTCAGTGTTCCATTGAGTTTTTCTACCATTTTTCTTTCTTTTTTTTTTTTTTTTTTTTTTTGCGGTACGTGGGCCTCTCGCTGTTGTGGCCTCTCCCGTTGCAGAACACGGGCTCCGGATGCGCAGGCTCAGCGGCCATGGCGGGAGCAGCCGTTCCGCCGCATGTGGGATTTTCCCAGACCGGGGTACGAACCCGTGTCCCCTGCATCTGCAGGCGGACTCTCAACCACTGCGCTACCAGGGAAGCCCCTATCGTTTTTCTTGTTACAGTTTTATTATAACGTATCTTGGAGAAAGTCATTTTGAATTGATATTTTGGGGCAAACTATTAGCTTCATGAACTTGGATGTCCAAATTGCTCCCCAGATTTGGGAATTTCTCCTTTTTCTTCTGGGACTCTAGTGATGTGTACATTGTTTCCATTAATTTATCCTGTAAGTCCTGTAGACTCTCTTTGTTCCTTTTCTTTATCTTTTGTTTTCTGTTCCTCTGACTGAATAATTTCAATTGATTTGTCTTCGTGCTCATTGATTCATTGTTTTGTTTGTTTCAGTCTGCCTTTGAAATTCTCTATTATTCAGTACCAGTCATTGTATTCTTCAGCTTCAAAATTTCTGTTTGGCTCTTTATATGTTTTCTATCTCTTTGTTGAACTTCTCATCTTGTTCTTGTATTTTCCTGATACCATCAAATTGTTTATTTGTGTTCTCCTGTAGCTGAGTATCTTTAGAACAATTGTTTATAATTCTTTGTTGAACAATTCCTGGTTCTCCATTTCTCTGGGGCCAGTTCCTGTAGGTTTACTGTATTCCTCATTCTTCGTGATCCTTGTGTAGGTGTCTGTATTTGGAGACACACAGTCATCTCTTCCAGACTTTATAGTCTGACTGTGGTAAAGGAAGACTTTTACCTGTGGATGGGGCATGCTGAAGTGTGCTATGGCCTCAGGTCTAGTTGTGCAGCGCACCAAGGGCAGGAGTGTGTGGTGGCACCAGGGAGTGATGTCTCGTGGGCTCAGATTGCTGGGATCCACAGCATCGACAGCTATGTGGTCCTTGGTGAGTGCTACAGGGCTCACAGTGACTGCAAGTGTTCTTGGGGCCCTCAGTAGTGCCTTCAGGTCCACCAGCTAGGGATCGGGGACTGATTGCAGACACACACATCATGGTGGGGACTGGGGAGAGAGAAAGAACCAGCCCAACTGTGGGCACACTGGCTCTTGTGGAGTCATGGCCCTCTGTGCTTTGATCTGACTTTTGTAAGGTAAGCCAGAGTGTGTTCATCAACTAGTGAAACTATGAAACCTCTGATGTAGAAAGCAGCAATCGTATCCCCCACAGACTGGTCCAGGTGTGAATCCTGACTCCGCCCCTTCCTGGCCCTGTGAGTTTTGTTAAACCACTTAACCTCTCAGAGTCTCGGTAAAAATGAGGTGTTATCAGGATAAATGGGAAAATGTATGCAAATGGAATAAGCACATAGTGGGTGCTTAAAGAACTGTCTTTCCTTTCCCTTTATCTTTTCTTCTTAAAGGGTCCTGTGATATGGACACAAGCTTGGTGGCTTAAGTTTTCAGATTTAGTTCTAAACCAGGATTAAGTCATAGTTTGTTAGAGCCCAAATCATACACTTCTGAAATCATTTAGTTCAACTTTACCACTTTTCTTAAAAATTTACATAGTATGTGGAATACTTCAAACACTATGAAACACATAGAATGAGATGTACCTCCTACTTTTCTTCTTGGAATTAATTCCCATTGATAGTTTGATGTGTGTCTTTTATGACACTTTTTATAAGTTTACAAATACAAAAGTATTCATAACATGCTTTAATGGGGAAAATGAAGGCTACTACATAGTATTTATTGACTATTTTTTAAGTTATAAGCAGACATGAGTAGAAATGAGACCAGAGAAAAATCTATCAAAATACTAATCAAGTAGTTTTCTCTGGGGGCTGAAGTTACTGGTTAGTTATTATTTTCTTTGTTAGCTTTTCTCTATGTTTAAAAATGTCTGTACTAAACAATTTTACTTTTACAATGGTACAAAAACACAGTAAGTCTTTTTTTTTTTTAACTTGAGAAAATATTCCCAAACCTATTTTAATCTAAGAGAAAGGCAGTGTAATTTAGGAGCAGAAGGAACTCTAGCTAGACCTACGTCATTACAGAGTCCATTCACTGAAGGAAGGCTGATTCAGGCATGCTGTCTGCTCAGGCTCAGGTGCTACAGTATAAAGGGAGGCCAAAGCAGAGGATGAAGCAGGACACCGACCACACAGAGCTTCCCCTATAATCAGCTACCATTTTAGTAACCAGCTTCACTGCCTCAGGCCTAAATTCTTCTACAGTTGCTTTAATCTGTGGCTACCATTTTCCCCGATGCCCTAGTGGAGTTCATTAGGCAGTGTTTCCCAAGTGTAGGTATACACCACTGGGGCTATGGAAGATTTTAACTGGTACATGTGCATGGTATTAAATAACGTTGAATCACACGATGTGAGGGTTAGTCTCTATATTAGTTTTCTGCTGCTGCTGTAACAAATGACCACAAACCTAGTGGCTCACAATCATATAAGTTTATTCTCTTACAGTTCTGAAGGTTAGAAATCTAAGATCAGGAGGTTGATAGGGCTGTATTCCTCCTGGAGACTTCAGGGGAAAATCTGTTTCCTTACCTTTTCTGGCTTCTAGAGGCTGCCTGCATTCCGTGGCTCCTAGTGTATCATGTCAACTTCTGGTTGTTCCATTGTCATATTTCCTTTTTCTAACTTTGACCTTCTTGCCTCCCTCTTATAAGGACCTTTGTGATGACATTGGACCCATGCAGATAACCCAGAATAAACTCCGCACCTCGAGTATCCTAACTTAATCACGTCTGTAAAGTCTCTCTTGCCATGTAAGGTAACATATTCACAGGTTTCTGGGATTAGGACATGGGCATCTTTGCGGGGGGCATTATTCATCCTACCATAGTCTTCCTCTCAAATTTCTTTCAATCTTTTGAGTGCATCAAGAAGAAAGTCTAACTTTGGTTTATGTCTTTGTTTCTAGCACTCGCTAATCTCTCTTTCAAACAAAGAGCACATATTTAACAAAAAGAAGGCAGTTCTGAAACTCAAGTGTCCTGACTAGTCATCTAATTTATTATTAATTATCTCCTTTTTATTGTTTTTATGCTTATGGTTATCCTCAAATTTTGGCAAATAATACTTTTTCCTCTCATTTTCAGTAACTGTAGAAAGTTTCTTTTAAAAAGTTATTTAATTAAATAGGCAAATTGATTTTGAGATTTTTAAATAAGCAGTATTATAGGTGGCATACAGATGGGGCAAACATTGTGAATGAGGAATGTGAATGACTAAAGTTTGGGAAATATTGCCTTAGTAGAACACCACCCTACTTAAAATTAGGGAAGAATCAGGGAATCCAGGGATGACTCTGCCCCTCACTTTGTTTTGCATAAGGCCTCCTCTGGTGAACTGACAAAATTTCCTTTCTGCCTCTGTTGACAGTTGGTTCTGTAGATGGTAGAGGGTGAGTCAGCAAGACAGGGAAAAAAACCTTCCTTCTCATTCATGAAGAATGCAAATCTTCACGGAAAATCTGTGGGATATCATGCATTGGGCATCGGATCAGTGCAAATCTCCTTGCGAGTCTTTCTGAGGGGTAAAGGAAAGTCCCTGCATGCAGGTGGTCTTGCTTTGGTCGATGACTATAAATCAGGGCAACTTAAGGTAGGAAAGGGCCAGGTCCATAGGACAAGGAGCAATAAAGAACTACAGAGTTTAGACAGGGAGATGTCTAAACTCAGCTTGAAGGTAGAGGGGATGGGTGAAAATGGAACAGAGGGGGAATGGGGAGGATCAAGGAACTCTTCATCGTGAAGACAGTTTTTCTTCAGGGACTTTACCAGGAATTTCCCCAGGAGGCATTTGAGGTGGCGGCTTCATCATTGTCAACACTTTAGGTTTTCCCTTGATGTCATCCTCAGTATTAGAAAAGTTTCCTGAGTACCTTGCCAGACTTGCTCATAATGTGCTGATACAAAACTAGAGTTTAATTTCCTCTTTGTTAAAATCATAAGATATCTTAGATTATGGGTCTTCTGTTATTAAAAGCTTATAAAAGTTTTTTCTTTGCCTTTTATGTAATCTGCCTAAGAAGCAAAGATTCTATGTCTTATTAAATATTTCCTGTACTTCATACTGTCGTTATCAGATCTTTGCTTACTTAGAAAAACTAAGTCTTTTCAGTAAAAGAATGGTTTTTTAAGAACTTGTAATTTTCTGTATTTGCCTTTCAAACCTTAAATAACTGGCTATACGGATACGCATTACACCAATGTCACGCCTCCCCCCAAATCTATTTAAAGAAATTACCTAGTATTAAACAATTTTAATAACATTTGCATTTCCTAATTTTCCATCATACATGTATATTATTTTTATAGTATGAATAGTATTGTTTCATTATAACTATAAACATAAAGTTTATCACCACATAGCCTTATGATAAGTCTTGTACAGTATGTAGTTAATAATTTCCCCTTTGCTCCACCCCAATTCTGATTTGCTGGATTCTGTTTCCAATGTGCAGAGCTTCTCCATCCCACACTGTTGATGACACGCTTTGACAGTCTGGGACCAGGTATTCATTACCTATAGCAGAGTTTCCAGGAATCTTTTCTTGGGGGAGGAGGAAGTGTCAGCGTGTGGAAGATATTTTTTTTTTAAAGTGCTAATTTTGATGACGCTTACTGAGGATGCATAGTATTCCAAATAAATTAACTTTCTCAGCTCAGTTGACTGGTTTGGTTAGGAGAGCAGTTGGCACACAAAAAAAAATTGGTGCTTTTATTAATACTTTATATAATGTTTTTAATGATTGCACAATATTGTTTTCATTATGATTATTATTTGGATTTGGATTGGCTCTGTGGGAGATGTGATGATGCTGATGAAATTTTTGTTTGTTTTATTTTAAAAGTGACTGAAGTTCTGATGGGACTAAAACCCTGTCACACCTTGACACTGGCTATGGAAAGTATTTCTTAACCTATCAAGAATACCAGCGATCTGTTTTCACTCTACCCCAAAGCACTTAAATCACGTTAGAACTCTAAAATGTAATAAGAACCACATCAATATCTTGTAATCTCTAAATGTCAGATTAAAATATGAGTGGAGAATGGTGTAGTAAGTCAATGGAAGCTTTTAGAGAACTGATATTTCCCCCTAGGTCCGTATACATGTTAGAGATGGTATCAGCACAGAATTCAGCTTTGGGTGAGACTAGGAGTTCATTCAAATTAATGAATCCTAACTGAGCGCTTTCTGTTTTCAAGTCCCCTTGCTGAAAGCAATGAAAAGTTAAAACATAAAGCTAAAACTTGGAAACAACTTAGAGGTACTCCAGTGGGTGAATGGTTAAATAAACCATAGCTGATCCATACTGTAGGATATTACTCAGCAATAAAAATGAACAAACATACAGGTTAACAATTTGGATGGATCTCAAGGGCATGGCTTTGAGAGAAAAAGCCAACATCAAAAGGTCACACATTGCATGATTCCATTTATACAACATTATAGAGATGAAGAACAGATTAGTGGTTGCCAGGGGTTAGGTTCAAGGAGGGATGGGGGGTGATGGGAGTGGTTGTTGACTATAAATGGATAGCATGAGGGAAATTTTTGTGGTAATGGACAGCTCTATGTCTTAATTGCAATAGTGGTTACACAGCCTACACATAAGATTACACTGAACTGTACACACCCACACACACGCTTACATGCACACGTGCACACGAGTGCATATAAAACTGGTGAAATCTGAATAGACTCTGGATTGTATCAAGGTCAGTTTCATGGCTTTGAGAGTGTGCTATAGTTATGTAAGATATTACCTTTGGGGGAAACAGTGAAGAGTACGTGGCACCTCTCTATACTATTTCTGCAATTTCCCATCAATCTATATCATTTCAAATAAAAAGTTTTTAAAAAGTTAAAAGATAAGAAAGACGTCACTCCTGTCCTCTTCCTAAAATTTATTAGGAAGATAGATTTACACAAAACTCTTCCATGCGATAATTCTGGAACATAACAAAAAAGATTTATTAAGAGGCACTATTAATTTTGGAGCATGAGGTTCAGGAAAAGCTTTTCAGATATGGTGGTGTTTTGGCCAGACCTTGGAAGATGTGGGTAAGCTTCCCATGGGAGGAGAATGGGGAAGTGGTTGGAGCTGAGCAAGGCCCTTGATGGTCAAATATCTTCCTAGCTTTTGGATTAATGAGTCTCAGAAAGCCATTATTTTATTCTGGTTTCACCTCTCTGAAACTGATTACACTTCCTGAAAGACATTCACCAAAGAATTTACATTTGACATGAATTTGCATTGATTGAAATTAATGTTATCACTTACCTGTTCCATTAAAAAATATCAATGAGACGTCTAAGCTTGGGAAACTATAGTAATATAATGAGCCTGTTACGGGGTTGTGAGCATGAGTTTCTTGCTTCGCATAAATGCAAGGTTAAGACAAAAAGGAGAAACGTTGCCAAAATTTCCATAAATTTGTATTACAAAGTCTGTAGCCAAATTCCTCATCCGTGGTGGATTGCTAGACTCTATGCCTACTTGTAAGGATACTGATATTTCGGATAAAACAATGAAAATGTGTTATAATTGGCTTGCCTGGAAATCTTACACTCATCTCAATTTTTTACCAGCTTTATTGAGATACAGTTGACATTTAACATTGTGTAAGTTTAAGGTATACATTGTGATGATTTGATATGCCTATATATTGTGAAATGTTCACAAATAAGGTTAGCTAACACATCCTTCACCTCACATAATTACCATTTTGTTGCTACAGTGAGAACATTAAAGCTCTGCTCTCATATCAACTTTCAAGTGCACAACACAGTGTTGTTAACGATAGTCACCATCCATGCTGTATATTAGATCCTCAGAACTTGTTCATCTTATAATTGAAAGTTTGTACCCTTTGATCAACATCTCCCCATTCCTGCCACCCCTCAGCCCCTGGCAACCACCATTCTACTCTCTGTTTCTACGGGTTTGATGTTTTTAGATTTCACACATAAGTGAGGTCATACAGTATTTGTCTTTCTCAGTCTGACTTATGTCACTTAGTATAGTGTCCTCAAGGTCCATCCATGTCGTCACAAATGGTAGGATTTCCAAAAAGGCTGCATATTATTCCATTGTATATACATATATGCACATATATGTATGTGTGTTTGTATATATGCATACATACATACATCACGTTCTCATTACCTAAGTGTCATAGTCAATAGACACTTAGGTTGTTTCAGGTCTTGGCTATTGCAAATAATGCTGCAATGAACGTGAGTGTACAGATATTCCTTCAAGGTAGTGATTTCATTTTCTTTGGATGTTTACCCAGAAGTGGGATTGATAGATCATATGGTACTTCTATCCACTCATCTCAATTTGAAAGTTAGAGTTTGCAAAACAAAAAATTTAAAAATAAAAAACCATTTTCCCATCTCCTGCCTTAATTTTCCAAGTAATTTTAGTCTAGAGTAATGCAAGTATGACCTCTATGGTGTTCCATATACCATTTGAGCCCAGTTGTACAAGTATATGCTGCAGTGTGGGTTTTGGGATGTCAGACTTCCTGGGTTAAAACCATGACTCCTTCACTTACACAATCTTAGGCAAATTGACTTTTATGCCTCAGTTTTCTTTGTGTCTCAGTTTTCTCATCTGTAAAGACGACCATACCATAGTACTATCTCATGGGGTTATAAGTTTTAAAAGAGATATTTTAGGTAGAACTCTTAACCAAGAGTAAACTCTCAGTCTGACCTATAATCATCAATATACTTGCTATCATATGCAGAGCTAAAGTATAAAATATGTAAAAAAGCAGTAGTATTGGTAAGAGTGGGGCATTCTTCTATATGTCTCAGCTTATTGATTTAAAGTAGAAAAGCTTAAATTAAAAAAAAATTTTATGGAAATATATATAAGAGGAAAAATGCACACATTATAAATATAAAGCTTAATAATTTTTTATTGTGGTGAGAACATTTAACATGAAATTTACCCTCCTAACATGTTTTTTAAGTATACAGTACAGTATTCTTATCCATAGGCACAATGTACAGCAGCTCTCTACACTTATTCATATGGCAAACCGCAGCTTTATACCTGTGATTAATAACTCCCCATTGTCCCCTACCCCCAGCTCCTGGCAATCACCATTCTGGTCTCAGCATCTATGAGTTTAACTATTTTAGCTACCTCATGTATGTGGAATCATGCAGTAGCTGTCTTTCTGTGACTGCCTTATTTCACTTAGCATAAAGTCCTCATGTTTCATCGATGTTATTGAATATGACAGGATTTCCTTCTTTTTGAAAGCTGAATAAAATTCCATTGTGAGATATCTATATCTACATCTATATCTATATCTATATCTATCTATCAATCACATTTTTTAATCCTTTCATCTGTCGATGGACATTTAGTTTGCTTCTCTACATTGGCTATTGTGAATAGTGCTGCATTGAACATGAGAGTACTGATACCTCTTTGATATCCTGATTTCATTTCTTCTGGATAAATGCCCAGAAGTGGGATTGCTGGATTATAAAGTAGTTCTATTTTTAACTTTCTGAGGAACCTCCATACTGCTTTCTATAGAGACTGCACCATTTTGTATTCCCACTAACAATGTACAAGGGTTCCAATTTCTCCACTTCTTTGTCAACACTAGTTGTCTTTTGTTTTAATGATAATGGCCACCCTAACAGCTATGATTTGTGATTTCATGTCAACCAACGAAGTTAAAAAATATTTTCATCCAAAATTAAAATTCTACATGCTCTTTGAACCAGAATTACTGGTTCAAAGATAATTTATCCTCTAGGTATAAATGATATTTGTATAAAGTATAAACTGATGTTTGTACAATATTTTCTACAACACTGTGTGTAATTACAAAAAAATCCTAATTCATCTTAATCTCTGTTAATAATGAATTTCCATGTAACCTTTAATAGTGTTCCATATGAACTGATGGGGAATGATCTCCAAGATATACTAAGCAATCAAAGCAAGACGTGGAAAAGTATGAATAGTACAGTACATATAGGAGAAAAAACTACATGGGTATCTGTGGATCCATTAGAATATGCATGGCATAGTCTGTAGAAGGATACACAAAATATTGGTAAGAGTTATGTGTCTTTGAAGTGGAGAGTGTATGACAAGAGTTGGGAGAAAGAGGAAGACTTACTTTTTATTGTATTCCTTATTTTTGTCTTTTGAATTTTATGCCTATATATGGTAGAATGGAGTATCTTCCCCAGTTCTGCACTCCTGTATAATAGCATTGTATATCCACACTCTCTGCCATGTGGTTTGCAGCTTCACACTGCAGGTGAAGCAGACTATTCTACCCCACTGAGGTAAGGCTTGGTCATGTGATCTGAATTAGCCAAAGGCATGTGAACAAGCAGAGGTTCAAATATGCTAGCATGATCTAGCTAGCCCTTTTGTGCTCTTGGCATCTGTCATGCAAAGAACATAACCCTGAGAGCTGCTAGTTCCAGAATGAAGAGAAGATGTAGAGCAGACCTGGACCCAACCCACAGCTTTGAGCCAAACCCAGGTGATTTCAGTGTAAAATAGAATCACACCAGCCAGACTGTGGACTTGTGAGCATAAAAAAATAAACGTTTGCTGTTGTAAGCCACTGAGTTGTTTATTACAAAGCATTGTTGTAGCAGTAGCTGAATAAGACAAATCCCATAGGAGCTCTCTTAACTGACCCCCACTTAACCAGATTCTTATATTAACCAATGCCTTCTTTTCTCTCTGTAAACATATCAACCACCGTCCAATGCCTCTTAAATGTTCATAACTAGTAGGCTAATCTATTACAGCCACATCCTTCCACTCCTTCCAGTTGAGTCATATGCTTACTAAGAGTTAGTTTTTCCCCTAGCTTGTAACAGTAAAACAAACTCCTGGAATACTTTAATTTGGTTAGTTTTCCATTCTGCTAATTTTTTCATGCTTGATGTGGGTCAGGCTTGTTTCATAGCTTGTCTATAGATGACCATATGACTATTGCCCTAATTGTGATTTCAAGAAAGCCACAAGATCACAGCCACCCAAAACATATTGCCACATGACTCCCTTGACAAGGTTTATCTAGGCCAGGGGACGGGGAGTGAGTATCATTTGCATGAAACCACTATATATATTTGAAATAAGAAAGAGAAAGGCCTCTTTTAACTCCTCCCTGAAGTGTACAGTTAGCAGAGAAGAGTTTACTAGGGCTTAGATTTAAAAATAGACCTAGCCCTTGACTGAGGGGAAGATTCTAAGATTTCAGATGTGGACATTTCCGAAAGAGCAGCACAGTACAAATAATTCCTAGCTGGGATGCCGTGATAAGGGAACACCTCAGCGACAGCAACAAGGTGAAGGATGCTGGAGTAGACCTCATTGCTGATTAGTATTTTGCCCAAAGCCTCTTATGGGCTTGGAAACAACTTTTAACTGAAGAGTAGATGTATTGCAGTCAGGGAAATGACTTCATCAAATCTATGATTTTACTGTACACCCGTTGAGCAGCATCGAGGCCCCAGATGAAATCAAAGTGGTTCCAATCTGGCAATAGGTTGAAGTAATGGAGATTCCTGATTTGGGGGAGTACCCTGGTTACATCCTGGGGTGTTATAAGGACATCACTTCCACCAACCCAAATAGCAGTAGGCACTTTCATGGCAGTCAGGTCATATAGTGGGGGACGACTCTATGGAAGAGAGAGAAAGTACATTCATGAGAGGAAGCTCCTCAGAGCAACAACTGACTTCAAATAAATAGAGACTACTGAATATTTACTATGACCACAGGAAGAAAGCATGCAATGGGCTCTATATTCAAGGAGTGTGAAGGAACAAGGCAAGATGGCTAAATAAACTTTTGTAAACAAAGTAGGGTATATTCAATGCTATAAAACATTTGTCTTCTTTGAAGACAAAGAAGAAATTATTTCCAACTGGGGCTTCATATAAAGAGCAGTCATTTGAAATGACTCTTGAGGAATGGTTGGATTTTACAGACAAGGATGAAGGTGGCAGGCCTTTCCAGCAGGCAGGAATAACATGTATGCCATGGTCAGGAATGCCAAGCTGTCCAGTGTACCCAGAAAAGAAAATATGTAAGGGAATACTGTAGGGTATACGATTGGAGACAGTCAAGGTCTAAATGAAAGGCTGAAGCAGCTAGGCATCTTTCAGAAGTTTTGAAGACAAGGCAAGGTCATTTCTCAGAGCTCTGTCTTAGCATGATTGCATAGGCATCAGTTTGTGGGATGACTTGAAGAAGAAATAGGTTGGAAATGGGTCCTGAACAAAATCTAGACAAGCAGTTTGGATGACCCACATAAGGGGGTAACTGAAGCCACAGGGATGGCTAAGTTCTCCAAAGACAAAGGGGAGAGAGATTTGAAGAATTTTGGAGGAATTCTGACAATTTGAGAGCAGTGGGGGACAGAGAGTAGCCAGTCAGAGGACAAAGGGAGCAATCAAAAGGGGAAGGAAAAAAATCAGAGATGGTTATATTACGGAAGTCCAAATCAGGGGGGTGAGTTGCAAGGAGACTGTGGTAACTAACACAAGATATAGGTGAGAATAGGCAATTATATTTGGCAATTAAAAGCCACAAGCAACTTTACATAGAGTAGCTCTAATAAGAAGATGAAGACCAAAACTACATTTTCCAGGGTTCAGGAGTGAGTGGAGAAGTGGAAATACTTCTCCACTTCGCTTTTAAATATTAAAAAATGTTGATAAAAACAGAGTGATGGTAGGATGACTTGATAGAATTGATGGGTTGAGGGAAGGTTTTTTTTTTTTTGAGGGAAGGTTTTTTATTTGTTTTTCATAAGGGATAGGGATTCGTTTAAGATAATAAGAGAAGCCAGTAAGAAGATATGAGAAGAGATGGGGTCGAGGGCACAAGATCAGGATAACTTGCATAATAAGAGGACCTTCATTTTCTGAGAGTGAAAGGAAGGAGAGAATCAAGAAGACAGAGATTTTAAGATGGATTAGAGGGAAGTTAACAAATTTCATTCGTGCAACAAATAAGTATTAAGGGGCCAGTAAGTTCCACATACTCTGCCAGGTGAGACAATACTGGTGAACAAAAGAGAAGGAAATTCCTACTGTCATGAGGCTTACATGGGTTAATCCTCTTATTCTTAAAAAAACATAGAGTGGACACAGAGATTGTGCTGGGAACTTAAGGAGAAGACAAACTGTTGATACTTCTGAATGTAATGAAAATTGACTTCCAATGATCTAAAATTACAAACAAATAAAACAGGATTGGCCTGGAGTAGGGTAGGAGCAGCTAGCTAACTGTGTGTAAATTCTGAGGACATTTACACCCTCAATACTTGTCATCATGTTGTACACTTCAATCTTAAATATTTTTTGGTCAGTTTTACCTCAATAAAGCTGAACTTGACAATAATGGTCTTACGTGTGTGTGTGTTTTGTTTTATTTTTTTGTAAATGTAAACAATATGTAACATGCTCATTACAATAATGAAAAAAGACAAATGTATGTAAAATCCAAAATGAGAGCCTCCTTTTCTCTTTCATGTCCATCCACTTCACTCTTCCTTTCTTCCCCTTTTTGAAAGTTATCACTTTAACATTTGCTGTTTATTTATTTTATGGCCTTTTTCTAAGCATTTGCAAATATATGCATTTGTAAATATACATTGTCTGAGGAGCAGGAAAAAACCTTTGCGGGTAATGAAAATATTCAATATCTTGCTTGTGATGTGGCTACATGAATGAATATATTTTTCAAAACTCACTGAGTTAGACACATAAAATCAGTGAATTTTACCGTATGTAAATCACACCTTAAGCTGATTAAAAATAATAATAAAATTATATATAGCTCTCTTTGTCTTAAGGGCTAGTAGAATCATTTCTCTAATAATTCAATCCATTACTGAGAAATTGACTGGTCTGATTGACTGATTTGATGTTCAGAAACAATTTCATCAATCTATGTTTGCACTAATAGCCTTAAATATGTCAGTCTGGGAAAACATCAGAAAAACGTGCTTAGTTCATACTGAGAAGCCCAGCCCCTGACTTAGAGAAAGGAAGGTGGCAGCAGCATTGATTAAAAGTATACGAAGCCTAAATGAGTCTATAAATTTTGGTGCATAAAGTTAGAGGGAAAAAGTTGCCTTAAGATTCAACACTGCATGGGTGGAAAATTCTCTTAACTTTTACGTGTAATCCTAATTTTCTTCTGTTGCTATCAAGAAGCGTGTATTCATTTACTCTGTAAATTTTTATAAAGCAATGTTCATTATTATGCAGCCATTAAAAATAATGTTAAAAAAACCCCTCAGTAACATTGGTTATGTTTTGCTATGACTGTAAATAAAAAAGCAAGATTGAAAGTTGTGGAAAAGCAGTGATGTTGAGATTGGAATAAATGTAATAAAATATCGATACATCTACTATAGTTATCTCTGGGTGGAGGGATTATAAATGACTTAACTCCCTTAGCATATAATTCTTTTATTTCTAGATTTTCTGAAATGAATACATATTAAAACTAGACTTGAAAAAAAACTCTATCAACCAATGTGAATGAGACCTATTGCCAGCTAGGATTCTTTTTACTCTCAAATAATTTATCATTGTAAGTTTTCAAAGCCACCCTCCTGGGGTCACTCTGAATAGCTCACCTGATTGTAATGATGCATGTTCTCTGCTTCACTTCCCCAGTCATAAGCTCTGAATTCATCAGATCCGTAAAGCTGAATTAAATGTTTTATAGAAAAGTAATATTCACGGTAAGAATCATGATTGTTAACAGCAAATCTTAGAAAAGCACTGTACGCTGGGAAGAAAATAAGGCTTCGGGATGAGCAGAAAGATATAAATAAATTTTACCAGTATGAAAAACAAGGTCGACAGAAAGTGATGCAATGATCTCCTTGGTTTGAAGGAAAAGCTAGTGGAAAACCAAGCCTCATTAAGGGGAAATCAAATCGCAGGTATTTCTCTCTCTGGGGAAGGCTCAGTTCTGAGGCTCTCCCAGTTTACCTTTTGTTTCAGCTCAGGGCCTATTTTACAAGCTCTGATTTAAGATGGGGTTCATTTATGTCACCGACTTGGTCTGCCCCATCCCTTGTTCTTTCTCTTAAAATCCAGGGAAATCAAACCATAAAGATGGTGACAAGGGCAAAAAGGAAGCCAGCTGCTAAGTTTCTTAGAACAGACATGCTAACTCTGTCCTTCCCTTATATAAAGAAAATTAAGGGAATAGTTTTCCATGACAAAGACCCTACCTGTTTTATATGCAGGATGTTCTGTATTGACGATCCAGTGGGAGCATGGGACATATACACATCCATCCGGCTCTGAAGGAAAAAGGACACTTACTACAGCATTAACCACCCAATGAAAAAACTATGCCTTTCAGAAGCAGATCATAATTATGCTAAGAACTAATAAACAAATATTGCGGTTTTGAAAGTGGCAAGGAAGAATCATCTAGATAATTGCAAATTCATGTCAGGCACTTGAACGTGGGTGAACCATGGGCTGACTGGTGGCATGGGCTGCTTGAGAGCAAACTTGCATCAGCTCTGAAGCTGTAGGATAATTTCCTTATTTTGAAGCAGAAGCAACAATGGACATCACGGAGCAAAGCAACCAAGAAAGGTACTCTGTGCAAGTGTGTGTGTGGGGGAGCTGGGTGTGTGTGTGTGTGTACAGATGTGATGGTCACAGATCAATAGATCAAAAAT
This sequence comes from Orcinus orca, assembly GCF_937001465.1. NCBI lineage: Eukaryota > Metazoa > Chordata > Mammalia > Artiodactyla > Delphinidae > Orcinus > Orcinus orca. The sequence continues at coordinate 53,526,793 of NC_064572.1, read as the reverse complement.
CCTGGAGTTCAGGACCTAACTTTGTTAATGATAAGCTTTGTGACTTTGAGCAAGTTATTTATCATCTCTGAGTTTCTGTATTTTCATCTATTAAATGGACATGCTAAAAATCATACTACAGTTTGCTGTGCTCTTGTAAGGATAAAATAAAATACTACAAAAAAAAAGCTAAAAATCAGTCACTTCCATGTGTACTGTACTTTAGTCTTCATAAATATAATAGAGATGAAAATTGTAGACATAAAATAGTACTGATAATTGTATGTCTTAGAATATAATGGAACAAATCAAGGAAACTATTAAAAATCTTTACTTTTGAAGAAGCAGGCTTTGAACAATTGTTCCTCAAGGTTTTTGGTCTAACACAACTTATCCTCTTGAAGAATGGGGGTAGGGTGGCTGGCCAAGAAAAGCTATTTTGGAACTAGCTTCACTGTAACAGTCTCACTGGCTGCCATCTGGAATATGACAGAGATAACTACTCAACCACACGGGTCTGTAGTCTGAACTCCTCGTCCTCCTTAAATTCTCAGCAACAGGAATCAAGGAGTTGATGAAACAGGACTTCTGCTCTTTCATAGGAAAGGGATTACACTCCATTCCATTCTGTCTTGTATGTTCCAAGTTAAATGATGAATTTTATTTGAGGTTAAATTCACACAACAAGTGAAGGCATACATGGAATAAATTTAATGCTTGTATGTACTTGTTTTCTATGATTTTATTTTATTTTTTAATGCACTGTGTTGTACTGAAATAAAATCAAGTTGACTGTAGTAAGTGGTAGCTGATTGTGAACATGTGAAACCACTACCTATTGTGGAACAACTATTTTCTTAAATTTGGCCAGGTATGAAAAGATGAAGCTGCCTATTGTCTTCCTCAGTCTTCACAGTCATGGTCCATTGAATATCTAATCTTCTATGCATAGCAAATCTCTGCCCTTAAGTTTAGAATACCACATTAATTTATGTAGTATAATAGATACATCAAAATTAATCAAAGAAAAGCTGGAATTTCTAAAAGCGTCGAATGGCCCCAGAATCATTATACATACCACGTTCACATTTTTCATGTTGAATCCGGCCCATAAAGACATAAATTCAATACATATCACCCATAATATTTTATTGTTGCAGATTTTGGTAGAAGGTGACTTGCCTGTTTTATCTCCTAAAAAGAAACCTTTGGTACCAAAAATCCTCTGTAAAAATAAAAAATAATTATTCTTTTGAGGACCATTTTCAGACTTCTTGACATTCCCTTCATCCCAGGAATGAGAATTCTCGGGGCTCTACTTATATTTTTATATTTATTTGCTGTTTTGGTCAAGGAGACCAAGTCATTCAGGAAAAGTTACTATTTATGAATCGGTCTCCACCCAGCTAATATCATCAAACATAATTTACAAGGAGACTGCAGTAAGGACCCTCAACCTCAAATTAGCTAATTTCTCCACAGTGAAGCTCTCCCACATTCTGTCCAATCAGCGATTGCCTATATTTCTCATTAAATGGCAAGAAAGGTAGAGCAGTTTCTCCTTAAGGTCAAATATTGCCTTGAATAGGAAGGAAAAGAAGGGTTTTCCCCTATTACCCGTGTACACATCACGTTTCTGGTAGTGTTCCAGAGTAGCCAGCTTTTATGCTGAAAGGTAGAGGATGGAGTACTGAAGGGAGGGTGCCACTGGACAGAAAAAAAAATGATGTCTTGGGAGGCAGCGTAGTTAAAACTTCTAGGGCTTTTGGAAAAGCAAGCTTGGGTGGGCATCTCTGACGGGAGGACTGGAGCTTCTAGGGGCAATGGATATTATGAAATGGTGGGTGGGCCAGAGAATGGGACTTAAAGTGGCGGGAAGTTTGACAGTAGAGGATAAGAAACTGAGATAAGTCAGGGACAATATGTGCCTCAGACCCGACCTATGTAGGCAAAGCCACACATATGCAAAACTGGTGTATTTAGAAATAGATGTGTCTATCTCTGAATTTAATTCAACTAATTTGTCTGCTCAACTCTGCCCAAATGTAGTAAACATCCAAAACTAACTGATGTCAGCACACTTTAAAATAGAACTATCACCTCCTAGAGAACGGACTTGAGGTTATGGGGAGGGGGAAGGGTGAGCTGTGACAGGGCGAGAGAGAGTCATGGGCATATACACACTAACAAACGTAGTAAGGTAGATAGCTAGTGGGAAGCAGCCGCATGGCACAGGGATATTGGCTCGGTGCTTTGTGACAGCCTGGAGGGGTGGGATAGGGAGGGTGGGAGGGAGGGAGACGCAAGAGGGGAGACATATGGGAACATATGTTTATGTATGACTGATTCACTTTGTTATAAAGCAGAAACTAACACACCATTGTAAAGCAATTATACCCCAATAAAGATGTTAAAAAAAAAAAAATAGAACTATCAACGACAAAAAAGGGAAGTTATATCACTTGAGCTTACTAAACAATACCAAAAAACTACTATCAAACCAATCATTAGGCCTCATGGAAGTTCTTCCTTGTGTTAGCTCACAAATACTTTTTTTCCCATTTCTACCTCTTCACCTCAGACCAGGACCTCACTATATATATGAATTATTGTGATACCCTAATTGGTCTCCTTGACTTCATTTTGGTCAAAATTTATTCTATCCTTCTCTCCAAATTTGAGGGGCAATCTTGATAAAATACTGTGTTCATTGTGGCAATGACCTTTTTAGAGAAACAAAAAGCAAACAGAAAAAAACTTTCAAAGAATAAAATCCCAAACTCACAATTGACCATCAACTACTTTTCCAACCATTGGAAAATAACCAATAAATACTTGAATGAATAATTCAGCTGTAAGACATTTACTCTTTGGAATCTTAGCTTTAGTAAATTAGAGCAAGCTCCCATATGGGAAGGGTTATATTATTCAGGCTTTTCTAACATCAAAGTCAGGGATATCAGTGATCCCATGTAACTTGGAAAATGTCTTCCATTTGGGCACTGTGAATTCACTGACATGCCCAGGGGAATAAGAATGGAACAAGGAAACTTGTGAGTAGATCTTAAACTGACACGGCAGTCAGCTCAGTTAGAAATTCTGATTTATACTCAGGTCTGTTAATAACTGAGTATATAGTGAATTGCATATGGGAGCTGTAGACATTGTGGCATAGACAAACACACACAAGGACACATCCACTCCAAGCACATGATCCCAGAGTCTGGTTTCTACAGATTTCATCTAAATGTGCTACTTTTGTTTCATAATAGATTTTAAAAGAATAAGGATCTATCATCCAAAAGGAGATCCTCATATACTTTTTGGCACAAGGAAGAGCCTACCTTGACTGAGGAACTTGGAAGTAGGAAAAAACTGGTAAAAATGCCCGTGGGGTATTTGAATGAGATCACAGGACTCAAGGCAAAATTCATTTTGATTCTTTGTGCCAGTTCAGGCATGGTGGCAAAGGCTGCAAACCCTGAGAGAACAGGAGACAAGACGATCTTGTAAAAATTAGAAGTATTTAGGCAATGTTTCTACTAACAAAAGTGGGACTCTGCTTTGTCATTTTTATCCTTTTACTGCACTCATCTTGGAGATGAATTGGGAAACTCTTCTAAGTTATCCTGCAGAGTTAATCTGCCTTCAGCCCTCTCTGCTCTCAAGTCTCCATTTTTCTCTTATTCTGGACAATTTAACTGGGTTGGGGAAAGTGAAGGATACGTTGCTGAAGCAACTCCTGCCGAGTAAACTGGGGACACCTTCACTTCCCAAGCGTGGGGTAAGTGCTGGCAGTATTGTCACTTTACCACCAACTCTGAGATGTCAGAGTGAGTCACAGAGCCTGTAGAAATAATCAGTTTGTGGGAGGTGAATCAATCAGCTCTTTCTGCACTATCGTCCAGTTATCCCACAGTTTTTCTTTCTCACAGTTGATGAGATTTCATTGCTCTCAGTGCTTCATTGGATGCTTACCAAAACCTCTGGAATCTTCCCCGCATCCGAAAGGGAACGGGCTTTCCCTCAGTCCACCATGGTCCCAGTAAGGACCATATGTCTCCACTTGCTCTGACTGTTCAGGAATAGCATTGCATCCATATCCAGCACTATGAGGATGAGGGTGGGGGTCAGCCTCACACACGAAAGGCTATGTGGAGGATCTCCGTGTTTGGGATCCCCGAGGTACTTTCCTGGGCCCCCCTCCACTGTGTGTGTGTGTGTGTGCGTGTGTGTGTGTGTGTGTGTGTGTGTGTACGTAGCCATAGCAGGGGTTTTTTTCTTCTGAACTTCTTGTTGAAATATTGAAACTGTCTTAGCCAGAAAAGGAACTGGCTGAGTAATTGATACAAAGACTGAAACAGGCATAATTGTTCCCCCAGAAGATGTCTAGAAATGTGTGGAGGTGAGTTTTTTTGTTTGTTTGTTTGTTTGTTTTTGCGGTACGCGGGCCTCTCACTGCTGTGACCTCTCCCGTTGCGGAGCACAGGCTGCGGACGCGCAGGCTCAGCGGCCGTGGCTCACGGGGCCCAGCCGCTCCGCGGCATGTGGGATCTTCCCAGACCGGGGCACGAACCCGTGTCCCCTGCATCAGCAGTTGGACTCTCAACCACTGCGCCACCAGGGAAGCCCTGGAGGTGAGTTTTTGATTGCCATGCTGACTGGGGGAGCCCAAGTGTTATTTAAGGGGCTAGGACCTGGCTTGTTAAATGTCCTATAGAGAGTGGGTCCTTCCCACATAACAAAAATTTCTCTGCTCAAAAGGCAAATAGCGCTCACTGAAAAATGTCATGCCCTAAATGCAACGCAGGGCCCTGATGATGAAATTTACCGTTTTCTCTGCTAATCAGATATGAGAGCATATCTGAGTCCTCTCCACTTTTCTAGACGCCACTCAAGTCATCCTTCTCCCTGCAGTTTCTCCACGGCGCCCAAGCACCCCGTCGGTGAAGGCAGAGTGACCTGGTTTGAATTAATGTGCCACCGTTTATGTATTAAGAGACCTTGAAGGAGCCACTTAATTTCTTTGAACTTCTGTTTCCTTTTCTATGAGATGGAAATAATAATGGTAGGATTGTTCTGAAGCTTAGACAGAGATTGTAGGAAAGGTCCTGAACAGAGGACCCTAAACATAGTAAAGGTTCCTAAGTGTTAGCTATTATGGTGTAATTATTTTCCTGTTAGTGACAGTTTTTTGGGGGGTGGGGTTGGGTCCCCTTATTAGTTCTTTGATCCTCTTTTAGTGTATTCGCTCTCATGTTCACTGCCTAGTCTAAATTTGTAAGCTGCCTATCAGTACAAAGCACTGGTAAACACCTATTTGCTCTTGATGATAATGGTGATAATAAGACTACTGTAGGAATATTTATTGTCTCTTGCACAGTTTCACCCAAACTAAAATACTGCATTTTCATATAACCCAGTCTCTTAAAACTGGAAACTTTAATGGAAGATTACTAACAAATTTATATTTTTAATAGTATGGGTTCCTTTAAATTTTTATGTGGAGCTAGACTATTGATTTCTTAGAAAAAAATCTAGGAACCACACATTCAAAGTACATTTCCTGGACTTTAAAAAAAATCTATATAGTGCTTACAATTAATTGCTACTCCATAAATATTAAATCATACACTAAACGGATAAGCCCAGTTGATTTACTGTAGTAAGCTTATGTGGTCTGATTCACAAACAAAATGTTACCACATCTTTTCAATTTGTTCAAATATGAGTATAAGCCTCTCTTTTTTATTTTTTAAAATTCCATGTGGGTTGTGAGGAAGGTATGATTGATGCATAGTTAACGTTCTTCAAGGATATTTCATGGCATTTGGCTTTACTTTTTCAGCTTGGAGGTGATCTAGAGACTTACCCTTTGGAAATACCTGTTTGGATTTTGAGCACACATTATTCCTGGGAAATTACGTCACCATTACAAATGTGTTGCGGTGACCGGAAATAGATGAAAGGCTCATCCTACATACTCACAGTCTCTGGAATTCAGGTTCACAGCCACTTAGGGAACTAGGGTTATGTGCCCAACACAGGACAGAGAATTAAGGACACTGTAAATGTAAAACAGTTACTCTGTTCCAATTCAAAGGTGAACTTTTGCATGGCTCTGACCCTTGTAAAGTGTTGACCCTTGTAAACATACCTATTGTAGTACCAAGTGAATGTCCAATGAAATACAACTTCTCTTGACCAGTTTTGTTTACAATGAAGTCTATTATTCCTGGGAGATCGTATTTGGCCATTTCATCAAAGCTGAAAAATAAAACAGGGACTTATAAATATTCCCAACTAAGTTCAAAACTCAGAGCACTTGCTTGTTTATTTTTTACACACAGAATTCTGTGCTGTCCACTTACATGGTTTGTATTTCATTATTTATTCATTTACACATAGGCTATTGTAGCTTTTCTTTGCTGCACTTATATGTGTTACTTTCTATTAACAGGAATGATTTTGAGACTTGTGTAAACTACATTATCTGAAGTTTAATCTTGTCATTCTTCCTTTTCGTTCCCTTCTCTTGCATTTCTTTTGCTGTCCTTTCCCTACCTGGTTTGCATGCCTCTACTTCAGTCTCCGCCAGGGAACTTCAAGACTCTTAGGGCCACTTAATACCCGGCTTTGGAAACAGAACTGGTTGTAAATCATGATTCTACCATGTACTAGCTGAGTAACTTTTCATAAGTTACTTAAATGCTCTGAGCTTAAGTTTCCTTATCTGTGAAATGAACATGATAATACTATACGGCAGGGCTGCTATAGGGGTTGGAGAGTATTAAAGGAATGACTCTGGCTGCTATCAGACACTCAGTCAGATGTTACTATTATTAATATTTCTGTCCATATAGAGATATATTCAATATATACCAAAATCCTATAGTACCAGTTCGACCAACATTAATGCAAGAGAACAAAAAAGGCCTAAGTAACATATAGTAGAATTCAGTACCTCAGGAACTAAGGGCCTGCTTATTAGAAGAACATGAGAGGAAATATAGATTGGTACTCACCAGTATAAGAGAACGGTTGTGATGCCTTATAGTAAATAAACTCCAAGCTCCCAGCTGAGGACCAACCGCACAAAATATTTCCCAATGCTTGCCCTGGGGCAAAAGGTCGGACCCTAACGATTTCATCTATTCTTTCTTTCCTTCCACCTTGTCAGTGGGCACTGAATATTTCATTAACGTGGTTTTGCTCTAGCAGCAGGCTTTAAACCAACAGGGAGTTTAAGCCTGAGAAAGGATGTCCACTGTTGGCATCAGCCTGTCCTTTGGTGACAGCAGAAAACACTTTCATTAAAAGAAGCCGTCAGCATATCAAAAGATTCTTTTCTCTTGCCTATTAACAAGGTTAACAAGGTTTTGTTTTCCTGAAAATGGTATTCTATACATGCTCGACCACAGTTTCTGTAGGTAAAATATGGCACTGATACACATCTTCTTTGCAAAACTGATTGGCTGTCCAAGAGAAAAAACTTGTAATAGCATCACTAGGATAAACATAAGCTTCATGAGGGCAGAGACTTTGTCCACTCTTGAATGCTCAGGGCCTAGAACAGTGCATAGAGTAGGCACTCAATAAACACTGGTTGAATGAGTGCATACTCTGGTCACAGGAATTTCCTAAGCTGTCCCTTGGGACATACTTATAATGTATAGTATTGGATAGAATTGTATGTTAAAATGACCCTGTTGAGATGATATAATTCGTTTGTGGGAGAATCAATGGAAATCAGAGCTTCTTGCTGTTTATTTCCTTCGAGATGTTAATAGAAATTACGAGGAGCTGTGTGACTCCAAGTATCATGCATTATTGTTAATACCACCCACACTATTATATTTAAAGGACTTGTCTCAAATTGCCTTCGTGAGCTTTCATAGATATAGTTTACCTAAAGGCCCAGAATTCCTCTTCATTCACTGAGAGTGTTTTGTGTCTCCTTGACCAAGTGTTGCCCCGACTGTTTCCCATCCATACATCGTAACCTGCATCTGCTAGAAGGAATCCAAGGCTGCCATTGGCGTAATTCTCAAGCCAGGAGGCACTGTCTGCAAACAGAGCATGCTGCAAGTATACAACTGGCTGGGCACCTGGAAGGAGGGAGGAAGGAAGAGAGAGAAATTTATAATAAATAGAGCATCTCGGGAACATGATAGAAACACACACACACACACACACACACACACACACACACACACACACTGGGAAAAGCAAAAACCAAAAACAGCATTCACTTTTCCCCTTGTCATTAGTGTAGAGTGTTGTAATCACAGAACAAGTTTTTTGAGCACATACTTTGTACCTGGTGTTACGCTGATTGGTTGACATGCATGAGCTTATTAAATTCTTACAATAACTCTATAAAGTAGGTCCTACTTTGAGGATCCTCATTTTATACATGTGGAGACTTAAGGTAGTTAAGTAACTTTCCTAAGGGGTCATTCAGCTAATAAGGTACATGGGTAGGACTCAAGCCTGGTTTTGTTTCGTGCCAAAGCGTGTGCTTGTAACTGCTCTGCACTATGTATTCACTTTTACATGTATCTCCTGGGTTTGACTTACAGAGAGATGAAGATGCTCATGTTTGATGGAGTCTTATGCCTCCTCCAGGAGGAGCGGGAGGTGAGCATAAATGTACAATGACTATTTCCTCACCAAACTTCCAGTCAAACCCCCAGCCTCTGCCCCCTGAAGAGTATTTGAAAACTATAGCAGTAAAATCAGCTCAACGCCCTCTTGTGAACTCTCAAGTTTCTGAGGAAAAGAACCAGGACAGAAGATTCTATAACTTAGTAGTTAAGAGCACAGGCTCTGGAGTCCGGCTTTCTGGGTTTGAATTCTGGTTCTGTCATTTGCCATTTGTGTGACTTGAAGCCTATTACATAACCTGTTTTACCTCAGTTTCATGATCTGTAAAATGGTAACTCTTAATAGTGCCAACTTCATAGGGTTTCTGGGAGGTTTAATTCATTTAATTCATTTAAAGCATTTAGAAAGATACACCTAATAAATGTCTTTTAACTCCAAATCTTCCCCAAATTCTCCCTCCTTAAGTAAAGCCTTTCTTGTAAAAGTTTTCTCCTTTTATGTTTCATAGCACCTCCCTACCCCACCCCTCGCCATGCCTAATATTGCAAGATTTAGCGAAAACCAAAACAAAGATAAACAAAACAACCCAGGATGCCCTGTTAAATTTGAATTTCAGATTAACAATGAATAACTTTGTCATATAAGTATATCATAAAGTGAGATTTACATGAAAAACTCATCTGCTGTTTATCAGAAATTCAACTTTAACTGGGCATCTCATATTTTAGATAGTAATCCTACCCATGTCCCACTCGCAGTTTTTCTTGTGAAACTCTTGAATTCTTGAACTACATGACTTTAGCTGCCTCTGAATGTGGATGGGAGATGAGATGATTCATGGGGGGGGATGAGATGATTCATGGTAAATGGTCTCATTTACCATGAATCATCTCATGGTAAATGATTTGGTAGGTAAAGGCCACTGGGCCTTTGCAGATATTTTGCTTGCTCTTCTCTCTCCCTCCTCAGGGACTTTGCAGTTATATTTCACCCCCCCCCCATTTTTTTTTTTTTTTTTTTTTTTTGCGGTACGCAGGCCTCTCACTGCTGTGGCCTCTCCCGCCGCGGAGCACAGGCTCCGGACATGCAGGCTCAGCAGCCGTGGCTCACGGGCCCAGCAGCTCGGCGGCACGCAGGATCCTCCCGGACCGGGGCACGAACCCACGTCCCCTGCATCGGCAGGCAGACTCTCAACCACTGCGCCACCAGGGAAGCCCTATATTTCCCCTTTTAAAGAGTGTAATTTGTCTGCTTTTGCATGGCTCGTTCCTCATTCTAGAATGGAGCCTTAGTAACCCCATGCTCTTTCATTGCATAAACTGTCTGTTCGTCAGGTCAAAGCATACATGAATGTTAAAGTTTTCCTTCCTGGAAAAAGTTTCAGAAATGCCACTGTCATTTAATTGGGTTTTTTTAATCCTGCAGAGGGAGGCCTGTTGATTCTAGAGGGGGCAGGAGAGACTCTTTTGGGATACCCTGCAGCCAGCTTCATACAACCCAGCCAATCTCTTTCCAACAGTGAGGAAATCCACTATTCGGAATACAGCAATTTTCCACATGAGAAATCAGTAATGAGCTAACAAAATGTAGGCTCCACCTCTGCATTTACTCCCTAAGAAGAAAGCCTGATGGCAGTCAAGAAGATCAGTCTTGCTCTTTGTAATTGTAGGTTCTTGCCTGTCTTCAGAGAATTGGAAAAGAATGAGACTCCCTGTTAACAATGTAAAGACTAATCCAAAATTCAAACCAATTTTGATAAATCAGTCATTGTCTTAATGAACAGCCAGCAATAAACTTTAGTCATATGCAATTCTCCTTCTCAGGAGAGACACATCTTCCACCTGTGCTCCTATTGTCTCTTCGTCCATGGGGGATTCTGTTGACACTGAGTATGTACCCATCTTGAGTGGTGACTTCGTACTCCTCACTGGGGTAGCCATTGTAGGTGATGATTTCACTCTGCCCAGTAAAAATATGAGCGTTAGCTAAACATCTTCTCTAAAGGTTATCGAAAGGAACTAGAAAAAAGCAACTAGTGTGTGCTTTTTGGGGCAAATTATCTGAAATCTGTAGCCCCAGGTAACTGTAAAATTAATTTACTGCATAAAGTCTTGATAGAAAAATAAGTAGACTATTAGAAAATGTCTGCTAGTGTAAATTTTTGGGGGGGTTGGAGATAATATCTAGCATTGACCCACTCTTCTGACAAAACTATATTCTCAAGTCATTTGTCTTTTTTTTTTAAAGTATATATATATATATTTGATTGAAGTATAGTTGATTTACAAAGTTGTGTTAGTTTCTGGTGTATAGCAAAGTAATTCAGTTTTATATATATATATACACACACATATATGTATTATATATATTCTTTTTCATATTCTTTCCATTATGGTTTATTACAGGATATTGAATATAGTTCCCTGTGCTAGACAATAGAACCTTGTTGTTTATCCATTCTATATGTAATAGTTTGCATCTGCTAGTCCCAAACCCTCCCCTGCCCCACCCCCCAGCAACCACAAGTCTGTTCTCTACGTCTGTGAGTTTGTTTCTGTTTTGTAGATAAGTTCATTTGTGTCATATTTTAGATTCCACATATAAGTGACATCATATGGTATTTGTCCTTCTCTTTCTGACTTACTTCACTTAGTATGATAATCTCTATGTCCATCAATGTAGCTGCAAATGGCATTATTTTATTCTTTTTTATGGCTGAGTAAAATTCCATTGTGTGTGTGTGTGTGTGTGTATACCACTTTTTTTAAACTTTTTGTTTTATATTGGAGTACAGTTGATTAACAATGTTGTGTTCATTTCAGGTATAGGACAAAGTGATTAAGTTATACATATATATGTGTCAACTGTCTTTTGAGACCCCTCTTGGTTTAAAGATAATAAAACCATAGTCCAGTAGAGGGCAGTCCTATATATCATCCAGAGGGCTTAAAATAGAAATTCTTAATATTCTTAAAAATGTAAATTCAAAAGAGGAAGTTATCTATAAAAAATATAATTCTGCTTTATATTGCTAGAAAGTATTACTTATTCAGCCAAAAAAGAAGATCTACCTAGCTTAACTCTTGGAGAACTGTTAAAAATCACCATGTTTTATGTTTTCTTATCAGAGATTTTTCTGCCATACAGGAGCTTTAATATCTCACAATCAATTAATCTGCTTTATTTGATGGTCTTGGGAATTTTCCATCACTTACAATATTCATCCACACTTCAGGATTTGCTTCTTTCTCCAAATTAAAGAATCCGCCAGCATTTAAAGTTCCACAAATCAAATAGGTTGTTGTTAGAAACAGCCACATCACGCGAATGCCTGGCGTAAAACATTTAATAACCACAGATTAATGTCATATGTCAAAGCAGATTCACGAAATTAAAATAGAGAAAGCTGAGACAGCGCGGAAGGGAGCAAATACAGTGAGCTAACTCCGAGCACTATTCATCTATTTTTTTCACATAGAAATTGCCCTGACATAGTCCACTTCCAGAAATGAAATGAATTCAATCTAGTATGAAGCCTTATTTTTTGTTTTATTTTAATCCAATCTTTTCAATTAATTTAAATCTTTGCTCACCTGTGAGTTGTCAGAACACATGAAGATTCAGAGGACAAATTTCCATACCATGGCAAAGCTAAAAGTGGAGTTATCCTCTAGTCTCATCCAGCAACCCACCAAAAAAACAAGAGCCATGAACAAGGAAGCTTCAGACAGGCTTATGATCAGTTTTAAGTGATGTGATTATTTTTCTTGTGGACACCCAAAGGCAAATTTGGCACATTTAAATGTGCAGTGTCTCTTCCTTGGCATGGCTTAAAAGCATGTCTCCTCAAACCAGCCTGACCATAATCTCCAGGCAGATTACTCATCATAGGGGAGTTGCAGTCCAATGCCCTGAGTTCGAAGTCCAGCCTCACCATGAACAAGATTTCTGACCTTGGGTAAGTTATTCAGTAGCTTTGTCTCCTGGTTTTCTCGCTGGTAGCATTAGGATAATAATGTAACTTACCTTACAGGGCTGTAGGGAGGATTAAGTGACACACAAAGCACTAAGCCCAGTGTGAGTTTTCACTATTTTTTTAAAATCTAAGAATGAACAAGAGAATAACATCAGAGAGGCTTTACTGTAACAAATTAATGACAGACTTCTAGAAATTCAGAATTTACTTTTGAAGTTAAATAGCTTTCCATAAATTTGCTATCTGGATGAAGACGATTTTACTTTTGTAAATGTTATATAATTAAAAACATTTAGAAACTAATAACTATTTAGGGCTTAGCTTGTGTCAGACACTATTCTAAATGCTTCACATTGTGTTATTTAAACCTCAGAGAAATGCCATAAAGCAGCTACTGTTATCATTCTCGTTTTTGTCAATGAAATTAACAATGGCTTAGAGAGATGAAAGATCTGCCCAAGGTTACAGAACAGAGAGGTGACAGAACTAGGACAGGAACAAAGGCAGCCTCAGCACAGAGCCCTTACACCTGGCTACCACTCCCAACCTGTCTCCCGATTGTGATAAATTTTGGTCTTACCTAGTTATGTGAGCTTCCCTTGTTCCTGAGGACTCTTAGTGATGAAGAACTTCTGAACTTTTGCATGTGACAAATGAAGAATGAGATACGATTGCAGTTAGAAACCAGAGACATGAGAGACAGGAAGCCCATGGAAGTGAAGAAACCCTGGACAGTGACACATGCCCAGGGACAAATAACCAGTCTGACTGAATCCTCCACGTTTCCACTGAGCGTCTGTCACCGTTGGGAGGGTTCAGCCACATTTTCAAAACAAGGTGTCAAAAGTGGAAGTATGTACTCAGTATCCTAAGACAAAATCAGACTTAACAATATCTATCTTCTCAACACCAGAGTTCATTATTAGAGTCGACTGAAGCAATGTTTGTGAAACTACTGATGTCAACCATGTAATGTGCAGGAAAGTGATTGATTATAACTCCGTTGAGAAGTTGAGGCCAGCCTGACTCACTTTTGAGGCCAAAAAGGGTTTGGAACTAGTAGAGGAAACAAAATCCTTAGGCCATAGGGATTCGACCTGCTGTTAACTTTGGCATAGAGACCTGAGGAGAATGAAGACATTTTAGCTCTAAATGTTGCCAACAAATTCTGGCTCCCTGTGCACTGATGCCGAATAGAAATATGGAGACAGAGATTTGGAGGATAAGAAATAGAGAGGCTTTTTATTTTCCTTGCCAGGCAAAGGGAAGACACAGTAGGCTAGCACCTCAAGAACTGTGCCCCCTTTTCCTGAGGAATTACAGGGATTCTTATAGGGAAGTTTTCAGTCCGAAGTGAGTGATAAAGATCAAAATGGTGAACGTCTAGCAGTCTTCTTCTTGCATTATTTCAAAACAGTCACTGCTGGAGTCGGGCAACCCAGTAATTGGGTCCGGTAGTCTCTGGATTAACAGTCTGCGACCTCCTTTCTGAAATGCAAACAGCTACAAGGGGTGATTTGCTACAAGAGATTACAGGGGGAGCAAATACCAGGGGCAGAATGCAAATTGCCTAAATTACACAGGATTAGAGGTGACAGGTTAGCTTTGTGAAGGACAAATCTAACTACAGACGCTACAGATTAGTAACAGTTAAAACTAGGATTGATTAACTCAGGCCAGTTTATGTTTCTTCTCTAGCCTGTTCACTGGTCCCTTTATTTTCCTTGTTCTCAGGAGAGGGAAAACTTCATTTCTATTTTTTGCTGCAACATAAGCTCCACCAGAAATACTGGATAATGGAGGCAGAAATGCCACCATTTTCTCCTTCACAATTTTTTTGCGGTACGCGGGCTTCTCACTGTTGTGGCCTCTCCCATTGCGGAGCACAGGCTCCAGACGCGCAGGCTCAGCGGCCATGGCCCGCGGGCCCAGCCGCTCTGCGGCATGTGGGATCCTCCTGGACCGGGGCACGAGCCCGCGTCCCCTTCATCGGCAGGCAGACTCTCAACCACTGCGCCACCAGGGAAAGCCCTCTACTTCGTTTTTTTATGCCGGTAAAGCCCAAGGAGTAACTGAATCTCTTTCATCTCCCAGTGGGAAGAAGGGTCAGTTGCTACCCAGCATGAAGAAGTTTCAGTTCTATTAGTCTGGACTCAACCCCTTGCAAAAACAAACATTCATATTTGTCCAAATCCTAAGATCGGTTCCAGTTGAGCCAATTAAACAAATATGGAGTGAAAGGAAGCACTCAGCTTGCTGGAATAGGTGGAAAGCTTATGTACCAGTCCAAACTCATTCTGTCTTTTTGATGAAAGACGAACCACGCTTTGCCCTGAATGACAACGCGCAAAGGTATGTGTCAATGGCAGAGGGGTGTGGACTTGCCTGGATCCTCTCATGGGTGAGGACTTTAAAAACAATCCCTTCCAAGAAAATTTCAGTGGACTCTTTGGAGAGTTCTAGGAAGCACAATGTTAAGATTATTAATGTTGCTTTGTTGTCATGAGTTTATGTGGAAATAGAATGACTATAGTTAAACTTCTCAGGGCTTTATGGACTGTAGACTAGCTTAAAACTCAGAAGAATTTCTACACCATTGCCTTCTCATAGTCTTACTCAACTTTGAGGTTTATCTAAATAATCTGGAGAATTCTTTCAATCTGTTTTCTTGTACAGACACAGAGTTGTCTCAAATAAATGAAGCTAGTCTTTTCCAAATGCTTTCCTCATTCTTCTTATGTAACCTTGCTATTTGAATAAGTAGTCAATATGTTGAAATGAATTAAAACAAAAGACATTGAAACTTCTTCCTTCGTGCTGCGAAATGTAAAATGATAACTCCTATTCTCTAGAGGGTCAAATTTTCCCTGCTTTTTTTTTCTTTTTCATAAAACTGGATGATCTTAGAACTGGAAAGGGATCTTGAGCAAAATGTAGATTAAGGGACAACCTTTCAGAAGGCCTGTGGTATTTCTGATATCTTGACCCAAGGATCATATCACAAATTGTTAACGGTGGCTGCCCAGTTCATTAGCAAGATGGCTGAAAATAGACTGTTGAACATAAATCTTTGAACTTGGTGTCTTATTTATGAAAATGATTGTTATTTTCTTTCCAATGCTCTAATTCAAAATACATTTGCTATTACAATGTCTCATTTTTTTGTTTACTAGTTTGCTTCTTTCTCCCCAAAGACTGCTTTTCCTTAACACATGACTTTGTATCAAAAGGGGCATAATTTCCCCTTGAAAACAATGTAATTAGGCTATAACCAACAAAATAGAAACTAAGGAGAATTTTGGAAAAGAAATAATTTAAAATCTTACACCTTTGAGACAAATTTTGCCCTGAGTAAAATACC
Organism: Orcinus orca; assembly: GCF_937001465.1. Classification (NCBI taxonomy): domain Eukaryota; kingdom Metazoa; phylum Chordata; class Mammalia; order Artiodactyla; family Delphinidae; genus Orcinus; species Orcinus orca. Next base: position 53,510,870 of record NC_064572.1, on the reverse strand, counting down.
TTGCATGAACAGGAACATGGAACTTGTCACTTGTCCACTAGATAATTTATCTAATCCACTATGCATCCTAAAATTCAGACAGGGCTCAAGAAAGCCATAAATGGGGTGTGTGTGTGTGTGTGTGTGTGTGTGTGTAAAATGATAGATTAGCACACTTTGGCTTTAGAAAAGGCACTTTAAATTACATTTAAAAATTTTGTTTACTCATAAAGCAAGGTTGGCAGTGTTTATGATATCTATGAGAAATGATGTTTGTTTTTCAGATTACCTACTAGAGTAGAACATGTTCTCTTCAGGGTTGGTGTCAATGAATCCCCATTTCAGCTCCACTTTATTACACCCGCCTTCAAACACAGTATGGCTATGACAAAGAGGCACAGAGAGAAATGGCAAAGTTCTATCTGTCATAAATGACTGAAATATTAAGGTTTTTGAAAAGAGGCCATAATAAGCTAATCCAGCGTACACCCATCCCAATCCAAAATGCTCAAAGGAAAGATCACTTACGTTTAAAGAGAAGTTAATACCAAAAGCCAAAAGTCCAGGAGGTTGTCTTTAAGGACATCCAGGTCCTGGAGTGGCAGGATCAGAACTTAATTGGTGGCCAAGGTCAAAGCTTGTGAGAATGGAGAGGAAGGGTCCTATGACTGAATAGAAGGAAATTTATACCATCCATTCCTCCAAGTAGGTTTAACTGCTTAACTGCTTACTTAATGTGCAGAGTTTATGTATGGTATGCTCTACAGCTCATTTTGTATTTGAATTCCTGTAGGAGGTATATTCAAATAGAGATTTTCTTTTTAAACACACACAGAATGCTTACCGAGAATTCCAGTTGAATCTAGTTTTAGATATATTAATAGTTTCATCAATTTATGTAGGTAAATAAATGATGATTAGAGTATGTAAAAAGGTAACACTGGCTATTTTGATATATGCTCCTGTTTCTTTCCTGAATTTTTATTTGGTTAAATTACAGTTAAATTACCTCAAATCTCCCCAGCACTGCTGAAAAATGGGTAAATGGCTTTTAATATCATAGTATCTGTGTTTCATCATTTTCCTAATCACCATCAACATCAAAAATTTGCTGAGTAAATAAATGAATTAGTGGGTAAATCTAGGCGTCCAGAGAATGTTGCTTAGTTACTGAGGAATGTGATAAAGTTATTACTAACAATTCTTAATTATTTATTGAGTATTTACTTCATGTCAGATGTTTTACTTTGAGACACTGCCAGCTTGGCTGCAAACTCTACTAGGTCTCTTTCCTTTTAATTATGTTTCAAAGGACATTTTTCTTAACATCAATATATAGTAATTAATAGTAATTTAATATAAATATAGTAAATTTTATACAAGCTACATAATAAATTTTACAGTAAATTCATAGGAATGAACAATCTTGCTTTGTGCTAATCTGGAATAAATCCGCTATTATTCATAAATTGCATTGCACACTAATACAATAACAGATTATTACTCAATAATAATTTTTCTGCTGTTCAGTCTCCAAATTATCCTTAAACTTGGTAAGTGCTGTGGCACAATCTGATCTCTTTCACACAATCTATATTCTCTCATTTTCTCTATATATTTAGAAAAATCTTATAAATGCAGAATTATTTAAAATTTTCTACAAATAACCAGATTTCTTTGGGGATAATTACCTTTACTCTTTTCTCTGTACCAGTGCTGTTCAATAGAAATGTAATGTGAACTACATATACAATTTAAAATTTCTTACAGCCACATTTTTTAAAGCATAAAGGACAGATGAAATCAAATTTTTATTTATAATTCATTTTATAAATAAAATTTAATTCTATTTTTATTTCTTTTAAACCAATAGATCCAAAATATTATCATTTTAACATGTAATCAATATTATTATTAATGAGAGATTTTCCATTCTTTTTTTTGCACTAAGTCTTTGAAATCTGAATATTATGTTACAGTGATAGCACATCTCCATTAGTATTAACCACATTTCAAGTGCTAAACAGCCACATCTGACAAATGGCATGTATTGGAGAGTGTAGCTGTGTGCTCTCAGCCTTATGCTGCTTTTTCTTTTTGTTGTTGAAATGTTTCTTCAACCACATTCTTTATTGTTTCATACAGTACTCATCCCAAATATATAACTTTGTATCATAAATTGACCTGAATTGAATATCTGCCTATCAAACTTCCTACTATTTGAACCATCAAACGTACCTTCTCAAGTGCTTGACCTCTGCTCCCCAAATGAGCTTTGAGTTCTTATTGTCCAGCAAAAAGACATATGCACAACTATTTAGCTATAGTCCTTTATCAAAAGCATGATATCCACCACTGTTCTTGAAGTTGCTAAACCTGGAAGGATGGCTTGTTACACTGACTCTATCCAATAACAAATGCCAAACTATTATTTAAAAGTTTTTTTTTGATGATTTAACATTTCCTAGAGAAATGTTAAATAGAGAAAATGTCACCAAAATAATTGTTATTTTTTAAAATCATTTACACGTTCGACAGCTTCCTGGATCTAATGCTTCTGAGAGTGTTGATTGAATAAAGAGCAACAGATACATATGTGTATAAGTAACATAGCAGCTTACTTGAGAGATTTTGCTTTGAGACCATAGGTATCAACACAAATTGTCCCCAAAAGAGCGCTGATTCCTCAATATTGAACTATTTGTTCATGGTTAGTTCAATAGCCACATAATAGCCCAAGCTATCTTCATCACTAGCTGGACCACTGCAACCTTCCAACTAGATTCCCCACAACCACCTCATTCATTCTCCATATTGTACCTATTGTCATCATTTTATTTTATTTTATATATATATTTTTTAAATTAATTAATTTATTTATTTTGGCTGCGTTGGGTCTTTGGTGCTGTGCGCAGGCTTTCTCCGGTTGTGGCGAGCAGGGGCTACTCTTCGTTGCTGTGTGCGGGCTTCTCGTTGCAGTGGCTTCTCTTGTTGCAGAGCATGGGCTCTAGGCGCACGGGCTTCAGTAGTTGCAGCACGTGGGCTCAGTAGTTGTGGTTCGCGGACTCTAGAGCACAGGCTCAGTAGTTATGGCGCACGGGCTTAGTTGCTCCGCGGCATGTGGGATCTTCCCGGACCAGGGCTCGAACCCTTGTCCCCTGCATTGGCAGGCGGATTCTTAACCACGGCGCCACCAGGGAAGCCCTGTCATCATTTTAAATCACAGATCTGATTCTGTTTTAAGCGCTTTTGAGATTAAAATTCTTTAATGGCTTAACATTCAAAATTCTGTGAGTGGCTAGAAAGGTGTAAAACTAGGCTCTACCTCTTCAAACTCATCTCGTCCCATTTCCAACCTGGCTCCCTGTGCTTCTTTAGTTTCCTTTGGTAAATCTAGCTCCTTGCCACCTGAGCTAGCCCCCTGCCTGTAGTCCCATCTGGCAGATTTTACAGATCTCAGCCAAAATTTCATTTCCTCAAAGAATAATTCCCTGTCCCCCTTGATGAGAGTGGTCTTCTTATTGGTGGATTCATTACAATTATAATTAAAGATTTCATTATGTGAGTAAGCAGCTGTAGAATATCTGCCTTTTTCATTAGTCTGTAAGTTCCACTTGGGAAGGAACAGTGTCTACCTTATTATTCTTCATGTTCTGAATGCCTAGCTACTTCATAATAAATACTCACAACATTATAGCATAAAGATTAAGAGCTTGGCATCTAAAGTCAAGATTCCAGAATTAGAGAATGATATTTTGGGGCAAGTGGCCCAATATCTCCAAACTTCAATTCCTCAATCTATACAGTAGGGATAAGAAAGGTACCGTTTTATAAAGCTATTGTTAAGATTAAATAAGATAATTCGTGTAAAGTGCTTACACTGTTATTTCCTTATGGAAAAAGGCTCGGTGTACTTGAATGATTGTGTAGGTGATGATTTTTGTTAAACCACATACTTCCTCTGTGTTTTATTCCCTTGCACAAGCAAGTAACATTTTTATACTAGAACTTCCCACGTGTTTTATTAAAGGGAAAGAATGAACTATTTTGGTAAAAAAAATTGATATAGTTCTCGTAACAATTATAGTTTTAAATGTAAATTATAAAGACATGCTTTGGTTTATGCTTTGCAGCTTCCTGTAAGCTTCAGTTATATGACTCAGCATGTGTAAGTGCAATTTATTTCTAGGACACTGACAAGGTCAAGCGTTGGGATTGGCCAGTCTGGTATGCTGTAGTCACCGAAGAGGTGCTTTCCTGTGAAGCCCTTCGGTGCCCTGCCAGCCAGCATTCCCCTGTCAAGGCTCAGATCTTATTTAATACCCTCCGCCTCACTTCTACAGCCCCTTTATTTATGTATGCTAGGAAAATTTTGAGAAATGAGTCTTAGCCAAATATATATTAATTACATGTGTTAAAAGTATTCCAGTTTCCATAGGACCCAATCAAGTGTCTGGAGGACAAAGATGGCATTCCCAGCCACTCAACAACTATTTTTTGATCACATCATTGGATAAAATATTAGAGGTTATTTAACTGATTGTGTGAATAAATGGAGAATAATTGTCTAACAAATACTAATATTCTGGCAATACTGCATTGTGAGAAGTAGTATAGCATCATGGTTAATTAACAGCACTGGCCCCTATAGTGATGCAGCTTTGGAGTTATTCCCCCCCCCAAAAAAAGTGGGTCTACCACTTCAGGAAGTTATTAACTTTTCAAAGATTCAGTCTCTTACGTGTAAAATGGAGGCTACATGGAGTTCATCTTCAGGACTATTAGGAGAATCCAACAAGATAATGTATAGAAAGCACGTAGTATGATGCCTGGCAAATGTTAAGTGTTTCAAAATAATAGGTAGAGATGATTTCTATTTTTAATGTTATTCAGATAAATATATCAAAGTCTCAAGAGGGCAAGAAAATAGGACTTATGATTAAATATGACTTTGCATATGTCATTTAATGTCTTAGAATACTTAATTCCTATGTAAATTAAGTTACTATTTTTCCGTATGGGAATTTGTTCATGAATAAAATTTCAAGCAGTTATCTTTATATAGCATTTTATAAAAATATTCATTAACCTCTTTCTATGTAACTGGCATTATGTTAAATCTTTTTAATGCATTATCTCATAACAACTCAATAATAAAGGTACTAACATTATCTCCATTTCACAGATAGGAAAATTTGGATTAGAGTGATTAATTAACTTGTCTATGGATATAAAGATAATAATGGAGCTAGGAGCCAAACTTAAACAGTGTGACTTCAAGGCCCATGTGCTGGGCTATGCAAATATGATTCATGTACATCTTTGGTCTCCATAACAGAAGATGGGGTAGGCAGAAAAGAGTGTCACCATTTTGTAGAAAAGGAAATTGCTGGAATCAGTGATAAATGATTTTTTCGGGGTCACATGGCTAATCAGTTGTGGAGCTAGATCTGGAACTTCCAATGGCTAATGCTAACATGAGCATTTATACATAGCCATTCCTTGTTACCTCTCAAAAATAAAAAGGAAGGTAATTATAGCTGTGAAAGCACTTTGAATAGAACATGAAGTGGTTCAGAAATGAGAGTGATTTTTGTTATGATTATCTTTATAACTATTGGTATTATCCTTGATGTCCTTTAAAGGAAGGGCTAACAGATGAACAAATGAACAGAGCTAGTTCATTTCACTAAGTCAAATGTATCCATCTAACACCATATTGGTGTGCAGGACGCATTGGTTGGAACCAACGCTGAAAGGACTAGATCTGGAGGATGGAACTTAAAAAGTGTGAAATGTTCAGCCTCATGGAGGAAATCTCAGGTCTGAAGACAAAGGAAAGGCCTTTTCTTACAAAGAATAGTGACTTTCCAAAATTTCTGATTCTACTAAATATAGAAAGGAGGATTGTTATGCTGAGGGTTGGGTAATTCTCCAGTGTTGCAGGACGGGCTTCATTGATATGAATTACATTGGGTAGGGTCAAATGCATGACTCTGCTCCTTAAAGTGTTGTGACTATGGAAAAGCTATAACAACACATCTATCAACAGATTGTCAGATAAATAGCAACCAGGCTGCCAGACCTGGCTTTGCTCTGGGCCAACCTGGTTTTGACTCAGCTTGGGTAGCCTGTTTCACATACTCACCCACATTCCTCTTCTGTCCTGACATTACCCATCTCATACCCTGTCCCTGTTTCTGGTTCAACCACTCCTTTCTGTTGCTCTGGTGATTTTGCTTTAGTGTCCCTATTTACTATAAAAATGTATTAAATTCTGGCCTTACCCACTGTACAGAGCCTCAGAAATTCTCTAACAAGCAGGACCTTGCCCAACCAGGACAATCTATGTTGGGTTTCCTCATCTATATCTTTAGGGGGAACAAAACAAAGAAGTAACGAGTTAGAATTTGGATTCAGGTAACTCTGGGCTCAAGATCCAGATTTGATTCTAATTCTTAAATATTTGACCTTAGCTAGTATTTAAGTCTTCTGAGCATCAGTGGTATTCCTTAAAATAAGATAAACATGGTACCTGTATCACAGAGATGTGGGCAGAAATAGATGGCTTTGGCCTTGCCTTTGATAAATGCTAAACAAGTTAACCAGTGCCAAATAATGTTAGTTATTTTTATTACATCTCTGTTGGGTTGAAATTCCCCAGCATATTTTCAACTCAATATAAATTTAAAGGGTAAGAACCATGTTTTCCTTGTTTCATCAGATATCTCCAGCCTCTAACACACAAAAGGTGCAGAGTAAATTTTTTTATATTAACGACTGGTAAGGATTACAAAGACACCCTATCACCAAGGAGACTGTGACTCCCCAAGTCCTGTGCAAAGTGGGCTTATAGTGGAACTGAAAAATGGTTCCATGTTAAAGTGTTCTCCCCTCTAGAAGCTGCTAGTTCAGATTCCTGAACATGAAATACAAAATCAAAGTAAAAGTATTAAATTGATATGATTGGTGAGAATGATGGTGATGTACCTTGAGACTCCTACTGAAAATAAATTATAAATTAAGATAGAATATTTTTAAGATGTAGGAATAAAAACAAGAAAACCCTACCTGATTAAGAAATACAATGTTGTAGGGGGGAGTGACCCAGATAGCCGAGTAGGAAGACCCTGAGCTCTACTCTTCCCACGGGCACACCAAAATACAACTATTTATAGAACAACTGTCAATGATAATGACCTGAAAACTACCAGAAAATATTTTCCACAAATAAAGATATAAAAAAGGAACAAGACAAGAAGGAGGGGGGAAGATGCAGTATAGTCAAGGCCTGCACCCCTGGGTAGAGGACCCACTTAAAAATATATTAAGAGGGTAAATCTCACGTTGTGTCCTTACTACAATAATAAGAAAGAAAGAAAGAAAGAAAGAAAGAAAGAAAGAAAGAAAGAAAGAAAGAAAGAAAGAAAGAAAGAAAGAAAGAAAGAAGGAAAGAAAAAGAAAGAAAGAAAGAAAGAAAGGAAGGAAGAAAGGAAGAAAGAAAATGCAAAATTGACTCTTAGACAAAACACTGAGAGAATGGAGCATTAGCGATCTGCAAAACAAGAAATATTCAAGGAAGTTCATCAGGACAAGAGAAATAAGACACAGAGAAATAATGTAAATAAGAAGCTGGGTTTCTCAAGCTTCTAACCAGAGGTACAATAATAATAATGATATTAATAATAATTTATTATTAATAATAATTGTAGTAGTTTATTACCATTGTGGATAACAAATTACCACAAATTTAGTGGTTTAAAACAACATATATTTATTATCTCACTTTCCATGGGTCAGTAGTCCAAGCATGGCATAGCTAGGTCCTCTGTTCAGGGTCTCACCAGGCTGCAATTCAGGTGTTAGACAGGCTGCTTTCTCAACTGGAGGCTTTACTAGGAAAGAATGGGCTTCCAAGCTCATCCAGGTTTTAGGCAGAATTAATTTTCTCATAGGTGTATGACTGAGAGTCCCAATGTTTTGCAGGTTATCAGCTGGAGGCCACCTGCAGATCCTAGAAGTCACACACTGTTCCTTCTCATGTGGGTTTCCTCAACATATCTGTTTGCCTTTTCAAGCCAACAAGGAGAATCTCTTGCTCCAGTCTGCTAAGATGGATTCTTACATAATAGAGTGTAATCAGTGGGTGACATCCCATCACCTTTGCCAATTCTCTTGTCTAGAAGCAAGTCTCAGGTCCCTCCCATACTCAAGGGGAGAGGATTACACAAATTCATGGACACTGGGAGGTGAAAATTATTGGAGGGGTCACCTTAGGGTCTGTGCTCCACATTCTTATGACAAAAACCTGCTTCCTTAGGGAAAGGAAAATATATTTAATTTTGCAAACATTCCTCCATCAATCTAATTAGGTCTTGGTAAACTTCATAGGGTGCATCCTGTCCAAGGTAAAAATCCACATGATTGTAGTGTGGAATCAACTTGAAATAGATAAGCCTGGTAATTTTAGGAAGTAAATTCTCAACATCTTTGAGATCAGCCACAGGGTCCTGTCCACCGCTCCACACTGCTGTTGGAACTTCCATCTTAGAAACGTTGTATAGGGGAGGTGTACGCTAAATAAAATTGAAGAGAGAGAAAAATAGTTTTCACAGAAAACCACACTATAGAAGTAACGTTAACTGTCAGTTGTTAAGCAAGTTCTTCAAATGCTAAAAATGTGCAATTAGTACATACTTAATGATATATAAAATTAACATGTTAAAAATACTTGAAAGTACTTTTGTGCTATAATATGAATTGTGGATTAAAAAAAGACAATCATTATATTCCTGATTTTCACTTTTGGGAAAAAAGAAAAGAATCCCAGAGTAAGAGAGGCTCTCATTTCTATGGGGGACCATCTTTCTAGTAGCACTTGGGTTGAGAGTGTATCCATTTCAAACAAAATATTGGATAGGATAAATATAAATACCCCTTCTTATATGCAGAAATCGGGGCTCAGTGGAGTTAGTAACACTTGAGAAGACTCTTTAGGGGGCATTGAGACTAATGTACAAAAAAGACATTTGAAAATAATGTTTAAAAGGAGCCAACCCGTTACAGAGAAATAGAGTGGCTATGATGCTAATCCCCTGGCAAGTTTCCCTTCTTTCTGGTAACACAACCTTTCTTGTGCTGATTCAACAAATCCCAAAACCCCAGTTCCAGAGTGGTCCAGGGTTATCAGTCCTGGTCAATTAGTCCTTCATTCTTCTGGCCGCAGTATAATTGTACGAGCAATGGGCACATTACTAAAATTGGGTCAGAGTTCTCTCGGGAACTTTTTACCAGAGCTATTGAGAAAATATTGCCATTTTCTTTGAGTTTGCAGTTAAAAAAAAGCTTCATGATATGCATTTTCACTATTGTAGTTATTATGGTGGCACTGAAATTGATTTTTTAAAAGTTTCCAAATTTCCGTCCATATCCTTGATTTGAAAAACCCATGTATCTTTGATGACTATTTGTTTAATTTAAGCTCAGTCTATCAGCAAGAGGCCAAAGCCATCATTGGATTTCCTTACATACTGAAAATAATAATAATAATAATAATAACAACAACACCTATTTGCTTTAATATAGAGTTTTTGCTCCAAAAGTCTTCATGTATAATGTCAAGAAATATTTTGACATATCATTATCTGGCAGATAGGACTGCTTCTCCTTAAAGGTGATATTCCTGTCTGGAATATCTCTAATAATTCATGTACTTTTAAAAAATGACTAGTAAATGACATCCCAAAGAATTATTAGGAAAATGTTAGTTCATTTTATGAGAGACAGTTAAGAAGCCAGAGAATATGCTTCAGAAACAAAATTATGTATCTTTAATTCTTTCTTTAAAATATGGTCTTAATTAAGTGCTGAGAATTTCTATTTTTTGAAAAGGAATAAGTGTAGTGGAAGAAGAACGGACTTTTGATCCACGAACTCCTGTGTCATATTCTGGTTCTTTATAAGCTAAATAATTTTGACAATTTACCTAAAACTCTCTGAGCTTCTGGAAGAATAGAGACAATAATATTTACCTTGGAAGGTCATTCTGAGGATCAAAAATAATGTTATGGCACATGGTAAGAACCCAATAAACAACATCTGATCTATACAAAATATCTGGCATAGTGAATGGGGCCTAGTAGGTGCTTGATGAGTAGATACTATTTTTTAAATTCACTTGCAGTATGCAATTGTTTGATTATTGTTGATATTATACCTGGTGGAAGTGCCTCATGTTCTGATCAGGGTTTCCCCAATCAAAAGCTTGGAACTGACCAGAATTAATAGCCTATAATAAGATAAAAATAATAAACATGTTAAAATGATGCAAGAAAACAACATACATTTAAAGACAGTTAACAAAAAATTTATAAAATGGTTTGACATAATGTCCCACTCTTTAGCACATGAGCTAAAAGTCAATAAAGTTTAATAAGTCAAATAATAAAAATGATAAAAATTGATACTAATTCACAGAACTGACTTACAATCCTTTCTTCCCCTCTATACTTTTCCAACAAAAATCCTCAAGCAGTGATGGCTTTAAATATTACAATGTTGTATACATAGAAAATGTTTGAAAGATGCTAAATTGAATGATTCTTGAATATCCTGGCTTCAGGAATTTATATATATATATATATATTTTTTAAAAAGGCACCAACTATACATTTGCTACATTAAAAAATGACTGCTATTATTATTTAAAAACTTTATGCCGTATCATTCTTGTCAGATGGTCTAGGATATTATGATTATATTCCTTATTCTTAAACTTTTTTGTTACTTTTGAAAGGAATGCTCACTCAAAGAACACCCTCAGGGCTTTCTGAGGTATAGCCTCTGTCTGTCTGTCTCCTGTCTGTAGAGCCAAGCAGCCCGCCATGTTGTCAGTAATTTGGCCATGGACTGAGTGTCTGAGACAGCGTATGTAACCTGTTTTCATTTTAAATTTTAGACTTCAGATATTAGAGTAGAAGCATTAATACTTCTAGGGGATCCTTTTTCTGTTATTTGCTACCCATGTTGGATTGAGGAGACAGATAATTTTTACCTTTACCTCAAGCACTTCATTAAATTATTCTCAGACTACTCCAAGGATTTTTTTTTTCCCCTTAATTTGAATCTCAGACTTTTTTTCACATTGATTTCGTTCTGATTTTGTGTTTGAAATGGTTCCCATCGTGATTTATATTGACAGAGGCAGTAGTCTGCAGCTGTTGAAATTCTGTAGGTTTTCAGCAATGAGAGGCAATAGAGTGTACAGTTAGGAACTTGGGTTCTAGCATCAAACAGACCTTGTTTGAATCCAAGCTTAATGGATTATTAAGTCTGTGATCCAGGCAAGATATGTAACTTCTATAAACCTATTGTCTCATCTGTGCAATGGAAATGACAATAACATTCTTCTTATAGGGTTGTGAAGATTAAATATGGTAATGCATAAAAAGCATGTAGCACCTGGGAATGGTCAAGAAATCACTCTTTTTATTAATATTACTACCATCATCACTATCATCATCATCTGTGCCTTAGCTCTCTACGTAACTTATGACCAAGTGTTTTATCTCCCCACGCCCAGTTATTTCTATTCTGAAGAGAACTTTCTGTCAAAGGAGAAGAGATATCTTTAAGAAGAGTCAGCTGTGAGATGTGTAAGGGGTTGGTTATGACATCTGTAGAATGGGAAAATCAATGCCTTCATTGAAAGATTGTTATGAGAATTCATAAGAAAGAATGAGACAGAATTAAATCGTATATTTGGACAACAAGGACACATAGTAAGTGCTCAATAAATGTGAAATTGAAGTTGTATTTCCTGGAAAGGCATGCCTATCAGAGTCTACCTGTTTCCTCACCAGTAGGAGGCTCTGTGTCCAGAATATCTTTCTTCCTGTAGGAACTTGAAGGCTTATCTTCTGGGGGTGGAACTCTTCAAAGAATTTCAGAAATCCTCAACTAGTATTTCAGACTATCTATAGCAGTGATTCTCAACTTTAAAGCATGGAACAAATTTATCAGGGTGTAGGTTAAAATTCAAATTCCTAGGGATCTCAGATCCCTATTAAATGTTTTAAAGTATTTAAAACTCAAAATGTGTAATTAAATATTAAAACTTTGGGAAGACCTTTCTCCCCATACACACACTCATACATACTTGGCTCAGAAAGCTATACCAACAGAATTTGACTTGCCAAATATTGAGTAATATAGTAACAAAAAAAAACATAACCCTTAAACTGAGAGTAAAAACAGAAACAATCTATTTTAATCCCTCTCTAACATTTAATTTCCTCTGAATTAAGCAATATTTCCACACTCTGAAATCGCCCATATCCCAATTAGAGGATAAACAGATCTTTTTGGAATAGCCTGTATCATGTTATATAAAGCTCTATTAGAGCTAATGATTTTGCAAAAGAGGAAACACAAGCTTTTCCTAAAAAAGGCAATTCAGAGTAATCTAAAGGTCAGAATTTAGTCAGAATACCTGGGAACCCAAACACCAGATACAGAGGACATGGAGAATAGACGTGAGTAAAGGAAATCAACATGAGTTGATGCTGATTCCAGAAACATCCACCGGACAGTAGCAGAACCTGCAAAACCCTGCAGCGAGCTCTCTTGGGAGTGCTCCTCAGGGATCTTGCAGAGATATGTGCGTGTCATATCAGGAACAGGGAGCACGTACCTGGGCCCAGTGCAGCATATTCTGAACAGATGTTCCCGCAGGGCTTTGTGACAAATAAACATCTAAGCGACTCTGCAAAGTAAAAAGATTCTTACCTGAAGGCTAATCATATAATCACAACACAAGTAAATCTGAGTATTTTTTTCTCTCTCTTTCTCTCCTCTCTCTCTCAAGGAATAAACATGTACCATACCCTCTAAAGACATATTAACCAAAGAAGAAGCCCATCTTTAAGAACTTTTTTCTCCCTCATTTCCATACTTCTGTCCTGGGCGTATCTTTGTAAAGCCCACAGAGGGCATCCTGCTGGTCAAAGACAAAAGGTAATGTACCTTTTCTTTCCAGCCTCACCTCAGACAGGTCTAAGAATATAGACAGTCAAGAGATAAAATCCCCAGTGATCTTCTCCTTCACCCTGTGACAAGTCCTAAGGGACATTCCCAGAAAGTTGTTCATCATGAAAGATTGAGAACAGATCTGAATGTTTTATCATGCCTTCTTAAAAATTTGGTAAATGTTCTGCAGGACTCTTTGACAGTTTGTGGGACATAATCCATCCAGTATTTAAACCTCTATTAATGATTAGATTTCTTTTTGAATCAAAAAAATCTTAATTTTTAAATATTTCCAACAGCATTTTGTTTGCTTTAGTATACAAGAGAGTTATTTTCCACCAGAGTGAGTATCTGAAAGATCTTGGAGCTTTAAAAAATATAGCTACTTATGAGCTACGCAAACCTATGAAACAATACCAAAATCTCTAGGGTTGAGTTCTAGACATGTGTAATTTTTGAAAGCTCTACAAACTTTACTTATGTATCCCTGGTTATGCTCCACTAAAGTAAACATCCTTGCAGGCACAGTAATATTCTATAATCCAGTCCACAACAGCGAGAGAAAATGGGCAATCTGACTATATAAATGTACAACGAGGGCATCCAACGAATGTTCTAGGATGTCATTTTGTGAAGTCTTTCTTTAGCAAACTCTTAGGCCATGTTGAGAGGGTGTTTTTTGAAATTGTCTCTATTGAGTTTGCTTAAAGGTCTTTTTCCTTAGCTCTACATGGTACACTTCCATCTAAGTGAAAGGCAAGCATGGTTTCCCTAGTAAATTGAGAAAGTAAGAAAGTCATGTGAAAGGCAGTGGCTAAGGCATGCTTTGCATAAACAGCCTTTTATAAATCTTGCTTGAAATCAAGGAAAATATTAATCACCACTAGCCACTGAGGGAGGCAAGGGTCTAGGCAGAAGTCTGTGAGACAGACGGAGACCAACTTCAACTTTGTCCCACCCCTGGTTTCAAACCTGTCTGCACTCTAGCTGGGGACAGTAGCTTCGTCTTTTTCTCCCTCCCACCCCTTCGGGTCAGTTAGAGGTAGCTAAGAAAGGAAAGGCTCTCAGTTAAGTTGGAAAGGACTTGATAAGAACCTCAACAATTATCCCTCTCAATATCACTTGAACAGTGAGTCTGTAGCTGTTATTGAAGAGCCATTCCTTTACCCCTTTGGATAAAAGACATAAGTCGTTCACAAAATGACTATGTCCAAATCACCTATGAAAGTAGAAAATTGGTTAAAAATTAGATGGCTGGGCTCACTCCCTGAAATTCTGCGTCAGTAGGTCTGAGATAGGGCTCAGGCATAGCAAGATAAATTTCAAAACCATAGCCTAAGTGAAGGACTCTTTAATGGTGACACTTTGTCCAACAACAAGAATTGGTGAGAATTTTCAGCGGCAGAGACTACTCAAATCCTCCTATTAAAGCAGGTGGACTCTCAGCTTTGGTTGGAAGCCGTAAACATGCTAGCTACATTCCAGGAGACAAAAAGGAGACTTTGAAATGTGGTTTCCATGCAATGTAGAATGAACTCTCCTTACCTCTGTGCAACAAAACAATTGCTTTCCTGGATCTGACTACTTACACGTACCATGTTTAAGTTTTTTGGGTCAAATCCACTCCAAGTAAATAGAAAGTTGCTGCAAATATGATGAAATATCTTCTGGTTACACACCTTGGTGGCAATGAATCGGTCAAAAAATATGTGAGGATAGAACATCTTGTCACCAAACAACATCTGCAAGATCGATTTAAGACACCATCAAGCTTTTTCCCAAGATCTTTTACTTGGAGTGTTTTTTGGGACTTCCCCTAAAAAACTAGTCCCCGTAGGAAATTGGTAAGCCTTTGGAGTCAGGTTGCCTTGGTTTGATTCTAGACTCTGTCTCTTATACCTTAGGAAAGTATTTAATTTCTATTATTTAATAGAAATTAATTGAATAGAAATTAATTAAAATCTATTAAATAAATTTAATTTCTATTATCTTGAATTTCTTCAACTATAAAATAGAAAATTAATATGCACTAAGTAGAACTGCTGTGTAGATAATAGGTCACATTTAAAACGCACTAGTGCAGAGGGGAGTAGGCAAAATAGTGGAGTAGGGAGACCCTGAGTTCATTTCTACCCACAGGCACCCTAAAATCACATGCTGTGATCTCAACCACTACACTATACTGTCCTTGATAAACTAGGGGGCACCAGAGAGAAATTTAACCTACTAGATTAAACCAATCAATCAATCAAATCAGCTCTTGCTGTATCTGTGACTGAGGAATGACATGAGAGACAAGCCCCTAAGTTAAAAATGAAGACAGCAGGGTAGAATGGCAGCAGAGTGAGCACCCTGAACCCTGTTGGCAAAATTGTACATCATCAGTAAACCTACATGTGTACCTCGAGCATTCCTAGATGTTTGTAAAATGTTATTTGTCTCAAGCTGTCTTCTCTGGAAATCAATGGAAATAGGGCTAGTTTTAGTAACTACAGATTTAAACTTGGGGGAAAGTTGTCACATACCTTGATTACTTTTCTGGAAAGAGTTGTTAATTTTTTTATAGGAGTTTGGGTGTATTTCACAGTGGTGACTGGAGCCAATGCAAAAAATATCTTAATCCTTTTGGCCAGCTCTGGATTAGTAGAGAATGCTATGAAAGCTGAAAGGGAAGAAGATACTAATTCATAGATTTAGAACAATTCTTAATTCACTTTAAATTATAGTAAAAGTAGTTCTATTTAAAAAATAAAACAAAGAAACTCAGAGTAAGTACCATTTTTAGGGAAGGATTTTTGAATTTCTGAAGGTGGAACTGGCTAATTCGGAATAAAGTGAGTTTCCTGTCCCTGAAGGATGCAAATCTACTTATAGAGAATGTTGCAGAAAGGGTTCAAACATACAGTGTGGGGGCTTCCCTGGTGGCGCAGTGGTTGAGAGTCCGCCTGCCGATGCAGGGGACACGGGTTCATGCCCCGGTCTGGGAAGATCCCACATGCCGCGGAGCGGCTGGGCCCGTGAGCCATGGCCGCTGAGCTTGCGCGTCCAGAGCCTGTTGCTCCGCAACGGGAGAGGCCACAACAGTGAGAGGCCCGCGTACCGCAAAAAATAAAAATAAAAAATAACATACAGTGTGGGGCATGTCTAGGTAAACTCCAAGGGCCATTCTAGCTTGACGATAGTCTTTGGTATCAGACAAAACTGGGCTATAATTTTGGCTTCCCATTTGCTAGCTATGTGAAAACTTGGTCAACTTAACCTCCCCTGTATAAGTCTCAGTTTTCTCTATCTATAAATATGGAAAATAGAATCCTTATAGAATAATTCTTTTGAAGGTTAGATTATATATATATATATATATATACACACACACTTTCTAACTGGCTTTATCACCATTAGAAAGGATTCCTAAGTCCAGCCATTTGTAAAATATGGATGACAATGCTCTCAAATAACTGGTGTAAATGCTGTTGGTATTGTCAAGGTCTCTAGCTGAACAGAGAACAGTGAAGAGAATGGAGTGCCTTATGGCACTGCCAACGTAGCCCACCCACACACATCTAGCCTATCCCAGCACCCACTGGGAACTGACTAAAAGTCGCACTGGCTGTGACATATAATCACTGAGATTTGTAATTCTCTGCTTTTTTTTTAGTGTCCCTCACTAGACTGTGAGCTCTTTAAGGGAAAGATACATACCATATTTATTTATCTTTTGTTCCCCAGTATCTAACCTGGTGTCTGTCAAGTGTTGTTGGGTACACAAATGAATAGATAAATAATTGTTTCTCTTTCAGGCTTATCCATCAATCTCCAGATCTAGTCCTGGGGGGAAAATCCCTAAGTCATCCACACTTTATTTATTTCCTCTTTAGAAGCCAGCCAGACAAGATTGTTTCCTAGCTCAGAGTCCCCAAGCTAGAGACTGCACAGAGGGAAGAAATCCTGACCCCTTTGGTGAATATGAAGAAGATCCCCTGACACTCTCAGATCACACCTGCCCCAAACACACCAGTGGTGGTGCCTTGGGAGTGGCCCACATAGTAGAGTCGCTCCTGTCCAGTTTTCTCTATGATAAAATTGATTGTGGCTGGAAGGTCATATTTAGCCATCTCATCCAAACTGCCAAAGAAAAAGAACAACATTGGAAAAAAAACCCATCTCATTTTTAGGCTTGCAATACTTAAACATATTCATTGCAGACCTAGATGTTTAGCTTTTGTTAAATGTAATACCGGAATCAATACGTGATATCATGCGTCTGTGCAACTTTTGAGGATATCACCTTGATTGCAAGAATAACTTTGTTAAGAGACTGAAATCAGAAAAATCTGACTTGCAAAAGCCTCCAGAGGCTTTTCACTTAATTCTATAGCAGATTTACCAAACTCCCTTGAAAAGAAAAGTTACCTGGAATGCTTATTTTAAAAACAGAATAAAACAAAGAGACTTGCAGACTTCAGCCCACACAGACTGAATCAAAATGTCCAGGGAAGAGGCCTGGTCATCTGCATATTTATCAAGCGCTTCAGGTGCTTCTTTCCTGTATGTAGTTGGGAAAACACTCATCTAGGGAATCATGATGTTATTTGCAATTGTGCTATGACACAACTGCCCTGGAGTGTGGAATTAGGGAATGCAAATTGGCTTCCCAGAATGAGGCCAAGGAACAAACAGCTTTAGTGACCTTCAAGGAATGGTTCTTAGCTCCACTACAGGTGCCGGGTTTGCCTCTGTGACTCAGCTGGCCTAACTTGTAAGGAAGACAGCGTCCACAGGGGCTGCTGGCAACTCAGCTCCAGGGACAGATTTCAGCACCACCAGCCTATGGAGGGTAGAGTTCCTTTACTACTCAGTGAATTGGAGTGTCATCTATGCTAAAGGGCTTGGCTCATCTTGGCTTATCATGAATGTCTGTTTCCCAGGATTTTCAACCAGACCCTTGTTTCTGGTCCCATTTCTTGATCAGTTTCATTTTTCCTCTTTAGTAAGGGTACCAAGTAAATTTCTGGGGTGCCCACTGACAATATGATGGTCCTGGAATTAACCTTTCTAAAGTTGACCTTTACATTTTGATTTTTTTTCTTGCGTATATACTTTACATACACACACACCAAGTGGAGTATTTAAAACAACTCTCGATGCAATAATAAGGGCATTTCTTCAGAGCTTGTGAAGAAAACCTGCGTAGAAAAAGAAATGTCCATTTCCTTCTTGTAGATTCCATAGTGTGCATTTGGACGGAAAGGGAAAATTCAAAGAGCAGTCATCCATATAAATGAGCAACGTACACACTTTATTCATTGGTAGTAGTCCCCTTACCTGAAGGCCCAGTATTCTGGTGATGTGGTTGACAATTTCACGTGTCTTCTGGACCAGATGTTTCCCCGGCTGTTCCCCATCCATACATCATAACAAACATCTGCCAGAAGGAAAGCCAAGCTGTTGTTGGGCAGGTTGCAAATCCAGTTACTGGCAGATGCAATTAAGCCATGCTGCAGATACACAGCAGGCTTTGCAGCTGCAAAATACAAGTAACAGGAGGTTTTTTTTTTTTTTTTTTTTGCGGTACGCGGGCCTCTCACTGTTGTGGCCTCTCCCGTTGTGGAGCACAGGCTCTGGACGCGCAGGCTCAGCGGCCATGGCTCACGGGCCCAGCCGCTCCGCGGCATGTGGGATCCTCCCGGACCGGGGCACGAACCCGTGTCCCCTGCATCGGCAGGCGGACTCTCAACCACTGCGCCACCAGGGAAGCCCCGTAACAGGAGTTTTTTATATGAACTTCCTTAGTGCTTACAAGAAAATTCTTTTTCCTGACTCCCTGCAATACAGAAGGAAAGTTAAGAGATGAAATTTGGCACCAGGCAAGCCGAGGTTCTAGGGTTTTGAACTACTTCTGAAGCTGGGCAAGTTATTTATCTTCTCTGTGTCTTGTTTTTCTCTTTGCAAAATCGGAATTATGTGCAGTGTATTGTATTGTTATACAGCTATTGGAGTCAGATTGCCCTGATTTAAAATCTCTTCTGCTACATGTTAACCTCTTTGTGCCTTAGTTAACTTATTTTGTAATGGGGAATAATAAAAATTGCTATCTTATAGTGTAGTTATAAGAATTAAATTAGAATTAAAATACATAAAATTCTGTCCAGCACAATAAATATCTGCTCTACAATTATTCACATTAAGGACATTTTATTTCTCAAAAAGCATCTGGTGACAAAACTAAACTTTTTCCAAGATAATAACAAAGACAATAAAAGTGCCATTTATTGAATGTTTCCTGAATGCCCGGCATTATGCTAGTTAATTTGCATTGTCAGAAAGCAAAATGCAAGGTTTTAAGTGAAATTTACACAAGGTAAAATTGTTAATTTGACGTAAAAATCCTACTCACAAGTAGAATTGGAACAATTTGACTAAAGAAAGAGAAAAAAAGAAAGAAACGGGGAAGTGGTGCTGAAAACACAGAGAAGAGAAAGAGAAGTGACTAGGATATTTCTGTCTTTTATAAATGGTCTGTGATGCTGTGTTGGTACCCCAGGACTTTCCCTTAGGTCACCTTTGGAGCTAGACCAGTTTCCTGAGATTGAGTAGGCTAGATTGGCCTCTCAGAAAGCCTCCGCCGTCTGGAAGTGAGGATAAAGTTTATATCCATTAATCCATCTTTTGAGGAAAAAGAGAAAGAAGAGGTGTTACTAATTCTGCTAAATTACAGCCAAAGAGCTGTCACGATCCATAGCCCCTTTCTAATCTGAGCCCTTAGGCAGCTTCTCATTGCAGAGACAGCTTTCATCGCATGCCTTTTGGCAGCGACCCGGCAGAACTGATAAGATAAAAGTTTGTGGAAACAAAGTTCTTGTGAGTATTTCCAAAGGTAATGGAGTCATTTTAGGGGATGGTCAGTTCTATAAAGTGAACAGCACCACCTCTCTCTCTTTTTTAAAATCTAGATTGTCTCTTTAAATAACTAACCCTTCTGATACTGGAAATTTTCGTGATACAATTCTCCAGAGAAAAAAAGGAGCTAAGAAATGAGAGAAGAAAGCAAACAGTTCTTGCTAAGTGGATTCCTCTCTTCTCTATAGGTATCAACCTATATGGTAGGGAGCTAGAAATGGCTCTAACTGCACTGAAGTATAGAACTAATAGGGTTAGATTTACTTTAAAAAATAAAATCCCAGTGACTTGCATAGAGAACTAATTACAAATGAAATAATCCCAGTGAGAAAGTTGTTGTGGTAGCTGGAGCACAAGATAATGGTGAAGTTGAAGCCTGGACTTGAGCAATATTGAAGCTGAGAGTTTTCAGATTAGAGAGAAGTTTGGAAGGCAAAATTGATAAGTCTTGGTTATTGGCTGTGTATAGGAAGTGTGGGAGAGAAAAGTACCAAAATGACCCTAGAGTTTTGGTTTTTAAGCCTGGAAAGTGGTATCTCTAGAGTAAGACCAAGTTTTCTTTTGTTTCTGTGTTTGTTTGGAAAGAGGACAAAGTGATGGAGGAAAGGAAAGAGTAAATAGTGTATGTGAAAATGCTTTAAAAACTCCAAAGTGTTACGCAAATGAAATAGTAGAGGTGGTGGTGATGATTTGCCTCCACTTATGGAAGAGAATAGGCTCTATTTCAGAATAAAAGCTTCCCTGCTGCTATCGTCGCATCCAGGAATCTCTCCTTAGGCACTATTGCTTTCATAATGAAATAAATCCCACCTGTTCTTGGACATGCTCTTCCATGAGGAATCCTGTAAATTCCGAGGATATAACCATCTTTTGTCACAATGTCGTATTTTTCATAAGGATAACCCCAGTAGGAAATAATCTGGCTCTAAAAAGAGGAAACGGAAAGGTATACTTCATGATGTAATCTCCTGATTTTTATACCCACATTTCAATATAGTACTTTAAGTCACAACCTACTGTTCATCTCTGTATCGGAACAGAATGTAGCAGGAAAATCAGGATAACTTGAGGAGGGTTTTAAAAGGAGGATGCATGCAAAGGCATGGGTAAGGCAAGGTGGTGGGTTTCCATACATGCTGGTTTTCTTGGCCTGGTATTATTAATGCACTCTAGTTCACTCTCCAAATGTTTGATGGAAAATGGCATGTTCATCTTACGAAGGAAACCATACGGCATTGTGCAGAACCCTATGGCTAGTAACAAGTGAGTTGTTATCAACCTTAGACCTGAAGGGAGATGGGAGAGAGTGGTTACAAGACCCTGAATGAGAAAGTCAAGTAAAGAGGACCATATTGAGAGGGGCTGTGACCTTTAGCAGAGGGAGGCAACTTGCCCAAGATGACCTTATGGGCGGAACCAGGGCAGTAAACCATCTGGTCTCACTCCTCTCCCACCTTCTGATCTCCTGCTCAATATGTCCATTGGCTGAACTGAACTGAAAACCAAAGGTCAAAGGAATTTAACTGACCTAGTTCTTACAGGGCAGAAAGAAAGGTGTAAAGACTAGAGAGTGGATCTAAAGGGGTAAAAACAGAAGATACCTCATCCACAGATATACAAGGAAGAGGGGAACTACCGTTTATTGGTCATCTTCCACATAGAAGATGGTTAATACCCCTTGTTTTATTAATCCATATAACAGGTCTTTGAGATAGAATTATATCCATTTTATAGTTGAGAAAACTGAATTTCAGGGAGAATAATAATCTGTCCAAGACTGAACACTAGGAAGAGATAAAGACAAAATTTAAGTCAAAGTTAGTTTAGCACCAAAGCATATGCTTTTATGATAGGATTATGCATTTTCCCAGGCCGGGCACTCACAAGAGGTGTGCACATATTGTGCAGCTATATAAAGCACTGGTTATGAGAGCCCAGACTCTAGAGACAAGCTGTATGGCATTGAATTCCAGCTCTTCCTCTTATTAGCTGTGCAGCTTTGGGCAAGTTACTTAACTCCTTTGTGCTTCATTTACTTGAACTGCAAAATAAAGATAATAATAGTATCTCTTCACAGATATGTTGTGATGATTATACACACAGTAAGTGCTCTATAAATGTTTATTATTCTTCTTATCATTAGAGAATAGCCAAAAAGCAGCCAGACCAGGGAGGAAGAAAGTGTCTGTGAATGTGGAAGGAGGAGGAAAATATTTTCATGGAATGTGAGCTCAGTACTGTGGTAGAAGCTTAGGAGTACCTGCTGGATACTTTGGAGAGAGAAACAAGAAGAGACACTAATTAAAAAGCATCGACAGTTCCATTCTTAAAGTTCTAATACAAACTTGGGTATGGGTGAGGACTTCAGGGTGCACAACGTACACAAGAAATTGTACATTTCCATTGGAATGAAGCATTTAGCAAACATTTGTCATTTGTCTTGTTTTTGTTTTTTGCCTAGATCTGTTCCGTTTCACTTTATTCCAGTCCACTTCTGGTATGAATTCCTGCATGTTAAGACACTTTTGTTTATAAGCAACCCAAACCAAATCTGGCTTACTAAACTGAAAATGTACATGGATATAGTTCACAAATTAAAGGAACTGCTCTAGAAAGAGCCTCCGGAAGAGCTCAAGTATACTCCGTAGAGATCATCAGTAGGAACTCATGAACCTTCTCTTCAGGAAACCACCATGAGATGGTAGTTCAAACTACCAGGAAAGGAAGTATTACTGCCCCAATTTGGGTCAGGTCTTTCAATTCTTTGGTTAGTTAGCTATGCCAAGGGACAAGGGAGGAAACACAGATTTAATCAGTTTAGAATTTTTAAAAACTAGACAGGCATACCAATTGCATCTAAAATGACAATAGCTTAATAATTCCTTCTCTTAGTTTTTTTCCTTAATGAGTGACTTACAATATTCATATTAGCTTCCGGATTTGTTGAGCTTCCTTCATTTTGACTACCATATATAGGTCCAAGAAGAAGCATCCAGCATGTTGCTGTTAAAAGCTGCCACATTTGGAATCTGCCTGGGAAAGGAAATATTAATATATTTGTCATCAAAGAGAATTCTACAAGTGAAACTCAGTGTAATCTTTCTATAACACTACTGAGAGAGGGAGTAGAAAGATGTTTCTAGGTTGTGTCTTAACAAGTAATATACTTAATTATTCAAGACTCATCCCATGAAAAATCTGAAATGGTGAATTTTTAGTAAGAAAAAAATGAAAGAAGAAAACGAGGAAAGAAGAAATGAAGAAACCAACATCAATTAAATCTCCAATAGATAATCAAACAAAAGGAGATTTATAATTCACAGAAAAATGTAATGGCAAATGTATTAATCAAAGCACCTTTAGTATCTCTAGTTATCAGATAAATTAGTACTCTTCTGATGGTGGGAGTGAGCATTGGCACAACCTTAATGGAAAGAGATTTATTAACATGCATTGTGAATTTTAAAATATTTATACCCCTCACTCAGTATAATTCTATTTCCAAAAGTCTATCCAAAAGAAAAAAATATATATACAAGCATCATTTATAAAATTATCCCTTATTGTCTATCTTAACATAGGGAAATTTGCCAAAATAAGACATTGATAAAATAAATTATGGGGAAAGAAGAAAGGAATTATTCAGCCACCAAGTATTATGTTTTTGTGTGATATGTGAATTCCTATCATATAATATTAAGGGCAAAACAATGTCACTTGTACATACATTTTGATAACAAAATATAACGAGAAAAAAAAGGACTAAGCATCAAATTTTAATTATGGTTATATCTAGGTGGTAACTATTTGGGTGATTATTTTCTCATTTTTAAAGAATTCTCCATACTTTCTAATTTTCTATATCCAGTATTTATTTATCATAAGAAGGAAGTTATTTTTCAAATAGAAAATTGTGAAAATTATGGGGGGAAAAAGATGACATGTATTCCTCATTTGGCTTTTTTTTTTTTCCTCATTTGGCTTTGAAACTACTTCAGTTTAAAAACAAACAACTACTTTGTTGTAAGGCAGAAGCTAGCACACCATTGTAGAGCAATTATACCCCAATAAAGATGTTAAAAACAAACAAACAAACAAAAAAAAAACAAACAACTGCAAAAGTAACAGAGGGGGACATTTTGCAGGAGACTTCCCATTAACTACTATATAAAATGAAGATCTTCAAATTATGTTAGAAAACACGCTATCTGCTAATCTGTTTTATTTTCCTCTAGAAAGAGATAAAGACAAAATTTAAGCCAAAGTAAGTTTAGCTCCAAAGCAAATGCCCTTATGACAGGATTATGCGTTTGCTTAGGCCAGGCAAATAAGAATTGTGTATATACGTAGTCTTCTCTTGGTATCCGGGTGAGATCAGTTCCAGAACTCCCCCACTTTCCTCCCCCATGGAAACCAAAATCCACAGATGCTCAAGTCCCTTATGTAATTGTCATAGTATTTGCATATAACCTATCCACATCCTCCTGATATTTTAAATTATCTCTTTATTACTTATAATATGTAAGTATTATAATGCAATGTAAATGCTATATAAATGGTTGTAAATATAGTGTAAATGCTATGTAAATAGTTGTAACACATGGAAAATTCAAGTTTTGCTTTTTGGAACTTTCTGAAATTATTTTTCTGAATATTTTCTATGTGGAGCTCACAGATACGAAGCGCTTAATGTCTACTGTGGGGTTCTGTAAAGCAGAATAGTCACTTCTCTCTCTTCTCTGTGCTTTCAACACCACTTCCCCTACTTCCTTTTTTTCTTTTCTCTTTCTTTGTCAAATTGCTCCAATTCTACATTTTGAATAGATTTTTATATCAAATTAACATATAAGAGAGATGGCAAATCTCACCCTGTAGGAAATGGAAGGATTTTTCAGACTATGCTTTCACTATTCTGTTACAGAAAATTCCATGAGCTCCTCTCTTGGATTTATCATAATCTCTGTTGACTATATGTATTAACATAATTAATTTATACCATAATTAATATGATTAACTATATATGAATTAGGTAGTACATATGTAATTTTATATTAATGTAATATATTTATATATAACTAATATTGATTAATATAGCCAAATTCTGGTGAAACTCTATTATAATATGGTAGTGATAATAATACCACCACAATAATTATTGTTACTATTACAACTTGTTTTGAGCACCTATTATGTGCCAAGTAAAGTATCAGACATGATTGTGATTATCTCATTTTATTCTCAAAATAATCCCAAGGGATAAGAAATATCATTCCAATTTTATTTCCAATGAAACCTGGTCTTGAGTTCAAGTCATTTGCCTGAGGTCAAAGAGGTAGTGATGGAGGCAGGATCTGAACTCAGGTTGTCTGACTCTAAAGGAAATGCTCTGAATCGTCATGCTCTTAACCACTCAGTCCATTCAGAATAGACATACTAGGGTTCTCTGCTAAGCACCTGGTTAGTGTTACCTGTGGCCTATACACCACAGCGATCATAATCACCATTAAAATCAATATAGACTTTTAGAACCCACCCCAGCCAAACCGGATGAGCATCTATGGGGGTGTGGCCAGGGATCTGCATTTTAAACCCTCATTTCAAGGGATTCATGTGCATTCCCAACCTGTGAAAGACAGACTGACTGGATTCCTTGAGAGGAGAAAATGTTTCATTCTCACTTTTGTCTCTCTGAGACCCAGCATGAAGGTTTTGAGAAATGAAGTATTATTGCCTGCCATATCAGTAAACAAAGGATGTCACAGTCATCAGCGACTGCAGCCCTTCAATGGCAAGCAGGTGAGTCCTGAGGGAACTCAGGAAGGAAACAAAGAATACCTGCCATCTAGCAGGCATCAGACTGCAGCCACTCCAAAAGTGAGCCCTGAGGAAACTCAGCATGTGAAAACACAGGATCCTGGCCCCAGATAGCTGAGGTGCATATCAAAGGAATGATTTCAGTGAGTCCAGACTCTTGCATCTTCCCATAAATAGAAACGTTCTAAATTCCTTAACTTGAGAGGTCTAGTTTTCTTTCATTAACAGTTTCTTTTGTTCCTACTACCTGCTCTTTGTTGCAAAACTCCTATATATCCTACCTCCCCCCTTGCCTCCTAGGAGCAGTTTTCTCAGGGTTACTTGATATGCTGCCTCCTGGGCTTGAAGTCCTCAGTATGCCCACTCAATAAAACATAACTCTCAACTTTTAGGTTGTGTATATATCTTTTAGTCGACACTTCCTATAAATGTTTGCCAAATAGACAGATGGATGAAAGAGAGAATGAGTACATCATTTAATCTTAAAGACTATCCCAAATTGACTCACTATTTTGTATCATATCTTTCTTGCCTGCTTTCATTTTACCCCACTGCATTGCTACTCTCTTTTTGACAGCGAGAGCTGATTAATACCTTAGTTCAGGTCTGTATATTACAGGAAGGT
Source organism: Orcinus orca (assembly GCF_937001465.1). Lineage (NCBI taxonomy): Eukaryota > Metazoa > Chordata > Mammalia > Artiodactyla > Delphinidae > Orcinus > Orcinus orca. The sequence goes on along the minus strand of NC_064572.1, from coordinate 53,484,529 downwards.
AGTAGGGCAATTTAAAAAAATTAGTCTTTTCTCTCAAGACATTTACAATTTAGATGCTCCAACATCTGTTGAGTGATTGATACTTGAGGCCTCTGGGTTACAATCATTGGCAAGTGACCCTGGGACCCCTGAGTTAGAGCAGATCTGACCCTCGAAGGGCAGGCTGGAGAGCTTGTGTGGTTTGTAATGATGCAGGGAGGAGGGCTGTGTGCTGCTTATAGGAAGAGCTGAAGTCTAGTCCCCAGCGATGGAACAAGAATGTGTACTAGTCATGACACTTTGTATTTTGCAGCCATGACATAAAGCCCATTCAGCTACCTTTGTTTTGTTCTTCTGTGTAATGGATCTGGGTGTGGAAAGGTGACACACCCAGGCAAGAGGTGTCTCTGTGTTATATTTTCTAAAGAGTAGCATGTTCTAACCAAACAGGCTTTGTTCAAGCACTTCTCACCAGGGCTGTGCTTACCTGTGCTTTCTAGGCGTGTGTTTGTAATAGGGAAGAACAAATCTGACTCCATGTTGGATCTGTTTCTTTTACTTTAACCTTTGCTTTCTGTTGCTTTTGTTGCAAGTTACTGTAATCACTGAAAGGATGTTGTCTATAGCTATAAGCATGCATAATGACCTGTCTCAGGGAACCCTGCCCCCTCTGCCTGAATGTTAAACTAAACTACCTTTGTTCACCTCACAGGGAAACATCCTGACCCTGCCCACCTGTGAATGGCTGCAGGAAAGAAGAAATTAACACATCCCCTCCCTGAGTCTGGTGAAACCAGGAGATATTATGCAAGACTTATGGCCTTTTTACTTTACCTGCTCACCTCCCCCATCTCTGTTCTATAAAAGAAGCTAGCATCCAGACCCTGGTAAGATGGTTCTCTAGGACTCTAGTCTACCATCTTCTCAGATGCCTGGCTTTCTGAATAAAGTCGCTGTTCCTTGCCTCAATACCTTGGCTCCCGATTTATTGGCCTGTCGTGTGGCGAGCAGTGAGCTTGGACTCTGTAACATGTTTACCTGCTCTGCCTGATCCGAGCCTCACAATATTTATTATCATTGTTGGGTAAATCCACCTGATTCCGGCACTTCTACTTAATGATACTCCAACAATCCTCTAATCTCTTTGACCTGTTTCTAGGATAGCTTCCTGATGAATGCATCCTACATTGACCTCCTGCTGATTCACACTAATGTATATATGGATGTTTGACTAAGAAGAGAGAAGACGTCGTAAATTCCAGGGGACTTTTAGTCCTTAAAGAGGAGACCCTTATCTTCAAGAACCCAGACTAAATCAATATAGATTTATTTATTATAGGTTTATATATATATCTATATATATAATCTACACAGACTATATTGCTTTATTACTCTAAAGCATTTCACATTGCTTTCCTATAAAACATGACTCTCATAAGATGCTATTTGTAAAAAGAACTCATGGAAAACATACATTACAATATTTAGACATAAATATATGTTTTTTAGACTATATATATGTATATATACAAGCTATATACATGACTTGCTTGGAGAGTCTTAAATTACAATATCATAATTAAGGCTCAATATGGTCCTGCAATCAAGACTCTGTTTAACTTATTTAATTTACTTTTCCATAGTTTTATTTGCTCTTAGAATTTTATCATTTGAATAACACCAATTAAACATAACTTGACCCATATTTTCCAAAGAATACACTTGGGAAATTCTAGTTTGATATTTATTTCTTTTTCTATTCATTATACACTGTGATGAAAGTGAATTAAAAGGACTTCCCTGGTGGCGTGGTGCTTAAGAAACCTCCTGCCAATGCAGTGGACACGGGTTCGAGCCCTGGTCCGGAAGATCCCACATGTCACGGAGCAACTAAGCCCGTGTGCCACAACTACTAAGCCTGCACTCTAGACCCCACAAGCCACAACTACTGAGCCCACGTGCCACAACTACTGAAGCCCATGCACCTAGAGCCCATGCTCTGCAACAAGAGAAGCCACTGCAATGAGAAGCCCACACACCACAAGGAAGAGTAGCCCCTGCTCGCCGCAACTAGAGAAAGCCTGCAGGCAGCAACAAAGACCCAACACAGCCAAAAATAAATAAATAAATTTATTTTAAAAATATTTAAGGAAGAAATTGTTACAATTAAGAAAAAAAAAACACCAAAATACTAAGAACAGTGTTGTTATATTTACAGAGTTTTTAAGAACATCCTTATCTTATGTCCCAGAGGTTCTGCTCAATAAGTTTATACTAAGAGGATAAATTCTCAGTTTGAATGTGGAGGAGAGCCCTTTGTATAAAATTACTTTAATGCTTGTTATTTATCATAAAAAATTAAAAACAGATTTTTAGTTATAAAGTGTTGCTTAAATAAACTATGTTAATTAACTTTTGTAGATAAAGCCATTAAAATGTATATGAAGACTATATAATAACATGAAAACAAACTTGTAATAGTATGTTAAATGGGGAAAAAAATTATTGTTTGGAGGAAGGGTTAGTCTTCATGCTAGGGTATGCAAAGACTTTCCACAAATACATACACACATAACTAGTTTTTAAAAAATCAAATTCTAGATCTTTTACTCTCATATATATTCTCTCCTAAAATTCATATGGCCCGAGATTTCTAACTTCAAGGAGGTTCTCGTTTTCTAACTACTTTACAAAGGTAAGGTGAAGCTCTCTCCTCTTTTGAATCTTAACTATGGTGAATTGTCCCAGGTTGTAAAAAATTCCGAGGCCCCTCACAAAGGAACACTTCACAATATTGACATGGGTATTGGGAAAAGGAGAGTTTAATCAAGTATCAATCCTTTTTCAAAAGCAACTATCTCTGCAAATCTTGTAGTTTCTAATTCTTTGCTTTCAAAACACTGAAAAAAGATCTACTTGAGTTGTTAGGAGGTAAATCATTAAAAATTGTTTTTGCAGATGCATCACTGTGATTTGTGATACAGAGCTTCGAAAAGTTCAGAGCTGAATGGCATTAGGTAAACATGGTTTTTCAGCAATTTACATCTGTCAAATAAATGGAAAAGAATTGATTCTAAATTTTGTGTCATCTGTGAATAAATAATAATTGTCATTGGGTGTATGAATTAAAAGGAAATGTTTCATTCATGTCATTAAGAGATTCATTGCTACTAAAATTTGATTTTAATGCTTAATAATTATTCATTGAACTTTTAATATATTTATGATCCTTTGACCAACTGTATTCTAATAAAAATTACAAAGACAAATCATTAAAAAATTAAAAGAAAAATGCAACCTTATAAGAAGTGAAAACAATTTAAATTTTAATGTATATCCACTTTTTAGTTCCAGAGAAGAAAGATCAATTGATCAATAAAAGACTTTTTAAGCATATAAATAAATGACACTAGAATATATATTTACGGAAATATATAAAACACCTGTAAGAAAAAAGTGGAATGGAAATATGAATTCAATAAGAAAGCAAAAGATATAAAATTTTAATCCATTAATTAAAATATTTTTTCAATGGATAATCTTGGATATTAAAAAACTACTCTATTGAATATATTTTTTAAATTGTATAACAATTTCAATTTAAACTGGCAATATTTGTGAGGTACCTTAAAGTACATTCTTTGAAACTATTTAGAATTATGATAAAAATTTTTCATACGTCAGCCTAAAAATATGTAAACATTTATAGAGTTTTGCAAAATTTGTTTGGGCCTATAGTAGTAAAACCAAATTTTAAGCAACTACAATTTTATTTTTTGAATATCTCAAACAAATAAGCAAATCAAAAAAGTATGATCTTCAGAAACTCTGGAAGAATTACTGCAAAATGATAATGGTTATATCCAAATAGTAGGAATAACAATTTTCCTTCTTCTACTAATTTACTTCTTGGTTACATATTTTCCTCAATGACTTTATTAGTTTGAATTATTCTCACAATAAAAATATACTAAAATATTTATTATAGTGAATATTTATGATATAAAATATAATAATATACTTACACTAAATAAGAATACTTAGAAATAATTAGCTGTAAATTTAAATGCAGTGAACTCTGAATAAAGGTTCTAGATGCTTATGGGGCAAAGTCCACAAGTTTTAGTATTTCCACCTTGTTATAACCATTTTGGCAGTTCCTCATAGTTTTTCTTAATAATGAGATTTTTGTCAGTGACACAAATAACTGGGTTTGCCAGAAGCCTGCTGTCTGTCATTTAAAATATCTTGGCCTCTGACACAATTTCTCTTTCTAGCTGACACTTTTAATCTAAAACTGATTAGGGTGTTTACAAACATTTAGATTCTGTCTTGCCCTTACCTCAGCATCCTTCACAAAACTCTGATATTCTCATCTGTTACCAAAGTATAGTGACTCACAAGGTTACACAACTATTGGTAGCAAAGTTAATCAGAATCTAGATTTAAATTACTTCTCTGTTTTCTGAATTCCCCCACCCACAGAGTGAAGGAGTTAATGAATCAGGAAGATTAATGAGGCTATGAACAAGTGAAAGAAAGGAAATGATTGCACAATCAGATGTCCAGGCCTGAAAATTTCAGATTTGAGGATTAAGTATTTTTGTGTCAAAGGAAGAAGGAGTAGGCAGCTGTGATAGGATCTTCAAATAGCACTGAGAGACTTTTTAGAGCCCAGAGCTATTGCTCTGTGCTCCAAGCCCAGAGGCATCAGAAGACAAAGGAGTACCAGGGTGAATGGGGAAGAACAGACACAAAAGAGAAAAGAAAAATAAATAGCAAATATCTAGAAGGCACTAATTTTCATGGCTCTTCTACAATATTAAGGAAGAAGCATTTGTTCTGCTTGGCAAAATAGCCTCTGAAAGATTGCTGCGTTAAAAATTTTAATATAAAATAAATAGCAAAAGAAAAGCTGTGGAGGAAATAAAATTTCCTTCAATTTTTTTTAGACGTAAGATAGGCCAATGAAGAAATATTAAAGCAAGCTGCTTTATAGTAAAATGACTCCTTTAATATCATATTCCTATCCCCAAATTTAATTCCACACTATCATATTTCCTGCCTGAAGTGTTGTGTGCTAAAATGACTATATATTTGATATATGTGATTATATATCTTTTTCAGACATGAGGAAAATCTGGCGACAACTTCTTTCTTAATTCTGGAAACAGAAAATAAAGAATAAGTATTAAAAAAAAAAAAAGGGCTTCTCTGGTGGCGCAGTGGTTGAGAGTCCGCCTGCCGATGCAGGGGACATGGGTTCGTGCCCCGGTCCGGGAGGATCCCATATGCCGCAGAGCAGCTAGACCCGTGAGCCATGGCCGCTGAGCCTACGTGTCCGGAGCCTGTGCTCCTCAGCGGGAGAGGCCACAACAGTGAGAGGCCCACGTACCACAAAAAAAAAAAAAAAAAATTTTTAAATAATAATAATAAAAAAAAGAATAAGTGTATTGTAAAAGCAACCAAACAAAAAATAACAACCTTTTGACTTTGATATATAGAATTAAAGGACAATCATTTGATCTCTCAACGTCTTGGCCGGGGGAAATTAGTCCATCAGGTTGGCTCATCCTCATCTCCCTAGACTTGAATGCAGGTCTGCAATTATGAGGACTGGAAGAGCATGTACTCTTAAATAACATCAACATTAATATGAACCACTTTTTCACACAACACTCAGCAAGGCTATTCATTATGAAGCAGGGGGAAGGAAACTGCAGGTACTTCACAAATTATAAGGGTCTATCAGCAGGCATATCACTTAGTACAGTGATTCCTGCCAATTCCTGCCACATTTCCCTGCAGATGACCTTGCTCCTAAGAAAGAATATTCAGGCTCAAGGCCATTGGAATGAGACAATAAAGGGCTTTTTGAAAACGCTAAACATTTTTAAAAACATTATTTAAATATTATTTCCCAAAGTCCTAGATGCAATCCCAAAGAAAGATCTCTTAAATTCTTAAAAGTATCTTTCACTAGTATTTCCAGGTATCGATATGTGATATCACCTCTCACTGAGATTCAAAAATAGCAACGTCTGCTTTGTTAACTGCTACAGCTTTCTGAAAGGGAAAACTCATCTTAACATGCCTGGAAAACTCTCCAGTATATCTTCTCCATCTGGAGTGGTCACATTCTACTCTTGCTATGTTTTGCTATCAAAACACGATGTTCCTCACAAACAAAGTTCTGTACCTCCAAATATTTTCCATGTCTCACAGACTCTGCAAATAGATCAATAGTCATTACCCAATCTCTGAAGTCTCCGGGCATCTGTCTTCAAGTCCTGGGAGCTTCAGATAGATTTCAGCTCCTTTCAGAGACAGCTGTCAATAGAGCATGGTCTGTTTGATACAGCCCAGAACGTGTTGCAACCAGGAATTTCTCAACTGGAGGCAGATTAATCATGACTTGAAAACCAGAAATTTCTCAACTGGAGGCACATTAATCATGACTTGAAATGCAACACATGCTACCCAGACAACATTGTTAGGTGAGTTCTTAGTCAGTGATGAAAAAAGAGTTGTAACGGACCAAAGTCCCTGCTCCTGCCAAGCCAGTCCCTGAGTTGTGTGCTTCAAGGGCTAAATGGATTGAAAGCTTCTCAGCAGAATGTAGACTCTCCATTCAGAAAATGATTTTCACCCAACAATGGTTGCAATGACCCAGTCATATAAGCATCTCTATAAAGCACCTAAACCCCCTGCATCACCCAACTACAACACCTGTAATGCTATTCATTCCCAATTACTGTTTTAGCTTTCCTAAATTTTCTCTACCTTGTTCTATAAATTGCATATTAGAACTGGCAGGAAACACAGAACATGTTGTTTCCAATCCTTTCAACTAGAACCTAGAAAAACAATGTCTCATTTAAGATCTCCACCTAGCTAAAGGCAAAAAACAACCAAACACGAAACAAAACAAAACAAAACAAACAAACAAGAAGAGTTTTTCTCTTACTCTCTAACCAGTCTCTTTCCTACCATGTAAGCAGCCCCTGTGTCTGCACTGGGCAGAGGAGGTTTGGTGTTAGATAACCTGTAAAAAATTTTAGAATTGCATAGATTTCTATTTTCCACTTTCATAATTACAAGAGTGCAGATCTAATTTGCTTAAAATAAACCAACCAAACTGCTAAAATGATCCAAAATTAACATTTGACATGTGTAAAATCATCTGAAGAGGAGGAAGAGAATTCCGGAATTATTTCCTGAATTTTCATCATTGATTCAGGAATATCTATGTCAACTTAACTCATAGGAGATGGCTGCAAATAGTCTCAGAAGTTGCATTTTGGTCAGGCAGCCAGAACTTAGTGGGAAGAGGCTGATTTAAAACATCTTCAAGTTTTTCTAGATTGTATCAATTTGTAATTAGATTGGAGTCGATTTGATTCAAAATTGTAGTTGGAATTGCTTTTGTTACTCTAATAGTTTCAGCACTTTAATTAAAATTGTTTAGAGATTTATTTGCTTTATTAGAAAAGTTTTGTACCCCTATGGTTTTAACAGTCAATTACACTTTCAAGTAATACCTTCTGCTAACATGTCATTTTGAGTCTCTAAAAGAAAAACAAAACCAAATGGAAAGATAATACATATGTTGGCAATTCATAAGCAACTGGAATCCAGTCTATGCTAGAAAATCAGATTATTCTTGAGCAAAAGAAATGGGAAGGTAAGGTTTCCAAGTATTGCATAGTTGATGTTGAACATCTTACCAAAAATTTTCTGCAGTGCATCCTTTGGCAAAGGAAATCCAGATCATTGTCATTAGGAAATTTTTATAGTGAATGAGTTATTTATCCATGTAAGGGCACTCTACTGTTTTGTTCACTCTTATCTCGTATAATTTGCCTTTAATCTTTGTCTCCGATCTCCACTCCTACATTTTCAACCTCCGTTTTATGCAAAAGAGTCATTGTAACATAGCATTGTATATGAGCTTTTCATATGGTATTTTGTAATAAATCTCATTCTGTCCCCTGCTTTTCTTACTCTGTACTATGCTTGTGAATGGGATGGGCTGCAGTGTCCAGTTAAAACACCTGCATGCTTTGGCATATCATGAAGTGAAATCACCTAGGATTTTGCAAGCCCCAAATATCTCTTCTTTAAATTTTATAGGGGCATTTTTATAAACAACTTTCCTTTTTGATGATAGCCATTCTGGCAGGTGTGCAGTGATAGCTCATTGTAGTTTTGATTTTCACTTCTCTGATCATGAACTATGTTGAGTGTGCCTGTTGGCCATCTGTATGTCTTGTTTGGAAGAATGTCTGTTTAGGTCTTCTGCTCATTTTATTTTTACATCAGTTTTTTTTTTTTTTTTTTTGGATGTTGAGTTGTATAAGTGGTTTACATATTCTGGATATGAACCAGTCATATCATTTGCAAATATTTTCTCGCATTCAAGCCTATGATGACTGTCTCTCCTTTGCCCACATCTATCCCACTTCTTCTTTCCTAGCTTAAAGTGCAGCCAGTCAGGAAATCTCTAGATCTTTAGCCTTCCAGGTGGAGTCAGACATCAGGCTGCTGTTTCCCAAAGTGCAGGGTATATACATTACCCTCTCCAAGTTGCCCTGTTGAAGTTCTTTCCTTGGTCCTGAACTGAGAGACAGGCACTTACATCTTTTAAAATGTGTTTTAAGGTTATTAATTTTTTAAAAAGTGTAGCATAGTATAAGAATTGACCACAGATTTACAAAGCAGAACAGACAGACTAAAAGCAATTATAAAATAGAAAAACATAATGTATAATACATTGTAAGATATGTAATAAAAATAATATACATTCAGTGGAGAATAAAAGGTACATGTATGTTAAAGGCTAAAATGGCAAAACAAATTGGATAGGTCTTGGGATCTTAGAGGAAAATCATCACACTTAGAAAGAATCATTATACAACATTCTCAAATTTTGAGATGATAGAAAACCTATCCAAAATTGACACTGAGGGGGAGAAAAAATACTTTTCCCTCTAACCTTGTAGGTTCCTGGCTGAGAGACCCCTGTAATAAAAGACAGATTAACAAGAGAAAAAACAAACAAGTTTCATAACATGTATACCTCCTGTATACAACATAGGAGAGACCCTGGAAAGCTGAGTAACTCCCAAAATGGCCCAAGCCACGACCTTAAATACCACCTCAAGCTAAGGACAAAACAAGATCTTGGAAGTGGGGAGGAATTATGAGAGGTGAATAGCAAAACACAGTAACAAGGGGAAGGTAGTTATGCACAGTTAAGTTGTTGTCTTCTCCATACCTAAGAGTGTCTAGAGATTTAGAGTTATTCTTCTCTTTCTAGTACTACAGAGAGGGAGACTGCCTTACCAATGGAGATTTCCCTTATAAATGTAAATGTCTCGTACAAAATGGTAATTTCTACTCAGTTTTTAGAGCCTTTCCTATGTGTACTGTTTCTTAAAAATAATCAGCCTAGGGCTTCCCTGGTGGCGCAGTGGCTGGGAGTCCACCTGCCAATGCAGGGGACACGGGTTCGTGCCCCGGTCCAGGAAGATCCCACATGCCGTGGAGCGGCTGGGCCCGTGAGCCATAGCCGCTGAGCCTGCGCGTCCGGAGCCTGTGCTCCGCAGCGGGAGAGGCCACAGCAGTGAGAGGCCCGTGTAGCGCAAAAAAAAAAAAATAATAATAATCAGCCTAAAATAATCATTATGCCAAAGAGTCATATTTGGGGTGACAAATTTTGCTCCCCTTTGACACCGTTAGTCACAAATCAGAATCTGGATTTGGGCCCAGCTCTAAAGCATATGTTCTAATATTCTGCCTTGCAATAAAGAAAAAAATATATGGATTAAACAGCGGGGAAAAAAATCTTCTCATGAGCCTATGTTTATGTCTTCTGTATAAACTAACCAAGACTTTAAGATCAGTATGCATTTAAAAATATTTTAATGGTCAAAATACTTTTATTAGGAGCTCAAATGTTTGGCTGTGCTATTTGGCTCAATCACTTCAGACTGACAGCACAGTTATCCCCCAAAGTGCTCCGTAATCAGCCTAAATGCATTTCCCTAATTGTGGAATGCACTGAGTTCAACTTTAAAATACAGGAAGAACTATACCTTGGATCATTTGCAACTTGGGCTCAGGAAATACTTTTGAATGAGGACATTTGCCTTAATAACTTGAGAACACATAAGAATGACTTTGTACTGGAATCTTGCAGCAATTGCAGAACAAGTGGCAGGTATTTTTAACCACCTTCCTATATCCCTGATGATCAGGGCTCCTCTGGAAAGATTTGTCTTTCTGATTCCACCATGCTGTTTATTCAATGGATATAATAAAGATTCCAGAAAGAGCGTTTTTTTTTTTTTTTTCAGAAAGAGCTTTTAATTGTTAATAAGAATAGTTGGCTCATAGGTGATGTAAATGAAATCAAATTCTGACATGGGTAAAGGAGTAACCAAACAAGTCCAGGAAGAAAAGCTCTTCATTACATCCTAATTATTCCTGAAAGCATATCTCGTTATTTTGATGAGAGGGTGGAAATTCAGGGAACGACAACAACTTCTTAAATATTGTTAAAAACAAAATTTAACTGAGTAAATTTGAAGATCTAATTGGGTTTATTCAATGATTTATGAATCAGCATCATCTTCCCTAGAAAATAGAAAGGATCTCCAAAGAGCTGCAGAATGGGAAATGCTTTTAAGGGCAGAAAGGGGATGGAACAAGAAAGTCTTAAAAATGAAAGAATTATTTCCCCAGGCAAGGCCACTTTCCTTTGGGGGAAGGCAGGGGTCTATCAGGTGGATTACCTCATTAATGCTGGCCATGTAATTCCAGATGGTCTGGTTAAATTTCACATTCCTGGGAAAGGTTGAAACTGCAATTAAGTCTTAGTTTGCTGACTGACATGAGACTTGGCACAAGTGACTTCATTTTGAGCCTTTTTTAAAAACACTTCCCGACTTTTGATCAGATTCTCAAACGAATTGAGAGATGTGATCAAAATTTAAGATACCAGTGCCACTTGCAGCTACTGCTCTGGAGTTCTCCCAGTTTTTGATGATCCTCAGTGTGGTATTCACAGGTCATGGCTTTTTTTGTTGAATCTCTGTTGTAGTCCCAGGTCACAGTTTCAGGTTGACTCTTGTTTTAGTTGATCATTCTCTTCATTCCATTTTTGATGTTCCTGTCTTAAGGAGACCATATGCTTCAGCTTAGTGGCTGTAACATGCATTTAAAGCCTTTGAAAGAGTACATTGCACCGGTAGAACTACCATGATTATTATAAACAGAATAATTCCTGATGTCTGGAGTGCACTTGGAGGCTATGGTTGCCAAGACCCAATCCAATCAAAATCAGATAAGTCAAAGAAAGAACCCACTGAGGGAGTAGTCTTTTTAAGCTAACTGGTTTGCTCAGTGATCTTATGTAACTGAATTTCAACATCCCCAGAAGTGTCAATCCAGGTACAGCAGGCGATATTGATCACAGCAGAGACAACTCTTTGCTCAGCTAAAAGATAATTCAGGGCTAGGGTATTACAAGAACAACTTTGGCCAGTGAGTCTAAGGATTTTCGATGAGCAGCTATTGTTTTAACTATCACCAGTACTTTCAAGAGTTAAGGAAGGTTTCCTGATTATAGTATATTTGCAGGCATACCTCAGAGGTATTGTGGGTTCAGTTTCAGATCACTTGCAATAAAGTGAATATTACAATACACCAAGTCACATGATTTTATTTGCTTTCCCAGTGCATATAAAAGTTATGTTTACTCTATACTGTAGCCTATTAAGTGTGCAATAGCATTATGTCTGAAAAAAATGGACATACCTAAATTTAAAAATCTTTTATTGCTGAAAAGTGCTAACCATCACCTGAGCCTTCAGTGAGTTGTAATATTTTTGCAATAGTAACATAGTTTCATTTTAGGTTATGGGAAAAGGCCAAAAATTTAAATGAAATTCTTTTAAATATCGTGTCAGTTTTCAGCTGGGACAAATAATAAATATTTCTGCAGTATTGAGCAACTTTTTTTTTGAATTTTATTTTATTTGTTTTTTATACAGCAGGTTCTTATTAGTTATCTATTTTATACATATTAGTGTATATATGTCAATCCCAATCTCCCAACTCATCAACCCTGCCTCCCCTAGCCCCTGCCACTTTCCCCGCCTTGGTGTCCATACGTTTGTTTCTCTACATCTGTGTCTCTATTTCTGCCCTGCAAACCAGTAGTATTGAACAACATCTTGAACTCAAGTGATATCCCCAGTAAGGGTGCAAAAGATATTTTATTTTCCTCTTTCTACCTGGTACTACAGACAGAGATCTGGGAGAGCTGACTCTGGTAAGAATTCTAACCCTTTGCGAGCTTCTGCTAGTTTTCCCAGGATACCATCTGCAGCTTAAGTACCCACCAAAATTTGGAAAGGTTTTTTTTTTTTTTTTTTGTGGTACGCAGGCCTCTCACTGTTGTGGCCTCTCCCGTTGCGGAGCACAGGCTCCGGATGCGCAGACTCAGCGGCCATGGCTCACGGGTCCAGCCGCTCCGCGGCATGTGGGATCTTCCCGGACCGGGGCACGAACCCGTGTCCCCTGCATCGGCAGGCGAACTCTGAACCACTGCGCCACCAGGGAAGCCCTGGAAAGGTTTTTTAAATTAATTTTAATTTTAGTTTTCTTTTGACTATTTCAGGAAATAACTAGCAGTTTACTAGAAAATCCTTCAGAGTCCTGTTGACCCTTGGAGGGACCATACAGTGGCTGTCCTTTAAGGTTAGATATGAGGGTGCCTTTAAGGGTAGATATGACTGTCACTAATTAGGCGACCTTTTATTTACAATATTGTGGTCTCTTTATAATGGAAAGACAATTTAGACAGAGAATTACTGGAATGTGTACTCAAATGAAAGAGGAGAGAGGAGAGCAGTAGGAGTGACGTCAGTCTCTTGTTTTTTGTTTTGGGTACTTCTTGTGTCTTTAATTTTCATTAGCCTTTGCAACAATTTTTTTAATGAAGCAATTTCAATTATGAAGAATCCCATTCAGTTTGTTACTTTGGGAATCTTATTTTCAAGTGTGCTTTTAAAATGATCTTATTTAATTGGAATGTTCCTCATAACGGCCATGGTAATCCCTGAGGGCTGCCGGTAGTTTGGTAGGACCCTTAGCTGCAAATAAGGAGAACCCATATGTCTGTCCAGCCACATCTTGGGGCCCCCAACCTGATGGTTACCAAGCTAAGTTCTGAGGAAACAAAACAAAGATCTTGTCTAAAATCTGATGCTCTGAGTAAGATTTTGTCACTTTCATAGACATTTATACCTTCTAGGACCATAGTTCTTAGACATAAAATAAGCAGGTGTGCTGGAAGGTGGCATGCTTAACTCTTGAGAATTTAAGGGTCCCATCTTTTATTATTTATTTATTTATCTATTTTAGTGAAGTTTTGGGGGCTCTCAGAGCCAAACTGATACTTAAAAGGTATGCGCTACTGGGCTGGAAATTGTGTGATGTTTTGCAGTGTAACCTGTTGCACAAAATTTTTCTTGAGGTTGGTGGGTTACCTAGTGTCAATCTAGCCCACTCTGTGACCAATATATCCTAACACAGGAGTCTTTAGATTAGGTGGTGAGTGCTCTAACAGCTTCTAAATAGTCAATCCATGCTCATCAATTTTTGTGGCTTTTTGGGTTTTAAGATTCCCATTGGCAGTAGCCTTTAACTATACAAAAGAAAGCAAATGAACATGTGCATCTTAATATATCAGGTAACCAAGAGATGTTGCTACATCCTGGCCAAGAGAAGGCTCTGGGTTTACCACCAACAACTCCCACCATGGAAACTTGGACTGGGGAAAGGATGGATTGGGGACTGCGAACTGGGGTCTCTACATTAATGGGGAACTGTGAACTGCCACTAACAGTTTCCAAGTGGATCTTGGGACAGAATTAAGGGCTAAGAGTTTTCATTAATTAAATTACAATTGTGATCTGGAATAAAGGTTAAGGGCTTGGGCTCCAATCAGAACCATCTGTCAGCTCAAGCTGACCTGCCCTGTGTTGGAAAGTCAATTAAATCAGAAGCTCCATGCAAAGAGAGTGGACCTCAGAAACGAAAGGAACTTACATACGGCCCTTGGAAATGGGGAGAAGACAAAGAACTCAAAAGGGTTCATGGGTGCCATATCTGTGTTTAACAAAATCTGTTAAAAAAACAATATTCAACTAAGTAAATTTGAAGATTTAATTGGCTTTATTCAACAATTCATGAATTGAACAGCATCCCATCTAGGAAATAGAAAGGAGCTCCAAAGAGCGGCAGAAAAGGAAAGGTTTTTATAGTCAGAAAGGGATTGGGGCAAGGAAGTCATAAACAAAAGAAAGGATTATTTCAGGCAAGATGATCTTCCTTTGGGAGATGGCAGGGGTTTATCGGATGGATTACCTCATTAGTGCTGGCCAGGTAATTCCAGACTGACTGGTTAAACGTCTTATTCCTGGGTGAGGCTGCAACTGCAATTAGGTCTTCGTTGCAGACATGGGGCTTAACACAACTGACTCCATTTTGAGCCTGTTGCTTCTTTTTTAAAAATGTACAGGCATACCCTTGTTTTATTGCACTTGGCTTTATTGTGCTTTTCAGATATGGTGTTTTTTACAAATTGCAGGTTTGTGGCAATCCTGCATTGTCAGATGATGGTTAACATTTTTTTTGCAATAATGTATTTTAAAATTAAGGAATGTACATTGTCTTTTTGGATATAATGTTACTGCACACATAATGGACTACAGTATAGTGTAAACATAACTTTTTTATGCCCTGGGAAACAAACAAACAAACAAAATGTGTGATTCACTCTATTGTGGTATTCACTTTATTGCAGTGGTCTGGAACCAAATCCACAATATCTCTGAGGTATGCTTGTATAAGGATATTATTAATATTACAGGTCTGTCATATCATGAGGGAAAAGACTTTTTTAAAAGAAACTCAGAAATCAACTTGATTCTGATTTAGGAATTAAGCCTCTGTTGGTTAAATCAAAAGCTGGAAATTGTGAGAGGCTTCTTATGTTGGATTCAATCAGGAGAGATGGAGTCAAAAAACTAAGGGTTCAATAGTCCAACTCTAGCATGAGGTTGAGGATGAGCCTAATAGTATTGATGTTATATGGTAGGAAAATGTGTTTAAGAGGGGCTGGGGAGTGGAATTTTGTTAGGAGTATAGCACTTGCATAGATTGAACTTAACGTGGCCATTTTTGGAAAAAAATAAAAGGGAACATTAAAAAGTAAAATGGGATTATAAATTGGTTATACCTTGCTGTCTTAGAGGAAAAGGATCGCACTTGGTAAAAGAAAAGAATTAATATAAAGTATTCTCAAGGATGGATTATATTATTGGGATTGGAGAATACCATCAGTAAATATATGGCAAGAAAGAAATAAGAAAACAGGAAGGAAGAACTGGGATAAACAGTGTCTTGAGATACTTATAAACCAAATACAGTGTACAGGAGTGTTTATGTCCTGATTTGGACAAACTAATTGTAAAAAACACATTTATGAGACAATCATGGAGAGGTGAACATTGCCTGAATATATGATAATATTAAGGAATTTTTGATTTGCTTGGTGCTTAGGTGTGATATTGATATTGTGGTTATGTTTTTAAATTGTCTTATGTCTTAAAGTTATATAATAAGATATTTCTAGATGAAATGATATGATGTCTGGAAGTTTGCTTTTAAACAATCTGTTGGGCTTCCCTGGTGGCGCAGTGGTTGAGAGTCTGCCTGCCTATTCAGGGGACACGGGTTCGTGCCCTGGTCCGGGAGGATCCCACATGCCGGGGAGCGGCTGGGCCCGTGAGCCATGGCCGCTGAGCCTGCGCGTCCGGAGGTTGTGCTCCGCAACGGACAGGCCACAACAGTGAGAGGCCCACATACCGCAAACAAAACAAAACAAAACAATCTGTTGCTGGGTGTGGTGGGATATAAATGAAACAAAATTGGCTATATACTAATAATGATTTATGCTGGACTATAGATATTTGGGGGTTAAAGTATTTTCTCAGTTGTTACATTTGAAAACTTCAAAACTAAAATTTAAAAAAATAACGAATAAGAGATGAAGTAAATCAAACTCAGAGAATTGTAAGTTTCTGTTTTTTTTTTTAATAAATTTATTTATTTACTTTTGGCTGTGTTGGGTCTTCGTTTCTGTGCGAGGGCTTTCTCCAGTTACGGAGAGCGGGGGCCACTCTTCATCGCGGTGCGCAGGCCTCTCACTGTCGCGGCCCCTCCCGTCGCGGAGCACAGGCTCCAGACGCGCAGGCTCAGTAGTTGTGGCTCACAGGCCCAGTTGCTCCGCGGCATGTGGCATCCTCCCAGACCACGAGCTCAAACCCATGTCCCCTGCATTGGCAGGCAGATTCCCAACCACTGCGCCACCAGGGAAGCCTTGAGAGAATTGTAAGTTTTATATTAAGTTTAGGAATAAGTGCTGTAATGATTGTTTGCTATTATATGTGATTTGCTATTATACATGTAAATATATGTTATTTATATGTTTGCTATTTATATGTGATTTTAAGAGAATCTGGCACATTAAAGAAATGGACAGATTAGGCACATGGAGAAAAATGTGTTCAATTCTTTGTTACACAAAATTAGTAAAGGCATTAATTACAGATGCACATAATGATAAGCTTCAATAATTAAAACCAAAGCTCCTATGTTTCTGCCTGTGCCATGCAGAAGAGAAGATATAAAAAGAAGCAAACTGGGTTCCCTGAATTTATAGACTTTATAAACATAGAAGAAGTGATTAAAAACACGTCAAACATACCTACTGTGCAAAACAAAATGGTAAGAACCATAACAGAGGTAAAAATATACCTTGTAGCATGGTATCATGTGAAAGATTTATTTGTATTAGGACTTGATTTGGAGTGTAGAATTTGGTTGTGTGGAATATTGAACAAACTTGGGTTTTCGAGTCAGGCAGAACTGAATTAAAATTACCTTTCCACTATTTGCTGCGAGATTTTGCACACAAAATTTATCTTCAGCATTCTTACTTCTTAAGATTGGTATAATATTGTCACTTTTGTAGTATTTTTGCAGGAATTGTGATGCCATTATCAAGTATTAATACTTAGCAAAGTGCTTATTTTCCCTACCTTAAGTTTGTGAACTTCTCTAAAACTCAATTCCTATTTTTTAAGATAAATTTTCCACAATTTTTACACAGGGTCTTAACATACTACATAAAATGAGCATAACCACTATTGATAAAATGTATATACCCTGGATTAAGAGGAAAAACAGAAGCAAATTTCCAAATCTTCCCTCTAGTGTCAAATTTGGGTAATTGCATAGTTCCTACACATTTCTTCTGAAAATAGATTGTGAATATGAAAATACTATTTTAAATAACAGTAAGTGTTTTTCTCTTAAGATTAATAGCTGCATGTTCCCTTCTGGCCACTTAAGGAATTTATTTCATAAAACAGTTAAATTTTAGAGCTGTAAAACAAAAAACACTGCCAGATCTGCAGGAATTCTCATGTAACCATTAAGCATATTTTTATATTAATGGCATAGGTTTCCGGATCTGTGTGTAATCTGAAATATCTAAATACGATTGAGGCAGGAGATAGACGGGCCCCAAGCTAGGCATTTACAACTGGCCTCCCGTTTACATTTCATGGGGCAGGAAAAAGTGGGCTTCAGGTTGGACAGCTACAACTAGTCTCCTGTTTGCATTTCCTGAGACAGGAGATAGGTGGGATCCAGGTTAGACATTTAAAATCAGCCTCCTGTTTGCTCACCGAAATGGAAGTAACAACAGAAGCAGGTTAAATAGCCAGGCTTTGTGTCCTGTGTACCTCTTAAGAAAATAGTCATGGCAGGAACGAGAGGGGCTAACCCTTGTTTGAGTAAAGGACCAACAGGTCCCATCCTTGGGGCCAGGGACACACTGCACCTGTGCATAAAGGCTGTTCGGGGGTCAAAAAGGAGGGGGCACCACCCCATAATATGTGATGCTAAGACCATCCCTTAGACCTCTGGGCTGGAATCCATCTTGGAAAAAAGTTGTGCACGCATGTTGGGGAGGCTAGGGCGGGTCAGGTGGAAAAAGAAACCAGATAATTGGCCAAAGGTAAACAAAGAACCAGAAGAACTGACCTATATAAGTGACTTAACCGCCTCTTCACTGCGCTACTCCTTATTAGGACGGATGCCCACACCCTTTCTCTCTGGGTGTGCATCTCTGCCTTGCTTCTGTCTTAACTAAACAAGCTGTTTCTCTGTGTGCTCTCCCACTTGTTGTTGCGCTATGTCTCTAATAATAAATTTTGCACCTGTTTCTACAGATTTTGCCTCCTTGAGAAATGCATTTTTCACTGGGGGCAAGGGCCAGAGGGTCTGGTGGCTAGGATTCCTGGTTTTCATCCAGGCTACCCAGGTTCAATTCCTGGGCCGGGAAATAAGATCTGCTGCCTTTCCGAGATCATTATTATGTTATTTAAAACTCAATTTTGACTTCAAAATGTTTTTATAGGTGAAGAAACCAAGAATAGGTTATAGTAGATGGAAAATGATCATCACTCTTGAAAGAATTTGAAGAGGTTCAGAACAAGCCTCCCCAAATATGCCACTTTGTTATGCAGACTATTTTGAGCTGAAGGCAGCCACACCCAGCAGACTGTAACAAGGTAAAACAATTTAGATAGGGGGTCTAACTCAGAAAGAGAGCTATTACCAAGAGATAACTTTTTATCTGAATGATCTATCTGTGTGGCAGGACAAACATCAAATTACCAAACATCTGCCCTCCTTGCCCTGTGAGTCACCTCTTCCCGTTGAAGCCCCAGGCCCCTATCCTGTTCCTTAGCCCAAGATAGCATATAAGCCTCAATTGTCTGCCTTGTCCTTCGGTTTCATTGTCTTTGTGGGGTCCCCATATGTACATAATTAAATTTGGTTTTCTCCTGTTTATATGTCTTATGTCAGTTTAATTATTAGACCAGTCAAAGAACATAGAAGGGTAGAGGAAATTTTTTTATTTCCTGCAGTTCTGTGCTTCAATCAGTGCATCTTGTAGTTATAGACTGGAATGTCATTATATCAACTTTAGGCATGAAATTACCATTAAGATCATTAAGATAATATCACAGGCAAAAATTTTTCTCTTTTATTTCAACTGTTTCTTTGTTTCATATCTGGATAAACTGAAGTTGATAATGAAACCGAGCAGGACCCCGTGGGGCTCCTGGGCATGGAAGCCTTTCTGTACACCATTTCTTGTTTGCTGGAAATAGGCTTTAGCCTCCATGACCTTCCCTGAGTTCCAAAGGGCAAGTTCAAACAGTTGTTAATCAGGGAAGGGAGGGGATGCAGAGACAAGGGAGGGGCAGTCAAGAAACAATAGTGCAGCCTTGGGACAGGATCCTGGTCCTGCCTCAAGGGATACATATAACAATATCTTTGAACT
Organism: Orcinus orca; assembly: GCF_937001465.1. NCBI lineage: Eukaryota > Metazoa > Chordata > Mammalia > Artiodactyla > Delphinidae > Orcinus > Orcinus orca. Next base: position 53,465,058 of record NC_064572.1, on the reverse strand, counting down.
CTTCTGCAGAACTAAAACCCTGAACAAATGGAAGATGTTAACTACTTGAAGCATTCTTCATTCCAGAGGGAAGGTCACAGCTTGATAACCTTGAGAACCACAGAAGCTCATCAGGAGACCACCTGAGTCCAGATTAAAGGAGTGAAGCCCTGCAGGCACCCTGATCCTTATCAGCAACCCCGCCCTCAAACCATTGCTATAAAGCTCCTCACCAAATCCTCCCCCCACATCTGGACACACAGTTTTGAGGGCACAAGCCCACTCTTTCCCCCTTTTGTAACCAAGCGGGACCCTATGGGGCCTTCCCGGGACAGGCCTTCCCCCGTATCCTCTGTTAGCTCCTCTCTGAAGTACCTAGATAATAGTATTTGATGCACAATTCCTGAGTTGTTTTGCAGATGTGAACCGCCCCCCCCCAAATAAAATGTAAGATGTTAACTACTTGATGACCATGAGCATATAGCCCCAGGCCTCCTGGAACCTAAGGATTGATAATGTTAACCCCTGTGACACCACCCTGTTATCTCACCATCAGCCAATCAGAGAATTGTGTCCAAGCTGATCCCATACCCTGCCACCCGCTTCCCTCACCTAAAAGTGCTTTGCCGAACCCCTTCGGGGAGTTTGGGGCTTTTAGGGCATGAACCACCCATTTCCTTGCATGGCCTTGCAATAAACCTTTCTCTGCTCCAAATTCCTACGTTTCAGTTTGTTTGGTCTCAGTGTACATTGAGCACACGAACTTGCGTTAACACTTTGCCTGGCAAAGCAATAAAGTTATTCTTTCTACTTCACCCAAAACTCTGTCTCAGAGATTCAATTTGGCACCGGTGCACAGAAGCCGAGTTTTCGGCATCAATAACAGCTAAGGTTTGTCTGAAATAGAAGTATAAAAGCCACAAAGCTGAACCACATTATAAGATATGAGAAGTGTCTCTAATAAGAAATAATGTTACTTACCAGAGTCAATGACAAAGATTACAATAGGTATAAGTATTTAGAAATGTGAGTTTCTGATTATAAAGCCTAGCCAAAGGAAAGCAAATCAACAACAGCATAACACAAGGTGTCTTCTTAATAGATTTAGAACAGAGATTCTCAAAGTAAGTATTTGTGGGTTTTTTTTTTTTTTTTTTTGTGGTACGCAGGCCTCTCACTGTTGTGGCCTCTCCCATTGCGGAGCACAGGCTCCGGACGCGCAGGCTCAGCGGCCACGGTTCACGGGCCCAGCCTCTCCGCGGCATGTGGGATCTTTCCGGACCGGGGCACGAACCCGTGTCCCCTGCATCAGCAGGCGGACTCTCAACCACTGCGCCACCAGGGAAGCCCTCAAAGTAAGTATTTCTGACCAGAAGCATCAGTGTCACCTGGGAAATTGTTAGAAATGCAGATTTTTAGACTCACCCCAGACCTACTGAATCAGGAACACTGGGGTTTAATCCTAGCAATTTGTGGTTGTAAAGGCCTTTCAGGTGATTCTGATGTACACTAAATGTGGATGTTGAGAGACTATTCTCCAGAGTATTTCTGTACGTCTCAGATCAGTTTTTTCCAGACTTTTCAAGGATGTTTGTAAAGCAAACAGCCTGGAAACACAGAAGTACTGTCTCTCTCCAGGGTAGAGGGCAGGTTTGTTCTTGACGAGTATGATAAAGAAAATGTCTCTCTCTGTGGGCAGAGACTGGACAGGTTTGCTAACAGCCGCCTTTATAAGACTGGGGGCTTCCTAAGCATCACTGTGACATAGATACACTATATGTCCAATGTTCATCTAGGCCTGCTTTCACATTATCCCTATGGATCTTGAAGATCGAGGGGAATGTGAAGGTCATGAAGTCTGTGTGTTACGAGTAATAGAGTCTTTTATCTTTGAAATGGGGGTTTCCTCTCTTCTGCCAGCATCCATGAAATTGTGGCAGGTTACCTTGCCAGCTTGCAAGACTAGTCACATCTGTGACAGATCAGAGCTACTGGACCAGGACACTCAAACACATTGGAATTCTTTCACTTTAGTCAGTTCTCTGCTCAGGTGTCACTTCTCAAAGAGACCTTTCCTGATCATTCTATTTAACATAGTGCCTTGTGTGCTTCCTACTCACCTATCTACTGTATTTTTATTATCAGTGGTTCTATTAACCGATAACATAATATACATACATACATTTATCTGTTTATATTTTATCATCAACCTTCACCACTAAAATATAAGTTCTATGAGGGCAAAAGATTTGTCTTTTGTTCTGCAACCAGAACAGTGTCTAGCTTGATAAATATTTATTAAATGAATATCAATATAGTGTATTCTATACAACTTAAGCTTACTAAATGGATATAAATATTTTCCACAAGAAGGGCAGATATACTAGACCAAGAAGTTTTTTTAAAATATTGAACCCAATTGATTAATTTTACCCTGTTTTGATAATAAGTTCAGCCATATTTTATATCATTGCTTGGACAGGCATTTAGCAGAAGGCATATAAAATAACTCTGGGATATCATTTCCACATCTTCTCACCTCTTTTTTTGGTTTGAACTTGCTCTAGAGCCAAATCATTTGCAGATCTTCTAATCTTTTGATTTCCTTTGGTGATTTGAGCTGTTTTAAATTCAATCAGCCTTTAGAATTCTGAAGAATAGTAAATGTATGCTATGAGATGTTTCAAAGTGAAACGTGTGAAACATAGAGTCCTAAACTCATTAAAATGAAAAATCTAAAGCTCTCAGAAAGGGTATATTAATGCTTCAGTGATTAAAATTGTTTGGCAGTATATTTATTCAAGGAAAAATAATTCTTGTTCTGACTGTGTACCTGGCTGACTGTGTACTCATATTCTCAGCAAATCATGTATGTTTGTGCATAAATGTGTGCATAATTTTATATGTATAATATTATACATGATGTATTGTGTATATACTTATACACATAAAATATATAATATGCATTTGTAAAAATATGTATGTATACCTGTACATAATGGACATATATTCTTCAGTGTTCTATAACCTAATCTAACATCTTTATGATGAAGACATAAGGATTCACCAGCAGAGTCACCCGACTCCCAGTAAATAATCCTGTATCATAAATCTCCACCTAGTAGGTATTGGCCTTGCTATAGTGACATAAGTTGAACAATAAAATAGTAAGCTAAGTAATCTGGTGCTACTGAGTGTGCTGACATACATGGATTGTGTTCTCTCCAGTAAGGAGCAGTAGATTGTTGGGACTTGTAGAGAGACCCTGAATTAAGGACATTTAAAAAAGCATAAGTGTTTCACTGAAACCTCAAGCTCACAGATACGGCAAGTTAAGCAGCCCTGGTTTGGAGAGCCAACTGGATGATACGATAGATGAGATGAAAACTTTGGAAGAATGAGTAGGCAAACCGCATGAATATGAGAAGAAGAAAGTATTTTTCAAATGCTTTTTCAGTCTCAGAAATAAACCTTGAAATAATTAGATGAGGGTTAACATTCAGAGAAATATAATTCATTAAGCTCCAAAATGTATAGTAAGATAAAATCTTTAGATGGAAGCTAACTGGTCCCTCAGATTGGGTCTAACTTGGATCCATAATTATGTGTCAACTTTGGCTTTCTGTGTTTTTTAATATGACTTCAGTACTTAAAGATAGTCGGGTTTGAGGAACTGCTTTATACCAACCAAAATCACAAGAAGGGCTCAATGAACCAGAATATCAATGCTTTATGTGTGCAGAGAAATTACCTGCTGTTCAGTAGATCATACACTTAATATTGACTGTTCTATGAACTTCTCACTTAGTAGGTTAGTCCAGCTTGAAGCTAAGATTGTCTGGTATGTAAGAACAACAAAATTAACTTAATAGATAGTGCCTTGGAGCTATAAAAGTAATAATGGGTCATATTGGTTGAGTGCTATCATGAATCATACACTAATTATATTAAACTCTCTGGCACAGAGTAGCCATTCAATACATAGCCGTTCAAAATGAATATGGAAATCCTCACAAAAACCCTTTGAGGTTGAAACATAGATCCATACTTACTGTAGAGCTTACTATGACATCTCCTTTTTATGATGCTTTGACTTGTTTTACAGTTTATTTCAGCTATAATTTAATATCCTTGATGAGGTTTTGGATTTACTGCTATTATGAGCAACCCATCTGAAAACTACTTAGGGTGGGGTTATTTAAGCAGACATTTCATCTCATCTATATTTTAATTTGCTTTCCTAAGTGCTATTTTCAAAAGGAAATTCTACAGTGGCATCCTCCTTGTATGCCTTAAACATTTTTCCCTGTTTGGCTAAGATTATATATGGCTTTTGCAATCTGATCTCTTTGAGTAGGGCTACAACAATGACCAACTGAGACACAACAAAGCAGATGAGGATGAGGTTTGCATCTGAAAGCACTAATCCCTTCCTGTACCTTCTTTTTTTCTTTTTTTTTTTGAATTTTATTTTATTTATTTATTTTTATACAGCAGGTTCTTATTAGTTACCTATTTTATACATATTAGTGTGTATATGTCAATACCTTCTAATATTTTCCATTCTTTACTTTTCTTCTCACCTCTATTCCTTCTTTCTCATTCTAACATCTATCTAGCTACTTCTACTTTCTTTCACACTAGCAGAGAAAGCTCACATTCAACCGGCATTTTTCTCATACTAGATATCTGTGTAGAGCCTAGGAACTCAGATATCCAATATTACTCCGAATAATGCTTTAGAAAAACCTCAGCACCACCTCACCCCATTGCCTCCTTCAGATAACTCTATAAATATTTAATTTGAAAGTACAACAGAGCTATGTACATCAGCTTTGTGCAGCAGAAAGAGAAGAGTACTTGGGCTAGAATGTGTGGATTTTAACAATGCCAGTTGTACATCCTTTATTAAGGTGCTCAACCTTTATGAACTTTAATATCCTCAATTGGAAAATGATGGGGTTAAACTAGGTAATGCTTAGGCATCTTTTAATTTTAGAATATCTTGACTTTTAAAAATGTGAATCGTATTATATCTAGTAGGCTTGAGATTACAACACAGTTCTCTGTTCAGATATATTGGTCTTCCTATGAGTTATGCACAGAGCATGGATACATACTTGTAAACCCAAAATAAATTAAGAATTTTGGAGGGGAATGTGAGCAACAGTATGATGGTGCAAGTTAAGAGGTATATATGAGGCACAGCTTGGGGGGTGTGCGTACTCAAGGCATCTGGTAAGTAGAAGCCAGGGATGATGCTAAATATCATCCCAGGACAATAAAAAAATTATCTGTCCAAAAATGTCAATAATGTTGAGGTTAAGAAATCCTTTACCTCCCACCTTCCTGAACTGGGGGTTGCCTGTTGCTCCCTAAGCTACCCTTGTTCTTTTCTCCCTAGAAAGGGAAAGTGAGCTGACCTCAATTCAATTTACAGTCTAATTTGCCTTTTCATGGAGTTTAACAAGCAAAAGAGCAAGTGATATCCCCATAGCACAGATGGAGACACTGAGCTTTAGCAACAACAGACAATAGGAAGAAAACAATTTACTCAATCTCAAGTGTGCATACGAGGTATCAATACTCGACCCCAAGACTGTCTTTTGGCAACACCCATGATTCATGGCTCATTATCTACCTGGAGTTTAGAAGATAAACTGAATGGGAGGATTGGAAGGGAAGTTTCACCTCCCCAAGACTGTGTTCTCTCAAGAGTTTCTAGATAAATTTTCAAGTGAAAACAATCTAATTAAAAAAAATTCTTTTCAATTAAAAATGACCAATGAAAAGTTTGTTGATGCTAATATATTTTGAAAGTCAGAATTACAGAAAGAAACATTGCATTTAAAACAGTACAGAAAACTATGTGGAAGAGAATAAATCATTTTGGGAAAAGTACATGAATAATTCTTTAAATCCAGCACTACTTTTTATCTTCTGCCATCATAGAAATGATTTCATTGTAAACTTCTTGAGGTGCATCCATTGCCCAGATAAAGTCCAAGTGATTGTAAGTAGGAATTTCCTTGTGGTAAATGAGATTAGACAGTTTTGGAAGCAAAAGACCAACATCCTGAGGGTCAGCCAACAGGTCATGGTCACCACTCCATACTGCAATTGGTACATCCATGGCTGTCACATTGTAGTTGGGAGGTGTGGCCTAAAACACCAGAGGAAAAGAATCAGAGTTTTAAGAATCAGAGTTTTTATAAGTAACTGCTCTTGAAACTCAATACTTACTCAGTGGGTAGATTAGATACCATTAACCTAGTTTTTTAAAAACTGAGATATAATTGATATATAGCATTATACTAGTTGCAGGTGCACTACAATGATTCCATACACGTATACATTGTGAAATGATGACCACAATAAATCTAGTTAACATCTACCAGCACATGTAGTTTTTTTATATATATATTTGTAATGAGACCTTTTTTTTTTTTTTTTTGCGGTATGCGGGCCTCTCACTGCGGAGCACAGGCTCCGGACCCGCGGGCTCAGCGGCCATGGCTCACGGGCTCAGCTGCTCCACGACATGGGGGATCTTCCCAGACCGGGGCACGAACCCATGTCCCCTGCATCGGCAGGCGGACTCTCAACCACTGCGCCACCAGGGAAGCCCAATGAGCGCTTTTAAGATATACTCTCTTGGCAACTTTCAAATATACAGTACGGTATTATTATCTATAGTCACCATGCTGTACATTACATCTCCAGGTCGTACTTATTTTATAACTGGAAGTTCATACTTTTTGACCACCTTTACCCATTTTGCCCACGCCTCTGACAACCACCAATCTGTTTTCCGTATCTATGAGGTTTTTAAATTTTTTTTTTTTAGATTCCACATGTAAGTGACATCATACAATAGTTATCTGTCTGTGTCTAACTTATTTCATGTAGCATAATATCCTCTAGGTCCATCCACGTTGTCACAAGTGGCATGACCCAGTTTCATAAGTAAATCTTAACAATTATTGCTCAGAGTTACCTTTATCCACAGAGGAACGTGGATGCAATGTTTTAAATCAGTGCTTCTCAAATTCTAAAGGCCCTGTGAATCACTAGGAGATCTTAATAAAATGAAGAATCTGATCCAGTATATCTGGAGGAAGAGCCTAGATTCTGCATTCCCAGATGATGCTGAGGCTGCTGGTCCTGGACCATGCTTTGAATAGGTGGGCTTTAGTATATGTGCTGCCGAAGTGAGCACATGAATAGGTGGGCTTTAGATAATAATTCTTACAAAGTAAAAACTTAGATTTCGACTCAAGCTGAAGGAAGTGAATGTGACTGAATTTTAACTGTGATAGATAGTTTCTATACAAATAGTTACTCAAAATGTCCTGAGTCATTTATTTTGGCTTTGTATGGCCTCCAGTATAGTCATTCCATAGGTAATCATTTCATTTAAGGAGCTGTATTTGTTAAATACTTGCCTGATTTTACTAAATATATGTTCAAATTCTGAGAAAATCTATCAGTAGCCCCATTTCCTATTTCTACAAAATCTCCATTCACACAAAGATTTTAAAGAGATTCATAAAGCAGGCCAAGGGGACAAGAGAATCACTGCTAACTTTCCCACAGTTCACAGAGAATTTTGTTAGTTTTTAAAGATGATATTCTCAAGAATTCTAATATGAATATTTTCTTTATCCTTATGTAATAGCCAATTCACCAAAGAAAAATATTTTATTATATGCAATTTTTCATAGTATTTTAATACTTTACTATATTCCTTTATATGTTGAAGAAAAGGGAAAATTGTGGAGAATATCTATAAGAATAAACCTACTTTTCTTTACTCATATTCCACTATTCAAAGTGTTTTCCAGAACCTAGCTTCTGGCTCTTAAATTAGTGTCACTCCCTCAGTCAGTTGAAACCATCCTGAGTTTGGCTTGGTTGAAGGGAGAATGGAATTGGGAGTGGGTGTTTCATGCCCCACTTGGCCCTTCAAGACGGAGTCTCTGATTACTGTTATTAGAGCCCAGTATAAAGATAGAGTCTGTGTCTGGGGGGTTTGAGGTTGTGATGGTTGGGGGGAAAAGTCTTTATAACAAATGTTTGATCTGATTGTGTTCAGAAAACCTCTTTAAAGACATCAGAGATGTAAAAACAAGGAGGCTGGGCCATCTTTTTCACACAAAAGACATTGTGGTGAAAAGATATAAATCCCTTGTAGATATTGAGTCATTGAAGCAGACAAAAATTAATAGGGTTGTTACTTGGTTGGAAAATTGGACGTGGGGTGAAGTAGAAGGGGAAAGAATTACCAAAAAAACACAGAGCAATTCTCTCATTCAAAATTAGCCTGTGACAATCTGAGAGTTTATCCTGAGCTGACATTACCCATTAATTACTGTCAATAACTCCCTGAGTCTGGGTGGAGAGATGAAAAGTTATTGTCTCAACTTATATTAACTTCAGGTACGATGGACTCCAAAGCCTGGCTTCTTTGTACTACAAGTAGGAGGAATGCTCAGTATATCTACCTGCGTACAAGGCTCTTGTCTGCTGAAAAATATTTCCAGCCTTGAACTGCAAGCATACCATCCTTCTTTTATGTCTGGGAATATGGTGAGAAAACTTCTCTGGCCATCAACAAAGGATAGGAAATTGTTTAAGAAGACCAGAGATTCCAGCTCTATCCCATGAACAGTTAGAGTTATTGGTTTAGGGAATTCCCTGGCGGTGCTGTGGTTAAGACTCTGCACTGTCACTGCCTGGAGCCTGGGTTTGATCACTGGTCGGGGAACTAAGATCTGGTAAGCCTCGCAGAGCAGCCAAAAAAAAAAAAAAAGAAGTTATTGGTTTATTATAACAGTTAGTTGCACTTTGGAAAGGAGAAGACAGCATGCCGGGGGTCTGGGATACAGGGCAGATCTGTCTAATGCAGCGAGGGGTGACAAGATCGAGAAGGTTCTCACTGCAGTGGTGTGGTACTTTGAGGGCAGCTTGAATGAGCACAGACACTGGAGCGTGAAGGCTCAGTGGAAGAATTAGAGACCAGTGTGATGTTCCACATGACAAAAAGACTCAAAGGATAGAGTCATCTACTTTATAATTTCCTTAAGGCTAGGTCTAGGCAACAGCATTCCTTTGGAAAATACCTGCAAAGTTATCGTAATTTCATCTTTAACTTTTTATATCTTTGTCTTTCAAAATGCAAATAACCTCAACTTAAGATGCTTACCTGGTTATAATGCAGTATGTTCTGAGTTGGGGTTCCCCAGTCAAAAGCTTGGAATTTCCCAGACTTAACAGCCTAATGTAGAGAAATTAAAGACACAAGGAAATTAAAAAGTCACTTGGCTATGTAAATAATAAAATGCCAACTTTTCCAAGTAGTTTACTTTTAATTTAAATATTATTTAAAAATTTTTTCTCATTCCAAAAATAGACTATTAATCCTCCGCAACAATTTATTCAATTTAAATGCAGCTTTGCTTGAAATAATTTCAAGTCATAATCATCATTTATTTCTTGTTACCCAAAGCACTTGTTTTTTGTAGGATTTTCATTCACACGGATTGATAGATATTTTCATCTGGTAGTCACGTGCCAGAAAAATTCCCTTTTAGAAGCATTTGACAGAATATTTTAAGACTGTGCTTTAGGTAAATTGTTAATGGTTTAGGCCCACAAAAAGTTTGAGCAGCTTGAAATGATACCTGACTCCAGTGGAGGGCGTCTTGAACTGAAGTTCCTGCTGGATTATGTCCTAGATACACATCTAAGCGAGTCTAGAAAGCAAACACACAAGCACACACATGCGCACTTAGATGTATGTTCAGTTTCTCACAAACATCTAAGACTTAACTTTTTCTGATCTAGATCAAGTTTTATGGGCAGCATTACTGGCAGGATACGAGCAAAAAAGTTGTACATCACTTTATGGCTTGCAAACTGTGATTATATGGGCTAATTTCGAGGGTATATAACAAAACTAAACAATTTTGAGGGAGAATAGGTGTCAGTGTATCATACTATTAGTAGCAAAACATGATATACTATGAGCATTGCTTTGTACTATGTTCTATATACTTTACATATGTTAGCTCATTTAATCTTCACAACAACTCATTTCATGGATAAGGAAATCAAGATGGAGGAGTTCAAGTGCGCTGCAAAGATAGGATTTGAATTTAGGCTTTTACCCTGAATCCATATTCTTAACTACTTTCTGATACCGCGTTTTGTCATATGTGCTTTTAAACATCCACTTGGTGCAAAGCAAATGAAATAGAAGGTAAAGAGTGTGGACAAGATCTTACATAAATGCTCTGAAACAAGTTTTAGAAAGTTTATGGAGATGACTATCAGCATTAAAAATATTTAAAGTAATATTCAATATCTAGACATATTTTTCCTACAGAGGAACCTGACAACTTGGTTCAATGCCTCCACTCACAGAATTTAAATGTCACACCAATTATTCAGGTGATCAGAAGTGAGTAGGGAGTTTTTTGTTTTGTTTTGTTTTTCCTACAAGCTGTTTACTTCAGGGCACAGTGAGGTGATGGAAGAAATGTGGAGGCAACAAAACTGCGAGCAATGACTTGTGATTTCTCGTGGGCTTATCTGCATATCATGGACAGAATTCTGAAGTGACTCCTGGTTCTAATAAAGTACCATTCCTAATTGATGATGAGACAAGTAATCATGAGGGTTGCTCAAAATATTCAGAATAGAAATTTCAATGCATACAAACCATGTTCAAATTTTTCTTATCAAATCCAGTCATGGCAAACAAGGCATTCCTACAAATGACATTCAGCATCTCACGGGAGCACACTTCAGCACCAAGAAATTTTTCCAAATAATTGTGTGGGTAGAACAATTTGTTACCAAATAGAATCTGAAAAATAAAAGCATCATTAAAGATTTGCAAATAACAAGCTGCAGAAAAGACATTAATTTGTCTTGTTTACTGGTACAAATGGGAATAGACATTATATTTTCATACTTCTATATGTTGTCTTAAGAGGTTTAAATACTCTCTCTCATTGAATCCCCACAATAAAGATATGGAATGGACAGTGCAGGTATGAGTATTGAGTATTAATTGCTGCATTGAGAACTGCATTGGGTGCTGAGAAGTATAAGACACAGAGTTACAGTCTAGTTGGGGTCATAGGAGTTAGGGAATAAACTCATAAAACAACATGGCAGAATATCATAATTAAGTGCCAAGATGTGTGATTTCGGCAATAAATAAAAAAAAAAATCAGGAGAGGAAATGGTGACTTCTAAACCATATTTTCAGCAAAATCTTTAAGAAGACAAAGAGGCTTGGTAGTTTAAAAATTGAAAGGACACACCCTAATTGTTCTTAAAATAAGTAGACACTTTGTTATCCCCATTTTATTTAATTTATTGAAGTATAGTTGACTTACAATATTATGTTAGTTTCAGGTATACGACATAGAGACTCCATATTTTCAAAATTATACCCCATACAAAGTTATTATAAAGTATTAACTCTATTCCTTGTGCTATACATTATATCCATGTGACTTACTTATTTTTTAACTGGTAGTTTGTACCCTGTTATCCCCATTTTATACGTGAGAACAGAAGGCTAATGAATAGTCAGGATCTTGGTCTAGTGAGAACTGGATTACAGCTAGAATCTTGATCTGAGCCTCAAGCCTCTGACCTAAGGTCTAATGCTTTTTTAAAAACCTCTCTCTACATTGCCTGTCAGAAAATCTGAATATGAGTAAGAAACAAACAATTTCTGAATCAATGCAACCTGTAAACATACTCAGGGTCATCACACAATTTTACATTTTGAGTAAAAGCTTTACAAATGTAGTTGGTCTGTAGGTAAAATCTCTTAGATTTTAGGCATGCGTGTTAACTGAGTGAAAAAAAAAAAAAGAATAGCACTCAACCACAGAAGAAAATGGCATCATTAAATTTTGTAGCCTGAGGTAAACTGTTCTCCTAAAGGAGACTGTGTATGTGTGTGTATGTGTTAGTTTCGGTGGGTGGGAGAAGTCAGTGATTAAACACTGGAAAAAGGAAAGATTATTAATTCCCTACCATGTATGCCTCCATAATATTTACAGTTTATTGAAATCTATGCTACTGCCCTATGAAATCCCTATCTAAAGAGGAAGGAACTCTTAGGAAAAGGCTTGGAAAGCCAAGGATATATGATAAGTGGTCTCCGAGTCCTTGCCTCACTTCACCTTTGCTATCTTCCCCCTCTCTCTCCTTTTCCCTTTCCTTCCTTTTCTTTCCTATCCTTCTTCCCACTTTTCTTGGACCAGGTGGTTTAGGCTTCTCATTTGACTCTTTTGCTTTTATTTCCCTTTCCCTGGTCTTGGGGGGGAAATCACAGCCTTGAAGACCTGTGTGGGTGCTTAGTAAAGAAACATCCATGGAAGGAGCAAAAACTCTCCCAGGCATTGCTAATCCACACAAGGTAATCAAGAATAAAGAAATCGGTGGGGATCTCATAAACTCTAATGGGGATTCAACCATGGTCAGTGCTATTCAAGAAATAATATAAACATGTTAATTTCCATCCTTGAATATAAACATGATTGTCCACCAGGGGTTTGTTCTCTTTCCATCACTTTGAAATACACGAACAATTTAACATCTTAGACCCAGTTAAAGGGAATCACATACCTTGAAGAGGAAGGGAGGAATGAGTGCAAGTTTATTCAACAGACTTTTGGTATACTTCACTGTGGCAACTGGGGCTAATGCATAGAAGGCTTTGATTTTTTTAGCCAGCGTGGGATTTGTAGAAAAGGCGATAAAACCTGAAAAAGAACAACAAAAGGTGAAAGGTGTGTGTGTGCGTGTGTGCTTTACAATGTGACATTACTTTGGATTTACTACGGGTGCCATCTGGGACAACCTGAAATCGACAGAATGATCAGATTTTAGTATATTTGTTTTATTTTCATAGATTCTCTCTGGGAACATGAGGGTAGAACTTTTTGAAAGTATAATAAACTGTTTTATCTGATTTTAGAAAATAGGCCTACTTTAGAACAATCATGTGGTAACAAAAACGTTATATTACAACAGGTTTGGTTCAGTTTAAAATGATCTAATCTCATAACAATGAGATAATTAACATTTAATATGAGTAGGGTGTATACGTGGAAAGGTTAAAGCACAAATTTGAAATGTGTCCAAACAGAGTCTGAAACCTGGTTCTGTGATTTATTAGCTTTGTGACATTGGAAAAGTCACCTAAACTCTAAGAGCCTTAGTTTCCTCATCTAAAAATGCATGTAATAATGAATGCTTCCTTGGGTTGTTTAGGAAGTACTTGAGGTGAATCATGTAAAGTATTTACCAGGAACTAGTCACATGGTAAATGCTTGACAAATGAGAAGCCGAGATAATTCCAACATCTATATACAATAAACATTCTCAGCCCGTCTGCTTTTAATTGTTTTCAAGAACAGTAGCATATAAATAGACTTATCAACTTAAATTCTTTTTTTTTTTTTTTCTGCGGTATGTGGGCCTCTCACTGTTGTGGCCTCTCCTGTTGCGGATCACAGGCTCCAGACGCGCAGGCTTAACGGCCATGGCTCACGGGCCCAGCCGCTCCGCGGCATGTGGGATCTTCCCGGACCGGGGCACGAACCTGTGTCCCCTGCATCGGCAGGTGGACTCTCTACCACTGCGCCACCAGGGAAGCCCTCAACTTAAATTGTTTACAGTTGAATTACATAGGACAATCTCTCCCTACTGTTAATAATGACATATTGACAAGACTCAATAATGCCCTGAAACAAAATTTTTCTGACTTATACAATGGCCTCAGTTACATAATATCCAGCCTGATCCCAATGGAGGAAGAATGGTCTTTCCAAGAGCACTCTGTTTATTAAGGGATTCTTTCTCTGGTTGCCTAACTCTGCAGACATCAGCCAACAGATCACCCAGAGTAAGCAAGAATCACACGCAAGGAGCCTGAGTGGGTGTCCACGGGTCCACATAGTCAGGACAGGTGACTTCTCAGAATAAACTTAATCCCACTTTAGACACAATTCTATCAAGGATACTTATCTAACTTTCAAGTACACAGCAGATTGATTGGAAGATGTAAATTAGAAGGCAGAAAAAAATTTCCTAAAATTTATGAGTATGGTGACATAATGACAAACTATCCAGTGGTGAAAATGAAGAATGAAAAGAAGTTCAAATGAAAGAAAGGCAAAATTTAAATACTCAAGAGACTGGTAGGTTGGAGTTATTTTGTGTCAGGACAAGCAGTTCTATTGATATCAATAACTCCTAAGGAAATTGTGGCATTTCAGCTAAATGCAATCATTTTATAGCCCTATATCATTGAAAAAAAGTTAAGCTATGTTCAACATGTTCTATTTAAAAAAGCATGGGCATCGGTCATAAGTTGAGGTAGATTTCCATCCAAAAGGGTTAAATTTTGGATAGTTTGGGAAACTAAAGGAGTAAATTTTAGGAATCTAGAAGATTTCTCACTTTTTAACAAAGAATTTGAATCCGTGGTTAACCATGTGTTTTGTTGCTGTTCTTCATTGCCCTGATTTCTCTTCGAGTCCAAGGCATTTATTCAGCTGAAGCTGCAGGGAGACTTTTGATTTTGCATTTGCTCAAGAGAACCCAAGGTCCCTTCCTGGGCCATCCTGCATTGAATGACTGGTCAACAAATGGGTAAAGGACCAGCCAGCTAGTCCCACTGATGAAGACTCTGAAGAGCCATGTCATACAGAGCTGGCTGAGGACTTTTGGGGACTGCATCACTGCCCAACTTCTCCCTCTGCCTAGTCCTGCTTTTTTGCCCTTTCCTCTAAAAGTGCTTTTATTAAAAAAAAAAAAAAATAGCACAAATCCTCATCTCCTTGGGCCCATAACATATTACACAATGACAGAAACATTGGGAAGCTCTTCCTCACTGACCCTTTTTTCTGTCTAAAATTCTACCAGTGGGATCCATGCTTTACGATGAACAAGCAGTGGGAAGAGAACTTCCACAGGCTTCTACCAAGTATTTCATCCACTTTCCTGAATATGCCCATATATGGACATTCGGATTGTTTAGAATTGTAGTAGGAAGTAATGTCACTGGCTGACAGTGAGGATCAACATAAAAAATACACCATTATTTCTCCCATATAATCCCCTATTCCCCCTTCTGCTTTCATCCTTTCTCTTCCCTTTACAGTTTCTCTCATGGTCTCTTAAATTTCCTTGATTATGCTTTTGTCCCAACCATTCCACCAAAGTTGCTGTTAGAAAGGTTCCCTTATAGCTTCTAGGTTGCCAGAACCAAGGGTCAGTTCTCAGACTTCATTTCACACGATTGATCAAAGCCTCTTCCACAGTTGACTGCAGTATTTTCCTAATAATACTTTCTCTACTTGCCTTCCAGAACACTAGACATTCCTGGCTTCCCTTACACCACAGTCACCATTATTTTCCAGTTTAGTCACTTGATTCGTCCTCATCTTCCAAATCAATTGTGGCCCAGGCCTTAGGGCTTGGACCCCTCCTCTTTTCTGTCTGAGCTCAATTCTTTGCTTATTGCATCCTGTCTCATGTACTGATGATTCACATTTTGTATTTTCAGCCCAATCTTCCCTCCTAAACTCCAGATTTGTATCTACAGTTGACTGCTTGACGTTCCACTTGGATCTCCAATAGCACCTAACACTTGGGTCCAGAACTGAGCCCCTGCTCTCCCCACCACCTCAGCTGTTCTTACTGTCTCCCTCGTCTTCGCTAATGGCATCTCCATCATCCCAGTGCTCTGGCCATAAATCGTGGTGTCATCCTTGACTCCTCTTTCTCTTACACTCCATATCCATTACATAAGCAAATTCTGCTGGTCCCTCCCACCCCCCCACCCCCATATATAGAAAATACGTCTAGAACCTAACCAGGTATCTTTACCAGCCCCTCTTCTGGGTCACTATCATCTCTCCCCTGGGTTACAGGAAGAGTTCAGTGACTGCTTTCTCTGCTCCAGCCCTGTTTTCCTTCAACAACCGGAAGGATCCTGCTAACAAGTCAGATCATGTAACTCCTCTACTCAAAATTTCTATGGTTTCCTTTTCACTCAGAGAGAAAGCAAAAATCCCTACAACAGCCTCAAAAGCCCTGAAGAGTCGGCCCTCCTCACCACTCCCACCCAACTCATCTTTGTCTCTCTCAATCTGATTCATCCACACAATGAACAGCCCCATTGCTCTTCCTTGAATGTGCTGCGTGTGCTGTAGCATCAGATCTTTTGGGCTATCTGTTCCCTCCTCCTGAAATATCAGTCTTCCAGGTATGAGCTTGGCTCACTGACTTCCTTCACGTTTACTTAGAAAGTATTTGGTGGTGTTCCTGGTATAAAATTTCTGTGTACCCCTCTGATGCTCCCTAATCTGACCCCCTGATTTATTTTTCTCTTCATAGTATTATCATTATCTAGCATAGTACGTATTTTACTTTTTAATTTTTATTATTTTCTCTACCTTCTCCTGCTAGAGTATAAGTAGTAGGAAGACAGAGATTTTAAACTATTTCATTTTTGCTGTATTCTTAGGATACATTATAGGTGCCCCATAAATATGGTTGAATGAATGGAATAAACTGAGACCAGAGCCTGTGTGGTACAAAGTTTCAGAGCATTGGCTTGGGCGTCAGATTTCCTGACCTGGTATCTGAGCTACCCTATTTGTAATAACTGTGTTACCTTACACGAACTATTTATTTACCTGCTCTTTAGTTTCACTATATATACAGTAGGAATAATAATGGTCTTATATCACTGGGTTGCTGTAGACATTATATAATGAATGGAAAGCAATTAGCATGATGACCAGCATGTCTGCATAACCACTGGAAAGGGGTCTGTATGAACTAAACTACCTGCTAACTGCTGTTACCTACCAATGGTGGTGCCCTGGGAATGGCCAACATAGTGTAGCTTCTCCTGTCCAGTTTTACTTAAAATGAAGTTGATTGTGGATACAAGGTCATATTTAGCCATTTCATCAAAGCTGCAAGAAAAAAAGACAAAATAAAAATGAATACATTTCCTTGCTCTACTTTCTATAAGTCAACCTATTTAAGGTAAGGTTTCCTTTGAAAAATAGAAAACTAGATTCTCTAAGCATTGTTGCTTATAGACTGTTAGTGAGTGTCAGGGGCTCTTTGGGGTGGCTTCTCATAAACAGCTGACATCATTTCTGAAGCACAGCACATCATTTCTGAAGCACAGCTACAATTTAATCCAAACACAATAGTAGCTGTAGCTGGGGAATACTTCTACCCTTGAACCTGAATGTCAGATTTAATAATCATTTGTATGTTGTGTTCCACTGCCATGTAATATGAACAGAAAAATCAGCCAGAAAAACCCTTTGAAAACGAGAACAGGCTATGCCACTCCCCTGTTGAAAACTTTCCAGAAGCTTCTCATTACACTTAGAATGAGCTCCAAGGCCTTAACCAAGACCTATGCAGCCTGGCCTGATTTGACCCTTGTCAGCATCTCTAGTCTCCTCTCCTCTCACTCGCCCTCTTCCTCGCTACACTCGGGACACACAAGCTTCTTTCACTTCCTGGAACTTCTAAGAGCACCTTTGCACCTCATCGTCATCAGGCAAATTCTCTTTTCCACTTCCATTAGTAATTTCTAGGAATAAGGCACAAGAGGGCCAGTGAGAGGAAATCTTTGATAATCTCCCCATGGTGTCAGAATTTCATTATCTTCCCCACCCCCACTTGAATACTGATGATGACAGGTGCTGTTCATGAACCCCAACTGGGTTTAACCTTCTAGTAATCCTTGTGGATGTTCCTTCAGAATCTGCTGGGGGCAGCAAATTTCCTTGCTTCAGTCATTTCGCTCATTCCTTGTGGAAAAGCATATTTAGGGAATCCTGTAACAATGGTTACTGGGATCACAGACAGTTTGGAGGAAAGGCTACCCTTGGAATGAGGTGTAAGGAAGAATCCAAAAATGTATTAGAATGAAGATGACATCCTTCTCCTCCTATTTGGAGTGTAATTTGTTAAAATGAGGCTAGGCTGGAAGCAGTGAATACCCATGCTTTTTAACTCAATATTTATTTTCAATCGTCCCTTTTCTTTACCTGAAAGCCCAGAATTCAGCTGAGTCTGGTGAATAGTATAAATTTTTCCTGGCCCAGGTATTTCCTCTGCTGTTTCCCAGCCACACATCATATCCAGCATCCGCCAGGAGGAAGCCCAGGCTGTTGCTGGGTAGGTTGGAAATCCAATTTGTGGCCGATGCTAGGAAACCATGCTGCAGAAGCACAGCAGGTCTCTGACCTAAAGAAGATAATTGTTAAAATCTTTATAAACTCACTCCTTATTCTCAGATAAACATGAAGATAGAAACAGGCTTTTATATGAATAGAATTAAAAACGTTTGCTTGGTGAGGTGAATATTTCTGAATACGTGATCTTAATTGTGGTGACAGTTTCTCAGATGAAAAAACATGTCAAATTGTACACTTTAAATATGTGCAGTTGATTGTATGCCAATTAAACCTCAAAAACCTATTGAAAAAATTATATTCTAAGGAAATTCAGCATTATGTTAATTAAGTGGGTCTTCTATTCAGGGGCCCTGAGTTTCCACCCAGCACGACAAACTAAAATCATGGGCCAGTGTGCTTCACATCAGAGAAACCAATGTAAATCTGGTATCACTCAGACCCTCAGCTTAATCTCAGAGACCAAGGTGGTTCAGGTTTTTTTTTTAGTAACTTAATCTAGTGTTTTATGATTAGAATATTTTTGACTGGAATGTATTTGATTCAGGATTTGAGACACCCATTTTTTCCCCTCACACCAATCCTACCCAAATGATTAGCATCATTCTTCCCATGAGGAATCCGATAGAGCTGAAGGATGTAACCATCTGCAGTTATAACTTTATGCATTTCACTTCGGTAACCCCAGTAGGAAATCATCTGACTCTGAATGCAGAAAAGACAAAACATTTAGCTTCATGAGTATACTTGGCCACTTTGGATTCTTAAAATAAAATTTCTTATTGGTTGGGGTAACATGTACTTTGTAAAGAAATCTTTCAGACTTTATAATAAATCATAAAGGATTAATGAGAGCAATGGTGTCAATATCTTTGGAAGTGTTTTTTAAATATTAGTGATATGAATAACTTACAATATTCATGTTGGCTTCAGGGTTCACCGCTTTTTTTCCAAGGAAACAAAATGAATTTCCAGACATGTGGATGAAACACATTGTTACAAGTAGCCACCACATTTTCAACCTATTAGAGGAAAAAAGTTATTGCATGATGTTTGTGTTTAAGGAGAGCCTGAGAACAAGGACTCGCCGCAGAGGGATCAAGGTTGGCAGATGGCAGGAGAAGCTGTGTCCGAGGATCCAGTGCTTGGTATATGAGATCCAACAGGGTCTTGTCTTCAGAGAACTCACCACATCGTGAGGGGAGAGACAGATGTGTAAAGAATCCTGCAGTGGAGTACATCATGTGCTCAGATGAAGACCAAAGCCCAGAAAAGGGCATGTCCAGTCCAGGATCCCTCATCAAGGAAGGACTTTGATTTCTGTCTGGAACCTGTGGATTCCCGTGTGATCAAAACCACGGGAAGGACACTCTCAGGCCTGCCTGTCACAGGGAGAGGGCTGGGGAGCTGGGGCATGGGGCGGGTGGAGGGCAGGAGTCCAGCCCCACATTGTGCCCCATCATAATGGACTCAGCAGTGTAGTCCTGTCTGCTCACCTCCCCAGGATTGTCTGTCCTTCCAACCCATTTCTCAAACCAGGTTTCTAGCCTTAGTCATGAGTGTCTGCAAAATCTCTACCTGAGTTTCAAAATGTTGTACCTTCACTTTAATAATAATCTAAACAAATTGACAGGAGAATAAAAAAATTTGCATGTAGTAAATGTTACGATATAACATAAAGTCATGATATTGAGCTGCCTTGCTATTTGCTTCATAGATTTTCCATTTATTACCTTATTTGTCCTATTGTTCTCCTTGTTTCTCACCACTTTGTCAATTAGTAGGTTTTTATAATACTTCTGCTATTCTGGTACTCTATTCAGCTTTGTACATGATTCTATTTTCCCAAAGGACCTTTTATTTATCAACCTACCCTTGTAGCCTTGATGTCAGAGCTACCATTTACCATCTGTTTTGGTTTGAGTTGGTTTCCCCCTGACAACCCGAAAAATAGATATGTTCAGGTCCTCAGCTCAATACCTCCGAATGTCACTGCATTTAGAAATAGGGTTATTAAAGACATAATTTAAGTTAAGATGAGGAAATACAAGACTAGGGTGAACACTTAATCCAATATGAGTGGTCTCCTTTTAAGAAGATAGCCATGTGAAGACAGAGACACACTGAGAGAATACCGTGTGACAATAAAGGCAGAGATTGAAGCTATTCAGCTGCGAGCCAAGGGGCAAAAGAGTCTGCTGGACAACCGCCGGAAACCAGGAAGCAGCAATGAAGGATTCCTCCACATGTTCCGGAGGGAACATGGCCCTTCAGACACCTTGATTTTAGATTTATAGACTCCCCAAATGTAAGACAATAATTTTCTGTTATTTTAAGCCACCCAGTTGTGGTACTTTGTTCTGGCAGTCCTAGGAAACTGATACACCATCTGTCAGAAAAGGGAGAGAAAATTAATACCTGGAATGATCGTATTTTTTGAAACTGTGAATAAAACAGGGAAGTCTGTCTGTTTTGTACGTAAGAACTTCCTTTAATTCCCGCAGAATGGCAGACTAAATGTTACTCAGATGATGACAATACAGAGAAATTTTTATATTATTGCCTTAAAGTACCTGGATTCAGAGATGACCTAATAAATAACTCTTGTTCACTCGCTATACTACACATGATGCATACTACTTAATCAATGACCATTGCTCTGTTTTGAACTTCTAGGTGTCCTGATTCCTCTCAATTCCTACTGCAAAGATCTCCGTCAACTTTTCCCCTCTCCCTAATGGATACTTTTCCTAAGGGATGCCTGCACTAGCATAATCCTGCTCCCACCCTGACCTTGGAAATGCTCCACTGTATTCCATTTGCAACCTTGTAATGTTTTCAAAGTTTCAGACTTTTATTTTCCCCTACTCTCTATTTGAAGCCATCATATCCAAATGTGGCTGTAGTTTCCACAGCTGCAGTCTTCTGCTCTAAACTTGACATGTTTATTCGACAAGGAAAAGGTTAGCCTGAGGGATACATGAAGGAATGGCATGTTCTCTGCCTTCAAGAGACTTACAATGTAATGATAGTTCAGCAGTACCAACTCTTTATACTTGCTCTCTTACCTGTACTGTCCATGCATTTCTCATTCCCTTCTACTTCAGGTCTACTCAGGACCTATGTGCTTGCTCTTAAAATCCCATAGATAAACTGCTTTAGATATAGTCAAACAGAAGGATGACTAGGTACCAAAGCAGCTATACAGCACCCTGCTCAATCCTTGGCTCCATAAACATTTGCTGCTCAATAAATGAAAATTAATTATACTATTAGTAGTACTCCTGAAACCTAATAAGTCTCTTTGTTAGCCTCCTACTTTCTAACTAACAGCTAAAATTAAATTTAAATTGACTTACCCCACTATTCCTAACAGCCGCCTATGGCCCGTTATCTTTTATCAAAAATTAAAATAAAAATTGTTTCTCATTCACTATATGAACCTCAGCAAGGCTTATTAGGATTATTTGTTCCCTAAGAAACAAATTTGTGTATGTTGTTTTGACCAAGGTTGTAAAAAGCTCAATTCAAAGCTCTCAGGTTTTGACGGTAGAGGAAGACTAGGAGAGAAGGCAGGAAGGAAGGTAGGAGGTAGGGGTGAGAGGGGGAGAGTGAAGGAGAGTGATATTTATATAAGATACTAGGATTGGTGACTGTGAGGGACCTAATCTGGCCAAGTCTGCCAAACTGGCCTTTTTTCATAACTATAAACACCATAAACACTCCTTGAATGTTATTTGAATTACTAAAATAAATGATTTTTTCCAAAATACCCCACATACATTGTTAATAAATACTGAATAGTTAATAAATACTGAATATGTTTTCAAACTCCTTGCCACTTCCCATAGAGATCGTGAATAGAGTACCATTCTACCCATATTGGTTTGAGAAACAGTCAGGTTTGATTTCAAGTTAGAAACTGCATAGTGAGGAGGTAGAGCCCGTTGGTAATACAGCTTGTTCTTGTCATACATTCAGAGCATTGCTTGTTCTTTCTTTTTTTCAAATGTCCTGAAATCAATCACCAAAGGAGAAAAAGAGAGAAGAAACTTCCTAGAAAAAAAATTTTATATACATATAATCAAGGTTAAAAAATTCAATGGAAGATTATATTTTACCTAAGGTAGAAATAAAGTTCACAAAACATATCAATATATTAATTTTGAAGTATATTAAGTCAACTTTATAACACCAGAGAGTCATACTCACTGTCACCACACTGAATGCTTTCTTGAAGGTAAATGAAAAACTTAATTCTCTTCTTCCTTCTCTCTCTCACTAAATACCCATATATATATAGGCGTACATGTGTGTGTTTTGGGTGACCTTTCCTAAAAATGTGAAGTCACTGCATTTCCAGTGAACTCTCATATTTGCCAAATGGCAAGTCAAATATTGCATAAGCAGTAAATTCACAAGAGGATATGGTTCCAATATGTCCTTAGAGATTCATTCTTTTTGATTTGTCACCTCCTGAAACTGCCTCCAACATCCTCATTCTCTGAGTTTTCTTGATTCTGGCAGGAATCAATTTTTTCCCCATACTTGGGTAGGAGCGCTTGAACCCATAAAGAATCATATTTACCTTAAAACAGTCAGTATGACCCCCTGGTATACTTTTCAAAATTTGAGAGAAAAACAACTTTTATCAAAAGGTTTTGATGGTTGTTTTTGCCTAAATTATGAAATAACTAATACAAAGTATTGCACATGTGAAAAAATGAAGTTTTATTTATTTATTTATTGAAATATTGCTTTATTAAGAACACTTAATAGGAGGTCTACCACCTTAACCAAAATGTTATGTGTACAATACAGTAGAGGGGCAGCACTGGTATACTGGGATCCTCTCTAGTGTGTTCAAACTCGTATTTTTCTTTTCTCCAGTGGTGTGCTGGAATCTCCCTTCCAGATGGCTGGACTTCTATAAAGCCTTTCTCATCCACAGGTGTCGGACCACATCGGCATTCCCCAGGTTTTCCTAGTTGCAGCTATGAAGAGTTGGGACAGTTTCAATGGCTTCTGCTGGTTCCACAGCCCATACGGAGGTGTGTCTGCCTACCAGCTGCACAGGTGGGTTAGACTTTTCTTGGGTTGCTGGTAATATGGTACTGGATTCCACAACTCCCAAAGAGATTTTCTTGTTTGTGATGGATATTGATTTTTAGTTGTTAAAAAGGGGAACGAAAAGAAGGGACATTTTATATCACCTTGATGCTGATGTCACTTTAGTATTGTTAAAATGTCAACTTTTCTTAAATTTTTCTAGTTTTTTCTATGTTCAGTAGAATCCCAGTAAAAATTTTATCAAACTTTTTGGTAGAAATTGACAAGCTAATACTAAATATAAAAAACAAAGTACTAGAATATTCAAAGAAAATAAAAGAAAAAAACCAAGTCAGAGTATTTCTCTCTGATTTCAAGACTTAAGTTACTGTAAAGGTACTATAAGCAAGACAGTGTGGTAAACAAAGTATTTCTATAACCATACAATGGAATTCTACTCAGTAATAAAAATGAGTAAACTACTATTACATGCAACAACATGGATGAATCTCAAAATCATTCTATGGAGTGAATAAAAGAAACAGGCATCCAAATCATAAAAGAAGAAGTAAAACTTTCACTATTTGCAGATGACGTGATATTAAATATAGAAAACCCTAAAGACTCCATCAAAAAAATTAGAATAAACAAATTCAGTAAAGTTTCAGAATACAAAATCAATATACAAAAGTGTTACATTTCTATTCACTAAAAATGAACTGTCAGAAATGGAAATGAAAAAAAAAATCCCTCTTACAATAGCATTGAAAAGAAGAAAATACCTAGAAATAAAGGTAACCAAGGAGGTGAAAGACCTATACACTGAAAACTATAAGACATTAATGAAAGATATTGAAGAAGACACAAATATACATCAAGATATTCTGTGCTCATGATTGAAAGAATTAATATTGTTAAATTCTCAATATTACCCAAAGCAGTCTGTAGGATCAATGCAGTCTCTATCAAAATTCCAATGGCATTTTCCCCAGAAATAAACTATCCTAAAATTTGTATGAAAACATAAAAGACCACAAAGAGCCAAAGCAATCTTGAGAAAGAAGAACAAAGCAGGAGGCATCTCACGTTCTGATTTCTAACTATATTAAAAAGATATAGTAGTCATAACAGTATGGTATTGACATAAAACCAGACACATAGATCAGTGGAAGAGAATAGAGAGCCCAGAAACAAATGCACACATATATGCTCAATTAGTTCACAACAAAAGAGCTAAGAACATACAGTGGAAAAAAGAGAGTCTCTTCAATAAATGGTGTTGGAAAAACTGGATAGCCACATGCAAAAGAATGAGACTGGACCACTATATTATACCATGCACAAAAATTAACTCAAAATGGATTAAAGACTTTAATGTAAGATCTGAAACCATAAAACACCTAGAAGAAAAATAGGGAATAAGCCCCTTGACATCAATCTTGGCAATGATGTTTTTGTATTTAACACCAAAAGGGCAAGCAAAAAAAGCTAAAATAAACAAGCAGAACTACATCAAACTTAAAAGCGTCTGCACAGCAAAGGAAACCATTAACAGAATGAAGTCAATCTACCAAACGGGAGAAAATATTTGCAAATTATATCTCATAGAGAGTTAATATCCAAAATATATAAAGAACTCGCACAACTCAATAACAAGAAAACGGTTCTTGGCCAGAGGACCTGGATGGACATTTTCCCAAAGAAGACAAACAAATGACCAACAGGTACATGAAAAGGTGCTCAATATCACTAATCATCAGGTAAATGTAAATTATAACCCCAATGAGATATCAACTTATACCTTTTAGAATGGCTATTATCAAAAGACTAGAAATAACAAGTTTTGGCAAAGATGTGGAGAAAAGGGAACACTTATGCACCATTGGTGGGGATATAAATTGGTACAGCCAGTATGGAAAACAGTAAGGAGGTTTCTCAAAATATTAAAAACAGAAGTATTAATGATCCTGTAATTCTGCTTCTGGATATTCATCTAAAGAAAAGGAAAACAGGGCTTCCCTGGTGGCACAGTGGTTGAGAGTCCGCCTGCCAATGCAGGGGACACGGGTTCATGCCCTGGTCCGGGAAGATCCCACATGCCGTGGAGCGGCTAGGCCCATGAGCCATGGCCACTGAGCCTGCGCGTCCGGAGCCTGTGCTCTGCAACGGGAGAGGCCACAGCAGTGAGAGGCCCGCGTACCGCAAAAAAAAAAAAAAATAGCATCAGTTTAAGAAAAGTTCGTTTCGACTTCACAACTTATAGTTTAGTAATACCATGAGTTTTTTTTTTATCATTGCCGTCAAATCTGGAAAGCCCTCTGTCAAGGTTTTGTCATATGTGTGCTTCAAAATTTCAGGACAGTTCAAGTCACCCTAAATACTTAAGTACTCTCTAAACTGACTACATTTTTCCTAGAAGCCTTTCAAGACTGTTATAAATAATTTACCTACACAGAAATTACTGCAAACTACAAAAATATATTACCCTATATTTAGACTATATATATTCTCAGCTAAGTGTCCATAGGCAAATTCCAAAACTTCCATTGGCCATGCCAGCACTAGCAAACCAAAGGGGAACAGTGACAAAGAGGAAATGAGAGTGGAAACATCCAATGGTCCTCATCAATTGTGGTTACTATATATTGATTTTCAAATTTTGTAAAAATATATCACCTTGTGAGTCAGAGAGCCCTGGAAGGGACTTATGCAAGTGAGGGTTTTGAAGCTTAAGTTTTGTGACTTTCACAGTCACTCCAGGTTGGCTTGGAGAGGAGCAATCAGATTTCGAGAGGAGCAGGGGAAAAGGTGGATCTGAGAGAACTGAATGATCTGAAAGAAAATATGTAAATTTAAAATACATGCAATCTATTATAATGGACAAATGTTACCATCCTGGAATAAATTTATTACTCTGTATTGGCCTCCACCACCTTCCTTTGCCCAAACACTCAGGAGTGTGTGTGTGTGTGTGTGTGTGTGTGTGTGTGTGTGTGTGTGTGTGTATGTGTGTGTTTGTGGAGGTGGGGGGGCGCCTCAGGTGAACGTTGCATCCGTAAATTGAAAATAAAGAAACTCTGTTTTCTTTGTGCTTCTGAATATAATACGAATAAACGTAGGACATTGTTTTTAAAAAGACAAAAAAATACCTCTGTGTTATTCAATTTATATAAAATTATAGCAGTGAAAACTGATCTATGATGACTAAAATTAGATCAGTGTTTGGCTGCAGACAATTATAAAGGGATAAATTAGTAAGGAGCATGAGGAAACTTTTTGGGGCTGATGACAATGTTTGGTATCTTGATTAGGATATTAGTTTTCTGGATGTATACATGTAGTAAACTCATAAAACTGTGCCTTTTAAATATGTGTAAATTAATACATATAGCTGATTCACTTCGCTGTACAGCAGAAACTAACACAACATTGTAAAGCAGTTATACTCCAATAAAAAAAAGAGAAAAAAATGTATAAATTAATGTATTTCAATTATATTTCAAGGTAGACAGAATAAGGGAGAGGCCTTTTTTCAGAATGATCTTTGCACTCATTCCAAAGGTGTAATTCAAGCAGATGGGGTGGGTGTTATGAAGCTTGGACCTTGGTTTTATCTTTCTTTGGAATTCCTGGTCTTGATCTTGTTTTTCCTGAATCAGTGCCTATTGATACCATCTGACTTAACTGGCCCTAGCAGAGGCATCACTCACTTGGTTTTGAAGATTATGACCCCTCCCACTCTCTGAAGTTTATCTTAGCATAACTCCTAAACATCTATTATGGTGATCTTTCTAGACCTAGTTTACACATGACATATTTTCATATAATCTCCCAATATAAATAGACTACATTTTTCATGAAATCCATTGAACTTATTCATTCTTTTTTTTTTTTATTCATTCATTTTTAAAAGAATAAGCCTACGGAGAAAATATTTTACTGAGCCACAGATAGCAATATACCTATGAACTCTAAAGACATTATAGTTTGTATTGTGTGACTTGCAGATACATTATAATGGTAATTAATTTAAAGTTCTGTCAAGGAATAAATAACGTGAGAAAACTATTATTTTGGGAGAGAAGTTAACATATCATTTTTTCATTTATCCATATTCTTGTTTATAGAAGAGATGCTTAGCAGAAAGGTGAGGTGTGACATATATGTCCTTACAAAATGCTAGACCTGTGTAATCTGCACTACCTGGTATAGAACTCAGTATTGTGGCCTGATAGTGCTCAGTAGATGAAGATTAAGTTGCTTCTCAGATTTAAAAGTAGTATCTGGAGATTGTAGTTAACTTATCTCTGACCTAATATATCTATGGCTGTCTGATCCTATACTCAAGTTTACTCGGTGTACACAAGGTACTTTGCAGAAATGAATATTTTAATATTTCTGCCTAGTTAGTACTTTCTGAGCAAATAAATCTTCAACTTGAATTAAAGGACAAGCCTTGGAAGTTAAAAAGTGTTAGACCTAGAATGATTTGCTCCCATTCAAAGAGTAATAAATCTTATTTCCCTGGAATCAGTTGCTTTCATTCTGTGGTAGGGACTTTCCCTTTTCTCTTCCTGAGAAAATTTGTTCACATTCAAAGACGGATGAAACTCTGGGTCATGGAGCCAGCCATTTACATTCCAGTGGAGCAGTTTTCTTTCCCTCTCCCAGGAGGTGAGGTGGCAACTAAACAACTGTCCTATTACTATTTAAACTGCTGGATTCATAAGTCTAGGGTTCTTCTCCTATGGCACAAGAGAAATCCTTTGTGCCATGGGCCTAATCATAATACAGCTTCAGAAGGGGAACAGATTGAGGCATGAGGAACTGATGTGTTTATTGCTACAATAGTCTTGCTGATCCAGAAACTTTACGTTTACTTGTAGGATAAAATAAATGCATAAAGATATTAAAAACTTATCAGGATAGTTCCAATTAATATCTAGTCAGAAAACAAGTACACTAACAATCACTTCCATAGTTAAGTTCAATAGACGTACAATTTTCAGATTTCCAGAAAATGCCGACTAGGGAAAACATTGTAGTATGTGGGAACGACCTCACTGTATCTCAGTGAGATCACGTGCAATTTTTCTAAAGAAGCTATTGCCATACAAAATAAACAAATGGATTACCAGTAATATGAAGAGTCTTTGTACTGTGTAGATTTGGACAACAGTGTCTTTAGGAGCTAAAGGTTAGGATGCTCACAAACGCATGGAAATATCCGGGAGACTTTTACAACTGTTCAAACAACTACTGAATAGCTAATAAGAGTTCCTGCCAGTGCTGCCATCCATGGGGATGCATAATGCGTGAAGTGCATCCCGGAGCTGTTGAAAGAGGGAACCAGAGGTAGGGAAGAGTAAAATAGAAGGTGACATAGAAAATACAAAAGGTTGAAAGGTGACATAGAAAATACAAAAGGTTGAAAGGTGACATAGAAAATACAAAAGGTTGAAAGAAAATTTTCCAAGCACCTGTGGGGCAGGGTCTAGAAAAGTAAAATGAAATGTTCTCAACTGCTTTAGTTAAATAAAAAGTAGTTAATGACAATGCGATACAAGATAATATTGTCAGCTTATATAACATTTTGGCATATCTGATATGTTTTGACATGAATTCTTTGTTGGCAGAGGTGAAGTTACACAATCCCTTTGGGAAAAATGATACCTAACTGAATGTAAGAATAAAGATATAGTATGTATGCAATTCGAGTGTTTACATTTCATGGGACATAGTTACAAGTTAGACAAGACCTAATATTTGTGGCCCATCTTGGCTAAGTTTTTATCTTCCATGGACAGATGGTGTTGGGTAGTGGAGGGCAGAGTGGAAAAGGAGGCAAGTGTCTCAGAAAGCAAGGAGACTTAAGGTGGACCCCTGATGGCAATCTTCTCCAGGCCCAATTTCTTCAAACTGAGAAAAGGAAACATGTATAAACCAATGAGGAGATTCTGGATTTTTATACATGGGCTTAAAATCCTAGCTAGCCATGGGACCCCGAATCGCTCTCATGGCTACATAAGGTAGAATGGCCAACCAGCACCAAGTGATTTAAACCATTAGCTTGGATCTTGATGTTTTTGGTTTTTAAAGCTAGACCCTTGATGTTTGGCCTGATAGCTACACACGCTTGTCCGATCCATTACATTAACTTCACAAAAAGACAACACCACATTTGGGCTTGATTTAGCATTTTATGATTGAATTTTACTAGTTTTATAGCACAATTTCTATAGGAATAAGCTTTTCATTGTCCTAACATTTCATGATAAAGATATGATTGTGAGTTGGTGTATTTAAGTGAATTATACTGATATGATATTTTAACTTGATATATTTAAGATACATACTTTAAAATATGTAGGGAATGATTTGAAATGAATAAAGTTATATACATTTGAAAGTTTTTGCCTACAGCAGTGCTGGGGAAATTAGTTTTATGATGTGTAAAAGTCACTTTAATTCATTTCTTATTTCATTATACAAAAGTTTTTAAGTTTTTTTTTTTTTTTTTGGCTGCATCACAGATCTTAGTTCCCCAACCAGGGATCAAACCTGTGTCCCTTGCAGTGGAAGAGTGGAGACCTAACCACTGGAGCACCAGGGAATTCCACAAAGTTTTAAAGCTTTATTTACTCAGAGAAGAGAAGGAAGGGAGGAGAGCAAGGATAAGGAAATGAAGAAATTTTGAAATTTTCTTTGAAAAGAAAATGGAAGAAGAAGTTTCCAATTAATATTTTTCCTTCCAGATCTTTTGAGATATAATTCATATATAGCACTGTGTAAGTTTAAGGTGCACAGCATAATGATTTGACTTACATGCATCATGAAGTGGTTACCACAATAAATTTAGTGAACACCTATCAACTCCTACAGATTCAAAACAAAAGAAATAGAAAAACAAATGTGCCTTGTGATGAGAACTCTTAGGATTTAACTTCTTAATACTTTCCTGTATAACACAGAGCAGTATTAGTTATATTGATAATGTTTGGCATTACATTCCTAGTATTTATTTAGCTTATAACTGGATGCTTTTCCCTTTTGACTATTTTACATTGTTGGCGCTTACTCAAGCAGTGCCCCAGAAGCAGCCCAGACTTCTGATGGCAGCAGGGTGCCAGATTTTCCATGACTGCCTTGCTGTAAAGCCCCAGCCCAAGCAACATGGGCACGCTCACTCCACTCCACAGCGCAGCACTAGATCTGGGGCAGTTCTGACTAGGGAAATGATGTGCTCGTGGGCTGCATCTGAGCAGAACCACAGACACCTACACAGGCAGATCATCAGACCTCTGTAAGCACACACACTCCAATTGCTTCAGCACTCTTCTCCTTTGGGGCAAAGGTCCCAGTACAGGGAGAAGAAAAAACACACACTTAAAGGGGACAAAACCAGCTCAAGCCCAACCCTCAGCAACTTGAGAGTAGACCCTGTCCCCGATAGGGCAGTGACAGCCACTGAGCAGAGAGGAAGTCCTGCTTCATTCTCTACACAGCCTTTAGCTTCTCTATCACCAGCCACACACGGTACCAGGGTGATAACTGCCAGCACTTCCTGAGGAAAGATATGACTGGTGTCCACATCAAATCTAGCTCTCCCACCAAAGGCATTGGGCACATGCAGTCTGCATATAGGTACTCCCACATAAGAACACTCCCTCAAGACCACAGTAGGTAACTGTTCCCACAAAATTCATAGAGACAGAGAAAGTAAGGTAAATGAAAAGGCAGAGGAAATATTCACAATTGAAAGGGCAAAGAAAACCCCTGAAAAAATAATGAAACACCAATAAACAATTTACAAGATAAAGAATTATCTTGTGGTAACAAAAATGCTAACCGAATTAGGGAAGAGAATTGATCTAAACACAGATCTTTTTTTTTTTTTTTTTTTTTTTTGTGTGTGTGTGTGGTACGCGGGCTTCTCACTGCTGTGGCCTCTCCCGTTGCGGAGCACAGGCTCCGGACGCGCAGGCCCAGCGGCCATGGCTCACGGGCCCAGCCGCTCCGCGGCACGCGGGATCCCCCCGGACCGGGGCACGAACCCCTGTCCCCTGCATCCGCAGGCGGACTCCCAACCACTGCGCCACCAGGGAAGCCCCACAGATCATTTTAACAAGGAACTAGACAGTATTAAAAAGACCCAATCAAAAATAGATGATTCAATATCTGAAATAAGAAACACTATAGAAGCAATGAATAGCAGACTAAATGAAACAGAACACATAAGTGATCTGGAAGATAGAATAATGGAAATCACCCAATCAGAATGGCAGACAGAAAGACAAATGAAAAAAAAAATGAAAGCAACATATGATATCTCTGGGATAACATTAAATATGCCAACTTTCACACTTACAGGGGTTCCAGAAGAAGAGAAAGAAAAGAGTATCGAAAGTATATTTGAAGACATTATGGTTGAAAACTTTCCAATCTTAAAGAAGGAAACAGATATCTAGGTCCAGGAAGCACAGAGTCTTAACAGACACACACCAAGACATATCATAGTTAAAATGGCAAAAGTTAAAGACAGAATTCTAAAGGCACCAAGAGAAAAGCAAAGAGTCATATACAAGGGAACTCCTGTAAGGTTATCAGCTGATTTCTCTGTAGCCTCAGCAAATTTAAGGGGATTGAAATTATATCCAGCATTTTTTCCTATCACAATGGTATCAAACTAGAAATCCATTACAAAAAGAAAAATGGGAAAAGAAGAAACACATGGAGACTAAATATGCTACCAAAAAAACCCACAATGGGACAATAAAGAAATCAAAGAGGGAATAAGAAAATACCCCAAGACAAATGAAAATGGAAACTCAACACTTCACAATTTATGGGCTGCAACAAGAAGTTCTAAGAGGGAATTTAATAGTGATGCAGGCCCTTCTTCATAAAACCAACAAAAATATCTCAAATAAATAACATAACCTTACACTTAAAGGAACCAGAAAAAGAACAATTAAATTTCATGTAGACAGTTTCCATCTGTAGTATATCTATAATAAATATCGCTCTATTCCTATTTTATAAATCAATAAAAATGTTACACAAACAAGTTTTAACTTCAAACATTCTTGCTTCAGTTGGCAAATTCTATACGAAGCTGCATTGGAAGGGAACTTCTAGATCTAGACAAAATTCTAGTTTGAGAAGAACACTAAAAACAAGTCCCCTTAATTCTCAGAAGCCCTATATTATGGTTAGTGCCTTCAGAATATCTTCACAATTCTACCAATTACTATATATTGAATATATAATGTAGGATAGATACTTTCACAATCAGTATTAAGTTGCATCACACAATGCAGCTTCTTTGAGGGTATTTGCATATTTCCTGTGAGGATCTATAAAAATTAAGACTCTATCATTTTGGAAAGGCTTTCAACACCTGAGTCAGTGGCAATGACAAACAACTTGAATTTTTCTGGCAGTATTTTCCAGTCCTTTCCAACTGATATTATAAACCATCTATTCTTTTTCTCCTTCTTTTGTGGGATTTTTTTTGTGGAATGTTCTAAACCTTGATAACTCTACTGTTTACAGTTCTCATGTTTTGCTCTCTTCCTTTTCCAGAGCTCTTCAATAGAACTTTCTGCAACAAGGAAATGTTATCTATCTGTGCTTTCCAATATGGTACCCAGTAGCCACATATGGCTATTGAGTACTTGAAATGCAGCTAGTGAGACTGAGAAACTGAACATTTAATTTAATTTAATTAATTTCGATTTAAATTTAAATAGCTACATGTGGCTGTTAGACATCTACCTTACTGGACAGCTCTCTGCGACAGATAAATGAAAGAGACAAAAGTATTTTGGTAAGTCAGATTAATCTTGGGCTTTGAACACATGAGGAATGACTCAATCCTACAGCATCATATGTTAATGACTCAGATTCTTTTAGATCAATTTATGACTGAAAATGAATGCAACCCTGGCAGTCAATAAAACATATCTTTTTGGCTTTTGACACTTTATGTTAATTACCAACTGGCAAACTTCTCTCTGGAACTACTGGTCCTAAGGCAAGCATTATCCATAATAAAAAATGATTCTTAAAATTTTTTCCTCTTTTCCATATGAGAGAATACTAATATATTCAGTTTCTTCAAAACAGGTCCTGGTTCATATAGAAGGTGGGACAGGAGAAGTCCTGGTCCAGTCCAGTCCAGCCAAGAGGACTAACTGAAAAAGTTCTCATTTGGCTTCTTGGCCAGAAAGTATGACAAGCATCTTTACAGTCCTTTTTCCAGACACCGTATCACTCCTCCTATCCCCAACCAAAAAAGCATATCATACAACTCAGTTCATTCCTGCCCAAATATTTCAAGATTGTTTCATTGCTAGTAAGACGTATGTTTATGTTTCAAAGAGCTCTCTTCTTGTCAAAAATATCAAAATCACCATGGCATGGAAAGCATCCATGAGATGAATAAAATATTTTGTTAGTACTCGCACTTTTTTTTTAACATCTTTATGGAGTATAATTGCTTTACAATAGTGTGTTAGTTTCTGCTTCACAACAAAGTGAATCAGCTATGCATATACATATATCCCCATATCTCCTCCCTCTTGTGTGTCCCTCCCACCCTCCTTATCCCACCCCTCCAGGCGGTCACAAAGCACTGAGCTGATCTCCCTGTGCTATGTGGCTGCTTCCCACTAGCTATCTGTTTTACATTTTGTAGTGTATATAAGTCCATGGCACTCTCTCACTTCATCCCAGCTTACCCTTCCCCCTCCCTGTGTCCTCAAGTCCATTCTCTACATCCATGTCTTTATTCCTGTCCTGCCCCTAGATTCTTCAGAACATTTTTTGTTTGTTTGTTTTAGATTCCATATATATGCGTTAGCATACGGTATTTGTTTTTCTCTTTCTGACTTACTTCACTCTGTATGACAGACTCTAGGTGCTGGGGTTTTTTTTGGTTTTTGTTTTTCTCCAGTGGTGTGCTGGACTCTCCCTTCCAGATGGCTGGACTTTTACAAAGTCTTTCTCAACTGTGGGTATCTTCCCAAGACAGCATTCCCAGGTTTTCCCAACCTGGGCTTAGAGAGACTGTGGAAGGTTTGCTGGCTTCTGCTAGTTCTGTAGTCCATATGGAGGTATGTCTGTCTATTACCAGATGAACAGTGGGTGGGACTTCTCCTGGGTCCCTGGGTCCCTTGTGCTGGATTTCACAACTCCCAAAGGAGTATTTTGTTTGTGTGTGGGTGCCATTTGTTAGCTGTTAAAAAGGAGGACAAAAACGAGGCATATCTTTCACCACCTTGATCCTGACATTACCTCAGTATTTTACGAAGTCAATTTTCCTCAAATTTTTCCATATGTTGAATATTGTCACAGTAAACATTTCAGCAGACTTTTTGGTAGAAGCTGACAAGCTAATACTAAAATTTATATGAATGACGAAGAACCTAGACTATTCAAAAATTTTAAGAAAGAAGAATAAGTTGGAGGACTTTTCCCTGACTTCCAGATTTAATCAAGTTACTGTAATCAAGAAAGTGTGGTAGGGCTTCCCTGGTGGCGCAGTGGTTGAGAGTCTGCCTGCCAATGCAGGGGACACGGGTTCGTGCCCCGGTCCGGGAAGATCCCACATGCCGTGGAGCGGCTGGGCCCGTGAGCCATGGCCGCTGAGCCTGCGCGTCCGGAGGCTGTGCTCTGCAACGGGAGAGGTCACAGCAGTGAGAGGCCCGCGTACCGCAAAAACAAACAAACAAACAAACAAAAAACCAGAAATGAAACTCTGCCATTTGAAGCAATCTGGATGAACCTAGAGCAGGGGCCCCCAACCCCCAGGCTGTGGACTGGTACTGGTCCAGGGCCTGTTAGGAACTGGGCCACACAGCAGGAGGTGAGTGGCGAGTGAGTGAAGCTACATCTGCCACTCCCTATTGCTCCCCATTGCTTACATTACCACCTGAACCATTCCCTCCCTCACCCACCGCCCCATCTGTGGGAAAACTGTCTTCCATGAAACCTAGAGCATATTAGGTTTAGTGAAATAAGTCAGACACAGAAAGACAAATACTCTCTGTTATCAGTTACATGTGGAATCTAAAAAATAAAACAAACTAATGAGTATAATAAAACAGAAACAGTATCACAAATATAGGGAAAAACTAGTGGTTACCAGTGGGGAGAGGAAAGGGGGAGTGGCAAGATAAGGGTAGTGGATTAAGGGATACAAATTACTGTGTACAAAATATAAAAGCAACAAGAATATACAGCACAGGGAAATATAGCCATTATTTTGAAATAACTTTAAATGGGATATAATCTATAAAAATATTGAATCACTATGTTGTACATCTGAAACTAATATTGTTAATCAATTATACTTCAATAAAAAATTATCTAAAGATTTTCTATAATAAGGTGTGAAACTTTCATCTTTCATATGCTCCAAAAATTTGTTTACTATTTGTATTTTGTCTTGTATATTTTGAACATAATTTGTAAATGATTATGTATTCGATGTTTTTCTCTTCAGTTCCATTTTTATGTTCAGTTTTATTTTTATGCTTAGGAATGTCTTGTTAGGTTACATATGTTCATCTGTATCTTCTAGTTCTATTATCTTTTATTAGATATATGCAATATTAATCTATCACCAACTTGATGCCTGGTAATTGCTTCATGATGTGTACATAAAGTAAAACTTCTAATTTTTAATGTTTCCGTTGTAATTGGCTACCACTGTCAACTTTCTTATAATTCTGATAGCTATTCAAGTTTCTCTGGTTTCCAGGTAATAGTTTATCTGCAATTCAGGGTAACTTAGTTTTTTTTATCTTTTAATAGTTCAGTCTTATCCTTGCTTTTTATCGTTTCCTTGAGAACCTCTAGGGCAACGTTAGAAAAAACAAAGACTAGTGGTAATGGCATGAATCCTTGTCTTGCTCATCTTCATGTCCCTTTATAGCATTTGGAATGTGTTTTGACATAAAACTTAATATCTACTGAAGAGATGAGTGATGTAAAATTTTCTGGTGAACCAAGTATCTTTAATTTTCAACGACTTGGAATGTAGAATTTTTTGGCCCCCTTTCACAGATGGCGAAATTGAGGTTCAAAAACGTTATATCCCTTACACAAAGCCCGAGGGCTAGTTTAAGAAAATCTCTCCCAAACTCTTTTCCTATTATGTGAATAGTGGCCATTAAGGTCTATTGAAAAAAGCTGGCTCTGGCATCGCTGGTAAGTTCCGTTCGGACTTAGAATACTAAGCTAGCGAAGGTTCCAGCAAGGCATAGCTACCCTAGTAAGTTACCTTGGGCTGGGTCTCAGCAGTAGTCAACACCAGCCCTGTGGCGAGGCGGGGTCTCACACTCTAACCTACATGATTTACAGGTTTACAGGGGGCGAGGGGCAGGCTGGAATTCACAGCTTATCGGATGGGGCCAGCCTGTCTTGGAAGCCAGCTGCTGGCCCTCAAACCAAGGGGGAAGCCAAGGTTTGCTGGTCTTCAGCGCTTATCATCCCCTCAGCCCCGGTCGCCTCCTCTCCGCCCCCTGCAGGCCAGCCGAGGAACTGCTCAAGGACCGGGTGGGGCCCGGAGCGCGGAGCCGACATCTCTAACCCGCTGAGCTTTGGCTGTTCCACCTACTGCAGGCTGGCCACCCCGCCGCGGAGACAGCGGGCCATGGCGCGGGTGCTGATCGTGGGCGCCGGGCTGACGGGAAGCCTGTGCGCAGCGCTGCTGAGGAAGGCGGCGACCCGTCCTTTGCACCTCGCTGTGTGGGACAAGGCCGGGGACTCAGGTGGGTCGTCTCCCGGCCGAAACGGGGGGGAAAAGAAGCCGGCGGGGACCATAGCTTCTGAGGTGGCGTGGGCCCTCCCGGGGTAAGTCTGTGAAGAAAATCCAGCAGCTCGGCGGGCGTCTGGTCACGTGATCGGAGACTTCCGGCGCCCGTAAGGCCTGAGAGGGCGCGCGGGTGGAAGCGGCGACCCCGGCTGGGCTGGGGGGTGGGGCGGGAGTGCCGAGAGCGCTTCAGAGGGCGGCCTGAGCGGCCTGGGAGGGATCCTGACTGGAGTTTGCAAATCCTGGGCCTGCCGCTGTCGCTAAGAAATGGATTTTTTTCTTGGCCGCTCTGTGCCTTGGAGGCTTATCTCTAGATTGTGAGAATCCTCAAGTGCTCATTGACCAAGACTTTACGAAGATTTAGTTGACAGCATCCTGTCCATCTCCTGAAATCTGACTGCAAGAGGGAAAGCATTCGTTGATTCGTTCATTCTGACGTTTCATTCATTATTTTGTTTTCTTTTGTCCGTTCGTTCATTCCTTTTACTCAGATAGGTAAATAGATGCCTCAGTCACAGTGCTGAAGGTGGCGCATTATTCATGTGTTCTTTTAAAAAAAAATCTCACACTCAGTGACCAAATTGTCTCTTAATTACTTCCTGACAATGTTAGATGACAAAAATCTTCAGTATAAAAAAACGTTTTCTAGATGTCTGTAATCTGGAGAAAACAGAATATTTAAAAATATATTAACTATTATGAAAGTAAAAAATTTTTTAAAAAAATTTAAAATGTTTCCTAAAATAGTTCTAAGTAATCTATTTGTGGTAACCTGGGGTGAATAGCGTCAACTGCAAAAGGTTCATTCTAATGCACTAAGACATTTTCCTGGGGACTAATTCCAGGGGGAAGAATGACCACAGCCAGCAGTCCTCATAATCCACAGAGCACAGTGGACTTGGGTGCCCAGTACATCACCTGCACTCCTCATTATGCCAAAAAACACCAGAGGTGAGTCAGGTGAAAGGGGTGGAATCAGTCTTACTGGTTGTAGGATGTAAAAAGATACAAATCATCCATTTTTAGCAGGGTTAAACTTTGACCCTTGTAATATAGTGAAATTTTATTATCATCATTGATCATATTAGCAGTAAAAGGTTAACCTGAGTAAAGCGGGGAGATTGTAATACATACCTCATCCAATTGTTGTGACCATCAGATGAGATGTTGCATGGAACATAGTAAGGGCTCAATAAATAAGAGTTCATATGTTGGTGCTGAGGAAGAGGACAGATAGCTGTGATGGAAGTCAGTCTTAACCAGATTTAAACCTGGTGTATTGAATATCTTTCTTTTTATTTTCACTGTCTTTAATTTTGAAATATAGGAGAAAACAGACCTTTGACTAAGATTAGCAAAAGACTATGGATTCTCAAAACATTTCCATTCTTCACCTGAATTATAGTTTTTATTAACATAAAACATATGTTGAGTTGTTCATAGAAGATTTCTAGTTATTATTTAGGATTGTAATCTCTAAGAATTCTTGGAAGAGAATATAGTATTTAGAGCTAAGTATAGCTTATAGTTATGTTATACATATTGATTTATTTCAGTTTTTATGATGAACTGTTAGCTCCTGGTGTTTTGAAGCCTCTGACCTCTCCTATTGAAGGAATGGTGATAAAAGAAGGAGATTGTAACTTTGTGGCACCTGACGGAGTTTCTTCAATTATTAACCATTACTTGAAAGAATCAGGTGAGAAGAGAATTTTTTCTGCCTTCTTTTAAAGTTAGCATTTTAAAATAAAAGTTATACACATAAGTAAATATTAATGCTATAAAGAAAGTTATAAAATAAAGTAAATGTTCTCCTACTCACCACTCAATAGCTAGTTGTCTTCGCCTAAAGTAATCATTGTTTCCAATAATATGCTTCCAGAAAAATGTTTATGCATCTATCTATTGTTCTCCGTGGCTGTCTCTATTTACCTATTCATATATTTGTATATATTCTTTTTTAAAACAGAAACGAGATTATTTTACATAAGCCATTCTATACTTTTCTCATCTATGTTTATAATAAATCAATATCTCTATCTATGTCTATATATATCCTATTGGTTCTATTTCTCTGGAGATTCCTGACTGATGCATAATCATAGAGTGAATCATATCTTGGGTCTATTTTCATATCAGCAAATTCAGTGTGCTTCATTCTTTTCAATGCCTGTTCAGTATTACATGGTATGT
Organism: Orcinus orca; assembly: GCF_937001465.1. NCBI lineage: Eukaryota > Metazoa > Chordata > Mammalia > Artiodactyla > Delphinidae > Orcinus > Orcinus orca. Next base: position 53,425,752 of record NC_064572.1, on the reverse strand, counting down.
GTGTATTGTTATTTAGTTAACTGTTAACTTTCTGGTAAGCATGTGGATTGTTTGGGGGGGATGAGGGGTTGTTTTGGTTTATGCTAATACAAATATTACTGCAATGTTTAACCCTGACATACTTTTGAAAGCATATCTGTAGGATCAGTTCCTAGCAGTACAGTAGGTGTGTCAATGGTATGTGCATTTTTTATTTAACTAGGTCGTGCCATCTCTTCCTCTTAAAGAATATCTCATCAATAGTGAAGGAGAACATCTCTTTCCACACATCCTGATATTATGGAAATTTAAAAGTTTTGCCCATGTGATGGGTTAAAATGGTATCTCCTTGTGTTTTGATTTGCATTTACTTAATTATGAGTGAGTTTATGCATCTTCGTTTTGCTAACCACATCTGTGCTTTTTTTTCTTGTGAATGTCTTATTCATAACCTTTGCCCATTTTCTATGAGGATTTTCATTTGTTCTTTATGTTTATTTTATAATATGTTTATTTTATAAGTATTTTAAAATGGACTTTTTTGAAAAAGATGATAAATCATCTTGGATGATAAATGATTTATTTTTTAAAACAGAAATAAGCTTCTTGATGAATCATAAATAATTGCCCAACTGAAGAGCACTGAGGAAAGGTATAAGGCTGAGTATTTGTTTTGTTTCATAAGCTATTTCTAGAATAATTACTGTTTTTTTTGGTCTCCTTCATCAAATATTACTAATTGGGAACCCTGAGAATCCTTGATACTGGGCATGGGAGGGGCCAGTGAGATTGAATATACAACATGAGGACATAGTAAATACCATTCTGGGTGAAGCCATTTCTCCATCTAGGATTTAGTCTATGATGGTGTATTCATCAGGATTTTCCAGAAAAACAGAATCAAAAGGATATATATATACGATATATATGATAAAGATTTATCGTATAGAATTAGCTTATGTGATTTTGGAGGCTGGCAAGTCTGAAGATCTGCTGGAGACCCAGGAGAGTTGATGGTTTAGTTTCAGTCCAAAAGCCTGAGACCCCAGAGAGCTAAAGGTACTGTTCCAGTCCAAAGGTTGGTGAGCCTGAGACCCAGGAAGAGCAGATGTTTCAGTTCAAGTCTGAAGGCAGGAGAATAAAACAATGTCCCAGTTCAAAGGCTATCATCTTCGAACTGAACAGAACAGAACATAGGTCTGTTTTCATTTATTGTCTCATGTGTTCACATTAAGCTTATTACAAAGAAAACTGCGTTTATTGACATCAGTTTTACCTACTGCCTGTCTTACTCCTGGGAGGGTCAGCCTTTCTGTTTTATTCAGGCCTTTGATTGATTGGATGATACCCACCTATGTTAGGGAGGGCAACCTGATTTATTCAGTCTACCAATTTAAATATTAATCTCTTCTAAAAACACCCTCACAGACATACCCAGAATAATGTTTGCCAAATATATGGGAACCCCCATGACTCAGTCAAGTTGACACATAAAATTAACCATCACAGATGGTGACACCATTTGGACATTTTGTAGAATGTCACCATCAGCTTCATATATTGCCACCATACAACTTTAAAAAAAATCTCATTTCCATCATGATTTTTACTTAACCCAAATTAGATGTGCATACTTACTAAAATTTCCAAGTACTTACTAATTATATTATATATCTAGCCATCCATGCATGCATACATCCATTCATTCAATAAACATTTACTGAGTGCTTACTATATACTGTTTTAGGCACTAATGATACATGAACCAAAGTCCCTGCCTCATATAGCTGAGGGACACTCCTTGAATATATTGTACTTACACCCTTTTGTGTTACGTGTTTGGGGGAATATATGCTTTATTTTCCAATTTTGCTTTGGAAACTCTTGGCAGAAGAGGTCATATTTAATTATTTGTAGCTCAAACAGAATCTAATAGTACCTTGTACATAGTAGGTAGGTATAGTGATATAGATTTAGATTTCTAAGATATATAAATACACATATATTCATTCTAATTTAGCCAATTCTTAGTAAAAACCTATTTATTCTTTCAATTTTTACAGTCTGTTCAGAGTGTGAGTACTTTAGATTTTCTTATCACTATGTAAAATATTTATTTCAAAAGTAACTTTTAAAAAAGAATTACATACTACTGGTAGAAAATTTGGAAAATACAGAAAAATAGCAGGGGAAAGTGTCACTATGATATATAAATCAACAATAAGTCCATTTTGTGACATACTTTCTGCTTTTTTTTAAAATGAGTTTTTATATAATTGAGTTCAAGGTCTACATATTTTGAGTGTATATAAACTTTTTCTTAGTTTATTTAAATATTATCTTTGTACTGCTTCAAGAGGTCTTTCCACCCTCTACCCAGATCCATTATTATAGGCTTTGTAGACCCTATCTATACCATTTAAAATTTTATAATTATATCCATTTAAGCATTCTTTAAACTTCTTTAAAGCTTTCTGTGCTATAAATGGTTTCTATCTTATTTTAGTTGTTTCCACAATATAAGTCGAGAGAGTCCCTGTAATCAGAATGACCTGGATTCAAATTCACATTCTACCACCATTTCCTAGCTATGTAATATTAGGAAAGTTTTAAAATCTATACCTTGGTTCTTTCATTGGAAAAATGAGAGCAATAACAGTACCTAGTACTAAGTTTTGTGAGGAATAAAGGATATAATGCACTCATTGTCAATTTAAGCAAATAATAGGCCATGCACATAGAAATCTCTTGATAAATGTTAGTTTAAAAAATAGTCTACTTGAATGAAGCTGACCTTTGCATGTGCTCAGCGCATAAGAATCCAAATTGCCAAGTCATTCCAAAAAATACTCTACATTTTGGGATCAGTTGAGTTCACAACCCCACAGTCTGATGGTCCAACCAGTTTTATTTAGTTTGGGACTAGACTTCCAGGGAAATTATCTGTATTGGGTATGTCTAATCAGGTATGCTTTAGAATAGGTTCAACTCTCTAAAGCCAATATTTAAGTAGACCAGTTTCCCAGAATAAGTAGTAAAGGGCAGGAGGAAATAGGCACATGCCTCTTCACCTTATGGTCTGTTCTCATTTATTGTCTCATGTGTTCACATTAAGCTTATTACAGAGAAAACTGAGTTTATTGACATCAGTTTTACCTACTGCCTGTCTTCCCAATTAATACAATCTTCTTGAGTAAGTAAAATGTGCTTTTTCTGTTGTTTTACTTTTTTGGTTGTCATTGTTGGGGGTGGGAGAAATTCAAAAGAACAAAAGCTACTCTATCATTTGTTAAGTGCTATTTATCTGATACTATGTTAGGCTCTTAACGTACATCATTTCTAATTCTCATATAGCCATTCAAGGTGGTTATCATTCTCCCCATGTGCTAATGAGAAAAATGAGACTCCAGGAGGTTAAGTACTTTGCTTATGGTGGCTTAACTAGTAAGTAAGAGACCAGCACTCTCTTTAAGCTGACCCTGTTGTCATTTCCTTTTAATGATCTCATGGAGGACAATGAAAGGGTCTCATACCTATGATTTAACATCTTTTCCTTTCCAGGTTTTCCCCTACAGTATGAGAGACTGCTCCCATCCTACCCTGGTTCTACATGTCAATGGACACCTGGCTCAAGAGAACAAACTCATAGTGCCCTTCCCCTAGTCCCCCTCTTTCATTGGTTAGTCCCTGCCCCAGGGGGAAGGGGCTACTAAGGAGTAATGCCATTTTACTTCTTTATGCAAACAGGAAGATCAATCACCTGCTGGTTCCTGCCTATGACCTTTAGACAGTGATGAACCAAGTCCTTTTGCTTTTGAATAAGGCCCATGTTATTAAATCATTCATAGGAGGATGAATTTAGTTTCCAGGACAGGGTGAGCATCTTTTATTTAGTTTGGCCTACCATAGGAAGAACTGTTGCTGCATTTATTTGTTTTTATTTTACTGTCTACTTCAAAAGGGACATTGACTAACAATCAAAAGTCAACATGGGCAATGTAACTTGTCAAAGTTGACAGGATCGATTTATTAGAAAAGATGGTTTACTTTGCAGATACTATCAGCTAGTGTGATTTCTTTCTAATAATATATAATTTTTATCATTTTCTCCCTTTTAACTTTTGTGTTTACTTTCTTTCTAAAATTGATGTAAGACAATTAAGGCTGGGCAGTTCTGTCTCAAAATTTCTCCTAGGCGGGTGATCATGGCACTCATCCGTAACAGTGTCTGTCAGAGAGAAGGTAGAAGATAGCCCAGGAGCCTTGGTTAAGCACTCTGCAGTTTAAGCAGTGCATTTAGTTAGACATTGCTTACATCTCTTCAGGTCCATCTCAGCAGTTCTGAACTGAAACCTTTTGTAGGAAATTATTGGAGGAAAATGAATTTAGATTCTCTCTCTAAAATGGAAGAAGGCAGGGGATACACATTGAATAAATAAATAACAGAAACATATTTGCCTTTGTAAAATGGCTAAAACTTCTTTGTGTTCTGATATCTTTGTAGTTATCTGCAGACTTTTTTATTTTTATGAAATATGTGCTGGGGAAATAGCAGTAAATAAAACACATGGACCTTGCCTTTGTTAATATAGTGTAGTGGGGGGAAAAGACAAAAACTAATTTCACACACATAAAAAGGGTACATAATAAATGCTAAGAAGAAAGAGTGAGAGCCTTGTGAGAGAGCTATAATAATAGGACCTAAACTAATGTGAGTTTGAGAGGAGTCAGGTATGGGAAATGTGTCAGGGAAAGCATCTCTGAGGAGCTAATGTTTCCATGGGTACCTGAAAGGTGAGCAAGAGTGAACTAGGCCAACAGCTGAGTGGTGAGAATTGCATGCAGTGGGCATATCAAGTTGCAACTGTTCTAAAGTAGGAGGAAGATGGTGCATTTATGGAATGAAAAGGTCATCATGACTGGAGCGTAGTGAATGAGGGAGAAAACAGTAAGAGGTGAAGTTTAAGAGTGAAGCAGGAGCTGGATCATAAGGGGCTTTGTAAGCAATGTTAAGATTTTATACTTTATCCTAAATGCAGTGGGAAACCACTGAAGGATTTTATGCAAGAGAGGGACATGGTCAAATTTACTAAGCTCAGATTGAGAGATATTATCTAGTTCTCTAAGCGTTTAAAAATGATTTTCCAGAGCCTATAGATTTGGTCATGTGGTCCTTTCAAAAGTTACTAGTTACTTTCACAAGGAAATGCCACTTTCCCTGAAACTGACTCCTAGCAATTGGACAGGAAAACTTCCTGGTTAGTCAGAGCAGCTATACCATTGCCCCTAACTCTTGGAAAATGCTATTTTTTGAGTGACTTTGCCAGTGGTGGTGTTAGATTTGGGTCTATCTATCTACCCCAGTGGTCTCACACTTTAAAGTACATAGTAACAAACCTGGGGGCTTGTTAAATGCAGGCTACTGGGCCTGATCCCCAGATTCTGATTCGGTAGGTCTGGGTTGGGACCTGAGAATTTGCATTTCTAACAAGTTCCAAGGTGCTGCTGGTGCTGACTGATATACATCTTGCAGAACACTTTGGGACCCCTGGGATATATGTCCAAGACGTTTGACTGGATATGGAGAATTTCTAGTTAGTGGACTTCAATTCTGTTAAACACACACACCTACTTACCACCAAAAACAAACCCAATGTATTGCTGTTTTCAAAGGGAATATTATGTGAAAACACAACTGAATGAAACATATAAAGTCAGTTGACTTAGTTGAGGTCCCAGTCAGGGCCAGGACTAGAGTGAGGTAAGTGAGGGGTGAGACATCCTAAATCAATAGAACAGAGGGAAGTGGAGCCATTCTGGTTGGAGTAAAGGGGATGGTGGGTGTGAGTTGAAAGCTCCAGTTATTTGTGCCTTCCCAGAGGAGGGGCCTTAGAGAAACCCTCAGGCAAGTTGAAGCACTATTTAGAAGCCCTTGCTCTAATCTTTGAGCAGAATGATGCTAATTGCCTCAAAGAGATTGACCCCTGGGCCTCGTTCCTTCTACCATATTTGCATTTGATTTAAAAAAGTTGTAATTACTATGTTGTAGAGTTATTCAAGGAAATGTGAAAGATGTAAAGGTATATGAGATCTGGAGACTTGACATGGAGGAGCCCGAGAGAGTATTTTGGGATAGATAAGACACACCTAAAGCATAGAGATACTTTGGATCAATGTCAGAAGGAGTGGTAAAGGCAGTGATTGTCGAGATGAGAAGGATCACATTGAGCTGGAGTAGCCGCGGACAGGAAGCTTCATGGCAAAGGTTGGATTTAAGCTGGATGTTTAGTGGCTAGGAGCACGAGGTGTCCCATGCAGTGATGGACAGGATCTTTCATTGTGCTTTTTCCCCCTTATTCCATTTTTATTTACTTCTTTTCTATTCACGAGGCCAAATAAAAGTAGATTTGCTTTAACATCAAATTTTTCTCACAACTGGAATGTGAGGTAAGTACTAGTATACCAAGGAGACTTAATGATCCAATTATATTTTCCTATCTTTCAGTTTATGGTTCATAATTCATTCTCTTAAACAAATATTGATTAAATACCTAGTACATGCCAAGTACAATACTTTATATGCTATATGCTATATATAGAAAAGGCAGGCATAATTTGTGGCTTATGGAGCTTACAAATTAAAAGGGAAGAAAATATTAATCATATAACTACTCAAATAATTATTAAAATATCTTTGTGATAAATGCAAATAAGGGAAATGCTATGAGAGGATATTCCAGATTGTATTTCTCTTCATTTTGATTCTTTGTCATAAAGGTAGTTGATCCATCGATGAGACTTGGATTTCTCTTCAGAGTTTTTTTTTCAGGTTTAATAGGGAATATTGATACTTTTAATAGGTAATATTGCTCTTTCTTGGTATTACTAGAGAGAATTCTTTATAGCTTTACTAAGATGTATACTTGCTCTACAAAGATAATGAACTTTAGAGTCAGGTGGATGTGGATTTAAATCATGGCGTGACATTTCTAAATCTGTTTCCTTATCTGGGAAATGAATTGGTATAATGTATATCAAGTGTTTGGCATAGTCTTGACATACAGTAGATGATTAATGAAAGATATCTATGGTTTCTATTATTATTAATTGTAGTAGTATTATTATTTTTTTCCCAGAGCAGGCATTGTTAGGGAGGTCCAAGGGTGCCAGAAGGGAGGGATTCCCATTAAACGAGATGGAAAGTAAAGAAAGTGAAGCCCAGGGGCTGTACAAGAAGAACTTTTCCATTTTATTCATCTGAGTGGATCCAGTTTGTGACTCTTCTCTTCCCTCTCATTCGTATGGAAAATCCTGATTATGTGAATATGATTTTGCTTTTGGAACAGGTGCTGATGTCTACTTCAGACAATGTGTGACCCAGATCAACCTGAGAAATGACAAGTGGGAAGTCCTCAGGGAAACAGGCTCCCCTGAGCTGTTTGATATTGCTGTCCTCACGATGCCAGCTCCCCAGATTCTGCAGCTTCAAGGTGACATCGTCAACTGTGAGTCTCAGCCTGCACTGTTTACCTTAGGGAATGGGCTCCCTTTGAGAGAGCGTGAATTCAGTTTAACTGACTTAGCAAAGGGTCTATTAGGGATTCTACTGATTTGCATGTTTTAAAAACTGACACTATGGTCTGGTTCATTATATTAGTCTAGGTCAAATTGAAATCCAGAGTTTTAAAAACCCAGTTAAAAATGGAATATTTCTCTTTTTTTCCTTGCCTTTAAGAAGTAAGTATTTTTGATGGAGATGTAGTAGTTTGGCCCAAAAGAAGAACAGTCTCTGTGGCCATTCTGGAAAAAAGAAGGTTTTTATGATATAAGCATTGATTGTGTGACAAGCCTGGTAAACCTTACCGTGGATCGTTCTTGAGTGTGAGTCTCATGTTCTTCCCTGATTGTGATTTGTTGACTCACCTTTCACCTGGCTTCTCCCACCTCCTTTTTAAAAAAACAACTTTGAGACTAATTCACATACCATACAACTCATCCATTTGAAGTGTATATTTCAATGGTATTTAGTATATCCAACGACATACTGCAACCATTCCCACACTCAATTTTGGAATATTTTCATCACCTCAGAAAGACACCCCATATCCTAAAGCTCTCACCTCCGTCCCTCCATCCCCCATCTCTGCCTCCAACTCTAAGCAAACAGTAATCTATTTTGTCTCTATAGATTTCCCTGTTACCTGGATTCTTAAGAAAAGCTTTTCTATAGCTCTGCTTTGTATCTACCTATGCCAGGTTTAACTGATTATTCTCCTCCCTTTCATCATGTCCGACTGACCCTGACACATCAAAGTCATTGATTTCTGGAGGATACCTCATCTTGCTTTGAAGTCCATGAGTTATAGCAAAGCAGAGTCTGGTGATGGTGGCAAGGCTTTGGGAATGTGACATGCCTGTAGCTTTTGACTTGGTGGCATGACTGAAGGTGATATTGGATTTGATTGAGAAATAGCCTTTTATGCCACTGTTAGAAAGAAAACTGGTAATGAATATCATTTATAGATCCTAGATTTAGAACTGTAATAGAGATTGTTCTCTGAGGAAGAATGTAGCTGCATATTACATCTTGAAAGCAGTTTGACTATCAGTTCTGCCATGCAGTAGCAATATATAGCTTCTTTTGTTGTACAGTCTGAGACATATAGAAAGGATTGGAATGTTTATTAGATAGCTATAGGCAAAGTAAAAAACGAATTTCAAAGATCTCTTTCATGAGTCTACCTCTAGTGTGTTGCCAAAGTCACTTTAAAGTAGGATAATTTATTGCCTCGGATTCTGTAATAATTGGATTGATTTTGAGAGTGTTAAATAACATACTGTAACTTAACTAAAACACAGTTATTGGTTAGTATATTCAGTGGTACTGTAAATTACATATTCCAATTTTTAAAAGCTACATAGTTTTGTATGTGGAGACCCTTCAATGTTGCATTTTGAAGGTATTTCTCAATATTTGTATTGAATGACATATAAAATATAATACCATGGCATAGACTGAGTCCTAAGATGTTTAAGGGCCTGCTAATTAACAATGTTATTTAGATCATCTTTATCCTTATTTTTTGAGTAGCTGAACTGTGTTGGTCTAAGAGAGATAACTTAAATTCTTCTACTATTATTGTATTTCTGTCTTTCCTGGGGTTTTGGGAAACAAATTTTGCTTTATGATTTTTTTTATACCACATTATTTGATTCATAATATTTCTTCATTAAAATTTACCCTTTAACTTAAGTTCTTTCTTTAGTGTCATTTTCATTTTATTTTGCTTTCGTATCATTCTTGACTGATAAATGAGATGCTCATTGTTTTATTTTCATTTGTCTGGTGCATCCTTTTTACTTTTAGCCTTTCAGAGATATTTTATTTTAGAAGTACCTCTTTTGTATTTGGTTATCTTTGAGTCAAGTAATTTCATAAAGATATATCTTATTGTTAATAGTTTTGTGTCAGTTTTTCATGAATCGTGTTGTGCATTTTGTATTTGAAGATTCAGCTTTTCCCTTATTTTCAGCTGTTTCCTTCTAATACTTAACACAACCATCTATCTATATCTGTTCCATTTATTATGATCTCAGAGTATCTTAAAAACTTCAAAGTATCTCCCTTCCATATCTGCTGTTTGTCTCAACTCACTGTCAGTTTTGGTCTTTGCATTATTTTTATTTTCTATTTCTAGCCTTCCTCTATGTCACTCATGTAGTTTTCAAATGTGTTCCTTTTGCTCCGTTCCTTGAGATTGTTTCAAAGAGGTCATATATTCCTTCACTGTTTTCAAGTCATTGCCTAAGTGTTTGTTGAACTAATCTGCTTCCTGGAAAAATTTTTCTGCTATGTATTTTTCATCAGCTCATTTGTTAGGTTCTGTATGTTCTGTTGTCTTCCTCATTTTCTCTGCATAGGTCCCTGTCTAATCATTACTCATCTTTAAATGGGGCCATTTCTGTCAATTTGTGAAGGAAAGTGTTGTTGCAGAGGCCAGACATTTTGGTCAAAGTATATTGAATAAAATTTGTAAATATTTAGCTGTGAACTATTAAATGCTAGTGATCATTAATATATTTACTAACATGGGAAGATTTAAAAATATTTTTAATTTAAAAAAGATAAAAGAATGCATTGCTATTTCTTTTCTATCTACCCAAAATAGTTTAATAACATTGTTATTGCTTGAAGATGATTTTCATCTTCTTTGATACAATTTTTTGAACTGTCGTAACTTTAAAAATAAGGATAGTTTACTCTTACTATAAAAAATGATAATGGTGACACCATTTGAAAAAGTGTATCGTGCTGAAGAGGAAATAGATCTTTTTTCCTTTTCTTTTTTAGTGGTGGGATATGTAGGCTCTTTATGATGAAAAAGTTTAAGAATGATTGACTTGGTACTTTTGACTAAGAGTAAGGATCTTTGGGGGGTTTTACTGGCTCAGTGCAGAATTGGACCTCATGCAAGCAATTCTTTGTTTGTTTCGTTGTTATGAAATAACCCATTTTAGCAGTAAAGGTTTAAAACAGAATGTCCTAACATGACCCTTGAATACCTGTGGGTCTAAAACAAAGGGATTAAAAACATATGATTTCTATTTATCTTATAAATCTCAATAAGGACCTCAGTATGAGGAATTAGTGTCATCTCTCTGTTTCTCAAGAACCTTAAATACACTCTTGCTTGCTTATTAGACATCTTCCGTTTCTGTGAAAGACCTCCATTTACAAAGCTATCTATTGCCATCTAGTGGACGCAGTATATATTGCAGTTCCCCTCCAAATTTTTTTAACTAGAGAGAACTATGAAGATGACCGAAATATAGGCTGTAAAACTATCTGTAATATAATTCACAAAACTCCATTCACACAAGGAAATAAATTTAGGTCCATGATAATTAACTTACCCAAAAGTTCATAGCTAATTAGTGACAGAACTAGGGCTGTGCTACAGGTCTCACATTCATACAAACTATAAGCAGCCCTGTGTCTTTGGCTTTCTTTGTGCTCGTCTTTTCATTCTCTCTGTCTCTCTTTTTAAATCATGTCTACCCCTTAGAATCAATATAGTACCATCTCTTACATGAAAGACTTCCCTTTTGATTACAGTGTGGTCTGGATTTTCCCTTATCCATCCTCCCTTTCCCTATTTTCCTTTTTACAAAAGAAACAGAACTAGGTTTTTTTTGGCAATTACTTATTACACTTACTACATTCTCCCAGTTAGGAGAACAGGGAAGCTTTATGAACTATATAGTGAACCTCTTATGGTTCATGATTTGCCATCTGGTTCTATAACAGTGCTACTCTCTATATATTAATATTATAAAAACTAGCTCACTTAATCCTCACAACAATCCTAATTACTGTTATTTCCATTCTTGGTGGTGATGCTGAGATATGAGCCTTAGTAGTGTGACTCCAGAGCCCATACATGTAACCACCGTTATACACGGTGTCAGACTACCCTAATACTGATTGTTTCATGTATTTGTGAGTTCCCACAGTGTCCCGCTCATTTTTGATCACCATGTTTTTCAAACTTGCCTAATGAAGGTTGAGAGTTGAAAACACTTAAGGGGCACCTTTGAGAGGGTTTTGATTGCTAGGGTTTGGGTCAGGCCCAGGAATCCATACCTTTAACAAGCACCTTATGGGAATTTTTTCCTCCCAGTTAAGGCTGTTTGGGACATTCTGCCTTATCATTATACTCATCAGATTTTATTATGATTCTTATATTCCGGTAAGTTTCTTTCCCACTAAACCATAAAATCCAGGCGGAAAGAGCTCCTATAGACCACCGCATCCCCACCCAGCATCAAGTACCAAGGTGCATGCAGACCCACACACTACTATTATTGTTCAGTCAATATGTGCCAAATGACTGAGCATCTGTCTTGTTTCCCAACTTGATTATAAGCTCCTAGAATTCAGCTAATCTTAGAGTCTACTGGTCCTGGCTTGGTCCCTGAGTCACGGTACTAGGATGAAAGCGTGAACCTTGGATGGATCATAGAATTTTAGGACTAGGAGGAAGCTTGAGGCTCCTTGCTTCTTCCACCCCGATGAGGAATTTAAGACAGCATCTGCCCTGTACAAGTTCATACAATTTATTAGGGGCTGGACAGGAGAAAGTATGGTCAAGAAAAAAGCAGGCGCCTTTCAAATATCATTATTGTCTTGATTACATGTTTCCTACACACTTAAATAGAGCTCTTCATCAACTGTAATGGAACATCTGGGCCTGAAATCCACAAACCTGACTTTCCTGCCATAGTTCTTTCATACTCCTGCTAGGAAAGTGGCAGAGGCAGTGGAAAGGATGTGGGGTAAACAATGTATGGAAGATTTCTTTCCTCTACATCAGACTGCCTCTGACATGGGGCTCCTCAGGTTTTCTCCCACATGCTTATATTAAAGGAATGCTTTTTTTTTTTTTTGCGGTACACGGGCCTCTCACTGTTGTGGCCTCTCCCGTTGCGGAGCACAGGCTCCGGACGCGCAGGCTCAGCGGCCATGGCTCACGGGCCCAGCCGCTCCGTGGCATGTGGGATCTTCCCGGACCGGGGCACGAACCCGTGTCCCCTGCATCGGCAGGCAGACTCTCAACCACTGCGCCACCAGGGGAGCCCAGGAATGCATATTTTTAAAGGTCTCCTAATGAATAATCTTCCTTTATAGTTTGGTATGCTATCTCACATCCTTAAAACCAGAAGGCTAATTTTTTTTTTTTTTAATGAAACGAAAGGAAAGAAGGAAGGAATGAAGGAAAGGGAGGGGAAAGGAAGGAAGGAAAAGAGAAAGAAAGAGAGACAGAGACAGAGGCAGAGAGACACAGAGAGAGAAGGAGACAGACTGGGTCTGGAGCTGGACTCTCCGTGTGAGAGCCACTCCTCCTATCCCCCTGTAGACTCACGTGCATTCCTGCTCTGACCAGATGAATCCACAGAGGTGAGAACCATATTCATCTGAGCAGAAGCATGTCAGTAACCCTCCGGGGAGAAAATGTGCTAGTCCTGCCCTACCCTCACCCCGTAAAACACTGCTAATTTTGGACCAAAGCCCTCAAGCCCCCTAACATTACTTCAGAAAGCAGACAAAAGTGTGGTCCATGCTGAGCATGTGGCCACAGATCAGGAGAGTTGCCAAAAAGAGAGTTGAGAGAGGCAAGGAGAGTCATCTAGCTGGCCTCCTTTCTAGAGGAATCCTGGTCTCCTCTGGGTTCCACACATTCTTCATCTGTGCGTTTACTCACGAAGCTCCCGTTGCCTAGAACAATTTGACACATCCTTTTTGTTCTCTGTCCTTCAGGATTCAGCTCTGGGCCTCTGAGTTCTTCAGAGCTTCCTGGGGACTCTGTGCTTCAGGGAAAGCATTCAGAACCTTCTCTAGCACTTGGGCTTTATACTACTTATTTAGCGTTGGCTACTCTGTGGAGGGAGTGAAGAACGTAGACTGACAAAGCCAGGATTCGTAACCCAGCTCTGCCACTTACTGTCTGGGTGATTTGGGGCAAGTTGCTTAACCTCTCTGAGCTTCGATTTCCATGTTCCTAAAATGAGGGTAAATAACATTATCTAACCACATAGGATTACAGTGAAGATTACATGAGGTAATCTGAGTAGAGGATTTAGAAGTATTAAAGTTAATGTTCCCAGTAACTTTTTAGTGTTTGTGACTTTTTACCATTAAGGAAAAGGTCTGAGATGTCTATTTAAAGGGTTGTATGCTTGGTGTTGGGGATTAAACAAAGGTGGCTATTTTATTTTCAGGGTTTTACAAGTAGGATACATTACAGACATATTCCTTGTTGTGAAAGAACATGACAACTGCCTTGAAAACTCTATATTAATTAACTTTAATTAACGAACTGATCACTTTTTTAAGAGGAGTAAGTCATTATTGGAGCTTTTTCACAAGTCAACAGCGACATTTTTATGAAAGCCACCTCTTTTAGAGGGAGGTACAACCTCACTCCCTCCTTCACCTCTTCACCCCACACCCCCAAACCTGTACCAGAGTAAGAGAATAAACACCTTGTCATAACATCTACCCCCACCTGCGTGACTTCCATGCACACTGTTCATAGGATCACCCATACCTCTGAGGAAGCATCATTATGGGAATATTTCTTAAGTGTCCCCATGTTCCTGACATTTTTCTAAATGCTAACTCAAGTAATTTAGAAGATGCCATGCCCATTGGCCAGGTGTTCTCATGAAGCTGTGTGTGGGCACAAAAATAAGAGATGAGCTTTACTTCTGACAAGTGTAAAACTTCTGTGTTAGGGGAAACTGATGTGAAAGCATTTTTATAAGATGATGTGGTCTGAGCTCTTGGTTATGAATAAGCAAATGGTAGTGGGGAGATATCTCTGTAGATGATTCATTATTATCAGTCAAATGTGTGCCCACAAAAAGGCAGCCAGAAAAATCCTAGTAAGGATTTTGGATATCAGTAATAAGGATATTGGAAACACAGTGAGAAACATTACTTTGCCCTTGTGCAAAACAATGGTGTATTTGTATCCAGAATATCGTATGGTCATCTTGAGTTAAAATTTACAACACTAGGGTACAAAGGATCGTCTGTTCCTTCATTTCTCTAAATATACAGATTATCTGCTTAGAGCATCTTTTTATCCACCTGATAGGAAACCCACCCTCAGTCATCATTAGAGCTGCCTCCCTTCCCTTTGGGATCACACAGGAGCCCCAGGCTTTTGTAGTGCCAGAAAACAGGGGAGGTGTGGGGCGTAAGTCCATAAGGTTGCCATCATTATTGCTTCTCCTCTGCTGTGTGGGGCGCGGCCAGCCCTGGTCCTCTGACATGGGTTAGACACATTGCCTTGTGTGGACTCAGGGATGCCTTTCTAGGGATAACACTGTACTGACACTGAGATCTTTCCACTGCTCTCCAGGATGAGAGACATGCTTCAAAGGCATTCTGCAGCAAGATCCCAGCTGGGCTGGGTATACAAGTGAGAGCCAGGTCTCTCTCTCTCTCCCCCAAACCCCTGTCCCTTAAACATTTCATCTCCACTCCCTACCCACTCCCACTTTCAGGAATCCACTAGCTGAATACACCTTAAGACTCTGAAAAAGAAAGACACTTCCCTTTCGCGTGTCTGTATGTGAGGCGGGAGGCATCCCAACCTTTAGAAACACAACAGTGAGCATCTCTTTCATAGATTGGAGGGTGGAGAAAGGAGAGTTGATTTTCCCTAAATGACTTATTTTGGTGAGTTCTTTAATTTCTGGTTGCTATATTATAGCAAAGATGTAATAAACCTATAGGTCTCAAGAATGCAAACTATAATAACTAAAGGATGCATACATGAATATAGTCTAAAAGAAATGAAAAATCCTTTATCTAGAAATATAAAACTCCACAGCTGTACAATGGAGATTTACAATGGCAATAGAGATATATGTATACATATACATGTATATTTAATTATAAATTAGGAGAATCTGAAATTGTTATTAAAATTCTAGAATACAACCACCAAAGGAAGAACAGAAACCTTCAAGCCTTAAGGTACACAGTTTTAGACTAAGGAAATGCCACTTTACTTCAGAGTACAGAAGTTTTCAATCCAATAAAATATTATTTATTTGACTGCATCTAAAAAATGCTTACTTGGCTTACATTTTAAAAATTGAAACACTTGTTCGCCTGAAGTGTAGTCATTTAAAAGTTTCAGTAAATTCACAGATGGTAGGTTTTTAATGAACTATTAAAAATCCTAGGGGTACATTTTTAACTTTCTAAAGATGTCCTAGTAAATAACCACTTTCTCAGTAGTCACCTATGTAACTCTCCCCCTCTTTTCTCACATCGGTGCTCTAGCAAGCAAAACAGAGCTCCTCAAGCTGTCACCTCACTCTGTTTTCCTTTCTAACCTCTGGCTACATACTCTGGTTTCAGATATTCTACCACCAATTTGCACCTTAATACTGTACTTGACATACACAAAATTGTTCAGTATCTTTCTTCTTTTAATGTTATGTGATTTTTATTTTATAATTAATACACTTTATTGATGAAAAACTTGAAACTAAAAAGAAAATAAAATGCATTCATAATTCCAGCCCCATGGATCTTAACCCAGTTTATATATATTTCTAGGTATTTTTAAGGTAGAAATAAAATATTTTTTTTACTTTATAATATCTTAGGAAAAATTTTTCAATGCCAGTGAATGTTCACATTTGTCATAATTTTTACTATATAGTGTTCTATTCTTTGTATTTACCTTTATGTATTAAACCAGTTTGCTGAACATTTAGGAGGTTTCCAAGTTTGCAAAGTGTAGCTTTGATAGTGCAAATCTGAAACAAAAATTTTCTGCACTAAACTCCATACTGGATGCAAACAGTTATTTTCATATAGAGTAGAATAAGGTCCTCTTGATGACTTTTGTTCTAAGTTTTCTTTGTTAATCTAATGTTTTATTTCTCTCTGTGTGCCTTAGAATAAGGTTTCATTAAAAAATCCTGTTGGAGTACTGATTTGAATTGCTTTAAATTTGAGTGTTAATTTAGGAAGAATTTATGTCTTTACAGTACTGCATCTTCTCATCCAAGAAAGTCAAAGTTCTCTATTTAGGTATTTTTACATCCTTCAGAAAAATTTTGTAGCTTTTATCTTAAGAACTTACACATTTCTTATTAGGCGTATTGGGGAATCTTTTATATTTGTAGAGATTGTGAGTAATATCACTTTTGTTGTTTTATGTTTATTTAGGTATTTACAGAGAACACCACCTAGCTGAATTTTTAAATCTAACATGAAAAGTCTGTTTCTTTTGATAGGAGAATTCAACACTTTTACATTTATTGGAATAATAACTATATTGTATTTATCCTTCACATCTATGTCTACTTACTTATTTTACTTTTTTTTCCACGTTTTTCCACTTTCTTACTTGCCAGCTTTATCAAGTATTTCTTATTCCTTTCCTCACATTATTTATAGGATCTACAGTGCTTTGTCATCCCATTAATGGTCATCTTCTTATCCCTTACAAACACACTTAAATTTAAACATATTCCATCTCCTTCCTATTTCTCTCTACCTCATTCCACAAATATTTTTTGAATGTCTACTGTATTACATTTTGTTGGGTAAGTTAAAAAAATTAAGTAGTCCTACTTTTTCCTCTCCCCAAGTATATTTTTTTTATTACTTTAAATGACAAAGCTGATTAGTAATCTTATAAAAAATGAAGGAATCCAAAGGTGAATTAGTAATTCATTCCCTGTGCTGTCTTCCTTTCCCACTCCCTGGAGGTAACTGATGTTAACAGTTTAGTGAGTGCCCTTCCACACCTTGCTTCAGGCATACGGGCACCTTCTAAATGTATTGCTTTGAAATTGGCATTTTAAATTAATTCCTTTGGATAAATACTTCTAATTTATTTCTGTTTAACAGCTGCATGATTTTCTCTAGTTTGGGAGTACCAGAATTCAGTTTTTCATCTCATTATTTATTGATAGCATTCATGTGGTTTCTCTTTTTTTCCTATTTATTCCTGTTTATTGCTAAATTGGGTGATAAAATACCAACATTGGAATTTGGGGGTCAAAAGCTCTGTATGTTTTAATACATACTGCCATATTACTTTCCAAAAATTTTGTGATGATTCTCATTCTTAATGTTTGAGAATGCCTGTTTTTCTATATACTCATTTGCACTGGACGTTTTTAATGTTTTATTAATCTTTTTAAGATTTCTGCCAAATTGATAAATGAAAACAGGTACATCATTCTTGCTTGAATTTGCATTTACCTTGACTGAAAGTGAGATTGAGCCTCATTTCTTAAGTTTATTGGACATTTAGATTTCCTCTTTTGTAAATGTCCTGGTCATTTCCTACACTTTCTTTTCTAGTGGGCTATTTGTCTTTTAGGAGCATTTTATATATGAGACATTAAAGTTTTTCATATGGTATTACAGATATCTACCAGACTACCATTTATTTGTATTTTGCTCTTGTTTATGTCATTTGCCATAATAATTTGTTAAGATTTTTATTTAGTCAAGTCTATCTTTTCTTTTATAGATTTCCTGGATTTCCTGACTTGCTAAGAACTGTTTCTCTCACTCTAAAGTCATATAAATATTATAAATTATATTTTAATAAATTTAATTCTTATGCTTTACATTTAAATCTTTATCTATTGACATAATATGTGTTTTAGAAGGTATGAGATATGGATCTAGCTTTGTGGGCATTTTTCCCCATAGTGGTACCAATTTTACCAGTACCATTTATTTAATAAGAGTTTCTTTTTCCCACTAAATTGAAATTCCACATTTGCTATATGATAAGTTCCTTATATACTTGCATCTGTTTCTGGATATCTATTCTGTTCCATTTATTTACTCCTTTGCCAAACCATCACTATTTTCTTTATAATCACTTTGTGGTCATAACTCATTTTTGAGGAGTCTGAACTATATGGGTGTAAACATGAGGAAGTTTTATTTTTTCCTGGAACTGCCCTCACACTTCCCTATTTGAAATCCGTGTCTTTCTAGAGAGTGAGTGCCTTAATGACATCTTGATCATTTGCTCCAACTTTCTAGTCACTTTTGGCCGTTGGAATAGTCTCATTTTGGTTTTTAAGACACAGCTGTGTTTATTTTTGAACTTCAGTGCCAGGTAGACCTGTATGTGGTACTAGGGGTTTGTGGCAGAGTGAATTGTGGGGTCTGTTTTATACACACACCCCTTCAGTCTCTCTTTGAATATCTACCCACCCCCACCTTCAGACTAGATTCTCCAGGAGACATTGATTGCTCCTATGACTGGCAGCTTGTTGGTGGTAAGAAGGTAGCCTTGGCTTCCCTGCACTTCATTCTTGTTGTCTGATGCTTAGTGTTGGTTCCATGTAGACAGTGTGTGGTGTGTTTTCTTGGCCCAGTGGGCAGATTTCAGCTTCACACTGAGCCTTTCTGGGGCTGTTAACAAACCCCTCCTATAGCCTAGAGGCAGTGAAGTCAGCACACCAGCAGAGCTTTGCCCCAGCCCCTGTAGGTTCTGCAGTTCAGCAAGTACGTAGTCGGAAAACATGGTCCTTGTCAAACCTTCCTGGAGCTCCCTCCCCAGGGTTTGTTTCTGAATTATCCTCTGGGGACTTCCTAGGAAGGGGAATCACCTCCTCCCAGCTCACAGGATTTGGGGAAAAAACTTATCTCCAGGAATATGACATTCCTGAGAGAGCTTTCATATCCCCTTGAGTCTTCTTCCTATATTGACTGGGTAGTGGGGCTCAGAGCAGTAAGGCCAGTTCTTACTGGTAATTTCTCAGAACTCTGAGAGCAGATGGCCAGGTCCTTCTCCAGTGGCTTCTTTATTGCTTTTTATCCCTAACTTTACAGAGAGCCAGGATAAAGGAGCAAAAATACTATTACAGTTTTAATGTCTGGAAGGCAAGAATTTCCTTACTATGCTTTTATTAATATATCCCAATTTAATAATAACCATGCCCCCATCAAATAATTTGCTTGTTGACCTCCCTCTGCCCCACTTTAGCCCTCTGCCCGGCCTTCAAATTCAATTTAAAACTGCTTCCACAATAATATCTTCCCAACCACCAAGACCAGGCTATTTCTCCCATTACGTGTTAGCCTAGTTTCCTGAGCCTCATGTTTTAACACTATCACAATTGTAATTAACTAATGGCTTAATCCATTGTGCAATGTGTGTCTTTCCTGGTAGAATTTAAGAATATAAAGCATAAGAAGACAGGAGCTGGTTCTGACTTACCTACTGCTTGTGAGTGCCTCACACATGTACACCTCAGTCTCTATTTACTCAGTGGATACTGACCAGTCTGAAATACATCATGAAGGACAGGCAGAGGGAGAGGAAGAGGAGGCTTTGGAGAGAAAACAGGTCTTAGCAAAAAGTTGGAAGTAGAAACACTTGTTTTATATATTGGAGCCTGAAAATAGATTGGCTTAGTGGGAGTAAAGGCTTTGCAGTGGGGAATTTGGGGGAGATAAAGCTGGAAATGTGGATTTGGGGCAGAATGCAGTGAACATTTGTTGAACAAACAACAGAGGTCCTAGTTCATCAAAAAATATGGCATCTACCTTTTAAAACCTGACTAGATACATTGAGATGGGAAACGACTTTACCTAATTGGATTGGGAGGAAAAAAACATTTGAGGACTTGGGGAACACTGTTCAAAAGGCTTCTAATCTTAACACATACACTCTCCTTAAACAGACACTTAACTTAGAACTTTGGTAATCTATACTACAAAAATGCATAATTCAGAACTTATTATGTACCATAGAATATAATGATAAAATATTACTCATAATGAATACCTTCAACCTTCTTCCTAGAACTTCTAGAATCTCCCATCATCCTTGATGGAATAATGAGAACCAGTTCTTTTTACTGAAAGAAGTTTAAATTCTTCATTCTTCCTTGAGATTTTGATGAAAAGATTTTGATTACAAGCACAGGAAACAAAAGTCCTTTATTCATCGAATAATATGCTTAATTGCTTTTTCCAGCAGACCATCTCCATAGGAGGGGAAATAATTCAATTTCTAAACTTCTTTAGATATTAGCTGTTCTGTTGGGCTTCCTGCAAGCTTATGAACTGAGATCTCAATTTTAGACCAAAAAAATAATTATTACTATTAAATTCCTTTTATTTATTATATCTTGATCTTCACCTTTCGTATCTGCCTCATCTACTTGTCCTTATTATTATTTAAAAAATATTAGACACGGAGAGTTGGTTCCACTTAATCTTATATTCTCTCTCTAAGTGCCTGAGAGGGAACCCAAGCTAATCTTTGCCTCTCTTCCACCCTCCCAAAACTTGAGAATCAGCAGAAATGGCAGAGACTTTCATTCACCTTGGAGCTTAGAGTGATCTGGCACTGATATTATCAATACTTGTGCTTATTACACACTCCAGGTCCTGACAGGACAGAGGGAGTTTTCCTACTTAAATGTCCTTCTGAGGAACGAGTTACTTGTGTTGGGAAAAAAAAAAGAGCAAGAGAATTAACTTCGTGATGATGATGATAACCAACATCAAACAGAGTTTTTGTGAATTTCTATTATTAAGCATTTTACCTACAGTATATCTTTTACTCTTTACAGTCACCTTATGAGCATTATTTTATCCCATTTTATACAAGGGGAAAGTGAGACTCAGGGAAACTAAGATAACTTGTCTGATGTCACATAGCTTTTGGGTGGCAGATCTGGAATCCAGATTTTCTCTAGGCTCTAGTAATTGGGGCAAGGTACCTTTTGGCCTCTTTATCTGGCACTAATGTGTATGATCTCCCCATGCTTGATATAAATGCATCTATGATGTAAATATTTGGACTTTTTTGTTCTTGTACACATGCTGTCAATAGATGTATGATGTTTGAAACTAGGCCAGAAGGTTGCTTCTCTAAAGGAAGAAAAGATTCCTTCTTAATGCTGTCTTACTGCTGTGTACTTCCTTCCAAACTTAGAACTCTATTTTTCATTCAGAGTTCTTCGATAACAGAAAGGCTTTAAAAAGAAATGTCAAAACTAGAGATGGGGTGAGATGAAAGAGCAGAGAGCTATAATTCATTGAATTGCGTCATTATCACCAACTGAGTCACCAACTGAATTGAATTAAACTTTTCCCCATCTGAGCTGGCAAAGACATTTTAAAGAGAGAATAAATTTGAGAACTAAGATTCTTAGCTTTCTGGCTGACAGAGACATTTTAAAGAGAGAAGAAATTTGAGAACTAAGATTCTTAGCTTTCTGGTAGAAAAATCTGAAGATTCAAATAAAATGTGCTAAACACAAATAAGAACGTATTACCACAATCAACTACTAATTTTAAAACAGGGAATTTTTTTTTTTTTTTTTTTTTTTTTGCGGTACACGGGCCTCTCACTGTTGTGGCCTCTCCCGTTGTGCAGCACAGGCTCCAGATGCGCAGGCTCAGCGGCCATGGCTCACGGGCCCAGCCGCTCCGCCGCATGTGGGTGGGATCTTCCCGGACCGGGGCACGATCCCGTGTCCCCTGCATCGGCAGGTGGACTCTCACCACTGCGCCACCAGGGAAGCCCAAAACAGGGAATTTTAAACATTTAAGATTAAAAGAGAGCAAGAGAGTAATAGAAGAATACCAACATTCTACATTGGATAATGTTTTTCTCAAATTTGTTTTTCTTTTCCACCAATGTATCTAATTTAAGAAGTTTCTTATTCTGTTGCATCAGATCTATGAGATATGGCTATCTGCTGACCAGACATTCTGGTCTTCTATCACTCTTCTGAAATCTAGTTTCCAGAGTCTGACATTTTTCATTCTGACCTGAATGTTTGCTTCTAGAAAAGAATGAGAGGGAGAATCTAAAAAAATACTTGAGTAGCTAGCACAGAACATTTTATGTTTACCAGTGTAGAATTCTCTGTTGGTTTGAAGAAGCTATTTAAATATCAGTCTCTCCCAAAATTTCTTCCATGAAATAGACAAAGAAAATTACTATATCCAAGGCAGAGTTTGCTTTCCATTTCTGTGAGCTCTTATAATTTTACTTGCCACAGGCATATGAGATTATAAAATTTTATTCCAAGGAGAGAAATTAAAATTCCAGTTTTATTTTTTTAAATGGCAATTGTAATATTTTATTCAGATGTTGAATTTATTTTTTCATTATATAAATATTTATTGAACATCTACTGTGTGCTAGAAACTGTTCTAGACACCCTGAATACAGCAGTGAGCCAAACAATAAAAGTTCTAAGGAACTTCTGTTCCAGTGGTAGGAGGCATAATATTCTATAATATTCTATTCCAGTGGGAGGAGGAAAAATAAGTAAAATATCTATGTGAGATAATAGTAAGTACTGGGAAAGAAAATGAAGCTGCTATATGGAAATAAAAAGTGACCAGGAGTACTTTTGTGTATAGTATGAGCAGACCTGTGACAAAGTGATTTTTGAGCAGCAGAGACTTCAAGGTAGTGAATATATGAGCCGTGAGATTACCTGGAGGGATATCCTAGCAGAAGTAGCTGCAAGTAGAAAAGCCCCAAGGAATGAGGAGTTTCACAAGGGGGCCATTGTTGCTGGTTTACAGTGCATAAGGAGGGGCAGTGGTAGGAGGTTAGAGCAGAGAGGAAGCAGGAGGCCCAATTATATAGGGCTTTGTGGACTGTGATAAAGACGTTGGATTTTACTCCACATGAGATAGAAAGCCATTGAAGGAATGACGTGATCTAACTTAGATTTGAGGAGGTGTTTTCCTGCTGTTGTGTGGAATTTAGACTGTAAGAGAGTTGAGTTGACCAGATGGACTGATACTATAAAAATACAGGGCAGAAATGAGGGTAGCTTGGGTTGTAGCAGGTGGTGTGTTGAAAAATGGTTGCAAGCCAGATGTACAATAATCAATAGTTTTTGCATCAGTTCTCTTCCTGATATAGGATCTCAAGTGTTCAGATAGTTAGGGAGAAAACTAAGGCTTCAGTGGTGCCAAGAAAACGTTTGAAGGAAGAGGAAGTGATAAGCTATACAAATGCTGCCTATAGTTTCATGTAAGAGTTGGCCATTGGATTTAGCAATATGGAAAGCATAGGTGACATTGACAGTAGTAGTTTCTATGGGGTATTAGGAATGAAAAACAGATTGGAGAAGGCTCAAGAAGAAACAGGAAGAGAGGACATTGAGATAGTGGGTGAGACCAGTGTTTCTCAATTGGTTTTTTCATTATCATCTCCCTAAAGAGTTTTTTAGACACTTTCTCCTAATTGTCCTCCACCCACCCCAATGGAATTATAATATCATAGATATACTTTATATTTGCTACATATTTTATGTATATATATATGCTTTATATATATATGCTTTATATATAAAAAGAGTAAGAATTGTTTGTCCTTCAAGAGTCAATTTTTGCCCTTTGAGGGTGATATTACTCCTACTGAGAATGTCATGGTTTAGACAATCCTTTAGAGGAGTTTTTCTGTGAAGGGGGACAAAGAATTGGGCTGGTAGCTAGAGAAGGAGGTTGGATCATGTTTTTATTGTTTTATATTTTTAAGATGGGATGCATTATAACATGTTTGTGTGCTGTTGGAAAGAATATAATAGAAAGGGGGAAATTGATGTTGTAGACCACGATTTGACAGTTACAGGAGTCATGGTCTTGAGGAGGAGATAGAGGATGGGGGCTTAGATGGGAGCCAGACAGTTCTCCCACTATAACAGGAGGGAAGTCAGAGCACATGAGCACAGGTGGGGACGGGATGATATATTTGGAGATGAGAGCCTGTGGATGTCCTTTTCTGAACGATTTGTTTTCTCAGTGAAAAAAGAAGCAAGATCACCAGCTGAGATTGGGGAGGGGCAGGAGGTTTTGAAGGTTTAAAGGGAGAGGAGAGGTGTGACATAGTCATCTAGGGGAGTGAACTGAGCAGAATGAAGGAGGGTAGCCTGGCAGCATTAAGATCCACTTGAAGTTAGTGATTATGACTTTAAAATGAGACCAGTGAATATTTTTTCCCTCTAGCACTTGATCTCCTCTAAGCACATTAGATATTTTAAGTATTTGAATTAATGAATAAATGACTAAAGTGAGTGAATACTGAGTTTATGCTGTTGCTACCTAAGATTTTTTCAATTTACTAAACTGACATGTTTTTAATTGGAATGTTTTATACTTGATTTTGTTAAAATTAAGGCCTTTAGACAAGAACATAGTATAGCACACCCTGGTTCAAGTTTTCTGACCGAAGTAGCTAAGATCAGCAAGGATATTTAGTGCCTTTGTTTTAGCTGATGCTGTTGCTGAATATGGGAAGAGGATGTAAAAATGACAACTTGTTTGAATCTCTTTCTAAATATATTATTTTTATAAAAAGGAAACAAGAAGTCAATGGTAGTTTCTTTGAGGATGTGGTAGTCATTTGCTAGAAATTTCTGAAATTCTGAACTATGCTTATTCATTCATCCCTTTATTAATTTAACAAGCATTTTCTCAGAGTCTCCTCTTTCATCAGCCACAAGAAGAACAAAACTGAATATAACATGATTTCTACCTTGAAGTACATTACAGGCATCTGGATGTTTACTACTTTTAGAAGAGGTGTATATAATTTACTTTAGACTACAAAAGATATACTCAAACTAATATATTTAGTGAACATGGTTCCTATGTAGTACCACATGCAATTAGAACTGATAAAGAATGTAATGATATTTGTAAAATAAAAAATTCAAACACATTAGTGAATTCAATACATTATCTATAAAATCTGTTTAACAGAAAACAGCGTGCTCACAGAGAGTGCTGTCATGACTACAATTGCGTGCTTCATAGAATCTTAATTAGAAATTACTAATTCTTAAAGAATTACTAATTCTCAAGATTGTTATACTTTCCTTTTTCAAGATCAGTTGGTGCTTTTGAAGAGTTAACAGCTTCATAAATTTGGCGTATGATTCATTCTTCTGTTGGGGCCAGGCTGGTGCCCACAGGCTGCAGGATACACAGATGAACAGCATGTGGCAGTGTTTAAATGCTGTTCGGAAAGCCAATGCCACAGGCCTAAGACAATTTAGAACACTTCTCTGCAATGATTGCACATGCATATTGGGATTATATTTTTCTTTTATATTGCTATGTGTCATGCTTTGTTTGCCAAACAGAATATAGAAAATGAATAGGCAGTTTTCTGGCACAAGTCTTAGTAGATAAATTGTCAGAACGAACTCTGTTGCTTAAGAAAAGCATAAACATAATTTAGTCACTGGATGTGGCTGTATGTAGGTTGTTGCTGTGGGGAATTTTGGTTTGGCCAGAGTGTTATTTTCTTTGAAAATTTTGATAGACTGAGGTTCTCTTTGTTTTCATAATACTCCCATTCCACCCCACCCACCAAAAGAGCAAGCTATCCAATTACTGAGGTTACACTTGTATAAATGTAGTTGCCCAAATCTAACATAATCATGAGTTTATCTTGTCATGACTTAAAATTATAGATATTATTTGAAAAAAAGAGAATTAAGCTCTTGATTCATTTTTTAAATTTTTTTTTTTTTTTTTTTTTTTTTTCGGTACGCGGGCCTCTCACTGTTGTGGCCTCTCCCGTTGCGGAGCACAGGCTCTGGACGCGCAGGCTCAGCGGCCATGGCTCACGGGCCCAGCCGCTCTGCGGCATGTGGGATCCTTCTGGACCGGGGCATGAACCCGTGTCCCCTGCATCGACAGGTGGACTCTCAACCACTGCGCCACCAGGGAAGCCCCATTTTTTAAATTTTTACAGAGAGTTTTCTTTCATTTGGACTTTTTTCCCATATATAATGGAGTGAATTTTAGGCTACCCCCAAAATACAGATGTGTGTTTGTGTGTGTGTATGTGTGTGTGTATATATCCTCCTCATTGCCCTACACACTTTAAGATAATACTACTCGTAGTGATTGAAATCTTTATATAATAATATAATGGGGGAAAAGCTCTATGGATAGACAGTAGTCATTATCAGACAGTAGATGTATAAAGATATTTTTAGTTGGTGACTATTGTCCTTATGCATGAATGTTCTCGTTACTCTACCTTTTATATTTACTGTCATCCCAAAGACTTTGCTTTGAGACACTGTGATATCTTATTGCCCCCATTGCCAATTGCTTTCCAATTAACTCTCATACACATACATCTAATGAGCACTCACTGTATTCCAGGAATTGTCCCATTGTCCCAGATTCTGAGTTCACCTAGGTTAATGAGCCCTAGCCCCAGTTCTTAAGGAGCTTATAGTGGGAATATTTGTTGCATTTCTCTTCTCGTTGCTTCTGAAATATGTATTTTTTAATATATAATTAGGCTTAAGAGCAACTTCTGACCATTTCTTCTGCCCTTCTTCCTAGTCTGGGCTCTGCTGCTTATCTATGTGTCCTTGGGCTCACTACTTAACCTCTCTAACTCCCTGATTCCTATTCTATACAATTGAGGTGATAATTCCTACCTCATCAGGGCACTGGGGGAGATTAAATAAGATAATGTATTAAAGCACCTAATAAATTGCTGGCACACGATCAGTGGTCAATGAAAGGAAACTGCTGCTGCTGTTGTTTAACTTGTATTTGTCACATGTCTGGCACTTATTGCTAAGGTTTAGTTCCCTTTCATTCCCTTGCTGTTATCCGTTCTTCAAACATTTGGCCAGTGGGAATTTAAAACTAAAGTAAATAGCAATAGGTCCAATTTATGAGCAACTTTTATGTGCTAGATATTTTATATCTTGTCAATAATCCTGAAAACAACCCAGTATTATTATTCCTACTATATAGGAGAAGACAAGGGAGATAAAAATTACTTTTTTAAGTGATGAAACTGACCACGCACCCCACGCAACCCAGCCAGCTCGTGGCCTCCTGAGAGCAAGCTGTGTGGCTGACAGGGTCTTGGTGCTCCGACCAGGTGTCAGGCCTGAGCCTCTGAGGTGGGAGAGCTGAGTTCAGGATATTGGACCACCAGAGACCTCCTGGCCCCACGTAGTATCAATTGGCAAGAGCTCTCCCAGAGATCTCCATCTCAACACTAAGACCCAGCTCCACTCAATGACCAGCAAGCTCCAGTGCTGGACACCCCATGCCAAACAACTAGCAAGACAGGAACACAACCGCACCCATTAGCAGAGAGGCTGCCTAAAATCATAATAAATTCACAGACACCCCAAAACACACCACCGGATGCGGTCCTGCCCACCAGAAAGACAAGATCCAGCCTCATCCACCAGAACACATGCACCAGTCCCCTCCACCAGGAACCCTACACAACCCACTGAAACAACCTTACCCACTGGGGCAGACACCAAAAACAACGGGAACTATGAACCTGCAGCCTACATAAAGGACCCCCCCAAACACAGTAAGTTAAGCATAATGAGAAGACAGAGAAATACGCAGCAGATGAAGGAGCAAAGTAAAAACCCACCAGACCAAACAAATGAAGAGGAAATAGGCAGTCTACCTGAAAAAGAATTCAGAGTAATGATAGTAAAGATATCCAAAATCTTAGAAACAGAATGGAGAAAAGACAAGAAACGTTTAGGACCTAGAAGAACTAAAGAGCAAACAAACAATGATGAACAACACAATAGATGAAATTAAAAATTCTCTAGAAGGAATCAATAGCAGAATAACTGAGACAGAAGAATGGATAAGTGACCTGGAAAATAAAATAGTGGAAATAACTACTGCAGAGCAGAGTAAAGAAAAAAGAATGAAAAGAATTGAGGACAGTCTCAGAGACCTCTGGGACAACATTAAATGCACCAACATTCAAATTAAAGGGGTACCAGAAGAGGAAGAGAAAAAGAAAGGGACTGAGAAAATATTTGAAGAGATTATGCTTGAAAACTTCCCTAATATGGGAAAGGAAATAGTCAGTCAAGTCCAGGAAGTGCAGAGAGTCCCATACAGGATAAATCCAAGGAGAAACAGGCCAAGACACATATTAATCAAACTATCAAAAATTAAATACAAAGGAAAAATATTAAAAGCAACAAGGGAAAAGCAACAAATAACATACAAGGGAATCCCCATAAGGTTAACAGCTGATCTTTCAGCAGAAACTCTGCAAGCCAGAAGGGAGTGGCAGG
This sequence comes from Orcinus orca, assembly GCF_937001465.1. Lineage (NCBI taxonomy): Eukaryota > Metazoa > Chordata > Mammalia > Artiodactyla > Delphinidae > Orcinus > Orcinus orca. The sequence continues at coordinate 53,397,123 of NC_064572.1, read as the reverse complement.
ATATATTTAAAGTGATGAAAGGGAAAAACCTACAACCAAGATTACTCTACCTAGCAAGGATCTCATTCAAATTTGGCAGAGAAATTAAAACCTTTACAGACAAGCAAAAGCTAAGAATTCAGCACCACCAAACAAGCTTTACAACAAATGCTAAAGGGACTTCTCTAGGTAGGAAACATAAGAGAAGGAAAAGACATACAATAACAAACCCAAAGCAATTAAGAAAATGCTAATAGGTACATACATATCGATAATTACCTTAAACGTGAATGGATTAAATGCTCCAACCAAAAGACACAGGCTTGCTGAATAGATACAAAAACAAGACCCATATATATGCTGTCTACAGGAGACCCACTTCAGACCTAGGGACACACACAGACTGAAAGTGAGGGGTTGGAAAAAGATACTCCATGCAAATGGAAATCAAAAGAAAGCTGGAGTAGCAATTCTCATATCAGACAAAATAGACTTTAAAATAAAGACTATTACAAGAGACAAAGAAGGACACTACATAATGATCAAGGGATCAATCCAAGAAGAAGATATAACACTTGTAAATATTTATGCACCCAACATAGGAGCACCTCAATACATAAGGCAACTGCTAACAGCCATAAAAGGGGAAATTGACAGTAACACAATCATAGTAGGGGACTTTAACACCCCACTTTCACCAATGGACAGATCATCCAAAATGAAAATAAATAAGGAAACACAAGCTTTAAATGACACATTAAACAAGATGGACTTAATTGGTATTTATAGGACATTCTATCCAAAAACAACAGAATATACTTTCTTCTCAAGTGCTCATGGAACATTCTCCAGCATAGATCATATCTTGGGTCACAAATCATAAACCATAAACAAGACGAAAAGACAACCCTCAGAATGGGAGAAAATATTTGCAAATGAAGCAACTAACAAAGGATTAGTCTCCAAAATATACAAGCAGCTCATGCAGCTCAATATCAAAAAAACAAACAGCCCAATATGAAAATGGGGCAGAAGACCTAAATAGACATTTCTCCAAAGAAGATATACAGATTGCCAACAAACACATGAAAGGATGCTCAACATCACTAATCATTAGAGAAATGCAAATCAAACCTACAATGAGGAAAACAAAACAAAGCAAAAACTACAATGAGGTATCACCTAACACCAGTCAGAATGGCCATCATCAAAAAATCTACAAACAATAAATGCTGGAGAGGGTGTGGAGAAAAGGGAACCCTCTTGCACTGTTGGTGGGAATGTAAATTGATACAGCCACTATGGAGAACAGTTTAGAGGTTCCTTAAAAAACTAAAAATAGAACTACCATATGACCCAGCAATCCCACTACTGGGCATATACCCTGAGAAAACCATAATTCAAAAAGAGTCATGTACCACAATGTTCATTGCAGCTCTATTTACAATAGCCAGGACATGGAAGCAACCTAAGTGTCCATCGACAGATGATTGGATAAAGAAGGTGTGGTACATATATACAATGGAATATTACTCAGCCACAAAAAGAAACGAAATGGAGTTATTTGTAATGAGGTGGATGGACCTAGAGTCTGTCATACAGAGTGATGTAAGTCAGAAAGAGAAAAACAAATACCATATGCTAACACATAAGTATGGAATCTAAAAAGAAAAAAAAATGGTTATGAAGAACCTAGCATCAAGACAGGAATAAAGATGCAGACCTACTAGAGAATGGACTTGAGGACACGGTGGGGAAGGGTAAGCTGGGAGAAAGTGAGAGAGTGGTAGTGTATATATAGACATATATACACTACCAGATGTAAAATAGATAGCTAGTGGGAAGCAGTCGCATAGCACAGGGAGATCAGCTCAGTGCTTTGTGAACAGCTAGAAGGGTGGGATAGGGAGGGTGGGAGGGAGGGAGAGGAAAGAGGGAAGAGATATGGGGACATATGTATATGTATAACTGATTCACTTTGTTATAAACAGAAACTAACACACCATTGTAAAGCAATTATACTCCAATAAAAATGTTAAAAAAAATCTACAAACTAACTGCTGGGGAGGGTGTGGAGAAAAGACAACCTTCTTGCACTGTTGGTGGGAATGTAAATTGATATAGCCACTATGGAGAACAGTATGGAGGTTCCTTAAAAAGCTAAAAATAGAACTACCACATGACCCAGCAATCCCACTACTGGGCATATACCCTGCGAAAACCATAATTCAAAAAGAGTCATATATATACCACAATGTTCATTGCAGCACTATTTATAATAGCCAGGACATGGAAGCAACCTGAGTGTCCATCGACAGATGAATGGATAAAGAAGATGTGGCACATATATACAATGGAATATTACTCAGCCATAAAAAGAAACAAAATTGAGTTATTTGTAGTGAGGTGGATGGACCTAGAGTCTGTCATACATAGTGAAGTAAGTCAGAAAGAGAAAAACAAATACCGTATGCTAACACTTATATATGGAATCAAAAAAAAAAAACATTGGTTCTGAAGAGCCTAGGGGCAGGACAGGAATAAAGACGCAGATGTAGAGAATGGACTTGAGGACACGGGGAGGGGGAAGTGTAAGTTGGGATGAAGTGAAAGAGTGGCATTGACATATATACACTACCAAATGTAAACTAGATAGCTAGTGGGAAGCAGCTGCATAGCACAGGGAGATCAGCTCCGTGCTTTGTGACCACCTAGAGGGGTGGGATAAGGAGGGTGGGAGAGAGACGTAAGAGGGAGGGGATATGGGGATATATGTATACGTATAGATGATTCACTTTGTTATACAGCAGAAACTAACACACCATTGTAAAGCAATTATACGCCAATAAAGATGTTAAAAAAAGTAAAGTGATGAAACTACCTGCTAGAAGAATGAAAATACTGACTCCAAAGCCTATCATTTTACTACCACACATCCTTTCCAAGATCCGTTCTAATTCTGAATGCTTTAAAAATTTTTTTGTGAAAAATGGATGTGCATTTTGATCATAAGCAGTAGAAGTTTTCATTTGAGCACAATCTCAAACTCTCAAAATCTGGATGCCCGATGATGTCATTAACAAGCTAAGATATAGAGATCTACATTTTTATAAGTAAGTATGACTGATAGTCCATGGACAGACCAAAGTTCCCCCAAACTTCTCAGATCTTGTCGTCTGCATCAGTTAATTTTTCTGTGTCATCTGAAAGTAGAATTCTTTTTAAGGGGAGGGATACTGGGGAGAGTGCTTTCCTTCTTTAGGCTTTTGGAAATATTTTTAAAATTTTGATAAAAATTTATCACTGATTTTTAATAAAAGACTTGTTTTGATATTTTGACTTTTCTTTAATCATAAGTGGTAAACATTGACAATCTGTGCTTGCTTTGGTAGAGTAGTTCTCTGTCTTTATTTAGTGCTTTGTGGTCTCTGGTAGCTTGAGGACATCAGGCATAAAGAGATGATGCAATGAAGGAGATGTACAGCTGGCCCATATGGCTCAGTTGCTGAGCCATTGCCTTCCGAGTTCAGTGTAGCAAGAGTTCCTGATTTGAGAAAGAGGAACTTATGGGTATGTATTTTCCATGGAGAAACTGAACAAACTCTTAAATTGAATTAGAATAATTAGAATGTAGAATTCTATGTAGAATTCTCAGTATCAGCTTCTAAATGGTTACTTTGGGCGAATGCCAGTCTATCTGGACTTCATTTTCCTCCTCTGTAAAATGAGACCATTGACCTCTAGAACTCTAAGATCCCTTCTCAATCTAAATCTAATCCAAAATGATTCTGTAAAAAGGCAGATGTGTGTGTGTGCTCACTGTTTGACATGTGAGTTATTTGAACATGAGTTCATAGAATATTGATGTCAGAAAGTATGTTTAGAAAATGTTAATGTGGGTGAGTGAGAGAGAAATACTTCATCATTGCTTACAAACACCTTGGTTAACAAGCTTGCACCTTTCCTGAGCACATTAGATTTTGGGGGAGGAAAAAAAAGGCTTGTATTTAAACCAAGGTTCAATTATTATTATTATTATTTTAGATAATGGTTAGTTTGCCTTTTTTATCCATTAAACTTGAGTTTCTTGAGTCTTATACTATCTCTGCCACCTTACACTGCCCCAAGCAATATTTCTTGAATGAATGAATTAATCGAATTATAAAATTCTCAGTGTACCTGACTACCACTATGGACAACTGTGAAAAAATAAGACTTCAATTTGCACTCTCTTTAGCCTCAACTATCTCATCACCTACTATGTACCTACATTATGTTGAAGGGAAAAAAAAAATCAGTTACCAAAGGAAAAAAAGAATCCTCTACTTACCCTGTTCCTTCACTGAACTCTCATTAAAGAAAAGCAAACTACTATATTTTTGATGGCTAGCTGGAGTTTTATAAACATAAATAATTTTTATTTCTATAAGCAGTTCTACTTGTACAATGAAACCACTGAATGAAATACAGCAGAAATTTGGGTAGGGCTTTTCTCCCATTTGCAAAATGGTATATCCAAAGCAACAACGAAACATAGCAACAACAACAAAAAAAGAAAATGTTTGGGAATTGTGTGTGTGGACGGGGAGGGATGGGTGTGACTGGATATTGTATTGAAGGAGGAATGGAATTTAAAGACGTTGTTATTTGGCTATATTCTGAAGCAACTCATGAGTTTAGAACCAACTCTAACAATAATCAGTTTCGGGCTTCGCTGGTGGCGCAGTGGTTGAGAGTCCGCCTGCCGATGCAGGGAACACGGTCTCATGCCCCGGTCCGGGAAGATCCCACATGCCGCGGAGCGTTTGGGCCCATGAGCCATGGCCGCTGAGCCTGCGCGTCCGGAGCCTGTGCTCCGCAATGGGAGAGGCCACAGCAGTGAGAGGCCTGCGTACCGAAAAAAAAAAAAAATAAGTTTCAGTATTAGTTGTTTTCAAATCTGATAATGTTTTATACATGAAGAAGTTTAAAAACTGGATTTCAATTTGCAATTATACAAAATAAAACAAAACAAAACACCATTTCTTTTTCTGGGCCTTAATCTCCTTAACCATGACATGAAAGGATTGGGATAAATGATGTTTAAGGTTCTTTCAGCACCAAACATTCACTGATTTTGTAAATCAGTTGATCAATTGGCTGTAACACTGGCTTTCCAGCTTGACTCTAGAGTGGCATTCATTTCTCTACCTCTTTAAATTCATCTCTCCTACACTGCTTTTTCACTCCCTTCTGTTTATCTCCTCTAAACAAGATTTTTTTTAGTCCCCTATTTTGTAGCTTGTATTATGAAAAAAAATTAAATAATAGGCACCTTGGATATTTTTCAAATATAGTTTTACATGATGGACAATATTTTTTATTTTGTTATATATGGGACCAAGTTTTAGGAGATGAGATAGTATCAGGCTACAAGTATATGACAAAAACTCTAGCTTTTCCTGTGTTCCTGTGTCCAAGTGTGCATGGGAGCATTCACCGGGATTTTTCACATTGAATACAATCTATTACGCATTTAATACACTGAATCTAATCATTCAGTGCTGCCAGTATCTCTCCCCTAATTGTGAAACTAGAGTTATGCCATACATTCATGTGTATCAGTTCACTCTCCTTATTAATGATTCTGAATAACCATATCTTAATGCATGATTGATGCTATTAATGTGGCACCTTTTTGACAGCCAGGAGTGTGCCTTTATTCTTGTATTCTGAAGCCTAGCACAATGCTAGATACTATAGGTGTGTTAAATGAATGCTTCTATAATGTTGATCTTGGAATGTGTAGACTTTTAAAAATATATAATGTTCTCATAAATATGTAGGAATGTATTTATAATGCTGTAAAAATGTAATAAAACTAGTTATCTCATGATGTGTACCTAAGTAATTTTTAAAAATTTACTTAGTTTATCTTTTAAATTAGTTAATGTTGGACTCATTGTAGTGATGCTGCCTCCTCAAGCATTTTCAGAATTCTTCTTCCACGATTGTAGTTTTGCCTACTCTTATATTAACTTCGGAGGTAATAGGTCATCACCCTTTGATATTTCAAGACAGGCCCACAGTCTTGACTGATGACTAAGTAAAGTGAACTTTTCCAAGCCAGGGGAAACTGGTTTTGGGTCATAAATAAAATATGGTTGGAAAGTAATAAGAGAAATTTTGTTAGAAGTCACAAAATCTGAAATGGAGATTATGCCAAGAAATTCCAGAAATGTTTTGAGGATTCTGGGATTAGGGAGTGTATTGATAAATATACTTTGGCTTTTGGAGACATTTCTCTGGAGGCTTTGTTTTTATTTCCACAATGTTGTTCATAGTAGCTTACTCATAAAATTTTTTTAAACTTCTAATGAAATGTACTATATAAATTATTGAAATTATTGGAGGGGGGACTGACACGATATTTAACATTTATCAAATGTCTGTATTTTGAACACACATATTGTATGTCATATATTTAAATATAGTCTCTGTCCTTAAAAACAGCACAGTAAAGAAGAGTCACAAAACAATTGATCCAGGTATAAAAAGAAACAAATGTTTATAACTGTGTAATTTATCAGGGCTCAGAAACTTACCTTCCTCACCAGTCACTCTTCTGTATTCAAGTATAAGGAAATTGTGAGCCAATGTGATCTGTTTTAAGAGATTTGGAGATATTTTAAAATAAGGTAGTTAATAAGAAAAGGAACCTCATTCTCTGATTCAACTTTAAATTTTCATGATCATATTCAATATTGCAGTTCTTAGTTTCTCAGGCTACTACCAAAGCATATGATGGTTATTTGGAATTTGCACTAAAATCTCAAGTTATTCCTGGTAAAACTGGTGTCCTACGTAGGTAACTCAAATGATTCCATACCTTCAACATGAGCAAAAATTTTGAACTATTATAACAGTTCCTCTGACCTGAAACCCTGAAAGAAAGATCTAAGTATGTTTAACAATAAAAGATAATATAGGTATTTTGATATTATATACTTCTGATATGACAGTGTTTTAAAAATGGTAAGTAACTTAGTTTTTGGGTTTTTTTTTTTTTTAGTAACTTAGTTTTTACAGCAACATTTAGAGATAGGTACAATTACCCCAATTTAAAGATGAAGAAATTGAGATTTAGGTAATTTGCCCAAGGTGACAGAGTTAATGAGTGAGCTGGGATTGGAACACCAGGCAGGCTGAACCCAGGGGCCAGGCCTTAACCACTACACTGTACTCCTTCTCACTATTCCTGCTTTTTATACTGCACAAATGAACCATGAGTTTACAAGTATAGTAGAACCATGGTAGAAAGGCATGATGGACAATCTTTCACTTCCCATATTTTGATATCCAGTGTATTAGGCAGAAAATAATGACCCCTTAAAGATGTCCACTTCCTAATCTCTGGAACCTTACATGGAAAAAGGGACTTTGCATATATGATTAAGTTAAGGATCTTGAGATGGGAAGTTTATCCTGGATTATCTGGTGGGCCCAATGTAATCTCGGAGGTCCTTACAAGTGAAAGCTAGAGGGAAGAATCAGAAGCCAATAAGGAGATGTGATGACATGAGCAAAGTTCAGAAAGATATGATTGCTGGATTTGAAGATGAAAAGGGGCTACAAACCAAGGACTGTGGGCAGCCTTTAGAAGTTTGAAAAGGCAAGAAACAGATTCCCCTCCAGAGTTTCAAGAAGGAACACAGCCCTGTGGACACCATGATTTTAGCCTAAGATCCATTTCAGACTTCCGACCTCCAGCATTGTAAGATAATACATTGTGTTATTTTAAGCCACTGTGTTTGCAGTAATTTGTTACGGCAGCAAGAGAAAACTAATAAACCCAGTAATTGTTTTCATTAGTAATAATGTTTTTCATGAAACTAGCTCATCTAATCTAAGAATGATAGTCATATTGAACATCATATCCATTTCTAACTGAATACTCTATGTAGGAATTAGAGGAATTTGCCTCTCTTCTCTCATAAATAATTCCAGTTGACTGCTTTCTCTGAAAGTTTGGAATAAGTAATCTTTACATCCTTACAGTTTTGCTAGGTGAAGTTCTAAGAGTCTAACTTGTTTAAAAGAACTTTTGAGCAATTCACTTGCAAATGACTAGGAATTTACTTAGGCATAGACCTTGAATAAGATAATTCTCTTGCCCCTTCATAGAAGATTACTTATATTCTAACCCATAATTGGAAAAGCCAAAATTGCTTTGAAGTTTCAAAATGCTGATATTTTAGAAAGATATTTACTTTGAGATAAAATCTACTTTATCTGCAATTAGTTTCACTTAGCATGTTGCAAGGATGTGTCTGTTAGTAAATTTTGTAAAAACCCTACTAATTATTTGAAGAGAAGAGTGCTTTTCAAATTCAAAAAGTTCAAGATAGCATACCAGTATTAACATGCACGTGCCAGGACAGGCAGATGGAAGGAAGCCCTTCCATATCAACTTCTGCTTTGAGCTCAGTGATCATGTACTTGGATCATTAGTGTTCTCATAAACCAGTGTAAAAAGAGGAAAAACAATTTAAAAGTAAATAGGAAAAGGAAGTCTTGAACTAAGGACTTGATATCTCTGAAGATTATCTCAAGGTGTTGATATCCCCTGCAGGACCATTGCTTTAGAATAATGAAATGAAAAAGCTCACACTCACTTCTCCTCAACCTTTCATTCTCAACACACTAATGCACACAGCCACATACAATAAACTTAGTTCAGTAAGTATTTATTAGACATCTGTTGTTGGTCCAGCATAATCCTTCTATCATTCTTTTCTTGTCATTTACATGGTACAGTCTGTTGTCTAACCATTATTTTTGTTTCTTGGTAAGCAATCAGTTTATGATTTGAAAATTCTTGTTGTCTTTGAAGTAATATTGTTGGATTTTCTAACACTTATTATCCTGAAATTTTATTTAGCCTGCTCAATAATAAGTTTATGACTAGTTAAGAAAGATTTCAACATTCTTTGCCTGGATAATTTCTTGTTTAATCATTGACATATGACATAAATTTTCTGATTCATGGATTAGACTACAAAATTTCTATTTAATCCCTAACATAAAGCCAATAACCGAATATTTTTAACCACTATCATTATCAGAAGTTTCTTTAGTGGTGGTGTTCATTGACTTATTATTTCTCATATGAAAGTAAGAAAAACTGTGTCTATCTGCAATAAAAACAAAGGTCAATGATTAATTTTTTTACTTAGTTGCTCTCAACTTAAACCAGTGAGCTCTATCTTTAACTGTTGAGAGTTTTTAAAAGTCACCATTCTTTATTTTAGAATTTTATTCTTTTCATATCTGGTTCAAGTAGGTGGAAAGATCAGCAAAGCATGTTTTTTCCTTTTATAACAATTTAAAATGTTCTGACCAAGCAACAGTGTCAAAATAGTCCTTTGCGTTTACAAATGACTTCACAATAGGTATATATAAAAAGTGAATATGAAATTTGATCTATTAATATGAATATGCCACAGACAGATATACTTACAATACTTGGATAATTATGTGGTTGGATTTTAGTTTTCATTCTTGATGTGGAAGTAATTGCAGAATTTTTCTGCCATTAAAATACATAAATATTGAATATATTCTCCATTCTTTATAATTACTTCTCAATGGCATTGTACTTATCATATATATTTTTTCTCAATACCACCCCCAAATTTAGGACACTTCCTTTCATGTGACCATATACGTAATTTTTTATTTAATAATTATTTATTGAATGAGTGAATAGGTGATTGAAATTTTTGAAATACTTCAGAATGATCATCTTAGCTAACTGTTATCATTTATTAGTGCTGCTGATAAAGAAATTTTTATATAAAATTTCCAGTTAATCGAAGTGTATCCATTTGAGTATTTTTTTCCTGAAACAGCAAGTCTCATATTGTCTCTAATTAGATATAGACATAGATAGATGTATCATGGCAGAAACTGACAAAAACTGATTTTTTTGTGGTTGTCAGGATATTAATTTATTGTTTTGAAACAAATTTTCTATTAAATGCTACTTTAGTGAAACAGCAGGATTGTATAAATTAGTAAAATCATCCTCAAAATGTTCTAATGTGGTATAGATGAAGAAAGAAAAAGGAAAACACCAGTATTAAATTTCCTCCTCATAAATGGGCTTTCTATTCTGCCATCGACCTTTTAACCATCCTATGTCCAATACCACACTTTCTTAATTACTATGGATTTACAAAGTGTAAAACTCTAAATACCTGATAACATCCATCTTCCTTCTTGCTTGATACAAGTCATCTTGACTATTCTTGATTCTGCCTTTGAATACCAATTTGTAGGCTTTTTCTTAGAACTTCATTAGATTTGTAGATTGATTTTGGGGAGAATGGAAAAACTGATGTTTTTGACAAAATGAAGTTCCTGGGAACTAAAGTGTCAGCCCTTTAACAGAATAGCAGTATAATGCTGACTTGTGCTGTTAAATTTATACTGACTCTACATTGTTACTTTTCCCTTCTTAAAAAAAAGTCTTTCTCTGTTTACTTTAAGTTTTTGGTGAGTGTTCTAGAAAAGTGAAGTTTGAGATAAGATACAGGGTGCCTCTTAGTGGTTTACTGCATTGAAAATAGAGATTATGTTGTGAAATGCTTGAGAAACAATGAGTTCGGACGGACAGCTCTAGCTAATAAGAAGGGGGCTTCTACAGTCAGACGATGCTGCAGCAAAGGACCTTATCAGACAAGGTGCTAATGGTAGAGACCCAAAAAAGCAGAGGTATCCAGGATAGCACACCCTGGAGTGTTACTGCCTTTATCAGACAGCTGCCAAATGGGGATTAACCAGTCACGACCGACTGTATAGGTCGTGAGATTGGAATGTTAATTCTGCATTCTGCACCGTACATCACAAGCAGCATGCTTATTTAAAAAAATCAAACTCAAAATTCTGTCTTCTATATAAGAGTATCCTTTCCGTGGTGATATTTCCCACCTAAATCATGAAAGAAGACTGAAAAGTCACCATTCATGTAAGTACACTTAAGGAATGGAAGGCTTGTCTCATGGAGTGGTGTATGTTATTCAGGCATCCATGGTGGTTTGTTATTTCAAAATTAAGCAAAGCAGAGCATCCATTCTTCTCAGAGTTGTTTATTTATATGCCACATTTGACATTTTAAGTTGAAGTCATTTCTGGATTGTCAGAGTGCAGAAGGACCCTGAAAAGATTCTTGTAAATCAAAACTTTTAGTTTGATAGCAAAATAATTAGACAAACCTTGTCAGGTTTTTCCCTGACTGTTGTGCCTTGAATTTTTCAGACTTAACAGAAAATAAATATTTTGGATAAAATGCTATCTCCATAATCACACTATTAATATCCGCTAACTTTATCCAATTACAAGCAAAACTCTTACGGTGTCTCAAACAAAGCAAATAATATATATTTTATTTAGGGGGGTTTAATTCCTTTTTGGTCATTCAGATTTCATATGATCAGTTGGCCACTGAGACCTATTTTAGGAACTGGTTCTCATGTAGATTAGCTTATAGGAACCCAGTGGTTAAGGTGCCTTCTGTTGTCATTTGAAGCCATTGAAAATCTTTGCAGTTGGCATGTCTTGCATTTTATTATGATTAATTTATAAATATTTTATAAGGTGTATAAAGTGTTTTCGTGTAGTACCTTTTAACCAATTGTTTCTGATAAATAAATGTCTTTGTGAATTTTAGGTTTGCTTTTCCAGAGACATTTTATCTAAACTTCTTCATCTCCTATGTGTTTTTCTTAACTAGATACAATTTCTTAAAAAGATAATTTGGATTGTACTAGGCAGCCACCAGATGACCTATTGGTCCATCTGAATTTTAAAATATATAAGGAGAAAGTATGAAGTGACATTTAAGAAGTTTCAGAAGAAAATGGGAACTCCTAGATAACCAGTTTTAGAAAGTTTTTAAAAAAAAAAATATTGAAATGAATTTCTTCACATGTAGGGTTTTGTTGTTGTTTTTTTCTTTCTGACAGTTATTAGTGTCTGGATTTTCCACTTCACAAATGACAGGAGAGAGACCTTGGGCAAGACCTAGGGTGGGAATATGGGGAGCTGGGTATGAGAATGGGGGAGGGGGTAGAGGATGGAGGGAAGGTGGGGGTTGGGAGAAACCTGGCAGCCACATCAGTTCATCAAATATGAGGAATTAGGCTGGAAATATTGAGCAAAAGGATTGTATAACTGAGACTTGAGGATAAAGGGAACATACGTTGGGTCAATTTAAATAAGTCCACCTCTTTTAAAATCAGTTTTAAAAGACTCCTCATGGAGTTGTCTGTGTCATGAACTAGACTTTGCCTCAGTTTGGGGGTAACTTTGTCTTCATCATTGTGTATTAGGAATGGAATGGTTTTATACCACTCAAGGGAGATGTTCTTGCAGGTCCTATGAGAGCTCAGAGCACTTTTATTATGTTTTATGATTACAGTTGGAGATGCTGTTTATCTTACTTCTTGTAAAACTCAGAGGGAAGCCTTCCAAGGGCTTTACTTCTCTTGGGTCCCTCCATAATCAAATATGCTTCTTCAGCAGTAATTTTAGCATCTATTACCATGCTTGAGCCTTTGGCAGCCCTGCAGCCTCGCAGCTTTGACATCACTTGTGGTTTGCAGAGCATCATGCAGTGCTGTCTAGTGCTCCTGATAATAGTTTCTAAATGCATAGCTGATTTATACTGCCTGGAATTGTCCCATCTCTTCCTAGCAATTGAATTTGGCAAATTAATCATTTAACCTTTTCTGCCCCATGCCCAGGCCTCACTATGAGGTCATTGGTGTCACACTGAGTAAAGCTTCACATTGACAGAAGAAAGTTTGTGCTGGATTTGTGAATGTCACCCTCTCCAGAAGATGTACCTGTTGTCTTTTCAAATGAAGAAATGAAAGCAAACGGGAGCATATTTTTTCAAGTGCACTTAATGAGTCCACAACAGAACTGAAAAGGGAGATCCATGCCCCTCACTCCCAGTCACATGCTTGGCTCCTTGGGCTTCCTTCAATTCTCACCAGAATTCCTGTGCCTGCAGCATAGAATAATCATGCTTGAATGTAGCCTCAGGCTTAAGTTCCAGAGCTGATTCCAAGATGCTAGGTTTAAGGACTTAGGGCAGAACTATAAAATGAGCCTGCATTAATCTGATGTGCTAGCTCTCCATTCACTGTAACCTTGGATTTTTATGTCACAGGGATCCATCTTTAATCAAGGCTTGTAATTAAGCAGAAACTCAGTGGAAAGACTTTGATAGTCCCATGACTGGTTCCCCAAGCAAAATGCAAAGGTGTCTCTCCCCAGTTTAGCCCCCCTACCCTCAGAAATGGCTCATTATGTCCTTGGGTGAGCTGTGGAGGGTTCCATTTAATACTCCTATCACTCCTACCCCTTTGTCCCTCAAACCTCCCCCCCTCACCAGATAGACACTTCAGCCGCTGAGCCTTCCTCCTCCATAAAGTATCCTCAAGTAAACATCAAAGGTAGGAAGTTCTTGTTAGTACTATATGTTGACTCAAAGTGGCACAACAAGTATATTTCTCCTTGTCTCGGGTCAACTTGACCCACACCTGGATCTGACCAGGATATAGAAATATAAATTGTAAGGCCGAAGAAGGAGCTGTTGTTAGGGTCAGTTGTCTTCTCAAGCTAAAAAAGGTTAGAATTATTTTCTTTTGTAACCATAATCTTCCCACGCTGATTTCCTGATTTCTGGTGCACCATAGTACAATGTGTTCTCAAGACTAATTCTTGGAACAGTCTAGAAAGTTTCATGTGCTTCTTATTTTGTTGCTACTTGTCGAAGTCCAAAGGGGTTGAATGTGTCAGACACAGTGGGTCATTTGTATGACATACTACATATTAATAAAAAAGGATATGTGGGAATTCGAGGATATGCTTTATCATGTTTCAGCATTTAATTTCAGAACATGGCCAAGTATCTGTTTTCATTGAGAAAAGCCAGAATTCGCCAAAATCAACATGAAGCAAATGAATTGCATTGTGATGAAAAAGAGCTAAGACGTACACAGACACGTTGTTCCTTTCAATTGTTATCGAAGTAGCTTTGTTTTTTTAAAAAAGTATTAAATTTTTTTTTTTTGTGGTACGCGGGCCTCTCACTGTTGTGGCCTCTCCCGTTGCGGAGCACAGGCTCCGGACACGCAGGCTCAGCGGCCATGGCTCACGGGCCTAGACGCTCCGCGGCATGTGGGATCTTCCCAGACCAGGGCACGAACACGTGTCCCCTGCATTGGCAGGCAGACTCTCAACCACTGCGCCACTAGGGAAGCCCAAAGTATTAAACTTTTGATTGCAATTTAGAAAACTTAGTTAGAGAATTCAATTTGTGTATTGATTTATAGTGCATTCTGAAACTGCTCACAAAGTGTAAATATTCCCTCTCTGTGTAATGGAAATACTCAGACTACAGTTTTCACAGTCAGCAACCTTATCATGGGAGGCAACTGGTAGAAGTTGGCATTTCTTTTATTGAAACCATATTCTAGAATTTTACTTTCAAGCTAGTTAAGAAATGCAGTAAGAAGAGACCTGTAGTGACCACACTATATCAGAATGTGATTCCTGATCATGAGAGAGCAACCTGTAGTTTCTAAAACTCTGTTTCAGATTGAGGATAAGAAATTATCCTTCTGTTTAGCAAATTACCACACACATTGCTTAATCTAGATTTGACATGTGAAGAAACTATACGTGGCATGCATACAAAGTAATGAGACTTGGTTTTTAAGTTATTTATATATACTTTATTAAAAAACGTGTGTTGTCCTTGAGAGAGTTCCTCTGGAAATTTGTACTTGTTCCACAATTCTCAAAATACTTTTGGAAAGTTCTTTTTAAAAAGTTCTAGTCAATTCTTTTAAATAAAACTAGAACAGAGTATTTTTTTGAAGCTGCATGAGAATGGATTTGGGAATTTGGAGCCACCCTGGAAAAATTCTTCAAATTGCTGTTGCAGCCACACATTCTTTTAGATACACACCTATTCTCTAGCCATGGCCTAAATAATTTTTGACTCCTCTAAAATTATTTTCACTTTCAAAGGGAAAAGATTTGCTGTCCTCGCAGATATTCAGAAAATGAGCTGTGTTCTCTAAAAGCAATTCCAGAAGGGGACTTTTCAAAATGTTTACAATAATAGTAATAACTTGGTATAACAACATCACTTTTGAAACAGCATAATTGTCTGTATGTGTTAGTTCTTACATGTTTGTTGACAAAATATAATACTTCATAGTCAACATGTCCAATAGTGACTAGTGGATGCCTTGTTTTAGAAAATTTTCACTTCCTTGAACCTGAATACAACTGCTGTTCTGATAGCCTCCATAATAGCTTATGAAATGCTTGTTGTTGACTTTTGGAGGAGTATGTGATCTTGTAATTTTTTAGGAGTCATGATAGCATAGCCTAGCATAACAGTTCCACAGGCATTTTTTAAAACTACATCTTTTATTAGTAAAAATGTGTTGTTAACAAAGTAAGACTTCACAAAATAGGAAAAAACCTATATTTTGAAAACCAGATAATTACTTGAAATACTTTTTATCACAACATAAATTTCATATTTGAAATTATGTTGACTTTATTTTGGTGGAAGCAGTATCTAATTTAACTCATCTTTGTTAGTTTGTGGCTTATATTGTTAAAATAATAACACAGTATTTTGTCCGTAAATGGTGGTTAAAAAAATCTATTGATGGAATAAATGAATGTGAGTATTGAAAAATTAGATTATGAACATTTGATACATTATAATAGCTTGACAGGTATTTAAAGGTAAATACAGGTTTACTTTAGTAAATCTTTATTTTAAATGATTTAACTTTTGAGTATGTTACATTAACTCCAAAGTTATGAACCTGAAGTTAGATTCAAGAAAGTGTTAGATGTGTTCATGTTTAAAAAGCAAGTTAGATATTTACAGAGATTAATTCATTCAACACATTTTACTTGAGTAACCATTGTGGTTCCAGATGTTCCACTAGATGCTGGGGATTATGTGGTGGAAAAGCAGGTAGCACCCCTGCTAGATGAGCTTATACTCTAGTGACTGTAGGGCTCTGGAGAGAAGAGACCAAACTAAAAGTTTTTGTGGTGACTCCATATTGCATGGAAAAGTTCTCATTCCAAATCTCTGGGTTCTGTTCTTTATTTTGAAGTGTGATGCATTTGGACTCATGGTCTTTAAAGAGCTCTCAGATTAGAGTTTATGCTATGGTTTTCTGAATTCTCCATTGTCATCTTAATTGCTATTGCCCTATTCCCCAAATTCCTAGTATTTTCAATATGTATGTGAGTACTATATGTGAGAGCATTTTGTAGATTGTCAATTTTTTTAACTGTAAGGTAGTGTTATTATTCAACAAGAAAGCATTTGAGCTGTACCTAAAAACAAAGTAAACACTCACACAATCACACAGTTTTGCAGATAATAAGAAAACAGCTAATCTGAAGGTCTTTTTTTCCTCCAGTTTAAAAATTAGAGGTATTTTTTGCCTGACTTAGCTAGTTAATTTATCAACTGTCTACATCACTTAGTCTTTGTAGAAACAATTTCTAAATCCCTTGAAACTATATTTATGTTCACTATGGTTTAGAGCTACACTTTCTGGCGGGCATAGAATGTGTCACCCCATTAGAGACTCTCAATATTGTTTATGGAAGTAGAGAAGAAAATGAAATCATAAATCTGGAAGACACCCTATTTGGCCACCGCCTTTGGGGAGAAGTAATTCCAAATAATTAAAAAGGGCCAGTTAACTTTTTTCTTAAACATTTTTTAACAAGGAGATGTTATAATTTACCTAAGTAACATAAGTCAGCAGTCACATACATTTTCTTCATACATTTTCTTAAGTCAGTTCCTTCATGTGGAAAACAAAGGAAATGACAGGATAATGTCTAAAACTGTCTCCTAAATTTTTCTATTATTTTTTAAATGCCTCGACCCATAGTTAAGCCCTCTTAAGGATAAACTGCAACTGAACATGCTCAAAACATTTAAAAAAAGGAAATCAGATTTTACTAGCATTGTTTTTCACTAGGAATGAAAGAGTATTTTATTCTTTCTTTCAAGTTCTGCTTTCTTTAGACTTTTCTGGAAACATCTCTGAAGACAGGCATTAAAAGACATTTTGAGGAGAGAGAAATGGTGATCAAATACAATCATGGCAGAAATGTCTTTTCTAAGGGTTAATGAGGTCACATTGTTTGTTATATTTTTTGAAATCTTAGAATAGTTGTGGATTTTTATTCTGACGACAAAGTGCAGCTGTTTCTAGTCAACTCTTTTAAATAAAGTTATTTCTTAAAATCCATTTCAAAATCAGCAAACTTCTGGGCCCAGAGTCAATCTTGCCCTATGTGGATGCCAGACACTTTCATTAATTGTGAAAGTCACAGGTTAATCTCCGATGATAAATTTTTTTTCCAGTCAGAATCACAGATGATTCTGTGATCATACAGTTGTGCTACATTAACCATTTCTTGAATGTAAGTTACATTTCTCTCCTACTGAAACTCTCAAGTGGCTCAACTAGTACATCATTCTTTTCTCCTCCAAAGTTTCCTGGGAAGCCTAGATTTGGAAAGAGTTCACCTATAAAATTGTCGTCATCAACACCATCTTTTTTTCCTGCCTTTTTAAAAAACTTTTTATTGAAATGTAATATACATCTAGAATAGTGCACATATGTTAAGTACACATCTTGATGAATTTGCAGATGGAACATACACACATATAACCAGCACTCCTATTAAGAAATAGAGCACATTAGCACCCTGAGAAGCCTCACTTGCATTCCCTTCCAGTCACTAACTCTTCCATCTTCCCAGTAGCTGTTATCCTGACTTCTAGATTTTTTATTTGCCTGTTACGTGCTTCATTTAAATGAAATGAAACAGTATGTGCCCTTACAAGAGTTTAGCTTCCTTCACTTATCATTACTTGTTAGAATTATCTTATTAAAATCGTTCTATCTTACTGCTCTGTAGCATTACATTGTGTAGATATAGCACACTTTATCCATTTCACTGTTGATGGGCATTGGGGTAGTTTTCTAGTTGATGCTATTACAAATAGTGCTCCTATGAAGAGTCTTGTACATTTACTTGGTGAGAAATTGATATATATACATAGGAGATCATCAACATATTTTAATTTCTCAATTTTATTGATGAAAAATTATATAACTGAGAATTTCTGAGCAGCATGAATGAACCAGAGGTACCATGTTGAGTTGGTAGAATTTTTTTCTAAATCACAGAAACTTAACATTTTAGTTACCCAGCCCTCTTGGTTTCAATCAAGCTAGTTTCATTTCTGCCCTTTTCACTGACCTCCTCTCACCCTGCATACCTACTAATACACATTATATACTTATGCTTACTCCTCCCTCTTTACTTTACTTCTGTCTCCTAGAATGGTATAGTAATTATATGATACTTATAGTAGTAAATAAGAGCAGCAACTGTTTATTGAGAACTAACTGTGTGGAAAAACCACTGCTATAATATTTTTTACAATTATTTTATTTTACCCTCACATAATACTTATGTTATATAGATAATATTGTTGCAATTAATAGTATTTTTTCAAGTAGATTGAAATCATATCAACCACAATGGTATGAAACTAGAAATCATTCACAAGGAAAAAAATGTGGAGATTAAACAGCATGCTACTGAAAAACCAATGGGTCATAGAAGAAATCAGAGGAGAAATCAAAAATACTTAGAGACAAATGAAAATAGAAATATGACATACCAAGGCCATAGTAAGCAGCAAAAGTGGTTCCAAGAGGAAAGTCCATAGCAATACAGGCCTACCTCAAGAAATAAGAAAAATCCCAAATAAACAGGCTAACTTTACATTGAAAGAAACTAGAAAATATAGAGTAAGCAAAGTCAAAAATTAGTAGAAGGAAGGAAATAATAAAGATCAGAGAGAAAATAAATGAAATAGAGACTAAAAAAAATTAGAAAAGATCAGTAAAATTAAGAGCTGGTTCTTTGAAAAGGTAAATAAAAATCAATTGACAAATCTTTTGCTAAACTAACCAAGAAAAAAAGAGAGAGGACTCAAATAAAATTAGAAATGAATGACAAGTTAAAACTGATACTACAGAAATACAAAGGATCATAAGAGACTACAATGAATAACTATACACCAACAAATTGGACAGCCTAGAAGAAATGGACAAATTCCTAGTAACAGACAATCTTCCAAGACTGAATAATGAAGAAATAGAAAATCAGAACGGACCGATTTTTGTAAGGAGGTTGAAACAATAATAAAAAATCTCTCAACAAACAAAAGCCCAGGACCATACAGTTTCACTGACAAATTCTACAAAACATTCAAAGAAGATTTAATACCTATCCTTCTCAAACTCTTCCAAAAAGCTGAAGAGGAGGAAAACTTTCCAAACACATTTTACAGAGCTAGCATCACCCTGATATCAATATCAGAGAAGGATAAATAAATGAATGAATGAATAAATAAATAAATAAAAGAAAATTACAAGCCAATATCCTTGTTGAGCATAAATATAAAAATCCTCAACAAAATATTAGCAAACTGAATCCAACAATACATGAAAAGGATCATACCTCACAGTCAAGTGGCATTTGTTCCAGGGATGCAAGGATGGTTCAGCATCCTCAAATTAATCGAGGTAATACATCACATTAACAAAATGAAGGATAAAAATTATATGATCATCTCAGTATATGCAGAAAGACCATCTGAGAAAATTCAACATCCATTTATGATAAAAACTCTCAACAAAGTGGGTACAAATGGAATGTATTTCAACATAATAAAGGCCATATATGACAAACTCACAGCTAACATCATACTCAACAGTGAAAAGCTGAAAGCTTTTCTTCTAAGATTGGGAACAAGACAAGGATGCCCACCTTCACCACTTTCATTCAACAGAGGTTTAGAAGTCCTAACCACAGCAGTTAGGCAAGAAAAAATAAGTCATCCATATCAGAAAGGAAGAAGTAAAAAATTGTCATCACTTTTTGCAGCTGACATGATACAGTATACATAGAACCCTAAAGACTCCACCAAAAAATTACTAGAATTAATAAATGAACTTAGTAATGTTGCAGGACACCAAATCAATATACAGAAATCTGTGGCATTTCTAGATACTAATAATGAACTATCAGAAAGAGAAATTAAGAAAACAATCCCATTTAAAATTGCATCAAATGAATAAAATACCTAGGAACAAATTTAACCAAGGAGGTGAAACTATAAAGACACTGATGAAATAAATTGAAGACACATATAAATGGAAAAATATTTCATGATCATGTATTGGAAGAATCAATATTATTAAAATGTTCCTACTACCCAAAACAATCTACAGATTCAAAGCATCCCTTCAAAATTCCAATGGTATATTTCATAGAACTAGAACAAATAATTCTAAAATTTGTATAGAATGTCAGAATATCTCAAATAGCCAAAACAATCTTGAGAAAGAAAAACAAAGCTGGAGATATCATGCTCCCTAATTTCAAACCATACTATAAAGCTATAGTAATCAAAACAGTATGGTACTGGCATACACAAAAAAAGACACACAGATCAATGGAACAGAATTGACAGCCCAGAAATATACCCACACATATATGGACAATTACTTTGTAACAAAGGAGCAATGAACATACGATGGAGAAAGAATAGTCTCTTCAATAAATTTCATTGAGAAAACTGGACAACCACATGCAAAAGAATGAAACTGGACCACTGTCTTAACCATACACAGAAATTAACTCAAAATGGATTAAATACTTGAATGTAAGACCTGAAGCCATAAATTTTCCAGAAGAGAAAATAAGCAGTAACCTCATTGACATCAGTCTTAGCTATGTTTTTGTGGATCTGACTCCAAACATAAGGGAAACAAACAAAAAAATAAACAAATGGGACTACATCAAACTAGAAGGCTTCTGCGCAGCGAAGGAAACCATCAACAAAATGAAAAGGTAACCTACTTAATGAGAGAAGATATATATCTGATAAAGAGTTAATATCCAGAATATGCAAAGAACTCATACAACTCAACAACAGAAAAACAAACAATCCACTTAAAAAGTGAATAGAGGATCTGAATAGACATATTTCCAAGGATGACTTGCAGATGGCCAACAGGCACATGAAAAGATGTTTAACAACACTAATTATTAGGGAAATGGAAATCAAAACCACAATGAGATGCCACTTCACACCTGTTAGAATGGCCATTATGGAAAAGACAGGAAGTAGCAAATGTCTGAGAGGATGTGAAGAAAAAGGAACCTTCATGCACTGTTGGTGGGATTGTAAGTTGGTGCAGCCACTACAGAAAACAGTATGCAGATTCCTTAAAGAAACTTAATACCAGAACCAGCAAATGCCCAGCTATTCCACTTCCAGGCATTTATCTGAAGAACACAAAAACACTAATTTGAAAAGATATATGCTCCCCTGTGTTAATTTCACATTATTTGTGATAGCCAAGACATGGAAACAATGTAATTGTCCATTATTGGATGAATGAATAAAGAATATGTGGTATATACACAGAGAAATACTACTAAGCCATAAAAAAATGGAGTCCTGTCATTTGTGACAACTTGGAATGACCTTGAAGGTATTATGCTAAGTGAAATAAGCCAGATGGAGAAAGACAAATACCATACTATTTTCACTTAAATGTGAACTCTAAAAAAAAAAAAAAAGAACCAAACAAAATTAAACAAAAACAAACTAATAGATTCAGAGAACAGAGTAGTGGTTACCAGATGGGAAGGGAGTTTGGGCGTAGGAGAAATGGGTGAAGGAGGTCACTGTATGGTGACAGATGGTATCTAGACTTGTAGTGGTGATCACTTTGTAGTGTATACAGATGGTGCATTATAATTCTGTACACCTGAAACTTACATAAAGTAATAAAATTTTAAATTATGAAGTGTTACAAATATGCAAAAAAAGAACCAAGAACCATATAGCTAACATTCATGGACCGAATTCTCAGATTTAATTTAGGTAAAGAACCTGCCATTTTTGTTTCAAATTTTTCCTGTCCCCAAAATTTAGAATTAGGCGACTTTCTCAAGTCACACTACCACTATGTGACAGAGCTGGCATTTGAGCCCAGCTGATATTTGACTCTTCATTCGTGTCTCTGTAAACCTCTGCCCTCTCCCTCTCACTTTTTATTTATTTCAAGCTCTCACCCCCTTCATGTGCTCTTCCTTGCATGATTCTGTCTTGTTTCTGATCCTCTCTAAGAATACTAGCTGACATTAATTCATTCAGAAAACAAATATTTATGAACCTTTTTTAAGTTCCAGGAACTATACTAATACTTTTCCATACCTCATGTAATTTCTACTACAGCCTGCAAGGGAGGTACTGGTATTGACTTCAGTTGACAGAAGAGGAAACCACAGTTTAGAGGTTGAATCACTTGTCTAATACTATAGATCTTAGGTGCCCAAGCTAATGTCAATTTTAGATGTGTCTGGCTCTAAAGCCAATGCTTTTAATAACCTCTAAAAGTTTGTTCATTGGAGAAGGAATTTATTTTTCATTATTTCTTGTAATTGTAGGTAGTATGCAATTCCAGCTCCTCTCCCAAGTCTCTGCCATCTTTTATTTTACAAGTGAGTAGGTTAATGTCCAGAGGGGTTAAATGGCCATTACAGGGCCACATGGCTACTCAGGAGACTCAGTGACAGAACCCATGCTTCATGGCACCTAGTCCGGGGCTTCTCTGTCACATAATGCTGCAGGTCTCCAGCTTAATGAGATAAGTCTATGAGCAGGTCCATTCAACAAATTTAAACCTCTTTTATTAATCCTCAGGTAAAACCATTCTCTTAAAGGCCATCCCCAATGACCTCCTCATCATCACATTTGAAGTTTTTCTCAGTTTTAGCCCTCCTTATTTCAGTGCCTCCTATATGAAGCTCATCTTCCCTTGGCTACTCTGGAGCTGAACTCTCCTTGTTTTCCTTCTAACTGTGATCACACTTTCTCTCTCTTCTTTGTTAACTGTTCCTCTTCCTTCCTCCTAAAATATAGGCAGTACACAAGGCTTTGTCTTAAATCCCCTCCTTTTCTTTGCTCTCTCTGTTACCAATTTCATTTACCCCAAGCCTTTCTGTGCAGTAGACCCCAAATCTTTATTTTTAACCCTGCTTTCTCCAAGATTTAGACCTGGGGTTCAGGCTGCTTGGGAATTCAACTTGTACAAAGATAATTTCAGCATCTGCTCTCCTCGCCAAACCTGTTCTTCCCTTTATGTGTAGTGCAATGTCATCCCATTGGCTTATCATTCTCTCTGTCATGGCCCCCTGTATTGCTTACCTCTTGCCTGTACTTTTATAGAAGCTCCTTAAGGGATCTTTCTGTTACTAGTCAAATCCTACTTCACCTCAACAACTACAAGAAGTAAAAAAACCCTGCAGAAAACAGAAATTTGTGGAGGTTAAACAAAATGCTCCTAACCAAAGTAATCTTTTTAAGAGAACCTCGGATTATTTTGTTCTCCTGTGCATATAAACTTTGAAGGGTTCCCCATTGCATACCAACTAAAAGTGGGCCCTCAAAGCTCCTTTATGTCTGATTTCAACTGACCTTTCAGGTCAAATTTATCTATTTCTTTTCCTTCTGACATATCTACACTTTTCCATTTCTGTGTCTTTTCCTAACTTTCTTTCTTTCTATAGAAAGCATTTCCTCACTTCTGTTAAGACCCAGTCCATCCTTCAAGATCCCCTCCTTCTATCACTTCCTTATATCCTAAGCCAAAGGCAAAACTTGGTGATCCTCTCTAACCAAGGATGATTGGTACTAGGGAAAAGGGGAATCCATATCAAACAGGGACCAAAATTTCATAGTAAATAAGAATTAAAGGGTTGATTGGGATTTTAACTTGAAAAATGAAACTAAAAATTATAAACTTATTTTTCTTGTAATAAATAAAATTTAGGTTATAATTGAAATTATGTGCTAATTTTTGTAATGTACAAAGAGCACTTTTTGTGGTATCTTTGTCTGGTTTTGGTATCAGCATGCTGACCTTATAGAATGAGTTCAGAAGCATTCCTTCCTCCTCAATTCTATGGAATAATTTGAGAAGGGTAGGTGTTAATGCTAATTTAAATGTTTGGTAAAATTCACCTGTCAAGCCATCTGGTCCTGGACTTTTGTTTGTTGAAAGTTTTTGTATTATTGATTCAATTTCATTATTGGTAATTGCTCTGTTTATATTTTCTCTTTCTTCCTGATTTAGTCTTGGGAGAGTATATGCTTCTAGGAATATATCTCTTTCTTTTAGAATGTTTATTTTAGTGTCACGTAATTGTAGTAATTTCTCAGGATCCTTTGGAGATTTCTGTGGTGTTGGTTGTAACTTCTCTTTCATTTCTGATTTTATTTATTTTGGCCCTCTCTCTTTTGTTCTTGATGTATCTGGCTAAAGGTTTATCAATTTTGTTTATCTTTTCAAAGAACCACTGGTCTTTTCTATTATTTTTTAGTCTCTTATTTCATTTATTTCTGCTCTGATATTTATTTTTCGTTTCCTTCTACTAATTTGGGGTTTTGTGTGTTCTTCTCTTTCAAGATGTAAAGTTAGGTTGTTTATTTGAGATTTTTCTTGTTTCCTGAGGTACGTTTGTATTGCTACAGACTTCTCTCTTAGAACTGCTTTTGCTGCATCCCATAGACTTTGAATCATTTTGTTTCCATTTTCATTTGTTTCTGAGTATTTTTTAAATTTCCTCTTTGATCTTCAGTGAGCCATTGGTTGTTTAGGAGCATTTTGTTTAGCCTCTACATATTTCTGTTTGTTTTTTTTTTTCTTGTAGTTGATTTTCAGTCTCATACAGCTGTTGTTGGAGAAGATACCTGATGTGATTTCAAACTTCTTAAATTTATTGAGACTTATTTTGTCACCTAGAATGTGATCTATCCTAAAGAATGTTCTATGTGCACCTGAGAAGAA
The DNA here is from genome assembly GCF_937001465.1 of Orcinus orca. Classification (NCBI taxonomy): domain Eukaryota; kingdom Metazoa; phylum Chordata; class Mammalia; order Artiodactyla; family Delphinidae; genus Orcinus; species Orcinus orca. The sequence goes on along the minus strand of NC_064572.1, from coordinate 53,372,086 downwards.
TGTGTATTCTACTGCTTTGGATGGAATGTTCTATATATAGCTATTAGCTATTTGGTCTAATGTTTCATTTAAGGCCAGTTTTTCCTTATTGATTTTCAGTCTGGATGATTTGTTCATTGATGTAAGTAGGGTGTTAAATTTCCTTACTATGATTGTGTTACTATCAGTTTCTCCCTATATGTTTATTAATATTTATTGTACATATTTAGGTGCTCCTGTGTTGGGTGCATGTATTTGCAATTGTTATATCTTGTTGTTTGATAGGTCCCTTTCTCATCATGTAGTATACTTCTTTGTCTCTTGTCACTGTCTTTGTTTTAAAGTCTACTTTGTCTGATATAAGTACTGCTACCCCAGCTTTCTTTTCGTTTTTCATTTGCTTGGAATATTTTTTTCCATCCCTTCACTTTCAGTCTATGTGTGTCTTTATATCTGAAGTGAGTCTTTTATGGGTGGTGTATATATAGACCCTGTTTTTTATCCATTCAGCCACTTTGTGTCTTTTAATTGGAGCATTTAGTCCATTTACATTTAAAGAATTATTGATGGGTATGTACTTATTGCTCTTTTGTTAATTGTTGTCTGGTATTTTTATATTTCCTTTTGTTCCTTTCTTCTTTTGTTCTCTTCCCTTGTGATTGAATGACTTTCCTTAGTGTTATTTTGTATTCCTTTATTTTTTGTGTATGTGTATCTATTATAGGTTTTTGGTTTGTGATTACCATGAGATTCATATATAACATCCTGTATATATATGTGATTATTTTAAGATTATGGTCCTTAAGTCAAACAAATTCTAACAACCCTGCATTCTGCCCCCCAATATTCAGTGTTTTTGACATATTTTTTATCTTTTTTGTTTTGTGTATTCCTTATCTACTTATTGTGGATATAGACGAGTTTACTACTTTTGTCTTTTAACCTTCCTACTAAATTTCTAAGTGGTTTACTACCTTTACTGTATCTTTGCCTTAACCAATGAGATTTTTCTTTTTGTAATTTTAATATTTCTAGTTGTGGCCTTTTATTTTCTGCTTAGAGAAGTTCATTTAACAGTTTTGTAAAGCTGGCTTAGTGTCGCTGAACTCTTAACTTTTTCTTGTCTGTAACACTACCTCTCCTTCAAATCTGAATGATCGCCTTGCCAGGTAGAGTATTCTTGGTTGTAAGTTTTTTTTCTTTCATCACTTTGAATATATTATGTCACTCTCTTCTGGCCTGCAAAGTTTCTGTTGAAAAGACAGCTGATAGTTCTTTGGGAGTTCCTTTATATGTAACTAGTTGCTTTTCTCTTACTGCTTTTGAGATTCTCTCTTTATCTTTAATATTTGCCATTTCAATTATAATGTGTCTTGGTATGGACCTCTTTGGGTTGGTCTTATTTGGGAATCTCTGTGCTTACTGGACCTGGATGTCTGTTTCCTTTCCCAGGTTAAGGAATCTTCAGCTATTATTTTTTCAGATAAGTTCTCTGTCCCTTTCTCTCTGTTTTGGAGGGACCCCAATAATGTGAATGATAGTGTACTTGATGTTGTCTCAGAGGTCTCTTAAACTATCCTTTTTTTAAAAATTCTTTTTTCTTTTTTCTTTTCAGCTTGGGTGGTTTGCACTACTCTATCTTCCAGTTTGCAGATTCATTCCTCTGTATCATCTAATCTTCTGTTGATTCCTTCTCATGTACTTTTCATTTCAGTTATTGTATTCTTCAACTCTGTTAGGTTCTTCTTTATATTCTCCAACTCTTTGTTAAGCTTCTCACTGTGTTCATCCATTCTTCCTCCAAGTTCATAGAGCATTATTATGATCAATACCTTGGACTCTTTATTAGGTAGATTATTTATCTGCATTTAGTTTAGTTCTTTTTGTAGGGTTTTGTCTTGTTCCTTTGTTTGGAACATATTTCTCTGTCTTCTCATTTTGCCCAATTTTCTGTGTTTGTTTCTATGTATTACATAACTTGGTTACATTTCTCAATCGTGGAAAAGTGGTTTTATATAGGAGATGTCCTATGGGGCCCAGCAGCACACTCCCCTCTGGTCACCAGAGCTATATGTTCTAGGGGTGCCCCTTATGTGGGCTTCATGGACCCTTCTGTTGTGGCAGGGCTTACTACTGTGGGAGCAGTGTTATGTGGGGCTGTTCCCTGGCCCAGTTGGCTGCCAGATCCTACAAGTGCAGTGGCTGTTGGTCTGCTAGTGGGCAGAATTGGCTTCCGGTGTGACTGACTGTGCAGCCTGGAGGATTGTGGGGCTGGCACTGGTCCACTGGTGGCAGAGCCAGGTCCTGAAATGGCTAGATGCATAGTTTGTGAGGTCCTATGGCTGGTTTGGGTAAGCGCCTGGCACTAATAAGCTAGAGGGAGCACTCCAAAAGGGTGCTTGCTAGTACCAGTGTCCTCATGGTAGAACAAGCTCCCAAAAGTGAGTGCTGCCAGTGTCTGTGTCCCCAGGGGGAGTCCTGGTTGCCTCCTGACTCTCTAGGAAGTTCTCCAACATCAGCAAATGGGTCTGACCCAGGCTCCTTTTAAATTACTGCCTCTGCACTAGTATTCAGAGTGTGTTAGATTTTGTGTGCAACCTTTAAGAGTGAAGTCTCTGTTTCCTACAGTCTTCCAGCTTTCTTATATGCAAGACCGGCTAGCCTTCAAACCCAGACATCCTAGGGTCTCTTCCTGGTGCAGGACCTCCAGGCTGGAAGACCTCATGTGGGACTCAGACCCCTCACTCCTTGGGGAGAACCTCTGCAATTGTGATTGTCTTACCTTTTGTGCGTTGCCTACCTCAAGGTGTGGGTCTTGACTACACCATGTCTCTGCCCCTCCTACCTGTCTCATTATAGTTCCTTCTTTATATCTTAGTTGTGAAAAATCTTTTCTTCTAGTCTTCAGGTCATTCTCATAGATAGTGACTTAGTAAATAGTTGTAATTTTGGAGGTGCCCGTGGGAGGAGGTGAGCTCAAGGTCCTACTCCACCGTCTTAGCCACTGCTCTGACAGAATCTGTTTTTGACCTTCATTGGCAGTGGTTGAGGTGTTATGATCCTTTGCAAGATTATGAAGATGAGGTAGATTTAAACAAGGGTTAAGGTGCTGCTTCACTAGATTCATTGCACCTCGGTAAGCACATTCACTTGGATTTCACATCATTCCACAAATCTTGTTTGGCTTCTGTAGGCGTTGGGCCAGATTTTTTAGTGAAGGTCATATTGTGATTTCCTAAGAGACTGAGGAGACCTGGGCAGCTAATGCATATTTGTATTATTACTAGGAAGTATTATAATCTCTAGTGTCTGCTAAAACTGTGATTTAATGTTGCAAACAAGTAAAGAAATATACCAGACCATATAATGTTTTTACTAGCCTAGTTGTACCCCACAGCAGCACTCTAGTCAAATAAATAAAAAATAATATTCTTTACCACCCACTTGAACTGAATTATTCTTCTTTGTGGGTAAATATTTATTTGTAAAATCTTAATAACAAACCTGAATATCTAATTTAGTAAGATATAGTGACCTAGAAGCCTGAGGATCACTTTCTTCATCACAGGATCAATTTGAATGATAGTAAGTGTTTGTGTGTATGTGTGTGTGTGTGTGTGTGTGTTTATAAATATAGATAGATATAGGTATATAACTGTACATCTAAGCTATTGCAAGTTCATGGAGCATTATTTGTGAACCTAGTTCTGTATTAACAAAAAAATTTTTTTTAAATAAAAATGAGGCCTGCTAAAAACCTGTTTAGAGAAAATACTCTCCCTTTAGCTTTGAATGCCTTTAGGCATTGCCATAGATTCAGCCATCTGAACTGTTTTATTATTTAGGTGCTCTACATGCAGTTATTTAGGGCTTTCTTAGGTCCTTTATAAATGTGAAGAAAGTTTATTGTGTTGTGAAAAGAAGAGGTTCACAGGTTTCCTTCTGTTCTGTAGAATATATTTCATGCCGGCGATGATCAACAGGAAATTTGGGGTTGGAATATAGAATGAAAAAATTAATTATGGCTTTAAATCTTTGATTCAAGTATCTCTTATATACACACACATACATATAAACACAAATACACACACACACACACACACACACACACAGAGCAACGTCTTTTGCTCCTTAGATGACTTAGACAAGTGAAGTTTCTTCTTGCTATAGTTTTTATGTGGAGTTTAGATGTTTCTTGTCATTGTGTTGCCAGATTGGGGAAATAAACTGTTGTGTGATCTGCTTTGGACTAGGGCAAGGAGTTTTAGTTCTTGAAGTGTACTGAAAGGTTAGATACAGCCAGTATTTGGCACAATATTATATAGAAAGCCAATATTGTATTGATAAATCTGAAAGTGGTCTAATCCAGTACTGTTTAGTAGAACTTTGTGTGATAATGGAGATGTTCTGTATCTCCACCATCTAATGTGGTTGGCACCAGCCACATGTGGGTATTGAGCACTTGAAATAGTGTGACTGAGGAACTGAATTTTAAATTTTGTTTAATTTCAATTAAATTTAAATAGCTAATACATAATAGGATGTTCTTTTACAATTGCCTGAGAATATAGGTAACAGAGTAAAATTATTTTGAACTTTATAAAACAGAAAATTGCCAGTAGCTTGACTATGACACAGGTCATTCATTCACACATCTATTCACCAAATACTAAGTACTTACAATATACTGTACTATACTTAACTATATTATGCTAGATATTAAGGTAAACAAGTTTTCTGTTGCTAAATTGGACCCCAAATACATGGAACCTTTTTAAGATTACAACATATATGTGAAATTGACCAACTGAGGTTGGAGGGGCAAATGGTTCTATTGCTGTTACAGAACAGGATAGAAAGAAGAACAGGGCACAGGAAACCCTCAGGGACATTTCCTGCATCCAAGGAAAGGGGACAGAAGCCAAGACACCTAAAGAATTTGTTTTAATTAATCAGTTTGAAGAAATGATATATGGTCAAAAATTACCATAAGATAGAATTTAAAAAGCTAAAACAGAAACATGGGCCAAAGCCAAGTAGAAATTATTGCAAGATTAGCACATCCCAGGAAGCTGCTGTTCAACCAGGATACAGCATTATTCCAAAGTACAGCCGAGTGACCATAACCCCCAAGTGAAATGCATCTAGCAAGCAAATGTAGGTCGAATGAGGTATGAGCTTGCTACTCACTCACTCCCCTTATGTATTGTCCTGGCTCAATAGAGAGGGAGGAAAGGGCGAATTTATAATTTGAATAGTGATTCTGCTATTCTGCAGGTGATTCTGAAGCCACTCTTGCCTTGAGAATCATACAGTAACCACAAAGGACCTTCCTTGGCTTCGTTTTAAATTGAGTCTGTGACTCAAAAAGTCTAATGACTCATGAATCTGAGATTCTGGAGTCCGAGAAAGAGATGGGAGAGAGTCATCTTTCATTTTGTTCCTTGTAATTTTCTAAATTCAGAGGGAAGGATGGACTGAAGCTGAATGTTCCTGAGCTTAGAACCTGATGTAAAGTGATCCCTTCTAAAGCAGAAAAGAATTGGAACAGGGCAATAATAAAAATGCCATCATCTAGTCATTTTGCTTTATAGGCTTACACTGACATTTGAATAATTCCTTTCAGAAGAGTTGTAACTTATTTTCAGGAAGTCTGCAAACTTCCAATTTTGTAGAATAATGGCAAGTAGAGTGTCCTTTTACCCTTGGCTAGGAATATAGTTAACTGAATAAAGTTATTTTCTGAGTTGCACAGTAGGACATATGCAGAGCAGACTTACAGCTAATAAGTGGCAACATTTTCTTTAAAAAATATTTTATATGATTTAAGGTTCAGAATTCACCCTCTTAAGAATCTTAAGAAAATTCCTTCTCACATCTCTTGATGCCTAAGTGTATGGGAGGTGATTTTGAGGACTATAAAGCTAGCAAAGGATTTCTCTGTTTATAGAATTTCTCCCTTTTCCCTGGACAGTTGTTTAGATACATAACTGCACATTCCCTCCCTAAGGAGGGGCCAGAGAAAGAGAAATGCCACTGCCTGTTAGGGTCCTCTCAAACAGTACACTGCAGCCCCTGCAGGGAGGAAGTTCTTTGGGGAAAAACCAGTGGTGCAGCCTGCTTTCCTCCACTGTGGAAGCTCATTTTCTCTTGTCCTGCCTACAGGGAAATAGAACAGCTGCTCGCCACATTGGCAAAATACTTGAAGACTGTTACTTGCTTATCAGCCTTCTCTTTCTTAGGTTAAATAAACCACATTTCTTTGTCTTTCTGTTTGCGGACAATTTTCTTATCATATTTTATTCCTTTAATCTCTTTGATCAGTCCCCTTGGGATTCCTTCCAAATCCTCTATAGATGTGTTCAGGGCCTAAAACTGAAGCTAATCAGTACCTTTATTAAGGCTTGCCCAGTGCTGAGCCTAAAGGGGTAATTATCCTGTATTTCCTATCAGTAACATGCTGAAAATACTCTTGTACAAAACTTGGTTTTTAAATTATAGCATAGCATCATTGGCTCAGATTTAACCTGCAGTTTTCATAGGGACTCAGGTTTTTTTTGTCATGGATATTCAATACCATTGCTAAATCTTTACTGGTTCAGAGTGGTTTTACTTAGAAAAATCTACTCTATTCAGTCTTTATTGTTGCATCTATTGGCCAACTTCTACAATATTATTGCCATTTTGAATTTTATTCAGTATTCCAATTTCTACACCCAGTTTGTGCTGAATTAAAGCTTTGCACATTTAATCCCTCACTTATTCCTTTGGCATATGTTTATTAAACTCCTATATTTCAGGCACTGCCTGTCCTACCATGCACATTTTTAATGTATCGATAAATAAAACTTTGTTTCAGCCCAAGGCAAGAGTGCATTGGACTCATTTTAGGGAAATGCAATTAATGAAGTATAAAAAACCCCAATCAGAAGAAGAGTCTTCAAAGACAGCATTAGGGTGATGTTCTGGTTTAGTGCCAGCCAGTGAACTAAGCCTGCTAGAGCTTGTTTGAGCCTTTACTCCAGGGTAAAAATGAAGCAACAGTTACTGCTTCTTGTTCTGTTTAACAAGAGTCACTCTTTAATGTCCACTTTTTGGCTAAAATCTGAATCTCCTTTTTTCACTTTCCATTCTGGTGACTGTGGGTGTTCCCAGGGTTTATTTGGTTCTTGGTGTTCAGTTCTCTATGTTCTTTTCTTTGGTAATGTGACCCTGTGCAACAATTTTAACTCTTTTTCTCTGTATTTATGTTTATACCATCTCTATTAAGCTCCAGTTCTATATCATTAGCTACCTCAAACACCATTATCTGAAATGTGTTTTATCCCAAATTTAGTACATTTTATTCTCTCCCAAATTATTTGCCAGTTCTGATAGCTGCATTTCTATTGCTGACATATACATCCTCCACTTAAAACCTCATTTTAAAAATTCTGTCCCCTTTTCCTTCCATTGTATCCTAATAACCTGTTTTGACATCTCCCTTCATTAGTCCAGATTACCCATTATGGGCAGACAATTTCATCGTATCACACTTCACACTTCTCAAAAACCACCAGTGGGTCCCCATCATCTACAAGATAAAGTCCCAAAATTTTAAGACACACAAACCCAGGAACAAGGCAGGGTCACAATATTAAACACAATTATTTTACAATCCTGCCTCTGTCACTGCTCCTACCCTCCTTCAGTACCATCCAATCTATTCCCTAAAAGCCAATATCTTTGAAGTTGAGACAAGAAAAACAGAGTACCTGTGGTTAGGATCTGAACTAAAAAAGGCTAACTTAGGAATAGGATGATTTGGACAGAAAAAAATTTAAGCACATTTCCCAGCAAGGCTTGAAAAAGACAACACAAATGGACAGGAAATAAAGATACCCATGAGAGAGAACAAAAAATCCTAGCAAAGACCTTGATGGACCTTGATGGAGGCAGAAGTGAAGAACAGATCCATAGAAGAAAAAAAAGAAAAACAAACCAAAACTCCAGGACTGTCTGATAAGTTAGTAAAAACCGATGTTTACATAGAATCTTAGCTTCTGATAACCCACCCCTTACTACAGCTCTCCCAGCTTTGTTTTCTTTTTTTTTTTTTTTTTTAAATTAATTTTATTATTGTTTGCTGTGTTTGGTCTTCGTTTCTGTGCGAGGGCTTTCTCTAGTTGTGGCAAGCGGGGGCCACTCTTCATCGCGGTGCGCGGGCCTCTCACTATGGCGGCCTCTCTTGTTGTGGAGCACAGGCTCCAGACGCGCAGGCTCAGTAGTTGTGGCTCACGGGCCTAGTTGCTCCGCGGCATGTGGGATCTTCCCAGACCAGGGCTCGAACCCGTGTCCCCTGCATTAGCAGGCAGATTCTCAACCACTGCGCCACCAGGGAAGCCCCCAGCTTTGTTTTCAATAGGCCAGTGTTCTGGGGACATAATTCTACTGTGGATTCAGAACTTTTCCTCCAGATGGAAGTTTTTCCTGTATATGTGTTCAGGAAGATATTTATTCAGGGATGTGGCTAGTTCATATTCTATGTATGAGATATAGAGGAAGGCAAAGAAGATTGTAAAGTGCCCCTTTACCACTGCAACCATCTTTTTCTTTTCTTATCTCATATTCTACGAACCACGTTGATGTAGGTATCGTGGTGGTCCCTACTCTGGACCTAAGCCAGGCCCATCACAGACAGTCTGGGCACATCTGTTGGACTGGTGCAACTGATCAGCCAGAAGACAGTTTATAGGAGAGACTAAATAGAACTTCTGGAGAGAGAACGCCTTTGCAGGGAAGATGAAGTTAGACAAAGTTAACCTAGTAATAAAGCTTTAGTAATTGTTAGGAGTGATACTTCTGAGAATATTGTGTCTATCATTTGATTCATCTACCAGCCATTCCCACTTAAATTCCCATGTGAATCGTATGGAGACATAGGCAGGAGGGACCTACAAAGAGAAGCAGAGAGCTCCACACTAAAGTCCTGGAAGCCTTTGGAACAGTACTTCTTCTGTACTCACATGGAAAAATCAACACTGAATCAGAAAATGAGACATCCCCAGCCACCCAGCTGCTTTTCATGCAACACAGAGTAACTTCTACGTGTTATGAACTTCAGACAGCCCAAAGCAACTTTAGCTTCAGGAGCTGGCTCACTGGCAGGAAAGCAACAGGAGATGGTGGTATTCATTGGAAACGGGCACAGTACTTGGCAGAGGCAGCAGTGTCCAGCAGGTTATGGTGGCAGATCAGTCATCTGTCAACCAGAGGCAGCTGATAAACACATTGACACATCATGGAAGACCTCAGAGGCCTAATTCCAGCTATCATGAGGGTGAGGGTTATCCAAAGCAGAAGAGGAAAGTGCCAGACCACATGTAGTAGCTGACAGGGCTTGTTCAGGAGCACCCATGAGAGAACGCTTGGAGGTCCATAAATATTTGCAAAGGGCTTTGCAGGGCATTAGAGATTATAGATACTTTGTTTTAATAGGTAGGGTCAGGAAGCAGCACAATGTGAATTCTTAAATTTCTTGGGCTTAGAGAAAGGCTTTTTCCCTGGGTTTTTTTTTTTTTTTTTTTTTAAGATTTGTTAAATCTTGAACAGTGATGTTTGAAATAGTTAAGAGAGACATAAGGTGTGCTTTAGAAATAAGATATGCCTTTATTGTTTTCATAAGTTTAAAAAAATGGTAACTGGGCCTATGTAAGCATTGCTCCAATGTCTACTGCCTACTAAATGAGATTATGTGAGGGGGTGGGAGTAATATATATGAAACCCTTTTATACAGTGCCTGGAACTTAAGTACAGAAGATATTAGTTTGCATAGACTTCTAATCTTCCCCTTTCAAGATGTTTATAATTTAGGAAAGGATAGGGATGGAACATTTGCTAGACTTGGAAAAGAACAGAACTTCGAGCCTGAATAAGCATCAGATTCACCTACGGAGATTTTTAAAAATACAAATGCCTGCCCCAGACCTCCTGAATCAGGGTCTCTGGCTGTGGGACCCAGGTACTTTTTAAATGCTCCTCAGATGATTCTGATGAGAAGTAAAGCTTATGAACCACTGGTTGGAGGCTGGGCAAAGTACTGATTTTCTGCTTTATAAAAACAAAAGCCAATCAATCCTTTATAAAAGGCTTATCTTTGCTTTCCTTAAGGATGTACCATGGCCAAATGGAAAAAGTACTGGGTTGGGATCTAGTCCTAGATTTGGCTCTGCTAATGGAGAAGGTCACTTAATCTCTTTTATCTCAGTTTCTTAGCTGCTTATGGAGACTCTGATACTGTCTGTCCAGAGCTGTTGTGAGTATTAAACGAAATGAAGCTTCTATACCATAGGAGCTGACCTGTACTAAGTAGGCAATAAATCTTAGTTCTTACTTGCCCTTTTTCCCTCTCTCTATGTAAACAGTGATTCTTCAAAACAGGTACTTTAGCACCTCAGTTCACAAACTAATGGGGGAGATGACTAACAAACCAATTACACAAATATTTTTCCAATTACAATTTTAAATGACATGTTATAAGGATCTCTCGTAAGATTTTCTGACCTAATTTACATAGTATTTTAGCGTTCTGTTTCAGCTATGATTTTTTTTTCATACTGATGTATTGAAATAATTTTTTCTCCAATGTTAATACAGGAAAGCTTATTCTAGGGAATAGATATGCCTTATCCACAAGTATAAATGACAGATGCACACTATTATTTTGCCTGTGGGTTATATTATACATATGTATGTTACTTACTGTTATGGATAAATATGTATACCCTTAATGCCAAGCTTTTTGAAAGCCCTTTTTCACGTATTTTAATAAAGAATCTAGATTTTAAATTTTATGTAAGCTGTTGGATTAAAAAACAAAAGGACTGGTTCTCATTATGGTCTAAGTTGGCTGAAAGGGCAATGAAGAAATGTCCAGAGTCAGTTCTGTTTGGCAGCATTAAAAAGAGAAATGTCTCCTACCATGTTTTTAAAAACAGCTTTCAATTAATTTTCATTTGGGATTAGGGTCTGTCCTAGTTATATACTTCAGCAAATTAAGGTTTATAACAGAAGAGTTTTAGTATCTTAACACCATTAGGCAGAGCTGTAATCTGTTCATTGTTTCCCATTGTGTAAAATTCAGTGTTCCTTTTCAAATGGCATGAGAATTGCCTCTCAAAATCTTCTGGCATTGATAATCAAGTTTTGTTAGGTGGGAGAATGTTTATTCAGTTAAAAATTATATGACTCTCTTTGGCTTTTCACTTTTCATAAGTAATTTAGGCCTTCAGCATTTGTGTCTATAAGAAGTCTATAAGAAACCTCTTCACTGAATGGTGTAAGTGCCCATGTTGAAAGATTATTTCTAGATTACTAGTAAAAAATATTAGAAGAATAAGGACTGGCTTGTGGAAATCACAAAAATTTATCAACCTATGTTATGTATGTATGTGTAAAACAGAAGGCCATTCACTCAGTTTACTTCATATATCATAAGATAAATATTAAAGTGAACCTCTGAGACATCATAAAAATTAGCACATTCAAAGCATTTAAATTCTCAAAGCATTGTTAAAACATTAAACCTTTTAGATATGTTCTCAGCTAAATATTATTATCCCCATTTTATAGCCAGCGTTATGGACATCCAAGGGCAATGTCAATTTTTGTTAATAAACGCAACATCAAAATGTGTATGGTTAAAAAAAAGTTGATACATTTATTCTTTCCTTATTATGGAAAGTCTGTTTGTGATAAAAAGGAGTTCTGTACATAGGCAATAGATTTATGAACAATGAATTCATAACGATTTCCCAGATGTTCATATTTAACTAGCTACCATTATGAAAGGCACAAGGCTTTCAAAGGTTATCTTCCTGATTAACAGCTTTCACCATTCCTGGCTGGGTGATTTTATAGTCTGTCAGGGACATTAACCATGTCGTCTCCTGGTCATAGCTATCATAATACAGACAGAATATAATTTCACACATTTCAATCATATTTTGAGATGAAAACCAGACATTACTTGATTTCACTTAATGATTTATATACTGTCATAGATATATTGACTTACCCAAAATATGAAGGGAAATAGACAGTTTTTCAAAGTTAGCATATAGTTTTTAATACAAAAATATGGCCATGATAAGAGATGAAACATACGACCACAAAAAAAGCTCTCAAGAACTTCATGTTCCATGATTAATTTTTCCTTTTTCATAATGCCATTGAGTATGCCAGTGTGTCAAATTTCATTTTCTAAGAAAAGTATCTCTTTGAAACTAACTCAGTAGTGAAGAGGGAAACACTAAATCATAAAATGCCATCCAACTTTATAGACAGACTAAAAATTATAGGGATTTCTCAACAGTCCCAACAATGCAATATTGCTGTGAATGCATGTGCCTCCTTAAGCTTGAGTGGCTTATTATAATCAGACTAAATTCTCACACCATGTAAATCCATTATAGTTTATGACTTAAATCCATGAGAATTATAACTGAGAGAGCCTTACCCAATCAAGATCAAATTTAATTATATGTTCACATTATAATCTAGAGAACAGAGGTTTTAATTTAAAACCACCCTCTCCTCTTTGTTCTGAATGGAAAATAAAGAATCGTTTTTTTCTCAGTTTGACATACTTGCCAGGACATATGAATCTTTCATATGCCTCTAATGCACTACACTTAGATAGACCCTAACCCAGGCATCTTCCCTTCTATGTCCTCTAACCCTCTGTATTTGTTTTCTAGGACTGTGTATTAGTTTGCTAGAGCTACTATAGCAAAATGCCAGAGATTGTGTGACTTAAACAATGGAAATTTATTTTCTCATAGTTCTGGAGACTACAGGTCCAAGATCAAGGCATCAGTAGGTTCTCCTGAAGCCTTTCTCCTTGACTTGTAGATAGCCACCTTCTTCCTGTGTCCTCACACGGTCTTTCCTTTGTCTGCATGCGTGTCTGGTATCTCTCTGTGTGTCCAATTTTCCTCTTTTTATAAGAACACTAGACAGATCGGGTTAAGGGCCCACAGTAATGGCCCCATTTTACCTTATTCACCACTTTAAAGGCCCCATCTCCAAATAGAGTCACTTTCTGAGGTACTGGGGGTTAGGGCTTCATTATATGAATTTGGAGGGGTACAGTTCTGCCCATAACACCTTTTATGTATTGCTCCCACTCTCCCTGCTCCTTCCTCTTTTTCTTTTCTTACTTTTTTCCTTAAACATTTATGAGCACCTACTCGTATGCCAGGTACTTGGCTAGAGGCTGAAGATACAATGATGAATGAATAAATAACAGTCTTTTTCCCCAAAGATCTAGAGGGGAAAGTAAGAAAGTAGTTAATTACATTACAGAAGGATAGTGTTCTGATCAGTGTGCACATAAGGCACTTATTTAGGGAATTAATTCACTTAATTAGGGCATTAAGGTAAACCTTTACTGTAGAAGCAGTCTTCAGGTGAGTTTTGAATGACTAGTAGAAATCAGCCAGGAGAAGAAAACTGAGAGAATGCTCCACAAAGAAACAGCATGTACAGAATCCCATAGGTGGGAAAGACACAGGACACCTAGACCCTGAAAATAATTCAGTAGAGTTTGAGTGAAGCAGTTGTGAGACTGAGGCAGTAAGTAATACTAAATCAGTATTAAGTACTGCTTGGAAGTAAATTAACAAAATAAAGTTATGCTTGGGAAAATAAGTCATATTAAAATCAAAATAGAAATGAAAAACTTGAAAAAAATATTTGCAGCTTATAGTACAAAGGGCTGGTTTCCTTAAAATGTAAAGAGGTCTACTAATCAGTATGAAAAGGCCAGTAATTCAGTAGAAACATACACAAAGGACTAGAGAGTTGAAATAAAAAGAAATATGAGTGGCTCTTAAACATATGAAAAAAAAGATACAGTATAAAACTACAAGATATTTTCACCTTTGGTATTGGCAGATATTTAACAATTTGATAACGTATTATAAAGGTAAAGAGAAATAGATACCTACATTTCTGGTGGAAGTGTCAATTGTTACAATCTCGACAGAGGAAAGTTTGGCAATATCCCTCAAAATTATAAGGACAAATTTCTAACAGTTCAATTTCTAATTGAAATATCCACACAAATGTGAAATAGTGTTTATACAGCTTTTCACTGCAGCACTAACTCTAATAGCAAAATTTTAATATCTAATAATAAATTTTACACAGTAAGTATTTCGAGGGAGGTGTGATGATATCTGCAACATATTCTGAAATTAATAGAAATATAGGAGGGATGGATAGATATGTGATAACACAAGTGTATAATAAAATATTATTTATAGAATCTAGCTGGTGGGTGTATGAGTGTTTACTGCAAAATTAAACTTTTGTGTATGTTTGAAAACCTTTATAATAAAATATTTGGGAAAAAAAGATTGCTAGTTATCTTCAAGTCTATCCATAGGGGAATGGCTTATCTAATGATGGTGCATCCATACGATGGAACACTAACTACAGCTATTTAAAAAAGGGAAAGACAGATGTTTATGTACAGACAGGGAAGACTCTCCAAGATATCTTATGAAGTGAAATAAGAAAGATGTCAAAGACTGTGTATGTACACCGCCATTTGTGTATAATATCTTAAAGTATGTGCAAAAAATTGGAAAAAAATATAGCCTCTGTTAAGGGACTTCATCTGAGGGATGGGATGAAAGGGAGATCTATTCTTTCATACATTTCTGAGTTTTGAGTCATGTGCATTTACTATCTACTCAAAAGTAGAGTTTGAAAACATAATAGATACTTTTGATGTCTTACTTTATATAATTCTCACTGCCATCCAGCAAGGTAGGCGTTATTGTCACCATTTGCAGCTGAGAAAAAGAGTTTCTGAGAAGATCAAAAATTTGCCAAGGCTGCACAACTAGTACCTGAAAAAGGCACAGCTGGGACATAGGTCTATCTAATTCCAAAACCTTTGCCTTTTGCACTGCCAAGTAGTGCAAGGAAGAACTGCATTCCAAGCAGAGGAGACAGCCTGAGCAAAGGGCACAAAGGTGGGAAGGGAAGTGCTCACTGGAGAACTCAAGCAGTACAGAGTAGCTGGAGTGCAGAATGCATTGTGGAGAGTAGTGGGAGAGAATGAAAATGAAAATGACAGGCTGGATTATGAAGAAAACTTAGATGCCACATTAAGAATTGTGAACTCTATCTTACAGACATTTAGGAGCCATGGATGATATTGAAGATGAGTTTCTTTTTGACCATGTATGGGGAAGGATAGAGAAGAGTAAAAAATGACAAGTTCAGACAACGGGCTTAATGGGGAGCTTTTGTTACCCATGTTACTTTCTGAGCATCAGTCAAGAAATGGAATGGAAAATGTTTTGTGAACTGTAGAGCACTTTCATTATAAATTGTCATGTTTATATTTTATATGCACATATGAAGAAAACCTTATTTATATGTAATAAAAACCTCCCAAATAGAACTTCCACTGACAGTTTACTGCAGCAAGAATTATGGCAGAAGGGGACTTGTTGCTGACATAAAAGTATGCAAACACTTTCTTCTCTAAATCTCACCCTCCTTTAAAAAAGAAAATACTAATAGCTAATAAGAATAGTCAGCACTGTCAAGGGATTGCTACGTACAGGATTTTCCCACCTTCTTTGTTACAATATTGTATTGTAAATATAGTAATAATTATAAATATTCTATTTAATATTAAATATTACAGAATTAAATATTATAATAAATAATATAAATGTTATGAATAATAAATGTAATTGTAAATGCTATTTAGTGGCAAAATTTCCCTTGTATTTTTCACTATTTTAATGCATGCTATAGTACTCATTTGAATTCACTTAAATATAGTATGACTGATTTACATTCAAGGATGATTTTGCCTTGTTATTTACAAAAGTAAAAAATTGAAAATAATCTAAATATCCACAATAACAATTTGATTAAATAAATCATTGTACATTTATACTATGGGATATTATGCAGGCATTAAAAATATGGTTTCAAAGAGTGTTTAATGGCAAGTGAAAAAAATAGGAAACAAAATTTTATCTAAAGCATGACTATCAGTTTGTCAAGGAAGTCAGTGATCTATCTCTAGGTTGCAAAATCCAGCTATCAGTCCTCAGCCTTCATCATACTTGACCTACCTGGGGTACCTGAGTGTAGATTACTCTCACTCCCTCCTTCTTGAAATACTGTCTTCACTTGGCTTCCCAGACAACACTCCTTTCATCTTTCTTACCTCTTTCTTACCTTTTATCTTCATGTCCTCTGCTCATTTTCTCTGATCTTCTCTAGACCTCTAAATGTTGGAGTGTCCAGGACTCAACCTAATGTTCTTCCCTTCCCCGTCTACACCCTCCTCATCCAGTTTCATGACTTTAAGTCCCAAATGTACATCTTCAGCTTGGATCTCTCCCCTGAACTCCAGCCTACTTGGAAACTCCACCTGCTTGTCTGATAAGCACCTCAAATTTAACTCATCCAAAGTAAACTTCTGATTTTTCCCTTTGCAAACATGTTTCTCCCACAGTTTTCTGCATTTCAGAAAATGACACTACTATCTAACTCCAGTTGCTCAAGCCAAAAACTATGGTATTATTCTTAACTTTTCTCTTTCACACCCCACATCTTGGTCACTTAGGAAGTGAGGGAGCTGATGCAATCACTCCTGGCCTGTGTATCACTGAGAAATGAGTCTCCTGAGAAATGAGGGCCTCAACGTCTCAGTGCAGCTAAAGGCCAGGAACCTACCAATGATTGGCTTGATAGGGAGGGAGGGAGATAATGCCCTAGAGAATCCACATTTTATTTTTATTATTATTTTTTTTAATTTTAAAGATCTATTTATTTAACCCAAAATATCTAAAATATTATCACTGCAGCATGTAATTAACACAAAAAATTAATAATGAAATTATTTGCATTCTTACTTTTGGTACTAAGTATTCAAAAATCTGCTGTGATTGCAAAGGATGCTTTCATGTTTTCTGACTGTGCAGAGCATTTCAAATGCCCTTGTTGTGTATGGGGAATTTCTTTCCTTGCAAGACCCTCAAAAGAGAAGCTAGAAAACTCTGTTCTCCAGGCTCCTTTGAGTTTCTGGAATAGGTCCAGGCTCCAATAATGAGAGGTACTCATATAAGGTTTGAAGAGAGAAGAGGGAGGTGTAGAGTCCGTTTTGCTCGCAAGGATGGTGTCATTGTCCAGTGTTCAGGGCTTGTTTGGTACAGATGTAGTGCATGTGCTGGTTTCTGGAAGGAAACTGGCACCTCCAGCTGGGCGGCACCAATGCAGTGGTGGTGGTTTTTCATCAGGCCAGTTCTGCAGCTTAGCTTGGGGCATTGTTCCTGGAAGGCTAGTCTGCAGACTCTTTTTCCACCACTCCTACCTAGTGAGATATATATAGATAGATAGATAGATAGATAGATAGATATATTACATCTTTATTGGAGTATAATTGCTTTACAGTGGTGTGTTAGTTTCTGCTTTATAACAAAGTGAATCAGTTATACATATACATATGTTCCCATATCTCTTCCCTCTTGCGTCTCTCTCCCTCCCACCCTCCCTATCCCACCCCTCCAGGTGGTCACAAAGCATCGAGCTCATCTCCCTGTGCTATGTGGCTGCTTCCCACTAGCTATCTACCTTGAGAATCCACATTTTAGAATGGATAGATTTCTCCCTCACCCTAATCTGTATGCTTATGTTTCCTATTGTTTCCATTCAGAGCCTCAGTTTTTTCATATGTAAAATGGGCATAATAATTGTATATACCTCATAGTCTTTTTATGTGGATTAAAGTTGTAAGTGTATGTTAGGTGTTAATGAATATTGTGCTTGGCACATGGTAAGCCTTTAATAAATATTAACTTGCTTATCTGTTATTTATTTTCTTCTTGGATGATACAGTATATCCTCTTTATTAATAGAGATGTTGCTATAATTTGATCCCTATGGAATGAAGCATTTTAGGGACAGGAGAAGTTTGGCAAAGCTTTATTCTGAAGCTGCTTGTGATGTGAGTCAGTGGAAAGTTTAAATAACTAAAATTATTTAAATTAAAATTTTAAATAATTTCTTGCTAGTTTGAATAATTGAAAAATTTTAAAGGTTTCTTTTCTCTTTTTCTATGCTATTTTTTTAACCTGTTATTATCAGGATGGTTAGAATTATCTGCCCAAATGTTTTCTGTTATAATTTTTTAAATGTGGTATTTTCTATTCTATTACACCATACAGTTGCTTATTATCCCAAGCGTGCATTCAATTTATATACGTACCATGCTATTCTGTTGGGGAAAACATAGTCCTTCACTTAAAAATCTGACATAAACTTGACATACTTTCATGAAATGTGAAATGGTTGAGACTTCTAATCCTAAATTATTCTCTAAATGTTCATTTATATTAAAAGCCTCAGTAGGCACATGTACTCCAAATGTTAATATCCTAGGGGATTACTTACATTGGCCATTTGGACATAGCTAGAAAGGAGACTATGAAAAATTTATTAGCATTGGAATGGGGTTTGATAAGTCATCTTGGCAGAAATATTCCTAAATTGTTCTAGGCAGATGGGTATCACTCTTGTGTTTTCAAAAATATTTGAGGAAGAAAGATTATATCACCAATTGGCATCTATTTTGGTATTTAATAATCATAGTTGTAAGGATATTCTTCCTTGTAGGTGTTACTATTTAAGCCTCCTTACTTTTATATAATTGTGTCCTTGGTAGAGAACAGATCACGTGTATAATCACGTTTTGCATTTACTTTTGAGTTGTACCCTAATCCTTCATTTTTTTAACCTAAACTGTTTTTAAACATTCAACTTAACCATTTTGTGGCATTTTTGAAAAAGGCAATCAATTTTATATATTTCATTCTGAGTTCAGAACTGGGACTAGAATTGCTCTTTTTCTTTTTTTCTGCCTTCCCTTTCTCTCTTACTTTGTCTCTTACTTTCTGCCATTCATTCTATTATTCAACAAATACTTTCCCAATGTCTACCCACACCAGCCACTATGCTAGGTGTTGAGAATGCAGTGAGGAACAAAATATATGGGGTCTGTTTTCTCATGGAGCTCACAGACAAAAGCAATTCTGTCTTTTATTTAGGACAATGGGCAAAAATTGCCTGTCTTTGTTTGCCAGTGTCAAAGACCAGCTTGTCACAAAAATCATGATCATATAAATAGAGAAGAAATTGGTGAGTCCACCTGGTCACTCATCAGTGTTGCGACATTGAACTTTAAAGTTCTGCATTTGTTCTCCTGGAGGCCAAATAAGAACCACAGAGGAATTTAGCTCAGGAATACAGGAGGAGAACTCTACAGGGGCAATCTTAGAAGAGGTGTAAGAGCCATCTCCCCTCCCCCCCCACACACAAAATTTTAAAAAGTGTCTTGCTAAAGGAAAAACAGTCATTCGAAAACTATTGCATCCTGAAACCCAGAGGGAAATATGCAGTGCCTTTGAGAAAGGATGGAGGAGAGTGATAGTAAATCAGTAAATCAACAGTTATATTTAGGGATTAAGCTGAGAATGGGAATATTTGACATTATCCATGCCAATGTTTCTTTAAATTTCTGCATAGTTTTCTTCTATGTAAACATTGTCTCAAAGGGACATTCCTAGACAGGGTAGAATACTGGGAAAGCAGTGGAGGGGAATTTAGGAAACAGGCTTTGACCAGCAGACACAGAGTTCCAAGACTGTGGTCTTTTAACTCCCCACCCCCATGGTTACTACAGCCACTATCATCACAACCACCACCATCACCCACAATTCACAAGCTACTGGTGGGGAAACACTAGTAGAGGTCATTAGGATTGTATCAAATAATAACGGTAAATAATAAGAACAGCAATATACTGAATACTCACTATGTGTCAGACACTGTGGCAGATACTTTACATTATCTCATGGAATCGTGAGATAATCATGAGATAAATATCCCCATTTACAGATGCGGAAATAAAGGCATGGAAAACTGATGTAATTTTCATTAGGTTACACAGCTTGTAGGTGGTGGTGGAGTTATTCAAACAGAGGCCTGTCTGTCTGCATAGAACACGGTCTTAGCCACAAGGCTACAATTTCTTTCTAGATCCCTGTTTCACTTGAGAACCTTCACTCAAGAACTCTCAATTTCAAGCTGTTCACCAGTTGAAATTTGCACTTTTCCCCAAGTCTGATGGATATACAGCTGGCAACTGACGACAGGACAAGAGACTTAATAAAAGGCTTCAAAATAGTTCTTCCTTATAGTATAGAGACCATTCAAGATTAAAATTCAGATTTTCAAAGAATGGTAATTCACTTTGCAGCTGCAACTGCTATCCATTAACTGATTAACTCCTCTCACTATTGACTGTTTACTCTATTTTAAGGTTGCAGAAATATCCAGTAATCCTACAGTTATCAATTGTAGAGACATTTGATTTACATATAATCACAGCTCAAAATCATGCCTGTGGGTATAATAAGTGGTTACATTCTTTTATCAGTGGATTTAGTTTCCTAGTGGCCAATATTTTTTTTTTTTTTGCGGTACGCGGGCCTCTCACTGCTGTGGCCTCTCCCGTTGCGGAGCGCAGGCTCCGGACGCACAGGCTCAGCGGCCATGGCTCACGGGCCCAGCCGCTCCGCGGCATGTGGGATCTTCCCGGACTGGGGCACGAACCCGTGTCCCCTGCATCAGCAGGCGGACTCTCAACCACTGCGCCACCAGGGAAGCCCAATTTTGAACTCTTAATGTGTGCTACATTGAAATTAAATATTCATTATGATCTTTTGAAGTTTACGTTGGAAGGTACTTCAAAAACTATCAGTACATCAAATTACAATGTATTGCTTCTCTTTTTAAAAATCTGATAGTGGTAATCCATGGTGAATTTTGCTCTTTTCAATTGTTTCATCAGTGCAGATGTTAGCAACTCACATGGGACAGCTAAAAAATTCTTTCTCATAAAAGCTATAGAAGAAAGTCAGCCGTAAATCATATACTTTAAATATGGGGAGAGCATCTTGCTATGGATAGTACAGTTTCTCAAGAACAGATGATTGTAAAATGAAAGGTTTAATACTTCCATTAACATAGCACTTTCCTTATTGATTTGTTTGCAGTTGATTGGACCCCTTCTTTTAGGGATGTCATTTAGGACTTACTGTCTTGTATTTTTCAATAGCTTTTTTAAAGTTCCAGGAAAAATATCCAAAGAAAATATTATACTCATTTCTTGTGTGTGTGTGTGTGTGTGTGTGTGTGTGTGTGTGAGTGAGAGAGAAAGAGACAGAGAGAGAGAGGCGGGGTGGGAGGTAGGGAGGAGAGAGAGAGATTGGGGCAGGTAGGCCCTCAGATTACGCATTCACATTTAATTGCATTTCATATTTCATCTTATAGCTCTTGGACTTGATTGATGGTTAACAGTAAACATGTATAATTATTCTTTCATGCAACTTAGCCATTGGCAGTGATTTTCATAGCAGTAATTTAACTGCTGAGGCTGCAAGTCAAGATTCATCAGTTTTATTAGGATGCTGAACCTTAAAAGCTTATGGTTGATGATGTTATTAACTCTCTCTGCATTTCCTCTGTAGTAAAGGGGAAAATTGGAAGTGCAGCACTTTTTAATATAGTCCACGTGTGGGTGGCTATAAAATATGGGGATGAAAACTATGTCAGAGCTGAGTAAGTGACTAACCCACTTATCTCAACTCTGCCACTTCAGTTGTCAAGCATTTAGTTGCTTCAAAATACTTTATTTCACTTTGTGAAAATGAATTTATGGAATTGTTTTGTGTGTTGACTTTTTTTGTTTTTAGAATACTCACCTTTCTTATGGTTTCTAGACATATTTTTTGCATTAATTTTTCTCCATCTTATTATGAAAATGTTCAAAATTACAGAAAAGCTGAAAAATAGCTCAATGACATCTATATACATCAACTGTTACCATTGTTTCAGATTTATTTTCTCTTTTTATATATAGATAATTCCTGTTTATCTTGTATTTGTTTATTTTTTACTTGTTTTTGTTTATTTTTCCTGAATCATTTGAAAGTAGGTTGATAAGTTGCAGACATCATAACTGGTTATTTTTTATTATTTTAAATTCACGACCCAATTAAAATTCATTGCATTAGGTTGTTAATCTCTTTAGCTTTAATCTTAAAGTTTCCTCCTACAACCCCTCCTGGACTCTACTTTTTTGTTATTTGCACTTTGACCTTTTTGAAGAGTTTAGGCCAGTAGAAAATTTGATGATCTGAACTTGTCTCACTGTCTTCTCATTAAATTCAGGTTAAACCACTGGTTCTCCAATTTTAACATGTTTCAGAAACATCTGGAGGGCTTATTAAACATAGATTGTTTGGCCTACTTCCAAAGTTCCTGATTCAATAGGTCTGTGTTGGACCTATTTGCATTGCTAATGATGATGCTAATGCTGATGCTGCTGGTCTAGGGACCACACTTTGAGAACCACCAGGTTAAACATTTTTGACATAGATGACCTGTGTACTTCTTAATTGCATCACATCAAGGGCACAAGGTGGCAGGTTGTTCCTCTGCCAATGATAATTTGATCATTTGGTTGGTTAAGTTGGTGACTACTAGGTCTCACCATTGTAAAGGATCATTCTTCTTTGTACTTAGTTATCTATGGAATAATACTCTGTAAGTAATAAGTAATCTGCAGGGAGAAACTATGAATTTCTATTCCTAAATAGCCTGGTTTTAGCATCTAGTGATGATCCCTGTCTGAATCAGTTGTCACTATTCTATTATTCTTTAAAGAAGAATAATATTGTTTTTCTTCCTCCTTCTCTCTCTTTCTTCCTCCTTCCCACAGACATACATACACATACAGTTTCTCTTTCTCTCATACTGTTTCTCTGCTCTCTCCCTCACCTTTTCCCTCTTTACTTCTCCTTCCCACCTGCTTACCCCTCTTCTGAGTTTCACTATGGTTCAAGATTTTTAAAATTCAATATGTTATGATTTATTGCCATTGTTATTATTTTTGAGACTCAAATTTTCCCAGGTTTATCCAGTGATAACCCCTTCTGGGCACTTTCTTGTTGTCTGGCAAAAGATGTTCAAATCTCTCCTTGTACTTTTTCTGCTCTAGACCTGGAATCAGCCATTTCTTTAAGGACAACTAGTTTCTTTTTGTTGGGAATATTATTTAGAAGCCATAGTCTGGGTCCTGGGATTTTTTAATTACTACCAGGGTGTCATTGCTCCTACACCCTTTCAGAGGACAGACCTAAGATTTAATTTTTTAAGAAGTGATGAATTCAAATGCAGCACCAGAGTTCTTCCTCATCTTCCTCCAGTCCCCATTGGTATCCATAGTCATCCACAATAACAACTCTGATTCTCAAAAAAAATTTCAAAACATTCAAAAAAATTTTTTAATTTAAGTATATGCATAAATATTTGCTCATTTGCTCCAGTCCATATAAAATAAATTGAGAATTACAGTAATAATACTTCAACCAACAATAGTAAAACTACTAAGAAAATTAGATTTCCTTGTAATTTTTTTTGTCCTTAGAATTTACTAGAGTATATATAGTCTGAGGGCTGTGTTCAGAAGTTTCTTAAATTATTTTTCTTTGTGTTTGTGTTATCAATTTGATATAGTTTATTTTAGTTGTTGCTCTTTTTATTCTATTTCAGGGTTTGTTTTTCCGACTGTTTTGATTTAATTTTATGTTTTGAATATGTAAACTATTTACAAGGTGAAAGTCAAAATTATGTAAAAATCAAAAAGCTTCAAACCCATTTGTATTCATTAGTTTCAGGTTTATTCTTCCTATGTTTCTTTTGACAAAAGTAAACAAATATGTGTACATTTACTCTTCTTTCTTATGCAAAAGGAGCATATTATACACATTCTTTGGCATCTTTTTTTTTCATTTAACAATATATTCTGGGAATCAGAATATACCAGTTCATAAAGATCTTCCTCATTCTTTCTCAGAAGTACATATATCCCATTTTGCATTATAGATAATTCAATCAGTGTCTTGTGGATGAGCTTTTAGGTTGCTTCCAAATTTTTGCTGTGGTAACCAATGCAAGCAGCTTTTAGCTGGCCTTATTTACGGTCTCTCATGATGTTGCAATAAAGCTATGGACCAGTTATTTTATGCTCAGTTGAGGTTGGAGAATCCACTTCCTAGATCACTTATATGGTTGCTGACAAGCCTTTATTTCTTGCCACTTGGGCCTTTCCATAGGCACCTGAGTATCCTCAAGACATGACAGTTGGCTTCCTTCTCCCCTGGGCCACTTTCTGACATGATAGCTGTCTTCCTCCAGAATGCAAGGCAGAAACCATAGTCATTTCATAAGCTAATACTGGAAGTGTCATCTGGTCATATCTGGTATATTTAATTAAACTAGAAGTAAGTCACTGGGTCCAGATGACACTAAAGGGACGGTGAATAAGCACCACCTCTTGGGGGGAGGAGTGTCAAAAATTTGTGAACATACTGATATTCTTTAAACTACCACATTGTCTGACAGAGACTTCAATCTCAAAACACTTTTTCTGTGATAGCACTTGTACTATATAATGTCACAATTGTTATCTCATTTAATCCTAACAACCATCTTGTACTGCTCCAGAGTAGAACTACACCTCTATCAAATCTCAGCTTTATAGTTTTAATGCTTTTCCAGGTTATAAATTAATTTCTATGACTATTCCCAATATAAAATTTCAGTAGATCATCTTACATATCTGTGCTATTCAGTACCTTAGCTTTTGTTGTAATGTTTTAGGACAATGATAACAAAAAAACAAACAAACAAACCCTATTTAGAGTGGGAAGAAATGGGTGGAGTGATTGATTTAAAAGATTGGCTGTAAATTGATGATTGTTGAGGCTGGATGATGGAAAGATACTTGAGGGCTCATACTATTATACATATATATGTGTTGTGTATGTGTGTGTGTGTTCCAATAATGAGAAGTAAAAAAAAAACAAAGAGGGGAGGAGGAAAAAAAGAAAACCTACCTCTTTTAATTTTCTGTTCTTCAAGATTTATTGCAGTAAAGGAATATAAGTGTTTTTGAACATTAAAACAAATTGACTAGTTCTTCTGATAACTATCAAGTTTTCTGCTCATCAGAAGGAACGTCAAGTTCCTAACGTGTAGCCCTTCTTCTGTGAGAGAGTTCTCAAACTTTACTCTATGTAAGAATCACCTACAGAGCTTGTTAAAATCTTCCCAGGTCCCCAAACCAGCAATTATAATTTAGAATAAATCAGTGGAATAAAAAACTCTTCATTTTAAGCAAATACTTCTGGTGTTTCTGATTCCAGTGATAGGTGGACTCCAATTTGATATACACTGTTCTGTGGATTTATAGTGAGGGCACTCTTATGAGTAAAGCAGTATGATAGATAGAAAGATGAAGTGATGTTCTCACACTATACTATATTTCCTAAAGGAACTTGCAAACTACTAGAGCAGAAAGATATGCACAAAGTGTTATAACAGGAGTATCAATAATTGGGCTGATTCCGCATTATGGTACCAGCTCTCAGCAAGGAATGAAGATCATATGGGAGCAAATTTCCTGTCTGGATGAGCAGAATATAACAAGAGCTTTGAAAATATAAAGGAATATATCATTGTTTGCTTTTCTAAAGATCAGATGTTTCAAGCTAGTCTTGTCAAGTGCTGAAAATCATTCATTTTTAGATGACTGCTCTGATAATTGCCAGGGTTTTAGGTTATTGATTAAAGAAATCCACATGCTTTGACTATAAAATGTGCAAATGACGAAGGTAGTTTAAAAACTAACACCTTGTAGCTCACAAGATCAACTCACTGAAATGTCATGGTAGACCTTAGAGAAGCTCAGGAATGTGATGGGCAAAGTCAGTTTTTTAATTCTTCAGCTCTGCTCAGGAACACTGATAGATAGACTATTAAGAGCCTACGCTGCTGAGAACCCAGCTGTTACCATTGGGTTGCCTCATTCATCAGTTAAAATATATTTTGTGAATAGGATTGTATGCTACTAGGCATAGTGGTGGAAGGCATAAGGGTTTGGGGAGAAAACTAACATTTAATTGAATGCTGTGAATCTTCACTTTTCTTCACAACCAAATTATGAAATAGGTATTATTCCCATTTTAATGATAAGGACACAGATTTAAAGGTATATATATATACCTTTATATATATAAATCCATCTTGCATCGTCTCCTGAGTTAAGACCACAGTGTCGCTATATAGATAGCTGTTTATGTAGGGTAAGGGAAAGCAAATGTAATTCATCTACTTTCTAGACATGGTTATACTTTTATTACATATCTTCTACTACTACACTGCTTGTGAGTAATCTCTTCAAGGGATGAGTAAGATCATAGGAATAATATAACAGTCAAGCTAAACTTTTTGAAAAGGGTGGTGATTTAAAATATGTCTTTGGATTAAACACCAATGAATGAGCATTATATTTTTCTCAGTTTCAGAGAAATACCAACACTAAGTAGCATGATTTGCTTGCCTTAGCTTGTATCTGCAGTTTTGAAGAACTGCTTTTATCCTGAATGAAACTAAACAGTGATATAAAAGTTGGAGTGCAACTCTAAAAAACCCAGGCGACTGCAGTAGTATTAACCCATTGTGAATTCCTAAACAATAGTCCAGAACTAACTCTCAAAGTTATCCAGAGAAAAGTTTACTTCTAGTTTAGAAAATATAGACCTCCCAAGAGCAGATGAGTTCATTCAGCTCTAGAACATGTCTGACATAAGTGCTGGAACAAGTTATATAATTGTCTTAATTCCAGTGTTCCAAGTGAGACACGTGGCCCTGCTCACTGTCTCTAGCGGAGTTAGCGTGGGAGATGATTCCTCCGGTGAAATAATGAATCAATGGCCTCCTGTTCAGACTACCGCAGGAGCTAACATGTATTTGAGAATGAGCTCTCAAATTTCATGTCCCGTTAGTCAAAAGTTCCATTTGGTGCATCAACAGAAATGGCTGCTCAGAAAAACACTATTAAAATTGTACTCTAACCATAACCAGAGCTTTGCTCTCATTAAATCTTTACAGGTTCATTGTAAAGGATATTTATGATTATACACCTTCGTAATTCTTTCTGCATGCCTCTTCCTGCCAATAGGAAAATTTCTAAAAACTTGCATGTCTTATAAATATATGCAGAAGGTTATTACTCCCTCCTTCTGTTTGACACTTGTCTTCAGACTGTAGTACATCCTTCTTGCTTGTCTGCCTATTTCTTACATGTACTTCTCAGGATCTCAGCTGGATGATAAGCAGGGTTCCCTGAGGGCTTCGGGCATATGAGGACATATGCGCTAGGACAGAGCTGGAAGAAATTGATTGCTGAGATGGTGGGGGAGGGAAGGAGCCTAAAAAGCTTCTTGAGGAATAACTCAGGCCATGTCCACTTCTGGGATTCATGTCTGTCTAGTTACTGTGGGGGTGGTCCAAATAAATCTATTTGCAGAGCAGCTGTGAAACCTCCTGTGAGGGGGTAGGAAAGGAGGAGAATACATCCAATGCTCAGCCCTGAGTAAAAGGCCAGCCCTGTCAAAGCAGTCACAATAACAAATATTTTTTGTAAGAGCTTGTAACATATTAGCTGTTACAAACACAGGCTTGAGTCCTAGGGGCAGAGAGAGAACTATAAGGAGATGCTGAATGGCCATTTTCATTAAATTTGGAACTCATTGGAACCAAGAAATCCTGCTTTAAAACCCATCTAACAGTGTTAATCAAATAGGAGCCTTTGCATCCCAGGGATCAAGACAGTCACTGGCAGGGAAATGTAGTGCCCAGCTAAGGAACAAAAGAAATATTGTGCTCAGCAGAGCAGTGCAGACTGGTGAGTGCCTTGCTGCTGCTGCCAGATCTAGTGAGCAACAGTGGAATCTTCCACATGCGTTGCACTTTTACCCTCATCTTCTAAAAGGAAGGACATCCTTCTGCAGAACCACACTACCATTGTTAAACCGGCAGTCACTCCATAATTTCATCTAGTATTTTGTCCATATTCAGATTTCCCCAATTCTCTCAAATTGTCTCATGGCTGTTTTTTCCCGGGATCCAATCAAAGTTCATCAACTGTATTAGTTTGTTCTTTCCAGAGAATTTTTCATTGTTCATTTTGAAATAATTTCAAACGTAGAAAAAAAGACGCAAGAATAATGCAAAAAATCCCTGTATATCTCTCACCTGGATTTTCCAAATGTTAACACTTTACCACATTTGTTTTATCAATCTCTGAACTGTTAGAGAGTAGGCTGCAGGGTGATGCCTCATATCCACAAATATTTCAGTGTGTACTTCCTCAAAACAAGGACATTTTCTTACATAGCTGTAATACAATTGCCAAAATCAGGAAATTAACATGGATACAATATGATTATCTAATCTACAGACTTTATTAATATTTTGCCAATTGTCTCAGTAATGACCTTTATAAAAAATTTTTTTTTATTCTGCTCCAAGATTCAGTCCAGGATCACATGTTACATTTAGTTGTCACATCTCTTCAGTTTTCTTTAATCTGGAATGGTTTCTCAGTTTTTGTCTTTCATGACCTTGATATTTTTGAAAAGTTGAAGAGTTGTGAACAGCTGTGATACAAAGTGCCTCTTGATTTTGGTTTGTCTGATGTTTCCATATGATTAGATTCAGGTTTTGCATTTTGGGTTTGGATGTGATATTGTGTCGTTCTCAGAATATTATGTTTAGACAACACATGATATTGATTTATCCCATCACTGGTGATGCTAACTTGATGGTGTTAATTGGTGGTGATCACTTGGTTCAGGTACTGTTTGTCAGATTTCTCCACTGTTAAGTTACTATTTTCCTCTTTGTAATTAATAAGTAATTTGTAGGGAGATACTTTGAGACTATGTAAATATCCTGTTTCTTAACCAACTTTCCACCCACTAGTTTTAGCATCCATCAATGATTCTTGCTTAAATCATATCCAGATAAGTTTTATTCCTTTGACCAGGACTTTGTTCTCTCCTGAATGGCCTCACAAACACTATTTTATTTTATTTTTTGGTTCTTTCATTCTGCATTTATTTATTTATTTATTATTTATTTATTTTATTTTTTAACATCTTTATTAGAGACAAACACTATTTTATAAATCGACTTTACTCAGAGTTTCTTCCAAAATCCTAGTTGGCTCCAAAAATCTTTTTATAGTAGATTAAGAGTCTAGGTGTTGTTGTGTCTCTTCCTCCTCACACCTTCCCTTTGGACAGGTGCTTCCTCTCTCCCAGAACTTTTACTGGCATAAGCCATCAGTTTGTTATATAAGATATTTCGCATGACATTTCTGCTTTGTCCTAGTTTTTCTCCTCCCTCTTCCTGGTTTTTGACAAAAAAACCCTTTCTTTTTAATGCCCACATCCTCAAATATGTCTACTTCTCTTTCTCAAGTTTAGGGCTTTGACATCTTTCTTTGTAAAAGACTTTCCTGTTGTTAGTTGTTGTTTTAAATCCAAGGTTTTATTCTCCAAATCTGCCATTTTATTTATTATATCCTTTTTGTGTCTCTCCCATTTTAACTTTTGAAAATTACCTTCATCAAGCTATTTAAAGTCTCTTTCAGTGTGGGCTACTGGAATTTGAAGCCTGCTTCTCTATGGTTGTTCCTACTTTTGTCTTGAAACGCTAAAACATGAAAATAAGCTAATTCTGTACTGTTCTTGTCTGCTTCCAGCAAACTGACTTGTGTTCTTTTTCTGTATTATTCTTTTTTTTCCTTCAGGTTGTGTTTCTCCAATATTTTCAACAAGTTCAGTTTGTCTTTCAAAACAGCTTTGAACTCACTTTTTAAAATTAATTTACTCATTTTCCATTTACCTCATATTCTGTATCCTCCCCCAGCCTGTGTAGCTGCTAGCAGTCAAGTTCATTCTCACTGGGGCTCATTATATAGCCTATTCATTTTTCCCTTCCCTTGCATTTTCATTTTGATATGTTTCCCAGGGAAGCAATATATTCAATTTGAGATTCTCAACCTTTAGTGTACCTATTCTTTCCTCCCTTTTAGAATGCCCCACAGTTTGGCCATCTCCATAGCTATATCTGTATTCCCACAAAAATTCCATATAGTTGCCCTCTTAAAAAATACTAGGTAAATTGTAGTTCTCAAGCTTGAACACTTCCCGAGCTGTACACCATAGGGAAATTCTCTTTTGAAATTTTTTTTGAGATCCATTTCTTGATCTATTTAGCATGTATTTGCCTCTCCCAGCTTTAACCTTTCTCTTCCGTGAAATCAAGTATTCTTTAAAAGGAATCCAGGACACTTCCCTGGCAGTTCAGTGGTTAGGACTCCGGGCTTCCAATGCGGGGGATGTGGGTTCGATTCCTGGTTGGGAAACTAGGATCCCACATGCTGCATGGAGTGGCCAAAAAATTAAAAAAATGAAAAGGAATCTAGTTTGTTGTGTGTTGCATGTGGCAAAGGGAGGTGGCACATGATCATAGATAGCCTTTGAAAGCTTTGAAATTGTGGCAGATTTTAGTCATTTTTCTTGGGAGAGAGTTTATGGTTTCATCAAATTCTTAAAAGCATTCTGTCTCCCGTTCTCAAGTCCTGGCTCAAGTTCATATTCTCTAGTCAAAAAGTCAATCGGGCTATTTTTTTTCTGCATTTCAGTACCTAAAGAAGTAAATCATCAGGCCACAGAGTCTTCCTTCTCCTCTGCTATTCCTGAAGTGTGCACTGGGTTTAGCCTTTGCTAGGTTAATGAAATTCTAAATAGTTTTCTCGGAAGCTTTGGATCCTTTTCTCATAATATAATCCACCAAGGGATCCCAGATGTACAATTTGAAAATCCTATCAATTCCTTAATTCCAGGGGTTTTACTTACTGCATTTAATTCATGCAATATAGTTTGTAATCACTCTGTCTATGGGGCAATTGCCCTCTGCTTTCATAGATAATTTCAAATAGTTTTTCCTTGACGTGTACTTCCGGGGTACTTCTCCCGTTCCAGAAGCTGCATAAATGTTCTCTCCCCTCTTCCTTCTATCCCCTTTGCCTTCTGCACCCCATATGGAAGGCAAAGTAGACAAGTTAAAAATGTTTGCCTTCTTTCCCTTTTTGTCTTCTGCATCTCCCATCACAACTTTTTAAAACTGCTTTCCTCTGTCCTGCCCCAGTTTTTCAAATACACTCTGCCTTTCTTCCTTTCAAAATTCCCACTTGAAGATGACACTCATCAAAATCCTAAACCAAAAGAAAAAATGCTAAGGTACACCCTCTCATTTCCACTCCTGTTGCCCTTGATCTTGAATTCCTTTGTTAGTTAGGCTTCCCCCTAACTAAATCCAGACCAAGTTTTTCTCGCGTTTCTCCCCTTTTCTTTTCTCTACTCCTTCCTAAATACCCACTTCTACCCATACACTGCCCTCTCTCATTTCCATTTCTACATTCTCCCCTTCCTCCCCAAATTTCCCTCCTCTCCATCCGCCACTGGTAACCCCTTTTGATTTCCCTTCTTTTCTGTATGCTCCACTCACTTAAATGAAGATTATTTATTTTGACACAATGTCTGGGAGGTAGTGAGAGCAAATGTATTATATGCTACATTTTACAAACATAATAACTGAAGTTTGGAATGTTTAACTTACACATCTAACACAACCAGTTGTCTAAGACTTACAGACCCAAAGCTCCCTTGTCACACTCAGTTTATCTAATGATCTCCCCTCCTTCTTGGGTCTAAAGAAGAATATAACAAATTCAAGCTATTAACTATTTTTCTCAAGTCATACCAACATCTGTGTGCATCTTTCTCAGAAAGATAAATTTTATATTTTTGCAATAAGTAAAACGTGCAATGATTGAAAAATCTCTATACAAAATCTTTGTCCAGAATTTGTAACAGTTTATTGTCTAACGTTGCTTCTTAAAAACAGAGCAGGATGTTTTAACATATCTAAAATTAGGTAGTGGAAATAGGATTCTATCTGTTGTAGGAGAGGTTATTAAAAAAGTATAGAACACCTTCCCCAATAAAAGCAGATGTTGAATTGGAGGCAAATCTCAATGTCTAACCTGCAAAAAGTTAAGGCAGGGTGGGGGCGGGTGGGCGGCAGGGATGTGTCCAAATTTGTTCAGACAAAGAAAGAAATTGGTAATATTTGAATGTTGCTTATTATTCTCTTGAATATAGAATATAAGTACAGCAGAGTAACTGTTTAGCTGGTTTCCAGAAATTTCCACTTGATTGTTTAATTTAAAAGAATCAACAGTTAAGTCTGGCCTAGAGAAAAGTTCATTACTGATTTTGATAGGCACCTATCAGAGTTGTCCCAAATTACACAGCTAGTAAAGCAATGGGACCGGGACTTGGGCCAAGTTCTCCAGTCCCAGATCTAATGGTCTTCTGATAAATTCCCATCATCATTGGTAATATTAGCCTTTGAAAGCAAGTCTCTGTCAGGCTAGCTTTTTTTTTTTTTAACATCTTTATTAGAGTATAATTGCTTTACAGTGGTGTGTCAGTTTCTGCTTTATAACAAAGTGAATCAGTTATACATATACATATGTTCCCATATCTCTTCCCTCTTGCATCTCCCTCCCTCCCCCCTCCCTATCCCACCCCTCTAGGTGGTCACAAAGCACCGAGCTGATCTCCCTGTGTTATGCGGCTGCTTCCCACTAGCTATCTATTTTACATTTGGTAGTGTATATATGTCCGTGCCACTTTGTCCCAGCTTACCCTTCCCCCTCCCCATATCCTCAAGTCCATTCTCTAGTAGGTCTGCATCTTTATTCCCGTCTTGCCCCTAGGTTCTTCTGACCATTTTCTTTTTTTTTTTTAATTCCATATATATGTGTTAGCATACAGTATTTGTTTTTCTCTTTCTGACTTACTTCACTCTGTATGACAGTCTCTAGGTCCATTCACCTCACTACAAATAACTCAGTTTCGTTTCTTTTTATGGCTGAGTAATATTCCATTGTATATATGTGCCACATCTTCTTTATCCATTCATCTGTCGATGGACACTTAGGTTGCTTCCACGTCCTGGCTATTGTAAATAGAGCTGCAATGAACATTTTGGTACATGACTCTTTTTGAATTATGGTTTTCTCAGGGTATATGCCCAGTAGTGGGATTGCTGGGTCGTATGGTAGTTCTATTTTGTTTTTTAAGGAACCTCCATACTGTTCTCCATAGTGGCTGTATCAATTTACATTCCCACCAACAGTGCAAGATCCCCTTACCTGACTTTTGTGTGTGTGTCTACTGGGCATATGTGGGGTAGCTCTTGGCATTCATTTTATACTATAACGACAAGGTATAATCAGTGTTATTTTAGTTTAATTTTAGAATCAGCGGTCAAGACATTGTCATCTAAATGTCTTTCAGGGTTTTCCATCTTGCTTGTGTTCTGCTAGTGTTCAGAACTGTTTGGGAATATTTTTATAACCCAGTCGCCAGCAGCGGTAAAAGGCAACATGAACAAATATAACTTTGAATGACTTCACCTCCTGCATTACACCTAAGGAGACAATCAGGGTAGTTGAGATTTGTGCCTTTCAAGTTGTTGCAGTTATAACAAAAAGGGAGGGCAGAAAACAGGACAGGGGAAAGAGAGAGAGAGAAAGAAGGGAAATTATTAACCCACATTTTTTTTTAAAAGACCTAAATTCATAGATATAACCCTGCAATAAGGTGGTGGTCTTGTGCTGGTTTGTAAATTATAAGAACAAGTATAGCACTCATCATTTAAAAAATAAAGAAATGTTCAGCGGAAAAAAAAACAATGAAAAACTTACAAATTAGAAAGATCTAGGGAAGAATAGTTTGCTGAGTGTTAAAAAAAATCACAGAATAATTGATGTCATATTGTAGCTATTTACTGACTAATAACTGATGCTCAATTTACATGCTTCCCTCTGTTCCTATATATAGTTTCTGTTAACATCAAAAGATACTCTGCATGATATGGGGAAAAACAAGATTATAATATGCTTAAGCCTTTATTAAATATCCATTTACTACATTTCTTATCTAATTTGCCAGGATATCAGAATATACACCATTGGTGAAAAAAAATTATAATAAATGTAACTCCCATTAAATATCCATTTATCATCTCTCCTGACTATTCATCAGATTATCATAATGGTCTATTTAAAGCTGGCTTGCAAAAAAACACATGTCAGGACCAGAGATGACTTGTGCTGGTGAGCTAGTGAAAAATAAAGGTCCATTACATTGATTTAATTTCTTACATAACAGAAAAAGTTGACTAATGTAATATGTCAGTTATTGTAAGTGACACTTGTCCACAAATGTTTTAGGTTATGAAATATATTTAACTAGTTTCATACTTTTATTCTCTTTCCAAATTTAAAAATCCTAAACTCAAAACTTTATACAGGGGGAAAGGGGACTGCTGTAAACATTGGAAGAGAAGAGAAAATATCATGTCTTTAAGTTTGATCATTCTCCTTCTTTCAGGAACCATCTACAGGTAGTCTTTTAGTAAATATTTGGGGATGATGAGGTTGAAAAAGATTAGGTAACTGCACACCCACAAAACTTGGGAGAAAAGTCATGTTGGGAAAAAAAAAAACAAAAAGCAAGTCAATATTTTACATTTTACTCTTGTGAATACATTAGCAGCTTGCATGCCATTTCCCAGAGCTACCCCTAATGGCCGTGTTTTGGACTTTTTCTGATGTTTCTTAAGAGGACTAGATGCTACGTCAAACGTTACTTTCTAAAATGAAGTAGAGCATCTTTTCCCACAGTGTATCCTAGGAAATGTTCTGCAGGCTGGAGGATGATGGGACTGGGAGTCGAGTTCCTGATAAAATGAGATTGGGAGGTTCTCACACAGTCTGTTTTCCTCTGGACATACATAATGCATGTTTATAAAATTCTTCTGTATGGCAAACTATTTAACTTTGTTTATCCCAACTCTTCTCAAACCTACTTTTTTTTTTTTTTTTTTTTTTTTTTTTTACCATTTTAACCTTTTATTTTATTTTACCTTATTTTGAAAATTCTCTTTTACTCTAATACCCTTTAACATCTCTAAGAACTAGCACCCTCACTTTAGGAAACATTGGACTAGCCTTCATTGTCATGGTCCTTCATTGCTTTCTTTTCACATCATTACTACCTCTTCAAGATCTGCGGTGCTATCAGTGATAATTGTAATGGGTAGTTAATGCTCCTTTTCCTTCCACATATTCCACAGATGCAGGGGGCTGTCAATATAGTACTCTCAGCACTGCTTGATTATGATGAGGAAATACTAATAAATGAATAGTTTATTAATAAAAAATTAGTTGGATACCTTTAATACAGTTTTGAAATACAGGCCAGAGTGCTAAATAGGCTTTCTGGGAATAGTTAGTTAGTTAGTTAGTTAGTTAGCTCATGTGTATTCAAGAGACAATAGAAACTGATAGAATAGAGTCCATTTCAATCCAATTTTGGGGTTCACAACAAAGGAAAATATTTCTAATAAGGTTTTGAAATGCCCCAGGGTTTTGGTTGTTTTTTCCCTCCTATTTTAGGCTTTAATATGTTACAACTCCTAGGCGGTTTGCATGCTGTGGCCTAATCATGTAGCTTTAGTCACTTCATGAAATTTTACAAGAAAAACAAAACTTAAAATTTTGAAAATCCCAGTTTTAGGTAAAAGAGATTGATATTTTGATGCTCTATGGTACAACCTTAGAATTCTGAGAATCTGAAAAGGCTGTGCATCAAAATAAATAAAGTTTAAAAAATAAATATATCATATTTTTAAGTAGGTTGTTACTGTAACTTGCAGTCCATAAAGTTATTTTTAGGAGCGCTAGAACATATACTCCTGGAAAATGTATGTTTATATTTGCTACAGTAAACAGGATTCTTGACTTTTAAAAAAATAAACAACTTTCTGTATTATCTGATCTCCTTTAGTAACTTATCGTCATAGTTGTGGCTAACGTTCACTTTGTGTGCACACAGTTCTTTTATGTTAAGATTATAGGAGCTCCCACTCATAAGCTTAAAAAGTTATAGATGAGAAAGTCCTTCAGTTGAAAATTATGCAATAGAGAATTAGCTACAACTAAAGCAACTGCGTACTACATGTACTTCTTTTAAAATAACCTCAGACTATTTGATATTTAATAAACTTAGAGATCACATTGTGGAGAATTATCTTGAGGCACTGCAAAGTAATTGTACTAATTCAGTTTCTAAAGGTAAATGTTTTGCTACAGCTTGCTCCAAAATCAGCTTAAACCATGTCTTTTGGATGACTATTAGGAGCACAAATTGAAATTACCATTTCACAACATAATTTTTCCCTATAAAATCTAGCCAAAGGGCTTCCCTGGTGGCGCAGTGGTTGAGAGTCCGCCTGCCGATGCAGGGGACACGGGTTTGTGCCCCGGTCCGGGAGGATCCCACATGCCATGGAGCGGCTAGGCCCGTGAGCCATGGCCGCTGAGCCTGCGCGTCCGGAGCCTGTGCTCCTCAACGGGAGAGGCCACAACAGTGAGACGCCCGCGGACCGCAAAGAAAAAAAAAATCTAGCCAAAAATCCATACAGAAAGTTTAGTTTCAGAAGTTTTAAGAGACTTCTCATGTTATTCTAATCAATATTCCAATACAGCTGGTCCCTGTAGCCATACAATGGACAGCCTGCTAGCAATATCTCACCTCTAGTTGCTCAATACAGAAAATCAGTAATTCATAAAAGAGTCTGTAGTTCAATCAAGGCCAGACTTTTGAATTTTCTTTCTTGTCTCACAAGAAATTACAGCCTGAATACCCTGCTCTGATGTAAAAGAAACTAGAATACAAATTGATGGTCTTAAAATCTCAGATGATGAGCTGAGTCTTACAGATCCAACAGGTATGACTGGTTGAATTTGCCGACATGAGCATCTGTGCAACAGGACTAATGCATGACGTGGCCCTCTCTGCAAGAGGTATCTGTTCTTGCGAGAAAATGGGGAGCTCAAATTGATGAGGTCCTTGCTATTAAGTTCCAATTTAAATCACCTTGGGAAACATAGGCTCCGCATCCATTTTGGCTTTCTACTTGTTTACACAAAGGGAACAGATTCAAAGGACTCGAGTTCTAGAATTCATACTGGCCTCATCACAGGGAGCTATGGTTTGATGTTCTTGTTCCCAATTTATTGCCAGGGTCCGAGAACCTGGGTACCATGGTGATAAAGTGCCACTGAAATACATAGGTAATCAGTCAGTGTACTGGAGGATTGATTTCTTTCTTTTCTTTTCTGACAGACAAAAGCAATCTTCTTAGAAGCAACGGGAGTAAGAGGACACTTACCATTTGTTATGAGAATAGTAATGATAAAGGCAAAGATGCAATTTAATTAATAACTTCACCTGGGCAGTGACTAGCTCCAGGGAACTGAAAGTATTGGAAACCCTAATTGACCTCTCCCATAAAGAACACAGGCCTCTCTTTTCCCATTTTTAAATTGGAAGATATCAGAAAGACAAATCATTTGCTCTCAAGCTGACTTCTGATCCATAATGGAATTGTGACCAGGACTTAGAACTCTCAGATTTCAAGGCAAGACTGCTGTATACATTATGTCTTATTACATATAATGATCCTCACTTTAACCATTTGTCTGTCCTGAAGGGCACATCGCAATTTAAAAGAGGCCAGGCAGTCCAAACTGACTACAAAGATTTTTTAAAAAATCTTTTAAATATTCAGATGCATACACTTTATTTTAAATGTTGGCTACTTTGCCATTCGCAACTATGACCCAAATTCCTCCCTTAAATGTTTTAATTGAAGCCAAATTACTTCACTTTCTGTCTTTACATAAGAATGTAGCACACTCATTGCTATGACAGTAATCACAGAAAATTTGGCTTCTGGTACTTTTGCTCTCTTAGCCTTCAACCTCTCTTTTTTCATATTTATTTCATTTTTCATTCCACTTTCTCATATTTTAATATTATAGTTTCTCTAATTTATTCATTGGTCTTTTCTTTAAAGTTATCTCTGAAGTTTTTAACAGGTGACATGTGGCCATTTTTTTCCTTAAACAAATTTATTGAGGTGTATTTGACATACAGTAAACTGTACATATTTAAAGTGTGCAACCTGATGAATTTTATATGTATAAATTTTATATACAAAAGCACTTACGATAGTGATTATACCCATAATTCCCAGAGATTTCCACATGATTCTGTGTAATCCATTCCTCCTCCCATCCTCCAGCCCTTGCATTCCCAGGCAACCACTGATCTGCTTTCTGTCTCTATAGATACATTTGCCTTTTCTAGAATTTTATATAAATGGAATCATACAGTCTGTACTCTTTTTTGCCTGTTCTTTCACTCAGCATAATTATTTTGAAAGTCATCCTCATTATTGCAGGTATCAATAGTTCATTCCTTTTTAATGATTATTAGTATTCTATGTATGGGTGTATAGTAGTGCATTTATTCATTCATCTCTTGATGGATATTTGGGTTGTTTCCAGTTCGGGGTTATATCAAACTGCTATGACCATTTGTGTGCAAGTCTTTGTATGAATATGAATTTCCCTTTCTCTTGGATAAATACCTGGGAGTGAAATGAGTCGATCATATCTTAGGTGCATGCTTAATTTTTTAATAAACTGTCTACTGGTTTTCTAAATTATTGTACCATTTTATATTTTCACCAGCAGTGTATGAGAGTTTCAGTTCTTCCACCTTCCCTCCACCTTCTTGCCAACCTGGAATATAGTTAGTCTTTTTCATTTTAGCCATTCTAATAGGTGTGTATCTCATTGTGATTTTAATTTACATTTGCCTAAAGACTAATAATGCAGTGCATCTTTTCATGTGCTTATATGCCATCTGTATATCTTTGGCAAATGTCTATTCAAATCTTTTGTGCATTTTTTATTTGGTTGCTTCTTTTCTTATTTTTGAGTCTTGAACTCTTTATATATATATTAGATTCAACTCCTTCATTAAATGTATGCCGTGTAAATATTTTCTCTTAGCCTGTGGCTATCTTTTCCTCTCCTTAACAGTATCTTTTGAAGAGTAGAAGTTTTTTCATTTTGAAGGAGCGGAATTTATGAATTTATTCTTTTATAATCATATCTTTGATGTCACAAAGATTTTTCTCAAACTTTACTTCAAGAAATGTTATAGGTTTTAGGCCTATGATTCACTGTGAGTTAATTCTTATATCTAGTATAAGGT
This sequence comes from Orcinus orca, assembly GCF_937001465.1. Taxonomy (NCBI): domain Eukaryota; kingdom Metazoa; phylum Chordata; class Mammalia; order Artiodactyla; family Delphinidae; genus Orcinus; species Orcinus orca. The sequence goes on along the minus strand of NC_064572.1, from coordinate 53,332,847 downwards.
ATGGAACAAAGTTCATATTTTACATATGGATATCTAGTTGTTCCAGAACAACTTATTGAAAAGACTATTCTTTCTCCACTGACTTGCCTTTGCACCATTGTCAAAAATCAATTGACTGTATATGTGTGGGTCAATTTCTGGACCCTCTATTCTGTTCCATTAGCCTGCTTGTCTGTCTTTACACCAGTGCCACACTGTCTTCATTACTATAGCTTTATAATAAATCTTGAAATCAGGTAATGTTATCCCTCCAGCTTTGTTCTTCCTTTTTGAAGTTGTTTTGTCAATTCTGGGTTCTTTGTATTTCCAAATAAATTTAAGAATTAGCTCTTCAATTTATTCCAAAAAAAACTTGCTGTGATTTTGGTTGGGATTTTGTTAATCTATAGATTAATTTGGGGAGAATTGACATCTTAACAATATTGAGTCTTTTGACCCATGAACAAGCATCAAATAATAAATGCTTAGGGATAAATCCGACTGTGTGTGAGATACATACACTGAAACCACAGAACATTGCTGAGAGAAATTAAAGACCTGAATACATATATTTCAACTGGCCATTTAAAAAATTTGTCATGCTTTATTTACCTTGTGTTTTTTTTTTCTCCCTCTCTGCTTGTAGTCCAACTTCAAAGAAATTAAGATATAATAACTTTAAAGGTGTGCTATTTGTCTCTACCTTCAGTTACTAATGAAAAAATGATTGATGGAAAGTTTAGAAAAGGGTTGTTTATAAATAAATTATTCATAGAATCATTAGCTGCTGTATGTATTATCTAGGCACTTTGTTCTTTCTCTTCTTCAATTTTTTTCTCTACTTCTGGCACTTTCACTTCTCATTAGTGTCTTCTGGGGTAGATAGGAGAAGAGAGAAGAAATGAGATGAAACTAATAAATTCTTTTTTCCCTGTTATTAAAAGCCTTTATGGAAAAAGAGATTGAATGCTGTGTTTAGGGATTTCACTTATCTTTCCTGTCCCCATTCTGTGCCCCACATTTCCATAGACGAGTGATGATTGGCAATAGTAGGAAAGTACAAATATGTACATTTAAATATCAAATGCTGCCTTCTAAATTTGTTAATGTGTTTTATCAGTGAACACTCACAACATATGTGAAGTGCATTTCTCAAGAGTGAAGCCTATCTTTTTGAAGAAGATTTGTCATTATAATAATGATTTAGAATTTTGAAATTTGTTAAATTATCTAATAGAGTTCGCTTGGTAGCTGTTGAGATTAAAACAAGCTATTACTGAGAACCCTCATAAACTTTTATGTTATTCATACTTAGGATTAATAATTCTTATGAAAATTTGCTTTCAGTTCACATCTTATAAGAGAGTTGATATAAGTTACAGCTGATGTGTGTGTTACCAAGACATACTTTTCAGAATTGTGAGGTATAATAAGTTGAATATTATTTATGAGTATCTTCAACAAGGCATAATTAAAACTACGTTGCTCTTGATAAAATAAAGAATACATATGTGATACAGCATCCCTAATTATCTTTTTTATATTCATTTAATTGTTAATTTGCAAAATTAGGTAATTTGCAAAAGATTCTCCATTATTACCACCAGTTTGTAAAGTTCTTGTGTAACTTAATTTAGAGTAAAATTACTTGCACAGTATAAAATATGAAGGTTATTTTTTCTTATTATGTAGTGTGAGTTTATTGATTCTCTAGGAGGACGGGCTGTGAACAAAGAGAAGTAAGCACAGAATGGAACCTAGAACTTGCCAAGAAAAATTGTATTTGGTCTTTGAGAAACAGAAATATTAAAAACATAACTGGAATAAAAGAAGAAATAGTTAAAGAACACCAAGATAATCATTTTGCAATATATACATGTATCAAACCATCATGTTATACACCTTAAACTTATACAATGTTATATATCAATAAATAGGTGGAGGGGAGAGTACCAAGAAGGATTAAATTTATTCAAATAAGCAGCTTTTGTGATGTGCCTTATGTGACATTTAGGGAACCTATAAATGTCATCAGGGAATCAGTAGCTATCATTTTGAAAAATCACAGTTAACAGGAAATTTTTCTACATAACCTTTAGGAAATGTATCCATCTTAAAATAAAGGAAATTTAAAAGTGAAATTCTGCCAACATTCACTGCAAACCTATTGTGTTTTAAGTGCTGGAATACAGAGATGAAGTAAAAGTCCTGATTTCAAGGACTCCCAGCTGTGGCGAAGGGAAGAGCTTGGCAAATCCTCTTCCCAAAAAAATCAATTGTAAAACTGGACAAAACTTGTAAAAAACAAACAAACAAAAAAAACTAACAAGAAACCATTTGTTCTGTAGAAAACCAAAATCATATAATAATCTGAGAAGCTTAATGCCTGAAAAACTATTGAATGTTAGATCTATCCATCAGAAAATAGAAGCTTTACTAACTCAAGGTGTTTGAGCACAACCTCAGTCCAATCATTGGCTGACCATTAAATTATTCAGTCCCAAGGGTGACTCCTAGGGATCTAGGTTTAAAAGTTAGAACAAGAGTAATAAAAGAAAACTGAGCAGGGACATCAGTGCCTGCTCTCCACTGGGAGATAGATTTCACAGATTTAGCCCAGGCAAGTTGCTAAACAAAAAATAAACAACAACAATAAAAAGCAACAACAACCACTGCCATCAGGGGGAGAAGTCAGAATCCAGAGTTGCTGCAATATATTATCTAAAATGTTCAGTTTTCAGCAAAAAGTTAAAAGACTAGAAAGTGTGACTAAGGAAAGGAGCAGTCAGTAGCAATTGTCTCTGAGTATCCCCAGATGTTGGATTTAGTAAACAAAGACTTCAAAGCAGCTAAATGAAATCATTTTTAAAGAATAATGGAAATTATGACAATATGAATCAAGTAATAAATCTCAATAAGTATGTAGAAATTATAAAAAGTAAAAGATTCAAATGGAAATTCTGAAGTTAAAAGTACAGCAACTGAAATGAAAAATTCACTAAAGTGACTCAAGAGCAGATTTGAGATGGCAGGAGAAAGAATCAGTGGACTTGAGACTGATCAATAGAAGTTATCCAATATGAAGAACACAGAGAAAAAGGACTGAAGAAAAATGGAGAGTTCCAAATCAAGATGGCAGAGTAGCAAGATTCTGAGCTCACCTCCTCCAATGGACACACCAGAAGTACAACTATATCCAGAATAACTCTCTCTGAGAAAGGCCTGAAGACTAGCAGAGCAGATTTTCTACAGCAAAGGATATAAGTGAAAGGCCACAAAGGAGGAGAAGAGATGCAGTCTATTCAGAATCCACATCTGCATTGTGGTGACCTACAAGCAAGAGGGATATCACAACCATAGAGGGCCTCCCTGAAAAGTGAGGGATTCAAGCCCCACATGGTGCTCCCCAGCCTAGGGGACTTGCACCTGGAAGATGAGCCCCCATAATGCCTGGCTATGAAAACCAGCAGGGCTTATGTCTGGGAGAGATGGAGGGGTGTGGGAAACCAAGACTGTCACATACAAACTCACTGTCTCCAAGTTCCAGCACAGAAGCAACAGCTTGAAAAGCACTTGGGTCATACAAGGAGATTCCTTGACTGATATTAGGGTGGGTACCCGAGGGGCAGGAATCTAGTGGAACTTTCCCTGGAGACATAAGCCCTGGTGAGTGCCATTTTTTTTGTACTTTCCTTCCACCTAGCTGACCTGGCATTGGCAGGCACCATTTCTGTCACTCTCAGTCAACCTACCTAACACCATGTGCCCCCCCTGGCATTCCCATGAGGACCCAACCCACCCACCCTGTCTGGCCCCTTCAAAGCAGCTCCAGGGAAACAGTAAAAAAGTAAAAAAAAAATTTTAAGTGAAAAAAAAAAGCAGCTCCAGCCCCACCCCATCTGGTGGTGCCCTTCCAAAGCAGTCCCAATCAGTGCTGGTCCCCCTCCAAAGCAGCTCCCACCTTGGGGCTAGACACAACCTATCTTGACAGGCAGCCTTAGCTGGCACCAGTGCCTTTCTAAAACAGCTGTCACTTCAGGGGGCCAGTCCTGCACACCAGTGTGCCTACAACAGTCTCAAAAGGCCTTGCTGCCAGTTGCACCAGGGACCAGCCCCACAAATCAATGCACTAGCAGCAGTCATGGCTGGACCTCCCAGTCAGCTGTGCTGGGGGCCTGCCCTGCCCAACAATGAACGTACAGCAGTCGCAGCCCAACCACAACAGAAGGAGGCATGCAGCCCACACAGAGGATACCCCTGGAACACCTGGCTTTGGTGACCACAGGTGATTGTGCCACGAAGCCCCATGATTGTGCCATGGAGCCCCACAGGACACCTTCTACATAAAGCCACTCTTTCAAAACTGAGGGATATAGCTCATATACCTAATACATAGAAACAAATACAGAGAGTTAGGCAAAATGAAGAGAGAAAGGAATACCTTCCAAACAAAAGAATAAGACAATACCTAAAAGAACTAAATAAAACAGAGCTAAGAAATTTACCAGATAAAGAGTTCAAAATAACAGTCATAAAGATGCTCACAAACTCAAGAGAAGAATGGATTAACTCCTTGAGAACTTCGACAAAGAGATAGAAAATATAAAAAAAGAGCCAATCAGACTGAAGAATATACTAAGGGAAATGAAAACTACATCACAGGGAATCAACAGAAGATTAAGGACACAGAAGAATGGATCAGTGATCTAGAAGCTAGGGTAGTGGAAATCACCCAATTGAAAAAGAAAAAAGAAAAAAGAACTTTAAAAATGAGAATAGTTTGAGGGACCTTTAAGACACATCAAGCATGCTAACATTCACATTTATAGGGGTTCCAGAAGGGACAGAAAACCTATTGAAGAAATAATGACTGAAAACTTCATTAACCTGGTGAAAAAACAGACATCCAGGTCCAAAAACCAGAGAGAGTTCCAAACAATATGAAACCAGAGACCCACACTGAGACACATTGTAATTAAAATGTCAAAAGTTGAAGAGAGAATCTTAAAAGCAGAAAGAGAAAAACAGCTAGTTACATACAAGGGAACCCCCATAAGACTATCCACTTATTTTTCAGTAGAAACTTTACAGGTCAGAAGGGAGTTGCATGATATATTCAAAGTGCTGAAAGGAAAAAATTTACTTCCAAGAATACTCTACCCAGCAAGAGTATTATTTTGAATTGAAGGAGAGATAAAGAGTTTCTCAGACAAACAAAACCTAAAGGAGTTCATATCACTAAACTGACATTACAAGAAATGTTAGAGGGACTTCTTTAAATGGAAAGGAAGAAGCCATAATTAGAAACAAGATAATTGTAAAAGAACAAATCTTACCGGTAAAGGTAAACATATAGTAAAGGTAGTGGGTCAACCACCTATAAAGCTAGTATGAAGGTTAAAAGAGAAAAGTAGTAAAATTACCTATATCTAAAATAATTAGTTAAGCAATATACAAAACAAAAAGATGTAAAATATGACATTAAAAACATGAAACTGGGGTGGCGGTAAAAATGCAGTGCTTTTAGAATGCACTTTAACATAAACCATAAACTTAGAATAGACTGCTGTATACATATGTTGTAACATATGAACCTCATGGGTACCACAAATTAAAAACCTAAAACAGATAGGCAAAAAATAAAGAGAAAGGAATACAAACTTAACACTAAAGCAAGTCATCAAATCACAAGGGAGGAGAATGAGAGAAGAAAGGAACAGAGAAGAACTACAAATAAATGGAAAGATACTATGTGTTTATGGATTGGAAAAATTAATATTGTTAAAATGTTCATACTACCCACAGCAATCTACAAATTCAATGTAACCTTATCAAGATATCAGTGACAGTTTTCACAGAACTGGAAGAAATAATCCTAAAATTTGTATGGAACCACAAAAAAACCCCTGAATAGACAAAGCAAGCTTAAGAAAGAACAAAGCTGGAGGTAGCATGCTCCCTGACTTCAAACTATATTACAAAACTATACTAATGAAAACAATAAGGCTCTGGCACAAAAACAGACACATAGATCAATGAAACAGAATGGAGAGCCAAGAAATAGACCCATACTTATATGATCAATTAACTTATGACAAATGACCCAAGAACATGCAGTGGGGAAAAGACAGTCTCTTCAAAAATGGTGTTTGGAAAACTGGATAGCTGCATGCAAAAGAATGAAACTGGACCACTTTATTATTTCATATACAAAAATACACCCAAAATGGATTAAAGACTTAAATGTATGACCTGAAACCACAAAACTCCTAGAAGAAAACATAGGCGGTGTGCTCTTTGCCTTCAGTCTTAGCAATGTTTTTTGGATCTGTCTTTTCAGGCAAGGGCAACAAAAGCAAAACTAAACAAATGGGACTATATCAAACTAAAAATCTTTTGCACATGAAGGAAATCATCAACAGAATGAAAAGGCAGCCTATTGAATGGGAGAAGATATTTGCACATGATATATCTGGCAAGATTTTAATATTCAAAATATATAAAATACTCACAGAACTCAATATCAAAAAAATCAAACAATCAGATTTAAAAATGAGCAAAGGGATTTTGATTTTCTGAGGAAGACATACAGGTGGCCAACAGAGACATGAAAAGATGTTCAACATCATTAATCATCATGGGAAGGCAAATCAAAACCACAGTGAGATACCTCACATGTCAAAATGGCTATTATCAAAAAGACAACAAATAGCAAGTCTTGGCAAGGATGTAGAGAAAAGTGAACCCTCGTGCACTGTTGGTGGGAATGTGAATTGGTGCAGCCACTGTGGAAAACAGTATGGAGGTCCCTCAATAAATTAATAAAACTACCATGCAATCAAGCATTTCCACTTCTGGATATTTAAAGAAAATGAAAACTTGAAAAGATGTATGACCTTTGTGTTTTTTTGCAGCATTATTTACAGTAGCCAAAATATGGAAGCAACCTAACTGTCCATTGGTAGGTGAATGGATAAAGAAGATGTGGTATATATAGACAATAGAATATTACTCAGCCATAAGAAAGAATAAAATCTTGTCATTTGTGACAACATGGCTGAACCTAGAGGGTATTATGCTAAGATAAGTAAGTGAGACAGAGAAAAACGAATACCATATGATTTCACTTATATGTGGAATCTAAAACACAAAACATACAAACAGAACAAAACAGAAATAGACTCATAGATACAGAGAACAAACTGGTGGTTGCCAAAGTGAAGGGATTTGGGAATTGGGCAAAATAGCTGATGGGGATTAAGAGGTACAGGCTTCTAGTTATAAAATAAATAAGTCATGGGGATATAACGTACAACATAGAGAATATAGTCAATAATATTGTAATGACTTTGTATGGTGAGAGATGGTTACTAGACTTATTGTGGGGATAAATTTGTAATGTATATAAATGTCAAATTACTATGTTGTACACCTGAAATTAATATAATATTGCATTTCATCTATGCTTTAATAAAAAGGAAAAAAGAAGATAGTGCAGTCCAGTGTGGTAGATTTCTCAGTGTCTAAGTGGGAACTTGAATGCCATATTCAGAACCCAAGTACTGGTCACTTCCCAGGGCAAATCCTCTTTCTCATGGCATGGATAATGCAATGTTTAATACTACCTAAAATATATTTTTCCCTCATGTGATTTCCCAAAGACAGAACATAAAATTAAATTTCATGAAACTTAAAAAAAAAAGGAAAAGAAAAATGAGGAGAGCCTTGGAGATCTGTGGGACATCTTGAATACCAACATACATGCAATAGGAGTCCCAAATGAGAGGAAAGAGAGAAAGCAGCAGAGAAAGAAGACATTTGATGAAATAATGGCCAAAAACTTTCCAAATTTGAAAACCAACATTACTCCACAGATTCAAGAAACTCAATGAATCCTATAAGGAATAAACACAAAACCATACACACCTAGACACATCATATTCAAACTGTTGAAAGCCAAAGAAAAAAAGAAAAACTTAAAATCAGTAAGAGAGAAACAGCCCATGACATGAGAAGAATTAATGCAATTAATGCCTTACTGTTCATTTGAAAGAATGGAGTCCAGAAAGCAGTTGAATGATATATTCAAAGTGCTGAAAGAAAAAATGCCAACCAAAAATTGTATATCCAGCAAAACTAGCCTTCAAAAATGAAGATGAGATAAATCATTCCAGATTTAAAAAAAAAAAAAAAAAGACTGAGAGAACTCATTGCTAGTAAATCTGCCTTACAAGAATACCACAGGACAAGAAATCTTGTCAGCTAAAAGGAAGTGACACTAAAAGATAACTCAAATTCACAGAAAGAAATGAAAAACACTGGAAATGATAAATATATGTTAATATAAAAGGCTATATAAGCATATTTCTACTCATGACTTCTGCAAAAGTCGTAATATTCTATAAGGTAGTTATTATACTATACTGTTTCATTTACACATATATGTATACATTCATATATATGTAATATATAGGACAATAATAGCACAAGAATGGAGAGGGAATGGAACTATAAAGGAGCCAATTTTCTATATTTTACTCACTTATTAGTAATCTGCAGTTGACTGTGATAAGTCAAGATGCATATTGTAATCCCTAGAGCCTCCATTAAGAAAATAACTCCAAATAAAATCATTAAAAAAAATCAACACAGAAATTAAAATAGTACTCTAAAAATACACTTAACACAAAAAAGGCAGTAATGAAGGAATAAAACAAAAAAGACAGGATACATACAGACAACAAATAGCAAAATGAAAAATGTAAATCCACCCATGTTTATTAAATGTGAATGGTCTAAACATCTCAGTCAAAAGACATAGATTGTCATATTAGATTTTAAAAAGTAAGATCCAGCTATATACTCTCTACAGAGACACAAGTTAGATTCAAAGACAAACAAATCTATTTAAAGTAAATATGTGATTCAAACCCAGGTACTCTGGCTCCTCACTTGGCTGGAGAGATAGAATCTATATAGATAGATAGAAACAATACAAGGTAATGTAGTTAAAGCTATGTGAAGTCAGGAAAAGGGAGAAGCCAGTTTGCACTTGTTTAGACAAGTAGTTCCAGCATTCTTAAAGAGATGGCCTGAACATGGAAGGGAGTACATTATAAGTGAGTTGTATAGGAATGAAGAGAGCATATTTGGAGTGAACAGTTCATTCATTCATACAATAAGCATTTATTAAGACCCTCCTATAGGCCATGTACTGTGCCATTTGCTGTGATATGAAAAAGCAGCAGATAGGAGTTCGACAAGCACAGAGAATGACAACACTGGGTGATAAATACTATAGAAGAGGAGTCGAGGAAGGATCAATTGTGCAGAGGATAAGCTGAAGTTCACAGAGGAAGCCTGTTATTCCTGGGTCTTAGTGGAGAGGTACAAATGAACCAATCCAAGAAGGGGCTGCAGGGTAAGTATGAGAGCATGTGAGAATAGTCACATGGTTCAGAGTAATGGAAGTGTTACCACAGAAGGTAATTGGAGGTAATTAGGGATTTGCAGCTGGAAAGGCTGAGTTGAGGATGGATGAGGCCTGCATACTGTGGGTTCATTCTTTATTTGGGGGAACAGTGGAGAGCCTTTAAGGATACCAACCTGCCCTGGAATGCTTTGATGACTAGAGGCAGGTAATGTTGGGGTGAAGTGAGACCACATGTAAAGGGATCTTTAGTGACAGAGTGAGTTATTTGGACTTGAGATGACAGGAAGTGAGGAACCATGTCATATGATTAAACCCAGCCATATAGTTAAAATCAGCAAGTGGGCCTGAGGTGTTGATTTCATAATGGCGTGATGGCAGTGGGAATAGAAAGGAAAGGAATCTGACCGGAGTGTTGACAATATATTGCCAAGTATCAAAGACTGATTGGATATAAGGAATAAGAGAGAGGGAAGAGTCAGATGACCTCATGTTTTCAAGCCAGGGACACTTGGAGACTAGGAAGACTGTGGCACTGGAAGCAGACATTAAGAAAGGGGCACAAGGAATGTGTTTAATGGGAGAAAGTAAATGTTTTTTTAAATGTTTGGAAGATAACATGAGAGCCTTTTGGAATAGATTCTAAAGTCTTTATTGATAGTGGTCCTTAGTCCACAAAGAACCCGAGGCAGCTGATTCTCAAGTTTTAATGTTTGTAGGTTTAAAAAAAAAAGATAAAATCTAACCAGGATAAACATTAATCTATCTGGGCCACATGGCCTCATAAAATTCCATGCATGCATTCAACATGTATTATGAACTCCTAGAGTGTATTACCTAGTGGATGGTGGCATAGATTAGAAGCAACAGTATGTGTTCTAGGGTTGGACAGAACTTGGGTCATATCCCAGCCCCTGCACAGGATAGCTGTGTGAAGTCAGCAAAATACTGACCCTCTCTGACCGCGAAATTCCTCAGCTGTGAAACAGAGACAATGGCAGTGCCCACCTCATAGGAAGATTGTGGGAATTAAGTGGGGCGATGCATATAAAACCTTTAGTCCAGTGCCAGGCACACAGAGGATGATCAGGGAGGGTGAGATGCTGCTGTTATTGTCTGTCATCATCTCTGAATCCCCTTTATCTCCGTCAGCCCTGTCATCTCTATCATCAGTATCCCTGTTCACCATTTTCCTTTCCATCACTGTTATCATTGTCATCCCTGTGGTCACCATCATCACCATCATTTTTAGCCTCCATGGTGGAAATTCCTCAAGGTGATAGGCACTGCTTTGTTGCTCTATTAGTTTTTCTGTGAACAAATACTGAATATTACTATTTAAGAGGCAAATCTAGACATGGAATGTCCCTGAATTGTTGCTGTCAGTTTAGGCCACACTGCGCCATTCTCCTGTTCTTTTCCTAATAATAAATAGTTATCATTTAATGATATTGATACAAAACTAAAATTTGCTTAAGTTATTCTTGTTTGGGTTAATCCAAAAATTTGAGTTTCATGTATATTATAGTAAGTTAACTGCTGCAAAAAAGTCATACTATTATTGCAGTCAACCTTTTTGTGGCAAAGGAACACAGCATAAAGCACTTACGGAGACATATCCCTTGTTCAAAAAAGATTTAATTAGATGTGAATTCCGGCAAACCTTACTAGTTAAGGAACGACATTGCATTTGCTGTTTAACCATGCCTTGGGCTTGCATGTTTTGTGAACATCAGTACCCTAGCAAACACAAAATGGAGAACTGGCTTCTCTTACTCACCTCTCAAACCATTTATGTAGATTTTTAAAAAATAGATAATGGAAAGAATTTGGCTATCTTTTCTTTATTGCTGATACCTACATCTATAGGGGAATGATTCATGTTTAGGATGCATTCTTCTCAAACAATAATCAATTAGGGTAGTTTATACTGTGTCCAGACTTCTGCTTTGAAGTACTACAAGACTGTTGATTTAGAAAGTGGCTTTGATGAACATTCCTCAAGATAAAAGCATGTTGCTTTTCAGTATGTCACCTACTCATTTTGGACTATGGGGGAGCTTATTTTATGTACTCCCTTGTCCTCTTCCTAGCTATATGCATTCCAGCAAGTTTAAGGGTGGTATACAGTGAATGACTCAGCTGCTTCTCTGTGGAATCCATGGACCAGTGCCCACCTGCAAACATTTTGCTACCAATCTAGGATAGGATAAGTCAGAGATTGAGAGTAAGGGCTTAGAAATTTTCCTGGTAATTTGACATTGCAATGACATCCAAACATATGCCTCTGTATTTAACAAAAATCTTAGTCACCAATTGATTGGAAGTTTTAAAAAATGAAAAACTGTAACAACAACCAAAACAAAGACAGAAACTAAATTCTGGTCCTTCACCACATTGGTCAACAGAACACTAGTTCTGTGGGATATTAATAGGTATTCCATAAAAAGTGCATACTACCCTTAAATAAGTTTGGGAAGAACTTATAAAATAAGTCTGGGTTCTTCAGGACTCCTCAGGGACTGCATTGCAAACCTCCTGGGTAGGAGAAGGGTAAGCAGAGTCTCTGATCTCATAAAACCCTGGATTTGTAGAGTATCTGCAGAGTGTCCTGTAGAGAAGACTATGAAAAAAATATTCCATAGCTATTTTTAACTTTTCAGTTATTTCTTACACAGCTTTAGTACAGCATTATGATTCTCCGAACTTGATTTTTTTCCTTATTTTTTAACTTTTGAAACATGCCCTATACTGTTACCACTGTAGTCAATGTTACCATTTTTCTAATATCATGGGTTTTTTTCTTTTAGTTAAAAAAATATATGACCGATTGGTCAAGACAAAGCCCCACCTCCTAGAAGTCAGAGACTACATTTTTCTTATGATTTCTGGATCATCACAGAGAATCTGGAATGAACCTCTGCAGTTTATGTGAGGGATGACTTGAAAATTATTGTATTGGAAAATTCTTCTTGGCATAGAAAGGTAAAATTAGGATCTGAAGGGACATTGGAATAAATCAGACATGAAAAGGTTTTTTAGTGCTACTCATGAAGGTAGAGGAAAAACGAAAGGGCAACTGAGGGTTAAAGAAGTCATTTAAAAGTACTTAAAGAAAATGTAGGGACCTTATGAAACTTAAAAGCTTTTGCACCGCAAAGGAAACCATAAACAAGATGAAAAGACAACCCTCAGAATGGGAGAAGATATTTGCAAACAAAGCAACTGACAAAGGATTAATCTCCAAAATATACAAACAGCTCAGGCAGCTCAATATCAAAAAAACAAACAACACAATACAGAAATGGGCAGAAGACCTAAATAGACATTTCTCCAAAGAAGATATACAGATTGCCAACAAACACATGAAAGGATGTTCAACACCACTAATCATTAGAGAAATGCAAATCAAAACCACAATGAGGTATCACCTCACACTGGTCAGAATGGCCATCATCAAAAAATCTACAAACAGTAAATGCTGGAGAGGGTGTAGAGAAAAGGGAACCCTCTTGCTCTGTTGGAGGGAATGTAAATTGATACAACCACTATGGAGAACAGTATGGAGGTTCCTTAAAAAACTAAAAATAGAACTACCATACGACCCAGCAATCCCACTACTGGGCATATACCCTGAGAAAACCATAATTCAAAAAGAGTCATGTACCACAATGTTCATTGCAGCACTATTTACAATAGTCAGGACATGGAAGCAACCTGTGTTCATCAACAGATGAATGGATAAAGAAGACGTGGCACATATATACAATGGAATATTAGGCCATAAAAAGAAATGAAGTTGAGTTATTTGTAGTGAGGTGGATGGACCTAGAGACTGTCATACAGAGTGAAGTAAGTCAGAAAGAGGAAAGCAAATACCGTATGCTAACACATATATACGGAATCTAAAAAAAAAACTGGCTCTGATGAACCTAGGGGCAGGACAGGAATAAAGACGCAGACATAGAAAATGGACTTGAGGACACAGGGAGGGGGAAGGGTAAACTGGGACCAAGTGAAAGAGTAGCATTGACATATATACACTACCAAATGTAAACTAGATAGCTGGTGGGAAGCAGCTGCACAGCACAGGGAGATCAGCTCGGTGCTTTGTGACCACCTAGAGGGGTGGGAGAGGGAGGGTGGGAGGGATGCGCAAGAGGGAGGGCATATGGGGATATATGTATACGTATAACTGATTCACTTTGTTATACAGCAGAAACTAACACAACATTGTAAAGCAATTATGCTCCAGTAAAGATGTTAAAAAATATAAAATAAAAATTAAAAAAAAATAATGAATGGAGTAGAAGCATCCAAAAAGAAACTGTAAAAGTGGTCTTTGAAAGGCTATCAGATATCAGCTCTGAGGCCAAGATCCAGTGCCAGGAACAAGTTATGGGGACGAGATTGCTTCACTTCCTAGTAGATTGGTCTCCCTTATTAAACCAGCACATCTTTCAAGTCCAGATTCTTTTTTTTCTCCTGGTTTGATAACATTAAAGCAGCTCTGTTGCTTGCTGGCCATTGCTTTGAGAGTGAGGCGCTAATAAAGTGTGGAATAGGTGAAAATCCCCATGAAAAGTAGGCAGACTCCACAGCTTCACGTTTGGAAAAGCCCCAGCGGAACGCTAGTGATCTCTTTTCTTTCTGTGTGCCCAAGCCTGCTGGCTTCCTCATCACATTGCTTCACATAGCCGCCCTTTCTATACTCTTAAGTCTCAGCCTCATTTTCACCATTTTCTTCAAATATACACAGCGTTTTCCTATCTTGGGGGGCGGGGCGAGGGAAGCTGACAAATCTACGCTCTCTAGCTACTTTTTATTTCCCACTTTCTCGTTTTTGCAGAACTTCTTAAACAAGGTGTCTTATTTCCTTGCCACCTCCCCTCTCCTTAGTCTCAGGCACCTGGCTTTAATAACAATAATGACTGTAGGAACTGTGGCTGGCTTGACTGAGGGCTTTACTCTGCACCGGGTTCAGTGCTTAGTGCTGAGCACACGTTATTTCAGTGAATTCTCACAATAATCGTCTGTGTCAGGTATTACCCCTATCATAATTGTATAGATGAGATGCTCAGGCTTAGATGAAGCAACACAGCCACTATTGACCGGGCTGGGATTTAGCCCAGGTCTGACTGACCTCAGTGCATTCTCTTAACTACCTCTTTGTTTACTCAGAAGTGTCAGGAAAATGCTCCCAACTGAAGAGGTATTATTATAACCCATTTAAAGCACTTGCTCTTAACAAGGAGCATCACATTAACAAGCACCTCCTTGGGGGCATTTGCAAATTTGTAGACATTTGGTTGTCCTGAAATTGGAGTTGGGAATGCTACTAGTATTTAATAGCTAAAACAAAGAGTGTAGTGGTGAGAACTGTCCTGCAATGCTGAGAACCACCTCATGCAACAGAGTTATCCTGCCTCACATGCCAGTGATGCCCCATTCAGAAACGATGATAATGGATGAGAATCTAATAATGGATTCAGAAAGCCTAAATAACTTCCCTGAACCTGGAGCCATAAATCAAACTGATATCTGTCTGGCTCTAAAGCTTATGCTTTTTTCACTCTATTCAACACAGTACATTAAAATATTATGCATAATTTGATTTCCTCTCAGAATTATCATATTTTATATGTAACATCTCAAATATAATTTATTTAAAGAATAGTTAGCTAATTTCCTGATTGAATGTTCTTTTAATACATTTAATGGAGACAGCATGTATCATAGTGTTTGCCAGATTTTCAGAAGGATGCTAAAACTCAATGAGAGAAACCATCAACATTATATTAAATGAAGAAAGCTGCCTTATCTGGAGCATGCTGTCTTCTTTACTGTCAACCAGGAGTGGAAAGGACTCATTTAGGAAAAGAAAAAAAGGGGGATGGGGAAAGCTAGGTAAAGAGGTTAGTAGAGAGGAAAATATATATACTTGGATTTTTATTTAATTAGTCTTATATACCAAGCTCTGAGCTGTCACTTGTAATCTTTGCTGCTTCTTTTTAAAAAATCTTTTTCATAAACATACAAAAGCGTTGTCCACATTTAAATAAGATTCACATATAAAGGCATCTTTTAAATGTGCTTATTTCCAAAATATATGTCTTATTTTTTTTTGTAGCAGTTTTAGGCTGTGCTGGGCAAAAGACCTTGTTACACTTGCTAAAGGAGAGTTGTGCTTTTCATAATCATAGATTGCCTACCTGGACCGTACACTTGAACATGCCCAAGTCTGCACAATTTAGCCATCCTTTCCTAACATCAAGGCCCACCACCATTTTTTTTGCCACCCCAAAAAAGTGCAGTAGCAGTTTCAGCCTCATTCTTGTACCTAACTTTGAAACTCCCATCCTGAATTGCCTGAAAGAAAAAAGTGTCTGTTTCTTTATACCGTTTTTTCCCCTTCCTATTTTCACAACTTGAGATATATTTAAAATCAGATATACAAATGATTTTCTGGGAACTGCTGAAAACAGAGAATCTCGAACTTTAGTTATGATAAGAATATCTGGAGAGCTTGTTGAAAATGCAGATTTCCATACCCTGTCCTGGAGAACTGAATTTAGTAGCTCTTGAAGGGCGTAATATGCTTTGTCAGCAAGCTCCCCAGGTGATGGAGTGCAGGTGATTCATGGACGGTACTTTGAAGACAATTGGTTTAGCATTTAGTAGGCCCTTGATAAATAGCTGTCGGATATATGAATGTATCTGAAGGCTGTCCTGACATCCTTATTTCTGTCAACAGAGGCTTTTACCTATAAACACATGAACTTGCAGTCCTAGAAGATGCGTTAACACTACTTCCCCCTTACTTTGTCCACCTGTTTTCATTGACTCTTGAAGTCTTACTGTGGTTGCTTCTCACTGTTTCTTGCACAGGTCCTTTCCATCTCCATGGCTATCACACTGCTTCAGGACCTCCTATTTCTGGCTTGTCAAAATATTCCCTGGAATCCAGATTCTTTTTACTCCAACTCAGCTTTTAAACCACTATCAATTAATAGTCCCCAATCCCATGCTTATCTGCATTGAAGACTCTTGACCCAAGCTACATTTCCACTTAACCTCCCTCTGCTCTCCTTCTCTTTAACCATACTAGTTTACACTCTTTTCCTTAATCGTGGTTTATGCATTTCCATCTCCCTATCTTTGCTCATGCCCTTTCCCCATGGGCAGAAAAGGGTTAACTCAGCAGGCCTGGGTTATTCAAACCATGCACCTTCCAAAGAAATGCCTGTCTTCAGTTCTAGTCCATGGCCAGCTTCTGGGAGATAACCTCTGAACCCCTGAAATTTTCTTCCTGATAAGTGTTTTTGTATGCCTAAGGCCTTGGACCCTACTATATTTATGGTAAAAACCTACTTGTATGCCTGAGGCCTTGGCATACCAGTTTGACCAGATAAGTGTATCCTGACAATGTGATTTATGGTGAAAACCTGTTTTGGCTATAGTGGGTGGCTAGACTCTGAGTAGCTGAGATCAGTCAAGTGGGCTCTACATGTCTATTGTGACTGACCCCCAGTAACAATCCTGGACACCAAGGCTCAAGTGAGCTTTCCTGGTTGGCAACATTTCACATGGGTTGTCACATGTTGTTGCTGGGAGTATTAAGTATTTGTCCCCATAAGACTCCCCTGGGAAGGACACCTAGAAGCTTGTACCTGGTTTCTCCTGGGCTTCCCCCCTGTGCCTTTTCCCTTTGCTGATTTTGATCTGTATCCTTTGACTGTAATAAAACATAACCCAATAATATAACAGCTTTTCTGAGTCCTGTGAGTGCAGATGGTGTTGAGAACCCCTGACACACCCCCATAGGACTGCCTTCTCTTTTCTGCCTCACCATAGCCTAGTCATTTTCAAGTGCCTGCTAAAATCCCTTCCCTGCCACATTGCCTTTCCAGAAAGGCAGGCAGCAAGTAGCATCCTCTGCTGGTGATAGTGCCCACTGAAAACACTTTTCTGAAAAGAAATTTGGCAGTGTTAGAAAAACTTAAAATGGACATACTGTTGACCCAGCAGTTCCACTTTTTGGAGTTTATTTTATAGAAATCTTTACACAAGGGTGTACTGAATGTGTTGCTGTCTTGTTTGCAGAAGCAAAAATCAGAAATAACCCAATCATCCATTGATGGCAATATTAATAGAATAATCCCTTAATTATTACTAATCCCAATGATAAAGCTCCCATTTACTGAGCACATTCTGTTCTAGCCCTGTGCTAAGTGCTGTACTTACAGTATTCCACTTAAATTTATAGCAAATCTTCCATGTAGGTAAATTATCCCCACTTAGACAAACACTGATGCACCTAGAGGTTAAATGAGGACACGTAGCTAAGGTCTGTATGACTCCATCCTTACAATTCATACTAGGCTAATAAACAGTTGTTAATGAGCCCTGTATACTGGCATGGAAGGATGCCTATCATATATTATTAAGTTTAAAATTAAATTATGAAAATATTGTATAATATGTTACCATTTTTGTAAGCCATATCTATATATACACACATTTGCATAGGAACTAAAAAATGCAGTAAGATTCATTAATTTACTGAACAGGTAACAACTTCTTTTCTCCTAATATGCTAGAATGATGATTACATGATAGACTTGGCTACCCTCACGCAAGGGTATGAAAACAGGGAAGACAGGGATCTCAAATTAAAAATAAAAATTGTGTGCCTCCATTGGTAAAAGGGGAGGTACTCTTGATCCTAAATTTTGGGCAAAAAAAGTATTACTATGTTAGTAATGCTACTAATATATTTATGAAAGGAAAGCGTGCCTGCATCCTTTCACAGATAGAAGCAGACAATGTATTAAATATCATTATACTTTTATATATAAATATACATAATTTTTTAGTTGTAGATAATTTAGAAAATTTTATTAAACATAATATTTTAGTTGTAGAAAATGTATAAAATGAAGCAAAGCACAAAGAAGAAAATAATGGACTGATCCATTATTTTCTTAGAGTAGCATTTCTTTTCTGTGTTCTAAAAATGAATCTTATCAGCAGACATGCTAGCAGCTTTTCTCAAAAAAGAAAAGAAAAAGCAAAAAAAGAAAAGTTTTGTTGTTTAAATAAATTTGACAGACACTGCATGTTGCATGCTCTCCTTGTTCTAGTGGAAATGTGTTTATTAAATAGGACCTGAAAAAAAAAAAAAAGCCCTTCTTTATTCAGTATTTCTTGGATTATGTGACCATATAACTCCTCTTGACTGTCTATACCCAGGAAGCCCACAGAATGAAAGGTAACTA
Organism: Orcinus orca; assembly: GCF_937001465.1. Lineage (NCBI taxonomy): Eukaryota > Metazoa > Chordata > Mammalia > Artiodactyla > Delphinidae > Orcinus > Orcinus orca. Next base: position 53,314,160 of record NC_064572.1, on the reverse strand, counting down.
TTGCCTCTTCTTCTATCTTAGCAACCTGGTCACTGGCAGCAGCGATTTTCTCATCTTTGTCCAAAGAGGAATCAAGAGCCTCAGTTTAGTTGTCCCAATATTTGAACATTCAAGATGCCCAGGAATGATTCTAATTGACTCTACCTGAGCAACATGCCCCAAAGAGCCACTATGGAAAAGGAAATAAGATATCTTGATTGACCAGCCTGGGACATAGACTGAGTACTGTGGCCAGGGCACTATGCTCTATGATGGCCAAAATGGCAAGAATCACAAATATTAGAGTGGTGAGAATTAGTTGCCCCAAGACAAAGAGAGGAGGGAAAAGGTGACAAAATACAGGATGTCTAATATGCTGTCTTACTCTCTTTTTCTGTACTTTTTGACTGAAACTCCTTGTGGGTTTTATAACAACAAATATTGTATATACATACCATATATTTATTCTCACGTTATATTTTTTCAGTTAATATAGCATGAAAATTTATTTTCCATTGACATTATTCTTCAAAAACATGAGCTTTTAGAGCTGCATATAGTCCATGTTGTGAATGAACTATCCTCAGTTTTGGTTTTAAAAAGTTCTAGGTTGCACATTCAGCATCAGGATTTCTTCTTGGTTCAACTCAACATTCAGACTCACAAGGCCACATTTGACATCATTCTACTCCAAAAGGTATAGGATAGGAACAGGGCTTGCTAGAAGGGCAGTGATGGTCATCCCTTTCCTATAGGAGTCCTTAGTAATTCATGTGCAAAACGATGAGATGCACATTAGGTAAGTGTGGGATCTGTCCTGGTTTAAAGGCCTTATTCCCCCCTAAAGAAGCCAGTAGCTCTTACAGCAAATCCATTGGGATAGGTTTCAGGGGCCTTGTAAAGGACACGTTCAGTTACAAGAGCCACACTCGGGGAAGCTCAAAGCTATGGTTCCTATCAGTTATTTATAGTTCTCCTAGTATAGGTGCCACTTACCTGTCCAGGGTCAGTTTTCCCATAAGTTGTGTTGACTAGTTGTCAACATACTTGACATGCCCCCTCATCAGGTTACCAGGTGTTGACCTAAAACAAATAGACAGCCAGTTATTTCTCCAGCAAAAATGAGTTTGTTTGGAATAAGCAGAGAATTGCAGTTCAGGGTCTGCAATCATGGTGAGGCACGTGTAGGGCCCTACATAGCAAGGGAAGAACTCTTTTATAGAGGGGAAAAGGAAGTTGGGAGGGCTAGGGTAAACAAAGAGTCCATGGCTTTTCCTTGGCTGAGTCCTTGCCAAAAAGGAAGAGGAGTCTTTCTTCCTGTTGGACTCTGCTATCATTACAGGGTATGAGGACCCCCCTCTTTTGGTCTCCCAACTGTATTTAATTTAGGTTTCTGCTTATTAATTTTTTACACAGGTAACTAAAGATCAAATTCTCTTGAAGAAAGGGGGAAAGCTTTTGTTAACCATTTAACCACAGACATTCTTTTTTGTTTGGTTGGTTTTAGAGGGGATTTTTGTTTTTTGGGGTTTTTGTTTTGTTTTGTTTTCCATTAATAGGCTATTTTTTATTAATTTTTATTGGACTATAGTTGCTTTACAATGTAGTGTTAGTTTCTTTCTTTCTTTTTTTTTTACATTGCTCTGCAACTTTATTCACCCAACATTGTTACTGACATCGATCCACATCCACTGTAGAAACAGATCCACTTCAATCTTAACAGCTATGTGGATTCTACAATATGGCTGAACCATAACCTAACCAGTCCCTATTAATGCACATAAAAATTCTCTCTCGTTTTTTTGAAATTAAAAATTTTTTTTAAATTTTATTTTTTTATACAGCAGGTTCTTATTAGTCATCCATTTTATACATATCACTGTATACATGTCAATCACAATCTCCCAATTCATCACCCCCCCAACCCCCAACGGCTTTCCCCCCTTGGTGTCCATACGTTTGTTCTCTACATCTGTGTCTCAATTTCTGCCCTGCAAACTGGTTCATCTGTACCATTTTTCTAGGTTCCACAGATATGTGTTAATATACGGTATTTGTTTTTCTCTTTCTGACTGACTTCACTCTGTATGACAGTCTCTAGATCCATCCACGTCTCTACAAATGACCCAATTTCGTTCCATTTAATGGCTGAGTATTATTCCATCGTATATATGTACCACGTCTTCTTTATCCATTCGTCTGTTGATGGGCATTTAGGTTGTTTCCATGACCTGGCATAGTGCTGCAGTGAACATTGGGGTGCATGTGCCTTTTGAATTATGGTTTTCTCTGGGTATATGCTCAGTAGTGGGATTGCTGGGTCATATGGTAATTCTATTTTTAGTTCTTTAAGGAACCCCCATACTGTTCTCCATAGTGGCTGTATCAATTTACATTCCCACCAACAGTGCAAGGGGATTCCCTTTTCTCCACACCCTCTCCAGCATTTGTTGTTTGTAGATTTTCTGATGATGCCATTCTAACTGATGTAAGGTGATACCTCATTGTAGTTTTGATTTGCATTTCTCTAATAATTAGTGATGTTGAGCAGCTCTTCATGTGCTTCTTGGCCATCTGTATGTCCTCTTTGGAGAAATGTCTATTTAGGTCTTCTTCTGGGTTGTTTGTTTTTTTAATATTGAGCTGCATGAGCTGTTAATATATTTTGGAGATTAATCCTTTGTCCGTTGATTTGTTTGCAAATATTTTTTCCCATTCTGAGGGTTGTCTTTTCGTCTTATTAGTAGTTTCCTTTGCTGTGCAAAAGATTTTAAGTTTCATTAGGTCCCATTTGTTTATTTTTGTTTTTATTTCCATTACTCTAGTAGGTAGATCAAAAAAGATCTTGCTGCGATTTATGTCATAGAGTGTTCTTCCTATGTTTTCCCCTAAGAGTTTTATAGTGTCCGGTCTTACATTTAGGTCTCTAATCCATTTTGAGGTTTTTTTTGTGTGTATGGTGTTTGGGAGTGTTCTACTTTCATTCTTTCACATGTAGCTGTCCAGTTTTTTCAGCACCACTTATTGAAGAGAATGTCTTTTCTCCACTGTGTATGCTTGCCTCCTTTGTCATAGATTAGTTGACCATTGGTGCATGGGTTTATCTCTGGGCTTTCTATCCATTGATCTATATTTCTGTTTTTGTGCCAGTACCATATTGTCTTGATTACTATAGCTTTGTAGTATAGTCTGAAGTCAGGGAGTCTGATTCCTCCAGCTCCATTTTTTTCCCTCATGACTGCTTTGGCTATTCGGGGTCTTTTGTGTCTCCATACAAATTTTAAGACTTTTTGTTCTAGTTATGTAAAAAATTCCATTGGTAATTTGATAGGGATTGCATTGAATCTGTAGATTGCTTTGGTTAGTATAGTCATATTCATAATATTGATTCTTCCAATCCAAGAACATGGTATATCTCTCCATTTGTTGGTATCATCTTTAATTTCTTTCAACAGTGTCTTATAGTTTTCTGCGTACAGGTCTTTTGTCTCCCTAGGTAGGTTTATCCTAGGTATTTTTGTTTGCAGTGGTAAATGGGCGTGTTTCCTTAATTTCTCTTTCAGGTTTTTCATCATTAGTGTATAGGAATGCAAGAGATTTCTGTGCATTAATTTTGTATCCTGCAACTTTATCAAATTCATTGATTAGCTCTAGAAGTTTTCTGGTGGCATCTTTAGGATTCTCTGTGTGTAGTATCATGTCATCTACAAACAGTGACAGTTTCACTTCTTCTATTCCAATTTGTATTCCTTTTATTTCTTTTTCTTCTCTGATTGCCATGCCTAGGACTTACAAATCTATGTTGAATAATAGTGGCGAGAGTGGACATCCTTGTCTTGTTCCTGATCTTAGAGGAAATGCTTTCAGTTTTTCACCATTGAGAATGATGTTTGCTGTGGGTTTGTTGTGTATGGCCTTTATTATGTTGAGGTAGGTTCCCTCTATGCGCACTTTCTGGAGAGTTTTTATCATAAATGGGTGTTGAATTTTGTCAAAAGCTTTTTCTGCATCTATTGAGATGATGATATGGTTTTTCTTCTTCAGTTTGTTAATATGGTGTATCACATTGATTGATTTGCATATATTGAAGAATCCTTGCATCCCTGGGATAAATCCCACTTGATCATGGTGTATGATCCTTTTAATGTGTTGTTGGATTCTGTTTGCTAGTATTTTGTTGAGGAATTTTGCATCTATATTCATCAGTGATATTGGTCTGTAATTTTCTTTTTTTGTAGTATCTTTGTCTGGTTTGGTATCAGGGTGATGGTGGCCTCATAGAATTTGTTTGGGAGTGTTCCTTCCTCTGCAATTTTTTGGAAGAGTTTGAGAAGGATGGGTGTTAGCGCTTCTCTAAATGTTTGATAGAATTCACCTGTGATGCCATCTGGTCCTGGACTTTTGTTTGTTGGAAGATTTTTAATCACAGTTTCAATTTCATTACTTGAGATTGGTCTGTTCATATTTTCTATTTCTTCCTGGTTCAATCTTGGAAGTTTATACCTTTCTAAGAATTTGTCCATTTCTTCCAGGTTGTCCATTTTATTGGCATAGAGTTGCTTGTAGTAGTCTCTTAAGATGCTTTGTATTTCTGTGATGTCTGTTGTAACTTCTCCTTATTCATTTCTAATTTTATTGATTTGAGTCCTCTCCCTCTTTTTCTTCATGGGTCTGGCTAAAGGTTTATCCATTTTGTTTGATAAGAACCAGCTATCAAAGAACTAGCTTTTAGTTTTATTGATCTTTGCTATTGCTTTCTTTGTTTCTATTTCATTTATTTCTACTGTGATCTTTATGATTTCTTTCCTTCTACTAACTTTGTGTTTTCTTTCTTCTTCTTTCTCTACTTTTTTTAGGCGTAAGGTTAGATTGTTTATTTGAAATTTTTCTTGTTTCTTGAGGTAGGCTTGTATTGCTATAAACTTCCCTCTTAGAACTGCTTTTGCTGCATCCCATAAGTTTTGGGTTGTCATGTTTTCGTTGTCATTTGTCTCTAGGTATTTTTTGATTTCCTCTTTGATTTCTTCAGAGATCTCTTGGTTATTTAGTAACGTATTGGTTAGCCTCCATATGTTTGTGTTTTTTACATTTTTTCCCCTTTAATTCATTTCTAATCTCATAGAATTGTGGTCAGAAAAGATGCTTGATATGATTTCAATTTTCTTAAATTTACTGAGGCTTGATTTGTAACCCAAGATGTAATGTATCCTGGAGAATGTTCCATGTGCACCTGAGAAGAAAGTGTAATCTGCTGTTTTTGGATGGAATGTCCTATAAATATCAAGTAAATCTATCTGGTCTATTGTGTCATTTAAAGCTTGTGTTACCTTATTAATTTTCTGTTTGGATGATTTGTCCATTGTAGTAAGTGAGGTGTTAAAGTCCCTCACTATTATTTGTTACTGTCGATTTCCTCTTTTATAGTTGTTAGCAGTTGCCTTATGTATTGAGGTGCTCCTATGTTGGGTGCATATATATTTATAATTGTTATGTCTTCTTCTTGGATTGATCCCTTGATCATTATATAGTGTCCTTCCTTGTCTCTTGTAACATTCTTTATTTTAATGTCTATTTTATCTGATATGAATATTGCTACTCCAGCTTTCTTTTGATTTCCATTTGCATGGAATATCTTTTTCCATCCCCTCACTTTCAGTCTGAATGTGCCCCTAGGTCTGAAGTGGGTCTCTTGTAGAGAGCATATATATGGGTCTTGTTTTTGTATCCATTCAGGAAGCCTGTGTCTTTTGGTTAGAGCATTTAATCCATTCACGTTTAAGGTAATTATCGATATGTATGTTCCTATGACCATTTTCTTTATTGTTTTGGGTTTGTTTTTGTAGGTCCTTTTCTTCTCTTTTGTTTCCACTTAGAGAAGTTCCTTTAGCATTTATTGTAGAGCTGGTTTGGTGGTGCTGAATTCTCTTAGCTTTTGCTTGTCTGTAAAGCTTTTGATTTCTCCATTGAACCTGAATGAGATCCTTGCCAGGTACAGTAATATTGGTTGTAGGTTCTTCCCTTTCATCACTTTAAGTATATCATGCCACTCCCTCTGCTTTGTAGAGTTTCTGCTGAGAAATCAGCTCTTAAGCTTATGGGAGTTTCTTTGGTGGGGCTAATGGCAGATTCTGGGAAGGCTCATGCCAAGGGGTACTTTCCAGAACTTCTGCTGCCAGTGTCCTTGTCCTCACAGTGAGACACAGCCACCTCCTGCCCCTGCAGGAGACCCTCCAACACTAGCAGGTAGGTCTGGTTCAGTCTCCTATGGGGTCACTGCTCCTTCCCTTGGGTCCCAATTTGCACACTACTTTGTGTGGGCCCTCCAAGAGTGGAGTCTCTGTTTCCCCCAGTCCTGTCGAAGTCCTGCAGTCAAATCCCGCTAGGCTTCAAAGTCTGATTCTCTAGGAATTTATCCTCCTGTTGCCAGACCCACAGATTGGGAAGTTTGACGTGGGGCTCATAACCTTCACTCCAGTGGGTGCACTTCTGTGGTATAAGTGTTCTCCAGTTTGTGAATCACCCAACTGGCAGTTATAGGATTTGATTTTATTGTGATTGCACCCCTCCTACCATCTCATTTTGGCTTTTCCTTTGTCTTTGGATGTGGGGTATCTTTTTTGGTGAGTTCCAGTGTCTTCCTGTCGATGATTGTTCAGCAATTAGTTGTGTTTCTGGTGTTCTTGCAAGAGGGAGTGAGAGCACATCTTTCTACTCCGCCATCTTGAACCAATCTCCATTGTGTTAGTTTCTGCTGCACAGCAAAGTGAATCAGCTGTACGTATATATATATATATCCCCTCTTTTTTGGATTTCCTTCCCATTTAGGTGACCACAGGCCCATAGACATTCTTAAACATAAGTTATTGTCCAGATATGTGATTGTTTCCTTAAATAAATTCTAGAAAGTGGGAATACTGAGTCAAACAGAATGAATAAAAATTCCTGATACATACAACTAAATTATTTTTCATAAAGGTACACCAAATCAAAATATCATTGATGATATACTTTTCACATTTGGGACCCATATGACTTTCCAGCATTATTTCTGGCACTTTCTTCCTGAATGTAACTTTCCCTCCAGCTCCATTAGCCTCTTCACCCATTTCATTTTCTTTAACATTTCTTGCATAGCCTGGTCCTCTGACTAGAATGTTCTGTCATTTCTCTGCCTAGTGCCACCTGGTTTACCTTTCGAAGTACACTAGAAGTGTCCCCTCCTCTTGAATTTGTCCCCAAAGACTGTTTCCCCTCAACACTTTCCTAAGTAGAATTCTTGACTCACCCCTCTCATGCCCATAGTTTTTGTTCTGAAGGCTACTTCAGTGCTTTTCAGGTTGTATTTATTGTTAGGTGTATATATGTCTATTGTTTATAGTAGAATATGAACTCTCTGTAGCTAGAAACTGCATTTGCAATTCTCCAGTTCAGAGCACTTTCAATAGCCTATAATGGCCTTTTAAAAAATGTTTGTATTTAGAAGAGTATGAGTTAATTTGACAATAAATATTTATTGAACAGTTACTATAGGACAGGCACTGTTAAAAGTACTCTATCCTCAGCATCTAGAACTGTACCTGCACATTATAGATGGCCAATAAATAGTAAATACCAGTTGAATGAGTGAGTGAATGCAGATACAGCACTGGATAAGACAAGGTCCCTATTAACCTGAAGTATAAATTTTAAAGAGTGAAGAGAGACAATAAGCCAACAAATAAGAAAGTTATTAGATATAAGATGTGCAATGAAGAGAATTAAAATGAGGAAGATGTTATAAAATGCTGGGTGGGCACTTTAGAATTGGTAGTCAAGGAAGGGTTTGCTGTGGAAGTGACAAGCTGAGATCTGTATGCTAAGGAGTAGTTGGCCATGCAAAGATTTGGAGAAGGGCATTCCAGGCATAGGCAAAATCTAGTGCAAAGATCCTGTGATGGAAAGAACCTGGCATATTTCAGGTAATGACAAGGAGTGCTCTGGAGGTGGGGCAAAACAGAAAAACAGAGATGATTTTCAAAATATGTAATGACTGGTACATTATAAACATTGATGAGTCATAACTCGTTTCAGCCACTGGCTTCCCTTCCCTTCTCCCCTCCCTCCCATTGTCCTACTTTCTGGCTCTGTATCTGTCCTGTATCCAGAGCTCAGAAAGCTTTCGAGACACCCATCTCAGTCCTATCCTGCTGTTCTCTTCCAACTCCTAATCAGATGAAGAACACTCCCTATCTACTATTTTTATTTCATAGAATGTAAGGCAGGTCATATTTTTAGTGAGTACTTTGGAATTCTTGTAAGACTGACTCTCAGACTGTCAGGAGGTTATTTGGAGTGGTAGTAGTAAAAGACAGTGCTTCCTAAACTTTAGTGTGCAAACAAATCCCTGAAGATCTTGTTAAAATTCTGATTCATCAGGTCTGGGGTGGGGCCTGAGATTCTGCCTTTCTAATAAGCTTCCAGGTGATGCTGAGCTGCTGGTCCATGGTCTCCCCATTTAGTAGAAGGACATAGAGCAGTCTTGGTTGCCCCTTAAAATCCACTAGGGAGCTTTTAAGTCTCATGACCCTTAGGCTACACTCTACGCTAATTGAATCTGAAACTCCAATGTTGGAACTCAGGCAGATGTTTTTTGTTTTTTTTTTAATTCCCCCAGGTGATTCTAGTATTTGAGAAGCACTAGCTTAGGACAGAAGGTTGGTAAATATCTTGCCCAGTCTCTTAGGTCTCAGGCTAAATTCTACAGTTGTTGATGAAGTGTCAGATGTTCTTTCAGAAAACAGACCTCCTAGGAAGAGTAAACCCTACCCTGTCAAAGTCCTAAAAGGAGTCTAAAGACAGTTAAGATTTAAACTTTTATTAAATTTTGTCCTTCTTAAGAGTGTACGCGTGATTTCTCCCTTAAGAGCAAGCAGGACATCTTTTTTGCCCTTTGGCCGTCCTAATTTAAAACTGTTATTGATGCCAACTTCTCTTACAGGAACTTTTCTTTTCTGAAACCTTTGGGCAAACGGAGCCTATAAAGTAAAGAAAGGAGGGCCCTGCTCACTGGCTTTTGCCATACAACCCAACAAAATGAAATTATAGAGTCTGAAGTTCGGGATAAATATGGTCACCTCAAGATGGTGTTGTCTCCAAACTCCAAGCTGATGAAAAAAATGATACCCTATTGGAGCCCAGTGTAATTAACTCTTGGACAGCATTTACATTATAAACCTAAGTTTTAAAAGGTTTGTTACTCAGCTGTAAAATTTTGCTCTAGGCTATGGCTTGGACATAGGTAATTTCAGCTTGAAAGAGGTTTTAAAAATAAAAGGACATTTTTTTTCATTGAGCAAGTGAAGTGTGGTTTTAAGAGGAATGAAATATCTACTATGCTCAGGCATTCTTTGCATCTCTCTCTATTTGTTCTTCAAGTGCTCTTGATTTCTAAGAAATGAAACCTAGTCTGTTTGCATATTTTTAAACCAAATGTTTAAATTATCAAATGTTTGGTAGACTCTTGGAATTAAGGAAATGCATTTTGAGAGTCACAACTCAAGAAGGAATAAAAATGTTCTTTGCTATTTTTTATGTGCAGAACTAGGGTGGGACAGAATTCTGTTCTTTGAAGATCCTGTCTGTTGCACAGTTTTTAAAAGGTGGGCTACAAAAGAAGAAAGCTGAATTGAAAAACAGAAAACCTATTCACTATTTGTAGGCTTCCACTGAAAATTTCTTACAGAGTTTCTAAAATGTCTCTGTCATAAGTACGTGTTAAGATAAATGTTGATCAATTTCATGACAAAATCTTGATTTCTGCTTATTGGTGTTGGGGACTTTTTCTGAGATTACCTCTCCTCATTTTCAGAAAGGAACTGTTTCCTCTCTCTGGTTTAGATTGTTCCTCCAATGGCATACTGAGCAGGACAATATTAGACTTCTCACAATACATCATCTATTGTCTCTCATTAGCATCCCATCTGCTCATACTGTTTCCTTTTCCCTATCTTTTTTCTCTCCCTTTCACAGTGGATGCAAGCATCATCACTTTTACCTCCTGCCTGACTGTGGCATAGCAAAAACCCAGTTATACACTGGTGCCCAGAGTAGCTCTGCCCTAGGGCTCTAAGTCTAGAAAATTTTCTGATTTACTGGTCAGTAGTGGTCAACCCGAGGCCCTATAGGATTTCATGCATCCAAAAAGACCTTACATAAGTATGACTGAAGCAAATTACTCTTTACTAATATATGCTGTAATCATTAAAAGTAATATTTCCTTTGAAAGAGCAAATATAAAATCATGACACATAAAGATCCCATAAGCAACCACCAATAGAAGAAAAAACAAAAGTAGGCATGAACTTTAGAAACATACATTAGGGGCTTCCCTGGTGGCACAGTGGTTAAGAATACGCCTGCCAATGCAGGGGACACAGGTTTGTGCACTGGTCTGGGAAGATCCCACATGCCGCAGAGCAGCTAAGCCCATGTGCCACAACTACTGAGCCTGCTAGAGCCCGCGAGCCACAACTACTGAGCCCATGTGCCACAACTACTGAAGCCCACACACCTAGAGCCTGTGCTCCACAACAAGAGAAGCCACCACAATGAGAAGCCCGCACACCGCAACTAGAGAAAGTCTGCGCACAGCAACGAAGACCCAATGCAACCAAAAACAATTAATTAAAAAAAACCATACATTAGGCTCTTTGTCGGTGATACGAAGGAAACCAAGGTGTTCTGGGTATTACCCAATTTGATTGGCCATCTTTATTCTAACTAAACCAGTATTGCCTCACATTTTATTTCAGATGTCACCTCTAGGGAATGACACCTGACCATCACCCCACCCATTCAATCTGGACCAAGTGTTCCTCCCTCCTCACTCTTTGTACTCCCTCTGTATGTTCCATGTGGCTCAAACATAACTCCTCAGAATTCTGTCTGTCTACTCTCCTACTAGGCTGTGATGCCTTTGGGTTTAGAGACTATGTATCTTATTCATTGTTGGAACCCAAGTATGTAGCACACTGCCCTAGCACCATGTTCAATAAATATTTGTTGTATAAATCAAAATTAATACATGAACAAAGTGGAAGCATAGGGACTTGAACCTAAATAACAACTCTTGAATTTATTTGCCATTATTCTTTTTGGTTTTATCTGAATATTTGGGGAAAAAAATGGTCTTGTTTTATTTGACAAGGACATTGTCTAGTAGTAGCAATAGGAGCAGAAGTAGTAAAGCTAACATTTATTGGATATTCAATTACCAGGCACTCTTCGAGGTGATTTACCTACATAAACTAATCTGATCTTCTCAACAGCCTATATGATGGATTATATGGGTATTATATAATATTTCACTGCTGCTATCATCCATATTTGACATATAAAGAAATTGAGCTACTTGCTTATGTCATCACAGCTAGTGGTTCAAACCCAGACATCCCAATTTGAACCACCTTTAGGTACCATGCTATGTGGATGAGATGATGAGGCCCACTTGTGGCCCTTACCTATGAGTGTGTTATGGTTGAGTCTGTTTTCACATTGGGGACTGCCAGTCTCCAACATTGTGTTTGGCAGCCACCATACTCCCATACGAAGGCAGTTTCTCCTGATCTTGGTTTCCTTGTAGTGTGCACATGTTTTTCTTTCAGTTCCTCACTGTTAAGTGTTTTATGACTTGGGGATCTTGAAGAGGCAGCTGTATTGTTAATGTAAGCCATTACCACAGAGGTTTCTGCTCTTTTTCAGAACCTCATAATTTGTTAAACGTTCTGGTTTGGGTTTTCCTCACATCTTATTGCTGACAGTTTTAGCAGTATATGCCAACATTATCGGCTGTCTCCAGGGTACTGATTGATATATAAAGGTTTCTGTAATTGTCTAAGATCATTTGCCACTTTATGTAGTACAACTTGCTCACTTAGGTACACTCTGCTTCCAAGTGATTTTTCTGGCCCCAGTGGGCTATAAAATCATCTGATACTGCTGTAACTTTAAAGACAACAAAATACTAGCTTTGAATCATTTGCTTTTGTTAACTCATATTTTAAGGTTGCCTTTGTACACTGAGGAGGGGGAAATGATAAGCAGGGATTCTTTTGTTAAAATGAAGAAAATAAAGGGATATTTTTCTCGCCATCATTTACTTTCCTTGCTGATGATATCGATTTGCAGTGCCTTTCTTATGAGCTTTCTGTTAGTTCTTTCTCGTTTTGAAGCATATCCACTTCCAATAGAAATTTTTGCAAACTGTGGGTCATGGCCAATATCAAAAGCTACTCTGACCCAAGTTTTTCTTGATCTGGTAGCTATTTGAAAATTAAGCACTGGTCCAATGCCACACAGTTTGTTAGGGCCAAAACTGAGGCTAGACACTTGGTCTCCAGACAGCCAGTTCAGTGCTCTTTCTATTGTTCCACATCCTCAAAGTTTATTTGTTTGAAATAATGGTCGATATTGTACCTTAGGAGGAAAAGTTAAAGAAAAATTTACTTTGTAAAAGCCAATTATTTTGAGAGCTCAAAGCCCTCACAGACTTAAGTTTCCAAAGAATAACACACACACAACCACAAGAGTAGCTTTCCAAGAACCTAGCAGGAAGAGATATAAAAACTGTATTTAATTCTCTAGCCAAATGCTAGACTGACCTAAAATTAAAATTTTAAAAAAGTATATGTTATATATTTGAATGCTTTTAGGGAGTTACTAGGTAGAAAAACTGGAAAAGGAGTAGTACTTTCTTAACTCCTTTAGATTTTTTTCTCAATTGAGTTAATGTTCCAGTATTGTATAGAATCCAGTTTAAAATTTTTATTGTTCTTCACCATGTCCCTAAAAAGAATTTATAGTCTGTATTAGTTTGTTACAGCTACTGTAGCAAATTACCACAAACTGAGTTGCTTAAGTAAGAGAAATTTATTGTCTCACAGTTCTGGAGGCTAAAAGTCCAAGACTGAGGTGTCAGCAGGGTTGGTTCCTTCTGAGGGTTGTGAGGAAGAGTTTATTCCATGCCTCTTCCCTAGTGTCTAAATTCTTTGGGCTGCTATAACAAAATACCATAGACTGGGTGGCTAATAAATAACAGAAATTTGTTTCTCATACTTCTGGAGGCTGGAAAGTCCAAGATCAAGACACTGGAAGATTCAGTGTCTGGTGAGAGCCTACTTACTGGTTCATAAACGATGGCTGCCTTCTCACATGGTAGAAGGGTCAAGGGATCTCTTCGAGGTCCCAAAGGCCTCACCTCCTAATACTGTACTATCACCTTGGGTGTTAGGATTTCAACAAATGAATTTTGGATGCAGGAGGAGGGACAAAAACATTCAGTCCATAACACCTAGCTTATGGTGGTTTGTTGACAATCCTTGGTATTCCTTTGCTTATAGAAACATCACCCCAATCTCTGCCTTCATCTTCACATGGCTTTCTCCCTGTGTGCATGTCTGTGTCCAAATTTCCCCTTTTTTATCAAAGGACCCCAGTTATATTGGATTAGGGGTCCACCCTATTCCAGTATGACATCATCTTAATAAATTACATCTGCAACAACCCTATTTCCAAATAAGGTTACATTGTGAGGTTAGAATTTCAACATGTGAATTCAACCCGTAACACTGTCTATTTAAGAAAAGGTTAATTCTTTGATTAGTTACATCAAACAAGAAAAACCTAAATATAGGCAATATGGTTTCCCATCTATCAAGAAAAGAAAATACAAGTGGCAAGTATTTACTTTGAATTATTCATTTAATACCATTAAATCCATCATGCACTTTTAAATAAAGTCCCTATAATTCAAGACCACACTACCTGGAGATTAAGAATATAATAAATTGTTTCATCACCTTGAGATACTACCTTGATTTTTGCAGGCTTTCCTCTCGTCTATTTTTTTTCTCAGCAAGACAAATATTTTCATTTACTCTGAGTTAATTTATGATAAGTTCTTGATCCTCAACTTCCAACTCCAATTTATTTAAAAGGTTATTTAGAAGACAGCATTCTCTAACTCCTCCCAGGCAGGTTATTATTCCCTTCTCTGTGTTCTCACAGTATTAGGTACATGCCTCCATTGTACAACTGCACTCATTAAAATAATTTTTTGTTTGTTTGTTTTGATGCCTGACTCTGCTATTAGACTGTGAGTAATTTGAGGACTGGGATTGTCTATCTTATTTATTAAAGTGTATTATTGGGTTTCCCTGGTGGCGCAGTGGTTGAGAGTCTGCCTGCCGATGCAGGGGACATGGGTTCGTGCCCCGGTCCGGGAGGATCCCACATGTCGCAGAACGGCTGGGCCCGTGAGCCATGGCCGCTGAGCCTGTGTGTCCGGAGCCTGTGCTCCGCAACGGGAGAGGCCACAACGGTGAGAGGCCTGCGTACCGCAAAAATAAATAAATAAAATGTATTATTTGTTTCCCCAGTAACTGGTACAGTGTCCGGCACATAATGTTTGGAATATTTTAAGCAGGCAATAAAAGCTCACTAAGATGGAATCAACATAGAAGAGCTCATAGATGCATAGCATTTTAAAACTAGAAGTGATCTCACTTCAAATTTTATCTAATATTGTCTATACACCTAATATCTGGTCAACATTTTATCAACATATGTAAATATAAAGTAGTGAATATTAACCCAAATTAGAATTTATCAAGCAGGTATTTTCAAGGATTATAGAAAAACTAACACATTTATAGGACAATCATTATTTGACAAATTCTCAGAAGTATAAAACATACGATCTTTTGAAACCCTGTGAAAGTTTTTTTTAAATCTAAACATTAAAATTTGATAGAAAGTATTTCGAATTGCTTTAGATTTTAAAACTTTTGGGAAGTCTTTATCATGCTGATTTAGTTCCAAGTAATAAATAATATTTATTAGAGTATCTCCCAGCTGCTACTTTGTAGCTACCTGAGGCAATAACTTCATCTTTCTTTGGCCTTTGTAAAATATCAAACCACTAGTTGGCATCCCTTTTAGCTCCAAAATTCTACTATTCAAATATATATCCTATAACTATATATTGTGTACTTGCTATATTCCTAGCATCTGACAAGATACTGGGATCTTGATTGAAGGATGCAAAAATGAATGAAACACATTACCTCCATGGAACCATAAACTAGTCCAAGACGCATAAGAATGTGAGTATTACACAAAGTAAGTCAGTCCTGTAAAAGGCACAGAGATGGTGGTGTAGGAAATCAGAGAGCTCTTCTATGTGCCTGGGAAAGCCAGGGAAAGCTTCACAGGGACCACGAACATTTGAGCAATGCTTTGTGCTGTAATTATTGAAAGGTTACCTAAGTAAAAGAGAAGATGACTTTCATGGAGAAAGCCTTGTAGCTTAAAATTTGGCAGACACTTTAATGAGGTGGTCAGACCATCCATTTTCACCCCCACTTGACTTTGAATTTGCAGAGCCCAGCTGAAAGCACGTGAGGGCCTCCTCTCACTCCTCAGTCTGAGAACAGGCAACCCTCCCTTCCCCATCTGAGCTCTGGATAGATCCAAGTCTTGAGGGAAGAACCTAAGTTTAGAAGTTCAGGATCCAAGGAAGGCTTTTGACTGTTGCTATGACCTGCAAGCTAAGGGCAGACTGGCACCATGGAGAAGCATTTCAGAAGCTTTCTAAGGAAGATGGGGGGCCGTCAGGGCAAGTTTCTTTGTACAATAGGAGCCATTTCTTCCCTCCCATCATTAAGTCTCTCAACCCTTCTATAGACACAGGAGTTACCAGATCTTCGATTTCTACCCACTTACATTTTCTCCAAAATAGAAAGGCCTCTTTTCCATAACAAGAGAAAAACGGCCCAAGTCCTTTTGCTACAGAGCAGGAGCAAGGCTAGCGTTCCTCTCCTGCTTCAGTTGGATCTCAGTGTAACATGGTTCAGGATCACTGGTCACCATGATGAAAAATGAGGTCAAACGGAAGTGAACCCAGAAACTGTCAGAGGAAATAGAAGGGAACTTCTGTGTATTTAGTAGCTCTAAATGTCTAGGTGATTTATTATTCATTCATGCTCTCACTCAACCAGTATTTTTGAGCAGCAACTGCATGCCAGGCACTGTGCTAAGCCCTAGGCGTAGAGCATAAGCAACATAGAAACAGTCCTTTTTTCAAGGAGGCTTCATTCTGTGGGAAGATGGATAATAATGAGATCGTTACAAATTGTGATAGGTGCTATGAAGATGATAAGAGGAAATGTGATAGCAAGCCAAGAGGCTGAGGATGCTTTAGATGGGTAACCCGGGAGGGCTTCTTGGAGACAATGACATTTAAGCTGAGACAAGAAGGAAGAGGAGTCAGCTATGCAAAAACGTCAGGCAGAGGGAACTACAAACATAGAGATAGCATGAGCTATTTCATTTATGCCTTGTAACAAATGCTTGAAGTAGGTATCATTGTTCTTCATGTAGCCAGAAAGAAAATGGAAGTAAGAAAAGAAGAAAAAATATACTGATCAGATTTCTCTTTTGTCTATTAACGAACAGATTTCCCTGGAGGGATGCTTTTCAGGCATTTTTCCTGGCCACACCACTTTCTTGTAGGGTTACAAAGTTCTTCTACCCCTCTGACCCTCAGTTTCCACTTCTGTAAAAGAAGCATAAAAACTCATCTTTCAGTGGGATTTGGTGAGAATTAAATAAACTGGTAAACGACTCGGCACCATGCAGAACTCAACAAATGCTCCCTCCGTATTTGCTCGTTCCCTTTTTGCCTTCAGTTTCCAGTGCCAGGCTAAAAGATACCAAAATGTGTCTAGGATGTGAGGTAATTATTCAGTGGCTAATATATTTCCGAGCTGGGAATTGTAGAGGTCACCTCAATTTCAGTTCTGCCTAACAGTGTATTTAGTACTGTGAAATGTCTGAAGTGATCCAGTGCCCTTTCATCGTGAGCACCGTTATGTCGGTACACAAGTGCCTTTCAGTGAACAGAGGGCTGGCCTGAGAGCTGAAGTTGGGCTGGAGAGAAGTCACTGGTACATCACATTCTGTTGGCAGGAAACATTATTTGTCCTCCTCCCAGCAGTGTGGAAACAGAGAAGAGTAGGCCCCGTCATTTGTTTTCCTTTTCAGCTATCATCACTGAAAACCTTGAGTTTCTTAACCATGTCTTGGGGCTCTGTTGATTCTAACTAAAATTGATTAGCAAGCTCCCGGGATGCTTGGACCGTTCTAGTAGCAGAGGTACACACAGCAGTTCTGCTCTGGCATAATACCGAACAGACAAAGAAGAGCAAACTGCTCCATTCATATAGGCTTAAAATTAATGAATTGCCTCTCTTCCTTAGTCCTGACATTTCCAATAAAAAGTGGTGGGTTTGGTCTCATGGCTTTGTCTCTAAATGGAACACTGAATTTACCCACTGACAGACTTAATGACTATAAACATCAGAACATGTTTCCATCAAAGGACATAACTGCTGGAAAATAGGGATGCTGTAAAATGCATCTTTTAATAGCAAAATTTAAAAAGGAAAGGAAAAGGGAGGGGAGAACCCCTTATCTACTGCAAATCTTTCTGAAAACAGTAATTTCCCCTTCTTCTTCTCCTACCTCCCCCAACCTCTACCCTCACCACCAGATCCTCTCTCTTCTCTATCCCTACCATCCAAACAGCAACAACAACAACAAAGTGAAAGAAAGAAAGATTCACACCATAAGTTTCCATTGAACAGTGAATTTCTGGTATATGAAAAAATATTGGAAGCATTAAGTTGAAGTTCTAGCTCTGCGGGCCCATGCTACGGTGTAGTCTTTCCTTCCTTCCTCCCTCCCTCCCCCCCTCCCTGTCTTCCTCCCTTCCTTCCTTCCCTCCGTCCTTCCTTCGTTTTTTTACTCCTCACTCAAAAAGCCTTCTGCTGTTCATTTTTATAAGCCATCTTCTAGTGATCCCTGGAGAAATGTGCCCTTTGGCTTCTAGCCAGAGGCTCATCTCTAAAATATAAACCTGGGCAAAACTAGAATTGAGGATCACATTTGCTCTTTTCAAAGTGAGATTGAGGACTGTTATCATGGTTTTTTTCTCTATCTTAATCAATAGAGAAATACTGTTCTTTGAAGTCTTTGTGCAGTATTCTATAGGGAGAGAGAATGACAAATTAGACAAGGTCCCATTTTCCAGAGAGTTTTAGCACACTGAACTCAAGGTGTCTATATAGAAAAAGAAAATTAGCCAACCAAGTAGTATGTCCTTGCTGCACAATAAGAATTCAGCAGAAAACAGAGAACTGTTCCCAGTGGTTCTTGCTGCTGAGTAAGGCTGGGAGAACTCCTGAGAGGCTGGCCCTGGGGGCTGGGTGGGCATGGTCCTGGGAAGTGTTTGGAGATGGAAGGATGGAGAAGAACAGAGAGGAGGGAGAAGGTCTTAACAGAGGAGGAAAGAACTGTGTGCAAGGAGGGCCTTTGCTTCATAAAAAAGAAGCTCCGTGCTCCATTTGGTATTTGCCAGACAGAATTGACAAAAAGAGCCAACTGTTTCATATGGCACGTGGTAGATTTTGCTAGGTCTGTGCTGCACATGTGCCTGGCATTTGCAGAACGGAGGTGGCCGAGCACCTAGATGGAGA
Organism: Orcinus orca; assembly: GCF_937001465.1. Taxonomy (NCBI): domain Eukaryota; kingdom Metazoa; phylum Chordata; class Mammalia; order Artiodactyla; family Delphinidae; genus Orcinus; species Orcinus orca. Next base: position 53,295,609 of record NC_064572.1, on the reverse strand, counting down.
ATTGTGGGGCAAGACCAGTGAAAACAATTTGAAACCCATTTGGCTAATATGCCATGCTGGAAGGCAAGGCTAGTCCAGAGGGGCATAGGGGCCCCTCTTATGCTTACCCCATAATGGATGTCCTGGGAGGACACGCTCCTTAAGGGGGAAAAGGATTTGGGTGGGGAATCAGGATACCCAGAAGGCTACCATTCAGGCTGAACGGTGCATATAAGAGGGCATATTATCTTCAGATAGTCTGGCTGGCCCCAAAGTCTCCAGAATGGAAGATGAGCACACTGATTGCCTGTGCATCTGTGGTAGGGCACTCAACACCAGCAGATGGCATGCCTCCTCTCCACCGCCTGCTGCCTCTGAGGTCAAATCTGGACGCTGTGTTCACAAAGACATTTAGATATTGAGGACTGACAGTTAATGGAGGAATTTATCCTAATAAACTGCACCCGCTGGGTCCAAGTTAAAAAATAAACCCTCTGCTAAAAATCACAAAATATCAACAGCAGAAACCCCATAGATCCCACATCCTTTTTCTTGTAATGGACCTCACACCAAAGACAATGCATTACATTGGTCTGAATGCCACTGCATTCATTCAGCAGAAAATTCATTAGGTTTACTGTGAATGTAGGGCTACAGCAGGCTGGATCGGCTTTATTATGCAGTTGAGGCAGCAAATGGTTTTCTTTAATGATTTGCATCATCTTCATCTTCATTGTTCCTGCCCCCTGCTGATGTTCTCCTCCTTGAGGTGGACCAAGGCTTCAGATAATGAGCTAACATTTAGTATTATGATTTTGTCACACTTTATTACCTCCTTTAGCTACATAAATCTCCAAACTCTTTATAAAAACAACCGTTACATGTTATGTTTGGTGGGGGCAGCCACTGGAGTGTGTAGTATGAACCATGTCGCTCAAACAACAGCATAAATGAGGATGGCTGCCTCGAATTTAAATTCTTCAAGCCGCTGCTGCACAAATTCCTGGGTAATGGTGGGGAGGAGAACGCGGAGTCTTCACAGGTCTTCAAGGATTTTAGCTAGAGCCGGGATTTTTCCTAAAACTTGTGGATTATTTTTTAATGTGGGTGGAGGAGGAAGGCTGCCTTTATTTTCTATTCTGCTTTATCAAACCATTTAGAAGGCTTATGCTATATAAATCCTACAAGTATGACTCAGTAGGATCTTTCCGAAAGCCACTGATACTGAGCAGAACAGCAGTGAGAAAAACACTTTTAAATCATAAGAGTTTACCAGTAAACCTTGTAATGGACCTCACACCAAAGACAATGGTAAACCTTGAGACCTCCCACTTCTCTTGAGGAACCAGAACTGGCAGAATATCTCCCACCTTGATTTTTTTTTTTTTTTTAAGCAAGGCATCTTAAACATAATAATGAAATAATTGATGGATTTCTGGTGGCTTCGAGGCCACTGTGTTACAGGACTCATCCAAGTCCCCACTGGGGTTGGTTCCAGGCCTGGTCCCTGCTGTACACTCAGGGTGTGTTGTTGCCATTCTGTGTGAATGCTGCCCTTAGCATTGTGTAGTAGGCATCCCTACCTATGATGTAGCTGGCAGGGGACCTGGTTCCTTCAGCTGGTTCTTCTCAGCTCTGCTGGTAAATAGCTACTTGACCTTGGGAAAGCCATAGAACCTTAGTCTTGCCTTACCAATAAATAGTCCTTATAGTCCTTTCTATTTCTAAAGTTATCTCATACTCACTTTTTATTCTCTGTCTCTCAATATTTTTGTATACAGATTCCATAGTAATTACCAATTTAGTATATTGTAAGAAATATATATATATAATTATATCTCATCAAGGGAAGATGTAATAGAAACAAAAGCAAGCTGGAAATGTACCTCAGGAAAACTGTAAGAACTTTAATTCTGCTAAAGAATTCGGGTGCTTATTGAACCCTCTTGGAAACACAGTTTGGGATAAGTTGAGATTTAGTGCCTAGCATGGGGAGAAATACTGTGGAAATAACCATTCCTAAGTTACTTAGTTGAAACAGGAAATAAGAGAGTCCCCTGGCAGTAAGACAAACATGATGCCCTTTCCAAATCTTAAGAATTTTGATTAGGACTAGTTTTATCAAAGAATGTTCTTGCTGATTTCTTGTACATCTTCTTCCATCCCTTAAGCCCATCAGGTAAAACTGTTTAATGTTCACTGGAGCTAAAGCCCCTTGGGAGCCTTTCACTAGAGGTAAATTAGAATTCATTTTAAAACAAAAAGACTAAATGATGAATGGGTGTGCATTGGGATAAAGTGATTTGGGGAGTTTTTTGTTTTGTTTTCTGGAAGATAACAGAATTGTTGGGAGACACTTGTAACAGAAATGTAAATACCATGTTAACTGTCTGTTCCCACTTTTTTCCTCTGTGAAAATAGAGAAAGGAGAGGGCTTAAAGTGAATTATAAGGCCATAAAGTTAGAGGTAATTACAGGAACAATTGCCTCTCTGAATAGGTTTTAATAGCCCAGAACTTGTTGCCCTACAAGGTTTAGAACATATAATTCTATAGATTTTTCTAGAAACCAGAAGATTTTTCTCCCCTCTGCTTTGTTTGCACTCTGTTCTTATCAACCTGCAGCATTCCCGTTTGTACCTCCCTCCCAGGCTAACGGCAGTGCTCTCTCTGTGTCTCCATCCCACTTTGTAGGTACCACTCTTATAATACCTTTAAAATCATATGGTAATTTTGTATGTTTTCTTAGCTACTAGTCTGTGAACTCCTTGAGGACAAATGCCATCCTGTTTATTTTTTATTTTCTCAGTTCCTAAAATAGTGCCTGACAGATAACAGTACTGAAGAAATATTTGTTGAATTGTATTTGTATAAATCAAATAGTTTACATGCAAGAAACACGTCCAGACTTAACTAACTCTCAGGGAAATAGGCACAGGTTATCTGTGTTCCTGGCTTCTCTGCTCTCCATCAACCTCCGGGTACACCCCCACCTTTATCCCCACACTTTGGAACAAGTTCTACTTCTTGCTTATTTGGTCACAGGGGAAAGAAATCTGATAAACCTATTCATATTGAGCTGTAATTGACCTTAATATGTTTCCCTTGAGTGACTTAACCACCTCTGTTTATTTGAGCTCTGAGTAATTCTGGGTTAGGCTTTATAACTTTCAGTAAGGAGTTGACCTTGTGGGAGGTTTGAAGGTTATAATCATATACCTGACCTCTCTAAATTCTAACCATTGAAAATAGATCAAAGAGCCATGTGGATATAAAAGCATTATTAATGAAACCCCAATAGACTCCTAAAGAACAAAGTCCCCAGCTGAAGTGGGATTAGAGAACGTCTTAAACAGGAAGCTGAAGTTGGTGCCTCATATTTCCCAGATATCAGTGCAGCAACCACCTATAGGAAAAATTTGAGCTACAAAATTGACTCTGAATGTACTTCCTCCCATGATGCCACCAAAATGTTACTGGAAAAAGTCACCAATGGCCTCCTAATTATCAAATCCAATACGTATTTCTTTGCCTTTATTTTAATTTATTTCCAGTTGTTATTTGGCTCTGTTGAGTACTCCCGTCTTGGATTTTTCTCTACCTGGGCTTCCAGGATAATACCCTTCCTTGATTTCCTTTTCTCTCACCAACCATTCTTTCATGGGCTCTTCTTTCTCTGTTTACCCCTAAGAGTTGGTGTTTCTCAGCGTTGGTGTTGGTGTTGGTGTTGGTATTTCTATGATAAGCCATCTTCTCTTCTTACTCTATGCATAATCCGTTAGCAGTTTCATCTACTCCCATAGTGTCTACTCTTGTCTATATGCCATCATGAAATCTACATCACTAATTCAAACCACTATCCATATTCCAGATCAATATATTCTTTCTTTTTTTTTATTCCATAAATATTTGTTGACAAATTGCTGTGTGATAGTAAATAGTGGGGATACAAAGATAAGAGTCTCTGCCTTTAGGAAAAACTAGTAGCAGAGGCAGCCATGTAAACAGAGTAGAGTGGTAATATTCAAAAGAATATTTGGGAAGCATTGAACAAGTAAACTCAAATCAAACAAGGAGATATAGAGAAAGATCTTAGAAAGAGCATGTGCTTCAATGACACAAATGCTGATTAACAGTGAGCATGGTTATTGATTCAAGTTTCCTTTCCATCCTTTTCTTCTCTTTCTCTTGGGTGATGGATGATCTGAGTTCCAAGGAGGGTATTGGTCTGCAGGCCTCCTCTTTCCTCACTGAACTCTGGGGGTTTCATTTGGTCTGTGTTGGCCTCCTCTGATATTCATGGTCCTCCCATGACTTCTAGTCTGATAGCCCTCTCAGTACATGTGGACCTTCCACAAAGGGCTCTGAAATCTCTCAGCTGGTCTCCCTACCTCTTGTTGGGGTAATTCAAATCCTTTAACCTGACCTCAGATCCATCTGCATGGACACTATCTCACAGATGGCATGATAGGGTGGGAATTTTCTGATATGCACAGGCTTCCCAGGCTCTACCAACTTATCTTCTGTCATGTAATTCTGAAAGTGTTCAACCTTGGATGGGTGACAGAGAACAGGCATCCCATATTCATGTCTAGCTTCTCTCCTCTCTTCTGCCTGTCTCTCTCTAAGCCCCACCCTTTATCCCAAGAAAGGTGTTGATTTCTTCTTTCTGTCCTTTTGCATCAAGTCTGTAGCTTTCCCTACTATAATATTCTTGATGTAACTTATACATTTTAAATCTTCCAGACTCTACTGCAACTTACAAATATATATTTTTTCCTCTCAAAAGGCCCAGCTCTTCTGAATCAAAAGCTCTTTGGCTTTCAAAACTGTTGACTCTAATTTCAAGGACCTATTTTGGAACTCAAAGCCAAGAATTGCACTTTTTGTTCTTGATGTTGCCTTTGTGTCCTCCCTTCCCTAAAGCACAAAACTTCAATCTTCTTTAGTTTATTGTTAGAAAGACCAAAATTTTTTTAATTAAGTAAGAAAAGGAAAAATGCAGTGGATTTCATAATATTATTTTGCTACACAAGTGGCCCATACCAACTTTCCATATTTAATTATATGCCCTTCCATTTTTAAATTGTCTTCTAATTTCTTGACTCAGTATTAAATTTTTTTTTAATTATTTAGGGCATAGAATAAGGCAGAAAAGTCTTTTGTCTTCCTCAGAGCACCTGGGTTTATTCATTCATTCATTCATTAAGCAAACATGTATTGAATACCAAGAGCTGTTGACAAAAAGGTGAATGACAGTTCCTGTCCTTCATGAGTTCATGAGTTACTAAAAATCACTGTTAGGTAGTAAAAGGAAAGTGGAAAGTAAACCAAGATGACTCAGAGGAGAAAAATATAAATCAGAATGAGGAATCCAAAACAGCTTCCTAGGGGAGGTGACACTTGAGCTGAGTTTTAAAGGTTCAGTGAGTTCAACATGTCAAGGAGAGTTTTATTCCATCCATAGGGATCTACATGTATGAATAAATGGGAGCATAGTTGGGAATTACAACTATTTAATTGTGCCTAGAAAAAGTAAAGAGTCTTTGGTGATCAGAGAAGAGAGATTAGTATTCAATAAACAGTTTAAGAAGGACCTTTTATGCTTAATAAGAATTTGAATTTAACTTTGAAAACTGTGAAGAATTATAAAGAACTTAACTTTGCAAACTATGAAGAAAATTATTTCTATAAAGAAATAAAAGGATTTAAGGATTTTTAAGGAAATCCTTAAAAAGGATTTTAGAAAGGTCACTCTGGCCACAGTGTCGAAAATGTAGAGAATGAATTACATTTTTAGGTGGATCTCAAATTAGGACAAAAGTTATAAGATTACTGCAAAATTTAGATGAGTGGTAAGAACCTGAGTACAGATGCCGAAATGCAGAGGGGAGGATATGGAAGATGTATAGCAGGTCTAATCTTCAGGCCTTGGAATTGGGAGTTGAGGAAAAGGAGGATGATGCTGAAGTTTCTAGTCACTCAGTGATTATGAAAATAGCAGTTTTAATCTCTGAATTAGGGAAGGGCAAATTTGAGGGGAAATATCAAGTTCAGATTTGGCTGTCTTAAATTTGACACATCCGAGGGACATGAAGTAGAGGTGTCTAGTGGAGAGCTTCACATTAGGATCTGTGACTTAGTGGAGCTGGAAGCATTGATGTGATTGTTAGAGGCATGAATTTGGGCAAGATGATCTATCAGGAGGAATACGAAAACATGGAGAAACAGAAGGCGAAGAAGAAAATCCTGTGGAACATGGTGCAGGCCAAGGAAGAGGAGCCCTCAGAGACCAGTAAAAAGGAGCTAGTGGGAGGAGAAGAGAGCCAGCAGAGACAAGCACAGAATCCAGGAGATAAAAGAGATAAGGAGGAGGGCTAAGTCAGCAGGTGCTTATGATGTGGCTCCTGTAAATTAAGGATGGAAAAGTAATGGGGGAACAAGTGGAAAGTATGAACACAGAACTCTGTGGCTTAAGGAAAGAATAAGTACTGAGTTCTGCTTTTTCTAGAAGATTAACAAGAAAGAAAAGTCAGGGTGATGTATCAATTGGGGGGGGTCGTTTTAAACCAGATTCTGAGGTGTTAAAACCAAGTTTTGATCAGGTAAATGTCCAATTATGACATGTAATATAAGGGAAACTCATTTTAGTAAGGCATATATACAGACACCCTTCCTAAATGAATAATGTTTTTGTATAATATATGTAAAAGTTACTTAAGAGAGAAATGTCCTGGAGCAGTAAACTGTTTGTTTTCTCTGGATGTCCTTTCAAAAAACAAAAAACAACTAAACAACAACAAAGTCCTCCATAAAATTGTATTAGCCTACATGTTAAAAGAATTATATCCCCTCCTCGGTTTTATATCATATGACTGAGGACCCAGGAGGATCTCTGCAGAAGGGCTTCTGAACAGTTAACAAACTCCAAAGAAATGTTTCCAGCCTCTTGTCATATTATGTGAGCTTGTCATTCCTGTGGCAGAGAAGCTTTTGCGAGGGTATCACCGTAGGGTATAGTAACCCTGCCGCCTCTGCCTCAAAGGAGCTATTTTCTTCCCTGCACACAAAAAGTTCGAGTTGGCTGCGTGGGTAAGTGAGAGCATCACAGCCGGGAGCTGTCCTACTCAGGAGCCCCATTAAGATCTGTCAAGGTTTTCCATTTCCTTTCTATGTTTATTAGTCATGGAATAAACACAGTAACGTTTGAATACAGCCATTGCATCTCTAGCCCATCTTTGATGTTTGTTTGATTGTATTTACTTAGAAAATGACTTCTTCTCCATGAAACATATACCCCTTGAATTACTTCACATACTTGGAAATGCACCCCTCACTGCTGTGCCCACCAAGCAGGCTGTGACTGAACACAGCACACCTATGCTTGACAGTGGAAATAGAATTGATTCCAAATATCCCAAATCATGGAATGCCAGGCATTCCAGAGTTAGCATTTCCTTACCTTCTCCATACAGAGAGGATAGCACTGAATGCTGCAAATATGCTGGGAGACTTTTAAGACCCATAAGCAATTTGCCTTTCAGTATCAACTTTTTTTTTTAATCTTGAGAAAATGCCCACTTCCCAGCACTCCACTCCCTCCTTAATCACCATGATCAGCATAGCAGGATTTCAGTGAATCACCATCAACTTTTATATAAGTAGGCGGGAAGGAAGAGCTCACTCTAAATTAGTGCTGCCTAGATAGGAATTTGGAAGGTTTCAAAGGGAAAATTCAAATGAATTTTCTGAGAAAGAAATTGTTCAGTCTGAGGGTTTGTAAATTGTCATAGTTTCCCAAAAGTACATTACTAAACATGAAAAAGAAGAATTTTTCCTTGATTTGTCAATTCATAAGTCATCATGATATAACTCATTTGATCCAAAGGAAAAATAACACTGAAGTATTCATATTTGTATTATTTATACCACATGATTGTTTATAAAAACAAAGTGATTTTCCTTCTCTTAACTCAGAATTCCGTAAAAGAGGTTATTTATGCTAATTTACAATTTGAAGAATTGTCATCCTTAGATCATGTATACTGATGATTCCCTACCAAGCTTCCACCCCTCCTTCCTTCTTCCAAACAGAACCTGAATTTTTTCAGGTATCCACCCCTCCCCCAAGCAGCCCAGGAGACTGAAGGGAAGCTAAACACATCCCAAGGTCCAGAGACAGTCTTGAATTTCTAAGCTAGGCAGGATCAGATTCTCCTGTAATGACTGTAATAAGTCTAGTTAGCTGGTCATGTGACCTAGTTTCAGACCACAGGAAGGATTTTTATTGCATAGTTGGGGCAGGGGTTTTCTTTCTCACGCGAGACATGAATAAGGAAGTTATGTAGTTCTCATTGCTAGGAGCACATATCTAACAAGGAGGAGAGGAACCAGCCTTAGGAACAAGTCAACACCAGATTATAGAGGAGACGGATAAAAGGAATTTAGCCCAGGGGGATATGGTATGGCTAGTGAATTAGCCAAACATGAAATCTTTTCTCCTTGTGGGCTTGCATTATGTGAGATAATTTCCTTATTATTTAAGTCAAAGTGAATGGGGCTTTTCTTTCTTTGCATCTTGAATAATACTATTATGATTAACATTTTATATTCATGTCTGGGCAGACCCTGCAAATAATTGAAATCCAAGTCGGTCTAGGTACTTTGATTGGAAGAGTACCAGCTACAGATTATCTCTCCTACCAATCTAACACCAGACCTGCAATCCTGGCCCTTAATGACTGCTTTAAGCTAAAGCACTGTGTATCCATGGAGGTGTTTGTTAGGATGCCAACAGGACTGACATCTTAAACTGGGTAGTCAAATGGAATCAAAGTTTTATCAGAAAGTAGGGTGTGGGAGTAAGAATTGGGAAGACTTCCAACAGTGTCCAACACAGTCTGTTATCCTGGGAGCTGGAAGCTGGTATGTTGGGTAAACTTTGAATTGGATTTCCCCCTAAGACATAAACCTTGGATACAATAATTGCAGCAATTCTTATGATAATATCTTGATTCTAAATAAATTATTTCAAATTGTAAATTTTTCTAGTTTTGAGTAACACTGTTGATACAAAAATTAGCCCCATCAATTATGAGGCTTTAAACACAATCTTTTATTGATATCCTTTCTACATGCAGATGTTAATGAAAGGCTGGTATAGCTGGAGGACTGATAGGCAGGTAGGCAAGAAGATGACTGTTCCTGTCTTTTCTCTTCAGGTCAATTGATGCTTCTTTGTACACTCACAGATTGAAAGCCAATAGTCGTATCAGTTTCCCACAAACAAATTTTCCTTGTTACAAAAAATAAAGCTCAAATGCATTAGTTTTATAGTTAGTATTTTCTCAGGCAGGGCCTAACATGCAATTTTCACTCTTGTTCGTGAAGTCATTTAGTGTTGTAAATTATACATTAGCCTCCAAACTGCTGTAAGCATCACCTCTATTATTTGTGTTCTTCATCAATAAATTATGCCATTTCAATAATATGCAAATTTCTTTCAACATTTTTGGTCTTGAAATTACAAACCTCAAGCTTGTATAAATAATATATGGAAATGGAGATGGTATCTGCAAACTGATTTTATTATTGGACACTTAATGATAATGAAATATAATATTGTGTTAAGTGAGTTCTTTCTAAAACATCTAGAAATGGGTCCCAAGCTGTCCTGCATATCTCTCTTGATATAAAGTTATTTAGGTATGGGGTAAATGATAGAATTCTGAGGGACAAAGACCAACTTGAAGCCCAAAGGATAGTTTTAAAGAAGTAACTCTTAAAAAGCACTTAGTGTGCCTGCATTAGGGGTTTGTGAATGCATAAAATGGTCTGCAGCCTGGCAGCATTTCTCACAAGCAAACTGAAAATTACTTTGGTGCCAGTATCCATATTAAATGATAGAAGCTTTAATTGATTAAGAAATTGTGAGTGGCCTTGTCAACCTTGATGGAAATAAAATATAAAACCTTTCTACTCTGTGGAATTGCTATAGGGCAGAGGCCTGAAATTTTTGTTCTAATTCAGAACCATCCTGGGAGACACATCTGGTCCAAGGTTATCTGTGATCCAAAGAATCCACAGGATGTTTTGGTGGGCAGGGAATGAGAAGCCATAGGATGAGTCTAATGCTGGCCTTCTGGGTGGCCTCTGACAGACGTGGGGCCTCCATCTGGCCCCTGGTACCATCAGACTTTTGAGCCCAGAATGAACCTACAACATCAGCCCGGTAGATGCTCCTCCCTAAACATCAGGGGAGGAATTCCTCTTTATATTCCCATTCCCCTTTCCTTCTTGTCCTCACACCTTGCTTCCTACGTTCCCTCACCTAAACTATCTAATGGGTGTCATCACCTTGCCCCAGGAGCCTGGCATCCTATTTCTTGGCTGCTTTCTGCCTCTATCTTCCTTTCAATGTCATCAGCTCTTAGAGTGTTATATCTAGGACCTTGCAGAGAAATCAACAATTGAGACCTCATTTTAGTGATAAAATAATGTAATAACAGTGGTAAAATTAGTAACTAAGAATTATGTGGTATGGTTATAACAACTATAATAATAGTAATAAAGTAGCTCTTTATTGTAACCTTCCTATGTGGTAGCCACTGAACTAAGCAATCTTACATGGTTTCTCTTGTTTAATCCTCTAATAGGAGCCACTATTATTATCCCCACTCTGTACCTTTTTATTCATTTCCTTTTGCATTGAAACTGTGTCCCTTTTGCTTTCCAGCCGTCTACAGAGACATATTTTATGTTTTCTGGAAATTTTTAATTCCACATTCTTTAATTATTTCATTTTTATAATAGTCTCTTCTTGTTTTATGGTGCTGTTATCTAGATTCTCTCTTAGAATGTTATGTTTATTTAAGTATTGAAATATTCTACTGGTTCTATTAATTCTGTTTCCTTATGTACTTTTGGGGGGTATAACTTGTTGACCTTTGTTCATATTTTTCATGTTGCTTTTGGTTTACCCCAAGTATTTACTAATTTGTTTCTTATTTGTGTTGACACTTTGTGTTTGAAAATCTTTTGGGGGAGGGTTGAGGGAAGAAGATACAGGTTCTAATTACAGGTGCTCTTGAATGAAGGGGAAAGGAGAAATATATGCTCATTGTAGTGTGCTGGGAACTTTCTTTCTGGGCTTGGGGTTGCCTTGCCCCTCTTAGAGGTCTCTGGTTATCTTTGGTCGTGCCTGTCTTCCAAGTCACAGGGCCCTTTTTCACTGTTTCAGCAAATGGAGGATTTGAGGTGGGGGAGTAACAAGATGGCTGATCAGAAGTTAGTTTGCAAATTACTCAGACATGCCTCTGCTACATGTATCTCTCTCTAAGCACAGAGCACATTTTTTAACTGCTCTCATCTTCACAGGGTGTTCTCCTCATATTTGGGGGCATAGTTTCCTCCAATCTTAGTCTCTGATTTCTAACTTTCAGGAATGCTTGAAAATCTCTAGCTTTTTGGTAGCACAAGTCCTTATTTTCCAATGCTACATGGTTTTATAATTCTTTTTAAAAATACCTTTTCTGTCATTTCGTAGGATTTTGTATAGGAGGCAGTAGGATTCCTGGATTCTATCTACCATTTCGAACCAATATTTACTCCCACTTCACAGATGAAATAACTATAATTAGCTTAAAGAATGCAGATAAAAATCTGAGATCCTATCTATTCTGATCAAGTCCTCTGATGCCAGAGCCTGTGTTCCCAACAAATATGTACTCTGATTTTCATTATAGGCTTTGCAGTTTATATATAATCACATTCAATAGTTCATTTAGTTCACACAGTATAGCCTGTAAGGTTTTATGACTATTGTCTCCAGTTGATTGATGAGGGATCAGACTCAGAAATGTTAAGTGACTAGACCAGGAACTCACAGCTAATAGTGGCATGTAGCAAATATTTCTACATGTGCAGCAAATAATGCTTGGTACATAATAAGAACTCAGGATAAAAGAAAAGCTTTATCCCCCTGTACTCCAAGACCTCACAGAATAGAACCTGAAGCAGAACCCAGCTTTCCTAATTCTCAACCTTTCTAGGTACCTTTATACTAAGCCTCGCTACCTCAATTTCCTTGGTCCTGTTATTAGCCCTTTTTCAAAGTCATCTTGTTAATACATACACACACACACACACACACACACCCTTACTCTATTGGAGATTACAAATGGCAAGACTTGGCTTGTTTTTGATATGACTACATCCAATAATGCATTGATGTTTTATGCAAGTATACATCAAAGAACTAGCCCTTAGGTTTGCAAAAGATTTCCAATATGGGCTCAAAGCTCCAAAAGTTTTGCATCTTCATTTTAAGGTAGTTCTGCAATGTACTTGGAAATAAAAGAGAGAGAACTAGTTGTATCAAAGAGAAAACACTGACAAATCAGAAGTTTATAGAAGAGTCTAATCAACTGGGGGGTCTAGTAGACCATGCTGATTTTTAATAGTGCTAGTAGACACTTCAAATAACACAAACCACATTGCACTGAGGACCTCTAAGAGACTGTTATTGTCAACTGGAGAAAAAATGGAGAGCCTGTAATGAAACAATTATAAGCACACTGCATTACATTATTTTGATTTGGGTACTGTTACCTAGATCATTGTACTCTGGGTAGGAGAGTATGAAAGCAGAAAACATTAGGTATCAACAATGAGTGGCATCACTGAAGTGAAATTTCATTGCCTCTGCATAAAGAGGTTTGATCTAAGTCCACTCTTTCCCCTTCATTAGCTCATTAGCTATTGTTGTTAATAATACTAGTAATAACAACAACTACCATATGTTCACAGGGCTATTGAGATGAATATCTGGGCTCCAAGAAGGGAATTTTATCTTATTCATTACATCCCTACTGCCTTACTTCTGTTTTTGCTCTAATGTAAAACAAAGGAAGAAAATAATAGAAACAATACTTTACATTTGCTATTGCTTAATTTATCATAGCTGTCTATAAAATTTCCTCTTTTAATGCTCATCAAAACATTGTAAAGTAAATATTATGATATTTAGATTATAGCTAAAGTATGATATTTAGTTATTAGAATAAGGAAACATTCTGAGAATTAAGTGACATCCTGTGTAACACAAACACAGATTAAGTGTGATGAAAGGAAAACTCATACTCCAGTTATCTGTCTCTGAATCTGCATGCTTATGCCACACTGCCTTGCTTCTCCAGCAATACTTAGAAGAACAAGTCTGGACCACTGGGGTTTTCTAATACTAGTTTTCATCCCTCAGATGAAGATGTTCACCTTATAAATATATGGGTCTCAGGATTCACTAACACCACAGGACTCTTGAAATTTCTCTGTTCTGCCCCCAACTCAACTCATCACACCTATCTGTATGTTCAGCAGAAAATCACAAAGATACGTAAAATTGCATCTAGTGTTTCTCCTTATTTTACTGAAATAACAATTTCCTTTCTGTGACTACTAGATTAACATGACTTTTTAGTTCATTGTTTTCAGTGTCAGGTATTAATGTTTTGCCTGGGTAAACACAATTTCTGATATTCAGAACTTATCAAGAAATTCAGCATGGCATCACTAAGAGCTATATATTATTTAAAAAGAAGAATTTTCAGCTGGTTCCAAAATCTCACTTCAGCTCTGTACTGGCTATGATGAATTTGGTTTAAAAGCAGTAAAGTGTATTCTGGCATTTTGGCTCCATTTAAAAGATTATGAATTGCAGACATTCATTTTAGCATGATCTTTTCAGTCCATTCATTTCAGTACCTCTTCAAAAATTGAAGACAAGACACATACCACAGACTTTTTAAAGGGGGTCAGATTTATATGCTCCTTGGTATTTGAAGTGAAAACTTTTGACTTTAAAAAGTGCTTTACAATCCCTAAAATAACAAAACCAAGAGTTATAGCCCATAATCCAACAAAAGAAATGAAACAGGAATCATAAAAAAAAAAATTCATTTAATCCAGAAGAAAAGAGAGAAAATAGAACAAAGAACAAATGAGAAAAACAGAAAACAAAGAGCAGGTGAAAGACCTAAATCAAACCATATCAATCATGACATTAAATGTAAACTGTTTAAATGCCCTAATTAAAAGCAGAGATTGTTATATTGAATTAAAAAAATCAAGACACAACCATATGCTGCCAAAAAGAAACACACTTCAAATATAATGACATATATATATTAAAAGTAAAAAGGATTAAAAAATATATGCCATGCTAACACTAATCAAAAAAAGCTGAATGGCTATATTAACATTAGATTTCAGAGCAAAAAATATTAACAGGGTAAAGAAGGTTATTTCATAATGATAAAGGAGCCAATTCAAGAGGACGAAAGAGTCCTAAATGCACATATACCTAATGAGTTTCTAAATACATAGGGGGAAAAAAAAACTTGGTAGAGCTGCAAGGAGAAATGGTGATCTCCACAATAATTGTCAGAGATATCAATGCCCCTTTGTCAATAATTTATGGAACAGAGAGACAAAAAATCATCAATGATGTAGTACACTTGAATAATACTTATCAATCAACTTTACTTGACTTATACAACACTCCAGTGAACAACAGCAAAATACATTCTTTTCACATGCACATGGAAAATTTACTGAGATAGACCCCATTCTGGGCCATTAAAATATTTTCAGTAAATTTAAAAGGATTCAAGTAATCCAAAGTGTATTCTCTGACTACAGTGGAATTAAATTAGAAATCAATAACAGAAATATCTCTGAAAATTGTTCAAATATTTGGAAACTACATAACACAATTCTGAATAGTCCATGGATCAAGGGAAAAATCAAATGGGAAATTATAAAGTATTTTGAACTGAATGAAAAAATACAACATATAGAATGTGTGAAATACTATTAAAACCGTGTTTAGGAGGAAATGTATAGCACTAAATGCCTAAATTGGTAAAGAAGAAGGTCTAAAATTAGTGACCTCAACTTCTACTATAAGAGGCTAGAAAACAAATAACAAATAAAGCCAAAGTTAGCAGAAGAAAGGAAATAATAAAGATCAAAGTGGAAATTAATGAAATAGGAAACAAAAACAATAGAGAAATCAATGAAACCAAAAGTTGGTTCACTGAGAAGATGAAATAAAATTAATAAACCTTTAGCCAGACTGATCATGAAAATAAGAAAGACATAATTTACCAATATCAGTAATTAGAGTGGTAACATCAGTACAGCTTTTACAGATATTAAAAGGATAATAAAGAGATATTATGAACAACTTCTGCCTGTAAATGTGACAACTTAGATGAAATGGACAAATTTCTTGAAAGAAACAAACTACCAAAGGTCACTCAAAAAGAAATAGAAAACCTGAATAGCCCTAGATCTACTAAAAAAATTGAATTTACAGTTTAAAACCTTCTCATAAAGAAAACTGCAGGCTCAGATAATTTCACTGGGGAAATTCTACCAAACAATAAGAAATAAATAGCAATCCTACATAATTCTTCCAGAAAATTGAAGTTGAGGAAATAGTTTCCAACTCATTCTATGAGACCAGTATTATTACCCCAATGCCAAAACCACACAAAGACATTGAAAGAAAACTACAGACCAATATTCCTATGAACATAGAAACAAACATTCTAAACAAAATTATAGCAAATGGAATCCAACTTTGTAAAAAAAAAAAAAGGATCATGACCAAATGGGCATTATCTCCCGAATGCAGGGTTGGTTTAACTTGCAAAAAATCAATGTAATTCACTATGTTAAGAAACTTTTAAAAATCTATGATCATCTCAATAGGTGCAAAGAAAGCATTTCACAAAATTCAATATCCATTCTTGATAAAAACTCTTAGCTAACCAGGAATAGAAGAGAACTTCCTAAATCTGATGATGGTGTCTATGAAAAACCTACAGCCAATATCATACTTCATAATAAAAGACCAAATGACTGCTCTCATCACTTTTATTCAGCATTATACTCAGGGTTTAGCCACTGCAGTTAGGCAAGAGAAAGAAATATGAAGTATCTAGACTGGAAGGAAGTATCTAAATTTAAAGGAAGGTATAGGGCTTCCCTGGTGGCTCAGTGGTTGAGAGTCTGCCTGCCAATGCAGCGGACACGGGTTCGAGCCCTGGTCCGGGAAGATCCCACATGCCGCGGAGCAACTAGGCCCGTGAGCCACAACTACTGAGCCTGCGCGTCTGGAGCCTGTGCTCCGCAGCAAGAGAGACCGCGACAGTGAGAGGCCTGTGCACCGCGATGAGGAGTGGCCCCCGCTTGCCACAACTAGAGAAAGCCCTTGCACAGAAACGAAGACCCAACACAGACAAAAATAAATAAATAAATAAAAAGGAAGGTATAAAACTGTCTTTATTCACGGATCATATAAGCATCTAGATAGAAAATCCAAAATCTACAAAAACAGAGAGTGAGTTTATTAGCAAGATTGCAGACTCTAAGATCAATATGCAAAAATTAATTATATTTTTATATACTGACAACAAGCAATCAAATTTTTAAAAAATTAAATAATACATATACAGTAACGTTAAAAATAAAAAAGAAAACACTTCAGGATATATCTGACAAATGATATGCGAGACCCATACACTGAAAACTATAAAGCATTGCTGACAGACATAAAGACTGAAGTAAATAAAGAGATACACCTTTTTCATTGATTGGAAGACTCGGTACTTTCCCTACATTGATCTGTAGATTTAATGTAATCCCAATCAAATTCCCTGTGCGATTTTTGGTGGAAATTGACAAACTGATTCTAAAATTCATGTGTAAATGCAAAGGACCTAGGATAATGAAAACGACTTGGAAAAAGGATGAAGTTGAAGAGCTAACATTACCTGATTTCAAGAATATCATAAAACTGCAGTAATCAAAACAGTGTGACATTGGCATGAAAATAGAAAGCTTGTCAATGGAACTGAATAGAAATAGTTCCACACATACAGACAGTTGACTTTTTTTTCACACACACACACTGTATTTTATTTTTACAAGAGATAAATAAACTGACACCAAGCATTTTAAATGGATGACCACAACAAAAGCAACAATGATTGCAATTACCAAACACGAAACACACTCATACTATGATAGACAATTGATTTTTGAGAAGGATTCAAAAGCAATTCAGTGGAGAAAAGATAATCTTTTCAACAAGTTGTGCTGGATCAGTTGGATGGCTATACACTAAAAAGAATAGAAAAGAAGAAGAACTCTGATCTATATCTCAAAACATATAAAAGATTCACTCAAAGTGGATTATAGACCTACATATAAAACCTAAAATTATAAAAAAATTTTCAAGGAAAATATTTGTGGCTTGAAATTAGGCCAAGATTTCTTAGATGTAACACCAAAAGCATAATCCAGAAAAGAAAAAATTAGTGAATGGGACTTGAGCTTAGCAAATGACTCTAACCACCCTTGTCCTTCTTAGCCCTGGAAGACAGATCAACTTGAACTCAAGGTTCATTCAACATTCTTGTTTAGGAAACTGAAATTGACTTACGTTGCCTAAGAATCCTTTTTCTTTTTTAACTTTTAAATATAGCAGCAATGCTTGACTTTTGCATAACGTTGTTAAAGTTACAGATGGGCTTTCTATATATCATCTTAATTATACAGCAACTTTTATAAAGAGGATACTCTTATTATGCCCACCTTACACATGACTAAACTGAGGCTCAGAGAGATTCAGTTACTTACCCAAGGTTACATTGTTAGAAAGTGGTAGGGCCAGACTCTAACACAAGTTCCCTGATCTTGGAGTCTGGTTGTTTTTCTACTGTCTCACTTTGCCTCTCTATACAGAATGGTGAATTTGTCCCTGATTTTTAAAAAGAAGCCAGTTTTTGCTAGAAGAGAAGATTAATGACAGCATCAACTCTCTTGAGACACCAGGATATTACTTAGTGAACTAGATATCTATCCTTTATCTTTCAAACCTATCATGGCTACCGTCCATGTTTGTAACTATGGCTAACGGGAAAAGATGCATGACCAACTGCCCCTTCTATCTTGTATAGAAATAAATTTGCCTTAGCCTTTAATGACACTTTGCCACTCTGTACTCAGGTTGCTGTAAATTAATGCAATTCCCAAAGTGACTACCAAATGCCCATGGTGTAACCTCTTCACCCAGTAGGAGCTGACCCGATATTCCTCTGATGTTGTCTAAATAGATGACTCACTTCAGGGAGCCTCCCTTTGAATTCAGTGCTCTTGGCATTTGCCCCAGTTCTGTAATAGCCACATACCCCAGGGGTAAAGTAATGGATCTCTGACAATCTGGCTGTCCCCTTTATTTCTCTTTCACATTTGTTTACACATCTGTGACTGTCCTCTGAGAATGGCACAAAGTAGAAAGGATAATATCCACCCACTATCCTCTCTAAGGGTCAAAACCACATGAGCGGTCTTATCAGTCTCAGTCAGATTATTCTTCAGTTGTGCTTCTAGACACGGATAAGCCATTTGAAAGCCAAAGTAGAGTGTCCTTAACAGAATCAAATTTAGACCAGTATACTTACTGCAAAAGACAATATTTGAGAAATGTAAATGAATAAAAAGTGAGCCTTTCACATTATAGCCAAGCATTTAACATTTGGAAGGGGGGATGCATTTTATAAAGCTATCCAGAGAAATGCAAAATTATATTTTCTTAATAGTAGTAATCCTAGTCCTTTCCCTTGGAAAACAAATTTAATATCATACGTGTGTGGCATCCAGAGAAACAGAAAGGGAGCAAGAGGTTGGAAAACTATGGTTGGAAGTAAAATACTTTACTTCCAGTGTCTCATGTACATGTTTTGTCTGACACGAGCAACAGTTTTTATCCTTTTTGATTTGCATTATTTCTGCCTATAAACCTCTCTATTCTTTCTCTATTGTTGTGAGTGTTTTTAGTCTTTATAACAATGCTGGCAGGAACAGAGAGTTGGTTTCTCTTCTTTCTCCTAGTAGAGGCCAACGTAGTTAAAAAGAGAGAGAGAGGGAGAGAGAGCGTACCAAGGTGTTGTCTAAGTTGCCTCTGCCACTTGTTAATTGTTTGACCTGGGCAGGAGGAATTTATTTAACCATGCTGAAGTTCAAGTGTTTCATATATAAAATGAGATCACAATACACATGTCATTGTGAGAACCAAATGAGTTACTGTAAAATGTGTAAAATGACAGACATGTAGGAGACATCCAATAAGCATAATTTTTAACTTTCCCCTTAATGAATTTAAGAATATGACTAATTTCTCTCTGTTCTATACCTTTGTTGAGGCATGTATCCTTATTTGGATCAAACAGTAAATAAATTCTTATTTGGGCATCAGAAATTTAATAGAAATAGTGCAACCTCCAAATCCTGTACTTTTGATGATTATGGTTCTTTGTTTTGGAACTTGAAATAAGGTGTGATTTTCAGTTCGGTTTCTGGAACTTATAACTTAAAATGTGTCAGGTAGGTAAAATTTCTTACTTTAAGAGAAAGAATAGTTCATTGATAAATATTTAAGTATTAGATATTGGAAGGAGGGCCACAATTTTCCACACTTATGGTAGAGGCAGAGGTATGGATTGTCCCAAATGGTTCCCAAATAGTTCTTCTGGTTCTAAAATGCCATAAAGAGCCAGTTACCCTTATCCGCTCAGTGCCATGTCCTAACTCCACTCCAGCACAGCAGGGCTTCTGGCATCCTAACAGATTAGTGGACGAAAGGCAAACCCAGCAAATCAACAAGGCCGATAACCTGGACATATAATTAATATGTAGTGTGATGGTAAAGACTAGTCAGACACACCTGTCTTCCAGTCCTTGCTAACTGTGTAGATTGTGATAAAGATTAAACAAACCTCTTTCTATGTAATAGGAGTCTCTTCAGTTTTCATTGTTGTTGTTGTAAAATGGAGATAATAATGGTACCTGTGTGGAGTACCAGGCACATATAGATGTTCAATCAATATTAAATACCATTATGAGTTATCTAAAAGAGACCATTCCCTGTTTACATTTAATTCTAACTACAGTGTTATAAAATGAGAAAATGTAAAAACAAAACAAAGCAAAAACTATGGGCTGTCACATCGATTTGCTCCACCCATTCTAACTTTTCTTGGGTTTAAATGATCTTTATTTGATATCCTTCTGAAGCGCCCCCCCCCCCCACCTTCCCCTGCACCACCATTACCCAGTGGGATCTTCCCACATGTGAGAAAGCTGTAGGGCATACTGCTTAAGAACACAGCTGAGTTTGAATCCTAGCTCCTCCTCTTATTGACTTTGTGCTTGGGGCAACTTTATCTAATCACTAGGTACCTATAAAAAAGGATAATAATAATACCTGTCTCCTGGAGTTATTGTGATAATTAAGTTAATACATGTAAAACACCTAGAAGAGTGCCAGGAAAGTAATATGTGTTCGATAAGCGCTAACTATGATTAAATGCTAGCAATTAGGAGTAACAGACTGTATTCATTGTTTCTCTTCTGAAAGCACCTGTTTATTCTGGGGTCCTGACTTTCTATTGTGAGGACTTTTTCCCCCTTGATCTCTTTTTCTTCTTTTTTCCCAATAATAAAAGAAGGAGGGCAAAGTGTTATCTATATACAACATACTGGCCCCATATGTTGTCAGTACAATTGTACTCTGTTGAAGGTATAATGATGAGTCCCTCCCTGGGCTTCCTTGTTACTCACATGAGGTTTCATTAAAACAGGGTTTTCGTAAATTATCAAAGGTACTCCAATTTTGACCTGGCTACAACTTTCAACCTGGGTTGTAATTCACATGCATTTCTCTGTATTCCACGTTAAACTGTCATCTTATTGAGGTCAAAGGACCATATCCTAACTTCACTGTATCTACAGCACCTAATGCATAGCCAGAAATGTTCAGTAAACTGCCACATAACTGAATGAATGAATGAATGAATGAATGAAGTCACATTCAAAGTATAGTATGCTAGCCCTCTGTTCAGCAACAGAGTAAATGTCCAAGTAAGTTCTGGGGTAATCCTGGAACTTTTAAATTTTCAGGGAAAGTCTCATGTATTCTATTTTGGGACTTCCCACCTCCCTAGTGTCACCATTCCTGCCATAGTTTATTGTCCGCCACCCCCCAACATAATTTGTGTTTTCCTGTCTCTGTGCCTTTACTCTCACTGTCCTTTCTTTCTGGAATGCCTTTGTCTCCTTCTCTACTTATATGAATCTCAGCTCACATCTCACGTGAACATTTCCTTCTCTATTCTAAGTGTACGTTGTTTCACCTTCTTCTGACCTACTATAGCAGCTGCTGTCTAAACCAATAGCTGTCACTTAGTATGTACTGTTGCATATTTTTAGTTATCATTTTTCAATTAAAATACTTAACCAGATTTTAAATCCCTTGAAAGCAATGGCCGTGTCTTACCCTTCTATACCTAGCACTGCACCTCCCGCTTGGTGCAATAATAAATAAATAATTGCTACTGGGGTGACTTGGTCTATACCATCAGAGAGCAATGCAAAATAAAACTAACTCAGCACAATTAAAACATTAATTTGTCAGTAAATAGGGAAATTCGATGTGCTGAAACACATCAGGACAAAGATGTAAGTTGCAGGTAGAGTTTCATCTTTATTAGTTCCTTTTGATTCTGTGCTTTCTTTTTACTTGGTTTGATGCATCTTTTTATTTTTGTTTGATTCATGCTTTGGGGCAAGCATAGTGGGGTAAGGGCATTTAACTTTAAATCTAGTTGCATGTGCTAACAAATAAAAACTCTACTGCAGAATTGTTTATTTTACAATGAAACATTTCAAAACAAAACATGAGCCAACTGATGCCTCTCTGCCATCTGTTCTGAAGAAATGTGGGGAGGGTGTAGATGGGGGTGAAGTGTTATATGCACAGTTCCCTCCTCCTCTTCAAACCTGTCAGGAACATAGTGCTAATGACTGTGGCGTGGATATCACCCAGATTTATCGTGTGTGGCAATATATTTGAGCATCCTGATTATCACAATACATGGAGCTACCAAATCCAAAGCAGTGTAAAGAACTGTAAATAAGCAGGATGCTAGAAGATCATGTAAGTTCTTGTTCATATTTTAAATCCTGGTCAATGAGTCTTCCTCAAACGCAGATGAAAGGAAAAGCATTACCAACCATTGCTCCAAATCTCAGAGCAGCCACAATGATAGCTGATCCGTGCCGAGGACCAAGGTTGTCTTTGACACTGGACACTTCTTCTGCCCCAGTTGCCAAGAGCATCTGGTCCCATGCATTTTCCTTACTCTGCATTCCTGCATTAAATTTTTTTATATCTATTCATTGTCTGACTATTACCACCTGGATAATGTGTCAGCATTGCATGGAGCTAGATCAGCAGCTTCCTTCACTCATCACCTTATTAACATTGCCTTTGATTGTATATCCACCGAGGAAAGAATAACATCCCATTTGTTTTAGGATCCGACAGAACACTTTAGGACTGGTGTGGGCTGCCTCAAGTCATCAGCTAGGCATAGAGCCATCTCCTCCAATGAACCTCTACCTCGGTTCAGTTTGGCACGCTGCCTTTTTTATGGCCTGCATCTGAGAGACTCACTGTTCATGCGCTTCCATGAAACTGCCTTAATGCCATCTATCCCTTTCTTCTTTCCATTAGTATGAAGCTCTCTTCCCATTCCTGGATTATCTCCTTTATTTCTATGATGAACTTTCAGTTTTTCTCTGCTTACTCTAGCCAGTCTTCCAGGAGCATCACAGAGAACCGACATTTTGCCCATCCATCTTCTATCTCCATTTTCCATCCATTCATCCATTCGTTCATCCTTCCATCAACTTATGTAGATTGACTTGTTGTGTGCCAAGCACGATTATATGTATTGGGTAAACAAGACAAGTTCCAGCACTCATGGACCTTCAGTTCCAGTGGAGGGGGTCAGAGAGTAAACAAACAAATAGACAAACACATATGTGCCAGGTGGCAATAAAAGCAATGCAGGGAAATAAAACAGGGTAAAGGAGAATGATGGGTGGTTGGGGCAGGAGGTGGGGTGTTCAGGCAAGGCCTCACATGGCAGATGAGAAAACAGACACAGGAGGGACAGGTAATTGGCCTGGGGTCACACATTTAGTGGGTGGCCAAGCCAGATTCAAAACCAGGCCACCTGGCTCAAGAGCCTGGACTCTTTACCAATGTGCCAAGCTGTGCTCTTGATCCTACGCCATCCTATGTTGGATAGCTGAGAGTATTTCCAGGGGAAAGTCCATACCTGCTGTAGGCAGCACTGCAGTCCCAGCAGGAATTCACATGCAAGAACCCAAGGAATTGAGGAGAATGTGCAATACCGATGCACAGCCCAGCTGACTGAAAACAGACTAAGCAACAAATAAGGTTTAACAGATAAATACCAAGATTGCCAATACAGTCATCTCATTCCCTTTATTCAATCAGTAGGCTTTGTGAGCATTTACAAGTCTCAGTTTGAAATTGTTGTATACGACTTAAATCTATTACAATTATCTATTACAAATCTATTACAATTACAAGCAATGCTAATTTCAGGAGAGTCTTAAATCCATAACCTCAGGATCACACTCCTTGTTCAATAAGGCAACTCTCTCAGTCAGTGTTCCTTCAGATGTGGCAAATACTAAGTAATTAACCTTAACAAAGTCAGTCTTTGTCCATTTCCACAAAATTAGTTTCTAAAGAAGTGTTAAGAGCAGTGGTTGCATCACAGTGCCTATTAATAATACTCCTGGGCCCAAATAAATAGAGCATGTGCTCACGGCATAAGAGATCTGGAAAATGCTGACAGGTTGCATGTCAGCGTGTGTGTAGCATAAATGCAAACTCAACGCAAGCATAATCATGCTGTCTTTTTACAACTCAGGGTCATCAGCAGTGCTATTAGGGAAAATAGAAATTAGATTTATGTAAAATGTTCTGAAAGCGTGAAAAAATACAAATATCTTACCTTAGAACTAGTATTCTGTGATTTGGGATTTATCACCAAGGTTCCTTGCATTTTTGAAAAGTGTCCCCTTTATAAAAATCTACCTAATTGGAAAAATGGCCATACAAAACAAAAAGGAAATCATTCCTTTCTTTGCCTTTTTTATCTTATTTTTGTGGGATTTCTATCAAGCATCTCACTTAAGGAATGCTAAATTATGAAATAGGAACAACTTCAAACCAAAGATCAGCTATATGTTCTGACATTTAGTGACAATTAGTAAACAGAACCCTGATGAAGCTTAAATTAGTTAATGCTCAGAATTTCCAGATATCTGGAAGAAAGTGTAAGGAAGCAGCACACTTCAGCAGCAGATGTTCCATTAAAGGAAATCCGGGCCATCAAAAAACTCCATTTCCAAATCCTTGAAACAAATACTAAAAAGGCCATATATATTTTTAGTGACTTGCTATATGCTGTAGATTTGTTTTGAAACAGTAACCATCTGAAGTAAAATTATATACCTCCTGGAAACTACTTTTTTCTTCTAGGCTTCTAATTCGTATGTCCCATCCTTCAACATAAGACAGTTTTAAAATCATGAGTGTGTTGAGTAAGGCAAGGTTAGCAGAAAACAAGATTAGATAGCAAGGAATAGTGCATTCTTATTCATCCTATAGGAAGACCACCTTTAATATTTGGAGCTATCATTTAATATTTAAGTGACTGTTTCAAATAGAGCAGAAGTTAATAAAATAAAGGTAGAGCTTTTCCCTCCAGAGCTTTATTCTCATCAAGAGTTAGCTACGTATGAAGGACAGTAGAAGTGTTGGGCTTAGAAAGAGATTTAAAAAAAAAAAAATCCTGCCTTTGAGGAACCAAGTCAAGATGAAGCGAAAAGACATGTACATAAAAGATTAATTACAATACAGTGTGACCTTGTGTAACAAACAGTAAACAGAACAATGATGTGTGGGCTTTTGTGAGGTCTTCTTAAAGGAGGAGGAGGGGAAGATGAGGAACATTCTGGGCAGAAGAGTGGCCAGCAGCAAAGGTCAGAGAAAACATGGTTGAGGCAAACTAGTGGACCAGACTGCCTAGAACAGGAAAAATATTGCAACAAAAAGTTATTTCTAGGTTGTATGAAGACTTAACTGCCAGGCTAAGAAATTGGAATTTCCTTCTGTAGGCAATAAGGCAGTCATTGGAGATCTTGATTAATCTCACGTGTAATGGGGGCAAAGGAGTATACATATTGTATCAGCTACAGTATGGATTAGAAAGGAGGGTGCTTGGAGGCAGGGGATCTAATTAAGAGGCTGCTTCACAACTCCAGATGTGTGTAGACAGCACAGTCTAGGGAGATGGCAGTGGAACACATGTGGGAAACTTTTTGAAGGTGTGGAGACTTTCTGGAGAGTTTCTGCATGAGAGACAAGACTATATTACAAATGACATATTGTTAAAGCTTATGTAACCAGAAGTCATTTGGATCCTTAATTGTTAATGCTTGCTAGTTTGATCAAAGCTTTTGTTTTTCTTCCAGAAGTAAATGAAGAGTAGCTTCATTTTGTTCTAAGTGAGTAGGCCTTTGCACAGAAAGGACAGAATGCACAAAATCACGAGATATGGGTAAAATATCATCAGCAATATTAATAATGCTTCCTGTCCACCTGAAACTCAGAAAAGGGAGGATCCTTAGAGGAAAAGTGAAGTTCAGTTACCTCTCCAGGCTAATAATATTGGCTCTATAAAATAAGTGCCTACTATATACCAGGCACTCTTGTTAGACATTATCTCATTTAATTCTCCCCAAAATCCAATGAGATAGGTTTAAACTGCCATTTTACAAATGATGAAATAATGAACAAATGACGATAAAACCACATATCTAGCTAGGGCCACACCAGGACTTTCCCTGGCTCTAAATCTGATGCTCTTTCCATTAAGTGGCACACGTGCAAGAGGACAGAATCTCAAGGAAGGGAAAAACACTTCTTCAATTTAGGAAAGGGAGAAATTAATCTTTTTTCAAAAGGCATCTGAATATTTTAGTAGGCTTTTCTCCCCCTTCTGATTGCTACATCTTTAAAAAGGCAAAAGAATAAGAAGGAACAGAGAGGGCAGACAGCAGAAGCAAGAATAACTACAGTTCTGCAGCCTGAGGAATGAAAACCACATTCACAGAAAGATAGATAAAATGAAAAGGCAGAGGACTATGTACCAGTTGAAGGAACAAGATTAAACCCCAGAAAAACAACTAAATGAAGTGGAGATAGGCAACCTTCCAGAAAAAGAATTCAGAATAATGATAGTGAAGATGATGCGGGACCTCAGAAAAAGAATGGAGGCAAAGATTGAGGAGATGCAAGAAATGATTAATGAAGACCTAGAAGAATTAAAGAACAAACACCTAGAAGAATTAAAGAACATACAAACAGAGATGAACAATACAATAACTGAAATGAAAAATACACTAGAAGGAATCAGTAGCAGAATAACTGAGACAGAAGAACAGATAAGTGACCTGGAAGACAGAATGGTGAAATTCACTGCCATGGAACAGGATAAAGAAAAAAGAATGAAGAGAAATGAAGACAGCCTAGGAGAACTCTGGGACAACATTAAACTCAACAACATTTTCATTATAGGGATCCCAGAAGGAGAAGAGAGAGAGAAAGGACCCAAAAAATATTTGAATACATTATAGTCGAAAACTTCCCTAACATGGGAAAGGAAATAGCCACCCAAGTCCAGGAAGCACAAAGAGTCCCAGGCAGGATAAACCCAAGGAGAAACATGCTGAGATACATAGTAATCAAATTGGCAAAAATTAAAGACAAAGAAAAATTATTGAAAGTAACAAGGGAAAAATGACAAATAACATACAAGGGAACTCCCATAAGGTTAACAGCTGATTTCTCAGCAGAAACTCTACAAGCCAGAAGGGAGTAGCACGATATATTTAAAGTGATGAAAGGAAAGAACCTGCATTAAGAACCAAGATTACTCTACCCAGGAAGGATTTCATTCAGATTTGACAGAGAAATGAAAAGCTTTACAGACAAGCAAAAGCTAAGAGAATTCAGCACCACCAAACCAGCTCTACAGCAAATGCTAAAGGAACGTCTCTAAGTGGGAAACACAAGAGAAGAAAAGGACCTACAAAAACAAATCAATAACAATTAAGAAAATGGTAATAGGAAGATACATATTGATAATTACCTTAAACGTGAATGAATTAAATGCTCTAACCAAAAGACACAGGCTCGCTGAATGGATACAAAAACAAGATCCATATATATGCTGTCTACAAGAGATCCACTTCAGACCTAGGAACACATACAGACTGAAAGTGAGGGGATGGAAAAAGATATTCCATGCAAATGGAAATCAAAAGAAAGCTGGAGTAGCAATACTCATATCAGATAAAATAGACTTTAAAATAAAGAATGTTACAAAAGACAAGGAAGGACACATAATGATCAAGGGATCAAACCAAGAAGAAGATATAACAATTATAAATATATATGCACACAACACAGTAGCACCTCAATACATAAGGCAACTGCTAACAGCTATAAAAGAGGAAATCAAAAGTAACACAATAATAGTGGGGGACTTTAACACCTCACTTACCACAATGGACAGATCATCCAGACAGGAAATTAATAAGGAAACGTAAGCTTTAAATGACACAATAAAACAGCTAGATTTTATTGATATTTATAGGACGTTCCATCCAAAAACAGCAGATTACACTTTCTTCTCAAGTGCACATGGAACATTCTCCAGGATAGATCACATCTTGGGTCACAAATCAAGCCTCAGAAAATTTAAGAAAATTGGTATCATATCAAGTGTCTTTTCTGACCACAATGCTATGAGATTAGAAATCAATTAGAGGGGGAAAAGGTAAAAAACACAAACACATGGAGGCTAAACAATACATTACTAAATAACCAAGATATCACTGAAGAAATCAAAGAGGAAATCAAAAAATAACTAGACAAAACTGACAACGAAAACACGTTGAACCAAAACTTACGGGATGCAGCAAAAGCAGTTCTAAGAGGGAAGTTTATAGCAGTACAAGCCTCAAGAAAAAAGAAAAATCTCAAATAAACAATCTAACCTTACCCCTAAAGGAAACAGAGAAAGAAGAAGAAAGAAAACACAAAGTTAGTAGAAGGAAAGAAATCATAAAGATCAGAGCAGAAATAAATGAAATAGAAACAAAGAAAGCAATAGCAAAGATCAATAAAACTAAAAGCTGATTCTTTGAGAGCTGGTTCTTATCAAACAAAATGGATAAACCTTTAGCCAGACCCATGAAGAAAAAGAGGGAGAGGACTCAAATCAATAAAATTAGAAATGAAAAAGGAGAAGTTACAAAAGA
Source organism: Orcinus orca (assembly GCF_937001465.1). Classification (NCBI taxonomy): domain Eukaryota; kingdom Metazoa; phylum Chordata; class Mammalia; order Artiodactyla; family Delphinidae; genus Orcinus; species Orcinus orca. Next base: position 53,267,293 of record NC_064572.1, on the reverse strand, counting down.
CACCGCAGAAATACAAAACATCTTAAGAGACTACTACAAGCAACTCTATGCCAATAAAATGGACAACCTGGAAGAAATGGATAAATTCTTAGAAAGGTATAAGCTTCCAGGACTGAACCAGGAAGAAATAGAAAATATGAACAGACCAATCTCAAGTAATGAAATTGAAACTGCAATTAAAAAATCTTCCAACAAACAAAAGTCCAGGACCAGATGGCTTCACGGGTGAATTCTATCAAACATTTAGAGAAGAGCTAACACCCATCCCTCTCAAAATCTTCCAAAGAACTGCAGAGGAAGGAACACTCCCAAACAAATTCTATGAGGCCACCATCACCCTGATACCAAAACCATACAAAGATACTACAAAATAAGAAAATTACAGACCAATATCACTGATGAATATAGATGCAAAATTCCTCAACAAAATACTAGCAAACAGAATCCAACAACACATTAAAAGGATCATACACCATGATCAAGTGGGATTTATCCCAGGGATGCAAGGATTCTTCATTATACATAAATCAATCAATGTGATACACCATATTAACAAATTGAAGAATAAAATCCATATGATCATCTCAATAGATGCAGAAAAAGCTTTTGACAAAATTCAACACCATTTATGATAAAAACTCTCCAGAAAGTGTGCATAGAGGGAACCTACCTCAACATAATAAAGGCCATATATGACAAACCCACAGCAAACATCATTCTCAATGGTGAAAAACTGAAAGCATTTCCTCTAAGATCAGGAACAAGACAAGAATGTCCACTCTCGCCACTATTATTCAACATAGATTTGTAAGTCCTAGCCATGGCAATCAGAGAAGAAAAAGAGATAAAAGGAATACAAATTGGAAAAGAAGAAGTAAAACTGTCACTGTTTGCAGATGACATGATACTATACAGAGAGGATCCTAAAGATGCCACCAGAAAACTTCTAGAGCTAATCAATGAATTTGATAAAGTTGCAAGATACAAAATTAATGCACAGAAATCTCTTGCATTCCTATACACTAGCAACGATAGAACAGAAAGAGAAATTACGGAAACAATCCCATTCACGATTGCAACAAAAAGAATAAAGTATCTAGGAATAAACCTACTTAAGGAGATAAAAGACCTGTACTCAGAAAACCATAAGACACTGATGAAAGAAATCAAAGATGACACAAACAGATGGAGAGATATACCATGTTCTTGGATTGGAAGAATCAATATTGTGAACATGACTGTACTACCTAAAGCAGTCTACAGATTCAGTGTGATCCCTATCAAATTACCAGTGGCATTTTTTACAGAACTAGAACAAAAAAAATCTTAAAATTTGTATGGAGACACAAAAGACCCCGAAGAGCCAAAGCAGTCTTGAGGGAAAAAAACAGCGCTGGAGGAATCAGACTCCCTGACTTCAGGCTATACTACAAAGCTATAGTAATCAAGACAATATGGTACTGGCACAAAAACAGATATATAGATCAATGGAACAGGATAGAAAGTCCAGAGATAAACCCATGCACCTATGGTCAACTAATCTATGACAAAGGAGGCAAGGATATACAATGGAGAAAAGACAGTCTCTTCAATAAGTGGTGCTGGGAAAACTGGACAGCTACATGTAAAGGAATGAAATGAGGACACTCCCTAACACCATACACACAAAAAAACTCTAAATGGATTAGAGACCTAAATGTAAGACCGGACACTGTAAAACTCTTAGAGGAAAACATAGGAAGAACACTCTATGAAATAAATCACAGGAAGATCTTTTTTGACCCACCTCCTAGGGTAATGGAAATAAAAACAAAAATAAACAAATGGGACCTAATGAAACTTAAAAGCTTTTGCACTGCAGAGGAAACTACAAACTAGACGAAAAGACAACCCTCAGAATGGGAGAAAATATTTGCAAATGAATCCATGAACAAAGGATTAATCTCCAAAATACATAAACAGCTCATGTAGCTCAATATTAAAAAAAAAAACAACCCAATCAAAAAATGGGCAGAAGACCTAAATAGACATTTCTCCAACGAAGATATACAGATGGCCAAGAAGCACATGAAAAGTTGCTCAACCTCACTAATTATTAGAGAAATGCAAATCAAAATTACAATGAGGTATCACCTCACACCAGGTAGAATGGGCATCATCAGAAAATCTACTAACAACAAATGCTGGAGAGGGTGTGGAGAAAAGGGAACCCTCTTGCACTGTTGGTGGGAATGTAAATTGATACAGCCACTATGGAGAACAGTATGGAGGTTCCTTAAAAAACTAAAAATAGAATTACTGTATGACCCAGCAATCCCACTACGGGGCATATACCCAGAGAAAACCATAATTCAGAAAGAGTCATGCACCCCAACGTTCATTGCAGCGCTATTTACAATAGCCAGGTCATGGAAGCAACCTAAATGCCCATCGACAGACGAATGGATAAAGAAGATGTGGTACATATATACAATGGAATACTACTCAGCCATAAAAAGGAACGAAACTGGGTAATTTGTAGAGATGTGGATGGATCTAGAGACTGTCATACAGAGTGAAGTAAGTCAGAAATAGAAAAACAAATATCGTATATTAATGCATATACGTGGAATCTAGAAAAATGGTACAGATGAACTGGTTTGCAAGGCAGAAATAGAGATAGATGTAGAGGACAATCGTATGGACACCAAGGGGGGAAAGTGGCGGCGGGGGGCTTGTAGTGGTGGGATGAATTGGGAGATTGGGATTGACATATATACACTAATATGTATAAAATTGATAACTAATAAGAACATGCTGTATAAAAAATTAATTAAATTTAAAAATAATAAAAAGGAGGAACAGGAATTAAAGCTGGAAAATAAAGACAGTGACTTGGAGAAAAAGAAAGTGTGAGCCCAGTCTTCTTTTCCTCTGTTCCTCTCACCTCTTACCCTCCATGAAGAGGTTAGAGAGAGTTCTGGATGGTCAGTGGAGTCCTCAGATCCTGAGAGAGTGAGCGGCCCCACCACAGACCACTTACGTGTATCTTCTGGCAGTAGCGATGTGACTGATCTCTCAGGCAGAATTCTTGCATTATGTTCCCTATTTGACAGTGCCAGTTCTGAGCTTAGAGGTTTTAGAAGCAGCAGTTTGCTTGGAAGGAAGAGCTAGGAGACCTCCTTGAAATTCCATTTGCGTATCAAAGGCACTGTATATACTTAGATGGCATGTCTGTGGCTGAGAGGGGGCCGCTAAAGCCCTATTCTGAGCCACATTCACCCTGCAATAGACTTTAGCAAAAAATCTAAGGAACTGTCAGACTTACAAGGAGGCCTAAGTAATCTCCGTAACCCTGACACTGTTCCTTGAGGTCAGCCAATGTGGTGTCTGAGCAGCTCTGCTTAAGCTGAGACTCAGCCATCAGGGATCAGCAGGAGAAAGTAAGCCTGCCAGCCTCTTAGAGTAAAGTCATTTAGAAAGAGACTGTCACACAAAGTGAAGTAAGTCAGAAATAGAAAAACAAATATCGTATATTAATGCATATATGTGGAATCTGAAAAAATTGGTATAGCCAATCTTATTTACAAAGCAGAAATAGAGACACAGATGCAGAGAACAAAAGTATGGATAAAAAGGGGGAATGGGGGGTGTGGGATGAATTGGGAGATTGGGATTGACATATATACACTATTGATACTATGTATAAAATAGATAACTAATGAGAACCTACTGTATAGCACAGGGAACTCTACTCAGTGCTCTGTGGTGACCTAAATGGGAAGGAAATCCAAAAAAGAGGGGATATATGTATACGTATAGCTGATTCACTTTGCTGTACAGTGGAAACTAACACAACATTGTAAAGCAACTATACTCCAAAAAAATTTTTTTTTAAAGATAAAAAAATAAATAAAAATAAAAGAAAATTTGTTTTAAGGGGACGTCCATGTACTTAAGAACACAGACCTTTCCATAAAGGCTCCTTCTCTGGGTCTCATAGATTATCTGCCTCAGTGCGTCACTCCTAAAGTTCTCCATTACATTTGTAAAGACTCCTTAGCCCGGGAACATAAACCCAGTGTGTAGTTTATGCTTTGGTGTATATGCATATACCTGAGAGTGCTCAGCAAGAACTAGTAGATGGTGAAGAAACTCAGACATTATGTCCTCCAGGAAACCTTCCTGATTAACCTTCTCTTTCACCCCCACCCAGTACCAGATCTGGATTAAGTGCTCCTACTCTGTGACTCTAAGTAGCCACAGCATTTTCTTGTCCACTGAATTGACACTGTAAAAGAATTAACTGAGCCTGAAGCAGACAAGCTTCTTAAAGAGGATGAAGAAGAAAATAGGGAGAACAAGAAACTTGAGAAGGAAAAGGAAGAAGAGAAAGCAGAAGAGAAACCTTCAACATCTACAGAGAAGGAAAAATTCATTCAAGTCATTGGAGTATATGAAAATGTCCATTCCCAACCTCTAACTGGAACAGATGTATTGTCTTCTCGGAGAGAATCAGCTAATGAAGGTACATTGCCCCAAAGTATCTTGATGCAGTGGGTATAATTGAATGCACGCAGGAGAAGTTGATAGAGGTTGAAACCAGAGCCAGACAAGCAGAGGAGAAGTTTGATGATGTGTATGAAAAACTTCATTATATGCTTAATAAGAAATAAAGAACTGGAGAAAGAGCTAGAGGAAATATTGATGAAGTATAAAAAGAAGGAGTCTGAAGGAGAAGAAGAAGAAAAAGAAGAAGAAGAAATCAGGTCAATAGAAAGAGCCTCAAAATCTCCAAAGAAAGAGGTACAGTGCAAGGAGGGTTCTAAATCCAGAACTCGGACTAAAACCACTTACAGGATGAAACCCTAATAACAACCATAGGACACTGGGCTTCACCATGGCTCCTGTCACTGTACCCACCCCAGATATCTCTGCACTTTTGAGTGACATTGTGGCGCAATTGAAGGGGCTCCCTTTGCAACAGCTACCAGAAAAGCCATGACAGACAACTCAGGAACATCTTCTCTTTAAAAGTCACAGTAATGGCTGTAGGGAATCACTGCATTAGCTTATTTTCAAGATTAAAAATAGTTTGTGCAAAGATTAAAAAAAAAAAAGAACTAGTAGATGGAGATTTTTAACCAACTTAATATCCTGGTCACTTGAACTGCTTGTGCAATTCCATGAGAATCCTGCTAATGGAAACAGAATATGGAGAGTGTACGTTTGATTCTTACCTTGAATGAGAGCCTTTTTAGCCATTCATTCAGGATATTCCTTAAGACAGATTTTGTAAGCCTTTGGTGAAACAAATACCATCATTTTAGATGGCCAAAGTTGAGGACATACTGCTATTTTCAATAATGTCTTAATGAAATAAGTGTGCACAGACATGGCACAATATGGTGGACTAACAATGCATGCTTTCTAAATACCCCCCAAAATAACTATCTAGTTTTTTATTTGGCTGCCCCATGCATCATGTGGAACTTCCTCAACCAGGGATCGAACCCATGCCCCCTGCAGTGGAAGCACAGGGTCTTAACTGCTGGACCACCAGGGAAGCCCTAATATACTCTAAGCTTTGTGCAGTGTTATAGTGAGCAGAGCTCAGTGTTAGAGTTGGATTCAGTTCTCAAACATGCCACACACCAGTTGAGTGACCTGGGAAAAGTCCTTTTACCTCTGAACCTTTATGTCCTCAACTGTAAAGCAGGATTAATTATGCCTACCTACCACAGTTGTTGCAAGAAGAAAATGAAATAACATGTGAAAGCATCTAGCACATATAGGCATGAAATAAAGGAAATTCTGATGAATCATTAGCTTCATCAAGACAAAAAGGTGGCTACCTATTTCTGCATCTCCAGCAAGGAATTAAAAAAAAAAACCTCATTGTTTCCATTCTGAATTTACTAGTTGATTGAGGAAACTTAGCTTCATTTTTTAAGGATATTTTCATGTATTTTAAAAGTCCATGGATATCCACTTCAGATCACTAACTCTAAAAGGGAAAGTGAGTAATTATACAACACATGAATATAAAACTGGATTCATATCTGCATCTTAAAAAGAATTTGTCTACAGTACATAAAGTTATGTGGGCAACAAAAAGCCAAAAATCATAAAGATTCCAGAGAAAATGATTTGCTGAGGTCCTAAGCTTGAAATTTCATGAAGTGAAAATGAAGAACATTTTTAATGCACTTTCTTTGTTCCTGTCTCCAGGGGAGATATTGAAATTATGGCTGAAGTCCTCAGAATTGCCATAATAATGTAGACATTTAAAGGGCTACAATTCATATTTCAGGAGCTGGCCTTCAAGTCATCTCAAGAAACAAGAGGATCGTTTTATTCAGTACTGTTAGCACTTTGACCTTTTTGGGAAACATGCTGTATTATGTTTCACGCTGTTACACTATTTGTTAATTTGCCTGTCATATTAACATAGTAGACTATTTACAGCTGTTCTAATGTAAAGTTTTACTACTAATAATTCACCATAAATGTGGACTCTTGTCAGTGAAAAAAATAACTACTTCAATAATCAAAGGCTTTTAAATCTAAATTCCAAGTTAAATATGGTATATTATACCAAGATTTTCTACTTATAGAAAGCATATAAGAAGAAACACCAATTTAAAAGGTTTGGGAAATATCTTCTCAAACCACATGTACAAATCCAAGTTTTAAGCTGTTAAACAATACTGCATTCTTTAGACCCTGCTGTTTAAAAGTCTTTGGAAATTTTAAAACACATACAATCGTGATTCAAAAAGTACAACTTCCCCCAGAAGAATTCAGCAGAAAATAAAAATAACCTAGCTGAGCTCCCACTCCCCTCTCCAAACATATCATAAAGCCTAGGAAGGCCAGATTCTCGTCCTATATAATTCCGTGAGAATTCCCACAGGGAGATATGTGAAAGAATTCAGAAACCTCCCTTGCGGAAATTCTCATAGAGCTATATAGGATGAGAATCTGGTTTATAAACAATAAACATAAAATTCTTTAAGATATGATCTTTGCCCTCAGTTAAGCCCCAGATGTTAACAGGGATAAGATAATCTTGGGGCTTCAATACACCGCTTCCTGGGTTCCCAAGAATTCAGTCGGTCATTCAGCAACTCTACTGCCATAAAGAGACATAAGGATATTTGTCAAATCGCCCCATTGTTTTTTTATCCAGTTTTCAACAAGGTGGGAGCTAGGAGACATAGGACATATCAAATTTAAGCAGAAGGGTAATATGATTATATTTGCCAATGAAGGTTTTCTTACATTACAAAAAACGGCACAGGCTTGTTGTAAAACATTTGAAGAATACAGGTAGAAATAAAGTTAAAAAAAAGTTATCAAAAAAAATTTAATAGACCTTGCCAATTTAACATAATTCTCATGTTTCTCTTCTAAGAGCAAAGAGAAAAAATGAGGTCAGGTTATCAGGTGGCAACTGAATAATTTTGAAACCTTCACCTACTTAGAATTCACTGCAGCATTTTCTCTAAGGAAAAGAGAGTGGGAGTTTTTAATGTGCCTCAACTTATAAGATAGAGTTGCTCTGATGCAAATACAGAAACAAAAATCAAGGTCAGGGTTATGGAAGGGCAGAAATAGGCTTTGTCATGCTAACCATGGTCCGAACACTGAAGGTCCAAGGAGAGGAAGGCAGGAGGAGCCCCACAGGTTAGATTTACAGAAGAGTGCAGAAGTCAGGTCAGCCACAGGATGGGGAAACTTTGAGGACTAGAACTGTTGCCATTGAAACCTTATTAGTATGTCCTTCTCTTCCACCTGTTCTTGATTTTCAGATTAGCCAATTCACGTACATTCTTGTCTGGAAACAAGAACAGATGACCTTTATAGAGTGTAATGGGCTAACACTAACTGAGTGCTTACTATGTGCCAGATTCTATTCTAAGGTTTGTATGTGCGCATCTCATTTAATCCTAACGAAATTACAGCAACTCAGTGAGACAGGACTACTATTATTCTCATTTTACAGATAGTAAAACTGAAGCTTAGAAAGATCAAGTAACTAGCTCAATCATATAACCAACAAATGTATATGAAGTCAACTTTTATTCTTTAAGTATTTCCATAGGCACAGAAACCAGTGACACTGTAGTCACCTTATTGATGGAATTGGGGGGAAAGGCCATTCAAAAAAGTACAAATCAACTCAATCTAATAAATGGCATGGTTGAGATTTTGGATATACCATCAATCCAGACAATCCAGTCAAAATCTATCTTTTGAACATAAACACAACCTATGCACTCTTGAATTCCAGTGCTTTCAAATGCCATATACCCTTTCTCTGCTTCATAATGAGCTCTAGTTATTTCCAGCCGGGATTATTTATTTGGAGAGAGGTGAGAGCTGACATCATTAACAGGCAAAGAGAAATAAATATTTTACCATCTCATAAAACCATCTATTATGGGTTCATTTGCCCATATGCTCTTGAACTTTCACCCTGATCTTCTGTTGCCTTTCCAACACCATGGAAAGTAGGGCCTTTTTAACCATGCCCGGAGCATGATCTGAGTAACTGCTCACACATACTTTTTACTATCTGTGTGCTTTCCATCTGGTACTTTGGTCGGAGGCAGCCTCGAAAACTAGAGATTTGGGGTACTTCTGCAGTCTCCTTTCTATCCATTTCTCCCAGAGTTCTAGCCACCCACAGCCTGATTTTCTGCCTGCCCTTCTCAAAAGCATTCCTCCCTGCCCAAAATCAAACTTCAATGTATTCATTGCACTAGATCTAACAGGCACAGAAGCAATCTGGTGAGCTAATCACAATCAATTTAAAAGATAAATTTGGTTAACTAAATGAATCCCTAATGGGTAGGTTGATTGGAGGGGTCATTTCTGAGCAAGGGAGTCTTTTCAATACTTACAACTCCTAACCCCCACCCTATATGTCATTAAAATAAGAGTTAACAAGGTCCAAAAAGTTGCTAGTGACTGCATTTGACTAAAACTTCAAAAGAGCCTTTCTGCTTTTTTAATTTTCCCGTTCATACAGTAAGCAAAATGCACACATATATTTCAGGATTTCACAGAAGAAGGCATCATAGTCAATGCTGAACCTCTAAAATCAAGTCTCAAATAGTAACCTTAATCTTCTTCAAGAATCTGATGAGGGGTATGTACACGCACACACATGCAGATATAGCATTTTAAGATCCCATGAAGTAAGCAGTTGTAGAGCAAAGAAAAGAAGTGGAAACTATGCCCTGAACTAGTCTTTAAATAACAACCTCATCATTTCCAGCTTCAGTTTCCTCATATGTAAAATTATGCAATTTGAATTTCCTTATCTCTTTTTTTAAACTTTTTATTTTATATTGGAGTATAGTTGATTAACAGTGTTATGACAGTTTCAGGTATACAGAAAAGTGATTCAGTTATACATATACATGTATCTATTCTTTTCCCATTTAGGTTGTTACATAATATTAAGCAGAGTTCCCTGTACTATTCAGTAGGTCCTTGTTGGTTGTCCATTCTAAATATAGCAGTGTGTAAAGTCAGACAAAGAGAAATACCATATGATATCGCTTATAAGTGGAATCTAAAAAGAAATGGTACAAATGAACTTATAAAACAGAAACACCCTCACAGACTTAGAGAATGAACTTATGGTTACCAGGGGGGAAGAGATAATTAGGGAGTTTGGGTAATGTCCCTTCAGCTCTAAGAGTTTTTGACCACCTTTTTTCTGATGCTCATGGAAAGCTTTTTATTACACTCCTGGAGTAGTAATGATACATTCTCTCAAGACAAACTTAGATTAACAGAAGACCCAACTGTAAGCCTTCTGTGTATCTTTCCAAATGGATTCAGAATACTTGCTTCATGGTAACCAGACATCAAAAAATAAACTAACAGAACTAAACTCCTTACAGTTTCTTTAAAGTGGAAGGTGTGTGTACATAGAATCAGCCTAAATAAGAAAATGACATGTTATTTGTATCAATTTCTGTAGATAGAAAGTATTTTCTATATCTTTAATTTTGGTATAGATGTGACTGTGGAGACTGTTTTCCTTTGCTATGAAATATAAAATGAGAAGATCAAAATAAGGTCAGAATTCTCAGTTGCTGACCTATTAAACTCAAATTATGAGTAGAGGATATTGACATGGGAAAACTTTGTAACTGTCTGCAAAAGGAATAGAAAATAGAATGGGTCAGATCTGACCAGATAAATTGTCTGAAACATATCTGAACATGAGAATTGGAGACAAAGCAAAAGAGTCTGATTTGCCAACCAAAAAAACCACTGAAGCACCGAAAGGAGCTATCTGAAAGAGGAAGGAAGAGGCTCCTAAGGTTAAATGGAAAATATGCCCCCCACCATTTCACCTCAGTGATGCTTAAGAGTTTGGGCCAAGCTCCAAATAGAGCAGTGAACATTTGGTCAGCTTCTTGGAAGAAGACCATAAATACAAAGCAGAGATGGTGTGAGATCAGGTTGATGTAAGATCAAGTCAGTATAACACCAAGTAGGTGGAAACCCTTAAACGTGGGCTCATTTTAAAGTGAGGGAAGGGAACACACTGCCATTCACTGCTGTTTTCACAGTGCCAAAAGCAATGTTGGTACACAGATACTTAGTATTTGTAGAATGAATGAGTGAGTGAATGTCAGGCAATATTGGGAATGGAGATATAGTTTGTATGTGAGGAAAAAACTGCAGGTCAGCAAAAGCTATTACCAGAACTGTAACATAATATGTAGATTAGTGAAGGGGAGTGGAGCAGAAGAAGATCAAGGAAAGAAAAAGACACTTACTGCCAGAGCAAAAGGATTTGGGAGCATTGTAACTGGAAGCATTTGAATGGGAACCAGGGTGATCTTTGTCTTCAACCTCCACCGTGGTACATTATGTGACCTCAGGTGAAGGATCTGGCTTTATATTTTCTTCTTAATAACAGGAGTTGACATTTTCTCCCCCCTTTAAAGGAACCAAAGAGATTCCTCAAACACCGTAGTGAATGAATATTCTTCTCTGGGGCTGGACATCATCAACAGATCTGTGTCCAAAATATAGACTTTATTTTACTTTTTAAATTAACTTTATTGGAGTATAGTTGCTTTACAATGCTGTATTCGTTTTTGCTGTATAGCAAAGTGAATCAGTTATACATATACATATATCCCCTCTTTTTTGGATTTCCTTCCCATTTAGGTCACCACAGAGCATTGAGTAAAGTTCCCTGTGCTATACAGTAGGTTCTCATTAGTTATCTATTTTATATATAGCAGTGTATATATGTCAACCCCAATCTTCCAGTTCATCCTACCCCCCTTCCCCCCCTTGGTATCCATAACTTTATTCTCTACAGCTGTGTCTGTATTTCTACTTTGCAAATAAGTTCATCTGTACCATTTTTCTAGATTCCACATATAAGCGACATTATACAATATTTGATTTTCTCTTTCTGACCTACTTCACTCTGTATGACAGTCTCTAGGTCTATCTACATCTCTGCAGATGGCACTTTTCATTCCTTTTTATGGCTGAGTAATATTCCATTGTATATACATACCATATCTTCTTTATCCATTCCTCTGTTGATGGACACTTAGCTTGCTTTCACGTCCTGGCTATTGTAAATAGCGCTGCAATGAATAGTGCTGGGCATATACCTGGAGAAGACCATAATTCAAAAAGATACATGCAACCCAAAACATAGACTTTAAATATTTCTAGTTTTTCTTCAGAATCAGTTGTAAAGAAGAAAGTTTATTCATTCCACAGACACTTAGAGAGCACCCACTGTTTAACAGATACCTTTCTAAGCATGGGTAAAGATTTTTATATGTCAAGTAGTTCAGCAGTTTGAGGTATAATCTACAGAGAGTAATTGGGAAGCTATAGAATATTTAAGATTATTTTCATTATTGCTAAGTGTCTTGAGAGAGTGGTTCTTCCCATACCACCTCACCCCTCATCCATCTCTCTTCCCTGTGCCATCTGATCTCAAGCCTCCTTGCTCCAAGGAAACTACCCTTCTCTGGGGTCATCCATGACTCTCTAATCCTTTGGATGTTGTTCAGGTCTTTCTTCTTTTAATTTCTGTTGAGGCATTTGATATTATTGATCATTCTATTTGTCAAAACTCCCACCTTCCCTGGTCTTCTTATCAATGGTGTAGTATTTCCTAAAACTTTATAAAGTGAGCTTGGAGCCACAGAGATAGGAGTGCAAATCTCATGTTTGTCATCTTGTAAACCTGAGCAAATTATTTAACCAAGTTAGTTTCTTCGTCTGTAAAATGAGGTGCTTGTAGTTTCATTCAACATCCTCCTTATTTTATTGTTGTAAGGATTTCATGAAGATAAAGCATCATGCCCGGTACATACTAGAATAATAAGATCAACATAAGAGTTCTATTTTCGTTCCCCTTCCCTCCATCTGCACTACTACTATCTTACTTCAGGTCCTTCTCATCTCCTCCCTGAAATATTTGAATGGCCTCTCAACAGTTCCCCTGTCTTACATCTCTCATTGATTCCATTTTATTTCTCACTTGCAGACTTTCTGAAATGCAAATCTGATCATACCACATTCCTTCTTAAAATTCTTCAGTGGAACAAAGTCCAGACTCCTAAGCATGGTGTGACCCAGGTTCATCTCTCCAGCATCATTAACCATAACAGCCTCCCACACCCTTCATTTTGGCCATGTTGAACTACCTGTAGTTTCCAGAGCACTCTGTATGCTCACACACCTCTATGCCTTTGCACATGACTTTTGCTCTACTTGCAAAGACTTTTCCCTCCTTTTCTGCCTGGATAACTTCTGTGTGTTCTTCAAATTCAGCTCATCATTACATCTTTTAAAATTCTTCCTAAAGCAGATAGTTAGTTCTCCCTCTGACGTGCTTCAGTATTATCTAATTCATACATTGTGTTTTACCTATTAATTTTGCTTATTTGTCTTCCTAACTGAGTATGCACTCCATGAGGGACTGTATCTGTGTCCCATTGTTTTCATAGGGCCTGGCACCTAGAATGATCAATACATGTTTGTGGACCTAATTACGTAAACAATGAGTTTCAGTGTTTTGGCAGGAATGGAAGTGAAAAAAAAAAAAAAAGGAAAGAAAACAAAGCATGGACTTTGAGCCAGTATGAAGTATGTATGTGAAAATGCATCAACCAGGAGTAAGTAGGCAGATTTGCAAAATCAACAATGAAGGTGGTGTGAAACAGAATTAGAGTCCGCCTAACAACAAACACACGTGCAACACATATTTTCCCCATGGTCCAGTGAGGAGACAAATTCTACCTTTTCAAAAGCAAGGAATGAATAGGGGTATATATAAGTTCTAGAACATGGAACAATGATTAAATGTTCATACATAAATTATTGGGAGCACTTATATGTGGAATCTAAAAAACCTGAACTCATACATACAGAGAACAGATTAGTGGTTGCTAGGGCGGATGGTGGGGTGTGGGTGAAATGAGTGAAGGTGATCAAAAGGTACAGATTTCTAGTTATAACTAAGTCCTGGGGATGGAATGTACAGCATGGTGACTGTAGTTGACATACTTTATTGTATATTTGAAAGAAGCTAAGAGAGTACATTTTAAAAGTTATCATAAGAAAAAAAATTATAACTATGTAACATAACCAATACTAACTAAACTTATTGTGGTAATCATCTCATAATTTATACATATATCAAATCACTGCGTTGTACACCTAAAACTAATACAATGTTATATACCAATTATATCTCAAGAAAACTGGAAAAAGAAATTTTAAGAGAAAAAAGTCTTTGAATTTTTACTCCTATGCCCTTAAATTTGGCATAGAACCTTTTCTGTATTCTCCACTGTTTCATGAATATTGCCATTATATAGACCAAAAGTTGGCAAACTACAGCTTATGGGCCAAATCCAGCCAGGCTCCTGCTTCTGCAAATAAAGTCGTATTGGAACACAGACACACTCATTCATTTATGTATTGTCTGTGACTGCTTTCATGCTAGAATGTCAAAGTTGAGTCCTTGCAACAGAGTCTGTATGGCACACAAAGTCTGAAATATTTACGATCTGTCCCTTTACAGAAAAAGTTTGCTGACCTTTGATATGGCAGTAGATATTAAGACAAATATCAATAAGTGAAGCCTGCTCTTTAGAGTGCAGAACCCAGAGCTACTGCGCTGACAGACTTCCAGGTAATTTCTCTTAAAAAACAAAAGCTAAAAAGTTTTGAAAACAAAAAGCTGTCAGTTATCAAAAATGAATTTCAACTCCACCAGCAATTTTTCAAACAACTAACTGACAGAGTTCCTTCAGTTTGGAAGCTTAAAGTAAAGGGCATTTTATATGCATAGTAAGTGATTAATTTGACTCTGTTGCTTTATTTAATCATTTGAATATCATAAGTGACATTCATTGTCAGATATAGGGGAGATGGCCTGCAGTCTAGAATTGATTTCTTATAAGAAAGTGGAGAGTGAGATACAAAATCACTAAGTCAGAGGCTCTAATGACTCATAAAATCTTTCTGGGCTCTATTTAAATCATTTGAAACTGAAATTAATGATTCATATATGTGATGGCTCTTGCAGAAGTAAGAAAGGAATTGTGATTCATCTAATATTAGTACATGAACTTTGTTCTTATGGTACAGGGTGGAGAAATGCATTTCAAATGCCTTGAGATGCGTGTTCTTGCACATGTTCTTTTTCCTGATTTTGGTTCCCAAATGGAAAATAAGGCTAATTAAATTACTTCCTAATCGCATTACTCTGAAAATGTTCACAAACAATACCTGAAACTGAGAAGTCATTCCTGATCCCTCTGATTGGAAATGGTGGTATCAGTGAACATTCAACAAATGACTAAATGACCTTGTGTATAGATTCTTGTTTTTATCCATACCATATGTGTAAATAATTTTACATAGTAGATAATTTCTTGAACCGTTGAACAATTTGGTGTAAAGTAACATTTTTGTAAATTGAATTTTATTTTATTTATTTAAATTGTATTTTCAGAAATGGGTCTTCACTATGGTTTTTTCTCCTCAATGCATTATCAAAACACACATATACATGCGTGCACACACACACACACACACAATTAAAACAAATCGCACTTTTCATAAAGAAATAATTTACCAATAAGCCAACTCAAATCCTTTTTGGAACAAGGAAAGTTATAAAAGTAACTATTGAACAATAAGCCAAAAAGAATTTTCCAAATAAAAAATTTACATTATGTAAAACACCAAATTGAAAATTCAGTATTATTCAGTATCTAAAATGTGGAAAGGGAGAAGTTTCATCTCACTGCATAATGCTTACAGATTAAAGAAAAAAGAAATGGAAAAGAAAAACTTTCACATCTAAGTGAACAACTCTTTTCCTTGTAAGTCACCACGATTATCTTTTTAAGATGTATTTTGGCCACTTTCCAGACACCCTTACCTGAGGTGCTGAAGGTATAGTTTAAACACATTAAACAATTGCATTTATGTGATATGTGTACATCTCTTTAACAGCTGGCCTCTTCTTTCATCTTTTTTGAGCTAGCACTGGAAGTAGGGGGCAGAGGTAAAGGCAAGTATGAAAAAAATTCAGCAAAGCAGTAGAGAGGACAGAAGAGCCAAAGTTCATACTAATAGCTATTTCCTTAGATGGAAGCATTTTATGCTGTGTGTTAACCAAGTCTGCAAGTCAGGTCACCAATGTCATTCATGTTTTGCCCACAAAAAACTAGATTTCCCTGTATTACAGAGTCAAATACTAAAACTGAAATCAGAGTGCTCTAAAAATGACTTTCAAAGCAGGGGCATGGCTGTCCTTTTTAGCCCCAATAATTATGATCCCCTTGGTTAGGCCAGCAGCTGTAGCAGGGCAGTGGTAGGCACCATGAAGACTAGAACTGTGCATTTGCATTTTGTTCCTAACACTTAATAAATATTTGTTGACCTACTAAAGAAGCTAAAGTTGGCCTTTCTTCATTTATTTACACTAACTCCTGCTATTTTCCCTCCATTTTCCTCTTATGATGATGTCACCTATTATCTTTTTTTTTTTTTTTTGCGGTACGCGGGCCTCTCACTGTTGTGGCTTCTCCTGTTGCGGAGCACAGGCTCCGGACGTGCAGGCTCAGCGGCCATGGCTCACAGGCCCAGCCGCTCCGCCGCATGTGGGATCCTCCCGGACCGGGGCACGAACCCATGTCCCCTGAATCGGCAGGCGGACTCTCAACCACTGCACCACCAGGGAAGTCCAATCACCTATTATCTTAATTCTCATGCCCCTCTCCTCCTCTGCACTAGTAGTATTTGTTCTCTCCTAACACATCAGTCATATATAACACAGTCATCTCTCTTTTTCTTACCCTCTCAGCCATAAAGGAACCTAAGAGAGTGTAACTATAGAAAAAAGAATCACAAATCAAACTAAATCAGCAATGAAAACCATAAACCAGCCTTTCTGTGTTGCATTTTTATAACAAAAGTTTTTTTTTCACATGTACAACATAATGATTTGATATTTTCATAGATTATACCCCATACAAAGTTAATATAATATTATTGACTATATGCTCTGTGCTGTGCTGTACATTACATCCCTATGACTACGTTGCATTTTTTCTTGGGGAGAGGAACTAGATACTCAAGAGGATGGAGATTATGTTCTTTTATTGGCAGTGGGCTGGCATATTCCACGTGCACCTAGAGCTAAATAAGAACTTTTTGATGTTGACAATTATGATAGTTCAAGGGAGCAGGAAATTGAAAGAATCAGAGAAGGAAATGAGGCCTGATCTATGTCTGCCAGATTTGTATCTGCAGTCCACACCAAAGCAATTATTTTCACCCACATCTATGAGATTTGGAAGTAAATCACTAGACATGCATCATTTAGTTATCCTCACAACTTCAAGAAGCCTACACTAAAATCATCTCAAGGTAGTCAGTCGCCTTCCCGGTGCTTAAAGATCTCCAGAGAAGAAACATTTCCAATTTCCCAGGTGCCAGGAAGTTTTTCCTAAACCTAACTATAATTCTTTCTTCTGTAATATAAGCCCTGACTCTGCCCAGCTGACTAAAACAGCTCCTTATCTTCATCTGGATAATATTTCTTTGCCTTTTTGAAGGTTGTTATTATAGCTTCCCTCTACTCCAGCATTCTTTTCCCTGGGCCAACTGATCTTAGTTCCCTTAGCTTTGCCTATTTCGTAACCCTTTCAATGCTTGTATGTTTGTGTTTTGGATAATCCCAAGTATACTGGATTTTACTAAAATTACCCAAGAATAAACTAGATGGAATTGGGGTGATGCTGAGTTAAGTGTCCAGGTTACCTCATGGTTTCTCTTTACTACGTTACTTATGTACCTTGTGTTATCAAGCTTGAGTTTTCCATTGTAGCACCAGTTTGCTTCTTCCTGATAAGATCAGAATTTGTTATGATCTTCAGATTTTTCTCTTTAAACTTGAGTTGAATTTTCCCCTTTCTCTAATTCAAAATTATGCTTCCTTCTCTGGGTAAATTACTGTTCCATTTTGAATATTATTTGGCCCATGACTTAAGGGTTTAGAAAATAGTTTTAAACTCCTTCCTATCTGTTTTAGGAAAATCCTTTCATACTTTTTCAGAATAAAATGTCCAAAAAAGAAAAATAGAGATAGCAGAGGTCTGAACTGCAGAAAAGGTTAAGTCCAACTCCTTCATTATACAGATGATGAAACTAAGACTTAGAATGATTAAACAGTTTGTGCCAGGTCACAGAGATTCCCAGGGGCAGAGGCAGGGTAGAAACCAAGGTCACACAATTCTCGGTTGCATGCCCTTTCTACAACTCGCTGAAGCCTTTAAACCTGCCTTATGTTACACTAACAAAGTTTCCAAGTAAGATTGCCAAATGAGAAAGGTATGGAAATTGTAAATTTGAAGGAATTTAATAGAAAATTGCTTTTATTGTAAATTACACAATGTTACTAATGAATAGTATAGACATTACAAACTAGAATTCTATCCTATGTTATACTGGAAGACTTTATGTGTTTCAGTTAGCCAGAAAAAAAAAAAAACTACAAGCACTCTTCACTTAATCAAAATAGGTTCTCCCCACTGAACTTTTATTTTTAAATTTTTATGATATAAATCTGCAAATGTATATAAATGTAGAGAGTGTAGAAGAGTGAATCCAGATTCAGCAATCATTAGTACATGGTCATACCTGTTTATCTAGTTCCCCATGTCCCCCACAATTATTTTATGGAAATCTCAGGCATCTTGTTGTTTTATCTGTATTTCAGTGTGAATTTCTTTAAAACCATAAACACAATAGTTAAATACACCCACAAATATTAACAATAATTTCTAAATATCAACTATCCTGTCAATAATTAGTTAATATTATCAAATAGCTAGTCAATATTCATATTTCCCTAATTTTCATATCTGTGTATGCGTAACAGTTTGTGTGTTTGATCGAGATCAAAATAAGAGTTTACACTATAACTGCAATTGCAATATAAGCAATGGATTTATATGTCTCTTAAGTTCCTTTTAATCCTTTCTTTTTCTCCCTTGCCTTTTTTTTGTTGAGGAAACCAGGGGTTGTTTATTCTTTATAGTTTCTACAGTCTGCATTTTGCTGAATGCTTCTCCATGGTGTTACTTAACATGTTCATGTGAAGCCAGTATTTCCTATAAATTGATGGTTAGATAGAGAAGGTTGATCATATTCAGATCATACTCAGATTCATATTTAGAGAAGATCACTTAGTAAGTGATATCGTATTCTTCTATCAGGAGGTAAGCTCTTGTCGACTATTAATGATCATTGCCAAGATCCATTAATTCATTAGAGATTTTTAAAAATGTGATATTTTAGTCTATTGGCTAGATTATTTCTAAGGAAAATTCAATTCACTAACTAGTGGACTGCTCATCATTACTTGTGTCAATATCTCTTCAATAATTGCTTATCTAAACCTTCTTCTCTTAGACATTACTCAGTAAAAGTGTAGGTAATTAATATTTTCTGAGTTCTCAAATGTTCATCACAGTTTGTATATGGCCTTTTTACTTGAAAATCATTTTGGCTGGTTATAAAATCCGTGGCTCACATTTTTCTTCCTTTGAGTGTTTTAACGTGATACCCCATTGTCTTCTGCATAAAATATTGCTATCAAAGAGTCTGATAATAATCTGAGCTTCTTTTCTTTATAATTGACTTGGTCTTTTTGTTTGGATACTCAAAAGATTTATTTTTTTAAAGAAACTTTTAGCTTTAAGACGATTAAAGTCCCAAAGTTTTACTAGAATATATCTCAGCAATGGCTGTTCTTGGTTGATTGTTCCAGGGACATGATGCACTCTTTCAATACATAGTTTTGATCATATTTTTTTAGAAAAACTATGTTTAGTATTGTTCTATTCGTTGCTCTGGTTTTCTTCCTCTGGAACTTCCATCATATAACTCTCTGGCCTGTTTGTATCATCTGTAGGGAAATTATTCTGCCTCTTCTCATTTGTCTTATAATGACGTTGTATGAACAGTTTTATTCTGCTGCTTAGTTTCAGTGAATGAGATTTCCTATACTTTGAGAAGGGAGGTGTGAGGCAAAATAGATTATGAGAAGCTCCTTCTTTTGAAAGGTGTGATCAAAAATATGTCCTCATACTTTCTGAGATCTGCCTCCTCTGCTCTCTATCCCACTTTTGACTGGCCCTTTTGTTTCCTCTATCCTTTTGCTCCAGTGTGTTCAATGGGTTCTCCTCCCAGAACTTTCTCTATAGTGTGAGACTCTGTCTTATTAGGTAGCTTTGGTTTGTTAATTTTGAGAATTTATATGGCCCAGACGGGTCCATCACCTTCAGATCTAGTGAATCACAGATGCTTTGCACTCACTATGAATTGGATTATGCAGAGCACTCTCCCGGTTTCACCAGCCATATACGAGGATGTGTGTGATACTTTGTCACTTCATTTTGTTTGAGATATTGTCTGCAGGCTTTTAATTTTGCTACCCTACTTGTTTTATTTTTATAGAACATAATTACTTCTGTGCTGTTTCTGCCCAGAATCCTCCCTGCATTATCTTTTAAAAAATAAGCAAATCAACATCAAAAAGGTGATGCAAAACACCATCTTATATGGTATTTCCTAGGGCCTGGCCATATTCAATTATATCTCTGACACCTTTTATCCTATAGCAGAACTGTTAGAGAATTGCTCATGATAATCATGATACTTGAGCAATGCAGAATCCTGAATTATCAGGAAAAAAGAATCTCTGCCTAACTTTTAGTTTACTAGAGAATTCATTCAATTAGACCCCCCCATTCCAGTGGTGTTTTGACAGTCTGAGACTGTGAATGCTAAAGGTATTTGAATTCTGTCCAACTATTCCAATATTTTCTGGGACCAAATTCCAAATATATGATTAAAAAACCTGTCTCAATATTTATTATGGCTAATTTACTGAGAATGGATAAATTATTTGGTATTACTATATTTAGAAAGAATTTATATCCTTCTGGTTTATGGAAAGCATGTTGATTTTTATTTATGTTCTTGTTGCATTGATTTTTCAGTTTATTTTCTCAGAATAATCAGAAGTACACTTCTGCTAACTGATGTCTCTCCTAAAGATAAAATTTACCTTACAAGTCAATGGTAGTCTTTGGGTGATGGGGAAAGAGGGAAAAAAGTTGGGGGGAGTCCTGGAATTTAACATCTAGAATAATTTGAATTCTTGTTTTCTGAAGGAAAGTTAAAACATTTTGTTAAAGGACAGGATTGAATGCTATTTAAATATGATAATATTCAAGAAGTAAAATTCAAGAAATTATATTAAATAGCACACTGAGAAATTTGATTTACATATCCATATTTGTAAAAAAAAATCAAATGTTCTTCCAAACAAATCTAGGTCACATAGAACCATTGGGATAACTCTCAAAAATTGAGAGAGCAGGATATTTCCACAAGCAGCAAAAGTCCTGAATGAGTAAAATTTAATTCAAGCCTGTTCTTAATGAGCAGCGATTACTCGGGTACTTACAATGACCATTGATAATCAACTGTTAACTCATTCATTCAAAATACATGTGTTTTTATGCCTTTTATATGCCAAGCATTTTGCTTAACACATATGTAGATTAACATCATATTGTCCCTGCTTTAAGAAACATGGTCTAGTAAGATAACCAAATATATAAACAGATTAATAAAATACCAAGTGATATGTGTCAAAACAGAAGTGCTATGGCAGTAAAGAGGATAGAGATGTCACTTTTTCTTAGAGAAGCTGTGAAAGGATTTACAGAGAGGTCATTAATAAGGACCTGAAAGATTGGGAGTGTGACAAAGAGAGGAGAGTATGTTTATGGAGGGAGCAATATACACAAAGGCATGAAAGGATGACAAAGCATGGCATAAAGTTCAGTGTGGCTAGATCAGAGAATCCAAGGGTAAGAGATAAAGCTGCAAAGGGAGGGTGGAGGAAAATTGAGATTCCTCTACATCATTCTAAGGAGCTGTGATCTTATAGACTGGTGGTTCCTAATTCAATCAAACCCTTTAGTATGCTGAATAATGGACACCTAAATATATCAGGTTCTAATTGCTGGAACTTGTAAATGTTATAAGGAAAAAGAATTTTTGCAGACATGCTTAAGTTAAGTCTTTAGATGAAGAGGTTACCCTGAATTATCTGGTGGACCCTAAATCAAATCACAAGTGCCTTTATAAGAGAGATGCAGGGGCAGATTTACCACAAAACACAGAAGAGGAGGAGGCACTGTGACCACAGAGGCAGAGATTAGAGTGATGCAAGTTTAAGTCAAGGAACATTGTGTTGGCAGCCACCAGAACCTGAAAGAGGCAAGGAACAGCTTCTCTCCTAGAGCCTCTGGAGAGAGCACAGCCTTGCCAACAACTTGATTTTGGCCCAGCAAGACTGATTTCAAACCTGTAGCCTCCAGAACTGTAAGAAAATAAAGTTCTGTTATTTTAAGCCACCAAGCTTGGGGTAATTTGTTACAGCAGCCGTAGGAAACTAATATCCACCCAATGTCCTCTTTTTTTAATTGAGATATAATTCACATATCATAAAATTCACCCTTTAAGGTTTACAATTTAGTGTTTTTAGTACCTTCACAAGGTTGTGTTTTGACTTGCAACCATCACCTCTATCTAATTCCAGAACATTTTCATACTCTGAAAAGAAACTCTATGCCCATTAATGGTCACTCCCCATTCCCACCTCTGGCAACTATTAATCTTCTTTCTGTTTCTATATGTTTTCCTATTCAAGACATTTTATAAAGTGGCATCATATAATTTGTGGACTTTTGTGTCAGCCTGTTTTTCATTTAGTAATATTTTCAAGGATCATCCATGTTGTAACATGACTTCATTCTTTTTTCTGGCTGGATAATATTCCATTCATCAGTTGTTTATCATTCATCACTTGATCCACATTTTGATTGCTTCAATATTTTGGCCATTATGAATAATACTGCTATGAACATTCATATACAAGTTTTTGTGTAGACATATATTTTCAATTGTCTTGGGTACATACCTACAAGTGGAATTGCTAAGTCATATCTAACACTATGTATAATTTTTTAAGAACTGCCAAATTGGTTTCCAAATGCATTTCACCATTTTACATTCCCAACAGCAAAGTATGAAGGTTTCAGTGCTGCTACATCCTTGTCAATGCTTGTTATTGTCCCTTTTTTATGACCATCCTAGGAGGTATGAAGTGGTATTATTCCATTGAGGTTTTAATTTGCATTTCCCTAATGACTAATGATGTTGACATCTTTTCATATACTTATTAGTCATTTGTACATCTTCTTTGGAAAAAATGTCTACTCAGATCATTTGTCCACTTTTTCGCTGGGTTATTTATCTTATTATTGAACTATAAGAGTTCTTTATTTTTTTAAGATAAAAGTCTATCATATATGATATGCAAATAGTTCACAATTCTGTGTGTATCTTTTCACTTTCTTGATAGTGTCCTTTGAAGCACAAAAGTTTTTCATTTTGATGAAGTCCAACTTATCTATTGTTAGTTTAGTTGCTTACACTATCAGCGTCTAACAAACCATTGCCTAAGCCAAGGTCATGACGATTTATACCTGTGTTTCCTCCTAAGAGTTTATTGTTTTAGCTCTTACATTTATATCTTTGACCTGTTTGGGGTTAATTTTTGTATGGTGTGAGATAGGGGTCCAATTTGTATTAACCATGTCTTTTATTTTCTGTATTCTGATGATTCAACATCTGGGGTCTTGCTGATCCTAGAAAAATTGCCCCACCCAGGGTTAGCCAATTCTTAGAGATAATAAACAATTCAACCCTGAGTGTTCCTTTCAAATGCAAACCAACCAATCCAAAGCCCATACATTCAGCCACATCTTTCATCAGACTCTCACACTCTGGGCTACTATTCACCTGTCTTAATTACCCCAGGGCCATGTACCATACAATTTAGGGACAGCCCCTGTGCCCCAGAGCCTGCTAAAATTTTTCAAATTAGCCAGTTCTAAACCTGTTTATCCTGGTTTACCTGTTACTTACCAGAGAAACCACAATAAATGGTCTTGCCCACAATTTCCCCCTCTCCCTCTACCTCCTGACTGAACTTGATGCTTCCTCGTGTGGTACCCCATAATGTAGTATGCCCATTTCTCTTGGGATCTGTGAGTATAACAAACTCTCTGTTGCAGTCATCTCCTGATCTGTTGGTCTTGCCATACCTAAATAATAATAAAACCTATATTAAAACACAACTTCATTTTTTTGCATGTGGATATCTGATTGCCCCAACACCATTTGTTGAAAAGACCATTCTTTCTCCCATTGAATGGTCTTAGCACCTTGTCAAAATCAATTTGTCATAGACATATGGATTGATTTCTGGAGCCCCTGTTCTATTTTACTGATCTATATGTCTGTCTTATGGCCAGTACCACAGTGTCTTGATTACTGTAGCTCCATAGTAGGTTTTGAAATTGGGAAGTGTATCCTCTGTTTTTTTTCTTCTTTAAGATTGCATTGGCTATTCTATGTCCCTTGAATTCCCATATGAATTTTGAAGGAGTCAGCTGAGACTTTGATAGAAATTATATTGAATCTGTAGATCATTGATTTTCTCTGTCATTTTTCTATTGTCTATTTTATTTCTACTCTAATATTTATCATTTTCTTCCTTCTTCTTTCTTTGGGTTTAGTTTGCTCTTCTTTTTCTAGTTTCTTAAGGTGGAAGATTAGTTTATTGATTTGGGGTCATTGTTCTTTTTAATATAGGGCTTTACAGACACAGATTTCCCTCTAAGCACTGCTTATCTGCATCCCATAAAGCTGGAAAAGTATTTTCTAATTTCCCTTATTTCTTCTTTGAGTCTTTGGTTATTCGGGTGTGCGTTGTTTAATTTCCACATATTTCTGAATTTCTGTCTGTTATTGATCTCTAATTTCATTCTATTGTGATCAGAGAGCATACTTTGTATGACATCAATCCTTTTAAATTTACTGAAATTTGTTTTATTGTCTAACATAGGTCTATCCTAGAGAATGTTCCATGTGTACTGGAGAAGAATGTGTTATTCCACTTTCGTTAGGTGGAGTGTTCAGTATGTCTCTCAGGTCTAATCAGTTTATGGTGTTGTTCACTTCCTCTATTTCCTTAATGATCTCCTGTCTGATTATTCTATACATTACTAAAAGTGAGATATTGATGTCCCTGACCATTATATCTCCGTTCACTTCTGGCAGGTTTTGCTTCATGTATTTTGGTACTCTGTTGTTAGATGCATATATGTTTATTATTGTAAACATCCTTCTTTGTCTTTAGTAACAGTTTTTGTCTTAAACTCTGTTTTTTCTGGTATTAGTATAATCACTCCAGTTCTATTTTTGCATAATATACCTTTTTGCATCCTTTAACTTTCTACCTGTTTGTGTCTTTGAACACAGTGTGTCTCCTGTAGTACAGTGTGTCTCCTGTAGACAGCATAGAGTTGGATCAGGTTTTTTAACCATCTGACAATCTTAGGCTTTTAATTGGAATGTTTAAGCCATTTACACTTAGTGTAATTACTGAGGTGGTAGGATTCACGTCTGCCATTTTGCTACTTGTTTTCTAATGTCTTTTTTGTTTCTTGATTCCTCCATTACTGCCTTCTTTTGTATTAAGTAGATATTTTCTAGTGTACCATTTTAATTCTCTTGCCGTTTCTTTTACTATGGTTTTTAAAAGTTATCTTCTTAGTGGTTTCTCTGGGCTTACAGTTAACATTTTAATTCATAACAATCTAGTTTGGATTAATACCAGCTTAATTTCATTAGTACAGAAAACTTTCGTCCCTATATAGCTCCATTCTCTCCCCCTTATTTTGTGCTGTTACAGTCATACAAATTACATTTTACATTGCATGCACATAAACACAGATTTAGAATTTATTGCTTTATAAAGCTATCTTTTAAATCAGATAAAGAGTTACAAACAAAAAAAATATTTTATACTGTCTTTTATATTTATCTATATAGTTATCTTTACCAGTGCTATTTATTTCTTCATGTGGATTTGAGTTAGTGTCTAGTGACCTTTCATTTTATTCTGAAGTATTAGTATTACTCATACTAATAGGGCAGGTCTTCTAGCAATGGATTCCCTCAGTTTTTTGTTTTTCTGAAAATGTCTTGATTTCACCTTCATTTTTGAAGGATAGTTTTGCTGAATATTTAATTCTTGGTTGATGTACTTTTCTTTCAGCGTTTTGAATATGTCATTGCCACTGTATTCTTACTTCATGGTTTCTGATGAGATATCAGCTGCTAATATTATCGAGGATCCCTTTTACATGGTGAGTCATTCTCTCTTGCCACTTCAAAGTTCTCTTTGTCTTTGTATTGCAGCAGTTTTATTATGATGTGTTTAGGTGTGACTCTCTTTGATTTTATCCTTCAAGTTTGTTGAGCTTCTTAGATGTGTAGATTAAAGGTTTTCATCAAATATGGAATGTTTTTGACATTCTCTCTTTATATATTCTCTCTACTCCTTTCTCTCCTCTCTCCATCTGTGATTCCCATTATACATATGTTGGTAATTTGATAGTGTTTCCCAGGTTTCTGAGGCTTTGTTTATTTTTTCTTTATTCATTTAACTTTCTTTTCCTTAGACTTGAAAATATCAGTTGACCTATCTTCAAGTTTGCTAATTCTTTCTTCTACCTGCTCAAATCTTCTACTGAGCCCCTCTAGTGAAAATTTCACTTCTATTATTTTACTTCTCAACTCCAGAATTTTCATTTGACTCTGTTTTAGAATTTCTGTCTCTTTATTGATCTCCTCTATTTAGTGAGAAGTCATTCTTATGCTTTCCTTTATTTCTTCGGATATAATTTTCTTTAGTTCTTAGAACACAACTAAAATAGCTGATTTAAATCTTTTTCTAGTAAGTACAGTGTCTGGGCTTTCTCAGGGACAGATTCTGTTGACTGACTTTGTCCTCTATGTGAGCCATACTTTTTGTTTCTTTGCATGTCTCCTAATTTTGTGTTGAAAACTTACATTTTAAATAATATACTGTGACAACTCTTAAAAATCAGATTCTCCCACCTCCCAGTGGTTTTTCTCAGTTGTTGTTTGTTGATTTTTCTAAACTAACTTTTTTACTGTCTGATTTCTTCATCATGGGTGGCCACTGGAGTTTCTGCTGGCTAGCTTAGCATTTGGCTTATGATTGGACAAAGATTTCCTTAAATGCCTGGAACCAATGAGTCCCCCCAGGCTCTGTGTGTGTTTGGGAGAATCTTCAACACTCTAACAGGCAGTGAGCAGCTCTGCCTTAGCTTTTACTTCCTGTTTTCACAGAGCCTCAAGGTTAGGCAGAAGTGAGAGTTAGATTCTTTTCAGCTCTTTTCTGAACTTAGCCCTGGATATGGTCACATCTCTATGCATGTGCTTGGCCTTCTGGATTACTAGGAATATGTCTGTGCTCTTCAAATATCCCAATGCACATGCCTTTCCCTAGCTTTTCATTTTAAGCTTCTGTTATTTGCCCCAATTATTATCTACCACATCTCGCAGCTGTAATGTTAAACAATTGCCCCTGACTCTTTCTACAAATAATAGAAAACTATTTCTACTGAGAAAAAGACTGTTTACAGTGAGTGGGTAAGCTCTGAGTCAAATTAAATATAGACAGTGTTCTGGTGGTTCCAGGTAACTATCAGACAGGTCAAATAATGACAATTTTTCTGGGAATGGAGCTTAGAAGGAACTCTAACCCTGTATTGCCCTCCATTGGTTGCCAGGCTGCTGGTTTTTACCATGATTGCAGGCTCTTGGTTTTCAAGATTATTGCAGAGCTGGGAAGGGGTGTGATGGGAATAGAGCAAGGTAAAATCAGACTAATCTATTTTTACTGATATTCAGCCATTTTCCTTGAAGAAGAGATCCTCTGATTGCTGCAAGCCTGTGGTTAATTCCCAGAGTTCTGAAAAAAGTTTATTCTGACAATTTTTGCCAGTATTTTCATTGCTTTTATAGAGGAGAGGGTTTTTAGAGTTCCTTATTCTGGTATTTTTCAATATCACCCCAACATACTCTTTTTTTTTTTGAATTTTATTTTATTTTATTTTTTTATCCAACATACTCTTTTTTAAATTTATTTTTTTTAATTTTTAATATTTTTAACATCTTTATTGGAGTATAATTGTTTTACAATGGTGTGTTAGTTTCTGCTTCACAACAAAGTGAATCAGCTATGCATATACATATATCCCCATATCTCCTCCCTCTTGCGTCTCCCTCCCACCCACCCTATCCCACCCCTCTAGGTGGTCACAAAGCACCGAGCTGATCTTCCTGTGCTATGCAGCTGCTTCCCACTAGCTATCTAGTTTACATTTGGTAGTGTATATATGTCCATGTCACTGTCACTTCGTCTCAGCTTACCCTTCCCACTCCCCTTGTCCTCAAGTCCATTCTCTATGTCTGCATCTTTATTCCTGCCCTGCCTCTAGGCTCTTCAGAACCATTTTTTTTCTTTTTTTAGATTCCATATATATGTGTTAGCATACGGTATTTGTTTTTCTCTTTCTGACTTACTTTACTCTGTATGACAGTCTGTGGGTCCATCCACCTCACTACAAATAACTCAGTTTTGTTTCTTTTTATGGCTGAGTAATATTCCATTGTATATATGTGCCACATCTTCTTTAGCCATTCATCTGTCGATGGACACTTAGGTTGCTTCCATGTCCTGGCTATTGTAAATAGAGCTGAAATTGACATTGTGGTACATGACTCTTTTTGAATTATGGTTTTCTCAGGGTATATGCCCAGTAGTGGGATTGCTGGGTCTTATGGTAGTTCTATTTTTAGTTTTTTAAGGAACCTCCATACTGTTCTCCATAGTGGCTGTATCAATTTACATTCTCACCAACAGTGCAAGAGGGTTCCATTTTCTCCACACCCTCTCCAGCATTTATTATTTGTAGATTTTTTGATGATGGCCATTCTGACTGGTGTGAGGTGATACTTCACTGTAGTTTTGATTTGCATTTCTCTAACGATTAGTGATGTTGAGCATCCTTTCATGTGTTCCAGCATACTCTTTTAATAACAAATAATGTTTAATGGTACCCTTTACTTCCTAAAATGAAATTGATGGATAATATAACCTACCAATACACATAACTTCAAAACTATCAATATAATTAATTATAATATAACAAACATATGAATAATAGAAAATGCTTGGCTACAACTACACTAGAAGATATAATGAAAGAGTCAAACACACCTCTTTGTACAATCATTTTGAATTGGATATTACAAACAGAAATGATTATGGTTGTGCTCTTAGAGTACTCACATACCACATATAACCACTGATATTACAATTTTCAAAAATGCTGAACAATTCTTTATAAAATTCCAAACAAAACAAAGTACAGTCTTTCCTCAATTTACATTGGACTAACATTTCCGAAAAATTCAGTGTATATTAAAACCTTGCATATTGGTGTTTTTATGTAAAACTGAATTTGGTCCTAGGCTTAGATAATTACATACAGGTTTTTTTTTATTAATGTACATGAATGGTTGGTGGGAAAATCTAGCATGATGTGGAACTGCTCCTTACATCCTTGGTCACTACCAACTGAATGTCAGTAACAGCCACATAATCATTTATACACTTTGAGACACCCTCCTGAGAAAAATGGTTCCCAAACACCCCCTAGGGGGCAGTACCACTCCTTTGTAAATCACTGCTTTAGAGGATTTAGTAGCTGTTTTTGTTTTTGTTTTAATCTGATATGCACAAACTTTCAAAGAAAGGTCCCCAGTAAGAAAAGCATCAAGCTGATCAAATACAAGTGTGCTATATTCACAATTCACTGTTTACTCTGCCCTACATTCTACCTTTCAGGAATACTGAATGCTGAAATAATCACTAAATAATTTGCAGACACTTTGATGGATTAGATGCACAAACACTTTGTTTTCTTTTTCCTTTTTAACTTTTATTTTAAATGAGAGTTTTATTTAGTACATTCAGATGAACAAATATAGAACTGATTTATGTGGAATAACACTGTTTCCCTCCATCTTAAGACCCTAAGTCCTCAGCTAAGGGCTTTGTAATTCCATTGACATCTTTTTATAATTGGCTGGTACTCAGATGCCTTGAGTAGGGTTCCTGTGATATGTAACCCAGATTGTCTCCAAGAGACCTTCACTTTGTCCCCTTGTGGAGATAAGTGAGAGCTACTTTATGAAGGAGTCACTAAATTTCACAGTCACAACAGTGTCAAGGAACCAACACTGTAACCCTTGCCATTTTTGATGGACACGTTACGGTTTTATCACCTATGATGAGGAATCTAATAACAAGAGTCCTATGAAATGAATCTCCACTGGTTCTCAGTAAAATGCAACCAAATTCTACTTCCCTTTTGGGTTCATGACTTTTTATGAATATTGTTGCAAGTGCTGAAATAGCTACAACTTTCTTTTGACCTTCTGAATATAATACCTAATTAGTCAGCTTCCATGTTGCCAGGTGATGTGAAATGCTGTAGCTCTGAGCCTTCATTCTAATGGAATTGGAATTACATACATTTATGTAATGGCCTTTCCTTTGCAACCCCTGCAGTCTGTATCCCTGAATTTACAAACAGATATTCTGAGACATGTATTTCTTGCAGTCCCTCAATAGCAACAGAACCCTTCTTATAGTTTGTGGACATTTTTATTTAGAATTGCTCCTTTTCTTTAACATAGAGGGATGCATTTTCACTAGATAAGGCTGTAGTTTTCTTTTCTTTTTTTTTTTTTTTTTTTTTTTTTGCGGTACGCAGGCCTCTCACTGTTGTGGCCTCTCCCGTTGTGGAGCACAGGCTCCAGACGCGCAGGCTCAGTGGCCATGTGGGATCTTCCCAGACTGGGGCACGAACCCGTGTCCCCTGCATCAGCAGGCGGACTCTCAACCACTGCGCCACCAGGGAAGCGCAAGGCTTTAGTTTTAAAAATGTCCAGATTGGATTCCACCAGAGGGCACCATGGTAAACTTCATTTTCAAAGGGACCTGCAGTAGGTCAGATAAGAAAGTCCCCAAAACCAGAATGTTGAAACGAATGTAATTAAAGCAGCAATATATTGACCAAGACATTGATTCCACTGTGATTTTAAAATCTCTATAGAATGATTCATTTTGCTAAGATTGTGTTCATCATTTATAGGCACAACTTTTCCAAATCAAAAATAGACACAGGCTTTATCATGGCCAATGTGAGCTCCACAAATTGTCAGGAAAATGGCAGTTTTCTTGACTGTTGGGGAGTGGGGACCTCTACTTTTCTAGCTCTAAAAAAGAATGAATGCCTTTCAGCCCATGAATCTTAGGAGGCAAACCAATTTCACACTTTCCTACATGCTACAAAATAGTTGTCTTTGGTAAAGCACCAATTTCAGGATGGATTTCAATTGTTTACTACTAATAGACCTTGGGAATGAATTTATAATATCCTTCAAGTCCCAACCCAAATAGGATTCCATTCCCTTTTTCAGAATTCATGGTGTTGGGATTCCACAAAACTTCCCAAATGATGGCAGCTGTATAAGTGCTCACACCTCCAACAGGAATTAACAAATAACAGGGCACAAACAGGAAACACAGTGTACCGTGCCCATGGCTCCATGAGTGCATAGGTGATACGGCACACAGGGTATGTTAATTCCCTGATATTCATTCATTCAGCAAACACTACCTGCCACATGGTACTGTTGTGGGCTCTGGGGATACAGTGGTGAGGGAAATCAACTTGGTCTTTGCCTTAATGGAGCTAGGTGACGAGTAGGGGGAAGACATATAAAAAGAAGATGATAAGCAAGGAATCAAATAAAAACATATGTAATTTCAGGAGTCACCAGAAGTTAATAAAAAGGTACTATGACTGAGAAGGAAGGGAAAGTCTTACTTAGACAGGCTTGTGTGAGAAGCCCTATCTGTGTTGGTTACATGAAATAGGAGAAAGAGCCAGCCATTGATGATATGGAGATAGGAAGCAGCAGTATTGAAGGCTCTTCAGCTGGAAAGACTGCAGTATGTTTTAATAACTGAAATGAGGCCTCAGTGGCTACAGTGGTGAGTTTGCAGAGTGTTGCACAGTAAACTGGGGCCAAATCATACCAAGGATTTTGAGTTATATTCTCAGGGCAAATTTTAAGCATGAAGGTGTCATGATCCAGAGAATGGGTTTGAAGGGAAGGGGACACAAGTTGGAGAAGATGGGGTGCAAGAAATTAGAGAAATCAAGTAGGAAGGTATTGCACTGGTCCAGGAGGAGAAAATGGTGGTGACTGTAGAGATGGATAGAAGTAGCCTGATTCAAGATACATTCTGGAAATTGAATCTACATGGCGGATCAATTAGATATGGGGACAAAACAAAGACAAAGATAACTTTCAGGTTTTTAGCTTGAGCAACTGGTAAATGTGGATGCTATTTACTAGGCCCAAGAAAGGAATGGCTTTCAAAGCAAGAGGTGGGAAGTAATAGGTACCCAATTTCTACATGATAAGTGCAAGAAGACAGTGATACACCCTACTGAAATAGATTCAGAGCTGCCCTCTGAGCTCTCAAGACACAAGTCTCATTTGTACCACTATTGTCTCCTCTTCCAAATACCCAAGATATGATCCCTATGTCTGTGTTTTCAAGGTCTGAGGTTTGAGAACAGTCCCCCCACCTCCATTTACCTTTCCTACTAAACTGCAGGCTGATGTGGCTTCTGATTCCTTTTCTACATTCAGAGCATTTACTACTCTCTGTCCTGCAGGACAACTTCAAATCATCTCCACAACACCTGTGTGGCACCAAAAGTGTTGATTTGTGACCAGAAAACTGCCACTATTTTTCCGAGTAGCTGAGCTACCTAGGGCATGCTTTTTAACTTCTGGGAGCCCTGCAGGTCTTTGAGAAGACCATATCAATGATTACATGTAAAAGCACTTTGTAAACTTGTAAGCAGCACTATAAATAGGTGTTGTTCTTTTTCTCATTTTAATCTCAGTCATCACCTCTGCTACAAATAATCTGCCATTCATTTTGCCCTGTTCTCTTTCCTTTCTTCTTGCCTGCTTCTTCTGTCTCTTGTCCCTTCTGCTACATAAATTGCTTTCCTGAAAAAGGCTGGTTATTTGGAGACATCATCACCAGCCAATCAGAGCTCACCATTCCTTCTGGCTGGTAAGCCAATCAGATGTAACCTCCAGGTCTCTTTTCAGTGTTGCTAGGGCTTCAGGTCTACTTCTAAAAGCTGACTTGCTTGCTTTCTGCTGGTTCTCATTCTCTCTCTCTCTCTCTCTCTCTCTCTCTCTCTCTCTCTCTCTCTCTCTCCCCCCTCTCTCTCCCCCACTCTCCCTCGCCCTCGCCCGTTCTCCCCCTCCCTGCTCCTGTCTTTCCTCTGCATCCCTCTCCCCACTCCCCGTTCAGGGTTTGGAGCAATTCCAAATACTTAAGCCTTCCGGAAGTTTGGGTTATGGATAAGCAAGATTTGACTGTATTTTTTTCCCTTAAGAAATAGAGAACTATTCCATGTTCAATATTGTAGCAAGTATTTTAGCAGCTTAATGTCCCTTGGCTACATACAATTTAGTTTTGTTTATGGGAGCTTTCGGTGTACAAATCAATTTTAATTCAGATAGACTAGAGCATAAACTGGCATTAAATTTGGGAGTGAAAACATATCACTCGAACCTCATTGGGCTTCACGAAATACATTCACAATATTTTAAAGCTCTTACAATTTTTAACTGATGACAGAAGATGATAAACACATTGTGCTTATCATGCTCCTGTTTCTTCAACTTTCAGTGCTGGGATTATTGAAGAAAACCATGGATAGCAGTGATTTGGGAACTAATACCTAATGGCTAAGTGGGTGTTCTCTCACTTCCTGTTTATCTTTGGAAGCTAATTAACATGGGAATAATAGCTAGAAACCCTCCCTTTTTAGAGGATCTGCTGGTCCATCTTTAAATGCTGTATAGCTGGGATGTTAAGAAGATTCCCTTAACACAGAACAGCTCTGCTTTCTAAAACCCTAAAGACGTTTGATAAGGAAAAATAACTAACAAGTGATGTCTTTCTCATAACCTTTGCTACCTACTTAAAAACTGAAACAGTACAAGAATTTGCAGCTTAAAATGACCAGAGAAGTGGCAGAAAGCCAGAATTCTGTCAGAGCCGGCTTAGAAAAGCTTAATGATTAACAAATGGGTCACTGCCTTCAGGCTCTGACCTTTAGAGCTAACCAGTTTTAGCCTTTTGGTTAGGTTCCTTCAAATAATTCCGTATCAAGGAAAAAAATACTCCCTGATGGCATAGTACCACCCATCCAAAAAGGAATTCTTAGGCAGCCCACGTATTCGGTGAGTAGCTTTCCTAATACCATGTAGTTGGTCCTAAGCACAGCATTAATAACTGTTAAATCATATTTTTTGTTAGAGTTTAAGGAAGGCCCTAAGCGCTACTGCATATCCTGCAGGTGAAATGTACGAAATTCGGTTAACATGGTAACGGCTCTAAAAATACCTAGGCTACAGTTTAACCACAGAGTTTCCTCCTCAACGTAAAAGAGCCAC
Source organism: Orcinus orca (assembly GCF_937001465.1). NCBI lineage: Eukaryota > Metazoa > Chordata > Mammalia > Artiodactyla > Delphinidae > Orcinus > Orcinus orca. Next base: position 53,233,132 of record NC_064572.1, on the reverse strand, counting down.
CTTCACGAGCTGTTCGAAAGTGCAACAAAAGCAATCTCTGTCGGACTTTGTGCAAGCAGGCTACTAAATCAGGCCTGGCAATCGGCAGCCACCCTGCATCAAAGTAATAATTAAAGTTTTGCAGACCAGAACAGCAAAGCACAACCCAGCGAAGAAAAATGTTAAATTGATAAGCCTTTTCTTTCCTCCTCCAACCTGTTTTCTCTCTCCCTCACCCCGCCCCCACCTCCAGGTGGACTAAGCGGGGCGTGGCAGGGGTGCAGTGACAAAAGAGTCACCGCACTGTAACCGCAGGGCCCCGCCCGAAGGAAAGCCTGGGGCAGAGGGACCCAAGGGGACAGTGGGCCGGCTGCCACGGTTTTCCCAGCAGCCTCTGCTCCAGCTCCCACGGAGCCGCGCGCAGGAGGCAGAATCGGTCACATGGGGGTTCCCGTCTGGGCCCTTTGCTTGGCACAGACAGAGAGGGTGGGGTCAACATTTTCCTTGAAGCTTTTGCAGTTAGAGACTTGGAAACACAGTCGGCTCTTTTGAATTCTGGGGGTGGTTGGCTGTGCAGGGCAAGAGGTTTCTTACTAAATTCTGTCGTGTCTAGGCTGCCAGATTTAGTAAATAAAAATACCTGGCACCCAGTTACATTTGAATTTTAGATAAACAGTTAATAATTTATTTAGCGTAAGTATGCCCTATGCAATATTTGGGGTATACCTATACTAAAAAAAAAAAAAAAGAAAGAAAAAGAAAAAAAATGGCGTTTAGCTGAAATTCAAATGTATCTGGATGTCCTGTATTTTATCTAGCAGCTCTAGCAGGGTCCTTTCATTTTTTTCCTTTCCAATAGTCTCCCAATCCTCCAACACCCAATCAATAAGATGGGGGTTTTTTGTTTGGAGTTTTTCACTTTGGTTGATTTTGTTGTTTAGTTTTGCTTTGGATCAGTTTAGAAAGGCCAAGGGAAATGAACTAGCATTTACTGAGTTCATTCTTATACCAAGCCTTGTATTAGGTACTTTGATGCATAATTTTTTTTTTTAAATCCTCACATCATTCCTGAATGGTAAATTACTTATAATCTACATTTTACAAAGGAGAATACTGAGGATCAAAGAGGTTGAGTGACTTGGCCAAGGTCACACAGCTAATAAGTAGCAAAGGTTAGAATAAGCCAGGTATGACCCCAACTGGCTTTCTCAACGACTTTAGTATATCTGCATTAGTCAGATTTAAATGTAATGTTTAATTTTTGCATGTTTATAACATATTAGGGTTTCTTTTCTTGACAAACCTCTGCCAATAGCACAGATTCTATAAGTGAAAAGCTCTAATTGCCAGCTGAATTGGGAATTATTCTCCATCAGCTCCTTCTAAAGAATAAACTATTTTATTGATCTTTTTCCTGTTATTGGACCTTCAGTCCATTTCTGACTGAAGTAATTAATTTAATGACATGCTAAAAGAATAGCTGTCTCCACTAGAGCTATTCTAAGGGCTTTCCATATATTAATGTAATACTTAAATCATTCCTATGTTTTAGGTGATACTGTAGTTATAATCTTCATTTTACAGATGTGGAAACTGAGGTTTAGAGATGTTAAGTAATTTCCCCAAGGTCACACAGCCTAGGCTTTGCAGCCAGGAACACCAAGTTTTAATCATGGTTAATTCAGTTATTAGCGTACACAACATTAGGAAAGGCTCCATGCCATAAATTGGAAATAATAGTGCCTCTCTCACAAGGAAAAAGCTTTGTACATAGTGAGCACTCAACACACATGAGCTTATAAGATGACTTTGAGAATTGTCTTTACTTGGCACTTGTGACAAGAGACATAAGAGAATATTCTAGGTCAGGGATTGGCAACATTTTTCTGTAAGGGCTAGAGAGTAAATATATTGGTCTTTGCAGGCCAAGAGACAAAATCAAGCATATTAGTTAGGCAGTTTCATAACAAGAGAAAGAACAAATTTCCACAAATCTTTTTTTTTTAAACTGAAAATTTAATAATAACAACTGAATACAATTTTCTGTAATATAGGTCTCCTAATGAGAAGAAGGGAATTCTTTTATTGTGGAGGATGGATATCATTTCACTTAATTGGGGTTCAAAGTTAAGTGTTTCCTGTCATCAGAATCAGTTGCCCATGTCCATCTGTTAATGCTGATTCATAATGAGGTTTTACATATTTCATTTTTGAAAATGTCTTTTCATGCAGATAGGTACTGCCAAATAGTAATATCTGTCTATGAGCATATGATTTTAATTGAGCACATTCATTGCTTGGAAGGCATTTAAAGAATTCTATCCGATTTGTCTCCTGATATTTGCCTTTTAGCATGTCATTAAATTAATTACTTCCAATTGAAGGGGAGGTGGAAGCTCCTCGATTGCACAGTTAAGTAGATTTTGAAATATGGAAATTTCATTTGCACTTGCATCAAGGTCCAAAAAAATGCCGCTGGAACTGTAGTTTGAACTCAGAAAATGTATCTGGTGCATATTTATGTGGAAATGGAGGCCTTGCTTTTTTTAACTTTTGACAGCACAAGAAGTGTATAAAGCAGCTTGACATTACATGTGATTCAAACAACATTAATTGTTGTTGAAATGACTACAGTATAAGTTTTACTTTTAAGTGCTGATTTGCCTTGTAATTTTAGGTTTTATTTGTTAAGAAGCAGTATCAATTCTTCAACAAAAGCTTATTTCCAAATCCATTCAATGTCCAATGATAGTAGTTGATGGTAGCACATACCATTTACAAAAATTTCAACCTTGGCCCTCAAAAAAAATCACAAAAAATTTACTACTGCTCAGCAATTAATCTGCTATATAGTATAGAAATAGCAGATTTAGATTCTATTCTGACAAATACAGAATTTATAATGGTTAAGCCTACAAAAATAAAGGAAGCTCACCATGAACACTGTTTCAATTATACATGGTATATTTAAATATTTTCCACAAACCACTGGCTTGTGAATAATACAATGAATAGCCATAGGTTTAAAATGCCTTACAAGTTCATAAGCTTTGTAAATTTATATAACTAAGCCTTTTTTCTGCTTAAAAACCGATATTTTTACCACCATCATTTGGAACACATCTTAGAAGATTCTCCTTCAGGTCGTACTGAATTAGTGTTCTCTCAATTTCTTCAAAAATATTCTCACCTATAGTTTTTATAATGCAGACAGTTCATAGAAGATAATTGTTCAGTATCTTCAAAGACAGGACTGACTCTTTAAATAAATAACAACTGAGCAGTATCAGTAACGTATGTCAATTCATCAAGAGCCAGGCAAAACCACCCAAAATCATTTGCGTTGTTTTTTTTTCTTTTTTAAATATTTATTTGTTGTCTTTATTTTTTTGGCTGCGTCGAGTCTTAGTTGAGGTATGCAGGATCTTTCATTGCAGCGCAGGCTTCTCTCTAGCTGTGGTGCACAGGCTACAGGGCGCGTGGGCTCTGTAGTTTCGGCATGTGAGCTTAGTTGCCCCACGGCATGTGGGCTCTTAGTTCCCCGAACAGGGATCAAACCCGTGTCCCCTGCAATGGAAGGCTGATTCTTTACCACTGGACCACCAGGGAAGTCCCTGCCTTGTTTTTTAATTGACTATTGATGTTGCTCCCAATATTCTGAACTCTTCAAGCAACTGTTCTCCCTGGAAAGCCAAGCCTTAAACAAGTTTATTTTGTCTAGACAATTTCTCCAACTGTTGCAGTCAAACACAATTTAATTTACTCACCATTGGCAAATAGCTTTCCTTGCTTAGGAAGCAAAGGAGACAGTCAGAAACTTGCTTTGGTTGAAGCCTCATTTTCACTTTTAATTTTTGTAAAAAAAGGAAAAAAAATTCTGCTGTGATGAGATATTCCATCTAAAATTCTTTGATTTTATGACCAATTGCTTTCCTGCGAGTTGTGATTAGTATTTAAATCTAGTATTGCCTAAGTATATTTTTTAGCATAGCTGTAGTATCATTCCACAATAAGCACAATGCTTTGCCATCTAATTTGATAACAGAATCATCCACACACCACTCTACTTGCCATTTGAAGTTGATATTTCTCTTCTTATTTGGACATGATGAGTATGCAGTGGTAATTTAAAAATAATAATAAAAGATGTCACAATACAGCATGGCACTTAAAGTCAAATCATAAGTACATCAGTGTGGTTTGTAGTGCACCTAATCAGCACCACAAAGTGATAAGAGCAACCTATACCAACTATGTCACAACAGTCTACTTACTGTGCCACTGTAGGAGGAAAGCAGCAGTGAACAATATGTAAAAAAATGAGCATGGCTCATTCCAATAAACCTTTATTTATGGATACTAACATTTGAATACATATATTTTCGTTTGTCACAAAACATTATTTTTGTTTTGATTTTTTCAATCATTTAAAAATTTAAAAACCATTCTCAGCTGGAGGACCATACAAAAACAGGTAGGGGTCAGATATGGGCCATGGGGTATCTTTTACCAATCCCTGTTCTAAGTAACTAAATGTTAAAGTTAATTTAAAAATTTGATGCAAAATTTTCTAAAGTAGATGATAGATACATGATCTGCATTTTAAAACGGGCTCTGTTAGACATATACTAATCTTTCTTTTATCACAGAAAGTTAGTGTAGAGTAAATATTAAGAACAAAGGCTTTGAACTTGCTCACTTAGGGCTGAGCCTTGCTCTGACATTTGCCACATGGGCAAGGTCCTTAATATATTTAAATTTGTTCATCTACATAAATGGGCAGATAATTAGAATTCTTAACTGAGGTCATAAGTAAGACACAGAGACCAGTATCATCACTACTACTTAACAGGGTAGAGGACTTGGTCACTCAAAATGTGGTCTACACCACTTGGCAGCTCATTAAAATCAGAAGCAGCACTTTAACAGGATCCTCATGTGATTTTCATGCACATTAAAGTTCAAGAAGCACTGGTAAAGGAGACACTAGCCAATGCAATCATGCAAAGAAAAGAAATTGAAGATATACATTTTGGAAAGGAAGAGGTAATCCTATCATTATTTGTAGATGACATGTTGGTCATTTATAATTCAAGAGGACATTTCAAGGGGAATCAACTGAAAACCTATTACACTAATAAAGTAGTAAATAGAAGAAAAGAAAGCTAAATATAAGAAATATAAAATATATTTTGATACATATATGTATAAATACACACCTACACAATTCAGTATTTTTATTATACTATAACAATGACCAATCAGAAAATATAATACTTAAAAAAAAACTTCTATCCTCAAGAATAACAAAAACAGTAGACTACCTAGAAACAAATCAAACAAGGGATTGTACATGACTGGATGAAGAAAACACTAAAACTTTACTGAATGACCTAAAAGATGACCTGGATGAATAAGGAAGTATACCATATTCATGGTCAAGAAGAAACTCAATACAATAAATGTCATTTAACCCCACATTAATCTATAAACTCAGAACAATTTTCTTAAGACAGTTGGCAAGTTGTTTCTGCAATTCATCTGAAAGATGAAATGTTTAAAATTCACGAAGAAATTTGGGTCAGGAGGCATGGGGAGTAAACCAGCCTAGGTTACTTGCTCTGTCAGATGTTAAGACATACCAAAAAGCTATAGAAATTAAAATAAAATGGCATTTTTATAGAAATGGTCAAATTGATCAGCGAGTCAGAATAGAGTCCAGAAACAGACATATGTTTAAGAATTTAGTTGATAAAAGAGGCATTCCAAACCAGTGGATAAAGAATGGATTATTTAAATAAATGATATAAAGACAACTGACTATCCACTTCAAAGGAGCTCAATTTCCCCTACTTCATACCATATAAAATAATAAATTAAAGATGGATTGAAGTGTTGGTCATAATTCAGAATCTTGTAATAACCTATAATGGAAAATAATCTGAATATATATATAAATATGCAAAAAATATTCAGATTATTATATAATATATATAATATATTATATATAAATATTAAGATTGTTTTCCATTATAGGTTATTTTCCATTATAGGTTATTACTATATATATATATATAACTGAATCACTTTGCTGTACACCTGAAACTAACACAATATTGTAAATCAACTATACTTCAATTTAAAAAAAGAGTCAGGGGCTTCCCTGGTGGCGCAGTGGTTGAGAGTCCGCCTGCCGATGCAGGGGACATGGGTTCGTGCCCCGGTCCGGGAAGTTCCCACATGCCGCGGAGCGGCTGGGCCCGTGAGCCATGGCCGCTGAGCCTGCGCGTCCGGAGCCTGTGCTCCGCAATGGGAGAGGCCACAACAGTGAGAGGCCCACGTACCGCAAAAAAAAACCCCAAAAACTGGCCATTTTATTAGAATATGAAAAATTACTAATTTTGCACACTCCACTTAAATAGCTATACATTTTCACATTTAAGTAAACAAAAGCAAAGAAATTCTCTGTCCTTAATTTAACTCACTCTTCAACATTAGAGCATATGCACTACTGAACATAAAATTGCATTTTTTCCCCGTATTTTATAGTTGGAGTTAAGTTTAGAAGTGAATAACAAAAATGGTTTGTGTGTGTGTGTGTGTGTGTGTGTGTGTGTGTGTGAGAGAGAGAGAGAGAGAGAGAGAGAGAGAGAGAAAGAGAGAGAGAGAGAGAGAAGAGAGGGGTGAGAGGAGAGAGAGAGGAAGAGAGCGAGAAACATGCAGAATACACCTTATTTTGTATTTGAGCTTTTTAAAGAATTATTTGAATTGTATTCAAGAAAGCAAGAAACTCATGCAGATAATTTTATGATTTTAATAAGCCATACAAATATCATTTTGCTTCAAGAGAATTTTCCTATATAAAAGAGTTTCTTAAGTTTAATAAATGATTTGTAACTAATGGGTTGCTATTTCTGGTGAAGTTTAAAGTATTATGTTGTTTTTTTACCTGTTAAGTGCATTAGCATATAGGGTAGTATTTTTACCATGACTATTAGAACAGAGAAAATTTTTTTCCAAAAAGAAAATGTTTTGTGTTCTTTACCAAAGCCATCTGTGTTCTTTTAGTATTATTAATGTGAATGTATGATTTTATGTTTATTTACGGTACCTGTGATATTTACATAATGTTAATTGTATAATTAACTACACGGTACATAGCAGAAGATTTGCATTAATTTCATACAACTGGATTGCTATATATACTGTTATGCAAATTCATAATCCCACCATGATTTTGGTTCTTGGCACCATAGAAATAAAGGCAGGGGATTCAGGGACTAGCAAAGAAAAATGAAGAGTGCCTGCTTTTTCCAGCCATCCTGGAGTAATAGCTGGAGCTGCTTTCCCCTCAATATCATCTCTTTGACACTTGCAAGAGAATGACAGGTTACTCTTTTGCACTTGCTGGTAAAATACAAATACCAAGCTAGCAAATTAAAAAGTTAAATTTCTTGGAGTGACATTGATTCATCTATATTACGTATAAGAAATAAATATTTTATTCACTGCATCATTCAATTCAATTTCTCAATATGCATTACTCGAAATAGAGGTGAATTAACTTTTTTATGGGCTGACTATTCTGATTTTCTCCTTTTGTACCATGTCCCTGCATCTTCAAAGAGGACAACCTAGCATAGTAAAATTGGTACTGAGTGAGAAACCAGAGCGTAAATCAGTTCCCACTCCAGGCAGTTCTTAGTCTATAAACTCTCTGTTGGTAATCTGGTTGTTTTGAATTAGGAATGTGTATTCTTATAGAAACAGTGTTCTAATCTGCTATCTCAGTCTTGCCCACAAAAGCTTATTTACCATTAATAAAATAGAAATACTATTCATTTGCTCAAATAAAATAGAGAACAATACAATTGTTCTATTTATATTGGACACTGGTTATTGAGAAAAAGCCAGATGAGGAGGTAGATGGAGTCATTTGTGAGATTCTGAAGAGGGCTCCAGGGAACTCTTACAAGTTAGATCGTTTATTACTTCTAATATCTCTACAAAACATGTGGCTTTCCTTATCCTTCCATCACCAACTATTAAAGCCATTTTCAATTTATTGAAAATGGGGCTCAAGGAATTATTCTGTTCTGTTATTGTGGTAGTGGCCCATGTCTTGTTCATAAATAGAATAGAAGAGGAAGAGAAGAGAAGGCACTTGGTGACCTAAGAAGAGATTACAGGACAACTTGGATGAGGAAGAGGACTAGTGGGAGGAGGTATTTGGGTTTGTAGTAGAGGAAAGGAGGTGGCAAGTGTAAGCCATCAGGTGTCCATCTAACCAGGACAGCATGTTTGCTGCCTAAGCTGGAGGTGAGGGTGAGGTGGGTAGGTGGAAGCATGGAAAAAGGATCTACCATTGAATTCTCATATACATGAGATATCCATAACCTAGGGTGAAACCAGATATGTCTGAAAAGATTTCAGCAAGTAATCCAATAATATTACCCTAAATTTGCTTGTAATCAGTGAGACCAGCTCCATTTTAATGTCCCTAAGCAGACACAGGTGTGGAGAAAGAGTTGATCTTTGGAATTTGCTCTTTAAATAATACAATAAGATCCCATTTGTCATCCCATCATGGAGATCATGCCCTAGCAGATGTACACATTTACCTGCAAGCAAAGAGTAAACAGGTATTTGAGGACAGGAAAGCAAAGGAGGAATTTATGTTTCTGACCACAAATGGTAGAACCATGAGTCTGGAATATGTCATAAGAAAGAAGAAAACTACCTACTGTGTTCCAGCCTATAGAGATACTTTGGTTAACTGTATTAATATAAATTATATACTAACTTTGATTAATAACAGATACCTAGTAAAAACCCATACCTAGTAAAAAATTTTTTTAATAAATTTTATAAAATAGTGCTTAAATGAAGTTAAGTTATAGATCAGAAGCAAACACCTTGAGGCTATACAGTTGGCTATAAAAGTTATATCTTTCCAAAGATGAGCTAGGAAAAATTCTGTTTTCTTCCTTCCTTGCTCCCACTTCTAAATGTCCTTTTAACAACTGTATCTTCCTATACTTTCCTGTACCTTTCTATATCAGTTAAGGCTATCTTGTTAATCCCTTTCCCTGCGACAAGAACAAGAACAATACTTGTTATTATTACTTTTTATTTGTCCCTATTTTGTGCCAAGTGTATATATAATTTTATAATATTTAGAATATAAAACTTCTAAAACTTTTAAAAATAATATTTAGAACAAAATTTCTAATCTTCATAACAACCCTTTAAGCTAGGTCATACCACTACTTAACAGATTGAGGAAACTGACGCTCAGTAAGGAGAAATATGTGTATCACATTATATTGATATGCACTTATTTATACACAGAAGGGTTTTTGCTGAGGCTCAGAAATGCAAGTGTTCAATTAAGGATAACCTCTGTCAAATCTTTCATGTTAAACATTCGCAGTGATGTGAAGGTAAGATGAGAAATAGGGGGAAATGATTGAAACCTGGCAGTAAAAACTTAAATGGGAACAAAACAAAGATAACAAAGAAAAATGAACAATATTTTACCGATAAATTAACAAAAAAGCTTTTAAAACAATTGTGCTTTTCATCAAATTGAGATTTTTGTTAGTTATGGGAGTATGCTGGTTTTAAAATAAGTAAAATGCTGTAGGCTTCCACTAAATGAAGTCTGGTGCCACTTACAGTTTTTTTTTCCCAAGTCCACTTTATTTGCTTTGGCTTTATCTAATCATTGTGGGGAGTTGTTATTATGTAAACAGAAAAGATGCTAGCGGATTTGGAAAGTACAAGGTGAACATATTTCCGAGTGTCCTAGAGCTTACACCACCAGACTCTGACATTTTGCCTTAATACTGAAGATTCCAGATCCTAGCAAATATTGCTTTCTAATTTCTAAAACTATGAAAGTTTTGAATTACAATATTAATTCTCCAAGTCATTGCCCCTGTATAAATTAACTCTAGCCATAAATATAAAAATATATATCTGTATAAAAATATGAGGTGACATGTAATAAAGTTTTTACTATTACGAATTTTAGAATGACTATATTGCTCATGAATGGCATGGCCATAAAGTAATTAAATGGATAGGCTGGGAAGAGCAGCTGTAAAATATGTATGATATTCTGTGACATTTTGTATAAGAGTACACACAATGCTTTATTATTATATTCTTTCTCATCTGAAACTCAGCACTTTTCCTACAATAAGAATGATGGCATAATAATCTAAAAATTTAGAATGTATGGAAACAAGGCAAGCATTTTCCAATCTTATTATTGTGGTTTCCAGACTTACTGTACGTGTTCTGCAAAGAGAACAGGAAAAGCCAATCACATTTCTATTCTGAAATCCAAAAAGAAGGTTCCCAGGGATAAAATTGATAATAACCAGGGTAAAATTATTTAATGTCTCAGTCCAAAATCTATCCTAGTCTTCTAAGTGTTCTGTTAAGAGGTATTTTATGGTGACTGGCATAGTGCCAGATGCATAGTGGACTTACAGTAAACAATGCTTGAGTTAAATAATCCCACGTTCTTTCAGGAAACAGCTTCTACATTAAAAAATGTTTATTTTTCTAATCCCATGGTTAGAACTAGTTGCTATAGAAAAAACTGACTATCATTTTAGTTTCACAGAACCTCCATCCAGAGAAAGAGGAGGGTGGGTAGTGAGTTTGTGAAACAGCAGAGACTTCATATGATTGCAAGAAAGTCAAAGACTTTATGAAGAGCCAACTACAGGCACATCTGTATAGCTAAGTGCTCTTTTTCACAGAGTGGCAAGAAAGCAGAAACAGAGACCAGAGAGAAAACAATGTTTTTTTGTCCTTGACAGATTGTTCCTTATGATTAGAGAGATGGGAAACAGCAGGGATTAAAAGTCCCTCCTGGATCACTGGGGAGAGGGGAGGGAACCTGATTCATCACCAGTGCTGGTAACAGCACTAACAGTTTGGGCTTTCGCTTTCACAGTACTGCAGAGACATTTTATAGCAGACGTGCCTATTTAATCATGGAAGCCTAAGAACTTGCTCCTAAAATAATGCCTTGTTTATTTTTATTTTTACCACAAAGTAAGATAAAGTCACGATCAATTAAGTGTTATTGGATCTTAGAAACTTTAGTATCTTTATGTCTCAGTGTTTTATGGAATTTTTTTTTTTACCAAGGCAATAAATGCGGTTTATGACTTCTTTAAATTTACATAGTATTCCAACATATTAATACCCTGTGAACTTCAAAAAACCAAATACATTTTTAGTGGTATACCTGGTCACCAAAATGAGGGGAAGGAAACTTTACAATTGTGAGAAGTGCAAATGTTCTCATTAAGGCAGTATTGACCCAGACAGCCATTTAGTATCTATCCCCTCAAATACCTCACAACTCTGGAATGCCCACTGGGACAAATAAACGTCAGCACCTAAATTCTTACATTTCCTTCACTTTCTGATTCATCTGGTGAAGTGCGAGTAGGAAGTATCTTTCTTTTCTTCCCTTTTTAATGCCACTTAATGCATTGATTTTAGGATCCCACAAAATTTGGGAAACATGATAAACTTCTCTTCCTAGATATGAACTTAATTGTCCTAAGATGCCTATGATTTTTAATGTGTTCTAATGACTTCCAGAAAACAGCAACATGTAGCTACTAGATGGAACGCACCTGTTAAAATTTGTATTCAGATAATGATTAGCATATTCCCTAAACACGTGAGTATGAAACCAGCTTAATCTAAAATTTTTAATCAGTATATTTTTATTAAGTGACCAAAAGACAATACAGAGAAGTCTATTTGTTTGAAACCTTTCATTTTTATATAATCTTGGGATAGGATTAGGATTAAGAAAATGTAATGCCGACATACTAGAATAATGACACAAAATATGGGTTTTCATTCCTTTCAAAAGATAAATCTTTGAAACAGTCAGCATTCTAAATTAGATAGCTAAGGAAGCCCACAATTTATTTTATTTTTCAAAAACTATTATCTGAAATGGTTTTAGCATCTTTAATACTCCTTACTTTTCAAAGAAAAGCTTTGGTTTTTTTTACCCTCTGCTCTGAAAAGTGAAGTGTATCCAGTATGTATACTCCACTTACCAAAGGGATATCTTTAGTATTATCCTGATATGCTTGAAACTTAGGATGTTGCCTCTAAAGGCTTTTTAAAAATTTTTTATAAAGTATGTTACACATATAGACACCTCTAAAGGCTTTTAAATTCAAGAGCTATAGTGTTGGGTTTTTGCAATACACTTATTTGCCAGGCGTTGTGCTAAGCACTTGATATTATCTCATTTAATTTTCTTAACAATCCTTTAAGGCCAGCACTGTTATCATTCTCATTTTATAGGAAAACAGATGCTTAGAGGGATTAAGCAATTTGACCAAGATCACACAGATTCTGTGTCAGAGCCAGAACTCAAATCCAAATTTTTCTGACTCCAGAGATACCTCTCAGGATGAAAGAAATATTTCCCTGGGGAAATCCCACATAGATATAACTGCTGAAGTCTGTCCCCAATAAACCTTAGATTTATTGCTTGAGAAAACTATTTTTGATAATGTGCTTCCAGGAGTTATGACTTCTATACCTACAGAGTCCACGTGAACATTCAATTTATTCCAGGTGAAGTGAAACGAGACTGGCTCTGGGACGCTTGTACACGAGAGGGGTGACTCACAAATGGTGAAAGTTCACACTCTACTGGCCTGCTAGGAGAACTATTCATGGAAAATGGGTCTTTCAACACTATTTCTACAACCACTTTGAGTAAAGAGAAACCAGCTACTCTGGCTAAAATACTATTGGTTTCATGTACCCACAGAACTAGATGGTCTAATATTAGGAATTGAATTTGTGCATAAAACTTGTGGACATTCTTGGAATTCAGTATAAAAGATACAAGCAATAATAAGCAAATCAAGAGCAGCCAGTATCCCCTGATGCAGAGCTTAAATAATTATAATACAAATTGACTTCCTAACTTCAACTGTCCCTGAGCTGAAATTCTTTATATATGGTAGCAAATTGGGAAATTAGCAATCCTCTAAAACTGGCTATAAACAACAAAACTTCTAAGAAGGAGGTTACTGCTTTTAGCACAGAGTGACCATCAATGTGAACATTTACCATGAACTACAATATTGATAATGAATGCCAAGTTAATGCTAAAAGGTGTTTGTTTTACTATCGATATTGAAATATTCATTGTCATGTCAAAAAACATCAGCCTTTGGTAAGGAGAAATTCAGTTGAGAGCAGTACTTTTTTATGAAAACACAGACCTTCAGAAATGAATGAATGAATGAATGAATGAATGAAAGAAAGAAAGATGAAAGAGAGAGAGAGAGGGATGGAGGGAGGGAGGAAGGAAGGGAGGAAGGAAGGAAGGAAGGAAGGGGAGAAAACAGATTATCTAAATAAATATTATGATATCATATACAATACTAGAAATAAACAACACATAGGAAAAATTTTATAATGTACAATAAATGGAGAATCTCTATAACATATCACCCATTGATAAAAATCAACTTAAAAACATGAAGAATTTAATAGACCAATTAGCAGAACAACATGAACAGATTTTTTTCCAAAAGAGACTATGTGCACTAGTAGATATACAAGGAATGTTTAGTCTCGTTGGTAAAGAAATATATATTAAAACTAAAATGAGATCTGTTTTTCCTATTAAGTTATCAACAGAAAAGGTAATAATCACAGGCAAGGAAACAGTGAAATGGGTCTTTTATACACTGTTGTTGGAAGTGTAAATTGGTGCATCTTTCTGAATGTCAATTTAACAGTAATTCCACTTCCAATATTCTGTCTTAAGGAAATAATCAGAAACGTAAATAAAGATCTATGCACAAAGATGTACATAACAGCTTTAATTATAAGGGACCAAAAAGGAAACAAATGTCCAACATTAATGAAGTGGTTAAATTCAAATTACACAACATCCATTCCTTAAAATTGTATGGGGGCATTAAAAATTATGTTTACAATGAGATATTTTGTAAAATGCAGTATGTAAAATTGTATGTACGATATGGTCACAGCCATGTTTAAGGAAAAAAGTCGGGAAAATACTGAGAAAAAGTGTCAAAATATTGATAGCTGTTTCTCTGGGTAATGAGAATATACTGTTTATTATTTTCCCTTTTGCCTCTTTATACCTATGTGTACTTTCCAAATATTCTAAAATAGATATGTATTCATCAATATTTATGGAATGCCCACATTGCATCAGTCATTGTCCTGGGATCTGGACACACAAAGGTCATGAGGCACAGTCTTTTTCCTCAAGTTGCTTATAATGTAGTGTCTTATTTTTATCTTGTAACTTTTAAAATTATAGAACAACAAAGTTGTTGTTTATTAACTAGGGTAGGTGAGAAGTAGTGTCCCATGTATTCTCATTTGATCTCTTTCCCTCACACCACCTTTTCAAGCCAACAGGAATTCTGGCTGATTTATCTTCAAAATATATCCAAAATCCTATGAAAGGTAAACCAATAAAGCTCTGAGAGAAAATAAATAAGAGAATATCTTCAAGACCCTGGAGTAGGCAGAGTCCTTAAACAGAACATAAATGGGCTAACTATAAATGAAAAAATGGTAAATTGTACTAAATTATAATTAAAACTCTGTTCATCAAACTGCACTATTAAGAGAGTAAAAAGACAGGCTACTGAGGGGGAAAAAGCTTTTATAATTCACATATAAGACTCATATCCAGAATATATAAAGAACTCCTACGAAGCAATAAGAAAATGGCAGATAACCCAAAAGAAAAATAAGCAAAGATTTGAACAGGCAATCATAAAAGAATATCCAAATAAACATGGAAAAGCTTCCAAATATTAGTCGTCATGGAACACAAATTAAAACCACAATGGGATATCACTACATCCCAAATTAAAAAGGCAGATTGTAGCAAATGTGGATGGAGATGTAGAGCAACTAAACTTTCATACACCCTTGGTGGGAGTACAAATTGGTACACTTTAGAAAACCATTTGGCAGTAGCTACCAGAGCTGAACATAAGGAACCCCACGATCCAGGAATTCCTATACTAGTATACACCCAAGAGAAGCACATACATATGTTCTTCACAGTACCTTTGTAATCACCCAAAACTGCAAACAATCCAAATGTCCATCAATAGTAGAATGGATAGATACATATAAGCAATACTATCCCATAAGGAGAATTAAGTACAACTACGTGTAACAGCAATTAAAATATCACCAGCATGATATTGAGTGAAAGAAGCCAGACACAAAGAGTACATACAACATCATTCTGCTTATGTGACATTCAGAAACAGCTCAACTAATCTATGGTGTTAGAATTCAGGATTACTGATTAGCCTTGGCAAGGAGTACCTGTAAAGGAGGAAGAAGGTAGCTTCTGGGGTTCTGGTAATGATCTGTTTCTTAATCTGGCTGGTGATTATACTGGTGCATTCACTTTATGAAAATTCAAGGCCTACTTTTCTGTAGTTATATTAAACCTCAATTAAAATTACATTATATATATGTATTGTGTGTATGTGCCATCCGTATATATATAATACATGCACACATATTTATAAAATATATAATTCAAAGGTATGTATTTATACATGCATATGTGTACACACACACACACATGCACATACAGACACACATATATTACATCCAAAATGTAACCACTTCTGACCTTCTCTACTGTTACCTCCCATCTGAGACTACTGCAATAGCTGTTTGCCCCAGTTCCTCTCATGCATCCCTGCAGTCTTCACTTATAGCCAGAATGATAATTTTTAAAGCAGAAGCCAGGTCATATTTGTCCTTGGCTTATAACCAGTAGGAATGGTTCCCCTGTCAATCAGAATAAAATCCTCAGAGGAGACATATATCCCTGACAGCCTATTTAAAGTAGCCTCACTATGCAGACCTGTCACTCTCATCCCTTTACCCGGCTTTAATTTTCTTTATAGTTCTTATCACCAACTGACATACCATTTACTTAGTTATTTATTGATAATTGGTCTCTCTACCACTAGTATGTAAGCTATCTGACAGCGGGAACTTTATCTTTCTTTATTATATCCCTCACATCTAGAACGATCATCTAGATGATCATCATCATCATAAAGTAGGCAATGAACGAATGAATGAGATCATCACCAAACCACATAGGAAATAAGGCAGAATATGTATGTCTAGCCCTCTTTTATATGTTAGGAGACTAAAAGAATAAAATTACATTAGAAAACAAAAAAATGAAATTACTCACTTGATGTTATTGAGGAGTACAGTTCCGGTCTTCTGTTTTGCTCTCCCCCCCTCTTCCTTTCTCCCTCTGTTCTTCCCCTCCCCCATACCCACATGTACATACATGTGTGCACACACAGGCATAGGCACAAGGAGAATGGGATAAGGACAGTTCTCCTAACTGACAGAAGTATGAATGTAAGCTACCCCATTCAATGCAATTTATAGCCACTTTATTTACATCAGATAGCCATAAAATATATTATTATATAAAAAACATATAAAATATATTATATATTTTATATTATATATAAAATATATTTATATAAATAAAATATATTATACACACACAAACACACATACATGTATTATATATATATATATATAATACATGTATGTGTGTTTGTGTGTGTATAATTACAGAGATTATATAATCCTAGTGGTTCAGAATTAAATGAGGATGACGTCCTGGTAAAGATTCATTATATTGGAATCAGGCACTTTTACATGAGCCTTATTTTGTGGATATATGGCCCTTTTGAATACACAATAGTAAAGAACCTATTATTTTTCTTGCCAGAATATATGTATCCATGACCTAGGGCTGCTCCCTCCAGCATTTTGCATTAAAAAATTTTCAAACAAAATAAAACCATTTTGTTAGGTCCTGCAACAATGATAAACTTTCTGGGCCCTGAAGGTAAATTTTTTTGTAAATGAATATGTTCAGAAGTTGAGATTGTTTGAGTCAAAAGTCTCACCTCCCTGTTCTCAGAATGAATTGTAGAGCCCCTGAAGCAGACAAGGGTGTTTAAGGTTAACCTCTGTTTCTATATAGATATCAATTACCTTTTCAAAGTCTTCCCAGTGGGATTTGCCACTTGGCAGCTTGTCTAAAAACTAGCTAAATGTGCAAATGTGTGTGGCGGGGAGGAAAAGGTCCAGTTTGGTTGTCAACCTAGTTGACCCTTCGGTTTTGGTAAAAAGAAAAAAAAAATTTTTTTTCAAAAAAGAGTTTTAGGCCCTTTCAGTTGCCAAATAAGTGACTTCACTGTTTTGTAGGTTTATTTTTTTTAATTGAAAAAATGGGAAACTTAGTGATAACCCCCCAAATATACAATACGTGCTCAACTGCTAGTGTTAGTCTCCTTCACCTCCTCCAGCTCAGAAAGCAGTAAGCATAATATCAGGCCCCATAACTCTAAAAGTAGAGTAAATAATAAAATGAAGCCCAGGATACATTGAGTGTAACAAGGCCAGTGTCAAAAGATCATTTGTTCATCAAGTAGATAAATCTTTTAATAAGACAGAAAATGATGGTTAAAGGGAATGGTGGCTTTTACTTCTGAGTGCAAAATAACCATTAATGTCAGAAGAGAAAGAAATGCTAAAGTTCATTTTGAAGCTCAGACTAACTTACAGATCAGGAGGGGAAGTGTGGAGTAAAGAAGACGGGCATGACTCCGATGCGGGAATTCTAGCTTCATCTTGACCGCACAGACTTGGAAGCTGTGTAACCTAGGGAAAATTACTTAACCTCTCTGAATCTCAGCTTCACAGAGATGTAAAATTAGAATGGTAGATCTTGCAGGGCTTTTGTGAAGATTAAATGAGGTCTTAGTTCTAAAAATGTTTTGTAGCCAAGAATATGCTGTGATAATGTGTAGGATTATTACTGTGCTTAAATAATTTGAGTATCCTTCATGTTTTCTCTCTTCCTCCTAAAGCCACTTCTCTAAGGTTTAGCTAAAGTGACCCCCATCCTTGAGGTTTGCCAATCCCTACTGATTTAGATTAGGATATTTTTCACCAATTAAATGAGAATTTTTCATATGCTCCATTTCTGAACTGGCCTGACTTAAGCCTTCAGAATAGAACTATTGCCTTCTCTGAAACCCAAATTATTAATGTGGTACAGGAACAAACAGCTCCCTGGGACCCTTAAAGGTAGGAAGACTGGAGATGGAAATTAAAACGTGAGGGAAGTCTTTTCATTCTTCATCCCAGGATGGAGCATTGTCCCATTTTGCTAAATATTTTTCTCTCTATAATAGAAAAAATCATTAATGAACACTTATCATATGCCAAGCACTGTGCTATGCATTATTCATGTAATCCTCACAACAGATTAATGCATCCTGTACTATTTTTGCCACTTAAAGACAAAAGGACTGTAATTAGAATAAGTGGCTTGCCCACGGTCACCTACCTAGTACGTGGTAGAGTCAGGATTTGAACCCAAACCTGCCTAATTCCTTTCCCAGTCTTTCCATTTGTTGATTATTTACCTCCTACATTTTAACTAACTTTGCCTTTCTATCTCTTTATACTCTCATCCTTTGTATTTCTGTAATTAATAGGGTAGAGGACTATAACAAAAAAGACTAAGGTATGGTTCCTGTGCTCAAGAAACTATGATAGTCCACTGACAGGAAGATGACAGGCAAACAAATGACTGTATGACATGGAAGAACTTAAAGAAGTCCATAAGAGATGGAGCATTAGTCTCCTCATTGGTAACATGGGAATAATATTCTACTTTATACGGTGGTTGTTAAAATAGGGTGAAATGCTTGTGTTAAGTGTTGGCAAAAACCCTGCTCAGTGTATGGAATCTATAATGTTGCCAGCCAGTCCCAGGATAATAATTAGGACACAATGCTAGAAAAGCAACTTGGTGTCAGATTTTGAGAGACTTAAAGGCCAGTCTAAAGACTCTGGACCTACAGCTTGATGAAAACAAGTATGCCAAGGACAGTAATCACTCTGCAAAGAAATTAGAGCTGATGCTATTTTACATTACCTTTCAAAATTCATCATAAGTGAGCTGGAGTCGGTAGAAACAGTTGGAACTGGTTTAAAGGAGTTTTGTATTTGATGTACTAAAAGGAAAGATGATAATTTAAAGTTTGATGCCCTGTACTTTTTCTTCCACAGTAATTAGTGAATGCCAAAGGCAGCAACTGGAGTCTGTGAGCTACTCCTCTCGCTACGCGCTGGGCCTCTTTTATGAAGCTGGCACGAAGATTGATGTCCCTTGGGCTGGGCAGTACATCACCAGTAATCCCTGCATTCGGTTCATCTCCATTGATAATAAGAAACGCAATATAGGTCAGTACCCCCATTATTTCCCTTAAATACAGTAACAATGGTGGGTGTAGATCATGAAAAATGCTGTTTAATTGAGTGTTGCCATTCTGAACAGAGCAAGCATTTAACTCCAAGCCACAGGGGATAAAATTTAATGTCACATTTGGCCAATAATAAAATACACAGTGAAACCAGCAAAGTTTTTCAGAAAATCATTCACCACATGGTTTGTATTACTGAGTTTATGAAAATAGTGTCAGAAGGTTTAAGATTTCAAAATGGCCCAAGTTCTATTGCTTTAATATGGATCCATCTATATGCAAATTTATCTCATCATTTATTTCTTGGTGGAGTTTGCTTTTGTTTTTAAAATTTGACGAGTGCTGCTCTTTCCACTTCCCAGGCTAGATATAAAAAGTGAATTTTACTATGTTATGAAAATCCTTCACTTCAGTATAATTGTATTTATTTAATTTTTACCTGGAAAACTACATAAAATTACTTTGTATACAATGCAACTAAAATAATAGGTAAAATGTTTCATATGAGCTTTACTAGAATGGGATAAAGTCTACACTCCACCTTCTTTGTTGAAGATAGTTATTAAAATTAGATTTGAGTTGCAAGAATAAACATAACTGATTCATTTCATGCACAAAGGTGAAAGTATATTCTTATTTGTAGGACTGTAGTGATTGCTAAGAAATTGCTTTTTGTGAAATAAACGTTAATGATCTAAAATGACTAAATTCTTGAAAGGAATAGTCACTGCAATTTGTTACGGTGTTTTATGGTGCAGTGATGGTTTCATCAAGCATTAGTTAGAAGTCTTGCCTGATAAAATCACCAACTAACGTCTCTTGGCTTGCCAGAACTTTATAATGATAGAACTGGGCTAGAGTATGGTTTTTATATCAGAGCACATGATCTTAGAAAAATGTTTCTTTTATAACTTAAAACTCCCTAAGGGCTGGACTGTTTATGTTAACATGATACCACATATATGTACAATCAGCAGTTCATGAAATGCCCTGTAACAGCAATGGACTAACCATTTTTAACTCGACAACTGCTTTGTTCTGAGAAAAGGAAAATAGCCCTTGATCTTCTGTTATATGTCATGAATTAGACATTATCCTTTGTGTATTGCTTCATAAGATATGACATCTGTTAGGGTATATTTAGTAATACATAACAGAAAAACCAATTTCAACTTGTTTAAACAACATATGGACATTTGTTATATTATCTGCTATGGACTGAATTGTATCCCCCCAAATTCATATGTTGAAGCCCTAAACCCCCAATGTGATTATATTTGGCGACAGGGCTTTTAGGAGGTAATTAAGGTTAAATGAGGTCATAAGGGTGGAATCCTAATTATAAGGCTGGCCTTATAAAATGAGGAAGAGAAAGAGAGAGAACTCTATTCTTGGGCATACACCAAGGAAAGGCCATGTGAGGAGAGTGAGAAGGTTAAAAGGCAGGCCGTCTGCAAGCCAGGAAGAGAGTCCTCACCAGAAACCAAATCAGCTGGCACCTGGATCTTGGACTTCCTTCTCTGGAACTGAGAGAAATAAATTTCTTTTGTTTAAGCCATCCAATCTATGGCAGCCCAAGCTAACTGATAATATTATCTAAAAGGAAGAAGTTGGGGAGACTTCATGACTGATTGATTCAATAACAGAGCAACATCTTCAAGGACCTAGGGTTTATCCATCTCTGCTCTCTTCCACTCTTAATGTTGACATCCTCAGAGGACTGGTAGCAAGATGGCAATGACTATTGGAGTCACATCCAGACCCAGCAACATGCTTAGGAAGAAGACGGACTATTACTATCTCAGTCCCTTTCTGAGAATTAAGGAAATCTTTCCAGAAACCCCTCAACTGACTATCTTGTATCTCATAGGTCATAACTGGGTTACTCAACCAGTCTGAAACCAATCACTGGCAAGGGGGGTGGGACTACCATTACAACCTTAGACAAATCAAGATCTACTCCTGGAACTGGTATCAGGATCATCTTCCCTTTAGTCATATGAGGGTAGATACCTGACTAAAATAGGGTTTTGTTAGGAAGAAAGGGGGGAATAGTGGATGCCGGGTTGGCAACAAATAATGTCCATTATCTTCAAGTAGATTCGCATCTTATGTGAGAGATAAAATTGTAAAGTTGGCACAGAAAGAGAAGAATCATGTATATTCAAAATTATCTTTGAAAATATCTTAAAACTACGTGACATTTTGGAGACTAACATAACGTTCAGTAAATTCAGCATAGCATTTTGTGAGCATTCAATAGACTTCAGTTTATTCGGGTGAGGCCAGATGAAATTGTTGGTTTGCATTTATGGGACAGTAATATCTTCTACTATGAAAGGCACACAGGAAAGAAAGAAATAGCAGTCATATCTCCTAACAGATTAAATCGCTGTGCAAATGGAGTGGGATGGTGAGTGAAAGCACCCACACTACTATGTAGTAGCAATTTATAAAATCAGAGTTATGCAAATTTGAAAGAGTACAACATAAAAATATTAATAAATTCTCACAAGATTGTCAGCTTTTGAAATAATAGAAATACGAAAAGAATCTTTTTTTATATTAACAATCACACAATTTTAAATCTTGAGGGCCAGGTGAATTGGGAACCATGTTTTTGCTACAGCCCATGGTGGTGCCACTTCAGACAGCAAAGAAATACCTTCCTTCCTTTGTCAGTTTTATGAAAAATTAATTTTGGATTATGCAAGTTTTAAAATGTAAGAGACCCCCACTAATGGCATTCCCTAACATAAAATCTAACTAACTGCCTTGCATTTAAACTATTTTTTCTCACTATCTGGGGCCAGGGTGCTAAGTATATCTACTTGAATTCACATAATATAAATGTCCATATAGTGTAACTCCACTGTATTTTATTGACATTGATATTTAAGTAGGCCAGTAAGAATTGTCTCTTTATGTTACTAACACTACCCAACTCTACCATTTATTTGGGGTGTTCTATTGAAACAAGAATTAATACTATAAATACACACAATCAATGAAGGGAAACATTTGTGTTCTGTCAGGTAGGGCAGCAACAAGACAGAAAAAGGGTGGCAGAGCTGTCCACAAAATAAAGTCTGTTGTCAAGTCTTGAAGAGAGCCAGAGGATACAGGATTAGTAGCCCAAACCAGACAAAGGTCAAGGAGTAATTATTTGTCAAATGTCAGGAATAGACAGTACACAAACCAGAAACAAAAGTCTCCTTGGGCAGAGGGGCTAAATTCCAAGATGTATTAGATTCATACCAGCGATTATGGGTATGACCCAATACACTTAGGCTTGTGCTTTCCAAAATGTGTTCAACGGAACATCAGTTCCTTGATATGCTCTTTGTGAAGGGGCTCTGTCATCAATAAGTTTGCAAAATGCTACTGACTTTACCGCTATTTTAGAGAATCTCAGGGCATATTATCCTATTAAAAGATATTGCTATAGAGAAGACACCTTCTCATTTTATTTAATCTAGGATTTCCCAAATGTACTTGACCATGGAATATTTTATTTAGGCACCAAACCTGCTAACATCCCACAGAAATTGTTCCCCAAGACACACTTGAGAAAGCCTGACTTGATGTCACCGTTTATGCTTTGTACTTGGGCAGGAATTGTAAGCCAGATGAGAGGATGGGGAAGTCTAGTCCTGAAGTCATCAGTGGGAAGATACTGAGTTTTTTTAGAGGTGGAAGAAGACTTTTTGCAGACGAACTCAAAACTTGGTAGGGTTATAACTGGAGACAATTTAGGTTGAAATAAGGTCTGAAATAAGGTCATGTGAATTATCATTAACATGGATAATATTTTAAATTATCAATAAGATCATCACTGTGGGAAGAATTTGGACTTTAAAAGACTCAGATTCAAATTCTGGCTCTGAAACTTGCTAATGATGTGATCTTGTATGACCCTTGTTTTGTAACAATAGGTTTTGTAACAAACACAATCAAAAATTTTAATGGCCTGAACATAACAGAAGTCTGTTTCTTCTTCACATAAGACCCAAACAGGTGTTTATGATTGGAAGGTAGGTTTCATCAAAGAGGTGATTCAGAGACCCAGACTCCTTCCACCCTTTGACTCTGTCAGCTTCCTCAGGTGGCTTATAGAGTCACTGTGCTCATAGGAATCAAACAAGTGGATGAGGAAAAGAATGGAGGAGAGCACATAGGATATTTTTAGGGTTAGGCTTAGAAATGGTACATATCAGGAGGGGTCACGTTTTATTGATTAGAACAGTTATGTGGCCATACCTATTTGGAAGGAAAGCTGGAATCGTAGTCTACCCGTGCATGTAGGAAGAATAAAAAGTGGGTTGGTGAACATCTAGCCAGTTTCTGCTGGAGCACTTAGCATAAGTCCTTCTGTGAAAGAGGCAGATTAGATCTACATAGATGATAAATAGATTTCAACACAGGTGCCAATCATTTAACAGGTAATCATCACCTGGGGCAAAAACTAAGAACAATTCCAAGACTGGGTCTAGACTCAGTAGAAGAGGATTCTACCAACAATTGGCAATGTCTGTCATGCAGAGGGCATGGGGAGCAGTGGGACAAGTGAAAGACATTTATCTCCTGTATAGGGAAAACACTCCTGTGTGTTCCTCCTTTACTCTCACACTCCTACCACGCTCACAACACTTCTGACACCAGAAGTATGGATTTTCCACACCTCAAGGAATTCTGCAACCCCTGCTTGGTGCCCTGCAATTCAATTCAGTTCTGACACTATCTCTGAGGAGTTAGCAGCAGATCCCACAGGCAAAGGGTCCAACCCCACAAGACTGCCTCCACTTCAGATACCAATTGCAAGTTTCAAGCTGTCGTCTGTACTTCTGACTAACCAACTATAAACCGGTGTTCCCATGACCCCTCCTTGTGTTTGATAATTTGCTAGTATGGCTCACAGAACTCAGGGAAACACCTATTTACACTTACCAATTTATTGTGTAATAAAGGATATGATATAGCATGCAAATTAACAGCCAGATGAAGAGGTACATAGAGGGAGGTCCAGAAGGGTCCCATGTGCAGGACATTCTGTCCCTGTGGAGTTGGGGTGTGACACCTCCAGGAAGGATGTGTTCACCAGAAGCCCTCTGAACCCCATACTATTGAGATTTTTATGGAGGCTTCAACATGTAGGCATGATCTGTCATTAACTCAACTCTAGCCCCTCTCCTTTCGTGGAGGATAGAGAGTGGGGCTGAAAGTTCTAAGCTTCTAATCATGGCTTGGTCTTTCTGGTGACCAACCCCTATCCCCTATCCTGAAGCTATCTCGGAGTCCCCCAAGAGTTACCTCATTAGAACAAAAGACACTTCTATCACCCAGGAAATTCCAAGGGATTTAGGACCTCTGTGCCAGGAACTGAGGGGAAAATTATATATATATATATATATATATATATATATATATATATATATATGGTTTTACACACCTCCCAAGATCTCTGAGATCCTTCCCAACATCTTAAATTTGGAGTCAGACTGGCCAGGAGTCAAACTTCCTATATTGAACTCAGTTCTACCACTTACTAGCTGTGTGACCTTGGATAAATTACTTAAACTCTCTGTTTACTGGTCAATAAAATGAGGAAAATAATACCAACTCTAAAGGGTCGAAGATGAAATGATTTAAACATATAAAGAGCTTCACATAGCACTTAGCAAATAATGTCAGTATCTATGGTGCCTAATATTATAATTAATAATTCCAGTCTTTAATTCAGATATTATATTCTCCAAAGCAAAAGGCATAAATATAAAAGCCTGACTTAAGTGAATGCAACCCTACATTACCAGGACAGATAGGAGTCAGGGTGGCTTAAATAAATAAAATGTATAAGTAACCCTCAAAATGATTGGTCAGAATTTTAGCATCCTTCCTTGTTCACCATCTAGAAGAGTGTTAATGATCAGTACAATCACTAATAGGCAGCAATCTGAGGAGATTAATACAATCTGCAACTCTAGAAATGTGATGGCCAATGACCATAATTACATAGCTTTAAATATCTCATTAAAGAAAACAATCCGACTCATCCAAAACGAAAACAAGTGAACAAACTTTTGCATCACATGGAATTTATATGTTCAAGGATTGTATTGTTAGGATCCTTGAGTAACAAACACTAATATAATGCATAATGCCTTTAAAGGCTCTTTTACAAAAGATGCAGAAATATTATTCCGTATAACTGTTTGTTACATCAACTCTTTATAAAAGATAGGAGCATAATATGAAATTCTGTAAATAATTGGGATGGGCCTGGGGCCATAAATCCAGTCACCTTGTCTTCACTTAGGGGAGTACATGATTATTCCAACTAAGCGATAGCCATGTAATTGACCACACAAAATATCTGCTTTTGGATTTGAAACATCGTGCAATTACTTGTCCTTAAAGTTGCAGAAAATGCAATCCAGATAGGTAACACTTTATAAGTTGAACAAAAAAGGACTAGGGAGAAGAAAAAGGGACAAGGGGGAGAAAAGGAAAGGAAAAGACCTGGGATGATGAAAAACTGTCAGGTTTCCAGTTCAAGCTATTTCTTTAAAATATCAACTCCAGAAACAGAGCTTTCAGATAAGACAGCAATCATCATCTTAAAATAACAAGCAGTAACCAGTTACAAAATTCATAATATTGGTTTTTATGTGTTATAGACATAGTCATTTGTAATTCAATTATGTAACTGACGCTGTCCATATGAATCTGTTAAGGCAATTTAATAAACAGCAGTCAAATGCTAATTACAAATATCGATCTCACTATTACAGTGATGCCACAGTATGTTACATGATTGTAATATCAAATCTTTTTCCTTGCTCTCTCAGAAAGGAAAAAAATATATATGTGTGTATGTGTGTGTGTGTGTATACGTATATATATACACATATGTATGTCTGTAATGTATAAATGTACTTACATAAAACATATGTACATATGTATACATAAAAATGAATATCATATGTTGTCATTTAAAGTAATAGGCACAAATTATAAAATAGATTACTCTTATTTCACGTAATATTTGCCACTTTTAAAAATCGGTTTTCTTTAGAAAATGAGATAACAGTCCATTTTGTAAGGAGAACATTTGCACATAAAGTAAAAACAAACAGATCCCTTCAGCCTCTGGTTTCCCTATCAAGCTATCCTCAATGGGAAAGATTTACATCCACGATAACACTTGTCCTCCCACTTGCCAAGCAAGTGAACTCAGTCTGAAAATCAATGCCAGAGACAGAGGGAAAGTGGAAAAGCAGCTAAATATGTAACATCAAAAATAAACCTTTAAAATATCCTAAGGAGTATATTACTGGGAAAAATATATATCTTATGGAAGTTTCCTTCAGAAAAACTGAATTCACAAATATTTTATTTATATGTTTTCCATTCTCAGTTTATTCGGTCAAATAATTATTTACAAATATGTATTGGATGCTTCTGTGTGCTGGGCACTCTGCTTGGAAATGAGGATTCCATAGTTTCTGCCCTCATGAAACATAACGTTTATGAAGTCTACTCAAATGAGAAATTCTGAAGGAAATTGATAAATGAGGCTCTGTTGGACTAGTGACTTGGAGTCAAGTATGAGTCCTCATAAATATAAACAGACGCATTGAGTATAGAGAGCAACAGCTCACATGTATGATCAAAACTGGGGAGAGTCATGCTGCCTCATGACGATATAATGATCTTTTAAAAGGATGCTTTAGACCTGGGTCCTTTTGTCAACATGAATCTAATAATCTTCTTTCTTCAGGTGAAGAAATGAAAAATGGGGACTATGGAACATTTAAATCCATGAAAAAATCAGAAACTTTAGCATAGCCTATTATTTAACTTTCTCCTGGGGCTGCTAAAAAGTTTAATAAATACAAATAAGTTGTGAAATGTCCAAGAAGCAGTGAGCAAAAGGATAAAGAAAGTCTAGAGCCTACAGCTGCCTGGCATTTCTGTAATTATAAACAATTCCAAACTGCAGATGTGTAGAGCATCCACACTAAGAAGTGAGTCTTGAACATTACATCTGCAAGTCTCCTCTTGTGCCAACATTCCACCTTTGTGTTCTGCCTGCCCTGCCCTCTGAGAGTGGTATTTTCACTTGTGGTATTGGCCTAAACGTGTGGCTGTCAGGCTGAGATTTACGAAAGATCTTCAGGTTGTCCAAGAGTTTCTCCAGAACACAAGAGCCAGATGTGTTGGTGACTGAGTGCAGTTTGGATCCACTATTAGGGGGAGAAGAGGGGAATGAGAATCAGATGACTGTTTATGATGAATAAATGTATGGATCTGAAATTTACAGGGTATAGATGAGAACAACAGAAAAACTGAGAGGCTGCCATCATTGCTGCCAATTTAGAAAGGCAATAGCAAGGGAAAACCCTCTGTTGGCTTTGTAAGGAGGTGAGGAAGGCCAGTCTATGTCAAGGAGGGAAAAATCAGCAGAGATGCACAGGTAGGAACTGCCACAGTCCCTCTGACCTCTTCACTAACAAAAGTCAAGTAACTTGGTATGTAGCTATCGTGTAATGAAGGCACTGCTGTATTAAATGTAATGACGTCTAATTTTTGCTATTTGTAATTATGATTCCTTTAAGTGATGGCTCTTCTGTCTGCCAAGCACCTAGGAGAGATTAGATGCCAGTCTGAGAGTGAGAATAAGGAGAGCTAAATTGTCTTGCTTAACTGAGGAAAAAATTTCAGACACTCTGAGACTAAGGGGAGGTCGAGGAGCAGAGAAGGGAAAGAGGAAAGGGAATACTACATAGAGTAGTAGAGACTCTGGCTTGACCTGAGGGATTGCTGTGTAGACTTGTAACTTGTTTGCTACATAATTTACTTTGTGACCCTCCTCCCACAAGTCCCTACCACCTCAGTATAGTTCTGGATTGAGCAATTGTTTTAAATCGATGGGTGCTTTTTATTGGAGAGTTATTTTGTAAATCAACATAGTCCAGACACTTTTTGGAGTATCTAGGGTGAAATTATTAGGAACTTTATGGTTTCTTCACATTAGTTCCTGTGCAGAGATTTGGAGTCTGCTGTCTCTATGGAGAAACCTCACATCTGTTTGAGAACCTTATTTTGAATGCAGACAGAACTCCTCACCAGCTGGACCTCAAGTAAAGCAAGCTCAACTTACTGTTTCCATAATACCTGCAACCAGGTCAATCTGTTGAGGGAGCTGGAAATTGGGAAAATGCTCTCTCTATGGGACTGAACGTTTTGAAGTATCTTGAAGTTAAGTCCTTACTGCAGCCTGAAGTGAAGCTGTCAACACCCTGGGTTTTAAGCCAGGGCTCAAAATGATGTGCTCTGCTCTGCTTCCCAGACAAGGGCCTGGTTTTCATCATTCTGGAGGCATCTCAGAACCTCTGCAGATTGAGAATAGTCTTGTAAAACTGTGTAACTCTCAGATAGCTTGTGAGCCTCAGGTCCTGGGAGACAGTAAAGACTTGTTGAACTGGATGAGAGCTTGACAAGTCTTCATTCTGGTCCATTTTTATCTGGGACCACAACAACACTATACCAAAGAGATGGAAACTTTCCTTTGCCTAGAGCTCCCTCAGAAAAGATTTCACCATTTTTCTCACTGTCAAGAATTCTTCCTCAGATCAATCTGAATGTCTCACGGGCTAAAGAGTTGATATGCCCTGTTTGCAGAGCTGCTGCTTTCTCCAGATTAGCAGCTCTCTCCTTTAGCAGGAATACATGCCTCTATCACACATGCTATCCATGAATTGATCCCTCTTATCTCCATCAAGATTGAAAATATAAGAGATAGACTCTAACATCGTGGCATAACAGGAGTGTGTATTCGGTGCTCAGGAAATATTTGCTGAGCCAGTCGTCCTTTATGCAGCTCTGAGATGCCCTTCCCTTGTTCCGAAATAACATTGAGAATTAACACTTCAGCACTGGTCACCCACTTAGCAGGCAAGGAAAAGTAATGGTAGTCAGCAAATTGTTCACCCCTAAGACAACCTAGGTATCTGTTACTACTGCCCTCTAAATCATATAAAATGAATGAGCTCTCTAGCTGCCAAATCTGCAAGCTGTTGAAAAAACACATGTGAGCTATTGGCGATTAGAAAGATCAGAAGCCTCTTTTGGAGACCCTGTCCCATGCCCATTACATGGGGAATACTTGACTACATAGTATCAGAGGTGTTGCCAGTAAGACCTGGAAGTTTTATCAAGCTGTCTTCCCAAAGAGATCCAAGTATTCTTGGTAACAAGTATACTGTGGTCTCTAGGGAATATGCATCTGCTTTGAATGATGCCCTGTAACACAGACCTTGATTTCTAAGGTTACACTTCAAAGGATCCCACCATTCTTTTTGTGAAAGATTTTTTTAAATACTTGGTTGAAGAACAACTGTGCTCCAGCTGAGATATTTAACTTAGAAAATATGTGAGAAGCTCTGCAAATGTGCCATTTCTCTTCCATGGTTTAGCAGTTATCTCTTTTTTGTATCTCAATGGAATTAAAATGATATCTTGCATAGGAACCCTGCCACAAATGATGAGTTCATATTAACCCAAGCTTGGTAAGTGGTGAATTCCTTATTGTATAATTCATGATTTGGTTTTTATTATCATGGATGGTCAAAAGTAACCAGTGTTATCAAGTATGGTTCTGTTCCATGGTTCCATGGACTTTGCAATCACACAAACCTAGTTTCAAATTATAACTCTATACTTAGAATTAGGTTGAACTATATTATATTGCTGTCTTTGTAATTTAAAATGTTCAAATACCAGCATTTTCATGTGATTCAACCTAATGGCTCTGTAACCATGAGTTAAGTTTCTCAGTCTCTCTGAGCTTCACTTATCTGTACTGTAAGGTTAATAGTGTCTCCCAGAAATGTAATAAGGGTTGAATAGTATATCCAAAACTCCTAGCCCCATGCCTAGCACACCGGAGGCACATAGTAAATTCTGTCTTTACAGTTGTTGTCACATAAATTATTTTATGGTTTCAGTCTATCAGCTATATAAACTTTTTTTCATTTTGAGAAAGAAAAAAGGGAAGGATAATGCCAATAATGCAAGTTTAGTTAAATTATATTATCTTCTGTTAAAAATAAAAACACTTACACGTTAGGGTAGTTAAACAATATCTCATTTCCCGAATAAGGTGTTAAACTCAGAGAACATTAAATTAAATGTGGTTCTTCTTTCTTTTTATGGAATCTCAAATCCCTTTTTGAATAATTCCCCCAAAATTTACACTCCAGCATATCCGAGAGGAGTTAGATACTATGAAGTAAGTTGTCAGCAAATCAAAGCTGAGACTAATTCAAGAGCAGGTTTCAAAGTGTGACTGCAGAATCTCACCACAGGAAATCGCTTCATTGTGCTTCATAAATACTTTATATCACTTAGCATTTTTAACTCTGTCCAGAATCACCAATCCATCATTTTGCCCAGATGTGACATTACTGAATCAATTTAGCCTAAAGAGTCGTTTGGTTTTATTACCAATGACTTTCTTGTTATTAAGTAAGCTGAGAAGGCTTTGATATGCCCTTTAAGATCGTATGTGGACCCTGCTATTTTTAATAATCATTGCCCCTACAGACTTCATATATGTGCTCATTTAGATAATGAGAAGCATCTACATGTACTGCACAGGACCTTGAATTCCCTGCATAATATGAATGAATATTAAACATCGGAATCTGAAGAGAATCTATTGAAATTCCATTAATATTTATAACTGCTCTGTGGGACTAGGGGAATTCTTCAGTATAAAATATTCCAAATTCATGTTTGTAAGAATGAAGCATCCTTGAATTTAAAATATAGTTTTCCTCACTGAAATAGATTTCTATTATACATATACCTAGTGAATTCTTTGTTGTTGATATTCTATATCCCTATTTAAAAGAGTCAGGAAAGGCATTTTAGAACCTTGGGCTCATTTGAACCTAATCCACTCTTTTATTAAACATAAAATGCCTGTTTGTTCCCTTTTCCACTATCTATATTCATAATATTGGTTTCTTAGGAGTAGCTCACAATATCATAAAGGATATTGTTAAAAGGATTATAGTCCCTTTGATTTAAGAACTTTGGCCAAAATACCCAGATTCAATTTTTTTTTCCTGTCAAAATATAACAGGAAGGATAATTTCACTGGTCTTATTAGTAAAGGAGATAAGAATGTCTACAGTAAACCAGTAAATTTCCTCTATCAAAAGCACCAGAAATATTTTGACACATCATAAATAAAAACTTCATCTGATTAGTCTCAGTCTTTCAAATTCAACATTTTATAATGTCAAGGCAAAACTTTCTCTTTAACGCACCAAATGAACTAGAGCAAAGTATTGATATTAGGCCAAATCCTCCAACCCAGAGATATATTTCTTCTGGTCATGGTATCCTTTTGAGCAGTTAAAAGTCTAAAGCTGAACCCAATTACGCAACTACAGTGATAAAGTGATATCCTTAGAGCAGACCAGTATGCTTGCCCAGTTTCAGGAAAAGAGTCCAATCATAATACCACTCAACACACAAAATTTCATATAGGGCATGATGCTGAGTAGGCCAGAATAACGATGTATAATAAGGGATGACTGCTTATTGCTGGTGAGTGTTGGGAAAGTGGCACATTTTAGTTGACTGTCATCATAGAAAACCAGGGCTTTCTTACACACTGTGGAAGAACTCCAGCGAGGTCTGGAACACCAAGTGCGAGTCAGGACAAATCCCCTGCTCTGGGGACCTGGGTAGGCCCAATTAGAGGACTATTGAAACTCTTCCATCTTTCCTTTTGGCAGTGCCAATAAAAGCTGCAACAGGCTGAAAATTTCCTTGTGTCTCATGATAAATAGATGTTTTCCTAAAACT
Organism: Orcinus orca; assembly: GCF_937001465.1. Classification (NCBI taxonomy): domain Eukaryota; kingdom Metazoa; phylum Chordata; class Mammalia; order Artiodactyla; family Delphinidae; genus Orcinus; species Orcinus orca. The sequence continues at coordinate 53,200,868 of NC_064572.1, read as the reverse complement.
TGGGAGGTCTTAGCCAAAGAAAAAACTTCTCCCAAACAGATCCTGAAATATAAGCAGTCCCACTAAATGTGGCCCCATTCGCTAAATGGGTAGAATCTATGGAATTTTTAAAGGAATTAGTGCAAGGAACTTGGAGGAAAGATTATTCCAGCCCTGGAAAGCAAGTAGAATTCAGAATATGATTGCCAGAGTTATTTTATTCCTTTTTAAAAAATATATATAATCAAACTTAACATGTGGAGCGCTGGCTCTTGATTGCCTGCCTTGGAAATTCAGAACTTGTTCTCTGTTTCTAAAAATGGAGCTACCAGTCTCCTAGCTCCTTGAGCCCCAAATCAGGAATCATCCTTGCTTTTTTTTTCTCTTTCATTGAACTCACTTCTCTTCATCACTGCTGTCACAACCCAAGCACCATCTTATTTTAACTAGTCTCTCCATACTTGCCCCTTTCCAGTTCATTTGTCACATCGCCAGAATGATCTTCTTCAAACACATCTGTTTATGCCATTTGCTTTCCCACTTAAAGCCCTTTATTGCTTTCCCTTTGATTATAGGATTAAATCTCAGATCCTTATCATGACCTACAAGATCCTGAATGATCTCATACAGGGGCCACAAACTTTTTCTATAAAGGCTAGCTAGTCAATACTTTAGACTCTGTGAGCCATACGGTCTCCTGTTGCAGCTTCTTAGCTCTGCTGGTGTCACACAAGATATAAACATTATATAAAGGAATGGGTGTGACCATCTTCCAGAAGAGCTTTATTTACCAACACCAGTGGAGGCCAGATTAGTTTGCCAGCCCCTGCTCTAGCACATGCCTATTTCACTAGCTCCTTCCTCCCTTCCTTACTTGGCTCTCCAGTCACACCTCTCATTCCTGCCATGGTTTTTCCCACTCAAGACCATGGTCCATTTTGTTCTCTCTGCCTAGACTGTCTCAGTTTAAATGTTACTTCCACAGAGGCCATTCCTGAATTCCTAATTTAATTAGGTTTTCCTATTATACTCTTCTTTAACACCTTATATTTTAATTTTCAGTAACTACACTGATTTGTGTAATCATTTGTTTAATGTCTCTTTCACCTTCATATTGTAAGGTCCATGAGTGGAGAGACTGAATTTGCTTTGCTCCTCTTCGTATCTCCAGCACATGGCACAGTGCTTCACGTATAGTAATTTCTCAATTAAATGTGTGCTAAATGAATAATGAGTTAATGAGATCTAATCAAAACATGACAAAGGAAAACAAAAGATAACAATTTGGGCTCAGATCTAAAATATGAAATGCTTTAAGTCCATTGATCTCCAAGGTATATCATTTTTAAAGTTCTACACCTGAAATAAGGGATGTGTAATTCATAGGCATACCTCAGAATCTTGGTACTACAAAGGCATTTGTGGTTGACACATTGTGGCTTTTACGCAAAGTCGCATGCAGGTTGGGCATCTCTACTTCATCTTGTAGATCTGCTAACTGAAGCATGAGCCCCTAAAGTCAGCATGAAGGTTAAGAAAGAAATGGAAGGCACATAATAGCTCTTAATAGCCTTGGACTAGATGGAACACACTTCACTTCCCCTCATGTCGACTGACCAAGACTAGTTACATGGCTCCAGCTTAACTGCCACATAGACTAGGAATTGTCAGGGAGCACATGGACTATTTAGTGAGAGTGAACTATCTCTGCCAGAGAGCGTAAAAAATAGTTCAAATATATTTCCTAATATTAAACAAAATTGGCTATATGAAGGTACTATAAACCACACATATTGGTATACTATAGTTGATATATTTTACCAAATTAAAAAAGCTTTTCTTAAATTTTAATTTACCTCATTTATGTTAATATTCTCACTTGTTAGTAATCTTTAGGGTCTTACTCTCATGTCTCCCCCAGACACTTTTCTACAAAGACTTTTAATGTGTAATAGAGGAAAATGCTCATTTTGTAATAATTTCATTTTATGACCATGGTTTTTCTATATAATCTATAAGTTTTGGTCATTTTAAAAGAATTCTATGGTACATTTCCTCTCAAAAGTAAAATATTATAGTCCAAAACTTGACTGTAAGGGAATGATCCTTATAAGAAAAGAAATATCTATATGTTCTCTTTGCTCCCCAAATTGTCTGTCTCCACAAGTTATTCATCAGTCATACACTCGAATATTTATTGCATTTCAGCTATGGGCCATTGTTTTAGGTGTTCAGGTGAATAAGACAGCTCTTCTACTGCTTACCTTTGCCAGGGAATATTTAAACATATTCCAGCATAATGATAAAAAGTTAGAATTCCTTATCAGCAAAATTTCAAGTGTTTAATCTGATATTCTCTTGTGTCCTTGTTATTTTAGTTCTGCAAATGTTTGTGGAATTGAAGTATCGATATCTCTGTAGGACACTGTCTTTTCATTTGGTCAGTATTCCTAGTCAGGTCTTTAGTAATCCTTGAGTTACACTTACAGGGATATAAAAATATACCTTGTTTTAAAGGGACAGTAATAAGCTCTGAGGCCGTATCTGCTCCATTGAAGAAGGCAGAAACAATTCTCTAGTTTGAAATCAGTGTCCTGGGTCTGTCCTCCTTATTTATATGGGCATACCTTGTTTTACTGCACTTCACTTTATTGTGCTTAGCAGATATTTTACTTTTTACGAATTGAAGGTTTGTGACAACCCTGTGTCAAGCAAGTCTATCGGTGCCATCTTTCCCAATAGCATTTGCTCACTCTGTGTCTTTGTGACACATTTTGGTACTTCTCATAATTTTTCAAACTTTTTCATAATTATTATATTTGTTATGGTGATCTGTGATCAGTGATCTTTGATGGTACTACTGTAATTGCTTTGGTGTGCCACAAACTGTGCCCATATGACGGTGAACTTAATCCATAAATGTTGTGTGTGTTCTGACTGCTCCACCCAACGGCCATTCCCCCATCCCTCTCCCTCTCACCAGGCCTCCCTATTCCCTGAAATACAACAATATTGAAATTAGGCCAATTAATAAACCTATAGTGACCTCTAAGTGTTCAACTGAAAGGAAGAGTCACACATCTCTCACTTTAAATCAAAATCTGAAACTGATTAAGCTTAGTGAGGAAGGCATGTCAAAAGCCAGGAGAGGCCAAAAAGTAGGCCTCTTGCACCAAACAGTCAGCCAAGTTGTGAATGCAAAGGAAAAGTTCTGGAAGGAAATGAAAAGTGCTACTTCAGTGAATACAAATGATAAGAAAGTGAAATAGCCTTGCTTCTGATATGGAGAAAGTTTTAGTGGTCTGGATAGAAGTACAAACCAGCCACAACATTCTCGTATGCCAAAGCCTAATCGAGAGCAAGGCCCTAACTCTTTTCAATTCTATGGAGGCTGAGAAGTGAGGAAGCTGCAGAAGAAAAGTTTGAAGCTAGCAGAAGTTGTTGATTCACGAAGTTTAAGGAAGGAAGCCATCTCCATAACATAAATGTGCAAGGTGAAGCAGCAGGTGCTGATGCAGAAGCTGTAGCAAGTTATCCAGAAGATCTAGCTGAGACAATGAATGAAGGTGGCTACACTAACCAACAGATTTTCAATGTAGGTGAAACTGCTTTGTATTGGAAGAAGATGCCAGCTAGGACTTTCATAGCAAGAGAGGAGAAGTCAATACCTGCCTTCAAAATTTCAAAGGACAGGCAGACTTTTGTTAGGGGCTAATCCAGATGGTGACTTGAAGGTGAAGCCAATGCTCATTTACCATTCTGAAAATCCGAGGGCCCTGAGAATTATGCTAAATCTATTCTTCCTGTGCTCTATAAATGGAACAATGAAGCCTGGATGACAGCACATCTGTTGACAACATGGTTTACTGAATATTTTAAGCTCACTATTGAGACCTACAGCTCAGAAAAAAAAAATTCCTTTCAAAATATTACTGCTCATTGACAATGAATATGGTCACCCAAGAGCTCTGATGGAGCTGTACAATGAGATTAATGTTGTTTTCATGACTGCTAACACAACATCCATTCTGCAGCCCATGGATCAAGAAGTAATTTTGACTTTTGAGTTTTATTATTTAAGAAATACATTTTGTAAGACTACAGCTGCCATAGATAGTGATTCCTCCAATGGATCTATGCAAAGTAAATTGAAAACCTTCTGGAAAGGATTTGCCATTCTAGATGCCATTAAGAACATTCGTAATTCACGGAAAGAGGTCAAAATATCAACATCAACAGGAATTTGGAAGAAGTTGATTCCAACCATAGTGGATGTTTTTGAGGGTTTCAATACTTCAGTGGAGGAAATAACTGCAGATGTGGTAGAAATAGCAAAAGAACTAGAATTAGAAGTGGTGGCCGTAGATTTGACTAAATTGCTGCAATCTAATGATAAAACTTAGAGGAGTTGCTTCTTATGGATGAGCAAAGAAAGTAGTTCCTTGAGATGGAATCTACTCCTGGTGAAGATGCTGTGAAGACTGTTGAAATGACAACAAAGGATTTAGAATAGTACATAAACGTAGTTGATAAAGCAGCAGCAGGGTTTGAGAGTATTAACTTCAATTTGGAAAGACGTTCTACTGTGGGTAAAATGCTCTCAAACAGCAGTGCATGCTGCAGAGAAAATCGTTCATGAAAAGAAGAGTCAATTGATGTGGCAAACTTCACTGTTGTCTTATTTTAAGAAACTGCCACAGCCACCCCAGCCTTCAGCCATCACCCTGATCGGCCAGCAGCCTTCAGCATTGAGGCCAAGCCCTCCACCAGCAAAAAGATTACAACTTGCTAAAGACTTAGATGATGGTTAACATTTTTTTAGTAATATGGTATTTTTTAAAATTGAGATATGTACATATTTTTAGACATAATGCTATTGTGCACTTAATACCATGGTATAGAGTAAACATAACTTTTATATGCACTGGGAAAACAAAAAATTTATGTGACTCACTTTACTATGATCTTCACTTTATTGTGGTGGTCTGGAACCAAACCCACAATATCTCTGAGCGATGCTTGTATAGCTTGCCTAAAGGTACTCCTCTGGAGAGATCTGTCTCACAAAACCAGATCTGCTTCCTCCAAATAAAGGCAAGAGCCTAAGGAATGATGGAGAGGGATGGATTCAAACATGAATTCTTGACCAAGTGGAAATCTTCCCTGACACAGAACCTCCTGAGACACTCTGCCACAGGGATTCTGTTGATCTGCAAGGATTTTTCTTTGCCATGGAATCTAGAAATCTTGCCTCCTTGGTTTTCCATAATGGAAGTCTTTAAGAAATTGCTTTCTCTGAAAAGGTCAGAATTATTTGAACAAAAAAAAACAAAACTGGAATTTCCAATTTAGTAGTTAAATGTGATTGGAATAATCAGGAAGTCTCATGGGGGAAAATGTTATCTAAGACCCTCCATAATGTAGAAATACTTGTGAGTCTTGAGCTCTGATTTCCAAAATGTATATCTGGGTTTGGGGGGAAAACATGAGTCTGCCCCACAGCCTTGAGTCACCCTCCTCTTCCCTCTTGCTATATCAGTGTATACATATTTGCTTGTATGTGTGCTAATTATGTCTCAAATTACAAATAAGAAAATGTATTTCTCCTCTATTACAATATATTTGTACGTAGGAAGCAAAGAGAACTTTTCTATAGCCTGAATTTAGAACAGCTTATGTCAGGAGTTTGAAAAATAACAAAGAATGAAAAGAAAAACCGGAACAATGTTGTTCAACCTTTTTAAACTCCATACCCATAATCTTTATTAAGACAGGCACTGTGCTAAGTGCTTTTATGTTTGTTTGTTTGTTTTTTACATTTTATCTTTACAACAACTCTCTGAGGTAAATATTATTATCCCTGTTTTTATAAGTGGAGAAACTAAAGCTTAGAGAAATTAAATAAAACGATGACTTCAGCCTGAGCTTTGTTTATCTCTGAATCATACTTTTTTGATCAAAGTAAAAATCTCTGTGCTGGAGAGACTAATAAAAGCTCCCCATGGAGACTTATCTCTTGCCCCAGCACCTACCCTAGAACACAACGAGGTTGACTGATACCTGGAAACTAGATTCTTTCTCATATTATTCTTTAACCTATACTTTCTGTCATTTGTATATTTAAATTAACAGTGGCTTTTAAAATTCATTTCTAAAGATGAGATAATAACACCAAATGTGTTATTTGAAATTTTACATGTTCCGCTCACCCCCTTCCCAGATTTGGGTGAGCCAAATTCTCAGTGCCTTCCTCTACCACCAGCCCAACATTGAGAATCCTGGGAATGAAAGAACCTTGGAAATCCAGTTCTTCTACCATCACTCACATGACAAATGCTATTCATACTCATGACACACTTCATGAGGATAGCTCAAGTTATCAGGAATCTCAAGAGGCCTAGCGTTCTCACACTCAAGATCACATATATCAAAATACACGTAAGCAAAAGTAATGTTATTTTCAGAATAAACTTGATTCCAACTTAATATATCTTTAAAAAGAAAAATATTCTCAATCCTGGATATGTTAATTTAACTATTGTTAGTTACACATGATTTTCCACAGAGCTGTAACATTTGTGAATTTTTATCTGTTTCAGTGTGTGAATTGAGTATCTGTGGTATGTCAAGAACTGTTCTAGGTAGCAGCAGAGCTGAATCCAGACCAAGGAATTCTTAAACAATGTAGTGTGTTTTCTTACCATACTACAAAATAGCTCACTGGATTTAAACTCAAAAATGGGATGGAAATTAAAGCCCTAAAATCTAGGGCAAACTCAAGGCTTAGAAAGCTCAGATGAAGAGAAGTATTTTCATCACATTGGTCCTATGGATTCTTAGTTTTAGTCTCTTCTTTGAGGACCAGGAATTTCTGCCCTAGTGACAGCACGGAGTGGTTAGAGAAAGGATGAGCTTTACTTCTCAAATTGTCACCACTACCTGGACCTCCATTTTATAGTCACAGAAAATTAAAGCTGAAAGGGATCTGAAGATAATAAACTTTTATAACCCCTTACTTCACATATGAAGAAACTGAGGCCTAGAAGAAGGTTGTTTTTTTGCTTTGGGTTTTTTTTTTTCATAATTATTGGTCAAGTTTTCTAAAGAAACTGCTAAAATCTAATCTTCTTTATATATTGGAGATATAAAGTAAGATTAAGGGCAGACAGGAGGAGAAAAGAAGAAAGAAAGGAAACGCATTTGTAGGAACAAGCATACATGTGCTAGACTTAGTACTAGATCTTCACACATTTAACTTAGTTTAGGTTACAAATGACATAAAACCCAATTTGGTTCGCTTATCCCCTCCCCCCCAAAATAGGAGGGGGTGGAATTTATTGGTATTGTTCCTGAAAAATCCAGGAGTAAAGCTCCAGACATGTCTGGATTAATTCAGTCAACATCATGAAGACTTAGTTTCTGTCTATTTCTTGACTCTACCTTCTGCTGGATTGGGTTCATTCATAGTAGCAAGCATTTCAGTGCCAAGTCTTAAAAAAAAACAACCTGTTTCCCCAAAAGCTCAACACTAGTCCAGGAATTGAATCTCACTGACTTAACTGGCCTGCCTTGAGTTATGTACCCATTGCTAAATTAATCACTTAGGAATGGATTAATTGATCAGTTTAACTTCCATCACCTTTATCTGGGCTGAAAGTGGGGGAGGGTTGATCTTCTAAAACAAAAATTTAGCTACTGCTGCCACAGAAGAGCCATGCCCCTCTAATCAGTAGAATTATCCCCAGTAGCTCATCCTAGCCCCTGTTCCCACCCTCCTGACCCCAACCCAAAGCCTCAGGCATTCAGTCCTTGTAGGTATTGAGGAAATAGGCAACATGTTTATTATTCAAGTAGTTTGGATTACTGGTGAATGTTATTTACTTTCTCAGCTGGCTGGAGAAGGCAAACATACTCTTCTGTGAACAGTTTTCCATTGTTTGCTGGAAGATTATTTCCTGAATTTGTATACATTTGTTTATACTGGAGCTATAGGGAAACATCTTCTGAAACTGGAAGTATGAACTTTTGGGGAATTCTCATTTTATTTTCAATTCATCGTGTGGGGTTTTACACACTTGTTTATATTTAACTAAATGCCTATCAGAATGGTTACCTTATACAGAATTGTTTAGAGGATGTCTGTGTGTCTTTTTAAACATAAGAAATCCAAACATATGTAGCCTGGGATAACAAGGATTACAAACATACATGTGTATCAGTTTTAAAACTTTCCTTCTTAGCCTCTATTTAAAATGGCAAATGCATACATCCCTAGATATATTAGTAGCCACAGGCCTAGAATAAACAAGTCAAGGACCAAAAGAAGAGAAGAAACTAATAAGTATATTAGTTTTTTTTTAAGCTAGTATTTCCAACTCAGTGATGGAGAAGTCCCTCCTGCAGATAAAGTTGGAGGTAATGAAGTTGCTCAGGACATGAGTAGGGCTCTTGTAAGTGAATTTTGGCTTCTGTAACTTATATACAAGAAATAGGTTTGAGATGGTTATTAAAAAGCAAATAAAACCTGGAGGTGGTCCCTCTGAATAGTGAGGCCTAGTTCCTGATTCAGGGCCAGCAGCAGCAGACACACAGAACAGCAGACACGCTGCCAGGGAGGTGGAATGCCAAATGGCAGACTGTTAGATGCTTGTTTGGGTTGGAAGGGGAAAGAGAGACAACAGGAGCACGTATCTCTCCATCTCTATCTCCTTTTCCCCTCCCCACTCTTTTTCCTTCCCTTTCCCTCTGCTATGCTTTCATCATCAAGAGTGAGTGACTTTTTTTTGCTGGACTTACTGATGCGACTGACTTACTCTCCATTACATTTGCTGCTGGGCTCCGGAGCCATATGAAGGAGTTAAATTACAATAAGAGCTCTCCTGGCTAGAGGGCAAGTCTAGTTAAGCCAGTTCCACATTGGGAGGGAGAGGGAAACTTACCACCAATACCACTGCCAGGAGGAAGGAGAGCTGACCACCCACCCTTTCAAACTGTGTGGCTCTCAACGCCTGGTCCCTTTTCTCTCTTCCCAGGAATCTGTTTCCTGAACTTAATTTGCACGCACTGTCAAGACCATACCAGTTAGAGATAATGGCTCTCTAACTGTTTTGCCTAGGTGCCATTTCCCCCACTAAGATGTAAGCTTCTGAAAGGCCCTAACCGAGTTTCTCTTGGTACCAAACTGCACTAAACACCCACATGCTCATTTGATTGAATCAGTAATTAAAGAAACATTTTTATGCATTTTTTGATCCTCTTGGTCTGCAGCTATAGTGTCTGCCACTCCTTAAGTTTCTTTAATCCTCTACTTCCCTGTCAGAAATGGAATCTAGAGCTGGTTTTAGGGGAACCCAACTTCTGCCCCTTGATAGATATGGCTAAAAACAAAGTTTAACGGATGGAAAATGTCTCTGAAGTATTTGCATGTAAATAAGGATGTCTCAGTAAGTTTGAGCTTGCTATATGAGTGTAGAGTGTAGATTCCTCATATAATTTTGGAAGAAGGTAGTCAGAAATGGTGACAAATTTGGGTCAGAAGTGGGAAGGGAATATTCTAATTTAAAACTGTCCACATATCCAGTTTTCTAAGACAGTGTAAAAATGCATTCTTCCTCCATTGCTTTGTTAAGTTTGTTGTCCTATACTAAATACTTACTATATTTTTAGGACTTTTTTCCAGAGAGATGTATTCTGATTCATTGACTATTACTGTCAGCCAGTACTAGGCTGATTTGACTGCCGTGTCTTTATAATGCATTTAAATATATGGCAAAATAAGTCTCCATTCACTGATCTTTTTTTTTTTTAATTTTTAATATTCTCATTGCCTTATTTTTCCTTTAGAATCAATTTTTTTTTTTTTTTTTTTTGCGGTACACGGACCTCTCACTGTTGTGGCCTCTCCCGTTGCGGAGCACAGGCTCCGGACGCACAGGCTCAGCGGCCATGGCTCACAGGCCCAGCTGCTCCGCGGCATGTGGGATCTTCCCGGACCGGGGCATGAACCCGCGTCCCCTGCATCAGCAGGCGGACTCTCAACCACTGTGCCACCAGGGAAGCCCTAGAATCAATTTTTAAATTCCAAAAAACTTGTAGAGTTAATTAAGAATTACTTTTTTCTTACTAGTTATTGTTGGTATATAGGGAAATCAATTTAATATCAAATTTTTAAAATTAATTTGATGGATTTTATGTTGGCTTATTATTATTTTAAATCATGATTTTCCTTCTTTCTATTAATTATAAATTTTATTTTTTATCTTAGTACATTAACCAGAGCAATGTTAAATATCATTGGTATTACTAAGCATCCTTGGTTTATGCTGATTTTACTGTGAAAAATCTATATTATTTCATATTAAAGTATGATATAGACCAACCGCTTAAGGAAGATATTCTGTCTCATTTTGAGAAAGTCACTTTTTTTCATGTTGTATCTTTTTTCCATGAATTGATATTAATTGTTAATGGATGCCTTTTAAATACATGTTGAGATTAGCATGTTTCTTTTCATTGTACCTATTAATATGAAAGAACATACCTATTAACATTAATAGAAGAATGATCTATAGTTTGGTGTGTGTTTATATGTGTAAATGTGATGTGTGTGTCTGTAATCAACATTATACTAGCTTGACAATTTTAAACAAATCACAAGTAAAACACTTAAGACCTGGAGTCTTTTTTTGTTTTAAATATTTATTGACTGTGTTTTCAATTTCTTTTATGTATTTTAGTTTATACTGATTTCTTTTATATTGAGTTAATTTTGGTAACTTTTTTTTCCAAGAAAAATTAGCCTGTTTCTTTTAGATTTAAAACTTTATTCACATGGACACGTACACTTCTTTGGCTTTAAAGAACTTATCTGTATCTGCTATATCCTATCTGGCAGAGGGAGACAGTGGGGATGCTTGCCTATCTTTAAGTGGTGTGGAAAAAAACAAAAAAGAAATAAAATGTCTCCCCTGAAATGCCAAACCACATATCCACCTTCAGGCAGATTTGGTGCCAGAATTCATTCTTCTAGTATGTTCTAAAAATCCAGTTAAAGTAGTCATATGCAGTATCACCTCCAAGGTATCTGGCAGAAATGAAAGTAACTCTCCAAAGGAATAACCTTTAAACTCAGGCCTCAAAGAATTTCTGAGACAAAGTTCCTAGGAACTTTAGGCTCACCATAGGAACATGGCTTACAATAGAAAAAAAAAAACACGTAAGACACAAGGAAACACACCATCATGAGCAACAACGATTGATTGCACCTATTAATATGAAAAAATGTACTTATTAATATATATCTATTAATATTAATAGAAGAATGTTAATAGATTGGTGTGTATTTCTAGGTCTACAAAAACACTCAAACTCCTAAAGATTGCAGATTTTTAAATAACTAAAGATAATATAGTATATTGGTTGTGTTTAAAGAATTAAAAGAGAGTACTGACAATGTGACTAGGGAGAAAGAAGCTATCAAAACTGATCACGCAGATTTGAAAAACAGAATTTTTTAAAATGAAAAACAAAATAAATTTGAAATTAAAAGGACAAATTAAACATCAGAATAAACACATATATAGGGAGAATGGTGAACCGAAAGATAAATCAGAAGAAATTACATGGAATCTAGCATAGAGAGGGAAAACATTATAAAAAGATCAAGACACATGAAGATAGAATGAGAATATCTATCATATTTCTAAGTAGAGTACTGTATCTACCAGACAGGGACAATGGAGAGAACTAATGGCTGAACAATTTCCAAAATTAATGACAAAAATGAGTCTTCAGGTTCAGAAAACACAATGAAGTTAAAGAAAGTAAGCAAAAAGAAACTTAAAACCTCAAAATATTCAAGTAAAACTGCAGAACACCAAAGGCAAAAAGAAAACAATATAAGCATCGAGATATGAAAGAATTACCTGCAATCAAATTGAGTTGACTTCTTGACCCCCACCCAAAACTGTAGACTAAAAAAAAAAGAATGCAGTGCCCATTTCATACCCATTAGGATAGCTATTTAAAAAAATAAAATACCAAGTGTTGGCAAGGGTGTGGAGAAATTAGCACCTTTATACATTGCTGGTAGGAATGAAAAAATGATGCAACTGCTGCGGGAAATGATATGGTGATTGATCAACAATTTAAACATAGAATTACTGTATGACCCAGCAATCTCACTTCTGAGTATATACCCGAAAGAAGTGAAAGCAGAGACTTGAACAGATAATGGTACACCCATGTTCATAGCAGCATTACTCACAATATCCAAAAGGTGAATGCATTGACAAAATGTGGTATATACACACAATGCAATATTATGTGGCCTTAAAAAAGAAGGAAACTCTGACCCCTGTTACAACATGGATGAACCTTGGAGAGAAGTGAAATAAGCCCATTACAAAAGGACAAATATTGTATGATTCCACTTATATGAGGTACCTAGAGTGGTCAAATTAATAGGGACAGAAATAGAATGGTGGTTGACAGGAGCTGGGGCAAGTGGGGAGTGAGGGATTACTTTCTAATGCCTATAGAGTTTCAATTTGGGAAGATTTTAAAAGTTCTAGTGATGGATGGTGGTGATGGTTGCAGAACAATGTGAATGTACTTAATGCCAGAGAACTGTACGCTTAAAATAGGTTTAAAAGGTACATTTTATATTATATATATTTTACCATAATAAAAAAAGCTGCTGTGCCTCTACCCAGGAGTAGTCTGCCACTCTTCCTGGGGTGTTAATATAAGAATCAGTCTTAATACTTTCAGAGAAGTCAACTCTGTCATCCCTTTCTAAAGCTGTTCTTACCACAGCACAGAGGTCAAAACAAAAATATTATCTAGGGGTGCCTTATGTTTGTATAGCACTTTATATTTGAAGAAGGCTTTTATGTATCCAAACCCATTTAATCTCCAAACCCATTTAATCCCGTGACAGCCTTATAAGGTAAGTAGTATTACACCCCTCTAATTGATGGAAGACAGTGGAGCCTAAGAGATTAAGTTGTCCAAGACCACTGGGCTATTAAGGATGCAAAGGTTCAAATAACTTATCTTCTGACTGAAGCCATTGATCTCCCAACATACAGAAATAGTTGTCAACTTACTATGAACTTTACATTTAAAATGCCAAAAGCAAAGTGCTATGCTTGTTAAACTGAATGAAGAAAAGAAAAAGAAAGATAACATCATTACGTTCTCAGGAACCAAGGAATAATGATTACACTGAGTTTACGCTCTGAATCCTATTAACATATTTGTGGCTTTTTATATAGTGCTCTAGTTCCAAGCCTTGGTCACGTTTAAACTCCAGTTGGCTATTTGTAGTTTTGCACTTTAGCTTCTGAAAATACCCTTTAATTTTGGGGTTGAGGGTCTTTCCCTTAAAACTCATTGTCTTAGGTTGCAGCTGTTCAAATTTTAATTGAAATTCTCAAAAATTTTTGTCTGATTCCAATAAAAACAAGTAGCCAGGTTGTTCTCTCATTGTTATGCAAGAACTGTTTCATTTTTGGTCTTAAATTTCCTTTTTTATTGCTCTCCTTGGAGTGGATGGCTAATGTAAATGGGAGAAACCTGGCAACGCACCATCACTACCCTTAGCAATTATAGGAGCTCCCCGCTAGAACAAATGGCTGGGTCAGCGCAACCTCACGCACACAGCTGAGTTTGTTTCCCTTTGAAGACTGCCATAGATAAGTCAACTCAGAACCCCAACTCTCCTGCTTCCGAATGCTGACCCAGTAGCTTTCTCTGTCTCTGGGAAGGTTGGAAACCTCATGGAAGAGGGGTGACCTTTTTGCCACCCCTTTCTGTGAACAAGCCTCCCTGAATGTATTAACTGACAACATAGATAACACTCCCTGAGGCAGTATGCAGTAGGTTTCTCACAGTGGTGGTATTCAGTGAAAGATTTGAGATTTTGCACTCCCGTGTGGTACCAGTAAAGTAGACACTGGCAAGTTAAACACTGAAGGTTCAAAGAGAGGGTCCTCTCTTTGCCCTTTCAAGTTGTTCCAGCTACTGTGAGGTGAAAACTGGACAATCTTCTTACCATTGCATTTACAGCACAGATTCTGAAGTCAGATCTCCCACTTCATATATATTAAAATGTTTGAGAACACGCCACTTTAAAGTGCTCACAGCATTTTCTCTCAGAAGAGAGACCCAAATTCTTTTACAGTATTTTGCTGTAAAATTCATAAGCCAGAGCGCAACAGGAAAATGAAGTACTTTAACAAAAAATTAACTCACACCTATCATTTGGACAACACCAGGAGAACTTTTCCCTTGGGTATATCTGATATATTGCTTTTATTCTCATAGCTTACATTTTTTAAGCACCTCCTCTGTGCCAGAAACTGTGCTAAGCACTTCACACACATTATGTCGTTTAATCCAGACCACAGAACCGTGTGGTAGATGCTAACTTATTCTCATTCTACATACATACACAGAAAGTAAAGAGGTTGAGTGGACACAGAGCAAGTAAGTGGCTTGTTCTGTGTAAAATTACTTTTTCTGTGTAAAGATGTACAAACCTATCTCAAAGAGATTGTTGCCTTTTATAACAACCCCGAAAAGAACTTCATAATCCCAATTTAAAGAATTTTCAGTATCAGTCTTCCCAACCCCTGTCAGTAGCTTATAGATTTTAGTATTTTCTTCTTTCAGCAGGGGGGAGCACCAACTTTCATATTATAATTTCATGCGTTTCATATCTATTTTGTTTTCCCTCAACTTTTCTCTTCTGCATGATTTAAACAAAAAATAATAACAGGAAATCTTGGTTAACATTCCTTCCAAGGTTGTATTCTCTAATGCCTCAGTCACTTTGCTTTCAATGTCAAACTTTATTCAATTTTCTATATTCTACTAAAGAGTGAAAGATATGAAGCACTTGTTATTTTTCATTGTGAAAATATAGCCAAAAAAATTCAATGGCAAACAAAAAAGGAAAGTATCTCCATGTTATGAATGAAGCAGACTTTTTTTTTTAATGCTGCTTAAAAGATGAAGAACATTATGAGGTCAAGCTTGTTTTGAGAAAGGTGTTTTTTTAGGTATTTTATTCTGGCATTTATATAATTTCAACAAGATATTTTTGCAATCCATTTAACATAAAATTAAGAAGATGAACATCTACTTCGTTCTCAGAATTTAAAGCGAATATAGGCTATGTATAAGAAATGGTTCCTGGGCTTCCCTGGTGGCGCAGTGGTTGAGAATCTGCCTGCTAATGCAGGGAACATGGGTTCGAGCCCTAGTCTGGGAGGATCCCACATGCCGCGGAGCAACTAGGCCCGTAAGCCACAACTACTGAGCCTGCGCATCTGGAGCCTGTGCTCCGCAACAAGAGAGGCCACGATAGTGAGAGGCCAGCGCACCGCGATGAAG
The DNA here is from genome assembly GCF_937001465.1 of Orcinus orca. Classification (NCBI taxonomy): domain Eukaryota; kingdom Metazoa; phylum Chordata; class Mammalia; order Artiodactyla; family Delphinidae; genus Orcinus; species Orcinus orca. The sequence goes on along the minus strand of NC_064572.1, from coordinate 53,185,490 downwards.
AGCGGCCCCCGCTTGCCACAACTAGAGAAAGCCCTCGCACAGAAATGAAGACCCAACACAACAAAAATAAATTAATTAATTAATAAACTCCTACCCCTAACATAAAAAAAAAAAAGAAATGATTCCTGCCCTGATAAGCTTATGATTTAGTGGTTGAGAGAGATAAACATGCCAATAAATTTAATTATACCCAAGGCAGTACATATTAGGTCATTTTACCTTCCTTCAGGTTCTTTAACAAGACCTGAAAGTGTGTTCTCTAAAACGCATCTTGAATCTGTCCTCCACATCAGTGAAGCCTGATTCTGAATTTCAGAAGTAGCCTAATTTTATGCTTCAAAGATTAGAATCTGTTTTCCCTTCATTTATTGTCTGATTATTGTGATCAACTCTTAAATCCGGATTGAAATGCTGAGAGACACTAACATGTTACCCACTTTAAGGTGTATCTTTATGTTCCTCTTACACTAGAGTCATCGGAAATCGGGCCTTCCCTTGTGATTCACACCACTGTCTCGTTTGGAGTTACATACTTGGAACATAGCACTGAAGATGTGCAGGAGTTAATCTTCCAGCAGCTGGAAAATATTTTGCCTGGTTTGCCTCAGCCAGTTGCTACCAAATGCCAGAAATGGAGACATTCACAGGTAATCAGAGAATCCAGTGGTATGTGCAGTTTTCTCAATCAGACCTGACTTTACTTTTTCTCATCCTTTGACACTCGCTAGTAAAAGAAATTAACATGATCTTGGGAGCAAATATGTGTTTGCCTAATAAAGAAGTTTACATGCAGGTTTTATTATCCCGTTATTTCTCAATAAGAGATACATATAATTTTCCCCGATGTTATGTTCAAATTCTAGCATCTCAAGACTTATATACCCTGAAGATCTGGGGTTTCCTATGCAGGCAAGGCAGGTTATATATCAAAATGCAGCTGTTTCTCTGGGGTTTTTCTAAATCAGTACTGTGGTTATATAGAAACCACTATAACCTCCCAAATTTTTGCAATATGTCGAATTAACCTTGTAAGTGTATTTTGCTACCACAATTTTCATTTTTATTAAGTTCCCACTTTGGTTTTGACTGCTGCCAGTAGAGCTGTTTGGGGGAGAAAGATGAATACCTGCAACAGCTAGTTGAGCTGTTTTTTAAGGGTTAGATAAACCTGCTGATCGCTCTCCTAGTTCAAACTTAAAATCTCTTTACACTAAGTAAATGTTGACTTTTTTGAAAATCTCTGCATACTCCAGCAGAAGTTTGTGAGTATTCATAGAAAAAGTCTTTTGATCTGTAAACTCAGTTGTGAAGTCATCTGGGGACAATGGAGCAAAGGACAGAAGGAGAAAAGAAGCGGTGACTTGTCTATTTTTTCCTAAGATTTCTGAGCACATTGATTACCTGACTTACCAGCACTATTGATTACCAAAGCTGTGAAGCCTTTAGAAAAAGTGGTTGTGAGAAATTGCAGCAGATTTTGTTTATTTTAAAGGACTTTCCAAAATCAGAGGAAATGGTAAATTACTTCCTAAAATATTGCAGCAGGTCTATGTGTTTACCCATATCTTCTCAAGTTAAATTATACACTGAACCTTCTGGGAAAATATTTACTTAAACACATCATGGTCACTTTAAAAGACTTTACTTTTTCCTTTTAAAACAATTTTTAAAATCTCAATAGCTAATGTCTTTAAGTGATATTTAACTTAATCTTAAGTTGGCCTGAAAAAGAATACAAAGAAATAATCTTGTTGATATAATTTGAAGGTAGATATATTACACAGCAAGTCACTTCGCAATTTATATACATTCTTTTAGAAGAAATGATAGTTTCTGAGTTTCTTCTTGTGACTTCCTCAAAATAATTTAATAAACTGAAAAGATGGGTTAAAATCTACTTATTTCCTAAAATTTAATGTGTTAGTAGAAATAGATTTGACTTGCCCACAAAATGACTTAGTCAAAGTTGTGCAATATCACAAAATTTAATTAAAAAAATCTTTGAACACAAAGTACATCCAAACTCTAACAATGATTTTTATTACAATTTGGATGTTCTCCCTTGAAATTATCCCAGTACATTTAAAGTCATGAAATCTACATTGGCTGCAAAGCCTGAAAGGGAATAAGATGTCATTCAAATTTAGAGGTTTGTATTTTCCACTATTCATAGTACCTTGACCAACATTCTACAGAACATAACGTCATTATAGCAGAGATCTTACCTACATTGTTCAATAGAGAGAGTGAGAGAGAGAGATCTCCCATATCACCTTAGGAGAAAGGCTAATTAGTGACAGGTCCAGAGACTTAATAACATTTAGCTAGTTAGTGTTCAGTTATTATTCCTAAGAGAACGCTTCTCCAATGTTTTTAAAAGGTTCATCTTAACCCTTGAAATTTAACATAAATGTCAATTCACCCTTTTCCGTTGCCATCCCAGGACACAAGCTCTACCTGAAATGAATTCATGAATGTTTGTGTATAAATATGGTCTAATATAGTGCTTAAACTGAAGAGAAGAATGGTGTAGAAAGAGGGACAAAAAAGAAAGAACAGCCAACTGATTTTGAAGTTTCCCTCATCTCTGATTCCCCTTGCAGGAGAATCCTGCCCTTTATTTCTTCCAGCCTGGGTCTCACCCTTCATTCCTTTTCCTCCTTCCTCTGTCCTGCTTCACCCATACCTTCTCCTGTTCTTCCCTCTCCACCCGCTTCCTTCCCTTCTTTCTCACTGACAAACAAGTGATACAGCCCTTCAAACCCTCATTTTATAAAATCCTAGATAGACTACAGGACTGGGGTCCCTGCCTCAGGAAGCAGTGGTTGGTATGGATTCCCTATCCCAGGCCTCTCAGGCTGGACTCCCCATCTCCATGCATTTTATTTTTCTCTTCTTTTGTATCGCCTACCCTGCATCCTGGCACTCAGTGACCGTGGAGGGTAGGGAAGAAAAAAAGGAAGAGAGATCACAATGGTGAACACCCACATTGCATAGTGCAACAGGCCTGGAGCTGGGCGATTCAAAGATGTGATCTCATTTAACATCAAAAGTAGCCTTATGAGGTTGCTATTTTTAACCCACTACAGCGATGAGAAAAAACAAAGCCTCAAGAACATGAAATAAATTCCCTAAGGTCCCTAGTAATGACAAAACTAGTCTACCTGCCTCTCAGGTCCTTCCCTCCTCTTCACTGACCCTCTGTTTTGAATGGCTGCTGTAACAAATTACTGCAAGTTTGGAAGCTTAAAACAACACAAATTTATTATCGTACAGTTCTGGAGGTCAGAGGTTCAAGATAGGTCTCAGTGAGACCCTCAATGAGGGTCTCAGCTAAAATCAAAGTGTCGGCAGGGCTGTGTTTCTTTCTGTAGGCTCTAAGAGAGAATCCATTTTCTGGCCATTTACATCTTCTAGAAGCTGCCCCCAATCTTTGGCTTGAGACCCCTTCCTCCATCTTTAAAGTCAGCAACAGCAGGTCAAGTCCTTCTCATATTGCGTCACTCTGACCTTTTCTCCTGCCTCAGTCTTCCTTAAAGGACCCTTGTGATTACATGGGACCCACCTGCATAATCTAGGACACTCTCCTCATCTCAGGGTCCAGTGACTGGCAACATTAATTCCAGCTGTATCCTTAACTCCTTCTTGAGATTTAACACTTACAAGTTCTAGGGGTTAGGATATAGACATCTTGGTGGCGGGAGCCTTATTTCTGCGTAGCACACCCTTCTTTCCCCCAGAATTCTTTGGTAGATTCCTTTATGAGGCAGTATCTCCCACTCCTCTCATAAAACCTCTGGGGAGAGCACCAGCCCTTTAAAGCTTTCAGAGCAGCCACTTTAGGAACCGGCTGCTCTCTGAAAGAGGTAAGGGAGTGCTTTGTGGGGGGGGGCAGTTTTCTGTTTCCCTGATGATGCTCTTTGTGCCTTCTGCTGCCTCTAATGTCATATATCCACAGTGGCAGCAGGGGGGTGAAACATGGTTGTTCATTTATTCATTTGGTTAGTCGTTTATTCCATAAGCATTTAACGAATGCCTAGGACATGTCTAATACTCTGCCCATGGAATCCTAGAGACTAATCTTTGCTGAAAGCCTTCTCCTAAGACACTAAGTCAAATTTTTTGCCTTGAGTAGGATAACGCTGCTTTTTTGTGGGTGCTGCTTTTAAGGAAAGAGGCAGATCAAGAAAGAAGGCGTGTTTTAAAGACTTGGGAGCTGCTCTGTGCCTCCCATTTGGGGTTTGAATAAAACACTTGAGTAGGTGGTTCAAACAAACATAACAAAGCAATGGCATTTTTTTCATGATTCTCAGTTCCTCCCTTTTGCAGATATTTGCCTTCCATTATTTAAATGTTTATCCAGTTAATATAACTTGATGCCTAGGCTGTGATGCATTGAATTAAGATTTCTGTAACAAGTATGATATAGTAATCCATTCAGCAGAAGAGTAATAACTGATAACACCTTTCATGTATATTGACAGGGGACACTTAATCAGTTTGATAACCCTAATACTCTCACCATTATTATTCGCTATGCCTTCCTTTGTTTCAAGTCTATCATGATGCCTTTCCCAAACTATAATAAATGTATGATTTGCTTGCGAGTTTAATGCTGATTTTCCCCCATCTTTCTGTAGTTCCTGAAAATTTCAGTGGCTTTTTCTCTCACTTAGCACATTCATGGATTACCTTATTTTTAAAAAATCACTGAATCTATTTCAAATACCAAGGAGATCAAGAGAGGAGTTTGATGGGGGGAGGAGAGTCAGGTGGTAAATGAATACCTTGGTATCTTTGGCAAAAATAAATGGATTTGGATTAGACTATTAAGCTTCTGCTGTAAAGTTAGAAATTAGTTATCTTCTATAGTTACGTTCTTTTCACTTGGTCTTTTGCCCTGAGACTGTACTTTCTCTCTCCTCAGTGGCAGTCCTTTTATATTCTTTAAGGAGAAGGATGATGAACTCTTTAAGAATCTGATCAAAGCTATGAATATGAAGATGCTCATCCTTTCAAAATATACATGTACACATAAACACAAAATTGCATCTAATTATGAAAATTTATCAATATAAGCAACCTAAAAGTCCTCCCATGAATCCAGCATTAAGGACACCTGCTGTAAATGTTATACTCTATAACCCAAACAAATCAAGAACCCCTCATTAGCCCAGTCTTGTGTTGTAGTCTAAGAGACAAAATTCAACAACCAAAAGGAACGTAAAGTAATTCTCATCTTTACCAGTATCTTTTATAGAACTTTAAAGAATATCCAAAATTCATCATCCTTAGCAGTACTTTTTGAAGTTTCTCTTCTCATTCCTTGTATATCCCACTTCTAGAAGCTCCCTCAAATCTTTTTGCACCCTCAACTCTAGTTTTCCAGTTTTCCCTGATAATTAGCCATGCAGGCTTATCTCTTTTTTTCTTTCCTCTCTTCAGCCTCCCATTCACATTCCTCACTTTTGACTCTATCTCTTTTTTTCCCCCCTTAGATAAGTAAATCCTTTTCAATGCAAATTCCCCATTTTGGCTTCCTCAGGTCTTCCCCAGTTGATTACCTTGGTTGACATAGTACTGCCCAGGAGTCAGAAGGAATAAAAGAGGAACAGGAAATGTGCAACAGCTTAAGGCCAGAATTTTCTTTAGAGGTTTGTGTTTGGTGTCTGGAGGGGGATGTGTACACAGAAAAGCCTGAGGTCACCCACATACTTACATTATTCCCTCATGAGATTAATTTCTGGCCGGTAGTGTCTGATTTCAGCATTGGAAGATCAGGTGGTAATTGATATTTCCATTTTTTCCTTTTCTTTCTTATGTATTTTCTATTTTATCCTCATTTTCTTCTCTTAGGCAGGTTGCAACTGAAAAGCAGGGACTGACTGATTGTATGAATATACCAAAATTATGAATCCAAATGACTGCCCCCTTCAACACAGTCAGTCACCCTAATGAGCCACACCCTTATTTTAACAAGGTCAGGCATCTCTTTCAGAGCCAGACACATATTCCTCAGCATGTAATCAGTTGAATCATGTCTTTGAAAGCTGAGCTTGAATTTAATGTTTTAGAAACAACCAAAGTCATTTGGACTTAAATCTTTTTAATAAATGGATGACACATCTTGACAATTTTCTTAAATGTTTTTATAGAACTAAAGAAATATAGCTCTTTGTATTTAATCTGTTTTAACGTGTCTAGTAAGCTGATTCTAAAAGCTGCTACCCCTAAAAGACATTCGCCAGTGCATCACTACAGTTTTAACCATAAGGCCTTCTAGGATAAGTGCTTTGAAAGACAATAATCAGTTGTGTTTATCAGTTAAATACATTAGATGTTTTGTTTTGTAATTTATTTCTAGGATAAAATCATGCTCTTTTGGTCATTCTGCCACTAAGACTTTTCTCCCATATTTGTGTCTTGTAATTCCTGGATTTTTGATAACATGGTGTGATTATGATCTTGGACTTTGGAGTCAGACAGACAGTCAAACCTCAGCTCTCCCTGTGCCTTTGAGCAAGCTAGACTGTAACTCTAAGCCTCAGGGCCCCATCTGTAAATGGTACAACTGAAGCTCCCTCATAGGGTTGTGGTCAGAATAAAAGGAGAGAACACAGTAGAAAAACTAGCACAAAGCAAGTTACTACAAAACTAGCACGAAGCAAGTTCTCAATTAATATTATTAAACAGGGGTAGCAAGAGGAGGAGGAGAGGAGTGATTCCATGGTTATTTCTTAGTAGATGAGCTCTGTGTGTCTCTTGCTCTCCTTTCTGGTACCTCTCTTCATGCCCACATGCTGTCCTACTTTTTTATTTTTTCTTACTCTCTTCTCTTTTCAGAGTCTCTGTCTTTTCTCTTTGTTTCACATACACAAATAGTTCTGGACAAGGATATTTCAGAAGGACTGACTCAATGCCAGGGGCTGTGACACTAAGTCATACCATAGGGACTGTTAACATCAGACAAGATGAGATAAAAGTGGTGTATCCCTGTAGACACAAGGACAAGGAACTCTTGTCAGTTTTTTTCAGCTTATAGATTTTCAGCTTCTTGCCATTCATTCCGAAACTATCTTGTATGGTAATTTAACACAATTTATGACATGGGTCAAAATTTCCTGGCATGAAATTATGGCCACAAGAGCATTCTTGCCTATGTGCTGTAAGTTTATGGTAATATGGAGAGCCAAAACAGGCCCTTTGGGATCTATGGACTATGGCATGACCCAATCTACCAAGAGCAGGAAATTTAACAGGTGTCAGTCCTGAGCATTCCTTTGAGAATTCTCACCTCTTTCTCACTGGCACAGAACTAGCCAGTTGCTTCACTTTATTCTGAGGTAACTACATATGCATGAGATCATCAGCTGAGAAATCCTGATCATTGAATTAGGGATGTTCAGTCACAGTTTAATTGAAGTTTATGGGCAGATATTTCCCCTTTTCATAAAATTCCATATTATATGAGCTAGTCAACGCTTTAACACATATGAATTTAATTAAATCATTTTTTTTCAAGTACTCATGACAGGAACTTACCCTGCCACGTAGTCAGCATCACACTTTTTCAAAAAAGCTATTTTGAACAGCATTACTTTACAGAAAACTTTAAAAAGGAGTCTGTGTCATTTTTCCTGTACAAATGCAAAATATATTCATCTGTGCCCAGTATTACTACTGAAAACTGGGTGATGGATGTTATTATATGGGTGTGGACAACCTAAAAGAAATAGGCCCTTTCCCATAAAGGGAAGTCCACTTGGTCTGTTTAGAGTAGACATCAGTATTATGCTCTAAAACTAACAAGCTGAACTAAAAAGTTCAGTTAACAAACGCTATTTATACCAACATTAGAAATTAATAATATATATTCATCTTTTCATTTAGCATACATTTATTGAGTTCCTACTATGTGCCAGGCATTATACTGGATTCTAAAGACTCAAAGACAGCTCCCTTCATTCAAGGACCTTCCCATATAATCGATAAGGCTGACCAATAAGCAGGTAATCATGATATGGTACAGTTTGTTTTAAGAAAGGGATACACAATGGACTGTGTGCACACAGAGCGGATTTGAGGAGAAAGTGGTAATAAATAGCTTCCTAAACGAACATGTTATTTGAGCTAAATCCTACAAGATTAAGTCAGAGGGGCAAAGGGAATGATGTTGGAATGATGTTCTAACATTGTGTACACTTTCCCAGAGGCAGGAGAGTGCAAGATACATTCTTGTTTTTCATCTTGATCTTGCCATCATCTGTTATAGCATTCATATAAACCATGACAATCTACATCATCATTTTATTAGACAGTGTATATGCATAATCATTCTCTCTCTCTCTCTCTCTCTCTCAAAAATGCCATTTATTAATCCCCTACTCTGTGTAGCTCACTAGGCTCTGTATGTAACTCGCTTCATCTCTACCCTGTGAAGGTTTATACTTCTTCCCCATTGCATAGGTCAGAAAGTTGGGGAGTTGAGAGCTCAGTGCCTTGTGTGAGGTTCTTCCACTAGGACGTGGCAAATATGTAATTCAAACACAGGTCTATTTAAAATCTAGTGTTTTTAAACACTCACTCTACTGATGGTAATTGAGATCTGGCTTTCCTCCAATTATGACACATTTTCTACCATCATTCTGTTGGCTGCTGTCAGTTAGAAATAATAATTAACGTTTATACTCTGATTTTAGAAAGTACTTTTATACTTGTTTTCATTTGATCCTCACAACAATTCTGACAGATCAGGAAGCATCTTTGTTTAAATGAGGAAACTAAGGTTCAAATTGACTGGTTTGCCTAACATGACGCAATGAGTGAGCAGCACAATAGAAACTGAATATGTTACTTTTACATTCAAAAGTCCAAGTTTCACACTGTATACAAAAATTAACTAAAAATGGATCATAGACCTAAATATAATACCTTAAACTATAAAACTTCTAGATGAAAGCATAGGAGAAAATCTTTACAATCTTTGGTTTGGCAAACATTTCTTAGATAGCATGCAAAAAGCACAAACCATAAAAGAATAAATTGATAGGGCTTCCCTGGTGGCGCAGTGGTTGAGAGTCTGCCTGCCGGTGCAGGGGACACGGGTTCGTGCCCCGGTCCTGGAAGATCTCACATGCCGCGGAGCGGCTAGGCCCGTGAGCCATGGCCTCTGAGCCTGCACGTCCGGAGCCTGTGCTCCGCAACGGGAGAGGCCGCAACAGTGAGAGGCCCACATACCACAAAAAAATAATAATAATAAATAAATAAATAAATTGATAAATAGGGCTTGATCAAAATTTTAAAAATGTTTTTGAAAGGCAGTGTTAAGAAAATGAAAAGACAAGCCATAGACTTGGAAAAACATATATCTGATAAAAGACTGGTATCCAGAATATATAAAGAACATTCACAAATCAGTAATAAGAAAACAAATGGCCCAATCATTTAAAACTGGGCAAAAGATTTGAAAGAGCACTTCACAAAGGATAGGTGTGAATTTAACCATGGAGGTGTAAGAGTTCTACAATGAAACCACAAAACATTGCTGAAAGAAATTAAAGAAGACTTAAATAAATAAATAAAAGTTATCTCATGTTCATAGATCGCAAGACTTAATATTTTTATGATGACAATATTATCCAAAGTGACCTACAGATTTATTACAGTGTCTATCAAAATCCCAATGGCCTTTGCAGAAATGGAAAAGCTAATCCAAAAATTCACATGGAATTGCAAGGGACCCCAAATAGCCAAAACAATCTTGAAAAAGAATAAAGTTGGAGGAGTTACATTTTCTGATTTCCAAACTTACTGCAAAGCTACCATAATCAAAACAGTGTGGTAATGACATAAGAATAGACATATAGATCATGGAATAGAATCAAGAGCCCAGAAATAAACCCATACCTGTGGTGAGTTGATTTCTGACAAGGTTCCCCAAAACATTCAATGGAAAAGGAATAGTCTCTTCAACATATAGTGCTGGAACAACAGGATATCCATATACAAAAGAATGAAGTTGGACCCTTACCTTACACCACATGCAAAAATTCACCTAAAATGGATTGAAAACATAAATATGTGAACTAAAATCATAAAACTCCTAGAAGACAACATAGGTGGTAAATCTTTATGACCTTGTATTCAGCAGTGGTTTCTTAAATATAAAACCAAAAGCATAAGTAACAAGAAAAAAAAGTAGGTAATGTGGACTTCATCAAAATTCAAACCTTGTGTGCACAGAAGGATTAGCAAGGAAGTGAAAAAACAACCCTAGAATAGGAGAAAATATTTGTGAATCACTTGTCTGATATGGGTCTACTATTCAGAATATATTAAGAACTCTTATAAATCAATAGCAAAAAGCCAAACCGTTCAATTTAAAACTGGGCAAAGGACTTGAATAGACATTTCTCCAAAGAAGATACAAATGGTCAACAAGCACATGAAAAGATGCCCACATCATTAGTCATTAAGGAAACACAAACTAAAACCAAATGAGATACCATTTCACAACCACTAAGATGGCTATAATTTTTTTAAAAAACGAAAAATAAGTGCTGCTAAGGATATAGAGAAATTGGAATGCTCGTACCTTGCTGGTGGGAATATAAAATGGTTTAGCCACTGTGGAAAACAGTTTGGCAGTTCCTCAATAAAACAAACATAGAATTACAGTATGATCAATCTATTCCAATACTCGGTATAAACCCAAAAGAATTGAAAACGTGTTCACATAAAACTGTATACACAAATGTTCACAACAGCATGATTCACAATAGCCAAAGGTAGAAACAAGCCAACTGATGAATGGATAAATATAATGTGGTATACTCATAAGATGGAATACCATTCAGCCATAAAAAGCAATGAAGTTGGTACATGCTACAGAATGGGTGAACCCTGAAAATGTTACGCTAAGTGAAAAAAACCAGACACAAAGGCCTCATCTTGAATGATTCCATTTATGTGAAATATCCAGAAAAAGCACATTCATAGAGACAGAAAATAAATGTTTGCCAGTGACTACTAATGATAAATTTCATGTTACATGTATTTTACCACCCACAAAAAAAAAGAAGAGATGTGGATGGCAAGCAAGCACACAAAAATATGCTGAACATCATTGGTCCTTGGGGAAATGCAAATTAAAATGATAATGAGATACCATGGCACACCTACTAGAATGGCTCAGATCAAAAATTCATCCCCAAATGCTGGCGGGGATGTGGAGCAACTGGAATTCTCATGTATCACCGTGGGAGTGCAGCAGGGCATGGCCCCTTAGGAAAAGAGTTTCACAGTGTCTTACGAAGTTAAATATACACTTACCATATGACCCAGCAACCCCACTCTTAGGAATTTACTCAAGAGAAATGAAGTCATATATCCACATCAAAACTATATGTGAATGTTTGTAGCAGCTGTATTAATAATAGGCAAAAACTAGAAATATCTCAAATATTAATTACCTGGTAATGGTCAAAACTGTTGCACATCCATAAATGCAAAACTACACTGTAATAAAATGGAACAAACTGATAATATTTGCAATAAACACGAGTAAATCTCAGAAGCATTATCTACGTGAAAGAGTCCAGACTCATTGGCTACATACTGTATTATTCTATTTGTATGACTTTCTGGAATAGGCAAAACTGTAGGGACAAAACACTCACGCCAGGGGCTGTGATTAGGTGAATGGGGTTAACTAAAAAAAGAGGCACAAGGGAATTTGGGGGAGGCCGATGAGAACGTTCTCTATATTGTTTTATAGTGGTAGTTACACAGCTGTGTACGTTGTCAAAATTTATAGAACAGTACACATAAAAAAGAGTGAATTTTACTGTGTGTAAATTATACCTCAATTAATCTGACTTTAAAAACCACTTGTTTTTTTAACCTCCACTATTGTCTGAGGAGCACAAGCATTGACCCTTTTATTTTCACAGTATTAAAAGTAGAAAGAAGGTTGTTTCTAGACCTGAAGATCAAAATGGCTGCAGTCTTTTTGCCATAATTTCAGAACCCAACCAAAAAGCTATTGGATCTGTTCAACATGAATGAGGACCAGAAAGAAATAATGGCCATGCTTCTGGGTTGTCAAGAAGAAGGGAAAGGGAGTGGGAGAAGGGATGAAGAAGGATTGAATTAGTGGGAAATTAAGCAGCTATTAACTTAAGTGGGGGAGAAGCAGTGATTAGACTCAGCTGAGTAGGAAAGATGATTTTTTTTTTTTTTTTTTTTTTTTTTTAAGCTTCTCTCTTGACTCAAAATATAAAGCATTTTTGGCCCTCTACATCCTTGGAGCCCAAGCAATTGGATCCTTTGAGAGATTGTGATGCAACATTTATATTTAGATGAAAACAAAAGGATTCAAGTCTGTTAAATCACCTTGTAAGTAGGAACTGGTTTTTGTACCCTCACACCTTATACAGTGCTCGGCAGCTACCAGGAGCACAACAAATATTTGAAGAGTTAATGAATGTATATACTAAAACTTGCTGAAGGACAGAACGACTTTCTATTAAATTAAAAACTTTAAAGGGAAATGTAATACGACTGTTGTTTTGTCCATTATTACTGCCACAGTACTATAGAGAAAACAGTATCTCATTCTTTATTGTGTGCTTGTTCTGAATAAGTCATCAAAGTAGACTGCTCCAGTGTTTTCAGGATTTTAAAAGACAGAACAGGTCTAAAAGAATTCAATGTAGACATCGCCAATTGAATATACAATTTCAGCAAACTCTGTCCTTTGCAGTTCAAGCCCGCTAAAGTGGCTACATGGATCATAGAATTGATTTGTGGCACATTCTGCCTGCATCTACCCAATGTTTTATTAAAATAGAATAGACAAATACCAATAAAGAGAAAAGCTACGCTGAGAATTGACCAAACCACATCACTTTCTTCACACCTAGGGTATTGCAACCAATAGTAATTTTACAGCAGCTCTCTGTGTACCAGATACAGAGCTCTGTAGCCAGAAGCCCAAAATACAAGCAAACCTTTCCCTAAAGCACAACAAAGAAACGGGTTTATGAAATCACCGTTAAATATAATAGAACACTGGAGAGATGAGTAGAACAGAGGCAAGATAAGATGATGCACATAACACATAAGAACCAATTTAAAATGTACCATCTCTGCAGGAAACCAACCATGTGTTGATAAAGCTCTTTATGAATTTAAGTACTATAACATAATATAGGATTGAGAGCCTCACACACGAGTGACCAAAAGAGGTACAATACTTTTTAAGGAAATATACCTAAAAATAGATTAAATGGTATCATCAGCACCCTGAATGTATCATTATTATCCCAGTTCTGAGTATCACTTATCTTCAGTAATATGCGGTATATGGTTAAGAAATAATCCTTATCAACACTTTTCTTAAGAATGTAACAAATATATTCCATATGTCTGTGATTTCTGGCTGTGCCACAAAAATCTGCACATGGAGAGTTGACTCTTCTAAGAAAGAATTTTTAAAAGATAAAATAATTAGACATAAATTGGCTAGGTCATCCAGAAAAATTGTGTTTTTTATCCTTTGTCACACCTGTAGCTTTCAAGAATGTATTTACCATCTCTGAGGGAAAAAGTTATTTAAAGGATTATTTAGACTTTATGTCTGTGCAGGCTCAGCGCAGTTTAGCTATAATCTGTGGAAATAGCATAGACTGTGTCACTATGGTCTCCATCTTTTGAAATAAAGGCAGACATCTGTATATCCCTTTATACACATGCATAGGCATTCACACATACGCACTCATCTAGTTCTATTTTATACCCCTTTCAAGGTATTCTCTATACAATGGCATTTTATGAGATGAGGGTTAATTTTCTGGGTATGAAACCATCTTTACTACCTATCTGAAGTTCAGACTGATTCAAATATTCCTAGTGCCTTTGCCTGGACTCCACAAAATGTGAGCTAGAGATAGAGAATTCAGCTTTCCAGGAGTGATGACGTAAGTGTCAGCGCAAGGATTATGGACACCAGAAGAGTTGTTTCCTGGACAATGAAGTTGCTCAAGAAAGGAGTTAGAATGGTGAGGTGTGATGACACAGAAGGAAAAAGAAAAATTCAGAGACAGAGAAACCAAGGGAAGTTATTTTCATAGAGAAAAAAATTCCACCACATTTAAAGACCACTTGAACACTGAGAATTTAAAGCTTTCAAAAGTTTGAATTAGTTTTTTGTTCGCCCGTGTACATACATCCTTTGAGCAAACATTTATTCGATACCAACCATGTACAATGGAGATGTAAATGGAAATGCTGGAAATACAAGAATGAATAAAACACAGTTCCCATAGCTTTCTATTTCTGAGGACTCAAAAGGCTTTTAAAAATCAAATATCTCTTACCAAGTTGTAATTTGGTGCGTTAAATGTAGAGGAATCAACGACATCTTACTGCCTTTTCATCAAACTCCAGAGGGACCTTAAAAAAAATAAGAGAAAGAGATAGGCACATTACATTTTTAATTTGGCCAATAGAAAACATTTTGTACTGTTAAAAAAAATCTGTATTCAACTTTCATTTCTCATATCTCCCTTTCCTGTATCACAGAAATTTACTTAGGGGTCAGTAGTATTTTTCACTATTGACACCACACTACAGTCTCATCTTTTTCAGAGTGCCTGGACTAGTTCCCCATCTATAAATATGTAAACAAACATTTCCATTGACATCAGCATAAGTTATGGTCTCTCCTTCATTTATTTACATTTCTCCCTGTTTTTGTAAACAGGCATATATAGATGCTTATAATCAATGCCTTGGGAATACGGTAAGAATGGGAAGACGTAAACAGAGAATCAATACAAACCACATTTACCTTCTAGGTACTTGCAATTTGGAGGTAGGTATGTATTCCACATTTGATTAAGTCTTTTTCCCCCATTCCTATTTTTCTCCACACCTTTTATGATTACTACCTGAAAATTTCGCTTCAGGTAAACAAACAAAATGTTTTACCCCAGATTCTAGGTCTATCTAGATTAATATTTGTATAAAAGGGAGGTTGTGCAAGTTTCTGGGAAATAAGTTTTGCACAAGATTTTATTCCATTTTTTAAAATTACTCATCCACTCACCAAGTCCAAACTTAGGTTGTCCAGTGTTACCTGAGATTACTGATAGTTTTTCAAAGCCGACCTTTGCTTCTCCCCAACCCCTCTTTTATGGGCAACATTCCTCAGGCTGACAGAGACTCTGCTCTGAGCCACATCAGGCACCTCACCCCAGAGCAGTGGTTCCAAGCGTGTTTACTTCATGGACTAGTAAAATCCCTCTAACTATTTGGGAACCTATATAATATTGCTATCTTTTTATTCTGCAGTTAAGAATTTAAAAAGTAAAACAAAGCTACAAGAATTTAATGCAAAGAATAACCCACCCAAAAATATGTAGTAAAGATATCACCTCATAACAATTTATAAATAGAATACATTTTTCTCTATTAAAAAGTTCATAATTCTTATTTTTTCTCTTCTTGCCATAGATTGACTTTTGGGAACCACTACCTTTGAGCTTTGCATAGGGGCTCTAAAAGAATAAGTTAACCAAATATTCAATTTCTGCTGTTTATGTACTATGGCATGGGTTCAGGTTTACACTGGCAGCAGAGTAGAGGAAGTGAGGAAATGTATGAATCAGCTCCGTACCATCTCAGGCCTCCTAGCTATCCATATTGCCCGTGTGGTCAGTACCTCACAAACACAATGGACAGGGGAAATGCCAACACAAAGATATTATTACTCAGAGCTTACCCCAATCAAGTTAGTGTGCAACTAGGAGACAATAAGATTTCCTTGAAATCCAGGGACAGTTTAAGGAAAGTCACCCTCTGACATTGGAATTGATTAAAAACCGATTCAAAAGATGTAGTGTGTGTATCAAGAGCACAAGTGATGGTTTAGACATCCCCATCTGCTGTCAAGACTCAGGCATACCCAAGTTTAAATAAAGTGACCCTGAAGAATGTAGAGCAACATAAGCAAACAATACAATTACCTACAGTCTTTTATAACACCAGAGCGTTTTTTTAATGTGAATTCTTTCAAATGCAATTGAGAAATAGGAGGGCAGTAGTACCACAGGGGAATCGTATTGGTTTTGTACATGTTTACGTTTTCTCACAAGTAAACAAATATTTGCTTCAGCAAATATGAAAATCTTAAGAAAAAAACTGAAAATCTCCAGAGGTCTCTTCCTTTAGTGCCATAGTGGCCGCTACAGAGGCCTCAAGAACCACTGGGTTTTCCACCATGTTATGCTCTTCAGCAAAAGTGTAAGTGCTGATGAAATAACATTTCCCCTTTGGTAAAATGATGGACTGATGAAGAAGGCTATATCCTGGATATTTTTAATTTTGGTCAAATTGGTCTCTTTTAGAAGCAGCTTCCCCTCAGGACCTATTACATCTCAAAGGAGGAAGCATAAGCCCCAGAGTTTAGGCTGCAAAGATGTCCCTAGATTTAGAGGCTGGGAAAATGTTATTCATCTTGCTAGTCACTTTACTTTATTGTTTTTGTTAGTGCTTTCAAAGTTCTTTAGGTTTTGAATTACCTGCACCAACTCTATCTTCCTACAAGCCCTGATACTTGTAACACACAGTTTTATAGAACTATGGTTGTAGCCAAAATATATGTATTTTATTTTCACCCAGCAGTCAAAGACCCGATGTGACCCATGGAAGGGCAGTGGTCTAGAAGGAGGTTACTAGAAGGTTATTAGAAGGAATTGGAATTGAGCTTCCAGCATCATTAGAGGAAATGGCTCCTGATGTGATTCTAATTCTTGGCATTGAAATATCTCTGCTTTGGACAAAGGCAATGCATCAGACTCTCCTGGCTTAACGAGAAAAGCGGGGAAAAAAACAGTAAAGAATATTTAATTCTCTTATTTCTAATTACGTGTTTGCTCTGCAATCTTCTAGTCCAGGATTGGTATATAGGATTCCTCTCAAGTGCCAACTCCAATTGACTGGTAGTGGCTGCCTGAAGCGATGAAGTGAGAAGGATGCTGAGGCCACTTCTGGGCTCAGTGGAGAAGAATGCCACAATTGATTAGTGATGTCTGTCAGGAGATACCGCACATGTGTCACCCCTATAATCTATGTTACAGTTGAGGAAATTTGCCTACTAAGATGAATGGTCTGGGCAGACAACAAGATTCGGTTCTGGAATCGGTAAATTTACCTTTGCGAATGAACAAATCGATTTTGTGATAACCAGTCCATCTCTGTCAGTTTCACCTGAGGCTGCTCATTTGGGTGAATTGAGAAAATGGAGGGTTTAAACCAGCAATGCTGAAGACCTTAGAAATCCTGACACTGAGATGCTGCTTGCCTGAAAAGGCCCTGCTTAAAGGATCCTGCCATTCAGTATCTTTGTCCTACTTATGCATTTACTAACTAGTAAGTTAGTAAATGCATAACAAGTACTTCTTCTCTTACCCTATTTAATATTTGCCGTATTTTTTCAATTGTAAGATGCCATCAAATCGGTGTGCACCAGGAGACAGTCAGGATGTAGTGTTCACACATGTGAATGGTTATTTTTAGTGGTCTAACAGTGGGACCACCACCACAACCCCTTGATATTTAAAGTAACAAATAATTTAAGGACCATTTGAGAACAGAATATGAGCCTTGGTTCCTCCCTAAAAACCTTTCTTTCCCACTGAAGAGAAAGTGCACAATCAGAACTTGGAGAACAGGTATCAGCGTCTTGGAGGAAAACCCCAGAAAGGACAATTCAGTGGAGCACCCTTGTAAGAAACGGTGCATGGCCAGCACTCAAGGCTGCACAGAGGACAGATTGTGTGGGGAAGAGCATATGGACATTGACACCCTTAGTGAAAGCATGCTTCACAGAAGTCAAACTCTGAATGTGAAGATTCTGGAAAAGCTAACCAACTTATTCCTCTTTTATTTCCTTTTTATGTTTGCAAAAGATCTACATGTAGATAATTCTAAAAGAACTTCTCTAGTAAGTATAAAATAAAGCTTTGTGTCATGCTGACACCATTTTAAAAAATTTCTCATTGGTACTTAAAATACTGATGATGCCTTAGCTTCAATGAAATGCAGTATAATCTACATCCATAACCAGCTGTAGCAAGCACCTGATTGTTCGTAGGTTGTCTAAGTTCTCTCAAGTTAGCTGCACAGCTAGGATTAAAGCTTATGAGACCTTAATTCTTGCCTAGGTCACTTGAATATCACCTAGTGCCATATTTCAGAAAGTAAACAAATGGGTTGAACGGCCAACTAGAATGGGTCACCCTAAAATAGAGCCACCGTGTGGGCCAAATCAATGAGATTGTTCTATGGGTAGACTCTGACAGTCCAAGGACAAGCTTTAGCTGTCAACATAGGTTTGAAAGAAAGAAGGTGCATTGTCATGTGTGTCACTGAATTTTTTTGCTAACCATCAACTATAATTTTGTGGAAATACCCATTTAGCCTACTTGTCTGCCTCCCTCTTTCTTTTCATCTTTAATTTCATTCTCACCCCCAAGGGACTATTTTTGTGTGACTTTTCACAATTAATAATCATTATAAAAAGAAACTATTAGGTTAAATCATACAAAAGTTGACAGTATTTTACCATTTCTGACCTACAGAATCAGCAAATTTATGTAGTTTAATTTAATACATGACATAGGAGACATTCACATACAGCAGTTCGCAGAGACATTTATCATTACTGAGAGCCTTCTAAGTACAATAGCTCTTCCATTTGAGCTTCTGCCAGCTCTGCGGGAGCCACTGAACAACACTTCTTGTGTAGCTGGTTCCCTATGAACACCATTTGATCAACTATGTGTACGATATTCTGTCTTTTTTTAAACTCAATAAACATTTATTGCACACTTCATGTGGGCTAGGCACCATTTTCAGCCTTGGGTACAAAGATTAGTGCATCACAGTGTCCTCACTTTTCAGAGCATGCAGTCTAGGAAGGGAGACAGGCATGGACATAATTACAGTGCAAAATAGCAAGTAACATAATAGATATAAATAACATGCTGAAAAGGCACTTACCCTGCCTGGCAGAGCAAGAAGACCTCTGAGCAGGTGACATTTGTGCTAGTTCTTAAAGGATAAGCAAATTACTTGGCAGGAAAGACAGGGAACAATACAACATCACTAAGCAGAATGACTTGTTCAAAGTCACAGAAGCACAACAAAGGAGGATGTGCTTGAAGAACCTTAGTTTGAATGTAGATAGGACACATGGCAAAAGTGAGAGAAGCAGCAAGAGGGCAGGCTTGGATGGAGGTAAGATTGGGTTATGAAGGGCCTTCCGTGGGGGGCTGAGGAGTTTCCAGTTTATTCTACAGGTGGAGAGGAGTCACAAGACACACATGGGTTTAAATCTCTTAGCTATAAAACTGCTTTTTCTGCTTTGAATTTGTATGTCCAGTCCAGTCATCACCTAAGTATATAGAACCATTATATTAGTGACCCACAGTATCAGCTGCTGCAGTCTGAGTTCTTTCTTACCCGCCCTGGCACACATGTGAGCCCAAGCATCCTGGATTTCCAAGGGGTTGTTTCAGCCCTGACATCTCTCTTAAACACAGTCATTGAGCTGTGGTTCCTCACTGTGGCTGGAAGCATAGCCAAAGGCTGCATTACTGTGAGAGATTGTGGCTTTGACAATTACGTGCTGCTCCACTGCAGGGCTCTCTACTTCACATGGGTGAAGGAGGCTGCCAACACACCCTTCATGTTTTCATATTTTCCTCACTGGGTAATTGTAAAATGGGCGAATCCACCTAAATGCAGCGAGATTGATTTCATCCCGACTGCAGACTGGCTAATCAGTGGCCCAGTTTTCCAGCCGTGTGATCTGGCATCTGGCACTTACCACTCATCAAATGAAATTACACAGCACCGATAAATGACCACCTCACCCCTAGGCAGAACCTTTTTCCTTAAGCTACCTCCTGCTTAATACTTGTCTAATGTTTAACAGTGCCATGGTTTATCCATACAGGGATGTCAGCCAGAATGTATCAAAACCTTACTACAAGTGGAGATTTATATATGTGTGTGTATAAACATAGACACACATGTAGGTATATGTATATGAATATGTATGAATGATTTATCCCATTTATGTGAATTTTCCAGATGACTATTAAACATTTTTGTTTTATTTTACTTAAATTAAGTCTTTATGGAAACATTTCTGAAGGGGTTGGAGGGGCGAGTTCAGGAGTTCTGCTTTGTTTGAATGTTTGTTCACCTCTGAGATTTCTGTCCTCAGGAAAGTAACAGTCTTTCTGAGTCTCAGCTTTCTCAGCTATAAAATGAGAATAATAGCAACTACCTCATAGGTTGCTGTGTGAATTAAGTGGGGTGTGCGTGTAACGCATTTGCTATGCAGTGAACATTCAAGAAATGCCAACAATTAATACTTTATGCATATTAGAGTTGATTCTGGAATATTGGGGCCTTCATCATGAGCATTAATGATTGCAGGAAGACTAATAGCTAGTACCCTTGGGGACTATTAAGAGCCAGAAAGTTATTTGCCCTCCACTAAATGACCCCAGACTGCCAGGCTTTTTCCCAGCCCTGTCTGGTTTTCGAGTGTTCCTACAGCATCCCTTGCTTTCAGACTACGAATTGTCATGTTCTAAAATCGCTAATATATAGGAGCCCAGCAGTTTCCTTTCTCCCTTAGTGTTTCACCGACAAATCAAATCATCCAACTTGTTTAAATTCCATCTAAAGCAGGAGATTAAAAAGCTCCGATTGAACACCCAAGTCTGTGCTTCAGTGTCTGTACTATGTGCTATCTATTTTAGCCACTCAAAGGTCTTTTCTACCCAAGGCTATGGAAAGACAAATAGTACACGATCTCACTTACATGTGGAATCTAAAATAGTCAAATGCATAGAAGCGGAGAGTAGAATGGTGATCGCCAGGGACTGGTGGGAGGGGAAAATAAGGAGATGTTGGTCAAAGGGTACAAAGTTTCAGTTATATATGATGAATCAGTTCTAGCAATCTAATGTACAGCAACATGACTATAGTTAATTATACTGTACTGTACACTTGAAATTTGCTAAGAGAGCAGATCTTATCAATTACCTTGACTATGGTGATTATTTTGCGATGTATACATATAATACAACATCAAGTTTTACATCTTAAATATATACAATTTTTATTTGTCAATTATACTTCAGTAAAGCTGGGGGGGGAAAGAAATTATGATTCAACATAATAAATTAAAACTATGACCTAATTTTCTTAAAAGATTATCTGCTATGTCTATGATAGATGATATTGCTATCAAGTGACCTCCAGAAAAGTGAGGGGATACTTTTAACATTTTACATTTGTATCTGACACAGGTCTTTAAAGGTCCATATCTTAAGTGATTCAAGAAGGAAATAATTGTACCACTTCTTTTTTTTAAAGCAAAATATGGCATATAAATAAAAATATCTATGCAAAGTTTTTCTGGTTTTAAAAAATTATAAAAGCATATACTAACTCAGCCTATCAAAAACCTAAATCAGCTCCATAATCCAAATAGCGTTTATACATTTCTTGATTTTTTGGTGTGATTTTTAAACAAGCAAATCCTCATGGGCCTTATTCTATTACTCTTCATGAAAACACTGTATAAGGGAGACCAGAACTGCCACGTTGTAATCTATGTGAACGGCGCCCCCTGAAGTTGTGCGGGAAAGTAGTCCCAAGTGAGACTGCCTTTATAATAGCTTTGTGTAATTTGGTTTTTTAGGGAGTTTTTGGTGCTTCAGTAGCCAAACCACCAGTGTCCAAGATAAATACATTCATCTCCAGCTCATTCCACTTGCTGCGAATGCTTGTTAGCAACATACATTCCAATTTAGAGAATAATTTTTCCAGGAAATAACCTCTATACCTTTTTCATCATTTCAAATATTATAAACCTGGTTCTACAAAATAAAATAAGTCCCAGACTTCAGCTGATTCTCCCTACTTTTGGTGCATATATAGTAAATTCTAAATTCTTAATAGACTTTATTTATAAATTTTGTGTTTTTAAAATTTGAAACACAATATTCCTCTTATTTTGCCTCTCAGTTATGTCCCTTCCTCCTGTCAGCCCTCTCCCCCAACACACACACACACACACACACACACACACACACTTTGACCTCCACAGATTCCTAAACAGTACCCATAGACTGTGATGTTTACACATGCTTCTCCTTCTCTTTGGAAAGCCCTATACCTGTTTCCTCCCCTGGCAAACTTTTATGTGTCCATCAGAACTCACATGAAGTGACCAGTCATGCCCCTTTGAAGCTTTCTCTGTCCTCTGTCAGGTGTGCTGGCCTCCTCCCATGTGTTCTTATAGCACATCGCCTTTCACTCTGTCTTAGGCCTTAGACACTCATATGCCAGCAGTCATGCTGAACTGGAAACTCCTTAAGGACATGACCCTTTAAATCTCTTTTGAATCTACCTTGTCTGGCACATAGCAGGTCCTCAATAATAGGTGAATGATTTCATGAATTTTGTTCTCCCTAATGAAAAGATTAACTGTACTTTCAACTAATTTAGCAGATCATGACCTATTAATTTTGAAGTTCAATACACTTCTGGTTATCTTATCAAATAACTGAAAAAGTAAACATTTAAAAATTTCAATGTAAACACTTGGGCGAGAACCATGCAATTCTTCAGCTCTTCCAGGGAGACCAGATATGGTTACATTTGCACAGAGGAGCAATTTATGGAACTAGTTGGAATTATTCTATGTTTTCAGGCTATCTTCTTTACCAAGATTGAAAGTCAGTACATAATTGACAATAAAAGGATATGGTGTTCTAATTAGTGGGAATAAAGGAAAAGAAGTCCTTGCCCTTGTGACTGATTGGTTTAGGAAAATGTTTTCATTCATAGAGGAAGGAGGAGGTCCTCACTTTTTTTTCCTCCCCGTGGTGAAAAATTTCAAGCTGAATGACAATTAGCACTAATCTGGAACTTTATAAATTGTGATGTAGCCTTGCTAGTCAAACTGTGAGTGTATATTGTTTGCACTTAATCCTTAACTTAGCCAAGGGGCCTTGGCTTAGTTTTCCATCGCTCGTTGTGAAACACCTTGATTTCTCCAGGTAGAGAAACGTTCCCCAGGTGGACATTGACGTGACAGCACAACAGAGCACAGAATGTCAATTTCAATTATTTTTTTAACATTTTCAGGTTACAAATGCTGCTGCCAACTCTCCCGGTCAAATGACTCTTCATCTCAAACCTTTTCTTGTGTGTGGAGGGGATGGATTTACTCAGTCCAGCTTTGATGGCTGCATCACTTCTGCCTTATGTGTTCTGGAAGCTTTAAAGAATCATATTTAGCACCTGTATTCTTATTTTTTACATGTACTTTGGGGTTTTCACAATTTTCTGTCATTGATTATTTTGTTTTATATTTTGTTGAGAGAAATTACCGGAAAATTGTTCTTTACTGATTGTTATTTTTCATATGGAGTAAAAAATCAATTTTATAATTTCAATAGTTACAAGTCATGCTAGAATGAAATTCCTTGTACTTTATACTTTTCTCCACTTTTCTGAATTGCCATGTCTACTCCTTGTTGGAGGCAAAGTAGTGCTTAAGAAAAACAAATGACTCTCCCCCCAAATTATGTCAAATCAAAGTAACAGTTCATGTTCAGAAACTTTATTATTCTTTTGAAAATTTCAATCCCAAGTGAAGAATAATCATTACCAAGGCCTCATTATAAATCTTCAAGTATGTCCTTGATTCAGTATTTTTACAAATTGCCAAACTACAAGATTCCTCCAAACTGTGGATAACAGAGTGTAATTTTTGTTTCTCATTTCTCTTCCAAGTTATTAAATGATCCTGAATTGTAGGTCACATATGTCATCATCTCTAAGAACACAGTTTGGAGGGCAACTTGACTGACAAAGAAATGCCTCTTCAAATTTTCAGAAAATAACCAGATTCAACTTGACTTTCCAAGTCACACAGTACTTTTTAACCTCAGGAAAAAAAAAATCCAGTCTTAATAGGAAAGATAAAAATTAAAGAGAAACTGAGAGAAATTATATTGATCTTTACCTTTTGCTATCTCCTGTCGCTAGTGCTGTTACTTTTATGTCCTCTGCAGTATGTGCTGTGGCATTTAGACTCTGTCAAGTTTAATGAATTTAATACAAAAAAATTTACTGAACCAGAAAATAGATGCACTTAAAACAGTTCAATATTTGCCAACTTAGCGGTTCAGCATATCACCCACATGCTTCAGTGACAACCCCATGACTTGCTGGCTGGAGAGAAATTGATCCCCCGCCTTCCAAACAAGCTACCTGTTGCTAATTTGGAAAGTGAAATGGTGAGTTCCATTTTGCCATTTTGAAAGGAAAGAAATTGTTGCAGCCTCTCAAACTGAGAAAAGTTCAACCAAAGACTCCTTAGCTTGGTAGTATTTAAAATCTCACACTTACGTGCCCACTATCATACATACACACACACAGGCACAGGCAGAATTTGTTTATGTAACTAGAGTGGGTTTTGTGATTCTATGAAATGTCATTATACATCTCCTATCAGCAGTCAATTCATGGAAAACTGAAATGCCTACATGTGGTTAACATCACTTATTTTTGAAAGCATAGAAAGGAAAAGGGAAATTACTGTGATCTCTGGTATGATATGATAAAAATATTGAGATTTCTTTCATCATTTTGGCCTATATTTGATTAACATTTGTCTTTATTCTGGTTATACCCTTAAAATATGGTAAAATAGTACATTCAAATACATTAAGTAACTATTCTGTTTTTAACTAATATAATTCTGGAGCCATTTGAGTGAAAGCATACTGAAGATTTAAAAGCAATGTTATATTCGTCTGATGAGTGTATATACTCCCAAGAAGAGAGAGAAAATGATTTATAAAGGTGGAGTGGGTTACCTACAGAAATTATTCTAAGCCATTACTGACGAGTTTTAATATCTATTCATTCGAAGTGTGTTTCCCTAATAATTGTGCATCTGCTTAAAGAAGACTAGGGCAATACGAGAATGCACTCAACACTGCTTAGTATGTAGATCATTGTTACTTTGCTAATTCAATCATTTTGAAAATTCATTTTACATTTAGATCCATCTCTGATAGAAACAGACCAATTCCCTGATGCTCAAATAAGGAAAGAAAATGTTTCAAAAGTTTGTTTCTCTATTTTCATTTACCTCTTCCTCTTTAGAAATTGAAATGGATATGGGAATATCTTGTGCTAGAAGCCATCAAGCCTCAGATGGCCAGGATGCCCTAAATGACCCAGGGCAAAGGCAGCTAAGTCCCCTGAGAAATAGGGGTCAGCACCTTTTGGCAGAGTTACCAAGGTGTATGTATGTCAGCTCCACAGGACCACACAGCACCACAGTACTGCCAAACAAGAACTTTTATTAAACCAGCCAAGGAAATCTGCTCTGTTTTGAAAGGAGCATATTCAAGTGAGAAACGGCTTGAGCAGTGGGATGATTTAATACTTGTTAGCTGATAAATATAGACTTTGCTGGAATAAAACTTTATGATGCAGGGTTGAAAAGCTTAATTACTAAACTGTCTATACACATCTTGCTCAGGCAGCGAGGGTGACAAATTATAGCAGTCAAATAGTATTTTTCACCTCTGGCATTTCTGAAGGGGAAAAGTATGCCTAAAAACATCGAGAAAGCAGTAATAATCCCAGACCAGATATTACTGAGGGAAACAAAGACACGTCATTGAGTCACCAAGTCTTCTGTGCAAAATGCCACCATCACCACCCCTCCGCCTACTTACTACCTTGTTAAGTAAAAAGAACAAGGTCAATTTTACATTTATCTGGCATTTTATACATATATATATATGTATTTCCATCCTCCTAACATCTTGTGAAATAAACAGAGCAGAGAATTCTTATTCACATTTGACAAATGAGGAAACTGAGGCACAGAGATTGGCCAACCAAGGTCACATCATCAAATGCAGGACAAGAACCCAGGCCTCCCATGACCCATTTCTATTTACATGGCACCATGCCGGTGCCAGATGAACATGATAATTAAAGCTGAACTGAAATATTAGTTGGAGGTGCAGTCAGCACCATGTGGTCCTCTTACTGATGTTTCATTTCAGAGAGCTAACACTAATCCTGATGTGATGTATACAGGAATCTAATATAGAATAAAGTCTCCGTAAGTACTAGCTAAGTGATTTACATTCCTGTCATCTTCATTTGCTGGTTTATTTCCTTCTTTGGGGGGCACTTGCTGTGAAAAATGGCTGTATCCTAATGACACTGAATTTCAACCCAGCAGTAGTTGGTTAACAAACAGGCTTCCTCTGCATTCAGCGTTTCCTTCTGTATTCCTCTTTGTCTCTCTATTCCCTTTGTTTCATTCTCTCCTCTATTAATTTCTACCATTTCTTTCTCCCCTCTTATTTTTCCCTCCCACTTCTTACCCTGTGTCCCTTCTTAGAAATCTGGAATATAAATGCGATCACATTATGACTCATAGCATTTGAAATTTTTTGCTTTAATATAATCTCTTTTCTCTAAAATTTAAAGCAGCCAATGCTGCATTTTATTCAAGTTGATAGGATAATCATTATTTTGATTTTTCAAAAGTAATGCAAGAATTCAAAACTATCTGTAGCTTTCAGGGATCTCAGTGCTAATAACCTGAAATATATATGCAAATCATGGTATCAGGCTCTGTGGTGGACACAATGGAATATAATTAGCCATCTCCACCTAAAGATGCTAGTTAGGGGAAGACAAGTCCCATAGAGTAGGAGGCATGGTAAAGGTACATGTTGGTGGAATCGCAGATAGTAAATAAGATGCTGTATCTCATGAAACTGGGAATCCTAAGAGAAAGAACCATGTTTCCTTGGAAGAGAGAGGGTCTCCAGACAGAAGCAGAGCTCCATCAAGAAAACACTTTCGACAGCATCCCTCCCCTCCACACCATAGCTGGGCAGACCTGGCTGACTCTAGGAATCCAAACTGTATCAGAGTGGTCAGGACAAGTGAGTACTTTCTGTGGAGAAGGCTCAGTGAAACACAGAATGTAGTCTCTGGGAAAAGGAAAAAGCCTTGGCAAACCTCAGACTAGCTAGTTCAGGACTGAGCTGCTAGAATCCAGTCTGGAATGTCCTTGTGTTTCAGCCAGGTAAGCCAGGGAGGGTTGAAATGGTACTGTGTCCTGTGTTTCCTTCTCAACAGACAGTAATTACAGTCCACTTAAGAGTTCATAGCAGAATCCGTCAAATGAACCTGCTAAGGAAAAAGAATTTCTAAAGAGTGTGTTAATTGAAAAGGCACGCAGAATCATAGAATCCCGGAATGTCTAAATTTAGAGCAACTTGGAGACCATTTAGACCAGTTCTTAGCCATTTTGGATTTTGAACCTACTAGAGAAGCTATGGAAAGCTATAAGATTTTCTCCTAACAACAGCAACAAAAATAACGATGCACATAGAGCCTGCTGGCTAGCTGCCTGTTTTTGTAAATAAAGTTTTATTGGAACGTAGCCTTGCCCACTTGTTTGTGTATCATCTGTGGCTGTTTTTGCACTACAACAGTAGCGAGGGGTGTTTGCAACAGAGACTGTATAGCCTACAAAGCCTAAAATAGTTCTATCTCGTCTTTTAAGAAAAACTTTGCTGACTCCTGTTTTAGGGGATTACAAACCCTCCAAAATCTATTTTTAAACACCCGGAGGTCTATGGACCTCAGATTAATAACATCTAAATCTCCATCCCATTGCTTTATGTAAATATAGGCATAACTTAGATCCACACATCCGGTCCATTGTTCCGTGATCCTCTGCCCCATTGTAAATCCTTTAAGAGGAGCAGTACCGCTTGGCACTTAAAAACACATCCCCTGGAGTTAAACAGATCTGTGTTTTAATCCAGACTTTTGCTCCTCATTGTGTGACCTTGCAGTTAAATAGCCTCACAGCCTCCTTCATCACTGAAAAATGAGTTAGTGGTAGCTGCCTCCTAAGATTGTTCTGAGGCTTAAATATATATAAAACCTTAAGAGAGTACTGGACACATACTAAGTGCTTAATAAATGATAGCAATGATGGTAGTGATGATGAAGGGAAAGAAGAAAAGGGAGGAAGAAAGTATAAGCAGATCCTCCTGGTGCCTCTGAGGCCCCTGCGAAGGCCAGTTTCCTCTGCGTTTGCGTAGGACAAGTAGGAGAGTTGATGGTAAGGAGAGTTTGTCCATTGATTAAATGATGGTGAAACTCGGTAACAGCTCTAGGTTTCTTCAAAACCTTCATGAAACAGAACAGCAGGGGCTACCTGAACCCAGCTGTGGGCCACTTTCTTTTTTCTTTTTTTGGTAAGTAGACGCTTGGGGAAAAGGTGGTTTGCTCTAAAGTGGTCCTTGAAAAGAAACCAGGGCTAGGTCATTACCAGGAGTAAGGATGAAGTAAACTAGAAGCATTCTCTGCAATGAACGCTTGGATTGGATTCTGCTGAAGATTATTTACTTAAATCTCTGAAACGCTGTGAAAACTGGGAGTGAGTTAGTTCACATTCTTGACATGTTTGGCTAAGGATGCAGATTCGTTTCCCGTCCCTGGCCTTCATTTTAAAAAGCCCAACTCCTGGTAAGTTCTATGACATCCCGAACCTACCACTTTCTAGATGTGTAATCTTGGACCAGTTTCTTATGTCTCTGAGCCTCAGGAGCTTCATCTATAAAATGGGGATACTAATTTTACCTGCCCTGGGGTTATTCTGAGTGTTATGGAATATACTATGTAAAGTGCTTAGCACTGTGCTCTGCACATAGAAAATAACAAATGTGAGCTGTTATTAGTACTATTATTGTTAGAGAAATATGACTTAGGAAAATCATTCCCTCTCATAACCATCACTGCACCTCTAGGTAGCTTTAAATCTCGCTAGGAAGCCAGTTCATTATAAACTCAGTGGGGACTGTGTTGAAGTGCCACTGTAAGTTTGGCCTTAGTTAGAGTCATTTTTCCTCAGAAATTCTTACTGACCCTTGAGTGAATGAATGAATAAATGCTTTATGGTTTATTGTAATGCTCCTTAACATACCCTGCACAGGATCCTGTTTTTCCTCCGCCAATCTAGTCTCCCCACTCTTGTGATACCAATCACATGTGTATTGTACTAACTGGTTCAATATCTACTTGCCATCCACAGAAGCAGGGGGCCGGGCACATAGGAGGTACTCAGGAAACATCTGTTGATCCAATGAATGAATGCATTCAACTAATGAACATTTCTTATTTTAATTGCATCAAGTACCAAAGTAAAACATTGCTGATACAGAATCATCCCATAGAAGAAAAATGTACCAATCTTATCCTCAGTAGAGGAGATAATTACAACAGTACCTACATTCTCCCTGTTTGGTCTCTATTCAGTCAATAGGTGATCTCAGAAAGTCCCTACTTTATGCTGCCTCCCACTATTTGGGAAGTCCTTTCTGGAGGCAAGGAGAATATGGGAGAGCTGCTCTACCATTTGAAACTGCCTAATAAACACCTGTACTTCACTTATCATTTTGCCTCTTGTTTAAAGATTTCTGCCTATGAAGCCAAAAATTTGAGCAAAGAAATGCACCAGACTAAAGAAGCCTGATGAGTCTTTTGTGTTTTTTATGAAAAGCTGGAGTCATATATATTGAAATTTGTTAAAAACTAGACAATTGAATTACCTGGAGAGGGAGGTTAACTGAATTTCAATTTAAATCATTATTAACTAGAAATCCTTTCTTGCATCAACTTCTGCATTTCTGTCTTTCCTGAATGCTTGGTTCACTTCTTTTTTCTTTTTTTTTAAGTGCCTCTGGTATACATGGCATATTAAAGTTGAATGAATCTTGCAAAGCCTTGGAATCAGGATTTCTTTAGAATGCAGTAAGCTCTATGGGGACAGAGTTTTTTGTCTTTTTTCCTTCACTTTGGAATCCTCAGTACCCAGAACAGTGCCTGTCACATATTGAATGAATAATCCAAGAACATTCAGACCATCAGCAATTAGGAAGCTGTGTTATATAATTAAAAGATGTAGCAAAAGAAATGAAAAACTAACAGCTTATGAAGTCTGACAAGAGACAAAAAAATGAAAATGAAAAAGCTTTCAAGTCTTACTTATTAATATGTAAGTTCCATAAAGACAAGAATCATGTCTAACTTGTCTAAAATATATCCCCAAAACCTAGCACAGAGTAGGTCACATAGTAGACACTGAATAAATTTTTGTTGAATGGTTAAATGATGTAAAAAAGGAAAGCTTAAGTGAAAATGAGCACTACATTCTAAAAAATCCAAGAGAAAGAATCCTAGAAATATAATACTTAAGTGGGCCCTCTCTGTAGTTGGTGTGTTTGTGATGCACACATGTGCCAGAGTGGGGAGGGGAGGACATTGATGCTTTTCCCTGTGTAAACAGTCAGCATAGCTCCTGTGGCAGTATGTTCTGCATTTGGTTTATCACCTCCCAACAACATGTTTTCAGGGTTTCTTGGCTCACATTTTTATTTTCTTGGTATTCTTTTTATTAGAATTGATTTAAAGGTGACAAGAGTTAGATCTAGTATAGGACCCACTTCTACAAGACAAGTCACCAACTTCAAACTCACACAGTATATTTTAACCATTCAAATAAACCATGTTTATTTACCCTTTGGAAAACAGTTAAACTATTTACTGCAAACCAAAAGACTGTCAAAAAATAAAGTGTCAATGATACAGAGGCCATTGTGGAGAAAACAAAAACTGGCACGTGTCACTTCATTGAGAAGAGTTTATTGTCTGGGGTGAACAGCACTCTGACAAATTAGCTCTATATTAGAGGAAAGAGCTAAAAGAATGTGCCTATAACCAGGGTATCTGTTCATTTAATAAACTATATTGATAGTAGCAATAATGAAAACCTTATAATTATTTCAACAGATGCTAAAAATTGTCATAAAATTAACATATATTACTGATAAAACCTATGGTAAACTCATAAAAGGAGGATGCTATCTTAGAGGAATAAAAACTATTTTAGGGCTTCCCTGGTGGCACAGTGGTTGAGAGTCCGCCTGCCGATGCAGGGGACGCGGGTTCGTGACCCGGTCCGGGAAGATCCCACATGCCGCCGAGCGGCTGGGCCCGTGAGCCATGGCCGCTGAGCCTGCGCTCCGCAACGGGAGAGGCCACAGCAGTGAGAGGCCCGCGTACCACAAAAAAAAAAAAAAACTATTTTAAAACTATAACAGACATCACAATTAAGAACAAATTACTAGAATCATCTACATTAAATTGGGAAGACATCAAAGATCCTTGCATCAATGTTTTTGAAATTCCTAGGGAATGCATTAAGGCATGGAACCTATTTAAGAGATGTGAACATTGGAAAAGAAAGGCAAAATGGTTACTAATTGTTGTCAATATGATTATACTCCTAGAAAACTCAGGTGAACTAACTTTTAGAATTAATAAGACACTTCTAGTCACTACTAGAGAGGCTGAATTATAAATACTCAAAGCTCAATAATTTTTCTGTATGCCATAATAATCGATGCAAATGTATCTCTATATATTTTTATTAACAAACATAGAATACAAAGGAATATCTCCAGGAAGATATATACAGAATTTATACAAGCAAACATTTAAAAATTTTTAATGATATTTTTAAAAATTTGAATAAGTAGAAATATATACCATGTCCCTGAAGGGGAATACTGAATATTATGAATTTTTCCTTTTTCCTCTAATTAATCTATAGATTAAACATAATCACAATGGGATTTTGTTAATATGAAAAAATAATTCTAAAGTTCGTCTGGAAAAAACTGACAGGTGAATGTAACTGATAAGTTTATGAGCAAGCAGGTCATAAGCACTGAACTTAGCTATTAAGACATATTGTAAAATTAGATAAATAAAACAATTCACTATTGATTCTAGAATTGACACAAATCAATGGAAATAATGGCTATAAAAGCACTTAGTGTGATAAAGGAAGCATTACAAAACTAATGAGAAAGGAAGAATTATTTAACAAATGATTTAAGGAAAATTGACTATTTGGTTAAAAAAGAAGAAAGAAAGAAAGAAGAAAGAAATCAAATGTGATACTATTCTTATACCATATATTACAATAATTTCTAGATGGATTAAAGAGGCAAATATAAACAAATATACATTTTCTCTTTAAAAAAGAAAGGAAAATTTAGGTAAATATTCAAAACCCCCAGAAAACAAAACTAAAAGTTTACAGACCAATTATAAAAAAACACTTGTAAATGGCTCATAGTAAAAGTATTAATATCCCTAATATAGAGAAAACTTATTTACAAATGTTAAAACTTTGGCTCAAATTTTTTAAGGATTAAAAAAATTTAAAATAGCTTTTAAAGTATTAAAAGCACTAAACTGAAAAGATATATGCAGCCCCATGTTCATTGCAGCATTCTTTACAATCCAAGATATGGAAACAATCTAAGTGTCCATCAGTGAATGAATGGATAAAGAAATTGTTATATATATATATATATATATTTGTCCATCTCCTATTGATGGACATTAAGTTGCTTTAATTTTTTACTCTTGCAAACATTGTTATAATAAATGTCCTGCGCATGTCTCTTTGTACACTTGTGCAAGAGTTTTTATAAGGCATAATGTTAAAATGTATTAAAATTGTGAGTTCAAGGGAATCCGTTATATATTTTTTCTACTCTGTATGTTTTTAATAATTTGAAAATTAATAAAAAAGAAATATTGTGAAGAATACCTTAAAGCCAGCTGATGAAATTTTCCCATAATTAAAATGGGTACATCCAGGTTGGGATGCGGTAAGAGACTGGGGAGCCTGCTTGGTAGCAGGTCCCCAAGGAGGTAGCAAGACCACTATGGCGCCAGAACCCAACGCATTTCAAGTCTACACATGTTCCCTGGAAGCAAAGAGCCATGAAGGGTGTAGACAAGGAGCTATCACAGGCATTTCTGGTGACCTTGATATTACTTGACAGTCCTCTAATATCCTGGCACCAAGCACTGGTATGATTCTAGGAAGTAGGGAGACTCCCCCTCCAAATGACTGAGATTGAATTTCCCATCTAGCTGCTGGAAATCAGGGCAGGCTGTCATATTTTATTTGATTAAAGAGAAAAGAACTACAATGAGACACCACTTCCAAGCCATTAGATGGCTATTATCAAACAACACACAAACAAACTAAACTAAAAAAAACAAAAACAAAAAACTCCAGAAAATAACAAGTGTTGGTGAGGATGTGGAGAAACTGAAACCTTTGTGTATTACTGGTGGGAATATAAAATGGTACAGCCACTGTGGGAAATGGCATGATGGCTCCCAAAACATTTAAAGAGAATTACCGTATGATCCAGCAATCTTACTTCTGGGTATATACCCAAAAGAAGTGAAAGCGGGGACTTGAATAGATATTTGTACACCCATATTCATAGCAGCATTACTCACAATTGCCAGAAGGTGGAAGCAACCCAAGTTGCTTACACACAATGGAATATTACGTATCCTTAAAAAAGGAAGGAAATTCTGACACATGCTACAACATGGATGAACCTTGAAGACGTCATGCTGACTAAAATAAGCCAGTCACAGAAGGATAAATGCACAATTCCACTTATGTAGGTTTCCTAGAGTCAAATTCATAGAGACAGAAAGTAGTATGGTAGTTGTCAGGGGCTGGGGAGTTAGTGTCTAATAGGTACAGAGTATCGGTTAGGGAGGATGGGAAAATTCTGGAGATGGACGCTGATGATGCTTGCAGAATAACGTGAACTTACTTAATGCCACCGAACTGTACACTTTAAAATGGTAAGTTTTACGTTGTGTATATTTTACCACAGTTTTAAAAAAGAGAAGAATAAATTGATATTTATTACATGTAAAAAAGAGGGTAGGAAGGTATTTACAAACCTACAAGAGAAGCATGAGGCCCCCTTTCTCCATCAGAAAAATAGATTCAGTCTATTTCTTTACCCCTTAACATCCTATTTAACAGAAATGGCCAAAAAAAATGGGAAAAATACACACACACACACACACACACACACACACACACACACACACACGAATATGCTCTGCCTGGTAAGTAATCTATATATATATATATGTGTGTGTATATATGTATGTGTTTATATATATATATATATAAATAGATAAAAATCATGTTCAGCCTCATGAGTAAACAAAGGAATGTAGGTTAGAAACCACAGCAAAATCCAAGTTTTAACCTATCAAATTGACATCTTTAAAAAAATACTAACTTCTAAAAAGAGATCAAAACTGTTCGAAGTTAAAATTTTCACAACCTCTGCATAGTAAGTTGGCAA
This sequence comes from Orcinus orca, assembly GCF_937001465.1. Lineage (NCBI taxonomy): Eukaryota > Metazoa > Chordata > Mammalia > Artiodactyla > Delphinidae > Orcinus > Orcinus orca. Next base: position 53,151,066 of record NC_064572.1, on the reverse strand, counting down.
TACATGTCACATTTTTTAAGTATGGTTTTTGACTCAATATTTATACTTCTAGGAATCTAGCTTAAAGAAATAATCAAGGATGCAGACAATAATTTGTAATATGTTTATTTCAGCATTGGTTAGGATAGTGAAAAACTGGAAACAACCTACATAAACATTAATAGGAAATGGTTGAATAAATTCCAATAGATCAAAACAGTGGAATTTAATGCAGTCATTTGAAAATGTGCTCTCAAAGCATACTTTCCTGTCTGGAACAGTTCTATGATATAATGTTAAGAGAGAAAACCCAAAATATGTAACGGTAGAACCACAATGTATTATGATCTTCATTCTATTAAAACATAAGGTGTGTGTAATGTGCGTTTATATATATAAATTATATATATACACATATGAAGGCTATAGGAAAATATAAAAATCTTAACAAAGTTCTCAAGGTGGTGAGATTTTGAGTGACTTTTATACTTTTTCTGTATTTTTACAAGGAGCGGACAGGCTGCCTACTGACCTTGTTTTAAGGTACTTCAGAGGGCAGAACCAAGACCAGTAGCGTTAGAAAAGCAACTGAAGCTGAGATGAGAAAGAAATTTCTAAGAAGCAGAACTTTCCCACGTGCAGCAGACCTCTGGGGGCTTCTCTCTGCCATCCTGAGAAATGTGATCGCTAAGTAGAGTACTCTACCGTGGGGAGAAGTCACAGGAGCTGTGCTTCTCAGCTCTGGCTGAGCCATCACCAGCTGGGGGAAGGCAAGGGAGACGGGGCTTGAGGAGGTAGAATGCAGATTTCTGGGCCACACAACCCCCCACCTATCTGAATTGAAGCTCCAAGGCTGAGCTTTGGAAATTTGCATTTTCTTTAAATTTCTCCAGTGGTTTCAGAGGCGGCTAGATAATTTCTGCACTGGAGAATCCGCAGATTAGAAGATTTAAGGTTGCTTCCAGTGTGGGAACTCAAAGCAAGTCTGAGACTCAAAAGTCTGGAGATTGTCTGATTATTTACATTATAAAACCAAGGAGAGTAGTACAGATAAAAAGGGAAGTATGCTGGATGGGGCTGGGATGGAGAACGGAGTCACGTGAAGATCACCACTGCCCAGTGTTTAATAATTTCAGCACTTAACCTCCAGTCTAGGGGCCCCTCACGTTGTAACCCGAGTAAGAGAATGTTCTTCTTCTTAGAAAAATACATGCTGAAGTATTTAGTAGTAAAGGGGAATTTTTTGTCTACAACTAACTCTCACATGGTTCAGAAGAAAAAAAAAATTAGATAAGGTGATGAGAAAATGCAGATGTAGCTAAACTAGAAATTTAAGTAAAAGATAAATGGACATCTCTGTCCTATTTTTGAATCTTTTCAGTAAGCTTGAAATTTTATTAAAATAAACTGTTAACCCCCTGCCCCCCCAAAAAAGATAATTAAAAGACAAAGCAAACACAATGGTAATCCCTAGGCCACTTCAATCTAAATCACTAGGCATGCTTTTGCATTCATCTGTTTATTCAACCAACATTGATCAAGGGCCTGATCTGTACTAGGCTCTGTATTCAACCACGGGATATATACCAGAGACCCAAACACTTCCCTGCCCTCACACTGGTCACGTTAGAGTTGGGTTAACATAAAATGCAGATTTGGAGGACCCCAGACTGAGTGCATTAGAATCTCTGGAGAAGGGCCCAGGGATCCGTATTATATAAAATCTCCTGAGATGTTGCTTATATACACTAATGCAGTGCTGCTTTCCAAAATATGGGCTTTGACCCATAGTGGTTTATAATAGCAATTTAGTGAGCCAAGATGTTTTTAAATTAAAGGAACAGAAAAAAAGAAAAAGAGAAAAAAACAGAAAGAGAAAGTAAGAAGGCTGACACACAGTAAGAGGCACTATTATTTCATAAAACTTTTGCTTGCATGCCCTGGGTCACTAAGTAAACTGGGTTTCATGTAGAAGACCGCTGCTGGAAAATGATATACAAAATATATCACTTCTCTTTTCCTCTCTAGCCCCTGAACCCAACAGTTCTCCCTTAACCCAAGCCTGGGTGTGCTGAGATGCTGGGGCACATCCACCGCCTTGAGAAGCATCAGGCTGCTCTGGGCATTTGACTCACTGGCCACATTCCTGACGTAATGGCGCTTCCTTTTCCTTCTGCATGGAGCCCAGAGCCGCACTCTCCCACAGACGGCAATGTCTCCAGCATGTCACATCGCTTTCTTTGAAGGACCCAGCATAGCACAGCACACTGTCTGTCCTGGCACTCTGTGGCAGAGGTAGAGCCACTGCAAGAAAGGAACTTCTGAGACCAAATGCTGCCACTTGCTGAGATGCTTTTTGGGGGAATAAGAACACAGGTCATAACACAACCAATTTTCCAGGCCAAAGTGCTGGGTATTCAATTCAGGCCCCTTGTGTCTGGTTGAAACCTATGCAGCCCATACTTTCTGACCCAGATGAGAGAGAACGGTTGTCTTAAATCAAAATGAAATAGGATGGGGTTAGCAAACCCATATGAAATGCGCTGAGGAGTCCTCTCAGGGACCTGAGAGCCTGCTGAACTGACCAGACCAGGGATGCTCCTGCGGTTGACTTGTGAGCTGGCCACGCAAGTTTTGGTTGTCACTAAGAAGAGAAATCCGAAGGCTAGTTCAGCATAAATGGTCCCCTGGCTGCACTGAGGGCAGTCACAGGTGAGTCATCAGCAGTGTGGAGGCCTGAGAAATGCTGTTTTCATCTCCGTCTCATGGCGAGAGGAGTATCTCTTCAGGAACTGAAAAATGGAATTACTCAAACTAAAAACTGCTGACCTCACCAGGACGATTCCTTTCCTGACCCGAGTCTGGGAATTGCCGTTGGTAAACCCCCCAAAATGAATTTGCTCATCAGAAAAGGGCAGAATGAGATACTCTCAGATACACTTGGTGACATGTTCACAGCCTTAGAAGCCAACCCTTCCCCACCTCAAACCAAAGCACTGAAATGCTTGATTCTGTGCAGTTGTGGTAGAAATGCCCTCTATCAAAAGCAGGCTCCAGTACCACAAGCCAAAGATAAATAACAGAGGAAATCATGGAGACCATGACCTCTTGGTGACCCCTTGGAGCTAAATCTTCGCTAGACCTCAGAATATCAAAAAGGCCACCAGCCTGCCAGCCACAGTTTATGTGTGAGCAGCCTGGAAGCCATCTCCGCCTGCAGAAGACCGGCTCTCTAGAAGCGTGAGAAGAGAAATCTCAAAGGAATTTCTTGTTCGATTCCCCAAAGCAAGGGTCTGTTGTTTAGGTGAAGAACCCCCTTCTGAGAAATGAGCTCATTCCTGGGGCTCTGCAAGGGTCACCCTGAAAAGGTATTTGCCTGGGAGTTGTGACGGCGCCTATCTCCCATCCAGTGTGAGATATTAGTATTTGAAAAATGTGTTCTCTCACTAACTAGCAAAAAAGTGAACCTCAGGATCTCACAAGGGCCTTCTTCCCTGGTAGATTTCACTTATGGACGCAAATCAGCAAACATTACAGAGTGTTTGCTAGCTGCCAAGGATTGTGCAACCTTCTCCGAGGATGCTGAGAAGAATCGGACTCGAGTTGCTCTTGGAGGGAAGCACTGAGCGGACGGAAGCATGGGGTCCCCTCTCGAGACAGTGTCACAGCAAAGACACTCCTGGCTACCACTTTTGGTTTAGAAACCTCGGAGGCACAAGACAGCAACGGATCTAAAGGAAGCCAGTATCTAACAGCCAGGGAGTGGCCCCGAATTGCTCTTGGAGTGTCTGGCCTGAAGACTGAGGCAAAGTCAGCTAAATCTTCAGAATAAAAGGTGTGGAGAGAAGCTGGAAGACAAACCTGACCCTGAGTCTAGTAGGAAGGAGACCTTGACCACAGGAGGGATTCAAACAGATGGAATTTGCATCTCTTGGTTTTTAGAATCACCAGGCAGTACAAAGGTCAATTAATTGATAGAGATTATATACGTAGACATAGATGTCATTGAGTTTTTTGTTTTTTACCCCTCTCTCCTCTTGTCAAAGAGGTCATCTCTCTCCCATAACCTAAAATGGCCTCAAAGTTTAGAAGGCTTCTGGGTCCTCTTCTCAGAATATAAAGGATTTGGGTGAAATAAGTGGATTTCCAAGTATGCTTTAGTCATGGAAGTTGTTATTCAGACAAAATCTTCTATTGTCTTGTAAATAAATGAATCGCATACAGGAAGAGCAGCCTTCAGGTGGAAACAGGACTCCCCCTGGGTTCCTCTGAGAGTTCCTCAAAGTACAGTTTAAACCATGACTAAGAAGGACTTCTCAGATCCTTGCTGGCCGATTCTGGAACTTTGTGACCCTGTGGCAGATGCCCCTCAGAATTTGTGACTTCTGTCCTTGACCCACCATGGGGCAGTCGTCCAAATGGCTTATCTAAACCTTGTGAACCCCAAGTGTCCTATTTCAGCAAATCCACCCTCTAGAAGTGAGCTCGCCCAGGCCTTGGTTTGATGATGGGTGAGAATGACCACTCAGAACTAGTTAATGTCACTGTCGCTTTGGTTTTCTGCCACCGCAACAGACAAGCAATAAAAAAATATGAAATTAAGGGAGAAAAAACTAATAAAACTCTTTCATGCACAGGACATTAGTTTAGTATACTAATTCTGTTCGCATGTAAAGAACCTGCTCTCAGGAATCCCATTGTAAATACTCCTTTGTTCACAGAACTGTCAATTCACACCCACTCCTTGTGAATGCTAAACTACAGTCTTGTGCATGAAAACATTTTATTCAATCTCATGGTTATAAAATATTCTTTAAAGTTGCCAAAGAAATCTGATAGGTTTGATTCACCTGGATTTTGCTTTTTCCCCCAAAGAGGATATGCCTCCTTGTGTTTCACTGATCTTTTATTGTGGACTCCAACAATTTGCTGACTCCAGTGAACATTTGTCAATTGTCTCCCTAACACCTATTGCCTTTCTTTCCAAAGACTTCTTTTGGATACCTTCTCTTTTCCTATCCTCAGTCCATGTGGTCCAAGATGGGGCATCACCACTATGCCTGACTTAATCAGTGCTTCACGCTGTGTTGGCCACAGAAACTGGATCGAGGTAAAATAAATATGAAATAAACTCATTCCATCAGACTGAAGCTTGGGACCTTGCAAGAGTTTTCCACTGGACTTGGATTTGAGAAGATCTGACACCAGAGCTTCTGTAGCCATGCCACTGTAGAGGGCAGGTCTAGGAAGCTGCCAGGACCCCCACAGGAAGGTCAAGAATAAAGCCAACACACTAGAAGGTAGAGCCAAGGAATGGAGATGAACTGACACCTGAAGCCATCATCTGAGCCCGAATCCCTCCCTGGCCTTTTTAGTTACGTGAATCAATAAATTCTTATTTGGCTTAAACCAACCTGACTCAGGTTACGTCACTTGGCACATAACAAGTTCTCATTTATGCAATGACCATGGCGCTATTCCTAGAAAGGAAGAATTGTTGCTTTTTCTGATGTATATATGTTTAGTCCACCAACATTACTTATTACTAGTAGCACGGTAATTCCTACTTATTGAAGATTTTTTCCCCTAGGCACTATATCTACAGCTTTCCACGCATCAGCTCATTGGTACTATTATTATCTCCATTTTACAGATAAGAACACTGAGATGACCAATGTGATAATAGCTTGAAAGTGGCATTGGGACTTCCCTGGCTGTCCAGCGGTTAAGACTCTGTGCTTCCACTGCAGGGGGCATGGGTTTGATCCCTGGTCGGGGAACTAAGATCCCACATGCTGCACAGCGTGGCCAAAAAATAAAATAAAATAAAATAAAAAGTAAAAAAGCTTGAAAGTGGCAGATATGGAATTTAAACCCCAATGTGCCTGACCCCATGGCCCATGACCACCTATTATGTGGTAGGCACTGTGTCAGCACTAAGGACAGAAGTGACATATGTTGTCCTTGTCCTTTAAGGAACTTTCAATGAAGTGAGAGAGATATACAACACGTGGGGGCTATAGGGCCAACCTGCTCCCCACCCCTTTTCATACTAGGGCCATATCTAGTCCGTGGCATTTGCTTTTTTCTCAGCCAGACACGGTACCACATCCCTGAAGCAGGGGAGGGCATTTGGAAATGTATGGAAAGTTCTCCATTGTCACAATGACTGGTTGGCAGGGGCACCACTGGCATTTAGTGGACACAGGCTGAAAGGTGCAGACCTATTCTGCCCAACAAAGAATAGTTCCACCCAAACTGTCAACAGTCCCCTAGACGGTGAAGTCAGATATTGAAATAATCCAACCTAGAACTGGTGGCAGGTAAAAAAGAGATGCAATTAGGGTTGCTTTAATAGAAAAATCAAAATAAAGTTCAAAAGTCTGTGAAAAGCACATACTAAAACAAAGTGTCAATCTGTAGTGCGTCCTTTGACCACGGCCAACCATTCATAGACCCTTTTCTGCTTATAAGCAAATCTTACAGCAAAGTTTCTCCCTCTGATGATAAGCACATAGAATTCCTTCCTTCCCAAGATATCTAAGATCCAGATTTCCCTGAGAAGAGCCAGCCCTGGCAGGCTCTCATCCTTTCCAAGTGTGGCCTCTGAACCCCTTACAAAGACATTGGTCCTGTCTGCCCTTCTCCGTCTCCGTTTCCAGATTCTGTTCCCCTCTTCCTCGTCACTCCTTCTCATGCCTCCCTCCCCTCATTAGGCATCTTTTAAAAATGTACCCAAACCCAAAATGTGGAGGTCTGACTATATTGTTCAAATGTCTACAATGTGTAGGTTACACGTTCTCCCTAGTTAGGGTTAGCGTACGTGTGGGTAGTGTTTTCCTTCAGGAACCCAACCACTTCTTGTGTTTTGCAGCATCGCTTCTGTGTGGCTTCTTGGGTTGGCAGCAATGTGTATCTTCAAACATCTGCCAAACTACCAGGGTCTTCACTCTTGTGAGATTTTTAATTCATTAAACACAGAATTTATGACCTATCAGTTTGGCACTCTGAAAAGCAGACACTGAGATCCCATGAGATGTAGAAAGGAAAATGCCTGTGAAGGGCATAGAGTACAAGGAGCAGAAGCAGGTGTGGAGAGCTTTCAGACGACGATGCTGGTCTGACACCTTGAAAGGAGAGAAGGAAGGAGGAAGACTGGGTAGTGCAACCTTGAGATTATCTCAGGCTGGCCCTGTGAGCACCAGGGCACCAGAGCAAAGACCGCCTGCCTGGTAGAGGAAGAAAGGGCTCAGGCAGAAACGGCCCAACTCCCGTGTCCCCAATCTGTTCAGTTCAGCAACTGACCACCAGCCAACTACCTTCCTCGCCGCAGGTTCTCCGGAAGGCAGATCCGAGTGGTACCCCTCCTGGCAGCCACATATGGCATTGCGGGGATGTTAAAAGTGGAAGTCAGTTTGGCATAAGGTGTGTGGGGTGTGTAGTTAAAAGAAAGAAGATTGCCTTGAAAGTAGGGGTCTGAACTGTGACATGATAAAACCATCAAAACCAGAATAGGATCTTTCCGTCTGGAGGACCAGGTCTCACTCGCAACTTCTAGACTGTTGGCCTGGTTGAAAGAGGATAATTTCACCACTTTAAAAAGGAACAGAATTGGAATGCCAAGAGTGCAAAGTATTCTGGGACTGCTGGGCATCCAACATGCTGTGTTAATCATAAAGGGGAAAAGCCCTCTGTTCTGGCCAGCAATCAGGGGAGTTATTTCGGGAGCAGCCTCATCAGTGACCCAGACATTTCCATTTGAGTTCCAAAGCTCTGAAGAGCATAAGCCTTGAGATTCCTTTCCACTGGCCCGTGTTTCTTTCTCCACAGGGCTTTTTTGCACAAATCTGCTACAAATTCAACGTTCACCTTCTCAAGGGAGACTGCAGAGAAGCAGATCTTTGTCATCAGAGACGGTGAGCTTTCCTGGGAAGTGACTTGTCTGCCCATTCAAGGGACCTCACGGCTCACAGTCACCTGTCTTAACCAGCCTCATAAAAAAAGCATTCGGAACGCTACACACACCAGATCTTACCAGCCCATCTTCTGTCAATAAAATGCCCCATATCAGAAAGCCCAACAAATGACAATCATTTCTACAATTTTTATGATGCCTTCTATGTGAATTTCTCTAACCTGAGCCATTGGATGCCTGAGAGATGAGGGAAAAGGGATTCAAAGAAAAGTATTGCATGATGCAAACCCTAATGGGATGACAGACCAATTCTCTACTCAGGTAAACTCAGACCCCCCTCTTACTCAAAAGGAAAGATAAACCAGTTACAGTATCCAACATTAATTGTGCACTTCTGCATGATCCCACTTAATATTTAGACCAACCCTATCAGGAAGGTAGTATTTTTATAATCCTCTTTGGAGAAATGAGGAGATCTAGTCTCAGTGTGCTTAACTTTTTTGCCTGAACTAACCCAGGGAACAAAAGGCTGAGCTGAGACTTGAACCCAGGCCATTCTGAGTCCAGAGCCTGGACCCTTAACCACACTTCCCTATCTCCCAGTCATTGTGGATCAGGGCTGATCCAGACTTTGGGGGACCCTGAGCTTACACGTTTGGTGGGAGGCAGCCCTCTTTAAGAAAAAGAAAAATGTATATGAAAACAAAAGTCAATACAGGGCCTTAGAAGGGGTCCATGCAGGTGAGGGAGGCGGAAGCTTAAGCTCCATTACCTTCCCAGGAAATCCGCTTTGGTTGTGATAATGCCATCATTGCCAACAATGTAACCCTGAAGAGTAATAATTATTCTTCAAATGCAAATATATGAAAATCTGGTTGGATTAGGATTTTAGGATTTACTTTGGAAAACAAAGCTGTTCTGAGTGCTTAGGGACCCCACCTGCTCCCTTCCCAACCACCATATAATTCCTCTGCATCTGAGTCATACCCCACCTGCTCAGGTTCTCTCCACATTATCCTTGTATCTCTATTGATCTGCCTCACTTTCAATTTCTTAGTAATAATTATAATTATAACTAACATTACTAGAGGTGAGAGGCACTGCTCTAAGCAATTTTCTCATTACTTGTTAGAAACTTTTCAGATGAGGAAACCGAAACCCTGAGAAATTCAACAGTTTGTCTGTGAAAGCTGCGTTCTTAACCATTACGCCAGAGGGCTTCCAATAGCCTAGGTCAATCAGACGTTAATGCAGGCAGACTCCACAGAGGCCAGAATGAAGTACAATAATTACAATGTCTTGATAAAGTACCAAATATAAGGCTAGATGCTCTGTAAGTCACAGACTTAATGCCTTGATCAGAATCCCCTTTAGGCACCTGTGAACAGTGCAAGATCAAAAATATATTTCAAGTCGAGTCAGCAGTTCTGAGACATACAAGACCTTGAAATATGTGATTTAATTGATTAGAAAGACATTTTTTTCCCCTGGGTTGCAATTGCTGAAACCCCAAAAATAAGCTTGGCAGTGCCTGAATTTACATATTTATCATAAGTTTTATACTTCTTTCGTCATTATCAAATTACCCATACCAGAAAGTTGTGCTTCCCCTGAAAACGGGTCGCCAACCAGGAACCGTGCCTGAGGAAACTAGAGAGGTTGTGTCAGATTATCTGGTCAAACTGGCTTGGCAGTATTCCTGGGGCTGAAGCACCATGGAGAGTGCATATCTGAGTCACGTTCCTCGAACTTCAATGTTTGAAGGAAGCTCAAAATTTATGTAGTTCAAACCCCCTTCATTTACAGATGAAGGCAGTGAGACCCTGAAATACCAAAAGTCACAGAGCTAAGGAGCATCATTCATTCAGAAAACTAATTGAACTGATTATGGGGCTAGGACAGAGGACTTTCCACTGCCCCATGCTGCCCCATGGTTAAGACATACCATTGGGCACAGGATCAGTAATCCTGTGATCTTTTTTTAGAAAAATTTCTATGACGTACACATGCAAGGTTTTCATTGGTCTGGGCTCTGCCTGCCTATCACCATCATCTCCTGCACTTCCCCAGTATGAACCCTTCTTCTTTATATTTCCCAGAAAGTACTCACTATGTGCTCTTGTCTCAGCTCAGGCTGCTGTAATGAAATACCACAAGTTGGTGGCTTATAAGCAAAGGAAATTTATTTTTCATAGTTCCAGAGGCTGCAAGTCTGAGATAAAGGTGCCAGCATGGTTGGGTTCTGATGAGAGCCCTCTTCCAGGTTGCAAACAGCCGACTTCTTGCTGTATCCTCACAAGGTGGAAAGAGGGGGCACTAATTCCATTCATGAGGGCTCCACCTTCATGGCCTAATTACCTCCCAATGGCCCCACCTCCAAATATCCTCCCCTTGGGAATTAGATTTCAACACATGAATTTTGGGAGGGGGACACAAACATTCAGTCCCTAACAACTCTCTCTGCTCTGAGCCTTTGTGTAGGCTGCTTTCTCCATCTGGATTGCCTTTCTTCCTATTCACCACCATAGGAATTCCTTCATTTATCAAAATTCACAGGTGTCACCTTCACAGTGAAACTTCCCATGAAGACTGCACATTCCCCACCCATTCATCCAGAAAGGATTAGTTTGATCACTTTTCTATTCTCTCAATGCACAGTTCTCAGGGCTTTTAGCACTTGCCACATTTTATTTTGGCTCTTGGTTTAATTTTATTCCCTCCATTTAACTCTGAACTGCTTAAAGTCAGAGACCCAATGTTGGTCATCTGTTTAATCACTTACTGCCTAGGCTCTAGTGGGTACTAAAAATACTGTAACAGTATCAGTAACATTCAATCCCTACAGTAATCCTAAAGGGAGGGTGTGGTAGGGGTGGATACTACCAGTGCTCACCAAGGCTTCTGGTTCTCTTCTTAAATTTAGACATGGCCACATGACCTGCTTTGGCCAATGAAATTCAAGCAGAAGTGATATATGTCACCTCCACATAGAATTACCCAGGAACAGGTACTCTTTTCCCCTGCAATGGTGGGCCCTAAAGTCTTGTGTTGGACAGGCAACATCATAAGATGGGGAAGCTTCAGTCACCCTCTGCTGACCCACACTGGACATAGATCATAGAGAAATAGATCTCTGTGGTTTTAAATTACTGATATTTTGTATTTGTTACTGCAGCATGACTTAGCCTTTTCTGACTAATACCAAGAGGGTCTAATATTATCCTCTTTTTATAAATGAGTTAAGGTCACCCAGGTGGTAGGTGGCAGAGTGAGGATTCGAACTCTGCTAGGTATAATGTTAGAGCTTGTCTTCCAGACCACTAAGGAATAGAGAAGGAGAAAAGCAATCAATCTTCTTCCACACTGAGCATCCCAATTGTTGCTTCCTTTCCAGCTTCCAGCCATTGTCGGGAATTGGTAGAGCAGCTATTCCTTCAGGGGGTATCTAAGCAAGTTCTCCCCTACCTCCTTCCCATGTGCGGGAAACTAGGGGCACCCACAGTGCTCTTCAGCTTGAGAGATCTGTGCTTATCGGTAACAGAGCAACAGAGGCTGCACTTTATTTCCCCCACTTCCTCATGACCTCTATGCCAAGGATCCCTAGGTCTCTGGCGAAGGGATGAGCCTGTCTTTTCCAACATCCAGACATCACAAGCCCCTAACACTCCAAGGTAGGAGTACCTCTACAGAATTTGATCAAATGGTTCCTATGATGACCTAATGGCCAAATCTTAGGCCTGGGATTTATTACTAACCATCACCTTAACTCACCTTGCAGCTTTGAGTTTATCACTTTCCCCATTATTTCAGTCTGTCCACTTGTAAAAGAGAAGAATGACCATTTGCCGTCATCAAATAATAACTGTGCTTTGCATGGAAATGAGCAGTCCTGGTTAGCACACATATCAGGGTTACACAGTCAATATTAATTATCTCATGTATTTCTCACTATGGCCCTAGGAGAAAGGCATTATTATATCCTCTGTTTATAGCCATGGAAACTGAGGCTCAGAGAAATTAACTAATTTACTCAAAGGTATCAAAACAAATGAGTTATGAAGTCAGGGTGCAAACAGGACTTTAAAGACTGTTCTTTCTACAAGTCAAATTAGGTTTTATTTAATAGGATCCAGAATGCATAGTTTTAAACATTTATCTTCGGTGTCCAAAGTCCTCTGAAAATGTATGCCTAAAAGACTCTCTTACAGTAATTACCGTTAAAGTCACAGTCAGTCAATGATATTTATAAACTACCCTTTATGTCCTACCAAGAATAATGACAATAACATTTTACATTCCAGACTCCCTTTCAACTTCTCAAAGTACTATCCACATCAGCTGATGCATTTTATTCTCTCAGAAATACTATGATTCCTGAGAGATGAGGTCAAAGAATTTGCCTAGGCAATGGTAAAGTCTCCTGACTCTTCATCCAATGAAATTTCTTTTGGGAGGAGGAATGTGTGTTTATGCATGTGTGATTTAATTATTCTATTGGATTTTTTTAGGTAAAGGAATCAGTGTTTGTTGTAACAAACCAAACAGTACAGATCTGATTTTGAAATGAATCACATTCCTCATTCTTCTTCCAATCCCACCTTCCCAAAGTTATCCATGGCAATGGATTGGTATATAATCTCCCACTTTCACTCCAGACGATGAAAATCCACGGTTTCTAAGATAATATCATAGACCGAGTCATGTAGTAAAATGCACGTCCTCCAGGAAGTCAGGAAGTGTGATTTTGATAATTTTTAGCACAGGAATCCATCTGAGATGCCGTCATTGACCCTAGAGTCTATTGCTGCATCCCCTACTCATCTCATGCCTGAATCCCTCTTCCTAGCTCCAGGCCTCTCAGCCTAACCACTTACAAACAAGGCTCCCAGGATTAATTGGCACTTGTGGAGTTTGGTATGTTCCCGGTTTCTCACCCACTTGACATAATATGTGTTCATCCTTGTGCATAAAAATTATGAACCAAACCCACTCTGTCACCCTAGCCAGCTGCCCCTCAATTTCTGCTGAGGGTATTTTGTGGTGTCTAAAGATGACTTTACAAGAACTTTAAATTAGGAGTGAAGTCTTGGTACACACAGGGACATCTAAATAACTGATTCTGAAGTGCAAAATCCCTGAACGCAGCAGATCCACCCACTAATCCCTTCCTGCCACTCTCCTGACAGTGTAAGAGTGTCTCTTGGGCTCTGTCCTAAAATTGGTTTACAATCGTTTAACTTACTCTCACATCACATCAATTTTGACATTATAATGTGATTTACATTGATTTGAGGCTGCCATCAGAGTGAGCTCATAACTATGTCAAAACCTCTGTTGAGTAAATAAAGAACTGATTTTGAATGTGGAGAATGATGGAGGATGGAAAAATCACGGAAGGGGACCAGAAACAATGCAAGCTCAGTAGGGAAATTTTAGACATCAAACATTTTTTTTTTAACACAAAATACCAAAGGTCACTAGTCTCCCACATCAAATACACAGACAATTTTTTTTTAAACAAATCCATTTCAGTCTGAGTCTTGAGACAAGTCTAAAATATATGATTCTGCAAAGAAATTTCTAGGATAATTTTAAATTTGTTGTTTTTTAAGAACGAAGGAGGAACTGTTTGGGATGGCGGAGGAGGGAGTGAAGAAGAATAGCGCCATCTTCCTCTCCATCCTCCTTCAGCACGGGGACTTCAACCTACCCAGAGACGTCGACATCTAAATAACTGATCCTGCAAAATCCCAGAATCATACTCACTTGCAGGCCTAAGATGCCACCAGAAGGGCAAAGCAGGCTCCAAAACGTGGCATTGTGCCTGCTTTGAAAGAGCTAGTAGCCCCCTCTGTACTCATTTAAGGCTGCCTGGAGCACCCATACTTCGCCCAAAAGCAACTTCTGCATCTATCTTGGCAACAGTTCAACAAGGGGATGAGGTTTGGCCAAAGGTGGGTGGAATCAGCCTGAACATGTTCCTTCGCCCGTATTATCCTGTCTGAAAAAGGCAGATGGAGACGGAAGGCTTTCAGGCTGAGTTCCCGCCGACCTTAACTGGAAGAACTTGCGCTCTTTCACATCTGCAGCTGTGTCCTCCTCAGGGAGTTGTCCAACTAAAAGTGATTTTAAACATCTGTCAGCTAAATCAGAGCTCCAGATTTAGCACTCAGGAACATTATGTGGATTTGTGATGCTCGCTGGAGAACGCTGGATACATAAACCAAGCTCACATGAGACAGCTGGGTGGTACTCTGGTTGGTAATTTCATCTATGACACATTTAATTTGCCTGCACATTTATGAACGTTATGTAAAGGGAAAGAGTGACCATTTCCCTGCAAAGAGCTTTCGGAATTACTGCAAGATCAATAGCCAGAAGGGAGAGTCTTTACACTGGAACACTGACTGTATTCTGATCCAGTCATTTGCCTAGAATTAAAAGAAAAAAAAGTCTCAACGGGCTCGTTTTGTCTGAATTTCCTGACACTCTTATTTTCTGCCCTTTCTGGTGCAGCTATAACTTTGCTCCTCTGTACCCAACCTGGAGGAAGAGAAATTCTGCACACAGTCATGATTCCTAGTTGCCATCGTTGAAGATGTCAAGCATGGGAGGACCATCCTCGCCCTCCATCGGATGGATGTTTCTGAAGAGATGTACTACTGTTCAGGAGAACTATGAAGCCAGGGCTTCACTCAAACACTCTCTCTTTGCTGAGGCAATACTCCTGGATGATTGGCTAGAAATCCTTAGTGCATTATGGGGCTTTGAAACCCATCCTGTCATTTCCTGAGATCATGGTGCCCTTGAAGGGAGACAAGGGGAGACACAGCCTTGCAACTCACTATGGGTTCCCAACAGATGACTGATCACAGTGGACCACAACTTGTGAATTTGCTTTGCTTAGGTTAGTACAAAAGCTCACGGCCTCCAAAGTCCATTTCTCCATTAAGCCTTCCCTAGTTCCTCAGACAGAGTTACTCCCTTCACTGAGCTCTCAAGACAGCCTGTGGGTGCCTCACATCTGGTATGAATGTGTGATTTTGTTAGGCAGTGTCTTCAGATGCCATTGTGATCTCTAAGGAAGCAGAGATAGCGTTTAATCTGTCCTGTTTGTACTCCCAATATTAGGACAGGCCCAGAGACTGGGGCCAACTGATATTTTGTAGATAGTGAATAAATGCACGAGGGATGGGCACTAGTTTGAACAGCTTAAGAATATACCACCCAGAGGCAAGGAAAGGTGGTTCTGGTGTGGGGTTGATGGCATGAGGAGAACCCTTGCAAATGTACCCTAGGTAATCCACACATGGATAGCACCTGTATGCAGGGGACTGACTCAACACAAGTTTCTCTTGCTGTTGGAGAGAGGGTAGCCCTCTCAAAGGTACCAAAGTCCAGGCGAGGACAGCCAGGAGCTAGGACACAGGAAGAGGAGCGCCATCTGCATGGAGTTGTTTGAGGGGGCTGAGCAGGGAGGGGCTTCTGCCTCAAAATGTCTTCTTTCTGTAAGTAGAGTGTTTGAAATGTATTCCTGAGGGCATTTTGGTTCTTCCTTCTATTCATCCCACCTCCAGGATGACACACTTACCTTAGGAGGTCACTTAAGGTAATAGTTAAAACCAAAGACTGTAGCACCAGACAGATCAGGGTTCAAATCCTGGTCCGTAATTCACCAAGGTGTACTATCCTGGGAAAATGACTAAACATCTCTGAGCTACCTCATTAGGTAGCTGAAGGGATTAAACGAGCCAGTGTGAGTAGAGTAGCTGGCCCATGGCAAATGCTCAATGTAGTCAATAATATCATTACTACACTTAGTTTGGACTCTTTCATTTGCAAATGATTAAGAATGAACCTGGGGCTTCCCTGGTGGCACAGTGGTTGAGAATCTGCCTGCCAATGCAGGGGACACGGGTTCGAACCCTGGTCTGGAAAGATCCCACATGCTGCGGAGCAACTAGGCCCATGAGCCACAACTACTGAGCCTGCGCATCTGGAGCCTGTGCTCCGCAACCAGAGAGGCCGCGACAGTGAGAGGCCCGCACACCGCGATGAAGAGTAGACCCTGCTTGCCACAACTAGAGAAAGCCCTCGCACAGAAACGAAGACCCAACTCAGCAAAAATAAATAAATTAATTAATAAACTCCTACCCCCAACATCTTCTTAAAAAAAAAAATAAAAGAATGAACCTGGCTTAATAAAAAAAATAACAGGTGTGTCTCACAGAAACCAAGGGCGGGAATGTACCTGGGCCTCAGGATACCTCTTTCCTGGTCTGCACATTTGCTCTATTCTCCTCTCGGCTTCTTCTCTTCTCAGGTTCACGTCATTGGTGGAAAAAACCCACCTCTCAGCTCCTGAGCTGACATATTGCAGATTCAGGTCCCTAAAAAGAGACCTACACAGGTCTTTTTTCCTGGCCTTAATTTCACGTTTCTGGGGAAAGACTCTGACGGACTCACCTTGAATCTGGCTCTAGCCCTGCTCACTCAGCCACGGCAGGGCTGAGGCGTAGGTCAGGCATAGGTCACAGCTATACGATGGCCTCCTCTACCTGGGGCCCACTTTATTGGTAGGGATGCTGGCAGAGAGGGAGGGCAGTCAGGTATGGGGGTTAGAAATCACCATGAGATGTACAGCCTATAAAAGGTACCTTCAAACTACTATGATGATGAAAATGGGGCATTTAGAAATGTGAAGAAATGTATGAAATGTCCTTCTGTGTGAAAAAAAACACAAATATTGCATACATGTTATAAGCATAACTAGATTCACTTATAAATGTAAAGATCTATAGGGAACGTAAAGAAATTGTCTTTATGTTGCAGTGATGATTTTTTTAATGCCCCTTAATTTAGTAACAAAACTTTGTTTAATGTGGAAAGCTCCTAACCCTTGAGCCAGTTGCCACCTAACACCTTAGCAAGGATTAGTTGACAACTGGCTTGAGAGCCAGGCCACAGGGGACAGATCCAGGCCTGGGGAAGAGAAGGGAGGGAGCAGGGACGTGCCAAGGGCACTGGAGACAAGCTTCTTATTCCTCATGGTGTATGAATACTGCGACCAGACCCTCTCTTCCTGGAAAGGCAGATGCCTGGCTTAGAATTCTGAAGTCTCCATCGTATTTTCACAGGACATCAGTGAATTTCAGGCCCAAGACAGGGCAGCTACCAGAAAACTCCTTTGGTAAATAAAAAGGCATCAGAAACATTGTGAAACGCACCACATGGTTTTCAGGGCAAGGCTGGTGCCAACTTCTAAAGACCCTACAGACCTCTAGAAACATTTCTATAGCAACAAATATGTCCACGCTCACCCCAGCAGCTTCCGGGCCCATCTGGCACTCTGTCCCCGGGTCCCACCCCTGGACCCAGTGAGGATAACCCTGGAAAAGTCTCTCCATTTCGGCTTTGGCACCCTGCTTCCTCAGCCTGAATGTCAGTGTGCTGCTGCCCCTAGCATTTCCCCCAAGGACTGGGCAGGACAGATGGTCACTGTCATGTTAAAGCCAAAGACTCATGAAGCAACATTGAGAGCACTGTGAGAGCTTCACTCCTACCCCAGAGACAGACCCCTGAGACTCCTGCCTGGACAGTGCCCCAGGCTCTGAAATGCAGTGGGCAAATCACATCCACAGCCCGAGCTGCAGAGTAGAAACATTGTTTTTGAAATTGCTCAAGTTGGCTGCCCTGAGACATTGCCCAAATGTTTCCTTAAACTCTGCTTTTATCTTCAGCAAAACTATATAAGGCCAGAGCTCCAGAGAAATTCACTGCCCCCTAAGGAGCGAGTATTCAAGGCCCAAATTAGAAGATCAAGCTAGAGACACTTCCTTTCTGTTTCCACAACTATTGTCTTTTTTTTTTAATTTTTATTGGAGTATAATTGATTTATAATGCTGTTAGTTTCAAGTGTACAGCAAAGTGAATTAGTTATACATATACATATATCCACTCTTTTTTTAGATTCCTTTCCCATATAGGCCTTTACAGTGTATTGAGTAGAGGTCCCTGTGCTATACAGTAGGTAACTGTATTAGTTACTGTAGTAACTTATACTGTAGTAACTTATTAGTTATCTATTTTATATATAGTAGTGTGTATATGTCAATCCCAGTCTCCCAATTTATCCCTCCCCCACTCATCCCCTGGTAACCTAAGTCCACAACTATTGTCTTAACTGAAACCCTTAATATCACCGACTTCTGCAATTTCAGCAGTGTTTATCTGTAGCCTGAGGCCTCTGTGTCCTATGGAGTGTAGACCTGCAAAGTTATCTATGTAACACATTTATGAAAGAGGCATCCATTCACAAAGGTCATCAATTAATTGAGCACCTACTCTGTGCCCAGGAGTGCACTAGGAGCTGAGTATAAAATGGTGAATAAGACTCAGTCCGGCCCCAAGGTGTCTACAGTCCATTAAGGGAAAAAGATACCTACAGAAGCAATGACAGAACAAGATGATAAATGCTCGTGGGACTAAGGACAAAGGACTTAGTGCATCAACAGAAACTTAACAGGATCTTGAAGGGTCAGAGAAGGTTTCCGAGAGCAAAGACTAGATCTGAGGAGTCCTAAAAGAAATTAAGGATGTGGGCAGAGGAAGATGGGAAACAAAACTGTAGCCCTAGACCCTCCAGCCACAGCCTCTGACCCACCACATATCATGAAGCCCAGGGGTGAGCTGAGTTTGCCAAAGTAAAACAAGCCTATACACCTCCGTGGAGAGCTGGATGGCGTGAGGAGCTGGACACTCAGGAATGAAAACAAAAGCTTTCCTTCTTCCAGGAATTATTACCAAATCTGACTTTCTGATAGGCGGTTTAGAGAACTTTCTGCCAGAACAAACTGGTCAAGTCAATCTGAATAATTCATCGAATATGCAGAATACCTACTGTGTGCCAGGGAGCAGGGGGAGTAGGATAAATAACTCCTGCAAGACCAGAGAGAGAACAGAGGCGAGGTGGGAAAGCGTCCGGGGTGGAGGAAAGAAGTAAAGGAAGAGGTACTGGGCAGGCCAGGTGACCCAGCTGCTGCTTACGAGTAGAAACTCACTGGCTGATTTTTATTTGACGATTGTTGACTAGCAACCTCATCTCTGTCAAGATGAACAGGGAAAGGGCTTCCCTGGTGGCGCAGTGGTTGAGAGTCTGCCTGCCGATGCAGGGGACACGGGTTCGTGCCCCGGTCCGGGAAGATCCAACGTGCCGCGGAGCGGCTAGGACCGTGAGCCATGGTCGCTGAGCCTGTGCATCCGGAGCCTGTGCTCCGCAACGGGAGAGGCCACAACAGTGAGAGGCCCGCGTACCGCAAAAAATAAAAATAAAAATAACCGTTTCAGATTTCTCATTGTACACATAAGGAAACTGAGGGACACACCAGTTGAGATGAATTGTCCAGAATTCCGCTGCTGCTCATTCTTTCATGTATAAATTCATGCAGATATTACTGAGCGCCTACCTCATGCTGGGCATTGTGTATGATGCACTGGCAAGTGCAAGTACTAGAAGGCAGTTATCCGGACTTCCAGTCCAGTGCTCTCCTTTTATAACCTGGAATTTACGTTTTTGGTCCTGGGTAATCATGGAAGGGTGATCTAATCTCTAGATAGCAATCTATACCTTCTCTCTGACTATGGAAGCATTTTGATCAAAGGCAAAACATGGAGGAAATATTTCGACCTCAACAGATAAAATTATCATGAATTTTAGGTTACAGCTTTTAAAACAATCAAGGTTGGCAGAATGGAGCAAATCAATGTGCAGTTTGCTCTTTTAAGCTCTGAGATTACTGTCTGTTTTGTTACAGAGTCTAACTAGTTAACAAACTTACATGCCTCTTTCACAAACTGTATTTTTAGGATGATGATCTCAAGCCATTAAAGTTTGGGTTAATGAAGTTATCTGTGGATCACTCCCAGGGAACTTTAAATCAGAGGACACAGATGTGTGGTCTCAGCCAGAGGTTATATTTGGTTTGGCTGGCAGAGTGTTGGCCCACACAGCAGTTTTTAAATTTTTGAATTACTTCATAGGACTTAAATATCAGGAGATTATTATATACAAGTTAAGATTCTAGCTTCCCCTACAAAATCAGAAGTTCTTGAAACACCAAGCCACAGTCTCACTCACTGACAGCATGAATTGACAAGGGCTGTCTACGGGGTAGCCTATTTAGACAGGAGAACACTGGCCACAGCCCCCCTCACCCCTGATCTCCTCTATAACTGCCTGACTCACTCAGACACATGCCAGGCCCTGCTGGCCCTTGAGTTCATGACCTCTGCTTAGTATCAGGGGTCAAAATCTTTACAAAGCTCTGTGGAGGCTTCCAACCAATTTTCTCCAGGTGTTGAGTGCAAAATGATTTTGGTGATCAGTGGAGTTAGAGGAAAATATGCATTAATTCACTCAACAAACATTATTGTCTACTATGTTCCAGGTGTGTGCTAAGAATGAAGGAGTCTCAGATAAATAAGACTCAGTTCCTCCAGGAGCCCATGGACTAGTGAGGGAGAGAAACATGTACGTGATTAGTACAGTTTCTCCAAATGTTATGGTGAGTCACGGTAGCACAAAGGTGGGAGCGACCAATTTTAATCAGGGGAATTTACAGAATTTTAGTAGAGAACATAACTGCACTGAATGTTCAGGGTCCAACCAGGAAAACAGAAAACATTCTAAGTAAGGAAAATGGAGCAGTTTGCTATTGTAAATCGCTAACCCAGGAATGGGTGGTTTTAAAACATGGCCCCCAAGTTCTTTGACCTTTCTCTCATTGAGGGATGTGTCCCTGCCACCCCCCCACCCGCCGCCGCCAACCCTGTTTGAATCTGGGTAAACTTGTGACTGTTTCAGTGAACAGAGTAGGAGGAGTGTGATGCTGTGTAACTTCAGAAGCTAGGACACAAAAGGGAGCTTCTGCCTGATGCTAGATGGAACACTCTCGTTGGGAGCCCTGAGCCACCGTGTAAGCGGACTGACTGCTCTGAGGTTGTCTTTAAACACAAATTTCTTATCTTACAGTTCTGGAAGTCAGAAGTCTGAAATGGGTGTCACTGGGCTGACATCAAGGTATCAGGAGGACTAGGTTGCTTTCTTGAGGCTGCAGGTGACACTCTGTTGTCTTACCTTTTACAGCTTCCAGAGGCTGCCTGCACGCCTTGCCTAGTGGCCTCTTCACCCACAAAGCCAGCAAGGGCAGGTGGAAACTTCTCACATCGCATCACTCTGACAGTGACAATCCTGCCTCCCTCTCCCACATTCAAAGGACCCTTGTAATTTACATCGGGCCCACCCAGGTACTTAGGGTAATCTTACTTTAAGGTCAGCAGTTAGGAAACTTCTCCTTCTTGCCACGTCACATAACATACTCTCAGGCTCTGGGGATTGGGATACAGACATCTTTGTGTGGGTCAATGATGCTGCCTACCCCAAGAAATTCTTGTGATGCTTAGCTTTATAGATCAACTTGACTGGGCTAAGGGATGCCCAAATAACTGGTGAAACAGTATTTCTGGGTGTATCTGTGAGAGTGTTTCTGGAAAGGGTTAGCATTTGAATCAGAGGACTAAGGAAAGAACTGCGCCCTCGTTGCCCTCAGATGGGCATCCTCCAGTCTGTTGAGGGTCTGAACAGAACAAAAAGGTGGAGGAAGGGCACATCCCCTGTCTTCGCTTAAGCTGAGACATCCAACTTCTCCGGCCCTTGGACATCAGTCCTCCTGGTTTTCGGGCTTTCAGCCTCAGATGGGGACTCACACTATTGCCTCTCCAGTTCTCAGGCCTTTGGACATGGACTGAATTGTTCCGCCAGCTTTCCTGGGTCTCCAGCTTTCAGATGGCAGATCGTGGGACTTTCTGGCCTCCATAACGACGTAAGCCAATTCCTATAATAAATCTATCTATCTATCCATCTATCTATCTTATTGAGTCTGTTTCTCTACAGAACGCTGACGAGTACACTTATTATGTACCATTGTTTTCACATACTTCACTTAATCCTCACTACAACTCTATGAGGTAGGTGTTCTTACTGCCCCACTTTTACAGATGAGAAGATTGAGGTTCAGCGACGATAGTTGGCCCAAGGTCACACAGTAAATGGCAGGCGGGGGACTCCATGCCAGGCCTGTCCAGCTCTGCTATTCATTTCTACAAACTCACCATGTTCTTCCTACCTCGAGGCCTTCGTATATGCTGTTGCCTCTGTTTAGCACCCACTTTTCCCTTCGTCACCAGGCTACCTTCTACTCATCCAACAAATTCAACTCACATGCCACTCAATCAGGGGAGCCTTCTCTGTTACCACAGAGGAGGCCAAGTAGTTCCGTTGGGTGTACCATAGCTATGCTTGATCACCTGTGTACATTTCAGTCTTTTCTTAGAATTAAATCCCCAGTCTTTATCAGGGCCTTGAATCAACCAGCCCCTGGCCCGTTCCAGCCTCATCTCTCCTTCCACTGTCTCCCTTTGCTCTCCTCACTCCGGCTGTATTCACCTTCCTTCACCTCCCTGAACTCATCAAGCTCTTCCCGAGCTCAGGACCTTTGCACACATCTTTCCTCTAGCCTGGTTTCCAGCTCCTTTGCTCGGGTAATTCCTCACTCTTCAGGTCCCAGCTTTACACAGGCCACTCAAAAGTGAGTTAGGGCCTGCATTACGCCCTCTAATGGCTCCCTGTATTTCTCCTTTGTGGTGCTCATCGTGATTGTAATTACATGATTATTTGGGTTATTTCTGTGCTTAAAACCATCTCTGCCATGATACCAAACTCCACCGCTTCAGAGCATGTTTGGTAGCATCTCAATGAGTACTAAATTAATTAAATAACAGTGTGTGAGCTTGTCCTGGCTGTGGATGTGAGGACATGGGAAACACTCAAATGACTTCTCTTTAGAGATACTGGAAAACTGGAAAGTGGCTTTGCCTCTAATGTTCAGAAGAAGTCCATGACTCTTCTTACCCCACTCTTTATGAGCACCGTTGGTCAAAATCAAAGACACTTGGATGGACCACATTTCTTAAAGAAAGAGCCATGTAGGAAGAGGATAAATACACCTGTTCTTGGGTAGCTGCTCTTGTTTCTCAGCAGTCTTTCTTTCACGAGGCCAGCACTGATAAGCGCAGCCTGGAAAACAAGCACATTAGGGAAGGTGGTCTCAATCATCAGTGTGCACCAGAATCACGCGGGCTTCATCCAGGTGTCATCCTGGAGATTTCCAATCAGTACTTTGCAGTGGGGTCAGGAAAATTACGTTTCCAGCAAGCTCCCACCAGGTGGCTGGGTGCCGGTCTGGCTAGTTTCTGGACCACATTTTGAGAAGCAGTGGTGAAGCATTCTCAGACTTCCGTTTCATCACCTGAAGCCCAGGATCACTGCACTAGGAGAGAGCCTGGAGCGCTGTATTTTTACCAGGTCGCCGAAGTTTCAGAAGCGCTGGCGCTCAAACTTGGCTCTACATCGGGGAGGTTTTAAACACCGCTAATGCCAGGGGCTCAGCCCTGGAGATCCTGATTCAACTGATCCTGGAATCAGCCTGAGCATCAGAAGGTTTCAAAGTCCCTAAGTGATCTGAGTGCATATGAAAGCTTGAGAACTCTTGGCCGAGAGTAGTCCTTCTCAAACGTTAATGGCCTCAGAGTCACACAAAGGGCCTTTTAAACCACAGAATGCTGGCCCTGCCCTCCGTTCCTGATTCCGTAGGTCTGTGTTGGGGCCTAGGAATGTGCATTCCTAACAAGTTTGCAGGTGTTGATGACGTTGCTGATCCCGGGACCACACTTTGATAACCACTGATCTAGGGAAGGAAGACAGAGTAAGTTGACTGGGCCTGTGTTTCCTAGACTTGAGTGGGCATAGAAATCAGCAAAGGTCTTATTATAATCTACGTTCGGCTGTGGCAGGGTTGAGGGGTCGGGGTGGGGAGTGAGGAGTTGCAAGACTCTACATTTCTAACAAGATCCCAGGTGATGTAGTCCACAGCCAATAAGCAAGACCTGAACTGTTTGGGTCCTAGTCCTGGGAGAGCATGGAGCCCGAGCCTAGGCAGTTTTTCTGGCGATGCTTCCTTGGGCCATGCGATGGGCTTTGTGTCCACAGCCCCAGGTATTAAGAAAAAGATCCTTTGCACACCCTTGCTCCCTCCCCGTCTATTTCCCTCTGTGACTGCAGGAAAAGGAGTCTGACTGAGAGTAGGATTCATGTGTTCCTATGTCCCTGCCCCCCCGCTTCCCAAAACCATTTTAATGTCACATTATTTGCAACAAAACAATACAAATGACAGTTATTTGGGTCAATTGCTTACCATTTTTGCCTAATTACCATGCAATCAAAAATTAGTCAAAACACATGTCAGATTAGCTTCTGTGAGCTTTATTTGATTACAACAATAACCTCCACTCTGTATGCTAACCTTCATGGCTGGTTACACATGTAAAATGGTTGTCTGCTCACAACTTCAAAACATCCGAGGGAACACTGGGCATTAGAGACATGGTAAATTATCCAATCTGTTGGTTTCCTGCAGTAAGGAATGGTTAAAGCTGTGATTGCTAGTTTAGGGGGCCTGTCTATATTCCTACCCTCTTTACTTCCAATGTCCTAAACACGAGAGGGGAGTGGGGGAAGAGGGGTAGGAATAGGAAGAGAAAAAATGGGATTTAGATAAACGTGGTAAATCTGTTCTATTACCTACATTACACACTGGGTGTGTTTAAAAGAAAAAAAAAAAAAAAAAGACCAATCCAGAGGAATTGCTGCAAATCACACAACCCTGATTACATGGCAGTATTCCTGGTGGGAAAGCCAGAGTAGTGAAGGATGGACTTTAGCATGTACTATGCATTTATTTATGGTACAGCACATCATCAAACACTTCACAGGCTCTAAGCTGGCAAACCAGAGGCCTTTGAAGAGAAATAATGAGCTGAGAGGTTCACGACATGCTATTAAAAAGTTTGTGACTGGATTCGGAAAATCAGATGGGTCTCCAAGGAAAGGGACAATTTCTGAGCCATTGCACTTAGAATATTTTTTGAGCTCCAGAGCAGATATTTATGAGAAGAGAGAGTTGTTTTTGTCTCCGATCCAGGTTTGGACTCTGATGTACAGCAGGGAAGCCGCTTCGCACTGCAGACCTGAAGTTCTGGAATATCCATGATGTCACCTTTTTCTACTGATCTGCTACCACTGCACAGAGGCACGCTATTAGCTCTGTGATGTTTTAGCTTAATTCTCCCACATGTGGGTTGCAATTGCAGCCAAAACAAAGTCGGCAGGGGATTTTACAGCCCCTGAATTGCTCAAGGTGCTGCTGGCTCGGTGAGATCAGGTCAGGACGCACGCATTATGAGCGAAAAAACAAAGAGAAAGAAGAGGCCCCAGGACAGTGGGATTTCCGGTTGCCTGGTGTGTGATTTCCAAATCAAGCCTTTGGTCTTCCAGTCAATGATTTGATGTTCTGTGTTTTCACCTTTGAGATTTTCAGTGCTTCTCTGGCAGATGTGATGGGAGAAAGCACCCTGTCTTGAGCGGTGAACTGTGGATGGAATCCCTCTTACTGAATTAGAAAGGAGACATTTTAGGATACGAGCTCATGAAAGAGAAGAGTTTTGAAATGGAAAAAAAAAAAAAAAGTACACACACACACACACACACACACATACAGTAACACATAACTAGGCCAGCACAGGATGCATTTGTGGTTAAGCCATCTTTCCCATTGCAGATGACACTTTAACACTTTGATTCCCAGAGTCCTCCTGCACACACCCAGCAGGAAGAGATGCCTCGGCAGCTGCCACCCTAAAGCCAGGCTGCGCCAGAGACGGAAGGAGGAAGGTCTGGCTGCACGTGATCACCAAAGCCTTCAACTTGAGATCAGTCTGTGACTCCTTCTCTTCTCCCCACCGGCAATGTCGTGACATAAATGCGTAACCCTCGCTCCCGGAAGATCTTCCGAACGATGGGACAGAGCAACCACACCAGGAAAGACTACTTGTGATCATTAGGGGAAGAAAAGGGGGGAGTGGGGTGGGTAAACTGTTAGGCTAATCAAAAGCAAATAACTGTTGTTTTTTCTTCAGCTGTCTTCGCAAAAGTCACAAGGATGATGGTACATTTTCAAGCCTGCTCCAGCCAAACTCTGAAATATGCAAGTATTGGTTTCGTATGCGCAAAGCTGCTCTTTTTTTTTTCTTTTCTTTTTTCTTTCACTGTGGGAAAATGAACTTATTTTCAGTCACCCCTGACATCTGACCACTCGACTGATCACGAGGACACTGTGGTAAACCACAGCTCAACTTGAAATGATCTCTTTCAGGCGCGGTTCCTGTATTTTGGACGGCACCAGCCCTGGCTGCCCAGCTTCAGTTTGCCTCTATGGGGGTTCCATTTTCGCTTTCCTCCATCGACTCAAAGCAAGTGGTCTTATTCTAAAGTCTTTCAACTGGGCTCATCCTCAAAATAAGCTGAGTACAAAAAACGACACCAGTTTTCCCAGCCAAAGCCCTAAAAGTGGCCTATTTATACATTGTGTTCTTCTTTTTCAAAAGGGCAGGGGGCGGTGAAAACTTTAAACATCCTGGAAAAGAAACCAAAAAAAAAAAAAAAAAAGCCAATTCTCCTGATTAATATCAGGATGATCCAGCAGGGTTTATACATATTCCTTCTGTTTGAATCATCTTGTTTTTTGTAGCTGTTTTACACCTCCAGGATCCTGCCATCTGCCCACTCTAAAGAAACGCAGCAAAGCATTCCAAAAACAATGGCTGGAAGGAAATCATTTTGAACAAACCCAAGAGATGGGCTTGTCTGCGCCCTTCTGCTTATTGCTACGCTCCCTGGAGGAGTGTGGGCTGGACCCGAGGCTCATGCTGCGTGGGTCTCGTCTCCTAATAGCCCCCCTCCATCCCCTCCACCCCGAGCCCTGTCATGCCATCGGGCTGACAAGAGATCTGGCTGCCCTCCTGGCTGAGGAAGGAGGGGGAGGAGGGGTGGGCGGCCCCCTGGGCAGCTCTGTCCTACTCGGATCTGGTGTGTGTCACTGGAATGACAACTTGCAGAAGGCTGGAAGCCTGTGGACCCTACAGCGGGCCCGGTCCCCCTCACTCTCTTGCTACCCGAGACAAGAGTTAAACAGGCCCAAAGAACACGCAGAGGCCATCGGGACAGACGAAAGCAGTCTTTCGTTTTGCTCACAAAAGCCTGGGAAATCTAAAGCTTAGCAAAGGCTTTATCAGTCCTGGGGCTGAGCCAACAAGCAAGCTGAAGTTCAGTTGGCCAGGCCAACGCAGCTGCTGGCTATCCACGCTTCCCACGGGGACTTTTCTTCAGCCCGTGATTTAGACAGTGAAGGGACGGGTAAGGTGCATGTAGCTGCCGAGGGTGACTGGAGAAACGAAGTGCCTTGCAGTTCCCGAGCAGTTTAGGTGGAGCAGAGAGTGCAGAAAAGGTTTTCTTTCCAGCCGCAAGATGAGGTGTCAGTTAAAGGGCTGCTGGCCTTGTGGAGAGGTTATTACTTTAAAGGGATATTGGCAAATGCTTCTGGCTGAACATTTAGGCTTGGTTACTTGCCTTTCCCCCACAGTTCATAGAGGGATAAAGATATTACATGAATTGGATTTTTCTTGTGAATTAAAACATCGATGTCCTGACAAGTTAGTGCTGAGCAGGCAGAAAGGAGGGAGAGGACGAATGCTTTGCCTTCCGCGCAATGCAAAAAAATGTTCCCAAAACAGCATCATCCCACTCATTGTTCAAGGTCACCAGACTGTGCATGCTCAAAACGGGACTCAAGACTCCCAAATCCCAGTGTCTGATTAATTGTCCTTTGACTAAAACAATGAAAATAAAATGGGTTAGCAAAAGGTATTGCTCCAGGCCCAAAAGTTCAGAAAGCAAGCACACCCTCAAGGAAAGTAGGATTTTCTTTAATTAGGCTGACGTTGAATGCCTCCTTAATAATGCTGTAAATGTGAAATTGTCATTGGCACGGTAGGTATATTGGTGATTTTTTATCATGCCAGTTAAAAGGTAGTGAGTATCACTGTGCTGGGTTCCTGGCACTGGGCAAGGCATTTCCCCCACATTATGTGATTTAACCCTCACAAGTACCTGGGGGGTATCATGGCCACTATTTTACTGATGGTGCTAAAACTGATTATAGTTCTTTGCTTGATGTGTAAGTGGTAGAACTGGGATTCAAGTCTAGGTTTCTAACTTCCGTGTTTCAGAACCACTTAACTGCCTTTTTAAAATAGCATCTTATTTTGTGTATTCATATCTGGGTCGACTACTGTAAAGTGTAAGTTCCTAGATGAGAAAAACTATGAGCTGAAGCAGAGCTTTCTTTGAATTACCTACTTGCCATATTTCGCCTAAATATGAAGGTAGTGGGGTTGGTCGTGAAATACTAGCATCCGTCGCTTTTAATTAAATAGTGCACATGTTCGTAAATAAACTCTCTGTGAGGAAGACAATATATACCCTGATATTTCAAATGCATTGAGATGTCCAGACATAAAATAGTTTGGGTCTTATAAGAGGAAAATATTGGTTTGAAAAGTTGGAAGGTTAAAGATGTTAGTCCACAGGTGACTCGGTGCTAAGTGCACATTGACAAAGCAGGAAGAGGGAAATTAATTTAGTTAGCATCTAAGTTGGAGGATGTGGATGCCAACCTCTCTTAAAGTAGAGGAAAAAGACATAATATCATCTTTTCTCTACATTTTTCTCTTTCTTTTTGAAAAAAGGAAAGATATGGGGATAGGAAAAGCAAGTTAAAAGTGCTAGTAACACACAGATGTAGAGAACAAATGTATGGACACCAAGCGGGGGAGGAGGGGTGTGATGAACTGGGAGATTGGGATTGACATATATACACTAATATGTATAAAACAGGTAACTAATTAGAACCCGCTGTATAAAAAAATTTAAAAAATAGAATTCAAATATTCCAAAAAAAAAGTGCTAGTAATAATAAAGATGAAAAATGGATTGCACCTGCCCTCAGGGATCTCACGGTCCAGAAGTGGAAGCAGACACATTAACAAAACAGTATGAGAGATGAAAAATAGGAACAGGTACAAGGCACAGAAATAGGGTAGAGGGGACGCAATTACCTAGAGAGAGAAGGAAAAGGTGAGGAAAAGCGTCACAAAGGAGGAAAACTTGAGCTGGAATTTAAAGACTTTGACTAAGTGCATAATGGAGGGAAAAAGAAAACTCTGTACAAAGGCACAGAGCATGAAATGAGCTGACATTTTGGGGCCCAGAAGGAATCTGATATTGCTGGAGGAGAGAGCAGACAGGCTAAGTGTGGAGAGATGAACTGGCGAAGTAGTTAGGAGGCTGGGTCTAGAATGTGGTGTGGTGAGCCACTGATGGGTTTTCAAAAGCGGATTTGAGTTTCCAAAAAGTTACTCTTGCGGTGCTGTCAAGAATGAATGGTTGGTCATCTGATCAACAAAATGAAAAGCCAGTTGTTTCAAAAAAGTAATTAAATAGACAAACTCCTGCATGATTGGTTTTTTTTTAAGAGGCAGAACTAAACAGTACTAGATATGAACAGGGACATTGAAGCAGAAAAAAGTAAATATTTAAAAATCATAAGGGAATCACGTGAACAACTTCAGAGCAATATATTTGAAACCTTAGATACACCATACAATTTTTAGACAGCATAAATTATGGAAATAAACTTGAGAAGAAATTGACACTGAATAAACCCATAACCAGTAAGGGGAAAAAATTAACTCCACAGTCAAAAGTACACCACAAAGACTACTAGCTCCAGAGGAGTACGTGGACAATTTTTTCCCAAAACTTCAAGGAAGAAATAATAACCCCTCACAAATAACCATTCTAGGGAATAGAAAATGAGAGAAAACTTGCCAACATGTTTTATAAAGTCATTATAATCCTGATGTCAAAGCCAGAGAAGGACAAAATAAGAATCAATCTCACATATGGACAAAGAAGCAGAAATACTGAATAAATGTAAGCAAGAAATCCGAAATAAGTGTGTATATATAAATGTCATATAAAGTATATTTTACATGGCATGCAAGAATTGTTTAACATTAGAAAATCAATCTTATAATTTATCACATTGACATATTACAATTCATAATGGGAAACATTCAGGGAAATTCGACACCTGTTCATAATTTTTAAAAAAATCTTTGCCAACTGGTATGAATCATAGCTCCATGACTTATTCGTTAATAAATTTTAATTCAGGTAAGAAAATCTAAGCTTTGTACAAAAAAGGAAATGAGTGGATGAGAAGAGGAAAGAGAATGGAGGCAAAGAGAACAATTATGAGGTCATCATGACAAATCCAGGTATGAGACACAGCCTTCAGAGGCTGGAGGAAAGTCCTGATGGTAGAGGCAGAGGGGAGAGCAGATTTCAGCCATAGTTAGGAGGAAGACCGATAGAAGCTGCTGACTGACTGGGCGTGGGAGGAGGGTCGTAATGAGGAGACAGGCGTTCATTATGACTCCTGGCTTTCTGCACTAGGTGGCTGTGTGGATGGTAATTCAATTACTCAAAATTGAAAATGCAGTTTGAAGATTTGTCTGAAATTAGCAAGTCCTCTTGCATGAGGGTAAAATAACTAAGAGAACTACTCAGCAGCCTGAAAAAGAGCTTTTGCCATCACTGGATTTCAATTAATAGCAGGACAGAGAGAGAGAGAAAAGCATTACCTGCTTTTGAAGCCCACGTTAGAGCTGGGCCTGGCAAAGTCGCCACTTGATAAACACTTACTGAATCAGGCCAAAGCTACCAGCCGTTTACAGACTGTATGAATGAGTAAGAAGCTGAGGCTGTGGGGTACCCAGCATCACAGCAGGCAAGAAAAAATAAAGTCTACCTTGGAAGTATATAATTAATCTAGGGTTAAGAAGTACCTAATAATGGTAATATTAGTGATACAAATATTTTTAACATTGAAAACAGAGCAAAGAGGGAAAGATATTTTCATTTTTCTTAAATCCTGCTCTATCATATATTCCGTTATGTTTTTATAAATAATTATTACATTTTTGAATTAAAAGTTAAGCTTTGTTCACAACAGATTTAATTTGTATAGAAAATCACAGAATGTAATACTTTGGTCCTCAAGGATTCCCACGTGCCTGAAGCACTGTGTCCATATGCCGGCAGCTACAAGAATTGCCTTTTTCTTCCCTCTTCATTTCTTCAATTTTCCCTCCCAACTTGTTAATATCTATGTATGTCCCAGTCAGTATGCTGTGATTTGAATCATATCAAAATCTATAGAAATAAACCAAACTAAATCACCACTTTCCTATGTATATGCAAAGTGTCAGGAAAATCATTGGTTAAACATCCCACTGTTCATTCTTTTCCCAGGCTGGATGCAGTGGACCCAGTGGACAAGACTATAGAGCATGGAGGGCCACCTTGAAAGCAGTCACAACCTACAGAAGGCAGCATCAGGCAGCTGCCAACGAGTTTTGTTAAGAGTAAGATCAGGGTTTCCCT
Organism: Orcinus orca; assembly: GCF_937001465.1. Taxonomy (NCBI): domain Eukaryota; kingdom Metazoa; phylum Chordata; class Mammalia; order Artiodactyla; family Delphinidae; genus Orcinus; species Orcinus orca. Next base: position 53,119,654 of record NC_064572.1, on the reverse strand, counting down.
ACGAGAATGACGATGACTTCACTGGGCTTTAAGGAAATTCATTCAGGTGTGGAGTTGGGTGGAAAGTGCCAGAAAAGTATGAGTGACCCAGCTAGAGTTTGGTAATTATTTCATAACTGCCTGGTGCTTAAACCTTTGGGACACCAGATCACAGATTGTATTACCTAAGGACCAAACCCAGATCAGAGGGAGAATGTACTAGAACCCTTTGCCAGGAGCAATCTCCTGCTGAAACCATCCAAGTGGCAGGATCCACAGCAGGACAAAGGAACTTTTGAAAGGGACTTGAAAAAGAGTTCAGTTACTCTGTGGTTAACCCATCAAAGCCGTCTTCCTGTAACCCAGAGGACAGCAGGCCTCGACATGTGCCGGCCATTTGGAAAACAGAGTCATATGGAGTAGATCAAACATTTCAGGAGAGCCCCTTGCCTTGAAAACACGGACCCTTATGAAAATCATTAAGCAATTGGTTGTTATTTATTTGCTTACACTGTGCTTCAGCAAAGCAAGCAGGAAGATGAGGATAAGAACCACTGAGCCAGTTTCAGAGGCCCTAGTTCAGGAAAGAAGGATTCCCTTACACCCCTGATTTTAAAGAGCCTTTTACGAAGACATCCTACCACACGGCTGGCCTAGGGAGGCTGTCTTGGCTCCCTTCGACTGTGTATTAGGTTAACAACCACCTCAAGCTTCTTAGAAACCTAGAAATCCCCAGGCTGTTAGAGGAATTCCACAGGGCTAAGAAAACGCTTGCAATCTCAGCACTGGAAGCAGAAAACTATTTCCAAACATCGTCCTTTCTCACTCTGTGGCACTCTGTGTAACCCACTCCCAGCCTCAGAAAACCTGGGCGGCTCCACAGCACACCCGCAAATCTGTCCTTCTTAATGAGCCAAGCACTCTTCGTTCATGGCTTGGATCCGTGGACCTGGGAACGAACAAGGAGCAAGTCCGTATTTTCACTTGGGGAGTTACCAGGTTATTGTGCATTGAGTTCCTTCTCAACTGAAGTAATTCCATTGTCTGATGCCTGGAACTTTGCTTGCTTTGAAGTTTAAGGAAGTAGCCCCTCAAGATTCATCCGTCTCCTAGCCTCAACTTCCCTTTCACTCAGACGCAAAGTGCTTGTGAGTGGAGAAGGGCTCAGCAGCATGTCATCATTCTTACACTTTGGGCTTTCAAGTGATCTGTGCTCTGGGGGATGCTGAATGCATCGCCTCAGAGGCTCTGGGAAGTGGGGGAGGAGGCTGGCTCTTGGAAGCTGAACTCAACTTCTCCCAGAACATTACAGAGGTTGAAAAAATCTGTCCTCCAAATATTCAACACATATGTTCTGAAATTCATTAAGTTCCAAAATTAAAAAACAAGTTTAAAAGATCCAGCATTGGTTCTTGTACAAAGCAGATACTCAAGGAATGCTTGTTGACTGAGGAATTTGTTAGCTGATAAATATGAGAAATACAGTCTGTTTTGTACCACATGGCAGCTGAGGTTGCTAGGAAGACATTTGTCCCTGGCTTGTCATTATACAAGTTTTAGAAAATGAATTGCCTAAACCCTACCTGTGTTTGAAGAACAACTTCCCTGACAAAGCCTCCTCAATACTCTCTGCTTTGTCATTTTTGGAGGGGACAACTATCACTTGGCTTTGAGTTGTTAATTAACTTTTTGGTATCTTCCCAACTTCATGGTCCCCAAAGGGAAAATTCTGTCTTATTTTTCATTTACGTAAATTTTGGAGGTAACCCCCTCAGGATCCAACATGAGTTTCTGCACAAAGTACATACTCAACAACTGTTTGTTGACAGATCGATTTGTTCATTAATAGATATTAAAAATACAGTCTGGTCTGTACCATATGGCAGCTGAAGTTGCTGTACACAAAAAGCGTCATTCTCTGCTACTTTTTTATAGACCGTACTTAGAAGAAATATTTTTTAGAAGACCTTTTCTGTGGTCTCAGGTTAGGTTTAGACACCAGTATTTAAGAGGGAATAATGTGTTTTATGCAGTAAAATAAGACAGCAAGTATACAAATATTGCAACACTGCAGTGACGTTTTCTGTTGACAGAGATGTTGATTAATTTCTAGTAGGCCCATGACAGCCATTTCTGAGGAGCCTTAGTTATGAGAGATGCTCGGTAGATGAGCTAATCAGGTTTTTTTAGAGTACAAGATCTAGTCTTGATGCTTTTTGTATTAAGAAAGAAAGGAAGGGAGGGGGAAGGGAAAGAGAGAGAGAGCAAGTGAGGAAAAAGGAAGGAAGGAAGGAAGGAAGAAACTCTGTTAAAATATCCACATACGTGATTTAACCACTTATTAGCTAATAACTTGTACACATAACAAGTATGTCAATATAAGAAAGTTGAAAGGAAAAAGAAATTCCAACCCTAGAAGTATAATTTGGGGATCTTTCCCCCACTTTGCCCAATGCCATCGTACTTCCAGGCCTAAGGAAAGCTCATTCTGGGAGTCTACCTAAACTCTAGAACTTCTAAGTATCACTCTTCTTATCAGTGCTTCAGATCGGGATATTCTTCCAATAGAAGTCTGGGAAATAGGTCTTTACATTCACTTGCACGTCTTATCATTGGGACAATAGCCTCCCCACAGCAGGTACTGGCTCCTTTCGGTGGACTCTGAAGGCATCGTCTCATTTAATCACTCCATGGAGGCAGGAGCTGTCTCTTTTATTTGAGGAAGGCTGATACACGAGACGTGCCCAATACCTATTTGTCGAGAAAATACATTCTCCTATCAGCCCTATGAAGTAGCAGCAGGAGGCCAGTTTACTGGATGGGGAAATTCAAATGTGAAGGGAACAAGTCACTTGCCTGAGATCTTCGCAGAGCCTGATTTGTACCACTGTCTCTCTGACTAGCCTCTGTGCTGACCCCTCCTGCGAGAAGGCAACCATCTACCTTGGTACCCACCCTCATCAATGTATCTGGAGGGCTACTTTCAAGGGGATCCTTTCCTTTTGCTGGTAAGTTAAAAAAAAATGAAAAACTCCTTTGATCCCTTGAAGATGATTAGCTATAAAGAAAGCTAAACCATCGAGGCCTACACGATATTGTTTCCCTGGGAAATTTTTTTTTTCTAAATCGGGAAATGGTTACTTAGGCCCCCATAAAGCCAGCTCAGAGCTCTACTTCTCCTTCCTCTATCAAGACTTCATTGACTTGGAAAGTGGCTTCTGCTCCAAGGACTGTGCCAACAGCTTTTACAGGCTGCCAAAACTCTCCACCTCTTTCTTAAAGGAGCCAGGGCCTTTCTTTTCTAGAACTTTATGCCACAATTAAGCAAAACCCAGCCACTTTCAAACAATGTTATACCACAGTTTCCTTAAAATATATTAGAAACCTTCCTATATCTTATTAAGGTATTAAAGTATAATATATGTGTTCAGTAGCAATCGTCACCTACTCTACTGAAAGTTCAAAAAACTCTAAAGAGGTGGACAAATATTGATCAAGAACTACCAAAAACTTACTATACCTGATTTCTTAATTAATATAAATGTGCTATATTTATACATACAGCAGCCCACAGTGATAACAAGAGCTCAAAAGGGCACATAACTCCCAAAACCAAAACCTGTGTTTTAGTGAAATGCATTACAAATAGGATTCCACCTGTGCAATACTTTTACAATATAAATTTAAAAATAGAGAAATTAGCTATCTATTAACCCATATTGGTCATTTTTACTGAATCTACACATTGCCAAAAATTGTATCTCAATGAAAAAAACTTGAAGGAAGAAAAATAATAGAGAAATTGCTTTTTAATGTCAATGGAAGAAGACCTGAATCTGAGTGGATGGGTGGATGGGGTGGATTTGTATAAATTGACTTGATCATATTCTTTTTTTAAAATTGAAGTATAGTTGATTTACAATGTTATCTTAGTTTCTGGTGTACAGCAAGTGATTCAGATATATATATATATATATATATATATATATATATATATAGTCTTTTTCATTATGGTTTATTACAGGATATTGAATATAGTTCCCTGTGCTATACAGTAAGAGCTTGTTTATCTATTTTGTATATAGTAGTGTGTATCTGCTAATCCCAAAGTCCTAATTTATCCCTCCCCCACTCCCTTTTCCTCCTTTTCCCCTTTAATAACCATAAGTTTGTTTTCTATGTCTGTGAGTCAGTTTCTGCTTTGTAAATAAGTTCATTTGTATCATATTTTAGGTTCCACATATAACTGATATCATACGATATTTGTCTTTCTCTTTCTGACTTACTTCACTTAGTATGATCATCTTTAGGTCCATCTTGACCATATTCCTTTTGGGTTTTTTTTTGCAGTACGCGGGCCTCTCACTGTTGTGGGCTCTCCCGTTGCGAAGCACAGGCTCCGGATGCGCAGGCTCAGCGGCCATGGCTCACGGGTCCAGCCGCTCCGCGGCATGTGGGATCCTCCCGGACCGGGGCACGAACCCGTGTCCCCTGCATCGGCAGGCAGACTCTCAACCACTGCGTCACCAGGGAAGCCCTTGACCATATTCTTAATCTTGCAGTTGAGATGATAACATTATTCAGGAGGCTGCCATTCATTCGTCGTACTGAGATACGGTATACAAACCACACAGCACCACGTGTGGCGCGTGGGCTCGGTGTTTTGTTCTAGCCAACCATGCCAGTTACTGATACCACCAAGGCTACTCCAAGAGGAGAAAACATGATAATAAAATTGGTCAAGCCAGTCTGCTTTTAATACTACCCCTGGTATGACCGTGCTTACTGTTAGTGGAATTCATTTTAGATCTGTTAAGAATGAATTTATTTCCATATGAAATACAATAAAACACCAGTTTTCAAATATATCTTCTCCATGCCCGACTTAATGAAATCTCACCCATCCAGCAGGCTCGTTTTGAATGCCACCTCCTCCATTGCATCTTTCCTGATCTCTCTTCCACGCAAATGTTTTCACTCTCCCGAACATCTTAAAAACTTTGGCTTTTACCCCTCTGAGGATACTTTCCCTGCTCTGCATGTCATGTTACTGTCTCTTTGCCTGATCCCCAATTAGATTTTGAGTCCCTTGAAAGCTGGGATCAGTCTTATCTTTACATTTTCTACAGGCTGAGCACAGGGCATTGGACTTAGAAGCTCAATAAAAATGTGTTGAGCTGCAGTGAATTGTGACCCACCCTGGCTACCAGGCTCTTGGCCAGCTTCAGCGTGCAGAACACAATGGCTTCTTGTATTCGCTGCTGCGCACACCCACATACATACACTAAACACCTGGAAACATGGCCACTTAGTTGCTTGGCAAACACTCTCCCTCCCAGGGTGTCTTCCCTTTTGAAGAGGCTGCTCTGACAGCTGGGCTGCTGCCGGTTAGAAGGGGCACTCCCTGGAATGGTCCAGCACTGCAGCAAATGGCCAAGTTCACTGTGCCAGGAACCAAGAAAAGAGAAGGGTCCAAGTAGGAGAGTCTCAATGCCAAGAATGTGCTCTCAGATTTATCACTAAGAGGGAAGCAGGGAGCATCGCAAGAGAGAAACCGATGTTGAATTTGCACCGAAGCCTCTTCCCTCTCCCGCCCCCTTTTCCTTCTCCATCCTCCCATTTCCCTCTCCTGTACCCGGTCCTCCATTGTCGCTTGGTCTTGCTGAGCTTGGAATTCATCCCTAATACCGAGGAAGAGGCCTCCGCTCCAGTGAAGTGAGGGCCTTCTCCCACTTCCTCTGTGGGATGCTCTCCCAAGATGCTGTGGCAGCGATGTTGCTGCTCTTTATTAAATACAAATTACACTGAGAAGCTTCCAAGAACTTGAGTGGAAAGTTGATTTCCCCAAACCCTCCAGGCATTTCCCAGATCCTGAAAGGATTATTAGTCTTATTGATTGTCATTATTATATACAAAGCCTACATCAATTTTTTTAAGTTTCCTTAAAGGGACAACATAGAATAAGCATAAGCATGCAGCTTCCAGAATGCGTCCTTAGATTCTGACATAACCTGTCGGACTCTGGTCGGCCATCAGGGCAGCAGGGAACAGGCTTCTCCCTGAAGTTCAGGCAGGGGTGGCAGATTTACCAAGATAAATACAGGACACCCAGGTCAGTTTGAATTTCAGATAAACAATGAACAATGTTTTAGCATAAGTATGTCCCAAATATTGCATGGGACATACTTATAATAAAACAATATTTGTTGTTTATCTGAAATTCAAATTGAACCGATTATCCTGTATTTTATCAAGCAACCTTAAGCCCAGGGAGAGTCAGGACAGTAAAGGGATTTTCACCAACAAAAGCTTCTTTTAAAGCCCTGGCTGAATGGCTTTGGACGGCATTTCAATTCAGGCCCTGCATTTTCCCTGGAGTGTGAGCTCAATGTCATAGAAAAACAATTGGGAAAATGAACATTCAGTGAACATTCCGCCCCTTCCTTGCCCTCAGCAGCCTGTGGCAAACTGCTCCCCCTCAACCAGCTGGGGAGGAAAAGAGCTCTCTCTTCTAAGATGGCTTTCCCCTCCCCTTTTACATATTGGCTTGTTTCTTAGATTTGCTGGAGAGCTGCTTTCGCTAATTGCTTGCAGACTGCGATCCAATCAGGCTTGCCAACTGTGGAGGCAGTGTGGAGCGGCTGAGAGGTAAAGAGGAAAGAGTTTGGAGTCAAGAGGACTTGGTTTGGAATTCTGGCTCTGCCACGCCCTGCCTGGGACACATCGGGCAAATTGCTTAACCTCTCTGGGCCCCAGTCTCCACATCCGTAAAATGAAGGAACTCACAGTGTTGACGTGAGGGTGACATGAGATTGGAGCATGTACAGTGCTCGTCACCGTGCTGACACATAGTAGGTGCTCCTTTAATATTAACTGTTGTTATTATTGTATCTCTTTGGCATGTCACACATGACAGGTGACACCTAGAATTGAGTCTACTCAAGCCTGGGACTTGGAAATCTGGGAATGCAGATTCTAGAAGGCCGTTAAACCCTGTACACCTGGAAAGGATAACTCATTTGAAGGATGGCGCTATCGCTCTCCTTCAGCACCCTGCCCCATTCAGTCTGGTAGACTGAACCCCTCTGAAGCCAATGATCACATCACCAAATGGATATGAATTAGGTCACCACAAAAAGGTATTGGGCGTCAGGAAGTCTAGTTGAAGAAGTGGGAATAAGAGAGAGAGAGGAAGAAAGAGAAGAGGGAGGGAGAGGGAGAAAAAGAGAGGGGGAGAGAGTGAGAAGGCGAGGCAGGGAGAGAGGGATCTCATAGACCTCTTAGGAGCAATCAGTGGAATTATCTCTATAACTATTAGAACAGTGCTGAGACGTAACCATAACCACAGTTTAACAAATGTTAGCTCTTATTATTTGAGATGTCTTAAAGAGTGGGTAGGACTTTCATAAATAGAAAAAGGGATTTGTAACTTAGAAGATAAATAAAGTTATTATGAGGCTGACCTTAACTGTGAGAGTGATAAATTTGGACTTGGTTTTATAGGCAAGGGAGCTGCAGAAGACTTCTGAGCAGGGGCTGAGACATTATTCCTAGTAGATGAATGGTGGTGAGAAAAGAGTACTCTCACCAAGATGTGTAAGATGGACTGGAGGGGAAAAAGGGTACAAGAGAAGGACTGGTGTAAGCAGGAGGTTGTTAGAAAAAAACAGATGAGAATAGGAGAATGAAGGGGCAGGGGAGGGGACACCCAGCAAAGGAGGGGACGGGGAGAGGGGAGAGAGAGAGAGGGAACTGCAGAGATCGAACATACAAGTTTGGCTACCAATTGGCTATCACTGGTCAGGAAGAAGAAAGAGCCAGTTTTCGGACTAAAAATGTATTGATTGTTGCCTTTAGCAGACCCTGTTTTTTGTCTATCCCACATTCCCCATCTCTCTTCCCCTCCTCCAATTTTGTTCAAATATTCACCCTTCTCTAAGTGGCCACTGCTTAAGAGAAGATGCACTTATCCTCAGCCCCAGGGGGTGGGTATTGATTTGTCCAAGACAAAATGTAGTCCAAGGCTCCATTTTCTTCCCAGTGATTGGATTAGGCATGAGCATATGGCGAAATTCTTGGCAAAAAGAAACAAAGGAGTGGAAACAGCCCAAATGTTCATCAATTAGGGAATGAATAAACAAATGTGGTATGTCCATACAGTGGAATACTATTATTCCGCAATAAAAAAGAATGAGATCCTGATTCATGGAGGCCCAACGTGGATGGGCCTCAAAACATTATGATAAGTGAAAGGAGCCAGATACAAAAAGCCACATATCGTGTGATTCCATCTGAGCAAAATGTTTAGAATCAGCAAATCGTAAAGGCAGAAAGTAGGTTAGTGCCTGTCAGGGGCTTTGGGGAGAGGGGGACAGAAGGTGATTGTTAATGGATACAGGCTTTCTTTGGGGGCAATGAAAGTGTTCTAAAATGGATTGTGGCGATGGCTGTACAGTTCTGTGGATGTACTAAAAAACACGGAATTGTACGAATTATATGCTATGCAAAGGATATCTCAATAAAGCTGTGATTAATTTTTTTAAACAACCAAAAAGGAAGACTGCTAGGGAGACTTCTGGAACAGATTTCATTGCTCTAAAACACACACACACACACACACACACACACACACACACACAAAGTAAACTTGGCTTCTCTTTCTGGAGGCCAATGTATGTGAATATGATCATTAGGGATGTTATAATAGTCTCCCTACCAGGAAAGGAGCCGCAGAGCAGGTCAGTGCCAAAAGAAGCCCCTAGACTTCCCATTACTTAAGATAATAAATTTTCTTATATTTTAGACTAGTTGAGTTGGGATATTCCCTCACTTGTAGCCACAGCATTTTAACTGATACAGTTCCATGAGCAGGAAGGAGAAGGGCTGGTTTAACAGAGAGGCTGTGAATTTACATTAATTTGCAAGTGTAATCCAAGTGAAAGTTTCAAATGTAGTTCAAGATCTGGAAAAAGGGATAGATGGATGGATGGATGGAGGGATGAATGGATGGATTAGCTAGGAGTTCCATGCTCCGAGCTAAAGGCTAAATAAAGCCCCAGGGAGAGCACAGAAAGAGTGCAGAGAAGAGTCTGAGCTGTCTGGACAACCTCCACTGAGCAGGAGAAATGAGTGAAGGAGACAGAGAAAAAGTATATAGAAAGGACATGGGAAAGTTGGAAAATCCTGCAAACACTATCATGCAAACTAAGAACAGGCTTCAGGAAGAAGGGGATTAAAGTCTGGGTCAACTTCTACAAAGAAACCAAGGAGGAAATAGCAGGGAAAATATGGTTAGCTAGATAAGAAAGAGACCATTTTAAGAAAAAAAAAATTTAAAAACAACAACAACAACAAAATATAGTTTTAGTGGAGTGATGGCGACAAAAGCCAGGTTTTAGAAGATGTGGGCGGGGACGACAGTGAGTGGACAGAGGAAGTAGGTGGCAGCAGTGTAGGTACATCCTTACAGAAGTTGGGTGGTTGTGGAAAGCCGCTGAGATGTAGGGGCTGTGTGTTATTACAGCATGACCTAGTCCTATCCTTGCTACGGATAGTGCAAAGGAAGAAAGCCAGGAAAATGGCAAAAGAAAATCATTAAGTTCAAGAAAGGATGGTTTTGGTTTTGGTTTTTCTTATTTTTAGGGCAAGTGAGACCCAAGCATATTAGTTAGGGAAACAGAAAGAGTCATTAGAAAGGAAGCACCTGCAGGTGACAAAGCAACGTCCCAAAAGGGCAGAGAACATGGCAATGCTCAAGCCCAGAGGTGGGTCTTGCCCTTCTTCTTCCAAGAGAGAAGTGAAAATCCAGACCCAGGATGAGTACCTGGCAGTTTGGGCTGGAGAAGGAAATCGAGAGAGTCCACTCACATCAGCCCATGCACTTGACTTCTAAGATGGGCAAGAGGAGGTTGAGTTTAGAATCCTCAGAGTGGAGCAATTTCAAGGAATGACGAGTGTCTATGACTGAAATAACCATGCATGCAACGATCGCCTTTGTGTGTCAACCTCCTGGCAGCTAGCCATGTAGGATGACTGGCAAGGACGGCTACAGAGCGCGTGGCATTCTTCTGGTTTAAATTCAATAGGCATTTCTTGGACAGAATCATCACTATTTAAGAAGTAAAACAGTCATTCCCAGAAAGGGTTAAAATTGTTTCTTCCCAGTTCTAGCCTAGCTCCCAACCCCCACTGTTTCCCCAAGTCCTTTAAGGAAATTAGTTATTCCATTGACAGGCCAGTGCTGGTCCCTCGCTGAACAGCACATGCTGTGCTCTCTCTGTGAGTGCACTCGTGGTGAACTTTGAGCCACACATCTGCTGCAGAGAAGGAACTCTTATTCCCAAATGGCTGACATTAGCTGAAGATTCTGGGTTCATCTCCACCGTAGCATATTTTTATTAGATAGACTGCTGGAGAATCAGAGGAATAATTTTAGTCACTATGTCTATACCTCATTAGGATGCACCCCCAACTATTGTTCTTTTCATCACCTTAATGTCATTCTCAGACTGTTTCTGCAAAGTGAATATTTGGATGAACACCGATGTCCATCTTCATTTACCCCCAAGCCATTGGCGTATCTGGGCTAAGGATGTATTTTCATAATGTCACCACTCCAAGCCTCTTTCTTTGATTTGAAGCAGTGGTTGGCAAACATTTTGTGTTAAGGCCCCGAGAGCAAATATTTTAGACTTTGTGAGACATATGATCTCTGTTGCAACAACTCAAGTCTGTCGTTGTAACACAAAAGCAGCCAGAGGTAATACCTAAGTGAATGAGTGTGTTTGTGTTCCAATAAAACTTTATTTACAAAGACAGGCAATGGGCTGGATTTAGCCCATGGGCTATACTTTGCCAGTCCTAGATTATTAGCAAGAAGACTTCAGGTGAACAGACAGGTAAAAACCAGTATCTTTTCATGTGTTCATCTCCTAGAAGGAAAAAAAATTCCCTAAAACATTCTGTCGGACATTTTATTTCTTTTGCAGGCAGCAGTATGGCATTTCCCCCTTTCTAATATATGGCATCTTAAGTTTTTAGATTCCCTTCCCACAAAAAGTTGAGAATAGCAGTAGAATTTAATTCAGGGAAGAGAGGGTTAAGTGGTTAAAAATTGGAGGGTGAAAGTATCACTTATCTGCAAACACAGCCTCCTCTTTAGAAACTGATTTACCCAGACACTGAGTTGATTATAAGAGATGCAGAGTAAAAACAAATTTGCTGACCTTCATTTCAGAGATCAAAGGTTAAATTCATACCCTCTAGGATGGTTCTGTTAAATCACTCCCAAGCTGCCTGGTGACATATTTTCAAAAAATTTTTCTCTCCAACTTTATCAAGTGTTCTTGTGTTCTGGAAACATGATTTGAAGTCCTAGCTGGAGCTGGGACCTTATGAATCTTAAATAGCTGAAATTCTTCTCCAACTGTATCCAGAGATATATAGTTAGTTGGGGTAGACATTACTTGCAGGGGTTAATACCTCTGAGTCTAGTTTTACTTACCAAAGATTGATATTCTATTTATCTAGTATTATTTGTTGAAGATTAAAATTAACATTTTACACTGGATAACCAAGGGTTATATGAACCATGCACAGATAAAAAGCTAAAATTGTCCACTTTGATGTCCTTGACTTTGGGCTGAATAAACATGTCTTAAATTATAATGTCTGTCAATGACTGAGTGTTCCCAACTTCTTTGCCACTAAGCAGTGCCTCAGAGCAGAATTCCAACAGTTCAAAAATTAGGAAAACTTTCTGCACAAATTAGTTGAACTCCAAAACACTTTTTTTAAGTAAAGCAAATTTTCTGTCTCTTCAACTGTAAAGTCATACAAAACCTTTCAACAGCAATGGTTTACAAAATTCACTTTATGACAAAGTTTTGTCAGTCCATAGTAGGATGAAAAAAAATAGGACACCAGTGTATTTTGTATAGCTAAGTGCATTTAAAGGACCTTCCTTTAGTCTATTTTTGTGTTAAATACTGAAATTTAATTAATTTTAAATAATTAGTTACTCAGTAAAATAATGTTATTAACCCTTTGTTGGTCCTCGGTTGTTTTAAACTACAATTGCTGTGTTCTGAGTTGTGGCCCTCCAAAATTCATATGTTGAAGCCCTAACCCTCAATTTAGAGAGATTATTTGGGAGGTCTTTGGGAGATAACTAGAGCTAAATGAGGTCATGATGGGATCAGTGGCTGTAGAAAAAGAGGAAGAGTGAGAGATTTCCCTCTCTCTGCCATGTGAAGATACAGCAAGAAAGTGGCCATCTGCAAACCAGGAAGAAGCCCCTCACCAGGAACCACACTGGCCAGTACATTGATCTTGAACTTCGCAACCTCCAGAACTGTGAGAAATAAACGTCTGTCGTCTAAGCCACGCAGTCTATGATATTTTGTTATGGCAGCTCCAGCCGACCAATACAACAATTCTACAGTGTAATAGTAGAGAACTAAGAAGATAGAGGATGTTAGTAAAACTTTAATTTCTAATACTTGCTGGCTCCATAGACAGTAACAAATTTGGATTTTCTTTCCTACTAAGTTCAGAGAGTGTGTCATTGCTGGCTGATCTCTAACAATCTGGATTGTAAAAGCTAAGCTGGATAACTTTTTGTCTTTGGGGAGCATGTGTGCACACTCAGAGAGAGGCCTCATCTCTGATGTAGGAGGAGGCAGGTATCAGGATACCTGATTTGTTGGGTGGAGAAACTGAGAATTGATTTTTCCAGCTATGAGAGACATGAAAATTAAACCCAAATGTCCTCACAGATGGGATTCCACTCACACATCACACACTTCCTACCATAGCATGAAGCACACCAGTGACAGTTTAGTCACTGTAGTTTCCAGTCAGATACCCATCAGGTAACTTGGGAGATGTTCTGTATCCTCTTCCAGGCATGGCTTCTTAGTCTACAAGTGGAAATAATAATATATCCAATCTCATAGGGTGGTTAGGAATTAAAGAGAACACATGTAACACACTAGTTTAGTTACTGGCATAAAATGAGTGCTCAATAAATGTTTTGTGCTATTATTTGGGTTATATGTTAAAAAGAGACAAAATGGCTGATTTTATTCATGGAATTACTTTCCCAAATTTTGAAGCTATAATAGAAAATAAAGTTATCTAGATCTTTATCAACTAGAGTCAGTCAAATGGTTGGAAACCTTCCACCTGAGACTTTGCTATTATGTGCGTGTATGTGTGTGTAATCACAAAGGATGATAAGAAATTGCTAAACTATTTTATTGAGAGGCAGAGAAATATCAGATGGGATCTTGACCTCAAATTCTCTCCTGCTGAAAAGCTACCAACAATAAGGGCGTGATAAGGAGAGCTGACAAAGGAAGACTTATTACCCCCTGAGGATTTGGCCCCAATCTCCCAACATGTGGGCTCAGACCTACGTACCTGTGAGGATTTATTTTGCCTGGGATGGGGAGGCCTAAGAGACCCCACCTCTCCTCAAATATCTCCCCAATACAAGACAGCCCAGTGTTAACAGTTTTAGCCACACAGATCACCAAGTGAGAGAAGCAGTGTGGAATATAAGCAAAAGGGCCAGGACTCCCACGTAGAAGTCAAGCATTTTTTTTGTTTCCTTATCACACAAAAACTCCACCTAGCTCATCATGACTCTGCAAAACTCTTCCTTCTTGGAGTTGAGTGAGTAATGACTGGAAGCAAAGGAGGATCTTAATCTTCCTATAAAGTATACATTTTTCACTTTGGGAGTGGGGTTGAGGCAGCACCGACCTAGGTGAAAACTGTTGAAAGCAAACACTCTCTCCAGGAGCAAAAAAAAAAAGAGTGGACACAGTCATATACATAAAATTCGCAAGTAACCTGTTGGGGAGTAAACAGATCTGGAGCCCAGCTGTGAAATTCAGTTAAGAACCCTGGCCTTATTGTTATTTTAAACAAAGATTCATTGAGCACTGAGTGTCAGGCACCATGTTAGACACTTTTATATCTTTACCTCTTGACTTTAGACCTCAAAACATTTCTTCTTTGTAAATACTATTGTCCCCATTTTACAGTTAGGGAACTGAAGCAAAGAAATGTTAAATGACCTGCCCAGTTCTAGGTTTTCATAGTAGCTCTGCCATGTACTACCTGCATGACCTTGGGTCAGACCAGTTGTTCTTACTCTTTTTTTTTTTTTTTTTTTTTTGTGGTACGTGGGCCTCTCACTGCTGTGGCCTCTCCCGTTGCAGAGCACAGGCTCCGGACGCGCAGGCTCAGCGGCCACAGCTCACAGGTCTCGCCGCTCCGTGACATGTGGGATCCTCCCGGACTGGGGCACGAACCCGCGTCCCCTGCATCGGCAGGCAGACTCTCAACCACTGCGCCACCAGGGAAGCCCAGTTGTTCTTACCCTTATCCTTAGTTTTCTACTCTATAAAACTGGGTTAAAGTAGTATTTATTGCTGATTACTGTGTGTACTAAATTGTATGTACTAACCTCAATTGTTGTGTGACTTAAATGAGATCATGCAGTGAAATATTTTGCACAGATTCTGGAACATGTTAAATGTACAATAAAACATCACATTAAAGAAAGAAAGGAAAAAAACCCTCACCTGATCATTGGAATGAACCCCACCAACCTATACGTCAGCCAGAGAAAGCTGTATGATACCAACCAAAGCCTCTGGATGTAAGGAGCAAAAATCCACTCAAAGTAGCCCAAGGAAGAAGGAGGGTTATTTAATGAATATTTTACCCAACAAATAGAATATCATACTCTGCCAAGACATGAGGGCAACTTATGGAAACTTATGGACTCTTAGGACAAGAAGTCCAGCCAGACCTCCTAGACTGGAGTTGGAATCTGGGTTCGAAAAATTGTCCCTCTGTTTCTCAAGACCTACACAGTCTTTCTCATATCTTCTCATACCTTCACTACCCTTTTTGTCTCTACTCCATTTTTCTCTCTTTCTCTACTCACCTTTTTTCTCTGCATGCTCATTTTGAACGTGGCCCAATGTCGCTATCTTAGCTCCGATCTCCATGTTCTCCCTACTCAAGTATTTACACCAGCTGGAATCCTCCTCTCTGCGATTGAAAATATCTAAAGAAAGGGATCTCGTTGGCTTAGCCAGCTATGGCTCCCCTTGGGGTCACCTCATCTTAATCAGGGAAGCCATAGGATGATGAGAATGGGGGCTCTCAAGTGTCCAAACCCAGCCCCCCTCATCTCAAGTCATGGTGGGGTGCCATTTTGGAAAATGGGTTTATTGTATGTCCTGGTCTCCAGGAGGAATGAGGGATGAATCGATTTTGGTCTCTTGCAAAATTAGTCCCACCATGGAAAAGAAAACTAAAAGTCATGTCTACTCAAAAGGTACATGTTCCTTTATTTTTTTTAAAAAAGGCAACATATAAATTCCTGGTTTCACATTGTGTCCAAGTCTTTAGGGAAACACGTCCAACAGTGGTTTGTTCTTGTTTCATACTTGTTTTATCTTATTTGGCAGCAAAATGAACATTGCGTTTCAAATAAAAGCCCAGTTCTATCCCTTATACATTTCATTAAGCATTAGATGCTGTTCCGGTCCTCTTTTTCCAATCATGCTCAAGCATGTTTTGTAGACTCCTTTTGTGGAAATATTTTGGTTGGAGGATTTGAGGAAGATAAAAGGCACTCATCAACTCATTCTTTATATTAATATATTAATAAAATTGCCTTTTCTCAATGCTATTTAGAAAAATAAACTGCTGGGAAACCTAAAACTGAACTATGCTTCTGGAGAGAACAGGAAGGAGAGAGAATAGAGGAGATTGTGGAGATGGGAGTCTGAGCATAGGCTCTGTGCCTCCCATACAAGCTGTGTGTCCTTAGGCAAGTCACATAACCTTTCTGGGCCTCAGCCTCCCCTCATTAGTCATGTAGGGGTGAGTGCCTTGGGCCTGAACTCACAAGTTTGTTTGATGACACAATGAGATAAGAATGATGTGTTCTCACAAAAGTACTTTTAAGATTTGTGAATATGCTTCAAAAGAGAGAAGATTCTAGGACTTCCCTGGTGGCGCAGTGGTTGAGAGTCCGCCTGCCGATGTAGGGGACATGGGTTCGTGCCCCGGTCCGGGAAGATCCCACATGCCGCGGAGCGGCTGGGCCCGTGAGCCATGGCCGCTGAGCCTGCGCGTCCGGAGCCTGTGCTCCACAACGGGAGAGTCCATAACAGTGAGAGGCCCGCGTACCGCAAAAAAAAAAAATATATATATATAGAAGATTCTAGTTAAAAGAATAAAAATTTCCCGAGCCCAGAAAACTGAGCAGAGCTTCCTCCCTTGTCATGTGACTCCCTTCAGCAGTTTCTGGTTGCCTTAAAGGCAGATGGATTCGGACCCTTTGTACTAAAATCTGCCCTGTTCAGTTCCCCACTGTCTTGTGGACAGATCCTGTCATATCCAGGTCCCTGACGGTTCTTGGATGAGTCCCTCCAAAGGTACATGTTCACCTCTGATGGTCATTTAAAAACTCAACCAGTCAACATACATCAGCAGCTGTGTTCATCAGGCATTGTGCTAGGCTGTGATTTTACAACAATAATAATACAACAAGAATATATCAGGTGGTCTTCTAAGCGCTTACATCAATGATCTCATCTGATGGGCACCACGAACCCCAGAAGTATATACTATTATTATTTCCCTGTTTAATAAATTAAGAACCGAGGCAGAGAGAGGTTAAGTAACTTGTCAGAGGTTAAACAGTCTGTTATCTGTGAATCCAAAAGATAACTAGAAGCTCCTCCCTGACTCCAAGAAGCTTATAATCCACTAGGAGTTTTGTATTTCACATCGCACTAACCATAACATAGAATGACACATCCCAGCCTAGTGCTGCGGGCAGAGGGAACTCAGATGTGGGCTTAATGACTTTTGCCTATTTCTATGAGGGGGGCTCCAAGAGAAGTTAACAGCTGACTTGAGCCTTAGGCATTGAGCCAAGCTGACCAGACCTCTCTTGTCACCAGTCACTCGGACCTACCCACCCAGGATTTTAGATACGATTCCTGCCATAGCTTTCAGTAGCCACATTAGCCTAGGTCTCAGTGGATTGAGGGGGGGAAAAAAAATCTCAGTTGAGTGGTCAAATACTTAATGCTTGATAATACCACAAACTATCCACCATCCAGCTTTCTACCCACCATGCACTTGGTCCAGGTAACTTATAAAAGCCGAGACCCTAGAGATCATCTAGTTCAACCATAGCAAATAGACTTCATTTCATGTGCCAACTCCAGTCCACTGAGGGTTGCTGCTGGAACACTGGGTGTAAAGGAATCCTGAGGCTGTCAGGGATCAAAGGAAAAAGTGCCTCAGTTGATTAGTGATGTCTGACACGGGCCCAGGAGCAGAGTATGAAGGCACGCATGCAACATGTATACCAAACTGAATCTAATCCAACATGTTTGTTTTATAGAGGAGGAAACAGGACTCAGAAAAGAGAGATGGAATGCCTCAGAATCACTTAGCAGGTTACTTACCTGGTTTCTAGGGCTCTTTCCGTAACACCTCAACTCCTGACAGTGATAACTGGTGCTCACAGGATCAGCACCAAACCCAGCAAGAAAATTATATTATGTTTAGTACAGTATTTGTGTTAAGTGTATTTCATTCTAATTCTTTGAAAGCTGATGATCCGTGTAATGTAACCCTATTCATCAGAATATCTGATTATTCAGAGCATTCCCTGACTTGGCTGAATAATCGCAAATAACCCTCCCCCAGGCAAGTAGCAATTTGTTCCAGACAAGAGGACAGAAGACAGGTCAAGGTCTTCCTCCGTTTTCTAAAGGGCCACTGACAAACGTTTATGTAGCGATACTGTTTGCCAGTCTGACCTGGGCTTGTCAGTAAAACCTGACAAAATAAAACACATTTGAAGGAATGATGGCTCTCTAAACAGTAAGCTCAGCTAAGTTAAAAGTTGGTGGCCAGATTTCATCATTTCTAAACATTCCTGAAGTATGAGCTAATCAAGGTGTGAGCCCCAAGGGAGAAGTAAGAATAAGGGAGAGAGGAAGAAAGGAGGGCATGCCCATCAGGGGAACTGCCTTCCCAAAGGTTTGCTGGTAAAAACGAGGGGATCCCCTTGGTGGGGAGTGAGGTCGACCCCGTTAGAGCATGGAGTATTGGAAGCAATTGAGAAGCTAACGCCCTGTGGTGAAAATGGAGCCTGGACTTTGTAGTCAAATGGACTCCCAACTGAATCCCGACTCTGCCGCTTACTAGTGCAGGATCCCAACATGGTGTGCTACCTCTCAGAGCCTCGGTTTCCTCATCATGCATCTTCCAGGATGGTATAAAATTGATTGAAATAATTATGTCACACACGAGTGCTTAGAATTTAGTAGGAGCTTGATGAATGGCCAAGTAACTAACTAACATGCTGGCTTATGACATTTTGTACGGAAAACAATACTGCAATACTGGGCCAGGAATGAGGATCCCTGAGTGCTGGTCTCAGTTGTGCTACAAACAAGCATAGGGACCTTGGACCCTCTGCCTTGCATGCAGTAAGCACTAAATAAATCTTTGCAGAATACATGAATGAATGAATAAGAAAATCCAAGAAGGATTTTACATATGTGTTGGGCCCCAGGTTTTTCATCTATGTAAGAAGACTGGCTTCTCAGGTCCCTTTAAACAATAATGTCTTTCAACCTTTGCATTTCTCACAGATGCTCAAGTCCACTACGAGTTGGGTACTGTCCTGGCCGAGACTGAAGTCCCAGGGAAGATCATAGAATTCAGCACTTGACCTCAGCTGTCCCTGGGCTAAGTCCCCCCTGAAGATTTGACCCTGACCACCCAGAGATCCTGTAAGGCTCCCCTTCTTCCTGAAGTTGACTCCAAGCGAATGAAAGCAGATTTTCAAACAAGGGATAACCGAAGGCGAAAATGAGACCTAGGGGTGCATTCCAGCCTCTGCTCATGCATATCAATTGCTGTCACCAGCACTATTCTCTTTCTGGGCTGTCGGCCCCCTCACCTGTGAATCAGGGACCATCAGGTGGAGGGCTTAGGCTGCTTGGCCGCCATGAAAGTCAAGATGCTCCATCCACCCGTGGCTCTGATTTCCAACATTCATGTGGAGAGCCAGCTCTGTCAGTGGGAAGGGAGTGGCAGGCAAGGTTTGCTAAGCCATCAGGGTGCCAGCTTGGTTCAGGGACGGCTACACTTTCCCTGGCTTCCTGTTCCCTGGGGGAGATTCCCTTGAAGGGTGGGCTCAGACCCAAGAAGGGGACAAAGGCACTCAGGAGCAGGGAGACAATAACATTCACAAGATGAGAGTTCAAAAGGAAATAGCACAAGCTGGAAGTAATTGATGTGTCTTTAATGTTTCAAATATGCCTGCTTTTGTTTATTTTTTTAATCTCAACAAGTCATAGACACCGAATGGTAAATCAGATTTCTGAACCTCCCCCACTTTGGTACTCCAGCTTTAGAGGAGCTTTTACACAGCTTTAAAGATAAAAGTTCATGGGGGGGGGGGGGGGCCTCCCTGGTGGCGCAGTGGTTGAGAGTCTGCCTGCTGATGCAGGGGACACGGGTTCGTGCCCCGGTCCGGGAAGATCCCACATGCCGCTGAGCGGCTGGGCCCGTGAGCCATGGCCACTGGGCCTGCGCATCCGGAGCCTGTGCTCCGCAACGGGAGAGGCCACAACAGTGAGAGGCCCGTGTACCGCAAAGAAAAAAAACAAAAAAAACAAAAAAAACCTTCATGGGGCTTCCCTGGTGGCACAGTGGTTGAGAGTCTGCCTGCTGATGCAGGGGACATGGGTTCGTGTCCCGGTCCGGGAGGATCCCGCATGCCGCTGAGCGGCTGGGCCCGTGAGCCATGGCCACTGGGCCTGCGCATCCGGAGCCTGTGCTCCGCAACGAGAGAGGCCACAACAGTGAGAGGCACGCGTACCACAAAAAAAAAAAAAACACCTTCATGGGGCTTCCCTGGTGGCACAGTGGTGGAGAATCTGCCTACCAATGCAGGGGACACAGGTTCGAGCCCTGGTCCAGGAAGATCCCACATGCCGCGGAGCAACTAAGCCCATGCACCACAACTACTGAGCCTGCGCTCTAGAGTCCGTGAGCCACAACTACTGAGCTCACACGCCCAGAGCCCATGCTCCGCAACAGGAAAAGCCACCGCAATGAGAAGCCCGCGCACCGCAACAAAGAGTAGCCCCCACTCACCGCAGCTAGAGAAAGCCCGCACGCAGCAACGAAGACCCAACACAGCCAAAAATAAAATAAATAAGTTTATAAAATAAATAAATAAATAAAGCCATGAAAATGGTTGAAATAACCTAGGGAGCTAGTAGACAAATAAAAAAAAAATTTTTTTTAAAAAAAAGATAAAACTTCAGAAGGCCCTAGTTCTTTGCCCAGGAGGCAGGGAAAGCAGCCATCTGACTGCGAGAGGGAAGGGGCAAAGACTGGCTGCTCAAGCCTCCTTGAAAATGAGGCTGGAACCAGGACGTGGAATGAGGTAGGAACCAGATGAGCTTGCGGGAGCCGATCAAAGCAAGGAGTCGGGAGAACAGAGAACTCGAGGGGCTAGCTTGTTATTAATGTTGTACTGATAAAAAATCACTAGAGGTTTCTAAGTAAAGGATGGACAGTAGAAATATTCTGCTGATGAAAGATGTTTCTAGTATCTTTTTTTGCTGCAAATTAAAACAAGTGGTACAAAGGGCACACTGACCTACTAGTAGCTCAAATTCAGATTTCGAAATAGCAAGGTTGGGGGTAGGTTGTAATTTTTCTAACCTGTTTTACTTGAATCACAAGAATTTTTTAGTGCTATCAATGCCCCTCAGTTATGTATTCATTTACTCAATAATTTAAAAATATCTCCTGTGTGATCATTGCTCTGGGAGATACAAGAGAGGAAGAAATTGATAGTCTCATCAACGTAAGTATATAAAAATGTGCTAAAAATAAAAAGAGAAAAAGGGCACAATTAATTGTCCAAAGAGCTGTGTCGATACTGTACAATGTAAGCAATCTGTTGACGAAAACCCTGAGAGTTGGGGTGGTCTGGACAGGGCAGGTAGATGCAGGGGGGTGAGGGGTGCAAGGGAACATTCCAGCCCAGGGGAAGAGATGGGCAAAGATTCGGAGGGAGGCATGAGCAGAGTGTTTGAAGGATGCTGGGGTTGGGACACTGGCCTGACTGAGATGGAGATATTCAAAACTCTCCTGGAAACAAAGAAGAGTCCCTGCCAACCTTCGAGACAAGGGTTCACAACTTTAAATGGTGATTTAAGAAGACGTATCTGGCAGCAACGTTTGGAATGGTCAGAAGTAGGAGAATCGAGGAAGGAGAGGTCAATTGAGGGCCATGATTGTGTTGCAGAGTCAGAAAGACAGGACGGCTGGGTCAGGCATAATCTCGCATAACAGTGGGTTCCCACTGGCCCTTTCAAATATTCCAGGGCCCAGCCAGCTGTCCAAGCTGTCCAAAGAGCGAATTGGACACCCGCGTTCCAAATCCCCACGTGTGCCAGGAAATGAATACTTCTGGTGCCTAAGAGGAGCCTGGAGAATAGAACAAAACCCCAGGAAAGTGTGCTTCCCATCTACAGCCCACATCGCCAGCAGCCCGCCCACCACTGTGGAAAGGCGGGATTAATGAGCTGCAGATCATCCAAGGCCAGGCCTTATACGATTCAGTTTTCTTGGGAACATCTAAGGTCTTATGCTCCCGCTCTAATCCCATACGCCATCCTTAGCTTATATTTTGACAGGCACAGGGCTGGTGGCTTTAGCCAACATCCACTTGAGGATGGAGGAGGTGCTGACTTTAGTCCCTGCTGAGGGCTGGTTGTAAGTGGCCTGGGTACCCATTCCAGGTGGCATCCATTAGCCCTGGAGCCCAGATCTCTGGCACTATTCACAGTACAGGAAACCAGAAAATAGGGTACCTTTTTATTTTTTTCTCCCCCTTTTTAAAATTTGAAAGCAACAAGAGTTTTTCTCTAATATCCAACTGAATTAAATTTCTGAGTTTAAAAAAGTCATAAGAATTTTTATTTGATCTATAACTACTCTACTCCAAGAGCATCTTCTTAACTTGGGTTTCTCTTTATAGCTGAGCCCATCTATTTTATTTTCCTGGATGGCCTGTAATTTATTCTATTATTTATTACTATGTTCCTAGTATCCCCTACTCTGAACCAAAGGTTTCTTGGCTTTCTATATCAAATACCACTCATAGAGTGAGGATCGCTTTCTACCAGTGGGAAGACACGATTTGGGGGGGGGGGTTGTTATCTTTCTTTTTTATTGAAAATGTTGAAACATAAATCCAAATCTTTTTAATATTTTTACGCAACTGATGAAAAAGCGATTTCCGCCAACTCTATGAATCCACACCCTTCCAAAAGCCCTCTAATTAACTCAGTGCCACCACATCACTCCTGTTCCTGACTGTCCTGTATTGTTTGATGTACTTTTTGCCACTTCATCCTTATTTTCTGGGCACTAGTAACGTGGGTGTTATCTCCCAAATGTCACATCTTAAGAGCACAGCCCAGCAGGGGCTTGGAAGTGTTCTAAATGTCTTGTTTAATCATCACCCCAAATGGATGTTTGAACATAAATCTGTTTTTCCTCAGGACAGATCTTGCTCTCTCTCACCCATCCCCCTAACTGGAAAACATTCCCAATTGGAACACGCTCTCATCTTAGTTACTGTAGCCTCCAGGCCTCCTGGGTCACTAGAATGCACAGAGTCCATCTCTGTTACCCTAACTAATGCTTGGGCAGCAGCCTACATAACACATCTTTCTCTGCCTGCTTCCCTCCAGCAGTGGGTACCGAGCAGCTCAGGATTCTGACGTTGGATTTATTTCCAGATAGAGAAATTGTGTTCTAGAAGAAGTATGATGGGCACCTGCGTTTTTATGGCTGCTGTTGTTTGGCTGGTTGGTTTCTTGCTTTGGTTTCCCTTCTTCCTGACTTTCTTTTGGAAAACCATCATTCTACACATTTCCAGAATTTATGGTTCTGGAGGGATTCAACCCACTCCCATGCTCCAGAGGACAGTATACAACAAAGGCCCGGCCAGTTCTTTCCCTCAGTTTCAGTAACTGACTTAGGAGGTGGGTGTATTACCCAAGGCAAGCCAAGTGTCATTCTCAGGACTTTGGCTAGTACTCTTAGGAAAGAGATACTGTCTTTGTGCTGGATTTGAAAGCTGAGAGAATGTGAGTATGAGGCCTCTCTGGGCCCTCCTGTCATCTGGAGTACTAAGCCAAGAGAGGACAGCAGAGATGAGAGGCAGAGAGACCCAGATGTCTGATGACATTATTTGAGCCCCTAGACCTAGCTGTGCCTGAAGCTGACGCTGCTGAACTTGGCAATGATGTTAGCCGAACGAACTCCCTTGCTCGCTTAAGGCAGTTTGAGCAAAGCTACTCTCCTGCAAGAGCCTTTCCCATCTGATGCCTTGGTACTTTGAGCCTACTGTTAATGGAATTCTTCCTGGTCATAACAGTGTGCTGAAGTCCAGGAATGGATTGATTCATCCCTGTTTATCCAGCAATTAAGACACAAGATAGAAATATGTAGCTTTCGTGAACACTACAACCATTTCCGACTCATCTTAAGCAAGATCCTTAATCTCTTCCTTACCAAACATAACAAAGGAATGATCAAATAGCAAAATGTACAGATGGCTTGCCTGTGTGAGGACTGACATAATGAAGGGTCTAAATGTGAAGAGCAGCCACATAGGACACATTACCTGCCACCCAAGTGAAGCCTCTCTCTCCAGAATGGGTCAATCAGGGCCAGGGAAAAGGACTTCCCAAGGCAACGTTATTTCTGTTGCATAGACCTAAAGACTAGTCTATCAGTTAACAGGAGCCAACCAAAAATCGTGAGCTTTGAAATTAGGCAGACTTGTATTTAACTCTCAAGGCTTGTTTGTAACTTACTCGTTGTGTTACCTATCTCATAGGTTGTTGACGATATTCAATTAAATTATGAATCTTAGTACCTTCTCTGGTCACTAGCACAGAGTCGGCAATCAATAATTGGTAGCCATCATTAGTATAATTATTAGTAATAGCAATTGTAATAATAATAATAATAGAGGCAGTAGGAGTTTTCTCATTTCTATTTAAATTTCTATTTAAATTTCATGTGTGTGGTATAACTGGAATTTTAGGCCTATAAAACAAAATTAAGAATAATTACCATGGATAAGTTTTGGTGTTCTCTTAGACCAGCATATAAGGATGAGGGGAGCAAAGAGATGGAAGAAGAATGCTCTGGGTCAATTGTGTGGAGGCCAATATAAAGTACCTTGACTAAGTCAAATTTCTCAAACACTTTTATAGGATTTTTTTATGCTAATCTCTGCTTAGTCTCAATTCAGACAAAATGTCACATTTAAAATAATGCTAGCAGATCTCTTTAACAGTTGAATTTTATATAATCTTTATTAAAAGATAAAAGCTAATATATTCTACTCATTTGTTCAGCCTCTACAAATGGCATCTAAAATGACAAATGAACTTTCTAAAAGAAGGATTTTGGAAATATAGTCTAGACTACCCCATTTTTAAAATATGGCATAATGGAAAGAAAACTAAAGCTAAAACTGAAAAGAAAACTGAAAAACAAATTCTGCCACAATGAAGAAACAGAAAAACAAAGTAGTGACAATGAATGTAAAAATAATATACACATGTTTATAATGATGGTTCATTCAGACCTTGATAACTGGGTTTTAAGTGGTTTTAGAGGGTCGGCTCTCCTTTAAAGCCAACCTGGATTCTTTGTGGGTAAAGGAAAGAGAAAAAGAGGCTCCCCACTCCAGCTGGGAGTTGAGGTGGGTAGTTCTTCTGTTTTGTTGTGTTTAGGACTCTTTACCAGGACTGCCACACCAGGATGTTCTACACTAACCAGCGTAAGCCTAGCCAAAGCGATGGGTTCAGGATGAGTATGTGAAAAAAACTCTGGTTAATGATAGGTTCAGAATTTTATTGAACATCTTGGGACACTTTTTTCCACAGGACCTGAAAATTAGAGGATGTATCTACAATACTACTGCCAACTGCTACTACTCCTGCACATGAAACATGGGACGAAAGCAACTAGCAGGAGGCAGAGCCCAGAAATGGAGAGAAACTGAGTCCTGAGAATCCCCTGTGAGCCCTGAATCAAGCTGCGCCCTGCCTTCCTCCTTGAACTTTCCAGGTTAGGTCAGCCAATAAATTGCCTTTTTGTTCAAGCCAGTTTAGGCTAGGATTTTGTTACGTGCCAGCTAAAGTGACCTAACGCTATAAAGATCTGGTATCAAAAACAAACAAACAAAATCAAGAAACAGCTAAGTTTAAATGAGGCATCAGCAAATCAGGAAAACTTCTAGGATCGTAGCTGAGAGATTGAGGCCCAGAACAAAAGCCTGTTGAACCTAGAGATTTCTACAGGTTGATTCACAAACTCAGGATGCACCTTCAGATAAAAATAATTAAACATCTAAAACATCTGATTTCTGCTGTGTGGCCACGTCTGTTCAACTGGGGAGTTTCTAGAGAGAAACTAGGAAAGGTATCAAACTCCAAGCTGGTGGCTCTGGCAGGAAAATGGATCAGGGACTGGGAGGTCTCTTCAGCCAACTGGCTGAGGAGTCAGCCGTTTTACAACATCTGCCCTGATCGGGAAAAGCGATGGGGTATCTTGCTAAATGTTGAACAAGGAAGCTTGCAACAACTGCATTATTTAGGGCTTCTGTGACTTCAAGTAAGAGGCTTTCCCAAACTTGGGAAGGTGCCTTTAGGTCCAAAAATAAAGGGGTGTGACTCTGCTAGCACACAAGCAGAAAGAACTCAGACAAATGAGGAATTGTAGTTTTATGAAACAGGGACTGTACAAAGCAGATGCATTAGGAATTTGGAACCAGCATAAGACAGTACATTGTTTGTTCAATTCCTGGTAGAAATCCTGCCCCCCAAATTATTTTTAATCATATATGGCAAATTCTTTGCCAAAAAAGAGCTTTGATGCAATGCTAGCATAAAAATCACAGCAAGCACAGTTCAGAAGAATCTTGGAACTCAGAAGCTTCACTACCAAACCACAGTTAGTCCGGTGCCTGTTCCTGGCAGCATGGAGTGCAGGGTGATGGCAGACGGAGAGCTGGGCGGGCAGCAGGGGCAAAAGACAAACTTTTTCTTTACGTTAAGAACTTTGACTTAGGGCTCTAACATTCTTCTGATTCATGCATTTTGGAGTATCTGGTGCCATTTAATTCTGCTTCTACTGGGTAAACATTAGAAACAGTTTAAAAACCAAGACAGGATTAACTCAGAATTAACACATTCAAACACCAAGGTTTAAGTCCCTTGGGCAAGACATTTGCTAACTACAGAAGGCTAGCGCTCCATCTAGGAAGCCAAAGGAATCAGTCCGCACCTTAGCTCCTTCCCAGGCCATAAGATGGCTCACCTGGGTACCATGGGCTCAACTATGCTTATAGCAGAAAAACATTTCCAGTACATTCAATCCTCATTTTTTATGGCAAACAGGAGAAGTGGTCTGGCTCTGTGATAAAAAGCACAGTACCCCAAATGAAATGGATAGTTTAGTAAAAGGCAAAAGGTCAGCTCTCGGATAGTGCATTTAATAAGTATATGCTGAGTGAATGAATAAAAGCACAAGGTAATTAATAAATGAATGACCGAACTACCAGATTGGTTGGTTGTGTCGTTTGAAGTGAAACCTGAAAGAGAACCACCTGGAGAATTTTTGGAAGTGGAGTAGCAATACAGTTGGTCAACAGGACAGATATTTATGTTATGGTTCATCCACCTGCACAAGATGAAGTGGGAAATACTGAGGGGGAGGAAGGTAAAGAGATGTATCAACATGATTTCCGCCCATATTGCTCGCCATCCGCTTGAGAAAATAAATATGCTAAGGAAACAAGAACTGACATTGTAAATTGATTTTCTTTGTGAAATAAGGGGGTGCAGAGAAAAAAATCCTACAAGCATTCATACAGGTACTGGGGTTGAAAATTAGAGAAGACTTCACATAGAGAGAGCCTCAGTGTAGTAGAACTTGAATCTGTGGATAGAAGGAGCAAGGCTTACCTGGCAGGGAACGTAGAGTGTGACTGCAATCGTGTGACATATTTGGGACCCGCCTGACATCTAAACATCTCTAATCTGTCTACATCTCTTGCTCTCTCTACTCCTGGTTCTTACAATTATCTCTTGTCTGGATTGTAGCCTGCAGTTGGGTTTCCAGTCCCTTTATCTTGCACTCTTCTGATCCACTGTCCTCAAGGGAGCAAGAATAATCTTTTTAAAGATAAATCTTATCAGTTTTCTCACCTGTTTAAAAGGGTTTAAAGTGGTTCCTCACTGACCTTAGATCAAAGTCCCAACTCACTAGGCTTTCAAGTCCAGCAGGATCTGTTTTCTGCCCCCAATCCTGACCTTCCAGCCCTACGCCACTCTGCCCTCCAGCTACACTGAACTTCTTTCAATTCCCAAGTGTGCTATGGTCTCACCTCTGGGCTTCAGACATGGTATTTCTCACCAAGAAAACTTTTCCCCTGGCTCTCACCTGGCTGACTGCTATTTACAGGTCAGATTTCAGCCTAGATAGCAATTCCTCTGTAGAGTCCCTTGGCCTCAGCATCCACGTTCTGTCTCTCCTATGTTCTCTGATAGCCCCCCGTGCTTTCTATCATAGAGCTTGTTGCACTGCGTGATCATGTTTATTGTTCCATTTTGCTACTAGCCTATGAGCTGCATGAGAAGGAGGACCAGTCTTCTCTGTGTTGCCACTCTGTTATCCACACATAGTACAATGTTTGGCACTTGTTAGATATTCGATAAAGTTTTACTCAGTGGATGGATGGATGGATGGATGGATGGATGGATGGATGAATCAATTTTATACAAGCAAGTTAGGAGGGGATTGAGGATTGTGGTAGGCCTCGAAGGATAAGCCAAGGCTTCTGAATTTTACCTTGAAAGCAACGAATTATTAAACAATTCTGAATACAAAGTGTGACAAAACAAGAGACGATGAAATTGATATTCACAAGAAAAAAATAGGTACAACTGATTCTATAGGAAGGGAAGGTTGGGGAATGAAGGGAAAGAAGTCAATGGTTTCATTTCAGAAAATGAAAGGTTTAAAAGAAGGAGGCATGAAATCAAGTGCATAGTCTAGAAATGCTTCTTAGAGGAGTTATTAATATTTGAGGATTTTCAGATTGAGCTCAACTGAAAGTTCGTCCTTAGAACCAAACATAGGCCATCCTCCCTCTCTGCCACGTCATGAACACCAGCACATGCCTCACCCAGACACACTCACACACAGAAAAAGGGAAATGTGAAGTCTTGAAGGCAGTTTGTAAATAACCCCTTCCACACGGGGTGAGCCAACTTCTTTGGGGACAGAGAATGACAAAGATTCACAGTTGAGTAGAGGACATGGACACACTTAAGCCCGTCTCCTCTCGGATTGGAATGCCAGCAAACATGTAAGCTGGTCCTCAACGTACCCAACCCACAAGGCTCAGCTGGTCCTTCTCCACAAGATTAAAAAAGAAGAAAAAAATTAAAATGTTACCATTGTTCTATTATTATGTGCGTGGTATGTGCCATGTAGGCAGAGGAGGGACAGAAAGACCAGCCAGTCTGCAAATACTGGAAAGGTCAAAACAGCCCAACCAGCTACCATGAATTGTCTTAGAATACATGGCCTAGGTGATCCCCTAGCCTCACTCTGTGTTCAGTCAAATGTTATTTGGATTATAATATTAAACTAGGACTAACATGACCCACACTGTTAAGATTACTAAAAGAGTGGAAAATTGCACAACGGGATATTTTTTTTTTTGTCTTCTAGCCCGAGGGTCATAATTTGTAGGGATCACTGTGCTGGCTTGGATACTGAGTATTTACTAAGCGTTGACAGCTTCTTCAGTTCTGTGCAAGATGGAAAAGAAGTCCCAGTCCCTCCTCAGGGAGTGATAATATAAGTTAGGCAGGCAAAGAATTCAACATAATATAGATAAGGTGTGGTTATAAAGTAATGACAGGGAATCTTTTAAACAAAAATACCAGAACTTACTGTTCAAGAGAGCTGTTCTGCAAATCCGTCACCTTGGGGTATGGTACAATTAGTTCAGAGATGTGTCTATTGCTCAAACATTTTTGGAAGGCTTCTTCAGACATTGCGATGTAGGGTGGTGTAGTTAAGGAAGCATAAACTTTGAATTCTGACCATCACCAGCTGCACGAGCATAGTCAAGTTTCCTAACCTATCAACTCCTTAGATTTTTTACTCTTGTAAAATGGAAATAAGCTATTACACTACAGTTTTAGGAGGATCAATGATATAATGCTAAAAAGCGCCAGTCTTAGCATGCTGGCCACCAAAGGCAGCCATTCCTTGCGTCATCTAAGTTCAGTTTTAGATTGATAGGATAAAATCAGTCTTGTTAGGTAATCATGGAGTTTTTCTGACTAACAGCAGAATTACTCAGCTTGATTACTCCTTCAGACATCCAACTTAGTTCCCATATTAGTTTCCTAGGGCTGCTGTCACCCAGTGCTACACACTGGGTGGCTTAAACAACAGAAATCCTCTCACAGTTCTGGAGGCTAAGTCCAAAATCAAGGTTTCAGAAGCAAGGCCATGCCCTTTCTCTAAAGGCTCTAGGGGAGGATCCTTCTTTGCCTCTTCCTAGCTCTGATGGTCCCTAATAATCCTTGACATCCCTTGGCTTGTAGACATAGCTCTCCAATCTCTGCCTTCATCATCACATGGCATCCTCCCTGTGCATCTCTGTCTCTGTGTCTCTTCTACTCTCCTTATAATGACTCCCGTTTGATACGTTTTAGGGCCCACCCTAATTTACTATGACCTCTTCTTAATTTAACTATACTGCAAATACCCTATTTACACATAAGATCACGTTCTGAGGTTCCAGGTGGATGTGAATTTTGAGGGTTCACTATTCAACCCATAACAGACCCCAAAATCAAACTCTTAAAAAAAAAAAGAGTTTTACATTCTTGAGGACCTTCAAAATAGTCCAACGCAGGTTTTACAAAAACTAGCAAAAAAGAAGAGTTCCAGACATGTTTCAGAAAGTGGAAGCTGGCCCCTTTATTGAAAAATATGACGTGGCCACCATCGTGATTAATTTAAAGCCATCATATCTGACTCTGTGTATACATTCTCACAATTTAAGCTTTAATTAGACCACTGTTTTGTCCCTCCATGAGTGTGGAACAGAGAGTGTACTCACGCATGCTTCTGCCTACCAACTGACACTCATTTCAAAGGGACTAGAGCTATTCACTCAAAAAGAATAAAATAATAATAACAAAAAGGGTGTCTTCTAAATTTCATCTGGCCAGAAACGGATTCAAGCTGAGTTACTCCCTTTTCACTTCCAGTCTCCAAGCTTTGTGTTACACCATTTGCACTTGTAGAAATATCACACACTTCTTTAGATAGGCAGCATTTATATGTGTTTTGATAGAAACAGAACGTCAAGGATGTTCTCCAGTCTCAGATGAAATCCCTTAATTTAAAGAAGGCAGATTTTAGATGGAGGCAGATGCCTAATGAAAACCGAGATTACTGCAGGGCTCTGATTTTCAAAATGATGGGAAATTTCCTTTCAGCCAACATGGCAAGATCAGCTCTTAAAAAAGAAAAATAAGGATGTAGAAACTTGAAGGTAGGCTCCATGAGGAATGAATACCCAAAGATGGTAAAGGTCCGAGACTCTTCTGAAAGAGAAACCCAGGAGTAAATCAGCACCCGAGTAAATAGGAAGTGGTCCCTTGAGGAAGTGTTACATAATTCCACTATAGACAGATGGAAAGCACACTGGGATTCGAGGGAGTTTCAGTCACTTAGTGTGCTGTTAACCTGTGGTCTACACCAAGTTCTGACATCAAAGGACTGAGCTGTATCTGGCTGAGCAGACACGATGACCCCATTCTGGGGTCTCCAAGTCTGCTGAGGCAGCTGAGCCATAAACAGAAGGCATAGAGCTCAAAAAAAGGGAAGTCCTAATCTGGCTCTGAGTTCTGGAAGGGTTATAACTATCGCTCAGATCAGCACAGGGATTCCTGAGTTCCCTGTGCCAAAATCTAGGGAACACAAGGCGATTTGTCAGAGGCTCTAGTGAAGCAAACAGGTATTCTAGAAGCAGCAATGGGGACTGTGGGACACTGTCAGGCCAATCGAGTCCCAGCATGAAGAGACTCTCCATCCAAGGACTGACAGAGTGTCATACTGGGAAATGCCCTGCTCAACTTTTAAGCCCTGTGATTTTAGCTATGGAAGACAGAAATGCCTTATCAATTCTTCTTTTCTTTTAATAAAGCATTCCTTTGATACTGACCACTGTTATTTATGAGCTGAAGAGGTGAAATCAGCCTCCTGAGCAGGTAAGGGAACAATTGTCTCAGGTCGCAGGTGGGACCCAAGACAAGTGTTTCAGCCTCAAAAATTCCCTAATTCCCTTCTGTCTTAGTGACCTTTGACACCAGGCTTACACTTGAAAAACTTATCTAAAGGGGACTTAATCTGGGGAGCAAGGAGAACATGTGCAAACTCAGATGCCTGCAAGAGGCATGGCAGCCTAGGGATCTAGAGTTGAAAGCCTGCGAAGGCCGAGCAGGCAACCTCGATAAGTGAAGCAGAACTAGTTTAGTTCACAGTGAACACAAGAGAGACATCCTGTCAAATGAAAGCCATGGCTCCCCTGCTCTAGCCTGTTGGTGTCCTGTTTAGTTTGTAATGAAACCCAATATCCAAAAAATTTAGATGTAATATGCCAATTTTTAACAGCTATATTGCAATATAATTGACAAATAATAAATTGCACATATTTAAAATATACAACTTGATAAGCACGTCAAATGAATGGAAGATGTGGTAAGTATATATAATGGAATATTACTCAGCCATAAAAAAGAATGAAAAACTGCCATTTGCGGCAATGTGGATGGACCCAGAGAGTATTATGCTAAGTGAAATAAGTCAGACAGAGAGAGACAAATACTGTATGTTATCACTTAAATGTGGAATCTAAAAAATAAAACAAATGAATGTCTGTAACAAAACAGAAACAGGCTCACATAGCTATAGAGGGTTGGAGGTAACTAGTTGTTACCAGTGAGGGGAGGAGGGAGGGGCAAGATAGGGAGTAAGAGATATAAACTACTCTGTATAAAATAAATAAGCAACAAGGATATATTATACAGCACAGGGAAATATAGCCATTATTTTGTAATAACTTTAAATGGAGTATAATCTGTAAAAATATTGAACCACTATGTTGTACACCTGAAACTGACATATTATAAATCAACTATACTTCACTAAAAAAATAAAATAAAAATAAAATATACAACTTTATAAGCATATATGTATATGCTAAATATTTAACCTTTTAGAAAACTACCAAACTGTTTCCAGAATGACTGTTACCACTTTACATTCCTACCAGCAGTGTATGAGAGTTCCATTGCTCTGCATGCTTGCTAACACTTGGTATGGCCAGTCTTTTTAATTTTAGCCATTTTTTAAAAAAAATTTTAGCCATTTTAATAGCTGTGAAGTGATATCTCATTGTGGTTTTAATTTGCATTCCCCTAACGACCACTTCAGTTGAATACCTTTTTATGTGTTTTTTTGCTGTCCATATACCTTCTTTGGTGAAGTGTCTATTTAATCTTCTGCCCATTTATATTGGGTTTTTATTTTTGTATTATTGAGTTTCGAGAGTTCTTTATGTAATCTCTATACATGTCCTTTATCAGATATGTGATTTTCAAATATTTTCTCCCAATCCATGACTCATCTTTCATTCTCCTAACAGTGTCTTCCAAATACACAAGTTTTTAATTTTGCCAGAAAAAGAACTTATGTTTTTTTTCCATGGGTCATGATTTTGGTGTTCTATCTAGGAAATTTTTGGCTAGCCCAAGGTCATAATGATGTTCTCCTGTATTTTCTTTCTTCCCATTTTAAAAGGCTGGATGAAAGTTCTCTGCAGACCAAACAAAGCACATCTATGGGTTCCATGTAGCCTGTGGGTCACCTGTTTATAACCTCGTACTTATAGCGTGATCCCTCAGATCCCAAATTTTATATCATGCAAGGCTAACAAATCCCTTGCTGAACTTTTTCACAACACATCATCTCTCACAAGAAATTGTGATAAGTCTCACTCAGGGTTGTCTTTTCCTTACACAGAAGATCAATGCCTTCTTTTTAAAAAAATATTGGATGTCTGAATACTTTTATAGAGTAATGAGAAAAACAGTAAATGATGGCTTAGCTCTGAATTTGAACTAGCTTGGACACTGGTCAGATGAAAATGACCTTCACTAGCACAATGTATTAACAGTCTACCACATCAGCCAACCATTGCTGACATTTAACTAATGAGAAAATCGTGGAGAGAAGGGGGTTAAAAGAAAAGGGGCAGAGGAAAACCAGACTTTTCCGCTTAAATTTTGCTTTCAAGTAATCAGGGTCAGTGCCAGTTGGGGCCCTTTATTCTTCAATGCTATCTCAGAACTCAAAAAGATGATTTCAAAAGCACTTGACTAATTAAATGCTCTTTCTTTAACACAGGCTCTCCCGCGTAGTGTTTTTAATATGTTGGAGAAGATAAAATTCTGGCCCTGGGCAGATGCTAGAAACATTTTTGTATAGTTAACAGAGAAAGAGTGTTCTTAGCCCCTCTGGCATTGTTCTGGAAATCCACACATGATGCAGGAAATTAGTTGTCTCACATCCAAATACTGTTCACGAGAACAGTTTTTTAAAATGTAATCAGATACCACGAAAATTCAGGGTGCAGTTCAGAATGTGTGATGTGTCCTGAGAGTGCTGGGGCTTAAGAATGTCTCTGGGTGGATGGGCAGACCACAGGAGAGGGACAGCGGGAAGTTAGCAGAGACTTCTATTGGGAAAAAGCTTTGTTGGACCCTCTGAAACCACTACAGCATTAAATGTCAGGAACTCAAAAGGAGCAAAGACAATTATTGAGCCCCAGTGCTCTGTACACGCATAAAATTTCTATTACAGCTGAGATGCCGATTTGGACCAATGACCGTAAAACTTGCAAAACTTACATAGGTGACTCTGCTACTCTGTTGATTGTTTCAGTAATGGTTCAAAAACAGTCCTGAACTCCTGTCAAAAGCATTTTCAGAGAAGTGAAAGTTTTCCATTGCCCTTACAAGAGAATATTGCCTCTGAACCCCTTTCATCTCCTCTTCCAGGGCATATGTGGTATTCTCAAAGCACTAGGACAGTTAATCCTTCCTCTGAAGCCATTCCATGCTGTTGTGCTTATTTTACAAAAAAAGAAGAAGAAAATTCAGAGGACCAGCAAGAGGTTAAATGCCTCGAAACTTCCAGTGTATCAACAGTTCAGGCCCGAGTACCCTGTGGAACCTCACATCCTTAAATTTGCACCAGCGATCAAGTACCTCGTATTTCAAGGACCTTTATATTTCTTTGTATTTTTTTTTCAGTCTTTAGTACTACTGGTCCTTGATCAGTTCATCATGGCCCAAAATGAAGCTACTGCTTCTTTCTTTTAATCCAAGGTAGGGAAGGTTTAAAATCTGAATAAACATGAACTGAGGAATAACTTTCCTAGCAAACTCCATTACGGCAGAACTTGAAGATATTATGAGATCTGTTATCTTAAGGGTTTCCTTCATATCCTCACAGAAAGAATTATCAAAAAGCAGGAATTTTGGACATTGTTTTTCTGAAGTATGTGGAGGGATGATAGTTTGGCTAGGAAAAAATTTAACTTCATTTTATTTAGTAGAAAACACATTGCCCACTATGGAGAAAGGCAGCCGTTTCAGGTTAGTTTACTTTATATCAGTTCCGGGTGACTTTGTCTGGTAAGGAAAGCACAAGCTTTGGAATTTATAGCAAGTTTGCCACTTGCTGTCTGTGTGGCCTTGAGCAATTATTCTGCCCTCTCTGAAATTCAGCATCGTCACATACAAAGGGCGCTACTGACACGCAGCCCAAACGGTTGCTGTGAGGATTCAATGAGCTTCAAGAGCGGAGCAGGTACCCAGGCTGCTGTCATGGCTGTTATGCATCTGTTGTCAAAACACTGTAGATCCTATCACAGCATTAACCATCATATTTTATAATTATTTATTTCACCTCTGATTTCTCCTAATACCCTGTTAGGGAAAGGACCATGTCTTATCGGCTCACCTTTGCATTACCCACCTGACACAGGCCCAGTGCAGAAGAAGCATTCGTTAAATATTTTTGGAAGAAGGAAAGAAAGAAGGAAGGGAAGAATAGGTTGATTAGAATAGTGATTAAAGGATTAAAAGTATAGACTTTGGAGTCAAACAGGATTTCAAATCAAAACACTGCAACTCACCAGCTGGCTGACTATGGGCATGTTATTCAACTTTCGTCTATGGAAAAAAGATAATAATATCTACCTCAAAGGGTTATGATAAGGATTACGAGATTAATTTTGCAGAGGGTTTAGCATAGTTCTCAGCCCGTGGTAAGCACTCAATGATCACTATTCTCATTATTATTGTATAGTTTAATGGAACTCATCTTAAACCTGATTGACGCTTTGTGAATGCTTGGGTAACAGTTGCCTTGGTCCTTGCTGAATGAAACGAGCATGGAAATCATGAAGGAAATACCTTCTGCTGTCACTAGAAATAAGTTGTAAGTAATCAGTGCTCTCCTGGTGCTGCACACAGGAGAGGACGGGCTGCCACTGTCATCAGCAAGCCTGACCCTGTTGGGAGCGTGGAATTTTAACCGATTCAGACAGGCATTTGAACAGCACTTATCTGTGTGTTCAGGGCACAGGGCTAAGGGTTCTGAAGCTTTCAGAGATAAATCGCATTCTGCCCTCCAGGAGCTGGCAACTCATAAATCATTATAAAGAGAGGCAGACGGTGATCAAGTGTTCCAGCAAAAGTGCAGATCATGGTCTGGACCCAAGGAGTGGGGAGGGGTGATCTCTTAATTGGGAAAATGGACTCTGGGTTCAAATTGCTGTCTCGCTATTTTCTGGCTGGGAGAAACTTCACTTCCTCATATGCAAAGTGAGAGTACTTGGAGTATCCACTTCATAGGATGGTGGTTAACACTAGATGAGATAATGCTTGTGGCTGGACATAACACCTGGTCAGTGCTCAATAAATGTTAGCCATTATTGTTGCAGCTGTTTTTATTACCCAGCTACTATTATTTTAACTTGATAACAGTAATATTGCTATAGGTATTAATAGGGTAATAACACTACTAGCATACTAAAACTAGCATATTATTATATCTCTATAAAAATATAGTTAATGTTATAATATTAATCAGTATAATAATATTACTACAAACTATGTATATAATATATATTATATATATAATAGTATAACAATATAAACTATAAAAAGCTAACAATATAATAATACTATTTGTAATGCAGTAAGTGCTTCATGGAGAATCTGGCGTTCGAGCTCCATCTTGAAAAATGGATACATTTAAGCAATATTTGGCTATTTCATTATGTCTAAGGAATGAAAGGTGTTTTTACCAGATGCCTTTCCAATTGTGTAATCAATTCTAGGTTTTCTATTCTGCAATGTGAAGGACCACTTGCAGAAGGCTCCTTTACTGAAGGGTTAATGAGGATGAGGCCTGGAACTAAAAATTGTCAGGGGTGAAGGACAGAAAGGAACGCACGTTCAGCACAAATTCCCCAGGTCACCCCTTTCCCGTATTTTCCTATTTTGCCTCACCCACCCTGACATCCCGCAAGAGAGCAAGGGCAGGGCTGATCAGAGCACTCCACACACTACAAAATATTCGCTTCACAATTACTATATTATTAGTATTTATGTTGAAAACAAATTCCCCTTTGGGACTCCCGCTCAGCTCTATTGGCACCTGGTGGATCCTTTAATATTTAAGTTCCTCCATCTTCAAAGATCCACATCAGAGTCTTTCCTGAGGCTGCGGACTGTAGGTTCTTGCACCTGGGAATTTCCCTTGTGGCCAGAAAACCCGAAGTGGGGAATGTTTCATGCATAAAAGAAATGTTAAAGGGAGACGATAAGGCAAAGTGGAAGGGGGTGAGTCTTGAGGTCTAAAAACCACACATAGAGAGATTTAAATTAGTCTGCCTCCACGCCTTTCCCCCATCCCCATTACAGGTTTATAAAACGTGCGTGCGTGCGCATGCGCACATATACACACATGCACATGCAAGCATTAGGAAGGGAGGAGTAAATCAGAGCTAAAATTTGCATGGACTTCTCAGAAAATGTTTCATGAAATTTGTTTGTAAAATAAATCTAACGCAGCCATTCTCAAACTTCAGTGAGCACAAGAGCCACCTGGAGAGCTGCTGAAAATTTATACTTCCACCCCCAGAGAGCCCGATTCAGGAGGTCCAGAACGGAGCTCTGGAATCTTTATGTTTAACAAGCATCCCATGTCATTCCAGTGCAAATGGTCCTTGAACCACTCCGAAGAATGCCAGTCTAAGGTTTATGTTTTTCTCTCTTTATATTTTTTTTTCTTTCCTTCTGTTCATTGGGGGGATAACTTTTAACTCTTTTCCCCAATTTTCCCACTAAGCCTGAGTCCCATCATTTGCACAGCTGGGTTTTTTTTTTTCCAGTTTTGGAAACTGTTTAGTCTCTGAAAGGTAAAGTCCCTTTTCATTGAGTCAGGCTGGGGCAAGTGTAGTGGAGACTGCTTTATTCTGGATCTCAGCTAGAACAATGACAGAGAATACCAGAAAGATTTTTTCTTCAGGAGTTTCTCCACCAAGAGCAGTTTAAACTGAGGGAAGTCAGCTGAACTGGGTCTCCTGTGAGCTGCCCCTTCCCTGTGAACTTACAAGCGACATGTTTAACTTCGGGACAGAGCACATGGCCACAGAAACACAGCTGTGTGGGCCGGCGTGGCGGGGGTGGGATCCAGGGCTTTGACTTGCGACACATGAGCAGCTGTGGAAAAGTGAGGGACGAACCTGAGGGACCCAGGCACCCAGTCACGAGGCAGATAACGTAGCAGCCTGCCCTCATCCTGCTGTCCTCGGGTTTGCCCTTTCTTGGCTTTCGGGGGAACGGCCCAGGTTCCTGTTCTGAAGGAGGGAAACTTGACAATGTGAATTACAGTGTCCTTTCTGTCTACATCTGAGGTTGAATAAGCTCTGCTCCTGGATGAGGTGAAGGAAGAATAAAGGTAGGTTTCTGGGTACCCAGACTAGACTATGGCCCCTCGGGGGGAGCCCTGCCATGGAGCGCAGGCACTGGGAGGGGGGAAGAGGGTGATGAGAGATTCTGAATTTAGTGGCAGCAGTAAATATCCTCATAAGAAATTTGATGACCAAGAAACATTCTTATCTGGGAAAGTTGTCACAAGGCTGTTAGAACAGCGGTTAACACCCTTGCTCTACCACTAAGTGGCTATCAGCCCTGCTGTTTTAACATCTATGGATTTCAGTTTCTTCTGTGAAATAAAGGTATTGGAACTGATGATGTCTTTGACCCCTTCCAGCTCTAACATCCAAAGAATGATAGTATATCCAAGATATGCCTTAGAAATTTCTTAGGATTCGCTACAATGATCATTAGCAGTTGAAAAGTTGGTTATCTATTACTGTGTAACAAACTACTCCAAAATGTTGTGGCTAAAAGCAACCTTTTCATTTTGCTCCCAATTTTGTGGGTCAAGAATTTAGGAAGAGCTCAGCCTGGTGGTTCATCTCTGATTCCAGCTGGGGCTGGAGGATCCATTTCTGAGATTCTGAGATTCTCACCCACCTAATAGATGCCTCGGTGCTCTGCTCGCTCACTCTCTCTCTTTCTCTCTCCCTCCCTCCCTCCATCTCTCTCTGTCTCTCTCTCACTCCTTACTTGGCAACTCACCCTCCAGACACTCGTGTGCCTCCTGCTTCCCACAGCCTAGCAGCCTCAGGGCAGCCAGACTTTCCACACGGGGCCTTGGTGTTCCAACAGACCAAGTCTGTAGGTGCTGGTCCTCTTAAATGCAAAGCCCAGAGCTGGCACAGCATCACCTCCACGTATTTTATTGGTCAAAACATCATAAGCCAGTGCAGATTCAAGTGGAGAACTAGAACCCTCTGCTCCATGGGAGGAGAATCAGAAAATGTCAAGCTATCTTCAATCTGCCACAGTCAGCATGTAAACAAAAAAATCAATTTCCAACATGATTAAATCTACCCAATGGCAATGACTCCAAAAATAAAAATAAAAATAAAAAAAGTTTGTTCTTTCACAAAGCTGCAAAGATTCAGCTTTCTTAAAACTAGAGGGCTGTTTTGGATATCCAATGATCGTTCTTCATACTCAGAAAAGAAGCTGAGTGCTGAGGAAGCTCAGGTTCATGAAGACACTGTTTCCAGACCAAAAGCTATATAAAACTAGAAACTGATATCTGTGAAAAAAAATTTTTAAGTTTTAAAAACAAGCAAAAAAAGACTCATTTTAGTGTAATTGACTTTTAGCTTTGATACTGCTGAGTTCTTGGCTGCTTCAGAAAGAACAGCAGGGGAAGGGCTAAGAAGTATCCAGAAACTCAATCTACAAAGCATCGTTACTGAGGACCACTCCATGGGGCCTGGGGAGAAGCTCATTTCTCAGTGCTCTGCTTATGGTATTCAGTGTGACACAGATGCCACCCTTGCAGTCTGCACACAAATGGGTCTTTGTTGCTCTGGGTGCAGCAAATTCTTTACCATGAATAATCTACTACAACAAATGCTCCCTTTAGTTCCTTCTCAGTCTTAAGAGTATCTGAGCTCCCAAGAGAAAAGCAATCAGTGCTCAATAGAATAGTGCTCAATAGAAACTTTAAGCATTGCTATGGGAAAGAAATGCAGTGGCACCATTTGTCCTATAAGTATGGCACAAGGAATGAATGGATGAATTTTGGACATAGACACAAAATGCTACAGCAATAAGGAGGCAGCATGCTGGAATCCTGAGGCATCTGGGCTCTGGAGTCACCTAGGCTGGGAACTGCATCACTTTCCAGCCAGGACACCTTGGACCAATAACTAAGCTTAGCTGCAACTCAGTGTCTTCAGAAGTAAGGAAAAGACCACAATAGAAAGGTCTGCCTGGCAGGGCTGCTTGCTGAGGGTTAAATAAGACTATGCCTGCAGAGCATTCAGCATGAAGTGAACACTTGATATGTGTTTATACTGTTATTGTTACTATTATTACCACATCATGGACTCACACACACTCATACTGCTCTTCAGGTGTGCAGAGGAGATGTAGTTTCTTAATTTTTTCATTTCTGATCTAATATTCCTCAGGAGTTCCCCCACTGCACTGGGTAGTTGGAAGATTTTAAACATGTCAGTGAATGATGTCTCAATCTCTTCCAGTTTGAATTCTTTTTGGGTGACGCCGTCTTGTTTAGGTCATCAGGGATGTCGTCCCTTCCCAGTGCTTCTCACCAAAAATAGAGTCAATCTAAATGGGAGGTGAGGGACCCACAGCCCTGCTTTGGCTCCTGCTTGTCTCTGCAGTGGGGTGTGCCTTGTCTGCAAAGCATTGGCACCTAGTAAACATTCAATGTCTATTATTATCATTGTTGCTGCTGCTGACCAGGACCCACTGACCAGAAAAGCTAGGTCTACTGCTTGACACCACTATGAAGGAGTTTACTGAGTAGGGACTACTAGGGAAGGAAGACACGGTGCTGACATGCAATATCAGACCCAGACAGACAGGCGCTGGAAAGAACTCAGGGAAGGAGCCCTATTTGGCAGGAAGTAAGAGGTAGGTACCTTATAAAGGGTCACCAACATTGACAAGAAACAGCATTCATTGATTTATTCCACAAACTTAATAGCTGTCATTTATTTAACACTTACGACGTGGAGCACTTTATGTACATTGTCTCTCCTTTCTCCCAACTACCTCAACGGATGGCAAAATGTCGATTCAGAGAGGTTCAGGGGCTCAAAGTTACCCAGTGATTAAGTGGCAGAAGCTTGACTTAATTCCAAGACTGGACCGTCTCCTGCACAAGCTCAATGCTGTGGACATAGAGATTGGAAGCTGTAGTCCCTTCCCCTGAGTCATTCTTCATTAAAAGAGGAGCAGGTCGCTAACAACATGTTGTCACCAAAGTCAACATATAGAACCAGCTCTTGCAGCATTCTGAAGGGGCCAGAAAAAATTATCCATTCGCCCTTAAACACACTAAGCTGAGAATTAATGCATGAACTGCGGAGATAAAGGGATTAAGGTCATTGCTTAACAAGTAATTCACTCCAAAATTCAGCAGATTAAAGCAATAATCATTTACTCTTGCTCAGAGGTCTACAGGTCAGCTGGGTATTGGCTCGTCTCGGCTGGGCTCAGCTAAGTGGCTCTAGATCCAGCTGCACTTGGCTCTGGACTCAGGTTACCTATGCATTCATCCAGGCCTCAGGGAGAGGCGTAGCAGCTCCCTGGGGAAATCTCTTCACATAGAGATGGGAGCAATGATGCTTCTTAAGGCACAAGTGCAGAACTGGAACATAGTCCCTGTCACCCACACTCCATTGGCCAAAGTAAGTCAACAGCAGTGGAAAAGTTCACTCTGCCTTTTGTGGGAAGGACTACAAAGCCACACAGTGAAGGGTGTGGACAAGAATCAAGGCCAATAATTCTGTCTACCAAAGACATTTTCTGACTTTAATGGGGAGTGGCTAACATAGAGGGGGTGGAGTGGGCAGAGAGGATCTATAAAATCCCACTAACTTTTAAAAGATTTGCCAGAAAAATTTGCCTATGAATAAAACACATTTCCTCACTTCTCCAAGGGAGATAATGAAAGACAAACCCTCCCACCGTCCCACTTTCCTTTTCCTTAAAATGTATACAAAATTGTAGGATGCCAGAATATTAGGCAAGCCTGGCTAAAAAGAGAGATCCCTCCAGTCTCAAGTTTCAACCATCTATAAAAGCAGCATTTGGTAAACGGCTGTGGAAAATGTGTTCTTCTACATTGGGGTCTCAGAGTCCCCGTTTGATGTTTTATCTACACCCCTATAACCTGCAAACACCCAGACACCAGCCTAACTGCTTGACAAATAGGAACAAGCATGCTAATGAAACAAAAAAGGAAAGACCCTAGAAACATAAATCTGAAAGGACTGGGGCCAGGTTTTATTGCAGAAGTCAGGGTCAGCCTCTGGTGGTATCCCATTACTGGATATCGCTGTATTTACATTTCCTTGTGTTGGCTCTGCAGTTTTAATGACGGGGTTGTTTTTGAACTAGGGAGCTACAGTTCCAATAGAAAACTGGATTGCTCTGTCTTTTCAATAGAGATCTCCCCCGGCATCACTTTCTGTTTTTCTGTCTTATTCAGATAAGCACCAC
This sequence comes from Orcinus orca, assembly GCF_937001465.1. Taxonomy (NCBI): domain Eukaryota; kingdom Metazoa; phylum Chordata; class Mammalia; order Artiodactyla; family Delphinidae; genus Orcinus; species Orcinus orca. The sequence continues at coordinate 53,077,214 of NC_064572.1, read as the reverse complement.
AATACCGATTATTTCAGTTCCCAGGGAGCAAGGACACTAGGAAAACACTTTCTAGGGGTCCATGCAGTGTCTGGGTACACCCCTGCTCCCCATCTCTTACAGACTGTAGGAAAATCCAACATCCAGGTGTCTTTTTGCCCCGAACCAGAGGGCCTACAGGGTTGTGCAGCCCTGAATTCCAATCATCAAGGAGTTACAGATTTCCTACAGTGGGCCTGGCACTGATACCAGGCAAGGGAAGGTAGCAAAGAAAGACAAAGGTAGTTACAGAAAGCAGTTACAATCTGTTTCTTAGGTTCTGAGCTGCTGTGACTTTAGTTGCACTACATCTGGGGAACTGGGGGCTAAGAGTTTGGGGCTTTGCTTATAAAAACACAGACCCAAATCAGATAACTCATTTAGAAGCAATTAGAACGCATTTTATCCTATTCTTTGGCCAAAGAGCACCTTATCTGAGCTTTTTCTTTTTCCTTCTAAGTCTCAAAAATATCTCTTCCTGGGTCAGAAAAAAGAAGAAGCACAGACCAAGCAGATTGGAAAAGGGAGTGGCAAGGGCACTGGATGCCCACATTGTGCAGAAGGGAACTTGGATCCAACACACACCAGGTGTCAGGGGTGGATAGACTCACTCAAGTGTGCCCGACCAACCTCACATTCTGGTGAGGATGATTTCTTTTTTCCAGGACATACGGATTGTATTAGGAGGCAGTTAAGTTAAGAGAGAGAGGGAAAAAAAAAAAAAAGAAAGAAAGAAAACAAAGTTAAGGTACAATATTTTTTATTATATTGAGGCCAAGTTCCATTTTCTGTGTGTGCTATTAATACGCTGTCCCTAGTTATTTAAAAAATAACTATTTTTTAAGATAAATGAATAAGCAGTTGTCTAATACACTGGTTCTCAAACTCTTGGGTGTATAAGAATCCCCGTGGGAGTTGTGAAAAATCCAAATTTCAATAGAGTAGGTCCAGAGAATAGCCCGGCAACCTCCGTTTATAATCCTCTGTCCAAGAGATGTGGTTCATGATGAGCAGGACTCAAAGATGCTGATCTAACTTCCTCTCTGGTTTTCTTTGGTTTACCCCTATGTCACTTGGATCATGGCCTATTTCTGCCTGTACCAGTGAATGACAGTACATTGCCTGTTCCTGCTTTTCAGAAACCATTTGCCTAACCCTGGTGACATTCATTCCCAGTTTGGTTCAAGATGAGCAAGATATCACCTGAGTTGTTAGACAGGTAGACATGAGCCATTTTATCCCAAGATTCAGAGTAAAACATTGGAGACCTCTAGATCAGTGATCCTCAACCAGGAGTGACAATGTCTGGAGATATGTTTGGTTATCCCAATCTCAGGAGGAGGGGGTAGTTAGGAAGGGTGCTACTGCATTTGGTGGGTAGAGACAGAGATGCTGCTAAACTTCCTGAAATGCACAGGACAGCCATCGACAACGAAGTGACCCCACACAAAATGGTAACCATGCCGAGACGCAGAAACTCTGCTTTAGACCCAGCGATTCTTCAAAGGGAATGTGGAGAGTTTACACCCCTTCTCCATGTGCTCAAAAGGTATATTGAGCCCAGATGGTAGAGGGTCTTGAATGCCATTCTTAGGCATTTAAACACTGTTTTATATTTAGTAAGCTTAGAAGAATAAAGAAAATCACCTGTGCCTGCAAAACAATTAGCCCAAAGGAGATTAAGTCATAAGTCAAAGAAAAATAAATGGCTCCCCATAGACATATGCATGTTGAATTTTGACACAAAGGAAACTACAACATAGTAGATCAGTGATTCTAAATGATTGATTTTAGCAGATATTTTTAAACTTGTTCAGATGTGGCTAGAGACATGGGTAAAACCACACAGTCCGTGCCCTCAAATAAACTATTTTCTATGAGTGGAGATCATGTTGACACCAAGAGCCATGATGTAGAGAGAAATGGACTCAAAATGGAGCATATGAAACCGCAGTAAATAGAACAGGGAATCTTGAATCTCCTGATGGGCAGGGGGTAGGTGAGCATAAGAAGAATTGGGGAAGCAGGTATGATAGTTTTTAGTTTGGTCTTAAAAATAAGTCTGAGTTTGACCAAAGACACAGAAACAAGGTTATTCAAGCAATGATTCAGAGCCAACAAAGTACTGGGTGTTGGTGGGGGTGGTGATCCCAGAAGAGTGAAGATGAAGGTCCCATTGATATGTGAGGGAGAGAAGTGAGGTTGGCCCACTTTGGGAAAGTTTTGACTGCTTGGCTAATATATAGGGCTTTATTCTGGATGTAATAAGGGGCCACCCGAGTCCTAGATCCTAGGAGGCTCTAATCCTTAATCTAATCTTTTTTTTTTTTTGGCCATGCCACGCATTGTGGGATCTTAGTTCCTCAACCAGAGATGGAACCCGAGCCCTCGGCAGTGAGAGTGCAGAGCCCCACCACTACTGAACCGCCAGGGAATTCCCCCTAATCCAATCCTTTGGGCTCTAAACAGTTCTTGGGCAGAGTTAATAGGCATATGACTTCAGGGAGGTCTAGCCCCACACCTTCACCTCCTGCTCAGTATCCGTTTTATAGCTGCAGACTCAGCTTTCTGGGGGGCCTGTTGAATATTGAGCTGGGTGACAGGTAAGAGCATTGGGCTGTTTGCAGGTCATAGCAGGAGTATGGGGAGAAGAATTTCTAGCTTATACAAAAACACCACCATCCTAAGCATCATGGAGCCAGATTTCCGACTCTTATTAACCCCAGGAGCTCACAGACCACCTTTCCCTCTTAACAAAGCCAGCACTTTGCTATCAGGTTGGGGATGGTTAGAGATAAGTTCACTGGGCCATGTAATTGGGCTGAGGCAGTCTCTTTAACTCCATGTCAGTAGAGACTCTGATGTTTGGTTGCTTCCTTCAACAGGGCGCCTCCATCTAAGCTATTCTCAATCTTTAAAGTTGGCAAAGTAATTATTCAAGTAAAAGTATAAATACAAAAGGCAGATTGTATACAAATATGAAAAGAATAAAGAGAAGACAGCACAGCAAGTGGCAGGCATCCCCCTGGATAAGGAGAGTCTGAGGACCAGACCAACAGAGGAGACCTCTGATGAAGGTTGAACAGCTGGGGCGCTAATTCCATGTATCTGGAGCCACATTTCAAATTGTGTTCCGTGAGACGCACTTGAGTTCCTTGAGACCATAGCAAGTGTTTCATGAAAACAACTCCATAGTCAAGTAAGCTTGGGAAACTCCAAATAACACCTTATGCCTTTCACAGTCTCCAAGGAAGTTTCAAAATTCTCCTGCAGAGCAGCACACTAAATGTTTTAAGTACTAAAGGAAAAAAAAAATGTGTTCTACTTTGATCAACCCAGATTTTCCAAACGAATTTATTTACTTGGAGATATTTTTATTTCTCTCTTTTATAATAGCACACCTACCAACATTTCATGGGCACTGAGCTATTCAACAAGCACTTAACCATGTACTGGGGACGGTTCTAAACACTTTACAAAATATTAGTTCATGTCATCCTTGAATCATACCTAAAAGGCAGATAGGATGGGTTTATTTTGCAGTTGAGATACACAGTGAGGGAGCAGGGGGAGCAGGGAAGGAAATTTGCCTGTGTCATCCAGGCAACAAGGCTCCACAGTGTGAGTTTTCAAACCAACACATGGAACGTGACTGCAACACTATGAGAGTAGATATTAATTACAGGAAAAAGAACTGTAAAAAATACAAATACATGGAGGCTAAACAATACGCTACTAAATATCCAAGAGATCACTGATGAAACCAAAGAGGAAATCAAAAAATACCTAGAAACTAATGACAATGAAAACATGACAACCCAAAACCTATGGGATGCAAGCAAAAGCAGTTCTAAGAGGGAAGTTTATAGCTATACAAGCCTACTTCAAGAAACAAGAAAAATCTCAAATAAACAACCTAACCTTACACCTAAAGCAATTAGAAAAAGAAGAACAAAAATCTCCAAAGTTAGCAGAAGGAAAGAAATCATAAAGATCAGATCAGAAATAAATGAAAAAGAAATGAAGAAAACAACAGCAAAAATCCATACAACTAAAAGCTGGTTCTTTGAGAAGATAAACAAAATTGATAAACTACTAGCCAGACTCATCAAGAAAAAAAGGGAGAAGGCTCAAATCAACAGAAATAGAAATGAAAAAGGAGAAGTAACAACTGACACAGTAGAAATACAAAGGATCATGAGGGATTACTACAAGCAACTATATGCCAATAAAATGAACAACCTGGAAGAAATGGACAAATTCTTAGACAAGCACAACCTTCTGAGACTGAACCAGGAAAAATAGAAAATACAAAGAGACCAATCACAAGCACTGAAATTGAAATTGTGATTAAAAATCTTCCAACAAACAAAAGCCCAGGACCAGATGGCTTCACAGGCGAATTCTATCAAACATTTAGAGAAGAACTAACACTTATCCTTCTGAAACTCTTCCAAAATATAGCAGAGGGAGGAACACTCCCAAACTCATTCTATGAGGCCACCATCACCCTGATACCAAAACCAGAAAAGATGTCACAAAGAGAGAAAACTACAGGCCAATATCACTGATGAATATAGATGTAAAAATCTTCAACAAAATACTAGCAAACAGAATCCAACAGCACATTAAAAGGATCATATACCATGATCAAGTGGGGTTTATCCCAGAAAGGCAAGGATTCTTCAATATACACAAATCAATGAATGCGATACACCATATTAACAAATTGAAGGAGAAAAACCATATGATCATCTCAATAGATGCAGAAAAAGCTTTCAACAAAATTGAACACGCATTTATGATAAAAACCCTCCAGAAAGTAGGCATAGAGAGAACTTACCTCAACATGATGAAGGCCATATATGACAAACCCACAGCCAACATCATTCTCAATGGTGAAAAAATGAAACCATTTCCTCTAAGATCAGGAACAAGACAAGCTTGTCCACTCTCACCACTCTTATTCAACATAGTTTTGGAAGTTTTAGCCACAGCAATCAGAGAAGAAAAAGAAATAAAAGGAATCCAAATCGGAAAAGAAGAAGTAAAGCTGTCACTGTTTGCAGATGACATGATCCTATACATAGAGTATCCTAAAGATGCTACCAGAAAACTACTAGAGCTAATCAGTGAATTTGGTAAAGTCGCAGGATACAAAATTAATGCACAGAAATCTCTTGCATTCCTACACACTAATGATGAAAAATCTGAAAGAGAAATTAAGGAAACACTCTCATTTACCATTGCAACAAAAATAATAAAATACTTAGGAATAAATCTACCTAAGACAAAAGACCTGTATGCAGAAAACTATAAGAAACTGATGAAACAAGTTAAAGATGATACAAACAGATGGAGAGATATACCATGTTCTTGGGTTGGAGAATCAACATTGTGAAAATGATTATACTACCCAAAGCAATCTACAGATTCAATGCAATCCCCATCAAACTACCAATGGCATTTTTCACAGAACTAGAACAAAAAATTTCACAATTTGTATGGAAACACAAAAGACCCCGAATAGCCAAAACAATCTTGAGAAAGAAAAGCAGAGCTGGAGGAATCAGGCTCCTGGACTCAGACTATCCTACAAAGCTACAGTAATCAAGATAGTATGGTACTGGCACAAAAACAGAAATATAGATCAATGGAACAGTATAGAAAGCCCAGAGATAAACCCACACACCTATGGTCACCTTATCTTTGATAAAGGAGGCAAGAATATACAATGGAGAAAAGACAGCCTCTTCAATAAGTGGTGCTGGAAAAACTGGACAGCTACATGTAAAAGAATGATATTAGAACACTTCCTAGCACCATACACAAAAATAAACTCAAATGGATTAAAGACCTAACTGTAAGGCCAGACACTATAAAACTCTTAGAGGAAAACATAGGAAGAACACTCTTTGACATAAATAACAGAAAGATCTTTTTTGACCCACCTCCCAGAGTAATGGAAATAAAGACAAAAATAAACAAATAGGACCTAATGAAACTTAAAAGCTTTTGCACAGCAAAGGAAACCATAAGATGAAAAGACAACCCTCAGAATGGGAGAAAATATTTGCAAATGGACAAAGGATTTATCTCCAAAATATACAAGCAGCTCATGCAGCTCAATATCAAAAAAAGCAAAGAACCCAATCGAAAAATGGGCAGAAGACCTAAACAGACATTTCTCCAAAGAAGATATACAGATTGCCAAGAAACACACGAAAGGATGCTCAACATCACTAATCATTAGAGAAATGCAAGTCAAAACAACAATGAGGTATCACCTCACGCCGGTCAGAACGGCCATCATCAAAAAATCTACAAACAATAAATGCTGGAGAGGGTGTGGAGAAAAGGGAACCCTCTTGCACTGTTGGTGGGAATGTAAACTGATACAACCACTGTGGAGAACAGTATGGAGGTTCCTTAAAAAACTAAAAATAGAACTACCATATGACCCAGCAATCCCACTACTGGGCATACACCCTGAGAATACCATAATTCAAAAAGACACATGCACCCCAATGTTCACTGCAGCACTATTTACAACAGCCAGGATTTGGAAGCAACTCAGGTGTTCATCGACAGATTAATGGATAAAGAAGATGTGGCACATATATACAATGGGATATTACTCAGCCATAAAAGAAACAAAATTGAGTTATTTGTAGTGAAGTGGATGGACATAGAGTCTGTCATACAGAGTGAAGTAAGTCAGAAAGAGAAAAACAAATACCGTATGCTAACACATACATAGGGATTCTAAAAAAAAAATCGTTCCGATGAACCTAGGGGCAGGACAGGAATAAAGATGCAGATGTAGAGAATGGACTTGAGGACACGGGGAGGGGGAAGGGTAAGCTGGGACGAAGTGAGAGAGTGGCATGGACATATATATACACTACCAAATGTAAAATAGCTAGCTAGTGGGAAGCAGCCGCGTAGCACAGGGAGATCAGCCTGGTGCTTTGTGACCACCTAGAGGGGTGGGATAGGGAGGGTGGGAGGGAGACAAAAGAGGGAGGAGATATGGGGATATATGTATACATATAGCTGATTTACTTTGTCATACAGCAGAAACTATCACAACATTGTAAAGCAGTTATACATCCATAACGATGTTAAAAAAAAAAAAGAATCCTATGCCCAACCCATTCAAATCACAAAATGTTCATAGCATACAAGGGAAACAGAAAAACCTTATAATATATGGAAAGTAGAAAACCTCAATATTCTAGCATACAGAAGAGGTCCCATTTTACTACGCGTGGGTTCACACAACATTTGGAACAGGAGCAAGAGGGAAAACAGTTAATCCACCCTTGAAATTCCACTTCCTTTGAAAAATCTTCCCTAATCTCTGTAATCCACACAGACCTCCCCTTTATGTGCCTGAGTCTCTAATGGCTCTGCCTATGTCTTGTCTGCTTGGGTCAGTCGGGCTGTAGGCAGCAGGAGACATGGCTCAAGTCTCAGTCAGGTCACCAAGATCAGAGCAGATGTTGAGTGAAAAGCCCAGGGGGAGGGAGAGAGAAAGAGAGAGAAAGAGAAAATGAGGCACTTCCCCTCTATGTCAGAGCAGAGGATGGGTGGAAAACCCAGGGAGACAAATGAATCTTGAGGAGTTTAGTGTCTAAAATGGAAGCAGGAAAGGTCCAGAGCAGGTCAGAGAAGTTGAAGAAAGAGTCCCACAGAACGGGAACCTCAAACTTAGGGCCGATCCCAGGGCAGAGGCCCTTATCCCTCTGCCTTTGTATGAAATCATTCCTGATATCATTTGTTCATCCCTGGCCCACAGAAGGAGACAGACATCGGCATCATTACGGTACTTTGAATGTGGGGAGTGCTGGGTGCCGTGTTAAAGGCGCAGGCAGTCAGTATTTTAAATATGCCCATCGCGCTTGATTGGGACACCTGTAAAGGTGCAAAGAATAAACAGAGTGAAGTAAGTCGGAAAGAGAAAAACAAATACCATATGCTAACACATATATATGTAATCTTAAAAAAAAAAAGGGTCGTGAAGAACCTAGGGGCAAGATGGGAATAAAGACACAGACCTACTAGAGAATGGACTTGAGGACATGGGGAGAGGGAAGGGTAAGCTGGGACGAAGTGAGAGAGTGGCATGGACATATATACGCTACCAAACGTAAAATAGCTAGCTAGTGGGAAGCAGCCGCATAGCACAGGGAGATCAGCCTGGTGCTTTGTGACCACCTAGAGGGGTGGGAGGGAGGGAGATGCAAGAGGGAGGAGATACGGGGATATATGTATATGTATAACTGATTCACTTTGTTATAAAGCAGAAACTAACACACCATTGTAAAGCAATTATACTCCAATAAAGATGTTAAAAAAAAAAGGAAAAATAGCAGGCTCCTACCATATCCCTAAGTTTCCAGGTCCTAAAAACGTAAGTGTGAAACTACAAAAACTTTATAAAAGAATAAACAGAAAAACATCTCTTACACCCTAAGAACAACACAGATACCATAAACGTCTATCCCCCAGGACTTCGCTGCATTGCATGCCTGGTCAAGAGATGAACAATTTAAAATCAGTCATTCATTGTTTCGATGCCAAAACTTTTGCTCCAGTCAGTCACTATGAAATTGTCATTCAGTCAACAAATATTTACTGACTGCCTGCTATGCACCAAGCACAGTGCAAGGCTCTGTGAATGTGGGGGAATAAAACCAAGAATCAGTCCCTGACATCAGGAAGCTTCCCATCCAGCCTAACGCAAATTCCCTTCCTTCCTTCCTTCCTTCCATATACTTCCATTGTCTTGGAAGAGTAATGTTCATAATTTCAGGTTAAATCTCATCACAAGTTTTCTCTATAGCAAAATTATTACTACAACTCCTTAGAGACCCAAATTGTTACTTTTCTTTGTTGGTCAACCTAAAATACATAGTAAGGATGTTATTGACATGTTATACTCATGTTATTGACACTTCAAAATCACAAGTGAAAAATGTAAATAATTATAAAGTGAAGGACCTAAGAAAATAGTAGTCAAATGTTAACCTCCCTTAAAAGCTTTTAAAGTCATATATGAAATGTTTTTAAAAATGTATACTATTTTATCTCTCTCTATCCACACACATTCATCTAGATAGATACATACATACATACATATAGGTGGTTTTCTTTGTGTCCTTGGAATGTACATCACTACCCTGAAAGCTGAGAATGTTAGAACTAAGAAAACTTGGGAGATGATGAAACTGAATTTCAGATAATCACTTAGTCATCGTCAAACACTCAGTTTAAGAACTAGAACTCATGTCTGTTGACTACCAGCAAAGAAAAGTTTCTATCGACATCATTTTAGGGGATTATTCAAATCTAAAAGCAAGACTCTGGCACCAGGAAAAGGTACAGTTTTGCTTTCATAGAGCAACTAAGAAGAGACTCCAAAAGTGTGATCATTTTAACTAGCAAAATAAAGGTCAAATGAACAATGAATTCTAAATTATTCTACTTATATTGTTCAGCTGGTGACTGTTGTAATAATTGTCTCTTTTGTGTATTTCCTAGAATTTGGAGTTGGCTTTCTAAAAAGCTAACTAATTCATTTTTAAATAAATCCAAAAAGGAATACAAATTAGTGTTGAGACTTTAATTATGTGAGACTTCAGCCACTGGTTGTATTGTGTGGACCTTTTACATAGTGCGACCTTGTAGCTCTAGTGCCTTTTAGGGTTTGGTCCAGAGGGAAAAGCCATGTAAGCACAATCTCTGCTTGACAGTCACCTTTGATATAATACTCTGCTTGTAAAGTCTGATTTTAAAAAATAGATATTGTAGTAGAATACATCTGACCTCAGAAATGTCATATTAACAGCTTAGTAAAAAAAAAAAGTCCCTAATGCTGCCATGGTGAGAAGGGATGTTTTCAAAGATGCCATGGATGAATAATTTATCGAAAAGAAAAAGTGAAATCCACAGAATGTCAAGCAAATTGAAGTGCATTTTAAAAGACTTTAAGATAAAGAAACAGCAGAGGATTTATTTTTAAGTAAAGAAAAAGGCCTGTGACCAATAGAGGCACACCCAATATTTCAGGGCCAGTATTGCAAGGGTGCATGTTTGTTTTTATGCAAATTTAATACCAAACGTACATCTTATTGTCCATGTGAAAGGACTGGCCAAGATTTTACAAACTTAACCCTGTGTCCTAAGAGTGAGAAGGTGAGAAACAGATCAGAAAAAAAAGTGAGATATTAGTCATAATTATTCAAGTTCCCTTACAACAAGAAAGTTATCTCAGTCCTGTGTGTTTTAGACTGAATAAGCTAGGTTGTGCTGTGATAACAAACACTTCCCTAAATCTCAGTGGTTTAGCCCAGAAAGGCTTACTTCTCAGTCCCACAAGGCCTCTGCCTGCCTGTACAAGGGTCCTCCAAGGCAGCCTAAGACTCAGTCTGCTTGCATCCCATAGCTATGAAACTGGGAACACATAGTTTTAAGGTCACCATGGCAATGGAAGAGAAAGCTCAAGGAAGCACATCAGCTTTTTAAAAATTATTTAAATTTTTTTATTTTAATTTTTTTATAGAAGTATAGTTGATTTACAATGAATGTTTCAGGTGTACAGCAAAGTGATTCTATAATATATCTATCTATCTATATATATATATATTCTTTCTCAGATTCTTTTCCATTATAGATTATTACAAGATATTGAATGTAGTTCCCTGTGCTATACTCTTTTATGTATAGTAGTGTGTATACGTTTATCCCAAATTCCTAATTTATCTCCTCCACGCTTTCTCCTTTGGTAACCATAAATTTGTTTTCTATGTCTGTGAGTCTATTTCTGTTTTGTAAATAAGTTCATTTGTATCAGCTTTCAAATGTTTCAGCCTATGGGCCATCTACCTGCAGGGGGGCTGAGATGTGGGGAGCATGTGTATCTACAATGAGGAGTAAACGTCTGTTTCACCCTCTCACCCTCATCTGCCTCCATCAGAATGTAGGCTGGGGGAAGTTGAAGGCTAACCCCCCCTCATTCTCCTCAGGAGGTTTTCTCCAGCCCCCTCTTAACTTGTTATATAGACTCTGATCTGTGCTAAGAACTGATTAGTTCATACCCACAACAAATTCCTCCGGAGTCCCTTTACCTTCCTGGGATGCTCAAGTCCTCTTTCTTTTTGAAGAGCCTTCATAGCAGACTTCAGTGTTTCTCAGCCTGTAAAAGGATCAGGCTCCGATGTGCTGGCCTGCTGCCAGCTCTTGCGGTGCCTACACATTTCCCAGCTCCGGGGACAACGTGGTTACGCAGCTATGAGACTTGAGTGCACAATGTTGTAAAAAGAGTTTTGTTCTTTTTCAAGCAGTTTGTGATGTGGCATTACTTTCTGTTGCAGGACGTGGTTTTGCTTACGTGAATTTGATAATTCTCTCTAGAAAAAATACCTGAACTGTGCAATTCTGCTTTCACACCTAAGAGCATCCGTAAAGCGAGGTTGCTAGAGCCACTGCCACCCTTGGAAAAATGGGCATGGGAATATTCTGGGCTTCAGATCTTGTTCGTTTTTGTTTAAACTGCTCAAAAAAAAAAATTTTTTTTTTTTTTTTTTTACCATGGAGAAATCTCCATATAGTATTTTCCAATAGAGGTAGCCAAGAACATATCCTAAGTGGGAAGCATTACATTTGTTACCATTTAGCACTGATAACACTTAAACATGCATGTGATTGCCGTACCCAGCAGTGTAAATTCATGCGTATGGCACTAGATGGGGTGTCTTGGGTTCCCTTCCAGCTCCCAAGCACTGTCATCACGCTGTGACCTTGACTGAGTCACTCATCATTTTTCCTCTGGGTTTTCATAATGAGGCGAGAGATGAACAGACATGACATGTGTAAAATACATGTTCTTTGAGGAAAGGGAGGGTGTTATGTGAATTTAATAGTGAGGTGTGAGTGCTTGGCTATGCATTTATACATCATATCATTTATGGAAGATGTTAACTCCATCCTGATGGTTTAAAAATATGGGATTAGCAGAGTTTACTGTGACTCTTCTGCTGAAATACATGATCTAACATAACTGCTTCCATTGCCTGCAGCCCCCAGAACCCCTTATTTAAGTTCCTAGTATCTGCTCGTTTATTAAAAAGTGATGGCTTTTTTTCAAGTCTGCTTAAACCCTCTGCCTTTGTGTTTGCCAACCAAGCTGGTGAATGTTCTCATTTCATTTTAACAGCTGATCTAATTTGATTTATTTACTTTGGGATTCCTCAAACTGTGACTTTCCTTATCTTCTCTGGTCTTCACTTATAATCTCTGGACTTGTTACATTAGAAATTCACAGTTCAGCAATACTTCCCAGGAAAGAAGAGCTTGGAGACTTGTTTCCTGGAAATATTAACAGACCCTTGGTAAGAAAAGACTTCCACTAAAACTGATTAGTAAAATCGAGACCAGGAGATATTTTTGGCTACGTTTTTCAATGCACCTTTTTTATTTCCAAGGATGTTGATTAAATTTTTATTGGTTTTGGAGTCCAATGATGCAGACTTAATACTGTATTTTTTTAAATGACCTCTCATTGCTAGCTTAAGCCTGACATTTCTTTTTTCTCTAACTTATTACATAACAGGTCTCAAAATATCTAGGATAGCACTAACATCAACATATTTGATTGAGTCATAGGGCTTAGTCAAAGAATGTGGCCAATGAGTAAAGAAAACAACACTCAATTTACATTGAGTCCTTATGTGACAAAATAAGATGTGAAAAGTAAGTTGGAACCACATCACGGGAAATACTGAGGACCAGGGTGAGGAGTGTGGAATATGTTATGTAGAAGGAGATCCTTTAGAAGCTTTGAGGCAGAGAGAGCATATTGTCTAATCTGTGTTTTAACAAAATAAACTTGCCAGTATTAAGAATGGATTGAAAGAATAATATAAAAGAGGAAAGAAGACCATTAAGGGCGTAATATTTTAAATGAGATCGAAGCTAGTCCAGTGACAGTGAGAATGAAGAGAAAGGGATAGAATGAGAGATATTTCAAAGGTAAAATGATCATATATCTTAGTGACCAATGGAGTGGAGATGATAGGGACTTAGAAGGTGAAACTGATAGAGACAAATGATTAATTAATGAATGTGAGTGATATTAATGGCAAAACCAGGACTTCTAGATCCCTTCCTTCTCTAATACATTTTTGAAGGCACGTCCAGTCTGAATTTATGAGCTCTTTGACAAACTCTGTCTCTATTATTTATTATACAACCTTGGCCTCATTGACTATATTGCTGATCAGCTGATGCTGAAGGAAAGGCAGAGCAACAGGAGATTTTAAAAGCCTAGTTCTTCCCTTATCTCCATAGTCTCAAGACTGAACAAGGAGAGGGCACCCATCCACAAAGAATATGGAGTCATTGAAAACACTCTGCCTTTTCTCCACAGCCTCTGAGCATTGGTACCCTGGTGGGAGACCTGGAGGGCTTCAGGGCCACAGAGAGAGACTTCTCAAAGCAGATGTATGGTTGCAACAGAGACTTCCAGAATGCTGAGCTTTACAGATAAACTTAGATACATTATTGATTGCTATTTGAATCCATATATCACTAGATTAGCTTGATGTGACATTCATAAATAATAAGAACTTTATAGTATACCCTCAACTAGTATCTGAGCAACTACAGGGATGTAGGATTCAAAGCTAGTCTGTCCAAATCCAAGTCTGTGTTCTTGCCACTCTACTAGGCAGCCTTTCCACACTGAACTTGCTAACGGTATCATTTCCGAGGGCACTCACTTGCTGGAGTCCCAATTAAAAAATAACAAAAACGTTCACTGTTGATAAAGTTACTTCTCAGAAATGAGTTTCTGGTGTGGCAAAAGCAATACTTATTCTACATCATGGGAAGTTAAAATCACACACACAAGACTATATTACAAAGCTACAGTAATCAAGACAGTACGATACTGGCACAAAAACAGAAATATAGATCAATGGAACAGTATAGAAAGCCCAGAGATAAACCCATGCATATATGGTCACCTTATTTTTGATAAAGGAGGCAAGATTATACAAGGGAGAAAATACAGTCTCTTCAATAAGTGGTGCTGGGAAAACTGGACAGCTACATGTAAAAGAATGAAATTAGAACACTCCCTAACACCATACACAAAAATAAACTCAAAATGGATTAGAGAACTAAATGTAAGGCCAGACAAAACTCTTGGAGGAAAACATAGGCAGAACACTCTATGACATAAATCACAGCAAGATCCTTTTTGACCCACCTCCTAGAGAAATGGAAATAAAAACAAAAATAAACAAATGGGACTAATGAAACTTAAAAGCCTTTGCACAGCAAAGGAAACCATAAACAAGACGAAAAGACGACCCTCAGAATGGGAGAAAATATTTGCAAATGAAGCAACTGACAAAGGATTTATCTCCAAAATTTACAAGCAGCTCATGCAGCTCAATATCAAAAAAACAAACAACCCAATGGAAAAATGGGCAGAAGACCTAAACAGACATTTCTCCAAAGAAGATATACAGATTGCCAAGAAACACATGAAAGGATTCTCAACATCACTAATCATTAGAGAAATGAAAGTCCAAACTACAATGAGGTATCACCTCACGCCAGTCAGAACGGCCATCATCAAAAAATCTACAAACAATAAATGCTGGAGAGGGTGTGGAGAAAAGGGAACCCTCTTGCACTGTTGGTGGGAATGTAAATTGATACAACCACTGTGGAGAACAGTATGGAGGTTCCTTAAAAAACTAAAAATAGAACTACCATATGACCCAGCAATCCCACTACTGGGCATACACCCTGAGAAAACCATAATTCAAAAAGAGTCATGTACCACAATGTTTGTTGTAGCTCTATGTACAATAGCCAGGACATGGAAGCAACCTAGGTGTTCATTGACAGACGAATGGATAAAGAAGATGTGGCACATATATACAATGGAATATCACTCAGCCATAAAAAGAAACAAAACTGAGTTATTTGTAGTGAAGTGGATGGACCTAGAGTCTGTCATACAGAGTGAAGTAAGTCAGAAAGAGAAAAACAAATACCGTATGCTAACACATATATAGGGAATCTAAAAAAAAAAAAATCGTTCTGATGAACCTAGGGGCAGGACAGGAATAAAGATGCAGATGTAGAGAATGGACTTGAGGACACGGGGAGGGGGAAGGGTAAGCTGGGATGAAGTGAGAGAGTGGCACGGACATATATACACTACCAAAGGTAAAATAGCTAGCTAGTGGGAAGCAGCCGCGTAGCACAGGGAGATCAGCTTGGTGCTTTGTGACCACCTAGAGGGGTGGGACAGGGAGGGTGGGAGGGAGACAAAAGAGGGAGGAGATATGGGGATATATGTATATGTATAGCTGATTCACTTTGTTATAAAGCAGAAACTAACACACCATTGTAAAGCAATTATACTCCAATAAAGATGTTAAAAAAAATTACACACACACACACACAGAGAGACAGAAACAGATAGAAAAAGAGAGAGATGTACCCCCACTATACACTACTTATATATAGTTCTGAGTTCTGTAAATTAAGTGTGATGTTACATCTTACGGAAAAAATCCGAATGAACTTTTTGGCCAACCCAATAGATTCCCCAGAGACTTTCAGTATTTTTTAAAAGAATACTGAAATGGGTCCTTTTATAAAATGAAAATTTTTTATGTGGCTACTACATTATTTACTGTGAATTATTTCAGATATGAAAATAGCTTAGTTCTAAAGTTTTATCCCCGTGCATTCTGTATCCAAAAGAAAAAAAGTGTGATCAGTGTGTGCTTCCAGAAAAGAATAAACAGCCCAAATGAATGTTAAATACGTGATCTGAAACCAAATGCTGATTCAAACTTTAAGCTATCCCAAACATGAAAGATGCGTGCTGGCTTAGACCTGGGACCACGGCTGAGGTACATCCAGTGACCTTGGGGGGATTTTTGTTTTCTAAATTCTTCATCCAGATGAACAACCACCCAAATGACAATTCTGAGTTCTGATGTGGTTGAATGTATCTGAGGGCAGTCACCCTTGAGGCTCATAAAAGAGGCAGTTAGTCTATGACCAACTCTGACTAATATGTATGGAGAGAACCCCAGAAAAGAAACATCCTTCAAGTTGTTTGCCCAGTAATGGATATTTGACTTACCCCCCCACCCTTCCCTAATGCCAGCATAAGTGGTATTTGAAGAGCAAAGCAAATTCCGTTTTGATTCCAAACTTCGGTCTGATGCACTTGGACTAATGTTCCAAATTTAGGGAGCAGCTTCACCATAGAGACTTTCTCAAACATCTCTGGAGTTGGCCATTATGCCACTAAGGCAGCAGGTATTTCAATCTGCACAGACAACACAAAGGCTGCTGTGGCCAGCTAAGAAGAGAAAAGAGTTATACTTGTATACACTGGAAACCAACAGCTGGAACCAATAGCTGAAAAGAACGGTGGCTTCCTTTAGCCCTTTGCTCCATACCCAATCAGAAAAGCATGCTCTTTAAACTTGACAAGGTTCTTATTGCACATCAAAAGCCTGAAATTTTTATATACCGCTGACCCAGTAGTTCCCTTTTAATGAATGTATCCTAAGGAAATAATCAGAGGTACCTCAAGGTTTAGCTAGAAGGATGTTCACTGCAGCATTATTTCATTAGTGAAAAATTGAAAATGACCTAGAAATACAAGTGGTGTAGTGGTTTCCTACTGCTGTTATAATGGATTACAATAGACTCAGTGGGTGAAAACAACACAAATCTATTGTTTCACAATTCAGCAGGTGCAGTGGGCTTGGCTGGTTCTCTGCTTCGAGTCTCATTGAGCTAAAAATCAAGGTGTCAGCGGGGCTGCATTCTCTTATGGAGGTTGTAGGGGAGAATAGGTCCCTGTTTTCTTGCAATAGTAGGATTGAATCCCCATTTTCTTGCTGGCTCTCAGCTGAGAGCCATTCCCAACTTCTAGAGACCAGCCACATGGCCCCCATCCTCCACCTTCAAAGGCAGCAACAGTGGGACCAGTCCTTCTCATATCACATCACTATGACCTGTGCTTCTCCCTCCCTCTTGCTCTGAGAAAGGCCCCTGTGATTACATTCGGCCCACCCGATAATCCAAGATAATCCCTCTACCTGAAAGTTGGGAACCTTAATTCCATCTGTAAAATTCGTTTTGTCATGTAATTTAACATAGTCACAGATTCCAGAGATAAGGTCATGTTGATCTTCGGGGGCCTACCAAAATAGGTATCAGTTGAGTAATGCATGGAACGTGCACGGACTTAAACAGAGTATCAATAAAAGTAATGGTGTTGAAAAATATCTAATGGCATGGAAAAATGCTAAGTGAAATATTGAAAAACATTTAAAAAAAAACAGGCTGCCCAACAGTATGGATGGTTTCATTCATTTTTATAGAGTAAAAATAATCTATAGTTTGATATGTCTATGTATCTGTTCCTATCTCTACAACTATTCAATATTTATATATCTATCTAGGTGGAAAGGTCTAGGCAAAAATGTTGAGTGGTTTTTGAGGTTGACGATTACTGGTGAATTTTTTAAGGTTAACATATATTTTTAAACTTATCTAAAATGCTTAAGTATATCCTCTACCCACCACCACCCTCCATACACACACAACTTAAAAATTAAACCTTTCTCTTACAAGCTGAATGCAGTATATAGCCCTTTGGCCAGCTGACTGACCCACCCAAAACGCGAGAAAATGTTTCTCCTAGATGCAGTGATATTCCCATTCTCACGGGACTCAACTCAGTTCCCGTATGACAACCCCAATCCCACACAGCCGGCCCTAACTCTGAGACATCCAATATCTTTATCCCAGTGGCCCAG
Source organism: Orcinus orca (assembly GCF_937001465.1). Classification (NCBI taxonomy): domain Eukaryota; kingdom Metazoa; phylum Chordata; class Mammalia; order Artiodactyla; family Delphinidae; genus Orcinus; species Orcinus orca. Next base: position 53,059,323 of record NC_064572.1, on the reverse strand, counting down.
TAGCCATTAAACCAAGTTATAAGAGAAGAACCTCACTGACTTTCTACAGCTGCAATAATATATTATTGTTCAATGTCATCTCTGAGAAATTTTCTGACATGGTGTAGCCTGAGACTTCCATATGTCAATGTTGGGTTTGGTTTAAATTTCAGATAGCTAAAAATAAGTCTTTCTCCTCCTTTTGGTTTTTAAAGTGTAAGCAGATCTAGCTTTTGATGTACAAAGCTTATAAACGAAACAATTTGCTGTCCCCACCCAAAGACAGCTAATGCAATTCCAGAAAGAAGAGTCTATCTTTAACAGTTTACTCTACGTTCTAACTGTGGTTTCCGTAAGAACACACTGTATACAAACTTTGTTCCTAAGGTTATTTCTGTTGGTGCCAAATTGACTTCAATTCACAAAAATCATGTGGTGCATTCCCATGAAACTTGGATGTTTTTGTTCTGAAGAAAAACAGAGGGTTTTTTCCCCTTCGGCAACTATTCCTGTTTATGGAAGATCCACTTCCACCCTGGGGATCATACTTAGAATCAGTCAGCAAGTGTGGGCTTAATTCTTAGAAGACCTAGCAAAGACCTTTGACCTCAACTCAAACTCGACTGCAGACTATGTCCAATAAGTAGCAGACTGGTGGAGCATCTTATAACATTATGATAAAAAAGTATGTTCTTTCCTACCAAAATCCTAGGGTTCCAAGATCCTTGGGTCCAAATCTTGTCTCGTCTTTACTACCTGCTGTACCATGGGCCAGTTATTTAACCTCAGTGTGCCCCAATTTGTAAAAGGAATATAATAATATTACCTACTTCTTAGAACTGTTGTGAGGTTTAAGTGAATTAAACATATAAAGCATTTGGAACACTGTCTGGTATGTGATAGTAATAGCACTTGTAAGAGAACCGTGTAAAGGAGGCAGCAGTACTATTTAGGATATTATCAGTCAAAGAAAGAGGGAAAGAGAGAGAGAGGGAGGGAGGGAGGAAGAAAGAGGATAAGAGAAGAGAAAAAGAAAAGGAAAGGAAAGAAAAGGAAAACGAAAAGAAAAGAAAGCATCCTTAAGAGAGTCATGACCATTTATAAAGCGTGCAAGAAGTTAAAGTCCTGCTGACTAGCCAGGCCCCCTTCTGCCTCAGGGCCTTTGAGTTGGCTCCCCCTCAACCAGGGGTTTCCTCACTGAAACAGTGGCACAGTCCACTCCCTTACTTCCTCCAGGACTTTGCAGGAATAATAACTTCTCAGGGAAGCCCACCCTGATCACCCAATTTAAAATTATGCCTCCACCCCCAGCCTGGCACTGCTCATCCCTCTGGTCTGTTTTCTTTTCTTCTACTGATGTTTAACATTCTATATAATTTATCTATTGTGTTTACCCTTAAGTTCCAGAGGGCAGAGATTTTTGTCTGCTTCTTGCTGCTGAATCTTCAGCACCTACCATAGGACCTGACTCATAGTTGATGCTCTATAAATATCTGTTCAATGCCTAGAAGGCTACCTACCTTCAAGAGAGGAAGCTTCTTCTAAAAAGGAGGGGTGGGGCTTCCCCGGTGGCACAGTGGTTAAGAATCTGACTGCAAATGCAGGGGACACGGGTTCGAGCCCTGGGCCGGGAAGATCCCACATGCCACAGAGCAACTAAGCCCGTGCACCACAACTAGTGAGCCCGTGTGCCACAACTACTGAAGCCTGCAGGCGTAGTGCCCATGCTCCGCAACAAGAGAAGCCACCGCAATGAGAAGCCCGAGCACTGCAACGAAGACTAGCCCCCGCTCACCGCAACTAGAGAAAGCCTGCGCACAGCAACAAAGACCCAACACAGCCAAAAATAAATAAATAAATTTTAAAAAATAAATAAATAAATAAAAAGGAGGGGTGGATATCACAAACTTCAACTCAGAGCTCTCAAGCAATCTGCTGAAAATCTCAGTGGGAGTCCTACACTGTCTCTCCCCTGATAAGGTCCCCAGTGGAAGTTCTAAAGGGACCGAGTGAGGCAGAACCGTGAGTTGGATGTTGGGAGACCACGCTCCAGTCCCACTGCTGCCCCTAACCATCAAGTCACTCTAGCTTCCCTTGAGGGGAAAATAAGCAATTGGATCAGCATTTAGTTAACGGCCATATGCTCAGACTTACTTCAGTCGCCCTTATCAAAGCCTGACTGGAGTCAGCAAAGCAAGTTACATTTTCCATTTTACTTGTGGCTACAGCATCCTGGTGACGTACATAGAGAGACTGCTCCAAGCATCCCAAGATGTTAATTATTGTTTTGTGTAAGATCTCTCAAGAAAACCATAACAGAACTTTCTCAGTTTAGTCCAGTGACTGACAAATTTAGCAGTAAAATATCTTTTTGCATTTCTCTTCGTTTAAAAACTATTGGATAAAATTTTCTGTGAGGAAAGAAAAATGACCTATTTGCCTCTCCCTGACAGAAGTAAAATACTGGCTTATAAGCAATAGAGGCAGAAAGGGGCCTGATGACACTTAGCATATAAAAATTACCCTCATCTTTGAGCAGAGAGTGAAGGTCACGTTGCCTCCAGTTTTCAGCTGCTAAGGCAATATTAGCATTTCCACTTCCTGTCTGGGTTTTCTGGGCTGTTCTGGGAAATGGAAGGCCCACAGGAGATTTAGATTTTATCTTCTCTCCTCATCTGCCCCTTGAGATATAGATAAGATTTGGCTTGAATCTCTAGTGCAGAAGCCCTTCCGAAGACTTCTGTGAATTCACGGGCTGGGCATGCTCTTGGTTACTGATTCTGTTTCTTGGGGTTCAGTCTAAGCTGCTATAATAAAAAGGCTTAAAACAGCAGTGGCTTAAACGAAGTAGAAGTATATCCTCTCTCAAGTAATGGTCCAGGGGTTGCCAGAATAAGGAAGGTAAAGCCACTCTGCCATTTTCAATGCATGTGCTTGAGTTCAAGGTGACTAGTCCAGTTCCTGCCACCACATCGGCATCCCAGGCAGCAGGAAGAGGGAAATGACATGCTCATGCCTTACAAAGTCATGATGTAGAAGTGGTACATATAATGTCTGCTCGCATCTCATTACCTAGAACTTATTCCATTGCACAACTGGCTGCAAAAGAGGCTTGGAATTGCATTTGTTACCTAGGCTGTCATAGGTCTAACTGCAAAAAGGACATTCTATGAGTCAAGTGAGGAGAGAATGGATGATGGAGGACAGCCAGCAGTCTCTGCCCCGGTCCCCATCTCCAACCACTCCAACATCCACTCACACCCTTCTTCCCACAAATAGCTTGGGACTTGCCCCATCCCTGAGGGATTCAGCCTAGTGTTCCATCTGGTTGCTGTTTCTAGCTCCAAGTCTGGGCTCTATCCAATAGGAGCAATCTTTTCCATGGTCAAGATGTAGCTCCTCGGGTTCCGCTAAAGTTCTATCTGCCTCTTTCATACACACACACTCACCCTCTGCACAGTGGTAGAGTAGAAACTAACAGACTGCAGTTTAAAACTCCCATTAGGAAAAGGGAAAATGGAAAAACACAGCAGCCACTTGTCCACAGCAATGACCAAAGTTCCCCTCCCCTGACCGAATAAATGTCCTTGATTTGATCCTGCTTCTGCCCACTAAGTTCTTCCTTCTCTGTTATTCTGAAACGAGTGTCGAAGAGCAGACCTTCCTTGGGAGCTGTACAGCTTTTGTAATTCACTTCCTGCTTGGGACGTATTTGGGGGATTAGGGCTGTTTTGAGGAATGGAAGAATTACATGCTTTTGGCTGTTTGGTTCCAGTTGATTCCATGCATATGTAACTATGGCCAAAGAGCTCATCCAGAGTTGTGGGGTTTTTTTAACTGATCTTATACTCATCTTTGTGCTCCACCCCTGTCTCTTTCTCTCTCTCTGTGTCTCTAATTTTAGCTCCCTTGAAATCATCTGAAACAATATGTTTCAGTGGGATAGAAAACCCTTCATCAGATTTTGGCTTCTGAATCGTCTCCCACTATCTGGATGAGAAGTCTTCCTGGGATGTGATTGGGAAGTCTGGGGGCTATTATATTATCACCTGCCAAAGCTGCCCCTTTAGAATGTGAGTCACTTTTTGTAATTAGCCTGAGGTCATCAATCTAGAAGTAGCGAAAGGTTGGTTGAACACATCAACATTCTGAGTTTTCCCAACCAGTTTCACTAAAATTTCTGGATCTATCACCAACCATTTTATCTTCCAAGGTTTCACTGTAGACAATTTCCCCAAATATTCTGCCATGGCATAACACGAGTCACCAGACTTCTAGTTTGCAATGTTTTTCTTTGCCTCCTGTATCTGATCACTAGCCACTTATTTTTGGCTTTGTTATGGCAGCGCCCCTTCTGATAGCACATTCTGTATTGGGTAGGATATAGCATAAGCTGCTGTCACAACAAAACCCAAAGCGCAGTGGCTTCAACAAGACAGATTTATCACATTTCAACAATTTTAAAATAAAATTCTTTTCACTTTTAAGCAATTCTGAAGTGGGAATGTGTCTTATAATCAATAGCATCTTCACATTGTGTCATAGCTTAATTGGCTATGTGTGTTTTTCTTCTTGAGTAATAGGACTTCTGCAACTGATGATGTCTCAGATTGGATTTCTCTCTCACAGAACAGTCCAGACATTGACAATCCAGGACGAGCAGAGCAGTGCTATCACCCTTAACGTGGGACTCCCCTATTTGGGTCTGAGGTGGGTGTTCCAACTCTTCCAACATTTACTAGCCAACAAAAATGAGGAAAGAGTCAGGGAAGTGCATGTTCATTCCTTTTAAAGACACAACCTAGAAATAATACATATTATTTCTACCCCACCCATTAGCCATCCATTAATCACATGTTCATACATAACTTTTAACAAAGGCTTAGAAATGTAGTCTCTACCTGGACAACAATGCTCCCAGCTAAAGTTCAGCAGGTTTTTTTAATGATAGGAAAGAGAAAGAATGGATATTAAGAATGAACTAACAGCCTTTACTGTACCTCTGCTTCCAAATTCCTATTTCCACAGCTAATGCGTTATCTCCCAACTCATTATTTTATCAAACTCAATCAGTTCATTGATCCCCCAAATGCCTTCACTCAGTCAATCTGCATCTGGGAGGTTGACTTTATGAAGCCATGGCTTTGGGGAGGCAAGATTTCTATCACGGCAGCAACAGCAACTTCAAATTGGATAGTAGACATCTCTCTTCTTATCTTCCTGCCACCCAACAACCGCAGGGCTGGAGCCTCTTCCAATCTCATGGTCTTCTCTCTCCTCACCCTCTCTGCTCCCTCCTCCATCACCACTCTCTCATTCTTCAGCCTGTGTCCAGGGTAGAGCAGGTCCGCTCTCTCTTCACTTTCCTTCGGCCCTTTGAACCTATGCCCTCAAAGTCTCACTTTCATCACTGACAGCACCAAGAATTTTTCCTAAATAACGATAGATACCCTCCCTAAAAGGAATTCTGATGGAGTCACCTGTAAAGACAATAACATTACCATAATGCTTCAAAAGACTATTGGGGACCCAGGGAAGGATATCAAAGTCAAGGTCAGATGCCTAAAATTCTACCAGATGGCACCTGACACAAATCTAACAGAGAAAGTGGGATTCAGCAAATCCATAGAGCTGAGCTTTGTCTTAACACTTTGTGAGTCATTCTGAGAACAAGTCCACGAAATGATACTTATTTTCTGCCTAGTTAGCCCTCTAACGATATAATCTTCTATATTTGTCTACCAATTTCCTCACTAAGGTCTTTAGCAATATCACCACCATCCACACACTGATGAAGGTATCTGCTCAGTTGTAAAATCCATACAGCTCTTCCTTAGATACCAGTAATGAGGTATCGATGAGCCCCAGTTTCAGAAGGCAACCATTTATCTTTCCCCTTGTCTTTCTAGTGCCTATGCCAGCTATTTATATTCTCTTTCCTGGTACCTGGGTGTCTGCTATTTGTAGTCTCTCTTTCCCCATTTTATCTGAACTGAAAACATGTCCGTCGGTGCTGGCATTAATATGCCCAAGATTCATCCAGCATGGGGCCTGATATGATCAATGATTTCCATCCGGCTTTCCCAGCATCTGTAGCTCACTACCAGGCTTGGGGATTCCAAGTAGGACAGAACTCAGATCCTGCAAGCATCCTGGCACAGACACGGTGGGTTCTAGCATGCCTCCAACAATGATGTGTAACTCTGGGCATCCGAGGGGTGGTGAGAGTCTGGTGGCCTCATGCCACTCATTGTCTGCCTCCAGGTTTGGGTCAGTTCCTGTAAGTTTGGGTCCATTCGTGTAATGGCTGAATCACTCTGGTAACAGCCCCTTTTAATAAGAAGTAGACTTTTTACGTTTTTCTTTCATGGAATTATATGTGAATGCCTCATATGGTCAAGAGAAAGCAGCTCTGCACGCCTATATTTAAATGCTGCAAATAATTCCCGCTCACTCTAACTCTATCCAGATGTGGATACTCCGTGCCCATGTAAATGAGATGGCTTGCTTTCTTTTTGGTCTTGTCGAGAATCTGCATTCTGACTCACACAGGAAAACAAAAAAATGGAAAGAATGTGCGGCAACTACACACAAGACATGCTATTTTAATAGTACAAGCTCTGTTGAAGGGAAAATCAGTGCTTTTGTGCTGCAAACAACAGCATTTGCATTTCAAGGGGCTAGACACTACAGCTCAGTAAGGACCATGCCAACAATGGCCTTTCGTCCTGGGTGTCAGCTCTTCCCATAGTTGGATTTCTGCTTTGGGTTCTAAGTATTCTTGACTAGGAGCCACATCTGTTCTGTGCCCCCAGCCTGGCTGCGGTGACTTTCTCAAAGGGAACAATTATTTCGAGATAATGGGCTCTCTGTAGTGCCTACAGCATTTTCCATGCTATGCCTCTCTCTCTCGAGCAGTGAACTGCAGTCAGGCAAATGTGGGCACCCAAAACTCGGAACACAAAAAGCAATTCACATGGCCCACCATGTTTTGTGCTCCACAGAGTGTCTCATTTAAAACACAACCCACTAAAGACCCATTTCACTAAACTGGGCTCTTACAAAATGGAAAAAATAAAGAAGAGAAGGGAAAAAGGCAGCCCATCTCCTTTTGCCGTTCTTGAGTCATTTACTGATGGATCTTTGGAAAAGCTTGTTCTGTGACTGACAGAGTCAAACTAATCTTCAATCCACCTTCACCCCAAACTCATCCTCCCTTCTTTGAGACAGCAGAGGGTAGAAGACCCACAGATGGTGGCGGTGCCCAGAGGCACCGGAAGTAATGACCCCGCCTTTTCACGGGATGCCTTCAGAGCTGCTCTGCGAGGTTCACTGCAGCTCTGCTAGAAACCCACCCTCTCGCCACCATCGCAGACACTGCTCCAGTCGGTCTATGACGTTTGACATGTGTGTTCATTTACCCTGAACTAAATGTGAGGCTGAGAAATGGAATTCAGAAAAAATAGAATCAATCACCACTGAGACTCACGTGTCATTAACCATAAATTCCTTAGAACAATAAAAGCACGTGATGCTGGCCCAGCTCTTCCAGTTTACAGCGTGCTTTCTTGGGCAACCTCACGCATGATCCTCGCAGGCATTCTGTGAGGCAGGCAGGGCAAGCTTACTACTCGGGTTTTCCAGGTGAAAAAAAATGAAACACAGGGAAGAGTGTTAACTCCCCAAGATCTCAGAACTCACAAGAAGAAGAGAGGAACTCAGCGCAGGGCTTCTGGTTTCCAGCCTCCAATTACTGTCACCACATTTTAACCAGACCGCCCCAGAGTCATTATCTCTACCTTCCAATTGTCTAACTTGTTAGTCTCCCAAAGGTGGAAATTTTGGGCCTGGCACTTATCTGGGAACAGGGTGACCAGCTGCCCCAGTTTGCCTGGACTCTCAGTGCTAAAACCAGGACTGTCCTGAGTGAACCAGGAGAGTTGGTCACGACAGCAGGCAGGACTTCCAGCCCAAGTAGGGCCCGTGATAGCCATGCTCCCCTCCAATCAGCAGACTCCATTCTCAGGCCATGTGCACTATTTCCAGAGGACACCTCTAGCAAATGCTTCCAGAAAGATGAAGAAATTCAAAGGGCCTGGTCCTTTGATGGGACACACAGGAATCCTTCAGCAGCCCTGTCCTATGAAAGCGCCAGTTCCAGACTATTCACGGGACAGTGTCTCTGCCCCTCAGAGTGTGTCTGGCACAAATAACTCTGAGCCCATCTTTCCCAGGCTGTCAGAGAACAGTCCTCCCACCTGGCTGGACCAAAGCCCAGTGACACCGTGTGACCACTGGGGTGGGGCGGGGAGGGTGGTGGCGGTTGACTAGGAAGGAAAAAAATAAGAGACTTGCTTGTGACTTTTTCCCCCAATGACCCTGAGCTTTTGAGGATTGTTCGTTTTGGTGACTGAGTTACTCTACCAAAGAGAGGACTGATGCTAACAGTTTTATATAATTTCTGTGCACTAGATGCCCTTCTGCTCAAAACAGAACAGGGCCTGTATTCTCTACACGTTTGATACTAAAGCAAGCCTGATGTCTGGCCAAATGCGGCAATAGGTATCAAAATCCTTAAAAATGTTCATAGCCTTGGGCCTAGAGATTTCACTTCGAGGAATTTTAGCTTAAGGAAACAATCGGGGACATATAAATTAATATGAATACTCTTAAGATCATCAGAGCAGGGAGATCATCTTGCCATGCTATGTTTACTGCTGGGGGTTCAGGAAGGTCTGGTATGTTTGGAGCACTGGTAGAGCTGGCTGCAAGAGAACTGGAGCTGTGCTCCCTGCTGGGGATCAGAAAGAGCTGGGCTTGTCTGGGTACACTGGTCGAGTGGTACAGAAGTTCAGGTTGAGGGTGGTGAGAGAGGCTGAAAAGCATCCTGGGAAGCAGCTCAGCCAGAGGGAAGAAACCAGGCAGGTCAAGGTTAGCCTAGGAATAAAGGCTTGCACCTTCAAGGGGTATAGAGATGCTGAGGCAGAATGAAGGTTATTATCTAACATCCATCCCCATCCAGTCCTTAGAGTCATACTGAGGCCCAGGAAGAGGGAGGGTAGAAGGGAAAACAGAAAGTAATTTCACTAAACTCTGAGACACTCTGGGGCCCAAGGAACACTGCCTCGGGAACTTTTGCGGAGAAGGCATGTCACGTAGATGAGAGAGTTGCTCTTCCTATTCAACTGCAAGACCCTGCACAGCTTTGCTACCATGAGCACTGTGGCAGCCATTGGCCCTTCTACATGGCTTGAGAACTGCAGCCTCTCCCGCTGCAATGGCCAATCCATATGGGTTTGACATATATACACCAATATGTATAAAACAGATAACTAATAAGAACCTGCTGTATAAAAAATAATAAAATAAAATTCAAAAATAAATTGTTGTAATCCATATGAGTATATGTACTATATATATATATACACACACATATATAATACACACAGAAACACATATATATGTCCCAGACCTTACCAGACAAATAAAAGTAGTCATCACCAACACCATCATCAATTTATCTCCCTAACTCTCCTATTAGAGTCTGATTTCCTTGGGGAAAGGGCACTTTTTCTGCCTTGTTCACCTTGATACCTTAGAACCTAGAAGAATATCTGGCTTATAGTATGCATTCAATAATATTTATCAGATAAATGGATGGCTGTCACAACCCAGATCCTTACCAGGATAACACCTAGAAATTAGACCCTCTTAAAATATTCCCCCATAATTTTAGCAAGTTTCCAAAATAGTGTCTCATGTATCCCACCATCAGCATCCTCCTAGCATTCAGCATGCTGGTCTACTTGTCAATGCCCTCTGACCATGAAACATCATTGTCACCATTGCTCACAGTCAAAACCCCATCATCTGTGCCCAGGATTCACTTCCAATCCTCAGAGTGCCAAACTACTGCCGGGTTTGAGCCAGAGCTTGAAAAAATGTCCTCCTCTCCAATTGTGGACCACACTTTGTCACTAGGGCCCAAAGCAGCTCTGGTTGGCCCAGAAATTGACAGTCTCTGTTGAATGGTTCTGTGATTTGGGACCCTCAGCCCTCTAACCATAAACGTTCAAATCCAGTAAAAGGTGGGCAGGGATAAGACACTATATTATTCATACCAGCTTTTTTGCTCTCTCCATCAATCCAAACTCTCCCTTTCTCACCATAATAAAACAAAATTCCCCTTGCATTATAATGTGCAAATAGACTCCGAGGGAAGGGAGAGGTGGGGTGGGGGTCACATTTTTAGCACTTACCGCACCTGGTCCTCAGTTCAGCCAGTCCAGCAAGACTCAAGGTGAGATGGAGAGTTAGAGTTGGAGATGGTGGAGTTCCAGGGGACCATGAACAACAATCTTCTTTCCTGCTGACTTCTGAACCGGGTTGGAGACAACCTAGAAGAGGAAGGCAGATGAAGACTCAACTCCCATCCTTCTTGCTGCAAGTCTGAGCAAAAACTAATTCTCATTATGGTGGTTTACATCTGCTGGTAAACAAATTTCTTAATCCTGAACTCCTAACCAGCATAATTTAACCACCCAGCCTCCCCATGGACCTCCTGCAGACCTACCCCTATGCTTGCTGAATGATTGAGAGCAAGCAGGACCCCACGTCCCTGGCAGAAGCACACTCTTGCATATATACGGAGCTATATGAAAGGTAAAGACCTTAAGTCAACTGTTATTATTCCCGGGTCATGAAATTATGGATAATTTTTAGTTTCCTCCATGAATGCATTCACGTGTACGTGTGTGTGTATGATTTTTCACATTTTCTATATGTATGCAATTTATTTGAAATCAAATTGGAAAAGAAAAGTAATTATTCAAGGTTATATTTCAAACAAAATGAAGGAAAGAAAAAGAAAGAAAATCTCACTTCCAGACAGTAGCTGAGATGGCCATGAGATTTTCTTTTTCTTTCCTTCATTTTATTTGAGATATAACCTTGAATAACGAACTCAGCTACTGTCTGGAAGAAATATGCACTTTGACACCTGATGACATTGCACCTGGGTTGGTGGCCCACTTATATCATGGAAATGAACTTTAAGCCTCGGGTGCAGAGAAGAAAGATTGCTCAGAAAATGGCAAGCTAAAGACAGAAATCCAACAAAAATATGTTCACTGGAGCTCTCTAAAGACTTGCAGAGGGCCCACTGACCTCCTCTAACCAGTTATTGAAGATTCCAAGAAAAAAAAGTTTGCCAGACTGTAAATCCCTAGAGAGATGCTTCCTGGGTATGAGGATGTGGGGTTGCTGGTGGGGCAGGGCAGGAGGAACCTGAAACAGTGCCTCAGAATCACAGCAGCTCAGAGCTGGGAGAATCCATGGGGAAGGGAGAGAATCTGGCGTTCAGCCAACGAATTCCACTGTTGAAGAAAGAGCGAATGGAATGCCCAGTGATTTGATGAGGAGGCCACGATGCTTTAGTAGCATCAGGGCATCTTCCACTTTTCTTCCCCTTTGCTTCAGTGACAAATGATAAATGTCATGTGGCCAATGAGTAGAAGAATCAAAATTATAAGAATCAAATTGTAAGAAAGCTGTCTGGCCTTAAGAACACCCCTCTTCATAAAAACAACCAGGTGGTCCATGCAGGTTGCAGGACCCACACAAGACAGCCAAGGAGTAAAGAGTTACAGCCTTTTCCCAAAGTATCATCAGTGGGGCTCTACCTCCATAGGATAATAATAGGTCTGATATGGGAAAAGAGGGGTGGGGAGTGGCTTTGAGAAATATTGGGTTAAACAACATTTTAAATGAGTCCTGACTGCTAACAGCTTTGTGAATTTGTCTGAAATACCTTCGACCATAGAAACTTTACTCATCTTGTAGGAATAATGTTGTACAGATGTAATTCGGATAATGCTAGGATAGAGGGTCACCGCCTTAGGCAAAATCCATAATTTATTTGGAGCAATCATGCCTAGGGTGTCCATGGCTGTGGCCTTCAGTCCTGTACCCTGAGTTTTTCCTGAGATAGTTAGAAACCCTACTCAGGAATGCTCCTGAACAGTAATCTGCTATTTGAGAACCACATGTCTGTTTATTTTTATTTTGCTAATTTTCTTGCTCCATCATCTGTGATTCAAAAATTATTTTTTGCACTGTAAAAGATATAATGAAATATCTTCCTTAAAACTCCAGCATTATTTTGATCACAGTCTTCTGTTTTGATGAACTATGGCACTGTGCCAAAGAAAGCCAAAAAGAAAATCAGAGGATTTTCCTGCCTGACAGAGGATCCTCAGCAGGAGAAGAATCAAACCACCTCACCACGAACAATATCTGTTCAATCACTTCTAAACGACAGCACGGCAAGAAAGTATGAGCTATTGATTTTTTGGTTTTGGTTGTTTTTATATTTTTAAAAAAAGTTTTCTTTGTCAAATTGGAGTTTGAAAAGGCATCTGTCACTGGGATGAAGCATGGTACCTTTGGATATCACTTTGTTTGAAGTAGGCGGCAAACTAAACACTATATAGATATACGATCTTGTACGTGGACCTTGCTATGAATAGGCTATTTTCTTAGCAGTTCCCAAATATATAATAAAGAAGTAAACTAAAATTTGATCTAAATTATTATTAGAATCTGCAAAGCCAATAGCTAAATCTAGATGCCAAAAAGAGTCAAGGCCAAAGAAATAATACATATGTAGGTCACAGACAAACTTGGTCAAGAGAGTGTCACTGAACCACTGAATGACAAAATACTTTGTTTCAAACTTATCTCTACGTATGGTAATATTCACGATGAATGTGACTAAAAATATATGTAGAGCAGCCTTACCAAAGTTCTTAAGTCATCCAAACGGTCAGAAGTGTGCCACTTCTAGTGAAGGCAATTGAAAATTTAGAATATACAACCTTTGATATGAGATCCTTTTCCCCCTGCAAGAAAATACCCCAATCCCCACCCCCAAACGAAATGGCCAACTCGTGGTCCTACAGAGAGAGAACCCAAGGCCAATGGCTCCAGTGGCCACAAAGAGGAGGGATAGCTGATTGTTTGTGTGCAGGTATGTGTGTAAAACACACTTTAAACTCTACACTTCTACAGTAAGGAGAACAACTAACAGACTGCTTTAATATATGTCTCTACCTCCAAAAGCTTTTTTTTAATTTTTGTTTTGTGTTCCTTAAATAACATGTCCTGCCATTCTCATGGTCATCCATAAGAGAAGATTGGTTCTAATGGTCTGCAAACCCTCTGTTTCATAAACAGCAGCCTGTCTTAGTAAGTGCTTCCTCAAGAATGCATAATCAAAGAAATCTTTATCTTTGAAAGTAGAAATTTCGATAGAACAATAATTAATTTTTTAATTTTTTTCTCCCCTGCTGTGAAAATTAACCTGCATTTGCTTTTTAGAAAGGGCTCTGATTTTGCCTGGGGCTGGGCCAGGGTCTGCACTGCATGGAGGGCTGGAGGTGGTAGCTCTTTAGACACTATAGGCTGGAATAGGAGTGATAACGGAGGAGAGCTGGAAGGGGAAACAAAGCAAGGTGGGGGGCACTCGGAGAAAGGGAGCGTTAAGTCTAACTCTGTTCCCCCATTCTTCTATATCCCCTTCCCCATTGAGGCTACAGTTCTCAGGTTCTAGGTGTTTCCTGAATTTCAAGCTCTGGCCCCTTCATATAGTCACAGAAAAAAAATTGTTTTCATTTACTATAAAGTGACAATACTACTTCACAGCAGATATTTCATACAAGGTAAGGGGCATCTGTAGGACTTTGAGAGTCAGACACACAAAGGAAAATAGAAGGACAAAGAGAGAGTTAGCAGTGTGAGAAATCATGCCCACAACTCTGGAAAACCTTCTACATTAAAAAAAAAAAAAAATCGGGGGTAAAGAAGACATACAGATGGCCAACAGGCACGTGAAAAAACACTCCACATAGCTAATTATGAGAGAAATGCAAATCAAAACTACAGTGAGGTATCACCTCCCACCAATCAGAATGGCCATCATCAAGAAGTCTATAAATAATAAAGGCTGGAGAGAGTGTGGAGAAAAGGGAACCCTCCTATACTGTTGGTGGGAATGTAAACTGGTGCAGCCACTATGGAGAACAGTATGGAGGTTCCTTAAGAAACTAAATACAGAGCTGCTATGTGATCCAGCAATCCCACTCCTGGGCATATATCCAGAAAAGATGAAAATTCTAATTCCAAAAGATACATGCACCCCAGTGTTCATAGCAGCACTATACACAATAGCCAAGACATGGAAGCAACCTAAGCATCCATCAACAAAGGAATGAATAAACAAGATGTGGCGTGTGTGTGTGTGTGTGTGTGTGTGTGTGTATATATATACACATATACACAAAATCGACTGTTACTCAGCCATATAAAAGAATGAAATTAATGCCATTTGCAGTAACATGGATGGACCTAGAGATTGTCGTACTAAGTGAAGTTAAGTCAGACAGAGAAAGACAAATACTATATACTATCACTTATATGTCGAATCTAAAACAATAATATAAGTCAGCTTATTTACAAAACAGAAAAAGACTCACAGACATAGAAAAAAAACTTATATTTATCAAAGGGGAAAAGGGAGGGGGAGGGACATGCTACTCTATGTATAATAAACAACAAGGATTTACTGTAGAGCACAGGGAACCATACCTAATACCTTATAATAACCTATAATGGAAAAGAATCTGAAGCTGTATACCTGAAAATAACACAATATTGTTAATCAACTATAGTTAAATTTTAAAAAAATGTTTTAAAAGCATAATTTCCTCATAGGCAATGTTGCCTGTGAACAAAGGCAGTTTTACTTTTTCTAAAAAAAAACTAAAAGGAGGAGGAGGGGGTAAAGGAAGGGAACGAACCTCCAGAACAAAGATGGGCAGAGGGGTGTTGGGGATCCAGTTGGGATGGGTTGAGGAAGAGGAGCTACGCACAGGTCCCTGAGACCTCAGGCTGGGGCTCTGAGGCTTCAGAGAGCAGACCAGGCTTTGGCCTTGATGACGCAGGGCCTAGGAGCAAGGCTGGTGAAATGGGACCCAGCCGTGGACCATTCTGTGGGGAAACTGGTGGACTCACCTAGGGGTGACTCATGGGGATGGCTGAGATGGTCACCTGTCATGGGAGGAACATGAAAAGGGCCAAGGTTTAGCAACTAAACATGAGTATGAAGTGACTAAAATGAGGGCATGGGAGAGAGAGCAGAAAAAGCAAGGAACAGGCCTGATGGGGAACAAACAATGCATTTACGGAGAAGGGGCCCAAGTGTTATATGGGCACCCTGGACCTTTGAAGCCAGTTAATCATTCCTGAAATTCCTGATCCTGGTGGCCCTCTCCAGAGGAAGATAAGACCTATCCTCATCTGTAAGAGTAATAATCTCCTTTGCTGGTCATTTTATTTGCTGTGATACCGTGCCCTAAGCCTTTGCCCTCCATTAAATTGCAGCATTAAAATTATGTAAGATTTTAGGGTGCTTCCGTTCATACAAGGACAAGTCAAAAGCCACGGTTGCTGTATTTACATAACACAGATACATTTCAAAAGAAAATATAAGCCATACTCCTGCATTTTGCAAAAGCAATCCCATTGAAACATAAAGATGTTTACACAGTCTTTATCACGCTGAAGATGTTTTCATTTTGTTTGGTCCATGTCCCAAACTGTATTTTGTTTTAGACTTCTGCTCATTTTCTTTTGTTTGTGAAGGGCTATGTCAGGCCGAGTCTCCATTTCCTCAAACACTCTGGCTCCAAATGAATTATTGATTAGAGAAAAAGTAATGCTATCATCTAGATGCCTTGCTTTCTTCCATGGCTGCAGCTGTGTGCTCACCACCAGCTCTCCCTAACCTTTGTCTGAAAAGCAAATATCAAGTTAAAAGAAGGAGGGAACATAATGTGGAATGGTGGGCTTGGAAGGCAAATGGTGAAGGTATAGAGCTGATGGCATCCTATCAAGGCGGTGATGCAAGAGGAATTGGCCGTGGCAGTCAGAAAGATCCTCTAGCAACACAGGCTTCCATGGGTGACGGTTGGTAAAGGACTGACAGCATCAGAGGTTTGGGTTGGTGGAAGTCCAGAAGGGCTAGAAGAGGAATCAAAAGCACAGCCCTTGATTGTAAACTTGACTGTGGCTCTGAGCCTAAATAGAAAATCATGCTAAGAGTTTGGGAGAGTCTGTGTGAGATATAGTAGGAAAAAAAGTAATATATGTTTACAAGCTAGATAAACTTGATTAAGACTGAGATGCTCTTAGACTGAGTCACACACCAGGGCAAAGATGACTAGAATTGACCATGGGAAGAAACAGAAGTAGCCAGGAAGAAACCTGAGGCTGAGGATTTTTTTCCTTGTGTAGGGCAAGCATAACCTAGGAAACAGACATTTTGCAATAAAAGGGCAGTCCAGAGATGAAATATTCACAAATCCTGAAACTATTCCAACAACCCTAAGGGGCGCTCATCAGCATGGTACTTCCTACCTAAGAGGATCAGGCAGCAGTTTTCCATATGAGATGGGGCATGGGGAAGGGAAGAGAAAGACAGCAGCCACTGGGGATCTGTGCGAGGTGTCATCTGAGTCATTTTGATCCTTGAAGCAAAGTGGCTACATTTCCCAATGATAAAGGAGAGAACAGTTTGGATGCTTCCTTTCCAAAGATCAGGGGAAGCATTTCTCCCCAGTGAGGATTCAGGCCAACACAAGTGATATATCAAGTATCAGTGATGTCGAAGACTCAAATCCCAGCAATGACCTCCAGGATCCTACAGCCAAAGACGTCTGTGGTCCAGAACCATCAGAAAAAGCAGCATAAGAAGCTTCTAAAGTCCACTGTGGTGTGGAAAGAGGGCCAGGTAGGAAGGCCAAGTTAGGAAGATGAAGGTGGGAGGTGGACTCCACTGTGGTCCTGTAGAATAATCCTAGAGAGAATTAGCTTCATATCTTTCTAAGACGTCTTCAGCTTCCAAAACACTTCTGTAGGCATTATCCCACTTAATTTCTGGAATCAGAGGGCCATCTTCAAATTTAGGCTCCACCAGTTCTTAGCCATGGTGATCTTAGGCCAGTCACCTCTATGAGCTAAAATATCCTTATCAGTTAAACGGGGATAATAAAACTATTGACTTCCAAGCATTAATGTAAGGATTAAGTGAGATGATATATGCCAAGCCTTTCACATGGTGCCTGAAAAAAATAGTAAGCACTCAACATGTTTGACCTACTTTTTAAAATTATCCACAAACCTCACGCTAACCCTGTGAGGTGCCCAGGACAGGTATTACCATCCTCATGTTACAGGTGAGGAAACCAAAGCTCAGAAAATGACTTGCCTAACACTGCAATGGTGTAGCCCCTCAAAGAAAAAGAATAGGAAGCTTTCTGCACAATCAAAAATGAGAGCACTGGAGACAGTGGCACCCTGGCATTGTGTATCCATGTGCTTGCTTCCCATGGCATCTGGGGATGGGTCAGAGGAGCAAATGAGTTTCAGATTTTTAAACCAAAGGAAAATTTGACAGAAAATCTTCCAGCATTTTCTTTGCATCTCAGACGCAGGACCATTCTGATTCCCATTCAGAAAGGTTTAAGTTTTAAGATCAGGAGGATCTCAGGAGACAGTCCGGTCCAAAACGGGAGGGAAGGATGGTGCCCATGGGAGGAAGATGTGCCACCATGGAAGCCTGGATGCCCTTGATCACACACGTGGTGCTGGTGAAGACCTCCTCTCATGAGCCAGCAGGGCCAAGTGCATGTGGCTGAGCTTTGAAGTTCATACCGAAAAACACTGACTTTCTGGAATCCCCATGGACTGACTCATTGTGGAGAGAGCTGAGGACTTACTCCTCAAAGCAACCAAAACTTTAAAAAATATATTTCTATCACCCTTGTAACGAAAATCTGTTAATGGATCACAGCTATCTGGGCTTTCTAAGCAGGGTACATTGAGTATAGCTCAACATCTCCTTGACAACTCAAGGACATCACCGTGAATATCCATTATTATCCCAGCTTGTATACAGTCATCCTCTTGGGATATTTTGAAGCATAGTATAAAGGGGTTTCCACCAAACTAAATAGTTCCAGATTATTGGGATTTCTCGGTGCATCTCTGTGCTTCTTTTAATATTATTTTTGCCTTGTCTCTTACCATGAGCACTTTTTCCTTTGCCTGCCTTTATCTGTCTCCTGTTTTCTCCAAACCCCTTTAACCTGCCTTTTCTCATCTACTAAAGACAGCCATGCTCTGTAAAATAGGTTGTAAAATAAGTACAAATAACACTTTTAAAGGGTAAATTTTATGATATGTGAATTATATCTCAATAAAGCTATTTTTAAAGTGAACTGCAGACTATAAAATCTTACGAAAGGTGAGATATCACATCACTCTTTATATTTATATTATATTTTTATTTAAAAATAAAAAAGCACAAATAGGCTCTGAGTGAGGACTCAGAATTTTTTCCACAAGTAATAAGCCTGAGAGTTAAGGTACGGTTCTTGAAACATCTATTTTTGTTTATTTGACTTTCTGGCATAGTTCTTAATCCTATAAATAAAGTTAATTTTAGTGAGATGTAGTATGACTCTAGATTTTTCTTATCAAAGCCTCCTCCCTTTTCTTTTGTTCATTCATTTGGCATTTTTAGTAGGATGGCCTACTATGTGCTAGGCCCTAGAAATGAAGAGGAATCTCTAAGTGACTTAGATCTTCCTTGCATGGATTTTAGGTGTAAACCTCTAGGAAGTATGAGCTTTGATGCTTCTTTGATTTGCATTCCCATAATATCTCTATGACTCCTAAATCCAATCATACCCCAAGGAGGCATCATAACCAACCCACTGGGAGGCCAGCCCACTGCTGGAAAGCTGGTCCAGAGTGGGGATCCTTGATCAGAGGAGAATGCTGAGAAGTGAACGAGAGCTACTTTCACTTGTTGCATTCTCTAGTATTTTTCCATGGAGCACCTAGAACTGTGTCACTCAAAGTATTTCTCAGACCAGCAGCATCAGCATTACCTGGTAGCTTGTAAGAAATACAGAATCTTAGACTATACCCACGACCTATTAAATTAGAATCAGCCTTTTAAAAAGATGCTCAAGTGATTCATTTAAAGTGCCAAAACACCTGGCGCTTTACCCACTGCAGTAACCACATCTTTCAGAGCCCTGGATGAACAATGCCAAACATGAGAGGCCACCACTTGACACAGGGGCACATCCCATTGGCCAGCAGGCAAAGATGCTCTCGATGATGCCAAGCAGATGTTCAGCATATTTGTTGAGCAGTCAGAGACCATTGCTGTTCTCTTCACCATGCCTGTCAGGTTCAATAACTCTTCTCCAATGACTCATCTCTTCATACACATGTGTTGTAATTTTCTTTAAAGACCAGCTTGTCAGCAGCATTCAAAGCTGGGTGCTTTTCCTTTGTTGCAAAACTTCATCCATATTCCTGGAAACACCCCCCAGCTCAAATTCAACTATAGTCTTCCTGACACCACTTCATTCATCCACTCATTCACTTGAAAAGCACTTACTGAGCAGACTATGTGTCAGGCACTGCCAGCATCTTCTGCATTTTCCATTCAGTGACCACCATGTAAACCACTTGGTTTCAACATTTTACATAAGACTGGAAATATATTTTTAAAGTGTGAAATATGGCTTCTATCCTTAATTAACTAGTACTATAATTGAGTAGGAAAGATGTATAATTTTGAAATTTATGGAGAACAAATTTTCAAAAACACAAAAGGATGCTATGTGCCGTACTGGAACCAGCACTGAATGTGCCTCAGTCAGGAGACCTGCGACCAGGTTCTGGTTCTTCCACTAACCTACTTCAGATTCTTTGACAAGCTTTTTTGCCCCTCTAATCTTCAGTTTTCTCAACTACTGAAAAAAGGTGTTGGACCATCCGATCTAAAAAAATTCCTCCTTGTCTCCAATACCCAAATGCCCAAGGATGGACCCTAAACTACATACATAAACTCAGAGTGAATTCAAGGTAAGAAAGCATGGGATCAATGGGAGACTGTACGTTATCATTATTAAGAGTTCTGGCTTTGATATCAGACAAATCTAAGTTCAAATCCTTGATGTGGTATAAGCTTAGCACACTTGAGGCCTTTGACAAGTCACTCAATCTTTTTGATCCTCAATTTTCTCATTTGTAAAATGAGGATAATCACAGGATTATCGTGAGGATTAAATGGATTAATTCATGTAAAGCCCTCAGCACAGTGCCTGATGTAAAGGATGTGCTAATAGATGGTAATGATAGTGTTGATGGTGATGATCGTTGTATTTTCAGGGTCTTTTGAAGCACATGTCCTTTCCAGTAAGGATAAACTTCAACACTAGGTTGGGGGAACTGACAGGATATGGGACAAACTACAAGGAAACCGACCAGCTGGCAGCAGAGAAGCTAAAGGAAAGAACGATAAGAGGTAGGGAAGATGGGAATGCAGGTAAGCTGATGGACAACTTTGTTGACCAGAATGGATGGGGAAGGGAGGACTTGGTTTGATAGAAAGAGCTGGATGTGATGGAACGGTGCTTGAGTACAGTGGCTCTGGCACCTCTGTGCAGTCAAGGAGTTAAGAGACTGAAGGAAGGGAGACCAGCCAGGTGCCTACTGGGTAGTGACTCTTGGGTAAAAGGCTGAGAGCTGGAAAATAGGGCAATAAGTCAAGAAGGAAAAGCAATCCTCTAGAGGTAGCCAAGTGTCTCTTCAAAGATCCTCCCCAAGAAACTCCTCTTTGTCTTACACACACACATGTTTAGCATTTCTTCCCACCCCAATTGAAACTGGAGGAAACACAGGACTGTGCCCATGTGTGTGAAGGTATGCGAGAAGCTGAGATCACATCCTGTCTGAGTTCTGAGTCAGAGAATCCCATAAGAGGATATTGAGGGTTACTAAGCAGGCCATGCCACTTTCAGCCTGGCTGTAGTCAGAGATCTGGTTGAATAAGAATAGGGCCCAAGCCCTCCAGGCATGGCAGAGCCTCTGCAGCACCATGTGGTTACTATTACTGAGACTAAACAGTGAGCTGAGTGCTTGTATAGGCTGTGTCCATCCTCAGTCTCCTTCAGAGTCTGCACCCCAGGGCTGTCCAGGAAGAACAGAGAATGCCCAACAGAGCCATGGGAGGCAACTACTGTTCCCTAGAGACACCCCAGAGGTGGAATTAGGAAATAACTTGGTCTAATTACAGACCAAATTGACCAGAAATTTGCCCCTGGGGCTATCACTTGTTGTCCCTTGGCATGCTTCGTTTGGACTTGGTGCATACTGGGATATATGCTCTTCTCCACAGCTTCCTGGATGGCAAACACTGCCCTGGCTGTGTCAAGAAACTGTCATGGCATAAACAGAGATGTGCCTGGAGAGGTGGGACAACAGAGGGAGGACAATTAACATTCCCCCCTGACACATGACCCACACTTCACACTGGGGTCAAGCCTGACTTCATCTCCCACAGCCCAGTTATCTTCTGCCAGAAAAAAAAAAAAAAAAAAAAGATGTGATGGGAGATGGGAGCCAGCTCTCAAAGGAGCACATATGGCTATGTCCCCAAGACCATAACCAGGTGGAGAATTTACTGTAAAGAACAGAATGGTTCCTTTGAAGTCATCACAGGAAGAGCCTCCTCAATCCCTTTCTTTCTTGGCCTTAACTCACGTATTCAGCAGCAATTACTGAGCGCTGGCTGTATCAGCCATAGTCCTAGATGCTTTTATGGATTCCACAAAGTCCCTGATCATCTACGCAGTAAGTGCTGCATAGGGGGAAAGAGAAGACTTCCCCGAGGCAATGACATTTGAGTGGGATCATGGGTGATGAGCAGTGTGTCCCATCCAGAAGAGGAGTCCAAGGCGGGGGCAGGGGGAACTGCCATCTGAAAGGCCTAATCGGAGATAGCCTGTTGCTTTGGTGGCAGGGGAGGGAGGTGCCCTCTGCTGCTCGTACAACCCAGCAAATATGGTGTTCTAGCGAGTGGAGCTCCATCCTTCCAAATCTCAGCTCAGTCTCCCCTTCTCCCATCCAAATGTTCCTGAAGGTACCTCCCACAGTCAAAAGCAGCTGATTATCCTTGAAGTGAGGATCTCTTTGTTCTTAAATGGCTTTCCTTCTCTGTTCTGTTTTGGTCCGACCCCTCCCTAGATCACAGCCCTAACACTAGCACTAATAGCACTAAAACTTCAGCACTAACAGCAGCAGGAACTGAGACCTTATTTTCTAGATGGAAACTTGGGATCAATGGTCCAACTCAGTAATACGCACAATGGTGTGGTCAGAGCCTAAGGGTCCACAGTGATGCCCACGAAGCTGCCTCAGGAAGCATGATAAAGTCCGCAGGGCCGTTTTTCTTCCAGAGCAGCTCTATTCCTATCCATCTTTTGAATTGTGCCTCCATGTAGGAATCTTCAAAAGGAGGAAGGGGCTGATGTATCCCCTCCTCTACTGCGTATGGGTTGAGTGCACAGTGCCTAGTGGTAGCACATTCTGTCCTTGGAACTATAGATCCAAAAATGGGTAAGACTCAGATCTTGCCCTCAAAATGCACTTAAACAAAAAGACAAACAATAAACTTTTACAGTCTCCCGGGAAGGCAGCTACATAAAAACAAGAGTACTTAGAACACAGACCATAAGCCAGACTATGTAAATTCTAAGATGTGTGATCATGGACAAATTACCGAACTCTCCGTGCCTCTGTTTTCCCGTCTATAAAATAGGCCCAATAATTGTACTTCCCTTGTTGGGCAGTTATATGAATTTAGTAAGTGAATATATCTAAGGCACTAGAATGTCTTAGGAAAGAGCGTGACATGTATAAGCATCATGTAATGTTTTAAAAAGAACAATAATGAGGTGAGTGCCTTCATATGCCAAGTGCTGAAGGGGGAGGGGGGCATGCTCAGAAGAAGGAATAATTGATTCCGTCCAGGGAGTCAGTTAAGACTAAAAAAATGTGATATTGGTTCTTGCTCTTGAAGTTTGCCGGGCAGAAGAGCAATGGAAGGGTTCTCTGGGTTTAGGAAACAACACTGGCAAAGTTCTTACAGGGCATGTTTTCTGATTTGAGATTGATTCCCAGTAAAAGTCTTAGAAAGCTATCAACATTGAATGAGGCTGGGCAGAACATTTCACAAACTATCTTGCAGCAAAGTGTACAGAATTACCAGACAGTGGGACAGTGATAGGCTGGTAAATGTTTAACCTACTGGGAAGTGAGGGAGGCCTGATTTGTAGCATTTGCTCATTTCTGTAATATAAATACTCCCAACATAGTTGATTTCAAGCTATCAGTGTTGTCAACAGACTCATAAAATTCCTGAAGATTTAACACTCGGCTTTCAGGAGCCAGTACGAGCAGGCTCCAGCGCACCACGGCATCAGAAGCTCTCTGAGAAATACAGGGCTTCGGTTCCCCTTACTTGGTGCCACGGAACAGTGGAGAGGACAGATCTGACGTTCTGCTCAGAGCACTGCTACGGCAAAAGTCTCTTGAGGTGGCCAAGCCCTCCTACTCACTAACCTTTGTGACTACTGAATCTGGCATGAGTTTTATTTGCCAGAAACAGAATCTACCTGGCTCATTTAATCAGGAGGAAGATATTTTGAATTTTATTTTTTTAAAGGCTCACAGAAGATCTGGGGTGTTAGAAAAGCCGATCAAGGTTAGGCATCCAATAGCATTGCCCAAGACCAGGATGAGAAAATCCAAGCACTGAAAGGCAGGAACTCTGCTCAATCCCTGTTGTAGGACCCTTCCACCAGCCCCGAAGCCACTTCTGCATCAGGAATTGCATGTTAAGACCCCCTAGGAAGCTGTCGCTTCTGCTGCTGCTTCCACAGAATGCCAGACACCACTGCAGCAAAAAGGAAAGAACCGCACTCAGACCAAGTCCATTTGTTCTGTGTTCCCTCCCCTCCAAACGAATGACTCTACTGGGAGCTTGGGATCGGCAGGACGTGGGTCCCACTCCGCATGCTAGCAGCACTGGAGTCTGGGTATGAATTCTGCAGCTACTGGGGTAAGAAGATTCCTAACAGGAGCATTTCCCCAAGTCAGAGAGACAGCACAAATTTGGAGGGCAAGCGTCCTCCTTGAATTCCACTGAGATTATTTTCAAGTTCTTTTCTGTCTTGTACAGAAAGGTTTCCCCTGAAGCCATGCTACCCTTAACTTCTTTCTACAAAGAAAAAGGTCACCTGCTAGGGGAGAAATGTTACACATTATGACTACGTTCTTTCAGACAATAGAGAATTAGGTGCATCCCACTGTGTGTTTCTACATAATCACACACAAAAAAAATATTACAAATTCTAGCACTGTGTAAATATAGCCACACTTTGGAATCAGACAGACCTGGTTACCTAGCCTCTCTAGGCCTCAGTTTTGTCATCTGTTGAATGAGGATGATAATAATAATACCCTACCCCTTTGGTTGTGGTGAGGATTCAGTGAAATCTGCTATGTTAAGAAACCCATATCACAGTGGAGCTCAAAACCTGGTAAAACTTTCTGTAAAAGGCATTATGGCCTGGTGGAAAGGGTATGAATATTGGTGTCAGACACACCAAGTGATGGATATGACTTAAGCCCCCATTTTCTTGTCTGTAAAATAAAGACAATAATAACTCCTGTCTTACAGGGTTGTTGTGAAGATTAAAAATAATGTGCCATGTCTAGCACAAGACGTAGCTTGTAATAACTGCTCAATTAATGATAGCCATTATCAATATTATTACCATTATTTATGTCATTATATGACACAGCCTAAGTGAGAACATCAGCTATTCCCAACGTGACTGGCCTCTCAGAAACTAGTGGGTATCTTGACTGAGAATTTAAGAAATGGCAAAGAGTTCTATATAGATTTTTTAATCATCATTTGTGTCATGCACTCTGGTTTATAAAGCATATTCACTATTTCATCTGCACCCCATGCCAGTCTTATGAGTCAAGCAGAACAACTCTATGAGATAAGTATTATTACACTACTTTGCCTCAATGTCAGACGAGTCTGCCTCAGAGAGGTTAAGTCACTTGTCTAAGTCACACAGAAAATTTGTGATAAAGCCAAGGCCAAAATGGAGGTCTTCTGGGTTTCTGTGGAGTGTTCTTTCCACCACTTTATGCTGGAAACAAACTTCATCGGTTTGCTCTTCCATTTATTCAACAAACTTTTATTTATTATCTTTTGTATATCAGTCGCTATGCTAAATAGGTTCTGTTGATCCAAAGATGAATAAAAGAAAGTACTTCCCCTCTAAGACAATTTAAGAAAATACCCCCCACAAACACCCAGGGAATTTAACAGAAAATACTTCTACCAATTATATGACCCTCAATGTTTTTAAAAATTGTATTTGCAAATAAGATGATCAAATTTTAAATGGGACAACTGCTCTCACTTGAGCTATAGCATATAAAATTAATATAATAACATTAAAAAGTAATATTAAAATCATTAAAGTGAGTTTTTTCAAAGAATTACTTTTCAACTGCTAAAATTTGTTTTGTTTGTTTTAAGTTGACGTTATTGCTAATAAGACCAGCCAATGTGCCAGAAGGAATCTAAATAGGATGCCAATGCATACTGTTCACAACACAGATTCAGAATTAAAAACTCTTGGCCTTTTTTGGGTCCAGGTCTCCTTAGACAGTTTTCCCTCCAGCTTTGCTTTGACCCCAGCCACTGTGAGAAGAGGATATAAAACACTGTGGGTTCCAGAATGTTCTGTGCCCGGAAGATCTCCATTCAGAATTTTTGGCCAAATGTCCCATTAATTCCCCTTTGACTAAGGCACTTTGGGGTCAGATGAACTTGGGGTCTATGAAGATTACAGAAAAGGGACTGGGTCCAGAGTTCACACCAAGGCTACATGTTTTTGAAATTTGGGGTGAAGCCAGACTCTGCTGTAGGGATTTAGGAGGGAGCTAGCTCAGGGAAACCTTTCCCTAATGAAAGAATTTTGCAGTTAATATTGTTGTTGTTCTTTTTTTTTTTTTTAAACCAATAATAATAGTGCCTGCCACTTAATGAGGGACAAGTATGGGTGAGCACTTTACATATACTGTTTCTTTTTTAAATTTTATTTATTATTATTAGTTATTTTTTATTGTAGTATAGCTGATCTACAATATTGTGCTAGTTTCAGGTATACAGCAAAGTGATTCAGTTATATATATATATATATTCCTTTTTCCAGTTCTTTTCCATTATAGGTTATTACAAGATATCGAACATAGTTCCCCATGCCATACGTCAATCCTTGTTGTCTATACACATACTCTTTCTAATCCTTATAAATAATAATGTTGCAAGGTATTATAATTTCTATTTTACAGATGAAAAAATTGAGGCTCAGGAGGGAAGTAATTTTTCCAAGATCACATAATAAGAGGCAGAAGATGACATTTAAAACCAACCTCTATATTATTCCACTTTTCTCTGTGTCTCTGCTACCTCATCTGACATCTTCCCCACAAAACAACAAGACTAGTCCTCAAATATATATGGCTATACAGGAAATGTCAACTGCTGGTCTAAACATATTTACTAAACATCACCTAAACACCCAGCTCTATATTAGGCGCTCAGGAGTTGTGAAGAATTCTTGTTTTGGCATATTTCTTGACTTAGGAAAAATTTGCCTCTGTATCCTTTTCCCGCATTTTCCTATGATCTATTTTTCTAGCCACTAGACATAATACAAAAAAATTAGAATCTTCTATGGCTTGGAAGAGCTAAATGAAAGACTTTGCTCAATCAAAAATCATAATGATATCAATAGTCCATTTGAATCTCATGGATCTCAAACAACATAATTTGTGTCACAGTGACAATTTTTAAAAAGTGTCTCATTGAGAAAATTAAACCACTGCATTTGTATTATATTTTTAAAGAATTACCAAACCTTCCCCTACTTTATTTAACATTGCAAAGTTTGCTGTTGAACTTCCTGTGAAAAATACCCTGAGACACTTTGCCAGAACTGGCTGTAGATTCGTACTATCATGAGCAGGGCAGTTGAATTGCACTGTTTGGTGACGCTTAAGAAGAGGGAGAGGGAGAGCGGGGGACAATATGGGGGTAGGGGCAAGGAACAGTATTTCGAAAAAGCACATTCAATATTATAATACAATGTTCTATTTAGAAAATAAAATACATTGCTTTCACAATACAAACTTTGAAAGTAAAGCTTGACAATAACTTCTTTGCTAGCAGTGCATGAGCGTGAAAAAGTTGGCCTAAGAAATGCTACTCCATATATATATATGATTAGGAACTCATCAGCTTACCCCTCAGTCTTAATTCCAGAGCCAAGTTCTCAAATCCATGCAAAGACTTGTTCCATTTGCAAAACTCTAAGTTGTCATTTCAGTGACTGGATTTCAGACACTTGTTTGGTTTTGTTGGTTTCATTTTTATCTTCCTCACTTAAAGGAGAAATAAACCAAAGCTTTCTTCTCCCTAAATGGCTTGAGAGGGAGAAAAATATGAATAAATTATGTTCTAATGGATTACTGAAGATTCCTACACATCCACCTGGATTCCACCCAACTTTTGAAGCAAAAAGCATAGGGCATTCCCACTTCATAAAGCAAGAATGTCTGGTTACTCTACTTCTGATTTCATGTAATTGAAAATAGGTCCTAGCCACCAACTACTCTGGGTCAGGGTTCATGTGCTTTCCTCCCTGCCACTCTAGCTCCATCACTGAGGAAGAGTTTCAAATGGCCAACTCACCATCTTGTAAAGATTCCTCTTCACCAGCTCTGTTAGAGTGGAGCCTCAGGGAACTTAGGATACTTCCTAGTTTACAACTAGTTTGTTCGACTACTGGCAAAAATCAATAAAGTACTAAAAGGAAGGAAGGAAGGGCAACAAGGACATGTTTGACAAGGTGTGTAAATCCACTTTTCTGATGGCAAAGGACAATGAACAGGATTCATAGCAGCAAAAGGATAGTGACCAAAAGTTAAGACAGGACATATCAAGGTAGCTGAAGAGCATGAGATCCAGGCCTTTTATTTAGGAGGAGAAACAATATTTGACATTTTCACCAGTATTAATTTGTTAGATAAGCAATTTCAATATATCATAATACTTATGATTCCCTTTGGCAGTGTCCTGATAATATTTTAATATATCAAGACCTCTAAGGGGTGCTGGTTGGGGTCGTTAAGGTGGAAGGTGAGGGTATAATGGAACCAAACTTGTATAGACCACTCAGGGTCCAAACAGGAAGCAGAAAGCAATTCCTCATGCCACAAGGAAAATGTCTTCTGGGAGATGGATGGCCCAATGATACCTGTGTAATTTTAAGCATGGCTCTTTTTTTATGTGTTTTATATATTATGAATCCATCTAAGACTTAATTTGAAAAAAATATCTCCACTGCTGAAAAGGAATAAAGTTAAAAAATACTAGATGAGGGCTTCCCTGGTGGTGCAGTGGTTGACAGTCCGCCTGCCGACGCAGGGGACGCAGGTTCGTGCCCCTGTCTGGGAAGATCCCACATGCCGCGGAGCAGCTGGGCCCGTGAGCCATGGCCGCTGAGCCTGCGCGTCCGGAGACTGTGCTCCGCAGCGGGAGGGGCCTCAACAGTGAGAGGCCCGCGTACAGCAAAAAAAAAAAAAAAAAAAAAACTAGATGAACACCATTACAACAGAACAATCTTCTTCTTGAGAACAATTTTTAAAACTGGATAGAACATTAAAACAAAACGTTCCATTAAAAGTATTAAAGAACAGGGAGGCCTTCAAGATGGCGGAGGAGTAAGATGTGGAGATCACCTTCCTCCCCACAAATACATCAGAAATACATCTACATGTGGAACAACTCCTACAGAACACCTACTGAACGCTGGCAGAAGACCTCAGACCTCCCAAAAGTCAAGAAACCCCCCACGTACCTGGGTACGGAAAAAGAGAAAAGAATAAACAGCGACAAAACGATAGGGACGAGACCTGCACCAGTGGGAGGGAGCCGTGAAGGAGGAAAGGTTCCCACACACTAGAAGCCCCTTCGCTGGCGGAGACTGCGGGTGTCGGAGAGGGAAAGCTTTGGAGCCGCGGAGGAGAGCACAGCAACGGGGTACGGAGAGCAAAGCGGAGAGATTCCCGCACAGAGGATCAGGGCAGACCGGCACTCATCAGCCCCAGAGGCTTGTCTGCTCACCTGCCGGGGCGGGCGGGGGCTGGGAGCTGAGGCTCGGGCTTCGGTCGGAGCTCCGGGAGAGGACTGGGGTTGGCGGCGTGAACACAGCCTGCAGGGGGTTAGTGCGCCACGGCTAGCCAGGAGGGAGTCCGGGAAAAAGTCTGGAGCTGCCGAAGAGGTAAGAAACTTTTTCTTGCCTCTTTGTTTCCTGGTGCGCGAGGAGAGGGGATTAAGGGCGCCGCTTAAAGGAGCTCCAGAGACGGGCGCGAGCCGCGGCTATCAGCAAGGACCCCAGCGACGGGCATGAGACGCTAAGGCGGTTGCTGCCGTCGCCTGTGCAGCCCGCCACTGCCAGGGTCTCGGGATCTAGGGATAACTTCCCCGGGAGAACGCACGGCGCGCCTCAGGCTGGTGCAACGTCATGCCGGCCTCTGCCGCCGCAGGCCCGCCCCGCCCTCCGTGCCCCTCCCTCCCCCCCGGGCTGAGTGAGCCAGAGCTCTCGAATCAGCGGCTCCTTTAAGCCCGTCCTGTCTGAGCGAAGAACAGACGCCCTCAGGCGACCTACCCGAAAAGGCAGGTCCAAATCCAAAGCTGAGCCCTGGGAGCTGTGCGAACAAAGAAGAGAAAGGGAAATTTCTCCCAGCAGCCTCAGGAGCAGCGGATTAAGTCTCTGCAGTCAACTTGATGTATCCTGCATCTCTGGAATACCAGAATAGACAACCAATCATCCCAAAATTGAGGCAGTGGACTATGGGATCAACTGTAGACTTGGGGTTTGCTGTATGCAATTGACTGGTTTCTGGTTTTATGTTTAGCTTAGTTTAGTAATTAGAGTTTATTATCACTGGTAGATTTATTGATTTGGTTGCTCTCTTCCTTTTTAAAAATTTTTTTTATACATAGATTTTTTTTTCCTTTTTCTCTTTTTGTGAGTGTGTATGTGTATGCTTCTTTGTGTGATTTTGTCTGTATAGCTTTGCTTTCACCATGTGTCCTAGGGTTCTGCCTGTCCATTTTTTGTTTTTTTACTATAGTTTTTAGCACTTGTTATAATTGGTGGATTTGTTTTTTGGTTTGGTTGCTCTCTTCTTTCTTTTGTTTTTCTTTTCCTTTATTACTTTTTTATTTTTAATACTTTTTTTATTTAATAACTTTATTTCTTTTTATTTTATTTTTTTCTCTTTCTTTCTATCTTCTTCCTTCTTCTTTCTTTCCTTCTTTTTCTTTCTTTCTTTCTTTTTATCTCCCTTTTCTTCTCAGCCATGTGGCTGACAGGGTCTTGGTGCTCCAGCAGGATGTCAGGCCTGTGCCTGAGGTGGGAGAGCCAAGTTCAGGACATTGGTCCACCAGAAACCTCCCGGATCCACATAATATCAAACAGTGAAAGCTCTCCCAGAGATCTCCATCTCAACGCTAAGACCCAGCTCCACTCAACAACCAGCAAGCTACACTGCTGGACACCCTATGTCAAACAACTACAAGACAGGAACACAACCCCACCCATTAGCAGAGAGGCTGCCTAAAATCATAATAAGGTCACAGACACACCAAAACACACCACCAGATGCAGTCCTGCCTACCAGAAAGACAAGATCCAGCCTCATCCACCAGAACACAGGCACTAGTCCCCTCAACCAGGAAGCCTACACAACACACTGAACCAACCTTAGCCACTGGGGGCAGACAGCAAAAACAACGGGAACTACAAACCTGCAGCCTGCAAAAAGGCGACCCCAAACACAGTAAGTTAAGCAAAATGGGAAGACAGAGAAATATGCAGCAGGTGAAGGAGCAAGGTAAAAACTCACCAGACCAAACAAATGAAGAGGAAATAGGCAGTCTACCTGAAAAAGAGTTCAGAGTAATGATAGTAAAGATGATCCAAAATCTTGGAAATAGAATGGAGAAGATACAAGAAACATTTAACAAGCACCTAGAAGAACTAAAAAGCAAACAAACAATGATGAACAACACAATAAATGAAATTAAAAATTCTCTAGAAGGAATCAGTAGCAGAATAACTGAGGCAGAAGAATGGATAAGTGACTTGGAAGATAAAATAGTGGAAATAACTACTGCAGAGCAGAATAAAGAAAAAAGAATGAAAAGAATTGAGGACAGTCTCAGAGACCTCTGGGACAACATTAAATGCAACAACATTTGAATTATAGTGATCCCAGAAGAAGAAGAGAAAAAGAAAGGGACTGAGAAAATATTTGAAGAGATTATAGTTGAAAACTTCCCTAATATGGGAAAGGAAATATTCAATCAAGTCCAGGAAGCACAGAGAGTCCCAACAGGATAAATCCAAGGAGAAACACGCTGAGACACATATTAATCAAACTATCAAAAATTAAATACAAAGAAAAAATATTAAAAGCAGCAAGGGAAAAGCAGCAAATAAAATACAAGGGAATCCCCATAAGGTTAACAGCTGATCTTTCAGCAGAAACTCTGCAAGCCAGAAGGGAGCGGCACGACATATTTAAAGTGATGAAAGGGAAAAACCTACAACCAAGATTACTCTACCCAGCAAGGATCTCATTCGAATTTGACGGAGAAATTAAAAGCTTTACAGACAAACAAAAGCTAAGAGAATTGAGCACCACCAAACCAGCTCTAGAACAAATGCTAAAGGAACTTCTCTAGGCAGGAAACACAAGAGAAGGAAAAGACCTACAATAACAAACCCAAAACAATTAAGAAAATGGGAATAGGAACATACATATCAATAATTACCTTAAATGTAAATGGATTAAATGCTCCCACCAAAAGACACAGACTGTCTGAATGGATACAAACACGAGACCCATATATATGCTGTCTACAAGAAACCCACTTCAGACCTAGGGACACATATAGACTGAAAGTGAGGGGATGGAAAAGGATATTCCATGCAAATGGAAATCTAAAGAAAGTGGGAGTAGCAATTCTCATATCAGACAAAATAGACTTTAAAATAAAGACTATTACAAGAGACAAAGAAGGACACTACATAATGATCAAGGGATCAATCCAAGAAGAAGATAGAGCAATTGTAAATATTTATGCACCCAACATAGGAGCACCTCAACACATAAGGCAAATGCTAACAGCCATAAAAGGGGAAATCAAAAAACAAACAAACAAAACAACTGATACTAAACTTTCTTTGGGTTATTTGTATGGAAATATGTTAATATAAATGTTTCAGACATTACATGAAATTTCTAAAAATCTTATAAGTATAATAAGTCATAATTCTAATTATTACTTTAAAATGTATATCTCAGAAATAACTAAATTTCCTTGTCAATTGCATTATTATGAACTTTCATCAAATCTTTAACCATGGTCATTTTTAAGTCTTTTGTCATTTACAGAAAGTTCTGGGTGTACTCTGATGCTTTTGCAAATATGTTCCTATAAAAGGGTTTCATCTTCAAGGAATTCATGGAAAAGACTGACAAGTATAGGTTTCTGGTAACTGACTATACTGCTGAACTGAATGAATAGGCATTTTCAGAACTCTAATGGAGAACTGATGAATTCATGAAAGTGCTAACAAAAGATCAAGATAAAAAAAAATTAATTACATGGGACTGAGTGAAATGAAGAGGATGATTATAATTTTTGTGACTTTCTGTTTGAATTAAAAAAAAGGGGGGAAATCAACAGTAACACAATCATAGTAGGGGACTTTAACACCCCACTTTCACCAATGGACAGATCATCCAAAATGAAAATAAATAAGGAAACACAAGCTTTAAATCATACATTAATCAAGACGGACTTAACTGATATTTATAGGACATTCTATCCAAAAACAACAGAATACACTTTCTTCTCAAGTGCTTGTGGAACATTCTCCAGGATAGATCATATCTGGGGTCACAAATCAAGTCTTGGTAAATTTAAGAAAATTGAAATTTTATCACGTATCTTTTCCGACCACAATGCTATGAGACTAGATATCAATTACAGGAAAAAATCTGTGAAAAATACAAACACATGGAGGCTAAACAATACTTAATAACCAGGAGATCACTGAAGAAATCAAAGAAGAAATCAAAACATACCTAGAAACAAATTACAATGAAAGCACCACGACCCAAAACCTATGGGATACAGCAAAAGCAGTTCCAAGAGGGAAGTTTATAGCAATACAATTCTACCTCAAGAAACATGAAACATCTCAGATAAACAACCTAATATTACACCTAAAGCAATTGGAGAAAGAAGAAGAAAAACCCCAAAGTTAGCAGAAGGAAAGAAATCATAAATATCAGATAAGAAATAAATGAAAAAAAAATGAAGGAAAAGATAACAAAGATCAATAAAACTAAAAGCTGGCTCTTTGAGAAGATAAACAAAATTGACAAACCATTAGCCAGACTCATCAAGAAAAAAAAAGGGATAAGACTCAAATCAATAGAATGAGAAATGAAAAAAAGAGGTAACAACTGACACTGCAGAAATACAAAGGATCATGAGAGATTACTGCAAGCAACTATATGCCACTAAAAGGGACAACCTGGAAGAAATGGACAACTTCTTAGGAACACAACCTTCCAAGACTGAACCAGGAAGAAATAGAAAATATAAAGAGACCAATCACAAGCACTGAAATTGAAATTGTGATTAAAAATCTTCCAACAGGGCTTCCCTGGTGGCGCAGTGGTTGAGAGTCCACCTGCCGCTGCAGGGGGCGCGGGTTCGTGCCCCAGTCTAGGAGGATCCCATGTGCCATGGAGCGGCTGGGCCCGTGAGCCATGGCCGCTGGGCCTGCACGTCCGGAGCCTGTGCTCCGTGGAGGGAGAGGCCACAGTAGTGAGAGGCCCGCATACCTCAAAAAAAAAAACAAAAAATCTTCCAACCAACAAAAGCTCAGGATCAGATGGCTTCAGAGGCGAATTCTATCAAACATTTAGAGAAGAACTAACACCTATCCTTCTCAAACTCTTCCAAAATATAGCAGAGGGAGGAACACTCCCAACTCATTCTATGAGGCCACCATCACCCTGATACCAAAACCAGACAGAGATGTCACAAAGAGAGAAAACTGCAGGCTAATATCACTGATGAACATAGATGCAAAAATCCTCAACAAAATACTAGCAAACAGAATCCAACAGCACATTAAAAGGATCATATACCATGATCAAGTGGGGTTTATCCCAGGAAGGCAAGGATTCTTCAGTATACACAAATCAATCAATGTGATACACCATATGAACAAATTGAAGGAGAAAAACCATATGATCATCTCAATAGATGCAGAAAAAGCTTTCAACAAAATTGAACACGCATTTATGATAAAAACCCTCCAGAAAGCAGGCATAGAGGGAACTTACCTCAACATAATAAAGGCCATATATGACAAACCCACAGCCAACATCATTCTCAATGGTGAAAAACTGAAACCATTTCCTCTAAGATCAGGAACAAGACAAGGCTGTCCACTCTCACCACTATTATTCAACATAGTTTTGGAAGTTTTAGCCACAGCAATCAGAGAAAAAATAAAAATAAAGGGAATCCAAATCAGAAAAGAAGAAGTAAAGTTGTCACTGTTTGCAGATGACATGATACTATACATAGAGAATCCTAAAGACTCTAGACTCAGAAAACTACTAGACCTAATCAATGAATTTGGTAAAGTAGCAGGATACAAAATTAATACACAGAAATCTCTTGCATTCCTATCACTAATGATGAAAAATCTGAAGGAGAAATTAAGGAAACATTCCCATTTACCATTGCAACAAAAAGAATAAAATACTTAGAAATAAACCTACCTAAGGAGAGAAAAGACCTGTACACAGAAAACTATGAGACACTGATTAAAGAAATTAAAGATGATACAAACAGATGGAGAAATATACCATGTTCTTGGATTGGAAGAATCAACATTGTGAAAATGACTATACTACCGAAAGCAATCTACAGATTCAATGCAATCTCTATCAAACTACCAATGGCATTTTTCACAGAACTAGAACAAAAAATATTGCAATATGTATGGAAACACAAAAGAACCTGAATAGCCAAAGCAATATGAGAAAGAAAAATGGAGCTGGAGGAATCAGGCTCCGAGACTTCAGACTATAATACAAAGCTACAGTAATCAAGA
This sequence comes from Orcinus orca, assembly GCF_937001465.1. Classification (NCBI taxonomy): domain Eukaryota; kingdom Metazoa; phylum Chordata; class Mammalia; order Artiodactyla; family Delphinidae; genus Orcinus; species Orcinus orca. Next base: position 53,024,056 of record NC_064572.1, on the reverse strand, counting down.
CAGTATGGTACTGACACAAAAACAGAAATATAGATCAATGAAACAGGATAGAAAGCCCAGAGATAAACCCACACACATACGGTCACCTTATTTTTGATAAAGGAGGCAAGAATATACAATGGAGAAAAAGTCTCTTCAATAAGTGGTGCTGGGAAAACTGGACAGCTACATGTAAAAGAATGAAGTTAGAACACTCCCTAACATCATACAAAAAAATAAACTCAAAATGGATCAAAGGCCTAAATGTAAGGCCAGACACTATAAAACTCTTAGAGGAAAACATAGGCAGAACACTCTATGACATAAATCACAGCAAGATCCTTTTAGACCCATCTCCTAGAGAAATGGAAATACAAGCAAAAATAAACAAATGGGACCTAATGAAACTTAAAAGCTTTTGCACAGCAAAGGAAACTGTAAACAAGATGAAAAGACAACCCACAGAATGGGAGAAAATATTTCCAAATGAAGCAACTGACAAAGGATTAATCTCCAAAATTTACAAGCAGCACATGCAGCTCAATATCAAAAAAACAAACAACCCAATCGAAAAATGGGCAGAAGACCTAAATAGACATTTCTCCAAAGAAGACATACAGATTGCCAACAAACACATGAAAGGATGCTCAACGTCACTAATCATTAGAGAAATGCAAGTCAAAACTACAATGAGGTATCACCTCACGCCGGTCAGAACGGCCATCATCAAAAAATCTACAAACAATAAATGCTGGAGAGGGTGTGGAGAAAATGGAACCCTCTTACACTGTTGGTGGGAATGTAAATTGATACAGCCACTATGGAGAACAGTATGGAGGTTCCTTAAAAAACTACAAATAGAACTAACATATGACCCCGCAATCCCACTACTGGGCATATACCCTGAGAAAACCATAATTCAAAAAGAGTCATGTACTACAATGTTCATTGCAGCACTATTTACAATAGCCAGGACATGGAAGCAACCCAAGTGTCCATCGACAGATGAATGGATAAAGAAAATGTGGCACATATATACAATGGAGTATTACTCAGCCATAAAAAGGAAACAAAATTGAGTTATTTATGGTGAGGTGGATGGACCTAGAGACTGTCATACAGAGTGAATTAAGTCAGAAAGTGAAAAATAAATACCGTATGCTACCACATATATATGGAATCTAAAAAGGAAGAAAAAAAATGGTTCTGAAGAACCTAGGGGCAGGACAGGAATAAAGACGCAGACGTAGAGAATGGACTTGAGAGGGGGAGAGGGAGAGGGGGAAAGGGTAAGCTGGGACGAAGTGAGAGAGCGGCATGGACTTACATATACTAACAAATGTAAAATAGCTAGTGGGAAGCAGCCGCATAGCACAAGGAGATCAGCTCGGTGCTTTGTGACCACCTAGAGTCGTGGGATAGGGAGGGTGGGAGGGAGACGCAAGACGGAGGAGATATGGGGATATATGTATATGTATAGCTGATTCACTTTGTTATAAAGCAGAAACTAACACACCATTGTAAAGCAATTATACTCCAATAAAGATGTTAAAAAAAAAAAAGAGAAGTATTAAAGAACAAACAAAAAAAGTAACAAATTCCTGGGACAACAGCTGGGATAAGGCAGAATCCAAAGAGATAAGCCCAACATTCAAAGTTGCTTAATCCTAAGGCATTTGCCAAATGTAAAGTAAAAGCTGTAAATCCATCCTGGAGTTGTGGTGGATTTGTGGGTGAGATAGTTAGAAGTCAAAGTGCAGAGCCTTCCTTGCACACTGTCAGTGGGAATGTAAATTCATGCAGCCGCTATGGAAAACCGTATAGGGGTTTCTCAAAAAATTAAAACTAGAGCTGCCATATGATCCAGTAATTCCTCTGCTGGATATACATCCAAAGTAAATGAAATCACTATCTCGTTGAGACACTTGCCCTCCCATGTTCACTGAGGCATTATTCACGATAGCCACAATATGGAAACAACTTATGATATCATTCTGAACATAGAAAACCTAAAAGAAACTGTATTTATATTGTAAGAATTAATAATAGGATACAAAATCAATACACAAAAATCATTTGTATTATTACAGCCCACCAATAAAAACTAGAAAATAAAATTTCTGAAAGATACCATTTATAACAGCATCAAAAGCATCAATTTCCTAAGAATAAATCTGGTAAAAATGTGTGAGACTACTATGGGGAAAACTAGGAATCTTTACTGAGAGAGTCATTAAAGAAGAGATGGTCCATGTTCATGAATGGGAGAACTTATTAAAAAACGTCAGTTCCCACATTGCTCTAAAAGTCATTGTTATTCCAATAAAAATCTCAACAAGCTATTTTTATGGTTTTAACTAGCTGATTCTAAAATTTATATGGAAATGCAAAGGAAAAAGAAGAGCAAAAACACTCTTAAAGAAGAAAAACAAGGTGAGAGAATTAGCTCTACCGGTTACCAAGCCGTAATTTAAAGACAGTGTAGTAACCTCATATACTATAGTAAATAAGAGAGGGTAGTATTGGCCCAAGGATACATAAATAAAACTACAAAACAGTAGAATTCAGAAATAGACACATGCATATATAGATCTAATGTATGAGAGGTGGCACTGAAGACTAGTGGGAAAAGGATGGTCTTTCAATAAATTGTAATGGGACAATTGGGTATTTGTGGAGAAAATTGCCAATGGACCCCTAACTCACACTGTATGTAAATGTCAACTCCAGGAGGATTATAGAGCTGAATGTGCAAGACAAAACTATAAAGCTTTCAGAAGAAAATAAAAACGATCTTTGCGACCTTGGGGTAGAGAATGATTTCTTCAACAAGATGTGAAAAGCAGTACCCATATTGGGTATTAAACAAGTAATTACATAAATATATACAAAGTGTGTGTGTGTGTGCATATACACACACACACACACACTTAGAACAGTGTTTGGCACTTGGTAAGCACTCAGTAAAAGTAGCCGCCGTAATAATAACTTTCATTATTGTTATTATTAGGCTGTGATTCGTTCCTCCTATGATATCAGATACAAAAATCCCAAGAAAGTGTATCAGAAATTACACAGTGATTACCAGTTAATTCAGCATCTTGTGAGCTTCTGATGACCATGAATATCTTGGTTAAGTCAGATGTCCCCGACCCCCCGCCACACATTTTCTAAAATGGCAGGTGCCCACTTTGCCCACAACTGAACCATTTAAACTGCCACATCTCAAAGGCAGGCAGGCAACCCAAAGATAACATTCAAGCACCTTTCCCCACCATAGTTTATCTTATTCTAAATGATATAAAAAGGCTCTGGGAAGCAACCTAATCAAGAACAATTTAAATTTTGCAAATGGACAAAGAATTTCCAGTGTAATCCTCTAGGTCTCATTATAATAACCATGGATGGGGACACAGTTACAGCCCAGCCTGTACACACACTTTCAAAATATCCTCATCTGGGAGTTAGACTAGATGACCACCAACATCCCTTCTGATCCTAGAGTGTTAGAATTCCATTGGCTAATAATACATTTAAAATGTAGGAAGTCAAATTGAAAACCATCAGCAAAGATCCAGTTACAGTGTTTACTCAAAACTTTGTAGTGAGTGTCAAGGCTGGAACTCTCTATTTCATGAGCCACTTTCTTTGCCTTGATCTGAGGGCTTTCCTCTGATTAATTTTCTTCTTAACACTGGCTTAGACCCACTTTCCTGAGGGGGTTTGATTCTTAATTTCCAATTTGCTCTAATAAGCCACTCTCCTGCCTCTCCAAACTCGTTGAACCAAATCTGTGCCTCCTCTTCTACAGAAATTACATTGCTGTTTGGTTTTTGAGTCCCCAGTTTTTTCAGATTGCAATTACAAGCTACCCTGGACCTTCTCCATTTTAATTCCAGCCTCCGTTTAAAGAAAGAAGGAAGGGTGATATTTAATCCTTCCAATGAACATATTGCAAGAGCAATCACTTCATGCCTTCAGTCTGTGTGGGGCTAGGGGAATACTAAGGGGCCACATGACATCATACGGTGGCTAAAAAGGAACACTGGGAGCCGTGTCACTAGGGACAGTCCCTGCAAAACCAGAATGTCTAGTCACTTTGACCTACAGCAAAAAGTATCGAATAACTAGGACAAGTGCTAGTGCAAACAGCTGATCAAGTCATTAAACCCTAACGCGGCCACTGGGTACTCGGGGCCACGTTCAAACCAGCCAATTAAAGAAGCGATCTGGGACAAGAGAGGAGTTGAGCTCTTTCCTTTTCCTTTTTAGTTTTTCTTTTTCTTTTTCTTTTTTCTCAGAAGAACCTGAGAACATGGGTGATGAAAGGGACAGCAATCTGGCCAATTGGGGGAATTCCCGACTTAGAAACTCAGCAGAATCTTTTCTCCCTAAGTAAGGTGAAACCACTCCTTTGCCTCTTGAGCCACTGCTGCAGGAAACCAGACGCATGGCAACCTCCTGGGGGAGGGCCTCCTTCCTGCCAGTGTGTTTATGGTTTGCATAAAGAACATGATAGCACTTTAATGGGCAAAAGAAAATCCCTGGTCAGCAACCAGGCGGCCTCCTGGCCTTCTATCAGAACAGTTGTGCCACAGAGCAGCTGACAAGTAAGAGCTCACCCAGCTGGTCTGGTGAAATTATCAGGTAGATCAAGATGGCGATCAAGAAAAATAATAGAAGAGTCACTGACTTTTCATTCATTATATTAATTATAAAATTATATTAAAAATGTCATTTTATAATATATGTTCATATTAACAAATGGTCTTCAACATCTTTTTAAATAACATATATTTTTCAATGTTTAGTTTCTATTTTGCTTGAGGTATTTTGTACATATGTGCCTTGTGATTGCTGCCGCTTTAAAGGATACAGTACTCTTTGGGGGGATGAATCTGTTTTGTTTTGTTTTTTAATGAAATAAACCTATATTCCTGATAAAAAGAAAAAAAAGAAAAAGAATACAATAGCTATTATTTTTGCTGCTTTGACTCTGCAGCAGTTCCTATACTAAGTACCATATTAGCTTATACAATAGTCCCAGTAACCCTAGAAAGAGCTTCTATGAGTATCCCCATCTTTCAGATAAAGAAACCGAGGCTTCGAGGTATTAGAAAATTAGCCCAAGGTCACAGAACTAGAAATCTGCTGTGTCTGATCAACAACACACCCACTATACGTCCCTCCTCTGCAGCATCTCTGCCCAGACTTTATTCCTTTAACTTCCTTCAGAGCGACTGTATTAAGATGCCCTTGCTTATAAGGCACAAGAGTCAAGATCTAATAACATATTCTATATTTATTTGAATAAATGCATGTAATTTTCAAAAGTTAACATATCATCTCATTGGGCCCCCACTACATCTTATTGGGTAGGTAAGACAGGATTTGTTTATTTGTTTTTAAATTCCCTTTGAAATTCTTTTCAGTGACTAAACATTCCCAATAATTAAATTTTTAGAAATTTCTTGCAAGACAATTGTCAAGATAGAGTAAGTCGACAAATTTACCCATTAGTGGAAGGATAACAGACCTGCCATTTGTTTGGAGCAGTCTTAACAGAGGCTGGGAGAGGAAAATGCATTATAAAACCACAGGGAAGAGCCAGCACCACCCCAAGTAGCTCAGAGACTCTGGGGCACAGGGAAATTTTCTGGGTGTTTCCTCTGCCTTGTCTCTACAGGCTTTTGAAAGCTAGGACAAAATAAAATAAGTACTTCCGAAAGATAGAGCCATTTGGGAAGTTGACATTTTCCCTAAATTCCAACTCTCCTACTATTTACTCCAATTCCTAAGTAATGGCATAAAAATGCAGTCTCTGTAGGCACCCAGAGGAGTGACCATATCCCTGCTCCTCTACTCACTAGCTATAAGACCTGTAGCAAGTTACTTCACCAGTCTGAGCCTCAGTGTTTTCATCTGAAGAATGGGGATATTTGCTGAGAAAATTAAATAAGATTAATGCATATTAAGTGCTTGGCATAATTCTTATGAAGCACTGAAGGACATAATCCTCATTTATATCACTAATTAACTTTAATATTTGTTATAAATTTGTGAATAAGACATATCTGGTACAAACTTATTCATCACCTTTCCATCAAAGCTGGCCCTTTGGTAGCCCCTATCTCTGAAAGCTACCATGCCCTACCTCCCAACTACCCACTATGTCAGGTTCTAGGAGAGTCATGCCTTACCCTCTCCCATCATGCAATTCATCACTCAGTCCTTTTGGTTTGATCTCAGTGTTATTGGCCAAATCCATCCCCTCTCCCTTTCCATGCTTTTACAGTGTCTCATCAGGAAGATTGCTGTAGTCTCCAAAGTGATTTTGCTAATTCTGGTATTGCACACTCTGTTCCATATTCTGAGCCAAAGTAACCCTCTAAAACACACATCTGATCATATTACTCCCTGCTAAGAGTCTTCAGTAACCCCACATAATCTTCAGGATAAAGTGGAAACTCTTTAGCATATATAGAAAGCTCCACATGGTATGAGCTCTGGTGAAACTCTACTGGCTTGTTTGGTTTGTTGTTCCCCTCAAAACTTCATTTCAAAATGTATAGAATTCCTTAAACACATGTTGTTAAAAGCACTTTATATACATATGTGTATATATACACACATATATGTGTATATATGTATATATTCCTTTAAAACTCACGAGAGCTCTTTGAAGCTGTGGCTCTTAGTATTCCCTTCTGACTTAGAAGGAACCTGTGTGCCAGCTCAGATAACTAACTTGCCCAAGTCACACAGCTTGACGTGGCATAGCCAGAATTTGCACCAGGCACAGAGTCTGTGATCTCAGTCCCTCTACCATCCATCTTCCCCGAGTGCTCTCTGCCAGCAGGGCCTCTCCTTGACAAGCCCCTTCTCACATTCACACCTCAACTCAGGAAACACCTCTTCTGTGATGCCGCTCCTGGATTCCACCTTAGAACAGACCACTTGGAGTGTTGTGATTCTTCTGTGTCTTGTATAGCTGTCCATCCCAGTACCTGTCATTCCTTAGAATGCTTCTGTATGTATAGGCCTCTCTCCCCTACTAGATTATAAATCCTAAAATGTGGGAAGATTGTTTATTATTTGTACCCTCAGTGGCTAGCACAGTGTCAAGCACATCTTAGGTATTTAATAAATGTTTGGGGGATAAGTGGTGGAATGAATGAATCAGTGGAATGAACGAATGAAAAGTCAGTAAAACAGTGGGCATTATAAAAAGTTTCTGTTTCTGCCTTTTAAGAAAAATATTAAATGGGAAAAGGTTCAATCGGTATACTAAGTTTGGAAGGTGAGGGGGAAAGAATAGGGGTGGAAAGGACGTGGTCTTTAGGCTCATGGAGGACATGGATATGGTGAGGGAGCACACATTCACGGAGGAATAGAACACTAAAAGCCAGAGCAGCAGCCCTGAAGCTTAAAAGTCTCACTAGGACAATCACATTGAGCACTGCTTTCACAGGGAATGAATGTATGAATCCAAGAGCTGATTCAAGCTGAACAATGCAAATAGGCTTTTTAAAGGTTGAAAGCAATGCACAGATGACTGATACAAATCCCATATACGTTTCCATTTCACTCGACTGATAATTAAGGAGCACCTACTCAGAGGCTTGAGATTGAAACACAAACATGAAAAATACAGCTCCTAAAACACAACCGAACAAAATCTATGGGATGCAGCCCAAGCAGTTCTTGGAAGTTCATAGCGATACAGGCCTTCCTCAAAACACAAGAAAAATCTCATGGGGATACATGTATATGTATAGCTGATTCACTTTGTTATAAAGCAGAAACTAACACGCCATTGTAAAGCAATTATACTCCAAAAAAGATGTTAAAAAAAAAAAAGAGAAAAATCTCAAACAAACAACCTAAACTACCCCCTAAAAGACTTAGAAAAAGAACAAACAAAGCCTAAAGTCAGCAGAAGGAAGGAAATAATAAATATCAGAGAGGAAATGAATAAAATAGGGATGAAAAATATAGCTCCTGCCCTGAAGAAGCGTATAGTCTAGTGGGAAGACAGATGTAGCAATCACTTATACGGTGCTTCTCAAACGATCAATGGTAAGGAATAGCTCTTTTTATTATTTTATTTCCAATGTGTTACAGATTGATACTTTTGAAAAGTACAAAAAAAAAAACTACTAGAAAATAAAATTTTTTAAAGATATGTAAAATAAGGCCCCAAATTTTTAGAATTGAATCAATAATCTTAAATTACTGTCAAATTGCCGAACTGTTTCTAAACAATTACCATCAATTTCTGTACTTAGCTCATGATGGAGTGGTAACAGTTTGCACACCAGCAGTGGTCCACAGGCCACAGTTTGAGTTCAGTGACATGTAGTACAAGTTAGCTGCTTTAAAGAGCCTCCTATGGGAGAATAGGACGGGAAGTTTTTAAGGCAACTTCAATTATTTGGGAACCAAACCCTCTCAACATATGTTCCCCAAACTTTACCCCTCAGACTAAAAGATTCTTTTCTCTTCCTCTGCAGGACCTATTTTCTTAAAAAGGTAGCCTACATTTGCTGCCTCATCACCACGCCAGAGTTGTTTCATAGCGCAGAACAGAAAAGAATCACTGCACTTTTTCATACTTTTCTTATAGCATTTATATCCTGCAATGTGAGATAGCTTTTTATCTCTCCTTTCCCATTATATTTTAAGCTCTCAAGGACAAGAAAGAACTTGATCATACGTACCTTAATATCCCTGCAGCCTCTACTAAGAGCCTTCAACATGCTGAGTACTCAATGACTACTTGGCAAGTAAGTGCAAGAAATGAAATAATGAATAAGCAAGTAAACTAGCTACTGCTCGATGCCTCCAAAAGCATATTACTGAGATGTCCTAGGTTTTAAATTTTTATTTGATGCCAAAGGTTAATGATTCCCTTTAGACTAAAGCTGCTGGAATCATTTAATTTTTCTATACTTGATCCACATGTGAAATTCCAACCAACATCAAATGAAAGTTTGATTAAACAGACCAGGAACAGCATGTGTGATAGATGTGAATTCCCCCTAGGGCAGGATGTAGGTCTGGAAACCAGAAGACTTGACACTACAGAGCTGAAAGTTCTTGAAAAGAGCCTATATCCTATGCCTAAAGAAAAACAATGTATACTTCATGTCCCAGAAAAGAAACCGGTCAAGTTCAGAGACATGGAAATACCTGGATCAAGTCTCCAGGTTTTGAGCCTTCCTTCTTTCCTCCATATTTCCCACTCCTTAATTTTTTTCCCTCTTAATTTTTGTATTCATTCCCACCATAAGAAAAAAAAAATGGAGAATTTAGTGGTGCTGCAAAAATAGTCCTAACCGAAGGAGACAAAAGGACAAATCGGTTTCAGCTTCCAGAATTATTCTAGCTTCTCAGAAGCTCTTGCTGCCCTTGAAGCTGCTTTCCTGGAGCAGTGAAGATTCCTGGGATTCTGCAAACAGCTAGAGTTATCTGGTGAGTGATCAGAAGACTCCTGGGAGGAGGCCCAGCTGGGATTTCTTCCAAACCGTGTCTGCACCACCTGTAACTCTTCAATACATATGCTTGCCAGAAGATTGTCCCAAGTCTAGGGGGATGGGGAGAGTTGCCATTCCAGAAAGAACCACCAGCCAGCTTTGGCAGAGAAGGGCGTCCTTGTGCATTGGGAAGGAGTCAGGGCTTCCAGCTAAGGGCGCCTCGCCAGCCCTGGTATGCAGTTCTGGGATCTGTGCCCACCGAGCCTGCCCCAACTTGCCCAGGAAAGAGAAGCCAGGGAGAGATGGGAAAGGTGTTCTCTCTCCCCACCTCCCTCCAGTTCCAGCCAGCTCCAGGCTCCTTTGAAGTCTTGGGCCAAAAGACATGGCCAGTACTGATGCTGAGGCTTTTTTCAGTGAGCCTCTGGTATTCGAGTCCCCCCCACCCTTTCCCTCTCTCTCTCTCTCTCTCTCTCTCTCTCTCTCTCTCTCAATTTCTCTCTGGAAGGCAAACCACATAAATCAAAAAGCGCGGGCTTTGGAAGCAGATAAACCTTGATTCAAATCCTGGCTGGGCCATGCACTGGGTTTATAAGCCCAAAAATGTTATTCAATTTCTCTGAAACTTGGAGTTCTTATTTCTGAAATAGCAGTAATATAACCCAGAGTTTCTCAATCTCAGCACTCCTTACATTTCAGACTGGATACGTTTTTGTGGGGTTGGGACAGCAGGGTAGGGGTGGGGTCTGTGCTGTGCATTATAGAATGTTTAACAGCACCCCTGACCTACCTATTAGATACTAGTAGCACTCTCCCCCGCCCAGCTGTGACAACCCAAAACGATTCCAGACTTTGGCTAATGTCCCCTGAAGGGCTAAATTGCCCAGTTGAGAACCACTAGCCTCATCTAATCCTTAGGATTGTTGTTTTATACATATTATTGCAAATACAGAGTACGGTACCTATGAATGAATGAAAAGCACCCCAGAATTATTCATTCCCACAACAGATGCCATCGCTGCCCCTCCTTAGCATCCACCTCAACTCACTGATGGCCGCTTCCCATGATCACCTGGACCCTCTGGCCTTAGGAGTATGGTTAGTCCATGAACAGGGCAAACTGGAAGTTGATGTCCTTGCAAGCAGCCCTTACCCACTGAGAGGCTAGGAGTTGGTGAAATAAACACACCAGCCTCCTAGCCCTTTAGTTGAGACAGTTGTGTTCTACACTGTCTCCCCGAATTCCCCAGTGGGCTTAGACTCCACTTCCCAGGGGGGCAGCTGGCTATATAACCTCTTCCCTGTCTTCACTTTCCTAAGTGAAGGTATGTCCTAAGGTCACTTCCCAGATTCTTTGTACAACTTCTGTCTTGCTTGTGTTTCTATCTTTCAGTCACCTATTATATAAAAACTGTGACTTTTATTTCTATAAATGTCCTCTGCTTGCTGATTCATCAGACTTCTCATGAGCACCTACCCAGGTCACAGTGTTTCAAAAAAATTTTTAAGTACTGCAAATAAGCTACTGTCCTACTCTGGGGGCTGCTGAAAATAACAATCAACACATCCCAGACAGTCTCCAGGCAGGTAAAACAATGAGCCTAGGCTTCTCACTTCTCACTTGGCCTAAGCCCCATCTACCCCCCATGTTGCTGCCACACAGTTTCTTCTCAAATGCACATCATATAGTGTCTGCCACGAGCCCAGCAGCCTCCACTGCTGTAAACTCAGGACCTGAAACCACGCGGCACATAGTCAGTACCTGGTAATATCTGCTGAATTACTGAGTGAATGTCATCCTCATGCTTAAAATCTTTGGATGCTTCCCTACGTTATCAGTAAAGGATAAAGATCAAACTCCTTCAAATGGTACACGAGGCAGGGCCTTTGTGACTCGGCCTCTGCTTCCCTCTCCAACTTCATCCCTCACCACTTATTCATTCAACCTTACCCCTAAATACACACATGCACTGTACATTTGCCATCCCATACTATTTGTGGTTCTTACAGAGGTATGTTCTTTTTAGGGCTGTGCTCTTTGCATGTGTTGCCCTCAGTTTGGGATGCCTTTTTCAGGTCTTTTCCCTGTTGACACTATTACACTATTGTACTTTGGGGTTTGCTTATTAATCTGACCCACTAGAGAGAATGCTTTGAGATAAGGGGCCATTTCTTTAATTTGGAGGTATCCCCAGTGCCTGACACATTTTACATGCTGAGAAGATAAACGCTTGTGCATTAATCAAAGGATTTGATTGTTCTCAGTAGTAGTAATTTTAAAAAGCTTTAGCATGTGAATTAATTAGGATTCTCCAGAGAAACAGAACCAATAGGATATATATAGATATATAGAAAGAGATTTATTCTGAGGGATTGGCTCACATGATTACAGAGGCTGAGAAGTCCCACCATCTGCTGTCTGCAAGCTGGAGGCCCAGGATAGCTGGTGGTGTAATTCCAGTCCAAAACCAAAGGCCTGAGAACCAGAAGAGCCAATGGTATACATCCTAGTCTGAGTTCAAAGGCTTGAGAACTGAGAGTGCTAATGCCCAAGGGCAGGAGAAGATGGATATCCTAATTCAAACAGAGAGAAAATTCTTCCTTCCTCCACCTTTTGGTTCTGTTAAGGCCTTCAAAGGATTGGGTGATACCCACTCACGTTGATGGGAGAGATCTTCTTTACCCAGTCTACTGATTCACATGTGTTTCTCCTTCCCAAACATCCTCACAGACACATTCAGAAATAATGTTTTACCACCATCTAAGCATCCCTTAGCCCACTTGAATTGACACGTAAAATTAACCATCACAGTATGTAATCTTCATTCCCCTATATCAGCAACTAATTTTTACATAGAATATTTGGTAAATCCCAGGGATTCCCTGGCTGCGAACCAGAAAGACAAACCACAGGTACATGAACCACAATTATCTAAGCCTCTTACTATTATGGTTTAGTTGTACTAATTGTGGGAAGAAACTACTGCCTTGGCCAAGGAATAATGTGACCTGCCACCCAAGCCCGTAGAGAAGGCTCAATGTATGAATACAAACTCCTCCCACAGGTGGGAGGTTGTCACAAGAACCCAGAAAAGCTGTTTGGAAGTTGTGTTCTTCATTGAACTGAGCTCTTGCAACCTAGAAGAACATCTTCAAGATGGGATGTTTACAAATTCCACACCAGCTCTTAAATCTTAGAGCTTGCGGTTGGGACTAGCAAGCTGGTTTCATGGAAACAGAAGGTAGAAAACAAGGGCAGAAGAAGAATGTACTTGTTCTGCTCTAAAGGCCTAATTAATTCTACATCCAAATCCTCTTCAGAGAGAAGAATCTAGCTGGGACAAAGTGACCCCTCCTCACTTCCCTATCCCAATCTTCCACACTCACCTTTCTTAAACAAGGCTGGTTGAAAAGTCTCAGGGTTGTTTTCCGTTCTGAAACAACCCTGAGACTTGAATAAAATCTAATCATATGAGGAAAAAAATCATAATGGCAATGAAGAACATAATGAAAGGGGAGTTTTCATAATATTGATTCAATCGTGCAACCAGCAAGCACAGAGTGTCTACTTACGTAAGCATCTCATACATCACGAGGGGCTTCTTTGTTCCTGAAAATGATAATATTTATAAGGGGCACATGCCCACCAAGGCAAAGTGCGGGAGTCAAATGCTGAACACGATCTCTGAAAAGTAATAGACATTCACGTGACACGAAATCTCCTGAATCCTGTCAGTGGGATGATTTAGGTTTCTCCTGCTGAGCTAAGAATCAACCAAAATTTATTTTCAACAAAGTAGGAGACATAGGTCTTCTACCTGGACCGCCTGCCACTTTTCTTTATTTCCAACTTCCTAACCTTTGAATATCCTATTGACACCCTGTTTATTTCACAAAAAGAGACCTTCTACCACTACCTAATGCCCCCAGTTCTCCAAGCCCTTCACTCATTGGACTGTGTGTAACCCCTTACGGAAACCTGAATGAAATATGAATGCTGTCTTTTTCTTCCTCTGTTTCCACTCGACAATACATGATAACATATGTCATCCCAACTGGACTTCAGCAGTGTGATCTAAATAGCACAGGGGAGTCACCTTAACTCAACAGACAGTTATTTATGATGATATTCCAGGAGCTGGTCCATTCAAGACCATGAAAATTCCATGTGGAAATAAATGCAGAGACTGGAACTTCCTCAGAAAAAATCAGAGAACCACCAAATGCCCAAGCTGGAAGACATCCACAGATACCACAAAACCAGCTAACTCCCCTGATGGTTGAAGATATCAATACTTCCCTAAAAGTCAGGGAAGATACTTGAGATGTTCAAGTCCCAATAATAGGGCAGATGAGCCACGCCAGGACTCAAGTTTCCTGACACTCACACCATGCTCCACAGTACCTGTCATCAAGTCTTCCCAGTACTAAATCCCTCAGTCTCCTGAACAAGCTGGCTTGGCATTGGTGGCCCCAGACATTGCCAACATGTTTTAACCAACAGATAAGACGATCTCCGGGAAGAGTTCGATGTCCTTTTCCTTGCAAGTACTAAAGCATCCCTTGTTACTTTCCTACAATAAATCCATGTGGGCTTTATCAGGATACTCAAAAAGTTTTTATCCAGGACCTTACGGATACTGAATGAATTAATTAGGGACAGAGTAGAGATTAGATCCTGCTTCTCCTGACTCTCTGTATAGCATAGATTCCACTCTTTTGAAGTTTCCCATACCCCAGTGTTCTGGCAGAGAGATCTCAAAGAGGAAGTGATGCACTTCCACATTCAAGATTCAAATCCATCATTCTGAAGCCAACATGCTATATATTACCTCTCCTACATGCCTAACATTAGCCAAGACAATTTCCTTCAGCTGGAACCTTCCTGGAACCAACTTTTCCTGCTAAAGACAAACATTAATCTAGCTAAAGTAACTGCTACTGCTGTTATAAAAATACATTATTACTTGTAGGGCTCCACAGAATAAGAGGTCATTCTTTTTTTATGTGCTGTAGTAACAAGAATGTGTAAATGTCATTTTTATTTTGACAGTATTTCAGAGGAAGGCATTAATGCCACATTCTATCTAAATAGGTTTTTATGAAACCAAAGACCAGTGCCTTTCCCTATTGGATTCTCTTGATGGACAAAAGGCTCCAAAATCGTTTTAAAAAATAATGCCACCATGACCCTCAAGGAAAAAAATTCAAATTCTGACAGAAAACTATAGGGTAAGGAACTTGGCAAAACTGCGTGAACAACACTAGTGATGTAAGCTTGGTTTTACTTTACTTAACTCATGTTTCTGACACTCTCCTTCTCAAACAAACTCCATCCCTGACTAATAATCTCAAATTCTATGTGGTTTTCTTACTTTCGTGTATGTCAGGCCTCGTAGGTGATGAAGAGTCCAGCCTTTACGCAGTTCAGCAGGTGAATTTAGACAAATGATACACCCAGAAAGACGGTCCCTTCACCAAAAAGAGGAAAAGAGAAAATGAAGAAATGCTGTACTTATCTTGAGCCGCTAAAGAGAGTATCAACTAGCACAGCCCATTGAGAAAGTGCATTGGTGAAACCAAGTCAGAGCTGAAAGATTTTCAATCCCTTTGACAGTCAATCCTGGAAATAACTCCTAGAAAAATAATATGAGTAAAATGTCCATTGCAATGTTAACCAGAATGGGGAATGGGCAGGAGGGGGTAATTTTTATGCGTGAGAAAATGAAGATGTCCATTGCTGTGTTGACTAAAACAAGAGAAGGGTTGTGAGAGAAAAGCTGGGGAAAAAACCCTTCATGTCTCAACAATAGAGATATAATTGTAATAAAACATAGTGTCCATTTGATTAAATATACAGCCTTTATAAACAATAATTATGAAACCTGTGTAGAAACCTAGAAAAATATTTTGAATGAAATATTAGAGAATACAAAATAGTATCATCTTAGTTTGGGCTGCTATAACAAAATACTGCAGACTGGGTAGCTTTTTTTTTTTTTTTGCGGTACGCGGGCCTCTCACTGTTGTGGCCTCTCCCGTTGCAGAGCACAGGCTCCGGACACGCAGGCCCAGCGGCCATGGCTCACGGGCCCAGCCGCTCCGCAGCACATGGGATCCTCACGGACTAGGGCACGAACCCGCGTCCCCTGCATCGGCAGGCGGACTCTCAACCACTGCGCCACCAGGGAAGCCCTGGGTAGCTTTTAACAAGAGAAATTTATTTCTTACAGTTCTGGAGTCTGGGAAGCCCAAGATCCAGGCGCCAGATCCAGGCCGCGTTCTGGTGAGGGCCCTCTTTTTCATTCACTGGTGTCACCTTCTCATTGTGTCCTCACATGGTGGAAGAGCTTAGGGATCTCTCTGGAGCCTCTGTTATAAGGTCATTCATGGGGACTCCACCCTTATGGCTTAAGCACCTCACCAAGGCCTACCTCCTAATACCATAACATCAGGCATTAGGATTTCAAACGTATGAATTTTGAGGAGACACAAACACACAGACCATGCAAGTATGGATATTTCAATTACAGTAATTTGAAAAGAACACCATTGCCCTGCTTAAAAGCCTTCACTGACTCCCTACTGCCACCAAGTTTTAGCACAGCCTCCTAAAAATGGCCATCAGGTCCTATTTTGTTTGGTCACCCCACTCCCTAACTGTCTCTGACTATTTAGAGACCTTAGAAATTGCCCAAACGTGTCACCCTTCAGCAGTCAGCTGAGGCATCACTTCTCTGAGAGTTTTCCATGACCTTCTTTACAACAAGACTCCCCTTCTCAGCATTTTCACACTGCACTGCAATTGCCTGTGCACTTTTCAGTTGCCCCAAGAGGACGGAGAGCTTCTTTTGAACTGAGATCTTGTCTACTTTACTCATAGCTCTATCCTCACCTAGTGCCTGGCATACAGAGGGGCTCAACGGATGTGCACCGGATGAATGGATAAATAAAAGAATGATCAGTGAGCGAATCAGCGAAGAAATCAATCAATAAATAGCGTTGCTACTGGCCACACTGCTGTCTTATTTGCATGAGTAATGGAATACGTGCACATGCTCATGCAGTGCAGTGAACAGCAATAAGAAGGAAAGATGAAACATGAAAGACTGTGGCATTGGGGCAGGCTAGCCTCTCTTCTCCAAAATTGTCTTTAATATGGTGGGAGGTTTCAGGAGGTAACAGCTTTACTGAGATAAAATTCACATACCATACAACTTGCTCATTTAAAGTATAATAAACAATAGTTTTTAATATATTAACAGAGTTGTGAAAACATCACCACAATTAACTTTAGAACATTTTCATTACCACGAAAAGGGACTATAAACTTTTTGACTATCACCTCCCCCACCTATCCCCCCTTACTCCCCAGCCCCAGGCAACCACTCATCTACTCTCTATCTCTATAGATTTATCTATTCTGGGCCTTTCATGTAAATGAACTCATATAATATGTGGCCTTTCGTGTCTGGCTTCTTTCACTTAGCATAATGTTTTCAAGTTTCATCCATGTGGTATCATGTATCAGTACCTCATTCATTTTTATGCCTAAATAATATTTCACTGTATGGATATACCATAATTTGTTCATCATGCATCAGTTAATGGATATTTGGGTTGTTTCCACATTTTGACTATTATGAAAAATGCTGCTATGAACATTTGTATACAAGGTTTTCAGTGGACATAATAGTTTTATTTCTCTCGAACATATACCAAGGAGCAGAAGGGCTGGGTCCTGTGTTAATTCTATGTTTAAATTTTGAGGAACCACAAGGATGTTTTCCATATTGGTTGTACCATTTTACATTCACCCCAACAGTGTTTGAAGGTTCTGATTTCTCCATGTCCTTGCTAACATTTATTATTTTGTGGGCTTTTTGATTATAGCCATCCTAGTGGGTACAGAATGGCATTGTAGCTTTGATTTGTATTTCTCTGAAAACTAATAACATCGAGCATCTTTTAATGTGCTTATTGGCCGTTTGTATATTTGATCCTATGTTAAAAAATGTTTAGAATGAAAAAAATTTCTTTCTAATAAAAATGAAGTGCACTGAAGATTTCTCTTAGCCTGTGGTAATAAACACCAAAAGAGAAAAGCACAAAAAAGATTCCATGACTCACAAGAAAGAAAGATATCACAAGACTGCCTTTGGGGATGAGTGAGGACTTCAGTCCCAGGGTCAGATGGCAAGGCTTCAGTCCTGATTCTGGGCAAGTTACCCAGCCTCTCTGAGTCCTGGTTTCCACAGCTATGAAATGGAATGCTAATAATACCTACATCATAGGGCTGGTGTGATAATTAAACAAGTGTACATAGACCCTAGCACACAGTAAACACTCAATAAATGCTTGGTGTAAGAAACAAGGTTCATTAAAATGAACCAGTTTTTTTTTAACTCTAGGATTTCTAGAAGGCTTTATTATGCAAATATGCATTAAGACTCTCAAAGAAGAATTTTGTTTCCCAAATGTAATTGACCATGGAACCCCTTTTTCATAGGTCATGTGGCAGGGCAAGTGGTCCAGTAACTCACTTGAGGGAACACGAATCCATCCTCTCTCACTTTACCCACCGGGAAGCTGAGGCCCTCAAAGGAGCTGGCCCAGGACACTCGGCTACTTGATCACAAATCCAAATGGAGAAGCCGAGTCCCCTGCTCCTCCCATTCTTTAGTGAGACTCTTTCCATGAACCCATCACCTTGAGAGTGAGGAAAGAAAAAGTCCGATGTCTGCCCACCCCACACTCCACCTATAAGTTTCATCAAGCTCGGTCCTCACCCTCTCAGGCCCATCATTACCTTTTCATGGGCTGGAGCAAGAATACAATGGAGAGCCCCATATCACATGTCTAAGTACATAACAGGCATAAGTAAGCATAACAAACTGCTGAAGAAACTATGTTCTAACCCCCTGCCTTAGCAAATAGACCTTCATAATGACCTGGAAGGCCAAGTTCAAATTTCGAACTCCTCAGAGCTCCTCAGTGAACATGAGGAGAAGGAGGCCCCTAGCCCAAGGCTCTGTCCCACACTGTGAGACATGTATACAGACCCCTAGAACCATATGTCCAAGCTTCACCCAGAGCCCCCTGCCTTAGCTGCCTCTTGACACCCCTCAGAACTCGGGGGGTATACCAACAGCATGGCGGACCCTCAGGATGTCAGACCCAGAGGAGAAGCCTGGGTGCGGAAGTGGGTTTGGGGCTGTTTGGGCAGGAATTTGGGGTTCCGGCACCTGAAGTATGGAGGGGCATGGGCTCTGAGTGGAATGGAGTTCCTCAGCCCTGCAGAATCTCTGCCCTGTGTGGAGAGGTGGATGCGAAGAGGCCAGTGCAGGTGGAGCCCAGGTGAGGGCAGTCTGCTCGCTCCACCCTACTGAATGTCACCAGGATTGTTTCAGAGAAGATGCCTGAAAAGAAACCCCTGAGAACATGAGCGTGCCTCTCCCCTCCCTGAAACATGGGCTTTTTAACTGAAATAGCCCTCCAGCCCCATCGAGGATGGCCATCCCACAGATTCCTGAGCAGTGGCACCAGGAATTCTCCACGTGACACACCGAGGCAACAGGAAGGACACAGCAAGGTGACCTGGGGAGCCTTTTCTCAGCCCTCCCCTTAGCGGGGAGGTAGATTTGGTAGATTAGAGAAGATCAGTAAAAACTGGAAGGAGACTCAAGGCTCACATTATCTCTGGATGGTTTGCTCCATGTAAATAATAAGAACTTTATGGTAGCAAGCAGATTGTACATTATCATTAGCATGATGTCAGCCTGCTTTATGGCTCCTCAGCTAGTTGAAAACATATTTTTAGTTCTAATATCAAAACCTGTCAGAGTTTGTTTTGCTAACACTAACAGAATGATACAGGTCAGATCAATTATTATGAAACATTCAATTAAGAAAGTACCATATGTGGCACTATGAAAAAAGACTGTGACTGCACATGTGGCTGGAAAGGAGTGACGGCACCAACACCACCCTGCCCTTCAGTCCTCGTCACTGTGGCCATATCAGAAAGGAAAACACCTTCCTCCTTCTCCATGCCAGGCTCACGCTCCCTTCTGTCCCCCAAAACCTCCTGCTCTCTTCCATCACCCCAAACCAGGGCACCTGGCAACCAGTTTAGTTGTGTTGTCTGCAGAGGATTTGGTGAACAGGGCTTTTGGTATCCCAGAGCACTGAGAATTTTAAACAGAAGACAAGGAAACATTTAGACAATTAAATATAACGACCCAAGTTTACCTGGATGCCCTAACTCTTGCCTGCTGCGTAAGCGGTCAGGGGTTAGGGAACCAGCTCTGGGATCCAACATGCTGGATTTAGGTCCCTTTACTACTTCATGTGTTGATGAGGAATTTACTTAATCCCTCTAAGCCTCCGTTCTCTTATCTAAAGATAGGGATCATAACATCAGCTCCCTCTTGTATCTGTTGAGCAAACTAAATGAGATAATGCATGTTAAAGTACTTAGCATGGTGCCTGGCAAACAGTAAAAACTCAATCCATATTAGTTATTATCTTTAGTTTTCTGTCATTGACAGGCAACAGGTGTGGTGGAAAGGCTCACAGTTTAAGGCAGGAAATCTGGACCTGCCACGAGCTCTAAGACTTTGGGGTAGTCAGCTCACCTCTCTGGACCTCCATTTCCTCATCAACAAATGGGGAATAATTGTACCCATCTGGCAGAGTTGTTTCAGGCTTCAGTGGAATACTGCACGGGGAAAGTGTTTGCAAACTATTATGTGATATGCAAGCATAATTAAATGTAATCATCTCCAAGCCAGCCCTGAGCCTCTGGAAGCACTGGGCAGATGCCATCTATGTGAGTTTGTTCAGAAAATGAACTGTCCAGGCAGTTGAGTAATACCTAAAAGCATCCTAAGAGTCTAACGATGCAAAGCAAAAATGAGGCACAGAAACGTGGAAGCCTGAACTCAGAAGGGTCCGAGATACACAGCAGAGTCCGGTTCAGAGAGGAATTGCCTGACTTACTGTACTTAATAGCTTAGCATCTTTCAAATAGATTAGGTGTAATTTTTTAAAAAGTCCCCAAATTGACATGCAATAGCATGGCTTCCTGTCAAGTCTACAATGGTTCTGTCCTTGAAATCCTAACCCAAGAGATAAACCAGTGCGGGGCTGCTGAGACGCACCACGATGGCAGCCATTCCTGGGCTGGCCAGACCTGGCCTCAGAGTTTTGCTGATTGAGGCAGCCAGTGATCTGACCACTTGGCTCAGACTGTGGAATTTTTCAGGCTTCTGGCCCGCAGCTCTTGGCTAACGACTATGCTGTCTGCGGGCCCTTCCAGCCTGGTCGTTCTCCAAGGCAAAGTGAGCTGATTATTTACACGCAACTCTTCCTTCTTAGCCTCTGGGGCCCCGGGTGTGTTCTGCCTTTTTTTAGCCTGGGTCTCTTACTTTAGGAAAGCCTCGGGGACATACAACACAGGACAATGGAAAGGGGGAAGGCGTTTTGAAGAAAATGAAAGGCAGTCGGAGGCAGCCTTTGCGGCCTGACCCCGCTCTCCCTCCGCAGGTGACGGAAGAGGAAGGGCGGCGTCAAGGTTGCGCCAGAGCGGTTCTGAGGCCGTCGCAGTTTGGGGAAGCGGCAGCTGGCAGGGCTCAGGGGAGCCGCTGCAGGAGGTGGCCTCGGCCGCCAGGGGAGACTCAGCGTCAGCAGGCACGGGGCCGGCAGGGTCCTGCTCCTTTGGTGTCCTGAAGGGACTGTAGGCAGTGTCACCTGGGGCAGGAGACGCGACCCCCGCGGATGGAGACCAGGCCCTGCAGGGGTGGCGCTGGGAGTCCAGCCTCGCCACCACGCTCTCGTCTCCACCTCGCTTTCCTTTTAGCTGTGGCTGAAGATACAAAACCGCGATTCAAACGAAAAACCCCTCACCTCACATGCGTAATTTCAACATTTTTATTCAACGTGGGGGGATGGGGGGACCGTAGCTTAGCAAGCACATCCCTTGAGCCTCCTTCTGCCCTCACTGCTCCCTCCTCTGGGCCCTTTCCTCCCCGCCTGCACCCTGGAAGCTGCTTCCTTCCTTTCTCCTTTCTGGCCTCTTGCTGTGCTCTCTGCTTTCCTGTCTCAGACCCTTTCCCTCGAAATCTCTCCTCTCTGTTCCCCGCTCCCTGCTCCCCCCTCTGGCTCCCCTCTCTCCCCTCTGCTCCCCCTTCCCTGCTCCCCCTTCTCTGTTCCCCCCTCCCTGCTCCCCCCTCTCTGTTCCCCCTCCCTGCTCCCCCCTCTCTGCTCCCCCATCCCTGCTCCCCTCTCTGGCTCCCCTCTGCCCCCTCTGCTCGCCCTTCCCTGGTCCCCCCTCACCCCCCTGCTCCCCCCTCCCTGCTCCCCCCTCCTTGCTCCCCCCTCTGGCTCCCCTCTGCCTCCTCTTCTCTACTCCCCTCCCTGCTCCCCTCTCTGGCTCCCCTCTGCCCCCTCTGCTCCCCCTCGTCCCCCTGCTCCCCCCTCTGTTCCCCCTCCCTCTCTGCTCCATCCTCTCTGCCCCCCACCTTTGCTCACCCCTCTGCCCGCCACGCCCTCTTCTCTGCTCTCCCTCCTCTCTCAGTCCCCCCATTCTCTCTCCTGCTCTTCTAGTCTATATTTCCTGTCCCCAGCCCATCTCTTCGAAATACCCTGATGGGGACTTTCTGATTTCTCTGTTTCTAGCTTCTAGGACTTTAAACATAGTGTAATCTTACACGTAGCTGTCAAAAGGCCTTGATGCTGGTGGAGAAAGTATAAGGGAGGGGATGTGGTGGTTCGAGTTTAAATAAGGAAAATAAGTGTAATGATAAAATAATTTTATTTAAATTTTCTAAGAATACAGATTTCTTCTCATATTTCTCCGTAGTCTCTATAGAGCCTAGCATTGTGCCTAACACACAAAAAAATACTAAGTAAATATTGGTGGAATAAGCCAATGAATGAATTGAATGAACAAATACTGAAACGAAATGTGGTTTTATTTCGTTTGAGCACATGCAGCCACAGTGTCAAATGAACCAGAGAGCAGACATGCCCCTCTTTAGAGAATCTTGAAAATCCTCTAGTGAAAGGACATATTCACTAACAATTAGCAGAAGCATTATTAAAATGTCAATGCTGCTGCTAAGGTTTGCCCTCTTCCATGGGCTAACATTTCCCTTGTTTACATTACTAATTTTCTTGGCAAACCCTCTTTTATAAATACAGGTAGAATCCCACTCCACAAGTTATGTACACAAAGCCGCGGATTCTGCACATGTCCCATGGTGACACTGGATTACTTTCCCCATCCTCTCCCACCCTCCCTGCAAGTCTGTCACATACCCTCTCTGCTCAGCTAGGTTGGTCTGGTCCTCGCAGCCCTCTGATCACCTTCACATACTCTCCTCTGCTCTTGTCTGCCCTGCCCTCTCTCCATCACTGAAACGGTCTTTATTGAGCACCTACTATGGGCAAAGCCTCATACCGGGAAACACATCCAGGAGAAGACACAGCCCCCAAAACAAGTGGCTTTCCAGCTCCCTCACATTCCACCTCCTCCAGACCCCTTTTCTCATCATTTTCCAGAGCATACATTGTCTATACCGGGACTTTTGGCATTTAAGCTTTCCAATCTCATTTTCTGTCTGCTCCATGTAGATGGCTCTTGATTTCTTAATAAGATTCACCGTAGTAGTACTGAAAAGCCTTTCTTCCTGTTCCCCACAACACATCTGGCCTTCTGCTGGGCATATACTTGAGAATGACTTGTTGAGCTGAATGAAGTTGGTCACAACAGATTTTCTGTCACAGACAATCCTATGCAGCAATTTTTTTCCTCTGATTCCGGTTTACACAGAGTCATTCTGCCAAAGGAAACCTCGACTGGATGCTCTTTGCACCGCGGTCCAGGAGGGAAAGAACTGACATCCAACTGACCCACTAACATTGCTTTATTCCCCCGCCACTGGGGAGAAACCCACCTCCCTTTCATGCTCTCCCTCCTCCCCCAGACGGCTCAAAGAACCTAATCATCATCTTCTGAATCCTCTGTCACCCTCCACCCCCTCAGCAAATGCACATACCACCTCAAATACTGAACCACAACTCAGATTTTTAAAGTTCAAGAGTTAAGAAGAACTAGCAATTGACTCATTTCTCCTTGATTCAAAGAGCTGCGGGTTCTCTAGGGCCGCCCTGACACCCCTTATGTGGGCCTGTTCCTGAAGCCAGGGCAGTCCAAGGGGATTCCTACTTGCCTAACCAAACTGAACAGAGGACCATAAATTACACGGCCTTGATGTGTGACCTTGAGCCAATAAGTCATTTTACTGCTCTGGGCTCAGGATCCTGCAGCTACAAAGTGAGGGACTGCTTCTGCACAGGTTCTCCATGGACCCCTGAGCACGCACATTCCCTGACTCGAATTTCTTTCTCCCTCCTGGGCTCCCTCCCCAGCACAACTTGCTCAGAAAACAACACCAGCCCCAATAAGTCCTCTGCCACCCGCTCAGCTCTTCTATTGCCAGGATAAAAGGTGGAACGGGGCTTCCCTTCCCTGGTGGCGCAGTGGCTGGGGTTCCGCCTGCCGATGCAGGGGATGCGAGTTCGTGCCCCGGTCCGGGAAGATCCCTCATGCCGCGGAGCGGCTGGGCCCGTGAGCCGTGGCCGCCGGGCCTGCGCATCCGGAGCCTGTGCTCCGCAGCAGGAGAGGCCACAGCAGTGAGAGGCCTGCGTACCGCAAAAAAAAAAGGTGGAAGGATGCTACCTTTTTATTAAGTTCCAGGCTGAGAAAAGCTCGTGAAACCTGCTAGCTCACGCAGGATGGAAAGACACTCCCAGTAAAAGGGCAAACAAGCCCCAGGGGCTCTCCGCTGTCCTGTGAAGATAAAACTACTCCAAACACTTTGGATGTTTGATTTCTGCAGCTCCTACGGATCCTCAAGCCATATATCATCTCAGAGCAGAGCAGTAATAGATAATGAGGGGCCTCTAAAAGGCAATGCCGGTTTTGGTGGATTCCTCCTTTGGATGACACGCAGGGATGGCACACAAGTTCCCATTGGCCTTTCCTTGGAGAATTCACTTTCAGAGGAGGAGAAAATGCTGTTTTAAGCACAACTGCCTTCTAAGGAGAGTGGCTCTTAATAAATAGGAAACCCTTTGGGTCCAAGGAGTACCTTGATGGGTTTGAATATGAAAAATGGGCTGGGAAAAAAGTGTGGGAAGAGAGCCTGGGGCAGAGCTGAATTGCTCTGCATAACTAATAAGAAAAATTGGAAATTGTGAGGAGAGCGCAGGAAGGAGGGGATGAGAAAAAGAGAGAGGTCATCAGAATGGGTAAATCTGGAGTTCTCTGTGGGTGGAGCGGCCAGTCAAAAAAATCCCAAGGTGTCCAGAACTTGGATGTCTTATTTCCAGTATGTAGTTGTAACCTGTTGCGATTAAAAAAAACAAAAAACCATCTTCCTCTCATGTCAGCTGTAAAATCTCCTCTACAAATTTCCTTGTGTGAACAGGGTTTTTTGTTTATTTGTTTGTGTTGGTAGAACCCAGGGATGAGATTCAAGTTCAGGTGTGAGTCAAATGTGGAACAGAATAACAGAAAGACCAGAGCCACAAAATAAGAAAGAAGGAGTTAGAAGCCAGGGGTAAATAGAAGAAAATAACCCCCAAAGAATCTGGAGAAATCACTGGACATTCACAGTGTATTGGATTGGCGATTCAAGCTCATCTTTTCTAGATATCGATGGGAAGGAAGAGTCCATGCATGTGATTGGGGGCAGGCGAGGGAGGATGCATGCGCACACAGGACGGGAGAAGAATGAAAAGACTGAGAGGGAACGTTTGACCAGGTCTGGGCTCAGACCCGGGAAGCCCGGCTAACAATGACCTGCACCCCCTCCCCCCCCTCCCCCGGAATCTGAGGGCTCTTCCCTGAAGAAGCTGAGCAGGTAGAGTCTTGGCTGCTGGTTGGGAAATGAAAAGTCTTCATCAGGAGAAGAGGCAGCTGCTAGCTGCAAGGGGCTGTGGATGTGCACGTCCAGTGCTCTCTAAG
Source organism: Orcinus orca (assembly GCF_937001465.1). Taxonomy (NCBI): domain Eukaryota; kingdom Metazoa; phylum Chordata; class Mammalia; order Artiodactyla; family Delphinidae; genus Orcinus; species Orcinus orca. Next base: position 52,998,571 of record NC_064572.1, on the reverse strand, counting down.
GTGAGGGAAACTGACCAGGTGAGTTTGAACAGATGAGGGATGAATTTCTCTTGATGGTTCAATGCTTTTACGTAGAATATTTGGAAACGTCTAAAAATCATGGCACCTCAAGGTGGAAGACAGCTTTCCCTTATAAAAACAGCCCCTGGGAAAGCTATTAGAGTATGTGAATATACATTAGGAAAAACTGCACCAAGAAAGGGAGAGAGCAGGGTTGGATGGTGGGAAAGAACCAATTTCCTGGCAACGAAAATATAATCCTATAGAAAAATGCATGCTAGCCATGGAAATAGACCCTTCGATAGATTGTAATCTGGGAAGAAAAGCGAACGAGGAGGAGTCCAGCACAACCTCAGACATACCCTTCTGGCCTCTTTAGCTTCCACCTTTCCATGTTTTGTGAATTCAGTTTCATTCATTTTTTCCATGTATATTTACTGAACACCCCATACAAGTCAGGCATTTTTCTCGATGCTAAGGATACAGAGATGAAACAGACAAAGCCCTGCTCCTATAGACTTAAGTCAGACAATAAACAAGGGAAAGTACAGGAATGAATGAGATCGTTTTAGATATCGCTAGCCTATGAGTAAACTAAAGCGCAGAACCGTGATGGAGAATGACGTGGTGGAGGGACTTCTTTAGAGAGAGGCCTTTCTGAGGAAAGCTCATTTGAGCTAAAATATGGGCAATGAGAAGGAGCCAGCCTTGAGAAGATGCTGGAGAAAGGCATCCTGAGCAGTGGGAAGGGAGTGCAAAGGGCCTGGGGAGAGCAGAAGGGCCTGAAGCCGGAGGAGCATGTCTGGAGATGGGGGGAGATGGGCAGGCAGGAAGCCCAGGGGCAGGTCCTGCGGGCCCTTGAAAGCCACGATGAGGAAAGTCAAAGTGGGCAGCCATCTGGTACACTGTTGTGGAGAGGAGCCTCTTTCCTGAGCTGGGAGGCCATTTCTCCAAGGAGAGAAACATGGAGTGAGCAGGCTCAGCCCACAGGGAGACAGCTCCAGGAGCGGTGCTTACAGCGAAGAGCCACCAGATGGCTCCGTGAGAAGACTGCCCAGCGCCTTCTCCTGCCGTTGCTGACGCCTTTCCTGTCTAAGGTAGAAAAGCACTTTTTCCCACCAAGCAAAAGCTTCCTTAACAAACAGTCACTTTGCCTTTTTTTTTTTTTTTTTTTAAACAAAAGGAACGAAGAGTAACCAGTACAATAGCGTGGTCCGGGTGATTTTGCATCTTTGCATCCTACTGGCTGAAAGAGGCAACTCCTACTGCCCAGGGCGCTCCTCAATGATTCATTCCCAAGCTCCCACTTTTTCAAAGCACTGTGCCCACCCCAGCTGGTTAGGTCGCTTTCCATTCCAGAGAGACAACCCTAGAAAAAAAAGGAATGCCGGTAGCCCAGGCTGCAGGCCAAACTCCAACTCTTCAAGAAGCAGATTTGCCCAGGAAGTAATGGTTCTAGGACTTAAGGACCTCGGGTCATGGCGTGTAAGAGAATGTGGGGCTGGAGGGGACAGAGGAGCAGAATGAAAAGGACAGGCAGGATATTTGCCATTTTCACCAAGATTTCCTTGCAATGGTATGCTCTTTTAAATAAAGGCAAGAATTGCTCCAGACCTCTTAGCAAGCACCAGCCCTAGAAACAGAGTTGTTCTATGTGAGTGAAGAGGCGTCAGTGACCAGCATGCAGGTGGCACCAGGAAGCAGATGTCTGCAGGACTTATCAGTGAGTCAGCTGAATCCAGCAAGGAGCCGCGGGGCTCAGGAGCCTCTCAGGAGCTCTGAGGGATTGAAAGGGAATAAATAGTCAGCCTCTGGCTCTAATCTAAAGTTGACATGGGAATTCTTACTCAATGAAATTCTTTTTTTTTTCTCCTTCTGTTGGGACTAGCCTGTCCCTCCCTTGAATTCCAGTGGTCCCTGATACATATAGTAGTGTTTGACCTATGTCCCTCAATAGATGGGGAGCTCCCTAAGTCCGGCCCACGCGTCATCCACATTTGTGTCCCCTAGCACCTCCCACAGAGACTGGGAGATAGATAGATATAGATATTGATATAGATATAGATAGAAAGAGAGAGAATTTGTTTGACAATATTGTTCTCACCTCTGCCTGACACAGGTACACACACACACACACACACACACACACATTTAAAGGATATATGTGTCATGATCTAGCAACTCATTTTCACAACTCCCATTGCAGCAAATTCAAAGTAAAGAAGTGATCCTGGGACATGAAGCTGTATGATGACTTTTCTATCTGCCTGACCAAAAAAATAAAAGCCAGGAAGGGCTCTTGATGAACTGCTTTCAGCAGAGAGGAAGAGAAGCCTGCTGTGCTAGCCCATCATGTTTTCATGAACGGTCACGAGTGCCTTTTCTCCAGCAACATCTGGAAGGACACTCCTCTAAGTACAGCTCGCAAACTGTCACTGTTGAAGAAATGTTCTTCCTGCCCCTGCTTTGCTGGCAGTACAGGGTGTTTTGGGCAAGACTGGCACCCAGAAGAACCTTGCATGGTGACTTTAAGAACCACAGCTGGCTAAATCTTCCTGTGGCATTGCTCTGATCACATATTCCCCCAAGACACACGGCTTCCAATTGCCGACACATTCAGTCAGAATTCACTGGCCTGGAAGTCAGACCATCTCAGCTTAAACCTCCTCTTCCCCGGGAAAACCCCCCTGGATTCCCTCACACCCAGTAGCACCCACCATCACATTTCCATAGCACTCTGAACTTCCAGCCCTTCCACACCCTGATAACTGCTTAATTGAATTTGAATTATATATTTATTTAACGTCACCAGAGCAAGACTTCTGAGCCTGGTGTGTATAGACACCAGGTCTTTTTGTTCAAGCACTCAAAGTAGTGGCTGGCACCAGGTAGGTCCTCATGAATATTTATGACTCATTCAGCAACTGGCTGACTTGATACTCTGGTCTCAACTTACCTTCTTGGCTTCATCTCCTGATTCCTCCAGACCCACACTTACGTTCCCTCTAAATTCAGTATTCCCTGACATCTCTCTTTAATTTCCTATCTCTGTGACTTTGTTCATGCAATTCCTTCTTCTTGGATAATGGATATTATTTCCATCCCATTTAAAAACAATCAGAATCAGAGAAGACAGAATATCAGAATATTTTTTACTGAGATATAATTTCACATAGTATAAAATTCACCAGTGATTTTTACTATATTCACAACCACCACCACTAATTCCAGAATATTTCCATCACACCAAAAAGAAACCTGGTACCCTTTAGTCATCACTCCCCATTCTCCTCCTTCCCCAGCTTCTGTCAATCTCTAATCCACTTTTTTTTTTTTTTTTTTTTTTGGTACACGGGCCTCTCACTGTTGTGGCCTCTCCCGTTGCGGAGCACAGGCTCCGGACGTGCAGGCTCAGCGGCCATGGCTCACGGGCCCAGCCGCTCCGCGGCATGTGGGATCCTCCTGGGCCGGGGCACGAACCCGTGTCCCCCTCATCAGCAGGCAGACCCTCAACCACTGCACCACCAAGGAAGCCCTAATCCACTTTTTGTCTCAATGGATTTACCCATTCTAGATATTCCATTTAAATGAAATCATACAACATGTGGCCTTTTGTGTCCAACTTCTTTCGCTTAACATAATATTTTCAGGTTTATGCATATTGTAGCGTGGATCAGTACTTCATTCCTCTTTATGGCCGAATAATACATGTTCCATTGTATAACTACACTACATTTTATCTATTCACCCATCAGCTGATGAACATTTGGGTTGTTTACACTTTGGGGCTGTTATGAATAATGCTGCTATGAATACTTGTGTAAAAGCTTGTGAACATATGTTTTCAATTATCTTGAGTTTATATCTAGGAGTGGAATTGTTGGGTCATATGGTAACTCTATGTTTAACTTTGTAAGGAACTGTCAAACTGTTTTTCCAAAATGGCCGTACCATTTCATACATTCACCTGCAATGTATGAAGATTGCAATTTCTCTGCATCCTTGCCAACACATTATTATCTGTTGTTGTTGATGATGATGATGATGATTGCCCAAACCAGTGGATATGAAGTAGTATCTCACTGTGCTTTTGATTTGCATTTCCCTGGTGACTAACGATGTTGAGTATTTTTTCATGTGCTTATTGGCTATTTGTTTATTTTATTTGGAGAAATGTTTATTCAAGTCCTTTGCCATTGTTAATTGGGTTATTTGTGTTTTCACTGTTGAGTTGTAAGAATTCTTTATATGTTCTGGATACAAGGTCCTTATCAGATCTTTGCAATATGATTTGCAAATATTTTCTACCATTCTGTGGGTTGTCTTTTCACTTCCTTGGTAGTGTCTTTGAAGCACAAAAGTTGAATTTTAATAAGGTCCAATTTATTCTTTGGTTTCTTGTGCTTTATAGTACCTAAGAAATCATTCTAATCCAAGATTACAAAGATATGCATTTTAGGAAGTGTTTTTTTCTTTTAAGAGTTTTATACTTTTAGCTGTTATATTTAGGTCTTTGATCAAATTTGAGTTACCTTTTGTAGATATATGGTGTGAGGTAGAGGGTCCAGACTAATTCTTTCACTTGTGGATATCCAGTTATCTCAGGACCATTTTTTTAAAAGATTATTCGTTCCCTTCTGAATTATCTTGGAAAGGAGAAAGGAGAAACATTTTTAAAATAATCGTGATCTAAGAGTCTGCCATGGTAAAGACAACTACCACCACAGTCTGAGGTATGGTAGTCAGGAACGCAGAGATTGACTGGGTTATTTTAGGCAGAACCTGCTATGTAAAAATTCCATAAGCACCCTCTCATTCCACCTCTTTCTATATATACCAGTGGTTCTTAACCTTGTTTAGGATAAATAATCCAATGAAATTGTGGACTGTTGCATACACATAATATTCTGCTTTAAATATTAAGGAGCTCAGCCCACAAAGCCCATCCACAGACCCCAAGCAAGGAATCCCTGCTCTACTCACTTTCCCACAAAGTTCATCTACTGCTGAGGCTCTAGCCCACACCCCACAATGCAGCTGACTCACTATGTTTTTGTTTATTTGCCTGTGTGTATCCCTACCCTCTCCTCTGAACTACACATTTCCACCTAACTCCTAGATGTGTGCACCACGTCCCTGGGCATCTCAAATTCAGCACACTCAACTCGTCATCTTCCTTCCCCCAGCCCAGCTCATACCCCAACTTCCCCTTTTCTGGTCACAGAACCATTCTTCCCATCACCCAGCCTCAAATCTCAAAGTCACCTTCATTTTTTTTTTTTTTTTTGTGGTACGCGGGCCTCTCACTGTTGTGGCCTCTCCCGTTGCGGAGCACAGGCTCTGGACGCGCAGGCTCAGTGGCCATGGCTCACGGGCCCAGCCGCTCCGCGGCATGTGGGATCTTCCCGGACCGGGGCACGAACCCGTGTCCCCTGCATCGGCAGGCGGACTCTCAACCACTGCGCCACCAGGGAAGCCCCACCTTCATTTCTTGTTCCCCTCAGCACCCCTCCTCCACCATCCAATCCGTGTCCGGGTTTGCATAATTGTTCCTTCATCCTGACCACCTATCATCCCCTGCCTGGTTGATGCAGTAAATGCCTCTGGCCTTGCTTGCTTCTTTCTTTTTTTTTCTTCCAGTTTTGTTGAGATATAATTGACACACAGCGCTGTGCTGAGTTCAAGGTGTGCAGCATAATGATTTGACTCACGTACATCATGAAATGATTATCACAGTAAGTTTAGTGAACATCCATCATCTCATATAGATACAAAATTAAAGAAATAGAAAAAAACCTTTTTTCTTGTGACAAGAACTCAGGATTTACCCTAACAACTCTCATAGATGACATATAGCAGTGGTATTTATATTAATCATGCTATACATGCTTACTTATAATTATTTTTGTTCAAAAATATGCTTCAATCCATGGTAGTCCTTTGTCGCTCCAGTCAACAATGATTGGCTAAGGGGTACAAGAGCTTAAATAAGTCACATGTAAGAATGACTCTCAGTCTTCAAGGTGGGGCTAGAATTAATAAACAGATTTTTACTCAGGTAAAAATGAAGACATAGGGACATAGAGATAGAATCCCTGCCCTCAGGGACCTTACAATTCTAATTACTAAGATCAGGACCCACTCTACCCACAGCAGTTTGTTCACTGGCCTGGAGGCCTGTGAGTTCTTGAGGAAGTGCCTATGTTAGGGTTCTTTAGCCTCTGAGTTTAGGGGAGGCCCATTTCTCCAACATACTATTCCCCTCCCAGATGGCAATGACATGGAAGCCTATGGAAGTGGCTTTGGAGTTTGATCACTTCTACCACTGTCTGGAATCTCATAATCCTCAAACTTCCCTTTGACATGAACTAAACATGGTTCAGTTCTGCTTTCTCTCTGTCTCAAAAGTACTTCGGGATGGGGAAAGGGAGTGATTATAAATAATTGTAATGTGTTCTTTTGCAACAAGAGCATAGCGATACAAACTATTTCAGCTATTGCAACCTGCATTGGACCACAAGTACTAATTTAATACTTGCATTTATGCAGCATTTTTGGATTTACAGTATTCTTTCACATACATCCTACGAGGTAAGAATTATTGCTGTCAGTTTGTAGATGAAGAAACTAAACCCCTGAGAGTTTGTGTGATTTATCCAAGATCACACAGCTAATGAGGTGCTTTGTCCTGGAACTTTGGGGAGGCTCTTTAAAAAGGAATAGACAGTGGAGGTGGGGAAGAGACACCTTTTGCCTTTCTCTCTTCTTCCTACTTCTTGCCTGGAATTCAGACATTACAGCTATAATTCACGGAGCCATATTGTAACTTTGAACTTGGAAGCCAGGCAAAATGAATGGCAAGGCAGAAAAACAGAAGCAGCCTTGGCCACTGACGTCTTCTTGCAACATCAGACCAGCCCCAAACAGCCTTCTATTGGCTTTTTTTTTTTCCTTTTAATGTGTTTAAGATACTATAGTTGGGTCTCTGTTTCTAGTAGGTATAAGCTTGCTTAGGTGCCAGACAGCATTATCTATAATTGCGCAAAGCTGTTAACAATCACCAGTAGGGACGTGGTTTAGCAAATGATGTTACATCGTTATAATTGTGCCTGGGAGCCATTCTCTCCCCATTCCTAAGAGGAACCCCTACTATCCTTTCCCACGTAAGCCATTAAAATGACAATTATACAGAATATATGTGCAAATTCCTAAGATGTACCTAAATAGCATATACCCTATGATTGAAATCATGCAAAATATCTGTATATGAAAAGACTAAAATCTAATATATGACATAAATATATGAAATAAATTTTCTAATATATGAAAATAGAAATTTAAGTGGACAGAATCATGGTTGATTTTTTAATCCTATTTTCAAAATTGTCTTTAATATTGTTGCCTTATCCTTTGAATTAGAGCATTAAAGGATTTTTTTTAAGTACTACGTTCTCCAAATCATCACCTTTGTTATTTAGTTACTACTAAACATACTTTTTTTTTGCCCAGGAGACATAAGAAAATATAGCTATTGAGTATATGAGGCTGTCTATCCCTATGATGATACGCATTTTAGTAATAGGAAGAATTATAATTCATGTTCACATTCTTAAAACAAAACTAGAGAAGCAAGGGCATCTCCTTGAATTTGGTAAATTCCTAAGGTTACCTGAAGAGGGCCCCAGGGTGAGCGAACATATTCTTTAGGCCTGTGGTGGGATCACATTACACAGGACTGACCACGCCAGGCCACAGTTCTATTTCTTCAATCAAGAGCATGTGGGAAATGAGACTCGTTTCTAATGTCTGTCCTTTAATCTCAATTTTTTACTTCCCTTTAGTATAAACACTCATTGGGGATAATTCAGGGTTCTCTAGACACACTCTCTTGGTTCGATGGTGTTTCCGATTTCCTCAGAGAACATTATACTTGACACTTGCTTCCTTTCTGAATTCTTTGTTCTATGTCATGCAGCTTCTCATGGGATTTATTCTCGCCCTGTTCCATATAAAGCTGCAGGTGGTATAGGGCAATCCATTTTGTTGGAGGATATGCCAAGCTTACCTGAGCATTTGAGTCAGAGAAAGGTGAGGAGGTAAGGAGGGGTGGAGGGAAGTGGGCATACACTTGTTGACCACATCGAGTGTGCTACACACCATCTTTTTCCTGAGCCTTTACTTACATTCTCAGGTTGACTCCTTCACAGGACACATCATGGAATTATCATCTCTAATGTACAAATGAGAAAGTTGAGGCTTTTAAAATTAACCAACTAGTCAAGTGCACACGGTTAGGAAATGGCTGCAAAAACAGGTGAGTTCAGCTGTTTCACCCCAAAGTCAGTGGTCTTTCCATTATGCCTGCAATGGACTCATCAGCCAGCCAAGTGCACTAGAAACTTTCAGTATATTTTCTAGTTTAGATTACTGACTATTTACGTAAGGAAACACACTGTATTTAAGTAAAAGGAAGAAAGCTGCTTAGCCATAGGAGGCAGCACGACACAGGGACTCACAGACTATCTCTGATGCCCAATTGTCAGGTTTGAATACAGACCTTGCCACTGCGTGAACTTGGGCAAGTTTCTTAACCTCTCTGTGCCTTGGGCTCTTTATCTGTAAAATGGGAATAAGAATATCCCTACTTATAAAGTTGTTACGAGAATCAAAAGAGAAGGTAGTTAGAACATACATAAAAAACTACCTTCTGCGGAAGGCTAGCTCTGAGGGATACCGGAGGAGGGAGGCAAAAGCAACAAGAGGAACAGGTAGATTCTAGTCCAAAAGCTTGAGGAGTGTGGCGGCTGTGCCGCTCTTGGATATTTACAATGTCGGGTAATTAATCCAAATCCTACGTTACAGAACTAGGATTTACTTTGCATGGCTACTCTTTCTCCAAGTGTATGTGAATGCTGTACCCCATGACACCTGACCCTGGAACAAGTCTTCTCACTTTGGGGAAAGCTGCTTTAGGAGAGCAGGTATCTGGCACTCAGCAACTTCTCCCCTCCCACAAACCCAGTGCGACAATCAAGGGGACTTGAGAATGCTCTGATCCTGCTACATCTTTTTGCTTGGTGTTTTAAAGACTCAAGTGGATTGTTCCATTGGTAATTTGCATGTCGTTCCCACGATTACATTTTGAACTAGATGAGTAATATTTAGAAGTAGAAGGCTTTCCACTTCTAGTTCCTCTCCTTGTATGTGAGGTAGGCAGTTAATTAACCTGTCTGGGTTGAGTCTTGCTTTCTACCAGGTGCAGAACCATTCATCAAATGAATAATTGCTACATCTTTTCAAATATAGCCAATTGCATTTCGCTAGAAATGTCTTGTCCAACCTCCTCTCCCACCCCGCCCCCCAAAATCCCAAGAATAATTAACAAATTCAACAATAAAACATATTTACTTACAATTAGAAAACAAAAGACTGAGTATGTCATTCTGCCTGCATGGGTGTCCCACCAGCCTTTGAACCTCTGTTATATAGTAGCCTACGAGGGTTTAGCTGAAAACCAGAAGACTGGATACTAAAGTTGCATGTGACATAGGTACATAGGAAAAATGGCTACATCTCTAAAAGGACATATTTTCTACTTTAGCTAGAAGAAGGTGCCCCGGAGAAAATAATAAAGTGATTTAATCATGAACAGTTGGACCAGGCCTGACTCTGCAGTAGCAGATTTCATGAAACAGTAAAAAAAAAAAAAAAAATTAAAGTTCATTAATTAAGGTTACCAACATTTGGTTTTGTCAAATAAAAATTAAAATAAAGAAATGTTATTATCTACCAGCACCACATTTCAGTAAAGAGACATTTTACTAATATAGAAATAAGAGGTACTTAATTTTAGAATAAAAGACAGTTCTTAAAATTGAATACATTTAGTGATGTGAAAACCTCACTACTTTGCCTTACTTTTCTCACTTCCTCATGCATCAGTGAACTCTATCCCATACTGACACCAGTCCAGGGAATAGTATTTGGGAATGACTGCTCTAGTGAAGAGTCTTCTTCTGGCTCATTCATGCGACCTGGGGCAAATCACTCTGCTTCCCTGAGGGTCAGTGATCACCCATGAAATGGAAATAATGTGTGTTTGCCTGACCTACCTCACAGGACTGTGGTCAAAGACACAGTAACAATACGCAAAATGGCTTTAGAAAAGGTGAAGAACTATACAAATGTTCCGGGTTGTTATTCTTTCTCAACTTAAGTTATACACTTATTCCCAAACTTCTGGGATTAGACGATTTCACTATAAAATTATTCATTTCAGAGACACAGCAAATGCCAGACGCTAACACATTTTCTCCACTAAGAATATAAAACATGAATTGATAGTTTACTGTGAATACTAGGAACACCATTCAAATATCGTCCAGTATTAAGGGATATTTGTTTAGGTCCATCCTTAGACTCTGGGCAGATTCCATCTAAACCAAGTCACATGAATGGGAGTTGCCACCATTTTAAAGATTTCAACAGAAGTTTCACAGACTCAAGATTCAACACTTCACAGACAACATATTTTATTCATCTCTGTATCCACAGAACTGGGAACAATGCCGGGAACATAATGGGGGCTCAGTGAATGCTGAATAAATGAATAAACCTAGGATCTGGGCCCTGAGAAAGCATTTTTCAGTTTATTGCCCTAGTGTCCTCACCAATAAACTGGGAAGAAAACTACTAGCCTAACTCCTGGGGTGGTTTCAAATATTTTGTATTAAAAACAACTAAAAAAAGTATATGGCTGATGGGAATGTAAAATGGTACAGCCACTTTGGACAAACAGTTTGGCAGGTCCTTAAAAAGTTAAACAGTAGAATTACCATATGACCCAATAGTTCCACTCCTAGATATATACCTGAGAGAACTGAAAACATATATTCAAACAATAAGTTGTAAACAAATGTTATATCAGCGTTATTCATAGCAACCAGAAAGTGTAAATGGCCCACATGTCCATCAGATGGTGAATGGATAAACAAAATGTGGTATATCCATATAATGGAATAGCATTTGGCAATGAAAAAAAATGAAGTACTGTTACATGCTACAACCTTGGAAACATTATGCTAAGTGAAAAAAGGCAGACACGACAGACCCCATATTGTATGATTTCATTATATGAAATGTCCAGGACAGACAAATCCATAGAGACAAAAAATAGATTAGTGGTTGGCAGGGGATGAGGGGGTGGGGATGAAAACTGCTAGTGGGTATGGCGTTTCTTTTTGGGGTGATGGAAACGTTCTGGAATTAGATACTGGTGATAATTATACAACATAATAAATATACTAAAAACCACTGAAGTGCACATTTTTTAAAAATAGTTGTGACTTTTTTTTTGAATTTAATTTTATTTATTGTTTTATACAGCAGGTTCTTATTAATTAGCCATTTTATACACTTCAGTGTATACATGTCAATCCCAATCTCCCAATTCATCACACCACCAACTCATGACTTTTATGTTATGTGAATTATATCTCGATGTAAAAATATATAAATATAACAGGCTGTAAGAAACAGGAATGTTAGGAGTGATGAGGGGAATTATATTTTCTCGAATCAGCCTTAAAGAAATTAGTTCCCAGTTATGCTTTCTCTGCTTTAAAAAGGGTCCTCATCTGCCAGAACTATTTATTTAAACTTGTGTCAGTAAATTTATTCCTTTCACAGCACCTGGTAGATAATACGCACTCAACACATGGTGGATGAATGAACGTATATGAGAACCCCACATTCAGTTTCCTAATAGACAAGATTTTTTTTTAAATACGTTACCTTAGGACATAGCAGGAAAGCCTGGCAGACTTTGCTCCCCAAATCAGAAAGAATCAGTATAGTAGCCCAACTCAAAACTGAATTAGCACCAGGATCTTTGACCAGAGGGATCTTGAAGCTAAAGAAGTTCAAGAGAGTTTTACTCAATGAATGATTTGAAGCAGGAATACCAAACTTTGAGATGCCGTCAGTTATATCAAGTAAAATCTTAAAATCTAAAAGTTTTCAAAATAAAATTAACTGGACTTCCTTACATGGTTAAAGTTAATGTATTCTCTATATTTAGGCAAAGAAGAGAATAGCACGGAGCAGGCTAATTATAGCCAGGAATAGAAACTCCAAAAAGATTTGGCATAACAATAATGAAAAGACTCAATCAGCTGAGACTTGTTCAGTCCTCGTGAATAGTTCCAATGGCCCAGTGAATTGTGTTTCTAATGGATACCTGAGCTGGGACTGCTCGGTTCCAGCACTTCACAACCCATATAAACTGAATCCTTCATTTACAGAGGAGGAAAAGAAGATCCAGGGACACAAAGGGACCAGTCTGAGACCATCCTGCTGGTTAGGGTCCGAGATGAGCTTAGAACCCAAACTTCTTGATTTCTGGTTTTGTCTTTTCCCACTGCTGAAATTCTATACATTGTGTTGTTCTCAAACCACATGGGACGCGCTGAGAAAATTTTGGAATTTTAATGCGGCGAAGGTGACCATAATGGGTTTCCTCCAGAATCACAAATTTTATAAATACCGTAAGTGAAGGTTTGGCCCAGGTTCAAAAGAAAAAAGTATTTCCTACTTGCCCATAGGCTCCTCACCCTGGCCTAGATGCTTGGAACTATTTGAAAAGTTGCCATTCTTCCCATAAATTTAGCTATCCCCTTCAGGTGGGCAAATCCATCCTTGGGCACACAACTTCAGTGAATGCCACTCATTCTTCGAGTTGGTGAAGGGGTGGGAAAAAGCCAACTTTGACTTCAGGCTTTGCCAAGAACAAGTCATATAATTTATAGCAGAACTAAGGAAGGTATAATCTGCAAATTGGCTGTGTATTTACTTTTCTAAGACATAAGTGAAGTGTTCTTGGGAGGTAACACCACATGGCAAAGTGTAAGCCCTTTTGGAGGCAGGGGGATAAAGAAACAAGTTCATGAGAAGAAACTGCAGAAGCCAACATGGAGGGCAGTGGTTGGTTTTGCCTGCCCATCCCCCAATTCACCTTCTTTTGGTAAAAGTGCCCTAGTTGCTCTTTGAAGAATACCCACCCCTCTCGGTCCATAAAATTTGGACAGAACTAAAATTTGCGCCCCCCTCAACCCCCATCAACTCAAAGGGTGGTCGTGTGGCTGAGACTTGAGCAGTCAGAATATTCTATCCCCCACCAGTTGTGATGGGATCGAGGATGGCCATGTGAAAAACCCAAGCCAATGAAACTCTACTGCTGAACTTCAGCGATGTTTTGGGAAAGAAGGCTCTCTTGTCACTTAAATCACCAACTGTGAGATGCCACCAGAGGCTACCACACGGATTACCTCACGGTAGGTGAAGGCAACACAGAGCAGAGCACAGCCAAGTGACGGTGATCAAGAGCAAGACGGGCAAGAAGGAGACCCAGTGGAAACCTGTATCCCGCCTACCTGGAGCGAGAGATACCTCTGGGCTTTAATCACATCGCCTTTTTGCTTACCCCAGCTTAAGTTCGGTTTCTGCCATTTGCAATGGAGACGGACAATACCATGCAGTAGTGATACCGCAAAGTGCAGAAACCAAAGTGTGGGTCCTGGTTCAGCCACTTTCCAGTTATGAGACCTTAAGCAAGCTGCATAATCTCTCTGCGTTGCAGTTTTCTCGTCAACAAAATGGGGGCAATAATATGGGCTGCTGGAAGCAATGAGTCAATAGCCTTCGCAAAGCACTTGTTAGAGTTACTGCTGTGTTGTTCATGTCCAACAAATGTGAGCTATAACTTTTAATGAACAAACTATAATGAAAACAACCCAATGCCTGCTACCACAAGTTTAAACTTACTACAATATTATTTCATTTTCACTAAGCTTCACTAGCACACGAGGGAAACTTGGCCTTTAAGTAGTTTATCAAAAGGAGGCACAGAAATGGACCTAAATATCGTTTTTATCCTATTTTCTCATGTTTCTAAAGAATTTGAAATAACATGGAAAAAATGCTTGTGGTAGCATACTAAGAGAATAAAGACTGCTATAATATAGCCCATGTTCTTTTTGGCGACTATATTCAAAAGAAAAAAGCAAAACAAAATCTTTAAACCTGTGCATCAAAAATCCTGGGAGAAGTTGCAATAAAACAAGAGAATGAGATTGGTATTACAATTAATACCTGATATTTAGATTATTTGTCTTCTATTTTTCTCTGTTTTCCAAGTATGTCAGTGAGCATTGACTGTACTTCTGCTTTGAAGTTTTCACTGGCTGTGTGTTCCACAACCACATCATTAGGCTTTTAGAATGTTGGTTTAAGAAATGGAGAATCGCAGACTATTAGATGTGAAAGAAACAACAGAGACCATTTTATGCAACTCTCTCATCTTACAGAATGGAAAAACTTGTCCAAGATCAAATAGCTAGACACTGGCAACACTGAAATTACTGCCTAACATTCCTACTAATTCAGAAAACTCCTTGAGGGAGATACTGTTGATTGGACCACATCACCTAGGTTAATTCTACTAAACTTTCATGGCCCCATTTAAATATTACTTCCTCCAAAAACCTTTCCCTGGGCATCAACTAGAAGGAATCCTCCCAACTTTTAATTCCCAGAGCACCTGGTTTTTACTTTTATTATTGCAATTATTATTCTACAAGTGTGTATGTCTTTTTTTATTAGTCAATAAGTTCTTTGAAAGAGGATTTGTGTCTTTTTTCCTATCTGTACCTTGAGCATGTGACACCATGCTTTGGCACACAGTAACCACTTGATAAATGGCTACTGAAAAACAGGCTATTGTATTGCTTTAGGACCTATTGAACCCAACTGGCTTAGTTTGGGAATAGGACTGAATTGCATAGACAAAGTCATCATCATAGGATCCTTCCTGGGTATTAGGAAGACGGTAGTCCTAGCCGCATTGCATTATGACTAGTTTTGGCCATAAGACAGTAAGCAGAAGTGACGTGTGTCACTTCCATGCTCCAACAGTGAAAAGCCCTTGTGAGATCCTTCAGTTATACGTCCCCTTATCTCAGCATCCCAAAAGCCACATGCTAAGAAGAAGGGGCCATAAAAGGAAGCAGTCATCACATGGAGGAGAGCTACACTTCAGAGTCACTGGACTTGGATCAGGCTTTGTAAGAGTGAGAAAGATGTCTTTGTTACAGGTCACCAAGATGTGAGGGTTACTTTGTTGTTGCAATATAGTCTAGCTGGATAATAGCCAGACTAAGACGCAGATATTGTGGCAGGGATTGCTGGTGGTAACTCATTATTTCTATATTTCTTACTAACTGAATCTTGGGTAATATGCCTAAGCTGAAAAATTACGTTACATTACATTACATCACATTATATTACGTTATATTATATATCAGCTCAGGGTGGCCAATGGGATATAAGTAAAAGTCATTAATAAGATTTTCAAGAAGTCCTCCCTTATTTCCTGATAAGAACTCATATGTAATGACTGGAGCTTCAGCAGCCTTCTTAAATCATGAGGAGCCCTTAACAATAGAAGTCACAAACTAAGGGTGGTGGGGCAGAAAGACAGAATGAACCTGGTTTTCTGATGGCACTGTGGAGTTGCTGTACTAAGCAAAGACTGCCCTACCTCTGTGCTTTTGTTTAAGAGAATCACATGCTTATATGTTTAAGCACTGTAGCTAGATCTTTGTTACTAGCAAACAAAAGTAATTCTTAATTGGTGCAGCCCTTATGTCACGTATTCCAAAATAACATCCTTGTACTGAACAGTATGCAAGAAGGTAGCAAAGAAGCACTGTTTAACACCTAACACAAGTTAGGGAAGAATGGCATTCTATTCCATTTTGCTTTGATCTTCTGAGGAACAGAAAAAAAAAAATGACCTCTCATTAAATCTTTTATTTTTTTAAATTTATTTTTGGCTGCGTTGGGTCTTCGTCGCTGTGCACGGGCTTTCTCTAGTTGCGATGAGCGGGGGTTACTCTTTGTTGTGGTGAGCGGGCTTCTCATTTCAGTGGTTTCTCTTGTTGCAGAGCACGGGCTCTAGGCGCGTAGGCCTCAGTAGTTGTGGCACGCGGGCTCAGTAGTTGTGGCTTGAAGGCTCTGGAGCGCAGGCTCAGTAGTTGTGGTGCATGGGCTTAGTTGCTCTGCAGCATGTGGGATCTTCCCAGACCAGGGCTCGAACCCGTGGGCCCTGCATTGGCAGGTGGATTCTAAACCACTGTGCCACCAGGGAAGTGCTAAATCTTATATCTCTTTTTAAAATGCTTTTTTCACATTAGCAAATTCTGAAGGAAGCATAATCAAAATTACACTTTCCCAACATAATCATAAGTATCTTAACTGTGAAAATATGTGAAGGATGAGGTTTAGTCAATTTTTTAAATGAAAAAATATTTCAGACGTAAAAATGACTTGATATTTCACATTAATAAGAAAATTTTTAAATGGGAGGCATTCTTCTGGGGGAAGCTGAATTTTGAGAGACTAGAAGAATTTAAGCATTGGAGATTTTAAAAGCTGGTTCAGTGAAGCTTTTTTTTTTTTTTTTTTTTTTTGCGGTATGCGGGCCTCTCACTGTTGTGGCCTCTCCCGTTGTGGAGCACAGGCTCCGGACGCGCAGGCTCAGCGGCCATGGCTCACAGGCCCAGCCGCTCCGCGGCACGTGGGATCTTCCCGGACCGGGGCACGAACCCGTGTACCCTGCATCGGCAGGTGGACTCTCAACCACTGCGCCACCAGGGAAGCCCAGGGAAGCATTTTTTGTTCTTCTTATCGCTAGTGATTCTCTCAGGGACTCATTCACATTTAATAAAGTTTCATTATGTATGTGTCTGCTGTTACTTTAAAAAGAACTGACATAAAAATTACAACTGACTCCAAAGCAAAGACTTAATATTCAGAATCACCAAGAACTTCTTTTCTGCATTTCTTTCTGGACCAAAATGTTAGCTCACTTCATCTCAGCTACACATGCCTCTCAAAATCTGGATTTTTATAAAACAAAACAAAAACAGTTTTTTTAAATTATGCAACTGCTATCCCCATCAAGTTTGCTTATTCAAATTGACACTAAAAACCATAAAATCTGTCCCTCTGGTAATGGGTACAAACTGCATCTTTCTAAGTTCTGTGACTCTGCTTTTTATAAGATTAGGAGACGTTCCTCACCCTTCCTGACCAATGGGGAATCTGAAATGGCCAGTATTTCCAACATCAGGCATTTCAGGCCACCTGAACTAGTGACAACTATAAACACAGGGCAAGGAACATGTGCCCAGAAGAAAAGATTTCATTATCTGCCTTTAAATATAGCAGAGCAGAGTATTCCTTTCCAGTGTGAAATTTCTCAGGAAGTCTTTCACCCACCAGTTTTCCTAGAAAACATTGTAATGCATGTGCCCTTTTACACCCTATCTTCCCAGTTGTCCAGAGCTGGGCTTTCAGGATAGAATGGGAGTATGACCAAGCAGCAGTTATTTTAAATCTTCTTTTACTGAATATGACAAAACATCTTTTCACTTGGAACTGCATTGGTTCTTAAATAATCCTTATTTCAATACAAAGCTTTTTAGACGACAAAGGTTATGAGTGCCAGCATTCATCTAAAAATTGGAAAGCCTTGGGTGGCCTTAATAGTTTTTACACCCAACACTGGATTGCATAGAAGGGTTAAAAGTTAAGAATAAAAACAGAAAGGCCTGAATTCCACTGACTACAGCTGCTACCAGCTGTGTGAACTTGGGCAAGTTACTAAATCTCTCTTAGCCTCCGTTTCTTCACATGTAACATGGAGGAGATAGTTCCTACCTTACGTGGTTACTGTGAGGGTTGAACAAGACGATGCAAATAAAGCATTGAACACAATATCAGCACATAGTAAGCACTCAATAAACATTAGCTATTGCTAAAGTATTCCTCTTTCTCTTTAGCTGACAACTCTGGGAAGAATCACTGAAGGACAAATCCAGAAATTCTTGGAATTAGTGCCAGACACAGATACTAACTGGGGCCTCTGTGGGTTTTGGCCATTCTGAGCAGCAGCACTTGGTCCAAGTGGGTAAGCCAGGCACACAGCCGGCAGATCTGGGCTCTAAGATCCACCCGCAGGAATTTTAAACTACATTTGGCAAACCGATGCCTATTCTGCGTCTACATCTACCATGCCGCCCAGAGTGACTAAATCCTTTACAATAAACTGTTCCAGATTGCAACCTTTTTTCCCCTACCAGGCATGCATAAAAATGAATCCATATGTGTATACGAAGTAGCAGTTCCAAAAATAATGGTGACTTAAAATACTGTGAGACTATGGGAGAGAAGAAATTTTCCTGAAGTAGGATGGTTAGGGAAGCCTTCACTAAGGAAATGAGATTTGATCTGGGTTTTGAAGGATGAATAGGAGTTAGATATGTGGATTAGAGAGAGAGGAGGCCTCGAGTAGAGTAGAGCACGACAAAGCTACAGAGGCAGCAATGAGAAAGTGGGGACAGTGGGCAATGAACAGAGCTGAGAGGCTGTGTAGGGAAATGTGGGGATGGGACAGGAGGCCAGCTTGTGATGATATAAAGAGCTGAGGACCACTGAATAAGAAAGGGACCTGATAGGGTCATATTTATCTTTGTGTCCACAGAACAGTGCCTGGCACAGAGCAGTGCTCAGTAAATACCTGTGAGTGAATCAGTGGATTCGGGTTCAAAAGCTTTTGCATTAAAATTTTTCCCTTGGACAACATCTTAAAATTATGTTAAGCACTTCACACAGTATTTCGTGAAAAACTGAGATTCAGAAAACAAGATTTTACGGCTGGTGTCATGCTGGTACTGTACGTGAAAGCTTTCACAAGGGCTGGTGTAGAGCCTTGTGCCTCAAAAAACATCTACGTCAGGGTGGCCTGGGCATAGGGTCCAGGGAACCGCATTCTAATTTGCCCAACAAGTCATTCTGATGCTTGCTGGAGCTTAAGAATCACTAGCATAGGGGAAAGGGAAAGGGAAGCTTCTAGATCGCCTACCTTCACTGCTTTTGACCCACTGCAGCAGAAGGCAACCTAAGATAAGTGGTTAAATGTGAGAACCCTGGAGCTGGACTGGCTCGGTTCAAATCCCAGCTCTTACTAGCTACCTGTGCTTGGGCAAGTCATTTCACTTCCAAGGCATTAAATCTCTCCAATATTCCCCTATCTAAAATAGAGGAATAATAATAGTACCACTTCATGGGGTTCCTATGAGAATTATGGGCGTTACCATAACATAGAACAGAGTTTTTCCACTTTGTCTCTGTGACAGTTGGGTAGGATAATTCTTCGTTGTGGACCTGTCCTGTGCATGTAGGACATTTGGCAGCATCCTGGGCCTCTATCCCGTCAATGCTGATGCATCCTCCTCCCACTGGTGACAATCGAAAATGTCCCCAGATATTGCCAAATGTGCTCTGGAGGGCAAAATCACCCTGGGTTGAGAACCAGCGACATAGAACAGTGCTATCTCCTGAGCATTTGCCAGAAGTGATGTTGATATTTGATGGAACGTCCATTGGCTCATAATTCTCCCAACAACACAGAAAGTTAGGTACTATCTCCAGCTTTATAAGGGGTCAGAGGGGTAAATACATGCCTAAATCACTCAGCCAGTGAATTGTGGGAAGGAGCTCCAATCAAGGTCAGCCTGACGGTCAGTCCCCAGCTCTTTCTGAGCTGCTAGTTAATCAGGGCTTCACAAGGCGGCTGATGGGGCAACTGCCCCTGTCGCACTTTTCTCTAATGCCAGAAAGAAATCGCAGTCACTGGCACCCTGTATCCGAGCATCACAGGAATGCACCTCTCTCCTACCCTGAATCCTGAAAGTCTGCCATCTGTGGATTTCATCCATGTCAGTCAAGGGGTAAACTCCAGTTCACAGGAACTAACACCTCCCACTCACCTCGCTGTCTGGGTTAGGGCCCTGTTCCATCTGTTACAGGCGGTCACTCCCCACTGCCCGCCCCCCCAGTCCTCTTTGTCTCCTGTGAATGTCCCCTCCTGGGACTGGATGCTTCCACACTTCTGTTTCCGTTACGTAAACACAGGAATGGCATGCAGAGGTGCACTCTATGGGGACGGTTTCTCAAATGAATGAACGGCCTCCTTGTCCATCAAATCTGAGATACATCAGGGTTGGCCTCTGCCTCACTCTGATGTTCTATGAGCTCACGGAAGGTACTACAGGCTTCCAGGGGTTCATCCAACTGGCTTTTCTAAACCTGGCCAGCACGTGGAAGATTCAGGTGAAGTGTCTGAGTCCTTTAAGCAGGCGTTTCGGCTGAGATTGTTTAAAGAATGCCCGGCCAATATTGTGCTGAAAAAATCAGGGAGCACCCAGAACAAATAGTTTTAACTCTCAAAGATACCTTCCCCTTCTAGTTAACTACGTTTCAATCTATTTCATCATGTACGATTGAAGAGCTCTGGCATTGGTGTCAGATGGATGTGGGTTGGAATCCCTGCCCCACCACTCACTAGCTATGTGATTTTGGAGCAACATGTCTCACTCCTCTGAGCCTCAATTCCCTCATCTGTAAAATGGGAATCTGAATAACTACATCACCGTGTTGTTGTGAGGTTGAAGTGCATGGAAATACCTAAAATGTTTGAGACAGTGTCTGGTATACAGCGAGCACTATTATTGGTCATAATGTTTGTATTGTCTTCCACAATCAGAAAGAATTATTTCATTGTAATAGGATGTCAAAATAGAAATGTGCCCAAGGCAAATTTCAAAGGGAGGTACTAGATAAAATGCACACGATGAGTTCAAAAGAGTGTTGCTACTCACTACCTGCACCACTAAGTTCATCGCTATTATAAGAACACTAGAGACGTGCTTCACAGGATGCAGAGATAATCTGCAAATGACAGTTGGACTGTGCTGACACTGGGTAGTGGAGAGAAAAAAAGGCAGAAGGAGAAGATTACAGACCCAGATTTCACACGGAGCCCAGGCAGCCGGCGAGAGAAAGGTGTGAGGTGTGATTTGTGACCTAGTGCTTCCTGCCACAAAGCTGAGAACCCATTTTCAACAAGCTCTGTGGGCACGGCACCCACAGTCTCCCCTTCTTACCCCCAAACTGGACTCTCAGATGCTGTCGCCTGGAGCTGCAACAGGTAACTTGGTCAATTCTTCCTCTTAGAGCCGGTCTCCTAAAACCTCGGTATTAGAGGTCATGTAGAGTGCAGCCCCTCAGGAGCTGTGAAATAGAAACTTTCAAAAGATAAGCTCATGTTGAACTGCACAACTTGTGTCATTTCATAATTCTAAACTTTCATAACCTGCATTTCCTGGGTGTAGCTGTCATGACGAAAGTGCCAGGTAATTTGCTCAACACGGTGCTAGGAAGGACTCAACAAGGTTCTTAGGTGAACTGAGCCAATCTCTGAAGAATACACCGAGCTTCATTTGGAATCAGTTTAGAAAAGCAGGGGTTGGGCTTCCCCGGTGGCGCAGTGGTTGAGAGTCCGCCTGCCGATGCAGGGGACACGGGTTCGTGCCCCGGTCCGGGAAGATCCCAGTTGCCGCGGAGCGGCTGGGCCCGTGAGCCATGGCCGCTGAGCCTGCGCATCTGGAGCCTGTGCTCCACAACGGGAGAGGCCACAACAGTGAGAGGCCCGCGTACCACAAAAAAAAAAAAGAAAAGAAAAGAAAGCAGGGGCTGCCTTTCACGTCCTCGAATATTCCCTTGACTCTCCACCTCCTCCACCTTGCTATCCCCTCCCAGGGTGCCCTACACCCACCTGCCTCGGAGGACCCGCTCCTATTTCCTATAGCTGGGGACACTTGACTATCTCCTATCTTCCATCTCTCTTGTATCTTCAATCAGATTATTTCCCCCATGACCTGGAAAAAGAGCTCAGATCTCCTCTATTCTAAAAGTAAAATTAAGGGGGAAAAAACTACCAGGAAGACTTCCTCAGCCCTACCCTACCCTCAAGTACATCCAATTTCTCATCTTTAATCCTTAATCTTTAATTTTCTCATCTTTAACCAGTGATTCACGAATGCTGCTGTGTGGACTGGCTTCGTTTGAACCACCTGTGGAAACTCAGTTTCATAGGCACAACCACTAAAGATTTGACTCACAAGGTCTGACGTGGGGCAGAGGAATTTGTATTTTTCAGGTTTCCTCCAAATGATGAGGCTGTTCAGCCAAGTTTTAAAACCACTGGTTTATCCTCACTGTATTTATTTCATCACCACCCACTCCAAACACCCGCCAAGCCGACCTGATCACAACCGGTTTCTCAGGAGTTGGCCATGACTTCTAACCGCCATATGCAGTGGGTTATTCTCAGGGTTCATTCTTGGCTCGTCTGTGGCAGTCAAGGCGGAAACAGGGCTCCATTTTCTTGACATTCTCTTCTCCCCTTTCTGTTGTGAACCTTCTAACAATAGTCTTATCACCGGGGCCATTAGCCCACGTCTTTTGCGACATCCACTTCCTCCTTTCACCCAACACGTGAGCGTAAGCAAGACTGAGATGATGGCTTACGGCTGCTCCATCTTTGGAGACCTCATTCAGTCCGATCGCGCTAATGAGGCTTGAATGTGACTTCCGCGTACTCTCTCCAGCTCTGACTGCCCTCTGGAGCTAGACGATCACCTTCATCTCTATTCTCATCCTTCAACTGGGCAAGTCTCAAAGTCATCATTTCCCTAAAAGTAATCACCCTTCCAGAAATCCCCGCTGCAGTCAATGGCATCTTTCCTTCAAGAATCTCTCTTCACAACCTTGCAATGTCTCTCACTTTTCTTCCCTTTTCCCCACACACTCATGCTTTTGACTCTCTCTTTGCCATATTCACCAGCATTACTTCTTGCACATCTGCCCTGCACCCGCAGAGCCTTTACCCGAGCCATCTCCCACTGCCTGGCATTCCCTCCCAACTCTCGTCTCCATTTCTCTAACCCCTGGACTTCCTTTAGGTCCCAAGCCAAATGCTACCTCTTTCCTGAAGCTTTTATGTCAGGTCCATTCTAGTGCATGGAGATGCCTCCTTCCTCTGGCCACCATTAACATGTATATTCCGTTCTACTCAGGTAGCGCTCACCCCTTGCCGCCTGGTAATACTATTTCTCGCTTACATTTTGTCCCTGCCACTGGATTACGAGGGTTTTTGGAGGGCAAAGACTCTGTCCAATATCTCTTTAAACCCCACCTTATAACACTATTCCTACATTTAATAAATGTTATTGACCGCAATTATAGAAACAAAAGCCTTTTGCCCCCTCAAAGCAAGAAGAAGCCTAGTTATTTGCGTGAAAGGTAGAAGGCCAAAGGACTGAATTTCATTCAGCAGCCAGGACAGCTCACGCATCCATCGCCCTGTTGGCAAAATATGCGTAAGTGCTTCTCCCTTTATTCCAGGCTCGTGTGTCCAGCCATCGTGTCCCAGCTCAGCAGAACGGCACCTGGCGTCAAGGCAAACACCCATCCCAGCTGTGTGGGGAAGAACTGAGTCCCAACATATCTTATGGCCCAACTCCTCCTTCCCAGCTGGCTTAATATCCTGGAGGGACCCACCCAGCTGGGCAGATCCTTCTCATTTCCTTTCTCTGCTATTCTTCATTGATGCCGAGCTGAAGGACTAGGTCCCTGTCATTAATTTAAAACAGGCGAACAAACTCCAGAGAAAGGCATGATTGTGTTCCAGGTGCCTCTACAGAGGGTCAGAAGAGCAGAGTGAAGGGCAGCTGCTGAATCTTAAGCATTGTCCCAACCACTGGAAACCATTGTCAACTGGTCCAACTGCCTCTAGCATTGTAACATAGCTTCCTTATGAAGAGACCCCGGTGACGGAAAGCAGGAGTTGGTTTTCCAACAGGATATGTCTGTGCTCCCTCCCACCTCCTCATGACATATCCCTGCACATGGGCAGAAGAACCAAGCAAAGTTAGTGGTTTGTACTGTGGCAGCTACATAAATAAGATATGTCACAGCCAACCCAATTTCCAATCCTCTTGTAAACAGCAAAATAGTACCTTTAGGTAGAAGCTTTCTGGTCATTTCTATCTAGTCTTTTTCTGTATTTTGTTCTAATTTTCCTACAACCTTCTGGCATCACCTATGCAATAAATAATAAAATGCAACATTGTAATAATTGGAAAAGACGCATACACATGTGGAGAAATCTTTTCAGCCATTAACATCACTTATTCTTGTTGAGTCAGACGCTTCCGTTTTGGTTTGGGAGGTTTGCGTACCATATAAGGCCAGGGCAACCTGCTGCCCTGGGTTCTTGAACGTTCTATAACCATGAATGCTAGGGAGTGAGGTGTTGGTAAACCAGGGGCACAAACTGCCCCAAGCATTTTCCCCAGCAAAAGTACTTTCAAGCTAAAGTGATTCAAGGCAACTGCGATCCCCTCTAAGACATTTCAAACAGATCGGTTCTGCATGCTGGGCTCATTCTCTCAACCTTAAAATGTCATCTCGTGGATATTTTGTGGAAGGAGAGACTCTGACTAGGGCATGTGCGTGGATGCCTGCCTGCTTTGATCCCCTAATTTAGACAGTGATTAGGGGAAAGGAGAGAAATGAGTCAGATACATTTCTAGAGGACTCCTAAGTTATTTAAAAGAATGAAGTGGATCTCTAGGTTAAAGCAGAAATCAATGTGAATGGTATGATCCCATTTTTCTTAAAAGAATAAAGCTATAAATTTTTTATACGTAAATGCATAAAAAAGTCAAACATAATAGAGATTATCTCTTTCTTGGAAAAGGACAACTGTGGTGTGGTAAGTGGGAGTGTTCATTTTGCACTATATGACCTTTTATAAGAAGGATAAAATAATGGTTTCCTTGTATAATTTGAGAAGTTAAAATATTATTTAAAAGAGGATAAGAAGTATCTAATCAAGGGTAATAAATATCCTAGGTACCTTTCTATCTAGGCCTGAAAATGACTACGATAACTTTTAGGTAGGGAGAAAAAAATGACTTCAAATAATTGACTTTCTTTATCCAATCCACCAGCAAATCCATTTGACTCTTCCACAAAATATATGTAGAATTCAAGTGCTTCTCATCACCTCCCCTGCTCCCCTTGTCTAAGCTTCACCATCACTCACAGGCATGATTGCAATGGCCTCCTGACTATTCTGTCCTTGTGTTTGTACAATCTGTTTTCCATACCACTGGTCCTGAAAAATGCTCCCCCTCTGCTAAGAAATTTCCAGTGGTTTTTCATGTTATTCAGGGAAAAAGCCAGAGGTCTAACAGGGAGTGCAAGGCCCTGTGAGCCTCCGGCTATCTCTCCAACCCCATCTCCAGCCACACTGACCTCTCTGCTTTTCCTTGAACACTCTAGGTACACTCCTGCCTAGGGCCTTGGTACTTACTATTTCCTCTGCCTGAAATGCCATCTCCTCAGATTTCCCCATCATTTGTCCCTTCACTTCCTTCAGGTCTCTGCTCAGATGCCATCCTCAAGGCCCTCTCTGACCGTCCTAAGCATTCCCATCTCATTTTCCTGCTTTATTTTCTGCTACCATCAAACATACTATGTATTTTACAACTTACTTTGTTTATTGTCAGTCTCCCCTTACTGGAATAAAAGCTCCTTTTAGATGGAGTTTTTTGTTGTTGGTGGTGGTTTATTTGCTTGATTGTTTGGGTTTTTTCCAGCTTTATGGAGATGTAATTGACATATAACATTGTGTACATTTAAGGTATAAAGCATGTTGATGTGATACACTTATATACAGCAAATGATTACCAGCATAGCATTAGTTAACACCTCCATCCCGTCATATAATTACCATTTCTTTTTTTGTGGTGAGAACATTTAAGATCTGCTCTTTTATTTACTTGCTTATCTTTAATCAGTTTAGTTTTTGCTGCATCCCAGCATCTAGATCGTTTCCTGATCCTTATTAGGTGCTCAGTGATGTTTTGTGGAATGAATAAAGTTTGAGTGAGCCTCTTTAAAAACTGTATAGCCAGGCGCGGTGGCGCGTGCCTGTAGTCCCAGCTACTCGGGAGGCTGAGGCAGGAGGATCGCTTGAGTCCAGGAGTTCTGGGCTGTAGTGCGCTATGCCGATCGGGTGTCCGCACTAAGTTCGGCATCAATATGGTGACCTCCCGGGAGCGGGGGACCACCAGGTTGCCTAAGGAGGGGTGAACCGGCCCAGGTCGGAAACGGAGCAGGTCAAAACTCCCGTGCTGATCAGTAGTGGGATCGCGCCTGTGAATAGCCACTGCACTCCAGCCTGGGCAACATAGCGAGACCCCGTCTCTAAATAAAACAAAAAAACAAACAAACAAAAAAAAAACTGTATAAAAACCAAAAAAAATATTTTAATAAGAATAAAAATGAAAACAGATCAACAAAAAATTATGTAACCTGTAATAAATGATAGTCATTCTAGTAGCATAAATAAATAAAGGAATACTCATTCAGTCTCAAAAAAAAACAGGGGGAAGGACCTGAATCTGACCAAGTCATTCCTCTTACAACATTTAGGTGACCTCCCTGTTGCTCTTAGGACAAAGACTAGGGTCCTCCTCCAGGACCTCCAGGCCCTTCCGATCTGGCCTGTACTCATCTGTGCATCCTTTCTGGGTCACCTCTCTCCAGCCACCCTGACTTTCTGCCTCTCTCTTGAAGACACTGTCTTTTCTGCCAGGAATAGGCCCTGCTCCCAGATCTTCACAGCCTGATCCCTTCGGGGCCCAACGGAAACGTCATTTTCTTAAGGAGGATTTCCTGAACCTCCAGACTAGATTAGGTTCCCTAAGGGGCTCATGGAGACCTCTGCTTTCCTTCACAGATGTCATATTGTTAGTAACTCATTATTTGTGTGAGTCCACTGAATGTCTACCACTCCTAGACACTAAGGTTCATGAAGGCTGTGACCCTGTCGTCCTTTCTCATGGCTGAAGCAGTCCCCAGAGCTTAGCAGGGCTGGTCATAGAAACCGGCTTCATAAATATTTGTTGAATGGATAAGTGGAGTCATGCCTGGGTGGATAGACGCTGTTTTAGCCCAGGGGCGCCCAGTTCAAATCTCTGCAAGGTCCCTCTGGGGAATGTGGGTCATTCTGAGAGACAGATGGGCCGTAAACAGTGATCCTCTTAAAAGTGGAGGGCGAAAAATGTGTATTGTTGGAGGGAAGGCCTTCATTCACAGGGCTTGTCAGCTAGGAGGCAACTCCATCAACAAAGGACACATGCACTGCTGGTGGTGGGCGTGGGAATAGGACCTCTGCAATCCCAGGGCAATGGCCGCCCTCACTGGTGGGTCTAGTCCTGCCCTGTCCAATACAGCCTAGCCACAGGCCACATGTGACTAGCGAGCCCTTAATATTTGGTCCGTGGGACAAGGAACTGATTTTTAAGTGTTATTTTATTCTATAACTGATATTTAAATTTAAAACTGTTATCTGAAAAAATTTCAGTATGTTTGTAATAACTTGGGTAGATGAAACTACTCTTTTAACTATAAATTTTACGAAGTCTAAACATGGATTAAGTATTCCTTAATGAAAATTTAATATCTCATTTGAAGTGCAACAGACACCAAAGTTCAAAGATAGTACCCCAGAATGGTGAAATTTCTCATTAATAATTTGTATACTAATTACATACTGAAAAAATATTTTAGAAAGATTAGATCAAATAAAAAGCATTTTTAAAATTAATTTTATCAGACTCCATTTCTCTCTTCAGGGTGGCTGTTCAGAAATGTTTAAATTGCATATGTGGCCTGCATTCTGTTTCTTTTGGACACCGTTTCTCTAGACTGCTGATTTAGAGAAAGAAAAATGAAAGAACATATTCCTTTCAAACCAGAGCCCATAAGTTTTAAACAGACATCACCGTGGCCCATATTTGGAAGGAGGAGACAATTGAAAAGAGGATCTTCCTTCTTTACATGAAAAAATTATCGCACTAAAATGTGAAATGGTAGACACCCGCGTTATACCAAGCATTGTGACAAAGAAGCAGGATTTATCTTCTCCCACAGATAGCTGTGATGTTCCTCACTGCAGTATTTTCGACCATGAGGGAGTTGTAGATCGTGGAGACAGCCTCTTTGAGACTGAGCTGGCCTGGCATATCAGCGAACCCGGTAATGAAACGACGATAGTAACTATAAATTACTTTGTTCGCCTGAAGTACCTTTCCTCCATGGATCTTGCAAGCTTTCACAAATGCTAATTAAATCTTTCGCAATCGTCTACAAGGTCAAAATCTCACTTCGTTTTTTTGACTGGTGAGAAAGCAGAGTGGTGATTTGCCTAGGGCCACAGAACAAAGCCATCAAGACTAAGAAGGCCAGACGCACAGTCACTTTGCGGGGCTGCTCACCCAGCTTGCTTCTCTGAAGATGCCAGCCATTTAATCCCCAAAATTATTCTCTCTTCCCGGAGGGCCAGCCTCCACTACCTCTGAAATAGCCCCTTCCTTGTTCAAGAGGAGGAATTGTCTCAGGTAAATGACAAAAAACTGATTTTACCACGTACTGCTTCAATGGAGAAGAAAGGGTTGAAAAACAAAGTTTCGGCTGGTGAATTTTTACTGTTTCTTTGTAGACTGTGTGGTTTGGAGCCTTACTGCTCAAAACATGGTCTGCTGATCAGCAGCGTTGCCATTATCTGCCATCTTGTTAGAAATGCAGAATCTCAGGCCTCACTCCAGACCTACTGAGTAAGAACGAGCATTTTCACAAGCTCCGCTGAGATTCAGGTGCACATTAAAGTTTGAGGAGCACTGTCTGGGGGACTTGTGTTATAATCCGAATTTCTTTACTGTAAGCGATTGAAAGAAATTCACTTGCACTCTCCTCTAAACATCTGTCCCTTTCTCAATCTCATTCTCTCTCTCTCTCTCTAATACACACACACACACAAATTTCTGCAGAACTACTTCTTTGTAAGGCTCTCAGTTTCCCTCTCCAGTGACACCAGTTTGCACATCGGTGAACATCTCAAGGCGCCGAGTTATCTTCAACTTTAGGCAACCTTAGCGCTCTAGTCCTCAACCATTGGACTGGGAGGGTTGTGCAAACTCAAATGCCTACAGGGGCCACGCAGGTCATGTGGATGGGTGTCGAGAGCCATGTTTGTTTTAGAAAGGAATCTGTGTGTGAGTGTGTGTGTGTGTGTGTGTGTGTAATGTAAGACAATTCTATTCTTTTTTTAACCATTTAAAAAAATTGAGGTATAGTTGATTTACAATGTTATGTTAGTTTCAAGTGTACAGCAAAGTGATTCAGTTCTACATGTATAGATATTCTTTTTCAGATTCTTTTCCATTAGAGATTATTAACAACATATTGAATATAGTTCCCTGTGCTATACAGTAGGTCCTTGTTGTTTATCTATTTTATACGTAGTAGTGTGTATCTGTTAATCCCAAACTCCTCATTTATCTCCCCATCCCCCCGCCCCTGCCCCTATCCCCTTCGGTAACCACAAGTTTGTTTTCAGAAAGGAATCTTCATTTGTGTTCTTTCAGTTCGGACACATTTGGTTTGCTTATAATAAGCCACTTAGAGTCATCGTTCCTGTCACAAAGCAGTATGCTCATTGTTGATTTTCATAAAACATGGTCTTACCTTTTGCTCTCCATTTTTGATAGAAAGAGAAGGTACAAGAAATAGTTTATATTTCCCTGAACACTACTATACCAGCAAACTAACAAGACCAGCACAGCTTCCGCTGCCCCCCTGCCCACTCCCCGGGAGTGGAAGGCCCTGTGCAGATGGCGAGACATGCTGGTGGGAAGGGGGCAAGCCATCGCTGCTCCAGCCATTGTCTCCGGGCAGGAATTTGGGGCCATTCTACCGGATCCTCCCATTTCTTAAAGAGAAGCCGGAAATCTGGATTTTTATGTGAAATCTCCCATTTTTTAATGTTGGCAATTAATTCAATTGCTTTAAACATTGTGCGAGCCAAATATAACATATCTGCAAGCCAAAATCTACACCCTCTGGACTGTGGTTTCCATGTCTCTTAGAGCAAAGTCTCAAAAGAGAGCATGTTACTGTTTTAGTTTGGCGTAGATGTCCACCCATGGTCCTATCAAGTGGGGTCAAGGTGTGGAATCAACCGGAAGAAGCATAGGCTAAGCCCACCCTTCAGCAGGGACTGGGGGGCAGGAGGCTGTTGCCAAAGAAGCAGATGTGAGTTGGGTGGTTACCCCAACATGTATGTTACATTGACAAATATATACATATAAGATTCTGGGGGGCAATAAGCTATACACTTTATTAAAAGTCAGGCATATTGGGGTATACATTCACGCTTTTTAGAGCGTGGTTCTGAGTTTAGACATAGGTAGACAGTCTTATAATCGTGACCACAATCAAGATATAGAAAAGTTCCGTCACCCCCCTAATTTCCCATATGCCCCTCTGTAGATAGCCCCTACCTCTAGCCCCTGGCAACCACTAATCTATTCTCTGTCCCTATAGGTGTGCCTTTTTCCAGAATGTCATATAAATGGAATCATACAGCTATAGCTTTTTGAGTCTAGCCTCTCTCACTCAATATAATGCATTTGAGATTTCACCACATTATTACATTTATCAGCAGCTCATTTCTTTTTATTGCTGAGTAACTCTCCCTTATATGGATGACCCACCATTTGTTTACTCACTCACCAATTGACAGATAGTTGGTGACTGCAAATAAAGCCACTATAAACATTCACATGGAAGTTCCAGTGTGAAGATAGCTTTAATTTCTTTGGGGTAACTACCTCGGAGTGGGATTTCTGGGTCTTATGGTAAGCATATGCTTAATTAAATAAGAAACTGCAAACTTGTTTTCCCAAGTGGCTGAACCATTTGGCATTCCCAGCAACAGTATTGGAGAGTTCTCATTGCTCTGTGTGCTCTGCAGCACTTGTCATCGTCGGCATTTTGTTTTTGTTTTATTTTGTTTTGTCTCAGCCCTTCTAATAGGTAGGTGGTACACACCCCTCTTTGATGGACTGTGCCAAGCGTGTAGACAATGATCCCCTAAATCTGTGGTCTCAGCATAAGCAGCTAAACGTTATCTCTGATATAATGTCTTATCCTTGTACAGACCAACCTATCCATCTTTAGTACATTCACATGTGTAATAAGGTAAGTGATTTTTAATTCTGCCAGACTCAGATCTCCCTGACGTGACTTATGGCTATTCTGCTACCGAGCCTTGAGAGATTATGGGTAACCGCCAAGAAAAAAAGATGACTTTGAACTGCTCTTTCACCAGTTAAAAATAATACTGAAACCAAATGTAAACATAAAAGAAGTGGTCAGATTCAGGTTACATATTAACGGTGTTTGGTCAGGCTGGAGCAAGGCGCAGCTGTAGAAAACACCTTTCACTTATCACTGTTTCCAAACCTCCCTACCTGGACGAGACTTGACTGGATTTACAAGAGATCTTTTGAAAAGATGCAGGGAAGACAAACAGCACACATTTCCTGGCAATAAATTTAAAAGGTTGCTAGAACATTCCAGAGATTTTCGCTCTACATTCCTCTGGCCAACACATCTGCAATCTGCCAATCCTTAAAAATCAGTGTTTTTGCATCTTAATCTCACAAACATCTTTGAAAATACCTTCCCTCTCGGTCTCCATGTCAGACAAATCCAGCTCTTTCCATTTTCTAAAACCACAGAAATATATTGTTGCTTAATTCATGCAAGACTGAGCTCACTGAAATGAAAATAATTTTTCAGATAGTTTGTTTGGCCCACTCTTCCCTACCAGATGATTCCATTCTTGAAATGGTCCTGTGATTTTATTCTCTCATTACAGAGGTGTCCAGCAAAATAAAGGGGCTCATTTCAGAAATTATATAGAAGCAAAACTATTACTCTAAAAATAAGGATTTGATAGACTGTGTCATTAACCCCAATTCCTCACCCCTCCCTGTATTCATGTGCCTTTTGCCATGTTCTTCCCACAAAGGAGCAAGTATATCTTCCCTCCCATAGACTTTGGGTCCAGCCATCTGACTTTCTTTGGCCTATAGAATGAATCAGAAGTGATGGTGTGCTGAGCATAGGCCTTCAGAGGCCTCATGCGTTTCTGCTCATCTGTTCATGCTCATGAGATGAGTATGTCCCAAGTAGCCTACTGGCCTCAGGAAGACAATGAGAGAGACATGGAGCAGAGCTCGGTCAGCTGCTGCAACCCAGGTGACCCATAGACCTACATAGAGAAGCAGAACTGCCCTGTCAAGTCCAGCCTAGACCAGCTGAACCCCAGCCAAGCCTATGCGTGAGCCATAATAAATGTCTATTTCAGCCACTGAGCTCTAGACTGGTTTGTTAAGTAGCCAACTGATATATTCTGAATTATTAAAAGAAAAATAATACCAGCTACTTAATATCTTTAACTCTGCCTATTTTCCATAAGGAGTGAATTTGTAAAGGAAGAAACTTGGGAGAGGTCCCAGGTTAGCTGGAAGAAATCCCTCATAGCTCCATGTAGCCCTGTTCAGCAAGCCAGTCAACACTTCATCTTCATCGTTGCTGATGCATGGGGACAGGATGTGAAGTCACTACAGTACCATGGACCACTCCATCTCCAACACTTCCTCTTTATTTTCTCATTTCTCTATGGCAGAGGTTCTCAACTAGGGATGATTTTGCTCTACAAAGGACATTTGACAATATCTGAAAACACTTTTGGTGATCACAGCTGGGTTAAGGAGAAGGTGAAACTGGCATCTAATGGGTGGAAGGCAGAGCTGCCTTTAAGCCCCGCAATGCACAGATCAGCCCCACAGCAAAGAATAATCTGACCCAAAATGTCAATAGTGCCAAGGTCGAGCTACTCTGTTCTATGGTTTAAGTTGAAATTATTTGATGTTTCCCCCTTACAAAAGTATATAAGTGTGAGTCTGAGGAATTGTATGGTAAAAATGTATTAAATATATAAAAATTATCCTTTTTTAAAATTCAAGCCAACTTTCTGTATACAATGGGCAACACATATAAATGCATACTTTCTTCAAAGTATAAATGACTCTTTTCCATAAATGTCCTGAGCAAATAATAATTGAGTAAACAAAACTTTCTTTTGAATATTTCCAATTATCCAGAAATAATTACTAGTACCTCAATTTAGCTGTCAAGAAAATTCCACTTCATTCCAAATATTTTTGGATAAACAAATAAACAAAGGCATCCATTCCTGATCGGGTCCCTCCCCCCAACCCCACCAGGGGCACTAGAGTTTTAAAATGTGGCAGTCACAATGGCTGGGACACGAGGCCATTTTGAGTGAAATTGCTATATTACGACAATATCCTTTAATGTTTCAGTAAGTAAATGCTATTAATGACATCCTGGGGAGACCAGCTTACTATTGAATTCTAACCTCAACATCTGGGTCTGTGTGCCAAGAAGAATAAACCGCTCCCCAGAATCACTGAGAATTGATAGGGGTTGTCGGGCTGGTGAATCAACTGTGGTTGAAACATAGGTGTGGAATAGTACATATGCGGCTAATTCTGATGAAATTCTGTATCTGGCTAGGATGTCTAAAATAATGACGCTGGTAAGGCTGAGAGAGACTCATGAGATTAATGATTGAAGGTTTTTAATGCATTGATGTGTTTGGTAGGTTTTGTGCATTTTTAAAACTACACAGAACTTTAAAATAAACTGAGGATGGTCTGCTCAAGATTTGAAAGGATGAAGATAAAATAAGTCTGCTGGAATAGCATTTCAAATCATGAACAAAGGATAAGTTTACAGAGGAAGAGCCATAAAGCCAGAATTAAGCTGAAGGGCCCCCAAGGAGGACAGGTGAGATCAGGGAATTACCAGGAACTATGGTTGGTGTGGTCATTCCTCAGCCACATTCTGTGACAGAACAACATTTGATGTACAGTAGAAGCTAGCACAACATTATAAAGCCATTATACTCCAAAAAAAAAAAAAAATGAATTTAAAAACAAAAAGGTAGTGGCCAAGGTTTGATTGGTTTGAAGAATCAAGGCCACAGGCGTAGCCTAACTTAGAACTGAGGCTGGACCTTGGGATAATATTTTTACAGAGCCTGATGATCCTTAACTTGTGCCAACCTTAAATACACAAGTATTGCTAACCTGACTTGACTAGGGAACAAAAGTATTCAACCTAAAAAGTGACAGCACTTTAAATTGTTGGTAGCATATGCTCTAGCAGTAGATTTAATCTATGCTTCACAAAGCTATGAGATTCAACAGAGACCCACACCAGAAGGAAAGAGAGAGAGAGAAGCCAAATGTGTGGGTATCAACTCGCTACCCTCACTTCAACCAAGAAAGGCTCCACCTTTTTCTGTTTTAAACATTGGAGCTTCTGTCTAACGTTTAATCTGAAAAAGTAGATTCTGCTGCTGAAACAAAGCTTGGGAAGGAATATTGCTGGAGAATGAAAGAAGTCAAACTGTGACCCCAGGGTCAAGAGTCTTTTAGACAGAGGCATTGGAAATTTTTCGGAGCAAAGCAACACTATGAAAAGGGAAGCAGGCCTGTCTGTTGGGAGGCTCCTCCTTGATTTCATTCATGTTGGGGGACCCATATAATTTATTGTCCTAACTGGGATACTTTTGAGAATGAAGTTGGTTTCTATGAAAATTTACTGATTGAGACAAGAGGCATAATCAACCAAGACAGCCCTGGGCAAACCAGAATGTTTGGTCACCCTAATTAAAGCAGCTACTGGCCGTATTGACACAGGCCTTAGTGGGAAAGATAGACCCATTTCTAAGTCTGTCATCAGTGTGAATTGCTGTCACATTGACCAAAGAAGATGGTTCCAATAAAGAAGTTAATTTGTACAATTGGATTGAGCATACATACCAAGGCTTTTTTTTTTTTTTGTCCACTAAATTGGAGAAGAGAGAGGAAACCTCCTTAAAGTTTCTATAATATTAATGTCATAATTTTATATTATAGGCCCTCCCCTCCCCTGACTTTGAAAGCACACAGAGCAGATTATTGAGGACTGTCCAACTGAAGTCACTAAAATGACAAGGAAACTTAGTTGCTGTGCCACTGTTCATGGATAGTCCCCAGGAATACATTTGGTTACACCATTAACCAATCTCTAAAGCACATAGAATGCTGCTCTGACTGTGGATGTGTATGTTTGTACCCGTCCTCTTTACCACTGCTAGCCATCCCCATATCCCCAACCCCAAAGCCATTCAGATTCTGTTTGGGTGATAGTTAACACGTCTAACCACTTCACCAAAAGACCAACAAGAGGAAACCACCAGTGAGAGAGAAAGTTAGCTTATTACAAGTGCTGGCCACCTCACACCTTGTGTTTGTTCACTGAGTTTGCCAGAAATTTCCCTTTTGACAGCCTAATTTACAACTTTCTTTGAGCTGCCAAATCATCGCCCAGTAGACTTCTCCTATTACTCCTACTCTGCTCGCCATCTATGGCCTTCTCATGGAGCACTAAACAAAAAAGCTCAGACCAAGCAAAAGTGTGACCCACATCAGGCACAAATAATCTACCTGTCACTCACCGGCCACACTTGGCAGTTGGCAACAATAATGTGGGCGGCCAAGTAATTATAGCAGGGAAGTTGGAAGAAGAAATTTATGAGTTTCAATCTAAATGCTTGGCATGCTGTATCACTAGAACACTGAGCTCCTAAAAGTCGGGAACAGAGAACTGTAAAAATTGTGTAGATTAAGGGCTCTGAATTACATATTAAGGGTCTCATCATTGTTAAAAACTATTTTACTTACTAGGCATTTATCGTTCCTTGCCCTCAAGTGGTTCCTGGATCTCTCCCTGAAGAATTTAGAAACTGAGGAGGAAGGATAAAAACCAACAAGCCACCAGCACCAGACCCAAACTCCAATTCAAATATCACTACCAACAGTGATACTTGACCGTCACATGACCATCTCCATGTGCTGGAATTAGAGTTGGTTTTTATTTACTTCCTGCTGGCTTTCTGTATTTTCTAAATTTTCTACTATAAACACATATGCCTCTTATAATTAGAAAAATATAAATGTTGATAGAAAAAGGTTGTGGAATTAGAATTCAAATGCAGGTCTGTCTGATGACAAAGCCCACTCCTCATGACCTCTCTATCATGT
Organism: Orcinus orca; assembly: GCF_937001465.1. NCBI lineage: Eukaryota > Metazoa > Chordata > Mammalia > Artiodactyla > Delphinidae > Orcinus > Orcinus orca. Next base: position 52,962,509 of record NC_064572.1, on the reverse strand, counting down.
CCTTCTTTTATACTCTTATCTATTTTATTTTTATTTACTAAACAGATAAATCGAGTTGAATGTGTGCCAGATACTTTTCTAAGCATTTTAAAAGTATTAACTTGCTTAAGCTTCACATCAACCCTGTGATATGGATACCATTCATATTCTCATTCTACAGATGAGAAAACGGAGGCACAGAAAGATGAGGTAACTTGCTCAAGGCGGCACAGCTGGTGAGTAGCAAAACTGGGATTCTTCCCCTGGCAGTCTGGCTCCAGAGTCTATGATCTTAAGCACGCTGCTAAGCTGCCTCAACCTTCTCCTACTTAAGATAGATGATCTCTGGCCCTCATAGTCTTTTCCAACCTGACCAGGCCCCCATCGCCTGTGTCAGGGCAGGGCAGTCAGGCCAAAGGAGAATTTTTCATAAGAGATGGCCTAGCCAGATTACTAGTGTAATCGCTCTAGCCTCAAAGCCTCACGATGAAAAGCTTCAGATGAAATCAACTCCAGTCAGCGTCCATGACAATGAGGAATAAAAGCTCTGAGGATCCTGCTGCCTGAAAAAAAAATCACCACAGCATCATTCTTCTCAGCTCATCCAGCACAAATTTAAATTCAGATCCTTGGAAGTGATTTTGCCTCCCTGACTGGTCCCTGGCTTTCTGTTTTTCTTAAGTGTTACCTTCTCAGCCCACTCCTCCCCGCATCACACACAGGCCATCCACGTCCATCTCCGTAAAGGGACTCACCCACACTGAGCCAGACAGCTGACCTCGCTAGACCCCAGATTTTCATCTGTAAATGTGGGGGTTTGAACTGAGGATCTCCAATTAGGATGCCACCTGGCATTTGTATAGGGATTTATGGTTTGTAAGCTACTTCCATGTCCATTACCTCGTTCTATCTCCCGATGACCCCAGATTGTAGACACAGTAGGAAGGTTACCCTCAATTTCCAGGTGAGAACACTGAGGTTCCTCTGTAGCAGAGAAGAAAACCCAGATCTACTGATTAGAAGCCCAAAGCTCCTTCCTCTTCACCCCCCAGCATCCCCAAGGGCCCTTCCAAGCTCACTGTCTGTGCTTCTGCACCTGTCTCCTAGGTCCCTGGCCCTCACTAGGCAGCGCTCTTTGTAAGCTGAAGCTACCTGCTGCAGCATCCTGGCTCCCAGAGACAAGTAAGGCTCACTTGGGACCTGAGGACCACGGTGATGAAAGTTCGCCCTTTAATTTTCATGCCCATGAGTCTGGAGCATCAGAGCCAGCCACTGAGACCATGAACAGATGTCAGAGTTGACCTGGGTTTTCTGGGAGTCACATCTGGCTGGCCTTGCCCCAGCCTGTTACTTCCCTCCACAGCTGGTCATCATGGAGGCGGCAGGCCCGCCTGCGGGGGCCGGTGGGGGTGGGGTGTGGTGAGAGAGCTAAAGGATTATCTGGGTCCTGGATTGGCTCACCCTCTGCCTTTCATCTGTCTCTTTATGGACATCTGATGTGTTATCTACACGTGCACTGTGCCACGCATCTTTAGCTTTCCGGAACGTCCTTAGCTACATAACGGGAGTCCTTGGCTGAAGAAGAAACAAAACTGACGTGATTCAAAATGAGTGGCAGCCAGATAAGTACTGTATGAAGGCTCACAACACACAGAGCTTGGGGCTAAAAGTGTGCACCCTAATTAGAGTAAAAATATACCCCACTTGCCTGAAACGGTTCTAATTTACACCTGCTGTCCAGTTGTAAATTTTAATAGCAGCCTCTTTCGCTCTCAGAAGTTTCCTACTTTGGACACTAAATTATATGAATACATTATCTATGATGTAAGATCGAAGACCACCAAACTACGGAATCTCTAAGCGGGAAGGCGTGTCAAAGACCTTTAAGCTGAGCATCCCTTCCAGTGCTTGGAATCCCCTCTTAAACACAACAGACTTTAAGCTCTATTAAGCAGTGCATTTGGACCCACAGCTTCATAAAGATTTTGAAGTCACTTCATATGTGTCTGTCTTGTCTCAGTAGTTTATAGCATTAGAAGACATCATAAACATTAATGAAGGAGAGAATGATACCAGAATAACTTGGTCACAGATGATGCAGAGATATTTAGCAGAAAGGAGAAGGGAACTAAAATTCCTGAGGGCCCACTATGTGTGGTACACTGAGGTAAGAAAAGGTAAATCTCTCAAGATTCTATAAGCTAACAACCATCAGCAGGACTGGGATTTTAACTCTACTCTTTTTTTTTTTAATTCAATATTTTCATTTATTTATTTATGGCTGCATTGGGTCTTCGTTGCTGCACGCGGACGTTCTCTAGTTGAGATGAGCTCTTCATTGTGGTGCACTGGCCTCTCATTGTGCTGGCTTCTCTTGTTGCAGAGCACGGGCTCTAGGCACGCGGGCTTCAGTAGTTGTGGCACGTGGGCTCAGTAGTTGTGTCTCACGGGCTCTAGAGAGCAGGCTCAGTAGCTGTGGCACACGGGTTTGTTTGCTCCATGGCATGTGGGATCTTCCCGGACCAGGGCTCGAACCCGTGTCCCCTGCATTGGCAGGTGGATTCTTAACCACTGCGCCACCAGGGAAGCCCTGAATTCTACTCTTTCTGACCTCGAAGGCCATGCATGTTGTTCCTAGTAGAGGCTGTGGCCTCCCACTTGGTCCCCCTCCCCATTTCCTCTCTCCATTTGTGCTTGAGGTGGGAAAGCAAAAAGTGTCAAAGAGAGTTTTCACCTCTTATGCCAGGCAACCTCTCCCGCAATCTGCCAATTCCTGAAGAACACACTTCTTCGATGAAGGGCAGAGACAGAGCACCCCGCTGAATAAATTCTGTTACAACCTACCTCCAATTTACAAGTGTCTGCTGTGGGCGCAGTCCAGATGTCATGTGAAGTGACACTGAATGGTGAACAAAGTTATTAAATAATTTCAGTGTTCTCCTTCTTTTCGAGGGAAAGGTAAGGGCTGAGAGAAAGAAGGAGAAAGGGAACTTGGAGCTGCTCTGGTGCCCTGGAGTGACATTGCAATGGCCTCATTTCCTGCCTGGGCTATCACTTCAGAGCAATTGTTTTCTTCTGTGAAGACACTTCAAAGATTCTCGGAGACAGATGCTCTTGTGACTGGCCATAGCGAGTAGCAAAAGGCTTGGGGAGGATGACGAAGCATTTCTCATGCCCCGTAGACTGGGAAGTGCTTCACAGCCATGTGGCAGATATGAGTGGGCAGAGCAGCTGTGGAACAGTCCCAAATGAGGTGGCGAAGGAAGCAACAAGCCAGGGGCCGGCTGCAGTGGCAGCTTGCAGAGGGTCACAGGTGAGGCCATGGCTGGGGGTGATGGAAAACTAACATCATCCCATTAAATAAAGTCTGAGGAAACTATGCGGAAAGCAAGAATGAATCGAAACACTGACAGCCACTAACTTTAAGTTCAGCTGTGGGTGTGCACGTTCATCTGTGTGCTCGTGCTTGCAGTTTCCTGTTATATTGTTTCTACACATAATTGCAGTGTGCCCACCATACAGTGGTGAGAGCTACAGGCTTGGTCTCTGTCCTGATGGAGAGTATGGTATCAGGGACTCTGTAAGCTCTGCTCCTCGGTGCCAGGTTTTGAGGCAATGTGGCCTAGTGGAAAGAGACAAAACAGCTCAGTGACCATGTTCAAGTTTTTTCACACCTATTTGGATCTCAGGTAGGGTTTTCCAAAGCGCAGTCCTTGTAGTATTATTATGTAGTGAAGACGTTTTGCTTTAATTGTTTTGGAATTATTTAATGTGTGAGTATCCCATTAGACCCAGTGTTTTCATGGACTTTGTGGCTTAAGCAAGGCTAAATAAAAATAGTGAATCATTTTTTTTAATTAAGTGAGTCATAGTGGAGGTGGTACAAAGAAACAGCAAAAATTGTGAAAAGACAACTCGAAGAACTGATGTTTTCAAATCCCTAGGATAATGTGTGTGAAAATAAAAATGCATGTGGGCCATAGATATAGAAGAGGTTGTAGTTACCCCTCAGTGGGCATTTGCTCCCTCAAGCATCCAAACAACATTGGATGAAGAAACGATCTTGTAAAGAGCACTGCTTCCTATGCCCTTGCAGACAGCTTGGCCATCGTTCAGAGGCACTGTGTGCTGATGCCGTGGGGAACTAACAAAGAGTGAGACCTAGTCACTGGCCCAAAAAGAGTATAATTTAGTAGGAAAGAAAAGACGAGCAGACAAATAACTGTAAAATGGGATAAACCCCAAAGAGGAGGTACAAAGTCCCCATAGGAGGTGCTCAAAGGACGGATAAGTCACGCCTGCTGGACGAGGTCAAGAAAGACTTCATGGAGATTTGAGATGGCATTTGAGATAAGCCTGGAAAGATGGGTAGAATTTCAATGACCCAAAAAAGAGAGGGAGGGGGATCTGGGAGACATTCCAGAGAAGAAGAAACACTTGAGCAACGGTACGAAGACTGGGAAGTGGTATCAGGATAGCAAATCCCTTTTATTTTGCTGAGATGTAGAATACAAGTCAGGCAGAGGATGAGGTGGGATTATAGTATAACAGGCCTTGAACCAGACTAAGGATGTTCTACTTCACGTAGTGGAATAGGATTGGGGGTAATGGAGAGTTTAAAAAGTGATTGGATCTGCACTGGAGAAAACTAAACCTGAAAATGGACTGGAAGTAGAGGTTATCATCACCCCAGCCCTGGTTATTGTGATTGACTAGGAGAAGCATAATAAAATGTGAGTTTGGAGGACCAAAATGATGACTTTTCAGAGAGACAGTCCAGGACCTGGGAATTGATTACAGGAGGAGATGTGATAGGAAAGATCCAAGGAAAACTAGATTCCCTCCTATTCTTCTGATATATGTTAATAATCTATTAATTGTATTATAATAAATATGTTAATATGGTATAATAATACTATCTTACATATCATATATGTACATACATGCATATTTGTGTATATATAATATATAAAACATTTTATTTAATATAATACATAAATTATATATTACACATAATGAACCATTGCCACTTGGTACATTTAATCTTGAGTTTTTGCTATGCTTGGATTTGCATGTGTGAATATGCAGATAGCAAGCCACCTATTTTCTCTTCCAAGATAAGGATCATCTTCTTGGTCTTCTGTTCTTTTTTACTTCCCCTGGTCTCTTCTCCTGGACACCTTTCTCTCTTGAGGCTAATGTGGTCCCCAAAGGCATTTATGTTTCTATTACATCACTTACAAGTGTTTGCTTTGGCCTACAACTTTAATATATGTAATGTTTATATATATTATAGAACACATTTATATATATTTTAAACAAACTTTTGCAGATGTAGTTAAAGTTACACACCCTGAGAAGGGAAGAGTATACTGGATCATCCAGTTGGGCCCAACCTTATCACATGAGTCCTTAAAAGTGGAGAATCACTTCTTTTTCCCAGCTGGGGTCAGAGAGAGAGAGAATGAAGACAGAGCCAGGGTCGTGGAGATGTGATGTTGCTGGCTTTGGAGATGGAGGAATGTGGGCAGCCTCTAGACACTGGAAAAGGCAAGGAAATAAATTCGCCCCAGAGCCACCAGAAGGATGCAGCCAGAAGGCACACAGATATGATGCTGCCTCCCTGGTCTGCCTCTTCCACTACTAGTATGGCTAAAGGCCTGAGGAAGTCACTCAAACTCTCTGAGTCTCCTTGGCCTCAACTAAAATGGGGGTGATGACTTGTCACGGAGGTTCAGGAGGTACAATCAGATCTCAAATCCATTGTCCCATGCTTCTCACGCACAGGCCAGTCAGTAGGAAGTGTCAGGGCTTCTGCAAAAATAGCTAATTGAACAACACTTTATCAGACCATGTTCCTTCTCTGTTCAAAACCTCCCAGGGGCTCCTCTTCTTACTTATAGAACAACCTAAAGGCTTCCCCTGTTCTCAAGGCCTTCATGACACAATCTGACCCCACTTCCTCTCTGACTGTATCTCTTTCTGCTCTTCTCCTTGCTGACTTTGATCCAGCCATACTGGCCACCTTGCTCTTTGAGGGGGCACACCAGGCATCTACCAGCCTCAGGACATTTGCACTTGCTGTTTTCTCTGTCTAGAATCCTCTTCCTCCATATCCATATGGCTTTCACCCTCAACTGCTTCAGATCTTCACTCAAATATTACCCTCTTTCTGAGGCCTTCCCTAATAGCCCAACTTAATATTGCAGGACCCCCAACCAAACTCTCCTCATCCCCTTCCTCTACTTTAGTTTCCTCCACAGCATTTCATCTTTTAACATAATACATATTTTATTTATTCTGTTTACAGCAAAACACATTCCATGGGAATGTAAGCTGTATCAGGGCTCTTCATGGGAGACATAGAATAGGTACATCATAAATATTTGCTGAATAAACAAATCAGTGTGTACACAAATCTATCTGTAATCAAGAAATAAATATCAGCATTGTCTCCCATTAAGGACATCCCCTTTCACTTTCAGATGAAAAATGAAGTCAAAAGAACGGTAATCAACTTGTCATTGAACAAGGAAGCTGCAGCTAAGATCAAGCCTTTGACTGGTCTTGTTGAGCCCAACCAGCTCAAAGTAGGAGTGGAAACATGATCAAGGGTCGCAAGACCCAGCTCTTGTCTCCTGGACAGAGAGAAACCAGAGAGAGCCGGCCTTCCGATTTCCTATCCTTCCTGGTTTCAACCAGTCTCTAAAAACCATAAGAACAGTTTGTCTCAGTATTTCAGTACTTCCGCTTCCAGGCCCAGGAAAGAGCAGGAAGTGCGGGGGCGTGTGAAAATTGAGAGAAAAGAAGAATTAAACCTATTACATGTAAAGGGCTCAAAGACTTCCTCTGCAGCCTCTCACAGCACATGGGTTTTAACGTGCTTTCACTGAGCCTAGGGGGACCATTCTCAGGCAGAAGACCAAAACCCAAAATGCAAGTGTTGGTACTCATTCATCCAACACAGACTTACTGCAGGACAACTTTGTGCCCAGAGGAAGACAGATACGATCCTTGTCCAAGTGAGCTTACACTTCACGGGGGTATGATTTAGAAGGATAAACTCATTTCAGGATCTACCTTCCCAATAGCCATGCCGAGTAGGCTGAGTTTCTAAAAGGGTCCCCAAGGGGTGCCTTAGACTATGAGGAATTGTATGTAGGGTTTAAGGCAAACTTTAGAATAAGGCCTATGAAGGCTCTAGTCTTGGCTTTGCTACACTTACTAGCTAAATGTAAACTCCCTAAAGGAAGGACTGTGTTTATTTCATTTACCACTCTATTCCCAGCACTTAGCATAGCACCCAATACTCTTAACAAATACTTGCTGCCTAAAAAAATTAAACTCTCAGAGCCTCCATTTCCTCGTTTGTAAAATGGGATTACAAAACCCAATTCGTGGCTTCCCTGGTAGCGCAGTGGTTAAGAATCCGCCTGCCAATGCAGGGGACACAGGTTCGAGCCCTGGTCTGGGAAGATCCCACATGCCGCGGAGCAACTAAGCCCGTGCACCACCAACTACTGAGCCTGTGCTCTAGAGCCCGCGAGCCACAACTGCTGGGCCCGTGTGCCACAAGTCTAAAGCCCACGAGCCCTAGAGCCCATGCTCTGCAACAAGAGAAGCCACTGCAATGAGAAGCCTGCGTACCACAATGAAGAGTAGCTCCCACTCATCACAACTAGAGAAAGCCCGCGCACAGCAAGGAAGACCCAACGCAGCCAAAAATAAATAAATTTTTTTAAAAAAAAACCAAAAACCCGATTCGTGAAGTTACGTGAGGATAACATGAAACTGAGTATGGCAGTGCCTGGTACATGATAAGCATTCATTTAAATGAACTGCCGTTTGGGTGGCAAGGGTGGTGGTCTGATGGCAGAGGACGTTTAGTTAGCTCTGGGTAAACCGTAGCACATTCCTATCCCTAAAGATTTGTTCTATCTGGAATCTTGGACTAAGCATGGGCTTGACGAGTTGGATCTCAGGGTGATCCATTTCTGTTAGAAAAGTCCTGTTCAAATTGAGCCAGAAACTCTGGAAAGGGGAAGGATGTGTTTTACATCCCAGCTACTGCGGTGGCTGGCAGCAGAACTGAAAGAGCGTGACTCAGCACAGCCCACATGGGGGGCTAAGGCCCCTCCGTCTCTGCTGTGGGACTGGAGGGGGGAGGGGTACCAGGCTTAATTGCATCTGATAAATGGATTGCAAAGAGCAAGGGCAGGCAATTGGAACATTTTCCCAGCCATTCCTCTGTTAGATTCTCAAAGCTAAAAAAAAATGCTAAATGTCCTTTCCCTAACTACCTATCTTCACATGCAGCCCAGCTAAGTTTCCCTTGAAGTTCACTAGCCCACTTCCTTAGTAGGTCTACAGGGCCATCTACCAACCTGCAGGGGTTAAATGAAGACCGAAGGCCTTTCTAGAAGATGAAAATCCTAGGATTCCTTCAAAGCTTTGGAGGTTCAGCTCAGAATCTCCTTGGTTACAAGGAATGGGTCTCAGAGCTTCAAGCTGAGCCCTACTTTTTGGAAAACTGTTCTCTTTCTAATACTTCTCATAAAGGTCCTAATATAAATGAGATATCTTCCAGGAATAAAAGCAAATAGCCTTGAGCTGGATGCCAAAGACATTTGTGAAAAAGATGCACAGGAATAGGATAGGAGCAGCCTTGTATGCAATAATCATTTCAGAAGTGCTTGATGATACACGTGGGTTTCGTCTCAGCAGTCGAGGTGGAAATGGGGAATGTCTTCTCAAAGAAATAGAAAATGCAATGGCAATGATTTCAAGTCATGGTTGATATTACCGGATTTAACCATTTATGTTACCTTTTCCTAATTTTAGACACCTAGCTTTAAATGAACTGCTCTAGGGCTTCCCTGGTGGCGCAGTGGTTGAGAGTCTGCCTGCCAATGCAGGGGACACGTGTTCGTGCCCCGGTCCGGGAAGATCCCACATGCCGCGGAGCAGCTGGGCCCGTGGGCCATGGCCGCTGAGCCTGCGCATCTGGAGCCTGTGCTCCGTAACGGGAGAGGCCACAACAGTGAGAGGCCCGCGTACCGCAAAAGAAAAAAAAAAAATTAACTGCTCTAATAAAAAGGAGCAATTTAATTAGTAATGGGTAATAAGTTCTTTTGATTTTTGCAAGGACTGTGGTGGAGAAGACTCCTGAGTTCCACTGCTCTAAATAACCAACTATTCCTCACTGTCCTGTAAAACCGCCGCAGCTGTGGGGGGAGAAACATTTTAGGAACAGTTCAGAGCAAAGTACCAATTGAAAATCTTCTCACAAGGCAAGCAGCATCCTTCACTCCTTCATCCTTTGACTGAGGCCCTACTGTATGTGACTCCCTGTGCTAGGTATTGGGAATACAGGGTGACTGAGGAATGGGGCCCCAGCCCGGTAAGAGGCCTCTATGTAAGCAGACAAATGCAATGAAATATCATGTGTGGTACCCAAAGCATATGAAAAGTGATGAGGTTTGGGGGAGTCAGACTGCATCTTAAAGGATGACTAGGAATCTACCAGCCTGAGAAATGATGGAGCAGTGGGCCAGATACACAGGCTCTACTTCCTTTGGGGCTTTGCTTTATGGATTAAAGCTGCCTGAACCATGTAAAGGGACCCACAGTTACCTTCAGAAGGGAGCAATGATGTACCTTGTCCTCAGGTCTTTACTTTTGCTTCTAGAGCTAGAAATACGTTTTCTCAGATGTCTCTTAGGTGAACCTTCCAGGCAGCTACCTCTGGGGCCATTAGTGCTACAACTGGACAAGAAGAAATGAAGGTGTGAACACTGCAACAGCCTTGTTGTGAGCAAGGTGACTTCACCCCTCCCCCCACCTTAGGTTTGAAATTGAGAAACCCAGAGATGACTACAGCCCTAGGCCACTGTGTGCAAAAATGGGAAATGTCACTCACCAGGTCCTCCCCTGTGTTTAACCAGAATTGTCAGCCCATAGATTCAGGAACTAAGTGGCTTGATCATTTTGCACGTAAGCCATATGCATTGGTCCAAAGTAGACCAGTGAGCAACAATTCAATTTAGTGTTCACTGAACCCTCTGGTTTGGGAAGGAAATTGCTGGTAATCAATTGCAGCAAGCACACAGGCTCAGGGCCAGGAAGAGAAAAATCACTTTAATGGGCAAAGCAGATGTTGCTAAACTCATTGCAAAAGTGAGATGGGCACGGAGCCAGGCCTTGCATGAGAGATGCTGATCTGTCCTTCTGAATGAAGAAAGCAGAGATACTTCAAAACAGGGGTTCTACGAGGAAAGCCAGAGGTCCGTGTCCCCGTTAGATTGAATAAAAGGAAATGCAGAAGTGCTCTGGTGTCCCATACACCATAAGACCTAAAGCTGTTAACATCTCATAAGGATTTTAAGCAAATCCAGAATACTAGCTAAAAACTACCTGAGGAGTCTTCATTCTGTTCTCAGGTGACTATGGAATAATGGAAAGAATTATTCAATCAACTGAATTATTCATTCAATTGATGGGGGAATCATCAATTCGTTGATTCCACCATCAAGAAGTTGTATGACCTTGGGCAAAGTTCTTACTCTTTCAGTCTCAGTTTTCTCAGCTATGAAATGGGATGAATCTGACTTATCATCTGAGACCAGCTGTGAGGATTATTAACATGTCTGTAAAGTACAGTAGAGAAATGCACTTAAGCAATAACCTGTTTTCAGAGCCCTGACAAGACTGGTGCTATCAGGATGTGGGAGAATTAGTTTGTGATGGAACGGGGAGGTGGAGGAGGGTGAATTTCTGGTCCAACAACATCTAGCTTTGCCACTGCCTCTCAATGATGGATTACTTCACGGACCGAACATTTATTTGTACGTTTCAGTGGATAAACTATCTCTCAAGCATATAAGAGTTCAGAGAGTACAATATCAAGGCCCAAGGAAGGTCACCATGTATACCAAGAATGTTTTCATAAAGTAGCTTGTAATACAAGCCCCCTAAAGAAAGAGTCGATTCTGATTCCCCAAATTTGCAACGTTCCTCATTTACCTAATTCGCACTCATTCTTTAAGGGTGAACCAGACCCCTCCTCTGAGAATCATCACAGACTGCTTTAGACCTCACCGTCTCTACCTGTTCAGACATTGCCCCGTTTTTATCAGCTGATTTAAACCCCTCACAGAACAAGATAGGTTCAATGTCAGACTTATTCATTAAAAGCTTTAAATGCTACTTCTCAGTTCTTTGTCCTGCGGTAGTCAACTGTCTCACATTACTCTTTACCTGAATTGTGCTGATCTCTTCTAAATATTTTGTAACTTCCTGGAGTTCAGATATTGATCATAAACTATTTAAAATCTCCAAACCAGAAGACAGAGAGACTAGAGGCTTCCCTTAAATTGACCAGCTGTGTTTTTTCTCACCTTTTCTAAGCCTTACTTCTCTCATCCATAAATTGCAGGTAATGACAGTGCCTTTCTCCTAGGACTTGTGTGGGGATTATAGAAACTCAGTCCTACACAGTGCTTAGCACTAGCGTGTTAGCTGAGTGGAAACAGTCACTCTTTTAGAAGCTTCTTCACCCAGAGGGACTAGCCCACGCCTAAACACCTAGAATATCAACTGCATTCACATCCTCTGAGATTTCCAGGCCATTTTTATAAAGTAGCCCCCCTTCAGGAAGCTGTGTCCCGCTGAAAATTGGTTTCCAAGTTGCCCTCAGCTTTAGAATGTCCCTGATAAGTAAGCAAAGCTGCTGAGGGACTTTGGCAGTGAATTTCTGGGGGCTGGTGAGAGGAGGATGTTTACCAGAGCGCAAAGGCCAGGTCCTGAGCAGAGAACATTTTGGCCCAGATAGAGCTCAGAGAAGGCATTTTTGCCAAGCACAGACTCCATTCTCAGGTCCTAAAGTCAGCGTCAGAAACTAAACAAACCTTCCCGGGTTCACATTTGTTTACTTTTGGCAAAATGCAACTTCCTGTTTGAAAGGAAAGGGGCAGTAAAGCTTTCTATAGCCTCTTGGACATAAAGTCTCCCCTCGAAACAATTGATCTGTTAAGCATAAATGAATCAAACCCACACAATGGGGATCTCCCTTCCCCTCAAAATATTCACGTTTTAACAGGGAAAGCGCTCAGCAAAACCAAAACAAATATTTTTTCAACTGTTGGCCCATGAGGATTATTTAGGCCGTTTCTTCTTCTAAGAGCAAGAAAAACAGACATCAGGAGAGAGCCAGGCTACATGTGCTGTGTCAGGAAAGTCACTTCGACACACTTGGGGGTTGAGATTTTGGTTACACAGAAAGTCAGAAAGTTTAAGTTCCCACAGCCACTCAAACCACATTCCCCAACATGAAGAGAGATCACTAGCTCTTTCATGATGTGACTACGTCCCCCGTCACGCCCTCCAGGGTCCTGAAATTCCCTTGGATCGTCCCATGCCCTGCCCTTGGGTTTGAAGGCCGACTGACAACCCCTCACAAATCTACCACAAGCCTTTTACAAGAACCTAGATTACTTACTCTGTGTATATGAGGGGTGAGTGGGAGTGTCTGTAATTAATTTTTAGAGCATCTAGCAAAGTTAGCATCAACCTTTGGTTTATTTATAACCCAAGCACTCTCTATAAATCTTGGATCTTTTTGTCATAAAATATTAAATTTGTAAGGGACCTTAAAAATCATCAGGTTAACCCTTCCACACTCATCCATATACAGACACATAAATAATACAGATGAAGAGGGAAGAGGTCTGGAGAAGTTTCCTCCCTGGATTGTAAACTTCTTGTTCCTTAGAGCAAGAACTATTTTATGTACTTGTGTTCTCCATCAGAGTTCTATGACCACAGTAAAGACAGGAAGAAAGTGGTGAATGAACAAGTCCCCGTCTGCAAATCAGGGGCAGCACACGGGACTTCTCAGCTCTGTGTGGTCCCCAGAGCCCTACCTCTTGTGTATCCACTAGATTGTAAGCTGCTTGAGGGCTGGGGAGGTAGCTTATTGTTCATTTGGACCATAATATCCTAGGCGTTGAACTTTGCAAGCACTTGATAAAAATATTTTGAGTAATGAATTAGTGACTGAGTAGATGAACACAATTACATGAATGAGATCACTAAGCATCTTTCTTGAGTGATTTCAGTATCCTTCCTGAAGGTGACATTCTTTCCTCCTCTAGGATGCTGGATATAAGGAGAAGTAGATTTGTACATGTTCCATGCCTCCTTTAAACCCTTTCCTTTTGGTTTAGATAATTATAAAAGTGAGAGGCAGTTATGACTGGAGATCTCACCCCGCTACAGTATTGCCAGGTCTCTTCCCACAAACTAAAGCTAACCAAATCCATCATCTACTTAAACTTTTAACGAAAGGTTTGGCCCATGTCTCGGCCCATGACCCCCTTATCTCTGGTTCCCATCTGCCAGTCTGTCTTATCTGTAGCCTTCCGACCAAGTGAACTTCTCCAGGTTTGGGGACTTAGTGAGATCTTTCATGACCTCATGCTGGCGGGCGTGCTGAGGTCTAGAATATACTGCACTAACCATGACCACTACCATCACCATAGACACCTCACCACTACTACCTTCCTCTTTATTTCACCCCAGCTTCCACCACGAGCTCATTCCAGTTTTAAGAACACGCTGTCCTTTCCTGCTCAGCTTCTGATGTAAGCCTTTGGGTCTCTAGTCAAAGCTACCCTCCCCATCCGAACCCTGCTTCAGCGGAATTCTTGGATTCTACACAGTCTTTGCTTTCATCTGCCTGGCTTTTCCAAGGTGCTTCCTTGACCGACAACCAACCTGTGCTCTGAAATTACTCTTAAAAAGGCTTCCCTCTGGTCAGATAATGAATCTCATTCTGCTGCTCAATGAGCCTTTCTACGTGGGATAGAGCAAAGTTTCCAATTTTTCATTTTTTCAAAACTAGATTCCTTTTTCTAAACACCCTCTGTTTTCTCCCCGACCCCAGTGGGCACAGATCAACACTGCCAAGCGTTCTGGAACATCCCCTCAAAGTCAAGTGCCAGGCCTGGTATGGGGAATTCCGGAGGCAGACATGACTCCAGTCCTTGGAGGATAGATCTCATCACAGAGGGAAAGCAGCCTACACACAAAAAGAGAAACAACATCCCAATGCAAGATATATAAAGTGCCAAATGGGTGGTACAGGACACCACTGTGCTGTGCAGAAGGGAGATGGGCCCAGGAAGCCCACTTTGTTGACAATGCTTTGCCCTCCTTGTTCTTCCCACTGGCTATTCCTTCTCAGTCTTTTTTACAGCAAGTGTTCCCTTCCTGGCCTCTAAATGTTGACATGCTCTGGGTTTAGCAATGGGTCTTTTTCCCTTCCATCTTTATACTTGCCTGCTCTGGGAAATCTCAGCCATTTACATGACTTTAAATACTACCTCTATGCTGACAACTGCCAGATTTCTATCTCTATCCCCAGACCCTTCTCTGAACAACAGGTTTGTATAATCAGCTATTTGGTTCACAGCACCACGTCGACATTTTACAGACATCTCAAGCTTTACATATCCAAACTGAAGTCTTGGATTCCATCTCCCTGTCACTCTCTCTCTCTCTCTCTCTCTCCCTCTCTCTATCTCTCTCTCTCTCTCACACACACACACACACACACACACACACTCACACACACACGCAAACACATACACATACTGATAAACACCACCCCCATTTAAATTCTGTTCTTCACCCTGTTTTCCATTTAAATAGCTGTTCAGGGAAACAAAAAAACAGATTAAAATCATCTTTGATTCTCCTTTCTTGCTTCCCCTACATCCAAACTGAATCAGTTAGAAATTTAGGAATTTATAAAAATTTAGTAATGTGTAAATAATATTTAACTTGCAATGATTTAACCAAATAGGAATTTGATTATACTTTTCAGAAAAAAGTCCAAAAATTGGCAGTCCAGGGTGCGATGGCAGCTCTGAACATCATCAGAAATCGGGCTCCTCTCTTCCTGTTTCTTTCGTGGGTAACTTCATCCTCATCTTGTTGCCCGGCCCCCACCCCGCCTCCCCCCCACACACCCCCCTCCCCGTCCTCCAAGATTACGGCTCCACCTCAGAATCTGCCATCCAGGCAGCAGGAAGAGGGAGGGCAAAGGGAAAATGTCATTCGGCGATTGAATTCATTTCCTTTTAAAGAGCTTTCCCAGACTCCCTGCCCAGAAATTTCTTCTTGCATCTTTTTGACTAGAACTATATCACATGGCCACCCTCAGCTGCAAGAGAAGCTGGCAAATATAGATTCATTTTTTATGTTAGGCCCATTGTCACCCCAAACAACATTTACATTATAAATGTTATATAGTTTATATTATATAGCATTATATTAGTAAGGAAGAAGGGGAGAATGGATTTGGAAATCAATCTGAAGCGTCCGCCACAAAATCCATCAGCAAGCTATTATTCCTACCTCTAAAATATATCATAAATTCACCCTTTTCTATCTACACTGTGCCAGCAACATGATCCCTCCTACCAAGTTACTGCAATAGCCCTTTAAGTTAATTTGATTCTCCATCTGCTGACCTCTACTTCTTTTTCCACTCAAGTCAGAGTAAGCCTTTAAAAGCATATATTGGATCATATAATTCTTGTGTTAAAGTAGCTGTTACTTGCTACTTCAAGTAGAATAAAATCCAAGTACCTATCATATCCCACTGGCCCTATATTATTTCATCCTTGCCTACCTCTCTAGTTTCCTTTTGTTGTCCTCTATTCATTCACTCAAACATATTTTTTGAGTGCCTACTACATATAAGCACTGTTTTAAGCACTAGGGATAAAGAATTGAACAAATCAGACAAAAACACCTTCCTTCATGAAGTTTACACTCTAGGGGAGGAAGACAGATAATAAACAAAATATGAAAGTAAGATCGTATGTTGGGTGGTCCTGGGTCATTCACTCTGCTCCAGCCTCACTAGGCTTCCTTAAGTTATTCCAACTCTTTTAACTGAGGGTCTCCTCTGCCTAAAATGCTCTTCCTTTACCATTCCCAAACCTTCTACATTATCCTTTGGGTATCAGCTTAAAGGTAGCTTCTCCAAAGAGGCTTTCTGACCACTCATTCTAAAATAGGACCGTCTTGGTATTCTCTTTCAAAGCTCCTATCACCTTTTGAAATCAGATGGATGGATGGATGGGTAGATAGATAGGTGTGTGAATTCATATGTTTAATTGTTCAATATCTGTCTGTCACTGACGCTTAATTTTTGTAATTGCAGAGATCATGTCTACTTTGTTCGTCATCCTAGCCCCAGGGCCTAGAAGAGTCAGTTCCTAGTATATGGAGGCATTTAATAAATATTTGTTGTTGGATGAATAAACCAGTGAATGAGTGAAGTGGATGTGATATGTATAAGCCTTTGAAAGGCAATAGCAGTACCTTGATAAGCAGAGAGAGAGGAAAAAGGTTTTTGTAGACAGAGGGAATTATGTGCACAAAAACAAAGAGGCAGGAATGGCTTGGTCTGTTTTGCTGGGCAATTAGCCATTTGGGGCTAGAATTAAGGGGCATGATGTTAGAGGGATGGATTGGAGACAGATGAAGGAATGTCTCTAACGCTTGGCCTTATTTGGGGCAGCATTAAAAATAAACAAATAGAAAGCAAGCTCACCTTCACAGAATAGCGCCATATCTCTTTGGGACAACCACCCCCGACCCCGACCCAATCCAAAGCCATTGCAGTAAGTCACTCAGAGAAAACAAAAGACAAGAGAAGTCCACAAACTTGGGATTACTCGCTGGTTGGCATACAAATCACCTCTTTCCTGTTAACCAACTTTACATTTTAGAATTTTTTCTTTTTGATTATAAAAGTAATACATATTTATTATAGAAGATTTGGAAAGCACAGAAAAATATAAAATAGAAATGAAGTATCACTACTCTGAACGTTAACGTAGGCTTTCACCGACAAAGAAGTTGCTGGGAAACTGCGTCATGGCCCTGCAGAGTATACTTGGGGGGCGGGGGGCCAGTGGCTGTGGAGAACATGGGGGCAACACCAGTGACTAAGCAGTTGGGACAACCACAGGAGGAATTGCTAACTTTGGATTCAGTGAGTCTTTGGTGTCTGACATTGAAAAATCATGTTACTCCTTTACCCTCGGTTTCCTCATCAGTCAAAGAAGGAGTTTTCTGATCCGTGGTTTTCAAAGTGTGTGCCTTGGAGCTTTGTGGAGCCCTTTAGAAAGGTGAGGGCAAAGGCTTGACCTCCTCACCTCTCCTCCCGGCAGCAGAGATCCACAAGTACCTGTTTCTCATATTGGCTTTTGGCATAAGTTTTATATATTGGATTTTTGTTGTTGTTGTTTATTTTGTTTTACTTTTAACAACAGATAGGGGGACTAACACAGGATTGCAATTCACCTTTCCAGATACTCAATAAAGTTACTTCGAGCTCTAACTTTTCATGATGATTCTAATTCCCTTCTGGTAGAAATCAATATAGACATGAACTGGATGCAACTGAAAACTCCTTTTGCTATGGGCCTAAAGGAACTTCCTAAAGATTCTAAAAGTATCAAGGTGTTCTAATAGAATAGCATATATCAGCTCAGCTACAGCAGTATATGAATTTAGACAAAGTATTTAACCTCCCCATGTGTCAGTTTTCTTATCTGTAATGTGGGGGTCATGTCACCTACCTATTGAACTGGATACAGGGAAAATGAAATTACAGCGCATACACAGAAATGCCTAGCACACACCAAGAAATATAGCAGTAGCTTACATTTCCTGACTTCTTTCTATATGCCAGGACCCATGCTACATATCAAATATACAGTCCATCATTCAATCTGCACACAAGCCTATGAGATAGGCACTTTTTGTATTACCATCTATTATTGTTCCCATAATAGAAACTGAGACTTAATGAGGTTAAGTAATGTTTTAATCAATTTTGCACAGAGCTTGGATTTGAACCTAGGTAGTGAGATTCAGGAGGCTGTGCTATAAAATGAATCATGGTCACAACAACAATATTAACCACAGCTCACATGTTTTGAGTGCTTGCTTGATGGTAGACACTGTTATGAAAGCTTTGGCTCATTTAATCCTTATGTCAATCCAGTGAAGCAAGCCCTGCTTTTACAGATTGGGAAACTGAGATGCGGAGACGCTAAGTGCTATCATCTCTCTGCTGACTTTTTTAAGTTGATTGCTTAGAACTGGCTTCAGTTCCTCAGGTAGTTTCTCTACTGGACATTAGAAGCATATACGATTGTCTAATTGATCCTTCTGAGAGCATGGGAAAAGAATTACCCTCTAGAATGAAAACTCCCAGCGGAGGGAGTGCATTCACTCAGGATTTACCACAGTGAAGGGTAATCGTCCAAGACTCCTTTCCCTCCCACTCTCCATCTCCATTCAATTACGAGTCCTGCAATCTCACCTTCTGAATATGTCTTTAATTCCTCCCTTCCTTTCCATCCTACCCTGACCACTTTAGTCTGGGCCATTTTGTCTCTTAATAGCCTCCCACCTAATTTCCCTGCTCCAGTCCTGACCTCTGCCCTACTCCTGTTAAACCCGCCCTCCACCCTGCAATTTCCCCATTAAATGACCTACAGAATAGAGTCCATGCCTTCACATTGGTCTCCAGCCTCATTTCCTAGCTTAAAATATATATTCTAACATCAAAAAATCACTCATGGTGGGGAGGGACTGGGAGTTTGGGATTAACAGATGCAAACTAGTATACATAGGATGGATAAGCAACAAGTTCCTATCGTATAGCACAGGGAGCTATATTCAATATCTTGTGATAAACCATAATGGAAAAGAATATGAAAAAGAATGTATATATATGTATAACTGAATTACTTTGCTATACAATAGAAATTAACACAACTTTGTAAATCAACTATACTCAATAAAATCATTTTTTTAAAAAACACTCATATTGTCATTTCCCACCTCCGTGTCCTTTTACATCTCTGCGTTGAACTCCTTTCCCATCTTTCTGCGTGTAACTAACTCTTGCTCTTTCTTTTGCGGAGCACAGGCTCCGGACGCGCAGGCTCAGCGGCCATGGCTCACCGGGCCAAGCCGCTCCGCGGCACATGGGATCTTCCCAGACCGGGGCACGAACCCGCGTCCCCTGCATCGACAGGCAGACTCTCAACCACTGCGCCACCAGGGAAGCCCTGCTGTTCCTTTCTTGTACAGCCAGATTAACCATGCTCCTCTCTGCCAGGCTCCTCATGAACCTTGCGTTCTCAGCACGTGACGCTGCAGGTATGTTTATAGTCTGTCTACTCCACCACACCATCCATTTCCTGAGGGCAGCCACAGTGGTGTTTTATTCTTCTCTGTGTCCATGACCCTCAGTACAGTGTGTGCATATGGTAAACACTCGATAAATATTTGTCTAAAAATCAAACCAAGGCAGGGAATGAGAGATTGTAATGTGCAGTGTGTAAACTTGTTAGTTATAAGTAATATCCAGGGAATGCTCCCAAGTTTGAATAATTCTATTAAGCACCTAACATGAGCCATTTGCTCTTTCTTTGTTTTGTTTTGTTTTTTATTTGACAGAGGTTTTTAAAATTTTATTTTATTGAAGTATGTTTGATTTACAATGTTGTGTTAATTTCTGCTGTACAGCAAAGTGATTCAGTTATACACACACACACACACACACACACACACACACACACACATATTCTTTTTTAAAATTCTTTTCCATTATGGTTTATCACAGGATATTGAATATAGTTCCCTGTGCTATACAGTAGGACCTTGTTGTTTATCCATCCTACATATAATAGTTTGCATCTGCTCATCCCAAACTCCCAATCCACCCCCCACCTCCCTCCCTCTTGGCAACCACAAGTCTATGAAGCATTTGCTCTCCAAAGCACTCTACCTTATTTCCTTTTCGAGATAGTCCTATGAGTTAGGTGCTGTTACTGCCCCCACTTTATAGATGCAAGAGCTGAGAGAAATTAAGCCACTTCCTAGGGTCACAGACCTAGTAAGTAGTAAGAATGTGGTTTGAATCTGATTCCAGGGTCAATTCTCAACCAATAATGACAAGTTTATAATGCCAACTGAAAAACATCTATCATAAACCCAAGGCAAGAGCTGACAGTGCTGCAGACAGGAGACCAAAATAAGGGTGTAATATCTGTCTTAGAAAGAGAACCAAGAGAGATTTATAATCAGCATAAACTGTCAGGGCACAGCTGGTATCAAGAAGAGGGTCACCCAGCTTACACATCTACATGTTGCTCTGATCATTGAAAATGAGTTGATGCTATGGCCATATCCATTTAAGCCACTGTTTAGCAGTTAAAAGGAAAGGGCTTGGAGTCAAACAGCCCAAGGTTTCAACCTCAATTCCATTGATTTTTAGCAGGAAAAGAATGATCCTCTTCAAGCCGCTATCCTCATCTTTGAACTACGGATATTGATACTTAACTGGTTTTGAGGTTTAAAGGAAATAACGTTAAGTATCTAGTGATGTGCCTGACACAGAGAAGGCACTCAAAATAGCTACTATTATTACTGTGAACTTTACTATTACCATGCAAGCACCAAATCAGAAATCATTCCAGGAAGGGGGAGGTCATACAATATACATGGGTGCTGGGAATCCATCCCTCCCTCTGGGGGTGGCAGTCCATCAGGATCTGGGAAAACATCCTAAGAGCTGTCTATAGCCAGAGACTACTGATGGCACGTTCTTCGAGTGGTGGGAACAGCTCAGCAGTGTTCATGATGTAGTCTGAGAAAACGGCCCTGGAAGCTTCTAGTGTCACATTTCTTTTGATTTCATTTTAAAAGCTAATGGATCAGAAATGTAGGGATGGGTCAGAAAATGAGGTCTTTTGGGATTCTCCATCTCTTCCAGAACCTGGTCAGAACATCGTTGAAGAATAATATTCCATCTAGCCCTTGAGAAAGGTGACGTTTGCATTCCCTGAGGTCTCATCACTGGTATTGATTTGATCAACTGCTGATAAACTGGGTCTTTTCAATTCATTTTTTGCTAACAAGGCATTGCAGGTGGTGAATTGGGGTGCTGTTTAAAAGCCTTATTCATGAACGACCACTCAAGAGTCTCTTTTAACGATCTTGACTAGACCAGGATTGGAATAAGTTAAAGAACTGATAAGAAAAGGCTGAAGGAGATTGCCCAGCCATCAACCTCTGGGGGTGCTGAGAAGGCATCCCACCACCTACAGCTCCCTCGTCCACATCCTACTCAGAGGGTCCTTCTACTCCTCCCTACTTATCATTCACCCCACTCCGCCTCTCCTGCTGCCCACGTCCAGAACACCATGCTGTGTGAATGCATATAGGCCAGGACAGTAGAAAACTATGTCCCAAAGGGTGACTAAACTCATCTCACTCCCTGCTTTACCATATTTTTTATGAGAAAATTCCTTTTGATCCATTCAGGAATGCAACATTTGTGTATGTCAAGGAGGATTTGTACACTTCCTTGACTCAACTGTAATAATTTTAAAAAGCTAATATTTCTGGAGGGTTTACTGTGTTCCAGGATCTGTCTTGAGAGCTCTTAACATATTTTATATAATCCTCAGAATAACCTCATGAGGTAGGTACAATTATTATCCCCATTTTATAACCAAGGAAACAGAACCTGAGAGATAATAAGTAACTCATTCAGTCACACAGCTAGTAAAAGAAGAAAGTGTTTTTTAAACTTAGATATGCTAAAGTCTACACTAATACTCTTAACCTAGAACCTTCTACTATACTCCAGTGCAAACTGTTTACTGACTGCCCCATAACAAACTACTCAAGGGGCTCTGACATCAGATTCTGTGACCATATCTGAGAGTCCTATATCTTTTTAAGATAAATTCAGAAAGACAAACTCTTCCCAGGTGGCCCTTTCTCTTATAAAACCTGTACCAACAGCCTAAAACGTGCAAGAAGAGCATGGGCAGAAGACCCCAGTGGTCTGCCCTGGGCGCCGGGGCATGCGTTGCTCTCTAATTGGCCTCAAGGCCGAGCGGCTGGGCCCGTGAGCCATGGCCGCTGGGCCTGCGCGTCCGGAGCCTGTGCTCCGCGACGGGAGAGGCCGCAACGGTGAGAGGTCCACGTACCGCAAAAAAAAAAAAAAAAAAAAAAGTAGCTCTCTACAAACCACTTCTTTGTTTTTAGTCAGTTTTTGCCTATAGGGAAAGAGGCTGAAATACACGATTGTACGAATTGCTAGGAGGTGGGGATCTTGATGGAAGCCAAAGAACTAGAGGATGGATGGATGGATGGATGAATGGGCAAGTTACTGAGGCCTCTGAGCCTCAGTTT
This sequence comes from Orcinus orca, assembly GCF_937001465.1. NCBI lineage: Eukaryota > Metazoa > Chordata > Mammalia > Artiodactyla > Delphinidae > Orcinus > Orcinus orca. Next base: position 52,940,231 of record NC_064572.1, on the reverse strand, counting down.
CTTCATCTGTAAAATGGGAGTGAAATACCTACCACCTGAGAATGGGTGTAAAATGCTCAGCAGGGTGCCTATCATATAACCGTTACTTTTCAAATGTTAGCTAATGTCATCACCACCACACCTACCACCAGGACCACCAGCGCCATCATCACCAGCAGCTACAGCAGCAACATGGCATGCTGTCCATATAGGGCCTCCAGAGCAGGCCTTCCCAGAATCTCTGGAAATCTGATCCCCAGGCAGCTCATTACTGCTTGTCCTAGGACTCCTCAGCATGCTCTTCCCCAGTGTGGAGAAGATCCAGTCAGGGACAGAGTCAGAGGAAATAATTAAGAAGGCTGAAAGTGTCCACCAGGGAAACAAATTAAGTGTTAATTGAAGCACATTGACAATCCCCAGAAATTTTAAATTGGTTGGACTCCCATTGTGTTATTCAAGTGTTCCTTAGAGATGCTAATCCACCCCATGGAGACCCCTTCACAAATGGCAGGTGCCAACAAAGAGCCTCGGTTAAATCCACCTTAAGAGAAGTATTCAGGAATGGACAACCCCTGGGCTCCTCCGAAAACCAAGTTAAGATTATTTGTCCCCTACTCAATTCATCTTTCACCCCCAAACACATTCTCTAGGAGCAACCTTCCTCTTTAGAAGTTCCTCTCTTGGGTTTTAGAGAACTTTTTGGCTTGAACTCTTTCTAAAATTAAAGCCAACTGCTCTTGCTGTCAGATGCAGTGATATTTCACTCTGGCTGGAGCTGACTATCAGAGACGCATCCCAAACCACATAAGTTCTTATTGTTTAAACTGTCTTAAGCAGCTGTTAAAACATACCCTAAGATATCAAAGCCACCCTAATTAACTTCCTGCTTCTCTGGGACTTCAAAGTCTTTCCAAAAGTTTAAAATAGGGTTTTTATAGAGAATTTGACCTAATATTTAAAGAAAAATTTGCAAGCTTGCCCAAGAGACTCCACTTCTCCTTCCCTTTTCCACCCCCCTTCCCTCCCTGCCCCACAGAATCTTAGAGTTCTGCTACTAGCAGTGAGAATGGAGGAGAAATTTTAAAATCTGCCGTAACCAAAAAGGTGAATCTCTTGACGCGCATCCACGCTATTTCTCAGGTGGGTAGTTGACATCCTGCCTGAATGGCTTTCCCTGCTTCTCAACCTGGCAACACTGTCCCATCCTTCAAGACACAGCCCAAATGTACCTTCTCTGGGAAGTGCCCTTGACTCCCCAGGGTGAGGGTCCCACTCCCCTCTCTGGCACCCACACAATCCCCAGGTCCCTATTTGGCCCTAATTTCGATGGATTGGAATGCATCCATTTACGTGTCTGTCACCCTGTCTAGACCGTGAGGTTCACAGGGCAGGAACTGTTTTGTGTGAAGCTTTGTGTTCCCACAGCTTCACCCGGGGTTCTGCGTATCCATGGTCAGGGCTCCATATATGTCTGATAAATGACTGAATTCCAGCTCATTCTGGGGAAGGTGGGGTTGCATTTAATTGATCCATCCCTTACTCATTTTGCTCTCTCTCCCTAGGTTTTCTATAAACATCTTAACAAAGGTATTTTACCTAGTGATTGCTGCTCTAAGAAATAGTCATAAAAACACCCCAAACTTAGAAATAAGACCCAAAAAAGAGGGGGCGGCACATCTTTCCAAAGCCACCAAGGCCCCTTTTCTAGGAGAATGCACTCAGTTCATCTTACGATTTACTATTGACTTAAAGGTCCCTGCCTTCGTGAAGAAAATCTTATAGATTTTTATCTGGTGGAGATGCAAATAATCTCTGTCCGGTGGAACAGATAACCCTTAAGATTTATGGGCTGTGGAGCATTAACCAGTTTATATCTAACCCAGTAATCTTCTTCTAACATTTCTTTATTAACTTGCCTGTAAATATCCCCACTTCTTAGACAGTTTTTGAGCAGCTCATAACATCTTATTGGTTCCCTCATTAATTAACGAGTTAAATAAAATCTTTGATTTGTGTTCCTTTTATGTTTCCTAAGAGTCAAAATTTTATGTTTTTGAAAATCATTTTTTTTAACATAGGGGGTAAGCCAGACCGACAGTGTAAAACCAAAGGTCAACGGGACGGGTCGCATAGAGCGACAGAGGGTTTGGGGCTGGAAGTGGAAGAACCTGGCTCTGCTGGGAACCCTCTAAAGCTTCTGGAACCTCCCTTTTTCCACTCTTGCCTTCACCCTCATCCATTCTCCACACAGCAGCTGGTGCTCTTTCAAAACTGTAAGAGAGATCCTGCCACACCCCTGCTTCAAGCTCCCCAGTGGCTTTCCAGCACTCAGGATAAATTTTACGCTCCTTTTCTCGACCTAAAGATGCCATGTGATCCAGCCCAATGGCTAACCCTCCAAACTCATCTCAGGACTTTCTCCTCCTCACTCACTTTGCTCCCACTCGTCTCAGGTATTATTTGCTTTCCTCAGACATACTTGGCTTTCTCACCTTCGGGCCTTTGCACTTGCTGTTTCTTCCACCTGAAAATCTATCCCCATCCTCCTTTCTTCACGTTACTGGCTTCTTCTTTTGATGTTAACTTAAATGTCACCCTCCCAGAAAGGTCATCCCTGCCTACCCTTTCTAAAGCATATCTACCATTATTCTCTCTCTCTCAGTACCCTGTTCTTTTTCTTCACAGCACTTCTCAGGATGAGACTATATTATGTACTGTCTGTCTCTCAGACTATAAACACTACATCGGCAGAGACTGTGTCTCTTGTGTTTGCCCTCGTGCGTGGCACGTACTAAGTGCTTTGTACCTATGTGTTGAATAAATGAACATAAAGGCACAAGAAATCCAGCTGGCTCCAAGGAAAAGTGCCTGCCCTTCACCGTCTGTATACATTTCTGAACCAGTACAATGCAAGTTTCACAAGCTTGAGCACATGTTTCAAAAGACTGCAGTCAAGAAGAAAAATTCCCAAGCTCACAACGCATCGCATGGACTCACAGCTACTTTCAAGAACGGCGCTCCTCAGAAATACTTTGCTTCAGGAACTTGTAATAACAGGTCTTCTCACCAGCACTTCATTTCCTAACTCGAATAGATATCAAATCTCTTCATGAGAAAAGAACAGCCCTTCCTACCAAGAATTAAATGTTACCCAGAAGCACGGGGGCATCTGTACCCAAGGGCTAGGTTTAAAGCAGATGAAAGAAACAACCAACGGGAATTCAAGAATATTTCAACAGCACAATGGGGAGAGAAAACCCCAGGCTGCGCTTCAGGGCATCAGATTACATGGCTCCCTCTAAACAAGCCTGTGTTTCTTAATCAGAGCCAAAGGGCGCAGCTCCATTTCCAGGGCAAACCAGGATTTTACAGATTCTCTGATCACTCCTGCCAGGCGCTCCAACCACTTCTGCAAAATGGTCCCTTCTCCTTCAAGATCCTCCCATTGACCCCTGGGCTGTGCTGTTGGGCTCATGTGGAAAGACAGCCTTCAACAGGCGATGCTCCTTAAGAGGTGCTGGTTGATGACGTGCTGGTCTGCTTTCTCACTTTTCATATCAAGGATGTCACACAGCAGCCAAAGAGGTCATGGCAGCAGAAAGCTGTTTCCTGGAAAGGTATCTGCTGGTGGAAAGGCCAAGAAAGTTTTCGTTCACCATGTAGCTGCCCCCCCCACCACTGATTTGCCTTGAGATCAGACTCTGCTGGAAATCTGCCCCCTGGACGTCCTTCCCCTAAAAGGCTCGTGGCCAACTGTATCACTAAGGCAGGGGTGCCAACACAGTTGCCTCGCTTTGGGGTGAGTGTTATCTTGTGATCCAGGATAGGTTTATGATGGGCGGACAATGCCTTTTTCAGTGTTTTCCTTTTTCAGGTGCAAAAGGCATTTTTCTGCTCACCAGCCAGTCTGCCTACAATCAAAGGCCAAGCTGTAGCCTTCACGGCTTCGGCTGGGACCCACCCATGCAGGCTCTCTGCTGCCCAGAACCCTCCCGTCCTAACCCAGGAATCCAAATTGAGAGGTTCTTATCACTCGGAGACCAGTGCCTCCAAGAAGCCGCTCTCCCCACCCCCAAAATGCATTAAGCTCAAAACTTCTTCAAACTCCAAAAACTACACACATGAACTTGTTACCATGCTTTGTTTAATTTTTTTTTCCCTCAGAAATATTCTTGTGGCCAAAAATAGAACATTTTCCATTCTGAGGAACAAGCAGCATCCATGGGAATTAAAGTAGGGCTTCATGCCTCTTCAGAAAATTCCTGCCAAACACGCACACGCATACACACACAGCCACTCGCAAGTTCTAAAAAGCTGCTTTCTGTAGGTGCAGCGGTGGTCAGGAGCCAAAAGTCCTCTGTTTATTTTCTATCCAAGAAAGTTACCAGAAAAGAGAGCTAGGGCACCTCAAGGACGCTTTATAGGAAAAGTCTAACTTAATCCAGTGTCATGATTTTGAAAATGGCCCCATTGTCACCCCTCCTCCCTCCCACCATCATCCCAGAATTCCTCTCAAGACTTATTTGTCTAAAATTCCAAAGCTTGCCTCAGAGCAAAGTTCACGGCCTTTATTCCAGCCAGCCACTGTTGGATAACCAGCCACGAGCTCTCTCTAAAGTCATTCCTACCATAGGATCAGAAATAGTAAATTTAGGAACATATGCTCAGGCTTCAATACTGAACAATATGTGCTAATGAAGGCAGATGTGGGTAATGTCAGAACAACAGTAACCCAGAAAATTATGCTACCAGCACAAGATACGGGAGTGTTTTGTACACTCTGTTCTCAAAGTCTGTTATTCTCAGCATCGCTGTGACCCTCTTTAATGGAACTTACATGGCTCCAACGACATTTCATATTTTTATATGTAAGCCGCTGTACACCTTCCTAAACATGGGAGTAGGTTAGCTATCAGATCTGTAGGGGCTGCGTTTTTATATGCAGCTGGTAAGCATTTGGTCACTGTTGAGATAGAGTCCTTTAAAATAATGATCTATGGCTGACACCAAAAGGAGGAAAGCCAGTGAGTCAATGTAGAAAGAGTGAAAGAGAGGCCAAGGCGCGGGGAAAAGCATGAGATACGGGAGGAAAAGAGGAACTGGGAAACAGAGAAGAATCAGAATGTCAAATATGAATTGTTAGTAGGTGGAGGCAAACAAAAGCAGGTTGATTTATCCAAGACGGGCCATGGGGAGACAAGAATGGGGAGACAGAGAGAGGCAGTGTTGCCTAATGGTTAAAGGTCAGTTATCCACCAGCTAGATTACATGGGGCCAGTTCATCACTCTGAGCCTCAATTACTTCATATATTAAGTGGGGATAATAGCATCTCATGGAGGCACAAGCAGATTAAATGACTTAATATATAAGATACTTAGAAAAGTGCTTGGTGCTGAGTAAACATTCAACAGCTGTTGGCCATTTTTATTAGTGAAAGAAAAGTGTGACGGATTTACACGGGAGAACATTTGCTTATGAGTTAGACCTCCATTTACGTTGTCATTGAATTCTGCTAGTAGACACAGAAGCACACAAGTTCTGAGGGAGCTGTGAGCCCAAGCAAACGTTGCCAATAGGAGGAGCTTCAGGATAACAGCCCAGATGCTAATGAGCGCTTGGAACAGTGAGGGAGCCCCCCGACATTGACCGAGAAGGGATTCATGGCTGCCAATGAGTCACCACCATTCCTTTTAACTTCATTAGTTCATTCACTCAACAAACATTGTGCAAACATCTCTTGAAGCCTGCACACCATTAGTCTTGCCCCAGCTTATCTTTCTAACATCAATGTGAGCCCCTTCCCCCAACTTCACCATCTTGTAGCTGCACAGGATAATTATTCAATATATGTGCTTTACAATCTTCCCCCTGTGCCTGGGCTCAGCCTGGATTTCTCTTTCCCTTTTCTTCAGTCTAGCAAGATACTAGTCATCCTTCCAGGCCAAATGTTGTGGGGAGTTTGTGTGCCTTTTTTTTCCTTTTCGCCCACCGTCCAGGATGGTAAGGAGAGGATGGCTCTCCCTCACCTCAGGCGCACCATAAATACACTTACCTTGTCGTGGGTTGGGCTGTGTTCCCCCAAAGACAATATGTTGAAGTCCTAACTTGCAATGCCTCAGGATGTATGACCTTGTTTGGAAACAGGGTCTTTAGAGGTAATCACGTTGAGATGAGATTATTAGAATGGGCCCTAATCCAATAGACTGGTGTCCTTATAAAAAGGGGAAATTTATGGAGCTTCCCTGGTGGTGCAGTGGTTGAGAATCTGCCTGCTAATGCAGGGGACACGGGTTCGAGCTCTGGTCTGGGAGGATCCCATATGCCATGGAGCAACTAGGCCCGTGAGCCACAACTACTGAGCCTGCACGTCTGGAGCCTGTGCTCCACAACAAGAGAGGCCGCCATAGTGAGAGGCCCGCGCACCCCAATGAAGAGTGGCCCCCGCTTGCCACAACTAGAGAAAGCCCTCACACAGAAATGAAGACCCAACACAGCAAAAATAAATAAATTAATTAATAAACTCCTACCTCCAACATCTAAAAAAAAAAATGGGGGGGAATTTAAACACAGAGACAGACTTGCACAGAAGGAAGATTATGTGAAGAAACACAGGCCCAGGGATGGGGGCATGCCACATGAAGGTGGAGGACTGAAGTGATGCATCTATAAGCCCAGGAATGCCAGAGATTGCCCGCAAACCACCAGAAGCTGGGAGAGAGGCATGAAACAGATTCTCCCTTACAGCTCTCAGAAGGAGCCAACCCTGCTGATGCCTTGATTTTGGACTTCCAGCCTTCAAAACTGTAAGACAATAAGTTGCCCAGTTTATGGTACTTTGTTATGGCAGCCCCAGGAGACTAATAAACACCTCCATCACAGCAGGTGTGCTTGGTTTCCAGGTAGTCTCCTTGAGGTCAGGGACTGAATCCTATTTGACTTTGGATCCTCAGGCCTCTTACAGCATCTGGCAGGTAAAAGTAACACTTGAAGAATCTACAGTCTAGAACTGCAGGCAGCAAACCACAGCTCATGGGTCAAATCCAGCCCACTGTCTGTTTTGGTAAATAAAGTTTTATTGGAACACAGCCACACTCATTCGCTGATGTTTTGTCTATGGCCAATTTCACACTATAACCACAGAGTTGAGTAGTTATAACAGAGACCATATGGCCCACAAAGGCTAAAATATTCACTCTCTGGTTCTTTACCCCAAAAGTTTATTGGCCCCCTATTCTAGAAGAAAAGAAACATAAATGAAGCATAGCAAGGGGTTAAAATTAATGCTAGAATAATGCACAGATAGTACAGAAAAGGGGATGATGGGTTGAACCAAAGTCTTCATAAAGAAGGTGACATTTGAAAAGTGAGAGAGATTTTACTCAGAAAAGGCAAAATACTTAATTTATTCACTCTACTGTGCTGCCTGGACTGATCAGTTTTGCACTGGTAGTTGCATAATGATTAAGGGTTGGAGTTGGAGTTGGAGCTGGTTTGGGGCAAAATTATGATGTTCTGTACACATTGAGCTTGACTTGCCAAGAGGAGGTTTGCCATTCATCTGTTTAAATTTGTTTTTCAAGGAAATAAATTCAGTTTTGAATTAGTAGCACACACACACACAAACACAGTTTGAAACGAGCCACTGGACACTGCTAAACAGTCTAGGTCAGAGGCACAGATTTTGGTTGAACTCAATACAATAAAGATAAGTCATCATTGGAGGAGAAAAGATCACTCTGGAAAAGAATGGGAAATAAGAGGAAAAGATGTTTGCACATGAAATTCGGGGTAAACTTCAGAACATAAGTGCTAGGCAAAAGAAGAGAGAGAAGCCCTGAAGGATTTGAGGAGAAGCAAAACAGGAAGCACAAAGGGAATCATGTCCCTAAGGCCCAGGGAAGGGAGGATCCGGCAGTGTTAAATGCTGCCCAAGGCCAGAAGGACCAAACTATCCAATTCGGCAACTAAGAGGCCACATGGACTGGTGACAGTCATTTCGATTGCTCATCACTGGCCCAAATTATCTTCAGACTACATCATGAAGAAGAGCACACTTCAGTTATTGTCAAGAGAAAATAAATAAATAAATAAAGAGTGTTAAGAAAAGAAAAGAAGAAATAAAGAGATGAGAAAACCACAGACATTGAAGATAACTGGGCTGAAATTAATCCTTCATAAAATCTAAATGTTACAATCTCTCTATATAGATTCTATCCTTTATCTAAATTCAGCAGGTCTGAAAGTTGATCAAATGCTAGGATCCATTCCTTTAGACAGCCCAGCCAATGAAACAACTGACTTAAAACATACCAACAGGTGTTAAAGTAATCGCAGCTACAAATGACTGACCTGCTCTGTGCTGGGCGCTATGCTAGTTACTCTACAGGGACTACCTCATTTTATCTCCACTAGAACCCTATGCAGTGAATATATAGTAAAGTAGAATCTGTATTTTTTCTTAGTACATTAGGATATTGGGGCTTAGAAAGGTCACACAACTATACACCATTCTGGGAGGAAGCAAGAACAGAGGGCATGAGAGAGGGAAGAGGATTGAACCCAATATTTATTGAGTTCTTAGTCTGTGGAAGTATTTTATTAAGAATTTTACATACTTTGGCTCATTTAAGCTTCACAATAACCTATGTGGAAGAGGGGATGGTAAGGAAATAAACTTAGAGAGGTTCAATATGGTGCCAAAGGTCAAATCTGAGTGAAAAGCTTCTTGGTTTTACAAAGAAATCCTTCAGAATTCAGAAATAAATTATTTATTGAGTTATTTGAAGGTAAGAACAGTCTAAGTCCATGTTAAAATAAGGCAAAATAACTCCAGGTGCCTTCTAAGACATTTCTGAAGGGCTTCTCTGATCATGAAGGATAACAGAACCCCCAGCTCCGGCAGCCCCACCCCCAGAAGTGGGAAATGCCTGGAAGAGGCTGCAGTGGCTTTGAGCTCCTCCTCCTTGAAATAAGGGATGGAGTCTCATGACCCTAAAGTTCCTTCCAACATTAAAAGTCAATGTTTCCAAGCACACAATAGCATCTCACAAGTAGGGAGTATTCAGTCAATGTTTATTAAACAAGCAATTCAACTGAGACTAAGAAAGACCCTAGTAAAGAATTTTTGGAAAACTTTCCAATTATCAAAAATCCCTTCCCTGTTTTTGGAGGACTTTATTCTGCAAGGTTTTCACTCACTGCTTTATACAGCTCTCAATGCAGTACAAGATTGCTGGTCTATGCCCTCTCCCTGCCCTCATTCACACATTCATTCCACAAACAAACAAACAAAAATCCTTCTCTGAAAGGTAGGTGCTACGTTTTAGTCAACAAGCAGAAGATGATCTTGAAATAACTGAGCATACTAAAAAACAAAAGGAAAGCCTTCTGCTTAAGAATGATTGATGTTCCTAGTACCTCATGGAAGACAAGGAGATAGATTAGTTGTTTTCTTATCATGGTTCTGCTAAAGGATTTGGGTTCTTTGTTGTTGACTATGGTGAAAGAAAACCCTCTACTCTGCTGGTAGAAGGGCTCGCTGCTTCTGGAAAGTAATCTGGCAATTCTTATCATGAGCCTTAAAGTAAGTCAAACCCTTTGACTGCAGGATTCTCCTTCTAAGGATATAAATTTAGGAAAATCACCAGAAAAGCAGCCTGAGAGAATAGTATGGTTTATTCCTTAATCTCTGGTTGTACAGTCCCTGTATTTGAGTGCTCACCAGTTGTGGAATTTTAGATGAGCTACTTAACCTCTCTGTGCCTTGGGTTCCTCATCTACAAAATGGAGATGATAATGGTCTCTGCATTATGGAGTCGTTAGGAGGATTAAATAAGGTATTAAATTTAACATTCTTTACACACATTTTGTCATTTATTCCTCATAAAAGCTCCACAAGGAAGGCAAGAAAAATATTGGCCTAACCTGGTCACTAATAAGCACACAATTAAATATAGGCTCTTCTTTTGATAACCATGTACATTACAAGGAGACAAAGATGTTCATCGCAATATTATTTACTAGAGTGAAAATTTATCAAAAATTAAATGTTCAACAACAAGAGAACAGGTAAATAAATGATATTCCCATGTGATAAAATAAGCAGCTATTTAAAATGCTTTCCCCCCAAAAGTTAATGAAATGGGAAAAATTCAGCCAATAACATTAAGTGAAAAAGTGGGCTGTGAAATTGTACTCACGGTGTGATAGCAATTTTGAAAGGACGTTGTAGTGGATAAGGCAGTCTTGGCCCAAATCCCTTCTTTGGAGCACGTAGCCCTCCCCAGCTGCAGCAAATATAACTGCAGATAGCTCACAGCTGCATCCCTCACTGGGAATTGTTCTTGGCCCTGGGAAATAGACTCATCCGAAATTAGCCCCCTCCAGGGGGCCAATGACTTGCTGATGCAGGGATACAAAGCCCACCCACCTGCCTCCACCTGGAACCTTTCTGAAAGGCTCTCTCAGCTCCAGCTCCCCCGCGTAATCAGCTGAGTCTCAGTAGCACCTGCATCTGGCATCAGATTCCCCCTCTGCAGGGTTAGTCTTCACTTTCTTACAGGGATGTCTCCAGAAAGAACCCGTCCGATAACATCCATGTAGCTTTTTTTCTCTGAGTCTGTTTCCAGGGAACCCCATCTAAGATATTTTTACATCAAAATATTATGAGGGAATATCTCTGAGTGATGAAATTCCTGGATTTTCCAAATTCTCTATGATGAGTCTGTATTACTCCTTTTAAATGAATAAAATGACGTTGTTTTAAAAGAGGCAGTCTCCTCCCTGGAGTGTGGAACTTAATTAAGCCCATGAATTTCAATGCACAGATTTTATTTTTCTTCATCTCAGACTTGGATTATCTTTTAAAATATATAGTTTTTATCGTATATTAACACATATATGTGGAATCTAGAAAAATGGCACAGATTAACTGGTTTGCAAGGCAGAAATAGAGACAGATGTAGAGAACAAATGTATGGACACCAAGGGGGGGAAGCAGTGGGGGGACAGGTGTGGGATGAATTGGGAGATTGGGATTGACATGTATACACTAATATGTATAGTGTAGAGATGATAGATAACTAATAAAAAAAGATATGAAAAAAATTTTTAATATGTAGATATTTAAATGATATCATTAGTAAGTAATGAGCTTAGATTAAATACCTAGGCACACACTTTGTGGTTGCTTTTTATAACATCTTTATTGGAGTATAATTGCTTTACAATGGTGTGTTAGTTTCTGCTTTATAACAAAGTGAATCAGCTATACATAAACATATATCCCCATATCCCCTCCCTCTTGCGTCTCCCTCCCACCCTCCCTATCCCACCCCTCTAGGTGGTCACAAAGCACAGAGCTGATCTCCCTGTGCTATGCGGCTGATTCCCAGTAGCTACCTATTTTACATTTGGTAGTGTATTTATGTCCATGCCACTCTCTCACTTTGTCCCAGCTTACCCTTCCCTCTCCCTATGTCCTCAAGTCCATTCTCTACATCTGCATCCTTATTCCCGTCCTTAGGCACACACTTTGGAGTATATAGTGCCTCAACCTGGCCAACAAGGAGGTTGACCTATATATCCCAAGGATGCTGCTGTGGCTTAAAATGTATCTCCTTTCTCTTGAAGAACGCCTTCATATATTGTGCTATTTACTAGTCACACAGAAGAATCAGCCTCACTGCTTTATATAAGTACATTCGTGTTTTATTTTTATTAATCTTGTCCATCTGCCCACTCACCTCACTATGCACTCAGATTTGGTTCTGAATACCAATGAAAGGCTTAAAAGATGCAATTCTTCCTCAAAGGATTAAGATTTTTTTTTTTCATTGAGGATATTCAGAAGAATGTGCCGGAGACTCTGATGGCAGTTTCAAAAGAGGAGGCCTTAAAAAATCTTGAGTGATGATACATCCTTGGAATAGGTGCTCAGCCATCTAGATTAGCTCCTTGGAGAGGAGAGTGCTTTGAATGAATCCGCTTTGGGTGTTAATCCTCCAGATAACTTTTAAGAGTCACTTTTATGTTCAATGTAATCCTTTAGTTCTAATACCAGACGTTGTCTATCAACAGCTTCGGTTAAAAGATAATAGTAAAACTTTAGAGGTAAACTTTTGAGTCAGACTTTGTACTTGTAGGCACAGTACATCTCCTCCTATGGATGAATGCCAAATTGTTATAATGAGGCCAAAAAAGCCATCAAGATCCATAGAGACTGAAGAGAAAGAAAGAAAGAAAGAAAGAAAGAGAGAGAGAAAGAAAGAAGGAAGGAAGGGAGGAAAGAAAGAAAGAAAGAAAAAAAAGAAAGAAAGAGAGAAAGAGAGAATGAAAGAAGGAAGGAAGGAAAGAAAGAAAGAAAGAAAGAAAAGTAAAAAAGAAAGAAAGAGGGAGGGAGGGAGGAAAGGAAGGAAGGAAGGAAGGAGGAGGAAGGGAGGGAAGAAGGAAGGAAGAAAGCAAGCAAGCAAGCTTGTGGAAAACTTCCAGCCAAACAGTACATACTACCCTCAGATAAGCATTACTATAACAACTGATAAATGGGGAAAGAACAGGGCAAAGCTTTGGGCTTTACATTTTTTTGTATCATCAGTTTTACTCTCATGAAAATGTACAATGTTCTTGCATCAGTAGGAATCAGCGTTTTTTTCCCACCAGAAATGTCAAGTACAGCCCAATGTAATATAGGCTAACCAGGCAAAAGACTTTCCATATTGAGAGAGGAGACCCTACGTGGAGTCTAGGAAAATAGCTTGTTTTTAAAACGGTAGTCTTTCTAGTGATCTCAATTCTGGGAGTCTATCGCAAGAAAATAATCAGAAATGTAGGAAAATCTTCATGCACAAAGATGTTATCACAGTGCTATTATTATTTATAATAACAATGGAAATTTGCTAAATGCTTAATACTAGGGAAATGGTTGAGTAAACTGCTATATTTAATATTTCTGAAGACTTTACAATAATAAGGAAAAGTAGTCATAGTGTTGAACGAACAAAGCAGGATATACGGGTTTATGTCAGATGCAAAGTAAACTGCATGAAAAATACACACAACTGAAGTAAGCAGTAAACATCGACTCGAAGAAGAAACAACAAAATGTCACCAATGAGTGGCTGTCTTAGGATAGAGAGGTGACACATGATTTTTTTCCTTTCTCTAACTTCGCTGCATGTTACTGATTATAATGGGACAAACTTATAAACTTTATAACAATAGAAAGAAGAGAAGGAGAGGGGAAGAGAGTAATTATTCCTCCACCCTGGCTTCTGAGGCAGTTAGAGAAACAAACTCTGAGGCCTCATTGAAATCAGGCACCAGGCGGCTAAGACGGAGAGCAGAAAATCAGCAATGTAAGAAATGGACCTAAGAGAACACGTTAAAATAAAGGTAAAAGGGTAACCACAGTGAGAACTTGCATTAGGATAATATTTTGAAATGTTAGCCATGTGATTTTCTTGTTTTTTTCCCAGACTTTTCTTCTATTCAGTCAGCTGTGTTATTGTGAGACACTTGCTCAGAAAGTAGGAAAAAAATCACACATCTGTTCTTCCCTTGGGTTTTAGAGCCCAAAGCCTCCGCGGAGCTGGAAGAGTTTGGGGCATGAAGCGAGAGAGGCTTGCTGGCCCTCAAGGCTAGAAAGCATTGCCCAGACTAGGATGAAAGGGGAGTTGGAACAGAAGCTAAGAGAGCTGAGACTCTCGTGGGTCCCCAACGGTAGGTCCCACAGCCCAGCCACCTCCCCTAGTTGTGCAGGAATGCGTAAGGAAATGCCACAAAGTCCACACAGGCTCGAGGGCATCTGTGTTCTTTTCCCAGGTAGAGCCAGGAAGGTTTCAAGGTGCCAGAAGAGGAAAGGTGACGTGGCAGGTATACACAGCCCCAAGCAGCTGCTGGGTTTCCTCACTCTGAAGTGATAGAGAAGTTGGATTCCTGCAGGTCTAAGAGAAGCTTGGGAGGAGTGAAGTCTACCCAGTACGCACCACTTAGCAGGATGCGAAGGGACAGGATACTCAGGATACCTCTGGAGCTCTCTCGTGCTCCAGAGAGCCCACTGAGTGGCCCAGGGCCTTAGCGGCCTCAAAGAGTTTCTGTGTCCAGGGAGGTGTGGGCCAAGCCCTCCTGAGCCAGCAGAAAGAGCCATCTAGCTCTTAAAGGGCCCTGAGATGAGAACGAAAAGGAGCCAGCAATGATCAGTGTGGCCTGATGACCAGGATCAGACAGAATGGTCATCTCGGTGGCTGCCAGCGCAGAGAGAAAATCATGCTCAGCAAATGCACTGCCCCCAATCTAGATGGTGGCAAGATGTCAACCCCCAAGAAATGCAGTGTAATCATGGGCAGGGGGGCTGCTGAAATGAATGAAATTTAATTTCTCATACCCAAAGGAATAAGAGCTCAAATGAGAAAGTAGCTATTTCATTGATACCAAAAAGCCATCGATTGTAAAATGCATCATTAACTTCTGTGTCATGAAGAAAGAAAGATGCCAATTAATCTGTGAAAGGATGGTTTCTCATCACTTAGAATTTTTATTTTATACTTGCTGAAAAAGCTCTTCTAGATTTGTTGGGACATAGACTTTTATTATGCACCATGCTTGTGTATATATAAAAAAGAAAATAAATTAGTTAAGAAATTCCTGAAATGATCTTTGCGTTCAGCGTCTAACTCTTCTGAATCAATATGCATATTTTTCTGCACAATATTGTCCTCTGTGTTGATGATGGAACATTTCTTACAAATGCCCCCACTATTGGCTCCAGGTTTTCTTCAAGATGTTGCCACCCATTCTAAAATGTGTAATGTGGGTGCATTCTTGCTTGGCACGTACTAACAGGCAATGCCTTTTTATACAACTCAGTAACAAAATATATCACAGTTTCATAAGCTTGCAGTAATCTACCTCTATTACCCTGTATGAGGTTGTTGCTTTACAGTGGTTCCTCAAACATATAATTTTCTTTACTGATATCATATTTATACCCCACTGCTCTGTTTCCAAACCTTTCCATTAACTCTAACTTTTCATTTCAATACTGAAATTTAGGATGATCTTTTTGAAAAATTTTCAAAGAGCAGCTAAACTCAACTTGGGTAATACCAACAGTGCATATAATTCAACTGAAGGGACAATAATACAAGTACCTATGACTAAGTTCAAACATGCACAGGTTAGCACTGTCACCTGGCCAACAGCGATTCAAAGATGCCATCAGTTATGAGATCCTGATTTCAGGGCTTCCCTGGTGGCGCAGTGGTTGGGAGTCCGCCTGCCGTAGCAGAGGACACAGGTTCGTGCCCTGGTCCGGGAAGATCCCACATGCCGTGGAGCGGCTGGGCCCGTGAGCCATGAGTCTGAGTCTATGCGTCCAGAGCCTGTGCTCCGCAACGGGAGTGGCCACAACAGTGAGAGGCCCGCGTACTGCAAAAAAAAAAAAAAGATCCTGATTTCAGAGTTGTTAACATATGAAAAGCATATATTAGAATTAATGAAGTATGCTTGTAAAATCAAGGTTTGCCCATTACACAGATGCAAGGCCCTCCCATCACAGCACTGGGAGATTACACTTGCAGTTTCAAAGCACCCAGCTAAGAATACACAAGCAGGCTGGCCACAAGGTAAGGTCCAAAGTCCTTAATGTAATGCGGGCTTCTGCTATCTGGCAGGAATTGGTTAAGCAGGAACAGCACCCCTGAACTTCTGGCCTGAAGAGGAAGGTTTTATGGTTTCACAGAGGAAGTGTCACAGCATCCATTTTTCTGTACCTTCAAATCCATTTTCAGCCTGGCCCTTAATCAGGCAGTGAATCTTCCTGATAAAGAGCAGATTATAACCTTCCCTTTATGGTATGACTGGAGTGCAGTATACAAAAGAAAACAAAACAAACAAAGTGACGGGCAACGGGAGTAAAAGGGAGCATAGACATGTGTTTAACAGCTTGGCCTTGGAGTTCAACTGACATGGGTTTGAGGTCTGCTCTTATTTACTGTATTATAAGTCACTTAACCTGTGTGTGGCAGAGATTAGCCAGATACTTCACTAAAATCATTTCCTCTTCTTCCTGGGCATATAACAAGACCACACAGCCCAGCCCCCGTGCATTTAGATGGGACCATGCAATTGATTTCTGGCCAATGGAATTTAAGCAAAAGGAATATACCATTTCTAGGCCTGACATCAAAGCCCTTCTATTCCCCTCTCCTTTCTCTTATCCATTGCCACCAGATTCAGGGGACCTACGAGAGGATTCTGACGCGCTAGAGGATAGTGGCACCTCTGTATGGAAGGATCCTGAATCCCTGAATAGCTGTGTGGGGTAGACACCCTTGACCGCCACACTACATGGACAGTAACGTGAGCAAAACATCAGGCTTTGCGTGTCATAGCAGCTGTTCCACTCTATTTAATACATGCTGTCTTCCTCCGTGTCCTCTTGCATGACAGAGATTAAATTAGTTACTTAAAGGAGTTGGTACAATCCTGCTACACAGTAAATACTAAGTAAATTGTGACTATGTTATTATTGTTGGGGTCGTACAGGCAGGAGGCTTTCTTGCAGCCTATAGTAGAGGGAAGTAAAACTTCTATAAATATCAACTGATACAGACTGTATTTAAAGTGAAATTTGAGCAATCACATTTTCAGAGACTGAGAATAATCTGCAAATAGTAATAAAGATCCTGAAACGAGGAAGTGACAGATTCCGAGCAGGCATTGCAGGTCAAGGACCAGTGTCAGACTCAGAAGGAGGGCAGCAGGAGATGGGAGAAGAGGAATCTGGATCAGGCCGGAACAGAAACTGCTCCCCTGAGCCACACTGGGCCATGGTTCTCAGCAGCATCTCAGGGAGGAGGAAGTGGCCATGGTCATCAAGATTCTACCCCTGAATACATAATGATTGCATGATTCCATCATCCTCATTTGATTCCCTTATTGTTTCCATGATGTCCTCAGGTAGCAGACCCCACCAGGCACAGCTACCGGGACACTCCCCCACCTGCACTTTGAAGTCAGTTCTGGTAAGTAACGTGGCTTCTCCCTGTCCAACAAGATTTATTTCCAGCTGTGTGTGTGCAGTGCATTCTACTGGCCTTTGAGACTTTCTCCAGTTACTCAGTCTTGTCATTTGTTCATTCACTCATTCATTCAAGGAACATTGATTGAGCACCTGCCATGTGGCAGGCACGGTGCCAGCTACTAGATATACAGCAATAGCAAAACGAATACATGTCCAATTACATATGTAGAAAAAGTACTCTGAACATGAATAAAAGGAAATCACTAGGTTCTGATGGGGAAGAACAAGAGGGACTCCATTTAGAGAGATCACCCAGGAAAACCTGCCCGAGGAGATGATAATTAAATCAATGTGGTACCTGTACCCACCTCCCCTATAGACTGTAAACGTCCTCGAGACAGGGATTCCCACAGCCCTTGGCAATGTCCCCATGCATAATAGGTGCTCATTAAATTTATAAATGAGCTTTTTCCTCTTCTAGAGAGCATCAGCCCCAATCTGAGTTTTTGACCTTCTCTTCACCCTTCTCCTGCTGCCCATCTATTGCTTTCTGTTCATCAGCAGAGCAAGCTTCAAGGAGATGCCCATATTTTTCTAGGTTCTTATTCTTTTGTAAGACTTGCCCCCGGGCAGACAAGCCTGATCTCTGTGGTATCCATAAAGCTACAGGATGTTGGGAATAGTCTTGATAACTGCCATTGCTCGGACCCCAGTCTTTGACGGTGGCTCAGGCACCCAGGATGGCTTTCAGGACTGTCTCCTCTTTAGGAGCGCTGTCTATGGCTTAGTCTCTCTTTATCCACTCTCTTAAAATATAGAAATACAACCGTCAGAGTCATGATTAAAGGGAAAAATCAAACAGTAATAGTGCTCCAGAGACACTGAGAGTATTATGAAAAGGAAGTGTTCAAGTGGAAAATACTCAGCTTTGGAAATAAAACTGTAGGCATCTGAACTTAAGTATGGAACCCAGTTAAAAGATGTGAGAAATGGTAAGAAGCTCTTTTGCCATTGAGTCAAGTCTCTGGCAAATGATCCTTGATGAATCCAAATTTGCACAGGGATTAGAAACTTTCCATGCGCTTGTATTTCATCAGCTGCTTTGAGTTACTTTTAAAGAAATGCATTTTTAATGAGAAATTTTTGACAGAGAATGCAGTGCAGATGTAATTCTTTGGAACAATTATTTCCTTTGTTGGTGCTTTTTTCCCCCCACAGTACCCACTTGCAATTAAATAAAACAGTAATTAAAACTCTAAATTCACTCAGCATTACTGTCCCATCGGTCACCTTCAGGGATCCTTCAAATGTCATTGTGGAAAGAATGTCTTATCGGAAATGAAATGTGCTAAGACAGAAGGCCTTAGATTTTTCTAGTTTGGAGTCATAAATATACAGCAACATTTTAAGGGATTTGAAAATTATCAGTGAAATAAAAATCCAAGGCTACAGACCATAGGATAGCTTAACTCTCTTAGAAAAAAAATGACCTTGTTTTGACATTTTTATACAAATTACATACACATTGAAGAATTTAGTGACATATAAGTTACAGGCATAGACCCACACACTCCCCCCAGTGCAGACATGAAACATTCAGTCTAATTTAGCCATGACATAAGTGTATCTGAGTCTTTCCCTAAGACAGGGTGTGCTCAAAATTGTTGTTAACTCATCAAATGAGTCTTTGAACCTTCTTAAAGTGATTTAAGAATGGCCTTCCCTCCCATTATTTCCTCCTCTTCCCCATCTCCCCTACTGCTTCTCCTCTGGAATCTCCCACTTTCCTAAAAGGCACCATTGTCCTTCCAACAGCAAACACAAGCAACTTCCAAGAGCAACTCAGACTGCTTCTTTTCATGGCCCATCTGAGCCATTGGTCTGTAATATTTTTCTCATCCTCTCCCTTCTTATTTTCTTTTTATTAAAACTACATTATTCTCTTATTATCTTTAATCTTTAATCATTTATCTTATTATCTTTATCTCTTATTATCTTTAACCAGATCTCCTGACTTTCACTTCCTCCTCACACCAATCCTCACAACCATTGCTTCCAAGTTAATATTCCTAAGAGCAGCTGCTGAATGACTCTCCTGTTAATGAAACTCTAATGCTCACTTTGCCTGCCTAGGGCACATTGCAGGATTTAGTGTCCATTTACCTTCCTGGTACAACATGCATCTTCCCCTTTCATGTACACTTAGCACCCAGGCTAATTGACTTGTCCTTAGTTTTCTGTATACATAACATACTTGACCCTCTCCACATCTTCAATCATGCTATTTTCTCCACGAAATAGCATTCATCTGCATGTCCAAATCTTACCCACCCTTCGAATCCCAATTTGAGAAAAGCTGCACCACGAATTGGGCCTTGAAGGATAACTGCAGGCCCCACAGGAATCCTAGAGCATTCAGAAAATTCCTGGCACTGACTTCTATCACATTCAAGCCTTCTCTTTCTCCACTGAGTTGAAATTAGAATTATTTTCCTAATATGCCCTCTCAATACAATTAATTCTTATCTTTTTTTATTCTGCTCTCTGTTTACCAGAGAATAGAGTGGCATTGTCACCATGAACAGTTCTGGGGGTATAAGTGGTGGAGGTGGGTACACAGTCTGCCCAGCATCATTTGTAAATAGTCATGCATGATATGAAAGCATTAGATGAAACCGCCTTAAGGGCCTAGAAAATCGCCAGGCCTCGTGGGCAAGAGTGTGGAGAGATCTCAGCCCAGGCAGTAAACCTTGATCCTCAAGGTCTGGACATTCTCAGCCTGCACCAAAAAATTCACTCTCCAATCCTACAAGTTTCCTAGGAGGTGGGCAAATTAGGAGCAACTGTTTAGGGATAAAGATAGAGTTTTAAAGGTTCTACTGCCTGCCTAAATGTAGACTTCCTACATTGTCAGGGTTTTGGGCCAGGTCTTTCGATTGCAATAATCCTATAGCTGATGCATATAAAGGATGAGTATTATAAGAATACATGGAGATCTCATAGAAACCCAAGAACAGGAAACTACATAGCACATCCTGTACCTCATGAGAAACAGAGCTGGGAACCATAAGGAACCAAGGTCACTTTATTTCTTGGGACTTACCTGCTTTTCTCAGCACATCTGTTCTTTGCTTCTCTTTTGCCATCCATTGTCCTCTGTTTGCTCAGAGTCTTTTCTCTCTCATCATTTTAACTTGTACTTGGCTTCTTAAGACCTCTCTTGTCCCAGCTTGACCTGTGATCTTCATGTCCATCCCTAACTGGCTCAGTCTCTCAGTGCCCCAATTCTACCTTACTGAGAGGGCAATGTGATTCACCCAAAAACACTTTGATCAAGGTCACTGGCTAGCCTAAGTCAGATACCACTAACCTGCTATGTATTTATGCGATAGGGCAGTGGTAATGGGGACTAAGCACATAATAGCTCTTACCACTTCCTGTGAGAAGCTTCTCCTCTTAGAATGGAGTTGTGATTAAAGCAGGGAATGAGCCCCTTCAATTGGTAAAGGTCTGCAGTCTAAGGGTCATATTAAAGTTTCCTAGATTTCCCTTCATTGAGCATGTTTTTGGAGTGTGAGACACCCTGAATACTCTCTCACAATTTGGAAACCTAGCCTACAGGCTCATCACTAAGGCCTGTTGTCTTACCTTGTAGTTCAATGCTAAGAAAGGCCTTTACAATCACACACTCATGGGAAAATGAGTCACCTTCCATGACTCTGTGGAATACTTAAGAAAATCTCCCCCACAGATAATTCATTAACCTTGTATTTAATTAGAAAGGTCTGGGATGTAGCTTCAGGAAATCCTTGTGAGCACAAGCGATAATTGGGCACATTTTCCGAACAGTGTTCATAAGAAAAGCATTTACACATAGACATGGAAAATCCTGAGACTTAGTTCTAAAAGTTTAGCATTAACAAAAATTGTCAAATATGAAGTATTTCAGAATCAAATCCCCTACTCAAAAATAAAATGGGAAGGGGGACAGAAGCTACATTGGAGCGAATCTTAGTGAACTCGGCACCTGCATCCCCTTTGGGTGTGTTGAACGGCAAAGAGAAAACCTGTGACATCTGTGCCTGGTTATTTAGTTTGTAAAGAGCCAGGGTCATGCGTTCTATCTTGTTCCCCAGTTGGCTTCATCTTGTTCAATGGCCGCAGCATGTACCTGGCACCCTGGCCAGGAAGCTGACTCTGCAGGCCCTTGTTCTTTGGGGCTTTAGAGTGTTGGAGAGTGATGAAAATTTATCGCCATGACTGAAAAAAACCAACATGAAAAGCACCTTCAATCCATCTGTCTTGCCATCTTCACTGGCAGGAGACACCCCTTCACTTGTTAGGGTCTTGCTGTTCATCCTGTTCTGCAATGACAATAGGAGAACAATAAAAGAAAATCAAGGAAAAAAGAATGTCAGTGACCTCCCTCAATTAGAAGTACTTTTTTCATTAAGTCAAAGGGGAAAAGATTGACCTTCTGAATAAGTCAAAAGGAATTTGATAAAAATTCAACATTGATACCTAATTTTTAAAAAATTGCTTAGTTAACCTAGAAATAGAGGGAAGAAAGAGATATAACCTAAACAAAATAAAGAATATCTGTATAGGGACTTCCCTGGAGGCACAGTGGTTAAAGAATCTGCCCACCAATGCAGGGAACACGGGTTCGAGCCCTGGTCAGGGAAGATCCCACATGCTGTGGAACAACTAAGCCCGTGCACCACAACTATGTGACCTGTGCTCTAGAGCCCACGAGCCACAACTACTGAGCCCATGAGCCACAACTACTGAAGCCTAGAGCCCATGCTCTGCAACAAGAGAAGCCACCGCAATAAGAAGCCCGCGCACCGCAACGAAGAGTAGCCCCCGCTCACCACAACTAGAGAAAGCCCATGCGCAGCAACGAAGACCCAACACAGCCAAAGATAAATAAATAAATAAATAAATAATTTTTTTTAAAAAAAGGATATCTGTACAAAACCAACAGCAAATACTATATACATGGTGAGGGAGTGAGTCCCATTAACATCAGAAATAAGAAAAAGATGCCCTCTCTAATCATGAGCATTTAACATGGTCTGGAATTTCTAGTTAGTGAAATAAAACAATGAAAAGAAAAGTAAGATGTATATTTTGGTAAGGAGATAAAATTGTTCTTTGCATATAATATTATTGTTTATCTAAAAAATTAAAACCAATAAATAAAGCAACTATCAATCTTAAAGAGAATTTAATAGGGCAGAAAGTTACAAAATAGGCATAATTTTTCCCCCTAAATACAGCAGCAACAATATTGGAATTGGATCAAGAATACAGATGACTGTTGACCCCCCCTCACAAATTTTTTTAATAAAACAAGGATAAACCCGATGAGTACTGAAAAATTGGGGCAACTCATCAGTGACTAGAGAAATCGTGAGTAATTCTTTGAAAATAAAAACATAAGATAAAATACTGTAAATAGTAGAACAGAACACATGAACCTCAACTAAGATTGAATAAACACAAATTGCAGAGGTGGTCTTGGATCAACCAATATGTGGTTAATTGATAGGCAAATTTCACTTATGAACTGATACAAAGAGAGTATCTGAAAGTTGAATCCAGCAGAATATTAATAGCATAACATGTTATGACCAAGTAGAATGTATTCTATGTTCTATGTAGAATATATTCATGAAATTCACTACAATAACAGATCAAAGGAAAAAAATACATGCAGTTTAATATATTTTAAAAAGCATTTGTTAAATTTCAATACATATTCCAATTTAAAAAGAAAAAAAAAGCCCAGAAAAGAAATAAAAGGAAATTTATTTAGCTTAAAGTTTAGACAAGTATATAGCAGAGCCTATAGAAAGCACTATATTAATGCAGAAAGAAACATTGAAATAATTCCCATTAAATCAAAAAAGATCAGAAAACATGCTATCACTGCAATTATTAAATATTTTACTAACAGTATTAACAAATTAAACAAGATAGGAAATTTTGGAAAAGGAAAAGACATATAATCATTATTTGCAGATAATATGATTGTCTACATAGAACCCAAGGGAATAAACTAAAAAATTTCCAGAACTTATATGAGGGTAGATACGGCTAGTACAAGATCAGCACACAAAATTTATCACAATCTGTAATAATCAGTTAGAAAGTTAAAAGAAAAAAAGACACCATCATAACAGCAACACACGAAAAACCCAACAAGAAACATTCAACAACAGTATGAATAGGATAAACAAAACCTAAATAAGTGGAGATATACCATTGATTTAAATGCAAATATACAGGGTTTTTTTTTTTTTTTTTTTTTTTTTTTTGTGGTACGTGCGCCTCTCACTGTTGTGGCCTCTCCCGTTGCGGAGCACAGGCTCCGGACACGCAGGCTCAGCGGCCATGGCTCACGGGCCCAGCCGCTCTGCGGCATGTGGGATCCTCCCGGACCAGGGCACGAACCCGTGTCCCCTGCATCGGCAGGCGGACTCTCAACCACTGCGCCACCAGGGAAGCCCAGCAGGGTTTTTTTAAGTTAATTAAAATTCCAACAAAATCTTTTCTGGAACTGACAAACTGATTCCAAATTTTATATGAAGGAAAATGAATGAGAGAAGCCAAGGCATTTTTAAAACAACAGTGAGGGATAACTTGACAAACACTAAAAAGCTAAGGTAAGATGTGTTAGTATTAGCTAGTGAATAGAGAGATGGCTCACTGAAGCAAAAAATTCAAAAATGCTGTGTATGAGGGAATTTAAAATATTATAAAGGCAGCATTTCAGATCAGGGGGGAAAGGATAGTCATGATATTGTGAAAAATGTATATTCATTAGATTGCTACCTCTTGCCATGCTAAAAACAAATTCCAGATAGATTATTAAAAAATACAGTATTTTAAAATAAAATTTAAGTTTAGAAAACAGAAAGTATCTTTTTATAATATTATGACAGAAAACCCAGAAGCCAAAACCAATGGCATTTGACTGTATAAAAATTTTAAACTTGTATAGTACTAATAGACCACATAAAAATGTGAAAAGACATTCAAAAGACTGAGAGACCATAAAACCAAAAATGAATTACTACTCAAAATTCAGAAAAGCAATTACAAATAAGTAAGGAAAAGACAAACAACTCACTTGAAAATAAGAAAAAGATTAGAACAAGCAGTCACATAAGAAGAAATACAAACATATGAGATTTGCTCAACTACACTAGGCATCACAACAATGAAACCCAAAACAATAAAAACATAATTATTTTCCCTCAGATAGAAAGAATTAAAAAGATTAATAACATCCAATATCAGCAAAACTGTAAAGAAACCTTATTATTGGAAGTAAAATTTAAAAACCATGACAAAATCCTTTTGCAGAGCAATTTGCAAACATGACTAGCATTTCCACAATTGTAAAAACACAAAGAAGCTTGAATAAAGATATTAATTGAAGTATTCTTTAAATCATAGTGCATCAGTTCAGTAGACTCGAGTCTGCTGACTTCACAGGCACTGTTCTTTTCTGTTCCTCACAGCTAAAAATGGAGTTCCTAGAAGGCCAGGGCATTGATTTTTCAGCTTCCATTGCTGAGAGTCCAGATCTAAGAGGCACAGAAAACAGCAAGAGCAGAACTCACCACCTGCCCCATTGCCCAGACTCATTACCCAGGTTGAATATTCCAGGGGTCAGATCAGAGAGCCTGTGTCAACCAGCTGGCCCCAACATAAACACTACGATGAGCAGGTAGAGCTGTCGGTCCTACTTCCAGTGGATGGAAAGAAACTGGAAAGTGAAGATCTGCACTATCTAATGAAATTCCTGGCTGTGGGTCAACTCAGTTTAACAAGTATTTACCTAGACACTACATGGGGTTAGGCACTGGGGACATATGGATGAGTAAGACACAATTTTTGACCTCTAGGAATTTATATCTTTGTTTTTGTTTTCTACTCCAGATTCTTAGTTATCATTATGATTCCCTGGGCAAAAGCTAGTGACCCTAAACCAGTGGTTCTCAAAGTGAGGTCCTGGGACCTCAGCAGCAGTAGCATCTCCTAGAAACTTATTAGAAACACAGATTCTCAGGTTCCACTCCAAACCTCCTCAATCAAAATCTCTGGGGGTGGGGTCCTTCCAGTGATTCTGATGTACACATAAGTTTCAGAACCATTACTCTATATTAAGCACTAAACAATGCCCAGATTATTTTCCTTGTAAAACTTTTGCATAAGATCACTAGTGAATACAAAAGCAACCACTGTATAATTTGGATAAGCTATCTGATTATAAAATGGTGACTCAGGGCTCCCCTGGTGGTGCAGTGGTTGAGAGTCCGCCTGCCGATGCAGGGGACACGGGTTCGTGCCCCGGTCCAGGAAGATCCCACATGCCGCGGAGCGGCTGGGCCCATGAGCCATGGCCACTGAGCCTGCGCGTCCGGAGCCTGTGCTCCGCAACGGGAGAGGCCACAACAGTGAGAGGCCCACGTACAGCAAAAAATAAATAAAAAAAAGAAAATGGTGGCACATATTTTGCACATATGATTTCTGGTAACATCCCATTATCATAGAGTTATCCTATATAGAATGTTCCTGTAGCAGAAACATATATTCATTTACTGCTAGATCAATACATGGTTATTTTTTTGATCTCCTATGATTTATCTGACACTGTAGATGTTGCAATGAACAATTTCATGCATATAGCATTTTTTTTCCTGATTAATTCCATGGGATAAATGTTCAGGCATGGGATAACTGTGTGGGGAAGAAAAGAATAGGAACATCTTTATACATGTTGCCATGCTGCTTTCCAAATGGGTTTGTCCTCAAATGATACCAGCTGTCCTGTGAATGTAAGTTTCATCACCGTCTTCGGGCATAATCATTGCATTTTTGTGTGTTTAAAATGTTGCCTCAAGGCTGCTCTATTCTACTTTCTTTGTTTTCTAATGAGATGGTAGATTTTTCCCATGTGTTTCTTTAATATTCACATTGCCTCTTGTGTGACTCATCTGTGGATTATTTCTTGGTTATCAGAGATATTGCTTTAAAAAATACTCACTTAAGAAGTTCTTAGTGGAGTCAGGAAATAGAATTGTGTTCCAGGTATGTTCCAAATATATCAGAGTGTAGAATTAAGCATCTAAATGATTAGGAATCCTTCATCTGAGCCATTGATAGAGATTCAATAGAAGTACTTTTTGAGTTTTCTCAGGGCTGCTGTTACTCATATGGAGTACTATGTATTAGGAAAAAAAAAAAAAAGGTGTCCTTCTTAGGGTTGTAGTACATTCCCTGGCCCTGGGCATGAGCCTTGATGAACAGAGGGTTTCAGTCTCCATTGGCTCCCTAGCCCAGGCACACTTGAACAGTGAATAATCTGTTTGACCTTATCCTACCACCCTGAGCCTGTCACTTTGAGTTCCTATGTGAAACTCTTGATTTTCTGAAAACCAGACCGAGGTAGGAGGGATCCTGCCATTGCCTCATTTCTATGGCCTCAGCTTCTTCTGGGTGGCTTCAGGTTTGAGAAGTGGCCCCACCACTTCTAGTTGTCTTTTCTGTGGTTTGGAAGGAAGCCCTGTGCTTAAGCAGGTTGGACACACTAATGAGGACCCAGAAGTTGGAGGGCATCTCCTACCACGGCTCTTGAAAGGAAGTGCTGTGTGTGTCACTGTTTCCATTAGTGAGAAGGGAGAGCATATTGCAAAGGCCATTCCGGTATAGTCAAAGGAGTTCTCCTTCCCGTCAACTGTGGCATGTTCAGAGAACTTTCCATCTCTATCTTGCTTCGCCCCTGACCACTGACATCTACTAACCGTCCTTATTCTTCCAGATGTTGACGTTCATTTGTACCCTCAGCCCAATGTGCACAAGCCTTCCCTATCTTAAAAGAAATATCCGTTCCTCCTGTCAACACATCCTCCAGCTACTGCTCTTTCTCCTTCTTTGGACAAATGAATTTCTAAAGGAATCCTATACAATAGTCTCTACTTCTTCACCTCCCATTCACTATCAGCCACCAACCCAATAATTCCTCTAGAACTGTTCTCACCAAGGCTACTAGCTTAACTCTTTTAGTCCTTGTGGAATTTCTTGGTTTGTAACATTTATGAAAATTAATAAAATCACTTTCAAGGACTATATTTACCATTTAATTGCATTAGGCCATGAGTCTTTCAAGAAGAAGTCCTATTTGGAAATCCTTTCATGCCTTGAGAGGATAAATAAAAAGAAAAATATCACCTTTGCCACCTCCAAGTCTCACAAGCAGGAAGGTCTCTAAAATCTGGACACAACAATAAGTTATCTTTTGTGCAAACAAAAGAAAGGATATAAAGGAAAAAAAGTGTTAGAGAAAAATGGGGTACCCCAAAATATATTGCTTCTCCACTGACTTCAACTGAAAGAGAACAACAGTTCACTGTTGGGAATGTACAGATGTTTGACCACAGGAGAAGTCCAGGCAGAGACAGCACTAAGGAATGATGGTTTCTATGTTGTGATATCAAAGTTTTCAAATTTGACTACTCAGTGTTTAAATTAAAAAATAGTAATAATAATTACATTTAAAAATAAGAATTCAAATTCATTTTTATATGCCAGAATTCCATTCTGTGATAGTGTATTAGTTTTGGCCAAATACTGATCTTAACACTAGGTCAGTCAGCAAAACTGTCTATTAATAAGCCCTCTTCTTCTGATGACTCCTTCAACATTGATGATGTCTCTATGAGAAATACAGGGAGGAAAGAGACATGTAAATAACACTGCAGTCATCAAAAAGCAGACTGTGGTACAGTACAAATAACCTATTTTCCTCAACTAGTAAATGTAATCCTTAATAAAAAAATTTAAAACAGAAGGGTGAACCGACCCACAAATTGAGACCTGATTGTTATATCAACCAATTGCAATATACAGACCTTAGTAGGCTCATGACTCAAATAAATAAATTATAAAATAAATAAATATATATGTATATTGACATAAATATACAAAAAAATCAAGTAAATTTGAATGCTGACTAGATATTGGACTTTATTAAGAAGGTATTGTTAATTTTTTAGGTGTGAAAATAGTAAGAGGCTTTATTTTTTTAGAGATATCTATGGAAATATTTTTTAAGAAAATGATAAAATGTTGAGGATTTATTTCAAAATAATCCAGGCAGGGGGAATGGGATTAGAGCATGGAAGAAACGAGATTGGCTGTAAGTGCTATGGTACCCAGCCTCCAATATAACCCCAATGAACCCCACCTTGTGGTATTCATGCTCTTGTGTAATCTCCTACATGGAATAGGGTTGACCTGTGTTATCATAAGATGTTGTGGAAATGAAGGTGTCTGAAGAAGAGCTCACAAATATAGCTTCTGCCTTGCTATCTCTAAGATCACTCACTTTGGGAGAAGTCAGCTAACATGTTAGGAGGACACTTGGGCAACTCTGTGAAGAGGTCCACATGAAGGGAATCCAGGGTCTGCTGCCAACAACCGGCACTAACTTGCCAGGCATGTGAGCGAACCAACTTGGAAGTAGATATTCAAACCCCAGTCAAGCCTTCAGATGACCACAGTTCCCATCTGAGCCACATCCACACAGCGAAGCCGCTCCTGGACATAGGACCCACTGAAATAATGTGCAATAATAAGTGTTTATTGTGTTAAGTTGCTAAGTTTGGGGGTAATTTGTTATGTACAAGAGATCACTAGTAAAAGTGAAATTATTGAAGTGTGGTGATGGGTGCACAAGGAGTTCATTACAGTCACTCTTCAGTATCTGTGGAGGACTGGTTCTAGCACCCCCTGCAGATACCAAAATCCATGGTGTAATATTTACATAGAACCTATGCACATCCTCCCATATACTTTAAATCATTTCTAGATTATTTATAATAACAGTGAAAATGCTATGCAAATAGTTGTAAATACAATCTTAATGCTATGTAAATAGTTACTGGCACATGGCAAGTTCAAGTTTTGCTTTTTGGAATTTTCTGGAATTTTTTTTTAATATTTTCCATCCATGGTTGGTTGAATCTGCAGATGCACAGCCTCAGGATTTGGAGTGTTGACTGTACACCATTCTCTCAATTTTATACATATTTGAAGTTTTATAATAACTTAAGGTCAATATTAAAAAACAAAATATTTCTGTTTCATAGAAGTCTATTATCTATCCTCTCTCTACACTGTACTTTTACATTTAAATGAATGATTTCACACCTTTATCACCTCAGTCTCCCAAATATTTATCTAAATTCCAGACTTCTGCACTAAGCCAGTTTCATATACCTAACACTTAAGACAAATCAAAATCTCTTTTTTTTAAAAACCAAACATCTCTTTCCCTCAAACCTGCTCCTCTTATGGTATGTTCCATCTTCATGAATGTCACCATTGTCACAAACCTAGGAATCATGCTGGACCTTGTCTCCACTCTCAACCACTTAGCCAACCACTTTCCAGGTCCTGCTTGCTCCATGTCCTAAATAGCTGCTTGTTATCACCCCATTCCCCCTTCTCTATCCCCTGTTCTTAGTTGAAACTTTCATTTTCTCACACCAAGATTTTATCTCACTCTGTATTATTAGTAGACTAAGTTATGGTAATAGATCCAAATACACAATGACTCAACGTCACAAATGTTTATTTCTGGCTCACAGGACAGTCCGAGAGTGTGTTTCAAGATAGTAAGGAGGCCTGTAATGATGGCAGCAGCAGTGTCTTCATGACTTGGTTTCCAAGGTCTCAACTGAGTCCACCAGTAAGAAGAAAAGCATAAAACCCAGTATATGTGAGGTTTAATGGCCTGACCAAGAGGTAGCACAATTAACTTTTTGTACACATTTCACAGAATAAGGACACACAGCCACACTAACTGCAAAAGAGACTGAGAGATGTGGTCCGGCTGTGTAGCTAGGCAGAAGAAGCACATTTTGGAAAGCAGCTCTTCTTCTTTGCCAGATATCTTTTATTTTTTCACCTTGCTACCAGGGCACTCCAACATGGAACTTAGATAATACTTGTTGAGTGGGGGAGTGAGGCAGTGAGTAAGCAAGAAGCTATTAAGAAGCTGTGAAGATTCTCCTCAAAATTCTCCAATGGCTCTCCATCCATTATAGGGTAAAAATTGTAACTTATCATTACATCAAGGCCCCTACTGCTCTGCTTCTGATTATCTTCCAGCCTCATCTCACATCACTCATTCCTTCTCCCACTTGTATTCAACTAGATTGGACCATTTACCATTGCCCAAATTAGCCATGCTCTCACATATGATATGTATACGTTTCTTCTCCTTTTACCACCCACAAATCTCCCACTCATCCCTCATGCCTCAATTCAAGAGTCATTTCCTCTTGGAAGCCTTCACCAGTACCCTACCTCCACTTCTGCGCCAGGCAGAATGAGAGGCTCGCTCCCGCTTTAGCTCTTTAGTTCCTTGCAGTGACCTCTACTGTGTGCTTGCACAACCTGCCTCTCCTCTAGGTAGTGAGTTAGCTAATGGGGAAAGCAGTGCCTGTGCTACTCACTCTCTTCCTATTAGTGATGGGGCAGCAACCATTTAGGCGGTTTTAACTTTCTCCATTTCAAATTCCACCAGCTTGTAGAAGTATAGCCAAAAATAAAAAGCAACACATAGAGAAAACATCAGAAAGGTAAATACAAAGTTTCCTCCTCCTTTTGGGTAAATGGCACCGCCATCACAATTACCCAAGCCATGTGCGTATGTCTGTATATATGTATGTACACATATATAATCCAAGGGGGATTGCCTGATCTCTCCTCATCATTTACATTTAAATCACCAAATCCTATACAGCCTACATCCTTAATATCACCAAGTTCCCTTCCTCTCTGTGTGCTCCACCCTGGCAAGTTCAACCCTTCTCCCCAAGCTCTCCTCCTCCTAAAGGAACTTCCTCTCGTCCCTCTCTCACTCTACACCACCTTTTCACGCTGGTGCAGATCTGGGCAGGAAATTTCAATGACACTCTCGCCAGTCCTAGCTGATGCTAACTCTTGGTCCTAAGCACAAGGAGGTCCTGGTCAGATCTCAGACTTTTTCCAGCCTCAACCCCTGCACTGATGCATCAATTCCCAGTGCACTGATGCTCTAACTCCGCAGAGCTGTCGTCAGTCCTCGACTCTAACATACGTTTTTTACCCGTCCAAGTCTTTTCACCTCTCTTTCAAAGTGCCCTTCCTCCCCTTCCACGCTCCCCCCCCCCAAACCCGGCCTTTTCCTACCATAAACTATTCATCATGAAGTGGCTCAAATAATATCATTTTTTGAAGCCCTCCCCACCACACAGAGGTTCGTACAACCTGTTCCCGTAGGATTTGCTTTCGAGAGCTACGTCAGCACTGATCTCATTGTAACCATTGTTTATGCATCTCTCTCCCAGTGCAACAGTGACCTCACTTGTCCCCTGCTCCACTCTATGCTGCAGAGAACTGCTTTCTCCAGGTTCCCTTTCCTCTAGCTCTGGATTGCTTTGGCCAGTGGAAGACACGTGTGAAAGATTAGGAAGCTAGAAGCTGGGGGGAACCAGAATATTCCTCTCCCCTCCTCCTTAGCTTTCTGTGATGTTCCTGGAAATGTCTCTAGCTGCTCCCCACCAGTCAGGCCCCACCATGATTCTTGCCATGGTTCTAGCCCCCTCCACACAGTCCTCCTGGGCTCTGGCAACACTGCTCTCCCCGACCACACCCCACTACACCCCTCCACACCCATCCCTCCCATCCCCCCTACCCCTGTGCCTCTGCCCTAGGGCAGTAGCAGTTTCCTACTCTTACTATTCCTTCACCATCCCCTTTGCCATCCCAGTTTTTCCCTGATCATGTAATCAATTCCCTCTAATTTAAAACGTAGTGTGAGTCTGTTTTACTGAGTGGCTCTGACTCATATATACCACCTCTAAATCAAGGTCCTCCAAGCAGGAACCATGTATGCAACCACTGTTTAATACATGTTCATTTAAAGAATGAGCAGAGGGAATTCCCTGGCAGTCCAGTTGTTAGGATTCCATGCTTTCACTGCCCAGGGCCCGGGTGCAATCCCTGGTTGGGGAACTAAGATCCCACAAGTGACGCAGCGTGACCAAAGTGGGGAAGAAAACGAGTAAAGCCCTATTAAGCTATGTCTTAAATTAAGCAATAGTTATACACCTATAACTCAATATATTAGAGAAAAAGAAGGAACCATATCCCTAGACGTTTCAATCAGACAGGCCAAGAAGGAAGGGCCCTATGTAGGGCCCTCTACAGGAACAAGAACTGACCCTGACCCCCGGCCTTCTTCACTAAAATCAACCAGTATTCCATTAAAAAGTTTCAGCCACAAAGTGTGGCATTCTTTCCTTGTGGTTCACATTACCCAGAAGCCTCTGGTTTCCTGGAATTTGTATTGAGTAGCAGCTGTCAAAGATGATAATATTTGCCAACAATCCCTGTGGCACTACTTAACATTTTTCTGAAACAAAAAGGGGATTATTTTGTCCATATTTCTCATTTCTACAGGCTTTTGCATATATTGGTTCTTCCTCCTCTGGCATTAAATAGCAACATATTCCCATTAAATCATGAAAGTTACATTATTGTCTTTTAAACATCAGTTGTCAATCAAGGTTGACAAACAAGCTCTCTGACATTCTCATGAACATCTTACTCAGCCTGTGAGTACAAATGTCTCACTGATTTTGAGAAACACTCGTCACAGGCAGGCAGGCAGAAATAAATACTTGAGAATTTCATTTTTACCAACTTCCCATAATCACCTGTTCAATTCTATATGCCTGCATTGTCATCCCAAACAGTAATCTTTGAAACTCTCTAAATTATGCTGTGATCATTGTTGATCTAATCAAATCAAAATACTCACTGCTGACTTGTTATCTTTTCTCTCTGGTCTTTTTTCATCCTTTTTTGTATCCTAGGAGTGTGCGTTGTAATGCTTCCTCCTACCCAGGGATTAGTATATCCAGATTCTAGCTTTCATGTAACATTTCCAAATGCCAGCAACTCCTCTATGAAATTTCCATGGTGCTATCCTGCCCAGCATAATCTTTCTGTCCTCAATGTAGTCCCTTTTCTAATACCTGATACTGAATTTATAGACATTACTTTATATGTCTTAACTCTCTACTGCACTGCAAGGTTCTTAAGAAAAAAATACACATGCTCTTACTATGTTATCTTTACAGGGTCTATCAGAGTATTGGGTTTATAAAAGATTTTCATTAAGCATTTGTTGAAGGAATACATTTTTCCTGGATATAAATGGCTACCCTAGGTAAACTGTTGCTTTAAATGTTTTAGTGAATAATTGAGATGGATTTGCAGCAAGGTTTTTATAATTATTTGTACAGTATTTGATGTATACAAATGCAATCTAAGTTCCACTATTCTCTAGCTCAGGGATTCTTCTTTGCAGTCGTGACTGGAATGTAAGCTTCTTGAGGATAGAGATGATGTCTCTATTGTTTCCCTCTGTGTCCCTGGGTCTGGTATGTAGTAAGTACTCAATACATAAATGCCAAATTAAGCCTTCAAGATGCGGCTCAATTTCTTTCAAACGCTTTTCTAACCAACTCTGGATTCATTTATGCCTGATGCTACACGTATATGTGTATATGTACATATATTCATACATACAGACACATGTACATATGTATACATATATCCTTTCTTTAGGTAATTCAATATAACAGTTATCCAAAGAAAGCATTATTATCCCCTTTTTACAGATGAGAAAACAGGGTGAGAGACCTTTAAATCCAGCAACAAACGGTTGAGTGGCAGATCTTGAATTGCAGTTCAAGTAGGCCTAATTCCACATGGTTCTTTTTACTACACCGCAGTGTCTCTTGTCATTTCATGAGGCTTGAATTTTTTTTCACTTTCCAAAATCAACAACATAGTAATATAATCCCTCCAGGATTAGCATTAATTTTAATACCTATATTCCTTTGAGATCTATTTCTCTTTCTGTTCTGTACTTTATGGTACATTCTGCTTAGGAAAGTGTTCTCCTATGATAAGAGCTTTCATTCTAACGTTGTACGGCCTTGGCTTCCTTTTCCATATATGAAGTCATAATGTCTTTTTCTTGGACTTCTCTCAATTCTTGTAGCTTAATAAAACTTCCCAAAACACACTAAAGTTTTCCCCCACTCTGGTCATACTTCCTCCTTCCTACTGATCACCTCTTTCTTATTATGGTCCATCTCTTTTCTAATATGTATTTCACTTTACCATAAATTGGCTAGCTCTCCCCTTCACTTTTTTTTTTTTTTTTTTTTTGCAGTACGCGGGCCTCTCACTGTTGTGGCCTCTCCCATTGCGGAGCACAGGCTCCGGACACTCAGGCTCAGCGGCCATGGCTCACGGGCCTAGCCGCTCCGCGGCACGTGGGATCTTCCTGGACCGGGGCACAAACCTGTGTTCCCTGCATCGGCAGGCGTACTCTCAACCACTGCGCCACCAGGGAAGCCCCTCCCCTTCACTTTTTTAATTATACAAGCAATACATCTTCATTGTAGAAATGCTAGAAAATACCTATAAATAAAAGGAAAATATTAATAACTAGAAATCCCACTACCCAGAGAAAAACATTGTTACTACAGCAGTCTTCATCTTGCTTTCTTTTTATCTATTTAAATATATTTGTATAAATATACATATACAGATTTTTAAAAGAAAATTATATTATACACATGAGTCATTTTTCATTAAAAATTTTTCATTTAGTGTTCCATGGACATTAAAAATAAGAGTTTTTTTTGCAAGAAATAAGACTTTTTATATATTTAACTAAATATTATTAATTTATGTTATTCAGTTTTTTATAATCATATATACTTCTGTTTCTTTGGTTAGGTAAAGATTCAGAGGAATATGCTAATGTTTCCCTGCACTATTGTTCTGATCCTTTTCTTCATGCATTACAAATAGATTTAGCATTATATATTTTATCATTATGTTGTTCAATGCATATAATTTTACTACAGTTAAGTATTTATTGAGGTTTATAAGTGCCAACAATAAAACAATAATCCACTTTGTCCTATTTGTTGATTTTTATAAGAATATGAAAACATTCTATGTAAATTGGGAGCCCTGCTTTATTTTTTGTTTTGTATTTGTATGGCATATTTTTGCCAATTCTTACTTTTTTTTTTAACATCTTTATTGGAGTATAATTGCTTTACACAATTCTTACATTTTTAATCCAGCATTTATAACAGTTCCTGGTGCACGGTAGGCATTCAGTAATTTGATCACATGATTGAATCAATAAATGCTGATTAACCTTTGTTACCTCATCTTAGATGTCTTGTAAATAGCATCTTATTTGATTTTGTTTTTTGATCCAACTTAATACTTTTTACCTTAATTAGTGATTTTATCCCATTTATATTTATTTTTAGGTTGTATACATTTGGATCTATTTCTGTCATCTTCTATGTTTCTAAATGTTTCATTACCATTTTCTAACTTTTAGCTGATGCTCTAATATTTTTTCCTTCAATAGTAATTTGGAATATTTTAGTTCTACTTATGGTTATGTTAAAAAAAAAAACTACTTAAATCCATGCTTCTCTTCTATATTCTCAAATGTGTCTGCTCACAAATGAATGGTATCCACTGGTGTCTCCTATAAAAATTATGGACATTGGTATATATATATATATATATATATATATATATATATACACACCCTCTCATCACCTCCCTTCCAGTTGCCATTTAGCCACTTTGGGGGTAGTAAGATCTGGGATTTTTGTCCCAGTATGTTATTATTTATGTTATTTATCTCCCATATGTATTATATTCCTTCTAATAGACGTTGTCCTTTTCTTCTGTGTTCTTAAAGAGCTTCTTACACTTGTCTTTCATTTAACTGATTTGATTCTCTGCAGTATTGATTCTGCTCTTTATTGCTTCTAATGTCATCATAATTTCTCTTATGCTCTTACTTGTTCCCTTACATTTTAGTCTCATATTTCCCTTTTATTCTCATCTTGTTGTCTCACCATATCACCTTTTACAGCTTATTCAAAGGATTCACAATTTCTTTAAGTACCCTGAAAACACTAAGCAAATACTCCCAAAAATTTAATTGTCCTTCCTAAAGTATGCTCATCCTGTGGTCTTGAAATACTATGGTAATCCTTTAATTTATGTGGCAGAATTTTTTTATATATTTCACTTTTGTTTTGTTTCATTGCTGTTTAGTTACTTTTGAAAACATTCATTTAATTGAAAAATGTATTCCCTGGTGGTGCAGTGGTTAAGAATCTACCTGCCAATGCAGGGGACATGGGTTCAATCCCTGGTCTGGGAAGGTCACACATGCCACAGAGCAACTAAGCCCATGTGCCACAACTACTGAGACTGCGCTCTAGGGCCTGCGAGCCACAACAACTGAGCCTGCATGCCACAACTACTGAAGCCCACGTGCCTAGAGCCCATGCTCAGCAACAAGAGAAGCCACTGCAGTGAGAGCCCACACACCGCAACGAAGAGTAGCCCCTGCTCGCTGCAACTAGAGAAAGCCCGCGTGCAGCAACGAAGACCTGACACAGCCAAAAATAAATAAATAAATAATAAAATAAATTTATTTAAAAAAAGAAAAATATATTAATGGAAGATCTTCACAGTTCTGGCACTGGAAGGATAATGATGAAAAGAAAAAAATCCTTGCACTAGCTTACAGTTCATCCTCTAGCGTTAAAGAGAGACTTTAAGTAAGTAAGAAAATAAATATCCAATATGAATTGGAGCAAGTTATCAAAGAAAAAGAAGGGAGTCTTATGACAGAAAACCTGGAGGAACCTACCTTAGATTGGGTGATCCAAAAGACCTCTTGAGAAGTGACTTTAAGATGGGTTTTGGAGGATGGAAATAAGCAATCCGTATGAAGAAAGTGAGTAAGAGTGAAGAAGGTAAAAGGAACAGCACATGCAAAAGCCCTGAGGCCAGAGACACTCTTGCTCTTCTCTACCCTAATCACTCTGCAGGAGATAAAGTTCAAGAGGTTGGCGAAAACCAGGACATTCCCAGTCTTATACAAGCTTGGATGTTCCTGGAAATGCTATGAGAAGTTACTAGGATCTTTAAGGAAAAGGAGCGCATGATCTGATGGATATTTTGAATTCACTGTGGCTGCTGTCTGAAGCATGGGGTGGAAAGACAAAAGTAGAAGAAGGGGACCAGTTGGGAGGCTGGGTCAGGAATCCAAATGAGAAATTATAGTTGTCTGGATTATGGTGGAAGGATTCAAACTACATTTTGGAATTAGAATCTTGGACTAAATGGGCTGGATTAAATGTGGTGAGGAGGGGGTTGTTAAACAAGAGGAAAAAATTACAAGGCTTTAGGCTTCAGCAACTGGCTGGACAGTGCTGTTATTTACTGAGATGTCAAAGACTAGTGGAGGTACAGGTTTATGGCTGAAAATCAAGAGTTTGGGACATGTTAAATTTGTGATGATGCATTTGAAAAATAGACAAGCTTGAGACTCTAAGGAGAGATCTTGGATGGAAATATAAATTTGGAAGTTAGGCTACAGAGGTAATTAATATCACATGAATGGATTAGAGCACATTGGGTAAAGTATAGAGAGAGATGAGCAGGTAGCCGTGCACCACAGCCTGAGGGAAATTTTGGTGTATCATATAGAAGAAAGAGGTGAGAGCAGAACCTGAGGACTGTGAAGTCACAGAAGCCAGGAAAGGAAGGTGTTTCAAGAAGAAAGAGTGGTTGACCTCCATTTAAAATTGCAAAGTAAAGATACTTCTGCACACCTTTCCTCGCAGAACCTTCCTCCAAACAGCAAGGAGAATGAGAACAGAAACACAAATTCAACTTTAATGAATCCTGGAGACATCTGCAAAGCATAAACATGGAAAGAATGGAACAGATATGGATGAATAGTAACCACCTATCAGAACAGTAGCAAGTGAAACTTAAATGCCTATGGTGAAAGATACCTACAAGAAGAAAGTCAGTTTATTCTGTCAAACCCAAAAAAAGGTGCAGGAAGCAGAGTTATCCAGTGTTGTAGAAAGAGGGGTAATACTGAAAACAGAGCTTTGGGATTTTGGATCTCTTGCTCCTCGATATGAATGGACAACCAAGCAATATCTGGAAAGACATTTTTATTAATGTGAACAGATATCCAAACAAACAAAAAGGCACTTGAAGAAGAAGAAAACAATGCAAAGAGCAGATGAAAACTTGAAATTTTTAAAAATGTAATTGCTTCCCTCAGAATGATGAGAATATGTTGTGTCTATAAATCAACAACAGGAAGCCACACAGAAGAAAAATTCAGAGAACAAGAAAGAGATTCTGGAAATGAAAATGTAACTTAAATTCTTTTTTGAAAATCAATAGAAGGACTGGGAAGATAAAGTCAAGAAAATCCACCAGAAAGTAGAACAAGGAGAGAAAAGATGTTTAAATATTAAAGTATCAATCCAGAAGTTCACATATGACTAAG
The DNA here is from genome assembly GCF_937001465.1 of Orcinus orca. NCBI lineage: Eukaryota > Metazoa > Chordata > Mammalia > Artiodactyla > Delphinidae > Orcinus > Orcinus orca. The sequence goes on along the minus strand of NC_064572.1, from coordinate 52,901,720 downwards.
AGGAGTCCCAGAAAGGAAGAAAAGAAAACAGTGGGAGGGAAATTATCAAACACACACACGCACACACACACACACACACACACAATTTTCAGGAGTTAAAAGACAGGAAACTATAAATTAAAAGAGTCTACTATTACACAAAATGAATTTTTTAAAATCCCTAGGGCACATTATAAAATGTTAGAACACCAAAAATAAAAAGAAGATTCTAAAAGCTTCCAGAGAGAAAAAAAAAGTGTCCCACAAAAGAAACAGAAATCCAAATGCTATTGAACTTTACATCAGAGGTGGCACAATAGTGTAAAAGTTGGGAACCTGGCTGCCTGGGTTTGAATCCTGACTCTGCTCCCTACTAGTGATGTAACCTTGCACAGTTAATTAATATTTCTGTGCCTCAGTTTCTCATCTGAAAAATGGCATTAATAATGGTATTTACCTCATAGGGTTATTAGGAGGACTAGATGAGTTAATATTTGTAAAGTGCTCAGAATAATGTCTGGCACCTAATATTTGCAATTTAAGTATCTCCTAAATAAATTTAAAGAAGAAAATTGAACAGGACTTCAAAATTCTAAGGATGAGTTGCTACCTAAAAGTCAATACCTAACTAAAACAAGTATGAAAACAGAAAAAAACATTTTTTCAGACATGCAAAATCTCAAAAAAAATTTTACTTCCTCTGTACCTTTCCCTGGGAAGTTCCAGAACTATAAGCATCACTAAAACAGGAATTAAACCAAGAAAGAGGAAGACACAGTAGCCAGGAAAGGATTGGAAGATAAAGGGGGAAAAGGAATGTAACACAAGAGAAAAGAAAAGGAAAGTCCCGGTATCACCTCAGTATAGCAGGCCAAGAGGGCAACCAGTGACAATCAAAGGAACACCTCCAGGAAAATAAATGGAATGAATAGTTTACAGCCAGATTTGACCATGTGGAAAATTACATTAAAGAAAGGAGAGGGCTTCCCTGGTGGCACAGTGTTTGAGAGTCCGCCTGCCGATGCAGGGGACGCGGGTTCGTGCCCCGGTCCGGGAAGATCCCACATGCCGCTGAGCGGCTGGGCCCGTGAGCCATGGCTGCTGAGCCTGCACATCCGGGGCCTGTGCTCCGCAACGGGAGAGGCCATAACAGTGAGAGGCCCGCGTACTACAAAAACAAAAACAAAAATAAAAACAAAAAAAAAAAGAAAGGAGAAAAAATAGCAAAGGGTACAAGGCATAAGGAAATGGACAAATGAAAACAAACCAGGCAACTACTAACCATAGGAAAAACCAAAAGTCGTATAAGAAACAATCAGGACAAAGAGAGCAATATTTATTTAGTCCAGTGATGCAAATACTTAATACTGATTTAACTAAAAACTGATATAACTGTACCAGGAGGATTGAAAAGGGGTAAGAATTGGGGTATATGTGTAATAAATGGCATCTACCAAATAGGAAGTCAATATAATCTTTAAAATTAAATAATAAAGAGATTGAGTATTGACATATTATTTAGACACATGGAGGTAAATACCACATCGGATATTTGCCCCAAATAGTGTGCACAGATTCTCCTTGAGGCTTGTTGCTCATCTTGAGCACCCCTGACACCTCCTCTTAGATCCAACTGGAAGGCTGACCATGTGTGTTCTCATTACCATTCCAAAAGAAGTCTACAGAAGGCTGGAGAGAATGAGGCCAGAGCCTGCCCCAGGGTCAGATTGGGGTGGCAGAATTTGTCTCTGTTGTTCGCCTTCCATGTTTCTTTCTCTTGTCACAGGAAGGCAATTTTCCATGCCTAGTTTACTGTTTGGCTTGGTAGCCACTCTTGGTCCACCCACTCATTTGGAACAGTGTTCCATCCTCTTGATGAGAATGTAGGCATTTATACCACTCCTGATCTGGAAAGTCCTTATCTGCCTAGATGTGAAGCCCTAAGTTACTGAGAAGATGGATCAAAGGACAATTCCCAACTTGCTCTTGAATCATATTCTTATTATAGCCACACCTCCCACCCTCACTCATAACCTTGATCATTTTAAATTAAGGGGTGCCAGTAGGGTTTCCAGGATTGACCTTCTTCTCTGTCACTTCAGTCTGGTCCCATTGCACCATATCTGATATAAATTCTTTGAATTTTGTGGAATGTGGTTGGCACCATTCCCTGGTTTCAAAACAAATTAGTTCGAGGTACTTTAGTTTTGTTTCTTTAATATCTCTTAGCCATTTCTAATTCTGAGAAAAGCTTCAAAATTTTATATGTAAGCTACCATCTTTCCCAGAAATCTGTCGCAAATGGCAAGGTTTCTCGATTCTCCTAAACGTGTTTAACTCATATCTAAATATTCTTGTAAAATGTATTAAAAATAGACCTTTTCAAATTCACAACCTAAAAAGGACTTATGTTTCAATATATACTACATCACATCACTTGGTCCTGTATTGATTCAATTATATGTTGTTAACAAGGAAGTTTAAACTTCTAATGCAAACAAAAGGTGGTATATCCACACAATGGAATATTATTCAACCACAGAAAGGAGTGAAGTACACCATGGATGAAACTTGAAAGAAGCCAGCTATAAGAGGCCATATACTGTATGATTTCATTGAAATGAAATGTTCAAACTAGACAAATCTATAGGGACATAAAGTAGTATAGTGGTTGCCAGGAGATGTGGGGAAGGGAAATGGGGAGTGACTGCTGATTCATACAGGTGATGAAAATGTTTTGGAAATAAAAAGTGGTGATGTTTGGACAACTTTCTGAATATACCAAAACTACTGTTGTGTACACTTTAAAAGTGTGAATTTTATGGTATGTGAATTATATCTCAATAAAAAAAATTCTCTTGCAATTTCCCTGGGGGCTTGAGACCTGTTGAAAAATTTCAAGCCACAGCATGCATAACTGTATACAAAAAAACCCCACAGAACTACGGAGAAAGTGCCAAGCCCTAAATTACCTATGGTAGAGTTTTATGTACCAATAATGAAATCAAAATATTATTAAATATTAAAACAAAATGGAGTATATGAAATGTGTACAGCGTGCTACTGTTTGTATAAAAAAATGAAAATAGAGGATATATAAGTGTTTTTATATATGCATGAAATATCTTTAGGCAATACATAAAAATTGGCTACAGTGTTTGCCTCCAAAAAGAACTGGCTAAGGAATGTATAACAAGGTGGTGAGACTTTTCACTGTATACTTTATACTATATATACTCTACATAGTATATACTTTTTAAACCTTGTGAATGGAATACTCATTCAAAATAAATTAAAATTAAATTATTTTGCTTAATTATGGTTTACTTCATATTTATAAATGCAGTCTTCAACTATAATTGTAGATTTGTCTATTTCTCCTTTCAGTTGTATTAGCTTTTGTTTCATATAGTTGAAGCTCTGTTATTAGACATACACATATTTAAAGCAGTTATGGCTTCTTGATGAGTTGACCCCTTTTACACTAAGAAATGTCCCTCTCTAACCTTAGGGGTAGGTAGGAAAACAGGAAGCAAGGTACTAAAGTCATCAGTGAAGAAAAGCAGGTGACCAGGAAATTGCAACTTGGAAGAGTATTGAATTGTAAAGTCTAATGCCATAAACTTCAGAGGGGATGTGTTTTTTTGTTTTTGTTTTTTAGGACAGGAGAGGTAACGATGATGAGCAAGGACCATGCCTATCCTACCACCCCATCCCTACCAAATCTTGATCCATCTGAAATGTAAAGGTAAAATCAGCTTCTACTTGAGAGGGCCACAGGGGAAGCAGTGCCTTTTGAGGGAAGTCAGATATGAGTTATACATTACTAAGGACAGTTAATAGCATGAAATAGAAGAATTCACCCAAGCAAGCTGTTGGTGTAGAGAAAAGGAAGAGGGAGAAGTTCAGAACCCTGGAAAACATTAGCATCAAAATCTCATGCTGAATTTTTAATTATTTTGTATTAAAATAACACATGTACCTAACTGTAAACTTCAAATAATGCTAAAAGGTTTATAATGAAAAGGGACAGATGCCTATCTCTACCTCTCTCTGTGCCCTGACCCTCCAGAGGAAATGTCTCAAATCCATTCTCAACTATTCTTGTTTTCCTTGGTGTTTGCCTCCTTATATTTAACTAAACATTATGCTTCTATCTCTTGATTCATCAATGTTAGGTGTTAGGTATTAACAATTGCCTTCCCATTATGGTGGACAGGGACTCAGCTCCCTCCATAGCATCATTCTCCCCACGCCATCACCCCACCCAAACCAACAGCTTAGGAATTTTTGGTAAAATCATTAAACAGTGTTTACATTTTAGTAATGTATAGTAATGCTTCTGAGGAAACTTTGTAACCACACATCCTATTTTGTTCAACCCTTCATTTTTCCTAGAATCAATAATTAACCCCCCCCCCCTTTTATTTTTCGGTACGCGGGCCTCTCACTGCTGTGGCCTCTCCCGTTGCGGAGCACAGGTTCCGGACGCGCAGGCTCAGCGGCCATGGCTCACGGGCCTAGCCGCTCCGCAACATGCGGGATCTTCCCGGACCGGGACACGAACCCATGTCCCCTGCATCGGCAGGCGGAGTCTCAACCACTGCGCCACCAGGGAAGCCCCCAATTAACCCATTTAAAAATATATTTTTTCTTGGCCGCACTGCACAGCATGTGGGATCTTAGTTCCCTGACCAGGGATCGAACCCTCACCCCTTGCATTGGAAGTGCAGAGTCTCAACCACTGAACCTCCAGGGAAGTCCCTGCTCCATCTTTTCATTTGTTTGATTTTAAATGTACCTCTAACACTTTTTGCACCCGATGCCCCAACATCTCTGTCATTTACCTGTCAGTAACTTTTTGAATACACTCAAACACATCTTTTCCATTTTTTTCCCCTGGAGATCTTTCTCCTTGAAGACTCCATGTTTCTGCTTCTGTGCTGCTGTTTCTCTAGGCGTGCTACACAGCTCTTATTTTTAGGACTTCTCTTTGCTGCTCTCCCTCCCCTTTTCCAGATCCCACGTCTTCCTCTCTCTTGGTTTACTTCTGCATTTGAGTGGAATGCGACCCAGCCTCTCCTTACGTACCTCAAAAGGTAAAGTTAAAAGTAAGATTAAGTTCTTCAAGTTATTATTCTTTTGTTAGAAACTCTGTTAGCTAGAACGGCACTGTCCAAAAGAAATATAATGCAAGCCATACGTGTAATTTTAAGTTCTCCAGTAGCCATATATTTCAAAAAGTACAGAGAAACAGGTGAAATTAATTTAATAATATATTAATTTAGCCCAACATATCTGAAAGTTATTTTAACATGTAATCAATATAAAAATTACAGTAAGTCCCCTAATACAAACAAGTTCCGTTCTGAGAGAACGTTCATTAAGTCCAATTTGTTCGTAAGTCTAACAAAGTTAGCCTAGGTACCCAACTAACACAATCGGCTATATAGTACTGTACTGTAATAGGTTTATAATACTTTTCACACAAATAATACATAAAAAGCAAACAAAAAATAAAGAAAACATTTTTAATTTTACAGTACATTTTTAATTTTGAAAAGTACAGTAGTACCGGCTACATCACCGCTGCTTTTCTGCTTGCTTCCAGACATCCTGGGCTTGAAATAAAGATACCGTACTACTGTACTCTCTGCAGTACTATACAGTAAGATACACAAAAGCACAACTGCTTGTAGAGGATGCATGCACACGACAATGTACGCCAGACAAGTGAACTAACGTACGTGATTGGACATGCAAACACACGTTTGCATCTTTGAAAGTTCACAACTTGAAGGTTCGTATGTAGGGGACTTACTGTATTGAGGGGATATTTTACATTCTGTTTCTCACACTAAATCTTCAAAATCTGGTGTGTAATTTATACTTCCGGCAAATCTCAATTCAGACTAGTCACATTTCAAGTTCTCAACAGACACATGTGGCTAGGCTATGGTACTGAACAGCACAGAGCTGGAAGTTACTTATTGGGAGGCAAACTTGGCCTTCGAATATTCCATTCATAAATTCTGGTTACACTCCATGAGCACAACTCATCCCTTTCGGAGGCCTTTGCCTCTTTAGTATTACAGATACAGAATATAGATCTAGAATTGAAGTAACTTGCCCAAAGTCATCCACTGAGTGGTGGGAAAGCCAGGATGAGCACTCAGATGTTCTAACTCCCAGGGCTATGCTCTTTTCAAAACACCACACTGCTTTCTCTCACAAGGTAGACTTCAAATATTTTACAACATTTGAAAATACCCTTGGGCTTCTGTTCCCAAGGAAAACTCTTTTAGTTGTCCTCCATATGTGCCTCTCAGACCAGCCCCTTACCTAACAGAGTATTTTGCATATGGCGGGTGCTCTGTAAATGGTTTTTAATCAAATGAGATTTGTGCATTGTACAAGCAGTACCTATACAAATTATTATTCAACTGTCTTTATGTAGTTATTCAAACATTTTCACATGTATACCTTGTAAAGCATTGGGTCAGATGATCATAAAGGAAAAATGAAATTTAAGATGACCTACCTTGTCCTCATGACATCTGGTAATCACTGAATTATTTTCTAATGTTCTTCAATTACCGGCTACAGAATATGGTATAGTCATTTTTCTGGGAATCAGTGTTAAACACACTGGCATTCATTGCCCAGAATATATCCCTCTGGAGAGTTAAGGCAATCTTTTCTCATTTCTGTGTGTCTGAACTCTCTCCGATTTCCCCTAATTTATCATAAGAGTACTGCCAGTGATTCTGAGACCTCATTTCCAAGTTCCTTCATCACTCTGAAAATTAAATTTTTGGGACCTTTTAGGTAAATGTTCTCTTACTTGCCTCCTCCCAATCAAAGCTCTTACATCAGTGATCCTCAAAGTGTGGCCTGCAGCCCCTGTAGAATATTGAGACCCTCCCTTTCAGGAAAACAACTAACAGCATTTGTTGTCAGTAATAAAATTCAAGCTTTTGAGTAAAAATTAATGTTTTTTAAAACTTACATCTGCCACCATGAACTTGACAGCTCCCCAATATTTAAAGACTTTTCTGATGAGCCCAGAGTGATAATTGCAAACGTGATTTTTTTCTCACATTGTGTAATGAAATGTGTCAACATTTGGAAGATCTACACAACTCAGTGAACCAATATTTTCCAAATAACCCATGCATGATGTTACAAAATCATGCATGGGTAAAAGATCCATTCAAAGAACAGGATAAATCAATGTGTTTGCATTAAACTGAATATAAAAAGTTCACTGAAGGTTTCCAATTCCACATTGCAACTAACCTTAAAGAAATTACAACTTGATGGGCTGGTAGTACCAAATAAAAATATCTACAATTATCTGAAAAGGCTGTTAACATACTTCTCCCTTTCCTAACTACATATCTATGTGAGTCTGTATTTTCTTCACATACTACAACCAAAAACCATATGATAATGGATTCAATACAGAAGCATGTATGAAAATCCAACTCTTTTCTATTAAGGCACGTAACAAAAAGATGTGAAAAACTGTTTTTTAAAATGCATGCTTATCACTAAATTTTTGTTTTGGAAAGCACAGTCATCTGGATTAAAAATGTTATATATGTTAACATGTAATGAGTTTATTATTGTCATTTTTTTTTTTTAAATATATGTTTTACCTCCTAGAGACTCTGTTTGATCTTTTTATTTATTTATTTTTTGCAGTACGTGGGCCCCTCACTGTTGTGGCCTCTCCCGTTGCGGAGCACAGGCTCCGGACGCGCAGGCTCAGCAGCCATGGCTTACGGGCCCAGCCGCTCCGCGGCATGCGGGATCCTCCCGGACCGGGGCACGAACCCGCGTCCCCCGCATCGGCAGGCGGACTCCCAACCACTGCGCCACCAGGGAAGCCCTATTGTCATTTTTAAAATTAATAAATATGTCAGGTAATAATGCTTCAGTTTTATTTATTTTTTTAGCTGTAAAATATCTTTCTTTTTTAAATTGAAGTATATTGATTTACAACACTATGTGAGTTCCAGATCCTGGAATGCTTCACAAATTTTCAGGGGCCATGCTAATCTTCTTTGTATCGTTCCAGTTTTAATATACATGCTGCCAAAGCTAGTACTCAGTTTTAGTTTCTAATATGGTAAATATTAATAAGTATAACCCACACAAACAAAAGCTCATTGACATCCTCAATAAATTTTAAGAGTGTGAAAGAATTCTGAGACCAAAAAGCTTGAAAAGTTTCCTTACCCCACTGTTCTACCCATTCCAATTTGAAGACTATGCCCTCTTAAAGAAATTAAAGGTTTCATTAAGTTGTTATAGGAAGTAACATGTATAACACGGTAGTTAATGGCCTAGGATTGGCAATCAGATTGACCTGGATTTAATTCCTGGCCCTACTACTTACTAGTTTTGCTATGTTCAACAAGTTTTTGAACCTTTCTGTACCTCAATTCCTCGTGTGTCAGATGGATATAATCATACTTCCTACCTTATGAGAACTAAATGGCAAAACTTGTTATCTAGAATAATCATTGCAATCACAAAAATTTATACTAATGTCTGAGAGTAATATGGTGCTACTATACCAATGGGAGGTATTCTAAAGCCTTGAAATTCTCTTCCTTCATCAGAAGTAGTTTTTTCCAAATGAACTGCAATACTATCAGTTTTTCTCCAAACCAACCTAGAAATTTGTTAAGATTTCCGAGTGGTAGCAGCATTAAACATCAAATATTTTTCTGTTGTAAAATCAAAGAGCATGTATTATGCCTACATGATAGGTCGATTTTCTTAGGACATCTCTGTAATAACATCCATATTTGGGAAAAGGCCCAACTGCAAAGGATGAATCAATGAGTTAACATGAGCAGATGAGCAAAGCGATTACCAAGCACTGATTCTGAGGATGAGCTTAGCAGTTATCTGGTGATGACACTCCCATGTTTCAAAATTGCTTTTACTGCAGGTATACAATGTAATAGACCCAATCAGAAAACTTTTCTTTGTCAATGCCACTTTGGACATTGTAAGTCACAGAGCATTTGAAACATGTTTTTACATATTAAGCCTATATAAAACACTATAAAATTGACATAATTATGGTTGGATCTATGATAATACTAATTCTTCACTCAGTGTTATTGACAAATAGCAGGAACTTCTTCATATATATCTGAGGGTGCCCCATGAATGTACTTGGATTAATATCTTATTAAGGCACGTGTAGCTAATTACAATCAGATATAGTTTGCTTTTCAAGCACTCATCTACCTTTAAGACTTTAAAGTCATCATTAAAATCTGACATTAATTTATCTTCAAGTTTGCTGACTCTATCATTTCCATTTTTCTGCTGCCCATCTAGTGGTTTTTATTTTAATATCAGATGGTGTACTTTTTGCTGTAAAATTTCCATGTGATCCTTTTTATAATTTGTTTCTCTGCTGAGAACTTTTATCTTTCCATTCAGTTCAAGCGTGTTTACCTCATGAAGCGTAATTATAATAGCTGCATTTACATCTGATAATTCCAACATCTGGGTAATCTGGAGGCTGGCATCTCTTGATATTTTTTTCTTTAGAAAAAATATTCTTGGTTCTTCCTAGTTATATAATTTTGGATATTAGGTTATACCAACTCTGGATCTTGTTGGAACTTGGGGGAAAACATTTTATTTGTTTTTGTTTGTTTGTTTGTTTAAACAGGCAATCAACCCAATTAGGCTCAGATTGCATATTCTGTCTCACTTGTTGAGAGTGGTGGTTCCGATCTCAGTTTCATTTTCAAAGACTTTGCTATGGTGCCTTGGGTCCATCCTGTGCATGCCAGCTCAGGAGTGAGCCCAGGATGTGTGGAACGTCATACACAGAATTAGATTTTCCAACTGTCAGGATTTCTCTCAGCATCTCTTCAAGATTTTCCCACTTTCCCCAACCCCATGCTCTCTGGCTCAAAGGAGACTCTTTTTCTGGTTCCTCTGGCCAGAAAGCTGGATTTCTCTGAATTTTAGCTAGTCATGTCTCCAGTGCCGTGCAGCTCCACAAGTGGGGCCCACCCTTAAGGCAAAAGCTGTAAGAGAAAAGAGAAAAAAATGGGAAACATCCTCATACAGGTTGCTTTTCCAAGTTTTGACACTCCTTCACAATCTACCTGCCTTTGTTTACTTTCCAGAGTTCTTAGGTACTTGACTTTCACATTTGCTCCAGAGGTTTTTAGTTGTCGTTAGCAAGACAGACAGACTTGAGTGGTTTTGGCCCACCTCAGCTGGAACCAGAAGTTTCCCTGCCTACTTCTCCAAATGTTTATCTTCCACCACTCTCCCTGGTCACTTACTCTACACCAGCCTTTCTCTTCTTAACAGGCTCCTGAATGGCCAAGTTTGCACCTACAGCAAGCCATGCTACTTGCTCTTCCCTCTATGTAAAATCTGTTTCCCCACTCTAAAATGCAAACTCTATGAACTTTCCTGACTTCTACACTACCGTAATTCCAACCGGACACGGAAAGCATGCAACACATACTTGTCGGGTGGCTGGTTGGCCTGCTTAACTGAGAACCAATTACTTTGAACAGTCCGGGTATTCTAGTTCAAGCAAAAATAAAATAAAAGTTTATTGAATTGATTTAATAATAAACTAGTAAATAAAAGAGCTCTCATTCTGAGTCTTGATATGAAAATGCGTGCCAACATCTTACCATCTTACCTGTCAAGAAGTTTGCAAGATATAGAGTTTTCTTTTTCTCTTTTATGGCTCAAACAATTAAGTATTTCTCTTTGCAATTCATTTTGCATGACTTACAGCTGGTACTGAGGTTTGCTTTTCTTCTGTCAGTAATAAAGAATATCTGTATGACTTCATTACGCATTAGTTGTTTAAGCTTTGGGTTTTGTTCACTTTGTAAATTTGATTCTGTTTAACAGGTAGCAGGCTGCCCTGTTCATATCCAGTTCTACTTACTAGTTGTCAGACTTGAGAAATTAACGTACTCTGACCCTCAGTTTTTGTGCAGAAAATGAGATACAACTACCTACCTTGAAGGGTGGGTAAAGCCTGTGAAATATGTACCACAGTGTCTGGCACATACTTCAGACTCAAACGAATATTATTTTCCTATCCCTCTACCAGCCCTCCAGTACTAAGAGTTAGTTTGAGCTCTCCCATGCTTTTCTTCCTGCCTTCGCTTCTTTTCTTACTTCACCTTCCTCTCTCTCTCTGTGCTATTTTATTTTAGTCTCTAGGTACCTGACATCACAGAATTCCCATGAATTTTAAGTACGTGTCTTCAGATTTTCTGAGGTAGAACTGTGTTTAACTTTAGTGATATTTTTGTTTTAACCTTATTGGATTTTTTTTATAGAAACAAAGGCTTAAGTCTTCTCCAAGGACAGCTAAACACATTAAACGATGTCTGCCGAGTCTGGCAAAAGGGACATTTTACCTCACACCTACTATTTTACCAAAGACTAAAACTCATTTTCTCTTTCAAATGTTCATTTAATATACAATACTAATAGTCATAACAAGCCCATGCATTATTCATATGAGTTGTGATGGCTGTACACGGTAAACAAAATATTAGCTATTTAATTACTTAAGGAACGCTTGTGGTTCCCTTGTTGAGGATAACCATGTAAAATGTTTTCCTGCCAAAGATGTCTTCATGGAAATACTGAATAAAACTGAGAAGTTTGCTAATTTTCGTATCCATGAAATTTAAATACATTTCTCTTCCTTACAGTAAGGATTAGAAAACTAGGAAATGTCTAATTTCAAAAGCATGATTATAACGGAAAAGGGAAGCATAAACATAAACATAAGCATAGGTAGTATTGTCATACTTAAAAAATTTTTTACAGATTATATTTTTGGTGAGTTTCACAATATCTACAGGTCATATTTACCTGTAAATATATCAAATAGAAAAACATAACTAACTCAATTTTTCCCCAGTCTCAGCTGTTTCAAGAAGAGTAAACACTGCGGTGAAAATGTGGCTTATTTCCCTGAAAATTAGGTTGACGGCTTATTTATCAATGCTTAAAGAAGCAATTCACAATAATATTGGACTGTATGGATTTTCAAATTCCAGTGAGGTAGGTTCAGGAGATATTCCCAGTAAGCGAAGTTTAACCCTTAGGCCAAGACCAATGGATACAAGTAATATTTTTTCCTAAACTGACTTGGCAATTCTTCTCACGTTAGGGAAACCCAGTCAGCTACCTTAAATTCTTTCCAAAGCAAAGTAAAATGTGTTTAAAAAAAAAAAAAAAGCCTTGGACTCAGAATAAAAACAAAATGCAAAACTGTCAAGGAAATGTCTTTTAAACCACTTATAATTCTATTTTCTAAAAAGCTAAAGTTAACATTTTCTTTCAAAATTTTATGTCCAATTATACATACCTGCCCTGATAGGAAGAAGAAACTGATCAATAGCAAATACAAGTTAATAATAAATATTCCTGATAAGTAGTTGCAAATTTCTACTGTATCAACTTAATTTAATTATACTATTTTCCCTTGATCACAAAGTTAAACTTCTGGGATCTTGAAATGGGGTAGGAGAAGAGTGGGGGGGTGTCCCTCTTTGTGAACAAATATTTCTTTTACTACTTAGATATTTATACATTTCCACAGGTTTTTGCTCAAGTTAAGAATATAAAGAACTAGGCCATAAATTTCACCTTTTGTTTCTTGAGGTAACTCAAAATTTACAACTTGTTTCCCATCAATAAATCGTAAGTGACATTTCCTTTCAGCTTTACAGTAGTGTTTCAGGCCATAACAGAACTTTAACTTCTACTGAAGTGATATCAAATATTGCCAAAGTACAATCACACACATTTAGTAAGATTGTAAGAAATTTAAAAATGAACTCTGAAAATGAAGAGAAACAGATTGTTTATATAGATTTGGCCAAACCAATTTAGAAAATTAAGTAACTTAGAACACTGTGACTATTTTGAGTGGTATTCTTAAAAATTCTATCTAGATACACCAATAATGATCTTAAAAACTCAAGAATTAATATAGAGTTGTAAAAGGTGAGAATAAAATTTTATAGAGGATAATGAGTGCACCTTGCTGATTAAAAGGATGAAAAGTTCTAACTACTGTTTCAGGGGGTCTGTTCAATTCTCACCTTCCCAGTGAGGCCTATTCTGGACTTACCCTATTCAACACTGCAATCTCTCTACCTCTGCGTACCTGGTCTTCCGTACCCTGTTCTACGTTTTCCCCCCATAGCATTTATTAACTTACATATGGTATGTTGATTGTTCATTATCTATTATTCCTTGCTAGAATGTGAGATCCATGAAGACAGGAATCCACTGTTCACCCATTTGTATCCCAAGCATCTATAACAGTGCCTGACCTATATCAAGTGCTCAATAACTATTGAGTGACTTGCAGTTTAGTTTCCTTATTGCATCATGTTGTTTAAAGATGTCACTTTCTGTTTTGCTTTATTCTTAACTCCTTCCTTGCTCAAGAGAGCCTTCCCTGATCCTTCCAAAGCATAAGTCAGAATGTAATTAATTATGCTATGGTAACAAGTTGTCCCAAAATCTCAGTTTATGTCAATATGTTTACTTCTTGCTCATGCTAATATCTAACACATTCAATGTAGGGAGAGAATCTGAGGAAGTTTTGCTCATATAGTCACTCAAGACCCAAGCTGACAGAGTTGCACCATCTGGAACATGTCATGTACTCGGTCACTGTAGTAGAGAGAAGCCTAAGGATTGTACAAGGGATTTTATTTACAATGCCTTTCCTTGGAAGTGTCACATCACTTTCAGTGCTATTTTGTTGGAATAAACTAGTTACAATGGCTCCATCTAACTTCAAAGGGGTGAAAATTTAGAGGAGCATATGGAATGTTTGGTAATCATTACAGTATCACATATTATAACTTTTTAAATAAGGTCTATTTCCTCTACTGGAGTGGAAACTCCTCAAGGGCAAGAGAGGGTGTCGTTTTGATCTCTAATGTATTCCAAACATCTGTTATATATAGTGAGGACTTGATAAATACTTGTCAAATAAAAAGTTTAAAACCAAATATTAAAAATAATTAACCTTTTTAATTTTTTAAAGAAAAAATACTCTCCATAATAAAGCATTTGTTTTTACGTCCATCAGTAGCCAAATGGAATTTGATATAAACATTTCCAATATACCAACTTTGGATAAATGCACAACTTAGAAAATAACTCAATAATGCATGCATCAAGATGCTACCAACAAATTCATTAACATCCAAGATTCATTACTGTATGTCAAAGGTCATCCAGGGTTAACATTATTTTCATTACGATGAACTGTAAAATTCCAGTGAGAACTGTTTGCCTGAATCAAACTATTTAATCTCTAAAATCGGAACCTAGCACTCTCACCACCCACCCAGACCTCCCTACACTCACACACATGCACACACACTTAAAAACTGCCCATTAAGGCATTATAATGGAAAAAGAAAATAGAAACTGAATGAGCATTTGTAAACGTGGGATATCATTTAGACAACTGTATAAAGTAGGCAGAAAATCCTAAAAGTGTACATAAATAAAAGCCAATAAATGATAAGCTACAGAAAGCCACATCTAAACATTTTAAGATAATCTCACTACAGTAAACAGATTTGACAAACTGAAACACTAGAGCCATGACTATAGGCCTTGTTCCATTCCAGCACAAACAAAATCTCTAACCATTTTAAGAACAGATGAGAATCCACATGCAACAAAGGAGATATAAATTACTTTTAATTAAAAAAATGAAAAATATAAATCCTTGTTAAACACTTCATTTAAAAATATGCAGCTTTATTTTAAAATGTGGTAATGCTCAAAGATGGCAGTTGACTTCACTCATATATGTAAAAATGTTCATAAAGTATCAATACATTGGTTTGTAAGTTATGTACTGCCCTCCAGCTAAACTTTTTTCCACCAAATTCTCAAGTAACTGTTAAAAAAAAAGAGATCTATGTTCTAAGCCCACCATTATACTAATCATGGTTAAGTTCCAGAGCTAAAGGTGAACCATTCATGAAATAGTTTTGGATGTGATAGAAGTCTCATGAGCACACAGATGTAAAAACAACTAAGTGATAAACCAGCAGTGGCTTTTTTTCTGTTTTCCAGGTGTTAAACTAATTCACTCTAAATTGAGCAACTGTTTGGGAATTATAAAAAGTGAAAAGCTCACCCTTCTTTTCCAACCTATAAAGAGAAATAGAAAGGTGATGATGAAATTCACTACTAATACAGTGTTTCACACATTCTGTTTAACACCTAATTCCAAAATACAAATGTTTGAAATGGTTTTTGAAGAGAAATATCTACAATGTTAAGCTTGTCTATGCTAAATAAATGTAACCGTTTTATTTACTTAGACATGTATTATTCTGATGCTAACAATATTTAAACGTCCATGACTGACCCACTGAATTGGAAAGGGCTCTCAATAACTGCACATAATCTGCATCTGTAGTGTTAGAAAGAATCCAGTCACTGTCTATTCTCTGATGTAATTTAACATTCTACAAATCCGTGATGGAAATACTAAGCTTAAAGTCCTGGAGAGTATGCCCAGTACAAATTTCATTTTTTGAAGAAAATATATACATGAATATACAGAAAAAAATGATTGTATAGTCACTAAAGCATTAATAATAGCTGTTTCCAGGTGGTGAGATTATCACTGAAGATTTTGTTATGGGAAACTATTCTCAAAAAAGCTAACTAAGAACCAAAGGGTATTACCACCAATGAAACTATTGTCCTTTACTGACTTTACATAACAAACTTTTAAAGCTACCAACACATGTGAATTTGTCAGAATGGCTACATACAGTCTGATATATTGTGTCGGCCAAAAAGTTCGTTCGGGTTTTTGGGTAAGATGTTAAATACCCGAACAAACTTTTGGGCCAACCCAATACTTGAAGAAGGAAGATCTCTTAAAAAATGGAAAAATACCAAGATCATGGTCATAAAGGAATAGATTTGCTCTAAAATTAAAAACAACTGATAATCATTAGGCTTCCTATAGATACATAATTCTATAGGAAAATCGGTCTCTAACAAGTCATCTTTAAAAGTTTTAAAATGTTTTCCTCTATTATCTTTTTTGCTAGTTTTTTAGGTACTTATACCAGTTTAGACTGAATATTTATATTATTTTTTCCATTCACAAACATTTCTCTCTGCACTAGTAACAGCACTGCTAATCAAAACTTACACTTAAGCCATTTAAGACTAAGTTTTAGATCTGTGGCTAATTATCTGGCAAGAATAAAAGAACAAGAAAGTTTCACATTAGCAGCAAATTGACTAGATTTAAGGGTCTTGATTTTTTGTAAGCCTTTGGAAGCCTGCATGTTAAACACTGGTGATTTTTATATTCTCAATGGAAATGGTGATGGCATTCACTTAACCAAGCTAGCCCAAATTAAGAGTTGTGAGAACACGCAATAAAAACAAAATTGTCAGTAAATTCCTATTTTTCAGACATCACCAAGATCATCTTATAAATCAGAATACTTTTAGACTCCAGTATAGTTTTCAACCATACTTACGATACCTAAAAAGAAAAAATGTGTGTACACACATATACTTTTCATACCTCTTTACATTATATATTCACATTTACTTTAAAAAAAGTCACATGGAGAAAATGTAAACCTGAAATAACATTAAATTCTATTGTTACATAAATGATCTGCTTTATTTTCAAAACATTTGTACAAGCTACACTTTCACTTATTACCTTACTATGCTTTGTTGAAAGGATGTGCCTTACTTAGTCTTACTTAGTGCCTTACTTAGCTTTTAAGAATATTAGAAATAACAAGATTAAGTTCAAGTACACAAAGTCCTTTAGACTATCCTGGAATATCAATTTTTAAATGGCACAAGTCACAATGAGTAGATGAAGCTCCCCATATGTTGATGGCATACTACAGAATCATAAAGAATGGAAAAGCCACAAAATTGAAATCTGAGATATCAAATCCATTCTGGGGAATTATCTTCAGACATCTTAGTAAAAAAAATATATATGCACAATTTTTCAAGACTCGTGAACTTTTTAGGATTAGCATATTATTTAATGTGCTTGAAACAGGATATTAAGTGTTGACTAAGACACTAAAAAAGCTAAATGCCTCTCTCAAACATGAGTAGACTGATACTCTACTCCCAAACTGACAAGAGCCCATGTTTTTATATAACTGTAGGCTTTGAAGGACAGCAGGGAAAAAAAAAACCAACAAACCTTACAAAAACTTATCACATTTGGCTGCCCATCATTTAAAATGGCAATAAATCTAATCAATTTAAATTATAAATATTAAATATTCTCATTTAATAAAACACCCACACAATGACAAGAATGAGACTTTAATCAGTTTTAAGTGGAGTTTATAACACTAAGAGATAAAGGGTTGTTAACAAACACAATAACAAATGGACATCTGATTGGTATGAGGCATTATCCTGTACACATCGTAATTTTTTGTGTATCCTCAGTGCATAGCATTTACACACAGAGCCACTGCTGCACAGCACAAGAGTATCTGAAGAGGCTGAATCAGAGTAAGGCTGTTTAACAGACTGAAATTTTTTAGTATATATATTCTATATGAAAACAGATTGAACTTTTGAACTGGCAGGGTAGAAGGCAACTCTGCCAAACACTGCAGTTAAAGCCCCCACTTTAGTGCACAGTTCCACCCCTTCCATCTGCATGCATAACACATTAACAGTATTTAAAGGTAAACGAGGCACTTTGTGGCAACCACAGCCATCGTTATGAACATATTGCACAAATTTTCTAGAACTAAACAGTAACTTGTACCCTACTTTTATTTTTTAAAGCTGAAACATTTGATGCTGCCAGTAAACTCCACTTAAGTTTATAACCTGTGCCACAGCAAAGAATGGTGATGCTATTTATTCAACTACCCTTTAATAATTATGGCAAAAAATGTTCAAGAGGAGCTACAGAGGACTTGGGATGGTACAGGGCCCAATTGTAAGCTTTCTTAAAAGTGATGCCTTCAAGTAACTTCAGACATGTAAGCGGCTGCACATCCAAAAAGTCTAAGAAAACATTCCAGAAACTCAAAGAGATTACCTACAGAATGCATTTCAGGCTAATCATGAATACTGTCATAAATAAAGTTTTAATTAGGACTCAAAAACCTTTCAGTCATAGCAATTCTTGTCAAATTCTATGGGCGTGGTAACTGAAATAAAGGAGAGTAGTATGTATAATATATATTTATATATATATAATATATATAATGCCATTTTTCCATTTCCAATGACTACACCATAAAATGTAAGCAAGGCTTCTCAAAAACACTGAAACATTCAAAATCAAAACCCTCATTCAGACCTTCACATTCCAAAGGAAAAATAATAACAGTGCAAAGCCCATTATAATGTCATTATTTATGACCTGGCCCTCCATGTTACATATTGGAACCATACAAGTTACGCTTTAATATACTGTGCCCAAAACTGTAACAAATAACAGTATTAATAACCATCTTCGAAACATGAATAGTTGATTTTCATTTTAGTCAACAGTTTTCAGCTTTTATGAAAGACAAGGTGACATATAAATTTCAATGATGAGATCTTAGGAATAGGTGTCTCTAACTTTACCAATTTAACTTATGAGCAGTCAATCAATTCTCTATATATCAATGTTTAAATATAAATGTGTAAATCCTAACAGCTTTGTTAAAAATTTTAAAATTTTATTTGTTGAATGAAACTGATGAGGTATGGAAAACATGTCAAGATTATCTACGAAGAATATTTTAGATGAAGTTCTGCCTAATCTATTTACCATCAAACTCTATAAATGCTGCTCTAGGAGGTCCTATGCAATTTGTATTTGTAAATTAACTAGGTCAGACCACAGCTAGTGAACAATTTCAGCACCAATAAGTTATTGAAAATGAGATTTTACACCATTAAGAAATAAATTGGCTGGATGGTCAAATGTTTCAAGGTCAAGGTATCATTTGAAAGATACCAAATTTCTGGGGGAAAAATTCTTTTTAATCATATCTTCACATTAACTTTACAATAGTAGTTGTACTCTGCTTAAAATCATATGCAGTCTGGGCATATCAAATATATGATATTTAAGAAGTGAAATTGAAGCCCTTGTCCTAACTCTAGCACTATGAAGAAATGATTCAACACTGCACATTTAAAAAAATCTATTCTTTCAATAGCAAATTGATAAAAGCATTATGTGGGACAATTTCTACTGAAAAAGTAAATGACATTATTTGTGCAGTGTTGAAAATTTACTGCAACTCTAATTTCCTTTTTAACACAAATAACGTCCTTTTAAATATAAACATTATATGTATTCAGTATTCAAGTAAAATTCCCTAACAGTTAATGACATTTAAAAAATGTGCAAAACTGCAAAACTCATTGTAATGAATGTGTAAGGTCAAAAGGGTAGAACGGCTGACATCTATTGGATTGAATAAGTGCATCATAAATCTTTAAAGGAAAAAAAACCGCTTACTGTAGAATCTCAAATTGAAATTTCCTGTGCAGCATTACAAAACATTTTATATTTAATGAGAAAAAAGAAGCTTTTAGGCAGCACATGAAGCATCCACAGCAGGTATACGATTGAAAACTAATAAAATAAATGTAAGTTGTTGACTGATGTAGGTAATAATAGCATCTGACTTTTAGCACTGGCCTTGATTACACAGGAGATGGAGCAGTCATTACAATTGAGAAAACATATTTAATAAATCATTGTCAATTTTTATAATGTTTCAAGCCCATTCTTTGTCGATAGCCTCCACATTTATATGGTTAAGTCATTGTTGCTGTGTTTCTTATCTATGACCACATTATTTTTATATCCCTTCATTTGTGGATTCTTAAGATGTTGTGGAAGGTTCATTCCTGTACCCCTATATAGATTCACTCCCTCTAGCTGCCTTTTCTAGCACCAATATGCTTAAAAAAAATAAAATGCACAAATAACAAGCAGTGACAGCGGCCAATTCCTCAAATGTCCAGATTAACAACTGTAGCATGCTACAGAAAGGTGCGTGTAAATAGCTGGAGATGGTATATGGTCCAGAGTCCAGCGTAAAACATATTCCTTTCTGAGCATTCCCTCCATTCCCCTAACCCGAATACATGCATTAGAATGTAGCAAAACCCTTTAGAAACTCCTCTTAGCCAACTGCAAACTTATCTGTTGCCACAAGTGCAAAGGGGTAGGATGTGAACCTGTATATCACAAAGCTCTTTAGCCACTTCAGTTGGTGACAGAACACAAAATGAGAAATTCCTACGTATACACATCAGTCTGTCTCCACTTTTTATAAAACTGGAATAAAATGGGAAAGTGCCATCTTTATTTATCCTAATTGAATTTTAAATGTCCTTTTGACACAAAAAGGTATATACATGACACAGCTACACAACCTTTTTTCAACTGGACAACAAGTGTCAAAACCCTGTGGATGTATAGGGTAAAACAAGATTGGTCAGGAAAAGAGAATTGTTCCTATAACTGGTAATCTGACACAATGTCCTATTGCCATTAAAAAAAAAGGTCCATTTTCAGTTTATTCAAGTTTGTTTTCATGGTGTTTTATCCCTCTTGATAAAAAAAAAATCAGACTTTTGTAATTTGTGTATGCTGATCTTCATCAAAAGGTTCATTCTCTGGATCAGAGTCAGTGGTGTCAGAATATCTATAATGATCAGGTTCATTGTCACTAACATCTGGTGTTACAGAAGTTGAACTGCTAGCCTCTGGATTTGATGGCTCCTCTACTGTTTTTGTGAAGTACAGCTTCACCTAGAGAAAGAAGAGAAAGTATAAATGGAAAATCCATAAATCTGACTAATCTTAAATTACTTAAAGATACATATTTTTGACAGATTCATTTTTAAGTACTATGACACATATGATCTTTAAAGGGCCTTTTAAATGACCCTCTTCTTAAGATTTCCTACACTTTCTTTCTTGGTATATAATGAAAAGAAACTGGGATGTTAATATACTATATTTTTTAATAGGCATGTTACAAGCACTAACTAAATAATTCTGCAAAAGAAATGTATTGAGTTCAATAGTCCACATAATCTATTTTCAATCACAAAATTCAACTCACAAACAGTTGAGTTCCAAAAGAATGTTTCACTTAACTACTTATCTGAAATTCAATGTATTTTCTGATACAAACAATACTAAAAAATACAGATACTACACTATGTAAAATACTAATTAACAATGATGTTTAGGATTCCATTCGCCCTAAAAACTTCACCGAAAGGGAGTAATAAGAAAGTTAATATCCTACAGTGCTCTTAACAGTGAACCAACAGCCTTATAGGCAGAGCTGAAATAACTGTCAAAACAACTCTAGGGCTTCCCTGGTGGCGCAGTGGTTGGGAGTCCGCCTGCCGATGCAGGGGACACGGGTTCGTGCCCCGGTCCGGGAAGATCCCACATGCCACAGAGCGGCTGGGCCCGTGAGCCATGGCCGCTGAGCCTGCGTGTCCGGAGCCTGTGCTCCGCAACGGGAGAGGCCACAGCAGTGAGAGGCCCATGTACCGCAAAAAAACCAAACCAAACCAAACCAAAACAACTCTAAACGGTAGGTATCTATTTTAAAAGAGAGAAAGCTATAGCTCAGAAAGGTTAGGGAACTCGCTAAAGGCCGCATATCTAGTAGGTAGTGGATGTAGAATTTAAATTAGATCTGACTTCAAATCCTTTGATCATTCTACTATATCTACAGCCCCTCCCCCATGATCCAAGAATCATTATCAATTTTTCTCCTTCTCTTACATCCAATATCCAATCCATCAGTAAATCCTTTTAGTTCTACCTTCAACTAGCCTCCCAGCTTCCATTCTTGCCCCTCTCGAGTCTATATTTTAAAGGAGGGGACAGAGTAAACTTTTAAAGATGAAATTCAGATTACATCTTTCCCGTGCAGAAAACATTCAACGTCTTCACACTTGGACTGATGTGCGTTAGTCAAAACAATTTCTTATCTATTACTCCTCAAATAAACCAAGCTCACTCCTGTCTCAGGGCTTCTGCACCAGCTTTTCCCTCTTTTCCCAGATATTTGTATAGCTCACTCATATGTTTACTTATAACTGAAATAGTTTTCATTTGTAATTACAAATATAAAACCTCTTGCAATATTAAAACAGAAAATAATAAAGTTAGAGGAAGTCACATTTTAAAAGCTAATAATTGAGTAAAATACAGACAGAGAAAAGAAAGTAAATGGAAACCTACGAATTCTAGAAGACACTACTGAACACTTTAAATATAAGATCTAAAGGCACTTATTAGTAGATATATTTTCACTTAAAACAGGTAGCCCCCCCTTTATTTTTATTATTACTAGCAGCAATATTCTTATAAGCTATGATTAGGTTTGCTACATGGTATAAAAATGGAATGAAGAGAGAATTTAAAAAGAGAAAGGAGGAGGGTATGGTGAAAGGAAGAGAGAAAAATGAAGTAGAACAGGCAACAGGAAAGGGGAAGAAAAAAATGGCAAACCACCATTTGGGAATGTTTACAAGTCAGCTTTTTAACCTGGAGAATTCTCCTCTACAAATATAAATAGAAATATACACATACATATCACATTTAGATAAAAGTAAAATGAACCAAATAATTCCATAATAAGAGGAAGTAGAGTTTTACAAAGAGAAGGAGAGGGGAGGATGATCAGAGGCTTACAGAGCACATGAGATTGAAGCTAAGGTTAGAATGTGAGGGACAGCCACGTGAAGGCCAGGGAAAGGCCAAGGGTGGAGAGGTTCGGGGAGAAGGGAAAGAATTGCAAAGACCTGAGGCAGAAGAGTATAGCATTTTGAAGAACTGAAAAGAGACCAGGTCTGAGAGTGAATCGCAGGAAGAGAATGTGGCTAGAGTAGATGCAGAAGGTAGTCCTGTGCTAAATTATGCAGGTTCCTGCAGGTCACATCAAAAAAGCACAAGGTCTTTAGAAAGTATAAACAGGAGTGACGCAATCAAGTCATTTTTAAGATCACTCTAAGGAGTTGAGAATAAACTAGAGGGGACAAGAGTAAAAGCAGTGAGAACATTCCATAGGAGTCATTCCCAAAGGGCTGAGTTCCTTTCCACTTCTTTTTTCACCTATTCCTACTTCATATCCAACTTACTTAAATCCCCTCCCTAACCTATGCCCCAGATTTCACCAACTAACAAAGAATAGGGTAAGGAAACTGCAGCCTTTTGACTCTCTGTGCATTGGATTTCATTGACTTACTGCCAAATAAACAATGCTTATGAATATACGTAATTTAAAAATTAGCCAAGCAAGTCTTTCACCAGCTACACACCTAGAATAAAACAAACACACACACAGAACCACTCACCAACTCCTCAAAATGTTTTTAACTGACCTTAAAATTTGGAGAAAAGTATCGGTTGGCCTTGTCTTTATTTGCTTTGTCGAGATCATTTTTTGTTAAAGTGAGTACTAGATATTCCTTGTCATTATCTGCACGCTCTATACTGCAAATACTATCAATTTCTTGATCACATAGACTTCCATTTTCTACTTTTTCTGAGGTTTCCTCTGGTCCTGGTATGAAGAATGTATTTACCCAAAAGTGAAACATTTTGTCCTAAGAAAAAAAAAGAAAACAGACATAAATTTTTTTTAAAAAAGACAATGTTACTTATATTCAACATTTGCCCTAAGAAGTGAACAAATTATGCCATGTGTCATTAATATTCTGAATAAAGGTAAACACAAATACTAATACTGGGCAATCAGTGGGTTATCTGTTGAATCTAATTCACATAGGATTTTTCCTTTAATTCAAATCTAGACCAAAAATATAATTCCACAAGCTCTAAAATAAACTTACTTTAATACTTTAAGTAAAATATTTCCTTTTCTAGTCTAACACTAGCTTTTAAAAGTGTTGAGTTTATATGTATATATTAAAAAACCCAGAAATGGATTTAATTTTGTTTCAACAAGCTATTACAAAATTTACTTTACCAAAAGTTCTTAAAATGTCAGTACAACTTCCCAAGGAAGCAAGGCAGATACATTTTTACTTCTACAGCAATACAAATATTAAGTGGCTCCAGTTTCTTGCATGACAATGTATGTCTGAAATTTTTCATAATACAATATGGGGGGGGGTAAGAACTTCAACTTTTTGTTGTTATAAAATGCCTATTTTTTAAAAAATCACTTATTAACTAATAATGAGGTCTTGTAAATCAAAAACCACCAACATTACTTCAAACCTTTCTTGACCATTACTTCAAACCTTTCTTTCTTTTTTTTTTTTTTGTGGTATGCAGGCCTCTCACTGTTGTGGCCTCTCCCGTTGCGGAGCACAGGCTCCGGAGGTGCAGACTCAGCGGCCATGGCTCACGGGCCCAGCCGCTCCGCGGCATGTGGGATCTTCCCGGACTGGGGCACGAACCCGCGTCCCCTGCATCGGCAGGCGGACTCTCAACCACTGCGCCACCAGGGAAGCCCCTCAAACCTTTCTTGACCAACATAGAAAATGTTCTCTTAATTAGTGGAACTGGCCTGTATGCATTATTTGACAATTAATGATGTACAACCCCATGACACCTTATCTGGTGCCTTAAACTGCCATTTAAATCTTTTATTTTAATTTATCTTCAAGTTTATTTTCCCAGGAAGATGGTAAGACCCTTAAGTAACTTATGTCTTAAATGTCTTTGTATCTTTTAACAGTACCTAGCATAGCAATTTTATATGTGGTAGCCTTTGAAAATATTGTTAATTTCAATCATTTTAGCAAAGTTACTGAGTTAGTAATAACTAGACACATATTTTACTTAGAGTCAGAAGAAAATAAGCTAGTAGAATTTAAATTTCAAAAAATGTAGATTCTGCTAATGTACTGATTATAGTAAAACTGTTCTTGTTTAAATCAGAACAAACATTTGTAACAGGCAAGGAAAACCACATAAAATGGAAATAAATGTAAAGTAATTCAAGATACACAAATTATTATAAATATTTAACTTAATCTTCAATTTTACATGTGTTAATATAATGTACAGGTGATAAGAACTAGAAGAATAAGAATGAGTATACTCCTAAACATAGAGGGAAAGTGATACAGGTCCCTATTTTTAAAAGCAAAACATAAAATCTTGTGTGTACCAGTCTTACAGTGAATAGAAGGAAAAAACTTACTTACCTTAATTTTAAAACATTTGTTAACACTTCTTGGATTATTGAAAAATATATTTTCAAAGTTACTGAGATATACTTAACTTTTATTT
This sequence comes from Orcinus orca, assembly GCF_937001465.1. Lineage (NCBI taxonomy): Eukaryota > Metazoa > Chordata > Mammalia > Artiodactyla > Delphinidae > Orcinus > Orcinus orca. The sequence goes on along the minus strand of NC_064572.1, from coordinate 52,876,390 downwards.
ATACAGAACATGTAGGAAATGGGTTTCTGGTGAAAAAAAATCAGTTTTACATTTTGTGATTTTCCAGCTACCTGGATTCTGGATAAAGGAAATTATACTTCTTTTGACAAGTCAAAATAGAGGTTAAAACTTTTGTAGTAAATGAAGCTTCCTCTTATTTTCTCTCAAAAAAAAAAAAAAGCTAAAATTCAGGAAAATGAAATCAATCCTATTACAGAGACTGTCTAAAGATTAGCAATACACTATCTGGTATGTTTAAGGAGGCAGTAACAATATACACAGCTAATGTTTTTGTTCATTACTATCTAAAAATTTTGCACCTTAGGTTCACCTTAAATGTTCACACTTAATATTTTAAACCAACACAGTTTGTTTTAAAATGAGCCCCTGCATTCTCTAAATATAGCTCAGTGAGATGCAAACCTCACTAACTTTCTAAACCTGCATATTTAAATAATACCACACTTTTTTCATTCTTTATTACTTCCTCTTCATATTTATTTCTCTCCTAACTAAAAATCAAAATACTCAGTAAATTTGAGGAAGCTAAATATAAAATGACCCAGTCTCAAGAAACATTAACCAAAATGGGGGAAAAGTGGTTTGTGTCATTACACAAGACCACAAAACATACAGACCAAATTTTTTTTTCAAACTCATGGTCCCATGTTAACTTCTCAGTAATTAATCATTCCTTCTAAAAGGACTGTAATTGATTGAATGGGATATGTATGCAATCTTTAATACTTTTATAAAATTTATATGCATAACCTAAGTTAAGGAAAATTCATCTCAAATTATAATGCCACATGGCCGTTTCCTTCTAATAGGACTATTTACCATTAATAATGGCTCACTGATGCCATGGTAAGAAAAGCATGTGCAGACCTAATAGAAAATAATTCATGATTCATTAGATGTCAGTCATAAAATACATCTTTTAGTCTCTCCTTACAGAAATGACTTCTGCCTAACTAAATGCTTTAAGCAAAAGATCTGAGGTTACTATTCAAGGTATGGCTATTCTGGATATTTTTCCCAATAAAAGTAAAGTGCAAACCTTTTTTAGCATCTTGTTCTGTTTGTGGAAGAACTCTACTTTGATGTCACCACACACAGGCAACGGCTGAGGGAACTCAAAGTACATGAACTTGTCTTCCCGTCGTGTGGGTCCTGAATTGGAGGAATATATCTTCACCTTTAGCTGGCAGACCACAAACTGAGGATCTGCGTGGTCAAATACATAACTAGTATCACTTCACAGGAAATACCTTTAACTGTCAAACTGTCAAAAGCTATTTTGATGATTAATATCAGCAATATACACAAAGTAGTAATTCTGCATCTTTAACCCCTGATCTAAAACAAATCAGTGGATAGAAAATAATAAATAGATAGCTAAATAAATAAATAAATACATAAATAAAACAAATCAGCAGAAATAAACTAGGGCAAAGTAAAATCAATACAAGGTTTTCCCTAATTTGAGCCTTCAACATAAGGTTCTATTACTGGTATTAAAGTCAATTCTATTTCATCAATAGTAAGTACCAAGACTGGACTTCTAGCACTGTACAGTAATATCAAAATTTCAACATTACAATAAATGAACTGCATAAAAAGTAACTTTTAAAACAAGTATTTGCTGCAGTATTTTAAAGTCTCTACCACGGAATAAAAACCACAAAATACCAATCATTACACATTCACAAGAAGAGAATATAATCTATAACAAAGTTATAATATATTCCATAAGCACAAGTTTCAATATTTATAAAAATTTAAACCATAAGTAATTTTACTTATAACTCATATTTTATTTTTAAAGGTATATAAAGCCACCACCACAAGAAACAGGAGGAAAGAGATTTGAAATGTCTGCAAAGAAATGCAACAGACATCAAGTACAAATTACAGCACAACCCCCCTTTCTCCAAAACACACTCCATTTTCATTAACAAGTACTTTGGCTTTGACCCATGTGTGTTTTAAAATAACTGGTAAAATATGACCTCTCAAGATGTATCATGCTTATATTAGCAACGCAACTAAAAGGCAGGTAAGTGTGAATAGGCAAGGATTATGTTTTTTATTTTTAAAAATCTACACATAAATACATTTATACCTAATGACATTAATGACAGAATTTAAAGTCATGAACATTAAGATCCTAGGACTTTAAAAACTTTAAGTTACCTAAATAATTTGACAAAGGATAATTTATTTGTAGTACACCAAGTTCAAAAACAAGAGTTCATTAGAAAAAAAAGTAATTAACCTCAGGAGGTAAGAAGTGGGTCTTGAAGTTTCAAAACATACCAAGATAATCAAGAAATAAAAACATAAGCTTGCATAAAGTGCATGAGAAATACATATATATAGACATAAATTTCTCAGCACCAAAGGCATCGTCCTTAAAGACAAAAAAAAGAAGTATCACATTCTTTATCAATGCGACCAACAACTGAGGACAAGGCAAAAAGCTTATTCAGGCTAAAATTTTCCAGTGGAATAAACACCTGCTGGCTCATCTATATAATACCTAAAGAGGTATCATCAATCACATAATAAACAGTAGGCTTCATAAAAGCATGAGGGATTATTCCAATATGGATTCGTGAGACATTTATCATGAGAAAAAGGAACTCTAAAAAAGGGAAACATTACACTAACAACCTGTCAATAATTTTCACTTCCTTGACTAAAGATTCAAAGTACAAGGAGCTATTTTACAAGACTTTATTTGATACTGAAAATTTCACTGGGAAGCCTAGTTTGAAGAAGCAAATAAACAAGGTATGATTTCAAAGCTGTGATAAAAATCAACCAGGAGGGAAATGCCTTGCAATCTTATTAATTCAAACTCCACTAATTCAGAATCTGATAATCCTGATCTTAGGACTTTAAAAAGCAAATTAACTGTGTAAGCTAGATTTCAATTAAACTACATCTAAAATGTGTACCTTCAAGAACTTTAGAATTATATATACAATTGATAATCTAATTAGAAATTAATTTTTTGAGGAAATATCTAAGCAACACTAAGCTAAAACATTTTAATAAAAGTAAGTAGAAAACATTTCTTCAAATCACTAAAGAAAATAATTTTCTTTACAGTATGAATTTCACATTTTAGATAGATAAGACCAAACTTAACAGTTGTCCAACATTAGTATGGTTCTTTTGACTTCTAAGACACAACTCTGAGATATATATCTTTGATATGATCGACTGTGTTCTAAAAAGAAGAAATGAAGAGGCTGATACGTAGCAGACAAAAATTACAATTAAATTTTCTTGGATATATGCATATTGACATAGTATGAGAGAAAAATCACACTGGTCATCTTTTATTAACTTTTTCAACCCTTTCAGATACACAGAAGATAGTAGCCTTTCCTTTATTTAGAAATATTAAGACAATACTCAAATAAGAAAATGGCTGTTAACCCCTGACAACTTTGCAGAAGATACTTTATTTTCACATGGTCTGTTTTCTTCACTGATTCCTCTTCCTCCTCCTGAACCCACACTGTTACAAATCCTATTTGTCTCAGCCCTCACCCTGTTTTCCTCTGAACCTTCCCATCTTCTAGCCCCACGCCAAATTTACATGAAAGGTTTAACTGCTATGTCTCTCTCCTAATGCTTCTCAAAATATCAGGTATATCTCTCACCTAAGTTCAAATCCATACTTTCAAGTACCCACTAAATATCTTCATGTAAATAGCTCACCTTTACCTGATTTACAACATGTTTAAAACCAAAATATCAACATTCATGTCTCCAAGTCTCAGTTAGATTCCCTTTTCTGTCTTCCCTTTTCTGCGAATTACTCACCTGACCAGAATAAAAGCTCCGACAAAATATTTAGATATAAATGGCAAAAGAAAAACTAATCACATCTCATTTGATTACCCAAGCAAAGCACATCTGGCTTAAAGCAAGTAACATAACTGCTTTCCTTTCCACCATTTTTCTCCCTCTTGCAATCACTACCTTCTACAAAACTATACCTAATACAGCTTATTAAGCCTCTAGTATGACCACTGACACCATAGTATTTATCAAATCAAGTCCGATATGCCCATTTGGAGTCCTCCAACAGTCAGCCACACATTCCGTTCCTATTCTATTCTCCATCTCTATATTTCTTGTCCAGCTCATTTCCTTCTGCTGTGCTTCAATTCAAGCTATTTCCTATTGCCTGTAATACTTTCTTTGGTTTTAAGGCCAATCTAAACTGTATGCTTTCTCAAATGTTCAATAAAGAGCTGGACTTCCTTCATGAAACTATTTGACAATCCCCGTAAACTTGATTTTTCTAAATATACCATTTATGATTTATACATACAACCTCCCATTAGTTATATATTACTTATACTACAGCTTTACTACATAGTATTAAATCATAGTGCATAAACAGAGAACCAGCAAATTGGTAAAGATTAAAAAGATTTCAGTAGTAAGTTGAGAAGTTTAAATGTAATACACTGAGAGATCCAACACACACACACACACACACACACACACCATTTAAATGTAGAGCAGAACTGAGAGATGTTTGCTAGAGAGACCAATGTGAAAAAAAAATTATAGTAGATAAGATTATTGAATTGAATGTTCTCTCTCCCTTATTATTTCTCTAATATTTTATACCTTACCATTTGGCTCTTACAGTGATATCTAATACTATAGGAAGAGCGTGAGCTTTTTTATTTTCTTCCTTTTCCCTTCTCCACTATACATCTAAAGTTCCTGTGCCAATCATCTCTGATAGCCTAGTACCTTGTACTCTGGAGTTTTAAAAATTGTACTGAGATGACAAAAGCATCAGTGAGGTCTCTTAGAAGCCTTTCATATGCTGTGTTAATAGATTTGTGGTCTCTGATAAAGTTATTTGCCCTAAGAATACAGAAAAGATCTAATGAAGGTGATCACACCTATCTGACAAAGATAAACAACATCAAGAAATTAATTCCCTAGGTATAAATTAAGGTCAGAAAAATTTTAATTACATAAATATTGTCAAGAAGCAAACTTTAAGCTAAAAACTGAAACCATCAACAAATTGCAGAATATCACTGAAATATTATTAGAGGTATTAGAAAAAGTAATACAGTGGTATCTTACCTAGAAACTACAAAATTGTATTCTGAATAAATAAAACACAGTTCTTAAACATGAAAACATGACTGATCACTTCCAAGGTAGAAACTAATATAAAAAACTCTGTAACAGAAAAAAGCAGCAACAGTCTGGTCTTTTACAGGGCTGAACAATACTTCCTTCCATGTGTTCTCCCTTGACTACCTGCTTTGGGTCAAAGTATTAAGGTTCCTATCAGTTTAGCTAAGAACTCTGGCGAATGGCAGAGAAGCAGAACGGGACCAGGGTGACTGAGGTAGGCTTACAGACGTTAGGGTAAGAGAGAAATAAATTAGAGACAGACATCAATGACATGATCCTTATTTAGTACTTTTCTAGGAAGTTTCAGATTTCAAAATATCTTCATATTGTTGATGAGCAAAGACAAAGAGAGGTAGATGATGTGCCCTCGGTTATATAGCACATTAAGGACAAATCTAGCACTGGAACTCCGATCTAAATCCAGGTTTTCTCTAATACTCCACACACACTGAATCTACCCGATTCATTCAATATACTTCAGCTTGTTGCCATCTCTTATCATCGTTTTCTTTTTCTTTTTCTTGTCCCTATCACCATTACTATTAATATCTAGTCTTACTAAGATATCAAGGAATTGGTCCTTGCCCTAACACTGGTAAAGGGATGAACCCCAATGCTACTCTCATGCTGACGGGACAGGTTATTTTAGTCATCTAGTCAGAATATAGGCTGCATTTGGTAGCTGCAGCACAGAATATTTCTTTCATAAATATAATTTGGCTTCAAAGACATTAAAACCCAATGGTCTTAGCTTCCACAGCCCAATGTGCTGAACAACTGAGCTAATTAATTAGTTTGGATACTTAAGAAATATACAAACCTGCATAAATTTTAAGTGTGGTAAATTTCTTTTTAGACTTTCATATAAACTTCTAGCTATGTTAAGAAAAGTGTTCCAGTACATCAAAGGATGAGAATTTAGAGCACTTACTGCAAGTTCCGCCACTGAACATTGGAATAGTTTCAAACATCATCTTGTGAAACAACAATGCCACTGGTCTATAATCCAGATGATTCTTTAACAGGTAGCTATAATAATATACATAGCGCCTCTGACTGGGAATAGTTACTCCCTGGTGGACAGAAAAAAAAAAGAAAAGCCAAATTCAAAAGAAAAGTTCCATTATAGTTATTTCACTAAATCGTTATGGTAACTGGGTTGTATCCATTGAAGAACATATATACATTAGAAATTTGACCTTAAATGATTTAATACTTAAATCCAGCTCAGTAATAGAGTAAATCAAAGCAACATCAATATAAAGGAAACATCAGAATACTTTTCTCCCTTAAAATACAATTATCATAACACCCCCATCTATTCAATGGTCACAACAATCTCTGACCCATGTACCCAATAAGCAAAGGCCACTGCATATCCAAAATAACTGTCAAAGGCCTCTGCTCTACAGCTGTGCTCTTTACACGTAGGGTTCCCCACAAGCATGTATAGATTCTTATTCAACACAGAATTCCTCAAAAACTTGGATACCTATTTTCCAGGCAAAAGCATATCAGAATCAGCAAGTCAGATAAAGGCATATTGCCTTTAGGAGGCAGAAATAGCAGCAGCAAAAAGTGATGCTGGCTTTAGAACCCAACAAAAACAAGAGTATGCAGTTGACATAAATGTATGCAATAGTTTGACAACAAAGGTACTTAGAGATGTCCCTGAGCTACATACACCTCTTTGCATGTAACCAGGGAAATACATAATGTTTTAGAAAAGTTAAGTATTACAGTGCTAAAAATATATACAATTCATGTGGTGTTTAAATGGGGACCCTGACTTATCTCAAAAAAAAAAAATCTACTGTGTGCAGCAATGCACTCACTAATGATGCTGAATAAGTGAGGTATTAGGGAACTTATCTAAGGTTTCTTTTCCTATTACATGATATGACTTCAGAATAATTTAAGCATTTAACTTAGAATTTGCAATATTTCTCTTTTGGATGCTATATTGGCATATAAATATGCCAGTGTGTTAAAAACTCTGGACATAAAAACTTTTCTTTCCCCAATGAAAAGTAGAAAGTACATTTACGTGAATTTAAAGAAAAGCATGTTGAATGGCAGGTATATAGGTATTTGTTTCAGTATTCTTGGTTCTTTTTTAAAGGTCAGCATGATTTTATTACAATTTTAAAAGTACATAAAATGCCAAATAATGGATAAAAGCCATTTCATGGGCTTTCCTGGTGGCGCAGTGGTTGAGAGTCCGCCTGCCGATGCAGGGGACACGGGTTCGTGCCCCGGTCCGGGAGGATCCCGCATGCTGTGGAGTGGCTGGGCCTGTGAGCCATGGTCGCTGGGTCTGCACTTCCGGAGCCTGTGCTCCGCAACGGGAGAGGCCACAGCAGTGAGAGGCCCACGTACCGCAAAAAAAAGAAAAAAAGCCATTTCTAATCAGGACTAATGATCCAAGATTTTGGCTATAGTACAAAAATCATATAATCAGAAGACTTGGATTTGAATGTTGACAGTCAAAACACAAACTTTGTTTCTGCAGGAAAATGAAGACAATACCATCTTCACAGGATTCTCATGAGGATTAAACACTAAACGCAATTAGACAAAAGCATGCTAAAACAACAGAATGTTACAGAAATCTGAATCAGCAGTTTGAAAAATTCTACCTACATTTAAGGTATAATTTTGGAATTGCTGGATTTTTAGTTCTACATATTTTTTTAAAGAAATGGCAATAAAACAGTGTTGCTTTGAATAGCTGCTACAAACACTAATGCTAAAAATTATCATTAAAGTTTAAAAAGTGTTTAAACTTAATATTATTTTTTATACATTATTTAATGCCATTTCAGCAAAAAACTTATTCATATGTATCAAGATAAAATACAGAACTGCAAAGCAGGTTGGGGGAAACAGCAGACAGAAGATGGGTGGGTGGGAGGGAATCTTTTTTGAACCATGTGTATTTATAATCTAGTCTAAAAATTAAAATTAAATAAGATTTTAAAAATTAAATCAATGGAAGTCTACTAGATGACCAAGCTGTCAAGTTATTTATTGGGGTTTAGTGGAATGATAGATGATATTTTTTCTCTTTATCTCCATTCTTGGTGTAAGTTTGCATGAAATAATTAAAAGGTTGTCAAAACTTTAATTTTACTCAAGTAGCAAGTGACTGGTAGCGTATCTATAATGCAAGTGTTTATACACCCAGTTAATCCTTAACAGAAAGGCAAATGTGTAGAGAAACAGTGTTATGAATCTGTAAGTTCTCACCAGCAGATTAATAATTAATGTGTAAATACAAGATGAATCAAAATTATTGACACAATTCAAAGAAAAATGGTGAAAAACATAATTGTAAATTTATTATTTTACTATCAAATTATGCATAATTAGTCTTCTGTACCTTAACTTTGCAATCCTTACCTACCTGTTAGCTTACCGGCACCTCAAATTCAATGTGTCCAAATTAACAGAAATTAAAAAGTTGGGGAGAAATCAAAAGCTTTACAGACAAGCAAAAGCTGAAAGAATTCAGCACCACCAAGCCAGTTTTACAGTTTTATATTAGATCTTGATATCTGGTAATGAATAAACTCTTGTTTTGTTTTCCTTAAAAAAAAAAAAAAATTTGGAAGGCCCAAATGTGTATGGACCATAGCCCTTAATGTGTTGTCCTCACTCTGTTCTCATCTCTTACAGCCATCATGCACACTTACTAAAATTTAATTAACAATACAATGTATTGTACAGAATACACTATAATCTAGGATTCGAAATAAAATGAGTAAAACTTCCACACTAAGTTGACAATGTGATTTGTAACACTTCAAATATATTTCCTGAATGCATACACTGAAAACAATGATTCATGTGCATGTTTTACATACAGCATCTTGAATATTAAGATTAAATTTAAATATATATCTTTTTAAAAATCTGAGAAATGAACTTTTTACTGATTTTCAAAAATTCTACATATCTGAAAAGAGGGCTGACCTTTAAAGCTCTTGAAGATTAAAAATTACTACATTTTCAAATTTTCCATTATTTCAGTTA